>NC_090331.1:65301363-68109697 GCF_035084215.1 Heptranchias perlo | reverse complement strand
GCCTGAGGGACATGGGGGAGAGAGAGAGAAGGGAGCCTGAGGGACATGGGGAGAGAGAGAGAAGGGGGCCTGAGGGAGATGGGGGGAGAGAGAGAGAGAGGGGGGCCTGAGGGACAGGGGGGGAGAGAGAGAGGGGCCTGTGGGACATGGGGGAGAGAGAGAGAGAGGGGTGCCTGAGTAACAGGGGGAGAGAGAGAGAGGGCCTGAGGGACATGGGGGAGAGAGGGGGGGTGCTGAGGGACATTGCGGGAGAGAGAGAGAGGGGCCTGAGGGACATGGGGGAGAGAGAGGGGCCTTAGGGACATGGGGGAGAGAGAGAGAGAGGCCTGAGGGACATGGGGGAGAGAGAGAGAGAGAGAGAGAAGGGCCTGAGGGATATTGGGGGGGGGGGGAGAGAGAGAGGCCTGAGGGACATGGGGGGGAGAGAGAGTGAGAGATGGGCCTAAGGGACATGGGGGAGAGAGGGGGGCCTAAGGGACATGGAGAGAGAGAGGGGGGGGCCTGAAGGACATGGGGGAGAGGGAGAGGGAGAGGGGGGCCTGAGGGACATGGGGGAGAGAGAGAGGGGCCTGAGAGACATGGGGGGGAGAGAGAGAGAGAGGGGCCTGAGGGACATGGGGAGAGAGGTGGGCCTAAGGGACATGGAGAGAGAGAGAGGGGGGGCCTGAGGGACCTGGGGGAGAGGGAGAGGGGGGCCTGAGGGACATGGGGAGAGAGAGAGAAGGGGGCCTGAGGGAGATGGGGGGAGAGAGAGAGAGAGGGGGGCCTGAGGGACAGGGGGGGAGAGAGAGAGGGGCCTGTGGGACATGGGGGAGAGAGAGAGAGGGGGGCCTGAGTAACAGGGGGAGAGAGAGAGAGGGCCTGAGGGACATGGGGGAGAGAGGGGGGGTGCTGAGGGACATTGCGGGAGAGAGAGTGAGGGGCCTGAGGGACATGGGGGAGAGAGAGAGAGAGAGGCCTGAGGGACATGGGGGGGAGAGAGAGAGAGAGAGAGGGGGGCCTGAGGGACATAGGGGGGAGAGAGAGAGAGAGAGGGGCCTGAGGGACATGGGGGAGAGAGGTGGGCCTAAGGGACATGGAGAGAGAGAGGGGGGGGGCCTGAGGGACATGGGGGAGAGGGAGAGGGGGGCCTGAGGGACATGGGGGAGAGAGAGAGGGGCCTGAGAGACATGGGGGAGAGAGAGAGAGAGAGAGGGGCCTGAGGGACATGGGGGAGAGAGAGAGAGAGAGGCCTGAGGGACATGGGGGAGAGAGGTGGGCCTAAGGGACATGGAGAGAGAGAGAGGGGGGGCCTCAGGGACATGGGGGAGAGGGAGAGGGGGGCCTGAGGGACATGGGGGAGAGAGAGAGGCCTGGGTACATGGGGGAGAGAGAGAGAGAGAGGGGGGGGCCTGAGGGACATGGGGGAGAGAGAGAGAGGGGTCTGAGGGACATTGGGGGAGAGAGAAAGAGGGGGGGCCTGAGGGACATGGTGGGGGGAGAGAGAGAGAGAGGGGCCTGAGGGACATTGGGGGAGAGAGAGAGAGGGGCCTGAGGGACATGGGGGAGATAGAGGGGGGGGGGCTGAGGGACATGGGGGAGGGAGAGAGAGGGGGGGCCTGGGGGATATTGGGGAGAGAGAGAGGGGGGGCCTGAGGGACATTGGGGGAGAGAGAGAGAGGGGGGGGCCTGAGGGACATGGGGGAGAGAGAGGGGGGGGCTGAGGGACATGGGGGAGGGAGAGAGAGGGGGGGCCTGAGGGATATTGGGGAGAGAGAGAGGGGGGCCTGAGGGACATGGGAGAGAGAGAGAGAGAGAGGGGGGGGGCCTGAGGGACATGGGGAGAGAAAGAGGGGCCAGAGGAACATGGCGGGGGGGAAGAGTTAGAGATAAAGTGACCTGAGGGACATGGGGGGGAGAGAGAGAGGGGCCTGAGGGACATGGGGGAGAGAGGGAGAGGGAGGCCTGTGACAGGGGGAGAGAGAGAAAGGGGGGCCTGAGGGACAGGGGGAGAGAGAGAGAGAGGGGGGCCTAAGGGACATTGGGAGAGAGAGAGAGGGGGGGGGCTGAGGCACATGGGGGAGAGAGAGAGGGACTTGAGGGACAAGGGGGGGAGAGAGAGAGGGGGGCCTGAGGGGACATTGGGGGGGGAGAGAGAGAGAGGGGCCTGAGGGACATTGGGGGAGAGAGAGAGAGAGAGGGGGGACTGAGGGACATTGGGGGAGAGAGAGGGGGCCTGAGGGACATTGGGGGAGAGAGAGAGAGGGGCCTGAGGGACATTGGGGGAGAGAGAGAGAGAGGGGGGCCTGAGGGACATTGGGGGAGAGAGAGAGAGGGGCCTGAGGGACATTGGGGGAGAGAGAGAGAGAGAGGGGGGCCTGAGGGACATTGGGGGAGAGAGAGAGAGGGGCCTGAGGGACATTGGGGGAGAGAGAGAGAGAGAGGGGGGCCTGAGGGACAGGGGAGAGAGAGAGATGGAGGGGCCTGAGGGACATGGGGGAGAGAGAGAGATGGAGGGGCCTGTGGGACATGGGGGAGAGAGAGAGAGAGAGGGGCCTGAGGGACATGGGGGAGAGAGAGCGATGGAGGGGCCTGAGGGACATGGGGGGGAGAGAGAGAGAGATGGGCCTAAGGGACATGGAGAGAGAGAGAGAGAGAGAGGGGGGCCTGTCGGACATGGGGGCGAGGGGAGAGAGATGGGGGCCTGAGGGACAGGAGGGGACAGAGTGAGGGATTTGAGGGAGACAGGGCTGAGGGGAAGGGGAAGAGAGGGAGCAGCCTGATGGAAAGGGAACAGAGACAGGGCAAAGCAGCCTGAGAGTAAGGGACAGAGAAAGGGTCCAGAGCGAATCGGGGGAGAGAAAGAGATGGGTTTGAGTGAAGTGGGACAGAGACCTGAGAGGGAGGGGACTGAGGAATGAGGATGGTGGAAAGAAAGTGGTCTGAGAAGAGGAGCAAATAGGGGTTTGAGGAAGGGTAATAGGGGATAGCAAGAGGTTTGAGGGGGTGACCAGAGAGAGGACAAAGCAAGGGGAAGGGGGAAGCAAGGGAGGAGAATGGGGGGGAAGAGAGGGGGCTACAAAGACGGGAGTGAAGGATGGAGAGACCTAAGAAGGGGGTTAGGGAGTGCAGAGGGAGGGCGTTAGGGTGGACAAGTCTGCAAAGAAGGGTGATTGGGGGAACAGGAGGCCTGAGGGAGGGAGCATTCATTCAGCTCCATAAATTAATGTATCAAGAATTTGGTACCTATTGATGCACATTTCCCTCCCACTGCCTCGAGTGGTGCCTTTAATTGTTTTCATGTCAAAGGGAGAGAGGTATAGACACAAAGGGATAGATGGAGGGAAACTTCAGAAAGGGATAATGAAGGTGGAGAGAGAGGGAAAGAGACAATAAATAGGAGATTGAAACCCATGCTATTCTGGGAGTGATAATTTCAAAATTAGATTGCTTTAGTGGAACATACAAAGCAGAGAAGAAAGGGCCTTTCTTTGGAAAACTAGAAAATCTCCCTCGGAGTTTCCTGCAGTAAGTTAGAGAAAATGGCTTTTCTAAGGAATTGAAAATGCTGTGCATTTGATAAGATATGTGAGATAATGTGGTTTGTGGGATTGTTTTTTTTGGTTTGTAATGATTTGGGAGAAATGTGGGAGTAATTAAATGGATTGGGGAACTGAGGAGTTTTTGAATCATATTTGTAAGGCAGGTATTGAGGATGATTGGTAGTAGTTATTAATTGGATTATAGTAATGAAGAGGGAGGATGGTGAGTTGTTGAGGGGTGAAGGAAGTACTGGAGTGGTGATCATTTACGGAGATTGGAGTTGTGAAGAGCATGGGTGCACAGAGGGAGATATCTAGATTTCAGGGAAAAAAGACTAGGGAAAAGAGCTTAAGAAGAAACGTGGGTTTTTCAGTCTAGAAATGAGACATCTAGAGATGATCTTATAGAGATGTATAAGGTAGTTAAAGGAATGGAAAAAGTAAATCCAGAATATTACTTTAAATTAAATTTCAAGAATAGGACAACAGGTTCAAACTAGTAAAAGGTAAATTCAAGACGTCCACACAAGGAGTGATCAAAATTGGAATTGTCTTTCATTTAAGAAACAACTAGTTGCAGCAATGGGGGAGTGTAGGGTTGTCCTGGATGGATAAATTAAGATGGGCCAAATGGGCTTCCTCATCTGTAATCATCTTGTGAACTGTGCCAAGTGGACATTGGGAGAGGACAGAATCAGACTTGTGGTGATGCTGCTACAGTTAAATAGCCTGTCGATACTCATTGTTAATGAATATATACATGCATTTGCTGAGAATTTAAGAAAGGACATTTTAAAACCAAATTCTTAATTTGGTTTCATCTTTTAAGAGTAACATTTGAAGACTCTCGTCTGATGCTTATTCAAAGATTTGTCCAGACTATCTGCTCAAAGATATTAAGGATACATCAGTGACTCCAACAAACCCAATGCCGGTTACTTCATAATTTTGCCTTTGACCCTGCTTTTCTGCTGTCTCTTATTCATTCGTTTTGCTGATCTGTAGCTGATTTGTTCACACATTTCTCACTTTGGTTCACATATTTTTAACAAATATTAGAGCCCAAGAATGCAGTCTCATTGCAGTGATGGTGGGCCTGCAAATAAATGAACAATGAGTACTAGTGAAAAACAAAATTTACAGCCTTATATTGGCACTCCCCATTAAGCGTGATATTTCCAAAATGGTTGAAGGTGCCTTCTATGCAGCAGACATTTTAAATGGGCGCTGAGTGACTTCACATTCCTAACACTAAATTCAGGAAATGGAACCATCAAGTCATTATCATAATTTTCAAATCCACAATGAGGGTATTAAATGAAAAGTGTGATCACCTTCAGCACATGAAACACGATCTGGCTGCAGAATGGTGGTCTGTGTGCATTGGGTGAGAAACAGTTTATGACTTGCTTGTCCAATTATATACTTGTGCCCCTCCCTCCCCGCCCCAGCTAGGCTGTTCAGTAACAGCAGTACCCAACCACATGATTGTCCCTAATGTTCAAACTTAAGCTATTATAAGTGAAATATCACTTCTGACAACAACTGACATTTATGTAGAGCCTTTAATGCAAAGAAATGTACCAAGGCACTTCACAAACAGGCATAAGGATGCCAAGCCAGGAAGGGACTGATCAGGACAGTTGACTGAAAGATTGATTCAAGAGAAGGGTTTGGAGAAGGTTGTTAAAGATGGAGAGAGAGGCGGAGAGGTTTGGAGAGGGAGTTTTAAAGAGTAGGACTGAGGTGGCTGAAGGCTGTGTTGGGATGAAGAGAGAGGAGGATGCACAAAAGGAATGGAGCACTTGGGAGGGAACATAGGGCTAGAGGAGATTGCAGAGATAGAGTGGAGCAATGCCCGGAGGGACTTGTAGAAGAGGACAAAGATTTTGAATGTAATGCACTGGGGGATGGGGATCCAGTGTAGATCAGCAAGGATGGGGGTGATGGGTGAACTGAGTGTGGCATAGAGTAGGATTTAATATGGGACAGGATACACATAACAGAGTTTTGGACAAGTTGGAGTTTTTGGATGGTGGAAGGCTGGCTAGGAGGTCATTGGAGTAGTCAAGTCTGGACATGCAAAATGCATGTAGAAGGATTCTGGTGGCAGAGGGGCTGATGCAGAGGCGGAGGCTGATAATGTTGGGAAATGGATGCGAGCAGTCTTGATGATGGATAGGATGTGGAATTTAAAACTCAGCTCAGGGTTGAACAGGATGCCAAGATTGCAAATAGTCTGGTTTAGCCTGGGAAAGTGCCGGGGACAGGGATAAGAACATAAGAACAATCGGCCCCTCGAGCCTGCTCCGCCATTCAATAAGATCATGGCTGATCTGATCTGATCCTAACCTCAAATCTAAATTCATGTCCAATTTCCTGCCCGCTCCCCGTAACCCCTAATTCCCTTTACTTCCAGGAAACTGTCTATTTCTGTTTTAAATTTATTTAATGATGTAGCTTCCACAGCTTCCATAGCAGATGGAGTCATTAACACGGGAGCAGAGTTTGTGGCAGGTCGAAGGCAATGGGATTGATCTTCCTGATGTTGAACTGGAGGAAGTTAAAACTCATCTAATCTTGATACCAGACAAACAGTATGACAGCATGGAGGCAGCCGAGGGGTTGAGAGTAGACAACCTAGCCATAGTCAAAACCTTTCATGATGTTTAAACTATCCAATTAAATCTATATAAAACTGAGTTAGTATTTGTATAAATATCCAGCAACATTTGTCTGTGGAAATCCCTCACTCATATGTTTTTCAGATCTGAAATGTTAGATTTGCACAGTATTCCAGATAAAGTCAGCTCAAGGATTCAAATACATGGTGTTGTCTGATAACCAAGGCCAGGTCTTATCTGTACTATTTTACTTATCATTCTGAGTACAGTTCAGTTACTATCTTGCATTGTAAGGCCAATATAATTTAAATAAATCAAACATACAATTGAGTAATCCCAGCATGGTAGTACAGTCCTTGATTATGACACTGGATTGCAAAGATGTCCCTTTCCCCAGTACTAACATTCTTCATCTTGATGAGAACAGAAGTTCATCTTCCTTCACCCCCACCTTCTCCCCTTCATCCCCACAAATAAAAATTCTTCCCCTTCCCAAAAAAAGTATCAGTCTCAGAATACTGGGAATAATAATGGTGCATATAAGGCAGTTTGGATTCTGAAGCCATTTGTGATAATATTTTGGAATCAGATAGGGCAGTTACCAAGTGAGCCAAGCTAACACATTTATACTGTAGTGCCCACTGGCAAGAGTAAAATGGAACTCTTCCAGGCATATGTTTCTTTTAAATTTCTTCTCAGGATGTGGGTATGGTTGCAATTGTTCCCATAGTTGCCCTTAAGTCGAATGTTAGTATGGACCAGAATCAGGTGTAGACAAAGTGGTAGGTTCCCTTCCCTGAATGGCATAAGTGGACCAGTTGGGTTTTTACAACCATGCAACAGCTTTCGCTGTAATTTTTCTTGGTACTAACCTACAAATCACCAGATTTATTGAATTTCATTTCACAATTTGCCACGGTGGAATTATGAACATGCGATCTCTGGGTTGCTAATTCAGTAGCGTAAACTACTATACCCTCATATAAATATTAAATCCCTCTGCAGATCTCCACTCACAGTGCCATTGAAATTTAAGGAAATGTTATTAATTTTTGTGCTTTTATCAAACTGAGGGTTGTTAGTGTTGGGAAATAAAATACCTTCTACATTGATTACTAGATGTCAGCATTAAGCTCTGTCTGTTCAGGTAGGGCAGCTAAATACCAATTGGAGCTCCATCAACCCTGTTCCAATGGTGTGCCTCAGTTTCAGAAGAGTAGCCCTTACTGCACCAGTGTGACAATTTCCCATTTCCCACAGCAGGCATCCTCTGGCCCCTGACTCAAACTTCCAATGTGAGCTAAATAAAGGGCAATTTTTGTACTACAAACTAGGAACTGGATTGAGATTTCCCCCAAACTTATTTTGTATTGGACCCTTGCAGACTGTAGAATTTCATCCTGTCAACAAAGGGCGAATTGTACTTTTAGCTCCTTACCAGCATTAACAGACCAGTTTAATGACTTCCAACTGGCTGCATTATATTGCAGCTGTTGTGAAGGCCATCTGGTGTTTTATTATCTCACACCAGTTGCCAAAATTCAACATGCTCCAAAACTATAGCTACATCTCGTTGGCTGGATCAATGCATTACAAAAACCACCTGGTGTTAACAGAAACTGCAGTATAATTGTCCCATAACAGGAAGATGCATATGCAGTTAAAAAGGAATAATGAAATGTTTTGAGGATTAAACTATCCTCCTTCCCTTCTATGCCGAGAAAGTTTCATCTGTCCCTGCTATGGTGAAAAGTTAGAGAACTAAGTGAGGAAATTTCTATCCAAATTTTGCAAAATAACCTGCTCCAGTGCAGTCCAGAGTTTGGAAAAATCTGCTTGGTCTCATTTGTAATTGCAACAGTATGCTAAAGCAGTTGTTAAACTGTAATCTGCACATTGACTTCCCCTACTATCTCAAAGCACTAACCCTAAATTTGTGTTCAGCAGTGTAATGTATAGCTAAAAGGGTTTTGACCTGTACCATATGCAAAGTCTTAGGTAGATCCCTTAATTTAAACACAATAGTTTTGTATATGAACAGAAAGCTTTGGAAAAACTGACATGGGTATAGAGAATCAAAATTTTCATGCTAAATACTTAACACTATTTATAAAACTACATTTATATTTTTGCAACAGTAGGAGTAATTCCATGATACATTGTCACTGCAGGGAAGCCATACTTGAAGATAACACAGATCAGATTTAGTGATAAAGTAACGCTGGGAGCTTGGAATTACCCCATCTATGTACCATATCAATAACTACTCTATAAGTAGAGTTTATCAATTTTGATAATACATTTTTCCCTATTGAATGTAGTTGCTGCACATTGTCCAATTTGAAGCAGTTATTTGGAGAGGGAAATGACTGAAGGGGGCAAGGGAAATGAGCTGTTATGAGTGAGGGAAGGCAACAACAACTGCTTGTATTTAGAGTCATAGAGTTATACAGCACGGATAGAGGCCCTTCGGCCCATCGTGTCCGCGCCGGCCATTTATATAGTGCCATTAGTGTAGGAAAACATCCGAAGGTTCTTCACTGATTGTAACCAGTCAAAAATTGACACCGAGGCAATGAAGGAGATATTAGGTGGGGTGACTAAAAGCTTGGTCAAAGAGGTAGGTTTTAAAGAGGGTATTAAAGGAGAAGAGAGGAGGAGAGGTTCAAGGGGTGACCTGGATGGCTGAAGGCACAGTCGCCAATTGTGGGGCAAAGGGAGTGAGGAATGCATAAGAGGCCAGAGTTGGAGGAATGGAGTTCCCGAAGGTTTGTAGGGCTGGAGGAAGTTACAGAGATAGGAAGGGGCGAGGCCATGGAGGGATTAGAACACGAGGATGAGAATTTTAAATTTGAGGCATTGGTGGACTGGAAGCCAATGTAGGTCAGCGAACACAGGGGTGATGGGTGCGTGGGATTTGATGTGGGTTCAGATACAGACAGCACAGTTTTGGATGAGCTCCAGTTTATGAAAGGTGGAAGATGGGAGGTTGGCTAGGAGAGTTTTGGATTAGCCAAGTGTGGAGATAATAAAAGCATGGATGAGGGTTTCAGCAGCAGATGGGCGAAGGCAGGGGTGAAGATGAGCGATGTTACAGAGGTGAAAGTAGGCCGTCTTTGTGATGGAGCGGACATGGGGTTGGAAGCTCAGCTGAGGGTCAAATAGGACTTTGAGGCTGCGAACAGTCTGATTCAGCCAGTGACAGTAGCTGGGGAGGGGTTGGAATTAGTGGCTAGGGAACGGAGTTTGTGGCAGGGGGCCGAAGACAATGGCTTTGGTCTTCCCAATGTTTAATTGGAGGAAATTATGGCTTATCCAGGTCTGGATGGTGGACAAACAGGCTGACAACATAGCGGCAGTGGAAGGGCCAGGGGTAATAGAACTGGGTGTGGTCAGCGGACATGTGGAACCTAACTTCATGTCTTCGGATGATAGAACCAAGCGAGGGCAGTCCCATTCAGCTGACAATGGACGAGAGGCATTGGAGAAGGATGACCTGGTCTACCATGTCAAAGGCAGAGATGGAGAAGGGTGAGGAGGGATAGTACACCACGGTTACAACCACAGAAGGTATCATTTCTGAATTTGATTAGGGCCTGATGTGGCAAGGGCGGAAACTTGATTGGAGAGGTTCAAGAAATAAAGACTTGCATTTATATAGCGCCTTTCATGACCTCAGAAGGTCCCAAAGCACTTTACACCCAATTAACTACTTTTTAAGTGTAGTCACTGTTGTAGAAAGCACAGCAGCCAATTTTCACACAGTTAAGTCCCACAAACAGCAATGTGACGATGACCAGAAAATCTGTTTTAGTAATGTTGGTTGAGGGATAAATTCTTCGAAATAGTGCCATGGGATCAGTTTAACGTCCCGTCCGAAAGACAGCACCTCTGACAGTGCAGCACTCCCTCAGTACGTCAGCCTAAGTTTTGTGCTTAAGTCTCTGGAGTGGGACTTGAACCCACAACCTTCTAACTCAGAGGCGAGAGAGCCACGGCTAACATGTTAAAGCATTGAGTTTCAGGAAAGATGGGCACAGGTTTAGGAAGCGACAACACGCTCAATGACTTTAGAGAAGAAAGGGAGGTTGGAGATGGGGCGGTAATTTGCAAGCACAGCGAGATCAAGGGTCCATTTTTTTTTGAAGAAGGGGGTGATGGCAGATTTGAAAGGGAGTGGGACAGGACCAGAGGAGAAGGAACCGTTTACAATGTAATCTAGGATGGGGCTTGGATGGGAAGTTGTGTGGTCAGCAGTTTAGTGGAAATAGGGTCGAGGGAGCAGGAGGTGGGAGCCATGGAGAAGATGAGATCAGAGAGGGCATGAAAGGAGATAGGAGAGAAACTAAAGAAAGATGCTGATTCAGAGCTTGGACGGTGGAAGAAAGTAGAACGAGAGCAGGAGGCGATAAAGCAGTGGCGGCAGAAGGCCCGAGAGTAGAGCGAGAGAGAGAGAGGCGATAAAGCCCGAGAGTAGAGTGAGAGAGAGAGAGAGAGGCGATAAAGCCCGAGAGTAGAGTGAGAGAGAGAGAGAGGCGATAAAGCCCGAGAGTAGAGTGAGAGAGAGAGAGAGGCGATAAAGCCCGAGAGTAGAGTGAGAGAGAGAGGCGACAAAGCCCGAGAGTAGAGTGAGAGAGAGGCGACAAAGCCCGAGAGTAGAGCAAGAGAGAGAGAGGCGATAAAGCCCGAGAGTAGAGTGAGAGAGAGAGAGAGGCGATAAAGCCCGAGAGTAGAGTGAGAGAGAGAGGCGATAAAGCCCGAGAGTAGAGTGAGAGTGGGGGACAATAAAGCCCGAGAGTAGAGTGAGATCAGAGTGAGAGCGGGAGGTGATAAAGCCCGAGAGTAGAGTGAGATCGGAGTGAGATCGAAGTGAGATCGGGAGGTGATAATGCCCAAGAGTAGAGTGAGATCGGAGTGAGAGCGGGAGGTGATAATGCCCGAGAGTAGAGTGAGATCGGAGTGAGAGCGGGAGGTGATAAAGCCTGAGAGTAGAGTGAGATCGGAGTGAGATCGGGAGGTGATAAAGCCCGAGAGTAGAGTGAGATCGGAGTGAGAGCAGGAGGTGATAAAGCCTGAGAGTAGAGTGAGATCGGAGTGAGATCGGGAGGTGATAAAGCCCGAGAGTAGAGTGAGATCGGAGTGAGATCGGGAGATGATAATGCCCGAGAGTAGAGTGAGATCGGAGTGAGATCGGGAGGTGATAAAGCCCGAGAGTAGAGTGAGATCGGAGTGAGATCGGGAGATGATAATGCCCAAGAGTAGAGTGAGATCGAAGTGAGATCGGGAGGTGATAATGCCCAAGAGTAGAGTGAGATCGGAGTGAGATCGGGAGGTGATAAAGCCCGAGAGTAGAGTGAGATCGGAGTGAGATCGGGAGATGATAATGCCCGAGAGTAGAGTGAGATCGGAGTGAGATCGGGAGATGATAATGCCCAAGAGTAGAGTGAGATCGGAGTGAGAGCGGAGTGAGATCGGGAGATGATAATGCCCAAGAGTAGAGTGAGATCGGAGTGAGATCGGGAGATGATAATGCCCAAGAGTAGAGTGAGATCGGAGTGAGAGCGGAGTGAGATCGGGTCACAGTTGGAGTCAACTCACCACGGGAAGAAGTTGTAAGAGTGGCATCACAGAACAGCAAGTAGTTGATTGGTACTGTTTTTTTCTCTGTTCGGGCAGGGGTTTAACTAAGAACCTAAATCAATATCTTTAACGAGATAAATGAATTAGTTAATAAAACTAAGAGTAGCGAGAGATTAAAAACTATGTAAAGTATATAAATAAATTCTGGTTCGACAAGCGATGGCAGGGCAGGTGGTGTGTCATAACCAAGGCTTGTGGGAGTTGGTGGAGAGCAGCGTGATCCCCGGCAACCACATCTGCAGTAAGTGTCTGCAGCTCAAGGAACTTCAGCTCAGAGTTGTTGAGCTGGAGTCAGAGCTGCAGACATTGCGATGCATCAAGGAGGGGGAGAGTTACCTGGACACTTTGATCCAGGAGGCAGTCACACCCCTTAGATTAGGTAGTAGTTTGGATCTGTTCAATGTTCTGGGAGAGGAGGGTGTGACTGTGAGTCAGACAGGTAAGGGGACCCAGGACCTAATGATGGAGGAGCCTCAGCCCTTGACCTTGTCCAACAGTTATGAGGTACTTGCTACCTGTATGGATGAGAGCAAGGACTGCAGGGAGGATGGGCAAACTGACCACGGCACGTGGTACAGGAGGCCATTCAAGTGCGGGGGAGTGAAAAGGAATGTGGTAGTGGTAGGGGTTAGTAAAGTTAGGGGGATAGACACTGTTCTCTGCAACAGCGACCGAGAGTCCCGAAGGCTGTGTTGCCTGCCCGGTGCCAGGGTTAAGGACATCTCCTCGTGGCTGGAAAAGAACTTGGAGCATGAGGGGAAGGATCCAGTTGTCGTGATCCACATAGGGACCAATGACAGGTAGAACTAAGAATGAAGTTCTGCTGAGACAGTTTGAGGAGCTAGGGACTAAATTAATAAGCAGAACCTCAAAGGTAATAATCTCTGGATTACCACCTGAGCCATGTGCAAATTGGCATAGAGTCAAGCAGATCAGAGAGTTAAATGCGTGGCTCAAAGAATGGTGTGGGAGGAAAGGGTTTTGATTCATGGGGCACTGGCACCAGTACTGGGGAAAGAGGGAGCTGTTCCGACGAGACAGGCTCCACTTAAACTGGGCTGGGACCAACATCCTGGCGAATCGAATAACAAGGGCTGTAGACAGGGCTTTAAACTAAAAAGAGGGGGTGAGGGGTCAGGTGAGGGGAAATTTAGAAGTCTAATGAGAAAAGTTAAGACAATAGAACAGTGTAGTAAAGATAAGCAAAGTGTGGCAGGAAGGGACAGAGAGTTTACATATAATAGTGCAACAAGTAAGGTCAAAGCAGGAAAAAATGGTAAAAAGTAAAAATTAAAGGCTCTTTATCTGAATGCACGGAGCATTTGTAACAAGATAGATGAATTAATTGCACAAATAGAGATAAATAGGTTTGATCTGATAGCTATTACAGAGAAATGGTTGCAAAATGACCAAGGTTAGGAACTAAATATTCCAGGGTACATGACATTTAGAAAAGACAGGCAGAATGGAAAAGGAGGGGGTGTAGCTCTAATAATAAAAGAAGGCATAAGGACAGTGGTGAGAGAGGATCTTGGCTCAGAAGATCAGGAAGTGGAATCAATGTGGGTAGAAATTAGAAATAACAAGGGGCAGAAAATACTGGTGGGAGTAGTTTATAGGCCCCCTAATAGTAGCTATACTGTTGGACAGAGTATTAATCATGAAATCATCGGACCATCGGGTCCGCGCCGCTCTATGAAAGAGCAATCCAACTCGTCCCACTCCCCTGTCCTTTCGCCACAGCCCTGCAAATGTTTTCCTTTCAAGTACTTATCTAGTTCCCTTTTGAAGGCCATGATTGAATCTGCCTCCACCACCCCCTTGGGCAGTGCATTCCAGATCCGAACATAACCAAATAATAAGAGCTTGTAACAAAGGAAATGCAGTCATCATGGGGGACTTTAATCTGCATAGACACTGGGCAAATGAAATTGGCAACGGTAGTTTGGAAGACGAGTTCATGGAATGTATTTAAGTCGGTTTCCGAGAGCAATACGTCATAGAACCAACCAGGGAACAGGCTATTTTAGATCTTGTATTATGTAATGAGATAGGGTTAATTAGTAATCTCACAGTAAAAGAACATCTGGGGAAGAGTGATCTTAATATGATAGAATTTCACATTGAGTTTGAAAGTAACATATTTAAGTCAGAAACTAGAGTCTTAAACTTAAATAAAGCCAATAATATAGTTATGAGGGGCGAGTTGTCAAAGGTACATTGGGAAATTAAATGAAAGTGTTTAACAGTTGAAAAGCAATGACAAAAATTTAAAGAAATATTTCAATATCCTCAACAAATATAGAAACATAGAAAATAGGAGCAAGAGTAGGCTATTCGGCCCTTAAGGCCTGCTCCGCCATTCAAAATGATCATGGCTGATCCTCTAACTCAGTACCCCGTTCCCGCTTTTTCCCCATATCCCTTGATCCCTTTAGCATTAAGAAATATATCTATCTCCTTCTTGAATACATCTAATGATTTGACCTCCACTGCCTTCTGTGGTAGAAAATTCCACAGGTTCACCATCCTCTGAGTGAAGAAATTTCTCCTCATCTCAGTTCTAAATGGCATACCCCGTATCCTGAGACTGTGACCCCTGGTTCTGGACTCCCCAGCCATCGGGAACATCCTCCCTGCATCTAGTCTGTCTAGTCCTGTTAGAATTTTATACGTTTCGATGAGATCAACTCTCATTCTTCTAAAGTCCAGTGAATATAGGCCTAGTCGACCCATTCTCTCCTCATGCGTCAGTCCTGCCATCCCAGGAATCAGTCTGGTAAACGTTCGTTGCACTCCCTCCATGGCAAGGACATCCTTCCTCAGATAAGGAGACCAAAACTACACACAATACTCCAGATGTGGTCTCACCAAGACCCTGTATAACTGCAGTAAGACATCCCTGCTCCTGTACTGAAATCCTCTTGCAATGAACACCAACATACCATTCGCCTTCCTAACTGTTTGCTGCACATGAATGCTCGCTTTCAGCAACTGGTGTACAAGGACACCCAGGTCTCGTTGCAGCTCCCCTTTTCCCAATCTGTCACCATTCAGATAATAATCTGCCTTTCTGTTTTTACAACCAAAGTGGATAACCTCACATTTATCCACGTTATACTGCATTTGCCATGTTCTTGCCCACTCACCCAACTTGTCTAAATCACATTGGAGCCTCTTTGCATCCTCCTCACAGCTCACATTCCACCCCAGCTTTGTGTCATCTGCAAACTTGGAAATGTTACATTCCGTTCCCTCATCCAAATCATTGATATATCTTGTGAATAGCTGGGGCCCAAGCACTGATCCCTGCGGTACCCCACTAGTCACTGCCTGCCACCCGGAAAAAGACCTGTTTATTCCTACTCTTTGGATCTAATACCATCCCTAATTTCTTTTGTAAGCCACGGTTGAGCCACCTTTCCTGTTTTATTTTTGCGCCAGACAGGAATGAATAATTGTTGTAATTCCTGCACACGTTCTTTAAATATTAGCCATTGCCTATCCACCATCATCCCTTTTAGTAAAGTTCCCCAATCTATCATAGCCAATTCCATATACATTCCATTGAGAAATAAAAACCCAAGGGAAAAGTGATCCACCTGTGGCTAACTAAAGAAGTTAAGGAGAGTATTAGATTGAAAGAAGAGGCCTATAATGTTGCCAAGAAGAGTAATAAGCCTGGGGATTGGGAGAGTTTTGGAAAACAACAAAGGACGACCAAATAATTGATAAAAAGGGACAGAATAGAATATGAAAGTCAACTAGCAAGAAATATAAAAACAGATTGTAAGAGCTTCTACAAGTATGTAAAAAGGAAGAGAGGAGCAAAAGTAAACGTTGGTCTCTTCGAGGCTGAGTCTGGAGAAATGATAATGGGAATTCAGGAAAAGGCAGATGCGTTAAACAAATATTTTGTATCTGTCTTCACAGTAGAAGACACAAAAAACACACCAAAAATAGTAGGGAACGATAGGATAAATGAGAGTGAGGAACTTAAAACAATTAATATCACTAGAGAAAAAGTACTGGACAAACTAATGGGACTAAAAGCCAACAAATCCCCTGGACCTGATGGCCTACATCCTAGGGTTGTAAAAGAGGTGGCTGCAGAGATAATGGATGCATTGGTTATGATCTTCCAAAATTCTCTAGATCCTGGAATGGTCCCAGTGGACTGGAAGGTAACAAATGTTAACCCCACTACTCAAGAAGGGAGGGAGAGATAAAGCAGGGAACTGCAGACCAGTTAGCCTGACATCAGTCGTCGGGAAAATGCTGGAAGCCATTATTAAGGAAGTGGTAACAGGGCACTTAGAAAATCATAATATGATTAGGCAGAATCAACATGGTTTTATGAAAAGGAAATCGTGTTTGACAAATTTATTAGAGTTTTTTGAGGATGTAACCAGTAGGATAGATGAAGGGGAACCATTTTTATGTCGTATATTTGGATTTTCAAAAGGTATTCGATAAGGTGCCACATAAAAGGTTGTTACACAAGGTAAGGGCTGATGGGGTTGGGGATAATATATCAGCATGGATAGAGGATTGGATAAAGGACAGAAAACAGAGAGTAGGGATAAACGGGTCATTCTCAGGTTGGCAGTCTGTAACTAGTGGGGTGCCGCAAGGATCGGGGCTTGGGCCTCAGCTATTTACAATCTATATTAATGACTTGGATGAAGGGACCAAGTGTAATGTATCCAAGTTGGCTTACAATACAAAGCTGGGTGGCAAAGTAAGCTGTGAGGAGGACACAAAAAGTCTGCAAAGGGATATAGACATATTAAGTGAGTGGGCAAGGAGGTGGCAGATGGAGTATAATGTGGGGAAATGTGAAGTTATTCACTTTGGTAGGAAGAATAGAAAACCAGAATATTGTTTGAATGATGAGAAACTATTAAATGTTCGTGTTCAGAGAGAATTGGGTGTCCTCGTACAAGAAACACAAAAAGTTAGTATGCAGGTACAGCAGGCAATTAGGAAAGCAAATGGCATGTTGGTCTTTATTGCAAGGGGGTTGGAGTACAACAGTAAGGAAGTCTTACTACAGTTGTACAGGGCTTTAGTGAGTACTGTGTACAGTTTTGGTCTCCTTATCTAAGGAAGGATATACTTGCCTTGGAGGCATGCAATGAAGGTTCACTAGATTAATTCCTGGGATGAGAGGGTTGTCCTAGGAAGAGATGTTGAGTGGAATGGGCCTATACTCTCTGGAGTTTAGAAGAATGAGAGGTGATCTCATTGAAACATAAGATTATGAGGGGGCTGAGAGATTGTTTCCCCTGGCTAGAAGCACTAGAACTAAGGGGCATAGTCACAGGATAAGGGGTCGGCCATTCAAGACTGAGATGAGGAGAAATTTCTTCACCCAGAGGGTTGTGACTGTTTGGAATTCTCTACCCCAGAGGGTTATGGATCATTGAATATATTCAAGGCTGAGATAGATAGATTTTTGGACACTGGGGGAATCAAGGGATATGGGGATCGGGTGGGAAAGTGGAATTGAGGTCGAAGATCAGCCATGATCTGATTGAATGGTGGAGCAGGCTCGAGGGGCTGTGTAGCCTACTCCTGCTCCTATTTCTTATGTTCTTATGTCTTGGTGGGGAACAGATGATCTTAATCTTAGCGACAAAGAAATCCATGAGCTCCTTGCACGTTTTTTTTTATCCGTTGATGGGATGTGGGCATCACTGGCAAGGCCGGCGTTTATTGCCCATCCCTAATTGTCCTTGAGAAAGAGGCGGTGAGCCGCCTTCTTGAACCGCTGCAGTCCATGTGGTGAAGGTTCTCCCACAGTGCTGTTAGGAAGGGAGTTTCAGGATTTTGACCCAGCGACGATGAAGGAACGGCGATATATTTCCAAGTCAGGATGGTATGTGACTTGGAGGGGAACGTGCAGGTGGTGTTGTTCCCATGTACCTGCTGCTTTTGTCCTTCTAGGTGGTAGAGGTCGCGGGATTGGGAGGTGCTGTCAGAGAAGCCTTGGCGAGTTACTGCACACTGCAGTCACAGTGCGCTGGTGGTGAAGGGAGTGAATGTTTAGGGTGGTGGATGGGGTGCCAATCAAGCGGGCTGCTTTGTCCTGGATGGTGTCGAGCTTCTTGAGTGTTGTTGGAGCTGCACTCATCCAGGCAAGTGGAGAGTATTGCATCACACTCCTGACTTGTGCCTTGTAGCTGGTAGAAAGGCATGGGGAGTCAGGAGGTGAGTCATTTGCCGCAGAATACCCAGCCTCTGATCTGCTGTTGTAGCCACAGTATTTATGTGGCTGGTCCAGTTAAGTTTCTGGTCAATGGTGACCCCCAGGATGTTGATGGTGGGGGATTTGGCAATGGTCATGCCATTGAATGTCAAGGGGACGTAGTTAGACTCTCTCTTATTGGAGATGGTCATTGCCTGGCACTTGTCTGGTGTGAATGTTACTTGCCACTTATCAGCCCAAGCCTGGATGTTGTCCAGGTCTTGCTGCATAGGGGCACAGACTGCTTCATTATCTGAGGGGTTGCAAATAGAACTGAACACTGTGCAATCATCAGCGAACATCCCTATTTCTGACCTCTTGATGGAGGGAAGGTCATTGATGAAGCAGCTGAAAATGGTTGGGCCTAGGACATTGCCCTGAGGAACTCCTGCAGTAATATCCAGGGGCTGAGATGATTGGCCACCAACAACCACTACCATCTTCCTTTGTGCTAGGTATGACTCCAGCCACTGGAGAGTTTTCCCCCTGATTCCCATTCACTTCAATTTTACTTGGGCTCCTTGGTGCCGCACTCGGTCAAATGCTGCCTTGATGTCAAGGGCAGTCACTCTCACCTCACCTCTGGAATTCAGCTCTTTTGTCCATGTTTGGACCAAGGCTGTAATGAGGACTGGAGCCGAGTGGTCCTGGCAGAACCCAAACTGAACATCGGTGAGCAGGTTATTGGTGAGTAAGTGCCGCTTGATAGCACTGTCGATGACACCTTCCATCACTTTGCTGATGATTGAGAGTGGACTGATTGGGCAGTAATTGGCCGGATTGGATTTGTCTTGCTTTTTGAGAACAGGATATGCCTGGGCAATTTTCAACATTGTCAGGTAGATGCCAGTGTTGTAGCTGCACTGTAACAGCTGGCTAGAGGCGCGGCTAGTTCTGGAGCACAAGTCTTCAACACTACAGCTGGGATGTTGTCAGGGCCCATAGCCTTTGCTGTATCCTGTGCACTCAGCCGTTTCTTGGTATCACGTGGATTGAATCGAATTGGCTGAAGACTGGCTTCTGTGATGGTGGGGATATCGGGAGGAGGCCGAGCTGAATCATCCACTCGGCAATTCTGGCTGAAGATGGTTGTAAACGCTTCAGCCTTGCCTTTTGCACTCACGTGCTGGACTCCGCCATCATTGAGGATGGGGATGTTCACAGAGCCTCCTCCTCCCGTTAGTTGTTTAATTCTCCACCACCATTCACGACTGGATGTGGCAGGACTGCAAAGCTTTGATCTGATCCGTTGGTTGTGGAATCGCTTAGCTCCGTCTATAGCATGTTGCTTCCGCTGTTCAGCATGCATGTAGTCCTGTGTTGTAGCTTCACCAGGTTGGCACCTCATTTTTAGGTACACCTGGTGCTACTCCTGGCATGCTCTTCTACACTCCTCATTGAACCAGGGTTGATCCCTTGGCATGTTGGTAATGGTAGAGTGAGGAATATGCTGGGCCATGAGTTTACAGATTGTGCTGGAATAAAATTCTGCTGCTGATGATGGCCCACAGCGCCTCATGAATTCCCAGTTTTGAACTGCTAGATTTATTCTGAATCTATCCTATTTAGCACGGTGATAGTGCCACACAACACGTTGGATGGTGTCCTCAGTGTGAAGACGGGACTTCGTCTCCACAAGGACTGTGCGGTGGTCACTCCTACCAATACTGTCATGGACAGATGCATCTGCAACAGGTCAATTGGTGAGGACGAGGTCAAGTAGGTTTTTCCCTCGTGTTGGTTTGCTCACCACCTGCCGCAGGCCCAGTCTGGCAGCTGTGTCCTTCAGGACTCGGCCAGCTCTGTCAGTAGTGGTGCTGCCGAGCCACTCTTGGTGATGGACATTGAAGTCCCCC
The DNA here is from genome assembly GCF_035084215.1 of Heptranchias perlo. Lineage (NCBI taxonomy): Eukaryota > Metazoa > Chordata > Chondrichthyes > Hexanchiformes > Hexanchidae > Heptranchias > Heptranchias perlo. The sequence continues at coordinate 68,089,806 of NC_090331.1, read as the reverse complement.
ACTCATCGTAAATTCTGTGCCCTTGCTGCCTTCAGTGCTTCCTCCAAGTGGTGCTCAACATGGAGGAGGACTGATACATCAGCTGAGGGCAGTAGGTGGTAATTAGCAGGAGGTTTCCTTGCCCATGTTTGACCCGATGCCATGAGATTTCATGGGGTCTGGAGTCAATGTTGAGGACTCCCAGGGCCACTCCCTCCTCACTGTGTACCACTGTATCACCAATGGTATACTGGTGCGTCTGTCCTGCCCAAGGGAAATATTGTTGGAGGTGAGGGTGGAGAGGGTAGGGGAGAAGGGTTTAAAGAAGGTTGGTGGTGAAGGAGCCAGGAGTTAACTTTGTATTCCAGGATGATCCTGGAGTAGGGAATAATTTTGCCAGAAGAGAGTAAGGCCCAATAGTGCTTGATGTGGTCCAGCCAAGCATGGCAATGAATGGCCAAGCCAGTTGTGCGCCACATACGCTCAACTCTGCACCCCTTGGACTTAAGGGAGCCAATGTAGGTGTTGAATGACCAGGGTGGGAGAGAAAGGATTTTACTGGAGACAAGATTATTGACAGATGCAGAGGTATGATAATGACAGTTGAAAAGTGCTGTTGTAAGTGAATTGGGAGAAGTCTTTTCCAGGGGTGGTCATAGAAGGAAGTGGGGTTGGAAGTAGGATGCGAGTGGTGAGAGATACCAGTGATCAGAGATGGCCTCGTCTGTGATTTGAGACAATGGAAATAGTGGCCACGTGAGATGACAACGTCAAGGGAGTGGCTGTGAACATAGGGAGTAAAGTTTATGTGGAGGGGAAGAGGTCGAGGAAAGTGAACTTAGGTGGGAGAGGGTCAGTTGAGACAGAGGTTGAAATCACCAAGGAGTTACTCAGTGCAGAGGATGAGGGAGGAAAAGAATAAGGCTATCTCAGTAACAGGTATGGTAGCATAGCGGTTATGTTACTGGATTAGTAATCCAAAGGCCTGGACTAATTTTCCAGAATCATGAGTTTAAATCTTGCCACAGCAGCTGGGGAATTTAAATTTAATTAAATAAAAATCTGGAATAAAAAAAACACTATCAGTAACGGGTGGCCGTGAAACTACCTGATTGTCGTAAAAACCCATCTGGTTCACTGATTCCCTTTAGGGAAGGAAACCTGCCGCTCTTACCCGGTCTGGCCTGTTTGTAACTCCAGACCCACAGCAATGTGGTTGATTCTTAATTGCCCTCTGAAATGGCCTAGCAAGCCACTCAGTTGTTCAAGGCGGCGGCTCACCACCACCTTCTCATGGGCAATAAATGCTGACCCTGCCAGCAATGCCCACGTCCCATGAACAAATAAAAAATATATTTTGGATGGGCAGTAGAGAATGAGTTTTAAAGGAAGCTGGAGGGGTGGATCAAAGTGAAGTGCTCAAAGGAGACAGTGCTACAGGAGTAGGAAGATTTCAAGGTGAGATTTGATGATTGGGGTCACAATAGTACCACAGCCATTTGGACAGGACAGGTGGCGATGCTTCAGTAAGGAGCAAGGTGTTCGTCAAGGCCACGGTGTCAATGCAATCATCCACAATAAGGCCGTGGATTGCGAGGGCCTTGTTTGCAAGTGAATGGACATTCTCGAGGTAGGTCATGATTGTTAATACACTGATTTCAAGGGGTCAGCGGTGGGAGGGGGTGATCAGGACAGTAAAGCGGTTGGCAAGATTAGCCCCCAGCAAGCTATAATCGAGGACAAGCTTATTTTCCATCAGATCATCACCCTTTATCCTATATATAAGCTAGCCCCGTATGCAAGACCAATATATTTTGGTAGAGGAGTATTATCCTACTATGCTGAGCTAACTGTTGCATAGTGATTACATCCTTACGGTGCAGGTCTTATGCTTCAGTAAGTGGAAGTGGCTCGATTGTTTAATTTTAATTGTGGATCAACAAGAAATGTGTGATTCTAATGGTCTTGTAAAGCTCAAATTCTTCTAAAAAAAATGATAAAAATTCCATCTCACTTAGACAACATGGAAGAGAGAATATACTGAAGTATATTCAAATGTATGTTTCATGCAATAATGAATTGATACTGCTGCAGATTACATTCCCTCTCCAACCTGCTGTCACAGTAACCAGCTTGGTAGCGTGTCCAGATGTCAAACAGATTTACCAAGTCATTTTACTGCCACCCTTTCAAAAAACATAGAATTTTAAAAGTGAATCAGCCACTTGTCTTCCTCAATGTTCAACAGTTTCGATTCACAACAGTTCATATTTATAGATTTAATACAAGACTCAAGTGTACCAAAAAGATTGTTTCCATATGTTTCATCAATTCTAAAGATGTATGCTGTTGCAGTAGGAAAGAGAAACAAAAGTGGGTTTAATGTTGATTTTATTGTACCAAAGCTCAAAAAAAATGGTATTTACAGACTGAAACAAAAAGACAGGTACTCCGTGGAATGATCAGTTTTATAAAACTGAGAGCAGCATCCAAAGTCTATGCTGTGTATTTTCCAAGAATATCTCCGTCTCTAAACAAGTAGTAATCCTGAGGGGGGAGAAAAAATATGCACAGATTATCAAGAGAAAAAAAAAACCCACTTATCCATATTCTAAAATACTAAGTAATAGTACTAACCTTATCATCTAAGACAACTTTAGTCCCTCCATATTCTGGCAGTAGAACTTTTTCACCAACTTTTACATTAACTGGTTGGATGTCACCATTCTGAAACAAAAATGCAAATGAACCAAATTATTAAAACATTCTTCAACATTTTGCAAATGCCAGTCCACCATTTTGTAACAAGTATTTTATATCGTTAAAACTTATAATTCACTGTCAATTTTCAGAAAATCCAGCATTCTAAAAAACTTTGAAGATGACTCAGAACACATGGGAGTTAAAAAGGACAAAAGTTATAGCTGTCCTTATGAAGTGTTCCTCAGTATAAGAGAATCAAAAGTTTACTGAGAATAAAGAGAACTCTGCATTCATATTTATGCTTGAAAGTGTTACTACTGTAACATGATTTTTTGAGAGAGACTTTCCATATGTATCTTATAACTCCCATTAGTGACCCATCACCTTAGAGGAGAGGCAAGATATTTCTCAGTGTTTACTAATACCTTGAATTAGGAACTATAGGAAAAGAGCAGTGTCCCCTCCCCACCCCCCTGGCAATCTTGCTTGACTTTCCAAGTGTATTTAATTTTAAAAATAGCAAGGCATCTTACCACTTGGCAATACAATGTCCAAATATGATGCATCAGGTTGGATTTTGTTAATTTATGATCACAAGAATGTAGGTTAATGGGACGTCACTTTCTAAGGAAACTGACCTTTATTCGGTTGCCAGGTCCAATCGCTACAACTGTTGCTTGAAGCACTTTCCCCTGGGATTTCTCTGGAAGCATGATGCCGCCTTTTGTCACAGTTTCTGCTGCAACCCTTTCCACCAAAACACGATCGAAGAGGGGCAGAAACTTCTTGAACGCCTGACCTGCCTATTGAAATCAAAAACACATTCAGTTACTTATTAACCAATAGGTTACAAATCACATATAGCCTTCCAAATCCAACAATGTTCTTTAATACAGTTTTACCATTAGTAGGGTTTATAAATAACGGTCAATACGAATAATGTTCAGAGGAAAGGGGAAATCTGAAACTGTTGGGTTACATCAAAGAGCTAAACTGTTGCCGCATCGTTAGCTTATTTTAATATGTAGCACTGTTGTACAGCTGGTTTCTAAATGTGACAAATAAATCTACACGAAATGGAAGTCACTACCATTTAAAATTATTATAAAGCGTGATCGAAATGTTCAAAAGATATTTTTGGACGGACTGATGTGGTTATACGTATGGACGTTTAGGTTTCGAAAAGAATTCGCCTAAAGACGTTAATAAGGGAAAACGGTAATGGTATTTTTCATTAAAAGGTGGTTTAAAATAAAGTCGAACACACTCATAAGACATTGGTCTTCAAACGGGCGTTTTCTCCCAAAATCAGAAAGGCTCATTTGACCTTGTCTGAAGGTTTGGGATCTACAAGGTCGTTGCACAAATACCCAAATATCAGTGCAGGATACAGAGTAACAAATATTTGTGTCAAGTTCTTCACAACACTTTTGTTGCAAACTGATTTCTGATACCGACACAAACGTGGATCAAAAGCACATTGTCATTCATTGCGACTGTAACCATCAGCGCTGTGGCGAATCTGTTCCCTTGCACAAGAAGGGAATATTTCAAGGAATTTTAAATTATAATTTTCTTGTACCTTCATAAAAATACAGAAATCAGTAAGTCATTTTGTATCCGACAGACGCTCACGTTTTTTTAAAAATGCAGCAGCATATCACATCATGATTAATTAATTTTTTTTTTAAAAAAAAGCAACAAAAACCTCATTTCGCTTATCGAGAACGACACACAACTGGTTAATTCTGTCTCTAAAGAAGGCTGAATTGGAATATCTAAACTTACCATCCCTGCTGTCGTTTGCAGAAAGCGCTAGAAATGAGCCACCTTCCTCGCTGCAGCGCCGACGATGGCAGACTCTCCACGTGAGGGGAAAATACCCTTCGAACCCGGCGACGTGACCTGGAACGTCAGGAGAATGTAACATTTAATCGGGCCGCGCGCTCCGGGCCGGCCGGGTCTCAGCGTTCCATTCGTCTTTCACGCTCACATTAAAACCCCGCTTTGGGGTTGTTTTTTTTTGTTAAATTGCAATTTTTAGGGAAGAAACACACAAATAAAAAAAAAATGGTTGCGCAACGGCCGTTAGATCAGACTAGACAATGTGCACTTTGACCTCGCCCACGCTGAGCGTGTGGAAGCTTCTGGAAGTCGAACCCCTGAACCAGCATATGGGCTCACCCGAACTCGAGTTGTAGCGAGAGGGGGAATCGCGCGGGTGCGTTGCCGCCGATCGTTTGCAGTTCAGGAATCCGCCGATTGCAGCGAGCAGCCTCGGCTATTTGTCGGTAAAATACCGTAAGTGGCTTCGCGTTACAAAAGGCTGTTCCTCGCGGGCCTATGCAGGGTGAGGGGCGGAGGCGAGGCGAGGCGCGGCGCGGCGCCCGGCTGCAAACCCACGTGTTCACCCAGGGAGAGCCGCAGAGAAAGGCTCCAGACTCGGGATCGTGCAGTTTGCGCGCAGTTGCTGAACCGGTCTCACGGGCAGGGCTGTCACTGTCTTATTAGTTTCTTTCCTTTTTTAAAACAAAATACTAGTAAGTGCGATCGTTTGGAAATCGGTTTGGGAAATAATTGTTAATTTTTTTATGTATAAAAAAAAACAAATTTTGCAAAATACGTGCACCTCTTTCCATGCCAATGAAACGAGGCAATGAATGAACGGCAGGAACCAGGGTTAATTGCTGGATATCTCGATTTGCACGACCTATTTGCAAACGTGAATGTTTTCTTGTATGGTTTGAGTCGGATTCTGATTAAACTACAGGGTTTTTTTTTTGCATTCCTCTTTATTTTGTGAAATGGTGCGTTACTTTGATTTGACCTTGTGACGTGCGTCCCCTCACGACATGTGGGGAGGCCCATGTTACTGACGCCAGATCCAGATTTCAGTCTCTTCTAAATTAATGTTTGTTTTGATTTTTAAAAAAATACCGATCTTATCTTCTCGTTTTGTTGCTGCAGAAAATGCTCCGTTTACCAACCGTTTTGCGCCAAGTGAGACCTGTATCTCGGCTGCTTGCACCTCATCTCACTAGAGCCTACGCCAAGGAAGTGAAATTCGGAGCCGAAGCCCGGGCTCTGATGCTGAAAGGTGTTGATCTTCTAGCTGATGCTGTAGCTGTTACCATGGGACCAAAGGTAGGTCAGCGTTCTGATCTGTCCTTAACCGGTTGGAATGCCTTCTACGATATAAATATTCTTATTACAAGCAAATCACAACTACATACATACACTTCACTACATAATACCAACGTTAACACAAATAGTATAGCTACTGTTGGTACATAATTGCTTTGGACATAAGATTTTCTTTGCAATTAAAAACAAGAAATGTTGGAAATACACAGGTATTTCAGCATCCATAGAGATCAACACTTCAGATGTAGACCCTTTGTTGGAGCTTGTAAGATAAATTAGCTCTAATGAAACTGAACAAATGGGAGGGAAGAGATAATTGGTAGAATTGCCAAATAGTTTTTTGAGAACCTTCAAAATATTTTTGCCACAGTTCATATTCTTCAATGTATCAGATCAGCATGAGCTCCCCATCACAAGTGGGTACTGAACTTTACAAACCAGAAGGTCCAAGGTTCAGTCACCAATCTGTTCTGAGTTAATTGATGTCAGCCAGGTAGGCCATTGTTAGGTGTGCTACAACTGGGCCTTGGTGCACTGAGCTTTTTTTTTGGGCTGCTGGATTTTGGACTTGTATGGAAACCCATGTTTTTAGATTCTCTAAACCAAGCTACTGAGAAGTCCACGTAACTAGAGTTTCTATGCCATCCAACACATCATTGACAAAGACATCAAATATAATGAGTGACAGTGGACAACTTTGCCTTGCACCTCTTTTGAAAAAAAGAAGCTCCCAACTACCACTGATCTTGCAGCTAGGGTTTTCATTCTGGATAAAGACCCAAGATTTGGCATATACCCTAATAACTGCAGCTTCTTCATGAAGGGTGCACGAGGCTCTAGGTAGAAAGCCTTACAAGAAATTGATGACAACAATGTCAGTGGTTTCCCTTGAGCTTTAAATATTGTGCAGTCTTGTGTAAAGCCACAACCTGCCTCATCCTCCCTTACAAGAATGAAATCTAGCATATTCCTTTTTAGTTACACCATGGTACTCCCAACACATCCAATTATACAAGTCACGTTAGCCTCTAACATCATCATAAGAGCCATTGATATGCACAAGATTTTCTGTCTCATTCTTCTGTCTCTTGGATAGAAACCAGTGTTGCACTTTGGATAGAAACCAGTGTTGGGAGAAAGCGATAGACCGAGTAATTATAGGCCAGTCAGTCTAACCTCGGTGGTGGGCAAATTATTGGAATCAATTCTGAGGGACAGCATAAATCGGCATTTAGAAAGGCACTGGCTAATCAAGGATAGTCAGCATGGATTTGTTACAGGAAGGTCGTGTCTGACCAACTTGATTGAATTTTTTGAGCAGTAAACAAGGAGGGTCGATGAGGGTAACGCGTTTGATGTAGTGTACATGGATTTCAGCAAGGCTTTTGACAAAGTCCCACATGGCAGACTGGTCAAAAAAGTAAAAGCCCATGGGATCCAAGGGAAAGTGGCAGATTGGATCCAAAATTGGCTCAGTGGCAGGAAGCAAAGGGTAATGGTTGACTGGTGTTTTTGCGACTGGAAGGCTGTTTCCAGTGGGATCCCGCAAGGCTTAGTACCAGGTCCCTTGCTTTTTGTGGTAGATGTTAATGATTTGGACTTGAATGATGGGGGCTTGATCAAGAAGTTTGCAGATGATACAAAAAATGTCTGTGTGGTTGATAGTGAGGAGGAAAGCTGTAGACTGCAGGAAGATATCAATGGACTGGTCAGGTGGGCAGAAAAGTGGCAAATGGAATTCAATCCAGAGAAGTGTGAGGTAATGCATTTGGCGAAGGCAAACAAGACCAGGGAGTACACAATAAATGTAGAGGAACAAAGGGACCTTGGAGTGCATGTCCACAGATCCCTGAAGGTAGCAGGACAGGTAGATAAGGTGGTTTAAAAAGGCATATGTGATACTTTCCTTTATTAGCCGAGGCATAGAATATAAGAGCAGGGAGGTTATGCTAGAACTGTATAAAAGACTAGTTAAGCCACAGCTTGAGTACTGCATACAGTTCTGGTCACCACATTACAGGAAAGATGTGATTGCACTAGAAAGGGTACAAGAGAAGATTTACGAGGATGTTGCCAGGGCTGGAGAATTTTAGCTGTGAGAAAAGATTGGATAGGCTGGGGTTGTTTTCTTTGGAACAAAGGAGGCTGAGGGGAGACTTAGTTGAGGAGTATAAAGTTATGCTGGGACTAGATAGGTCCTCCCTATCCACTCTATTTCCCTTAGCAGAGGGATCAGTGACCAGGGGGCATAGATTTAAAGTAATTGGTAGAAGGATTGGATGGGAGCTGAGGAGAAATTTTTTTCACCTAGAGGGTGGTGGGGGTCTGGAACTCACTGCCTGAAAGGGTGGTAGAGGCAGAAACCCTCAACTCATTTTAAAAAGTACTTGATTGAGAATTTGAAGTGCCGTAACCTACAGGGCTACAGACCAAGTGCTGGAAAGTGGGAATAAGCTGGATGGCTCTTTTTCGGCTGGCACACAGACACGATGGGCCGAATGGGGGCTTCCTGTGCCGTAACTTTCTATGATTCACTCTGCACAGCAATTCCTCAGCCTCCAAAGGGCAGCTGCAACATGAGTTTAGGGTTACTTGGCACTGATCTCTTAAGACCATAAGCATTTCTTCACCAATCTCCTCCTTGTGTAGGAATTCAGCACGAACATTGTTCACTCTTGCTGTTTTATCATTAACTAAAATACAAAGTGCAAGGAAGTTGCTTAGTTGCGGCTTTCTACTCCACTGGCTTTTGCATCCGTTATCATGGGTTCCACTATGGCCATTGGTTTGGGTGCAAACTCATTATAATATGCTCTTCAGATTTGAAGAACGTCGTCTCGTCAGTGGAAAAGTGATTTTAGGATCATCTGTGTATTTGTGAGCTTTTGGAATGAATGCAATCCACTGATCCTGCTTCGTTACACTAAGGACTCTTTTATAGCGTGATCACGATGCATCGTAATCCACCTGTGCAAAAACTCAATTGTCCAAAGAAACATCAAGGAGACTTATTTTTAAAGGGAACTCTGTTTTTGTCTAATGGTTCTCTTTCTTCATAGTTATCTTCAAAAGAGACCTGAGTGACTAGCAGGGATCTATCTTCTATTTGACTTCAGTTGTAGAGGCAAGAAAATTAGTGACCATCTCATCTGCAGCTGAGTCTGCCCTAATAGCAGTTACACAGACCTGGTCCTAGGCTTTGGGTCAGCAATATCCTTTGTGTCTATCTTAAGCATATGCCTTCCCTTCCAAAACCAAAATTTCAAACCATACCATTCAAGGTCCATGGGCTAAGCAATGGCAATAAATTACGTTTATGCTGAATTGCTCAACAGGCTATCTCTTGAGGACATTCCATGTTAACATCCCTCATCTTTGCCCATGTGTCAACTCGAAGAGCTTATCCTATCTGGGGGAAAAATGCGGCCTGCCCCACCCTGAGGAAGTGGGGGTGTTATGAATTTGGGTCTACCATTGGTTTCAGTTGCTCTCTTGGGCGGTTTGAGCACCTACCTCTTTATGGAAGTTAACTCCTGTTGCCCTCTGTACTTGTGGTAGTGGGACAGGGACCCAGAAGAATAATCACAAAACTCCATTGTGATCTGTGCTGGATCTCCAAAGGCAGACTGAGTTAACACCAGGTGAGGCAAAGCTTGGTTTCAAACCGAAGCTGCTTTATTCCACAGCAGATGAAACAGTGTCAGTATGATGAGTCATTTGGTATAATCTGTACTACTTCTGTTTGTGTACTGATAACGTAACAAAGAACACATTAGGGCTAGCCCACTCCAGTGGGCTATCTTACTCAACTTAAAAGAACAGTCTTTCTGCACCCTGTCCTACCATCCACAGGCTTTCTGCTGCTGTGCTTTCTTCCTGATGTCCGTGTTTTCTTCCTGATGGTCCGTGTTCTGGTCTTTTAAAGCCTCTTTCACAGAGATTAAAAAAGATTTCCAACACGAAGATGTGAAGTATCTGAAAAACCAGGCACAACAGCAAATTGTCTGTTGTTTTGGGCTCTGAGAGAAACAACTTACCATCTCTCATTTTAACCACCTCTCATTTGATCATAACCCATAGGACTGTCTTGAGCAGTTATATCTGTTTGCTCAAACCACATTTTCAAATCCTCTCTTGATAAATGGCCAAAGAATTCCAAACTGACGAGGGGTTGCAGGACCACGTTTATCTGAAAACTTTCTATTACTTGCAAACTGTTCACTGAGACTTGTGTGTTCACGAATGGGTTGATCCTAGTGTGGTCAATTAGCCCATTTTCCCAGAGTGAATGTCTGCCTTTGTTAGGAGGCACTGCTTTCAACCAGTTTACGACCTGGGTAGGGCTGGTAGCATGACCATTTGTAAGATGCCGGAAGGCTGCAGGAACCATACCATTCCACAGTCAGAGTCGGTGCTCCAGGGCATTTGGGGGCGAGGGGGGGGGTGGTTAAAACGGAAACAAAATATTGAAAACCAGATCCTACCACGTGTGTAACTAACAGTGGTCCAATATGTTAACTTTTTATCTAGGGTCGAACAGTCATTCTAGAGCAGAGTTGGGGCAGTCCTAAAGTGACAAAAGATGGAGTGACAGTAGCTAAAGCAATAGATTTCAAAGACAAGTACCAAAACATTGGTGCTAAGCTTGTACAAGACGTTGCCAACAACACAAATGAAGAGGCAGGTGATGGAACCACCACAGCCACAGTTCTTGCAAGAGCCATCGCTAAAGAAGGATTTGAAAAAATCAGTAAAGGAGCTAATCCCGTGGAGATTAGACGAGGTTAGTGTTTGATCATTCTTTGTATTGATTACCAAATACATCCATAATGAAATGATTTTTAACATAAAATATGCACTTTTCCAGCCTGAATACCATATCATACTAATACACTTTTCAATATAAAATGTTGCATGTGTATCACAAGTATTTGTGAGTCTCTAAATTGTCTAAATAAGCACAGCAACGTGCCAGAAACTGTAGTGAAATGAATGGCCAGTTAATCTGTTTTTGGTGTTAGTTAAGAGCAGTGGGAAAATTCCCTGCTCTTGAACAGTACCATAGGATCTCTAACTTTCACTGTTGCTGCTAGCTACAGGTGGCACCTCTCGCTCACCCGTGCTTTTTTTTTGCCTGCCGTCTCTCTTCCATGCGTGCCCTCTTCCCCCTCCTCTCCAGCCCCTCTCACCCTGAGTACTGCATTTAATCTTGACTTGTCGTGTGCAGCACCACAGGAGATAGACTAGTATAAACTAAAAATGAAAATTGTATCACACACCTGATTTCAAGTTATCCCTTTCTGGATAGGCTGCTGTGTAATGTTGATTGCGGCACAGCCCAATGCGGTCCAGTATTATGTTTGATATCATGTTCCCTGTTGTGAGTAAGAAGCACTTAAGTTGAACTGGTACTGGTGATACTCTTGTACAGCAGAGTAATACTGAATTATCATACAATGTTTATTAGGCACTTGTGTTGTACCTGGGCCTGTAGGAATTATGAGAGTTATTGTGATCACATTACCTTCAATACATGTATGCAGGTGTTTTTGTGGAATGTATCCTGTTTTAATTGATTCTAACCAACCAGCATGTTTTTTTTAGTAAATGTCTATAAAATAGGAAAACTGTCATATATGTTAATATTGCAAGCTGTGACTGGCCGGCGTGTATGCCCCTCAATTCAGAAGGTATACCTTTTGCCTGTGTTTTGAGATATGGAAAAAAATGATTAGCTAATAAAAATCCATTCCGATTATTACAAAGGAATGTCAAAAAGGATGGTCAGTGCTGAGTCAGCTGATCTCAACCAGGGTGGTGACGAGGGTGCTACAGTTTATCTCTGCAACTCCTAGTGGTGGGTGGTGGGGGGGGGGGGCGCAGCGGTGTGCAACCAATTAGGGTCCTGCTGCTTACCGCCATACAGTGACTCCTGCTGGAAGGTTTGTGGATGTCGAGTGGGGGCAGGATCTGCTCGGCTGTGACGCTGTTTCACTGAACCCACACATGAAGAATGGCCACTTCACAAGATTGATATGCATTCAGGAGATCTCCACTCATCCATCCAGGATAAAATATTTAAATTCCTTTCTCCACCCCCCCCCCCCCAAACATTTAACTGAACCTAGAACAAGTCTTGTACTTCCTTGCACTGCCAACCCGGAAGACCATTGCAGGTGTTGATAAATAAAGCTCTAGATTAACTTATGTATCTATGTATACTTCTCTTAAGGCTTCCTTTTGAAACTGAAGAGCTCAATTTCTTCAGTTTTTTTTTCTAGTAACTCTATCCTTTGACACCAGAAATCAAGCCTCATTTCTCAATGGTCTGTAAATTGCTCTGAGTGGTGAACCAACAGTGCTCACCGCTCATTAGATTTAAATTCACCCACCATGTTGCTGCGTTCTTTTTGGCGGCAACTTCTTTGAAATGCGAGTTCAGCGAACAACATCATTATTTCCTGGGCTGTGTGAGCGGGGAAAGGATCTCTACGTCCCCTCAACCAATCACCACTTAGACTAAAGACCAGGAGGTGCCCGATAAGGTTAGTAAATGTACTATAAAATGAGAGAAAGCAAAATAAAGAGAGAGTAAGATTAAAAGACTGAGATAAGAGACAAAGAAAAAAAAACTTTTTTAGATTTAATTTTTTTTTAAATTTAAATGTTCCAAAATCTATTAAAATCAGGAGTAATGAGACTCCACATTTTTAAAAGTTAATTTTCTGTGCCAGAGAGGTTGTTTGGCAGTCATTAATATTTACCATGCCATTAAAAGTTAGTTTAGACCTTAAAAAAAAAAGCGTACTTTTTTGTGGCAAGATTAGTTCGTTTCCATCTGGGCAGGAGGGCAAGTTTACGTTGGTCCGTTGATTGCAGCTGGCGAGGTCCTTTTAACATGAAGCTTTCAGATCACCGGTGAGTCAGGAAGAGCACAAGTTCCGGATTTCCACGTTTGACTGCGCATGTGCGATTGCCGGAACTTGCTCTTCGATTTGCCCATTAATAACGGTGAGTGCTGTTAGGCTCACCGTTGTTTTATGAGCAGTTACGTGTCCTATGTCTTGATGACCGATATTGAATACGGTACTCAGGGTTCACTCAGCAGGGCACAGTGCAGTTTCAGCGTGACCTCTCCCGAATGACTCATTTGATCTTGCAATATAATTAAGCTTTTTTTTCGCTTTGTTTATTGCTGATTTGGTGTTAAATACTGAACCTATTATTGTGCCCAATCCCTTTCTTCTAAAATTATTTCCACCATTCATAGAATGCTTGCGACATTCACTTTTCCTACCAGCGTGCAGAACCGTGGACTTAACCGTATTGAATTTCATCTGCCATTGATTTGACCAATTCCCAACTTATTGAACTCCTTTTGTAGGTCACTGGCTGCTTTGTCCATCTCAACATCCCCCTAGTTGATTATCAGTCTGTGGACTTAATTAATTTGCATTAGGTTTATATATTTATATGTCTAACTGATGTAGATTAGGAGCCGTAGGGGACCATAGCACTAAATTCTGGGTGACTCCACTCGGTATTCTTCCCTCTCCCCACACACCCTGGCATCACTCCCCTAACAAGTACCTGCTACTTTCTTTCCTTCTAATTCCTTATACACGCTTGGATTTTGCCACAAATTCAGACTGCTTTCAGCTTCGGTAGCACCCTTTCTTGATCTTTATCTCAGTGGAATTGTACTTGGGTGAGATACCCTTGGGTGCTCGTGCCCATCAAATTGTACCCCAGAAGGTACAGTGCATTTCAAAAAGTCTGTTAGTACAGTTGTATTAGATTCCTCATGCAGCAACTATCGGACCTGATTTAACCCTTGCTGTTTTGGGGCTTATTTGAAATGTTTTAACTTAATTTTAACCTCCTCACATTTTAAATTTTTTATATTCAGCTGTCAAATTTGAGTGTTCCCCACACCTAGTATAAAATTCTTCAACTAAGCTATATAATGGGTAGGACACATGCTGTGCTATCCTTAAAATCTTGTATCAGTCACACACCTGCTGTTGGAGTTGCTTTTCAACTAATAAGCAATTTCTAAACGAGGATTGGAGCAGGCATTCTGGCCACTGGGTGGTGCTGTGGTAGAAATATTTTTCTGTGCAGCGGCACCATCAAGTGATCAGAATGGGGTACTACAAGGTTCTCTGTTACCACTTTGCTGCAATAGCCATGGCATTTTTATAGTAACTTATGGGGAATCAATTTTGTATTTTGCTTAAAAAAATCAGATGAAAATAATCTTTCTGTGGGACTTCATCCCTGGCTCTGTTCAGAAATAGTTTATTGCACTTTTTTTTAAAAAAGATGAATTATTCAGTAATTTGAATTATGGTCCACAAATAACACTGTAAAGTGGTGTATTTTAAGTTTTAAAAAATTAAATTATCAGTTAATTTGAATTAAGAGTATACAATACGTAAATAATTAACTAAAATAATTCAATAATTGACCAAGATTGATCAAAGTAAAATGTTAAAAATTAGTAAGAAAACAAATTAAACTGTGAAGCCACGGTGAACTTTGCAAGAAGAAATTTATTAAACACTTCCCTTTCTGAAATGCCGGAATAAAAATCAGCACTTGCAACTGCTGCTTGTTTGCTGTCAAGGAACCTGATGTCTGAAAGTGATGGTGTGTTATTGTGATTAGAAAATGTATTAGGCCAAGGCCTGCAATAAGGAGTGGAACCAAAGAAACAAATATACATGCCCACAGAGCCATAGTGGCAAAATTGAGACTTTCAGGAGATATTGAGATCCCAAAAAAGGGTAGAGATCCTGAGTCTCAATAAGATCCTGCTGCAATTTTTGTTTTGGTTAAAGAGAGAAAAATTGAAGAGAATGAGTCAGCAGTGTGCATAAGCAAGTAAACAAGTGCAAGAAATTGGTATAATTGGATCAATATCTCATATTGCATGCTGCTCCTGCACCAGTTACCATCTTCTGACTATGTTGATTATACTTGACAAAAAAAAGACTGCCCATGGAAAGTTGTCCATTAGTAATGTCACGTCCGAGGTAAAAGATTTGCAAAACTATGCAAATTTACAACATTGTGTATACATTTGATGTTTTACTGACTTGTACTTTTTTGCACACTTCAGCAGACAGGCTTTAAAGCATGAAAATGTAATTTTATAAATATGCCTATTTGTGATCTAGATATTTTAGCATAAATTGTAAAACCATGAACAATTTTGATGTGCCTGTTAACTTTTTATCCTTGTAGGTGTAATGGTTGCTGTAGATACTGTAATTGATGAACTGAAAAGATTGTCCAAACCAGTTACAACCCCAGAAGAAATTGCTCAGGTATTTGTGTTTCAAGTAATACAGAACTGAAAAGTGCTGTTCACGATAATATGTTGCTATAATATATTACGTACAAATACACCCATCCTGACATTGATCCAAGTTGCAGAGAAGACATTCATCTGGATGGTGCGAGATTTCCTACACTGTAATTAAAAAGAATGACTTCCAGTGGCACGTTCCTGGATCAAAATCTCTTTTTTTCACCGCTTAGCTTTAGTGAGTACTGATAACTAACCTTTCAAATCGTCAAGATGTTTGGCTGATTCGGCTACAATGCAATGATTCCAAACAATTCAATGATACCACTTACCCCGGGACAAATTTGGGGGGCAATCCTTTGCACATTTGCAGGTGGACTTGGCTTTAACTACATGGCTATAATACCCAAATTCTTTGCCTGGTACAAAAAGAACGCGCGCACTCGTTTATGAAAACTTGAATAGATGCAGTAGCCTACCCATCTCAATTTTAGGGGGGGTTGAGTGACCACACCAAAAGTGAAAATGCTCCCTTGTGGCTGCGTTCGTGTCCTGTGCCAAGACTTGATGTCTGTGGTGTATGTTTATTCATGACCTTGAAGTTTTTCTTGCACAGTTTGGTCAATCAGGCTGATATCGAATGTTTTTGGGTTATGTTTTCTGGCACTTTGTTGCAACGTTTTTAGCTGTAGAATTCACATAGTGGATTCAGAGCGAGGCACAGGTTTCTGATGAATCTGACGATGAGGGAAAGAAAACTGAGTAACCCCAGGCACAAGGCTTATATATAGCGTGGGAAGTTATGACCAATGTCACTGATTTGTGGTTTTCACAGAAAAATGGAAGTAATCGTGGAATATAATCTCCACAGTTCTGGTTAAAAATTCCATGTAAAAAGGGCATTCAAAATGGTAAAACATTGGCACTGACAATGACTTGAGATGCCAGCATTAATGGGCAATATAGATGTGTTTTCTTTTAATGTGTAGGTTGGCTCCTATTAGTGTACTTAAAACATCTATAAATAAGAAAGGGGGTGGGACCAATTGGATAGCTTTCAAAGGCATGATGGGCCAAATGGCTTCCTTTTCTCTCACTCACTATTCCCTTCTCGCTTTGGGGAGACCAAATGCAGATTAGGTGACTATTTGCTGAAAACTTTGTCTGCAAATGCCCATGGCCTGCCACTCTGGTTCCTGCCCCCTTTCCCATTCCCACTCTGAGTTCTCTATCTTTGGCCGTCTGTGCTGTTTCAGTGCAAGCTTCAGGAGCAGTACCACCTTTTTCTTCCTGGGCACTCTGTGTCTGAACATTGGCCTGGAATTTTCTCTGAGCTGCTCCCACTCCACTGCCGTAACTTTGGACACTCCGTTTATGTGCATTAACAGGGTTTCCAGTGAAGTTATGGCGGGAGAGTGGGAGTAGCTCCAAGGAAATTCTGGGCCATCAACTTTATTAAGTGGAGACCTTAGCTATCTCTCCTATTTACTTTTTAGCAGGGGGTGCTGATGACTATGTACGTATTCTTTCATGTTATGCAGGCCAAATCAGTAAACTGTAGCTAAATGAGGGATTTGTTTTACAATGGTCGATTGCATAGCAACTTCATTTTAACCTGTCAGGGTAACACTATTGTACGTGCTGCTACCTGTGTTCATTTTGAATATACTTGTAGCCATTGATGAATGCAATACAGCATAACCGTCTCCTTAATCATTCTAACCCAGTGTTCTCAAGAAAACTGACTTCCTTTTTGTTACAGGTAGCAACTATTTCAGCCAATGGAGATAAGGAAATTGGTGACCTCATCTCTGATGCAATGAAAAAAGTTGGGCGCAAGGGTGTCATCACTGTCAAGGCAAGTACAATTGGTTAGAGCGATTACAGTGTTGACGTAGGCAGAAAAGTTGAATTTCTATGCTTTCTGTTTCAGATAGAAACCATGCTACCATTCTAAGTCTTTTAAAAAAGGTATTGTGTATTCTAATGGTTTCCTTGTTAAATATTTTGTGAACAGGATGGCAAAACTCTCCATGATGAGCTTGAACTTATTGAAGGAATGAAATTTGATCGAGGTTACATCTCGCCGTACTTCATCAACACAGCTAAAGGTATGTAATTCCTCCTTCAGGCTGCCTCTGATACAACTTACAACTGGTTCCTACTTGTATCTTTATAGGTTTGTTTTAAAAAGTACCCAGGAAAATACCACACAGACTGCTTCAGTAATATTATTGGCATCCTTTCTCTTTCCCCTTCCCCTTCCTCCGCCAAAAGATGTTGATTGTTGTCAGGATATAAATCTGCAGGAGCTGACTACCATTACTTCCAAGCCACATACCATCTGGACTTGGAAATATATCGCCGTTCCTCCATTGTCACTGGGTCAAAGACCTGGAACTCCCTTCCTAACAGCACTGTGGGAGAACCTTCACCACATAGACTGCAGTAGTTCAAGAAGAAGGCCCACCATCACCTTCCCAACTAGTGATGGACAATAAATGCTGGCCTTGCTAGCGATGCCCATATCCCAAGAATTATTTTTTTTAAAAGGCGGTCTTCTGGTAACTTGCCAGAGTGACCTTTCTTTGCATAAGCCTAGAAAGTGAGTCTTTTGTAAACTATTCGACCATGAAGGGTGCTCAAACTTGCCCTCTCCTTGGTGCATTTGTCCTCTCCGCTTAAAGGAGATACTATTGACTTAGCTTGGTCTTGGGGAACATGTGGTTTTATTCATAATGTAAAGTAAATAGCCTAATGCATTTGTTTTGAGCAGTTCCATTCATACCAACTTTTGGATTGGTTTGGCAGGTTAATTCTTGGCTGCCCTTTTCCCTCTTTGCTCCTCCCCACCAAGGGGAAGATCAAATGTGAGTCCTACCCGGTACTCGAACTCTCAAACCTTTGGATTGGAATTTAAGCATGAGTATTCCCAAATGCTGAATTAGTCAAATATCTATATTGATAATATGTTTTTAATAAAGAATGTTACTTAAATCCTAGTTTATTTTTAACAGGCCAGAAATGTGAATTCCAAGATGCGTACCTTCTGCTCAGTGAGAAGAAAATCTCAAACGTACAGTCCATTGTGCCAGCCTTGGAGATTGCCAATGCACACCGTAAACCTCTAGTTATTGTTGCTGAAGATGTCGATGGTGAAGCACTCAGCACGTTGGTTTTGAATAGGTTAGTTTTCCTGCCCTCATTCAACTAGAAAGACCTAGAAACTAAAATTTAAACTAGGTGGAATTGTACTTTTGTAAGTCTTATGAGCTTGTATTATGTTTGGGTTAAACATCAAAACTGATGTGTTTGTGCGGAATGATCAACAGTCTGGAGTGAATTAGGTGTGTGGGGATGCCACCTGTGTGCTTTCAAGCTCAACACCATTAACGGTTTGCTAAACATTTTCATAGCACCACTTTTTTTTGTTGCCGAAAGAACTAAAATTTAGTTATTATTCCATCCCGTTTGTATTAATTAAAATGCAATTAATCCTAATTAGTGTTTTTATATATAAAAAAACTTATGTATATTTTTAAAAATTTCCTCAACTCTAATCTTCAGGCTGAAGGTTGGCTTGCAAGTTGTGGCTGTTAAAGCACCTGGATTTGGTGACAACAGGAAGAACCAACTGAAGGACCTGGCCATCGCTACTGGTGGTACAGTGAGTAGAGTCAACTAATTCTTTTAAGTTTTTTTTAAAAAATAGACTTGTATAGAGGAAATGCAATATATTACTTCAGTACGCATGGAATTACGACTACTGTTTGGAGAATAAACACAGACTGGTTGGGCCAAGAGGTGCTGTAATTTTATAACCCCTCGCCAATACCAACCTTTATACTTCATGAGGGTTTTGTCAGTAACATTTGTCTGAAGTTTTATATTTGCATACAAGGCAATCCCCCTCAACTTTGAACTGACAAACAGTATCAAATTTCTCACCTCATACACAAGTATGATTATTGTATTGTAGTATTATTGCATTTTGTATAATACTACAATGAGGCCTCCTTATTCTTCCTACCAAACTGCACCAGCTGATACTTGCCTATATTGAAATTCATTTGCCAATTACACACCTATTCTGCAAGTTTATTAATGTCTTCTTGCATTTTGATGCATTCTTCCTTTTGTATTACCTGCACCCCTCAATTTGGTGTCCGCAAATTTTGAAATTGTACTTCTCCAGAGTCCAAATCGTTAATGTAATCTGTGAGCAACAATGGTCTCAGCACCGATCCTTGTGGAACACACCTTTCCACCTTTTGCCAGTCTGAGTGGTTATCCTTAACTCCTTCTCTCTTTTTTCTGTTTTGTAGCCAACTTGCTATCCATTCCGCTACTTGTTCCCCGACTTCACATACTCCGACCTTAATCATTAGTCTACAGTGCGGTACCTTATCGAAGGCCTTTTGAAAATGCAAATGTATTCCGGGATTTAAATTGAGAAAGTGAGGGAAGGTCATAATCATGGCAAAGAATGTTTCCTATTTCTCCCCACCTGCTTACACTGAGCCAGTGTCCTGTGGCCATCTAATTAAATACAGAGCATTCACTACATAGCTACTGTAAATGTCTATATAAATAGCACATCTTAACTTAATAACCTGATACTTTTTCACTTTAAACATTGACCAGCTCCCTGATGGGTTAGTGGGTAAATGCATCATCTGTCTTGATCCTTGATCTGATCTATGAGTTAACTGATTTCAGCCAGGGTTCCTGCTCATGATTGTTATCCACTGGCTGTAACTGGAAAGTGAGCATTTGGGTAAAGACTGGATTGGATTTTGTTGTGATGTCCTCTATGGGTGAATATCTTAATAATTTCTATCTAGCCTAACACATAAAGAATGACCACAAGGGGGACCTATTGAAGGATTCCTGGTGCCTGTAGTATGACTCCGTGCCTCGAAGAGAAAATTGTGTGGGGGAGGAATATATTGACCATTTATTTGTATTATGGGGAATTTAAATCAACCTACAATTAATATATCTTCTCCCTGTCCAAGTAATATTTTTTATTTTAATGAAACTTATAAATCCTGATTATACATCTGCTCAAGTTTATTTCATGGATTGGTGTCTGCTTGATGCTTTCACTTCCACTCAGTACATCCAATGAACTGTCTGCAAATTGAGGGAAGCAATATTAATTTAAATTCAGTATTTTTGAAGACTGGATTTCAACGAGACTTGGTCAGCTGTAAGAATTGAGTAAGAGATTTACTTTGCATTGCAAAACTGTTTTCATGCAACTAGAAAACAAGTAGAACATTTCATGAGTGTACTAAAAGCTGAGATCCAATCAAATGTCTAAATGTGTGCACTTTTGTAGGTATTTGGGGATGAGGCAATCGGCCTGAATGTGGACGATATCCAGGCCCATGATTTTGGTAAAATTGGTGAAGTTGTAGTCACCAAAGATGATACCATGCTGTTGAAAGGCAAGGGTGACAAGAGTGCGATTGAAAAGCGTATTCAAGAAATCGTGGAAATGTCAGAAGTTACAACCAGTGAATATGAGAAAGAAAAGCTAAATGAAAGGTTGGCCAAACTATCGGATGGTGTGGCAGTGTTAAAGGTAAAGAACTTGAAGGCTTAAAGATATGCTGTATGTGTACACGAGTAGTGCACGGTGTGGTTCATATATGGGTGTATTTATTAATATAGTTGTGTCCTGTAAATATATATGTTTGTTTGGATTGACTTAAATTAGCTTAATGCTCATCACAGTGGAACTAATACCAAAAAAGGATGACCATTTCAACTGTGCCCTTAACCCAAGATTAATTATTGGGAATGAGAAGTTCAGCATAGGTACAAAAAGTGGCGTGAGAATGGCTAACCCTAAAGCTTTACACTTAACCTTCCACCAAGAACGACATGTTCCTGCCACATTATCTATTGTTTCCACTCCCTAAATTCAAATGACACTCAGCAGTTGCTGAGCAACTCACCCTGGAGCATTCATTTTATTTAATCTTGATTACATTGCAGCTTCCTGTAGAAAAAAACTTTGTAAAATGCTGCATGCCTCTACTTTTAATTGATTGCCAAGGTTTGTCTTTTTGACATTTTCTACTATGTTGAGGCTGTTTTTTGGCCGATGCCACTCATAGCCCCCAAGCAGTTGATTTTGCATGTGCCTGATTTACCTAATGATTTTAACAGTGACAGAATTGGATTGGCAAATGTTCATTTTATACCTTCAACTAGATTGGACTAACTGTTACATTGTGGATATAGATTGGTGGCACTAGTGACGTAGAGGTGAATGAGAAGAAAGACAGAGTAACTGATGCACTTAATGCTACTCGAGCTGCTGTGGAGGAGGGTATTGTTCTTGGTGGTGGATGTGCTCTACTGCGGTGCATCCCAGCATTGGATGCTCTCCAACCAGTCAACGAAGACCAAAAAATTGGTAAGTGAATCAGAAGTATTGTATTTTTTTTGTAGTTCATTAATTTTCAGCCACAGAAAACATGATTTTATAAAAAAACTAATACATCTGTGTGCGACTTGTCTGGAATATCATATTGCACTTCATTTCACTTTTTTTACAGCTGTAAGTCGTGGTTTTACCCAAGATATGTGCAACAAACCTGACACTTTCAGGTTTTCTTGTGCAAACTTCTACACAAGTGAAAGACAAGTTAGACACATTATTCAGTCAGACTAACCAAGTGACTTTGGAACAGTTGGATTTCCCTACACAACTCTAACCCTACTAATTGGAATTTATTTCAAGCAGCCAGCATGAAAAAACTCTCAACCCAAAGGGGTGAGATTGTCAACTTGTAGAAAATAAGTTGAGTTTGTGGGGCTTGTCAGTAAATTGAGATGTTGCAGTAACTGTACTGTAACTGAAAGGAAGCATATTTCCATGAAGAGCTTTTAGTTGTGTGGGAGCATTTTGCTTCTGGACAGGCACTTGTAAACCCACTTGGCCTACATTTGCCACTACCCAGTAAGTTTAAACAATGTCTTTTGTAGCCTGGAGCACTGTAATTGGCATTTTTCATATACTAACTATGACTTAGAAACATTTATGTGGAGGGTTCATGGTAAATTAATGGACATTTTGTAGTTTTTTAAAAAAAAACCCTTGGCACTTCACATGCTGACATTATCTTTTTTCATCAGGAATTGAAATTGTTAGTAAGGCTCTGAAAATTCCTGCTATTACAATTGTCAAAAATGCTGGAGTTGAAGGAAGCCTAATTGTGGAGAAGATCTTGCAGAGTCCACCAGAGATTGGCTATGATGCAATGGCTGGGGAGTTTGTTAAGATGGTGGAAAAAGGAATTATTGATCCCACAAAGGTATGCCCAGTTTATGGTATTGTACATGCTTTCCTATATTTTCTGGCTTTTTTAATGCATCAAGCCATGATCACTTACTGCAATTTATTCTGTGGCTCCTATTTAAAGAGTTGCTCTTTTTAGTTAGACTATGCATATAGTCTCTGTCGCTCAATCCACTGATGCAATGGACCCAATTTTTATCAACTTCAAATGCACACTGTACATGTATTGTTTTGGGTGCTATTTAGTAAAGTGCTCCTTCCTCCTCTTTTTCCGTGTCAACTTTGGTATGCAGAATTATTGCAATTGTGAGACATCCTCAGGAGTTCAGAAACCCTTAAGATACATTAGTATCTGCAACTTCACTACAGGGCAATAAATTTAAAGTTGATTACATTTTCTATATTTTCACTTGCAGGTTGTGAGGACTGCTTTGATGGATGCAGCTGGAGTTGCCTCCCTCCTATCAACAGCAGAAGCTGTAGTTGTGGAACTCCCAAAGGATGACAAGGCACAAGGAATGGGGGGTATGGGTGGCATGGGTGGTGCAGGTATGGGCAGCGATATGTTTTAATTCCCTTGCAGCTGGCAGATTTTTTTTCTACGAACTGAGGTGACGGACACACATTATGTGTTAATATGGTCTCAATTAAATGGCTGCTTCAATAATGAAGACTACAGGATGAATGACTGAACCAGGCTTTATGGAAAAGGGCTCTCCATCATTGAAGTACTTGTAATTAAGTTAATGGAGCTCAGTTGGACTGTGCTGGATCTCGAATAAGTAACTTGTTTACTGCCCTCATTGTCAGTGCTAAGAATTGTAATTTATTTTATATTCTGAATAAAATCAACATTTGTACATTCCTTGAAGTACCAGATGTGTGAACCACAAACTCAAGTTTTATTGTAACAGTACTGTGCTGACATACTGCTGATTTTTTTTTAAAACAATATAGGTAACAAGTTAAATGATCAAGGCAGGTTTTCTGTGAAAAACAAGACTGTGATGAGATCTGTACCCCCATCCAGTGTAGTGCAACAAGATCATATCATGTAACATTGGCCTTAAATAAAAGCAGATGGTTATCATGACTGTATTGTGACTTCTCTGGGGTAGTTTTAAGGCTTAAATTCTCTACAAAAAGAGTTTAGTAAACAGGCACTGTGCTAGGGATGTGCTAATCCTACAATTTCCCCAGCTGTTCAGGAAAGAATTGTGTGCAATACTTTTACAGCTGACAAAGTATCAAGACGATCAGAGTGGAATTTTGTTTATTGAGCAGAGGCAAATTTAAAAACTGCATAACACACCCTAAAACTCATATTTACAAAGATTTTAAATAGATTGAAACCTTGTGTGCAAGATTAGAATATTAACTTGTGCCCTTTGAAATCATGGGTATGTAGTTATTTTTTTAAAAAGGCTTTACTTGAATGGCATGCCTTTGTTTCAATATAAGCAGTGCAAAATGTAAATGCTGTTCGTAATAGAATACATAGCTTTTCTCCCCAGAAACTTTGTCATTCATTCAGCAAGAGAATCCTGATTTTTTTTTAAAGTATTTCACCAAGAAGCCATTTTGTGTGTGTTCTTAGTGAAGATTGCAATGGGGCTATTCTGACTTTTTTTAATGAAAGAAAGTATGATTAATCTGCTGATTGGAGGTAGTCTACAATATTTCTACCTTTCATAATTTATAGGGTGTTTGAAAGAGAATCACTTGAGGCACATCATAAAAGTAGATAAGACATTTTACTTCAATTATAAATACTGCATAATTAATTGTATTGTCCAGATGCACTAACAGGAGCTAAACTTTGGAAGGTAATAGGCAGCAGTTCAATGTTTACTTATGACTGGCTGAGGAAGACTTAATACTTCATCACAGCTGTTTTTGTGTGTATAATATACATACTTTCCATCCATGATTGAACCTGGAGTTCTAGATCTGATTTAACACCATCATGCACTGGGGTAACCAGTGGAAAGGTTTGTAATGTGTGCAACAGAGTGTTAGAATGCCATCTGGTAGGCTATTCATAAAGGCAGGACAATTTGCTAAGAGACTCAAGTTCAGAAAAATATTGTTACCACAATAGACTTAATTCCTTTCTCTACCACTGAGGGATGAGAAACAACTCTGATCTCCGTTTACAGTTGAGTCACTGGGGAAAAGAAAACCCATGTTGCTCTCGCACATCATTGGGAAAGGCTGGGGAACATGTCAGGCTTTTTTGGGGGCTGGTGAACAGAAAAAAAGGCTGATAGGGATCTTCATTTATAATCTGCTACTGTTGGAACAAATTTTGTTACTAGATTACTCTGCTTTTGGTGCTTTACTGTTGCACTAAAATTGAGATTAGCCATTGGTTTAATTTCCATAAATTAAGTTGCTACAGCTGTTGAGATTGTAGATGGCTCCCATCTCATAGTTGGGGGGGGGGGGGGGGGGGGGAAACTATAAGAAAATATTTCAAGGCCTACAGCTAAAAAAATTACTTTATATGAAAATATCTCCACTTTTGTCAGCCTTTAAAATGTGTAATTAGACTTACTGGAATTAGTGTTTGACTCTAAAATCTCACACTCCTTACAGTACCTGAACAGCCCAAAATATATCAATATAAATACAGACTTGGCTGCCTTCCCCATCGGCACAGGCTAAAACAAGTTTTTGCAGCCAGTCCAGCTTAATAATGCACCACAACATGTGGAAAAATGACATTTACTTACAGCTGAAATACTTGCACTTTATATACATGTATACTTGCATCTATATATAATGCATTTTCTGTATTTAACACATTGTCAGAAAGCCTTTCCAATAAAGTTACAGTGCTGTATTATAAAATCAAGTGATACATGTAGGTAAAGAAAGTCACTCCCACAATTGCAGAAGTGGAAATGCACCACGCTAATAAATAAATCTATACAACTTTTAAAAAGGGGACCTACAACGGTTCCTTCCATCCTTTATTTACGTGTGATGCACCTCATGAAGCATCAGTTCTCGTGGGATGTTGGTTTCTGGACCATACAATTTTTTTGCTCTTCTTTCAAATGCTGCTACCATTTGCTTCACAACTTCATCAAAAAAAACAGTAGCAAGCTGAGAGTGCAGCAAAGAACGGAATTCAAAAGAAATCTGCAGGTAAAAAACAGATTAAATGCAACTACCTTCCACACCTGGTAGAAGAGTACACAATAAATCAACACATTTCACTGAAGTATTTTAGGTTCTGCATTTGTATTGCATCCAAATACAGACATTTAGCAATTTGAAAAAAATTGCAACCCAGTCCCTTGACTTTACTGAAAGAATCTCATTTACATAGCGCCTTTTACGTCAGGACGTCCCAAAGAACTTTACAGCCAGAGGTACTTTGTGAAGTGTAGTCACTGATGTAATGTAGGAAAATGGCAGCCAATTCGCAAACTGCAAGGTCCCACAAACAGCAATGTGATAATGACTGGATAATCTGTTTTAGTAATACTGGTTGAGGGATAAATAGTGGCTAGGACGCAGAAGAACTCCCCAGCTCTTCAAAATAGTGCCACGGGATCAGTTACGTCCTGAGAGGGCAGACAGGGCTTCGGTTTAACATCTCATATGAAAGATGGCACCTCCTCGGTACTGCACGGGAGTGTCAGCCTAGATTTTGTGCTCAAGTCTCTGGAGTGGGACTTGAACCGACAACCTTCTGACTCAGAGGCGAGAGTGCTACCACTGAGCCACAACTGACACTTTATCGAGGTGTAGTAAGAGTTGCTGATGCCTGTTTATTATTGTTGCTCTTCATCTTTTTCCAGTAAGGAAAATAAAAGGGACTAACTCAAATGTAATGAGGTTTCATGACAAAGATAGGCATTTTACAACCCATTTGGCAAAGTAGATTTATGCAAATGTTTAGTTCTATTGGGTAGAATATATGAGCTCTAAAAAATATATATCTGCACTCAAGCCTATATTCAACTTCTGGGGTAAAGCAGCAAGGGAAAAAAAAAAACTTAGGCACTAAAGTCTCTTGAGAAAGATAGTGGATGACAAATGCATCTGTCTTAGACTTTCTTGGAAGCAAGCTCGTGAGTGATTGAACTTGTGCATGCAGAAGATCAAGCAATAGTATGTTTGCTTGAGCTCCTCTTTCAGAGACTATCACCTTGTGCAAGTGATGAATCGAGATTCTTAACGAATCCCTAAGTGTTGTTAGTACCTCTGAGAACCTCCTGATTTGTAAGAAATTGAGGTTTCAGCTGTTTGAATCTGACCTGAAGTGGAGGGGTGGGAGAAGAGCCTGCAGAATCTAACTGGTGGTAAGACTAGGTCTTGTGTTTTTTGGGAGAATATCATGGGCGTGTTTTAAGGTGTGTGTGTTTTGGTTGGGGGTGTTTTTGTGGTGGTAGGGTTTGGGTAGTTTTGTTTCTTATGGTAGAAAAGTGGGTTTGGGTTGGGGAGTGATTGAGGATGTTTAGGTGTGTATGTTAGGGGGTAATGAGTGTGTGTTTGACTGAGATGTTAATATTGTGCTGAATATATCTCAGTGCTTCACAATTAATTACTTTTTGGAATGCAGTGACACTGGTAATGTTGCAAATTTGCTGTAATGCTTCACAAACTGCAACGTGATGAATAACCAATTCATTCTAGTGTTTGCAATGATAAATTAGATGTAATAAGTGTAAAGTTGGAAAATACAAAAAAGGACTGAGGTTTTTTTTAAAGCTGGAACACATTTTAGGGGGATGGTTCTCCCATCACTTTGTTCATTTTTGAGGGGAAACCCATGTTAAAATCAGTTAGATCTTCTGAATTTAGAGGCCTGGCCTGGACAAGTTTGGCAGGGGTGGGGTGTGAAGTCCCCATTGAGAGAATTTAATCAGATTGTAATGGTATGAATTATGGGAAATACTGTGTTCTGTATTTAATATGATAATTCTTCCATAAAAGACCCTTTGCTTATAGCAGTATAAACCTATACTGCAATATTTAATGCAGATTGTAAGAGCTAAGACATTGCCCAGTGAGCTAGAAAGGGTATTATCCCGATTTATTGTGGTGTATGTGAAGAATGTATGCTAATAGGTTTGGTCTTTCACTTGCAAAAAAAACACCACTGGGTTTTTCAGCTCTGAGCCCTTCTAAATTGATCATAGACAGGAAGTGAAAGTTCTTCAAGTATGGTAAACCTGACAAAGTACTTGTGATAGATCTTACCTTCCTTTAGTATTCTAGTCGGATTTCAATCCTCCTAACAATTAATATTCAAAAGGGGTTCACAGAACCTTTTGGGTTGTGTTTAGAGTTTTCCATTGCGCACCATTTGACTATCTGGAATAGTATAATCTTTAGAAGGAAGGAAGAAAAGCCTTGTTTTGGAGGGACTGGATAGTGGTGGCATTGGTAAAATTAGAGGTCTATCTTTAAAATGGAAATTTTAGTTTGTTTTATTTACAGCAGAAAGCTGGAATAAATACTAAAGAGGGAGCTGTTCCAATTGAAACTGTACAGTCCTTTTGTAAGCTCGGAATATTCCTGAAACAAAAAATAGGGATGGGTGCATTATTATCTAAATGCTATCATTTTTTGGATTTTCTCATGGGTAGATCTCCTGTGCCTCAAGGGCACAATACAGTATTGATCTGAAAACAGATGTTGCTTCTAACGGATGGAAACAAATTACAAAGATTACATGTAATGCCCGTCTTCAGCTTATTCAACCAAAGAGGAGTGGATTGAAAAGAATGGTTGCTTTCAACTCCTTTTAAGATGATGTTGGAAATATTAATTGGTGAACATGCGTCTGCTGTAGGATTCCTCTCACGCTCTGCTCTTCTGGAGGTAGTTCACAAATTTCTGGAATAGGTGATTTCCATTTAGATCCTAGAAAATCCTGTTTTGAACGTATCGAGTCGCCCATCACTCCCTCTCCCCTTCAAATTCTTTCCCCTCCCCTACTGAATGTGGTGATTCATGTTACGGTGTGGTTCCAAGGACACTGGCAATCCTCCAATCTTTTGGCCATTCCTCATGTGCAAGTCCAGGAATGAGTGTTGGCAAGTTAGTCAATCGTAAGAGCATCACTGCTGTACATGTTCCAGTTAAGTGGAGGGAGGGGGGTGGGGAGGGAAGAAAATAACTTTCAAGGCACAAACTCTGACTGCTTTTTCCCCTCCCTACCCTGATAACTGAAGTCATTTGTACTTTCCCATGTCTACCCAGTCAAGACCCACCACTCCAATCTGGGATCTTCATTCTATATAGTTCAAACCACATCAGACAGTACATTTATCTACTTAGAATACTGGTAGCATTGTTAATTGTGCCAGACTAGGACTTTGAAATTTGAGAATATAAGCATCAATACTACTGGATGCTTGTGTCCTTGTGTCTGATCTTGATTCAGTTAATGGACTTTGATGGAACCATTTTTGAGAATTCATTTCATTTACATCAATGCCAGGGGCATTCTACAGATTTTTAAGCTTATAACGAAATGTAACCCTCGATCCCTGTATTCGTTCAATCTATCATCCCATCTCTAATCTCTCTTCCCTCTCCAATGTTTTTGAATGTATTGTTGCCTCCCAAATCCATACCTCTTTCTTGCAACTCCATGTTTAAATCTCTGTCCCTGTCACAGCATCAAACCAAAGTCAGAAATAACATCCTCTTTGACTGGGACTGTAACCATGGAGCATTATCCCTCTGTCATCCCAGCAGCCTTTCACACCATCCTACTTCAATGCCTCTTCTCCATTGTCCAGCTCAATAGGATCACCATTGTTTGGTTCCACTCTTACTAATCCAATACGAGCCAGGGCTATAGCTCTCTTCCCGCCCATTATCTCTCGAGTCCCCCTCCTCTTCCCCATCCACATGCTGCCCCTTGGCAACATCATCGGTAGAAATGGGGTCAGCTTCCAGATATACCCTGACAATATCCAGCTCTACCTCCCCACCACCTCTCTTGACCCCTCCACTGCCTCTGTTGTCAGACTGCTTGCCTGATATGCAGTTGTGGATGAGCCGTAATTTTCTTTGTTTATTTTAAAATTCATTGATGGGACGTGGGTATCACTGGCAAGGCCAGCATTTATTGCCCATTCCACTTGCCCTTGAAGGTGGTGGTGGTGAGCCGTCTTCTTGAACCGCTGCAGTGCGTATGGTGAAGGTTCTCCCACAGTGCTGTTAGGTAGGGAGTTCCAGGATTTTGACCCAGCGACGATGAAGGAACGGTGATATATTTCCAAGTCAGGATGGTGTGTGATTTGGAGGGGAACGTGCAGGTGGTGTTGTTCCCATGCGTCTACTGCTCTTGTCCTTCTAGGTGGCAGAGGTCGCGGGTTTGGGAGGTGCTGTCGAAGAAGCCTTGGTGAGTTGCTGCAGTGCATCTTGTAGATGGTATACACTGTAGCCACTGTGTGCCAGTGGAGGAGGGAGTGAATGTTTAAGGTGGTGGATAGGGTGCCAATCAAGCGGGCTGCTTTATCCTTTGTTAAACTATGGGAAAACTTAAGCCATCATCTTCAGTCCCTGCTACAAACTTCATACCCTCACCATCAATTACACCCCCCACTCCAGCCATTCTCTCAGCCTGAACCAGACTGTTCACCATTTCAGTGTTCTATTCAACCTCAAGTTGAGCCTCACTCTACAAATAATCTCTATCATAAAGACATTCTATCTAGCTCCTTAAATTTATGAATGATAGTAATTCAAACCAGATTGCAGGTCAATTTAGGTAAATGGGCCAGTGTGTGGCAGATGTTATTTAATTAAGCCAAGTGCATTGTCATGCATTTGGAGTTCTTAAACTCCAGGCATGTTTATTTGTGCTGGGGTACCAGTTAAAGGTAACAGATATGAAAACAGCATGATGTACTCAAATTGGCAGGATGTGACTAGTGGTCTCCCACAGGGATCTGAGTGCAGGCTTCGACTATTCACTGAATTTATTAACAACTTAGATGATGGGATGGAGAGCCACATACCCAAGTTTGCTGATAACACAAAAATAGGCAGGATTGTAAGCAGTGTAGATGGAAGCACAAAACTACACCTATTAATAGATTAAGTGAATGGGCAAAACCATGGCAAATGGATTTCAGTGTAGGTAAGTGTGAGGTCATCCACTTTTGACCTAAAAAGGATAGATCAGAGTACTTTCCAAATGGTGAAAAGCTCAAAACAATGGAGGTCCAAAGAGACTTAGGAGTCCATGTACATAGATCATTATTTTCTGTACCTGTCCATGTCATTTAATCAAAAAGACTAATAGAATGATGGCCTTTATATCTAGAGGACTAGAATACTAGGAGGTAGAAATTATGCTGCAGCTATACAAAGTGCTAGTTAGACCACACCTGGAGTACTGTGTTCAGTTCTGCGCACCGCACCTTTAGGAAGGATATATTGGCCTTGGAGGGAGTGCAGCGTAGATTTACTAGAATGATACCTGGACTCCAAGGGTTAAATTACAAGGAGAAGTTACACAAACTAGGGTTGTATTCCCTGGAATTTAGAAGATTTAGGGGTGATTTGATCCAAGTTTTCAAGGTATTAAGGTGAACTGATTGTTTCTCTCTATATACCCTATTTCCACTGGTTGGGGAGTCTAGGACTAGGGGACATAGCCTAAAAATTAGAGCCAGAACTTTCAGGAGTGAAGTTAGGAAACACTTCTACACACAAAGGGTGGTAGAAGTTTAGAATTCTCTTCTGCAAACGGCAGTTGATGCTAGCTCAATTGTTAATTTTAAACCTGAGATTGATAATACCTTTTTGGTTAACAAAAATCTAAGGGATATGGGGCAAAGGCCCATATGGAGTTAGGTCACAGATCAGCCACAATCTCACTGAATGGCGCAACAGGCATGAGGAGCTAAATGGCCGACGCCAGTCCCTATGTTCCAATAAAGGAAAGCAAATAGGGTTTTTGGTTGTACTGCTAAGGCCATTGTGTGCAAAAAAAGTATAAAAATGTGAGAGAGAGAGAGACTGGTATATGCTCCAATGCTAGAAGATTTCAACCATCTGGAGAGGGTGCAAAGGGTAACCAGAATGATACTTAATCTTAGAGTTTTGTTATGAGGATATGCTTTGACATTCAGGTGATTTACTTTGGAGAAAGATGCTTACACAGAGGTATGACTGAAGTTTTGATAGAGTCTGGTTAGGTAGGTTATTTGAAATGGATACAGATGGTAGGACAAAGGTCATGCATATAAAATCCATAGGCAAAGATTTTGATGCCACAAAGTATTTCTTTCTTATCAGATAACAATTACATTGAAACTACAGCACAGAAATAGGCCATTTGGCCCATGCCGGCGTTTATGCTCTGCACGAGCCTCCTCCCTCCCTACTTCATCTAACCCGATCAGGATACCCTTCTCCCTCATGTGCTTATCTAGCTTCCCCTTAAATACATCTATGCTAGTTACCTCAACTACTACTTGTGACAGCATGTTCCACATTCTCCTGGAATTCCCTATTTAATTTATTAGTGACTATTTCAAATTTATGACCTCTCGTTTTGGACTCCCTCCCCCATAAATGGAAACATTTTCTCTACGTCTACCCTATCAAACCCTATTATCTTAAAGACTTCTATCAGGTCACCCCTCAGCCTTCTCTTTTCTAGAGAAAAGAGCCCCACCCTTTTCAGCCTTTCCTCAATTCTCGTATCATCCTTGTGAATCTTTTTTGCACCCTCTCCGAAGCCTCTACATCCTTTCTATAATATGGGGACCAGAACTGTGCATAGTATTCAAAGTGTGGTCTAACCAAGATTCTATACAAGTTTAACATAACTTCTTTGCTTTTCAATTCTATCCCTCTAGAAACGAACCCTAGTGCTTGATTTGCCTTTTTTAATGGCCTTATTAACCTTTGTGATTTGCCTCGCTACTTTTATGGTTTTATCGTGTGCCCTTTTAGAGTCAATGTCCTCTGAAACAGACTGTCAAGACATGCGTTGAGTGTGGAGTCACATCAGTCCTTTAAAAGGGAGCCCAACATTTATGTCCCAATGGTTAAAAGGGCCCATGGCAAAACAATACCATTATGGTTGACTAGGAATGTAGAGGCAAATTCATTTGAAACAGAAGACACTTAAGCACACTTAAGGCATTTAACTCTCAGAACAGGGAAAAGTATTGCATGTAATTAAGGAAGACAAAAACAGCCATAAGATTAGCCAAGAGATCTCTTTAAAAGAAGATAGTGTGTAATTGTGGCAGTAATAGCAAAAGCTTTTTTAGCTGTGTCAGTAGACAGAAGACCATATAGGGCCACTAAAGGATACTGTAGGGCAGATCCAAACTGATTCTCTGGTTGTGGCAGAGCTGCTAATTGACTATTTTGCATCAGTTTATACTCCTGTAGATGATGCTAATGTTCCAGATATGGGGTGCTTAGTACTGAATAGCATTATTATTAAAATGGATAGTAATGTCACCTTGGATAGATTAGGAAAGCTCAAAATTGATAGAGCCCTAGGTCCGGATAATATCCAAAGGGTGATTAAAGAGATGTGACTGGTGCCCTGTGAGCCCCTTGCTCGTATCTTCAATAGAGTCAGGGATAGTTCCCTTAGAATGGAAGTTAGCTCATGTAGTTCCTATTTTCAAAAAAAGGGACAAATTAGAGCCAGGGAACGAAAGGCCTATCAGCCTGACATCCATTATTGGGAAGTTGCTAGGAGGGATTGTAAGAGATGCCCTTTATATCTCTGGGAAAGGGAAGGGGTCATGAGAAATTCACAACACTGCTGCCAAAAAAATAGGTTGTGCCTAACAAATTTGATGGACTTTTTTGAGGAAGTCAGTAGGTTAGTGGATGAGGGAAATCTGGTAGACATTGTTTACCTGGACTTTCAGAAAGCCTTTGATAAGGTACCTGACACAAGATGGAATCCCGTGGTATCAGTAGAAATTTGAAACACTGGATTAGGAATTGGCTCCAATCCAGCAGCCAAAATGTTGTAGTTAACAGATGTAGTTCAGCTTGGAGACATGTTACGAGTGCGGTCTCCCAGGGATCGGTCCTGAACCCGCTACTCTTCACTGTCTTTAGTAATGACCTGGACAGTGGTCTTGGGAATATGGCAAGTAAGTTTGCAGATGACACCAAAATCTGTGCAGGGGTAAGATGGTAGAGGAGTGCAATCAAATCCAAAAAGATTTAGATGAGCTAGAGCAGTGGGCCACACATTGGCAAATGACGTTTAATTTAGATAAATGTAATCTCATGTATTCTGAGTTGGCCCAACCAACATGCATGTATCATTTGCATGGAACAATACTGAAAGAGAAAAAGATCTTGGTGGTGTTCTGCACAGATCACTAAAGGTTCATGACCAATGTGGAGAAACTGTAACTGTAAATAAAAACTAAAAGTATTGGGTTGTATTAATAAAACCAGTCAGTATAAATCAAAGGACATTGTTTTGACGCTATACAGGTCACTGGTCAGACCGCATCTAGAGTACTGTGCCCAGTTTTGATCCCCCCACATGGTGGATGATATAGTGGCCTTGGAAAAGGTGCAGAGGAGAGCTACAAGAATGATTCCTAGCTTGAAGAACCTCAGCTACTCAGACAGGCTCAAGGGCCTTGGTTTATTTACTTTAGAACAGCAAAGACTTAGAGGTGACCTGATAGAGGTCTATAAAGTAATTAAAGGGCTGGATAGCATCCCTATTGATAGATTATTCCAGTTTAACAGATTGGGGAGAACCAGAGGACACGAGCTTAAACTATGCAAGAGTAGGAATAGCCTGGATGTTAGGCAGTTCTTCTTTTCCCAGAGAATTGAGAGCGTCTGGGCTACAATGCCGGCTGGTATGGTGGCTCATGACACACTATGCCTTCAAGGAGGGAGCTGGACCAGTTCCTGACTGAGGTAGAGATCACATCATATAGAAGGTAAGTGTTTTGATAGATAACACTTGGTCCATGTGATCTCCTGGACTGGTTTTGATCGTCTGAGGAGTCGGAGAGGAATTTTATTGGCCCTGGGTTTTTTCTCTTCTGCCTCTCGCAGGAGATTACATGGCTGTGGGGGTGGGTGTGAGGTGGGGGATGGGAGGTCGGTGGAGGAAAGAAGTCTTTAGCCATCCGGCCATCATGGTGTGGGGCAGGCTTGATGGACCTGCTGGTCCTTTCCGGCACGTCAATTTCATATGTTCCTGAGAGAAGAGGACATCTCTAGTTATAGGAAGCAAGTCGTTTTTCTAGTTCTGATTGTGAAGTGTCATAAGCTGCTGAAACTTGCTTGATTGCCTTAAAATTCAGAAAGGAATTTCCCACAGTTTATCCTGAATTGCCTACACGTTTTTCTCTCTCTGGGTTTTGCCTCTCTAAACTGATAAGGTGGTTCGGGGACAGGTGAATGATGTACGAAGCCGCACCTTTGACTTGATAGGTCCGATTATCTTTTCTTGTTCTTCTCATAAATTCATACAAAAAGCCGTCCTTTTGATTTGCCCTGTCAAACAACTTGCTTACATTAATGTAAAAGAACAAACAAATGAGGAAGAACAAATAATCCCCCAATTAAATCTGGACAGCACAGGACATATTCGAAGGCATTACACACTGACTGAGTTAAATCAGTTCTGTCCTGGACTTCAACAAGAATTGACAGCTATTTTAGTTAGGAAAGGTTAGTGTTAAACAAAAATTAAAACTGAGCGTAAGAAGCAAGTCTCACGTGGCCTACCGAAAAGTCAACAGTGCAGGTCCTCGGATATCCAGGAACGCCGGGGCTGAATCGCCAATTTGTCTCCAAATGATTAAATAGTCTCCCATCTGTACAAGAGGCCTACAATGAATGTTTTAGTAAGAATGTTAGCTGTGTGCAAAAATAAGCACCATAATTCAATAGATTTTTCACTTTAATTGATAAACAATTTTTCATTTAAAAAGTCAGTACACCATACCACTTCTTAAAAATTTGTGCTCAAGATGTAGACAATGCTAGCAAGGCCGCATTTATTATCCTTCCTTCTTTACCCTGAGCAATTTTTTTTCAAAAACATTAAGAGTTGACCACGTGACGGTGGGTGTGCAGGGAAACAAGTCAACCAAGTAGTGTGAACTGGACTCACATGCAGACCAGGTAGGGGTGCCAGCCCACAAAATACCAGAATTTAATTGCACAACTTGCCATTGTTGGATTTGAATGTGACCTCAGGGTTGCTAGTCCAGTACCACGACCACTACACTACACCCGGTGTTTGCAGTCATTTCCTTTCCACACATTCTGGTCACATTTGCGAGTCCAACTAGTGACCTTCTCAACTTGAGGTCCAAAGCACATCAACCCACATTGTTGGTCTTTCTGCCAAATTTACTTTAAAAATATGTATGTAGGATACAGAATATCCTGCTAAAACACAATAATCTTTTCAGTAAAATGATTGATTCCTGCCTAATGATGCAAAAAGGGGGGGTGGGGGCACGGGGGAAGCAAAATTTGCAGTGCTTCAATATGTTGCACACCAGAATGGTAGTATAGAGTTCACAGCTGTGATTTCCCCATGAAGGAGGTTTCAGCTGTGTCATCAAGGAGGAACAGATCTGAAGCTGGGTTCTTCCTCATGAGACAAGGGAGACAGAAAATAAAACAGTAGGCAAGTCACCCCACACATCTCTTGTGCTCCTTCTGGCAGCTGTTTCCTAAGTGGGGTCGGCAGAAACCTGGGAGTAGGTCACAAGCCCTCACTGCTGTCAGGGAAAGTATGTAGTCGAAAAAGGAGGGGGGAGGAGGTAAAATAAATGAGGGTGGAAATTTAAATTATTCTGGGAGTGCGTAGCTGAGCCATGTGATATAGACCAGAAAGTTCCAGTTTTGATTCCTGACCTATACGGAGTTAGCTGAATTCAGCCAGGGCCAGCAGTTGGAATACTACAACTGGTCTCACTGCTCTTGGGTTAGAGGGAAAAAAATCATCTAGGTTTCCTATTCCTGGTGATTATCCAATGACTTTTGTTATAAAGTGCATTTTTCTGGGAGAAGGGTGCAGACAGCATCAGATTTGGTTGTAATGCACCCAATGCTTGAGTAGCCAGCCAACACTCACTGTCACATGACAAATGAGCACTTTGGTGAGGTACTAAAGAGCAAATGGAGTGTCAAATTATATCCGGTCAAAAGTTGGAACTTACAGAAGGGGAGGGAGAAAACTCGAGTGGCGATGGGGGGAAAATCTACCAAATCTAAATTTTAAAAAAGGATGGAAGTTCATTTCAACCTGTAACTCAATCTAAGGATGCTGATCAGCATTAGCTCACGTTTCATCCAACTATCTCTTGTATTATTTAATTTCAATAAATTGAAGTAGTCACCAATTTTGAAAAGAAAAATTGAGAATTTAGGTCATAAACATTGGAACACATTGTACATATATGTTCTTGGCTGAAAACATTATAGTTCACTGATTTTGTTTTATACATAATAGAATTGGCAATTATAAGACTCCCCAACGGCTCATTGACTTTATCCAGTGGGTAGCTGAATGATACATACCAGGAATGTTGCATGTTTGATCACTAGTCTGTGCTGAATCAGCTGAGACAGTGAAAGAGACACTGCAATTGACCTCAGTGCCCTCATTGGTCAGGGGGTGGGAAAAAGAGGGAGGGAAAACTCAGCCATGGTTCCTGTTCCTGATCGATATCCAGCCATCCCTGATGGAAGTGTGCATATGCAAACTGTTTGAACAGTGTTGCCCTTGATTGTAATAACTCCCCAAGTCAAAAAGCCGACCAACACCCGCTATCGAGGCTCACGTGAATAATGGACATTTGGGCCAGGTACTGCAGGCTGACCAGTGCCTGTCTCAATGAGGAATCGCCTTCAGGAGAGATGTGGAAGGAGAAAATTGGGAAGAAAAACCCATTTTAAGAGAAAAGAATTCCAACCATAA
Organism: Heptranchias perlo; assembly: GCF_035084215.1. Taxonomy (NCBI): domain Eukaryota; kingdom Metazoa; phylum Chordata; class Chondrichthyes; order Hexanchiformes; family Hexanchidae; genus Heptranchias; species Heptranchias perlo. The sequence continues at coordinate 68,052,417 of NC_090331.1, read as the reverse complement.
ATCTCAACTGAATTAGTTTCATTATAAATTTACAGAGTATATTTTAATATTGAAACGTTACCTTAACTAAATGTGGCCGTACCAGGGTGACAACCGAAGTGTATCGTTCAACTATTGGTGGAAATCCTATTTCTAGTTGAGCTTTAGCATACCCTGAGCGTTTAGATATGACTTCTGATTTCTTGCACCATGGTACAAAATGTTTGTAGTCGGCAACACCAGACACTACATTGTACATTTCCAGCATGGAATACCTAAAAGGAAGAAATTAAATTCAGGTCTACCATCAAAACTGGTGTACAAAAAATCTGAATGAAATTTAGACAACACTAAAACTACAAACCCCATTACTCGTCTCTCTGAGTACTCTTTCTTCTTGTTTATTAGTGGCCCAGCAAGGTTGAAAAAACTTCTTTGTTGTGTAAGGCAATGTCTTGGTGACTTGAGTACAGGAATTCTGTTCATTAAAATGCCACAAGACGACAGATACCTGTTATTGAAAACATTGTGATTATTAAACATGACAATATAAGGCTGTATTCTGTTGTACAAAAAAAAAGTTGAGTTTAAGTTACACAGTAACTTGAACAAAACAAAAAGTCAATTTGACTAAGTACAAATTCCTCCCTCTGCACTCCACCATTTAACCCCATTTAGCTTTGGGTCCATTAAGACTCAAAATAGTTTGAAATTGAAAAATAAAATCTTAAAATAAAACTCTAACCTTCACTATTTCCCTGAGTAGGGACAGAAACTCAACATGATTTTGTATGGTCCTTTCATAAATAGGTTTCTTAGGTGGGTGAATTGAGGACTCCTGTTCAACCCCTTTTTCAATGCCAATGCACCTGACACGATTCAGCTGACAGTGGCATTCTGACAGTACTGAGACATGGATAGGGTGCCAGTTGTCTCCAATGTTCAACACTCCATCCAACAGCCAGCTAAAAATGGATCTCTTCACTAACAGTTGAATTGACATGCACAAAATCTACTGAAGCATAAAGTTACAGCACAGAGTAATGATATAGAGGAGAGATTAAAATGTTAAAACATTGTACCATGCAGTGTGGCACTAAGTCATAAAGACCAGGAAGGTCCCAAGTTCAATCCCCAATCTCTACTAGCTTAGCAGGTCTTAGGCAGGTAACAAATGGTGTGCCAAAGTTTGCCTTAGTGCTCCAGATCAGGAAGGAGGAAAAAAAAAACCAACCAGCATTCCCATTCCTGATTGCACAATTGTTAGAAAGCACACAGGTATCAATATGGACAAGACGAGGCTCCCTGTGTTGCCTTCCACTCCAAAATAGCTGGCCAAATCACAATGTCGAGGCTCATACTTTGGTAAGGTACAAGCACCCTTTGAACTGTACCAGACATCATTCACTGCATTGGGGGGAGGGGTAGAAGAAAAATTTCAAATGCAGTTATTCTCTTAATTTTCAGGTAGGATCTTACACTGGAAAAACATACAGCTGCTCATCTGTTGCAGACTCCCCCTCCCATCCCCTGGAGCAGCTTCCTCTGCAAAACCTGCATTCAGATATATAGTTGGCACACCACTCCAAGACTTAAACATCAAACTAGTACTTTACTGTACGATTGGGTTTTGCTATATTTAAGATGGTGCTCTAATGGCACAAGTGTACATCATAGGGCATGTTCCAGATCCTGATTGGAAGAGGTGGAGGTGCCCCCCCCCCCCCACAAAAGAGTAAACCCAGATACTTTGCAGAAAAAAAAAGGGTGCGAAGCAGGCAAGTCACCATTGACAGTTCTTATCCATCTCCTACTGGTCAGCTCCAGAACAGCTGTGGCAGAGGTCTGGGTGCAGCTTGACTCGTAAATCATTACGAGCTCCAAATACAACAAAGACTCAAGGTGGTTCTTAAATTGTCATTTTCGTAAGCAGCAACCACTTAGTTAAAAACAAAAACCTGAAGACTACTACTGAAGTACTCAATACCTTTTCTTTTTAAGTGCATCAAATGTTTAATAAAGAGTAAAATATCTGGGTAAATCCCTAATCTACAAATTTATGCTACAAACCACAATTGCAACTAAATCATACAGAACTGGGCTGATGGAAAAGTGCTTAAACCAAAGCAATGTCAATTTCACATTTGTTTGTCAAATGAAATATGGATCAAGGTTAAAGCAATCATTTGTGTCGCTACTGAGTCACCAACAGGTCACATTGCACAACATTCCCACCACACAAAATCAGATACATCTCTCTCTCTGACGTCTATGGTACTTCGTAATACAGGAAAACAATCCAGGACAAACAAAGGGAGCTAGTTCTTTAATAGAACAGAAGGACGCTATTATATATAAAACAATGTGAAATGATTACAGTGCAAGGTAAATAATTTTTTGCAAGTTAAAATTAGTCTGAAATTCCACTGAATCATGAAGATTTTTTGTACATCATGGTGAGAATATTAAGACATTACATGTAAGCACATGTAATTTTTCTTCTCTAGTTGAGTGTGACCACAACTTGTCAGCAGTAGTAGCATTATTTCCAATGCAGATTCTTTTTAGGCATTTCCAACATTGCAATGTTTTCTCTGGTAAGCGCCATGAACACCAGATGACATTCAAAAATAAAGAAGCATTGGGGAAAAATAGTCACTGCTACACTGGCACAGGAAACAGCCATGTTTGAAAACACGTCGGATTCCACATGTACGCTGGCGACACCCAGCTCTACTTCACCACCACCCATCTCGACCCTCCATGTTGCATGTCTGACATCCTGTCCTGGATGAGCAGAAATTTCCTCCTATTAAACATTGGGAAGACCGAAGCCATTGTCTTCAGACCCCGCCACAAGCTCCGTTCCCTAGCCACCGATTCCATCCCCCTCCCTAGCCACTGTCTCAGTCTCATTTGCAACTTCGGTGTCCCATTTGACCCTGAGCTGAGCTTCTGACTCCATATCCTCTCAAATCCTCACCTACTTCCACTTCCATAATATCGCCAGTCTCCGCCCCTGCCCCAGTCCACCTGCTGCTGAAACCCTCAAACCACGTTTTTGTTATCTCCAGACTCAACTATTCTAATGCTCTTCTGTCCGGCCTCCATCTTCCATCTTCTAAACTTAAGCTCATCCAAAACCGTGCTGCCTGTATCTTAACTCTCATCAAGTCCTGTTCACCCAATACCCTGTGTGCGCTGACCTACATTGGCTCCCGATTCCAATGCCTCGATTTTAATATTATCATCCTTGTGTTCAAATCCCTCCACGACCTCACCCCTCCCTATCAACCTCTGTAACCTCCTTCTGCCTTACAACCCTCCTAGATCTCTGCATTCCACCAACTCTAGCCCCTTGCGCATCCCCAACTTCCTTCACCCCACCATTGGTGGCCAGGCCTTCAGCCATCTAAGCCCCAAGCTCGAATTCCTTTCCTAAACCCCTCTCCTCCTTTAAGATGTTCCTTAAGACTGACCTCTGTCTCCTTCTTTGGCTCGGTGTCAGTTTTTGTCTGATTACGCTCCTGTGAAGCGCCTTGGGACATTGTTACATTATACAAATGCAAGTTGTTGATGTTGAAACTCATGAATAGTGCTTGCTTACACTTTTTTTTGTGAGGGTAGGGGATATTAACAAAGGCAGGATTGTATTTAAAGACCAGGTTTTACTGTAACTTTTAATTATACTCCATTTTATGCAGGCTACTGTGTGTCAAAAATGTACCCATGTATCCATTCACAATCAGTTACGGTCATTCACACCATTACTGATTACATACAGACTCCATGGCTGCAACGTGAAATGCTGACCAAGTTACAAAATGTTCACTTTTTTTCACAAGTGTAACTAGCAGCAAGGTGCCGTACAATGCTTTGCTGAAGATACAGACTCCTGCCGCTGACTTCCTAAGTCGCAAGTTCCTATTCTCACCTGAACCACCTGGGCACATGGCAACAGGGAAGTCATCATGTACTGCTATCAGGTGCTCCAAGCAGCCAGCTCAAGAGCACAACAACCTGGTTGCCTAACTGCCCTCCTGGTAAGAGACTAGTGTGCAAAATGGGTGTAATACAAAGGAGATATAATTATAATTCGTAGTACTGATGATCTAATTGGATATGGAGTCCAAAAGTAGCAGGAAACTGAATTTATACAAGTTAATGCTGAATCATCGCCATTGTTTTTATTTCCTTTTGTTTGCTTATCAAGGTGAGGAATGTTAGTGCTGGAATATGGAAAGTTTTCCTTTTGAGGCACCTAGCACTCCAGGTCAGGTATAGCACAGCCAAGATGCACAGTAAAACTCCACCTACAATATGCCTCAAATCCATCCTCACTGGAGCAGGCCCGACTGCACCTGCGTGCCATCTCCTATACCACCCACCCACCGTAGGTCTATCTGAGTGATGTTGCCAATTTATGCTGAATTAGGGCAGTCTTCTGCAATTGACCCACGCCCAACAGGAACTGAATTGAGACCGTTCAAACTCATTTCACATATGACCCGAACAGCCAGCAAACAGAGGAGTCTTTCAGTGTTGGATTTGTACTCCAGTCCATGAGGTGAAAGGCCAGTGTCTAATTCACTGGACCCCCCCGCACCCCCCACCCAGTTCCCCCATCCCTAGATTTTTAAACTTTGTCTCTAAAACTTTCCCAGTCTGCCACCAAAATGCTAATCCACACCTTTTATTACCTCAGTTGGATTTTTCCAATGCATTTCTTTCCAGCCTCCCACAGTAAATTACAAGTCATCCAGAATGTAGTGGCCAACATTCTCACCTGCACTAAGGCCCAAGTTTCCATTTTTGCCTTAGTCCACTGGTTCTCAGCACCCCAGAGAATTGACTTGAAGATCTTTGTCCTCACCTTCAAATCCCTATCTCCACGACTTCCTCCAGCCTTATGTCCCATTACATGCTCTCTGCTTTTATGATAAAGGCCTAATTCTCATTCCTTGCGCTCACTACTCCACCGTTGGTAGCTTCTTCAGGCACTATGGGGGTGATTTTAGGAGGCAAATGCAGGTGCAATGGGGGCGGGGGTCCAAAAATCGTGTAAAGCCGGCGGGATGACAGTTAAAGAGCCAAATGTACCTTATTGGGGTACATAAGGCACTTCACCTGTGACAGATTAAGTAGTTAGAAAGATTTTTAAAACTTACCTGCGCGACTTGCCCACCGCTTCTGAAACCAGGAGTGAAGGGCCGGATCAGGGAAAAAGAAACTAAATAAATTAAATAATAAAACATGCAATGAAGTGAAAACACTAAATGCACCCAACCTTTGAAACCTGCTCCGATGTCTCCCGCTCAGATATCACCCTCTTCACCCCCCTCACCCACCCCGTCTTCCAGTCCAGCACCAGATGACGTCTCACTCTCTCTTTCCCGCCCCCCTCCTCCTCCTCACGGTGCAGCTCCTGATGGCAGCCAGCCTGTCAATCAGGCTAGCTGCCAGGCGCGAAACCCGGAGAGGACGTTAACCACTATCAATCAACGTGCGATCGCGGCAATCGGTAAGTTTGGTTCATGCGGGTTTGCCACGCGGCCAATCTCCCTCCCCCTCGCTGCCATCCCACCTCCCCACTAATATCGGGGCCTATACACCTGCTCTCTGAAACGCCCTCCCTCAACATTCCTCCCCCATCATTTTACATTTTGCTTTCAATAGCTTAAGATAGTTGGAAAAAAGTATGTTTTCATCTCCTCATAACCTTTCTCTGCCATTCCCCCCTCCCTTAACCATCATCTTCCCTCCCTCCCTCTTGTTCAGTGTCCACCATCCTGTAAAGTGCTCTGAAATGTCTCATGTCAGAACCATTAAAAAAATTAAGTTGTTGTAATTTCAGCTTTTTCATGATAGGGCCACCAATAATATCAGCATGCTGCTTGAAATAAAAAAAATTGAGAAAAATGGAAAAGAAGAAATGTTTGTAATGCCACTTAAATAATAATGCACCATTACCAAACTTGCAATCTTTATAATATATTGTAACTGAGGACAGTAGTTTAATGATTCTACCTGCACTCTTGATTTTTCACATAGCTGCCAGTCCTCAATTACCACATAACATACGATAGCACTTATTGCTCAATTCATACAGTTGCATCAAGTTGTAAAACAAGTTACAAAGAGATTCAAGTTTTTCCAGAGACTGACAATTTCAGGAGAGCATAATTTATCTATTTCTGCTGCCATACTCCATTCCTCACCCTTGGAGGTTCAAGTATTACAATTGGCAGTTACATATAAATATATTTAAACCACAAAAGGGAACAAAAGACAAAAATACTTTTTCTAAAAAAAACTTGAGCTAGGAAAAAAATATTTTAAACAGATACTTCAGGAAGGATGGACCAGAGTGAAAAAGGTCACTTCCAGACATACGTGTCACAAAAGCTTTTAAAGCAACTACTGCAGGTGGCAGTGCAATTTTATTATAGGCCCTTTATTGATGACCTTTCTATTTTCACTTATCAATTTATGAAATAAAACAAATATTGGTTAGCACTTGGGTATAATCCGAGATCGGTTTTAAAATGTTGTATTTTTAAAATCTTACACCACACAACTTAAGGCAATTATTTTACCCATAGCAGAATTTAAGCCAGCCGCTTTTACGAAAAAAAAGTGGTTGATTGCTGTTTCCACCCCATTATTTTAATTAAATAATTTAATTCGTAGTGCGCGCTGCTGCAGAAGCGTTCGTTGTATTATTTTAAAACTGTAATTATGAATATATAATTTCACGCAGACCTCTCTGATGGGATCTTGAAACAATAAATGACCTGATCCACCAGGGTGTGACTGTATGATGGCCAGTTCTGTGAAACTGACTCGTTCTGTGAAACTGACTCGTTCTGTGAAACTGACCAGTTGCTGCAGTTTAAAAAGTCGCGCTCTCTCTCCCCCTCCCCCAATAAATTTGAAGTTGTGGCCCAGATCTTTAACCGCCAGCTCGTTATTATTCATGGCTGACTGCGACTTCCTTCCTTCCCACCCGGCCGGTGCTAAACTCGATCCGCTCCCAACAACGGCCCCGAAAAGAAAAAACAAAGCGACCCGAGCTCCAGGATCGAAAACCGAAAGCGATCCGCGAACTTTTCCAAGGTCGGCGGACACGGAACCGGGGTGGGGTGTCGTGTCGTCTTAACAACGCCAGAAGACGGATTAAAGCTCATCGGAAGGGCTACCTTACGGCGTGCTTGGCCTGTCTCTCCTTTGCGAAGTAGACGGGAAACTCGAACACATCGCGGATAACCTTCCTCAGAGGCCTGCCGCTCCTCGCCATTTCACCCTTTGTGAAGACCGGCCGCTCGCTGACGTCAACCGGCCGCTCAAATTTCGACTTCGCTCAGTCTGAGTCGGTACCCTTTGTGGGCCCCGCCTACCCGGCCACGCCCCCCACCCTCCCGGCCGTCTGATTCGCTGGCTCGCCATTCCTCTCCGCGAGGGTTGGCGGCGGGTTGTGTGGCAACGCGGGACGTCAATCCAGCGACGTCACAATGTTTCCACTGGAAGGTTATGTAAAGGTTTGTCACGGGATTCGGCGGCGATGCCAGCGGCCGGATTGCCTCGAGGCAAACATGCCTTAGACATATATGGTAACTGCTTTTAAAAATACCCTCCAAATGTGACCGACATTTAATGTTCAATGTGCGTTCAGACAGCCGGAATTAAACTGTTGCCTTATGCATCATGTAAAGTTTGGTGGTTAAATTACCCTATGCAACGTCCGAAGCAAAAAAAAAAATTTTTTTTTTGCTTCGGACGTTGCATAGGGTAATTTAACCACCAAACTTTACATGATGTGTAATTTATTTTTGTTTATTTAATGGTTAGGAAATTGACTATCATTCTAAACAGTTAAAATGCAGAACTTCTGTCGAAAGAAATAAAAATGGTGAAAATAGCCAAGTTGGGAAAACAGATGTGCAGTGTTTTTCGAAATGCATTCTATTTCCCTGGCTGTTCAGCTCTCGTCCAAGGGCTGCCCCAAAACTCCGATTAGCAAGACAAGTATATACAGGAACCTCAGATATCTAGTTGGTTTTGTGGTTAGGGTCAAGAATGCTTCGAAGGTGTAAAACGCTCCATCGGTTTGGATTACTCATTTATTCTTACAGCTGTCATCACAATTAGAATTTTATTGTATGCTTTCGTGCCATGTGACAGTTTAAAAGAATAGGATTCCAGGCATGCTGAAGCCACAACACAATGTGCCATGGCCTTCCTCATGTGAGTCCAAACAAAGCTCCAAGCCTCTGCTGGCAACCAGGAGACCTGCAACAACAGCTTGGCAGAGACTCGCAATTGACTTTCTACATCCCCCTCCGGCGTGGGCAAGTTATGTAGGTGTCCCTTGCACTCAGATGTTCATGACATATAATAATTTATATTATGTGATGACCTGAAAATCTACTCTCAGGCCAGTTCTAACCACACCAGATTTGACAATTTTTGTATATTGATATACTTAAAACATAAGGCAGGTTTAACGGTTGTTTTTTTTTTAAAATCACACATTCCTATCCTTTTAGGCTTATCAATTCAAAACAGGTGAGAAAAGTCAAGAGGTTTGAAAAAATAACTTGTAGCATTAACTGGAGTCTTCCACTTTTACAAATCACAAAGTTTACTTATCTTTACACAACAAAATAAAATTTCCACTTCTGATGAGGTTCATTTTGGCTACCCACAGCTTAAGCTACACTTCTAATTTGTTTCCCCTAATTAAATAACACTCTGAGCATTTTGTGCATGAATCTTTCTCTCATTTGCTTTCTGGATGATCAAAGTCATAACACATAGAAAACTTGTCTGATCAAATGTTCATTACCAGCCAAGACTAATTAATACTTTACATTATAATATCATCAGCCCATTGTGTTTTGTTGATAATGGCCGACTTGGAAATATATCACCGTTCCTTCATTGTCGCTGGGTCAAAATCCTGGAACTCCCTTCCTAACAGCACTGTGGGAGAACCGTCACCACACGGACTGCAGCGGTTCAAGAAGGCGGCTCACCACCACCTTCTCGAGGGCAATTAGGGATGGGCAATAAATGCCGGCCTCGCCAGCGACGCCCACATCCCGTGAACGAATAAAAAAAATGTATACCTCCTATACTATAAAACAGAACTAAATGTATAAAGTACAGACCTAAGAAAGGTACTTAAAAATCAATGCGTACAAGTAGCCAACAACTACATTATATTTTTGGACTCATCTTAATTTGAATTACAGAATTGACCGGTATTTGCATTTGGACTACCTTTAAGGAGCGAATATGCCTACCATTCAACAGTGCAAAGAAGAGTCTACTGGCTGAGGTTAGAACCCCTTCAGGCCAGTTGAACAAGGAATATGTGGAGTAATGGGCTAGACTCCTCCAAATAAAGAGGATAAGAACATAAGAAATAGGAGCAGGAGTAGGCCATGTGGCCCCTCGAGCCTGCTCCACCATTCAATAAGATCATGACTGATCTTCGACCTCAACTCCACTTTCTCGCCTGATCCCCATATCCCTTGGTTCCCTTTAAAGTCCAAAAATCTATCAATCTCAGCCTTGAATATACTCAACGACTGAGCATTCACAGCTCAGGATAGTATGAATTTGGGGTTATTTTCCAGAAGAGCACATTAGCAACTAAAGCTGAATCAGAGCCTTTGAATCTCAGTCCATCTCCCATAATGTTGCACATGTAGTCTTCAGGAGAATTATGTTTAGAGGGTGGAGGAGAATTATGTTTAGAGGGTGGGGGATAATTGGACCAAGGTGAGCAATTGTAATTCAGTCCCCGTTTTAAAGTCATACATTCTATCCTAATTTTTAAATAATACTTCGATTTTATATTATTTATAGTTAAACAGGAAAACTTATGACAACTTGGGAAGCAGTGAAATAGAGTTTTTTTAGAACACAGGAGATTACAGTATAGGCTGTGCAGCTGGGAAATGCAGAACTGAAGTGCTACAGCGCCGCCACACCATGACAAGTCTACGTAGGCAGTTTCCATTATAAATGTGAACATAAGAATTTATAATAGAATGCATGCACACGTAAGACAGATTGGTCAATAATGGAGAAAAAACTCTCCAACTATGGTTGTTATCTTCTGCCCTTACCAAAACCAGGTTTTGGTAGAATTCCTAACTGCAGTTTCAGGGTGATGTAACCACAAGATAATTATGGACGAGGAAGACCATTCGACCAATATCAATTAATCCACCCAGAAGCAACCTACGGTCATTCCGTTGCAGCTTCCAATTGTTTCTTAAATACATCCATGGTTTTCGCCACCACCACACTCTGCTGGGAAGACCATTCCAAGCAGAGCAGATGAAAAATTCTTGGAGCCTTGGTCACGAAGAACATTCAGGGCCTCTCCGCATCCCCTGCACAACACCCGCACCCACCCACCCCCCCACCCACCCAACACCCGATCCATTAAAACACAAACTCTGACTTGAACAGTAGCCCGAATTCCATGTGCCCATCCTGTTGCCATATCCCTTTATCCCCCTTTCTTTCAAGCATTTTTCTAACCCTTGACACCAGGGATCCATCTCATGGTTCTTCTCTGCAATGTCTCAGCGACCAGAACTGGATAAAGTACTCATGGTGTAGCCTGACCAGAGGACTGTACGTTTTGATCACAACTTCTTTTGTCTTATATTCAACTGTTTTGGCTATGCAGTTCAACAGTCTAATGGCATTGTTGATTGCTGCTTTGCTCTGCACTGAAGCAAAAGCAAAATATTGTGGATGCTGGAAATCTGAAATAAAAACAGAAAATGCTGGAAAACACTTAGCAGATCAGGCAACATCTGTGGAGAGAGAAAAAAAGTTAACGTTTCAGGTCTGTGGAGGGCAGAAGTGATTAAATGACAAAAGGGATGATGGTGCAAGACAAATGGGGGTGGTAATGGGACAAGTAAAGAAACAAAAGATTGGTCCAGAGGAGGTGTAAATGCTTACAGCAGAATAGCATAGGGGGAGGGAAGCATAGCAAATCTGTTAAAGTGGAGAAGACTCCCTGGGTCCGGGAATGTGTTCAAATAAGATTGGTAGATCCCATGGGTGCAGATGATGGGAAGGGAGGAGGTGAAAGGGCAAGTGTTGCATCTCCTGCACTTGCATGGGTAGGTTCCGGGGAAAGGGGTGCAAGTGTTGGGGGTGATGGAGGAATGGACCAGGGTGTTGCAGAGGGAACTGTCCCTTTGGAATGCTGGGAAGAGAGGGGAAGATGTGTTTGGTGGTGGAAATGGCAGAGGATGATCTGTTAAATGTGGAGGCTGGTGAGGTGAAAGGTGGACCCTATCATGGTTTTTTGGATGGAGATCAAGGGGTGAGGGCGATGGCCCTGTCAACCACAGTGGAGGGGAATCCTCGGCTGAGGAAAAAGCAAGATATTCTGGAAGCAATGGTGGGTCATGTTTAGCATTGAGTCTACTATGACTCCTAGGATTCTTTCCATTTCATTCTTAGCTATTTCAACACCATTCAGAGAATATGTGTGTTGCTTATTTTTCTGTTCCATGTGCAGTACTTTGCACTTGTTTGCAGTAAATTTCAGGTACCATTCACCTGCCGCATGTACTTATATAAAGTAGAGGAAAATCAGCAAATTTCAAACCTAATCACAGTTACCAATCACAGGCATTAAGAGATTCATTATCTTCCAGAAGTGGAAAAAAATTGACTTTGTGTCTCGTTTACATTTTCGAAACAGAAAACAGAGAGTCGGGTTCAGGGTAGCAATTCAGACTGTCAAAAGGTGGGAAGTGACATTCCACAAGGATTGGTGCTGGGACCACTGTTGTTCACAATTTACATAAATGATTTGGACTCAGGAATCAGAAGTACAATTTCAAAATTGCGGATGACTCCGAATTAGGAGGTATAGTTAACACTGAGGAAGACTACAACAAAATCAAGAAGACGTTAATAAACTTGCAGAATGGGCATGTAATTGGCAAATGAATTTCAATATAGATAATTGTGAGGTATTATAGGAAGAATAAGGTTCCACATACTGCTTGAATAATAAGTCTAAATGGGGTAGAGGAGCAAAGGGATCTAGGAGTACAGATACACAAATCACTAAAAGTAGCAATGCAGGTTGATAAGGCCATAAAAAAAACAAACAAAGCACTGGGGTTTATTTCTAGAGTGATAAAATTGAAAAGCAGAGAAGTTATGTTAAACTTGTATCAAACCTTGGTTAGACCACACTTGCAGTACAGTGCACAGTTCTGGTCTCCATATTATAATGTGGAGATGCCGGTGATGGACTAGGGTTGACAATTGTAACCAATTTTACAACACCAAATTATAGTCCAACGATTTTATTTGAAATTTACAAGCTTTTAACTATATTATAAAAAGGACATAGAGGCACTGGAGACGGTGCAAAAAGGGTTTACAAGAATGATACAGAACTAAGAGGATATACTTATTAGGAAAGGCTGAACAGGCTGGGGCTCTTTTCTCTAGAAAAGAAGGCTGAGGGGTGACCTAATAGAGGTCTTTAAAATTATTAACGGATTTGACAAGGTAGACGGAGAGAAAATGTTTCCACTTGTGGGGGAGATCAAAACTAGGAGCAATAAATATAAGATAGTCACCAATAAATCCAAAAGGGAATTCAAGAAAAACTTATTTACCCAGAGAGTGGTTAGAATGTGGAACTCGCTACCACATGGAGTTGAGGTGAATAGCATAGATGCATTTAAGGGGAAGCTAGATAAGCACGAAGGAAAAAGGAATAGAAGGATATGCTGATGAAGAGGGGTGGGAGGAGGCTAATGTGGAGCATAAACACCAAATGTCATGTTTCTGTGCTGTAGCTTCTATGTGAAAAAAATCTTATAAACAACCAAAAGAATATTACAATCCAGTTCAAAACCAAAGGGGTGAGCGAGGCACCAAGATTAAATTAATTTTCATAATAACTATTTTGTTTAACAGCAATCATCAGACATTCCTTGAATTGGGGTAAGACCAACTAGGCAACATAATACAGTGCTGACAATTGGAGCTCTGACTTTCCACTGATGCAGATTAACTCCTGCCCATCAACCCACTCCTCGCCTGCTAACGGAAATACGTCACCACCTCGCTTCCGTTCTTGATCTCTGGACAAAATGGCGAAGATCGCTAAGACCCACGAAGGTAATTTCGGGGGTTTATTCAATCAAAAAAAATGTGTATTTTTTTAAACGAACCAAGTTTGCAAGAATTCTGCTCCAAGTGTGTCCGCAGTTTGCGGGTTGTGAGAAGAGGGTCCCACGGAGGAGTGTGGAAGTTGCCGCGCTCGCAGCTTATTGTGCGTGTGGTTGAAAGAAGTCGGGAAATGGCGTCGGGGGTGAGAGCGCAAATGGGGCCGAGGAGCGGCCTGGACCATGAGCTCTCCCCACGAGTCTCGCAGCATGAACGAGCTTTTCATTTAGGGAAATTTAAACAAAAAAAACCCCATCCACACCCAAATTAAAGGGATTTGAGTGGCCGCGTGTTCTGTCTCAGGAGTTTTTGATGCAGGTGGTGATACGTAGTTGGTTTGTGGCCTTGTCAATAACAAACCCAGTTGGACATTATCGCCGCCGCCGCCATCATCACAAGCGAGCGGCTCTTTGCGACTCTACAAAGTTGCAGGATTTCATGCTGTTGAGATTGTTGGGAGGGCAGATCAGATTTCACCCCAATCCTTTCTACCCATGCAGCAAAATACTGCATTCTCTATTCACGTGTTTTATTATTGGATGGTTTCTGAAGTGCATTTCTTGAATTTTGGGCCATTCACTAAAATAATATAAAGCTTTACATTCAAACACACGCATTATTCTGAAATTGTAAAAATTGAGTTCTGAGATTTTCTGTGAAAACAGCCTAAAACCACAGAAAATTGGCATGCCTATTTTGACGGTTTGCGCAAATCTGTAACAATAGTTCTGTAAACTTTATACTGCATTCCCCCTTAGCTTCGTGAGTGGTTTGCAACCGGCAAGACTGCTGTGTACTGCCTGTTTTTCTAAATCACATTCCTGCTGCAATGAAAGCGCACTGCTTCTGTTTGGAAACAATTGAATGTTTTCAAAGCACAGGTAATGGGGTCAACACCCTCAAAGCATTAAAACAAAATTCGGCTTATTAAATATCGGGGGATTCAGTGACACCCCACCCCCCCAACATTTCGTAAACCCACTATGACTCAAGAATGATGTTGAGCCCATTTGTCGCCTTGTATCACTGAAACAGCATCCTTAAAGTGATAATTGCTCTCTAATCTACAAAATGCATGTGGGGTTGTAGTTTATTCAATTGCTTGGATTAATGGGAGTTAATGTAAAATAGTGTTTCTTCAATTTTATACAACTTTTAGGTATGTCAGTTACTTGTAAAATATAATTTGAAGATTAAAACTGCACATAGAAATAATCACAAAGAAATTCTGTTTGAAAATTGGTGGATTCTTTGGGTTCCAAGTGAAATATCAGCAGGTGATGTGATTGGGACCAAAAATTTATATTGAGAAGCATTTTTGTTTTGCTAAGATCAGCGCTTCTTGATACTTTGAAAATCTGGATTAATGAGAATCATACCTGTTCAAGATACAAGTATCTTGTATTTCATTGCAGGTTAATTCGTGCCTGATTTTTTTTTTATCATGCAGTTATTTTTCCAAATACACCATAATACCATTCCATAGTTTAATGTTGAATTGCTGGCAGGACCTTGGAAATGACAGTTTCTTTGAGCGAATAATTTTTTTTAAGAAGTGTTCAGTTCACAACTCTTGACTAACAAACAATAATATTACAGTAATAAAGTTCCCCAATGTTAGGAATGCTTTATTGCTATAACAACCAAAATAAACTAAAATAATTAAAAATGTAAATAATGGCTTCTCATTCTGTTGCATTAAAAATGTAAATACTGCATCTCATTGTGGCACTTTTTTCTGGCAAATCTAAATAGGTGCATTTACACTACATTTTACTATTGTGATTCTTTCCATTTCTACACCAGCCAACCGTAATACTTTTCTGAGTGAGATGGTAAATTCCTACCGAATAATTGACAGTTTTATGTGATGGTCTCTGCACCCTTGCAGCCAGTATAGATGGAGGAAAAAACCTCATACCATTAGGCTGGATTGGATTCAACGCCAGGTCATGGAATAAAAATGAGCAAGCATGATAAGCAGCTACATTATACAGTTCACCCCACTGCAAGTTATTTTATCTTTTTTTCTCCCATTCTTTACACTGCGTCACACAGTATTTTAGCGCACTTTTATAGACAATTCAAATTGTGACATTGATTATGTTCACGTCATCATTTAAAAATGCAAAACATTCATTCCATCTGCTTTGCAGTAAGATGACATTGAATTCCTTTTGATACCTCCAACCGTTCTCATCATGCCTTTTAGTATGCAGATTTGTCAATTGTTTTGATGCCTTCCCTACCCGTATTTTATGCTGTACTTGACTGACTCCATATTCTGTGCATCAACAATCTACCTCAACCTTGTCCTCTAAAGAATTTTTAAATTTTACATTCTTTTACCATTCTCAAATGTTAATAACTGAGCTTTGGGCTATCTGATTTAGAATCAATATTTGCTTTGCTCAGTTTTTCCCATCTTGAAGACACTGAGTCTTGCTGGGGTATGGCTCCTTGAGCTTTTTCAGCTCTGATACTTGGTCCAAGTGGCAGTTGTTCATGTAAAAGCTGGAAATTGAGTAATTGTCAGTAGGGGAATCAGTTGTGGAAAGCCAAACTCACTGTGCAGATTATCCAGCAAAAGGTAGTTACTGAATAGTGATCAGGAGTAGGATACTGATGCTAGTTGTAGCATTCCTCATCCCCCACCCGGATTGAGATCAGTTAACTGATTGTGGGTTAGCGGTTGTACTAATGATTTTCCTTGTCTGTGTCACTCAGTAGTGCATCACATGGTGCAGTTACCTATTGAACCAATTAAGCAGCAATTTTGTACCTTTTTATTATAAATATTTACTGCAATTTGTCAGTAGACCGCCAATTTAAATAAGTCTTGTAATTGTCAGTTGGATCACAAAACAACAAAAGTTAACTATTTTCAACATAAATGACAGAATATTTCTAAAAGATTTCAGAAAGATAAATTCTGAAAGATGAAAACATAATTTAGTAGGATAGGCATGTAAGAACAGGAATAGGCCATTCAGACCCTTGAGCCTATTCTGCCATTCAGTGAGATCATGGCTGACCCGTACCCAACTCCATTTACTCGCATTCGCTCCATATCCCTTGATACCCACCCTTACCTATCAAAAATCTATCAATCGCAATCCTGAAAATACTAATTGAGCCAGCATCCACAGCCTTTTGGAGGAGCGAGTTCCAGATTTCCACTACCCTTTGTGTGTAAAAGTACTTCCTGATTTCACTCCTAAATGGCCCAGCTCTAATTTTAAGGTTATGTCCCCTTGCTCTGAATTACCCTACCTGAGGAAATAGTTTCTCTCAACCCTATCAAATCCCTTTATCATGTTAAGTTTTGGAAGTTGGGGAAATTGTGATGATGGATACAAGCTAACTGATTCATTGGAATGAACATGAAGGGCCAAATATCCTTTTTTTTCCACAGATTCTTGTATAATTTATGGCATTGTGATTTTTGTAATGTGAGTGCTTCAGCTAGTGCCTGTTTTGGGTTATCTTTGCATGGTAAGTTTGATTGACGGGAGGTATTATAAAGTTTCACTGGACAAGTGTGCAACAGTGCTTTACACTTGGGATTGTAACTATTTTGATGCATAGTTTGTATGGGGATATTGTATTTTCCACAGATAAGCACAAAAGTGTCAATGGACCTCTTATAGAAAAATGATTCATTCAAGTTGTTACTACTTTTGAATTTTTTTTTTCTTATTCCAAAGATATTGAGGCACAGATCAGAGAAATCCAGAACAAGAAGGCAGCTCTTGTTGCAGAGGGTGATTCAGATGGAGTTGGTCTTGATTCAACTGGTTACTATGATCAGGAGATCTATGGCGGAAGTGACAGCAGATTTGCAGGATATATGACATCAATTCCTGCAAATGAGCAAGAAGAGGTAAATAACTTTGCTTAAATTGTCTACACTCAGTTACAACCTAGTTTATGAACATTATTATTCAATCACACTTTGTTTCTAGACGATATTTTAAATTGTATTACCCCATATACTGTACTAGTGAAATTGCTATTGTGAAGATCAGATACAGTTAGGGCAATACGTGCCATCTTAAGTGATATCCTGAAATTTTTCTTTTTTAAAGAAAAAACACAAAAGTGGCTTCTGATGGTGTAGTGTATGAAACACTGATGCACTACTGTGGAGCAAAATGACACTTTTTCTCTGGTTTTCTCTCAAGTCTGCACTTGGACACACTGTATGGGTTAATATTTAGTGGAATTTGACAAAAAGCTGTTTGGCTATGCCGAATGATAGATCATGATCAAATGATTCATTCAAGTTGTTACGGTGGAACTGTATTATGATCTGACAATAGCAAACCGATGCATAATTATGTTGTTGAATTATAAATAAAATTTTAATTAGTTATTATAGCTATGTTGGCCCTTTGCTGGAGCAATCCAAAATAAAGCCCACCATATTGCGCTCTTTCCAAAGCCCTATTACAACTACATTTTTGGTAGTACCTAAGTTTTATAAGATCTTTTGCAACTTTGCAAGTATTTTGATTCTTTGGCAGAATCCTTGATGTTCTTTCCTGGAGGTTAGAAATATCTCTTGGATGGAATTGGCATGGTGCTGTTATGCACCTAATTATGTAAAAGATTCTTTTTTTAAGGAGGAAATAACGAGTAAAATGAAGCTTAAAAATTCCTCAGCTAGTGTATTTTTTTTGTTCTAATGAGCTGAAATAAAGTGAAAATAGGTTCATCGTCAGAAAAGGAGTATTTCACTTTTTTGCATTACATCTATTTGCTTTCATAGGATGATGATGACTATTCGTCTCCAAGTTTGCTTGGTCAGAAGAAGCCCGGATATCATGCACCAGTGGCACTACTGAATGACATACCACAATCAAATGAGCAGGTAGCATTCTGTTCCTTTCAGTTTTGTGTGTTTATTGAACACTGACTTAGTGCTGGATTACTTCTACTTACAGAAATGCTTCTCGTTATTTAAGTTTCATGTAGGTTGGTAGATATAATATAGCCCTGTTTATCATAACCATGCAATGAATGCTGGTCTTACCAGCGGTGCCCACATCCCAAGAATGAATAAAGAAAAAGCAGTTTTTATTTTTTTTTTGCAAGATCATCCTCTTGTATTGACTAGATAATTTCCATTTGGGCGAGATTGCTCAGATAGTTTACAAATATATCTTTCTTTAGCAGAAGTGTGGGACCATTTGCATTTGGATACAACTTTATTTCAATATTAGTAGAATATTTATGTTCAGTTGTTAATTTTTCAATAAATTAGCGAGCTGTGAAAAATAGGTAATTTGTACCAACATATGAGTAGATAAAATTATATGAAACAAATTGCATGGAGAAGCTTTTGTAAATTTACTGCTTAATTTTGTTATTTATCCGTTTCTTTACTTTGTATTTACAGTATGATCCATTCGCTGAACATCGACCGCAGCGAATTGCGGAACGGGAAGATGAGTACAAAGCACGTAGGAGACAGATGATTATTTCCCCTGAACGTCATGATCCGTTTGCAGATGGTAATTTTTTCAGATTGTGCTGTTCTTTGTTGAGGGGTGTATAACAGTTCAGCCCTTGAACTTTATTTACTATGCTTATTTCACAGCTTGCACTATTTAAAACACCATATTTTGAGAACTTGTTAAAATTAAATTGTGCAGGGCACTTCAAATCTTGAATATCAGTATGTCCAAGTACATGTGGATATGCAACATTTGAAGGCTTATTTTTACCTGTGTTTTGTTGTCTACGCAGCAGGCTGTTGAAACAGTATAACTGAAAAGTTAAATATTTAAAAATGTTCAGGAATGTATGCCCATTGCCTTCCGCATTAAATTAATTAGACATTTTTTGTTTTAAAGGAGACCTGTTGGCTGAATTTTTGTTCTTGTATGGAATGAAAGATTGCTCATGGGGACTAGTGATGGTTAAAATGTAACATTTGTAAGGCAAATACCATAAAAGAACAGTACTTTCAGACCTGGTCTTGTGTGGAAGGCTTTGGTACATGTACAAAAATAATTACCTGAAAGATTAAATTAAAAATGAGGCCATTCCAAATATATACAGAGGTTTGCTGGCCCACCAAACAAGCCATCTCCCGCGGCACACCCTGCAAGTGGAAAATATTAAATTGCTCTTGCCCCTCCCTGTTCATTTGTCATACCAGTACAGAAGAGGTCAATTTTTAAAAGGTTCTTGTGTTCCATTTAATTAGATACAATCTTGTAACATTTTCTAATCAGTTTTTCAATTTAATTATTTGTGAACTATGATCCAGCCAAGCATTCTGAACAGTTGACTCAAATCCAACTAAAATATCATAAATTTGAGACTGGTCTGCTGTTGTGAAACTGACTTAGGTGCATTGCTGTCAAAAAAAAGTTATTTCTGCACGTACTGAATAATACAGCTCAAGTTACTGCCAGTGGGCAGTGTATCCATGCATAAAAGAACAATTAATTGTGTACAGTTGTGTCTGAAAACTTATAATCAGAAAAACAATCTTAAATTAACCAGATTGCATTTTTCAGAAAGTTTTCATTCATGCACTGCTGTACAAATTGCACATTTATGAATTGGCTGCACATTCACCCTATGGCTGAGTAACTAATTATGTTTTCTGTATTAAAGATCACAAGTTAATACAAACTGTTAAATTGAAAGCCACAAAATCTATCTTTTTTTAGCCTACTTATTCAAAGCTTTAATTTCTCAACTCCTGTTCAGTTAACTGAAACAGGTTGGGCTTTTGTTTATTTTAAATGGCAATGTTTTCTCTGGAAAATGTTGCAAAACGCATAATGCAGTGTTGCAGGACTTTTCGAAATATATCAGTCCATTGCTTCCAAGTGATGTCATCTTGATGAAAATAACACTTGAGCTTTCCCCATGGTCTAGTGGGTAAAAGCACCTTCACTAAGGCATATAGATCAGGAGGTCGATTTCCAATCTCTGCTAAGTTAGCTGATCTCAGCTGGAGCCGGAGTTGGGATCGTGCCATTGGCCTCAGTGCTCCTGGGTTAGGGAAGAGAGAAGACGGCCATTGTTCCTGCTCCTCAAAGCTGTTCACTGACCCCACTGAAAAGTCCACATATGTGAACATTGGGTGATAACAGGATTGATCTTTATTGTCTGGTCCCTCACCTGTCCTTTCTCCAGATCGATAGCATGCCAACATTCACTGTGCAGACCCACACATAATGAATGACCATCTGGATGAGGTACAACAGGCAGTACCTGTGGAACGATTCTCCTGCAAGAATCTGTGTTTCCAGATGAGGAGGGAAAAAATTGATTGGAGGGAGGAGAATGATTCTAGCTGTTCCAGTTCTGTTGTGAAGACAGATTCCCTTCCAAGTTCCTTTCTTTATCACAAATCTAGGTTGGAGCTGGTCATCCTCTGAATTAATTTGGTGTGGCCTTTTAGAAACTCTTTTAATGGTAGTTAGTTAGATACTAGTGATGTGGTTGCTACTGGGAGGCATAGTGGGCCAGATGGAAGTTTTGTTTTTTTTCAGGTGAGTGAGTTTGCATTTAACAGTGAGATAGGAAGTTATGATCTATGTACTACATTTTCAGTGTAACTAGAGTTGCAGGTTTAACTGAGAGAGGTATCAGATCTATAGTATGTATGTTTTATCAGGGATAGAATCTGACATTTCTGTAACTGTAATTGCTCTAAATATGTTTGCTGGAATTCCACGGGCCCATACTAACTGTCCTTAATTTCTTTCCTACAGCAGTACTGCTATGACAGTCCTGTCTGCATTCTTAAGGGTGCAGTGCAACAGATCGTGTGTAGGTTATGCTGAAAAAGTAAACCAAAAGGAAGTCCAATGAAAGTGGCAGTGTGACACTGCCAGTGTAGCATGTTTTTAGACAAACCCAAACAGCATAATCCCAAATAAAAGTATCCTGTTGAAGTAACTTTTTATGCTTAAATAGTTGCATTTACAATTATTTTTAATATGGTTAATATTAAGCAGGTAAAATTTGTTTTGTCCTAAGAAGTTTGTTAGTACACATATCGAGTGAGATTTTAAAAACTAACACAAGGTGTGATGTTTTGAATTTTAAAACCCTTTCCAAAGTGTTACTAATGGTAAAGAGATAATTTTCTAGGCTTCTGTTCTGCTGCTTGAAGTCAGAACTGCTGATGGACACACAGGCCCGCCAGTGTACGTATTCCGGAACATCAACGAAGGAAAACCAACAATAATGGACACTTAATGTGTTTTGATGTCTTGCGTATGATTTGCTTATAACTGCACTTAGGCATTTATTTTTAGATTGTTGTAATTATTACTGTTTGTATTCAAGCAGGTTAAATTGACCATCAGGTTGCTTCTCTGTAAGTTGCTGTGATTTAAACGAATATGAAAATTGAGAAGTCAGCAATTTTAAGCTTAAAAAAAATTGAACCAAAATAAACTGTAGACTGTTAATGCAAAAATATCATAAATAGATAAAGTAAAGTTGATTTTTGTCTTGTATCTGCACTAATCGTTTTCCCGTCTATTCTCACTATTTTTGTCCCTCAGGTGGAAAGACCCCAGATCCTAAGGTCCATGCCAGAACTTACATGGATGTTATGCGTGAACAGCATTTAACGAAGGAAGAGGTAATGGCACTTTTTTTTACTTTGAAATGTTAGTTTCACATATATGTATAACACCTCATAGGTCCCTGTAAAATAGTATTAACCCGGTTTTATTTTAAAGTTTGTTTAATATGTGCATTTGTTTATTTCAGAGGGAAATAAGACAACAGCTAGCTGAGAAAGCTAAAGCTGGAGATCTTAAGGCAGTCAATGGATCAGCTCAACAGCCTGCCAAGCGCAAGCGTCGCTGGGATCAGACAGCAGATCAAACTCCTAGTGCCACACCCAAGAAAGTATCCAGCTGGGACCAAGCAGAGGTAAGAGGGAAGTCTAGCTTTTTTTCCCGCCCTACTCTCCTTTCTCCTCTTAAGCAAGTGATTCCACAAGTGTTGATAGTCCCTCATTCATGTGAGCTTTCCTCATTTGTGAACCGTGGCAGTGTATGCTAGTGTGTATTCGAATATTGGAGGCCATAAAATCTGAGCCAGATTGTGTCCTCCTTGTGGAGGTTGCTGAGTAGTAATGAAAACCGTGAAGCTGAGCTAATTTTTGCCCAGGCTTGGTGGCACTCCATCTGCAGATTAACTAACTCAGGACATGTCAGAGATCGAACCTGGCTTCTTCCCAGTTTCAGTGGCACAATGCCCCATCATGCAGTACACTTACTCGTTAGCCATCGGGAGTAGTAGAAAAAGTTTTGTATATTATGTTTCTTTCATGCTTTATTAACATGAGCTTTAAGATTCAATAAGGTTTATTTGTAACCTCCCATCCCCAAATTTTTTGTACTCTGAACCTTCTTCGAATCCATCCACCCTTCAGGTTGCAACAGGACTTAAAGGATAAGACAAGTGGAGTTGAGGAGGGGGGTGTGAACGATTACTTTCATGTTAGAATAGTCACTCCATCTAGGTATGCTTATTATTTTTAAAGACTCCTATAGTGGAAAGATTAATTTCCTCTCCTATAGAAATCCACCAGTTTGAGTCTGGACTTGGCGTGGAGTCGTTTTGGATAATTGGGCTATTGTAAGGAAAAGCATAAGTTACTTCTTAAGTTGAATGTGCTGATTACTAAAAAAAAGACTCCAAAATGTCAACAGGAGTTAGCTTGTTTCCTTTCAGCTTTCATTTGTCAAATAAAGACAAGCTGAATATATTCTACTTCATTGAGCCATCACACTTAGCAAATGGCAGAGAACTGATGAAGCTTCCCCACCCCCAGCAGTTTCTATACTTTTCATCCACAGGAACTATACTGTTCTTCTGTCAGGAGACGAGGACCAATACAATTGTAAACAATTTTACAACACCAAGTTATAGTCCAGCAATTTTATTTTAAATTCACAAGCTTTCGGAGGCTTCCTCCTTCGTCAGGTGAACAATGTGAAAATGAAATCCTCGAAATGAAATCGCATTTATAATTCACAGAACAATGCTTGGTGAGTACAGACAGTTTTTTCAACTGCCCGTTGCCAAGGCAATCAGTGTGCAGACAGACAGGTGTTACCTGCCAGGTCTCACAGAATATACAAATCACCAAAAAAAACAACAAACAAAAAAAAACAGAGATAGAGATCTTTTTTTTTTTTGTTTGTTGTTTTTTTTTGGTGATTTGTATATTCTGAGACCTGGCAGGTAACACCTGTCTGTCTGCACACTGATTGCCTTGGCATCGGGCAGTTGAAAAAACTGTCTGTACTCACCAAGCATTGTTCTGTGAATTATAAATGCGATTTCATTTTGAGGATTTCATTTTCACATCGTTCACCTGACGAAGGAGGAAGCCTCCGAAAGCTTGTGAATTTAAAATAAAATTGCTGGACTATAACTTGGTGTTGTAAAATTGTTTACAATTGTCAACCCCAGTCCATCACCGGCATCTCCACATCAGGACCAATACAGTTAGTGCTGCTCCTTGTTAATCAACCAGGAGTTCGACTTGATCTTTCACTTTTCCACCACCCAGTGACCTGTCAGATTACTTGGACCTTGGGAAACATCAACGTAAATCACAGTGCAAACTGAGGTCATGGACAATTGGTTGATAATCCAATCTTAACATTGCTTACCAAATCACTCATTGGCTGTTGTATTTGACAGTAAAGATTTGAATTTGCATCTGCAGTTGTAAAGCGAACATTTTGTGTAACTTCTATATTTATGATCTATGTTATTGCCTTTATCCAGTGAAAGTTTATTTAGCAATGGTTAATAAGTTTATTTGACAAATTCAGTCTAACATATTTGTGTATTTTTCTTTGTAGACTCCAGGACATACACCTGGGCACACACCTGGTCACACGCCAGGTCACACACCAGGACATACCCCTGGGCACACGCCAGGAAACACTCCTTCTCAGAGCCGCTGGGATGAAACACCTGGTCGCTCAAAGGGCAGTGAGACTCCCGGTGCAACCCCAAGCTCAAGAATGTGGGAGCCCACTCCCAGCCACACACCAGCAGGGGCTGCTACGCCTGGGCGCGATACACCTGGGCATGCTACACCAGGTCATGGAGGCGCGACTTCCAGTGTACGCAAAAACAGATGGGATGAAACTCCAAAAACAGACAGGGGTGAGATTAAATTTTCTTCAAGGAAATTTGCACTACTATAGCAGTGATTCAAGTTAAAATAATGATTAAGGAAAATATGGCTGTTCAAAATTCTGTGGAATATTATGAGTACATTCATTTGAGATCATAAAGAAAGACTTTAAAACTCTTTCTCGATTAAAGTAATTGTGTTGTATTAACATATACTGCTAGAAATGGAGGTGAAGGGTATTATGCTACAGTATGCTCACCCATGAACGTGGAAAATGTTTCCTCGGTTATTGAGGTATAAAATTATCATGCTGGTGGATTCCTTCAGGAAATGAGCATATTGGAAAGTTCCCATGTGTCCAGTTAATTAATCCAAAAACGTCACTTTTTTTTCCTCTTTCAAATTTTATCTGCCCACTCCTGAATGCATTGACCCCTTGTTGGGACATAACCACTGAGCCTGATTCTTTTAACTTCTGGCATATACACACATGCACTTTCATCGAGGGTCACTGGATAGAGATGAGGAGTATGAACCTCCAACTAATTTTCCTTTCCTTAACTGGGGAACGTAGGCTAATTATTACGCTTGACTGCTGTCACAGTTGAGATCAACCAATTCACTGCAGGCTGGGGATTAAATCTGGGACTGTGCTGGTCTGAATGGCTCATCTACTCATTGGAGAAGTTTGCTGAACTATCGGAGCAGCATGTGTTAACAACATAAAATTTCCTTTTCAACTTTTCACCAAAGTCAATCAATTGCTAGTTGCCACCAGACTGATTGTTCTTTTGAAAACGTGTGTTTGGAACAGTCAGCGTATCTGACCATTCAAAAGCACTATCTTTTAAATGGTTTGTGAATTTGGTAATTGAAAAAGTCAGATTTTGTAAATGGCTAAACCAAAAAAGGCATACAGAAACCAATTGTCCTATCCACAATAACCGAATCATCCCAGTAAGTTTGGTGGTTTGTCAGGACTTTATGAATTGACTTCAATTAAATTTAGTTGTCTCTTCTAAGTAAGATAAGTTAAATTCTGTCCATTGTTTTGCTGACAGTAACTTCACGCTGTAGATTTGGGAAGTAAATTGAACATGTATATTATAGCACCCAAAATTGAAGTTGTAAAGAGACGAGAACAGAAGCACGGTAATATTGAACAAGTTAAAACCTTAGATATCGAAACAGTTAAATTAGACTTCTGAGAAGAGCGCGTACAGAGATGCTCTCAGTAATGAGGGAGTTTTTTGAGTGTTCTATTTCACTCACTCCTTCCCCCCCCCCCCCCCCCCAGATTTGAATGGTAGGAAAACATGTAAGCTGGTTTTGTGTAACGTTGAGATGCTAAAACTTGAAATGGTAACACAATAAAGTGTGATGAGCTGAAATATGTTTTACTTGTTTCTCCCAACACGTTTAAAAAAGGAAAACCCAATTATTGTACTCTTGAACTGAGCAAAGCAATATATAAACTGCAAGTGTTTTTAAAAGTTCACAAAAAGAACAATACATCAACATACAAAAAGGCCATTAGGCCCATCAGTGTTCACATTGTTAGTGCAATTTTGCGCGCACACCCCAATTGCTTAAACGGTTATTGCAATTTATTTTCAGGTGAGTAGAAGAACAAGGAATTTTTCTGAGTGGTTTTCTGCTTTTAAAGTGTTGATCTTGGGTTCTTGTTCACAGTATCTAATTTCTTATTTTAGAGACGCCTGGACATGGCAGTGGCTGGGCTGAGACACCACGTACAGATCGTGGAGGTGACTCTATAGGTGAAACTCCGACCCCGGGTGCAAGCAAAAGAAAGTCTCGTTGGGATGAAACACCAGCTAGTCAAATGGGTGGCAGTACTCCATTGCTTACCCCTAGCGGAATTACACCAAAAGGCACACCTGCAATGGCTATGGCAACACCTACACCAGGTATTTGATGGTGATCATAAAGGAAAAGCTATACTTTTACTGAGTATTTGTAGAATATCTGATATAAAATGCTATCATTTGACAATTTGACATAGTTCCATAGTCACCAGTGGCCCTTTTGTTGCTTGCCCAAATGGCCTATTTTCATGTCTGAACCTAGATGATGGAGGGGAGAGAGACAATACCGTTGAGGTTGGTCGTATCCTCATTCATGTACACATGCATACTTCCAGTAGTGGTTACTGGTTAGTGATTAGGGTCCCTAGTTTATTAAAATGGGAGCTAGAGCTAGTGATGTTCCAGTGGTTCTAAAAATTGCATTTTTTAACAGTTAGGGATGTGAAGCAACTTAATTGAGCTACCAAATCACAGTTTATTTCCAATTTAAAATCGGAACCAGCAAAAAGTATGGTGAACGCCCAGGTGCTTTATAACAGATCCTTTGTCAGTACTGATGTTTATAATGTTTATTTCTTAAATAATGGCATTTAAGCAAATGTTCTCCTAGCTAATATGAACAAACTCAGTGGGAAGCTAAGCCAAGTTACAGGTTGTGGAAAGGGCAGAATTCTAATAGGGAATTGTATTCTGTTGAAAAAAGTTGAAAATGTTTAACATTTCATACTAAGGTAAACTTCAGCGAAAAGTTAGAATCATAGAATGGTTATAGCACAGAAGGAGGCCATTCGGCCCATCAAGCCCGTGCCAGCTCTTAGTAAAAGCAATCCAGTTGGTCCCATTCCCCTGCTCTTTCCCCTTCAAGTATTTATCCAATTCCTTTTTGAAATCCACAATTGACTGCTTCCATTACCCTTTCAGGCAGCGCATTCCAGATCATAACTAGCTGCGTAAATTTTTTTTTCCTCATGTCGCCTTTGGTTCTTTTGCCAATCACCTTAAATGTGTCCTCTGGGTCTTGATCCTTCTGCCAGTGGGAACAGCTTCTCTTCATTTACTTTATCTAAACTCTTCATAAGAACGTAAGAAATAGGAGCAGGAGTAGGCCATCCGGTCCCTCGAGCTTGCTCCGCCATTCAACAAGATCATGGCTGATCTTCTACCTCAACGCCATTTTCCTGCACCATCCCCATATCCCTTGATGTCTTTAATATCTAGAAATCTATCGATCTCTGTTTTGAATGTACTCAATGACTGAGCCTCCACAGCCATCTGGGGTAGAGAATTTCAAAGATTCACCACCCTCTGAGTGAAGAAATTTCTTCTCATCTCAGTCCTAAATGGCCTACCCTTTATTCTGAGACTGTGACCCCTGGTTCTAGATTCCCCAGCCAGGGGAAACATCCTCCTTGCATCTACCTTGTCGAGCCCTGTAAGAATTTTGTATGTTTCAATGAGATCACCTCTCATTCTTCCGAACTCTAGAGAATACAGGCCTAGTCTGCTCAATGTCTCCTCATAAGACAATCCCACCATCCGAAGAATCAGTCTGGTGAACTTTCATTGCACTTCTTCTATGGCAAGTATATCCTTTCTTAAGTAAGGAGACCAAAATTGTACACAATACTCCAAAATTACAAGAGGATTTGAGTACAGGAGTAAAGATGTCTTACTGCAATTATATAGGGCCTTGGTGAGACCAAGGCCCTATATAATTGGCCTTGGTCTCACCAAGGCCCTATATAATTGCAGTAAGACATCTTTACTCCTGTACTCAAATCCTCTTGTAATAAAGGCCAACATATCATTTGCCTTCCTAATTGCTTGTTGCACCTGCATGTTAGGTTTCAGTGACTCATGTACAAGGACACCCAGGTCCCTTTGAACATCAACATTTCCCAATCTCTTACCATTTAAAAAATACTCTGCATTTCTGTTTTTCCTACCAAAGTGGATAACTTCACATTTTTCCACATTATATTCCATCTGCCATGTTCTTGCCCACTCACTTATCCTGTCTATATCCCCCTGAAGCTTCTTTGCATCCTCCTCACAACTGATATTCCCACCTAGTTTTGTGTCATCGGCAAAGTTGGACCAGAAACTTAACTGGACCAGCCATATAAATACTGTGGCTACGAGAGCAGGTCAGAGGCTGGGTATTCTGCGGCGAGTGACTCACCTCCTGACTCCCCAAAGCCTTTCCACCATCTACAAGGCACAAGTCAGAAGTGTGATGGGATACTCTCCACTTGCCTGGATGAGTGCAGCTCCAACAACACTCAAGAAGCTCGACACCATCCAAGATAAAACAGCCCGCTTGATTGGCACCCCATCCACCACCCTAAACGTCCACTCCCTTCACCACCGGTGCTCAGTGGCTGCAGTGTGTACCATCTACAGGATGCACTGCAGCAACTCGCCAAGGCTTCTTCGACAGCACCTCCCAAACCCGCGACCTCTACCACCTAGAAGGACAAGAGCAGCAGACACATGGGAACAACACCACCTGCACGTTCCCCTCCAAGTCACATACCATCCCGACTTGGAAATATATCGCCGTTCCTTCATCGTCGCTGGGTCAAAATCCTGGAACTCCCTAACAGCACTGTGGGAGAACCGTCACCACACGGACTGCAGCGGTTCAAGAAGGCGGCGGCTCACCACCATCTTCTCAAGGGCAATTAAGGATGGGCAATAAATGCCGGCCTCGCCAGCGACGCCCACATCCCATGAACTAATTTTTTTTTTAAATTGCATTTGGTCCCCTCATCCATATCATTGATATAGATTGTGAATAGCTGGGGCCCAAGCACCGATCCCTGCGGTACCCCACTAGTCACAGTCTGCCAACCCGAAAAAGGCCCGTTTATTTCTACACTCTTTCTATCTGTTAACCAATTCTCAATCCATGCACAGCATAATACCCGCAATTCCATGTGCTCTAACTTTGTTCACCGACCTCCTGTGTGGGACCTTATTGAACGCCTTCTGAAAATCCAAATACACCACATCCACTGGTTCCCCCTTATCTATTCTACTAGTTACATCCTCAAAGAACTCCAATAGGTTTGTCAAACATGATTTCCCTTTCATAAATTCATGTTGATTCTGCCAAATCCTATTTTTTTCTAAATGTCCTGTTATCACAGCCTTTATAATAGATTCTAGCATTTTCCCTACTACTGATGTCAGGCTTAACAGGTCTGTAGTTCCCTGTTTTCTCTCTCCCTCCTTTCTTAAATCGTGGGGTTACATTTGCTACCCTCCAATCTGCAGGAACCGTTCCAGAATCTATAGAATTTTGGAAGATGACAACCAATGCATCCACTATCTCTATAGCCACCTCTTTCAAAACCCTGGGATGCAGGTCATCAGGTCCTTGGGATTTATCAATTTTCAGTCCCATTAATTTCTCTAGTACTATTTTTTTTACGAATACTAATTTCCTTCATTTCCTCATTCTCGCCAGACCCTTGGTTCTCTAATATTTCTGGGAGGTTTTTTGTGTCTTTTTCCGTGAAGACAGACACAAAGTATTTGTTTAATTTCTCTGCCATTTCCTTATTCCCCATTATAAATTCGCCTGTCTGTCCGTAGGGGACTCACATTTGCCTTCGCCAGTCTTTTCCTTTTTACATACCTATAGAAGATTTTGATGATTTTGAACAGTTCTATCAAATCTCCTCTTAACTTTCTCTGCTCTAAGGAGAGCAACCCCAGCTTCTCCACATAACTGAACTCCCTCATCTCTGGAACCATTCTAGTAAATCTTTTCTGCACCCTCTCTAAGGCCTTCACATCCTTCCTAAAGTACAGCACCCAGAATTGGACACAATACTCCAGTTGTGGCCAAACTAGTGTTTTATAAAGGTTCAACATAACTTCCTTGCTTTTGTACTCTCTGCCTCTATTTATAAAGCCCAGGATCCCCTATTTCTTTGAAACCACTTGCTTAACCTGCCCTGCCACCTTCAAAGATTTGTGCCCCAAGGTCTCTCTGTTTTTGCACCCCCTTTAGAATTGTACCATTTAGTTTATATTGCCTCTCCTCATTCTTCCTGCCAAAATGTATTACTTCGCACTTCTCTGCATTAAATTTCATCTGACGTGTGTCCGCCCATTCCACCAGCCTGTCTATATCCTCTTGAAGTCCAGTACTATCCTCCTCCCTGTTAATTACCCTTCCAAGGTTTGTGTCATCTGCAGATTTTGAAATTGTGCCCTGTACATCCAAGTCATTAATATATATCAAGAAATGCAGTGGTCCTGGTACCGACCCCTGGGGAACACCACTGTATACCTTCCTGCAGTCCGAAAAACAACCGTTCCCCACTACTCTCTATTTCCTGTCATTTAGCCAATTTCCTATGCATTCTGCCACTGCCCTTTTTATTCCCTGGGCTTCAGTTTTGCTGACAAACCTATTATGTGGCACTTTATCAAACGCCTTTTGAAAGTCCATATACACAACATTACCTGCACTGTAGCAATATTTGACTTCAAATATTTAAATAATTCAACTTTTTAGGTCACTTGATGAGTATGACACCTGAACAACTACAGGCTTGGCGTTGGGAGCGTGAAATTGATGAAAGGAATCGTCCACTTACAGATGAGGAACTGGATGCAATGTTCCCTGAAGGCTATAAGGTATTGTAGTATAAACCTACTGTACTGTCTGCATTCTGTAGTGACATTTTTAAAAGAATACTTACTTATCGGGAGACACTGGGCTCGCTTGGAGCTTATTCATTGGCAGAGAGATCATACTGCTGAAGTTACCCGAGCTAATGACAGAAATATGTCTGTCATGAATATAGGTGTCTCTTTATTAAGGACGAATACCCTTGTTCAGTTGGCAGCGTTGGTGATGCACAGGTCGAATAGCATTAAATTAAAAACGTAGATACTGAATAAAACCCTGCAGCTATTTGATTGAAGCTGAAAATCCTGACACTGTCAGCTGGTTATCCGGGTCGCTAATTTTTCAACAAGTTATCTTGCTCCCACCAAAGGGTGTTTCTTCCTGCATTGTGGAGATCTGTGCATCCAGGTTACGTATTCTGGCCGAGAGGCCATTAACCTCAGCACAGGCTAACTTTTACCCAGTGCAGTAGTGAGCACCATGTCATAGGTGGCCACCATATGAATCCCAACTTTCTGCCATTGTCTCCATTTCTGGGTTGCAAGGAGTAGAGGCGTGGTGGTATTAATCTCTATACGGACAGAAAAAAAAATGACAATTGGGTGACCTTGTGAGGGTGAGATGGGGGGTAGCTCTTGCAACAGTGGTTACTTCAGAGGAGGCGGCTACAATTTATATTTGTTCCTGAACAATGGTATTGTCCTGTTCTATGATTCTATAGGCAATTGGGACGAGCTTAGTGGTATAAACTGGGCGACATGGACATGTTGGGCCGAAGGGCCTGTTTCCATGTTGTAAACTTCTATGATTCTATGATTCTGTTCAAAGCCATATCTCTGGGGGAATGGGAGTTTGGGTTTTGAAGAGGGTGCATATGAATAACAAGTGAACCACTCAAGTGAGAGCTCAGCCAAACGCTATCATTACTGTCTTTACTCACACCAGAAGAGTGATTTATTACCAATTTGCTGGTGAAGTGATGTTGGTAGCATGTCACGAGGTGTTCAGTTTAATAATTGCCGACAGAAGGGCGAAGAGTTGATTTGGTAATGTTAATTTGCCCTGGTTTTAAAATTTAAATAAATGTTCACTGAGAGCTGTTACTCCATTGACCTATTGAATAAGGACAGAATTGTCTGAGCAAAATGCTGAAATTGAAACTGGCTAATGCTAAGGAAAGATTGTTCGTCTTATTTTTGTTATATCTAGACTTTTGCTATCATTTATTCAATGAACATTAATAGCTTTGTTTTAAATGCTAACAGGTTCTTCCACCTCCAGCTGGTTATGTCCCAATCCGAACACCTGCCCGTAAACTGACTGCAACGCCAACACCACTTGGAGGCCTAACTGGTTTCCATATGCAGTCTGAAGAACGCTCTGCAAAGAGCATGAACGACCAACCATCTGGGAACCTTCCATTCTTAAAGCCTGATGACATCCAGTACTTCGACAAATTGCTGGTAAGTATGGTTGAGAACTTTATAGTTGCCTGATTACCGCCCCCCCCCACCCCGGCCCTGTAAAATTGGGTATATACATGGAAGGTAAATCAGAATGGGGATTACAAATTTTATCCCGTGAGGAGGACTTTATAGCTTGTAAGTTACATTGATAGCATGCAGGTTGTATCATTGTCTTTTTGGAAGTGGAATAACCTCCTCCTGTTGTTGCCCATGATTTATATGGTTCTCACAAACTGAACTAATTTACACTTGGAAATAATAAATGTGAAACTTTGGACACTGAAGGCAGTTAAGATGCTCTGTGATGTCAGGAGGATGCTGTTGTCGCATCCCAGAGTATTGTAAAAATATAAATTATGCAATATGGGTTACATCCATGTTGCTCACATGAGTTGATATATTTTTCTCATCACAACAACTACTTACATGTTTGCAGCACTTGTCTCGAGTGCTTGCAAAAAGATGGTCTCTGACTAGGGAGGGGTTGTGAAAGCACTGTCAAAGGGAAAGTTTTAAGGAGGCTTTTGAAAGTGGGGAGAGATTTTGAAAGGATTTGCTAGTAGATGGGACATAGTGGCTGGAGGATTCACCTTTTCTGGTGGAGCAGAGGAGTGAAAAATAATCTGGAGTGATATGTGTGTGTAGAATATACAGTTGGAGGAGATTACAGAGGTAGATTGGGCATGAACATGGAGGAATTTGAACACTCGGACAAAGATCTTATAATCCAACGGAGCTTGAGAAGGTCAGAGCTGATAGTGGTGTAGAACTTTGTGTAGTAGATGTGGGATGCTATATTCTGAATAAGCTGTAGTTTTTGGAAGCTGGGAGGCCTGCAAGGAGGCAGAAGAGAAGTCTATCCTCAAGATGATAGAGGCATTGATTGGGGTTTTAGCAGATGTGTAGCAGAAAGAGGGGGAGAAACAGGAGATGTTTGAGCTGGAAGAAGGCTTTCTTAATAATAGATTGGATGTGTCCCCCTAATTAATATGTTCATAGCATGTTTTTGTGAAAAAAATCTATTTTAATGTATTACATTACCAGACATTGGCTTGTTCTCGTCAAGCTTGCACTCTTCCTTCGGCTGCTCCTTGGGCCACAAACCCCAAGCAAGGCATTGCAGCAATAAATGCTTTGTCATTTATTTTTGAATGAGGAAGTAGGTAAAGCACTTTAATTAGGTGCTTCATAATCTTGTGTAATGGGAAAGGAAAGTGATCAAGATGAAGTTTAGTGGATTGTAGAAAATGAGAAGTAACAGATGTACATCGCCAAGGTGCACATCACAAAGATGGTTACCGTGGCTCATCCATCCAGAAAGACCATGTAACCCCATCACAGCATCCAGCTGTTTCTTAAATGGTTCCAGGGTTTTTGCCTCCACTGCTCAACTGGACATCCATTCCATATATTGGTCATTCTGTGTATTTGCCGTTCATTAATTTGAACCCTTGTTTTACCGGTCTAGGCTTATTTGAAGTTACAGTGTCAGTCATGGCTCGGTGGTAGTACTCTCGTCTCTGAGTCAGACAGTCATGAGTTCAAGCCCCACTTCAGACTTGAGCGTGTAATCTAGGCTGACACAGTATAGAGAGAGTGCTGCACTGTCGGAACAGTCTCGTGTAACGCTGCAATCTCGCCTTTCATTCGCCTCCTTTCAAAGCTGAAAAGATCAAATTTCTCACAATCTTTCCTCATAACTCGGTCCTCTGATGTTATAGATATTGACCAAGTGAAAAATGAGAGTGGACTTCCAAAAGGTGGCCAGTTGTATAATATTTCACAAGTCTGGTACAGATACATTTACCCTTTAATTTGGAAGTGATATACATGCACATGTTCTTTCAAAAAATGTTACAAAATAAGGATTCCATAAGAGTCGTGTAGCTTTTTTAGAAGGAGGTTTTGAGCAATCAGATTTAATAAGTTACAGCACTTAACAGTGATATTTGTGCTGCTCAGGTTGAAGTTGATGAATCGACTCTGAGCCCAGAAGAGCAGAAGGAAAGGAAGATAATGAAGTTGCTTCTGAAAATAAAGAACGGGACTCCACCAATGAGGAAGGTAAGCATAATTTTTTGAGAGTTATAACTGGCTGTGTTACACTGGAGCAAATGTAATTTTTTCTCTCTCTCTTTTCAAGGCTGCTTTGCGTCAAATAACTGATAAAGCCAGAGAATTTGGAGCTGGTCCCCTGTTCAATCAGATTCTTCCACTGCTGATGTCCCCAACTCTTGAAGACCAGGAGCGTCACTTGCTGGTTAAAGTTATTGACCGAATCCTGTACAAATTAGATGATTTAGTTCGGCCTTATGTGCACAAGGTATGTTTATGTTTGCAAGGTTAAATTTTTAATATGAGTAGTTTAAAAATATGAAAAGATCAACACTAGCAAGGCCGCATATATTGCCCATTCCTAATTGCCCTGAGAAGATCGTGGCGGACCACTGCAGTCCTGTGGTGGTGCTTCCACAATGGTGTTTGGTAGGAAATTCTAGGATTTTGACCCAGTGATGAAGAAACAATGATACATGTTCTAGTCAGGATTGTGTGTAAATTGGAGGTGGTAATGTTCCCATGACATTGCTGCTCTTGTTTTTCTCAGTGGTAGAAGTTGCACGGCTGGTACTTTAGTCACCGTGCACCAGTGCTGGATATTGAACCCAGTGGTAGGGGCGCCAACCAAGCCATATGTCTGGTGTCAAGTTTCTTGATTGTTGTAGCTGCACCTGTCCAAACAAGTGGGAAGTATCCCATCCTACGCCTAATACGTTTTCTCAATGGTGGAGAGGCTTTGAAGGCTCAGGAGGCGAGCCAGTTGTCGCAGAATATCCAGCTTCTGCCTTGTTATTGTACCTATGGTAGTCTTATGGCTGGTTAATGGTGTCTCTTCTTTCCCCCCCCCCCCCCCCCCCACAGAAGATGTTGATGGCGCGGAACTTGGTAACGGTAGATTGACATATCACAAACCTGAATTGTTCCATTATATCACCTTTGTGCAGTGGGGGAAACTAAATTGATAAAGTTACGTCTTAATTTTAACTGCAGTATCATCCTGTTGTAGTGTTTGGGTTGACTTGACTTTGTATTCAAGAATGCTCAGAGGGGATTCTGGCAGATTTCAAATTTAGTGTTTCAAACTATTTGGCTCGGTCTCTTGGTGGCTCATTTAGCAAATGCACTTTCCAATATTAAATTGAGCCACATGGACCAGAAAGATCTTGGTTTTGATCCCTGCTTTGTGCTGAGGTTGCAGATATCAGCATCAGCCAGAAGGGTAGTTGGGATGGAACAGTTGGCCTCAATGTCCCTGAGATAGGAACGGGGAAAAGAAGTTACAGCTGCTGAATGATTTTGGAGTGATCGCTGAAGGAAAATGCATGTGTGTGGATGTTGGATGAAGACAGGATGGAACTCGTCTGTAATTGCCTGTGGAATAACCGTCTAACGCGCAAGCATTGGCCATACGGATGAGGTACCAGAGGCTGGCTAGTGCCTTTGAGAATCCCTACGTGGTCAGTTTTTGGTAAAATATTAAAATGTCTACGTGGCAAAGAAGCAGAATGCAAAATGGTTAGAAAGGGTTAATTAGTTAGTAACTGAGATTGATACAAGTGGCCTGGCCCTCCTGCTGGGCCATATGTTTGCTTAGTCAGCAGGCCTGCATTGTCTTATCAATGATAGGTCTTTGATGTGAGTCAAGGACTGGTCTGAATGTCTCCATGTTTATGGCAGATCAATATAGGGAACGAGCTTAGCCAAAGTTGAAAGACATTCCAGGTTGGGAGATAAGGAACAGAAGGAACAGGGAAGAACATTCCAAGTTGGAAAGTGAGGAAGTTATCCCCTTTGATGTCTAACAGCAGCATGATCAGCACATGGACGATTTATGATTGGCCGGAAATAATGTAACCTCGCATGGCAACCTATGCCCGGCTTATGATTGGTGTTGACCCTCGTTAAGTATGTTCCAACCCTATTGATTTGTATAAAAACGTGTGGATTTCTGTATGTTTCTTGTTCTTGCTCTGCCAGCATAGAGGGACTCTATCAGGAGTCCAAATCAATGCTGCAGACTAAGAACCCTGCTATTAAAGATGTGTTGGACTTTAAAATGTATTCGACTTCAGTTATTACTGAACCAGACTGAGGGGAAAGAATCCGGATCGTCACCTTTGTGACCATGTTAGCATGAGTCAGTGCCTTCATTGGAGGAGGCAAGAAACTTTGGTAAGCAGGAGGGGGCGAATGACATTGTTTTAAAAAAGAACTGTTGGATTCTAGGATTTTATTTTTGTTAGGAAGTGGGAAAAGTGTAACAGCTACTTATGGTCTTGATACACCTGTCGTGCAGTATATGTTCTTTTCCTGCACGCAATCACAAAATTTTCTATGATCCTTGAAGCGAGGGGCAGCAAGAACAATCAAGTATTTATAGGATCCTTTAATGTGCTGTCTCATGGAATTATGGGGCTTGAGGTCATGAAGTCCTGATCTCAACCTTGTTGTTGGAAGGTGGTGAGCAAAGGTTAGCTCTTTCCCTCAAGGTGAGAGAATTGGAAGGTGAGTCAGGCTTGGCTGTTTACATTAACCTCTTTCTCATCTGGCTATTGAGTAGCAGTGAAAATTACGCATTTGTATAATATGATTACTTTATTAATAAAAATGTGTTGACACTTTTTTCAGATTCTTGTGGTTATTGAGCCATTGCTGATTGATGAAGACTATTATGCCAGAGTGGAAGGCAGAGAAATCATCTCTAACTTAGCAAAGGTATGTATACAGTCACTTACAATTTTTGTTGAATGCAGCATCAAATTTCAAATTAAAAGAATGGTTCTGCTTGTTTATTGTCTGACATGTTTTTGTTCTGTGTATTTTTAGGCTGCTGGTCTTGCCACTATGATTTCCACTATGCGCCCTGATATTGATAACATGGATGAGTATGTACGTAACACAACAGCTAGAGCCTTTGCTGTTGTAGCCTCTGCTCTGGGTATCCCATCACTGTTGCCTTTCCTTAAAGCCGTGTGTAAGAGCAAGAAATCGTGGCAGGCTAGGCACACAGGGATCAAGATTGTGCAGCAGATTGCCATCCTAATGGGTTGTGCTATCTTACCTCATCTCAGGAGCTTGGTTGAAATTATTGAACATGGTATGTATTGATGAAGTAGCAAAAATGGCATAAATTTGTCCAATCTGTCACTAATAACTTTGAGATGCGATTTAGTAACGTGTACATCAAGTGAGGAATCTAATTTGTAATTTAAAAATTTCTGCATAAAACTATCTATACTACATACTATATTTTTATAGTTTTAAGTGGAGACTTTAGTTGAGTATACCATAATAAATTGAATGGTTGTGTAAGTTAATCTTATGAAATGCTCCCATTTTCATAGGTCTGGTTGATGAGCAGCAGAAGGTTCGAACCATTAGTGCTCTGGCTATTGCTGCCTTGGCTGAAGCTGCAACCCCATATGGTATTGAGTCATTTGACTCCGTTCTAAAACCATTGTGGAAGGGTATTCGCCAACACAGAGGCAAAGTAAGTTTGTCTTCATGATCATAATTTTACAGTTCTTTCTGTGCTTTTAACTGTTGGCAGTAAACAAATGTTGCTATATAATAAACAATATTCAGTGGAATACAAGTGCATGTTGCATCAGAGTGTATTGTTATGGGTGGCTGCTACCAAGCAACTTAAAACAGCCAACTTAGCTATATATTTTTAGTACCTGTGTATTTCATAGAGTTAGATGTTTGGTGTTTGTTTTTGCATCATGTGAAAACAAGAAATGTATTTGACAAACATTGACCTCATCAATGCATGCAGATGTAGGATTTACAAAAGTTAAGCATCAGGTTTTAAGTTTTTTTTTGTTTATCTTCCCCACTCCATGCACCATTCTCTGATAAGAACCAGGCAACCTCCTTAGAAATCTCATGATGTCTGGTTGATCGAGCCATTGGGATTTATTGATTTTGCCATACACTCCTCCCTCCACATGGAGAACCACCTGACTATCGCACTGTGCTTTCCCCCATAGCATGGCCACAGTTGGCAACTTACAATGTAGGGAATCCCAGTGCAAACTAGCATTCCACCATTTTGCATCAATGCTTCTACATCAGTTTCAAAACACCTAATATAAATGCTGTCTGTTGTAGGGTCTGGCTGCCTTCTTAAAGGCTATTGGATACCTGATTCCTCTTATGGATGCTGAATATGCTAACTACTATACTCGAGAAGTGATGTTGATCCTTATCCGAGAGTTTCAGTCTCCTGACGAAGAAATGAAAAAGATTGTGCTCAAGGCAAGTTTGTAACCATAAGACTATGAGGCTATTTTATAAGATGTGCTCAATAACAACTTTCAGCGTGACTGTAGATTTAAAAAAAAGAGGGTGCAGTGCTAGGCATTCCTTCTGTAGTTTAGTTTCCTCTTCATTTTCAGCCGCTGGATGTAATCCTTTAAAACCCAGTGTCTCGTGCAATACATGTGTATTTTAATTCTGTGTGATTGTTTTTGTTTGAGGATGTGTTGAACTCTTAATACATATAAGAGGGGAGATGAGGAGAAATTCTTTTATGCAACAAGTTGTTATGTTCTGGAATGCACTGTCTGAAAGGGTGGAGGAAGTAGATTTACTACTAACTTTCAAAAGGGAATTGGATATATACCTGAAAAGGAAAAACTTTCAGGCCTATGGGGAAAGAGTGGGACTAATTGAATAGCTCTTTCAAAGAACTGGTACAGGTGCGATGAGCCGAATGGCGGCCTCCTTCTGTGCTGTATGATTCTACCAATGCTTTATTTTACTGAGTACATTTCATGAGCAGACACTTATAATAATTTTTATGTCTTGGAAAGAATTAGTATATTTGGGTGAAATAGGTTTATCAATACCTGTATTTACATTACTTTTTGAGACTTAAGTTCTTTTGGTAGAGATACATGAAAGAACCAGATCCACTTTTGGTGCTTTAGTGTAATTTGAATTTGTACAGTTGTACAGCCAAGTGAGGAGAATATATTTTTACTGCTATTAAAATATTGAAATTTCAACATTTTTGACTCCTAATTCTGTACTTCCTAATACTATATTTATAATATGCTGCATATCACTCCAGTTAGTCAGTTTTATTGCCTCAACTAGTTTACATGTCCAAGAACTTATTATATCATGCATAATCTAACCGCCGAGGTTATTTATTTCAACCCATTGAGTACAGAGTTCAGTCTCCATAAAATAGGTTTAAGTCTCTAACTCTACAGTGGTTAAACCAGTTATAAAGAACTACAGTAACTTCTGGTAGTAACTTGTACTGCATTATTTGTAGGTGGTGAAACAATGTTGTGGCACAGATGGTGTGGAAGCCAACTACATCAAAACTGAAATCCTTCCTCCATTCTTCAAGCACTTTTGGCAACATCGAATGGCTTTGGACAGAAGGAACTACAGACAGGTGAGGCAGATTTTTGTTTTGGTGCAGGTGCCTCCACTGGGGGAATTTTATCTTTATGGTAGATGGAAATGCTAGCTATCAAAGTAGGCATCACTCATTCTAAATGGAACACAGACTCAGATCTCTCCAGATGACTCATCTCAGTAAGGTAGTGAGTAACTGAGCTACCTTACTGAGATAGACTAGTAAGGTCCCAGATTGAAATCTTGCTCTGTGCTGAATTTGCTGAAGTTTCTGGACAGTAGCAGGGGTATTAAAATGGGCTAGGGATGGGAAAACAATCAGCCAGGGATCCTGCTCCTGATTGCTATGCAGCAATCCCCTGCTTGAAGTGCTTGTGTACAAATTGAGTGAGTATAGGTTTAGTTTGGCTATGTTGCTGCCTCTATTCAAATAGCTTGTTAACACGTGCTATCTAAGCTCACAGATGAAGAATAGCCACTTAAGTGAGGCACCGTAGGGCAGTCAGTGCCTGTGGAACTGTACATCAGCAAAGAGTCAACATCTGTGGGAGGGAGAAGTTCAACAGAAAGGAGAAAGAAGTAAAATTGTTGGTGCAGTAACAAACCGATAGATCGTTGACCAGAAAGCCACAGGTTTAAATTGCAAGGGCTGTCTCTATCTATTAGATGGAATACTTTGTGGCATTCAATTTCTGTAAAACAGAAACAGTGATAGTGATCGCGATACTGTCACTGCCCTGCCTCTTGTCTGCAAAGCATAAAAAAGCATTAGTAACTGTGCCAAAGTTTGTTGCCACAGACTAGTGTTCCTTCCTGGATGATAGATGTGTCGATAGTGACCCACAAAAAGGGGAAAAAGGCAAATTAAAAACAAATCTTTATTTTAAATTTCCAAATTCTGTGTCGACTGTGACGAAGGTCAGGCTGTAGGAAAAGAACAGGCCAACCAATGCTTTGAGCCCTTTCAATCATTCAACTCGATGATGGCTGATCCGTCTCTCAATTCCATTTACCCACCTTTGATCCATAATCCCTTGACACCTTCACCTAATAAAAATCAGTTGATCTCAGTCTTGAAAATTTCAATTGACCCAGCATCCACAGCCTTTTAGAGGAGGGAATTCAAGATTTCCACTACCCTTCGTGTGAAAACAATGCTTCTTGATTGCACTCCTAAATGGCCTACCTGTAATTTTAAGATTGTGCCCTGTTGTTCTAGATTTCCGCCACTAGAGGAAATAGTTTCTCTGTGTCTACCCTATTGGATTCTTTTATCATTTTAAACAGCTCAATTAGATCACCTTTCAACCTTCTAAACTCAAGGGAATACAAGCCTAGTCTATGCAACCTGTCGTCATAATTTAACCCTTTAAGCCCTGGTATTTTGGTGAATCTGCGCTGTCCCCCTCCAAGGCCAGTATATCCTTCCTGAGGTGCGGTGCCCAAAACTGAACGCAGTACTCCAGATGGGGCTGACCAAGGCCCTGTACACCCCTCTTGAAGGGTACAACTTCCATTTGCCTTTTTGATTAGTTTTTGCACCTGTGCAATAGCTTTTAGTGATTTGTGTACATGGACACCCAAAACAACAACAGCTTGCATTTATATAGCTCCTTTAACATAGTAAAATGTCCCAAGACGCTGCATAGGATCTTTATCAAACAAAATTTGATGTCGAGCCACATAAGGAGATATTAGGACAGGCTTGGTCAAAGAGGTAGGTTTTAAGGAGCTTCTTAAAGGAGGTGGAGAGGTTTAGGGAGGGAGTTTCAGAGCTTAGGGCCTGGGCAGCTGAGGGCAAGGCTGCCAATGGTGGAGCAATTAAATTCAGGGATGCACAAGAAGGCAGAATTGGAGAAGTGCAGAGATCTCAGAGGGTTGTGGGGCTGGAGGAGGTTACACAGAAAGGGAGGGGCAAGGCCATGGAGGAATTTGAAAACGAGGAGAATTGTAAAATGGTGGCTTTGCCAGATCGGGAGCCAATGTAGGTCAGCAAGCACAGGGGTGATGGGTGAACAGGACTTGGTGCGAGTTAGGATACGGGCAGCAGAGTTTTGAATGAACTCAAGTATATGGAGGATGGAAGATGAGAAGCTGGCTATGAGAGCATTGGATTAATCAAGTCTAGAGGTAATGAAAGCATGGATAATAGTTTCAGCAGCAGATGAGCTCAGGCAGGGACGGAGACGGGCAATGTTACAGGGTGGAAGTAGGCGGTCTTGGTGATGGAGTGGACAGGTCAGCAGAAGCTCCTCTCTGTCAAATAGGACACCGCGGTTGTGAGCAGTCTGATTCAGCTTGAGGCAGTGGCCAGGGAGAGAGATGGAGTTGATGGCTAGGGAACAGAGTTTGTGGCGGGGACCGAAGACAATGGCTTGGTGGGCTAGGGGAAGGGAGGGAAACGGCAGCGGCAGCAGAACGGATGGTCTCAATCTTAGTGACAAAGAAGTCCATGAGCTCCTCGCACTTGTTGTCGGAGGTGAGGGTGGAGGGGACAGGAGAGAGGGGTTCAAAAAGACGGCTTGCAGTGAAGAGAAGCCAGGAATTATCATTGCATTCCAGAATGATCCTGGAATAGTGAGTAGTTTTGGCAGAGGAGAACAGGACCCGATAGTGCTTTATGTGGTCCAGCCCGATCTGGCAATGAATGGCTAAATGGAGGAGTTTACATCGATAGAGGGTTGAGGCCATGAAGGAATTTCAACAGTTGTCTGCCATAAACGTTCAAGTCTGCGTCACTTGGACTTGAGGGAGTGGAGATGAGAGCCACACCAGAGGGAACAATCAGAGTGAGAAGAGAGTAATGGTTTTAATGGGGACAAGGGAATCAAAGGTGGCGGCGAGGGTGTGATTGAGCAGATCGGAAGCTGCAGAAATGTTGTGGTGAATGGAGGGCCAAAGGCTAAACAGTTGGGAATTTGAAGGTGCTGTTGTGAGTGACTTGGGGGAGAGTTTTTTCCAGGGGCGGACACAGAAGAAAGTGTGGTTGGAAGGGGAATGTGGGTGGAGAGGGGTACAAGGAAGTGATCAGAGATCGACACGATTTACTTTACTTCCCCACTTTACTTCTCCTAGTCTCTCGTAATTTAGAAAATATTCCGATGTGTCTTTCTTGGATCCAAAGTTGATAACCTCATACCTTTCCACAGTGAAGTCCATCTGCCATAGATTTGCTCATTCACTTAATTTGTCTGTGTCCCTTTGTAACTTCCCGCTGCATCTTCTATCTACCAACTTGCTGTGCCTCATAACTTAGTGTCACTGGAAAATAGAGTACATTCCCTTTATCCTACCTTCCAACCAACGGCAGTGAGTGACTCACCTCCTGACTTCCCAAAGCCTTTCCACCATCTACAAGGCACAAGTCAGGAGTGTGATGGAATACTCTCCACTTGCCTGGGTGAGTGCAACTCCAACAACACTCAAGAAGCTCGACACCATGCAGGACAAAGCAGCCCGCTTGATTGGCACCCCATCCACCACCCTAAACATTCACTCCCTTCACCACTGGCGCACAGTGGCTGCAGTGTGTACCATCTACTGGATGCACTGCAGCATCTCGCCAAGGCTTCTTCGACAGCACCTCCCAAAGCCACGACCTCTACCACCTAGAAGGACAAGGGCAGCAGGCACATGGGAACAACACCACCTGCACGTTCCCCTCCAAGTCACACGCCATCCCGACTTGGAAATATATCGCTGTTCCTTCGTTGTCGCTGGGTCAAAATCCTGGAACTCCCTACTTAACAGCACTGTGGGAGAACCTTCACCACACGGACTGCAGCAGTTCAAGAAGGGGGCTCACCACCACCTTCTCAAGGGCAATTAGGGATGGGCAATAAATGCTGGCCTTGCCAGCGATGCCCACATCCCATGAACGAATTTTTTAAAAACTACCAACCCACGTCACAAGGTTAACTTCAGTTCCGTGAGCTTTTGTTTTTCTTACTAATCCCTTATGCGGAACCTGATCAAATGCCTTCTGAAAGTCCATATAAAAAAATCTTTCATAGACACTCCCCTGTCCAGCCTGTTGGTGACCTCAAAAAATTAAACTAGATTAGTCAGACATGATCTACCTGTCACAAATCCATGCTGACTCTTTGATCCGCTCATACTTGTTCAAGTCATTCAGTCTCTCATAATTGATTCCACAACTGACAATAAATTGCCAGGCCTGTAGGTACTTGGTTTCTCTCTCTCGTCGTTCTTAAATAATGGAGTGACATTTGCAGTTTTTCAATCCAAAGGCACAATTCCCAAATCAAGAGCATTTGAAGATTATGACGAACACATCTAAAATTTCTCCACCTGTTTCATTTAATACCCTAGAGTGGAAACCATCAGGTCCTGGAGATTTGCCTATCTTAAATCCCATTACTTTTTCCATTACCATTTTATTATATGAAATTATGAATATGCACAATATTTTGATTGAGGTCAATTGTAAAACTTCTATTTGAGTCAGCTGATCTCCGTAGGAGTACTACTCAATGGCCTCGGTGTCCCTGTGAAAAAAAGAGAGGAAAATTCAACCTTGTTTGCTGTCCAGTGACTCTTCCTAGGAATTGTGCATTTTTGAACATTGGATGAGAAATGGATTGAGCTTGGCTGTGATGCTTTCCCTGATAGAATAGCATGTTAGCACATTGATTGGGTTAATATGTGAAGACTGACCTTGGAATGCTGTTGCCAGTGCAATTGCAGCTGAGCAAGATTCATTGCTTCAGGAGACTGCAGGAAGAGAGGAGAAATATAGTTTGAGAGGAAAATGTTGGTAACCTGCAAAAACCTTTCATTTGTTAGTCCAATCTTTTATGTATTTTTGAAAGAATCTTTCAGTGGTCAGTTGTTTAAGATCATCTGTTGACCGGTTCAGATAAGAGTTTAAATACAGCAGCTATGTTTGAGGTAATTACAATAACATTGTTGATATTTCTGTTCTTTACAGTTAGTAGACACCACAGTGGAACTTGCAAACAAAGTTGGAGCAGCTGAAATAATCTCCAGGATAGTTGACGACTTAAAAGATGAAGCTGAGCAATACAGAAAAATGGTGATGGAAAC
Organism: Heptranchias perlo; assembly: GCF_035084215.1. Lineage (NCBI taxonomy): Eukaryota > Metazoa > Chordata > Chondrichthyes > Hexanchiformes > Hexanchidae > Heptranchias > Heptranchias perlo. The sequence continues at coordinate 68,007,618 of NC_090331.1, read as the reverse complement.
CATTGAAAAGATTATGGGTAACTTGGGAGCTGCAGATATTGACCACAAACTGGAAGAACAGCTTATTGATGGCATCCTGTATGCCTTCCAGGAACAGACTACTGAGGTGTGCATCTATGATCAGATTAAACTGTAAATTTCTGCATATTTTGAGCAATCAAATAGAAAACTTGATCTCTTTGAAACAGCCATACAATATAAAACTATGCTGGCTCCAAGTTTAATTTCTGCTCAGTTGAAGTTTTTAGATGGTTTTGCAACAGCTTTTTCTAATGTTACAATGTCAACATTTTCACTTTGCTCGAGCTTTCTTTCAGTAAACAATTGTATAAGGTCTTTTTGTGCATTGTTTCCTTTCGTACATTTTCTCTAATATTCACTGCCCTTGTTGTCTTTTTCTAGGATTCTGTAATGTTGAATGGTTTTGGTACAGTGGTAAATGCATTAGGTAAACGTGTGAAGCCCTATTTACCCCAGATCTGTGGGACAGTATTGTGGCGTCTAAATAACAAATCAGCCAAAGTGCGACAGCAAGCTGCAGATCTAATCTCTCGAATTGCAGTCGTCATGAAGACATGTCAAGAGGTATGTAAACTTTTCAGTACAATATTAGACTTATCTGGCCACTCCAATGAATTTGGTTTCAGATATATTTTGACTTATTTCCAGTCCAAATCGTGTGAAGTAACATGCAGAGTTTTTATTTGTAGGAAAAACTGATGGGTCACTTGGGTGTTGTGCTGTATGAATACCTTGGTGAAGAGTACCCTGAGGTCCTGGGTAGCATCTTAGGAGCACTTAAAGCTATTGTTAATGTTATAGGTATGTATGTTACATTGGTACATTTGCATTGTTTTATGTAATGGTAAATGTTGTTTGAGGGATTAAAACGTTTTGGAATAAAAATATATAATTATTTTTCAATTACTTTTTTCCTGAAGAAAGAGTTCTTTACAAAATATTTTTCTTCAATTTTAACATACAGGTATGCATAAGATGACTCCACCTATTAAGGACCTGCTTCCACGGCTCACTCCAATCTTGAAGAACAGGCATGAGAAGGTTCAGGAGAATTGTATTGACCTGGTTGGACGAATTGCAGATCGGTAATTGGCATTATAATCCCTTGACTTAAGTAATAGTAAACTGCATTGCTGTATTTTTGTTTTGTCAAGTAATGTTGTAAGAACCAAACTGTACCATTGATTGCATTCCTATTTGATCAAATGTGAGCATGCCAGAAAATGAGGAAGGAATTTATATCCAGGTAACCTGAAAGTAACTTAAATAAAAATCCAGCAAATTAGAGTCTGCTATGTCTTGAATAGTTGAAATGTGTAGAAATGGAATAAAAACTGGTTTGAGATTGTAATTTTTTTTGTACTGATCAGAAATTATATAGTGATGTCAATAAACTGCTTCTAAACGTCAGTCGGTCTTTTCTTCAGGGGTGCAGAGTATGTATCTGCACGTGAATGGATGAGGATCTGCTTTGAATTGTTAGAACTTTTGAAGGCACACAAAAAAGCCATCAGAAGAGCAACAGTAAACACTTTTGGCTACATTGCAAAAGCTATTGGGTAAGTTCTGTTTGACTTTGTTACAGCAACACAGTGGAGCACAATTGTCTATGCTCAGTTTTAGTTTTTTTTGTTAATGCTTTCTGTGAAATAATGCAGATATCATATACTTATACCTGCTAAGATTACTACACACAACTGTGTACAAGCTGAATATGGGTGATGTAAGATCACTGTGCACTTGCATGTATAGAGCAAATCTCTGATTCAGTTTAGAGGTCCTAATTTTGCTGTTCTTGTATCATATCGTTCACTAACTAAATTGCTCAATCTCTATTTCTATTGATATTTGAAGGAAAATGTTTGATTCCTGTAATGATGCACAGAAATGGGATTGAAATTTCTAGTAATGTTTGACCATAATGTGCCATCTGTATAAACGGCACCTTTCAGGTGCGATCTCTCAATTTGCTGTTTAACTTTCTTTCAGTCCACATGATGTACTGGCCACACTGTTGAACAACCTGAAGGTTCAAGAACGTCAGAACAGAGTCTGTACCACAGTAGCTATTGCTATTGTGGCAGAAACATGCTCTCCATTCACTGTGCTACCTGCGTTGATGAATGAGTACAGAGTTCCTGAACTAAACGTGCAGAATGGTGTGCTGAAATCTCTTTCATTCTTATTTGAGTACATTGGAGAAATGGGAAAGGATTATATTTATGCAGTTACACCATTGCTTGAAGATGCTTTAATGGACAGGTGAGTTCAGTTTTGAATGCTGATAATGACAGATATCCTAATATAGAATGACCACTGTTACTTCCAGGCATAGATTAAATCTCTGATTCAGTATGGAGGCATTAATTTTGTTTTCTTGTGTTTCCTATAGTGTAACACGGATCTCTAAATACAACTTCAAATGCCCAATTTGTCAAAAAAAACCTTTGGTTTTGAAAACCATCATTTAAATATGGAACCTATTGATTTAAAAGGAACTAATACGCAGGGGAGGGATTATGTTCGCCTCAATAGCTTGTTAGTGGATTTTTGCCAAACCTCTTGATTTCCTGTGAAATACTGCCCCTTTGAAAGCAAACATACTAGGAGTGGTTTTTGTATATTGTTGGTATGTCATCGCATTAACATTTTTAAAAAATTCTCTCCTTACCACCCTTCTCCTTGAGGTGCATCTTAATGCTTGGATATCATTCCACAGCTGATGGCAGCCCTCTGATGTTTCAGCCAACTGTCCGTTGTTTATTATTTGTGACTCGGGAGAGTGAGCATTGGGCTATTCAACCATTGTGTCAATAGAGCCTGATTCTGTTCTCACCTGATCTAGACATAAACCTATACTTCTACCAGGATCACTAGAGTGGGAGCCCTGGCAGTTTTGTTCACCCACTCCCTGCCCTGGAGATGCTGAGACCAGTTGTAGTTATCACACCACTGTCCCAAATGAAACTGACTAACTCAGAATGCGACTAAAGTTGAACCTTGCTGATCCCTGTGACTTAGTGCAACCTAACATTTGCGCACTTAGCTAACTTTATTGGCCTAGGAGCCAGACTTGAGTTACTTCGTGTCATTTTTATTAAAAAAAAAGGCATCCTGCCTGTTCTGAGTAAGCATCTGCGTCACACTCTTGTTTAATGACACATTTAATGGCAAAAAATGGCTATATACTTGCAAATAAATATTGGTTTTTGAAAACTTTTTTTAAAAAATGGATGGGATAGATATACTGTAAAGTTTACCTGTTAGAAAAAGTAAAAATGAATACAAGACTGTTGAGACTAGGTACAGCACTGCAGCACAGAGGGTGGGTTACTGATCCTCCACATAGTACTCCACAAAAGGAGTTCTGATCTCAAATAAGTTTTTTTAAAGAGAAGATAGTAGCTCCTAAGGGAGGAGCAATCTGTGGATTATCACTGCTGTTGCACCTTTACTGGGAGGGTCTGATAACTTGCTCGCTCTTTCAAGCAGAGAAGGATAATAAAATGGAAAGGGAAGGGGGGCTCCTCCAATAATTTAAAGCACTGCGCTTTGCTAGAAAGTTACAGCTGAGATTCATCTGTCATTCTGTGCTGAGTTGGCTGATCCCAGCTAGGGCAGTGCTAGGGCACAACAATTGATGTATGTGCTTCTAAGCTAGAGATGAGAAAAAATGAACCACTGTTTCTGTTCTTGATTGCTATCCAGCAACTCTTGCTGGAAAGTACACGTGTCGATATTGAGTGAGGACAGATCAAAGTCAACTGTGACACCATTGATGAATAGCCTGCTGACTCACTCACAAGGCTCACACACAAATAATGGCTACTTGAGCAAGGTTTTGGAGGGTTGTTGTCACTGATGAGACCATATCCCAGGAGTCAGTGCCTTCTAAGAGCTGGAGAAAAAACAGGAGGAGGAGTAAGGGAAATGAGTGCATGTGTCCATAAATCTGACTCCTCACCTTAATGTTTCATTTGAGTTTTCACCAAAATGTGATTTTCATTGAAATTGTACCTCCTGAGAACTTTCCAACTGCATAGTCATCATCCATCCATAAACATTTATTTGTCATATGAAATAGTGGGACTTTTTATGCATTCCTACAATCATTGCATTGTTAGCTCAAAAATGTACTGACGCCTTTGATTCTTTGCTTAAAAAGTAGTTTGAGAGGGTCCGTTGGCAGAAGCTAGAAAGAAATGGGAGAGAAGAGAAAAATGAGTAAAGTGAAAGAAATTAAATGAGAAAATTATGAAATAAAGAGGATGAACAAAAAATTACATGAGGAAAAAAATAAGAGCTGCAAAACAGCTGCCACTTTTCCAACTTATCAAGATGCATTCAAAAGAAAGTGCTTTTCCTATAAACTTCAGCACTGTTTCCTATAAAGTTTAGAGTTTCATTTTTGTATCCTAGTGCAGGTAAGGTTTTAATTGGTATATTTTGCTTTTTATAAGCACATCAGTGTTGGCACTAAGATTTCAGTGAAGTATATTGGGCGTGTGAAATTTTCACCCATCTGTACTACAGGAGCTTTTTTTTTTCCCTGCTAGGATTTCTGTAAAGTATAATGGTGGACATTCACATTTTATACTACATTCACTTGAACTGTGAAAAATGCTCAGCACAATGATAGATTTTACCTGACAAGCTTTGTAATGTGTCTAGTTAAATCCGAATACCTTCGGCTCAAACGCAAGTGCTGCATGACCAGCCTGATTGTTGGACGCTTGATCATCTTATTATTCCAGGACAATCTCAAACACCTTTTCTTCACTGGTTGCTCCAAGCTCCCTCCCCTGCCTTCATTATCCTCACATCTGATGTATTCATGGATTTCTTTGTCTCCAAAATTGAGGCTATGAGCTCAGCTACCTCAGCCTCCTTCAGTCCCTGTCCTCAAATGCTCCTACTCCTGATAACACTCGATAGCTTCCCTCATAGGAACAGGAGTAGGCCATTCAGTCCCTCGAGCCTGTTCTGCCACTCAGTTAGATCGTGATCTGTATCTTAACTCCGTTTACCCGCCTTGGTTCCATATCCCTTAATACCCACGCCTAATAAAAAATATCAATCTCAGTTTTGAAATTTTCAATTGACCTAGCCTCAACAGCTTTTGGGGGGGGGGGGTGTTCCAGATTTGCACTACCCTTTGCGTGATGAAGTGCTTCCTGACATCACTCCTGAATGGCCTAGCTCTAATTTTAAGGTTATGACCCCTTGTTCTGGACTCCCTACCAGAGGAAATAGTTTTTCTCTATCTCTACCCCAACCCCCACCAGACTCATAATTTCTATAGACACATCTCCTGCTCCCTTGAGCCCGTCCCAACTCAGCTCCTGACCACACAACCAACCTTTTGCAGTTAGTGACTTAATTTATTGTTCTCTTTCCTCAGTCACTACTCCCTTGTTTTTCAAAACTGCCATAAATCACCCCACTCAAAAAGTACATATGAACCCTCTTCTCTCCCAACTATTGCCTCATCTCCAACTGAGTTCTGGCGAACATCATTGCCCACCTCCCTCACCACTCTGTTTGAATCCGGTTTCTATTCTGCCCAGAACATTAAGAGCTCACTGGTAAACTCATTAGCTACATTCTGTGACCATGGTGGAATATCCCTCCTCATCCTCTTCGATATGTTTGACTAGGGATGGGAAAAACATGCCAGCCTTGCCACTGACACCCACATCCCAAAAATGAATTTTTAAAAAAAAGATAACATCCTCCACCTCTGTGGCACTGCAATCTCATTGTTTCAGGCCTATCTGCCCCAATATAGCCAGTACATCTGGAATGGTTTCTCCTCCCACGCCTGTACGTGGTTGTGCGCCAAGGCTTTATTTTTTGAGTCCCAACCTATTCCTCATCCACTTGCTGCTTCTTGGTGACATTATCCACCAGCAAGGCATGACAGTCACCGTGCTGCCAGACTGTCTGTCCGTGGATGAGCCAAAATTTATTGGAGCTCAACATTGGCAAGACTGTGGCCGTCTATGTTTGGCCCTTGCCAGAAACTCCTTGCCTTAGTTCCTGATCTCATCCCCTTTCCAAATCAAGTTCAGCCTTATACACAACTTCAGTGTCCTGCACAACCCTGAGCCCCATCTGCAGTCTGGTACCAAGACTGTTATTCCATCACTGAAACTTCATTCATCTCAGCCCCAATGTGGCTGAAACCTTGCTCCACTTATTACTTTCAGACTGAGATTTTTCAACACCTACGCAGGTCCTTTGAGCTCCAACTCATCCAGAGCTCCACCATCCAAATTTAATCCCTCCCCAAACCATTATTTTGCTACATCCCATCCCATCTTCAAAAGCCTTAAACCCTATCTCCTCAAGTGAGATTTTGGTCATTTTTCCCTCCCACTCTTGAATGGGTCTGATGTCCAGTTAAGCAGTTTGAGAGGGTTTGCTACATTGAAAGCACTATGTAAATACAAGTTAGTAATTTTGAGCTATTTAACTTTGGGGTGGGGTAGTGCCTGAGAGTGCACTGGCACAATATTGAAGTTTACTGGCTGAAGTGAGGGCTTTTTCTTTTGAATAAGCCTAGTTGGGAATATTCCAGTTTTTTTTTGATTCGTTCATGGGATGTGGGCGTCGCTGGCGAGGCCGGCATTTATTGCCCATCCCTAATTGCACTTGAGAAGGTGGAGGTGAGCCGCCGCCTTGAACCGCTGCAGTCCGTGTGGTGAAGGTTCTCCCACAGTGCTGTTAGGAAGGGAGTTCCAGGATTTTGACCCAGCGACTTTGAAGGAACGGTGATATATTTCCAAGTCGGGATGGTGTGTGAGTTGGAGGGGAACGTGCAGGTGGTGTTGTTCCCATGTGCCTGCTGCTCTTGTCCTTCTAGGTGGTAGAGGTCGCGGGTTTGGGAGGTGCTGTCGAAGAAGCCTTGGCGAGTTGCTGCAGTGTATCCTGTGGATGGTACACACTGCAGCCACTGTGTACTGGTGGTGAAGGGAGTGAATGTTCAGGGTGGTGGATGGGGTGCCAATCAAGCGGGCTGCTTTGTCCTGGACGGTGTCGAGCTTCTTGAGTGTTGTTGGAGCTGCACTCATCCAGGCAAGTGGAGAGTATTCCATCACACTCCTGACTTGTGCCTTGTAGATGGTGGAAAGGCTTTGGGGAGTCAGGAGGTGAGTCACCCGCTGCAGAATACCCAGCCTCTGACCTGCTCTTGTAGCCACAGTATTTATATGGCTGGTCCAGTTCAGTTTCTGGTCAATGGTGACCCCCAGGATGTTGATGGTGGGGCATTCGGTGATGGTAATGCCGTTGAATGTCAAAGGGGAGGTGGTTCGACTCTCACTTGTTGGAGATGGTCATTGCCTGGCACTTGTCTGGCGCGAATGTTACTTGCCACTTATCAGCCTAAGCCTGGATGTTGTCCAGATCTTGCTGCATGTGGGCTCAGACTGCTTCATTATTTGAGGGGTTGCGAATGGAACTGAACACTGTGCAATCATCAGCGAACATCCCCATTTCTGACCTTATGATGGAGGGAAGGTCATTGATGAAGCAGCTGAAGATGGTTGTGCCTAGGACACTGCCCTGAGGAACTCCTGCAGCATTGTCCTGGGGCTGAGATGATTGGCCTCCAACCACCACTACCATCTTCCTTTGTGCTAAGTATGAACCCAGCCATTGGAGAGTTTTCCCCCTGATTCCCATTGACTTCAATTTTACTAGGGCTCCTTGGTGCCACACTCTGTCAAATGCTGCCTTGATGTCAAGGGCCGTCACTCTTACCTCACCTCTGGAATTCAGCTCTTTTGTCCATGTTTGGACCAAGGCTGTAATGAGGTCTGGAGTCGAGTGGGCCTGGCGGAACCCAAACTGAGCATCGGTGAGCAGGTTATTGGTGAGTAAGTGCCGCTTGATAGCACTGTCGACAACACCTTCCATCACTTTGCTGATGATTGAGAGTAGACTGATGGAGCGGTAATTGGCCGGATTGGATTTGTCCTGCTTTTTGTGGACAGAACATACCTGGGCAATTTTCCACATTTTTGGGTAGATGCCGGTGTTGTAGCTGTACTGGAACAGCTTGGCGAGCATGTTTGTCACCCCAAGGACAAATTATCATTCAGAATGAGAAAAACATTCTTTAATCCTAGAAGGGAAGAGTTACTTGTTTGAAAGAAGATGCACATACAATCTCCTCCTAATTAACAAAATTAACTAATGATTCAATTTTGTTAATTCTCTTTCCTCCCCCTACCCCCCAAAAAAGAAATTAATAATGGGAAGAGGGAGTATCTTACAAACAAGAGTGCGTTTTCTAATTTCAGTTTCAGTGCAAGATAATTTTACAGTAACTTTGATTTTGAAGCACAAATTTTAAACTGTTTTGTTTTAACATACGTATCCAGGAAATTTAAAACACTTTGCATTCTTTGTAACGATCAATTAAAGAATATTTTTTGTTTTATCTGCTGTAGAGACCTGGTTCACAGACAGACAGCCAGTGCAGTTGTGCAGCACATGTCCCTAGGAGTATATGGATTTGGCTGTGAAGATGCCCTGAATCACTTGCTAAACTATGTATGGCCCAATGTTTTTGAGACATCACCACACGTTATTCAGGCCGTGATGGGGGCATTGGAGGGTCTAAGGGTTGCATTAGGCCCTTGCAGAATGCTACAGTATTGTTTACAGGTAAGTTCAACACTGCTTCCAACCATGTACTTTGATTAGATTTTTTTCTGCATACCGTTTGCTGGCAATCCACTGTTTCCCCATGATCTCTATGTAATTTCTAATGACCTGTAATTTCCCCCCCCTGCCGTTCGCATGGGATGCCTGCTTGCTCCCAGGCTGCCTCCAGTGCTACTCTTTAAGAATGACTAAGAGAGAAGGTGCATGAAAGTGGTCAGGGTGCCAGATTTTTCCCTCTTTCTCTGTGGTAAAGTGCCCAGCCTCCCCACAGTAGTACAGCTAAGGTTAACAATTTGTCTTGGATACAAACCTGCATCCTACCACTTTTTGAAGCACTACAATCCTGGCTGAAAGCAGAGAATACATTTATTTTGAAACTAATGTTAGAGTAAACTGGGAAACGTATGGGAGCAATCAAGGTTAACTATCCTGGTTTTCAACGTTGGCATGTGTCGTCCTCAGACAAGGAAAGCTATTTTAAGGAACTGAAGTGTGATAAATTGTGGTGTGCATTTAGCTTGTACCAACCACTCTGCTAATTTGATTTGCTCCACCAATACCTCAAGCTGCCTTTTTTAAACACAAAAATAAGTCCACTTTATACTTGCATTGAATTTTCTGTTAGCATTATTGAACAGAGGGAAATATACTCCCAGAATACTTTTTGCCTTAAACATCAAGACTGCAATTTTTGTCTTAATTTAAAAGTTTGTATTTAAACATGTTTTCCCAGTACTGAAATTCCTATTGGTCCATCAGAAGAGTAGTAAAATGGGATGTTTTTCCTTCCTTTTTGATAGGGCTTGTTCCATCCAGCCAGGAAAGTACGTGATGTGTACTGGAAGATCTACAACTCTATCTACATTGGTTCACAGGATGCCCTAATTGCACATTATCCAAGGATCTTCAATGATGAAAAGAATACACATATCCGTTACGAACTTGACTACATCTTATAAAATGGGGTTATCATTCTCTGCATTGTCTTTGTTGTCTGCTATTTTGCTGCATTGTAATTGCCCTTGGTTACCCAACCTTATGCTGTGCTTCGGATGTGACGTGATGAGAGTTTGAAATAAAAACATGATCATCTTGTTGGAGCAGATTATAAAAGTAGTAAGTGGATAGGGCTAGTAGCACAATTTTATTTTAAATGGGACTTAGACTGTAAATCTGGTCTCATTACTTGTTCTTGATGTTAAGTAACTAAATCTTATAGTGACCAACAGGATGATGAATGCTCAATTCACAAGTCATTTGAATTTGTCTTTATTGAGATTTAGATTTCATTCCTTGTGTTAAGGGGTTGTTTCTTACAAAAAAAATAAACATAAAAAGTCTATGTCCAGTTTATATTTCTCAAGTTATTTTTGAGGTGCTTTTTAGTAAGTTTTAAAATAACTGGTTTTCAAACAAGGAACACATTATCTTCATTAACTTGTAGTATGGCAGTTTGATTTCCCCACTTATCTTTACATGACCAAATGCACCTTTTCTACTTTTGCTAAAATATAATGGTTCACTTTGCATGTCCTTTTCTACAGTTTGTGACAAAGATCTTCAGAGCTAACTGGGGGAATTATGTAAGATTATTCGTTGTGCAAGAACAGTCCTAATCAGGGCATATAGAGATCCCTATTCCGAAATAAACAATCTGCAATCAAATTGACAAGAGGGGCTGAAAACCATAATTGAATTAATCAATTTCTGAAATCCATGTCGCTGCAAGCTTTAAAATGGCTATTTATCTCAGTGGAACGATGATGTGTCCTAGTCATTTGATAGTTTTCATAGAAGGCTCATGTCACTGTTAATGAACAATAAGAAGAATATTTATATTGTGGTTCCTGATCCATGGAGCTAAAAAGTAAGTGGAAAAGCACATAGTTACCAGCTACAGAAAACCCCACATAAGATCAAAGTCTGTTTGATATCTTTTGGACCAGATATTTTAGGATCTATTATCTTCTCTGTGCTTTTCATATGGACTTATTAACAGTGACATTAAGTGTTGGCTAATTCCTCCAGGTATGTGGGGATAAGTTCATGAAGTACCATTTCGCTGCCATTAAATCTCTCTAGCTTATGTTGTAAATACTCTACAGTCTCTACAGTGTAATATTTATAAATCCGTTGGTTACATCCGGTGGCATAAAGTTACTACAGTATGAACTTCGGGATTAATGTTATGATCAGCTTTATTTCCCGCTCTGATACATTGAAATTTGACAAAAGTTTCACTTTAAGAACTTGTGAATCCAGCCAGCATGATAAACTCGTCACTCGTTGGTTATGTGGTCAGGTTCACTTATGATAACATATTCCACAACTGGCAGACTTGTACTTTCTGTTTGGTTTAAAGAATTCAGTGTAGGTAAACTTGGTGTTTTAATAAATATGTCTCTCTGTATTGATGCCTCCTGGTGCTTTTTTTTATTGGAACAAAGATTGTAGAGGTTTTCATTGAAGAGAATATGGGAATAAACATTTTTTGAAAAACATCAGTGCAGATTTTATCAATATTTTGTGGATTTTTGCTTTCTCATGTCACAGTTCCTCTGTGGTTCTAGACTGGCAAAAAATAGTTGCTTAGTGGTTATTCATCTGTTCTGCTTTATCTTTTAATCTTCCCCACATATAGTATATGTAAAGTCCCTCATGACGGAGTATGTTCTGTGTGCTGCCCTGCTGAACTTGAATAATGTGTTGAGAATGGAGGGCAACACAGTAGAGCTGAATCATGCTTTTACCCAATGTTTTTTTACACACTTCCACCAGGAATGAGAATCCTGACTGACTGTATTCACCCATTTGGGTTGGACTATTAAGGCCATTTGTAGCATTATCACCATGACTCTCTGGAGGTCTAATTTGGTAGACTAAAGATTGAGCCTGAAGCCTTCCTGGTTGAGATGGCTGAGTGGTACACTACATGGTGCATTGACCTGTTGAGATGTGGTAAAGGGGAAGGGCTCTACTTGGAGTATTTTCAGGGGGACCATTCTTGCAATTTTTTAAATAATAGTTCCCTGCCGTACTATATAACTTCAAATTGAGATAGCCCAACTGTTTGGAGCCCCAAAAATGTTGAGAAATACTGAGTAAGCTGATTTTTCGGATGAATATAATTTTAAAGTTCATTTTGTTAAGTGCGAACGGTGTCATACTGATTTCTCATTCAACCAACCCAGATTTGAAACCAGTCTTTAGCTGGAGAGCTTTTTGCTAGCGAGTGCTCCATTTTGGGCAGGAAATAAAATTTCAGAGCCATTCCTGCTATCCACTAGTGCAGACTATGCAGCGGCATTAGCGGGAAGTCCAAGACTATGCAGTAGCATTAACAGGAAGTCCACAATTTATTGTGGGGTGAAGGTAAAATGTTAGTTGAGGAGCATCAATACTGAAAAATAGCACCCTCCAGTTTTACATTTGAAAATTATTTTTGATAGTCAATTTCAGTGAATGTTTGTGGGTGTATTGAGACTAAAATATTAATACAAAATGGCATTGATGAGGAAACATTTTAACCAACTTGTCACATTCGAGGCAAAAGGGAAGATTCTGAACTGTGTTACAGAAGTGCACTTGGTGACACAGGATTGCCGATCCCATAATGCATGAAATAAATGGTTTCTATTTTAAGGTTGCAACATTGAATTATGGCATTTTGGTTAAATATTTCTCCTTACTGTTCTATTTTGGGTTAAAACTAATGAACTTGGTCTTTAACTTGTTATTTTATGCTGTATTCTTGACAATTTAATGTAAAAATACACCTTAAAAATAAGCCTTTTCTTGGAAGGACTTAATTAGGCATGTGGGTGTAAGCTGTATGGAAACAAATCGAAAAATGAAAATGATTTAATTTCAACTTTTCTCTTTTGAAAACTAATGCAATTCATATAGATGGTTTTTGAGGGTAAAATTTGCTTTTAGTTGTTAGATTTCTTGATGTCTGCATATACTGTGATGACAAATAATAATTAGGAATGGAAACTAAGATACATTCTACCATCAACCATTGAATGTCTAAAGGCAAATTGTGATATTTACTGAGTAGTTAATGAACTATGTGAGTAAAATATATACAGCAGTCCAGTGCTTGGGCCAATGAGTGAAGCATGGGACTAAGGAATAGAGTATTAGAGCCAAAGAAGTGAAAAATGGAGGAAGGGAGTTGGCTGGAACCTTGGAGTGTGACAATTGTTTGGATGGGCAGATTCAGATAAGATGAAACTGACAAGCTGAGCAGATAGGAACCCAGCAGCATGGAAGGGGAAAATGAGCTAAAAATAAATGTAGAAAGGAAAAGGGCTGACTAATGAGAACTCGTTCTATTTTGTCATGTTAGGATGGGCCAAATCAGTAATACTAAAGTCTCACTACAGAATTAGACACAAGTTTTTAAAAAATGCACTCAGTCAATGTGATGTTGCATACAGGGTTTTGAGATCAAGTGTACTTTAAAGGTGAAATGGGGATAATTGGACCAGGCCATGCAGATGTAATTCAGTCCCCATTTTTAAGCCATACATTCAGTCCTTATTTTTATATATTGTAAAATTCAGTACAGTTCATTGAAAACTCACAAGTACCTATTATTTTTGTGTGTGGTGCTGAGATAGGCTTTTTCAATGCTAAAGGTGTCACACTGTGTGACACATAGCTGCTATTTTTAGTGAGATAATATTACTCTCTGTGCAATCTGTTGACTGGGATCCCATTTAAAATGCTCTCCCATTCTTAGCAATTGAAGTGTTAACACAATTTTAAATTTTTTTTTAAATTACATGTTTCACAATAACATGATTACATTTATCCATTGAATCGTCTTTTAATGCCTTCGCTAAAGTTTTTAGTTGAATGCTTCAGCATCCCAAAAGTCTGTGCTTGGGTTTGATATTTTTGCACAGAGCTATAACTCTTGAGCTGAATTTGACTGTGCAGTCTGAGCAGATGCAGTGTGCTGAATTTCCCGGCATGTATCTGTATTGTTTTTTTTTACACAGCGAGTGATTGTGATCTGGAATGCACTGCCCGGGGGGATGGTGGAGGCAGATTCAATCGTGGCTTTCAAAAGAGAATTGGATAAGTACCTGAAGGGAAAAAATTTGCAGAGCTACAGGAATAAGGCGGGGGAGTGGGACTAGCTGGATTGCTCTTGCAGAGAGCCTGTATGGACTCGACAGGCTGAATAGCCTCCTCCTGTGCTGTAACCATTCAATGATTCTATTCTATGATCGTTCAGTCAGCTTTTCTGATGGAATATTTTTCCTTAACTTCTAGTACTTTCTACTCAGGTTTTGTTCAAATAATTTTGAAAAGCAAGACGACAAATTTTAAAAGCTTTGTTGGACATAAATAGGAGCAGGAGTAGGCCAAAATTTTGAGATAAAATTTAGAGTTGTCTTAAAAAAGAGGCAATGTGTGTGCATGTCGGTAAGAGGGGAACAAAATTACTGTTCTGAATACACGCCTTTTGTAGTCTTCTGTGTTATTTAAACTTCAAAGGGTGCATTAAGTTGGAGGGAGAAACTGGATCGAAGGAGATGGTGTGTGTGTGTGTGTGTGGGGGGGGGGGGGGTAGATAGAGATACCATGTTAATAAATTTACAAAAATAAGTTGAATTTTGAAACCATCTTATTATACACCTGCATTTTGCTGACAGTTGGAAAATGTAATCGCTGACACCTTTGAGACGTAACATACATAGAGATACACACACAGAGAAAGATAGAGAGAAAGGCAAATAGTTAATTCTTTCCTCATTCTAACATGATTTAATTTTTTAAAAGACAATAAGTTTGAAAGCACGGAAAGCCCCTGAGGAAAACAGGAAGAAAAGGGAGGAGGGAACAAGTTGAGGGTGAGGAGGCCTCTTGCCACCCACTCTTGGGGGAAACGAGTGGAAGTAGAGGAAGAGTTAAGGGTGATGTGAGTATTGAGAATAAGGAGGAAGATGCAGGGTTTTAGTAGGTAGTTCAAAGGGGTAGTGATGGGAGTGAGGGTGGAAGGTGAGAAAATAGTGGGAAGGTGAAGGCATAGGGGGACATGACGGGAGTGAGGGGGTAGGAAGATGCATAATTGAGGCAGAGGCTGGGAAGGGAACTGCTGAGGGCCACATTTTCCCCACAAACCCATCCCAGATGCAGGTTGCAGTCATTGATGGCTCCTTTTCCCACCACACAACCCACCTGAAAGAAAAGAAAATAGAAGCAATAAGAGTTAAGGGGAGAGAAGCAGCAACAAGACATAAGATACAGGTAAGAGAGTGACCATATTCTCTGACTTACTGCCGATGTAAACTTGTCACAATAATTACATCATTCTACCCATGGTGGCACTTAAGCACTTCCGCTGGCAAAAGGCGGTAATTATGTTCCATTATAAATGTGGACATAAGAATTTTCTGTTTCCATTATAAATATGGACATAAGAATTTATAATGGGAGAAAAAAGTTGACACTGTAGCAGAACCATGACAACAGGAAGTCAAGTTGTGCAGATGAGAAGTGCACACAGATGCAAGATTTTTAATAAGGTACTAGTTGACCTATGGCATTGCACATGGCGTGTCATGACCAAGTGTCATTTTCAGATGAAGCAATGTTATACTGCAGAGTATAATTAGACTAGGACTAGCAGACCTAATTCAGTTGCCATTTAAAGTCATACATTCTGTCCTTATTTTTATACTTCCAATATAAGTTCCTATGTCCATATTTATAACGGGAACTGCCTATGTAACTTGTCACGATGTGATTACAGCCTCCCGACAGTGGTGATGCCACAGCAGCTGCAGTGGGGGGAGGGGGGAAGAGAATGTAATGACAGCGTGACAAGTTTACATAGGCAGTATCAATTATAAATAGGGATGTGATAATTTATAACGGAAGAAGTTAACAGGAAGTGCGCAAATATGCAACTTTATTAAAAGTGGATCTCCCATGTTGCTGCTCTTGGTCAATCAGGGAATATGGCCACTTAAAGGATGTGGAAAGAAGTTTTAATGAAGCAAGTTTTAATGAAACAAATGTTGATGCGGTTTTTTTTGTCTCTTGGGAAATCTGAGGCAATCATGATTTTTTTTAATGCGATGCACACAGTAGGTAGCGTGGATCCATGCTAGATGCAAAACATTTACTTTTACCAGTGCCTAATGAGAGTCCCTTGTTACCATGTTTTGTATTGTTGGTAGAGAGAAAACTTAAAGAAAAAACTTTTTATGTGGATATAACCAGAAGGTTAGGTAATGAGGCAATTCAGCAGAAGTGAAAATGTGATTTTCAGTTCGCTTAAAAAAAGGCCAAACTATAAAACTGATACGCCAGACTACATTTAAAACTGGGGTACCCCATGATTACTTTTGTCATATTTTCATACCTGAAGCCATGTAATACTACATAAGGCAGATTTATGAATTCAACTCCTGGTGCAAAGCTTCACCCACTAGGAGCATATATTGCAAATTTAGGGCATGGAGGTCAAAGCATCCTGCAGGATTTTATGCTACAAGCACAAATTCATACAATCTACCCTTATATATTGCTCTTACTTTTGACTGGATTTCTGAAAATCAATTTTAAAAGCAATTTAAAAATCAAGCCATATATGCATGACTCAATCTTCATATCATGTCAGCTTCAGCCTCAAGACATCACAATTGTGAAATTCCTGACTGCATTGAAACAGGAAATACTGACACAATGGGGTAGATTTTCATCTGGGCTTGTTGCAGAGACAACACACTCGATAACCAAGAGGCCTGAGGATTGCCAGGAATTGGTCCTTGGGCCTCATCTACATACTTGAGACACCCCCCCCACAGCCAGCTCACCACACAAGAAAAATCAACTTTGGACTGGTTGGAGTGGCCAACAGAGTATCACCAGGACTCTGGAATTGGGGTAGCATACCTGCTCCTCCTGGCTCCACAGGGAGGTTTTAAAAAAAAAACACCTTTGGTTGGCGTCCGCATGTGCCACTCAACGACTGCTTCGATCGTTGGTAACAAATTTTACAGAGGGGTCTTTCAACAAGTGTTAAGCCCATAATTAAAATATACAAGGGGCCTAACACTTGTTTTAGGTGGCCATCAGGGACACCTAAAAATGTACCCCACAAATTCAGCAGTGGGTCCAATGTTTGCGCAGATTGGGCGCAGGCCATCCCACTACTAAATTGGTATGTTTTGCCCCCAAAAAATGGGTGCAACGCATACCAATTTCTACCCTAATGACTTTTCCAAATAAAGTTGTTGACTGCTTGGATATACAGAGCTTAAACTTTGTGTTGGACTATGAAAGAGCTAGGGAATCAGTTTCAAAAATCTTTCAAAAAATCAACAACATCCTTTAAATCATAAAAATAGTTAAAAATCATCAAAATAGGAATCTGAAAGGAAAATGTCTGCGTAGGCCTGACAGCTCAAAATTACAAGGACTTATCTTCACAGGAGAGAAATAGCCATGTATTAGGATGATGGAGGCAAATCAACATTAGAAACAACATCAAAACTTGACCAACACTTGAGAAAATCTGAGGACAGTTGTGCTGTGGTAGATAACCTATTTATCACTAGGAGTCATTATCTGAAAAAAATCAACAAGTTCAGAACAGATTGCACTGATCTGAATATGTAAGGAATTGAAGAACAAGTAAGTGTACTCTGTAGTTTTTAAAAGCACCATTTGTTGAGAGATTTAATTGAAGAATTTGGAATTACAGTCAAAAAGAATTGATAATTAACTAACAAATTCGTTTTGGAAAGGTACTACCGCCGCTGGCTCGTAAGGAAACCAAAAAAAACTAGAGAAATTAAATCAAGAACAAGAACAAAATGAAAATCTATGAGAGCCTGAGGACTCTGAGTGTGTTAACTATAAATAATTTTGTATCATATCACAACAGAACAGAACCAAAAGTACAACTAATTCAACAACAGGAAGTGAAGCAACTAAATAGTCATAATTCTGTGGTTTAAAATATGTAGATACTTTGTTGAGACAGTGAATCGAAGTTGGAATTTCAGAGATGAAAATAGGGTTAATTAATTTTGCCTACTCCATCCCTCAACACAGTATCACCCTTTTGGGGAAATACAGGTTTTTAAGAAAAGTTTAACAAGAATATAAATAACACAATCAACAAGAAAAAAACAGGAAAAGTCTGCTGAGTTGAATAAATAAGGAACTCAAAAACAGGACATAAATTCCCAAAATAGACAATGAATTCTGTATCTTTGTGTCAGGGACAAGGTGGAGGTGCTCCTGCTCTGACCTCACTGTGAATCCTGCGTATTAACATCTACCCAGCAGTAGTGAAAGTATGGGAAAACGAACCTCCAATTTTAGTTGATTATCTGTTGGAGGATTGCGAGAAATTTATGCTCCAGAACCAGTAGGAAGAGAAACTATGATAAAAACAGAAAATGGTAGAAATACTCAGTAAGTCAGGCAGCATCTGTGGAAAAAGAAACAGAGTTAATATTTCAGGTCGATGACCGTTTGTCGACCTGAAACAATTCTGTTTCTCCACAGATTCTGCCTGACTTGTTGAGTATTTCCACCAATTTCTGTTTTTTCTCAATGTCCAGTGTAATGAAGAAATGATGAGCCACAATAACAGTTCTAAACATTATCCACAAGAGAATGTTTTTCTTTATTCGTTCATGGGATGTGGGCATCACTGGCGAGGCCGGCATTTATTGCCCATCCCTAATTGCCCTTGAGAAGGTGGTGGTGAGCCGCCTTCTTGAACCGCTGCAGTCCGTGTGGTGACAGTTTTCCCACAATGCTGTTAGGAAGGGAGTTCCAGGATTTTGACCCAGCGACGATGAAGGAACGACGATATATTTCCAAGTCGGGATGGGTGTGTGACTTGGAGGGGAACATGCAGGTGGTGCTGTTCCCATGTGCCCGCTGCTCTTGTCCTTCTAGGTGGTAAAGGTCGCGGGTTTGGGAGGTGCTGTCGAAGAAGCCTTGGCGAGTTGCTGCAGTGCATCCTGTAGATGGTACACACTGCAGCCACAGTGCGCCAGTGGTGAAGGGAGTGAATGTTTAGGGTGGTGGATGGGGTGCCAAATCAAGCGGGGTGCTTCATCTTGGATGGTGTCTAGCTTCTTGAGTGTTGTTGGAGCTGCACTCATCCAAGCAAGTGGAGAGTATTCCATCACACTCCTGACTTGTGCCTTGTAGATGGTGGAAAGGCTTTGGGGAGTCAGGAGGTGAGTCACTCGCTGCAGAATACCCAGCCTCTGACCTGCTCTCATAGCCACAGTATTTATATGGCTGGTCCAGTTCAGTTTCTGGTCAATGGTGACCCCCAGGATGTTGATGGTGGGGGATTCGGCGATGGTAATGGCGTTGAATGTCAAGGGGAGGTGGTTAGACTCTCTCTCGTTGGAGATGGTCATTGCCTGGCACTTATCTGGCACGAATGTTACTTGCCACTTGTCAGCCCAAGCCTGGATGTTGTCCAGGTCTTGCTGCATGCGGACTCGGACTGCTTCATTATTTGAGGGGTTACGAATGGAACTGAACACTGTGCAACCATCAGCGAACATCCCCATTTCTGACCTTATGATGGAGGGAAGGTCATTGATGAAGCAGCTGAAGATGGTTGGGCCTAGGACACTGCCCTGAGGAACTCCTGCAGCAATGTCCTGGGGCTAAGATGATTGGCCTCCAACATCTTCCTTTGTGCCAGGTATGACTCCAGCCACTGGAGAGTTTTCCCCCTGATTCCCATTGACTTCAATTTTACTAGGGCTCCTTGATGCCACACTCGGTCAAATGCTGCCTTGATGTCAAGGGCAGTCACTCTCTCCTCACCTCTGGAATTCAGCTCTTTTGTCCATGTTTGGACCAAGGCTGTAATGAGGTCTGGAGCCGAGTGGTCCTGGCGGAGCCCAAACTGAGCATCGGTGAGCAGGTTATTGGTGAGTAAGTGCCGCTCGATAGCACTGTCGACGACACCTTCCATCACTTTGCTGATGATTGAGAGTAGACTGATGGGGCGGTAATTGGCCGGATTGGATTTGTCCTGCTTTTTGTGGATGGGACATACCTGGGCAATTTTCCACATTTTCGGGTAGATGCCAGTGTTGTAGCTGTACTGGAACAGCTTGGCGAGAGGCGCAGCTAGTTCTGGAGCACAGTGTAAGTGTTTAGGTACAGTGCTATAGCTAACCCAGAACAAAGAAGAAGCTAAAGTCGAATGTTCAGGAGATGCGACAGAGTGTTCAGCGTAATGATGCTTTAGCAAGAGAGGATATAGCTACTGGAACTGATTACTGTGCTGTCACCCAATTGGATACCATCCCGACCACACTGAAGAATTTTGCAAGTTAAATATTTTAAGAAAATTGCAAGTTTCTTCCAAATTATTAAAGACTATGAAATTGAAATAATAAAGGGTTAAAAGCACAATTATTTTAATCCATGGACATATATCACATTTTCTTATGGACTTCATTCTGCCCTGAATATAGACTGACATTCGACAAAATGTTTTGTCACTTAATATAAACATTTTGGAAATGAAGGCTGAGGTCAAGGACTTGATGATTAAATTAAATCTGATAAAGACTGTAACCAGTTAATCAGATCTATTCAACCCAATGGAGAATAGCTCACCTGCAAATTCACCAGAAAGGTCGAATTGCTGACCTTCATGCAGGAGTGTATCAACATAGATAATGATGACATCTGCTCGAAAGACTGCCTTGGTTGCCTGTGCATCTTTTATAAAACTGAAGCCTTATTAAATGATAACAGTGAATGAATTAAAATTGGCCTGAATAGTATTTTCAGCTTGCCGTATTTGAAGGCCAGCTGTGTCAAAGAATGCACAAAGATGAACTTGGCGGAGAGACAGATGCTTTTCAATGAGACAATGGCCTCTCTGCAAGATCTTTTGAAGCAATTCTTATTTTTGGATTGGTCACCAAATGGGCTTCAGTCTATACTTAAGGACATGGAGATATGGATACAATCCACAAAAGACTATGAATGAAAAAAAGCAACAGAGACTATTTTACAGCTTCTGACATTTTACCTCGAAAAAATTGACATTGCCAATAAACTGCTATCCTATTACTTGGTGGCTATTAATGGATGCACAGTGCTTCAAAATGTAGGGACATCAATTGTTGTAAGGGAAACAGCCATTGAAAGCTTGTACATATTACTTTATATATATTTACACTTGGAATAGTTTTCTGTGGATCATAAACAGAAGTAGAACATCTGGAAGGAACCTAGGAGCAGAGGTAGGCCATTCAGTCCCTCGAGCCTGTTCTACCATTCAATTAGATCATGGCTGATCTGTATCTCAACTCCATTTATCCGACTTTGTTTCATATCCATTGATAACCTTACCTAACAAAAATCTATCGATCGCAATCTTGAAAATTTCAATTGACCCAGCATCCACAACCTTTTGGGGGAGTGAATTCCTGACACCAAAGTTGGGTTAAATCACTTTAGGCCTGCCCTCTTTCGAATTCGCCCTGATATTGGCAAAGTTCTGTCAAATTCGATGGCTTGACAAGACATTCTTTGCTGTTATTATACAGCAACTTTCATTTATCCAGTAAGTTTTGAGGTTGAACCCTCTACTCTTGAAAATTTTTAAAGGACTTACTGATTAGCAATTCAGCAGTTCCTGCACTGCATCTATTATGATGAATGTCCTCATTAGAAAACGTGGAGTTACCCTTCCAGATGTCCAGGGAACACTAAACACTCAGATGTAGTCAATTACTCAGCCACAAGTGACACATGCAGTGGCACATTCTACCTCCATTCTGGCTTTTCAGAATGTGCCAGTGGTTTTGTGCTGGCTCCATATGTACCCTATTCCATTTGACATGGAAATCACTGGAGAGATAATAGACGAGCCAGAATGTCAATTAAATATTTACTGCATAACCTAAATTCACTGTATGATAACAGCAAAGAATCCCTTGTCAAGAATATGATAAATCCAGTGGCTCAGCAGGCATCAGCTATTATCCATGCTCTTCATGACATGGTATATAAACCTGATACAGAAACAGTGAGAAACATTCGACTATCAATCTTATGCAATGATACAAGTGCCTCCATTTTGTTTAAAGGTAGAGGAACTCCATACATGATTTGTTTCACCCTGTTCACTGTAGCTTTATTGCAACCTCAGTTTTAAACACCAGTGATTTTTGAAACTGACTACCAAGTACTCTGAAAGAAGTTAAATTTGTTTTGGGGATTATATTTTGGGCTCATCAGTGTAAACTTTAAAGGATATTGATGTCACTGGTAGAATATAGAAATGTTTCTATTTTATGTGCTGGTTTCCCCACCGAGCTATACCTAGCCAGGTGCAATTATGGGTTCGACGCTGGGAAAAGTGACCTCCACCACTGTGTCCCAAATGCCTCTATCCAAGTCTTAGAGAGCACCCCAGCTGCACCAAAGTGACATTTCCATTCCCAACAATAGCTATCCCAATGACCACTCTATGCAATACTGCAAATTAATGGTGAATTATGAACACTTTTGTACTACTGACTCACATCCACTTTGTGTTTAATTGGGATTTCCTTTACAATCAATGGAGAAATAAATCTTTGACCCATAAATCTGATCTAGATTCAACCCCGAGACAAAAGCACAATGTTCTGACATGCAACATTATCTATTCCCTGCTAACGTAAAGATCTTATATGTTTCACCCTAACCATAACAAATCAAAAGAAATAGCCATTCTTTTTGGTAAGGTTCAATCATTCTATTACTGAAGTCCATGTGGTTTGCTCTTAGCAAGCTCAGCTACAACAGTTTGTACTATTTTTGCCTCCTTTTGAAGATTCCCAAGAGAACTTGGCTCAAGTATTTAGTAAACTTGGTGATGCGGTCTGACCAGGACAGTGGAATTGATTTGGTTTCCCATGTATATGGGCAAGAAGAGCTATGTCCATATTGCATCTGGAACATTGACTACACTGAGTACTGAACATGATATTTTCTTTTGTAGGGCTGTGGTAGAGTTAAATAAGCACATTAAAGGTTTGTAAATAAGATTATCTTGATTCTTTCATTGGCATAAGTTGTTTGCTGCCATTGAACGAAGCTGTCAGTTGAGGAATTCTGTTTCCCATGCTTCTTTAGTTGGCTTCATGTTCTCACTATTGTAATCGATATTCAACCAGCAAAAGAAAGCTTTCTCTTAGACCAGATCCTCAAATTGCAATAACCCAATTTAAAGAGTTTGAGGTTTGAACTTTTAATGTTCAATTAATCTGCAGGAATTAGTAAAAATGAAAACTTGACAGTGTATATTGAGTTCTCACCTTTTAAAACAATGGGATAAAATTAGCATCACTGATAAATATAACCCCACTATATGTATAATTGTATACCACCAGGTTTTATTCCTTGGTGGTTTCCCTTCAATTTGGACATGCAGGTTATTATAGATAGAAGTAGAGAGTATTATATACTGGATCTGAACCACTTTTCAATTTGCTGGGGAATCTCTAAGCTTGGTATATAATTTTGTTTGTCTGCAATAGGGAGGGAGCTTCCGATAAAGAATGGCTGAGACACATATTGTTGTAGAAATCTTCCTGAGTACTATAGTAGGTGGCACTCCATCTGCTGTGAGTGAGAACATGCTGGGAGAGAAATTGGACCTCAAAGCGCCCATTTCTTGGGCGAATAGTGATCATTGAGGGGACAAATTTCAGGTGGTGATTTCATGCACCCGATCTTCCCTGGAAGTGCGCTGGCAGCCAAATTGGTAGCTGGCACCTTCCAAATGTCCAGGGCACCCACCTCACACAAGTGTTATGTGCCTTGAATATGTAATTGGGGTGCTGAATTTCATCATCAGCTGGGCGGAGTTTGTACAGACCAGTTAATCCAGGTCTTCAGTGGTGCTTAAAGGGACTGCTGGAGGCCCCCGACAAAAGGTAAGTAAACTTTTTTACAGTTTTGTTTCTGTGGAGCCAGGAAAAGAAGGAGTGCTCCTCCTGGCTCCACAGAAGTACTGCATTGGAGCCAGCCAAATTTCCTAAGGCCCTGACCAGCGAACTGCACAGTACCCCCCCATGGGCAGACCCACGCCTTTTATGAACTGAAATTTATAGCTCAAGTTGTACTCAGTATGCACCAGCACAGACAGTACTGATCCCAACAATGTATATTGTAAAACTAGTGGGAGTTGGAACTTTTAGGATAGGACTACAATGGTCTTACAATACACCTGTATCGGAGACTCTTCTGTTGTCAGAACGAGTAAAAGTCTTGAACCAGTACATATGGTACCAGTTTATTACAATAAATAAATGTAAGTAAAAAAAGTGTAGAATATTTTTTTAATGCGTTACTAGTTGTGTCATATTGTGAGAATTAAAACATAACATGTAAGACTTCACAGTTTTACAAACTTTTCAGATTTTTTTACATAGACTTTGAAATATTCCCTCAGTTTACTGTATTATAATTTATTGCAGGTCCTTAATATAATTATGTATTTACATTTTTTCCAGATAATGTTAAATTTGTAAAGTTTCAGGATATAGATATAACAAGCTAGATTATTAAGTTCATTGCTTATTTATTCTACTTTCCTTTGGAGCCCTTAGTGCAGTGTTAGGTTTTGTGTTCAGCTAAAAGCTTGACTTCCTGTGGTTGCAGTAACTAGTGTCATGGGACTTTTATTTTTCTGTAAGATAACGATATAATAAGAATCAATGCTTTGTGAGGTTTTTTGCACTATTTCAGCATTTAAAATCAAAGCCTGACTAAAAACATTGCCAAAGCCTCAAGGCATCTGAAACAAACATTGGTGGAAATTCCAACTGGTCTGCGTTGTTTAATGTATGTACACAGTCTACTGAGTTAGTTTATCATCTGAATCTGCCATTTGCTTTACAGAAACCTGCACTTCCTCCATCTGGTGAATGCAGACAGGAAAGGAAATGAGCTCCAGATCTAATAGCAATTCTTAGGTTTCGAATAGACATATTGCTGGGAAACCATGCAACTAGCAACATTTGGTACAATAACATTCTAATGAAAATTACACAACTGCAGCATATTAAAAATGTAAAGGTCTAGGTACAAATGGCAACCAGATCTGCAGTAACTTTAATATTAAATGATATTTTTAGTATGAATGCGTAGGCTTATATGTTAAGGCTAAATTTGTGTCAAAGTTAGAGAAATCATTGGCACAGTGGCCTTTGCTGCAGAATTGCATATACTGTTAAAGGCAATTACAAATTTATTAGTCACTACAACTGAAACTATTTTTTAAAAGCAAGAAATTCAAGAACAATTAATGAGAGAGCGCTTCATATGACAGGCAGTATGGTTTTTTTTCTAAAGTTATTAAGAGAAGTCAAAATTGTGTTATTACAATTTACAAAACATATTTATAGTGGAAGAAACAAAGGATATGTAAAAAATCTTAGTTAAAAAATACTTTCATGTATCATACCCCAATGTTGTCTCCTCGTGCCTGAGTCAATGCCACTCTGGTCAGTTGCTGCAAGGGTGCTGAAAAGCTCCTACAAACTACTGTAAGTATCCAAATTATTATGTTACTTTAAAATATTATTAATTGTTTAAATATGGAAAACAAATATTTTTATTACACAGAATCTACAGAGTTAGTAATTTTCAAATATTTTTCTACCATTTCAAAATTATCTTAGCATCTCATTATGAGCTCAGTACCACACCGCTTGGTATATTTATCACTCAAACTGTCAGAGAAGCCATTTTTCCTTTTTATCTCTACAGCATTTTGACTACTTTTTGAATATTGTTATTTAAGTGGCAGCATAATATGGGACACTGGTTGCAGTAAGTTACTGAATCAGAGGTGTGAATAAGCTAATTTTGATCAATTGTAGTGAAAAAAACATAGACTAATCTGGGACTGTGCCAGTCCTACCCCCAAGATTTAACATCCAACCAGCAGACTGATTGAGAACCAGGGAAATTTAACACCCAGCATCTGTAGCAAAGGTTAAATAAGAGTTTTGTGATTTAAACAAACTCTACAATCTGTATTGGTGGAACACACAATCAGAACTGCATACTTTTTAAAAATCCCCTGATGCTCTTCTGCCTCCAAAATCTTCTTCAGCTTTTATAATCACCATTAATTCCATGTTATGATTGTCTCAGCTGTGGCCGGCAGATTCAGGGAACAAACAGCTGTAAAAACTGACCATTGTCAACATCCAGTATTGTAACCATTAGAGTGCTGGGCTACCGTTAAATATAATCATTTAAATCAGATCAAGCAAAGATTTTTTTGAAGAAAGCTCTCAGCAAGATTTTTAAAAATTCATTCATGGGATGTGGGCGTCGCTGGCGAGGCCGGCATTTATTGCCCATTCCTAATTGCCCTTGAGAAGGTGGTGGTGAGCCGCCTTCTTGAACCGTTGCAATCCGTGTGGTGAAGGTTCTCCCACAGTGCTGTTAGGAAGCAAGTTCCAGGATTTTGACCCAGCGACGATGAAGGAACGGCGATATATTTCCAAGTCGGGATGGTGTGTGACTTGGAGGGGAACGTGCAGGTGGTGCTGTTCCCATGTACCTGCTGCTCTTGTCCTTCTAGGTGGTAGAGGTCGCGGGTTTGGGACGTGCTGTCGAAGAAGCCTTGGCAAGTTGCTGCAGTGCATCCTGTAGATGGTACACACTGCAGCCACAGTGCGCCGGTGGTGAAGGGAGTGAATGTTTAGGGTGGTGGATGGGGTACCAATCAAGTGGGCTGCTTTGTCTTGGATGGTGTCGAGCTTCTTGAGTGTTGTTGGAGCTGCACTCATCCAGGCAAGTGGAGAGTATTCCATCACACTCCTGACTTGTGCCTTGTAGATGGTGGAAAGGCTTTGGGGAGTCAGGAGGTGAGTCACTCACTGCAGAATACCCAGCCTCTGACCTGCTCTTGTAGCCACAGTATTTATTTGGCTGGTCCAGTTAAGTTTCTGGTCAATAGTGACCCCCAGGATGTTGATGGTGGGGGATTCGGCGATGGTAATGCCGTTGAATGTCAAGGGGAGGTGGTTAGCCTCTCTCTTATTGGAGATGGTCATTGCCTGGCACTTGTCTGGCGTGAATGTTACTTGCCACTTATCAGCCCAAGCCTGGATGTTGTCCAGGTCTTGCTGCATGCGGGCTCGGACTGCTTCATTATTTGAGGGGTTGCAAATGGAACTGATCACTGTTCAATTGTCAGCGAGCATACCCATTTCTGACCTTATGATGGAGGGAAGGTCATTGATGAAGCAGCTGAAGATGGTTGGGCCTAGGACACTGCCCTGAGGAACTCCTGCAGCAATGCCCTGGGGCTGAGATGATTGGCCTCCAACAACCACTACCATCTTCCTTTGTGCTAGGTATGACTCCAGCCACTGGAGAGATTTCCCCCTGATTCCCATTGACTTCAATTTTACTAGGGCTCCTTGGTGCCACACTCGGTCAAATGTTGCCTTGATGTCAAGGGCAGTCACTCTCACCTCACCTCTGGAATTCAGCTCTTTTGTCCATGTTTGGACGAAGGCTGTAATGAGGTCTGGAGCCGAGTGGTCCTGGCGGAACCCAAACTGAGCATCGGTGAGCAGGTTATTGGTGAGTAAGTGCCGCTTGATAGCACTGTCAACGACACCTTCCATCACTTTGCTGATG
This sequence comes from Heptranchias perlo, assembly GCF_035084215.1. Classification (NCBI taxonomy): domain Eukaryota; kingdom Metazoa; phylum Chordata; class Chondrichthyes; order Hexanchiformes; family Hexanchidae; genus Heptranchias; species Heptranchias perlo. Next base: position 67,980,237 of record NC_090331.1, on the reverse strand, counting down.
ATTGAGAGTAGACTGATGGGGCGGTAATTGGCCGGATTGGATTTGTCCTGTTTTTTGTGGACAGGACATACCTGGGCAATTTTCCACATTTTCGGATAGATGCCAGTGTTGTAGCTGTACTGGAACAGCTTGGCTAGAGGCACAGCTAGTTCTGGAGCACAAGTCTTCAGCACTACAGCCGGGATGTTGTCAGGGCCCATAGCCTTTGCTGTATCCAGTGCACTCAGTCATTTCTTGATATCACGTGGAGTGAATCGAATTGGCTGAAGACTGGCTTCTGTGATGATGGGGATATCGGGAGGTGGCCGAGATGGATCATCTACTTGGCACATCTGGCTGAAGATGGTTGCAAACGCTTCAGCCTTGTCTTTTGCACTCACGTGCTGGACTCCGCCATTGTTGAGGATGGGGATGTTTGCAGAGCCTCCTCCTCCCGTTAGTTGTTTAATTCTCCACCACCATTCACGACTGGATGTGGCAGGACTGCAGAGGTTTGATCTGATCCGTTGGTTGTGGAATTGCTTAGCTCTGTCTATAGCAAGTTGCTTCCGCTGTTTAGTGTGCAGGCAGTCCTGAGTTGTCGCTTCACCAGGTTGGCACCTCACTTTTAGGTACGCCTGGTGCTGCTCCTGGCATGCTCTTCTACACTCCTCATTGAACCAGGGTTGATCCCCTGTCTTGTTGTTAATGGTAGAGTGAGGAATATGCCGGGCCATGAGGTTACAGATTGTGCTGGAATACAATTCTGCTGCTGCTGATGGCCCACAGCGCCTCATGGATGCCCATTTTTGAGCTGCTAGATCTGTTCTGAATCTATCCCATTTAGCACAGTGATAGTGCCACACAACACGTTGGATGGTGTCCTCAGTGCGAAGACGGGACTTCGTTTCCATGAGGACTGTGCGGTGGTCACTCCAACCAATACTGTCATGGACAGATGCATTTGCGACAGGTAGATTGGCGAGAACGAGGTCAAGTAGGTTTTTCCCTCGTGTTGGTTCACTCACCACCTGCCGCAGGCCCAGTCTGGCAGCTATGTCCTTCAGGACTCGGCCAGCTCGATTCCTCAACAACTGAATGAGTAATGAATTACTCAGTGTAGCACAGAGCTCTGAGCCGGTGGCATCCTCTTTAAATATGCAAGTCAGGTTCTAATGACATAATTGGGGCCCGATCTGCAATTTTAACCTGACGCCTGAGCTGGGGAGCAGTGACAGCTTCCCTGCCAGGCCAAACCTGCTGGGAGTTGGATCGAGGGCCCGAAGTGGTCGGGTAAGCAAGGTAAGTCTAAATGTTTTATTTAATTTTCCTGGGGTCCGGAAGAGCACTCCTGCTTGGGCCTCCCTCATCCTGGGCTTCCCCCACTTCACTTCTGGAAACCCCTGTCTCACCACTTACCTGACTGTCGGGGACTGTTCCCCGGGTCCCTGGCGGCGGCCTACTGCCGCCTGAATTCCTGCTCCCATCCACCGGGCAGGCAGTGATTCCTGTCAGTTACGGGCGAAAGTCTGAGCCTGAATATTTAAATGAGGCCCGGGAGTCAAAATCTCTCCGGGCCTCGGCATGCGAGTTTGTCGCTTGCCCAGGCCCCCCTATCACGCACCGATACCACCCCGACTTAAAATCGAGGCCATTGTTTCTTGATCATTTAGGTAGCTATTTGTTGCACCTTTTGGGGAAGCTCAGCTTTTAATTTGAAGTTGAATTGTTCAATTCTGACCTAGGGTAAATAGTTTTCTTTTATAGTAGTCTGAAAAAAATATTTTTCAAAAAAAAACGTATGATTTAGCAAGGGTAATTGTAAGCATTTGTTTATAAAACTAACTTCAGACTCTATTCTCTTGTGCTTTCTCTAAAAAGAGATCCTTTACTTTTATCCAGGTTTACTCGATACAACTGAATATTTGTTGATAAATATTCATGTAATAATTGAAATGTTCAAAAATGTGTATACTTCTCAGTATAAATTTCATTTTTTGCAATTCCACCAATGTACTGAAAGTACAATATTCAGAATCAGTAGACCTTACTATAAACTCTGTCAGCTATAGTATTTGTAATAAATTGCAAAGTTAAAAACTATAGGGCTTTCTTGATGACTCCAGTGAGCAGCTGGGCCATGCAAACCAGGAAAGTTCGAGTCCTGGTCTGTGCTGAGTGAGCTAATCTCAGCTGGTGTGGCAGTATGGGTGCTACAAATTTCGTCAACACCCCTGGCTTAGGGAAGGAAAATTAATCAATTCATGCTCCTCGTTGCTGTCCAGTGATTCCTATTGGAGGTGTGTCTATCTTGGATGTCAGATGAGGTTAGGATCATAAATGGCTGTGATGCCAACTGTGGCCAATAATCATCGTTAAGGTTCATATGTGAACAACCGCCACTTGCTTAAGATACTGGAGGGTGACTAACTCCCATTGAACAGTACTTTAGCAAAGAGTCAATGAGGCAACACCTTCAGAAAAGGACAGAAAGGGGTAAAATCGACAAAAGAAAAATATCTATATATTTATAAAAATGGTATGCCTAACAAGCACAGACTAGACACCCCAGATTTCGCTCTTTGTTGTAGATGCAGAACAATTTTAAAATGCTGAATGTTTTTGACCTGCAGCTTGAAATTATCAAGTGCATTCCAATCTGCAAAGGTCCCCAACGAAACAACAATTAACCTATGATTGAGTTGAGGTCTATTTATTTAACAATGAGACTTTGTGACTTTAAAAGGACATAGCTCAATCTTAGCAGAATAATACATTTTTCATTGCAGGGTATAATGCTCCTGTCTTTATAAAATAGCATACTATCTAACTTATGATAAACAATACCATGGGAGATCTGCAAATTAATTTTTAAAACTATTACATATTGCTTCCTTCAACAAATTGAAATGGGGATTTACTTTTTGTTTTCCATGAGAGGTGGGCAGAGGCTTCAAGGTGTCTGGCTATGGCATTTGGTAACTGGCTGCTAAGTGGTGCATATAAACAGTCGTGTATTTTGTCTCCACTTTGTTTCTCCCCTTGATGTCCTAGCTGAGAATAGGAACTTGTCTATGTCTTTTTCTGAAGAATGGGAATCTAATTCCTGAGTATTCTGATGCACTTTAACTACTTGCACAAATCATGGGCATGAACCTGTATGATACCACTCAGCAGTACACTTTGGCACTGTTCATCATAACAATGAATTGAAACTATGATGTTATCTTTGTATATGGTGATATCAGCGAACAAGATTAAAAGACTTATTATGCTGCACAGTTTGCAATAATATAAAGGCAAAACCATTCCATATCAACTACAAATTGTGTGGTGTAATTCAGGGGAAAAAGCCAGAAGGTAGTCCCCTACCACTGGTGCTTCTCATCCATATTAGTATAACCATGGCCTGACCAGAGTAGCCGTGCCTTCATGATCAGAGCGTCTATACTTGGCATGTCAGCTTTTTTAAGAACTTCAGAGTCAGGGATCCTGTCTTGCCATCTGACCTTTATTAGTCGTCTCAGGCAGCTTAGGTGAAAGTGATTCAGTTTCTTAATGTGGCGTGCATATGTTGTCCAAGTTTCATAGGCATAAAGCAGGGTTGTCAGAATGACAGCCCTGTATACTTTGAACTTGGTCTGCAAGCTGATGCCTCTTTTGTCCCAGAGACGCTCATGGAGTTTGCCAAAAGCTAAGCTTCTGGTGCGATCATCTGATGAACGAATCCCGAAGAAGATCTTTTGTGGCACATTGACAACTGGGGAGCAATCTCACTATGGACAGCAAAAGAGATATATAGACTGCTTAAAAGCAACTGTGGCACAGTGCAAAATAGGCATCCATTAGTGGGAACAACTTGCTCAAGACAAGAAAGCATGGCGATAAACCATCCATGAAGGCAGCACCTACTATGAGGCCCGTCGCATTGCTGATGCTGAATGTAAGTGCCAGCTGAAGAAGTCTCCCCTGAAAATCATGATCCCTGATCTGGTGTATCCGGGATCCACTGTTCGCTCTGTGGAAGCTCATTCCTAGCAAAAATTGGTCTCATCGGTCATCAAAGAACTCACTGCAGAAAATTAGATGATATTTTGGCTGTCTTCTTCGATATCGAAGGACGGACACTGATGGGTCTAACTATAACCTAGAGTAAACTAAGTCTAAAAAGTTTTGAGATGATTCCTTGGACCACCCAGGAACGTTTCAAACATCAAATTTTTCTTTTATTCAACAATTTTCTCCTCTTCCCTGCTCTCCTGAAAGCTCTCAGTCTGCTGGTCAGGATGCAATCTTCTCTAACTCAGGGAAACTAAATGTAGATTAGGTGATTGCTTTGCTGAACACCTCCATTTCATTTGCAAGAGCAAGCCTGAGCTCCCTGTCACTTGCCACTTTAATTCTCCATTCCACACCCACTCTAACCTCTCTGTCCTTGGCCTTCTACACTGTTCCAGTGAAACTCAAGGCACAGCACCTCATCCTTCTACTCAGCACATTGCAGCCATCTATCCTTAATATTGACTTCAACAACTGCAGACTTTAACCTTAGCTCTCATTTTCTCTCTGAATGTAGGTGCTAATCAAATACAGTGGGTGTATCAGCACTTCTAGGGATGGGGGAGGGTGCGAGATTGAGATGGGGATCCCAATTCGGTACACTGCTGGTGGGGTGGTCTGCACCCCTAGTCTTGACCTGCCTCTTTCTTCCTTCAGACTCCTGGGCCATTGGAGCCTGCTCTGCTTTGGCAGGTTTTCATGCTCCCCCTCTCAGTTTAGCTAAGCTGCTTTAACTATTCACACAGTCTCTGGGGGTCTCATATATAACTTTTATTTCTCTAATTTCTCTCACATGCCCACTTTTGTCTTACGCTATTATTACTTCTGTCAGTTAACCATCCCCTGTTCCCCACCTAATCACTTTGCAGCTCATTCTTTTTCTGTTCTTGTGTATGTGTTTTTTATCTTTCCCCTCCTGTCCCATGCTTTATTCCTTCTTATAAGCTGTTTATTTGTAATATCCTCCAGTTCTGATGAAGGGTTATGCCTTAAATGTCAACATTTTCTTTTCTTTACAGATGTTGCCTGACTTGCCATGTGTCTTCAGCATTTTCTATTTTTTTTACAGAATCGACTGTGTCTGTGAAGATGGCAATGAGTTGCACCAGTTCTCTTTCTCTCCCCTCCCCAAATGGACATCGTATGGATGTGGAGAGTTAACCTGGATGTAAAAATCGAGTTCACTGCTGGTGTCTGAGATGGCAAAATGCCATTTAAAAATGGAACATGATGCATGCATCGCAAACATCAACTAGCAGTATCTAGTAATCTATATCACACAATATATGACATATCTGAAGTGCACACCAGTTTATACCAGCTGGGTATCAAAGAGAACTTTAGAAAAAAAAATTTAAAATAAAAGATTGTCACAAGGTAGAAAAGTGAAACCGATCTGTGCACAATGAACACCAGAGGGAGCAAATGTGCTAACTTGTTAATATTACAAGTACTGTACATCATTGTTTGCTGCATAAAGACTGCATGTTGTATAACTGATTATGTATGAAAAATACACTACTCGTGACACTGAATCAGTAACTCTGCATATTCATATTCCTATTGCTGGTTTATAATCCTTCCCTAGGGATTTCACCTTGATGTGGTGGGAAGGCCTGCGTGCTCCTATGACCCCGAAAGCTATGCTGGCAGGAGTATAACTCTTGGTAGGGCCACTGGTCCTCCTGGTAGGGAGTTGTGAGTCAGGCTAGTGACCTTTCATGCTAATGAGACAAGATGAGTCTGTTACAAATATAAACATCAACTGTAGCGAATCGCGATCTGCTAGTACTCTAACGAAAGAACTAACTGATGGTTTCTAATGTCTATTGTTACTCTACTTTGCTCTGGAGTCAGGTTGGATCCTGCATTTACAGCCAATTTAGCAATAGTGCACTGCTACCCAGTGTGCATCCTCTGTGAAACCATTTGTCACAAGATTCAGTTCCTGTGCTGATTGGTCCATGATGATATCGGATATTGCACCATTAATTATGTGTCTTACAGAAGTTATTGCACAAGCATAAAGGACTCATGAGAAACAAGTATTGTAGATGTAAGGGAATTCTGACAGTTGCTTGAATTAATGAAAGAACATTCATAGCTGTCGATATTAGTGTTTAATGTATTATATGTGTCATGGAATGCTGGATAGAAGTGAAAAAGTTATTTTACCTTAACTATAGTTAGATATTTTTATGGGCAGCAAAAATATCACTCACAAGCATATAGTAAAGTTTGTAATCTCATTTAGGCTGCATTTGCACTGCAGCTACTGGTCAGAAACATGTTTACATTGCTTGGCTGTTGTCTGGCTGTAAGTTATCAGCCCTGTTAATGCTTGGATATATGCATGGGCAGAGCTGTCTCCCCAAAGTTAAAAATTTAAATTTTTAGAGAGTGGAGAGTCCATTCAAACTAAGAAATGTACAAAATAAAATAAACCTAAGTCATAGAAAGAAAGAAAGATGCATTTATGTGCACCTCAGGATGTCCCAAAGCACTTTACAGCCAATGAAGTGCTTTTGATGTAAAGTCACTGTTGTCAAACAGAAAATCATGATTATGTTTTCCTCTTCAATTATACAGTTAATGTCCTGAGTTGCCACAGATCACAGAATGATCTGGAGTTAGGTTGGGTCCTGGATTTACAGCAGTTTAGCATAAGTGCAAAGCTGAAATTGCTCTGCACTTATGCTAAATTTGCAATGTAAATGCAGCCATAGTAACATTTTGTTCTGAAACATGTTTTAATGTCACCAAAGAATGGTTGTATCATTCTTGCACTGATGACAAATATCTAGCTAACTCTCTCACCAATAGCACTGCTAAGCTAATCACAAAGCACTGTGAGGTCCTGTACTTATGATTTTTCCAACTATAGTTTTTCATGTTCATATTGTCAATAGCAGTTGGATATTATTTGTTATACAATCATTGGGCTATTTCTTTTTTATTACAAATTTGAAGGTTCACTGATGAAGGCAAAACAATAAAACAATCACACAGTTTCATTTTAAATCCTAATTTTCCCTCCCCCCTCGACGTTTAAAAGGCATCACTGCTGCCCGATCAGTTGTGCTGCTGTGGAGACAACTATGACAACCAATATTACCAGAAATCTCGAAGCAGATCACTGTTATCCCCTCTTCCCTGCAGGAGTTGCGTGCCTACATGCCCCAGGGAATTTGGACAGCAACCTAATGGGGGAAAATTAAAATAGTGGAATTTCAGGAACACGTAAAATAGGGCACTGCGATCATACAAAAGCGTTTGACATTTTAAAAACCTTTTTTGCCAAACACATAACCTGATTATGTGGGAAGAGGGACTTCAGTTATGTGGAAAGACTAGAGAAGTTGGGATTATTCTCCTCAGAGCAGAGAGGGTTAAGGGGAGATTTAATAGAAGTGTTCAAAATTATGAAGGGTTTTGATAGAGCAAATAACAACAACTTGCATTTATATACCACCTCTAACATAGTAAAACGTTCCAAGGCACTGCACAGGAGCATTATCAAATAAAATTTGACACCGAGATATTAGGACAGGTGACCAAAAGCTTGGTCAAAGAGGTCAGTTTTAAGGAATGTCTTAAAGGAGTAGAGAGGGGTAGAGAGGTGGACAGGTTTAGAGAGGGAATTACAGAGCTTAGGGCATAGGCAGCTGAAGGCACGGCCTCCAATGGTGGAGCGATGAAAATCGGGGATGCGCAAGAGGTCAGAATTGGAGGAGATCAGAGATCTCGGATGGTTGTAGGGCAGGCGGAGGTTACAGAGATAAGGAGGGGGTGAGGCCATAGAGGGATTTAAAAACAAGGATAAGAATTTAAAAATTGAGGTGTTGCCAGACTGGGAACGAATGTAGGTCAGCGAGCATAGGGGTGATGGGTGAACAGGACTTGGTGCAAGTTTGGATACAGGCAGCAGAGTTTTGGATGAGCTCAAGTTTACAGAGGTTGCAAGGTGGGAGGCCGAACAGGAGAGCATAGGAATAGTCGAGTTTAGATTATACTCCTCCAATATCTTTTCACATGACTTGGTGTCAAATTTTGTTTGTGAAGCACTTTGGGGTGTTTTACTACGTTAAAGGCGCTATATAAATGCAAGTTGTTGTTGTTGAAAGAGTGAAGGAAGCAGGTTCAATAGTAACTTTCAACAGGGAATTACATATATACACATAAATAACAAAAGAAAAATTAGAATAGGGATAGGGCCACTAAAGGATGCACAAAATAAACTCACAGGTAATGACAGCAAAATGGCAGAAATATTGAATAGTTACTTTGCCTCAGTATTTACCAGGGAGATTAACAAGGTGGGCAGGACATTAGAAGAAAAGATGAAAAAAAGATATAATGACATTTGAGATAGAAAGGGGGGAGATAATTGATAAACTAACCAAACTTAGGATAAGACCCCTGGTCCGGATGGATTGCATCCGCGAATATTTAAAAAAGTTAGGTAGGAGATAGCAGAGGCACTATTACATACATATAAGAATTCACTAGAAAAGGGAATCATACCATAGATCTGGCAGACTGCTAATGTTATTCCTATATTTGAAAAGGTAGATAGAACAAGTCCAGGGAACTATAGACCAGTTAGCTCAACATCGGTGGTAGGAAAGATAATGGAATCTTTACTCAAAGATGTAATAGAAAGACATCTAGAGAATGAAAAATATAATAAAGAGTAGTCAGCATGGATTTCAAAAGGGAAAGTCATGCCTGACTAACCTTATTGAATTCTTTGAAGAAGTAACAGAAAGAGTAAACAAGGGTAATGTAGTAGATGTAATATATTTGGATTTCAAAAGGCCTTTGATAACGTACCGCATTGTAGACTCATGGCTAAGGTCAGAGCATTTGGAGTCGGGGGACAGGTAGCAGAATGGATAGCAAGTTGGCTACAAAAAGAAAACAGAGAGTAGGGGTTAAGGGTAGCTATCAGACTGGAAAAAGGTGGGAAGTGGTGTTCTACAGGGATTGGTGCTGGGACCATTGTTGTTCACAATCCACATTAACGGTTTGGATTTGGGAATCGGAAGCACAATTTCAAAATTTGTGGACAACACCAAATTGGGGGGTGCAGTTAATACAAAGGAAGAATGCGTCAAAATTCAAGAGGACATTAATAAACTTGCAGAATGGGCATGTAATTGCGAACTGAATTTCAATATAAAGAAGTGTGAGGTGGTGCATCTTGGTAGGAAGAATAAGGAGGCCACATACTGCTTGGATAGTAAGAGATTGAATGGGATAGAGGAGCGAAGGGATCGAGTACAGATAAACAAATCACTAAAAGTAGCGATGCAGGTTAATAAGGCCATAAAAAAGGCAAATCAATCACCACGGTTCATTTCTAGAAGGATAAAATTGAAAAGCAAAGAAGTTATGTTAAACTTGTACAGAACCTTGGTTAGACCACACTTGGAGTATTGTGCATAGTTCTGGTCTCCATATTATAGAAAGGATATAGAGGCATTGGAGAGGGTGTAAAAAAGATTCACAAAGATGATACCAGAACTGAGAGGATATCCTTATCAGGAAAGGCTGGGGCTCTTTTCTCTAGAAAAGAGAAGGCTGAGGGGTGACCTGATGGAGGTCTTTAAGATAATGATAGGGTTTGATAGGGTAAACGTAGAGAAAATGTTTCCACTTGTGGGGGAGTCCAAAACTAGAGGTCATAAATTTAAAATAGTCGCTAATATATCCAGTAGGGAGTTCAGGAGAAACTTCTTTACCCAAAGAGTGGCAAGAATGTGGAACTTGCAACCACAAAGGCTAGTTGAGGCAAATAGCGTAGATGCATTTAAGGGGAAGCTAGATAAGCGCATGAGGGAGAAAGGAATAGAAGGGTATCCTGTTAGTGTTAGATGAAGTAGGAAGGGAGGAGGCTCATGTGGAGCATAAACTCTAGCATAGACCAGTTGGGCCAATAGGCCTGTTTCTGTGCCATAGTTTCGATGTAACTCAATGTATACTTGAAAAGGAAAAATTTGCAGGACTATGAGGAAAAAGCAGGGGAGTCCAACTGATTGCATAGCTCTTTCAAAGAGCCTGCACAGCACGATGGGCTGCATGGCCTCCTTCTGTGCTGTATGAACACGTAATCTGCACCTAAAAGTATTATTGTTTGTCCGTGACATCATCACGAAAACAAAGTGTGGCTCTTCTGACTCCTCCCACCTCCATGATGATGACAGTGCCCCTTTGAGATTTATTTTCTGTAACCCTTTTGGTGCTTTGTTTGCAAAATGCATCTTGGTCGGATGCATTTCCAATGAACCTTCATAAGCAGAATCGGTAAACAAAAACGTGTGGAGCACACAAACAATTGAATGCAAACGATGGAATATTGTGTTCAATTCTGGGCACCACACTTTAGGAAGGATGTCAAGACCTTAGAGAGAGTGCAGAAAATATTTACTAGAGTGGTACCAGGGATGAGGGACTTCAGTTATGTGGAGAGATTGGAGAAGCTGGGGTTGTTCTCCTTAGAACAGGGAAGGTTAAGGGGAGATTTGATAGAGGTGTTCAAAATCATGAGTGGTTTTAATAGAGTAAATAAGAAGAAACTGTTTCCAGCGACAGAAGGGTCGGTAACCAGAGGTCATAGATTTAAAATAATTGGCAAAAGAACTAGAGGGGAAATTAGGAGAATTTTTTCACAGAGTTGTTAAGATCTGGAATGCACTGCCTGAAAGGGTGGTGGAAGCAGATTCAATAATAACTTTTAAAGGGGAATTGGATAAATACTTCAAGGGGAAAAAATTTACAGAGATATGGGGAGAGAGCAGAGGAATGGAACTAATTGGATAGCTCTTTCAAAAAGCCGACAGAGGCACGATGGGCCGGATGGCATTCTCCTGTGCTGTACCTACTATGATACTCCGAATGAACAAATTGTCAAACAGACATCCCAACGCAACCAGCCTCCAAAAGGCATCAAGCAAATTTAATAAGCAAGTGCAAAAGCTGGAGACGCAGTGGAACAATGTGTTGCAGCGCTCGCGCTCTGGGTGATGCTGGTGTTCGAATGACATCAGTTGAACGGCTCCTATCAGGTTGGGTTGTACGCGCGACTTCCGCTCTGAAGGTTGGTTGAGGCAGCGCTCGGTGCTGGTCGAGGGGGAGCGGAGCGGCCGTTGCTTTGATCTCGGGGTTTAAAAAAATTGTTTTCCACCATCAGCCGGGAGAGGGGGTCAGTTAAAAAAAAATACCAACCGTCATCAGTGTTACTGCGAGCGGCAGTACGAGGTGGGGGTGTATGTGAGCGGCAGAGGAATGGGTGTCCTCAAGCTGACGGAGCAGGTAAGAAGCGGTGGGACCGAGGGGGAAATGGGCAGGGGAACCTGCCAACTGGGATCAGCGCGGCGCCGGGCCAGGCCGAGAGCTGAGCTGGGCTGGGCCGGGCCGAGCCGAGCCGAGCCGGGCCATGAAGCAGAAGCATCTTTGATGCCCGGGGCTCTGCCTCCGTCCTCTGTACTCGCCCCCCACTCACTGCATCCCGGAGCCGAGCTATATTTGGGGTAGCACTAGAGGGAGATGGGGGTTCAAGGCCAGGCTCCACCAGCACCGTCAAAAAAAAGCTGTTTAAATCAAAATCAGCTTTAATGCTGGGCTGCCCGGTGGAACGCGAATAGCTGTGCTTGTGATGGGGTTTACATTTTAAAAAAATATATATTTTAATGTGGAGCAGTGCTGTGCCACGGTTTATTTGTAAGGAAAGAAGCCCCAGATGGCGTTGCTATTCAGTGAGAACTGCTGCTCGGATCCTGCTGGGAATAACAAATACATTTCATATATTTCTCTTTATGTTAACCTTTGGATTGAAATCACATTATCACAAGACAGTCCTATTTGCAGCAATTCAATTACATTAGTGGTGTAATAAAGATGAAAGCTTCATGTGCAATCAACTGTCGGATCCGATAAGGGGATATGGGGAATATTAAATGATTAAAACGTCTTTTTTTCCTTCTCCATTGTATCTTACCAATTAAAATGATTTCCGTGGTGTACAAAAATCCTTATTAGTGTACATCAACATAAGGTATTAGTTTCAGAGTAACTCCTGAAACACAGTGTGTGAGAAAAGCAGGATGATAAAATCTTGAAGATTTCCTCCCCTCTTTTCCCTGTAATAAAATGTCAGCTACATTTTGGGTAAAGCCCGTACAGTAATCTACTTCATCTTGACTTCCTCTTTTGAAATGTAGCAAAGAGTGAGATGCGTGGTTTTTGGTATTTCAATCCAGGCAAGCGGAAGGAACTGTAGTGGGGGATCATAGCAGCGAGACATATCATTTCAAACTAGTTATTATATGTATTTTAATTGATCCTTTTTTACTTTTTAGTTTATATTACATTCATGTTTAAAACTTCGGAACAGTGTTAGATACAGTTAAACTGGGGTTGGAAGGAATTGCCTCAAGTGCTGCTTGTTCTAAATTTGATATGCTCGTCCTTAAGCAAAGGTTTTGGATTTTTTTTTGGTTGCAGATTTTTGTAGGTGATCTCCCATGTTAATAAGAACAGTCCTTTCTATATGATTTTTTTTGCATTCCATAAGTAGTATACAGTTGGCACAAATCATAATGAAAGTAAATACTGTAGAGTAGCACATTTTGTGATCAAAAATGTAAAAGTTAACCTGAGAGAGAATGTAAAGTTTATTTGAAAGGAGTTGAAGTAATTGTTTAAAGAGGCATCACCACCAAAAAAAAGTTGTTTGGTAACATTTTTGTAAAATATCTATACATAGTCATTGTTTCATACAAGCCTTGTGATGTTTGTATATGACACAAAATATTGACAGCTCTTTGGACTTCATTTTTCCCTTCCATGATACAGCAAAGATTTCCTCATCAATCAATGCAATTAAATTTAAGAATAAAAGCAGAAAATGCTGAAAACACTCAGCAGGACAGGCAGCATCTGTGGAGAGAAACAAATGAGTTAATGTTTTGGATGTGGACCCTTTTGCAAAACTGCTTTGATAAAGGGTCCACACCTGAAATGTTAACTCGTCTGTTCTCTCGACAGTTGCTGTCTGATCTGCTAAATGTTTCCAGAATTTTCTGTTTTTGTTTTAGTTTTTCAGTGTTTGCAGATTTTTGCTTTTTGTTTATATCAATCAAATTCTAATGCCGTTACAGAAGAAACAAAGAATTTGTATTTATATAGTGCCTTTCGTGACCTCGGGATGTGCCAAAGTGCTTCACAGCCAATGAAGTACAGTAATTGTTGTAATGTAGGGAACTGCGGCAGCCAATTTATGCACAGCAAGTTCCCTCAAACAACGATAAGTGTCTGGATCATCTGTTTTAGGAATGTAAGGCCTTCATTAGCTTTTCTTCCCATGAGTTTTTAACTGTTACCAACTGCTGCTTGTCTGTTCATATCATTGAAATGCACTCTAGTAATTCTAGTGATTGTGCGGCAACAACATTTCAGTTTGTGAGCTTTGGTACATATGTAGTCCACCTGCTAAAGTCAGCCTTTTGAGAACGAAGGAGTGAGCAGGCTTCTGAAAATTGGTAGCTTTTAATGTTCCAAGATATTACATAATAAATGAAATTATCAGACGCATTAAAAAGCTTCATCTTGTCAATTATTTTATATTCCTAAATTCCCTCCTTTAGGTCTCTTAAACCATCTAAGAGGGTGGGGGAGACCAATCCCAAACTATTGAAAACACCACATTTCAGCTAGCTACTGAGAAGGACTGTGTGGTGGTTTTGTAATTTTTTTTTAAACCTATCTCCGTGCAAACTGCTGGGTTATCTCTTAGCACCATCTACTGTGCATCATCAAGAGCAAGTCAGAGGCTGGGTATTCTGCATCGAGTGACTCACCTCCTGACTCCTCAAAACCTTCCCACCATCTACAAGGCACAAGTCAGGAGTGAGATGGAATACTCTCCACTTGCCCGGATGAGTGCAGCTCCAACAACACTCAAGACGCTCGACACCATCCAGGACAAAGCAGCCCACTTGATTGGCACCCCCTAAACATTCACTCCCTTCACCACTGGTGCACCATGGCTGCAGTGTGTACCATCCACAGGATGCACTGCAGCAACTTGTCAAGGCTTCTTCGACAGCACCTTCCAAACCCGTGACCTCTATTACCTAGAAGGACAAGGGCAGCAGGCACGTGGGAACAACACCACCTGCACATTCCCCTCCAAGTCACACACTATACTGACTTGGAAATATATCGCCGTTCCTTCATCGTCGCTGGGTCAGAACCCTGGAACTCCCTACCTAACAGCATTGTGGGAGAACCTTCACCACACAGACTGCAGTGGTTCAAGAAGGCGGCTCACCACCACCTTCTCAAGGGCAATTAGGGATGGGCAATAAATGCTGGCCTTGCCAGCGACGCCCATATCCCATGAATGGATTTAAAAAAAAAAAGAAAGCTCTGATTATCACGTGTTTGATCATTAATAATTAGAACGTTTACATTTTCTTAGTTGCGAGAGACAGACCGACGCAGACATACATGTCCAGGAGCTGATAACAAAGCACCAACTTCCTTCGAAAGTCACTAACCAGTGCTGCTGGACATAGGATTCTCCATGCCCCTCTCTCCCCTCATCATTGACAGCAGGAATCCACCAGTATCAAATCATGCATTCCACTCCCACTTGTGCCAAACCTCTGGTTCGCCTTCCACCATAAGGCCAAATCCTTGGTTCTTGCTCTGCAGTGATGGCAAAGCAGATGACCTACCCCCCCCCCCCCCCCCTTACCATTTTGGCAAACTCCAGGACCCTCACCCTGGTCCTGTCAAACCCTAGGATCATCCTCCAAGTGGAGCCAAACTTCATTGCCCTTCCCCAGTACTGCAAAGTACCAGCTATCTACCTCCAACTGTGCGACTTACCTGCCATTGTGTGCATTCTCAGCTATAAAAACAACAGGGATAAAAATTAAATGTTAGGTGAAGGATACAAAAAATGAAGGCAGTTACTGTTTTTACAGAATATTGGGCAGAATTGTGGAATTCAATCTCCAAAGCACCAGTAAAAATCCCAGAATATCATGGAATAAAAATTGAATTTAATATATTCGATCAAATTCAGTCATTATAAATCAGTGCTCTTGATATTCCCTACATAACACCCCATTGTATAAAACAGTAAATCCCCTGACTCATTGAGAAATGTCACGGGAGATGCACATGCACAGAGCAGGGCTATGTGATTGCATGACACTCCAAAAACATAAATATTATTAAAAATACATTGGATTTCCTGTATAAGAATGGTATAGTTAATAATATAGGCTGTTTTGAGATTTGTAAAATTTTAAGATGGTTTTTTGAAAGTGACGTTTAACACTTTCCTATTTAAACTTGTTCTACATTCCCTGTAGTTATGTTTAGATGTTCAGCTCCATTGAACAAATATTGAAGGGATATGATATTGCATTTTGTATTTACCTGGTTTCAAAATGGAAAAGTATAGCAATATGATGTTACTAAGTCTTGCTAGTATATTGAAGTGTTAGTTTTATCAATTTTAGTTTGGATTTAAAAAAAAGCATCTTTTTGCTTGCACTTTGCAGTGCAAGGTTTCCCAAATGGCCAACATATGGGCTCTGAAGTGAAGTTTGTAGAGCAGCTGTTCGTGGTTGTTCCATGAATAGTCTGCCCAAGCATTTCCCACCTCCAGAACTGTACCAGTGTATTTTCAACTGCAGTACAAGGGTTGAGTTTTTAAATGGGGTTAAATGGAGTTAAGTGCTTTAGGTAATACTGCTTTTCACTGTCTTTGTCTCTTCTCCTGTCTCCAAATAAAAACACACAAATGTTCCTTTTTACGAGATGATGGGAATTAATTAGGGCTTTTTTCCTTTCCAGCCAGCCTTCCTTACTCTTTGTGGACCAGTGCTTAGGGGCTGCCTTCTATTTTTCCCTCCCACAGACCAGCTTAGATTGGGATCTCAATGACATAGGAAATTCAAGGTGCAGTACATAGTGAGCCAGTTGCTGCACTTTTTGAGTTTTTGATAAAGATCTGTCCCAGAATGAAGGAAAAAATGGTGGAAAGCAATTGGATGAGTTGCTAAGGATTGTTGGCAGCATCCTGGGGATGAGTCTTCTGAAAAGAAAAATGGTCACTAAACACAATTTCTTACATGTAGCTTTGAAATATCTGTATGTCTCTCTTAGAGGCATTCTATAGATAAACAATTTACATCTATGGTTAGGGTGTGTACAGTATAGCTAGATTGCCTCATCTTACTGAAAATTTATACTATACAATTAAGTATCCTAGCTTTTATTTTCCATTTATTTTGGAAGCATCTCTACCAATTATGCGAGTTCAACTAAAGCTAGTATCTCAAACCTATAATAAAGTATTTTGTAGAAATTTAATTGTGCCATGTATGCTATAGATGCTGAGTAAACTCTATAGAATCTTGTTCATTTGTGACCAGTAGAAAAACAAAATGTACGTTTTAGTTGTGGTTTAGAGTTTTCTTTCAAGTTGAACAAAACACATGCACATTCTGTCGCTCTCAATTTAGCCTTTGTTCCTGAGAACATTCATGCTTTAGTAAAATGATAGGCCTGAAGGTTTCAGGATGTCGTGTTCCCGTAATATACGATAACCCTTGATGCTAAACTTGAGTATATATGGTGGAAATCTGAATTAAAAACAAAACATTGTGTTAGTATAAAGCAGGTCCATCTGCACCTGAAAAGGCACAATAATTTTTTGGATGAAACTCCATTGGTAGATTTAGATTTTGGGCAAAGCTGAGGAATTGAATAAGCAAATACAGTGATGTGAAAGTTGTATTTAAGTGTACCATTCTATATTCCTGTTAGGCCTTCTATTTGCATGTTTTTGGATTTTATATTTGAAAAGAGTTAAAGTTTTTTGAAAGGGTTCATTGTGGATACAATGATTTCCAAAACTTGCTATTTGAGGTTTTATTTATTGTGACTGTCATTTTTGAATTTCAGAGAACTAAAAATCTAATCATTTGATTTGGACATGCATGTTTCTCTGCAGTTGTTAGGGTGACACAAATAGAATATAACATTTTGGGTTTTAAAAAAAAAATGTTTGCCATCTGAAGGATTGGAGGGTACAAGTTTAAAAAAAAAATGTATTTGAGTGAGACAAATGCTGAATGGGTTATTAAATTGAGAAGGGGTAGACTATGCAAATAAAGAGTGTGATACTGTGATTAGAGAGCGAAGATGGGCCATTGAAGACATATTATCTAGAGAGTGAGGAATACTTATCATGTTCTTTTCATAAATGGCATAAAATGGTATTCCACATCTGTACAACTTCACATACATCACCTTGCATTGATGAAATGGGATGGTCATTTGCCTAACAATTAGCAAATTGTAGTTTCTGTAAGAATGTGCATTGAGAACAGAAGTGCTATTCATGACACTCACATTTCCAAATGGAAAGTTTTCACTAGTTATGTGAATGGTTGAGTGGCCACATGTACAGGACTCTTACAGTCTAAATTCTTTGGACTAAATCATATAAAAAGCTGCTTTTCTGATTTTTGAAGAATTACAATTTATAAGGATTTATGGTTATCTGCAAAATTTTTTTACAATTCTGTGCATTGGATTTCACAATTACACTAATCATTTCAAGATATTAATGTCCAGCATTTGTATAATTAATGTTCAGTATTGTCAAATTAACAAAACATCTGCTACCTTCTGATCTGTTACCACAATGGGTTATTAATAGTTGTTCAAAAGTACTTTAACCACTGTCTCCCATTTTCTTTCATGACCAGTCTTCTTCCACCCCCACCCCACACTGAGTTTATAATGGAGTGCTGAATATGCTGTCAGGTTACTATCTTGATAGAAACACAGCTTCCAATCTGACGTGACTCAGATTGTGAACTGAGTGGAGTGGGTCTTGAACCTGTATCTGTCCCCACTCCATGAAAACAGTGTAGTAATGCTTAAACCAACATCCTACCCCAGTATACTGAATTTGTATTTTGGTTTGTATCATTTCACAATTACACGCAGCCCACTATATTGCTTGACATACATTTCCTCTGAATCTGCAACTTTATCCGAAGTCCAAAGATGTGCTGAAAATTAATGTGGTTTGGGCACTATAAATTTCCCTGTCCATGGTTTCTAGACTTTGTATGCTTCCCGTCTTTGAGGAGAACAATTTGTATGCTTCCTGTCTTTGAGGAGAACTCTAACTGTATCTGGAGGTTCCATGGGATGTTTTGCAGTTCTGTGTTGTGGAAACTGATTCATTTTTGATTTCTGCCCTTGTTGTGATCTTTGGAGCATTTTGAGGACACCAACCCTAACACATGTGATGATTATTTCATTCATTCCTTTTCCCATTTTCTCCAGTTTAGTAACCTCTAGCCTTAAGCATATTGCATCAAATACTTGCTCATGAATTCTTGAAGATCCTCTTACTTTAGTTGCTTTGTCAAATTACCAAAGCTCCACTTCAAAAGTGAGGGCTTTCACGTTTGTATTATGTTTAATATGTATTGTGGACTCTTTACTATATTGGCATAATGTTCAATGACCCACCAGTCTTGGGAGCCCTCTGTTTAGGAAAGATTTTAGAGCAGAAAGCATCATTGGTTAAAAAGCAGCCCCAATATCTCCTCTGCTTCTTGCTAATTGGATCCTTGTCAAATGTTTCTTCAGAAATCTGGAAAAAAACAAAAATGAGATTTTTCTATTCCACCTTGTGTATTTTCAAGCTTAAGTTGTGGTCCTGAAGCAAGTGCTTGGCATTTGCAGACATCACTCCTGAAATATAGGGGTAAAATTACACTTGAGACTAGCTACCAGTAAACTTTGTTTGTTGCAGGATTCTGTTTCCCTTTATGAAAGAAGGAGGAAATGGTTACTTAGTTGAATGAAGTCTTACAAGCAACAAAGATGCAGGAACTTCCTGTCGTTGAACTTGTGGTTCATTGCTGACATTGAACGAAACTAAATAGTGCCCCAAGCAGCCTATAGGAGCCAGAAGAGGGTACTTCCTTTTAGAATAGACTATGGTAGTTTCTATATTCTGTTGTTTTAACATAATACTTATATGTCTATAAATCTTCTTTCATTTTGTGAAGGATACTGTTTTATATATGAAATTTTAAACCTGCTGTTTGATGTACATAAGCAGTTTTCAAACTTTTCTTTGTAGGGACTGACTGATTCTGGCTGCATTGTCTGAATTCAGCATTGAAGTACCTCATAAACATCTCCCTTTGCCCATGGTGCCAACATCAGACTCTCTGTGGCAAGAAAACACTCATCCCAAACATCATGTCTTGGTTCTTAATTTTTATTAACTCTTCAAACTCTCAAATTGAGTATTTTTCCTGCCATTCATCCCTCATGGTTATTTGTAAATTTTCTGCCTGATTGTCATGTGGTGCAAGTTGTCACATTGCATTCTGAGTATCATAGTTCATCCAGAGGGTGGGGGGGGGGGTAAGTTGAAAATTAAAAATTCATATATATTTATTCTTTCTGTCGCTCTTATTTTCTCACTTTTTAGGTCATTCTGTCTCGCTCGTGCACGCTCTCTCTCTCTCTCTCTCTCTCTCTCTCTCACCCACCCTAAAGTAAAGGTTTTGAAATTTGTCCCCTCATTTTTCACAGTTAAAGAAAAGCTACTTAGGTAATTAAAAAGATCCCATCAATACAGCCGATTCAATGGCACTCATGCATCCCAGGAAATTAGGTACACTGCACAATTCAAATTCAGCTCAGAGTCCCAGTCTAGCTCTTGGGAGAGGCTGAAACTTTCACGTAAAGTCTTTAATGAAGCAATTAAGAGAAAAGACAATTCAATTGACAAATTTTAACCAGGTAATTGTGAAACATGTATTTAAAAAAAATTTTGGTTAATCACTTATTTTGAACATTAGAAACTTCAGTTCTTGACAGGAAAAAGGCAGATTAAAACATTTTTCAGCATTCTGAGAAAATTGCACAATCTGGCCACTGTGTTTCTACAATCAGTGACAAGTTCACATATAACATGTAACGCACAGTTTCTGTAAGTGTGACACTTACTTTCCTAACCACCTTTCATTAAGTTATTTCGGTCAAGCTAAATATATTTATTGTCTACTTACCATGGAGATCTTAACATAACCTGTATTTAAGCTGAGAAACACAGCATAGAGAATAAGCCCATAGGTATGGAGGAAAGTACACCATTTTTGTCTCCGTTTAAAAACATTTTAAGATGTTTTACAATGTGCTTGAGGTATGAACAAGGAACTATGCACTGACATATCTTTTGTCCTAATTTCAGATTGTTAGGATGATAACTTGTGACCTTAACAAGCACATTTTATGTTATGCATTTTTTTTCTGTGAATAAATTAATAAAGGAGGGGGGCATTTGAAGTATAGCAGTTGTAACATGTGTTGCCTGTTTCATTTTTATAAAATCCAACTTTGATTGTTGAAAATACAAATAAATGGATTTTTCAGTTTGCTAAAATATTTTTCAACCATAGCAAAAGTTCTTCTATGATCAGAACAGTCTGTTTTCTAATTTAGACCTCAATGGTTGTGTTTGATTATTGAAGATCTTGAAGTTGCTCCCCACCCCAATCCATCCTATCAGTCAGGTGGGTAAAAGCATCAGATGGTCTTGCAAAGTCATACAGAACCAGAACGCTCTACGTTTGATGACTGTCTATTTTGGGTTAGCCAATCTCAGCGGGGGTGAGAGTATAAATTGGCATGGGTTCCTGCTTATGATAGTTATCCAGTGACCCTGCTGGCATTTCATCTCCACCCAGTGGCAATTTAATGCCACCAACTGCTCTCTTGGCTGAGATCAGCAAACTCAGAAAAGATCTGGGATCAACCTTGGTCAGAATGCCTCATTACCATGCCAAATTGTGTATTTACTGATTTTAGCCATTTGGGAATCTTCTTCCAATATTTCTTTTGAAGACTTCAGTTACAGAAAACTTGCTTATCAAATGTCATACTTCATAACTAACTGAATTTGTTAAAATTAAAAAAAAACTGAATATTGAATTCCACAGCTGTGTGTTCATCAAAATGATGCTGATCATTATTCTTTAATAATTACCATGCTGAACTTTTGGCAATACCTATTCTTCAGTAACTACCAAGCTGTACTTTTGATAAATGCTGGTGTACCCAGCATCTTCTGTTTTTACTTTTGGTAATACCCATTGAAGAGCTAAATGGAGGTTAAAGTTATTTGTTTGAAAAGTATGGTACTTGGTAAATAGGAAAATTAATTGTTGAACTGAAGAAAAATTCTGGATGTTTAAATGTGGCAGATGCTTCAATTCCATCTTGCCTTTTTAATTAAAAATGATTTATGTGAAAATACTACTGTAGTGATTTTTTTTTAAAGAAAAGAACCCTGATTGAAGGCTATTGTAAATTGAGAGTTTCCCCCGAGTGGATTAATTGACCCATATTGTTTTGTGGCTCTTGACTTTTCCAGATTTATTATTTGGAGACCTGGAAGAATTAGAGGCTAACATATTTTTTGAAAATGAAAGATGTAAGGCATGTAACTGTACAGTGTTCACTATTCTAGAGAAACCACTTTCTGTACAGATTGCATAAGTTTATGTGATCTTCAAACAAGAAATTGAAAATGGTCGTACGCATCATGATTCACAAGAAAAAAAAGTAGCACAGTTGACTGTTGAAATGGCTGTCTGGAAGAAAACTGGAAGAAGTAGTAATTATTTTCTTTAAGGGATAGACTAGCTCTCTTTTCCCCCCTCCCTGCTGTTTTGTCCATCTGTACCACTCTCAAATTGAGGCAGCATATTTTAAAGGCCTTTCTTTGCCAGTGGAGCTCCAAACCGTCTCCTGGGTATTATGCAGGAGCACCCTCAGAATTTAACTTTTTTTATTGCCCTTCCCACCACATCCATAAACCATACAAATAAGATTAAGTACTCACTGGTGTTTGTGTGGGATGTGGGCGGAGGTGACTGTGAACTCTCATTCCACCTTTCAGTGGTGTCACACAGTTTTTTTTTGTACTTTTTGAGGGGAGTTTTTTTTCCCTCCACCAGTTTTCGCCTCTTTCCAGGGGTGCTGAATTTTAGCACCCATACCACCACCTCAGATGAGATTAGCTAATTGAGCACAGACCAGGAATCAAGTCTGGATTTTGCCATGGTTCAGCTATTTTCTGCATAAACTCACAGAGCCACTGGGGGAGCCGGGAGTTCTTTAATAGAAGAAATATCGATTTGCTGTCGAGACAGAAGCTGTTCAGTTGTAATTTCTATTTAGTTTTGAAGACAGGAGTGCAAAATATTTGTTTCTATAAGTGATGTCCATTCATGCCTTCCAACCGTGCTGTGAAGAACTGTGGAATGGCTTCTTAAGGATGCAGGTTTATACCTTTCATAGAAATAACTTCCTCTTGTCATATTCTTGGTTCTTTTTGAAAATTGATAGACTGAAAACTTTTCTTTGCATCCAGAAGATATATTTATGTCTGTCTTTAGGTAAACCTGTTAGGCTCCTCTCAGAACAGGAGATGCTAAACCGCTGCAGATTGATACACTTTTGTAGCAAATTGCCAGGAAACCTTGCACTCAAGGTTTTCGTTGGCTAATTTTTTAATGAAAATAATTATATATTTTTTGTCTAGTCACTTTTGGAAAGTTTAGAAATGCTTCTTCACTCTAATATTCACAATTATTTTTCCATTATATCAACAAGTTAAAAATATTTACATGTTTTAAATGTTAGAAAAATGCAACTATGATCAATTTCTTAATGGAATTTTATTGGAATAAAGTTGTAGTCCCGTTGCCAAACTAAAATACAATAGTATGATAAATGAACTACTGTATGTAGTCGGAAATAATATTTTGAATCTGGTTAATTGAACATTTTTTTGAAAGCCTATTAGTGAAGTATATTATGGAGGTCTTGGGATACAGGGATCTAGAGGTACAGATACACAAATCACTAAAAATAGCGACACAGGTTAATAAGGCCACAAAAAGGGCAAACCAGGCAGTAGGGTTTATTTCCAGAGGGATAGAATTGAAAAGCAGAGAAGTTATGTTAAACTTGTATAGAACCTTGGTTAGATCATACTTGGAGTATTGTGCACAGTTCTGGTCTCCATATTATCAAAAGGATATTGAGGCATTGGAGAAGGTGCAAAAAAGATTCACAAGGATGATACTAGAATTGAGAGGATATACTTATCAGGAAAGGCTGAACAGGTTGGGGCTGTTTTCTCTAGAAAAGAGAAGGCTGAGGGGTGACCTGATAGTGGTCTTTTAAAATAATGATAGGGTGGACGTAGAGAAAATGTTTCCACTTGTGGGAACGTAGGAACAGGAGTAGGCCATTCAGCCCCTCGTGCCTGCTCCGCCATTTGATAAGATCATGGCTGATCTGTGATCTAACTCCATATATCTGCCTTTGGCCCATATCCCTTCATACCTTTGGTTGCCAAAAAGCTATCTATCTCAGATTTAAATTTAGCAATTGAGCTAGTATCATTTGCTGTTTGCGGAAGAGAGTTCCGAACTTCTACAACCCTTTGTGTGTAGAAATGTTTTCTAATCTCGCTCCTGAAATTTTTAGACTGTGCCCCCTACTCCTAAAATCCCCAACCAGTGGAAATAGTTTCTCTCTATCCACCCTATCTGTTCCCCTTAATATCTTATAAACTTCGATCAGATCACCCCTTAACCTTCTAAACTCTAGAGAATACAACCCCAATTTCTGTAATCTGTCCTTGTAACTTAACCCTTGAAGTCCGGGTATCATTCTAGTAAACCTACGCTGCACTCCCTCCAAGGCCAATATGTCCTTCTGAAGGTGCTTTGCCCAGAACTGCTCACAGTACTCCAGGTGCGGTCTAACCAGGGTTTTGTATAGCATAACTTCTGTCCCCTTGTACTCTAGTCCTCTAGACATAAAGGCCAGAACTGGGGGAGTCCAAAACTAGAGATCATAAATATAAAATAATCACAAATAAATCAAACAGGGAATTCAGGAGAAACTTCTTTACCCAAAGAGTGGTAAGAATGTGGAACGTGCTACCACAAGGAGTAGTTGAGGCAAATAGCATAGATGCGTTTAAGGGGAAGCTAAATAAGCAAGTGAGTGAGAAAGGAATAGAAAGGTTTGCTGATAGGGTTAGATGAAGAGCGGTGGGAGGAGGCTTGGGTGGAGCATAAATGCTGGCATAGACCATTTGGGCTGAATGGCCTGTTTCTGTGCTGTAGACTCGATACAACTCCTTGTATTTTCAAATGACCTAAAATTTGGACGTAATTGTAATCTGTGCTCTGGAAGGTGGGGATAGCAGACGAAAAGGAAAGTCATGAGAACCAGTGAAAGGTTGGTCCAGATTTTGTGTAATGATATTTAAGTGTGGTGTGGAACTTGCAACTTTTCATACCGTACCCTGTTTATGGTGCATTGCTGTTGGATTACATGAATATTCTGAAGTGATTGAGAGCTGTTACTATATTTATATACTATACCATTGTTCATTTTTAAATACTGAGCCTTAAAATGGAATTGATGCTACCAAATCAGGTAGTCTGTTGTTGGATTTATACATCACACTTGGGAAGTCAAACTAGCATGAGATGGCCTCTTGATGAGGGTTTCACACATTAGAACTTCAGTGCATTCGAGCTATACTGTCATTTTTGTGTTGATGTACATTCAGCTCACTTGTATCAATGCAAAAGTGGTAGTAGAAATGCAGTCTGAGAACAGTCTTGCTATTTCACAGAAAAATATCTATCTAATCTATCTGGATGCACTTTGTTTCTCTTACACTACAGTTACTATGTAACAAGCAACAGCATATTGTTGAAGAGGAGACTGTACAAAAAATACTCCAAGCATTACTAAAGCTGCGTTTGAAGTAAAAAATGGGCTAGTAATTAAATACAATGTATTTTCCATTTGCTGTTCCATGCCAGAAGTTGTTTACAACAACAACATGCATTTATATAATGCCTTTAACGTAGTAAAACGGCCCAAGGCGCTGCACAGTAGCGTTATCAAACAAAATTTGATACCGCACCACATAAGTTGATATTAGGACAGGTGACCAAAGGCTTGGTCAAAGAGTCAGGTTT
The DNA here is from genome assembly GCF_035084215.1 of Heptranchias perlo. Classification (NCBI taxonomy): domain Eukaryota; kingdom Metazoa; phylum Chordata; class Chondrichthyes; order Hexanchiformes; family Hexanchidae; genus Heptranchias; species Heptranchias perlo. Next base: position 67,955,059 of record NC_090331.1, on the reverse strand, counting down.
TAAGGAGTGTCTTAAAGGTGGAGAGGTTTAGGGAGGGAATTCGAGAGCTTAGGGCCTAGGCAGCTGAAGGCACAGTTACCAATCTTGGAGCGATTAAAATCGGGGATGCGCAAGAGGGCAGCATTGGAGGAGCGCGGAGATCTCGGAGGGTTATAGGGCTGGAGGATGTTGTAGAGATAGGGAGGGGTGAGGCCATAGGAGGGATTTGAAAACAAAGGACGAGAATTTTAAAATCGAGGCGTTGCTGGACTGGGAGCCAGTGTGGGTCAGCGAGCACAGGGGTGATGGGTGAATGGGACTTGGTGCAAGTTACGATATGGGCAACAGAGTTTTGGATGAGCTCAAATTTATGAAGGTTGGAAGATGGGAGGCCGGCAAGGAAAGTATTGGATTAATCAAGTCTAGAGGTAACGAAGGCATGGATGAGGCTTTCAGCAGTAGATGAGCTGAGGTAGGGGTGGAGATGGACAATGTTACGGAGGTGGAAGTCGGCGGTCTTGGTGATGGAGCGGATATGTGGTCAGAAGTTCATCTCGGACGCCAAGGTTGCGAACAGTCTGATTCAGCATCAGACAGTGGCCAGGGAGAGAGATGGAATTGGTGGCTAGGGAACAGAGTTTGTGGTGGGGACCAAAGACAATGACTTTGGTCTTCCCCATCTTTAGTTTGAGGACATTTCTGCTCATCCAGTCCTGGATGTCGGACAAGCAGCGTGACAAATCAGACAGTGGAGTGATTGAGAGAGGTGTTGTCAGCATACATGCAGAACCTAACGTGTTTTTGGATGATGTCACTGAGGGGCAGCATGTAGATGAGAAATGGGAGGGGGCCAACCATAGGTCCTTGGGCTTGCAGACTGTACAAAATATGTTGCATTGCAATTGGGTTACAAGAACATTCTGAAATGATTGAGAGTTGTTTGTACTGAATACCTAATATGTAATTTCATTAACAATGATTATCACTGAACCAGGTCAAACCAGTGTTTATTTTCTCCACAAAAATGTAACTCATTCACATTCTTAATGCTGCATCACGGTATCCTCCATCTGTCGCTTGCAGAACTATAATATATATAACAATAAACTAACAGAAGAAAGAACTTGCATTTATATAGCTCCCTTCACATTCTTAGTACTTTACACTACAAAAAGTAATTTATTGGGTGTAGTCAATAAGGCAGCCAGTTTGCACTCAGTAAGGTCCCATAAACAGCAGTGAGATAAATGCTGGATTTTAGTGGTGTTGGTAAAGGATAAATGTAGGATAGGACACCGGAAGAACTCCCCCGCACTTTGAATAATGCCATGGGATCGTCTACATCCTCTCGAGCAGGCATCCAAAAGACTGGCTTCATAGACAATCCATGGAACCCACACAGAGCCCTGATACTGAAACAGATTTTTGTTGCGCACGTTCGGTTTGTTCTGAGAAATATTATGCTTTTTGCTTTCTGTTTCTATTAAGATTATGTCAGTGTTTCACCAAAAAGCTTAAAGATTCACAGTAAATCCAGTATTTTGTAACGGGGACTGTTGGAGGCTCACCCTGCCACAGCCCCTTCTGAAATGTAATCAAGTTGAAAGAAATAAAGAATAAGAATTTATATTTTATAAAGTGCCTGTCATGTCCCCGAGACATCCCAAAATGCTTCACAGCCAATAAAGTACTTTTTAAAAAAAAAGTGCAGTTACTATTGTAATGTAGAGAAACACAGCAGCCAATTTGCGCACAGCAAAGTCACGCAAACAGCATTGAGATAAATGACTAAATAATGTTTTTTTTTCCCCATGATATTGGTTGAGGGATATATCTTGGCCAGGGCACCGGGAAAACTCCCCTGCTTGGGAGTGGAATCTTTTACATTCACCTGAGAGGGCAGACAGGGCCTGAATTTAATGTCTTACACGAAAGATGGCACCTCTCTCTGACTGTGCAGCATGCTCTCAGTACTGCATTTTAGTGTCAGCCTAGATAATGTGCTCAAGTTTCTGGATTGTAAACAATTTTACAACACCAAGTTATAGTCCAGCAATTTTATTTTAAATTCACAAGCTTTCGGAGGCTACCTCCTTCGTCAGGTGAACGATGTGAAAAAAAAAAGTTTCTGGAGTGAGGCTTGAACTAAATCAAGTTTTGTATGCATTTGGATGAAACACGAAGAATTTTACTGAGACAGAGAAAACAGGCCAACAAGCTTTGCTGGAATCAAGCTAGCTTGGCCTGTGCTGGCAGGTTTTATTTTCCATACAAGGCAATTCAAATCAAACACTTCTGTTTCATGCAGTGCAACAGCAACCATTAAATTACTCGCAGATAGGCCAGGAACTGAAGTTCAACTAGAGAGACATTGGAGTCAGAAATAGAGATTTTTTTTCACCTGCAGCCCAGTTATGCTGTGTGGACTATCCTGCAAGTGGCCAATCAACATTTCTTTCCAGGGCTGTTTTCATGAATGGTTTCTATCCTTGTCCCTTCTCCAAGCCTATTGTCAAAGAAATGGATGAGGGCAGGAATAATCAGCCTACAAACATCACACATCACAGTGTCACTAAACAGTGGATCTCTAATTCGCTGATTAGTCCCATTGTGAACTACATGAATGCTACTTTCAAAGAAAGAGCAAACTTGTATTCATATAAACTTGATCATTCCCTAGGAGACTGTTATGTAGCAAATCTACTGGTTAATTTGTGCAAAGCCCCACAAAGCTAAAGAAATGAATGACTAATTAACCTATTTTTTTTTGTGTGTGATGTTGGTTGAGGGAGTGATGTTGGACAGGATACTTGGAGAACTCCTTACTGTTTCAAGTTGATTTTTAAGTAATACTCATTAATTCATGCAATAATACTTAGCTGCTGGAAATGATACCAAATAATTCCAGTACCATCTCCTTTCAAAAAGTAAATCTGAAGACTGTGGCACTCAATGCTATTTCTCAATCTGAAATTTTTCTTATTTCTTCTGGTGTTGAGACCAACGTTTCAGCCTTAAACCAACAAAACAGATTAACGGACCACTTATCTCATTTGCTGTTTTATAGGACCTTGTGTGCAAATAGGCATGATGTGGAGTTGCCGGTGATGGACTGGGGTGGACAAATGTAAGGAATCTTACAACACCAGCTTATAGTCCAACGGTTTTATTTTAAAATCACAAGCTTTCGGAGATTATCTCCTTCGTCAGGTGAGTGAGTGAAAGGTTCTCAAATCGCATATCTTATATTAGGCTGGGACACGATCACACCAATCAAAGGTGTCGTTGGTGTTCAGACAGGTTAGCCACGGAAAACAGTACTGAACACACAATGGGTCAGATTACAAAGCCAGAGAGAGAAAGAGACCCGAAAGGCAGAGGGAGAGGGAGAATGTCCAGTTGTATTAAAAACAGATAACTTTTTTTTCCCTGCTGGTGGGGTTACGTGTAGCGTGACATGAACCCAAGATCCCGGTTGAGGCCGTCCTCATGGGTGCGGAACTTGGCTATCAATTTCTGCTCGACGATTTTGCGTTGTCGTGTGTCTCGAAAGCCGCCTTGGAGAACGCTTACCCGAAGATCGGTAGCTGAATGTCCTTGACTGCTGAAGTGTTCCCCGACTGGGAGGGAACCCTCCTGTCTGGCAATTGTTGCGCAGTGTCCGTTCATCCGTTGTCGCAGTATCTGCATGGTCTCGCCAATGTACCATGCTCCGGGGCATCCTTTCCTGCAACGTATGAGGTAGACAACGTTGGCCGAGTCACAGGAGTATGAACCATGTACCTGGTGGGTGGTGTCCTCTCGTGTGATGGTGGTATCCGTGTCGATGATCTGGCATGTCTTGCAGAGGTTGCCGTGGCAGGGTTGTGTGGTGTCGTGCTCGCTGTTCTCCTGAAAGCTGGGTAATTTGCTGCGAACGATGGTCTGTTTGAGGTTGGGTGGCTGTTTGAAAGTGAGTAGTGGAGGTGTGGGGATGGCCTTAGCGAGGTGATCGTCATCATCGATGACATGTTGAAGGCTGCGGAGAACATGGCGTAGTTTCTCCGCTCCGGGGAAGTACTGGACGACAAAGGGTACTTTGTTGGTTGCGTCCCGTGTTTGTCTTCTGAGGAGGTCTATGCGATTCTTCGCTGTGGCCCGTCGGAACTGTCGATCGACAAGTTGAGCGTCGTATCCCGTTCTTACGAGGGCGTCTTTCAGCGTCAGAACAGAACGGACTATTGCAAAGAAGCATACCGACAACAGGACAACTGGACAACCAGGAACACTACGGACGGTTACCCGCAGATCCGACCAAAGAACACACCCACCAGCTCAACAAACTGATCAAGACCTTCGATCCAGACCTTCAAAGCATCCTACATGCTCTCATCCCACGTACTCTCTGCGTGGGAGACTTCTACTGCCTCCCAAAGATACACAAAGCCAACACACCCGGACGTCCTATCGTATCAGGCAACGGAACCCTGTGTGAGAACCTCTCAGGATACGTCGAGGGCATCCTGAAACCCATCGTACAGGGAACCCCCAGCTTCTGTCGCGACACTACATACTTCCTACAAAAACTCAGCACCCACGGACCAGTTGAACCAGGAACACTTCTCACCACGATGGACGTCTCGGCATTCTACACCAGTATCCCCCACGATGACTGCATCGCTGCAACAGCCTCAGTACTCAACACCAACAACAGCCAATCTCCAGACGCCATCCTACAACTCATCCGCTTCATCCTGGATCACAATGTTTTCACCTTCGATAACCAGTTCTTTACCCAAACACACGGAACAGCCATGGGGACCAAATTCGCACCCCAATATGCCAACATTTTCATGCACAAGTTCGAGCACGACTTCTTCACTGCACAGGACCTCCAACCAACGCTATACGCCAGATACATCGACGACATTTTCTTGCTATGGACCCACGGCGACGAATCACTGAAGAGACTACACGATAACATCAAGTTCCATCCCATCATCAAGCTCACCATGGACTACACCTCAGAATCGGTTTCTTTCTTGGACACACAAATCTCCATCAAAGAAGGGCACCTCAGCACCTCACTCTACCGCAAGCCCACGGACAACCTCACGATGCTCCACTTTTCCAGCTTCCACCCTAACCACGTCAAAGAGGCCATCCCCTATGGACAGGCCCTACGAATACACAGGATCTGCTCAGACGAGGAGGAACGCGATGGACACCTACAGACGCTGAAAGACGCCCTCGTAAGACTTGTTGATCGACAGTTCCGACGGGCCACAGCGAAGAATCGCATAGACCTCCTCAGAAGACAAACACGGGACGCAACCAACAGAGTACCCTTCGTCGTCCAGTACTTCTCCGGAGCGGAGAAACTACGCCATGTTCTCCGCAGCCTTCAACATGTCATCGATGACGACAATCACCTCGCTAAGGCCATCCCCACGCCTCCACTACTCGCCTTCAAACAGCCACCCAACCTCAAACAGACCATCGTTCACAGCAAATTACCCAGCTTTCAGGAGAACAGCGAGCACGACACCACACAACCCTGTCACGGCAACCTCTGCAAGACATGCCAGATCATCGACACAGATACCACCATCACACGAGAGGACACCACCCACCAGGTACATGGTTCATACTTCTGTGACTCGGCCAACGTTGTCTACCTCATACGTTGCAGGAAAGGATGCCCTGGAGCATGGTGCATTGGCGAGACCATGCAGACACTGCAACAACGGATGAACGGACACCGCGCAACAATCGCCAGACAGGAGGGTTCCCTCCCAGTCGGGGAACACTTCAGCAGTCAAGGACATTCAGCCACCGATCTTCGGGTAAGCGTTCTCCAAGGCGGCCTTCGAGACACACGACAACGCAAAATCGTCGAGCAGAAATTGATAGCCAAGTTCCGCACCCATGAGGACGACCTCAACCGAGATCTTGGGTTCATGTCACGCTACACGTAACCCCACCAGCAGGGAAAAAAAAGTTATCTGTTTTTAATACAACTGGACATATTCTCTCCTCTCTCTCTCTCTCTCTCTCTCTCTGCCTTTCGGGTCTCTTTCTCTCTCTGGCTTTGTAATCTGACCCATTGTGTATTCAGTACTGTTTTCCGTGGCTAACCTGTCTGAACACCAACGACACCTTTGATTGGTGTGATCGTGTCCCAGCCTAATATAAGATATGCGATTTGAGAACCTTTCACTCATTCACCTGATGAAGGAGATAATCTCCGAAAGCTTGTGATTTTAAAATAAAACCGTTGGACTATAACCTGGTGTTGTAAGATTCCTTACATTTGCAAATAGGCAAGCATAGCAGCCAATATAATGGTGACTATACTTCAATAATTCATTGGCTGTGAAGCTCTTTGGGACATCCTGTCTGAAAAGTGCTAAATAAATGCAAGTTTTTTCTTCTCTTTGTATGTTTCCTACAATTAAATAAGGTGGTTCTGAAATATTGCCTACCCATCATATTTTCAGAATAGGAATGATCTTTTAAATTTTCCTGATGCTGCATCCCTACTGTTGACTAATTTGAGTGCTGTAAGCAGTCTCTTGGCAATGATTTGTTTGAGGGGAATTTGCAGTGAAATTGCTGGCAGCATGTTCTTTAAATCACTCCAGATTAACTAACTGAGTTTAAAAATTCCACTGATGCAAGTTTTGGAAACTACTTTTTTTTTGAGCTGGCAAAAATTACTACTTGTTTTTGCATGTAATGTTCATGCAGGTTTTAGGCTCATTTTATAATATGTAATAGTGCACGTTACATGTAAAAAAAAAAGTCACTGAGTTTTGTAAAAAGTTATACGTGTAACACAGCCTTAGAAAGTGCACCTGAGTTTTGGACTTTTTTCCCCTGCTAGGTTGTCAGAAAGCACTAACTCGTGTTGTTATAGGTTTCATGTTTTAGGCCTACAATATCTTACCGAAGTGATGATTAACATGCGTGAACCTAGACCGTGAGTGCTGACAGGCCATTTGATTTGGGGGAGCATCATAGAACTACAGAGTCTGGTATTTTCCCTGTGTGCACACATACATTTTCCAACAGGGATAGCAATTTGAAGAGGGAGCCATGACTGATTATTACCCTCCATAAGTTGGAAGCACTGATGTCAATTGCACACCACTGCTGCTCTGGTAGGGATCAACTAACTTAACACAGGCCAGGGATCCAGCTTGGTACCTTCTTGTTCTCTACGTCTGAGTACCACACCAGGCAGTCTTTGGTGCGCTTAGGTTGATTTTTCAATGGCGTCTTACGTAAAGTACAGCATTTCTTAATAGTTGAATGGACCTGTGCATGTAGTGTTTTTTCTCCACATTTTCCAAGAAAAAATATTGTCCTAAGAAATAGAAAGTGAGAAAAAAATGGAAAAGGAAATAAAAATAAAGGGCTTTTAAATGAAATGTAAAAAATAAGTATCTCACTTGTGATTATTATGCAAGTTGTAGTTGTGGATCCTGTTGTGTACTTAGTATAAAGAACTTTGCCCTGGGAGGGGAAGGTGAAATTCAAATGGTGAATTGTAAATCATTCCAAAACTTCACATTCTTAGCAACATTTCAATAATGTGATCTCTATGGGCAGTACCAGTATAGATCTCGCTCGAAGTGCCCTTCTAACCGTAGTTTACACGGTTTACAGTGTTGATAGACATGAGCAAACTGAAAGACATTTGCTTTGGCTTTGTGATCTAAGGTGAAAATTAGAGATTTGATCACTTTTGTTGGATGTTTTGTGAACCATTTTTTTCTAAACCACGAGAAGCAAAAGCTATACATACATGTTCATGCATTACTGTATTTGTATCCAACTTCCAATTTGTGGAAATTTTATAACACGTAGGAAAAGAATGGGATGGGGATATTTTTTGGATATGGGCCTGCTCAACACTGTATTCCACCAGTGATCAAACTGTAGAGTAAAGACCAACCCAGATATGGGAACATTTTGGTAATGTTAATGCTGGTTCTGATTGTCCCATTTCAGCTAGGGTACTGAAGGAGAAGGGCAACTCGAAACTGGGTGTTAGAATCAACTTCTGCACTCTGGATGCTAAAGAATTGAGCAGAAAATTGTTCATGGAGATGATCTGAGACAGAAGATAAAGATTTGTTAGAATTACTAATGTAATTACACGGTGGTACCTGATTTGAAGAGTAAAGCGTAAATGTTGTGTTTTAAAACAGTTTAAAAAGGACATCTTAAGTACCGAGACTTAAGTACCGAGCTGGCTTGAATGTTATTTCCCCATTGACTGTAAATAATAAGCAATTTGTTAGCCTGTCTCATCAGTTGGAAAAGACCGCACATCTGTTGTATTGAAAAGTCTTTGATCCCTTTTTAGCCGTGAACAGAGGAAAATAAAACACAGAGACAAAGACAGTCGGTCAGGTTTTTGAAACAGAAAGCTGCAAGATAGCTAGCCCCAACCAGACTAAGGGATTACAAATGTTGAGGCACAGTTAGAAGTCATCTAGTTTGTCAACTGATGTTGGGAAGTATGGTGTGTTCTTTCTTTTGTATCACTACAGGAAGATAAGTTATACTGATTCAAATAAGTGGATCTGATCATAACTGTTGCTCTTTATGTTCATATGCTGTGAAATGAAGCAGCTTACTGACTTGTATCTGGTCTTCCCTTAGCGAGTGTTTACACTGTCCACCTTCAAGAATATTGAAGAAGCACATCTGCGAAAGACAAATATCCACTTCAGGTCACAAGGGGATACTGTGGTTACACCCCCAGATTAAGATTATCGTACAAGTAGATATAGGGCACTATCGATCAACTTCCATAAAAGAAAGTCACTCGGACTGCTTATGGGAGCAACTGATGCCATTGAATCCGAGAAGGCATCTACGGCAAGCCCCTAAACTTGTAACACTAATGTAGTGAAAACTGATAACATACACTTACTCCAGGGAGAAAGTACTGTCAGGATAGGACTGTTTGTGTTTCAGTTGTGGAACCATTGTCTTCTCCCCTCTCTTTCCGTATTTGGCATTGAAAAATTTCTCTCTAATTTTGGGTTACTGAATGAAGAATGCAGTTCCCAAAATAGATAGGGTGGCTCCTGTATGCTGCAAATTCTTGATGTTGGTCTTGCCCTAAGTGGGAGAGAGAAGTCCGGAATAGGGTAGGCGTTTTGTCCATTGGATAGAAAATAGCCTGAGTCATTCTGCACTGCTTATGCACAACTGCTAGTGGGAGGTCGATTGGCCTCGAGGCCTGGAAACGTGTTGTTTTCCTGCCTGCCTCGGAAATGGGACCAGGAGTTGGGATTAATGTGCTTTTTGGTTTTTTTGATCTGTCACCTTTTCTAACTCAAACTGAACTAATCTAGATTTTTTATTTTGTTTCACTGTACTGTACCTGCTTTGTTTTTGTAATCCGTTCAGTGTCACTTGCAAAAAGAAGCATATTAGTTGTTCTGAAAACCAGCCATTTTGAGGCAACCGCACCCTACTTGGTTGCTATTTTTAACAAGATGGGTATAAATTCCTGCAATTTAGAGTACCATTTGCACCCCTTATTTGGCAGCTGAATAACATTTAATACACCATGACTGACTTGAGACCAGAACTGAGTTCTTACATTTTTAAATCATTGCCTCAACAATAGTCTGGGATCTTGGGACTTGGGTCCTTGGGCTAAATTTGAACCAATTACTTCTGAGGGTAAGGGTCCCAATAAAATTTAATTCAGTTGCCACCACCAGTTCCTGATGGTTACAAATTGACATTTCTCAACGAAATGAACACACAACTCATCCATAAAATCTATTACAAATTTATTTATTGTATGCGACATTTATCACAAGTCTTCTCACAAGCGCTTAGGTATTGGTGCTTTTAAAAAAATAATAGTGCAGACACCTTAATTCTCCAGAGTGATCAGCTGTTAAGTCATTTCCTAACGCAGCCAGTTTCTGTGGTCTACTGTGCTATCAGGGTCAGGCAGTGCAAAGGGTGGAAAAATGCAAAAATAAGTTAATCTCGGCTGTCCCTGCAGATGGAAGTGGATTTGGAAGAATTAAGGCAACAGGTTGTTGGATCTTTGGCTGTGAAATATGTATGGCATAAAGGGCAGGGGGATAAAACTAAATTTTAGAACTGGAGTGATCAAACTTAAAACTTAAAATCCCTGGAAAAGAAGATGGAGAACAGAAATAGATGTTGCTGTGTCAGAATTATTTCCGATGGTAGTCATGATGTGGAGATGCCGGTGATGGACTGGGGTTGACAATTGTAAACAATTTTACAACACCAAGTTATAGTCCAGCAATTTTATTTTAAATTCACAAGCTTTCGGAGGCTTCCTCCTTCGTCAGGTGAACGATGTGAAAAAAACAATTTTTTCACATCGTTCACCTGACGAAGGAGGAAGCCTCCGAAAGCTTGTGAATTTAAAATAAAATTGCTGGACTATAACTTGGTGTTGTAAAATTGTTTACAAGAATTATTTCCATTCAATAAATCTGACTTGTTGTTTATAAGTGATGGGAATGAAATTATATTATAGACCGAGCAATGGCTGTTCAAGGATGAATTCGATATTTATGTGAGCTTGCTAGTTTACGTGTACAGGTCTTAAACCAATGAGGTACCTGTGCACATTTCTCAATCAGCTTTCAATTTTGTATAATGTCTTGTTTCTACTTTGAAAAAACAGCCAACCTTGTGTCATTTTGTGACCTACACAAGTGGATTTATTTATTGTATGCGACATTTGTCACATAAGTCTCCTCACAAGTGCTTAGGTATTAGTGCTTTTATGCATAAATGCTTCTGGTAATTGAACTATGGGTATGTGGTATTTCAAGATTACTGCACTCCTTGAGTCAAGATTGTGGGCTCAAGCCCACCTCTGAAATTGAGCACATAATTTAGACTGACACTCCAGTGCATTACTGAGGCAATGCTGTATTGCTGGAGATGCTCTCCTTCAGAGTAGATATTAAACAGTGCTCCTGTCTGCTGGTTCAGATGGACGTTAAAGGTGCTATAATGCATGTGTCCTGGCCAATATGCTTTGTTGATTAATCTGGTCATTGATCTTATTGCAGGTTGTGGGATCATGCTGTGCAAAAATGTAACATAGTATGTTACAACACCGATGGAGTCCATTTGGCCCATCATGCCTGCGCTGGCTCTTTGAAAGAGCTATCCGATTCGTCCCGCTCCACTGCTCTTTCCCATAGCCCTGTAAATTTTTTACCTTCAAGTAATTATCTAATTCCCTTTTGAAAGTTATTATTGAATCGGCTTCCAACACCCTTTCAGGCAGTGCGTTCCAGAACATCATAACTCTCTGCGTTAAAAAAAAATGTTTCCTCATGTCGCTTCTGGTTCTTTTGCCAATCACCTTATATCTGTGTCCTCTGGTTACCGACCCTTCTGCCACTGGAAACAGTTTCTCCTTATTTACTCTTATTAAAATCGTTCATGATTTTGAACACCTCTATCAAACCTCCTCTTAATCTCTCTGCTTTAAGAAGAACAACCCCAGCTTCTCCAGTCTCTCCACATAACTGAAGTCCCTCATCTCTGGTACCATTCTAGTAAATCTCTTCTGCACCCTCTCTAAGGCCTTGACATCTTTCCCAAAGTGTGGTGCCCAGAATTGAATACAATACTCTACCTGAGGCCTAACCAGTGTTCTATAAAGGTTTAGCATAACTTCCTTGCCTTTGTACTGTTATGCCTCTGTTAATAAAGCCCAGGATCCCATATGCTTTTTTTTTTTAAAAACAGTCTTCTGAACTTGTTCTGCCACTTTCAAAGATTTGTGTATGTACACCTCCAGGTTACTGTACCCCATTAAAATTGTACTATTTAGTTTATATTGCCGCACCTCATTCTTCCTACCAAAATGTATCACTTCACACTTCTCGGCATTAAATTTCATCTGCCATGTGTCTGCCCATTTCACCAGTCTGTTTATGTCCTCCTGAACTCTGTTACTATCCTTCACATTGTTTACTACGTTCCCGAATTTCATGTCATCTGCATACTTTGAAATTATACTCTGTACACCCAAGTCCAGGTCATTAATATATATCAAAAAGACCAATGGTCCTAATACCAACCCCTGGGGAACACCACTTTATACTTCCCTCCAATCTGAAAAACAACTGTTCACCACTACGCTCTGCTTACTGTCCCTTAGCCAATTTTGTATCCATGCTGCTACTGTCCCTTTAATCCCATGGGCTTTAATTTTGCTTACGTCTATTATGTGGTACTTTATCAAATGCCTTTTGAAAGTCCATATACACAACATCAACTGCACTACCCTCATCAACTCTCTCCATTACTTCATCAAAGAACTCAATCAAGTTAGTCAAATACTATTTTCCTTTAACAAATCCGTGCTGACTTTCATTTATTAGCCCATACTGTTCCAAGTGCCAATTAATTTTGTCCCGGATTAATGTCTCTAAAAATTTCTTCACTACCGACGATAGGCTGACTGGCCTGTAATTGTCGGGTTTATCCCTCTCCCTTTCTTTGAACAGGGGTGTAACATTTGCAATTCTCCATTCCTCTGGCACCGCCCCATACCGAAGGAGGATTGGAAGATCGTGACCTGAGCCTCCACAATTTCTACCCTTACTTTCCTAGGATGCATCCCATCTGGACTAGGTGACTTTTCTACTTTGAGTACTGCCAATCTTTTAAGTACCTCCTTTTTATCTATTCTTATTCTATCCAATATTGCTACTACCTCCTCCATTACAGCTACATTGGCAGCAACCTCGTCTCTAGTGAAGACCAATATGAAATATTCATTTAGTACCTCAACCATACCCTCTGCCTCCACAAGAAGATCTCCCTTTTTTGTCCCTAATCAGCCCCACCCTTCCTTTTACTGTTTATAAAAGACTTTTGGGTTCCCTTTTATGTTAACCGATAATCTATTCTCATACTCTCTCTGTCCCTCTTACTCCCTTTTTTTAGATCTCCTCTGTACTTCCTGTATTTAGCTTGGTTCTCTACTGTATAATGAACTTTACATTGGTCATAAGCCTCTCTTTTCTGTTTCATTTTAATATCTTTATCTTTAGTCATCAAGGGAGCACTAGCTTTGGATGTCCTTCTTTTCCCTCTTGTGGGAATGTGTCTGCTCTGTACCTGAACCATCTCCTTCTTGAAGGCCTCCCCTTGTTCAATTACTGTTTTGCCTACCAATTTTTGATTCCAATCCACCAGGGCAAGATCCCTTTTTAACTCACTGAAATTAGCCCTCCTCCAGTTAAGTATTTTTACTCTTGATTGTTCCTTGTCCTTTTCCATTACAATTCTAAAATGATATTATGACTACTGTTCCCCAAACGTTCCCCCACTGAAACACGCTCCACTAGCCCCACTTCATTCCCCAGAACTAGATCCAGCACTGCTTCCTCCCTCATTGGGCTGGAAACACACGAATCAAGAAAGTTCTCTTGTGTACCTTTCAGGAATTCCCCCCCTCTTTTTCCTTTACACTGTTACCATCCCAGTCTATATTGGGATAATTGAAGTCCCCCTTTATCACTACTCTATTGTTCTTGCATCTTTCTGTAATTTGCCTGAAAATTTGTTCTTCTATCTCCTTCCCACTATTTGGTGGCCTATAGTATTGTTCCTTAATTCCTACCAAATAGATTCTGTCTTTGACCCCTCAACTACAACATCACTTTCCAGTGCTATAATAGTTTCTTTGATCAATACTGCCTCCCCCCCCCCCCCCACTTCCACTTTCTTTCCTTCCCTATCTCTCCTGAATACTTGTAGCCAGGAATATTAAGCACCCAATCCTCCCTTCCTTGAGCCAGATCTCTGTTATTGCCACGATATCATAGTCCCATGTGGCAACTTGTGCCTACAGCTCACCAACCTTATTTACCACGCTACGTGCATTTACGCACATGCACTCCAACCTCATCTTAGACTGCCTCGCATTTGCCCTGTTTGATCCCTCCTATTTCTGAACTATTCTTTACCCTCGTTCTATTTGTCTCTCCCAGTCCTCTGTGCACCTTGTTTTCCTTTCTAATGTTTTATTCTGGTGACCATCCTCCTGCCAAATTAGTTTAAACCCTCCCCAACAGCACTAGTTAACCTCCCTGTGAGGACATTGGTGCCAGCTCTGTTGAGGCGCACCACACAATGCGGGCCTCATGTTGGCGGATGCAGAAATCCCTGACGATTGAATTCCTTATAACAACTGTATTGCTACACTTTCTTGTGCAGTCGAGTCTCCCATGGTGCAGTGGATTGGCACTCCCCTGAGGTGTCATCACACTCACTGGTATTGAACCCTCAGTGCCACACTCCCAGGGGATTGCTGCACTGCCTGGCTGTTCCTCCTCGACTCCCTAATGGTCACCCACACCCTCTCCTCCTGAACTCGCTGTAGCTGCAGGGTGACCACCTCTTGAAACTCTCAGCTTCCCATATGCACTGTTGTGACACCAGCCCCCCCCTCAAGTTCAGAAACTCTGAGCTCGAGCAGTTGGTGACACTTCCTGCATATGTGGTTTTCCAGGACACCCAGTATTCTGGAGTTCCCACATGGCACAGGATGTGCATACGATGGGCTCCAGCTGTCCTGCCATGTTAGCTAACAGTTACTTAAAACTTTTTTTTTAGCTTTAAAGCACTGAAAGTCTAACCACTTTTTAAAAAAAAACTCTAACCATTACTGAAAACATTAACCAATCAACTAAATTCTTACACTAATTTAACACTAACCACCAAAAGCACAAACCAATAAACTAAATACTTATCTGTAAGTCGCCCTGCCGCTCCTGCTTGTGTTGTGCTGTGTTCATCTATATAATTCATTGTACATGAAGTATTTTGGAATGTTTGAAATGTAATAATACACTATATAAATGCAAGTCATACTGAATAATGACTGACACTGAAAATGCAAAATTACATTAAAATCTTTATATTTTGACATAAGAGAATGCAAGTTTATCAACGATGGATGCCCAAGAAAACAATAGGGGATGAATTACCTACACTAAGTACATATTTTACCAAGGAGTTCTCAGTAGAAATTATAATGTAGCAGCGACAGAGGCCAGCAGAGTACATGTTGCTGCTTAGAATTGACATTCAGTACTAGCTGCATGTTGTTGATTTCATACTGGTTATAATGATTCTAGTATGATGTGTGAGATGCTTCTGTTAATTCAGAGTTTTTTGCTTGTGGATATGTCAGGTTTTTGTCATTTCTGAAGTAGATACCACGTGCTATATTTCTTAAGCTGCCAATGCCTCTCCACCTCAGCTCAATGATGGCCATCCTCCGCCCTCTATAAGCTTAAGCTCATCCAAAACTCTGCTGCCTGTATTCTAACCTGCACCAAGTCCCGCTCACCCATCACCCCATGCTCTTCGATCTACATTTGCTCTCCATCTACCAACACCTCAAATTTGAAATTATCATCTTTGTATTCAGACCCTTCAATTACCTTGCTCCTCCCCATCTCTCTAACCTCCTCCAGCCGTACAACCCTCTGTGAACACTGTGTTCCTCCAACTCTGGCTTTTTGTGCCTCCCTACTCCCTTCGCTCCACCATTGACAGCCGTGCCTTCATCTGCCTAGGCCCTAAGCTCTGGAATTCTCTCTCTCCTCTTTTAAGACCCTCCTTAAAATCTACTACTTTGAAAAAGCTTTTCGTCTACCCTCCAGTATTGCCGCCTTTGGCTCAGTGTTAATTCTTATCTGATTTCACTCCTGTGAAGTGCCTTGGAATGTTTTCCTGCATTGAAGGTGTTATATAAATACGTTGTTATTGTGTATTCATTTTTAGCTAATTTTGCATTTTTATTAAAACCTTAGTTGCAATAATGACTATTTTGAAGGCAGAATACCTTGTAATTCTTTTGGTTATGAAGCAAAGTTGCCTTGCAGTTACAAGTTTGCCATCTTAAAACATGATGTGGAGATGCCGGTGATGGAATGGGGTTAACAATTTTACAACACCAAGTTATAGTCCAACGATTTTATTTTTAATCCCACAAGCTTTCGGGGGCTTTCCCCTTCCTCAGGTGGTGTGTCCTGAGGAAGGGGAAAGCCCCCGAAAGCTTGTGGGATTAAAAATAAAATCATTGGACTATAACTTGGTGTTGTAAAATTGTTTACAAATCTTAAAACATCTTAGTGGAGATTCAACATATAAATTGAGGTCAAGTAAAGTTCCAATAGTATGACATGTCTACTGGTCATAAAGTGAGCTTGTTTCTAGCTCTGGGACTTTTACTCATATTTATACCCCTCAATTTTTAAAAAAGTAATGTTTGTTGGATTACAGTGTCACTGTTTCTTCTGCTCTTCACTAGGTGTATGGCTTCTCAGAGATTGTCCTCAAATTAGTTTCTATTTCTACCACTGTGGTTACTTTTCCTTCCATATTTGAATGAATGTAAACAAGATTAATGATTGCAATCTTTCCAGTGCTGTTTTAGCTCTACACTTCAGTTCAATGAAGGTCTCAGTTCAGACTAGCTCCATGCATGTGAAATGTTTCCACTGGCCACATCTGTGGTATAAACTGCTGCTTGTAAAATGGTACAGTATCCCCATGTAAAAATGTGTGCTATTTGTGGATAACCTGGATGGTGTAAATATTAAATTTAGACATTGTAGTTTTTATTCAACTATAAGCTACTTTATGATACCTGTAGGTGTTGAGGTTTTGCTGTTTGTCTCTGAAATATCTGCATAAATCCAGTCACAATGACAGTTTGCAGACCACTAATGATGAAGGGACAACTGTCCTTTTAATTGTTGTGCAAATCAGAGGGAGCAATGGCAGCTGTGAGAATGGAATGCTTTTCTACTTTTTGCATTCTGGGTCTGCGTCAAACACTCTTGGATCAGAAATAAGGTAAGGATGTGGGTAGATGTGGTATGAAGCTCCAGCTTAAGAGACGTACCTTCTAATATATTATTATGGCATTTCCAGCTACCGTGTGGCCTCCACTTTGTCAATTTAGTGCCGAATTACATGCTGCAAATTTGCATCCAAAATTTGCCCTTGAAGTTGAAGTCCTTTAATCTGGTTTCAATGTGGAAGCCAGGTAACTTGATTTTTTGGCGACTTTTCTACCTGTTCATTTGATGAAAGGAAGGAACTAATGAACAATGGGGCATTAGTAATGCTTGCAGAGCAGTTGTAGGATCCTCAAATTCTGAATGAAAGAATAAAGTCCCATGTAGTGTAATATTATTCACTATTGGTATCAACATTTGCCATGTGTGTGGTCATTAGTATGTTAATTGTTGATGAGGAAAATGGATTTTTTTTCATGATTATGGTACATATACTTCCTTATTCTGCTCCGATTACACTTGCATTAATTTAATGAGTTTTGACTTTGTTGCTATCTAATTTATCCTATAATATATTCTAAAATAATGTACAGTATAACACTTTTTAATGGCACAAAATGCTCATTTGCAACAATTTTGGCAAAATGCACTTCGTTCCTTTCAATTTTAAGCATTGAGAGCAAAAAAGGGAGAAGATAAGGCATTGTGCCTCCACACCTGGCCAAGTGGATAGGAAAAATTGGGGAACTGTTGTATGTGGGGATTCAAGGATATGAATTTATGTCCTGTTGCACTATGCCATTGTGTGACTCAGAGCGTCACCTGGTGTGCAGCTTTGCTATCCTCTGAGCTGATTTACAGAAAAGATAATTATAAGGAGGAAAGAAATTTCAATATAAAATGCTTGTGTAGCTCAGAAAACAAAATGAACAGCTTCTGTTTGGCTCAAAATTATCCTTTCTTAAACCTGAAAATATATCAAAACTAGACGGAGACTTTTTGCTCCCAAAGTAAACTGCTGTGGCAAGGTGGCAGTGTGCATCTGTTGTCCTGCGCCACAAGGTTGTGCCTACAAATAAGTGTGTTACTAGCATCTTAGCACAGAGTTCCTTATTTGGTCTTTCTGCTGTGTGAAATTGGAGGGAAAGCCACATTGGGCTATTGTAGCCGAACAGCTGAAATCCTGATTGAGAACTGTTTTCATAGAAGCCTGCAGGCAGCTCACCTATTTGCCCTTTGCCCAGCATGGCGTGTGACAAATGCAAGAAAATCCATTTTTTGGAAAAAAAAACAAAGGCTATTCCAAATGAGCACTTTTAATTTTAACAGTTTATTTTACATTTGTAGTTGATAAGCTGCTGACATTCTCCTAGCCTTCTGTCTTTGCTTCCAGGCTGCAGCCCTGTAAGACACTGCCACCATTGGGCTGGAGCTTGCTGCATACTATTTGCTGGCTCCAGCCTGCCCATCTGTTTCCTTACTTGCCTCCCATCCCACCATGCTGGTGTGCCATCGGGCTATCTGCTATTTGCTGGCCATGGTCTGTCCAGCATTTTACCCTGCTCACTTCCTGCGCCACCCCCAGACCTCCTCAGTGATGTTTGCCAATAAACCAGCGTTTCAGGTCTGAAAGTGTTTATAATACTCAAGTGTCAGTTAAGTGGCAAAGATCGGAGATGAGGGCTGAGAGGCAGTGCAGAAAACAAGCGGGGCTGTCCTCTGATTTCTCATGAGCTGTGCCCAGGATATATATTTAGCTTTCATGAATAACGACCTCTGCCATTGAATCTTCTCTTTGCCAGGCATTGAATTAAATATCCAGCAGAAATATATTTATAATTTCCCCAATTTCATGTTATGCTTAGAATTTGATAGTTAACATGATGTAAAGAGATTTACATCAAATATATTTTTTGCTTCATCAAAATATTCACAAATAGGACTATGACAGATTCTTTGAAGAAGAAGGGATCTGCTGAGGTGAATATTAGAGTAAAATATTTATACACTTCTGAGTCCCACAGCCTTACTTAAAAGTAAAATCACCTAACAAAAATAAGTTTAAAAATAATTAGCTCTACTTAGCAAGAATCAAGGTCTCTTCCCTACAACTGTCTATTTCCAGACATTGAATCAAATGTGAAGCAGGTATATATTTATAATTTTTGTATTAAAAGAAATGACATACATAACTGGAAATTCAGTTTGCCAATATTGAAAACCATGTAGTTCCTTCTCAATGAGCAGTGCAGGTGCAGGACTATTTGCATTGCCCTGGAAGCACTTGGATCAATTGCCCTTGACTCAATTCTTGTAGCTCACGCTTTTCCCCAAACAGTTTCATTCTGCTTCCCTTTTACATCTCCTTAGGTTGTTTTTGGTTTTTAAAGGTAGAGTTTCAATTCAGAAACATGATGTCGTCAAATATTTTTTAGAAAAACTATTACTATTGTGGTTGGACTTGAAACAGCAATTCGAGACCTCCGAATGGAAGAGAATGTATGTGAATGGATATAACAAGAATAAAATCTTGGCAAGAGCCCTATACTATAGAAAACAAAATTAGGCTTTCAATTCTTTCTGTGGTTTGACCCATTAACAGTTTGACAATATTATACATCTACATTAAGAATGGATTTTATAGTTAGTTGTTGTAAATTAAAAATGAACTTGAAGACTATAGTTGTTTGGGAACTGGGTGGAACTGTGGGTTTACTCCAGGACTGGAGTTACAGTTTAATTCAGGTCCATGGGATTAACATTTCCCTAAGCCCATTACCTGAAAGGTTTGTAACCTAGTTTAAGGTGATTGACAAAACAACCAAAGGTGACATGAGGAAAAACTTTTTTACACAGCGAGTGGTTAGGATCAGGAATGCACTGCTGGAGGGGGTGGTGGAGGCAGATTCAATCATGGTCTTCAAAAGGGAACTGGATAAGTACTTGAAAGGAAAAAATTTGCAGCGCTATGGGGATAGGGTGGGGGAGTGGGACTAGCTGGATTGCTCTTGCATAGAGCTGGTGTGGACTCGATGGGCCAAATGACCTTCCATGGGCTGTAACCTTTCTATGATTCTATGCTTCTAGTTCCTGTTGGGTGCCAAAACACAGCACAAAATTGCCTGTATCTTGATACTTAAAGAATGACAGCATCACACATGGAAATGCAAGGTGTGGGAAATGGAAATTTCACACTGGTGCAGTATGGGATGCTTTTGTCATATTGTTGTGAAGATTGTAAAGTTGCCACTCTTGCAATCTATCATTTATATAGCTCTTTTAATGTTTTAAAAAAAAGGCCCAAAGCAATTCACAGGGGTGTGATAATAAAAATAGATGCCGAGCCAAAAAAGGTATTAGATGAGGTGACCAAAAGCATGGTTGAAGAGATGGGTTTTGAGGAGCATCTTAAAGGAAGAGAGTGAGATGGAAAGTCGAAGGGGTTTAGGAATAGATTTCCAGAGTGTGGGTCCTTGATGGTTAAAGGTATGGCCACCAATGGTGGGGTGAAAGAGAGGAGCAATGCATAAGAGATCAGATTCAGAGGAATGCAATTCATTGGCAGTGAAGTACTTTGGGGCGCCCTAAGGATGTGAAAGGCACTATATACATACCAGTTTTTTATTTTCTTATTCATGGTACATTGTTGCAGCTACAAAAATACCCCTTCAGGAATGTCCCACTTTGTTTCTCGTATTTATCAGTGGTAGATGTAATCAAAAATTCTGTTAAATGCTCGTGCTGAGCAATCAAATTTGAAAAATTGAATAGCTCCTTTCTATCAGGTTCTTTCAGATCACTATATGTTGCTGAACTATTTCCCGTACATTTTTGTCTGAGTGCTTAAGGCAACTGTTAGCAGTGTCCTGCTCATTTTACTAGTAGAGCAGTCTGCTGCCATTGAGAATCACTGGATTTAAATCCTTGCCACAAATATGAATTGAGTTTTGGATTTCAGCCAGCTTAGTGAATGGGAGAGATAAAGGAGCTCATCTTTAAAGGGTGGTATGGAAGAAGGAAGGATTTTTGGCACATTTCCCATCTGTCAAAGTTAGAAACATGTTTCTCGACTTAAAGATGACATTTTGGAGGTAAGAAAGAACTTGAATTAACATAGTGCTTTTCATGTCCTCAAGATGTTCCAAAGCATTTCACAATGAATTAATTACTTTTGAAGTACAGTCGCTGTTCTTATGAAGGCAGCAAATATAGAACACTTTTTCACCTTGATTTGATGCCTATCACTGGCAATTCCAAAATGGTGTTCAGACGATCACGTGAATTATGGGTAATGACTAAATCTAATCCTGTAGATTCCAAAAATCAGTTGTAGTGTATGGTATCGCAACCCCGTGAAAATGTTTCTTTTAGATCTGATATATAATTTTGGAATATCCTGTTTTTTTAAAAAAAACACTTCCTGTATCACTGAACCTTCCAGTTCTGTGATCTGGCAAACTACTTTTCGAAAGGCTATCTTGAAAAGTCCAGCATGGTAAATTCCAGAGGTCTGGTAGATGGGTCAACTTTAGATACATAGAAATTTTACTTGTAAATCTTCTACAAAACAACAGAAGCTAAATCTATATCCATATCTATATGTTTTATTTTACTATCCTAGAATCTTGGGATTCGAATGACCATATTCTCAAACCGTGTTCTTGGGGTTTTGGGATCCTACGTCTCCCTTGATTTGCATTGTATCCTTTGTTATCTGTTCCATCCCAACTGCCTTTTATGCTGGTGAAGGATTTTTGTGGCGCAAGTGATCAGGATAAAAGTGACTAATAGGATGGAAATAAAAAGTTGTTACTTTTAATTCAATTTTTGCATATTCCATTCTTTTGCAATGTTTGTATGACAAAGTTCTCCAACACAACTTTTGAGTTTTGTTCTTATTGTAGTGCCTTTGCTGTTTATATAAAAAAAAAATTCTATATACCAATTTTGGTTGCAACAGAAATACTCCATTGTCGAACCTCGGGGCCTAAAGCTGTTGCAGAAACAGTGTCTGAGCCCAAGTATTTGCTGTACAAGGAAATGGTTTTGAAAATTCTTCTGATAATTACATTCACTGTGGAACAAATTTCCTGCTCTTAAGATATAAAGCAAACCATTCTGGGTGTGAGCAAACCTGTTATAATTTACAGTAGTTGAGCTAATGATGATACTCTATTGCTTAAATCTTGCTCTC
Organism: Heptranchias perlo; assembly: GCF_035084215.1. NCBI lineage: Eukaryota > Metazoa > Chordata > Chondrichthyes > Hexanchiformes > Hexanchidae > Heptranchias > Heptranchias perlo. Next base: position 67,933,045 of record NC_090331.1, on the reverse strand, counting down.
TTATCATAACAAATGTAATCTAAAAGTGTCATAATAAGACTTTAAAGGTAAGACTTGAACCATATGTTTTACTGCTGAAGCATGTATGGTGAAGTGTGGGCCCACCCTCATTAAATAATTCGTGTTTCTAGTTTTAACTGCTAATGCAAGGTTCACTGTTGCAGTTTTAATGTGGTAATAATGCCTTAACTTGTGTTTACAACAATTAATACTATGTTTAGTGTTCCTCCTCTTGTCAAAAAATATCTCTAACCACTTTGCAAGGGTAGAGGTGGACACAGAGCAAGAAGAGGAGAAATTTTGTGTGGATAAACTGCAGGCATCATGGGTGCTTTAAGGGTTTTTAAAGGCAGAGATAGGGGTAGCAAAATAAAGTAGTTTGGGAAGAGAATCCCAGACACCAGGGACCTGTTTACTAAAAGATCATCCTCCTACAGTGGGAGTGGGGAAGAAGCAATAATTGAGTTAGAGGAGCAGAGGGTGTACGCCAGGACCTATTGTTGGAGAGGATTATTCAGATAGGATGCTGTACAAGAATCTTGAAATTTGATTTGGCATGAGGATATAGTGGAACATAAAAGACAGGAGAGACTTGGGCTGAGTCACGGTGAGAAATAAATAAGCAAATTGTGCAAATATGGAAAATAAGACTCCGATGGAGGACTACTAAGGGAACGTTACAGGAATGCATCACTTGGGCCAAAATAAATTGGCTTAGAGAAATTGTCTTACTTAGAATAATTTATTTTAAAGTCTGAATAATTATTTTCTTTTAAATTTCAGTTTAAAGTTAATGAATTCTAGCAACAGCCATCATATCTTAAACGGCTTGCACCTGTAATTTTCTGAAACTTCCTGAATTGTTTTATCTGCTTCTCGAACTTTTGAGCATTGGAGATACATTGAGAAAAGGGAATCAAGGGATATGAGGATCAGGTGGGAAAGTGGAGTCGAGGCTGGCTCGAGGGGCCGTATGGCCTACTCCTGCTCCTATTTCTTATGTTCTTGTTGGATGAGATCTAGTTTATTTGAATACTCTTGTGAGTTGCAAGAAACTCGGGCTCAGATAGCATTGCTCTCCTATTGGACTGCAGGGTTTACAGTAGGTCACCAGCAAAATGAAGTCCGAAATGGAGTGAGAAGATGTTCCGTTACCATTTGATATTCGCAAGAAAAGAAATAAAATTATTACTAACTTTTGATACCTCTGAGCGTGCAAGGTAATATTTTTTTTAGGTTTCTACCCTTCAGTATCTCATTGCTTTCTTGCACAAATATCACACTGATTTATTTAATGGACAAAGTAAATGAAAACTGATGTCCCAGAGGCATTTGAATCATAATAGTTTTGTGTTACATACATGTCAATTTGAGAAAGCTTTAGATTTGCAGTGTGTTTTTATTTTCATTAATACTAGCTACTGAGTGCAGTTCAATGCACCGGGACTACATTTAAAAAATGTGGACATATATTTTGTTTTCTTTAGGCCAATTTCAGGGTCATCCTGCAGGTAAAAGTGTCTCAGAAACTATTGTAAACTGAAACTTAGCAATACTTACTTTTTTTGCTGTTTAGCTCACATTGTAAATGTTAAAGATGACAGCCAAAAGCAAATCCACTATTTTAAACCAATGTCGTGTACCTTTAAAATTATTGACTTTTGTGTGCTGCAAGATCTATCTGTAGGTTAATATTTGATGTTTTCAGGGTTTGTGGGAATTATGTATGAGGCACAAATTATTGCAGTGTAATTACTTCTATTAATATTGGCAAATGTGGCAGTCATTTTGCACACAGCAAAATCCCACTTACAGTAATGAGATAAATGATCATTTAATCTGCATTTTGGTTGGTGGCTGATGGAGGAATGTTGTCCAGGATTGTAGAGCATTTTCTGCTCTTTTTGAATTATGCCCCATGATTTTTAATGTCCCCCTGAACCACAGGGACCAAGTCTTGGGTAAAAGACGGGGCTTCCAACAATGCAACAGTTCCTCAGTACTGCACTGAAATATCAGCCAAGATTATGCGCTGAAATCCTGATATGAGACTTGAACTCATAGCTTTTTGCTACAGAGGCAAGAGTGCTACCAACTGAGTCAACCTGAACTACAAAGCACTATGGAAAGTAGCCAAGAGTCTTGCTGTTGACCATGTACTTATACTTGTAATAAAATACAGTATAATTCTATGGATGTAATTGCTTTTTAAAAAAAACCCTTTTTCAATATTCACTTGAAATGATTCCATTTTGAAAATGATAACCCCAGCACTCTGAACAATTGAAAACAAACGGCTTATAAATTGATGTTATTCTTGCTGTATTGTGGTAAGTGCGACATTTTGGAACCTTGGATGAATGTTTCACTGAGGCTACATAAAAGCTTTATTTGAGGGTGTTCCTTTCAAAGTCATCACTTCATCCATATTGCATAGTATTTAAATAGTTTGAAAATGTATTTTCTGACAGGAGGCTTCCAGAAAGTGATACACTCTCGTCCTTTCCCTGTTCTGGGTATGCTTGGAACATTGAGGCCATCTTTTGCAGCCAAGCTTGCTGTTCATTGCATCCAAATGTTATATTGTAATCAAATCACTGAATTTATGGAGCTCAAGGCCATATTATTCCCCCTTGGAAGAGGCACCTATCTTACAGCACAGGTTTACCAGTGGATATTGGGGTTTACTGCAGGTACTATCTTCATGACTCCCAGTGTTTCCAGTTCAATTCATTTTACATTGGTGCCCCTGCTGACTCCCTTTGTCTTATCTTATTCATGTAGATAAGGTGTTAGCACTGAATCTCCACCAGTGGCTTCAGAGCAGAAATATCCTTCAAAGGGTACCCCACTATCCCCTCAAGTCCTGATAGTCGATATCATCAATTTACGGTTAGGGGGGTTTTAAGGAAGTGATATTTAGGACAGAATAGGTTAAAAGGAATTGAGCTATTAGAGTCCCTGGGTCTTTACCAAGTGTGGGAGCAGGGAGTCATATGCGATATTGTAGAAAATATGATATTGTAGAAATGATGATATTGTAGAAAAAAAAATCTAATTTCCCCATAACCAATTTCCATCAACATTATACAAGTTCCGATGACATGCGAAGGATGCTATAATTCTAAGATTGAAGACCCTACTCATATGTATGATACTGGCGTATTGTTAACTACACACTAGGTGGTCCCTGATGGGAGTAAGCACATTGTAGCAATTACACTTCTCTTCTATTGCACTTGGGATGGAGACTGCTACCAGCCATGCTAGCGAATTGCAGGCCACAGGATCCAACAGTTCCAGAGTGAACAGAGTCGCTCAACCATGTTGGAGGTCTGTTAAAAATAATCATCATCCAAACTGATGTTTTTGTAAGAAGGTTAAATGTCATAACTGCACAGAATCGGGCCATTTAGCTAAATGTTGCCAGAAGCCAGTAGCTGATGCTAGAATGAAGGCAGTGAGAAGGGAAGAAGGCCCCAAGTCAGTATCGTAGCGCTGTGAAGAATAAACAGAAGAGAAAACAAAAGTACAGTGTCCATTATGTCGATTCTGACAACGAACCTGAGAAAGAAAGGGATGAAGAAGAGACTTGTTTTTCTGTATATTCTGTAACAGGGAAGGGACAACATGAAATTGTGGTCTCTGTCTGGATAGAAGGTATTAAATGTGAATTTGAGTTGGACACGGGCTGAGGTAACTATTATGTCATCAAAAGTATATGAGGAAATGTTTCAGAAAATGGCCCTTCAAAATGTCTGGTACTTGTTCACATTCTCAGTGAATTATGATTGCATGCTCGGGGTATAGTTCTTCTAGCACGTTTATTTTAAAAAATGAATATTCATTTAGCTTTTTTTCTGTTACTTGAAATCTAGAGCTCTCCCAACAACAGCAACCACAACAAACAATTATTTGCATTTACATAGCACCTTTAATGTAGAAAAACTCTACAAGGCGCTTCAGAGACCGAAACAGGAAAAAAATGGACACTAAGCCGAAGATGATCAAAAGCTTCGTCAAAGAGATGGGTTTTAAGGAGAGTCGTGAAGGAAGTGGAGAAGTGAGGAGATTTCGGGAGGGCATTCCAGAGCTTGGGGCCTAGACGGCTGAGGCATTGCTGCTATGGTGGGATGAAGGGGCGGGGGAGAGCTGATGCACAAAGGCCAGAGTCGGAACCAAGAGTTTGGGAGTGAGTTGGTGGGCTGGAGGAGGTTACAGAATTAGGGAGAGGCGAGGCCATGAAGGGATTTAACCACCATGATGGGAGATCGGGAGCCTGTGTTGGTCAGCAAGGACAGGTTATAGCTGAGCGGGGCCTGGTGTGGGATAGGGTGCAGGCAGCAGAGTTTTGGATGAGCTAAAGTTTCTGGACGGAGGTAGGCTGGCCAGGAGAGCATTGGAATAGTCAAGTCTGGAGGCATGGATGAGGATTTCAGCGGAAGGTGGGCTGAGGCAGGGGAAAAGGCGGGCAATGCTGTTGTGGAGAAAGTAGGCGGCCTTTGTGATGGAGAGTATATGGGGTTGGAAGGTCAGCTCGGAGTCAAATAGGATGCCAAGATTAAGAACAGCCTGGTTCAGTCTGAGTCAATGGCAGAAGAGGATACCCTCTCCCTCGTTGGCAAGGGTATGGAGTTTGTGGTGGGGGTCGAAGGCAATCGCTCCAGTCTTTCTAATCTTGAATTGCAATTTCTTCCAGTTAATCAATGACTGGATATCAGGTGAGCAGTCTGACAGCACTGAGGCAGTGGAGGGGTCGAGAGAGGTGATGGAGATGTAGAGCTGGTTGTCACTGTACATGTGGAAGCTGACCCCATGTCTGTGGATGATACCACCAAGGGGCCAGCATGTAAATGAGAAAGGAGGGGGCCAAGGATAGATCCTTGGGGGACTCCAGACGTAATAGTGTGGAGGCAGTAAGAGAAGTCATTGCTGGAGCTGCTGTGGCTATGATTGGAAAGGTAAGGGTGGAATCAAGCACTGAGTTGGAGAGTGGCATTGGAGGAGGATGGTGTGGTCAACTATGTCAAAGGCTGCAGAGACGACGCAGAGGGATAATGCACCACAGTCATAGAGGGTATCATTAGGTGCTGTGGCAGGGATGGAAACCTGATTAGAGTGATTCAGAGATGGAGTTATGGGGAAGATGGGCACGGATTTGGGAGGCAACACAACGATTATGAAATTGGGAGAGGAAAGGAAGGTTGGAGATAGGGCAGGAGTTTGCAAAGACAGGGATTGAGAGTGAGTTTATTGAGGCAGTGCCAATGACAGTGGCTTTGAAAGGGAGGGGGACAGCACCTGAGGAGAGGGAACCATTTACAATGTCAGTTCGCATGGGGGCTAGGAAGGCAAGTTGGCTGGTCAGCTGTTTTGTGAGAATGGGGTCAAGGGAGCAGGGTCTCACGGACAAGATGAATTCAGAGAGGGCATGAGGTGAGATAAGAGAGAACTGGAGAAAGATGTGAGTTCAGGGCTACGGCAGGGGGAAGCTTGGCTTGGTGGGTAAGGGGAGGGGGGGAAGCTGCAGAGGCAGCTGATCGGATGTTCTCAATCTTTGTGACAAAAAAGTCTATGAGCTCCTCACACTTATTGGACGGTACAGGAAAGAGGGGTATAAGGAGCCAGTTGGTAGTAGAGAGAAGCCAGAGGTTACCTTTGCTTTCCAGGATGATCCTGGAATAGTTCGGTGTTTTTTGCAGAGCACAGTGAGGCCCGATAGCACTTGATGAGATGCAGCCAGATCTCGTGGCTGAACCAATTATGTGCCTTGTCTGCTCAAGTCTGCACCCCTTGGACTTGAGGGAGCGAAGATGGAGGCCATACCAGGGGGATTGACTGGGATGGGAGAAAGTAAAGATTTTGCTGAGCACAAGAGCATTAGAGAGGGACATAAGGAAGTGGGTGAGCTGATTGAAGCTGCAGAAATATTGTAGCTAATGGAGGGCCAAAGGCTAGGCAGTTGAGATTTAGAAAGTGCAGTTATGTGACTTGGGGGATAATTTTTTTCCAGCGGTGGACACAGAAGGATATGGGGTTGGAAGACAATAGGGTGGGGATAAAAGGAAGTATGTGGAAATGGCCTTGTCTGTGATAGAGACCACGAGAGTAAAGAGGCCACAGGTGATGGTAAGGTTGAGGGAGTGGCTATACATATGGGTAGGAGAGTATATATTCATGGAGAGGTTTAGGTAAGACAGGTGGTCAGTGAATTCACAGGAGAGAGGGCAAGGGGACATGAGATGAAGATAGGAATTACCTAAGATGAGAAGACACTCAATGCAGAGGCGAAGGGAGGAAAGAGGAGAGGATGAGAAACTCAAGGTGGAACTTGGGAGGGTGGCACAAAACAAGGAATTTAATGGAGAGATGGGCATGAACATGGTGAGGTGCTCGAAGTACCAGAGTAGTAAGGGTGAGACCAAGGTGTGATTTTGTGATGAGGGCCACACTGCCACTGCAACGGTTTGGGCAGGCAAGGTGGTGGAATGTATACCCTGATGGGGAGCCTTCAATAAGGGCAAGGTGTCACCACTCATGAGCCAAGTTTCAGTCAAAACCAAGATATCAATGTAGGCCTTTACAATAAGCTTTTGGATGGCAAGGGCCTTGTTTGCAGCTGAATGGATGTTCTGGAGGGAAAAACAGAGGGAGCAGTGAATCTGTAGGCAGAGTCCAAGGCAACAGCAGTGGGTGGGGTGATTGGGATGGGAATCTGGTTGCCGAGTTTAGCCCCAGCAGGTGGACTGGGAGGGAAGGTTGGTGAGAAAAGAGGATGGGGCGGTTTGAGTTGCTCATAGAGGCAACGCTGGACGCCTCAATGGGTCCTTCGGCAAATGTCAGGAGAGAGACAGAGGGTAGCTGTGGGCTTATCCATGGCTGTTTCAAACCTGAACAATGGCAGGAGAGTATGAAGGCAGAGGAGCATTCATTGGTTGGGGTAGGTATTGGAGGGTAATGTACTGAAGAGGGGAGAAAAGAAAGGTGGCATGACTTGGTGACTGGAAGGGTAGGAGACAGGAGAGAAGGGCTCGAGAGGGGCCAGTTGAGAAAAGAAAGAGATGCATGTAAGGGGCTCTGGTCTGGAGTGGCAGCCAAAATGTGCATGTGAATAGACATGAGGGTTGAATAGACACAAGGGTGGCGGAGATTAGTAGAGACATGTCTTGGTCATAAACGGAGGACCTTTCCCCTTAATCCAGGTGCCTTGTATCGAATGGATCAAAAAAATCTGCACCCATATGTGGCACCCTCTTTTTCCTCTGCCCCAATCTATGGCCACAGCATAGGGACCAACTGGATTAGGCATGTAAGGTGACTTTATTTCAATTTTAAAATTATTTTTCTTCTAAATATACCCCCCCATCTCCCAGAAGACAATGACTTCTTGCTAGGATTTGTTTCCATGAGTGCCAGTTGTCCCCGGTACATCTGTCAAATGGCTATTCTGCTGTGCAAGCCAAGATAGTGTTGAAAGGCTATTGTCTTCAGGGAAATCCCCCATGGAACTCGATCCTGTCCTTCCCCCCCCCCCCCCCCCCCCCACCATATGATTACACGTGTGCCTTTTCTGCAGGGGTTGTTGGAAAGCAATTCAAGAGTAGGATTCCTGGTTCGCCCACACTGCTACAACAAAAAATGAAATCTTTTTTTTATTCATTCATGGGATGTGGGTGTCGCTGGCAAGGCCAGCATTTATTGCCCATCCCTAATTGCAGTTGAGAAGATGGTGGTGAGCCACCTTCTTGAACCGCTACATTCTGTGTGATGAAGGTTCTCCCACAGTGCTGTTAGGTAGGTAGTTCCGGATTTTGACCGAGCGACGGTGAAGGAACGTCGATGTATTTCCAAGTTGGGATGGTGTGTGACTTGGAGGGGAACGTGCAGGTGGTGTTGTTCCCATGTGTCTGCTGCCCTTGTCCTTCTAGTTGGTAGAGGTTGTGGGTTTGGGAGGTGCCGTTGAAGAAGCTTTGGTGAGTTGCTGCAGTGCATTCTGCAGATGATTGTCACATTATAGGTTATGAAGTTGGTGGAGTTGAGAACTTTTGCTAATTGGGATCATTAAAAGATTACTTGTGCAGTCAAGCTCTTTTTTTTAATAGCACTGAGGGAAGGAAAGTGAATCACACTGCGTCACACATAATATCTGTGTCATGATCTGCTTAACAGAATGGACAAAGCTGGAGTGTCATTATCCATGGAAAAGTTGATGGCTTGTAGAGTTTGCTCCAGACTTTGCTAAAAGGATAGCTGTCATTGCTACTTCAAATTTGAACATCTAGTAAGCCATAAGAACATAAGAAATAGGAGCAGGAGTAGGCCAGACGGCCCCTCGAGCCTGCTCTGCCATTCAATAAGATGATGGCTGATCTTTTACATCAACTCCAATTTCTCGCCCTATCCCCATATCCCATAATTCCCTGAGTGTCCAAAAATCAATCAATCTCAATCTTGAATATGCTCAACAACTGAGCATTCGCAGCACTTTGGGGTAGAGAATTCCAACGATTCACAACCCTCTGAGTAAAGAAATTTTTCCTCATCTTGGTCCTAAATGGCCGACCTCTTATTTTGAGACTATGGGGGTCGCGCTGCGCAATTAACCTGCGCCTGGTCGTTGAGATGCAGGCAGCACGTGAGATTTGTGCTGCCTGGTCATTTACCTGATATCTGCAAGCAGCCAGGCCTAGCTGCACTGTTGAGTGGCTGCTCACCAGCAGGACGGCCCCCGATATTGCATGAGTGGCTAGCAACTCGTAAAGGCAGCCTGCACCTCTTATTTGCAAAATATAAGATACGGATCTGAACCGAGATCAGACATCGCACATGTAAAACACAGATGCATGTCCCATCCCTATATTTACAAACTGTTGAGTTATGTTAAAACATTGAGTAAAGGTTGCGCACTACTAAATCCCACATCCTCTAATCTGCATGCCAGAGCTCACCGATCTGGGTTTGTACTAGGCCTGCGAGACAGCGTGCACTAAGGTTCTTTGCTGTTGCATTAGAGGCCTTGCTGCAAGAGCTGGACAGAACGAGAGTCATCCTATATCCGCAGGGGGGCAAGAGGCCCTCGCGACATATGCTCAAGAGGCAGTAGGGGACGAAGTCAATGCCAGGTGCATAGCACCACGAACATGGATGCAGTACAGGAAGATGTTCAATGATTTGACACGAGTGGTCAAGCTGAGTGAGGTCAACTGTCAAGTGGCATCTCTTACCAACTGCACCACTAGCCGCATCCACTGCTCCACACACTACACCCCCATCACCCACATACCAACAAACTCTTTCCATCAGTATCCAACTCTTCCAATCAGATGCTTCCTCTCACCCTCACACATTACCACTGTTGCAAGCTGCACACCCACATTGCACAGGTCACACACACTGGCAGCTATTCAACCATGACAGGCACATCACCCAAACATCCTGCAGGACACCGACCAACACAAGTCCCGCTTTCTTGCAGGAGAAGGTGGTGCATAACAGAAGGCAGCAAGTGGCAGTGGCTGCATAGTGCATGAATCTGCTGCGGTCTCTCAGGGTGACAGCGTTCCTGTCCCACCCCTGCCACTCTGCCAGTGCCCTTGCTGTTGCCTGTCAGTTAGCCAGCCCACTCCCTGTAGAGTATTGAAACTTTACTATGGGAACATAGGAAGATAGGAACAGGAGTAGGCCATTCAGCCCCGAGAGCCTGTTCCACCATTCAATGAGATCGTGGTTGATCTGTGAGCTAACTCCATATACCTGCCTTAGCCCCATATCCCTTAATACCTTTGGTTAACAAAAATCTACCAATGTCAGATTTAAAATTAACAATTGAGCTAGCATCAATTGCCGTTTGTGGAAGAGCATTCCAAACTTCTACCACCCTTTGCATGTAGAAGCATTTCCTAACTTCACTCCTGAAATTCCTGGCTCCAATTTTTAGGCTATGTCCCCTAGTGCCAGTATTCAAGTATAATTGTAAACAATTTTACAACACCAAGTTATAGTCCAACGATTTTATTTTTAATCCCACAAGCTTTCGGGGGCTTTCCCCTTCCTCAGGCGGTGTGGAAATGACAATTTCGAATCCTTCGCATTTTAAGATCACATAACAAAGCCTGGTGATTACTGCCCATTGCCAAGGCAATCACAGTGAGCAGACAGAAAGGTGTCATCTAAAAGGCCACTGAATATACAACCCCCCCCAAAAAAAAAGAGAGAGACAGAACGAAGACAGTCAATGACCCGTTATATTAAAAACAGATAACATTTGTTCGCTGGTGGGGTTACGTGTAGTGTGACATGAACCCAAGATCCCGGTTGAGGCCATCCTCATGGGTGCCGAACTTGGCTATTAATTTCTGCTCGACGATTTTGCGTTGTCGTGTGTTTCGAAGGCCGCCTTGGAGTACGCTTACCCGAAGGTCGGTGGCTGAATGTCCATGACTGCTGAAGTGTTCCCCGACAGGGAGAGAACCCTCCTGTTTGGCGATTGTTGCGCGGTGTCCATTCATCCGTTGTCGCAGCGTCTGCATGGTCTCGCCAATGTACCATGCTCTGGGGCATCCTTTCCTGCAACGTATGAGGTAGACAACGTTGGCCGAGTCACAGGAGTATGAACCGTGCACCTGGTGGGTGGTGTCCTCTCGTGTGATGGTGGTATCTGTGTCGATGATCTGGCATGTCTTGCAGAGGTTACCGTGGCAGGGTTGTGTGGTGTCGTGGACGCTGTTCTCCTGAAGGCTGGGTAATTTGCTGCGAACGATGGTTTGTTTGAGGTTGGGTGGCTGTTTAAAGGCGAGTAGTGGAGGTGTGGGGATGGCCATAGCGAGGTGTTCGTCATCGTTGATGACATGTTGAAGGCTGCGGAGAACATGGCGTAGTTTCTCCGCTCCGGGGAAGTACTGGACGACGAAGGGTACTCTGTTGGTTGCGTCCCGTGTTAGTCTTCTGAGGAGGTCTACACGATTTTTCGCTGTGGCCCGTCGGAACTGTCGATCGATGAGTCGAGCATCATATCCTGTTCTTACTAGGGCGTCTTTCAGCGTCTGTAGGTGTCCATCGCGTTCCTCCTCGTCTGAGCAGATCCTGTGTATTCGCAGGGCCTGTCCATAGGGGATGGCCTCTTTGACGTGGTTAGGGTGGAAGCTGGAAAAGTGGAGCATTGTGAGATTGTCCGTGGGCTTGCGGCTTGCAGTATTCAAGTAAAGGAGACCAACAAAAACAGGTACAAATGCATCAGCAGCCAGAAGCAGTAATCCAGCAACTAACCTGTAAATCCTGCATGATCCCTTTAAATAGCTCTGGTTGGGGGGTCCTCTATGCTGTTTGCAACCTGTTCAGCTATGCGAGGTTAAGACAGTGTGTTGGCTGGAGCGTTGAGTTCCAGAATCATATCTGTCCCTTTAAATCAGCGTTGCAAACTGATCTAACGCATATTCTCCTTACCTTACAAGCTGCTGGCGCTCGTTATCTGCAGGTGCAGATGGCGTCCGGCCCACGTCATGCTGGAAGCCCTATGACCCTTAGTTCTAGACTCTCCAGCCAGGGGAAGCAACCTCTCCGCGTCTACTCTGACAAGCCCTCTATCAATTTTATACGTTTCAATGAGATCACCTCTCATTCTTCTAAACTCCAGAGAATATAGGCCCATTCTACTTTGGATATTTGAATAAGAATGCATTTGTTATTTCTGCACAAGTTATTACTACCTGTAATTTGATATTTCTGTGTTCTATGTAAACTCCTGCTGAAACAGTTTTTTTTTAAAAAACGGAAAGAGCCTTTGATAAAATGCAAGACCTTCAGCTGCAGGATACAAATATACACAACTCTAGCCATGTTTACATAATCTTGAGACTTTTGTAAGGGAAAAAAGCATGATTTTTTTTGAAGAAAAAGTGTTCTTTGTGAAATACATGTACTGAGATATTTTGGAACATGACTGAATAGATGTAAAACCAATTAGAAGGTTTTCTGTGATTCCTTTCACCACCAGGGTAACCCTCTCTGCCAGAGGTTGTGTTTGTTGTGTAGAAGTGATGCTTGGTTTTTATAGCTGTAGCTATACAAATAACCACCATGGATTCCTTCGTCGTTAATATTTGATGTTTTTAATAATCTGCTTTTTCCAAGCTAATTATGCAAGTCACCTATTTGGCACTTTGTTTTTTCCATTAAATGTTTGCTTTTATTTTGTTTTTTAGTCTTTTATAGCTCTGTTGGCACGGTATATTGGCATAAGAAATAGGAGCAGACGTAGGCCATATGGCCCCTCGAGCCTGCTCCGGCATTCAATTAGATCATGGCTGATCTTTGACCTCAACCCCACCTTCCTGCCCTATCCCCATATCCCTTGATTCCCCTAGTGTCCAAAAATCTATCCATTTCAGCCTTGAATATGTTCAATAACTCAGCATCCACAGCCCTCTGGGATAGAGAATTCCAAAGATTCACAACCCCCTGCGTGAAACAATTACTCCTCATCCCAGTTTTGAATGGCCGACCCCATATCCTGCGATTATGCCCCCTAGTTCTAGACTGGGGAAATAATCTCTCAGCATCTACCCTGTCAAGCTCCCTCAGAATCTTATGTTTCAATGAGATCACCTCTCATTCTCCTAAACACCAGAGAGTATAGACCCATTCGACTCAACCTCTCTTCATAGGACAACCCTCTCATCCCAGGAATTAATTTAGTGTACCTACGTTGCACCGCCTCTAAGACAAGAATATCCTTCCTTAGATAAGGGGACCAAAACTCTACACAGTACTCCAAGTAAGGTCTCACAGTTGCCCTGTACAACTGTAATAAGGCTTCCTTACTCTTGTACTTCAACCCCCTTGCAATAAAGGCCAACATGCCATTTGCCTTCCTAATTGCTTGCTGCACCTGCATACTAACTTTTTGTGTTTCTTGTAGGACACCCAAGTCTCTCTGAACATTTAATAGTTTCTCACCATTTAAAAAATATTCTGTTTTTCTATTCTTCCGACCAAAGTGAATAACCTCACATTTCCCCACATTATACTTCATCTGCCACCTTCTTGCCCACTCACTTAACCTGTTTATATTCCTTTGCAGATTCTTTGTGTCCTCCTCACAGCTTACTTTCCCACCTAGCTTTGTCTCGTTAGCAAAGTTGGATACATTACACTCGGTCCCTTCATCTAAGTTATTAATATAGATTGTAAATAGCTGAGGCCCAAGCACTGATCCTTGCGGCACCCCACTAGTTACAGCCTGCCAACCTGAGAATGACTCGTTTATCCCTACTCTCTGTTTTCTGTCCGTTAACCAATCCTCTATCCATGCTAATATATTACCCCCAACCCCATGAGCTCTTGTGTAACCAACTTTTATGTGGTACCTTATCAAATGCCTTTTGAAAATCCAAATATACTACATCCACTGGTTCTCCTTTATCTACCCTGCTGGGTACATCCTCAAAAATAGATTTGTCAAACACGATTTCCCTTTCATAAAACTATGTTGACTCTGCCGAATCATATTATGATTTTCTAAGTGCTCTGTTAACACTTCCTTAATAATGAATTCCCAATAATGGATTGCTAAAATGCTGCACCATGAGCCCCATACTACAGTATTCCACATCTCTGTTGTGCTGTTGTGGGTAGATGGCAAACAGTGGCAAATGCGACTCAATGCCTAGCTCCCAATTTGTCCTTGCAGTGGGATACAGTTTAGTATTTGAACATTCTCATATGGTAAGTCCTGAACTTGTTAGTTCAATGTGAGAGTGAAGTCTGAGACTGTGAGACTTAATTTAACTCTTGAAGACCAGTAATGTGGCACTGGCAGAGGCCTGGAGATAGGTGTGCTGAGAATTGTGTGGAAAGTGTGGCTGGGGGCAGGGTGTGGTGGTTGAAGTCCATTTTGAAAATGAAGACGAAAATATGTACATGTTGGTAAAAGTGATAAGATTAATGGGTATACTTTAATTTTTTATTGCAAAATGAAAGATACATGGGAAAGGACATTGATCTGATAAAAATCCAGTAAGAATTTCAGTGCAAGTTAGTACTAAGAAGTAAATGTTTACAGAATTTTTAGCTTATTTGTCATGTTTGATTATTACAGAATGGGCCTTGGTACAGCCAAGATTGAAATTCTTTCAGCAATGTTTGCTGTTATGGGCTGCACTCCACATCAGAGTGTTAAAGGTTTCAATGCAAATGCTAATGTGAAAAACCAAGGTCATAAAGTGTTGAATGAGAAAACAGATAAAATTCATTCTAGGATGTAAAATTTTACCTTTTTTATGGAGCCTACCCAGGTCACTTTCATTCCTGAAGAAATTGACCCACCGCAGTTAAAATTTCTAGGAATATAACATTCTGAAATTTCTTTCTTCTTGAAAATAGTTGAGTAAGTCTCCAAGATTCAACCTCACAGTGCACACTTATCAACTTTAACAAGTTTATTTTTACAGATTACACATTGGCCCCAGTAGCACAAATCATGGAATTGTTATTGGTATACATCATTTGTGCAGAATATTGTATATTCAAATTACTGCAGTTTTCATTGTTGCATAATATGATTTTGATGTTTTGCAGACTAATTGGTAAAACTGTTTCGCCATATACAGTACTTGCAATTTTTTATATTGAGTGACTTCTGCATCTTGATTTGAGGCTATTTATGTGCTACCCCTTGTCTCTTCCTCAAATTGGATATCACAGCAGAAAAGAAAGCCCTTTATCAATGTGGTTATGAAACTAGCCACCAGGAGGTCTTTCAAAGCAGTCTGGAGATGACTGCAAGGACAAATTGGGAGATAGGTCTTGACTCGCATTTGCCACTGTTTGCCATCTACCCACAACAGCACAACAGAGATGTGGAATACTGTAGTATGGGGCTCATGGGTGTGACATGAAAACTCACCTCTCTGTGTTGCCACTTTATTGTATTTATTGCATAATGTTTAATAATCCATGCCAGGTGGTATACATCTTAAAAGTGCAAGCCATTTGTAGTTGGTTGATTTTTGAAAAACTGATATTTGCCCAGATTATCTAGCGTCTCTTGCAACTGAACAAATAAGGTTAGTGCTGGAGCTAGTTATTATGGTGTTTCCTGGCTATTTCTCAACCTGAACCTGGTTCTGCATGAGGCATTTCAATTATTTTATTGCTGCCTCCAGTCCCAATTCTAGTTGTGCGCGAGGTACTTCGACCGTTTCCTGGCTAGCTCCATAACCAACCTTTGGCGGGGTGGGGGGTGGGGAAAGGCTTTCCTGATGAGTGTGCTTGGCTGCAGATATAGCTTAATTGGGCAAAATGATGACCCTTTCTGAAGAAACATACTTATTTCAATGTGTTTGGCTCGCTATAGCCTACTGTATTGTGTTGCTTTCATAGTTCTGTTTATGGGCATTTTGATAGTTATGAAGGTCATTCCACAGAGTGGACCTTATTTCAAAAGACTTTCATTTTTGAATTTTCTGAATATAGGATGTCATTAAACAATGCTTCATATACTTGTGTCAACAACAGCAAAGCTGCCACACAACCCAAGTGTGATGCAGAAGGTAATTCTCCATCGCAGTACTGTGACATTTTATTAGACCCATATGGAATTTTTTTGGTCATTCCTTTCGTCACAGTTCTTTTCTTTTCCACGTGATGTCCCTGACACCAACACCTGTTCAAAAGCACAGATAGCAACATCCCACATCTTAATGTTGTTGCTCTCGAACCATCTGGTGATGACTGAGCATACATGAGAGGATACAAGTTTACCAACTTCTGTATTTCCCTCCCCACTTCAGGAGAATCTCCTTGTCTACTTGGCTGTACTGAGTGACTCCCTAGACATGTCTGGTGAGAGCAGCAATTTGCTATTGGGAATAGGCCTGGAATTTCCTGAATCGCACTTATGCAGAAATCATGCTGAAATTTACGGTTGTTTTTATGCTGATCTTGCCGATGGCAACTTGAGTGAAAATTTCCTGAGAATCTTAATCACATATGCTGGAACGTAGAAACGACAGTGACCATTTTCCCATACTCCTCCACTAGTTACTAAGTAGACTTCAAAATGTAATTGCAACAGAATCCTGAAAAATACCTCTATCCATGCCATTTATCAACACAAAATCACCCTGGCTCACAAGAAAAATATTCTGAAGAATCGTGATGATGCCAGTACTGCTTTTGTGACCTTTACTGGCAATCCAAGAGCTGACATTAAACCATTGCTGCAGAGAATTCTAACCAATCAGTCAACTTTGAATTTTCTTGGCCTAGGTTGTTAGGAAACAGTGCTTCAGATTCTCTGGTAAGTAACAACAAATACCACCACACAATGCGTGTGCTGCCAAGGGTAATTCCCCATCACAAGAAATTCAAGTGATCGAGGACTAACATTTTAATAAAGACTGAAAAATTTGCCGAAGTGCACCCACATTCTGGTAAATTATAGGAACATAAGAACAGGAGTAGGCCATTCAGCCCCTCGTCCCATTTGATAAGATCATGGCTGATCTGTGATCTAGCTCCATATACCTGCCTTTGGCCCATATCCCTTAATACCTTTGGTTGCCAAAAAGCTATCTATCTCAGATTTAAATTTAGCAATTGAGCTAGCATCAATTGCCGTTTGCGGAAGAGAGTTCCAAACTTCTACCACCCTTTGTGTGTAGAAATGTTTTCTAATCTCACTCCTGAAAGGTCTGGCTCTAATTTTTAGACTGTGCCCCCTACTCCTAAAATCCCCAACCAGCGGAAATAGTTTCTCTCTATCCACCCTCTCTGTTCCCCTTAATGTTTTATAAACTTCGATCAGATCACCCCTTAACCTTCTAAACACTAGAGAATACAACCCCAATTTGTGTAATCTCTCCTCGTAACTTAACCCTTAACCCGGGTATCATTCCAGTAAACCTACACTGCACTCCCTTCGAGGCCAAAATGTCCTTCCGAAGGTGCGGTGCCCAGAACTGCTCACAGTACTCCAGGTGCGGTCTAACCAGGGTTTTGTATAGCTGCAGCATAACTTCTGCCCCCTTGTACTCCAGTCCTCTAGATATAAAGGCCAGCATTCCATTAGCCTTCTTGATTATTTTCTGCACCTGTTCATGACACTTCAATGATCTATGTACCTGAACCCCTAAGTCCCTTTGGACATCCACTGTTTTTTAACTTTTTACCATTTAGAAAGTACCCTGTTCTATCCTTTTTTGATCCAAAGTAGATGACCTCACATTTGTCTACATTGAATTCCATTTGCCACAGTTTTGCCCATTCACCGAATCTATCAATATCACTTTGTAATTTTATGTTTCCATCTACATTGCTTACAATGCCACCAATCTTTGTCATCGGCAAACTTAGATATGAGACTTTCTATGCCTTCATCTAAGTCGTTAATAAATATTGTGAATAATTGAACCCCAAGACAGATCCCTGCGGGACTCCACTAGTCCCATCCTGCCAATGTGAGTACTTACCCATTATCCCTACTCTCTGTCGCCTTTTGCTCAGCCAATTTCCTAACCAAGTCCGTATTTTACCCTCTATTCCATGGGCTTCTATCTTAGCTAACAGTCTCTTATATGGGACCTTATCAAATGCCTTCTGGAAGTCCATATAAATAACATCCACTGTCCACTACTTTAGTCACCTCTTCAAAAAATTCAATCAGGTTTGTCAGGTGTGACCTACCTTTCACAAATCCATGCTGACTCTCTCTGATGAACTGAAAATTCTCGAGGTGTTCAGTCACCCTATCTTTAATTATAGACTCCAGCATTTTCCCCACAACAGATGTTAGGCTAACTGGTCTGTAATTCCCCGGTTTCCCTCTCTCTCCTTTCTTAAAAAGTGGAGTGACATGTGCAATTTTCTTGAATTTAGAGAACTTTGAAAGATTATAGTTAGAGCATCTGCAATGTGCTCACCTACTTCCTTTAAAACCCTGGGATGGAAACCATCTCGCCCTGGGGATTTGTCACTCTTTAGTGCTATTATTTTCTTCATTACTGTTGCTTTACTTATGTTAATTTTATCAAGTCCCTGTCCCCGATTCAATATTAGTTTTCTTGGGATTTCCGGCATGCTGTCCTCTTTTTCTACTGTAAATACTGACGCAAAGTAATTGTTCAACATATCTGCCATTTCCCCATTGTCAATGACAATATCCCCACTTTCAGTTTTTAAGGGGCCAACACTGCTCCTGACCACCCTCTTTTTCCTAATATAACTATAAAAGTTCTTCGTATTGATTTTGATATCCCTTGTAAGTTTCTTTTCATACTCTCTTTTTGTAGCTCTTACTATCTGTTTTGTGACCCTTTGTTGATCTTTGTATCTTTTCCATTCGCCAGGATCTGTGCCATTTTTTGCCTTTTTGTATGCCCTTTCCTTATGTCTTATACTGTCCCTTACCTCTTTAGTTGTCCATGGCTGTTTTTTTTGGCAAGTAGAGTTCTTGCCCCTCGGGTATAAACCGATTCTGTATCACGTTAAATGTTTGTTTAAACTTTTCCCACTGATCATCAGTCATTTTACCCATTAACAGATTTGCCCTGTTTACTGTGGACAGTCTCTGTCTCATCCCATTGAAGTCGGCCTTACCCAAGTCTAGAATCTTAGCAGCTGATTCACTTTTTTCCCTTTCAAACACTACATTGAACTCGATCATGTTCTGATCGCTATTGGATAGATGTTCACGCACAGTTAAGCTGTTAACTAAATCTGGTTCATTACTCATTACTAAATCTAGTATGGCTTGCCCCCTTGTTGCCTCTAGGACATACTGCTGTAGAAAACTATCCCGGACACACTCAAGAAATTAACTACCTTTCTGACAGTTGCTAGCTAGTCTGCTTTTCCCAATCTATGTGAAGGTTGAAGTCCCCCATTAAGACCACTATGCCTTTCTTACACGCTTGTCTAATCTCTGCATTTATATAATCTAGCACTTCAGAGCTGCTGCCAGGGGTCCTATACACAACTCCCATAGTCTTGGATCCTTTCCTATTTCTCAATTCAACCCATAAGGCTGCTTACCTCTCGTTATATCCTCCTTTATCATTGAAGTGATTTCATCTCTAATCACTAAGGCTACTCCTCCCCCTCTTTCATTTTCCCTATCTCTCCTGTAGACCTTATAACCCAGTATATTTAGTTCCCAATCCTGACCATCCTGGAACTCATACATAATTATACAGATCCAGAATACTGTCGATAATTGCAGACAAAATTAGAAGAAAACAGCTGTCTTATTTATTATGACAGACAAGCCAATCCAATGTAACCATGGTACTGATTAATCCCAATTTTTTAAGAAGTTCACCATGAAGAAAGAGTAAGTACCGGGTATCCAGTTGATGCAATATAGCTGCAAGCAGCTCTCTTTGTTACTTCCTATATAGAATACTATTTAATATGTTTAGCATTCTGTAGCCATTCTCTGCTGCCACTAAAGCAGTTCTTTTTTTTGTTATGACACAAAAGTACTGAAAATGTTTGTGGAACTAAATTGAGGCACATTTCCTCTTCCCCCCCCCCCCCTCACTAAAAGCTAGTAACTACCAGAGTTCAGAGGCTTATAATTTGTTCAAACTATATTTGTAGCATGCAACCTCATTTAAACACACTGATTTGTCACTGTCTAGTACTGTAATTCCTTTCTCCCTATCTTTTTATTCTTGGTGTCAGTGTATTGTACTATTTCCATTTTAGTAATGAGAGAATATGTATTTTGACAACAAAGCCCAGGGATGAGGGACTTCAGTTTTTTTTGAGAGACCAGAGAAACTGGGGTTGTTATCCTTTGAGCAGAGAAGGTTAGGGGGAGATTTAATAGAGGTGTTCAAAATTATGAAGGGTTTTGATAAAGTAAATATGGAGAAACTGTTTCTACTGGCAGGAGGGTCAGTAACTAGAGGGGACAGATTTAAGATAATTGGCAAAAGAACTAGAGGGGAGATGAGATTTTTTTCACGCAGCGAGTTATGATCTCGAATACATAACAACATAAGAAATAGGAGCAGGAGTAGGCCAATCGGCCCCTCGAGCCTGCTCCGCCATTCAATAAGTTCATGGTTGATCTGATCCTAACCTCACATCTGAAGAGCACAAGAAGCAGGAGCAGGACCCGGCCACTCGGCCCCTGGGCCCGCTCCGCTACCCACAGGGCCTTGACTGATCCAAACTCAGCTTCATGTCCAATTTCCTGCCCGCTCCCCGTAACCCTAATTCCCTTTACTTCTAGGAAACTGTCTATTTCTGTTTTAAATTTATTTAATGATGTAGCTTCCACAGCTTCCTGGGGCAGCAAATTCCACAGACCTACTACCCTCTGAGTGAAGAAGTTTCTCCTCATCCCAGTTTTGAAAGAGCAGCCCCTTATTCTAAGATTATGCCCCCTAGTTCTAGTTTCACCCATCCTTGGGAACATCCTTACCGCATCCACCCGATCAAGCCCCTTCACAATCTTATATGTTTCAATAAGATCGCCTCTCATTCTTCTGAACTCCAATGAGTAGAGTCCCAATCTACTCAACCTCTCCTCAAATGTCCGCCCCCTCATCCCCGGGATTAGCCGAGTGAACCTTCTTTGTACTGCCTCGAGAGCAAGTATGTTTTTTCTTAAGTATTGACACCAAAACTGTATGCAATATTCCAGGTGCAATCTCACCAATACCTTATATAACTGCAGCAATACCTCCCTGTTTTTATATTCTATCCCCCTAGCAATAAAAGCCAACATTCCGTTGGCCTTCTTGATCACCTGCTGCACCTGCATACTAACTTTTTGGTCTTCTTGCACTAGGACCCCCAGATCCCTTTGTACTGCAGTACTCTCCAGTTTCTCGCCATTAAGATAATAACTTGCTCTCCGATTTTTTTCCTGCCAAAGTGCATAACCTCACATTTTCCAATATTGTATTGCATCTGCCAAATCTCCGCCCACTCACCCAGCCTGTCGAGATCCCCTTGTAGGTTTTTTATGTCCTCCTCACTCTCTACTTTCCCTCCCATCTTTGTATCATCTGCAAACTTTGATATGTTACACTCGGTCCCCTCCTCCAAATCGTTAATATAGATTGTAAAGAGTTGGGGACCCAGCACCGACCCCTGCGGAACACCACTGGCTACTGGTTGCCAGTCCGAGAATGAACCATTTATCCCAACTCTCTGCTTCCCGTTAGATAACCAATCCTCCACCCATGCCAGAATATTACCCCCAATCCAGTGATTCTTTATCTTGAGCAATAATCTTTTATGTGGCACCTTGTCGAATGCCTTCTGGAAGTCTAAATACACTACGTCCACTGGTTCCCCTTTATCTACCCTGTACGTTATGTCCTCAAAGAACTCCAGCAAATTTGTCAGACATGACTTCCCCTTCATAAAACCATGCTGACTTTGTCCTATTAAATTATGTTTATCTAAATGTTCCGTTACTGTCTCCTTAATAATAGACTCCAAAATTTTACCCTGAAAGGGTAAAACATTGCCTGAAAGGGTGGTGGAAGCAGGTTTAATAGATCATTCAAAAGGGAATTGGATATATACTTGAAAAGGAAAAGATTTGCAGGGCTATGGGTAAAGAGCAAGGGAGTGGGACTAATTGGATAGTTCTTTGTGCCTGTGCTGGTTCTTTCAATGGGCTGAATGGCCCCTTCTATGATGTATGATTCAGTGATATTGCTTGGTCAGTGGAAATGGAAGGACAAATCTGATCTGAACTATCATTTTTGAGGAGGACTTTTTGCCGATTTTAAACCAACTTTTGCATTGTTGGCAGTGATTCTGTTCTGGAATTGGACATTATTATGCTGAGTCATGTGTATTAAATCAGTTGTATTGTCTCAGCTGCAAATGAGGAAAGATTCTTGTTTCGGTTCTTTCAACTCATTAAAATGTTACAACAGGCAATTGAGATATCAAACTTGAGGCAGCTGTCAGCTGTTGATATAGATGCTTTTAATTGCTTGATGAAACACAACTGAACAATATAAATGTAATAAAAACCAAAGTATTTATGACTTGGGATACATAACCAGATAAGCAGTGAAGAAATTATTCATTAAGTGGCTCCTTTCTCATAGATGACCTTTTAAACTACAAATTAAATTAAATTCAGATATATAATTCAAAGTAAATTTTAATTTTTCAAATGTGTGCAGTTTCCGTTTGAACCAATTCATGCATAACATTACATTGAATTAATGTGGAGCATATGGGCTTAAGTTCTGAGACAGGCAAAAAATAAGAATTTCAATCTTGCATTGCTGTGAAACTTCAAAATCCCATTTAACTTTTAATTTCTATTGTGAATTTCTATCTTTGTGTTTACAGATAAATTAGCGAAAGTAATTACTTGCCATATAATCGCTGATAATGGTGTCACTGTTCATGTTGTATGAAACAATAAAGGTGGACGTAAAACAAATTTGAATATGTTGGCGAGAATTGTGCCTGTAGCAGTTGTATACGCAATAAATATGTATAGGATGTTTGGTGTCCGGTTATAATTCAGTCCATCGTGCATTAGATTCCTAAATAAAGCTTATGCATGCACATGGTTAGTCACAGAATTATTAGTTCAGTTTAGCTTTCACTCTTCAGATATCCTATCTGCTCCCATCCTTTGATGTTCTGGCTGACACCAACTTTTCTGTCCCACCACACTTAAATTGCTTGGTCAAATTGCCTGCACAATGTTAACCTTTTATTTTTTTTAATCTGCGGTGAGACTTGTCTATAATATATAGCGTAAAGGGTGCAGCTCCACATCTGCAGATTTAGGTGACATATGTGAACAGCTTGAACTTTGCTCTCACAGTTTGATGGCTTTGGAACTCTTTCTTGTGGTATAGCGTTGCAAGTCTTTTTCAACTATAATGCATATATAGGATTTTCTCCTTGTGTAAATCCTTGGATTCTCATAGCTACTGCCAGTATAATAATTATAATCCTGGTTTTACATTGTTGGGATAATGAATGTCTTGTGCAGAGTTGTATGAAAAAGTTCAGTGACCACATTAATTGGTGACAGAAATTGAATATGCGAATTATTGACTGACTTAAATAAGAAAGCCATGACATACAAGTAGAAAGCTAATTACATTAACAATATCTATACTCTTGGTGCCGATGACTATGTAAATCACTTGATGTGCTTGTATGTGGCTTATGATATAATCTGAGCCCTGAGACACTGTTTTTGGAAGATCCTGGCAACTGGCAAAGTTCTCAGTAACCATTCCTCTTTATCACATGACCAAATTAAGTGTGGGCAAACTTCCAATGGTCTGTGCTACTTTGTAGCAACACCATTTGTTCAATATAAAGGGAAAATCGTTCTTTGTGCAAATACAATGAAGGCTATGTTTTTAAGACTTTTTTTAACGCATAGGATACTTCTTCCATATCTTGGGATAAATAATTTTATGCGTGAGTGCACCTATAATGTATTGTGTCTGATTATTGTGGTATGTGGGATATCCCATATTCCTCCTTGACTAAGGGGAGCCATTTCATTTCTTAAAATGAGGTGGTAGAAACATGTAAATGAAAGCACTTATGCAAACTTGTCCAGCGAGACTAGTTGCAGTATTTTTTTTTGGCAATATATGTAGTTGTGTTGCAGTGTGCACAGACTCTAGATTTATAAACAAGGATAAGTTTACTGAAGTGATTTTCGTTTTCCTGTCTGCCCTCTTAGATATAGAATCCTAAGCAATGTTATCTTGCACTTGGGTTTGTTCTAATTTTGGTGACTGATGAGGCATGGATTAGTAATACAGACATTGCATTGTCCCTGCAGAAGTAAAGTACAGATGAACAGTAGTGCACTCTGTAATTAAAGCGAAATATGATCCTGTGGAGATGTATTTTAGATTAAGGATGCTGTTCTGAAGGAATGCTGCTAGCTGAAATGTATTGCAGTGTGTTCATGTTTGTGGCTAGTCACATTTAATCCTTAAATCTGGAGCTTCAGAAATTCTCCTTGTCCAGAGGTATTGATGGAGAGCAACTAGGGTTTCAACTCTCCAGGATTGTCCTGGAGTCTCAAGGAATTAAAGATTAATCTCCTGGACACCACTGTGAATAACCTAGGTGCAAATTCATAGGGGCATTAAAAGTATTGTGTGTTTTTTCATTTTCTTTGAACACTTCTGTTTATTAGTTATAAAAATATTGGAGATGGGATGAAAGGCTTTTTGACCAAGCTGGACAGTTGAAGGTGGGAGGTGATGTGGTGAAACCTTCCAGGAATACAATACGTCAGACAAGAGTTGGCAACCCTAAGAGCAACTCCAGCACATTATACCTTCAGCCTCTGCAAATTTTAGCTGCCATTAGGCAGGGAAGGTGGTATTGCAGGAAAGTACTGAAAATTCAACAAAAATTCACAAGTTAAGATTTTATTCTGTAGAAAGAGTCGAATAGCATCAAGAAGTCTTTTTTTTGTGTGTTTTTGCAATTTTTTTACTGCAGTTATTTCACTACATTCGAAATTGCTTCTTAGCAAAGCGTTTGGGATTACTAAACATGCTTTCCTATAACATCTAAGAGTCTATCAAATTATACTGCGCAGTAACTTTTCATGTAAGAAAACTTCCTGCTTAAACTTTTGGAAAATTGCTGCTTTAGTTCTCAGTGTATTATTATAATGCTCTTTCTCCCTTTCTTCCTCCTCCTCCTCCCTCCTCCTCTTCCATTCTTGAAAGCATCAACACCTGCTGGGCTTTAGTTTTATCAATGCTGCCTGCCCTCCAGTACCTCACTCAAGTGTCCATTCTTCATGTGTACAGCTTCTTATCATTGAACAGCTTGCCACTGCTCTGAGTGTTGGCAAGCTATTCGATGATGAGGCTTCACAACTGAGCCATATCCTCTTACCCAACATCCATATATGCATTTTTCAGCAGGAGGCAATTGATGATGCCGGATCATATTTAGAAAAATAATATGCAATAGTTTGCCCATTTGGGGTGCCCGATTGTCACAACTTTTAATCCTGAATGTTTTTAACTGGGTTCTTAATGGACACGGTACATTTTTTCCTGAATTTGTTTCCACATTGACTCGGCTAATGCTGAACCGGTTTTACCAATTTCATACTTGAATTAATATTGTAACTTTTTTTGTTTTGAGGGTTAGAAGCTTGATTTGAAAATCAAATAGTGCACTTTCCATGCAACTGTTCTCTGCTGATTAGTTTAATCCCATTTAACCAGCCTGTGAAGTAAAGACAATCCACTTCTTGTAGAAAACTATATGATGTTTTACTAGGATTAGGGCTGCTTTGTAAGGTGATTGATTTAATTCTGCATATTGTCAGCAGCTTTTCTTTTTCATTATTTCCTGTACTACATGTTTGATTCTGAAGCTGTAATTAATGGGACAGCAGTGGATTGGGAGTGTGATGGTCATTGCTTCACAGTCTAAAATTTCTACCTTGAAAGCAGCATTCCAGGTGAAATATGTAAGCGTTGAAATTAATAACATTCAAAATATGCTAATAGTATTAGTTGTGGCATTTTTTTGGGGTGGTGAAAATTTGTGTTCTATATTTCCACCATCCGTAACGTTCCTTCCCAGATCGAATGCATCAGAAGACTGGATAAATTTACTAATTTAGTGACGCTGAGCTTTTACATCAAAACATGTTTTGGCTCATGTCAAAAATAAACATGGTAAAATCCTGAAATGTACATACCTTGTTCACTATTGCCCAAATGGCAATCAGTGAATATATGGAGCCAAAGCTTATTTTTATAAGCACAGTATTCTGAACAAACGAACTTCTAGGCATTTTTATTTTTGTAACTCGTAACTATGGGATTTGTTTGTGACAGCAGCTGTTTTTGGACAAAAACTACTTAACTATTTAACAGTATGTAGTTATCATTTAAAGGTGGAGTAGTTTCTGGAAGAAAGCATACTGTAATTATGATGCAATATTGCAGTACTGAACTTCCAAGCCTAGTCTTTTCTCCATCTGGAGCATGACATCAGGTGAAAAAGGATTGATAGCATTACAAAATAGGGAAGACACAACCTTAAAGGCTTGTTACAGATCTAGATCTCTCTACCATGCAAATGCAGGATACTATTTTTTTACATTTTTGTTTAGAAGGGGGGAGGGAATGTTTAGTTGTAAACTACTATACAGTTTTGTCATATTGTTGCGATCTCAATGCTGTAGCTTTCAAAAATATGTCAAATCTAAACTTGTGATCTTGTGTAAATTTCTAATGGCAGATATTCAAGTAGAATTCGTGTTCTGCAGAATGGTAGGAGGTGGGTTTATACCTGCAATTTTCTCCCATGTTGAGTTCCCAATCTCATCACCATCATGGGAAACGCAGAGCAAAAGTTGCCTAGGAGGATGGAATTGTCAGTCACTCTGGACTGCTGTTGTATATCTGTCTACTAGTGGCTGGCTATAGAACAACATTTGGCCGAGATCTGAGAACAGGTTTCCTCTCAGCCAGAGAAGATGTATGATCCTGGGAAACAAGAAAGAAATGGTGGCATGGGGGGAGGAGAAGGAAAAAAAGGTATGAAGGGATAAATGTATGGAAGCACTGAAATCTCTTTGAATTAACTGACTTTTGGATGTAGTAAAATTAAAATGCAGCAGTTCAACTTTTCTGTGGGTGAGTGTGTGTGTGTGTGTGTGTGTGTGTGTATCCATAATGTCTTATTACACATTTCTCTTTATCAAAGATTTCAAACACAGAATTCTATCAGACAAGTTAGATGCATATGTTTAATGTATAGCAGTTTGAGCTATTTCATTAGTATTGTACTAGCAAGCCTAATTAACATTTTATCCAACAAGTACCTGACACCAAAAATATGGCATTAAATTTAAGATTCTAGCAACAAAATATAAACCCCTATCTTTTTATCTTGCAACATTAAATTAGTTCATAGGAAGTTTATCTTGGATAAAGGTACAATAGTGGACAAAAAAATTCAGTCAGACTCACTTTTGTGTTAGTGGACAAACTCAAGACAGTGCCAGTAAATGGGGGAAGAAATTAATCACCAGGATCACCCATGTAGCTGTTATCTTCGCATGTTCTTTGCCTCCGAGGCCTCCAAGATCATCTTCCGGTCCAGAGTCCGCTCCGTGGAGCAGGACGAGACTTGCTCGCGCTTCTTCTTCCAAAAGGTGCACAGAGAGAGCTCTGTGATCAGCAGCCTGAAGGAAGAGGACCGCTCGGTCACGTCCTCGCAGCCCGACATACCGAGGATCTGCAAATCCTTTTATGCCGGACTGTACGACGCGAAGCCTACAGACAGCGCGGCCTCCCAGTCCTTCTTGTCGTCTATCACGGAGGTTCTAGACGACAGCAAGCAGGAGAGTCTGGATCACCTGCTAACTCTGGATGAACTGACAAAGGCCGTCCGTTCCTTCGAGAAGAGTAAGACTCCCGGAAGCGACGGCTTACCAGTGGAGTTGTACTCGGCTCTGTGGGACTGGATAGGCCCAGACCTGCTGGAAGTGTATGGGGGTATGCTCCTGGCAGGCAGCATGTCAGACTCCATGAGGAAAGGCATCATCACCCTCATCTACAAGCGGAAGGGGGAGAGGGAAGAAATCAAAAATTGGCGACCCATCTCACTACTTAACGTGGACTACAAAATTCTGTCCAAGGTCATCGCCAGTCGGGTCAAGTCAGCCCTGGAGGTGGTGATCCACCCCGATCAGACCTGTGCCGTACCTGGCAGGAAGATCTCTGATAGCCTGGCGCTACTCAGGGATACGATCGCCTACGTACAGGACAGGGGGGTGAACACCTGCCTGATCAGCCTGGACTAGGAGAAGGCCTTTGACAGAATATCCCACACATACATGATGGACGTGCTCTCCAAAATGGGGTTTGGGGAGGGAATCCGCAAATGGATCCAACTGCTCTACACAAACATCAGTAGCGCAGTTTCAATCAACGGGTGGGAATCAGAAAGCTTTCCGATCAAATCTGGAGTCAGGCAGGGCTGTCCTCTCTCCTCCGTCTTGTTCGTGTGTTGCATCGAACCCTTTGCCGAGTCCATCAGGAGGGATGCGGGCATAAGAGGGGTGACGATCCCAGGCAGCGGAGGCACTCAGGTCAAGGCCTCCCTGTACATGGACGACGTCGCCGTCTTTTGCTCGGATCAGCTGTCGGTCCGCAGATTGATGAGCATCTGCGACCAGTTCGAACTGGCCTCGGGGGCCAGGGTAAATCGTAGCAAGAGCGAGGCCATGTTCTTTGGGAACTGGACCGACCGATCCTTTGTTCCCTTCACCGTCAGGTCGGATTACCTGAAGGTGCTGTGGATCTGGTTCGGGGGGGCCGGGGCGTGCACCAAAAACTGGGAGGAGCGTATTTCTAAGGTTAAGCAGAAACTGGGACTGTGGGTTCGACGATCCCTCTTGATTGTGGGCAAGAACCTGGTCATCAGGTGCGAGGTGCTCTTGATGTTGCTGTACGTGGCGCAGGTCTGGCCCAAACCTCATTCCTGCGCCGCGACAGTCATGCGAGCCATCTTCCACTTTATATGGAGATCAAAAATGGACAGTGTCCGCAGGGACACGATGTACAAATCTCCAGAGAGAGGGGGGAAAGGCGTGCCCAACATGGCCCTCATCCTGATGGCCACCTTTGTGTGTGGCTGCATCAAGCTGTGCATAGTCCCTCGGTACGCAAACACAAAGTGTCACTCCGTGCTGAGGTTCTACCTGTCCCTGGTGTTGAGAAGGATGGGCCTGGCCACGCTGCCACGGAATGCTCCGTCCAGTTGGACCACTCCGCCCCACCTGTCCTTCGTAGAAAAGTTTGTGCAGAAAAACACCTTTGACCACAAGGCGATCAGCAAGTGGTCTGCACGTAACGTCCTCGAGACCCTGCGGGAAAAGGAGATGGTGGATCCTGTCAGTTGGTTCCCTGAGCAGACTGTCAATGTCATTTGGCAGAACGCCTCATCGCCAGAACTTTCAAACAAGTACCAAGACCTAGCTTGGCTGGTGGTGAGAAGGGCCCTTCCCGTCAGATCCTTCATGCACTCCCGGACTCTCTCTGCCACCGTGCGCTGTCCCCGAGGAAGCTGCGGTGGAGACGAGACCGTTACCCATCTCCTTCTGGAATGTGCCTTTGCAAAGAAGGCCTGGAGAGAGATGCAGTGGTATCTGTCCAGGTTCGTCCCGAGCAGTTCCGTAACACAGGATTCTGTGCTCTACAGGCTGTTCCCGGGGACGCACACTGAGACGGACATCAACTGCTGCTGGAAGACCATCAACTCGATGAAAGACGCCATTTGGTCTGCCCGAAACTTGCTGGTCTTCCAGTGCAAGGAGCTGTCCTCGACCGAGTGTTGCAGATTGGCACATTCCAAGGTCCAGGACTACGCGCTCAGGGACGCACTGAGGATGGGTGCAGCCGCCGCAAAGGCTCTGTGGGGAAAGGCAATCATTTAGAGCCTTCCCGCCACTGTATACAGAGGGGCTGAAATCAGGGAAAAAACCCCTCTGGCAGAATGTAAAATTCAAATTGATGTAATGAAATGTAAAGTACCTGTAATGAATCTCTAATGAATCACCTGTATTGATTGTGATGCAATGAGGCACCCTAGAGTGTCATGAACTATAATTATGTCCAATGTGTTCATTGAACTGTACTTGATGTAACCTGCAAATGGTATAATCTGTATTGTGTATGTTTGGAATGTGATATGACAACTGTATTGTATGTATTTCTGCAAATTTTATGAATGAAGTATATTTTTTGAAAAAAAAATGAGAAGAAAGCCTAATTACTGAATTTGTATGGATGTGCACTCTCAAATTACTATTAAAATCAGACTTGAGCTTCTACCTCTTATTAGTGGGAAACAATACCGGACTTGTAAATTCATTGTCACTATTCCATTCTGAAATATTTGAAGATCCATGTGGTTAAATAATATGGTTGAAATATACGACGTGGAATCCTATACATTCTTGTTCATTTTCTTTGGAATTTTAATATGTTTTTGTGATTGTAGCTTAGAGACTTAAACTGCGTTAATTTTTTTAATGCACAGCCTGCTAAAAGTCGGACAATTTCAAGCAACACAAACCGTATCAAATAAGTTTTTATTTTTTAAAGAAGTGCAGTCTCTAAAATTTGCTCTGTGCCGACTTCAGTATTGTTGAGGGAACAGGAAAAGGAGAAAGTAATAATTGAGTGGTCTGCTTTGGTTGTTTTTCTTCCTTTACCAATTTGGTTTCACAATAATTAATTTTGCATTACTTATTGGTAATGTGTTAAGCTTATTAGTTTTTTTAGGACTGTTGGGACACTTTTTGTTTAATGTGCTCTCATAAAAAGGAAGGGCCAATATCAAATGGCTGTCCTGGGGTTTGGGTCATGCCATATCAGTTAATTTAGGAACGTTGTGTGCTGTCAATCTAAATTCATTTGTTTTCTGAGTTCTTCATTAGATATTTAATTTATTTGAACGTGTGTATATATATTTTCTAAATAATGTAAAATGATCAAATACAAGAAGAAATTGTTCTCTCTTTTTCTCTCCTAGCCTCCGTTGGTCCAGGCAATATTTAATGGTGATCCCGATGAAGTGCGGATGTTAATTTATAAAACTGAAGATGTCAATGCTTTGGTAGGTCACTGTTAAGGTTTTGCCAAAAATATATTTCCAGAACACACAATATTCCTTTATTGAATAGTTCATAGTATGGGACCCAGAAATCTAGGTCTTACTGATGAATGCTGGTCAATTTCAGTTGACTGGACACCAGAGTCAAATGTTGCAGGGTTCACAAACCAAGCACATGTTGGCAAGACCAGGATGTTTCTCATTGGTTGGATTTGGCTGGCATTTATCATGTGTCCATGAATAATTTGCCAAATACTTGAGCAAATACTGTTGGAATTAGATTTCTCTCTATACCGTGGGAGGTTTGTGGTCTGAAATCTCATTTGCAATGACGTGTATAGATGGCCCTGTAACTTGTAGGCCGAATGAATGAACCTATTTATCACTATATAGGGTACTATTGTACACAAGCCTCCATGCAGACAATTCATTTGCATGTAATGCTGTACCTAATGGAAACTCTGTTCATGAGGGCAATAAAGTCAGTTTTCTATGACTGGTAATTTGTCTGTTCAGCAATCCTTTTGAAGGGGTGAATATACAAGATTAATTTGAAGAATTATATTGTTTCAAGTTAAGTATTTTAAGATTATTTTGTCATTGTATGGGCCCTTTTTCTCCTCATCCATCTCTTCAGGCCAGTTCCAAAGGTATTGATTTCTTGCGTATTGTTCCATGGTAACCGTCACGTACTGCCGCGTTGGCCAACTGACTATTATTTATGTCTAAGCTTTAGCAGTGTGTTGGCAGGCCATTTGACTCTGGGAGGCATCACAGCCAAACCCAACCCTGTTTTCAACCAGCATTCACAAACATCCTTCCAGCAAAGGTCATTGAAGATCAATTTGGAATATGATGCCTGACTGACATTTTTCCCCTCTCCCTAATCTTGAGGTGTTGAGGCCTATTGTTGCTTCCCTATTGCAACCCAGACTGAGATTTGCAAAATCAGCAAATATACCTGGATCTTCCTGGTCTCTCTGGCTCAACTACTGTCAGTTTGACTTAATTGATAATCTTCTCACCTCTGAGTCCGAAGGTCATGGGTTCACTCCTCACTCCCAAGATTTGAGCACTTAATCTAGGCTGACACTTCAGTGTAGTACTGAGGGAGTGCTGTATGGACATTTATCTTTTACTGTTTGTGGGACCTTGCTTTCAGAATTGTTGTTACACTTGCCTATATAACAGCGACTGCACTTGAAAAGTAATTATTTAGCTGTAAAGTGCTTTAGGATGTCTTCAGGATGTAATGAAGTGCTGCATAAATAAATGCAAAATTCTTTCTTGCTCAATGGCTAAATTCATTGAGCTGTTGGGTACGCTTTTTATGTATTAATTCAAAAGCTCCGAGAATTGCACCTGTAGTGAAGGTTTAATAATTATTGATAGCTCTAGTGTCCGAGGATTGAGCTAAGAGAAAAGACTGGAGAAGTGGGACTTTTTTGTGTTGAAAAGAGGTGCCTGAAAGTGGACCTTGGATAGTTATTTTAAAAAGATAAGGTAAATCTACAGCAATACTTCAAGGTAAAGAAAAGTTGAACTTGCATTTAAAAAAGCACCTTTCATATTCTCAGTGCTTCACAGCCAATCAATTACTTGAATTGCAGTCACTGTTTATAGCCAAACGTGGCAGCCAATTGCACGCAGCAAAGTCGCACAAGCAGCAAAGGAGATAAATGACCAGTTAATCTGTTTTTGGTGGTGTTGGTTGAGTGGGGACTTTTGGCCAGGAACTCAAGAGAACTCCCTGCACTTCTTCAAAGTGTGCCTTGAGTACACAAAAACAGTAGAATAAGGAGACTAATAAGCTGGTAAAACTGATAAAAAGATCAATTTAAGACTGACGTTAGGAAAAACTTCATGCTGATCAGCACTGGAATGGTCATCTTGAAAGATGGGGCACTGGAAACAAAATGCTTCGATTCGATCAAGAACCAATTAAATGTTATTAAAGGGGCTGTATATCAACTTTGTTTTTGTGAATTGATGAGCGAAGATGGACCGAATGGCCTATCTCATTTTGTATTTACTTTGTGATTTAATGATCACTGCACAGAATGTAAAAAGTAATTTTTCTAGCTAAAGCGTTTAGGTTCCTTGTTTCCCCCCCCCCCCCCCCTCCAAATTCTCCTCATCTCCACATATCCTTAATTGAAAGGTGACGGTGGGGTGTGGGTCAGACAGTCTGCTACCTGGTGTCTGCCCACGTTCCATGGTAATGAGCTATTATGTGTATGAGTGTCTTAATTGACCTTTTCTTACCCACGTCCTCTCCATGGAGAAGTGGCTAGCCTTTGATCAGTCCTTCACCCTGACAATATGTAGATGTTGGTAACCAATGGGTAATGTTGGCACAGAGTTGTCATTCTAGCACTGCATATTGGAACTCAAACACACTGCAGCATCATGCTGTTACTGTTGCTCCCTTCCTTTCTTAATTGATCGGAGAGAAGACTTGCCCAACGCACAGGCATTTCCATGGCTGCTATTAGTTGTGCTTCTTGATTAGTACACCAAGAATGACAAATCAAAGTCCCTCCTCTGAATGCCAAGGAAATGTGAATTGAAGCTGGGATTCTTTCTATTCAGGTGTGATCAAAAAGAGCTGATATTAGAGTTATTGTTACTAGCCTAACCTTGTTCTTGCATGTGTGATTTAGATTGGCTCTGTTTACATCACCACCTTTAGTCTGGCTTATTTATTTTGTAATTCGATTTATGTCCTGTTCCTGCTATTTATGACATTAGAATGATCAGTAATTGTAAAATCTTCATTGCAGCTGTAATTCTCGGAGCTTTTAACTTAATAAATAAAAAGCCCGGCTGAGATCACCTAACGCAGCAGAACACTGATCTGTATAGTACAGTTCCACAATGGTCAGTGCATTTACTCACCAGGAGTCTCCCCAAAAGAATTTTTAATCTCCCACCCCCCATCACACTTCCCTAATTTCCCCACCCACGAAGTTATTTACTAATGGCATTTAGAAAAAAATAGTGTATGTACTTTTACATGGTTTTAATATGCTCAATTGTAATTTTTAAAAAAGGATTCTGAGAAGCGGACGCCATTGCATGCGGCCGCCTTTCTGGGTGATGCTGAAATTATCGAGCTCCTCATCTTGTCAGGTAATTTCACCAGGTAGCATTGCTATATTTGTACTAGTTAATTCTGAAGAGCAAGTAGGGAGAGCGATGATAGTTTTTTGAACAGTGGTAATGCATACAGCATTGTGTGGAATCAAACATCACACTCATTAAAAATTCAAGGAATAGTTGTTGGATGTGTCCTGCAGATCATACGTGTTTATTATTTTTCACGTCATCCCCTGCTCCCTCCCTCTTCTTTCCACCCCCCTCCGCCATGGAAACTTTAAGACCTTGTGGGAAGAAGGGTATTGGCATGTATCTCCATGCATTGCTGGTCCTCATCTTGTGTAATATGGGGGGAAACCTCTTTGCAGTATTGTGAAAACATTTGCCAAGGACCTTATACTTGGAAGATTTCTGCAAATCCTAAATTATCGGATCCATGGAAAAGTTTTGGTGACATCGTTTTTTTGAACACTTGAAAATCTTTCATAGTGTTTGTTGCACATAAAGCAATACTTGCCTTACAATTAATGTCAGTACCAACATGATGCATTCAGTCAATATGCAAAAGAATTTTCAACTGTGAGACATGCAAAACACCTACTAAGTTGAACTGAGTCCTGTTCGCATTATAGGGTGTTGCATTCTTTATCTGTTGCATGCTGGGAGCCTATAAGTCTGAATACCAACAACTACTTGCATTTATATAGCACCTTTAATGTAGTAAAATGTCCCAAGGCGCTTCACAGGTGCGTTATGAAAAAAAAAAATTCACACCGAACCACGTAAGGAGATATTAGGACAGGTGACCAAAAGCTTAGTCAAAGAGGTAGGTTTTAGGGAGCATCTTAAAGGAGGAGAGGGTTAGGGAGGGAATTCCGGAGCTTAGGGCCTATACAGCTGAAGGCTCGGCCGCCAATGGTGGAGCGATTTAAAATGAGCGACAGTTGTCAGTCTTGGCACAGTGGTCACACTTGAGTACATTCTCTAGGATGACACTTCAATGCAGTACTGAGGGAGTGCTGCATTGTTGGTGGTGCTGTCTTTCTGACTAGACATTAAGCTGAGGCCCGTCTGCCCTCAGGTGGATATACAAGATCCTGTGACACTATTTATCCTGGCCAACATTTATCCCTCAACCGACCTCGCCAAAACAAAATGATCTGATCATTTATCTCGTTGCTGTTTGTGGGACCTTGCTGTGCACAAATTGACTGTTGCATTTGACTACATTTGAACAAGTCACTAGACTTCAAAAGTATTTTCTTGGCTGTACTGTACTTTGGGACATCCTAAGGACGTGAAAGGTGCTATACAAATGTAAGTTCTTCATAAAAGGCAGTTTGCAGCTGAGTTAGGTCGGGCATCCTAGCCATCCATCCCTGTGTTACTGTACAGTCGCCTTCTCCACCTTCTTGGCAGTTTGGGAATTTTTGGTATTCAATTGGTAATTTCCACATCCGTTCAAGTCAGTGTCTCTGAATACCCAGCTGATAACAACGACAACTTGCATTTATGTAGCACCTTGAACATAGTAAAACTTCCCAAGGCACTTGAGACAAAATTTGACACCGAGCCACGTAAAGAGATATTAGGACAGGTCAAAGAGGTAGGTTTTAAGGAGCAACTTAAAGGTGGAGAGGTTTAGGGAGGGAATTCCAGAGCTTAGGGCCTAGGCAGCTGAAGGCACAGC
Organism: Heptranchias perlo; assembly: GCF_035084215.1. Classification (NCBI taxonomy): domain Eukaryota; kingdom Metazoa; phylum Chordata; class Chondrichthyes; order Hexanchiformes; family Hexanchidae; genus Heptranchias; species Heptranchias perlo. The sequence goes on along the minus strand of NC_090331.1, from coordinate 67,897,626 downwards.
CGCCAGTGGTAGAGTGAAGGAAATGGGGGATGTGCAAGAGGGCAGAATTGGAGCAACGCAGAGATCTCAGAGGGCTGGAGAAGGCAACAGACATGGGGTGGGGGGGGGGCGGCGAGGCCATGGAGTAACCCGAACACAAGGATGGGAATTTTAAAATTGGGGCGTTGTCGGACCGGGAGCCAATGTGCATCAGCAAGCATTTAGGTGAGCGGGACTTGGTGTGAGTTAAGATACGGGCAGCAGAGTTTCGGATGAGCTCAAGCTTACGGAGGGTGGAAGATGGGAGGCTGGCCAGGAGAGCATTGGAACGTTTCGAAGAGCTAGTGTAGTCACAACAGATTCAACAAGATCCTCAATGCTGATAAACTGGATTAGAGACTGCAGTTCGTAAGTCATATTTGAGATAATTTGAATTGTATGTCCGTGAGCCCTTTGTTGATGCCACTTGACCTAATCTAGAAACTTTAAAAGGAGTGTAACATTGTAATTTTAAAGGGCAAGAAATGGTGGAATCCTTAATCCAATGTACCCAGGGAGAACCTTAGCAGTACTTATGTTTATTATCAATGCATAAGATAAAATTATCGTATTTGCCTTGTTTTTATTCTACAGGAGCTCGTGTTAATGCTAAGGATAACATGTGGTTAACCCCACTGCACCGTGCAATTGCTTCACGGAGTGATGTAAGTTTTACAACCTGACATTTTGAGAGTGTTCTTTGGAGAACATTTTGGAAAGAAATTTGAGGGACTTCTTAATTACCAAATTAAATATTGGTTGCTATGATTGATATACATATAATTAACCACTGATTGACTAAAGCACAAACTCTACTCATTCTATTTTTATATTACTGTGCTTTTGTCCTACTTTTGGTAGGTTAAATATCTACAAATAAGATAATTTATGGTTGCTACAGGTTATTTACTTTGGGCTCTATTTCATATTTCTGAGTGCCAAACCACAAGAAACTTCTATTTTTGAGTACCAAGTACAGATGAATGCTCCTGCATAAATAGTATGAATTAACTTGCATGCATTTCTAGCACAAAAGCTCATCAGAATCATGAGGAAATGATTCCCCGTTGCTGCAGGAAATATTGGAAGTACTATTTCCTCTCATGCGTCAGATAAATCATTTGTTTCATAATGGTATAATATCATTTGGGAAGTATGGATCCATTTTAAAAAAAAAACAATATTCTGTGAACGGCAGTGAGGGTCTGCTTATATTTGGTGCCTCCTTTTTCTTGGAGCTTCCCTGCAATACAATAAATAGGTTAAATTTATAAAACTGGAGCCGCTTATTCCAGTACTGAAGGTACATTACAACTTCAATGTTCACTATAAATGATGTATTAAAGGAACAGGTGTCCAAAGAAAATGTTGTCTGAAGTTTATTGGCTTAAGGTCAAACCTATGATATTTAGCAGGGAACTTGAATAGAAAAATGAAACTACTACAATTGGGTGACTAAGAGCATAAAAAGGAGGAGCAGGAATAGGCCATACGGCCCCTTGAGCCTGCTCCACCATTCAATAAGATCATGGCTGATCTTCAACCTCAACTCTACTTTCTTGCCCGATCCCCATATCCTTCGATTCCCTTAGAGTCCAAAAATCTATTGATCTCAGTCTTGAATATACTGAACGACTGAGTATCCATAGCCCTCTGGAGTAGAGCATTCCAAAGAACCACCACCCTCTGAGTGAAGAAATTCCTCCTCATCTCAGTCTTAAATCCACCCACCCCTTATCCTGAGACTATGCCCCCTAGTTCTAGATTCTCCAGCTGGGGGAAACAGCCTCTCTGCATCTACCCTGTCAAGCCCTCTAAGAATTTTATATGTTTCCATGAGATCACCTCTCATTCTTCTAAACTCCAGAGAATATAGGCCCATTCTACTCAATCTCTCCTCATTGGACAGCCCTCTCTTCCCGAGAATCAACCTAGTGAACCTTCATTGCACTGCCTCAAAAGCAAGTATATCTTTCCTTAGGTAAGGAGACCAAAACTAAAACTGTACACAGTACTCAACGTGTGGTCTCACCAAAGCCCTGTACAATTGCAGCAAGACTTCCTTACTCTTGTACTTCAACCCCCTTGCAATAAAGGCCAACATGCCATTTGCCTTCCTAATTGCTTGCTGTACCTGCATGTTAACTTTCTGTATTTCATGGACAAGGACACCCAAATCTAGCTGAACACCAACATTTAATAGTTTCTCGTCATTTAAAAAATATTCTGATTTTCTATTCTTCCTACCAAAGTGAATAACCTCACGTTTCGCCACATTATACTCCATCTGCCACCTTCTTGCCCACTCACTTAACCTGTTTATATTCCTTTGCAGATTCGTTCTGTTCTTCTCACAACTTTCGCACCTAGCTTTGTATCGTCGGCAAACTTGGATACATTAAACTCGGTCCCTTCATCTAAGTCATTAATATAGATTGTAAATAGCTGAGGCCCAAGCACTGATCCTTGCGGCATCCCACTAGTTACAGCCTGCCAACCTGAAAATGACCCGTTTATTCCTACTCTCTGTTTTCTGTCCGTTAACCAATCCTCTATCCATGCTAGTACATTACCCCAACCCTATGAGCCCTTAGCTTGTGTAACAACCTTTTGTGTGCCACCTGATCAAATGCCTTTTGAAAATCCAAATATGCAACATCCGTTGGCTCTCCTTTATCTGCCCTGCTAGTTACATCCTCAAAAAACTCAAATCGTGTTTGACAAATCTATTTTTCTTTCTTAAAACCATGTTAACTCTGCCTATTCATATTATGATTTTCTAAGTGCCCTGTTACCACTTCCTTAACAATGGATTCCAGCATTTTCCTGACGACTGATGTCAAGCTAATTGGCCAGTAGTTCCATGTTTTCTCTCTCCCTCCTTTCTTGAATAGTGGTGTTACATTTGCCACCTTCCAATCCACTAGTACCGTTCTAGAATCTAGGGAATTTTAGAAGATCATAACCAATGCATCCACTATCTCTGCAACCACCTCTTTTAGAACCCGAAGTTGTAGCCCATCAGGTCCAGGGGATTTGTTGACTTTTAGTCCCATTAATTTCTCCAGTACCTTTTCTTTACTAATATCAATTACTTTAAGCTCCTCACTCTCATTAGCCCCTTGGTTCCCCACTATTTCTGGTATGTTTTTTGTGTCTTCTACTGTGAAGACAGATACAAAATATTTGGTTAACGTTTCTGCCATTTAATTACTCCCATTATAATTTCTCCTGCCTCAGCCTCTAAGGGACCAATGTTTACTTTTGCTACTCTCTTCCTTTTTACATACTTGTAGAAGCTCTTACAGTCTGTTTTATGTTTCTTTCTAATTTAGGCTCATATTCTATTTTCTCCCTCTTAATCAATTTTTTGGTCATCCTTTGCTTGTTTCTAAAACTCTCCCAGTCCTCAGGCTTACTACTCTTCTTGACAACATTATAAGCCTCTTCTTTTAATCTAATACTATCCTTAACTTCTTTAGTTAGCCATGGGTGGATCACTTTTCCCGTGGCGTTTTTATTCCTCAATGGAATGTATGTTCGTTAAGAATTATGAAATATTTCTTTAAATGTTTGCCATTGCTTATCTACTGTCATACCTTTTAATCTAATTTCCCAATCTACCTTAGCCAACTTGCCACTCATATCTATGCAATTGGATTTATTTAAGTTTAGGACTCTAGTTTCGGACTTAAGTATGCCACTCTTGAACTCAATGTGAAATTCTATCAAATTATGATCACTCTTCCCCAGAGGAGCCCTTACTAGGAGATTACTAATTAACTTTGTCTCATTACACAGGACAAGATCTAAAATAGCCTGTTCCCTGGTTGGTTCCATGACGTATTGTTCTATGAAAATGTCTCAAATGCATTCCATGAACTCGTCCTCCAAACTACATTTGCCAATTTGATTTGTCCAGTCTATATGAAGATTAAAGTCTCCCACAAATATTGCATTACCTTTGTTACAAGCTCCTTTTATTTCTTGATTAATTCTCTGACAAACAGTATAGCTACTGTTAGGGGGGCAACAGACTATTCCCACCAATGTTTTCTGCCTCTTGTTATGTCTTATTTCTACCCGTACTGATTCTACTTCCTGATCTTCCGAGCCAAGATCCTTCCTCACTACTGTCCTTAAGTAATACAACTCTTGAAGCAAAAAAAAATGTGTTCCAAGTTTTATTTTTTTCCTTCGCTCTTTATGCGTCCCTCCTGAAAGTGATGACTTGTCCTGGTGCACAGTTCATTTCACACTTGGGGCTCTCTGACACTTTGCCCATTCTTCATGTGTGAGCAGAGTGTTGGCAAGGTCCTTGATTGCAAGTGACCATTACAACATCATATGGTATATTTATTCACTTTGCCATCAAGGGGACTCCTAAAATGTATTTTTTGTGAAATGTACCATCTTTGAGAAGACTGGCACACACCTTTTCTCCCCATATCTCCTGAAGGCGCTAACTCCTACTAGGATATGGTTATTTTGGTGCTAGGTACAGTCTGGTACCTCACCCAGCTGCCCGTTCTTTAATAGTGACTGCTGCAAGGCAATTTAGGTGATGCTAACATAAAAACTGAGCACAATTGTGATTTTATCTCATGTTCTTGTGCACTTTCTAGCAGAGTTGCTGGGTAGTGATTGGGAGTGGAAAACTTGACTGATTTTTTTTTCATCCCCTCCTCAGCCCAGGATACTAAGTTAAATATACCCCTACTGACATCCTGACTGAGATCAATAACCTCAGCTCAGAGAAGGATGACACCTGGATCTTACTAGGTTGTATGACTCAATTCTACACAAAGATAAGTAAAGATGAGGCAGACACTTCATCCCATTTTGCTCATCTGTCCATTGAAACCTACAATTGCCCATCTCCTCTTTCCCCCCACCCCCCACCCTCACCTCTTGAATGACTCGAGTTTTTGCCTACCTGGAAGACTATTCCAGATGTCGACTTCTTGTTCTGTGAAGATACCTGAACTTAAGTTTATACTAATGGCCTCTTGTCCTGCAGTTGTGATTTACCTTTAAATATTGCTCAGAATTAATTTTTTCCACTCCACTTAGTATCCTGAATACAAGATCTATTTTCATTTGGGTCCTTCAAAGGCTGAAGAATCAAGTTTTACAAACACTTCCTCATAACTCAGTCCTTTTACATTACGGGTCAGCCTCATGGCCCTTCTCTGCATTACTTCTGGGCATGTATGGTTCCCTGTGCTTTCATGATGAGAACTAAATGCTGCATCCAAGATGCAGTCTGACCAGAGTACTATATGCTTCGGTATGGCAACCAGACTTGGGTCCTACTGAATTGGTGAGTTATGGCCCAGCCATATGGTTTTGAAAATATAACACTGAGTTGTATTTGCACTTTCCTCCCCTCACTGGTTTTGTCCCTGAAAGCAAAAATGACCCAAGTGTGAAATAAGCAAAAAGAAAATACACCCTAAATGATGGTGCAAAGGTGTTGAAAATAGGGTCCTTAGTATTTTGTAGTATTGCAGATTGAATTGCACAGAATGAAAAATGCAAAGCTTATAGACTGAGAAAAATGCTTCAAACATTATTGGAAACTTCATTGCAGCCCTTAGTTAAAAGTGTTCTGAATTGGTGTGTTTTTGAAAGGATTTGTGCTATACAATTTCTTTTTGCTAAGATTGGATTATCACTAGAAAATACACTCTTCAAAACAACAGCTTTTTTGTTCAATGTTATTAGTACAACTAAAGCTGCAGTAGGTTGATTTAAACACATGGCATGAGCATTGAGCACTGATGAAATTATTTGAAATTGACTGTTGCTTTTGAATATAAATTTACTTGAATTACTTTCTGGCTTGTGTGTGCGTCACCAATGACCACTTTTGGAACTGATTTAAATTGACTTTTTAAGACTGGTTGCTCCCAAATGAGTTTTTATAACACATGTATTGGTTTCCCATAGAAAGCAGCTGTTGAGAGGTGACCTGTACAGTAAATTTCATTATACTAGATGAATCTGATAATTTGATTGAGGAACTACTGTTGCAGCCACACAAGGGATTGAAAACACTGACCTTTTAGTGTTAAGGATATTTTACATTGAAGTAGAAAGTATTGGAATTGCTGTGTAGTACGTTGACAGGTTTTGGGAGTGTGAAATACAGTTTCTGTTGGGCATACTTGTTTGCACTTTTTAAAGGTTTTTTAAAAAAAAATTAAATTGCAAAGTATTCCAACAGTAGACCAATTTGATTGACCAAGTAGTTTTATAAAACTCCATTATAACCTCTTCAGTTGTAGAGGTAAGATATGGCAAAGGCTGGCTCTTAATCAGTTGCCAATATTTATATTGAATTTTTGTTTGCAGTTAGACCACTGCAGTGGAGATCAGTATTGCGGAAGTGGTAAAGCTCTCCCGTAGATGCATAGTTTAAGCCATCCTAGCAGTGTCAGCATATGTATTGTAAACTGGATAGCAAATAGCACTCTATTACCTTGCTTTTCTGGCTGGCATGGAGGTAAGCAGCTGTGATGGATAAGAAATGGAAAGTAAATGAGCACTGTTACTGATTTCTTACAACTGAAAATTCAACAGATCTATAGTTCAGGTAATAAAATGTCTTGTGTTTTAACCACCATTGTGTCTAAGAAATGCTGATTCTTTCAGGAAGCAGTCCATGTTTTGATCAAGCACTCTGCAGATGTCAATGCTCGTGACAAAAATTGGCAGACGCCGTTGCATGTAGCTGCTGCTAACAAGGCAATGAAGTGTGCAGAAGCAATCATTCCATTGCTTAGCAGCGTCAATGTATCTGATAGAGGAGGAAGGACAGCCTTGCATCATGCTGCACTCAATGGACATATAGAGGTACGTCAAACATTCCTGCTATCGCGCGTGTGTGTGAAAGAGATGGAAATAGGGATTTGTGCTAGGAAGTAGGTGCTCGCATTCTAATTAAGAGTAAAGGTTTCCAAGCCTGTTTTGGTTAAAATACTGATTGCATTGTCAACCCTTAAAGATACATGTAATTGACCAACAATGTAGGTTGGACAAGTTGATGCTATTGCAGATCGAAGTTTGTGTGTAAAGAAGACTTCTGTTTTACTCTCTCTTTTTCATCTCGTCTCCTCCATTGGGTACCTTTCCTGGCCAGCGGAATGAGTTAGACATCTCCTCCAACTTCTCTGCAATGTTGACCTGTAGCCTTTGCTGACTGGGTGTGTGTATGTGTGTGTAAAGCAAAATCGTCGAGCAGAAATTGATAGCCAAGTTCTGCACCCATGAGGACGGCCTCAACCGGGATCTTGGGTTCATGTCACGCTACATATAGCCCCACCAGCGAAAAAAAGTTATCTGTTTTTAATACAACGGGTCATTCATTCTCTCTCTCTCTCATATCTGACCCCGTGTGTATTCAGTATTCTTGAATGTAAGGTGTCTGAACACCATCCACTCCTTTGATTGCTGTAATTATCTCTCTGCCAAGGGGTGATAACGGGCAGTTGGAAAGATTATCTGTAATCACCAGACGTTGTTCTCTGACTACATATGCGATGCTTTTACGGAAACCCTTCTTCACTCACCTGACAAAGGAGCTAAGCTCCGAAAGCTTGTGATTTAAAATAAAGCTGTTGGACTATAACCTGGTGTTGTACGACTCTGTACATTTGTCCACCCCAGTCCATCACCGGCATCTCCACATCACATCTTTTGTTTTAACCTTGGCCTCTGCACAATTCAGAACCACATATCATGAAGAATTATGGATACAAAGATGTAATCTATTATGCAGTGTGGTTGAGTTGTCATTTGATTGAGATATTTGCATGGGTTGCATCAAAGTTGATCATGTCATCATAGATAGCTATCTAAAATGGGCACCTGTGTTGTGGCAATTGTAGAGATGAGTATACAGTACATGTACAGAATTTATTTAGTGGGGTGGAATCTAGGGTTATGTTCCCCGAGGTATTGTTTATATATTTTTCCTGATGTGTATACTATTTCATATGAGAGGATATCAAAATTAAAAATGGATTAATAAGATGGACTGAAAACTGGAAGGGTGAATCATATATGTTTTGGTAATGTATTCTTGTCAAAATAATATACTTGTTTCAATAACATTATACTTGATATATGACTACTTTTTTAAGCAACAAAAATACTGTTAGAAATATTTGAATAAATTCCTCTGCCGTTCCAATAGATATTAGTTCCTTTTCTTTTAAAAGAATAAACACCTCAACTAAATATTGGACAAAGGAATGTCAACATTTTTAAGCATTCATGCACTAATATCACAAACAGTATTTTATATACGGGTTTCAAAATGAACAACTAATATTTGAACAACTGAAAATAATGGCACTAAAGAGTGACAAATCCTCAGGACCAAATGGTTTCCATTGTCAATGTTTAAAGGAAGTAGGTGAGAACATTGCAGAAGCCCTAGCTATAATCTTCCAAAGTTCTCTTGATTCAGGAATTGTTCGTTTAGATTGGAAAATTCCACATGTCACTCTATTTAAGAAAAGTGAGAGAGGGAAACCAGGGAATTATCGACCAGTTAGCCTAACATCCGTTGTTGGGAAATTACTAGAGTCTGTAATTAAGGATAGAGTGATTGAACACCTTGAAAATTTTCAGCTGATCAGAGAGAGCCAGCATGGATTTGTAAAGGGTAGGTCATGCTTGAAGAACCTGATTGGTCACCTCTTCAAAAAATTCAAAGTAGTGGACAGGGGAATGTCTATGGTTGTTGTTTATTGAATGCCTTCTGAATATCCATATAAAGTCCTTCATAAGAGACTGTTGGCTAAAGTTGAAGCTCATGGAATTGAGGGCAAATTATTGACTTGGTTTAGAAATTGGCTGAGCGGCAGGAGACAGAGAGTAGTGTTAATGGATACGTACTCAAATTGGCAGGATGTAACTAGTGCTGTCCCACAGGGATCTGTGTTGGAGCCTCAACGATTCACTATTTATTAATGACTTAGATGACGGGATAGAGAGCCACATATCCAAGTTTGCCGATGACACAAAGATAGGCAGTGTTGTAAGCAGTGTAGATGGAAGCATAAAATTAGAGAGATATTAATAGATCAAGTGAATGGGCAAAACTGTGGCAAATGGATTTCATGGACTTTATCGAATGCCTTCTGAATATCCATATAAACAACAACCATAGACATTCAAGTGTGAGGTCATCCACTTTGGACCTAAAAAGGATAGATCAGAGTACTTTCTAAATGGTGAAAAGCTCAAAACAATGGAGGTCTAATGAGACTTAGGGGTCCATGAACATAGATCATTAAAATGTAATGGACAGGTACAGAAAATCATCAAAACGGCTATCGGAATGCTGGTCTTTATATCTAGAGAACTAGAGTACAAGGGGGTAGAAGTTATGATACAGCTAAACAAAGCCCTGGTTCGACCATACCTGGAGCACTGTGTTCAGTTCTGGGCACCGCAACTTAGGAAGGATACGTTGGTCTTGGGGGGAGTGTGGCGTAGATTTACTGGAATGATAATTTAACCCCTGGAGTCAAGGTATGAGGAGAGATTACACAAACTAGGGTTGTATTCCCTGGAATTTAGAAGATTATGGGGTGATTTGATTCTTCAAAATTGGAGTTTAATTAAAATTAAAAGTGGATTAATAAGCTCCCTGAATGATGCTGCATAATAAGATCCTTGCCTTCCAAGGATGAGGGGCAAGGATGTGGTGTACTTAAATATTTACTCAGATTCCAGGATTATGTAATGGATAGGATCAAATCAATATATGGCCTACAAACCTATCATAATTATCCATTTAATTGCAGGTTCACATTTCTTATCCACTTAACGTAGTAAAACATCCCAAGGTGCTTCACAGGAGCGTAATCAGAAAAAAATTGTCACAACCAAAGAAGGAGATATTAGGACAGGTGACTAAAAGCTTGGTTAACGTGGTAGGTTTTAAGAAGCATCTTAAAGGCCTATAGACAAAACCATACATACCCAATAAAAGGCGAAGGCACCACTTGTATAGTTAAGCCACCATGGTCAACAATTGAAGTAAGAAATTGTATCAAGCTAAAAGAAAAGGCTTACACAAATGCCAGGAAAAGTGGAACTTCAATGGACAAGGAGAGCTATATAAAAAAAAATGGGATACAAAGAAAGTAATGAGGCAAAAAAAATATGGAAAAAAAACTTGCAAGGGATAGCAAAGCTAACAGCAAAAGTTTTTATAAATATGAGATAGAGTAGTAAAGGGGAATGTGGGCCCATTAAAGGCAGATGCAGGCAAAGTTATAATAGATAATAAGGAAATGACAGACTTGTTAATTGAGTAATTTGTAACCGTTTTCACAACGGAAGAAAAAGATAAAATACCAGTGATACAAGGGATACTAAAAAATAAGTCAAAGGGAGGAACTTTTTGGATTTAATACAAGTAGAAAAATATTAATAGAGAAAATAATGGGACTTAAGATAGACAAATCTCCAGGACCAGATGGTTTCCACCCCAGGCTGTTAAAAGAAATAGGTGAGGAAACTGCAGATGCATTCGTCATAATTTTCTAAGGCTCTTTAGATTCAGGAATTGTGCCTTTTTAGATTGGAAAATTATAAATGTTACTTAATTATTTAAGAAGGGAGGGAAAAACCAGGTTACTACAGACCCGACAGTTAACATCAATTGTGGAGAATCTATAATAAGGGACAAAGTGAATGAGCACTTGGACAAGTATCAGCTGATCAAAGAAAGTTGGCACAGATTTGTGAAGGATAGTTAATGTCTGACGAATCTAGTTGAATTTTTTGAGGAGGTCACTAGCATGTTGGATAGAGGAGTGTTTATGGATATTGTTTACATGGACATCCAGAAGACATTTGATAAGGTTCATCACAAGACATTATTACCAAAAATAAGTGCACACAGAATTGGAGATAATCTTGTGACATGGGTCGGTAATTGGTTGGGAGGTAGGAGAAAGAAAGTAGGAATAAAGGGTTCGTTCCCGGCTGTGGCCTTCTGCCCCTTGCTGTCCCAGCCGGCCAGCCTGTCAATGTAGCTGGCTGCCGGGCAGGAAACGGAAGAAAAAAATGGTAATGAGGTCCTGCCGTTAATATTGGCAGGACCTCCGCGCCCCCGGAATTTCTGGGTTTCCCCAACGCTCTCTTTTTTTCCCCCCCCCCCCCCCAAAATAAATCTGAGCCACGATATTCCATCTACCTCCCAACCCTTTTAAAGTGACCCTTTCCTTCAACCTTTCCAGTTTACGCTGGCACTCTTTATCCTTGTTCATATCTCACCCTCCTGAATATAACCTGGCGCTCTTCTACTCCTCCATCAAAGCTGGTATTCTTCTCCCACTCTCCCTTCCACTCAAACTGCCACTATTCTTTTTCTGTTTCTCTCTCCTTCCTTCCTCATTCAAGCTGGCATTCGCAACCCCCAAGTTCTTTGTGGAACTCTTTTCTTCCCCTCATGCACAAGTTAATGTTGGCACTTCCCATCCCCACCCAACTTCTTTACTTCCCCCCCGCACCCCGTTTCCCCCAAAGCACTTCTCCAGCTTCTGTCCCTTCTCTCTCTCCTTTATTTATCGCCCTTTCCTCTCCCCTTTGCTCTGATTCTTCCTGAATGCGACTGCTACTGGAGAGAATCCCAAGAAGAACAACTCTTCTCACGAGAATTCTGCAGCAATGGGAATCTTTTGCATTAGCAGCAGGCCTCAGGTAGAAACTGCATTGACTGATATGGGCTTTGTCTGCTTTGATTTTATTCAGCAAATACTAATTCGCTGACTTGGTCTCCAAAATGCTGGCTGTTGATGTGAAACATTGATGGTGTGCCCGCCTGAGAACAGAGACCCTGGAAGATATTTATCTTCCCTAACCTAGAAACATTCTGAGGCTGCTGGTAGCACCTCTACCGCCATCTTAGTTGAGAGGTAATTCCTACAGACTAGGGATTCCTGGTCTGTAGAAAAAGAAACATTTGTGTTTATTTGGAACTTTACACAACCTCAGGACATCCCAAACACTTTACAGCCAATGAAGTACTTTTGAGTGTAGTCATTCTCACAAATTTCCACAAAGTGGTAAAACAATCTCTTATTATTGGTTTGTTTTAAAATTAGAGCTGGATCCAATGTTTGTATTTCTTCATCAACCACAAATGTTGACTTCTCTTTTATATTTAGGAGTGACTTTACTTTGATTTTTTTTTTGTGTGTGTGTGTTCATGATTATAGATTTAACACCTAAATATCTCAGTGGATTTCCCAATGGTTAGCATGGTGCTGATTGTCATTAAGTCATGCAAATACTAAAATAATGCAAACTTATTTTGCGTCTAAAGTTCTGCTGGTGTTAAACCATCGAAAATGATTTATATTACTTCTAGAATCCCATTTGCATGTGTTTTCTTTGCTTTATGGTATTTTAACTTTTTGCTTTTGATGCCATTGTCTTGTGTATCTCATTTCAGAGGGGAATTTTGTAAAGTTTCACTTTTTTTGGCAATGAGGCCATGATGCACATAATAGATGATCAATTTGCAGCTCTTTTATTTGCCACGTTTTCTGAATATTTTCAGTTTCAGGGAGTTTTTTTTAGCATCGTTCACTTTTCACATTTCCAAGGTATCATAGTAAGATGCAGCACAGAAGGAGGCTATTCGGCCCATTGTACCTCTGCTGGCTTTTTGGTAGAGTTAGCCAATTAATTCCACTCCCCTGCTTTTTCCCCATAGCCCTGTAAATTTTTTCCCTTCAAGTATTTATCCAATTCCCTTTTGAAAGTTATTATTGAATCTACTTCCACCATGCTTTCAGGCAGTGCATTCCAGATCATTACAACTTGCTGCGTAAAAAACGTTTCCTCATGTCACCTCTGGCTCTTATGCCAATCACCTTAAATTTGTGTCCTCTGGTTACCTACCATTCATCCACCTGGAAACAGTTTCTCCTTATTTCCTCTATCAAAACTGTTGATGATTTTGAACACCTCTGTCAAATCTCCTCTTAATCTCTGCTCTGAGGCGAACAACCCCAGTTTCTCTAGTCTCCCCACATAACTGAAGCCCCTCAACCCTGGTACCATTCTAGTAAATCTCTTCTGTACACTCTACAAGGCCTTGACATCCTTCTTAAAGTGTGGTGCCCAGAATTGAACACAATACTCCAGCTGAGGCCTAACCAGTGTTTTATAAAGGTTTACCATAACTTCTCTGCTTTTGTACTCTAAGTCTCTATTAATAAAGCCCAGGATCCCATATGCTTTTTTTAACAGCCTTCTCAACTTGTCCTGCACCTTCAAAGATTTGTGTACATACACCCCCAGGTCTCTCTCTTCCTGCACCCCCTTTAAAATTGTATCATTTAGTTTATATTGCCTCTCATTCTTCCTACCAAAATGTATCACTTCACATTTCTCAGCGTTAAATTTCATCTGCCATGTGTCTGCCCATTTCACCAGTCTGTCTATGTTCTCCTGAAGTCTGTTACTATCCTCCACTTTGTTTATCACATTTCTGAGTTTCGTGTCATCTGCAAATTTTGAAATTATACCCTGTATAGCCCAGATCATCAATATATATCAAAAAGAGCAAAGGTCCTAATACTGACCCCTGGGGAACACCACTGTATACTTCCCTCCAGTCTGAAAAACAACCGTTGACCACTAGTCTCTGCTTTCTGTGCCTTAGCCAATTTTGCATCTGCACTACCGCTGTCCCTTTAATCCCATGTGTATCTATTATACCAACCGTTACTTTCGAAAACATTATTTTCATTGGATCAAGTTCAAATTGAATTTCAAATCCGTATGATGCAATGATTTTGAATTTTTAAACTTTTACTGGTGTATTTTTATTTCATTTCTCCCCTCCCTTCTCCCTCAAGATGGTAAATCTCTTATTAGCGAAAGGGGCCAATATTAACGCTTTTGATAAGAAGGACAGAAGAGCCTTGCACTGGGCAGCTTACATGGGTAAGTAATATTGTGTTCAAAATATCTCTTTGAATGATTAGACTGATTACACAATATTTAACCTACGTATAAACTGATAATTTATCACTCTTCATTTGTCGGTGAAAGATGAAATTATTTCTTGATTAGACTTTTGCCCCCTCCCCATTCAATTTTATCCTTTTTACTTGGGTGTGGATTCTTCCATGAATGCTGCCTTTTGTTTGATTACTAACTGGTATGAGGTGGGGGAGGGAAGGGTTAGATTTCCTGAATTTTCTTTTTAAGGGGAGTCATACCATATTCAAAAGATAACTTTGAGTAACCTCCACGTTTGTGCAAATGTGGTGTCAAGGAGAAATTCATGTTGTAACATTAAATTTCTTCATTGGTGACATGTTTCTTTGTGCAGTGCATTATGGGCAACCTGAAAGATATAACTTCATACATTCTATAATTTCCTAATCAATTTGATTCAGAATTTTGACCAGTAATTTGCAGGGGAGGGGGTGAGTTCTGACCACCTGACTCCCCAAAGCTTCTCTACCACCTACAAGGCACAAGTCAGGTGTGTGATGGAATAATTTCCACTTGCCTGGATTCATGCTGCTGTAACAACGCTCAAAAAGCTCAACACCAGACAGGACAGCGTTCCAGAATGGAGTTCCTTTTTGTGTCCCCAGCGCTCAAGGTCAGATCCGCTGATGTCCAGCCGGTGTTCTTCTCTGACCACTGCCTCCTACTGGCTGACTGTCAATCACAGGAGGACCAGAGGGCAGGCAGGGGGATATGGAAGCTGACCCTGGACTGTTGACCCTGGAGAACATCGAGGAACTAAAGAGGGATTACACAGGTTGGAGAACTGTAAAACCCCTCTTTGACTCAACAGTGCACTGGTGGGAAGTGATCAAGGCCAATATCAAGAGGTTCTTCATCTTCAAAGGTGTTCAGAAGGCGAGAGAGAGACAGAGGGCAGTGTCACATCTCCAGAAAAGCATGCAGGATCTGCTCCAGCAGCAGTCGATGGGGGTCGATGTCAGGGAGGAACTCAGAGAGGTGAAGGGCCAGCAAGCCTCGCTCTTCGCCTCCGAGGCCTCAAAGATCATCTTCCAGTCCAGAGTCCGCTCCGTGGAGCAGGGCGAGAAGTGCTCGTGCTTCTTCTTCCAGAAGCTGCACAGAGAAAACTCTGAACAGCAGCCTGAAAGAGGAAGACGGCTTGCTGATGTCCTCGCAGGCCGACATACTGAGGATCAGCAAATCCTTTTATGCTGCAAAGCCCACAGACAACACTGCCTCCCAGTATCAGGGAGGTCTTAGAGGACAGCGAGCGGGAGAGCATGGATCGGCCACTGACCGTGGATGAGCTGACAAAGGCCGTCCAGTACTTTGAGAAGAGTAGAACTCCAGGAAGTGACTGCTTACCAGTCGAGTTGTACTCAGGTCTGTGGGACTGGATAGGCCCAGACCTACTGGAAGTGTATGGGGGTATGCTTCTGGCAGGCAGCATGTCAGACTCCATGAGGAAAGGCATCATCACCCTCATCTACAAGCGGAAGGGGGAGAGGGAAGAAATCGGAAATTGACGACCCATTTCCTTGCTAAGTGTCGACTACAAGGTTCTGTCTGAAGCCATCATCAACGGGCTCAAGTCTGCTCTGGAGTGGGTGATCTACCTGGGCCATACCTGTACTGTACTCGGCAGGAAGATATCCCGGCAGGATAGCCTTGCGCTACTCAGGGATATGATTGCCTAAGTGCAGGACAGAGGGGTGAACACTTGCCTCATCAGTCTGGATCAGGAGAAGGCCTTGGACACAATATCCCACACGTATATGATGGACGTGCTCTCTAAAATGGGTTTTGGGGATGGAATCCACGATTGGATCCGACTGCTCTATGCGGATTTCCATAGCGCAGTCCAAATCAATGGAAAGCTCCCTGATTCCCACCCAATCAGATCTGGAGTCAGGCAGGGCTGTTCTCTCTCCGCAGCCTTGTTCGGATGTTGTATCGAGCCATTTGCCGTGCCCGTCAGGAAGCACGCAGGTATCACGAGTGTGACGATCCCAGGCAGCGGAGGCTCTCTGGTCAAGGCCTCCCTGTACATGGATGACGCCACCGTCTTCTGCTCCGACCAGCAGTCTGTCCACACGCTGATGGGCATCTGCGATCGTTTCGAACTCGGTAAAGGAGGTCCTTTGGTCTGCCCAAAACCTGATGGTCTTCCAGCTTAAGGAGCTGTCCACGACCGAGTGTCGCCACCTGGCACACTCCATGGTCCAGGAGTACATGGTGTGCGGGATGCACTGAAGTGAGGTGCGACCTACGCAAAGGCTCTATGGGGAAAGGCCACCGTTTAGAGCCCTCCCGCCATTGTATACCGAGGGTCTGGAATCAGGGAAAAACCCCCTCGGGCAGAATGTAAAATGATAAATGAAGGTAATGCAATTTACTGTATCTGCAGCCTGTAATGAAATGAAGCACCCTAGGGTGCCATGAACTGTATGTAAAATGTATGGTGTGTAACTGTTTTGATTTTACTGGGACAGTTGAATTGTACTGTATGTACCGTTGCAAATTTTATGAATAAAGTATATTTTGAAATTTTAAAAAAAAAGTCCGCTTGATTGGCAAGTGTGGCCAGACCCAGCCTTCTCAGTGTGTTGGACAGCACGTAGTGACACTTGGTGTTTGCATACAGGGGCTCTACACATGTCCTGAGGCAGCCACACACAAAGGTGGCCATCAGGATCACTGTGGCCTTGGGGATGCTCTCCACCACCACCCCGCCCCCCCCCCCCTTTGTCTGGGGTCTTGTACATGGTGACCCTGCGGACAGGTTCTACCTTGGTCCTCCAGACAAAGTGGTGACTGTGACGGCAGAGTTGTGGGGAATGGGCCAGATCCTGGCCATGTAGAGCAACACCGCGAGTACCTCGCACCTGATCACCAGGTTCCTGCCAGTTATGTGCCCCACCCACATGCCAAGCCTCTGTTTGGCCTTGGCGATCTGCTCCTCCCAGTTCTTCGTGCAGGCCAGCGACCCCCCCCCCGCACCCGAACCAGATCCCCAGCACTTTCAGGTAGTTGGAGTTGGACCTGATGGTGAAGTGGACAAAGGATCGGGTCTCCCACCTGCCAAAGAAAATGGCCTTGCTTTTATTTTGGTTCACTTTGGCCCCTGAGGTCAGTTTGAAACGGTCACAGATGCCCATCAGTGCGTGGACTGACTGGTGATCGGAGCAGAAGACGGTGACGTCGTCTATGTACAGGGAGCCCTTAGCCTGAGAGCCTCCGCTGCCTGGGATCGTCACACCCCCCCCCCCCCCCCCCCCCCGCCGATACTTGCGTCCTTCCTGATGGATGCAGCAAACGGCTCGATACAACATACGAACAAGACCGTGGAGAGAGGACACCGCTGCCTGACTCCAGATCTGATCTGGATCTGGCCACGCTGGCTGAGCAGATGCAGGACGTCCTGTCCAGCTGGACCATTCCCCACCCACCCCTACTGTCCCAAGTGGAGTAGTTCCTGAAGAGGAACCCCTTCGACCACAAGGCCGTCAGACAGTGGTCGACACAAAATGTCCTTAGAGTCCTGCAAGGAAAGGAAAGGGTGGACTCGATTGGGCTTTTTCCCGATCAAACGGTCGGTGCCATTTGGCACAATGTCTCATCGCTGGAACTGACCAACAGGCACCAGGATGTCGCCTGGATGGTGGTGAGAAAGGCTGTCCCAGTGCGGTTCTTCCTACACGCATGGAATCTCAGCCCCACCGCGAGCTGCCCTCGAAGCTGCGGCGGGGAGGAGACCGTCGCCCACCTCCTGATGGACTGCCCCTTCGCGCAGAGGGTGTGGAGAGAGATGTGTTGGTATCTATCCCGATTCATCTCCAACAGCTCGGTAACACAGGACCCTGTGCTCTAATGGGCTGTTCCCCAGGACGCACATCAAAACAGATATCAACTGCTGCTGGAAGACCATCAACTTGGTGCAGGAGGTCCTTTGGCCACCTGAAACCTACTGGTTTTCCATCTGAAAGGGCTTCCACGACCAAGTGTTGCCACCTGGCACACTCCAAGGTCCAGGAGTACGTGCTGCTGGACGCACTGAAGCGAGATGCAGCCTACGCAAAGGCTCTATGGGGAAAGGCCACCGTATAATGCCACCTCACCATGTATTGTACAGAATGTATTGGAAAATATGTACTGTGTTTTTAAAATTGTAACAATGAGATCATAGTGTATATGATCTGCACTGTATTGCTTTAAACTGCTGTGCTGCATTTTTTGCCCTATATTTGAACTGTGTGCAAACCGTGTGTATCTTTTACATTTTATGAAATAAAATAAAAAGAAGTCTGCTTGATCGGCACCTCATCCACTAGTCTAAACTTCCACCCCCTCCTGAACTGGCGTACCATGGCTGCAGTGTGTACTATGTACAGGATGCACTGCAGCAACTCGCCCAGGCTTCTTTGGCAGGACCTCCCAAACCCATGACCGTGACCAGCTAGAAGGACAAGGGCAGCAGGTGCATGGGAACACCATCACCTCCAAGTTTCCCGCCAAGTCAAATACCATCCTGATTTTTTAAAAATTATTCGTTCATGGGATGTGGGCGTTGATGGCGAGGCCAGCATTTATTGCCCATCCCTAATTGCCCTTGAGAAGGTGATGGTGAGCCGCCTTCTTGACCCAGCGACGATGAAGGAACGCCGGTATATTTCCAAGTCGGAATGGTGTGTGACTTGGAGGGGAACGTGCAGGTGGTGTTGTTCCCATGTGCTTGCTGCCCTTGTCCTTCTAGGTGGTAGAGGTCGCGGGTTTGGGAGGTGCTGTCGAAGAAGCCTTGGCGAGTTGCTGCCGTGCATCCTGTAGATGGTACACACTGCAGCCACTGTGCGCCGGTGGTGAAGGGAGTGAATGTTTAGGGTGGTGGATGGGGTGCAAATCAAGCGGTCTGCTTTGTCCTGGAAGGTGTCGAGCTTCTTGAGTGTTGTTGGAGCTGCACTCATCCAGGCAAGTCCTGACCTGTGCCTTGTAGATGGTGGAAAGGCTTTGGGGAGTCAGGATGTGAGTCACTCGCCACAGAATACCCAGCCTCTGACCTCTTGTAGCCACAGTATTTATATGGCTGGTCCAGTTAAGTTCCTGGTCAATGGTAACCCCCAGAATGTTGATGGTGGGGGATTCAGTGATGGTAACGCCATTGAATGTCAAGGGGAGGTGGTTAGACTCTCTCGTTGGAGATGGTCATTGCCTGGCATATATCGCTGTTCTTTCGCCATTGCTGGGTCAAAATTTTGGAACTCCCTACCTAACAGTATTGTGCATGCACCTCCACTACACATACTGCAGCAGTTCAAGAAAATCCTTCATCACCACCTCAGGATAACTAGGGCATACCCACATCCTGAGAATGAATAAAAAGAAAACTAAAATTAGAATTTGCTGTTTGGAGAGCTTCATCTAACTACCCCATGGATCTTTATATTTATTTATATTCTGATCTCTATTTATATTCTACATAACATCAGAGATTTAAAGTAAAATATATGTCTGGATTTGGAAAGTCATGAAGTCTAATTAATGGGTGTTAAGGGTGTAGTATTGTTGTCCATTCTCCATCTAAGATCAACATGGAATGGTGATGTATTTTAATCCATATATAATGTGAAATTTTATACTGTAGGTCATGTTGAAGTAGTTTCTTTGCTGTTGAATCATGGAGCCGAAGTTACTTGCAAGGATAAAAAGGGTTATACTCCACTACACGCAGCTGCATCTAATGGACAGATTAATGTGGTGAAACTACTGATTAATCTTGCTGTAGAGGTAGGTGTTGTTTTCTTGTAAGATGTATAGAGCTAGTGGCCATATTTTCTCCTGAAAACACATACTCTTAAATAGGTAAGCAGAAACAGGGGGATAAAAAAGTAAATTTCTAGCTCTGGTCTGTGTCTTGCTCCCAAAAAGCACTAACTTGGCTCAAAGGTAATATATTGAGCCAGAAGGTTGTTGATTCAAACTTTACTTAAGGGATTTGAGCATATAATCTCGTCTGAAACTTCAGTGTGGTATTGAAGGAGTGGTGCATTGTTGAGAGTGCTGTCTTTTGCATGAGATGTTAAACTGAGGCCACCATCTGCTTGTTCAGGTGGATGTAAAAAAATAAGTCCCATGATACTATTTGAAGACGAGCAGGGAGTTTGCCTGGTGTCCTGACCAACATTTATCCCTCAATCAACTAATTGGTCAATTATTTTATTGCTGTGCACAAATTGGCTGCTACATTATAAGTGACTACATTTCAAAAGTAAATCATTGGCTGTGAAACATTTTGGTATGCCCCGAGGATGTCAAAGACTCTAAATGTAAGATTGTAATTTTTAAAAATTGTCTTTTGTTCAAGATCGTGACGGGTTTATTAAAGGCCCATTATGATGAAGTTGTGCAGCCTTGCAGAGAGGGAAGTAGAAACAGAAAACTAACTGCCATTCAGAAGAGGTGTTTATCATACAAACAACAGATGATGCCTAGATTGGAAAAATTATCAGCGATGAATGTAGAAGATGTGGTCACATTGTCCTTATTAATCTGACCCCCATTGCTGGCACTGACACTCTTGAACTTGCAGCCACATGTTCATTCATTTCAGTGTGGCTATTTCATTCATCTGTATTAAGAAAGGACGCTTGTGTGGAGCATAAACACCGGCCTGGACCAGTTGGGCCAAATGGCTTGTTTCTGTGCTGTACATTCTATGTAAGAATGGCTGACAATGTTGACTATAATTCATTAATTTGAGTGTGTGAACTTCCAGCAGGAGTTGCCATTGGGAGTTGTGTTGAGGGACTATGCATATTTGCCAAATATCTGACAGTGCCTTCATTTTCCAGTCGGTAAAACTGGCTACACAAAATCTTTGGGTCATTTTGATTCAGCCTAATGAACTCCATAGTTGGATGAATTAGATTTTGGGCTAATGTTTGAAATGCATACTGTTACAGGTGCAGTGATTGGCTTATTTTCCGTCATCAATTTCTGAATGGTAAAATTGGGAGCATCCACCTTTTAATTGGTGGCTGTTACATGTGACAGTTATTTAACTCATTTTAAGCAAAAGAGGAAAATATACCCGTGGATGTTTCAAATCCTTGTAAGGAATCTGATCCTATTTATTTTTTAACCAGTTTAGTGTTTTAAGTTGCACAAACAAAGTTTTAAAAAGGAGAATCTATATATGTCCGAATGAAGAGGGTATTTGGAGAAAATTCAGTTTTAGGTACATGTATATAATTTTCATTTTTTTTCCTTTAAGATGCGCTTATTTTTAAAAAAAAATCACAAGACATGGTTCGTCAGGTTAGTGACTAATATAGGGCATAATTAGTACTGAGTGACTTCTTTCTCTGATATTAATTTCAAGCTGCTAATATTTTCATATTACACACTTGAGTTACTCCCCCCACATGGGACATTATAAATTTTAATGTCGATTTTAACTTTAAATATGTGACAGAAAACTTGTGTTCTAGGCAATTATGATGGCCCTAATAGTTTAATAACAAACATTAATGCTAATTACATTTACTTAAATTGCACAATATTTACTTTTTCCATGGCAGATTGATGAACCAAATGCATATGGAAATACGGCACTCCACATTGCCTGTTACAATGGACAAGATGCTGTGGTCAATGAACTTATTGACTTTGGTGCTAATGTGAACCAGCCCAACAACAAGGGATTTACTCCTTTGCACTTTGCTGCTGCCTCAACCCATGGTGCTTTGTGTCTTGAACTATTAGTTAACAATGGAGCAGATGTCAACTTCCAGGTAAACCTAAATCTTCATACCTTGTTTTGTAAAGGAATGATTTTTTTTTAACATGGTAGGTATTTATGGAGGGCAAGTAGAATTGTTCTATAAGTCTTGATTTTTCTTTAAGTCTAACCCTTGTGTCTTTTTAAAATAAGAACCTGCTTTAATCTATGGCATTAGTGATAATTACAGACTCCGAGTGTCTCACCAGTTGCTATTACACATCACCACATGCCAATGGGACGTCAGTACTGCCAATCAATTTGGAAGCTAGTTAGAGCTACTTGCACTCCTAAAAGGCATACATAATGAACTTTGAGTGCATGTGAGTTTTGTTAGTCTTTTTCTTGAAAGAGCGAGAAATCCAGGGCTCCCTTGATGGCTTAGTTGGTAAAGCCTGTGTGTCGCCGAGTCAGACAGACTAGGTTTGGTTCTCTGTGGTGAGTTAGCTCAATTGACCTCTACAGCTGCAGCATTTATAATGTGATTAGTTTTCATTTGGAGTATTTCCTGTATCAACTGAAATCTGATTATTCTCTGAATAAGTGTCTTTTGGATTTATTTGCTGTCTGTACACAAATGTAAACTGGTTGGAAAGCATTCCACTGTCTTGAAAGTTTTGCTCCTCCCTTTGTTTTTGATTAAATGCAATTTTATGAAATGTGTTTTGATACAGTAACTTTGGGATTATGTATCGTACAAAAAAGGAAATTTAACTGTTTTAAATAAGTATATTTTATGTACTTCAGTAGTTCCTGTCAAATGATGCTTTTCTGTCCCATTAAAACGTAAGGACTATTGTCCCTATCCACAAGTAAGTTTACAGATCAGTAACTGTCAGAATTTATGAAAATTAATTTGAATTACAGCATGTTCACTTATGACTGAAGTTTGTCATCTCAAAATGCGGTGATTCAGGGCTCAGCACAAGTTTGCAGAACTGGTTGGAATCTCTGATAAGCCACGTTGTTCTCTTTGTGCAGAGGAGAAGCTGGTGTCTTGTGCAACATCTGTCGAGCTGCTGAACTGATTTTGCAGCTTCCTGAGGAGAACAAACATCAGGCCTAAGCAGGGTTCCCTCAAGGAACTGTGCTTGGTCCCTTCTCTGTTCCTCATCTTAAGCAACCAGGTGGATGTTAGAACTGATATTTACTTTGTTTGATAATTCTATCCTCCGTTGATAATACTATCTAAAATGAGGAACAGCCAAATCGCTACAGGCAGATATCAACAGAATTGACAATGTTGTATTGCCTTGAGGACTAATGAGACCAAGATTAAAAGTTATGTGATGTTGCTCATTCACCTCTACTCTGTAAGGATTCCAAGCTCTTTCTATTTACAAGAGTTTCCACCAGTAAAGCTAGACTTGTTTGTCAAAAGCACAAAGATTGCAGCTGTCCTTAACATTTTAGAAAGATCCAGAAAGGCTGCATAAAATGCCAACAAAAGAATCTGATCTGAGTAATTCTGCCTGTGAATCTCTCGCAGGTAATTTAGTTACTTGGAATTTTGTCCCTTGTGCACAGAAATTCACATGTTATGTTGGACATTAGTTCCTGAACTAAGATTGTTGGAATGTGCATCATGCTATGGAAAAGCTGCAACAAGTCTCTGCAGTTTCTTAAAGTTTTTATCTGCTTCCAGCAGCAGCCAGGGTCAGATAAAGGACAGGTTAATGAGATGGGACAGGGAATAGGTTGGAGAGGTTGTGCATTGTTGCGGTGTGAACAAACGAGTACAAATCTGATGTTTGTATTTTTTTCCCCATTGCCAGTCTCACTTTAAAATTTCTACTGTTTGATGTTTAAATATCTTTTTACTGCAGCTGGATATTTTAAATGCTTTCTAAAAATTCTGTACCATCCTCTCTGGTTCCTGACAGCACCTATGTGACTCTGGCATTTAAATCTATTAATTTTCCTAGCTGCTACCTCAGACTTAGTCTCGTGGTACAGAGCCTCAATGTAATACGTGACATCTGATCTATTATCAGCACCCCTTTTTTCAGCCTCTGCAAGTTTGCCGGTTCCGCCCCTACCTTTTCTCGACTGCTGCTTTTATCACCTCGAGTCTTGACTTTGGTTACGCTCTCCTAGCCGGGCTTCTACACTTTACAATCTCATCCAGAAGGTTTTGGCCCATGGTGCTTGCCCACAGCATATGTTCTCATTCTTACCAAGGCCCAGTGGTTTCCTGTGCCCTAGCATCTTTATTTCTCAAGCCTCGCTTTAAAATCCCTCATGACCTCGCCCTACCCTATTTCTAGCTATACATCCCCACATGCATCACTGGGTTACTCGTTGTTTCCAATTCTCTCTACTCCAGCATTAATTGCCGCTCTTTCAGTTCCTACACCCTGTCTTCTGAAACAGCCCCCTCAGATCCCTTTGCCTTGCTGTTGCCTCAAAAGCATTCTCTTCAACAGTGCCCCGTTTTTTCCCCCTTCCCGTCAGCTTCAGATCAGTTGTTTTTTTCCTGTGCCTTCTGACGCCCTTTGAAATATGTCTTTGTACATGAGAAATAGTATAGAAATGTAAATTGTTGTATGATTTGTAGTTCTTGAAAATTGTGGTATTTATGTTTCTGGCTCAAAATGTTGGCATCCTTTTATTTGAAACCATTTATTATAAGCTCACAACTGTCATTTAGAAATGTAAAAAATTTAAACTGTGACACCTTGCAAAACTCAGTCAAATCTTTCTTTATAGATCAAACCAGTCTTCTCCAGGTTGCCTTAATGTAACTTAATCATGCACAAGATTAATGATTTCAGGAATCAATTATGCACACATGAATTCCAAGGCATTTGGCAAATAAGCCATTTTAGCAAAATTGTTTTCCTTTCAATCTTAGTTTTAGATAAGATGATCACACTAAAAACAATTATATCCAATCTGTCCGTCTGTCAATCTGTCTGCCTGTCTATCCATCCTTCTATCCGCCCATCCATCCATCTATCTATCTATCTATCTCTCCCTTAGTAAAATCAGCATGTCAGTGCATGCACTCGAGATGCTGCACATTGTTACAGCTGTAAAACCATCGTAAAATGCTAGGTGCATCAGAAATTGACAAACAACAATTAAATTGTTTCACCTCTGGCTCTGTTGACTTACAGCAGTTAGAATCTTAGGCCTTAAACAGACCAGCTTAAACACATCTTCACCTTAAGCAGCAGAATAAAACATTGTTCATTACAAAGTATAACACTCATACCATTATGAAACAGTGTATATCCAATTTACCATAAATCTGGGTAGGTGTGCTCGTAATATAAAAATGGCATGACTGCACACACATTCTTTATCCCATCTTGTATTCAGATGGGATATAAAGTCGGGACTGGAAATGGAAGGCAGAAAACTATTGAGTGAGTCTGGAAGGCAGAGGGAACGAAGGTTAGAAAATAAACAACAGAGGAGTTTGGCAGTCCTTTAATGTATTTACCTCAATGCAAGGAGTATAGGAACTAAGGCGGATGAGCTGAGGGCACAGATAGACACGTGGCAGTATGATATCTTAACTATTACAGAAACATGGCTTAAAGAGGGGCAGGACTGGCAGTTCAATGTCCCTGGTTAGAGTTTTCAGACGCGACAGGGGGATAAAAAAGGAGGGGGGGTGGTGGAAATCTTGGTTAAGGAAACAATTACAGTTGTGAGAAGGGATGATATTTTAGAAGGAGCATCAAATGAGGCCTTATGGGTTGAGCTAAAGAACAAAAAAGGGGCAGTCACACTACTGGGAGTGTACTATAGACCCCCAAACCGTCAGAGGGAGATAGAGGAGCAAATATGTAGGCAAGTTTCTGAAGTGGAAAAACCAAAGGGCAGTAATAGTAGGGGATTTCAACTACCCTAATATTAACTGAGATACAAACAGTGTGAATGGTATAGAGGGCACAGAATTCTTAAATTGCATACAGGAACATTTTTTTAGCCGGTATATAGCAAGCCCAATGATAGGGGGGGGGGCAGTTCTGGATTTAGTTCTAGGAAATGAAGAAGTAGCAGTGGGAAGAAGTAGCAGTGGGAGAGCATTTTGGTGGTAGTGATCATAATTTTAGCATAGTTATGGAAAAGGACAAAGACAGAGCAGTAGTTAAAGTTTTCAATTGGGGAAAGGCCAATTTTACTAAACTGAAGTGATTTAGCAGAAGTAAACTGGAAACAGCTACTTGAAGGTAAATCAGTGTCAGAGCAGTGGGAGACATTCAAAGGGGTGATTCAAGGGGTTCAGGGTAAACATGTTCCCACTAAGAAAAAGGGAGGGGCTGCCAAATCTAGAGCCCCCTGGATATCAAGAGGTATTCAGGGTAAGATGAGGCAGAAAAAGAAAGCCTATGATAGACACCAGGAACTCAATACAACGGAAAGCTTAGAGGAATATACAAAGCGCAAGGTTGAAGTTAAAAAGGAAATTAGGAAAACATAGAGAGGGCATGAAAAAATATTAGCAGGTAAAATCAAAGAAAACCCAAAGATGTTTTATAAATACATTAAGAGCAAGAGAACAACTAAGGAAAGAGTAGGGCCTATTAGAGACCAAGAAGGTAAACGATGTGTGGAAGTGGAAGATGTGGGTAGGGTTCTGAGTGAATACTTTGCATTTGTCTTCAGAAAGAAGAGGGATGATAGAGGGATTGAAGTTAAGGAGGAGGAGTGTGAAATATTGGATGGGATAAACATAGTGAGAGAGGAAGTTTTTTTTTATTCGTTCACGGGATGTGGGCGTCGCTGGCAAGGCCGGCATTTATTGCCCATCCCTAATTGCCCTCGAGAAGGTGGTGGTGAGCCGCCTTCTTGAACCGCTGCAGTCCGTGTGGTGACGGTTCTCCCACAATGCTGTTAGGAAGGGAGTTCCAGGATTTTGACCCAGCGACAATGAAGGGACGGCGATATATTTCCAAGTCGGGATGGTGTGTGACTTGGAGGGGAACGTGCAGGTGGTGTTGTTCCCATGAGACTGCTGCCCTTGTCCTTCTAGGTGGTAGAGGTCGCGGGTTTGGGAGGTGCTGTCGAAGAAGCCTTGGCGAGTTGCTGCAGTGCATCCTGTGGATGGTGCACACTGCAGCCACAGTGCGCCGGTGGTGAAGGGAGTGAATGTTAAGGGTGGTGGATGGGGTGCCAATCAAGCGGGCTGCTTTATCTTGGATGCTGTCGAGCTTCTTGGGTGTTGTTGGAGCTGCACTCATCCAGGCAAGTGGAGAGTATTCCATCACACTCCTGACTTGTGCCTTGTAGATGGTGGAAAGGCTTTGGGGAGTCAGGAGGTGAGTCACTCGCCGCAGAATACCCAGCCTCTGACCTGCTCTCGTAGCCACAGTATTTATGTGGCTGGTCCAGTTAAGTTTCTGGTCAATGGTGACCCCCAGGATGTTGATGGTGGGGGATTCGGCGATGGTAATGCCGTTGAATGTCAAGGGGAGGTGGTTAGACTCTCTCTTGTTGGAGATGGTCATTGCCTGGCACTTATCTGGCGCAAATGTTACTTGCCACTTATGAGCCCAAGGCTGGATGTTGTCCAGGTCTTGCTGCATGCAGGCTCGGACTGCTTCATTATCTGAGGGGTTGCGAATGGAACGGAACACTGTGCAGTCATCAGCGAACATCCCCATTTCTGACCTTATGATGGAGGGAAGGTCATTGATGAAGCAGCTGAAGATGGTTGGGCCGAGGACACTGCCCTGAGAAACTCCTGCAGCAATGCCCTGGGGCTGAGATGACTGGCCTCCAACAACCACTACCATCTTCCTTTGTGCCAGGTATGACTCCAGCCACTGGAGAGTTTTCCCCCTGATTCCCATTGACTTCAATTTTACTAGGGCTCCTTGGTGCCACACTCGGTCAAATGCTGCCTTGATGTCAAGGGCAGTCACTCTCACCTCACCTCTGGAATTCAGCTCTTTTGTCCATGTTTGGACCAAGGCTGTAATGAGGTCTGGAGCCGAGTGGTCCTGGCAGAACCCAAACTGAGCATCGGTGAGCAGGTTATTGGTGAGTAAGTGCCGCTTGATAGCACTGTCGACGACACCTTCCATCACTTTGCTGATGATTGAGAGTAGACTGATGGGGCGGTAATTGGCCGGATTGGATTTGTCCTGCTTTTTGTGGACAGGACATACCTGGGCAATTTTCCACATTGTCGGGTGGATGCCAGTGTTGTAGCTGTACTGGAACAGCTTGGCTAGAGGCGCAGCTAGTTCTGGAGCACAAGTCTTCAGCACTACAGCTGGGATGTTGTCGGGGCCCATAGCCTTTGCTGTATCCAGTGCACTCAGCCGTTTCTTGATATCACGTGGAGTGAATCGAATTGGCCGAAGACTGGCTTCCGTGATGGTGGGGATATCGGGAGGAGGCTGAGATGGATTATCCACTCGGCACTTCTGGCTGAAGATGGTTGCAAACGCTTCAGCCTTGTCTTTTGCACTCACGTGCTGGACTCCGCCATCATTGAGAATGGGGATGTTTGCAGAGCCTCCTCCTCCCGTTAGTTGTTTAATTGTCCACCACCATTCACGACTGGATGTGGCAGGACTGCAGAGCTTTGATCTGATCCGTTGGTTGTGGAATCGCTTAGCTCTGTCTATAGCATGTTGCTTCCGCTGTTTAGCATGCATGTAGTCCTGAGTTGTTGCTTCACCAGGTTGGCACCTCATTTTTAGGTACGCCTGGTGCTGCTCCTGGCATGCTCTTCTACACTCCTCATTGAACCAGGGTTGATCCCCTGGCTTGTTGGTAATGGTAGAGTGAGGAATATGCCGGGCCATGAGGTTACAGATTGTGCTGGAATACAATTCTGCTGCTGCTGATGGCCCACAGCGCCTCATGGATGCCCAGTTTTGAGCTGCTAGATCTGTTCTGAATCTATCCCATTTAGCACGGTGGTAGTGCCACACAACACGTTGGATGGTGTCCTCAGTGCGAAGACGGGATTTCATCTCCACGAGGACTGTGCGGTGGTCACATCCATGGACAGATGCATTTGCGACAGGTAGATTGGTGAGGACGAGGTCAAGTAAGTTTTTCCCTCGTGTTGGTTCGCTCACCACCTGCCGCAGGCCCAGTCTAGCAGCTATGTCCTTCAGGACTCGGCCAGCTCGGTCAGTCGTGGTGATGGACATTGAAGTCCCCCACCCAGAGTACATTCTGTGCCCTTGCTACCCTCAGTGCTTCCTCCAAGTGGTGTTCAACATGGAGGAGGACTGATTCATCAGCTGAGGGAGGACGGTCGGTGGTAATCAGCAGGAAGTTTCCTTGCCCATGTTTGACCTGATGCCATGAGATTTCATGGGGTCCAGAGTCAATGTTGAGGACTCCCAGGGCCACTCCCTCCTGACTGTATATCACTGTACCGCCACCTCTGGTGGGTCTGTCCTGCCGGTGGGACAGGACATACCCAGGGATGGTGATGGAAGAGTCTGGGACGTTGGCTGAAAGATATGATTCTGAGTATGGCTATGTCAGGCTGTTGCTTGACTAGTCTGTGGGACAGCTCTCCCAATTTTGGCACAAGTCCCCAGATGTTAGTAAGGAGGACCTTGCAGGGTCGACTGGGCTTGGTGTTTTGCCGTTGTCGTGTCCGGTGCCGGGTGGTCCGTCCGGTTTTATTCTTATTATGACTTTTCGTAGCGAGATTTTACAACTGAGTGGCTTGCTAGGCCATTTCAGAGGGCAATTAAGAATCAACCGCATTGCTGTGGGTCTGGAGTCACATATCGGCCAGACCGGGTAAGGGCGGCAGGCTTCCTTCCCTAAAGGATGTTAGTGAACCAGATGGGTTTTTACGACAATCCGGTAGTTTCATGGCCATCATTACTGATACTCGTATTTTAATTCCAGATTTTTATTTTAATTAATTGAATTTAATTAATTAATTGAATTTAAATTCGCCAGCTGCCGTGGCGGGATTTGAACTCATGACTCTGGATTTTAGTCCAGGCCTCTGGATTACTAGCCCAGTAACATAACCACTATGCTATTAAGGGGATTAGCATCTTTGAAAGTGGATAAATCACCAGGGCCGGATGAAATGTATCCCAGGCTGTTGAAAGAAACCAGGGAGGTAATAGCGGAGGCTTTAACAATTATTTTCCAAACTTCAATGGATACAGGCGTAGTGCCGGAGGATTGGAGGACTGCTAACGTTGTACTGTTGTTTAAAAAGGGAGCGAAGGATAGATCGAGTAATTACAGGCCAGTCAGCCTAACCTTGGCGGTGGGCAAATTATCGGAATCAATTCTGAGGGACAGGATAAACTGTCACTTAGAAAGTCACGGACTAATCAAGGACAGTCAGCACGGATTTGTTAAGGGGAAGTTGTGTCTGACTAACTTGATTGAATTTTTCGAGGAGGTGACCAGGAGGATTGATGAGGGTAGCGCAATTGATGTAGTCTACACGGATTTTAACAAGGCTTTTGACAAGGTCCCACGTGGCAGATTGGTCAAAAAAGTAAAGGCCCATGGGATCCAAGGGAATGTGGCAAATTGGATCCAAAATTGGCTCAGTGGCAGGAAGCAAAGGGTAATGGTCGATGGGTGTTTTTGTGACTGGAAGGCTGTTTCCAGTGGGGTGCTGCAGGGTTCATTACAGGTCCTTTGCTTTTTGTGGTATACATTAACGATTTGGACTTAAACGTAGGAGGCATGATTAAGAAATTTGCGGATGACACAAAGATAGGCCGTGTGGTTGAGAGTGAGGAGGAAAGCTGTAGACTGCAGGAAGATATCAGTGGGCTGGTCAGTTGGGCAGAAAAGTGGCAAATGGAGTTCAATCTGGAGAAGTGTGAGGTAATGCATTTGGGGAGAGCAAACAAGGCAAGGGAATACACAATAAATAGGAGGATACTGAGAGGTGTAGAGGAAGTGAGGGACCTTGGAGTGCATGTCCACAGATCCCTGAAGATAGCAGGACAGGGTAGATAAGGTGGTTAAGAAGGCATATGGAATACTTTCCTTTATTAGCCGAGGCATAGAATATAAAAGCAGGGATGTTATGCTGGAACTGTATAAAACAATAGTTTGAGTACTGCGCACAGTTCTGGTCGCCACATGACAGGAAGGATGTAATTGCACTAGAGAAGGTGCAGAGGAGATTTACAAGGATGTTGCCAGGACTGGAGAATTTTAGCTGTGGTGACAGATTGGATAGGCTGGGGTTTTCCTTGGAACAGAGTAGGCTGAGGGGTGATTTGATTGAGGTGTACAAAATTATGAGGGGCCTAGATAGAATGGATAGGAAGGACCTATATTCCTTAGTGGAGGGGTCAATAACCAGGGGGCATAGATTTAAAGTGATTGGTAGAAGGATTAGAGCGGAAATTAGGAAAACAATTTTCACGCAGAGGGTAGTGGGGGTTTGGAACTCACTGCCTGAGAGGGTGGTAGAGGCAGAAACCCTCAACTCATTTAAAAAATACCTGGATGTGCACCTGAAGGGCCGAGAACTGCACGGCTATGGACCAAATGCGGGAAAGTGGGATTAGGCTGGGTGGCTCGTTCCTCAGCCGGCGCAGACAAGATAGGCTGAATGGCCTCCTTCTGTGCCGTAAATTTTCTATGATTCTATGAACACTTCAAGACATCACGTGTGTGAGGTTTATAAGTAAATTTCGACTACACTTTCAAGTGGATGTAAAAGAGCCCATGGCAATAGTTGTGGAAGAGCAGGGTACTTCTGGTGTCCTGGCCAATATTTATCCTTCAACCAACATCACTGAAATAGGTTATCTGATCACTTATCTCATTACTATTTGTGGGACCTTGCTGTGTGCAAATTGGCTGCTGAGTTGCCAATTACAATTATATTACAACAATGACAACACTTCAAAAGTACTTCATTGACTGTGAAGTGCTTTGGGATGCCCTGAGGTTGTAAAAAGTGCTATATAAGTGCAATTTCTTTCTTTCCTTCACAGTTGTCTTTGGAGTATTTTCACTTAGGCTTATCAGTGATGCTGAGGCATCTAACATTGCAATTCACATCCTTTCCTGTTCTTCCAAGAGCTATTACTCTGTTGGCTGCAAAGCGATCACTACACCGTGCCTGCAGTTCCCAGGATGAGTGTCTGTGGTGTGGAGAAGCTCCCAGCATGCATCAGTATGATTATCGATGCAACAACTTGAAGGCTGCCTCTTCTCAGGCTATAACACTAATTGAGTTTTCTTTCTGATTTAAAAATCAGCTGGAATATGAACTTCAGAAAATATTTTGAAGTAAGATTTGACAGGAAAATTCTTTGCAAGTGCTAGGAGGTTGATGAGAACAAATGTGCTTTTTTGTATACCGAGAATCCAAAAATAACCAATGTTGACAAAGGTTTATTTAAGCAGCTATGATATTGATTTATTTATATGACTGCAGTGGGTAAAAAAAAAAGTTATTTTCCAGGAATATTCAGTGTCTCTGGGCAGAGCTCTTACAGACTTCTTTTGCTCCTGTGTACACTGCAGTACCCCTCGATCCGAAAGCTTTTAAATGAAATATGAACCTTGTTATCTTTCAGAGTAAAGACGGCAAGAATCCATTGCACATGACTGCAGTCCATGGCCGATTCACACGATCACAAACACTCATTCAAAATGGTATGTTCTAATTTTTTTTTGCACTGGAGCTGTTTGAGGTTTCACAAATCCTTGTGAGCATGGCTATTCTGGAAGAGCCATCATGGCTAAAATCCAAACTTAAATATGATAATGAAGGACTGTTCTCATACTTCCGATTGTTGGAGAGTAAAAAATTTAATTCAGTGATCTTAATTTACTAAGCACATCGGAGTTGGAACCAGAAAAATTGTTCTGTTATTCACTGTTTATATTCTTAAGGTTTTACTGTAATTGACTCTTCATGTTAACTGTGCTGTATTAAAGCTTTTCCTAATGAGTTTAGTTTTCATTGGAATAATGAATAAATATTTATTTTTTATACAAATAGTATGGATTCCTTTTAATTTCAACATTTTTACTTTTGAGTTGATTATAAAAAAATCAAAAGCATGTGTAATGAAGTGTTACAAGACTGTTGAATATCCCAAGGGGAGCTCACAAAAAAGGAACAAAGTGCAATTTATGCCATTGAGTATAGTGTCCCAAAAATAATAAGGCTGATGGTTAAAGCTGTTCAGATATGCAGGATTGTGTAATCAGATTTTTAAAAAATGAAAATCTACATAGGAAAATTAAGTATCAATTGCATTTGTGTCTTTTGCTTGATGTTCCTAAGGCCAGGTTCATGACTAAGATTTTTATGCTCCATCCCTGGAATATTATTTTTAAAGGTGTGATCCCTTGGGGGTGGGGTGGAAGCGGGGGAAAAAAGACAAAAGTACTTTCATTGTAAATTACCTCCCTGCAAGTATTACATATTTTTAAAAATGTAGAATATCTCCAGAGATGTTCAACATTATTCAAATGAAGAAATAATTTTCCAGAAAACAACCAGTTTGTGCCTCCCAGCTGGAGCAAATGCACTTGACCTATATCTAATGGAGCGATCTTTGTTTGGCTGCCATTGCACTGAGTAAGGATTCCCATCCCTTTCAATCATTGACACTAATCTCTATACTCCAGTATAACTGAAGTTTAACAGCAGTCAGGTTTCCGGCTGGCCACTTTTTTGTAGGGAGAACTGAGGCTATCTTCTATCATTTTTCCCTATAAGATCTCTTGGAGGAAGTACATCTGATTGAAAGTACCCCACCTTTTCCTCTTCAATCATTGAGTTGCATCATGTTAATTAAATATGGGACAACCCAATTTACGTTGTACCTGAATTAGGAATTTATTTTTATATTTTCAATGTAATTTAAACCTCCTAGTAAATGATCACCCACATTCCCACTCACCCCCAACCCCCCCCACCATTTTCAGTCAAACTGGCTTTGACAGCTCTCCTGCCAAGAGTCTAGCCCCCACGACTATTCAGGTGTGTTTCTTCCTTCAGCTACACTCCACTGCAGGAAGATCCTGCAGCCTTACCTGGGGATCATCTCTCCACCCCTCCCCGCACACCCCCCCCCCCCACCATCCACCTTAGTGCAGCTCAAATTGGGAACTGAATGGAGAAGAGATTTTGCAAATCCATGGCTCTAACCATTTTTTTCTCAAAACTGAACGCCTCTGCACCAACCTCTTCAGAATTCTTCAATGAGATTTATCTTGAGATTTAAACTCAATCAGTTTTCAAAATCCATGTGTAAAGCAGTTGGTAAAATCTTAACATTGATTCAGATTACTTTGCTCTCATTGTAAAAGGATTATCTTATTTCTTTTGTGTATTTAGAATAAAAGATAGATAAGTTATATGCTTGGCAACAGTGGCCCATGACATAAATATGTTTGCCATATGTGCAGTGGATTGGATATTTTTCCAGACATAAATGTTGAATCACATGCAATGTAATATATCGTTGAATTATAATTTGGCACAGCCCTTTGTTCATAAACTGCTCTAGTGTTGGTTGTGTGACAGACTTCATGGTGTAACAATAATATATTGATACTGAAATGCACATTAAATATTTTTATCTTAATGAATCATGTTTGTACACCATAAGTTTTCCTTCTTTTGGACAGGGTGGAAGGGAGGAGTTTTTTCCTATTTTAAGTAAATGAGTACTGGGGAAAGGTATGTAAAATAGTTGTAGTTTTGTTCCATGCAAAATATTTCCTGCATGAAGAGAAACTGCAGAGCAGCTCTGATTTCTATTAGATCTGAACACTTGACATTGTGGAGAACAAAATGATGTGCAAGGGGAAGCATTTCTAGTATAAATATATATTCTTTCCCCCTCCCCCACCATCCAACCGATTAAGACTTTAAAAAACATTTTTACTGAACGGGTTGGGGAGCACTTTATACTGGAAGTATTTTCTAAGACAACCCTCCCTCACTCTTTATCAAGTTAAAGGTGTACTTGAAAACAAGCAGATACAATGGACATATCTAATCAGCTGAGATTATAAATCTTTCAGTGTGAGGAAAAGATCCAGCCACTTTAGCTGTGACAATTTGTTATTAGCAAATAGTTTCTATATTGAAAAAAAATGTACCTCATATAAATGAACACCTGGAGTTCTTCAGATTTAGGAATATAGTATTATCCATTGGAAATATTACTCTTCATGTCTGAAACCATTTTTCTTTTCAGATTTCAAGTTTTAATTTATTATGTTTTGGATTATGCTGCATGTGGTGCTACTTGATATTTCTTCACCCCATCTGAAGTATGACCATGTTGTGGCTTCAGTTGAGGGTTGTGTGGTTGTTCTCTGTATTCATTCCATAGAGATTGTATATAGAGTTAAAACTCTAGAGCATTTTTACCAAAATATGTTTGTTTTTCCCATCATATCTTAAAGAAAGACTCTTTGTTTTTGAAGTCAACTTTAGAGGAACCTAATGATCTTGGGTCAATCCTAGTTCATTATGAAATGTGGCTAGCATGCTGCTGCTTTTGTTTAGCAAAATTTCAGAGGAAATGCAAATGACACAGTTTCTCTTGAGTGTAAATTTCCAGCTTACCATCCAATTTTTGTATATAGCTGGGCAGGTAACATGACCTTTGGGCAACTGTGACTCTGTTCCGAGACCTCCTTCCAAAGTAGTATGAATTGCAAAAGAAATTACAATTTATCAAGTAAAAAGTCATGGTTCATGACAACTAGATGCCAAACCAAGAGTTGACTCACGTTTCATCTAGTGATGGAACATAGTGCACAAAACCTTAAATATAAAGGAACTGTAAAGAAACTTTTGAATGTGCATTTCCTAGCTGAGCTATCTCCTGTTAGAGTGGGAGATTTTACATACAGTATTCTATATTTCAATTTTCTATTAAATGTAATTTCTGATAGAGATATATATATCTCTATGTGTATGTATATATGACGATTTGTATGTAGATTCCTGAATACAAGGTCTATAAACTTACAAAAAATATGTAAACTGATAGTTGCTGATAATGCGGAGCGTAACTATTGGGCTTACAAACACAGAGCTGATTCCAGATTTTTAGAGGAAAATTCAAAATCTGGGAAAGATTTATGAATAATTGATACTATGATGGTACTTTTAAGGTACTCTTTGAACAAGGTGCACATCAAGAAAACTTGTGGTTGTGATGCAGTTTGACCTTTCTTCCTTCTCTCGTCCTTTAGCACAAAGTGAAGTGTTCGTAAAGGAATGCACAGCTCAAAACATAATTGCATAAATTGTTTGTCAAATAAATTTAACTTACTGGTTTCATTTTAGTGCTGAAATAGGTCAAAAATTATGTTCGATGACATGATATCAATTGTAGTTCCTGTTAGTGGTAGTGGCAAGCTAAGGAATGACAATAAATGAGTCTTGTGTTAAAATTGGAATTATAATTGGAGAATGAAATACCATTTGGGTTGTTCAGTGACTCAGCTATGACCATCATGGGAGATGGTGACTGGAGGCCAAATGGTTCTTTGTAAAAAGAGAGGGAGGTTGGAAATTGGAGGACCATTTTGGCACACACTTTGTAGTCCAGAGCAATGATGAGGGTAGAGGCCTGGAAGCAAATCACCTGTCCAGTTTAGTTAAGGACTGTGTCTGACCATAAGAAATGTGCAAAAATTCTGTAGGGCAGTGGGAATTAAAAGACACTAGCAGGAGGATAGATTTGGTGGCTGAAGGCATAAACATAAGGATGCATTTGATAAGGGGAGAGGTAATAAGGCAGAGAGGTTTGGAAAGAAATTCCAGATTGCAGGGTTTTATTTTTATTTGTTCATAGGATGTGGGTGTCGCTGGCAAGGCCTGCATTTATTGCCCATCCCTAATTGCCCTTGAGAAGGTGCTGGTGAGCCGCCGCCTTGAACCGCTGCAGTCCATGTGGTGAAGGTTCTCCCACAGTGCTGTTAAGTAGGGAGCTCCAGGATTTTGACCCAGCGACGATGAAGGAACGGCGATATATTTCCAAGTCGGGATGGTGTGTGATTTGGAGGGGAATGTGCAGGTGGTGTTGTTCCCATGAGCCTGCTGCCCTTGTCCTTCTTGGTGGTAGAGGTCGCAGGTTTGGGAGTTGCTGTCGAAGAAGCCTTGGCGAGTTGCTGCAGTGCGTCCTGTGGATGGTACACACTGCAGCCACTGTGCGCCGGTGGTGAAGGGAGTGAATGTTTAGGGTGGTGGACATGGTACCAATCAAGTGGCTGCTTTGTCCTGGATGCTGTTGAGCTTCTAGTGTTGTTGGAGCTGCACTCATCCAGGCAAGTGGAGAGTATTCCATCACACTCCTGACTTGTGCCTTGTAGATGTTGGAAAGGCTTTGGGGAGTCAGGAGGTGAGTCACCCGCTGCAGAATACCCAGCCTCTGACCTGCTCTTGTAGCCACAGTATTTATGTATTCAAAATACCCTGTGTTCAGGGTATTTTGCTTGAAGTCTCCACTTCCAATGGTGAAGAAGTAGGAGGGATGCATTGGAAGAATGGAAGAGCGTGCTATGATGTAGGAGTTGGAGAAGATTACTTGGGTAGAAAGGAGGGAGGCCGTGGAGGAATTTTGAAAATGGGGACAAGGATTTTTAAGTTGATGCGCTGGAGGACAGGGAGGCAATGGAGTTTGGCATGACGAGGGGTGTAGGATTTGGTACAGGCTAGGATATGAGTGGTAGAGTTCTGAATGAGTTGGACTTTAAGTAGGATAGAGCTCAAGTGGTCAATGAGGATTATATTGAGAAAATTGGGCTGAGAGGTGATGAAGCTGTAGATGAGTTGGAGGGGGGAATGTAGGCAGGTTATCTTTGGTAATCTTTGACTTTCACACCTGTATAAAGTTGCAGTACCAAAATATTTAGTGTCAGTTATCCGTATAATGTACAAATTAAGCTTTTTTAAAAAATATATATAATTTTCTCTTGAAGGTGGTGAGATAGACTGTGTTGATAAAGATGGCAATACACCATTGCATGTGGCTGCCAGATATGGACATGAACTTCTGATCAATACCTTGATAACCAGTGGAGCTGAAACGGCGAAGTAAGTTGCCAAAGAAGCACTATGTTCTGAATGACTGATTGTATGCCACTTTAAACTGCTGTTAACATTTCAGTACTAACAGCTGGTGTTTATTTTTCCACTTGTTAACTAGACATTTAGGTTTACTGCAGTATCAAACTGCAAAGAAGAGTGCCTCTGCTTTTTTCCCCCATAGTAACTCCAAACAATCCCAATGTGTTCGAATTATAGGACTTAAAAAGTTAATATTGTTTCATTTTGCCTGATTGTTCTCTCCACAGAAAGCAAATTCACTTCACTGGTCCCAAGTTAGTTAGTTGCTTAAGGAGGTTCACTGACCTTTTCTCTGGAATGATTCGATTTAATTTTTTTCCCCAGCCAGCCCTTTGTTTACTATTCTTGCTTCTAGGATCTTTATAGTTTTTTTAAACTAAGTATGAAGAATTTTCATTGCAGTATGTGTGGCAAGGCAGAGCGATTTCCATTTAATTTTAGATAGAATATATGTGATTTTAAAAATTGCTGTCAGCTAGCTGTATCTTAAAGAAACCGTTTTTGCCTCTGTGATGGGTGGCCAATACACAATACTGGCCAGTTTCAATGAAAGTCAGCTAGCCTTTTCAAAATTTATTTTTTTGTTGTAGAATGTAAATAGCAGAGGATGGTTATATTATGGTGTCCCTGCCTGTACTCAAACTATTTGGGTCAAAGATGTCTTCGTGGCTGGGCAGTCTCTCTTCGAAATGTTAATGTTTGAGCTCTCCCCATAGACAGGTAGTTTTCTGGTGGTAGTAATAGTCCCTTTCTCCCCCCTCCTCCTTTCTGGTGAGGAGCCCTTTCAATTGGAAATCAAAGTGAGACTGGCGACAAAATGAGGACTGAATGTGGAGATGCTGTTGGATTGCAAATATCATCAGTAAAGTATTGCCATTGGTTGGAAAAGCTGATTAATTAAACTGAAAATTTCACCAGTTTGCTGGTCTCTACTTGTAAATTGAAGACTTGAACCATTTCCTTTAGGTCTGCTCCCAAGTATTACCATTCATGAAGTGAGCCCCATTTGTGCGATTTCAGTAAGGCCGAAAGACAATAACATATTTATATAATTTCTACTGTGAATGAGTATGGGAAATATAAATCCATGCTACTTTAATGTCATGGTACATCAGAGACTGACTGTGATGAGCAAATGTGTTAGACACCTAGTATTCATTTTAAGATTTAATAGTAAAGTTATCTTGTCATTTCCACTCGGGCCAGTGTTTTGTAGGTTATTTTGAAAGAACTCGTGCTTAGATTCCCATTCTGTACTGAATAGAAAATAACTAGATTTCATTTCAATCTGTGTTCACATACCTTTTATGTGAGAAGGTTTTGTTGTCTTGCCCTTTTCAGGTATTCTAATAACGATATGTAAAATGTTTACATGAGAAATGGCAAATATAAACTCACGCTTTTTAAAAAAAATTGCTGTATTGCTGGTGAAGTCCATGTTGGATCTAAAATACTTTGGGATATTTTGACTTAAGTCAAAAATTTCCTTACATTGAAGTAAATGTTTGACATAATTAGTGGAGTATGTTGAAATGTTAGCAAAGTATTTAAGCAACTGTACTATTGTATTGATGTTTCTTCAACCTATTCTCCCTTTTAAAGAAAACTGCATGTATTGCAATATGCTATAAATAAGAATGGAAGTTGATTTCAAATTTTCCAGACTTTAAAAAAGAAAATCTGTCAGGTACATTGGTGCGTGTTTGGTATTTTAATGCTTATGAGACTGGTGTGTAACTGTATGCAGTACAACAGCTCCTCACTGGAACATTTCAAAAGACCTAATCTATATTGTCCCATACACCAGATGATCTTACAGTTTAACATCATTGTTCATAATGGTTTTGAGCAGTGTAAGTTTTGAAAACTAGCTAGTTTTGCCATCCAAGTGAATGGCTTTGAAGTTAGTGGTAAAAGGAAACTATGGCTAAATTGAAATCTTTTTACATGTTCCACTTAAATAAGACCATAAAAGATAGGAGCAGGAGTAGGTCATTCGGCCCCTCGAGCCTGCTCCGCTATTTAATGAGATCATGGCTGATCTGATTTTTACCTCAACTGCACTTTCCCGCCCTTTCCCCATATCCTTTGACTCCCTTGCTGATCAAAACTTTGTCTAGCTCAGCCTTGAATGTATTCAATGACTCAGCCTCCACAGCTTTTTGGAGTGAAGAATTCCAAAGAGTCACGGCCCTCTGGGATAAGAAATTCCTTCTCGTTGCCGTCTTAAACGGGTGACCCCTTATTCTGAGACTATGCCCCCTCGTTTTAGATTCCCCCATGAGGGGTAACATCCTCTCAGCATCTACCCTATCAAGTTCCCTCAGAATCTTGTATGTTTCAATAAGATCTCCTCTCATTCTTCTAAACTCCAATGAGTATAGACCCAACCTGTTCAATCTTTCCCCA
This sequence comes from Heptranchias perlo, assembly GCF_035084215.1. Lineage (NCBI taxonomy): Eukaryota > Metazoa > Chordata > Chondrichthyes > Hexanchiformes > Hexanchidae > Heptranchias > Heptranchias perlo. The sequence continues at coordinate 67,857,367 of NC_090331.1, read as the reverse complement.
TAAGACAACCCTTCCATACCCGGAATCAACCTAGTAAACCTTCTCTGAACTGCCTCCAATGCAAGTATGACCTTCCTTAAATAAGGACACCAGAACTGTAAGCAGTACTCCAGATGTGGTCTCACCAGCACCCTGTACAGTTGTAGCATGACTTCCCTGCTTTTATACTCCATCCACCTAGAAATAAAGGCCAATATTCCGTTTGCCTTCTGGATTACCTGCTGCACCTGTATGTTGCCTTTAGTGTTTCATGTACGAGGTCACCCAGATCCCTCTGTACCATAGCATTTTGTAGTATTTCTCCATTCAAATAATATTTTGCTTTTTTATTTTTCCTCCCAAAGTGGATGACTTCACATTTTCCCACATTATATTCCATCTGCCAAATTTTTGCCCATTCACTTAACCTGTCAGTATCCCTTTGCAGACACTTTGTGTCCTCATCGCAACTTGCTTTTCCACCTATCTTTGTATCATCAGCAAATTTGGCCACAAGACACTCTGTTCCTTCATCCAAGTCATTGATAGAAATTGTGAATAGTTGAAGCCCCAGCACTTGTGGCACCCCACTAGTTACAGATTGCCACTTTGAAAATGACCCTTTTATCCCGACTCTTTGTTTTCTGTTAATTAGCCAATCCTCTATCCATGCCAGTACATTACCCCCAACACCATGAGCTCTTATATTGTGCAGTAATCTTTTATGTGGCACCTTATCGAATGCCTTTTGGAAATCCAAATATACTGCATCCATTGGTTCCCCTTTATCCACCCTGCCCCTTACTTCCTCAAAGAACTCTAATAAATTTGTCAGACATAATTTCCCCTTCACTAAACCATGTTGACTCTCCTTGATTGTATGATGAGTCTCCAAATGTCCTGCTACTACTTCCTTAATAATGGATCCTAGCATTTTCCCGATGACAGATGTTCGGCTAACTGGTCTATAGTTACCTGCTTTCACTCCCTTCTTGAATAGGGGAGTTACGTTTGCGGTTTTCCAATCCGCTGGGACCTTTCCAGAATCTAGTGAATTCTGGAAGATTACAACCAATGCATCCACTAACTCTGTAGCCACTTCCTTTAAGACCCTCTGATGCAAGCCATCAGGTCCAGGGGACTTTCAGCCTTTTGACCCATTAGTTTACCTAGTACTTTTTCTCTAGTGATTGTTTTTAGTTCCTCCCTCCCCTTTGCCCCTTGATCTTCTACTATTATTGGTATGTTATTAGTGTCTTCTACTGTGAATACAGATACAAAATATCTGTTCAATTCCTTGTTTATCTGTTTTCCATTATTATTTCCCCAGTCTTATCCTCTAAGGGACTAATGTTTACTTTAGCTACCCTCTTCCTTTTTATATACTTGTAGAAGCTTTTACTGTCAGTTTTTATATTTCTTGCTAGTTTACTCTCAATTTATTTTTTCCCTCTTTATTATTCTTTTAGTCATCCTTTGCTGGTTTTTAAAGTTTTCCCAATCTTCGGGCTTACCAGTAATCTTTGCCATGTTGTATGCTTTTTCTTTTAACCTGATGCCATCCTTGACTTCCTCAGTTAGCCATGGTTGGTTCACTCTTTTTGTGGAATCTTTCCTCCTAACAGGGATATATTTTTGTTGCGAGTCATAAAATATCTTTTTAAATGTTTGCCACTGCTTAGCCACCATCATACCATCTAATCTGTTTACCCAGTCCACTTTAGCCAATTCCGCTCTCATTCCTTTATAATTGCCCTTATTTAAGTTTAATACAGTAGTTTCAGACCCAAGATCCAAAATTCTTGCTGTTGTTTTAGAATATTTTATTGGCCAATTATATGAATTTCTGTGGATGTCTTATGCATTTGACAGAAATGTATTTGTATAGAAATATAAAATTTCTGATCTGAAAATTAGTTACATGGCAATAATTGTGATTTTTTTTCTTAGGCGTGGTATCCATGGTATGTTTCCCTTGCATTTGGCAGCGTTAAACGCGCATGCAGACTGCTGCAGGAAGTTATTGTCATCAGGCAAGTATATTAGAAACAATATTAGATCACTAATTCCACGAACAGCCGTAGTTTTGGTCACTTGGCTTATTGTTGAATGACTTCCTCTGCCCTTCTGTTCTCTAATACTTGTCTCATTATGATTGCAATTCTACACAACACATGTCTTTCCTGAGTGGCTGTGTGTCAATAGTTGCAGTATCCTGTATTGTTTTAGAAATCAATGGGCTGATTTGTTTATCTTGGCACAGGTTGAGACAGTGCTGAATACTGATTGTTGATAATTGCCAGTTTCCACTAGATTCTTAAAAAGCAGCTTTTGTGTAAATCTTGTTAATTTAACTCATTCACTGTCTCAAACACACTAATAACTATTTTGCTAATCCTGCATACATTCCAAAAGTAATGTTTGCTGCTTTGCTGCCTATTTGTAGTCAGCAGGCAGAAAATCTAGCCTGAAATTTAATATGCAAAGATTTTCGGCCCCTTGTTTACTCGGAGGCAGTAAAACTGCTGATGTAGTCTTGCTTTAAAAAGTGTTTGTGTTGTCATTATATGTAACATGTAATAAGAATTAAGTGAAAACTATTGTATGTAAGCCAGAATGTCCTGTTATTTTGAATTTTATCTGTGCGTGTTGCTTCCTGTAGTGACACGTTATTTTATAAGGTTCAGTGGCCTTTTGATCAGTTTCTAAGGAAATCACTTGCTTTGGCTGGTTTGTGAACTTTTTTCTTTACGAACTGATTTCTGTCTTTGTAATATTTCTTGCGGTCTTCTAGGACAAAAATATAGCATAGTGTCATCGTTTACTAATGAGCACATGCTGTCTGCAGGCTTTGAGATAGACAACCCTGATAATTTTGGAAGGACTTGTCTTCATGCTGCTGCTGCAGGAGGGTGAGTTCATTTTTGAACAAGCATGCACTCAAATACAATTTATATTGCTTTTTTGCATTAAATTTGCTCTATTGATAGAATTACTTATTTTATGTTTCAATAAAATTTCTTGCTGCTCCATGTAATGTTTTGCCCTCGTAATCTTTCTTAGAATTTACAGCACAGAAACCGGTCATTTGGCCCAACTGCTTTGTGTCGGTATTGATGCTCCATACGAGCTTCCTCCCACCGTACTTCATCCAACCCTATCTGCATATCCTTCTATTCCTTTCTTCCTCATGTACTTATCTAGCTTCCCCTTAAAAACATCTATGCTATTCGCTTCAACTACTCCATGTGATAGCAAGTTCCACTCTCCGGGTAAAGAAGTTTTTCCTGAATTCTTTATTGGATTTATTAATGACTCTTTTATATTTATGGCCCCTTGTTTTGGACCCCCCCCCCCTCCCAACAAGTGGAAACATCTTCTCGTCTTCCCTATCAAACCCCTTCATAATTTTAAAGACCTCTATCAGGTCACCCCTCAGCCTTCTCTTTTCGAGAGAAAAGAGTCCCAGCCTGTTCGGCCTTTCTTGCAGTTTATTTTTGTAATTTAGTTTGGATGTTTGACCCCAATGAGAGGAAATATTTGTGATTGGATTGATCGTACACAGTTTCACTCTAACATACGATATGTTTCATCACACAGCAATGTTGATTGTATAAAACTACTACTGAGCAGTGGAGCGGATTTTAATAACAAGGACAAATGTGGGAGGTGTGTGGCCTACTCTCAACTTTCATTTAAAAAATCCAATCATGTGGCTGATAGATTATGGTTTTGCTGAGCACAACAGCCAGCATATGTGTGCCTTGCAGCATTAATTTGAACTTGTGATTGTTTTCTGATCAGTTTAGTGGTTTTGTATAAAGATGATTTGAAGAACTGAATTTAAAATAGAGTGTAGCACATAAACATGTATTGACAATTTGTTGGCATGAGTTAAATGATGGTTAAATCTGGATGTTGGAATTTAAGTGTTTGATTTTCTTTCCAAAACCCCGTAAACAATTATCTGGTGCAAACAAAATAAGTCACAGTATGTAAGAAACTAATTATTTCTTGTGGTCTGGATGTGATTGAAAATATTTTTAAAAATCCATTTCTATTTAATTTTTTTTGCAGGGCTCCATTGCATTATGCAGCTGCGAATTGTAATTACCAGTCTATCATGACATTGGTGACAACGGGGGCCAATATTAATGAAACAGATGAGCGAGGCTGCACTGCTTTGCACTATGCTGCAGCATCTGATATGGACAGAAAGTAAGGGCAGTTGTTTATATGTGGTATGGAGTTATGAGCTGCAGCATCCCTCCAGCAGCTCATGACTCCTGAGCTGTTAACACTTTGACCAAGTAAACATTTAGTGCTTACGTTATACACTGATCATGAAATCACTTTGAAGTAATTTTATTGGAATATTTTTCACAGTTCATTGGGGCTAGAAAAGCCCTTGTGATATGTTTTCAAAATAAGAACAGCTTCAAATACTTTAAACCACTAAACTACTTGGAATTTGAATTGATAAAATTGGATTTTGGATATTCTGTGATGATTATACAATTGGTTTGTAAAAACCAACAATTATGAGAGAAGGGGAAGAACTGCAATTCAAAGCATCTTTGAAATTCTCCCAAATGTTTTTCCAGTGATAGAAAGAATAAGTTAATGATTGCTTTTATTTTGAAATCATAGCTAATTAAATTAAACACCCTAAACCTCCTGAATGTTTTGATTCTTTCACCAAGGAAAAAAAATATCTTGGGAAATTCAGATGAAAATGTCGAAGAACTTGATAACACAAATGAGACGAAAGAGAAAGAGGCCTCGTTGTAAGTTGAAATTTTCCAGACATAATGGTTGAACTAAAACTTCTGTGGTGGGTGTTGCTGCTTCTTTGGGCTTTTAGCTTTGCAATTTTATTAACTTTGCAGTGTGAGTTGCTGTAAATCTGGACTAAAATCATTTGCTTTAAACTTAAAACACTGAAGGATATTCTTATTATTTTTGGAGTACAACATACGAACATACAAATTAAGAGCAGGAGTAGGCCATTCAGCCCCTCGAGCCTGCTCTGACATTTGATAAGATCATGGCTGATGTGATGGTGACCTCAACCCTGCTTTCCCGTCTACCGACTATAATCTTTGACTCCCTTGTTAATCAGAAATCTATCAAACTCCACCTTAAAAATATTCAATGACCCTGCCTCCACCCCTCTCTGGGGAAGGGAGTTCCACAGACTCGCGACCCTCTGAGAGAAAAAATTTCTCCTCGTCTCCATCTTAAATGGGAGACCCCTTATTTTTAAACTGTGGCCCCTAGTTCTAGTCTTCCCCACAAGGGGAAACATCTTCACAGCATCTACCCCTTCTAGTCCCCTCAGGATCTTATATGTTTCAGTAAGATCACCTCTCATTCTACTAAACTCCAGTGCATACAAGCCCAACTTGTCCAACCTTTCCTCATAAGATAACTCCCTCATCCCAGGAATCAGTCGAGTGAACCTTCTCTGAACCGCCTCCAAAGCAATTATGACCTTTCTTAAATAAGGAGACCAAAACTGCGCACAGTATTCGAGATGTGGTCTCACCAATGCCCTATACAACTGCCATGATGTGGAGATGCCGGTGATGGACTGGGGTGGACAAATATAAGGAATTTTACAACACCAGGTTATAGTCCAACAAATTTATTTTAAAATCACAAGCTTTCGGAGATTATCTCCTTCGTCAGATGAATGAATGAAAAGGTTCTCAAATCGCATATCTTATACTATGTTGGGACAGCATCACACCAATCAAAAGGTGTCGTTGTTATTCAAACAGGCCAGTCACGGAGAACAGCACGTCCCAGTACACTAGATATACATTGTGTCGATTACACAGGCAGGCAGAAAGAAACTCAAAATGGCAGAGAGAGAGAGAGAGAATTTTAAAAAACATATAATTTTTTTCCCCCTTTTTGCTGGTGGGGTTACGTGTAGCGTGACATGAACCCAAGATCCCGGTTGAGGCCGTCCTCATGGGTGCGGAACTTGGCTATCAACTTCTGCTCGACGATTTTGCGTTGTCGTGTGTCTCGAAGGCCGCCTTGGAGAACGCTTACCCGAAGATCGGTGGCTGAATGTCCTTGACTGCTAAAGTGTTCCCCGACTGGGAGGGAACCCTCCTGTCTGGCGATTGTTGCGCGGTGTCAGTTCATCCGTTGTCGCAGCGTCTGCACGGTCTCGCCAATGTACCATGCTCCGGGGCATCCTTTCCTGCAACGTATGAGGTAAACAACGTTGGCCGAGTCACAGGAGTATGAACCATGTACCTGGTGGATGGTGTCCTCTCGTGTGATGGTGGTATCCGTGTCGATGATCTGGCATGTCTTGCAGAGGTTGCCGTGGCAGGGTTGTGTGGTGTCGTGGGCGCTGTTCTCCTGAAAACTGGGTAACTTGCTGCGAACGATGGTCTGTTTGAGGTTGGGTGGCTGTTTAAAGGCGAGCAGTGGAGGCGTGGGGATGGCCTTAGCGAGGTGTTCGTCGTCATCGATGACATGTTGAAGGCTGCGGAGAACATGGTGTAGTTTCTCCGCTCCGGGGAAGTACTGGACGACGAAGGGTACTCTGTCATCGATGACGACGAACACCTCGCTAAGGCCATCCCCACGCCTCCACTGCTCGCCTTTAAACAGCCACCCAACCTCAAACAGACCATCGTTCGCAGCAAGTTACCCAGTTTTCAGGAGAACAGCGTCCACGACACCACACAACCCTGCCACGGCAACCTCTGCAAGACATGCCAGATCATCGACACGGATACCACCATCACACGAGAGGACACCACCCACCAGGTACATGGTTCATACTCCTGTGACTCGGCCAACGTTGTTTACCTCATACGTTGCAGGAAAGGATGCCCCGGAGCATGGTACATTGGCAAGACCGTGCAGACGCTGCGACAACGGATGAACGGACACCGCGCAACAATCGCCAGACAGGAGGGTTCCCTCCCAGTCGGGGAACACTTTAGCAGTCAAGGACATTCAGCCACCGATCTTCGGGTAAGCGTTCTCCAAGGCGGCCTTCGAGACACACGACAACGCAAAATCGTCGAGCAGAAGTTGATAGCCAAGTTCCGCACCCATGAGGACGGCCTCAACCGGGATCTTGGGTTCATGTCACGCTACACGTAACCCCACCAGCAAAAAGGGGGAAAAAAATTATATGTTTTTTAAAATTCTCTCTCTCTCTCTCTCTGCCATTTTGAGTTTCTTTCTGCCTGCCTGTGTAATCGACACAATGTATATCTAGTGTACTGGGACGTGCTGTTCTCCGTGACTGGCCTGTTTGAATAACAACGACACCTTTTGATTGGTGTGATGCTGTCCCAACATAGTATAAGATATGCGATTTGAGAACCTTTTCATTCATTCATCTGACGAAGGAGATAATCTCCGAAAGCTTGTGATTTTAAAATAAATTTGTTGGACTATAACCTGGTGTTGTAAGATTCCTTACATCTATACAACTGCAGCAAAACATCTCTACTTTTATAATCCATTCCCCTTGCAATAAATGATAACATTCCATTTGCCCTCCTAATCACTTGCTGTACCTGCATATTAACTTTTTGTGATTCACGTACTACGACACCCAGATCCCTTTGTACCTCAGAGTTTTGCAATCTCTCTCCATTTAAATAATATACTGCTTTTCTATTCCACCTGCCAAAGTGGACAAGTTCACATTTTCTTACATTATACTCCATCTGCCAAATTTTAGCCCACTCACTTAACGTATCTATATCTCTTTGCAGACTCCTTATGTCCTCTTCACAACTGACTTTCCTGACCTACCTTTGTGCCATCAGCAAATTTAACAACCATACATTCGGTCCTTCATCCAAGTCATTGATATCGATTGCAAATAGTTGAGGCCCAAGCACTGATCCCTGTGGCACTCCGCTCGTTACATCTTGCCAACCTGAAAATGACTCATTTATGCCTACTCTCTGTTTCCTGTTAGCTAACCAATCCTTTATCCATGCTAATATGTTACCCCACACACTATGAGCTCTTATTTTGTGTAGTAGCCTTTGATGTGGCACCTTGTCAAAAGCCTTCTGGAAATTCAAGCACACCACATCCACAGGATTCCCTTTATCCACGTTGCTTGTTACTTCCTCAAAGAACTCTAATAAATTAGTCAAACACTATTTCCCTTTCACAAAGCCGTGTTGATTCTGTCTGATTGCATTGAGATTTTCTAAGTGCCCTGCTATAACCTCCTTAATAATAGATTCTAGCATTTTCCCTACGACAGATGTTAAGCTAACTGACCTGTAGTTTCCTGCTTTCTGTCTCCCTCCTTTCTTGAATAGAGGAGTTACATTCGCTATTTTCCATTCTGATGGGACCCTTCTAGAATCTAGGGAATTTTTGAAAATTAATACCAATGCACCTACGAACTCTGAAGCCACTTCTTTTAAGACCCTAGGATGGAGTCTGTCAGGACCTGGGGACTTGTCAGCTTTTAGTTCTAATTTTTTTCAGAGCCCTTTCCCTGGTGATTGTAAATGTTTTAGGTTCCTCCCCCCCTTTCACCTCTTGATTCACAATTATTTCTGGCATGTTACTTGTATCCTCTCCAGTGAAGACTGACACACAATATCTGTTCAATTCGTATGCCATTTCCTTATTCTCCATTATTAATTCCCCAGACTCTCACTCTAGAGGACCAACGCTCATTTTACTTACTCTTTTCCTTTTTAAATACCTGTAGAAACTCTTCCTATCTGTTTTTATATTTCTAGCTAGCTTTCTCTCGTATTCTAATTTCTCCCTCCTTATTATTCTTTTAGTCATTCTTTACTGTTCATATATTCTGTCCAGTCTTCTGACCTGCCACTAATTTTTGCGGAATTGTATACTTTTTCTTTAGATTTGATACTGTCTTTAACTTCCTTAGTTAGCCATGGATGGTACGTCCTTCCTCAAGAGTCTGTCTTTCTCACTGGAATGTATCTTTGCTGAGTGTCATGAAATATCTCATTAAATGTCTGCCACTGCATCTCTACTGACCTATCCCTTAACCTAAGTTCCCAATTCACTTTAGCCAGCTCTGACTTTATGCCCTTGTAATTGCCCTTATTGAAGTTTAAAACACTAGTCTTGGACTTGCTCTTCTCTCCCTCAAACTGAATGTGAAATTCTATCATATTGTGATCACTGCTACCTTGAGGCTCCTTTACAATGAGGTCATTAATTAATCCTGTCTCATTGCACATTACCAGTTCTAGAATAGCTTGGTGTCTGGTTGGCTCTAGAATGTGCTGCTCTAAGAAACTGTCCTGAAAGCACTCTATGAACTCATCTTCCAGGCTACCTTTGCCAATCAGATTGTTCCAATCTATATGTAGGTTAAAATCATCCATGATTATCGCTGTTCCCTTCTCACAAGCCCCCATTATTTCTTCCTGTATACACTGTCCTCCAGTTTTTTTATTTGTTCTTGGGCATCGCTGGCAAGGCCAGCAATTATTGCCCATCCCTAATTGCCCTTGAGAAGGTGGCGGTGAGCCGCCTTCTTGAACCGCTGCAGTCCATGTGGTGAAGGTTCGCCCACAGTGCTGTTAGGAAGGGAGTTCCAAGATTTTGACCCAGCGACAATGAAGGAACGGCGATGGTGTGTGACTTGGAGGGGAACGTGCAGGTGGTGTTCCCATGTGCTTGCTGCCCTTGTCCTTCTCGGTGGTAGAGGTTGTGGGTTTGGGAGGTGCTGTTGAAGAAGCCTTGGCGAGTTGCTGCAGTGCATCCTGTGGATGGTACACACTGCAGCCACTGTGCGCCGGTGGTGAAGGGAGTGAATGTTTAGGGTGGTGGATGGGGTGCCAATCAAGTGGGCTGGTTTGTCCTGGATGGTGTCGAGCTTCTTGAGTGTTGTTGGAGCTGCACTCATCCAGGCAAGTGGAGAGTATTCCATCACACTCCTGACTTGTGCCTTGTAGATGGTGGAAAGGCTTTGGGGAGTCAGGAGGTGGGTCACTCGCCACAGAATACCCAGCCTCTGACCTGCTCTTGTAGCCACAGTATTTATGTGGCAGGTCCAGTTAAGTTTCTGGTCAATGGTGACCCCCAGGATGTTGATGGTAGAGGATTTGGCGATGGTAATGCCGTTGAATGTCAAGGGGAGGTGGTTAGATTCTCTCTTGTTGGAGATGGTCATTGCCTGGCACTTGTCTGGCGCGAATGTTACTTGCCACTTATCAGCCCAAGCCTGGATGTTGTACAGGTCTTGCTGCATGCGGGCACGGACTGCTTCATTATCTGAGGGGTTGCGAATGGAACTGAACACTGTGCAGTCATCAGCGAACATCCCCATTTCTGACTTTATGATGGAGAGAAGGACTTTATGATTGATGAAGCAGCTGAAGGTGGTTGGACCACGGACACTGCCCTGAGAAACTCCTGCAGCAATGTCCTGGGGCTGAGTTGATTGGCCTCCAACAACCACTACCATCTTCCTTTGTGCTTGGTTTCTGTTAGTGGGCATATAAACTACTCCCACAAGTGACTTCTTGCCTTTACTATTTCTCATCTCTACCCAAACTGGTCTTTAGAACTAAGGTCATTTCTCTATATTATACTCATGTCGTCATTAATTAACAGAGCTACCCCTCCACCTTTTCCTAGCCTCCTGTCCTTCCACAATGTCAAGTACCCTTGAATATTCAGGTTCCAGCCTTTGTCATCTTGCAGCCATGTCTCCGTAATGGCTATCAGATCGTACATAATTATTTCAATTTGAGCTGTCAATTCATCCATTTTGTTACGAATGCTACGCACATTCAGATACAAAGCCTTTAGTGCTGTCTTTTTACTGTTTTTGCAACCTCTAGCCTTATCTGCTGGTGCACTCTTCAGTTTGCATGCTCTGTCCCTTCCTGCCACTCTCTGATTATCATTTCCCTTATCCCCCCCCACTATTTAGTTTAAAGCCCTCTCTGCCGCCCTAGTTATACAATTCGCCAGAATGCTGGCCCCAGCACGGTTCAGATGAAGGCCGTCCCAATGGTATAGCTCTCACTTTCCCCAGTACTGGTGCCAGTGCCCCATGAATCGAAACCCATTTCTCCCACACCAATCTTTGAGCCACGAATTTAACTCTCTAATCTTATTTATCCAATGCCAATTTGCTTGTGGCTCAGGTAATAATCCAGAGATTATTACCTTTTTGAGGTTCTGCTTTTTAATTTAGCCCCTAGCTGCTCATACTCCCTAAGCAGAACCACTTCCCTCGTCCCACCTATGACGTTGGTACCTACGTGGACCACAACAACTGGATCCTCCTCCTCCCACTGCAAGTTCCTCTCCAGCCCAGAGCAGATGTCCCAAACCGTGGCACTGGGCAGGCAACACAGCCTTCTGGACTCTTGTTCTCGGCTGCAGAGGACCGTGTCTATCCACCTGACTATACTGTCCCCTACTACCACTACATTCCTACTAACTCCCCCCGCTTGAATGGCTTCCTGTACCATGCTGCCACGGTCAGTTTGCTCATCCACCCTGCAGCGCCTGCTTTCGTCCATATTGGCTGCAGGATAGATGAACAAACTGACCTTGGCACCGTGGCATCGTGCTCTGTGTTATGATAAATTCTGCCAGTTGTTCACGTTTGTCTGAAATGGTTGTACTGCTAAATTGAGCAAATTTATAAGAAAGTTAGTGGCTTATATCGCCTCTTTTTACAGATTTATCTTTAACCATTTTCTGTGGGTTTACCTTACACACACGCACGAACACAAACGACACAAATTAGGCCAAATATGTTTATCTGAAGGATATGCCAACAAAAGTCACTGCAAAGCTTTCTTTTCCCAGTCTCTATGCAATTGAATTCAATGAAGATATGGGAGTCTTCCTGCACCCAGTTACTAGTAAATAGGGAAGAGAAAGTACCCTTAAAAAAAAATTAATAGATCATTTCTGAAAAGCTGCTCCTGTTTTAAAAAAAAATTATAATTGAAATAATTTTTATTTTAATAACTATCACTGACTTTTTCAATGCTGCTCACAGATCTTTGTCGTGCTTACATCTACAGATTTAACATGCTTACAGGACAGGCAGTATAATTTTTTATGTGTTCTTGGGGATAAGTCTTCAGCAAAGCTTTCCCCTCAAAGTGTTGAATAATTGGTGTGTTTTGATCGCAACAAATATTATGGGAAGTACAGTTTTAAATCCTGAAACTGTGTCTACATTCTTGTTTTCCCCCCTGCCCGCCCCCCCGCAACCCACTGAGGAACTTCTTTTGCATGCTTTGTCTGCATTACACTTAACCTGCCGTTTATATTTTCCCGTTGACTATTGCCACCTATACTTGTGTATAACTTGCTATACAGCAATTTAATTCTTCTGTGATATTTTGTTTTTTGATTGTTTTGAAACATGTGTAAGATTTTCTTTTCTCATTTGTTAACATGGAATATGTTACTTATAAAACAATAGGGAGGGTCTTAAATGTGTTAAGAATATAGGGTCATAACAACTTACATTTTGTATGGCGCCTTTAATGTTAAAAGCGTCCTAAGGCATTTCACAGATGAATACATGTGCCAAGCCAGAAAGGGAAAGTTTAGGAAGGGTGATGAAATCTTGGTTGAAGGATGGGTTTTTAGAAGGTTTTTAAAGAAGAGGAAGGTTGAGAAGTTTATAACCTAGATGACTGAGCACTTTGCCACCAATGGGGAAAAGGGCAGGGGGATACATATTGGGCTGGAGTCAGAAGAACAGAGTGTTTTGTTGGAGGGGGGGGTGGGGGGGGGGGGGGTGCGGGAAGACGGGAAATGTAGGGTTGGAGGAGATTTCAGAGATAAGATGGGACAAGGCGATTAGGAGATTTAAAGACAAAGGTGAGGATTTGAAATGTTATGCCTTTGGAGATGGGGAGCCAGCGTATGTCAACAAGGACAGAATGATGGACAAGCAGGACTTAATGTGGAACAGTATGTGTATGGCACAGTTTTGGACAATTTGGAGTTTGTAGAGGATGAAGGAAAAGAGGCCACTGTAGAGAGCATTGGAGTAGTTGGATCTGGAGGTGACAAAGGCTTGTGACGACAATTTCAGAAATGTAAGTGTTAAGGTGGTGTGGAATTAGAAACCAGTCTTTATGATGGAAAGGATGTAGAGTCTGAAACTAAACTCAGTATGGAATTCTTATTTACAAATGAAATAGCCAGTTCAATCTGAAATTTTTCCAGCAGACATATAGATCTATGATGCAGTAATTATGGTACATCTCACATCCTTGGGACATCCCAAAATGCTTTACAGCCAATTAATTACTTTGGAAGTGTAGTCACTTTTTTTTGGTAAATGCTGCAGCCAATTTGCGCAGTGAGATAAATGAACAGTTAGTCTATTTTTGGTGGTGTTGGTTGAGGGATAAATGTTGGCTAGGGTACTGTGCAAAATCCCCTGCTCTTCGAAGAGTGCTATGGGATCTTTTACGTCCACCTGAGATGGCATGTGGGGCCTTTGTTTAACATCTCATCTGAAAGGCTATGTAATACTCCCTCAGGACTGCATTGAAATGTCAACCTAGGTTATGGGTTGAAGTCCTGCAATGGGGCTGGAACCCATGACTTTGAGGTGAGAGTGCTACCACTGAACTAAGGCTGACACTTAATGAAATATTGATGCTTTTGGATGAGCATTGGCTGGTGCATTGAACTTAGAAACTATCCTTTCTATTATGGGACATGGATTCAATCGTGGCTCCATCTGCTAAGATAGTCTTCTCTCTCATGTGCCTGTGAGGTATTAAGTAAAACGAGCAGTTTGCAAACTAAATTCTGCTACTCATGGAAATGCATGATGATTAAATTGATTACAAGTGTTCAAATGTTGAATTTCCCAGTACTAGCATCCATTACTCATACAATGGTACAAGGTGACCCGTACGCACATCAAATGTGGACAATGAATCTGTAGAACATTCTCCAATCTGAGCAGGTATTAAATGAGCTGCACCCGAACGAGCAAAATGCCAACCCATCTCGACCCCTTTTCTAGCAAGCCATCACAATTGATTATTCCTCCCTCTGCCTTCTCCTCCTGGCTCAATGCAGGATACGATGACAAGCAGACCAAACTCAAGGCCCCATTTTATGTTGCATGTACCCAAGAAATTCGAAGGGTTTGAATAATTGTTGGCAGCTTACTGTTAGGGTAAATATTACCAAGTAGAGTAAGGCTCTGCTTATGATCTAATGCTTGTTTTACGTGGCACCTTCACTAATATAATCCACATAATGGGGGTGATTTTAAACTCCAAGAACGGGTGGGTTGGGTGGGGGCAGGTGGGAGTTGAAAATAGTTGTTTTTCGGGTCGCAAGCGCAACCAGGCGCGTAAAAGTACAGGCTTCCCAGTGGGAATGCAAATTCCAAAAATTTTGCGGTTGCGACCCAAAAAAAGAACTATTTTCAACTCCCACCCGCCCCCAACCCACCCATTGTTGGGGTTTAAAATCATCCCCAATATACCGGTGTAATCTGCTTCTTCCAATTACTTTCAGTATGTGGTTCTGAAAACCCCCACTTTTAACATATTAGCTCTTTTACAGGGTCTTAGTACAAATTGTTACTATTGTGTTTGTATTAACTGTTAATGTTGAAGCAATTTTATCATTGATCTTGCAGTTTGTCATGATTTTCGTGCATGTGCAATGAATTGTCAGATGTATGGTATTCATTTTGTTGGAATAACTGACTTGTGGAGCTGTATCAAAGGCATTTAACCTTTTCTTATCAATTCTGAAATTGGAGTTGCCTATAGCAAAATATTAAGTATTAATGTGCTGAGCTGCTGGGTAGTGGTGGGTGGTGATTCTCCACCGACTAGGTTCTTAATTGTTGATATTGTTGGGACACATAATATGCCTATATAAGCTCATAGATGGAAGGTGCTTTCCTCACAGGAAGGAAGAGGAAGACCACCAAGGCCATGTCAACGGATACCATACTTCTACACACCCTGGTGGCTGGTGGGAACGTATTACTTGACTGGAAATTGCAATTTTTTTGGGGTCCTGCCTACCTGCAGCAGTCTCTGCCCTGTGCGATATCTTAGGAGAAGCCATCTGTTTGTGATCCGATGCTGCTGTTGGGATGTAGTTTGGGAGTGTGGGTAGTGTGGGCTTCCAGAAAAGGGCTCCAGATTCCCTTGAACCTTTTTTGTTCCAGATGGAGTTCATGCAGAATGTGGGGCACAACTGGAACATGGGTGATGTGCTTTTCTTACCACAATCCCTCCAGCAGTCATCCCACAGAGATAGGTGGAATCTGTGGGGTGCAGTATGCTCAGTATATTATCTTGAGCTGATTCTCACACATTCTGCTCAAGATGGTAGTTGTGAGGGTCTGCTTCTACACCTTTCTCCATTTCTTTTCTACATCTTGGGTACCATTCCAAGGCCCTTTCAAAATTTTTTTTGTCATCCTTTAACTGGGAGACAAACATTGTGTAGAGGGTCTTTGCCGGCGAGTCTCTCGTTGGATGGAAGTACAGATCTGGGAGATTGGCTCATGGGAGTTTTTACAATGTGGCCAGGTCCTCAAAATGTGTTTCATTTGGAGGCAGCTGAATAGCTTGTGTTGGAGGTGAATGTGTCTGCCAATTGGAAGGCACTTTTAATGCTGAGCAGGAGTGGTGCTGTGCTGTGGGGAGGGGGAAGGAGGAGGAGAGAGAACTGCAAGACTGCAACACTGATTAATTCTTTATCTTTTGTCATATGTGTTACAGATGTTTGCAGTATTTGCTTCACAATGATGCCAATCCAGCAATACGAGACAAGCAGGGTTACAATGCAGTCCACTATGCAGCTGCATATGGGCATAAACAATGTCTGGAACTGGTAAGCAATTTTATTTAGATTAGATGTTGTCTTTTCATTAATAGAAAAAAATAGCTTTCATTGAAACCTGTAAATTTTGTTTAGATGGAGTTAGTGCTGATTATTTGACTAGGCTGAGATGAATGCAGTGCATTCATGATGACTGCAGCTAATAAGCTTATGATGTTTGAAAAACCAGATGCAGTAACACAAACTGAACGAAAACTGCTGTATTATCATAAAACAAGTCATACATATAAATTATATACCTGAACATGCTTGATTTCCTCATGTAATTTTTAACCTTTTTTTAAAACCAACTTCATTATCCTTGAACTTGCCTCAAGACCAGTTTATTATCATGTAACCGCAATCCCAATATTACATAAGAAATAGCAGCAGGAGTAGGCCATGCAACCCCTCAAACCTGCTCCGCATATTAATAATTCCGCAATACTAATAATTCAGACTTGAATTACAAGTCTATAATGAGCAGCAAAATTCATAGGTGCCCATCATAGACAGACTTCCAAATGTGTTAACAATTTGCACAGTGCAGTGGAATTAAGCTGCTCAGTGATACTTTTTCATATGCAAGTGCCTTCTAGCAATTATTGTTTCCGATATATTTTTGATTATTTGAATTCTCTTAATGAGTAGAGTACCTGAACAAGTGCACTTGAGTAGCATTTTTAAAATGTTTAAAATGCCATTGGGAGTGCCTTCTCTTGATCCTCCTGCAAGACAGAACTAAGCTTGTGAGGGAATCTCTCAAAGTTAGACATGATGTGGAGATGCCGGTGATGGACTGGGGTTGACAATTGTAAACAATTTTACAACACCAAGTTATAGTCCAACAATTTTTATTTGAAATCTACAAGCTTTCGGAGGCTTCCTCCTTCCTCAGGTAAATGTCAAGAGCTCTTGACATTTACCTGAGGAAGGAGGAAGCCTCCGAAAGCTTGTAGATTTCAAATAGAAATTGTTGGACTATAACTTGGTGTTGTAAAATTGTTTACAATTCTCAAAGTTAGAAGCAGTGTTAAATATTTTATGCCCTTTGTAGTCTCTTGAGTCGCACACCTTCAACTCGCAAAAATAAGGTGGGTCAGTAAATGTAACCATTTTAGTGGACTCTGTTGCTGTCTCCTGTCTTGCTTTCTTTGTGGAAGAATGACCGCAGAGACTGACAAAATTAGACAAGTCAAGGATGTTATCTAAGAGTAGGCTGAAAGGTGTTCAATTTAAAAACTCAACTCCTTCAGTTGAAAGTTTTTAAATCATAAAGGCATTCTTGCCTCATGATGCTGGTACAGTTACATATACCAAAACTACAGAACTGAAACTCAATTGGGGCCCACTGAGGAAGCTGATAGAAAACTCCAAACTGTTGAAAAATATTCGCAGAGCGATAAGTTCAAGATTTCCTTTTTGTGAGTGCAGTTCTGTGATTTAGAGCTCTGTGCAATTGAATTTAAAAAGGGAGTAAGGAAGTAATTCAATACAATTTAAGTATATGAAATCATTTGACATCCTGTGTTTGAGAAACCCAGTGTAAAAGTATGGATGGAATGCATATAAATGGAATTCTTGCATTGTTGACAGCTGAATAAACAATTGTTAATAGCAGGAATATATTAGAAATTAATACTTGGTTATAAATAACTCAGTTGCAATGTATAGCATTGCTTACCATGTTAACTGTGGCTGTGTATTCCCTTTGTCCTGTTCCAAAGAAGGCAATGAACATTTTCATTATTAAAATGCATCTTTTTATATATTGCAGACCTGGTAGCAGGTCACTGCACTCACTTATCCACCTCTGCAATAAAGCTATATTGCATCAAATTTGCTGAAAAGCTGCCTTGCATGTACTTTTTTAGATTTTGCATTTGTTTAATATCCTTTTGTAAATACTATACATCTTTGGTTCTTTGGTACAAATGTTGTCTTTCCAAAAAATCCCTCTCTCTGACTGAAGTGAAGTGAATAATTATGAAAAAATCAGGGTTTAACTTCAATTTATAGAAATAAATTGGGACAGGAGAGGGGAGAAGACAAAGAAATGTGGCTCGATCAGTTTGCTTTATATTTATTTATTTGCAAACAATGGGAAAGACTGGTCATAACAACAACTTGATAAATTAAAACACCTGCAGTATATTCAATTCAATAATATTTAATTTATCTATTTGTAAAACAGTTTTTTCTGTGATTTGCTGAAAAATACTGAGTGTAGATATTACCTATATTTCTTCCTTGTAGCAGGTCACTGCACTCACTTATCCACCTTTGAAATGAAGTTGTTCTGAGTCTCTCAGTTTCAGTATACGATTGGTGGCAAGGGCACACACCAATTCAGTTTTTCTTATGCCAAACTGTGACCTTATGATTTGAATCAGTAGTCACTTGTTTTTGGAGGTGGGAAGTTGTATCTTGCAGTGCCAGCACTTGGCGGAGGGTGTAATTACAGCGTGACAAGTTTATTTAGGCCGACTGAATATTGTCAATGAGTTGGAGGCGGGGCAGGAATTGAGAGTCTCTGATCTCAGACCGAAACTATAGCAAACAGATTTTCCCGAGTACAACAGGATTATTTCTCCAGCAAAATGCAGTGAGTGGAGGATAGTTATATAATGCAAATTATATGCCTAAAATCAATCCCAGTCGCTTACAGCAGTGATTGACAGGGGAATTACCCAATCATCTCCTTTCTGCCCTGGACTTGTGGTATCACCATACATAGCTTTTTTTCAGCAATTTTTATTTTAAATGTGGACATAGGAATTTATAATGGCGATATAAAATGAGGGAATGTATAACTTTAAAAGGGGGACCGAATTGCATCTGCACATCCTGCTCCTCTTATCCCCGCCTCTTATCTCTTTTTAATTGTTTGAGGTTTTCATCTGTGATTATTCATAACTTCATATATATATACAGGTTTAGCCATTGCTTAAACATAAATTCCATATGGTTACTTTAGTTATGGTGAGCTGTTTAAAAACTAATTCATCCTTGGCTTTTATCAACCAACTGGATAACATGCAAATGGTAATTAGGTTATAGTTAGTATCATGAATTTATTCTCTCTCAGCAATATGTTCATACCATGCATGTTACTTTAGAATGAAACTTATTTGTTTTGGATTTTATATTAATTTTAATGAGAACTATTTGCGATTGAAGTGCCCCTAATGCTCCCCATTTTGTCATGGTGCTTCTACCCTCTCTCCAGTAGTAAAGGTAATGAATTTCTAGAATGTATTCGGGACAGTTCTAGAAGAAGATGTTATAGAACCGGCAAGGGAACAGGCCACACTGGATTTAGTGATGAGTAACGGAGCAGAATTAGTTAATAATTTGATGGTAATGGAACATCTTGCAAATAGTGACCATAATATAATTGAATTTGATATTAGGTTTGAGAGGGAGAAGGGAGAGGTACAAATCAAAGTTTTAAACTTAAGTAAGGCGAAGGGATTAGAAACAAATTGACTACAGTAAACTGGGATGAACTGTTAATGGTTAAGCCTACAGACAAACAGTGGGAAGTATTTAAAGAATTATTTAGTACGATAGAAAACCAGTAAATGCCCCTAAAAGGCAAAGGCTCCACATGTGTAGTTCAGCAGCCATGATCAACAATTGAAGTAAGAGACAGTATCAAGTGAAAAGAAAAAGCTTACAGAAATGCAAGAAAATGTGGAAATTCAGAGGACTGGGAAAGCTATATGAAACAATAAAGGGATTCAAAGTAAGTAATGAGGTGCAAAAAGGGGATATGGAAAAAAACTTGCAAGTGATATCAAAGCTAACAGCAAACATTTTTAAATATAAGAGAAAGAGAGTGGTAAAGGGGAATGTGGACCCATTAAAGATGGATGCAAGCAAGTCTATAATGGATAATAAGGAAATGGCAGACTTGTCAAATGAATACTTTGTATCCGTTTTCACAGTAGAGGAAGAAGACAAAATACCAGCGATACAAGGGAACCTAAAAATAAGTCAAGGGGAAGAACTTAGTGGATTTAATATCAGTTTTTAAAAAAATAATGTGAGTTATGATCGACAAATCTACAGGACCTGATAGTTTCTATCCCAGGGTATTAAAATAAATAGGTGATGAAATTGCAGATGCATTAGTCATAATTTTCCAAAGCCCTCTAGATTCAGGAATTGTGCCTTTTGGATTGGAAAGTTGTATGTCACTCCATTATTTAAGGAGAGAGGGAGGGAGGGAGGGAGAAACCAGGTAACTATAGATCTGTCAGTTTAACATCAATTGTGGGATGGTTACTGGAATCTATCATCAGAGACAAAGTGACTGAGCACTTGGACAAGTATCAGCTGATCAGAAAGGGTCAGCATGGATTTGTGAAGGGCAGGACATGTCTGACTAATCTCGTTGAATTTTTTGAGGAGGTCACCAGCATGATGGATAGGGGAGTGTCTATGGATGTTGTCTATATGCACTGCCAGAAGGCATTTTATAAGGTTCCACACAAGAGACTATTAGCAAAATTTAGAGTGCACTGAATTGTGACCTGGCTCAGTAATTGGTTGGGAGATAGGAAGCAGAGTGTAGGGATAAAGGGTTTGTTTTCTAATTGGTGGGATGTGACAAGCATTGTTCCTCCGGGGTCTGTACTGGGATCTCAGCTCTTCACCATATTTATTAATGACTTGAATGAAGTAATAGAGAGTTGTATATTCGAATTTGCAGATGGCACTAAGTTAGGTGGCTGGGAGGAGGAAGTTACAAAGGGACGTAGACAGATTAAGTGAGTGAGCAAAACTGTGACAGATGGAGTTCAATGTAGGGAAGTGTGAGGTCATCAACTGAGAATGGGAAATCAGAATATTTTCTTAATGGTGAGACACCAGGAGTTGTGAAGGGACAAAGTGTCCATGTACACACATCACTAAAAGCAAGTGTACAGTTACAAAAAGTAATCATAAAAGCTAATGAAATGTTGGCCTTTATCTCAAGGAGGTTGGAATTCAGAAGTGAGGAAGTGACTCTTCAGTTGTACAGAGCCTTAGCCAGACCTGATTGGGAGCACTGCGTTTTGGGCAAAGGAAAGATGTATTGGTCTTGGAAGAGGTACAGAACAGATTCATCAAAATGGTACCAGGGCTTAAAAGGTTAAATTATGAAGACAGGTTGCATAAACTTGGCTTGTATTCCTTTGAGTTTAGAAGGTTGAGAAGTAATCTAATCAAAGTGTTTAAAATGATTAAGGGATTCGATTGGGTGGATCCACAGAAACTATTTCCTCTGGTGGGGGAATCCAGAACAAAAGGGCACAATCTTAAAATTAGAGCTAAGCCATTTAGGAGTGAAATCCAAAAGCACTTTTTTACAGAAAGAGTCGTGGAAATCTGGAACTCACTCCCCTGGAAGGCTGTGGGTGCAGGGTCAATTGAAATTTTCAAGACTGAGATAGAATTTTGTTGGGTAAGAGTATCATGGAATATGGGACAATGATGCATAAATGGAGTTGAGGTACAGATCAGCCATGATCTCACTGAACGGCAGACTAGGCTCGAGGTGCTGAACAGCCTACTGCTATTCCAATGTTCCAGAGGTGCCTGGCTATACTTGAAAATTCTCTTAAATTAAAATAGAAATCCATTGCCCTAAATATAAATTGAAATCATTTTTTATCGGCCACATTTTAAAAATTAGCATTGGTTTTTAAGAGCTAAGTTATGAACATGTTTAATGTGAAATCAACGATCATGATTCTTCCTGATTAGTCCTCTTCTAAGTCAATGAAGGCCTCTTTGTGTGCCCACCTTTCATTAACACATCATTACCTTATTACCATCAAATATTATATCTTAAAATAATTTGTGGATTAAGAACCAGTCATACCACTAAAAAGTTAAGCTAGCTTGGTTTTACATACATTGGTTGGATAAAGTGCACAGGAGGCTCTTGTTGCTGTTCAGCATTAGAGTAAATGCTTATGCAGTTGCAATTTCAAGGTTACCACCAAATTTATGGAGAGTGCGGTTAGCATATAAGTAAGCAAATATTGTTCAGTCTTGATTATTAGCTTTCCTTTTTTCTAGCAGCAACTGAGTATTAATCATTGTGTTTAAGTAAAATCAAAGTTCATGATAAATACAATTTACTTTTAACATCAAAATAAGACCAACCTGGAAATATTAAACTCCTTTTTTCATAAAAATGTCTGTGAATGGATTTTCTCTTGATTAAATGTGCTCATTAAAATCAATGACTAGCAGAGATCAGAATTTTTTTTTATTGTTCAAACTGAAATTTCATTTCATATTGTCATTTTTATTTTCATGTATGCTGCCATTTTAATGTCTACTTTTTTAATTAGATTGCCAGCAAAAACTCCTTGGAGTTTGTAAGTAATTGTAAAGTGACTGCATGATGCTTTTACTCTGTTTTTCATTGGAATGAATTTGATCATTCATGAAACATCTTTTCTGTGCCGTTTTCTGTACACTGCATGCTGTGATTTTTCCGCTGTACTAAGCTAGAAGCCGTCTACTTCCACAAATATTTTCTAACTGTAAACACTTAATGTTTGTTTTTCCTTTTGGAAAACAGTGCAGATTCAATATTTGTCTCAAAAGTACAAAATCTGAAGAAGAGATTTATTATTATAACTCTTAATAATAAATTGCAAAAATTAAATGGGTTTTCAGTGTTCCCTGAGGTGGTGTTTCTGTTGTGCATAATTCTGACACCAAGACAATAATATATACAGAATTATTGTAATTAAAAGCAAAAGAGATAGATGTGCACTAACAGTGCTTCACTGCCAGCAAGGAGCCATAATGAAAAAGATCATGTCGGAGATAGGCTGCAGCTCCAACTTTGAGTGTAGCTTTCCGCAGGGAGTGAGATTGGTTTATTTTGCGACCAGACGAGCAAAATAACACCAGAAAAGTTTGACCATGCTTCTCCAATTGATACCATTGGGCCTATTGTACCTGTGAAGCAAAGTATATTCTATACAAATATTGATAGTGCAATTTATTTTTGGTAAATTAACATTAAAACGCACACCGACACATTCAGGCATTACAAATAAGTGTTTGGAATTTGAAAACCTTACTTAAAAAAGTGTTTTTCAAATTCTGGACACTTGTTCATGATATCTGAATATACAGCTCTGTATTTTTAATGTTTATTTCCCAAAAGAATTTTCTAAAGAAGTGAGCCTATTCCAGGCATTCTTATTTTCCCCATCCTCACACTGTGGTGATGTCACTGTACGTAATTTTTCTTTTAATTGTAGCATTTTTTTTGTTTTGTTAATTGAAAACATTAATAGCCTCTTGTTCAGGTGCCTTTTTTTTGCTGAAGTGCAATTCATTCTCTCATTTGTTTCAATAACACATTTAAATATCCACAGTTTCCGTTTGAACAGTAGAAGCACCGCCTTTAATGTTTGGTTAGGGCATGTGACTAAATTTGATCAACTTTTTTTGGTATTATGACAGCAATAAAGTAACCTGCACTTTCAGCTGTAAGAGATTTCACATGGCTGTATTCACAACTTTCTGCTCGTTTTGGGTTGCCTAATTACGACTGAGCTTTCGAATTTCCATTCTTTTGCATGAAGATGCGTTTATGGGTTTAAATTTATTTTGCTAAATTTTCTCTCAGCGTAACACAGCAAGTGAGATATTAATAATGTGAACAAACAACAAGATTATATAAACTGTTTGCATGTGGAATTCTACAAGTCTATAAACAATTGTAATTTTTAATACTAATTTAGTTCCGTTCAGCAAGCTGTGTTACTGCGCAGGAATGTCAGTTGTATATTTTTTGTACATTTTTATTGTACTTATCTCAGTAAAAGTATTTACGTGTTATTTCCATGATAGTGTTCTTCTAACAAAAGAGTCATTTTTCTTTTATAGCTTATGGAGGCTACTGGGAACAGGTTTGATGACTCTGATTCAGCAGCTCCAAAGAGCCCTTTGCATTTGGCTGTAAGTAAATTATTTTGATTCTGATGGACATTGTAATAAGAAACATCCAATATAATTTTGCTCCACTTTAAAATTCTTCATTGAATTTTTCTTCACCGCCCTGATTTACCTTCTTTCTTAGGCCTATAATGGTCATCACCAGGCACTTGAAGTACTTATTCATTCCATTATTGACCTTGATGTAAAAGACATGAATGGACGTACAGCCTTAGATTTATCATCCTTTAGAGGTCACACTGAATGTGTCGAAGCCCTCATTAACCAAGGCGCTTCCATCCTAGTAAAAGACAATGTGACTAAAAGAACCCCACTTCATGCAGCAGGTACCTTTACATAACTGTTTTATTTTTCACTAACTCATGGTAGAGTTATAATGTATTACAGTGAACTATTGGTAGCATCGAGAGAGGTGATCAAATACTTTGTGGAAATTTATGTTTCCTTAGCTGATGGGTTCACATAATTCTGCTAGAGGAAAAAAAATTACAGAACAATAGTGTAACTTGTAAGTTTAGACAGCTATTCTGGAGTTTTGCTCCGTCACCGTTGATGGACAGTGAGAAGCTTTGTAGAACTTTTTCTTAGGAGTATAAATAAATTTTATGAAATCTACGATTGGGTGAATCATACAGAATCTAAGGCAGCAATGGGCTTCATGGCCTTTTGTTCCATGCTTTATGTTTTAAGTTTGAGCAGCTTGTAACCTACATAATTATGCCCATTTCTTAAACGCCAGATATCATCCTACTGTCCTTTTGAGTGAAGGTGCCAATTCAACGGCAGTTTTATGCAATTGACCCATGCCCAATGAGACCTGAGCTGAAACTCACTTTGTCTAATATGAGCTTTGTGTTTTACCTGTTCGTATGGCAGGACTGTATCACAGGTCCCAGAATTGAAAGGACAGTCTACTCATCCACTGTGACCCAATCCCATTTTTATTATTGTTGTGCAATATCTGTTTATTTTTTTCTGGGTTGTGCAACAATTTTGTTTGGGGGAATGCAGGCGAGCTTCTCGAAGGTCTTTGCCAATGGCAGTCTGTGATTGGTTATGAGGCAAGAGTAGCCAGGTGACTTGTCCAATTTCTCTTTCCACTCCTTCCTCCTCAATGAGAAATCAACAGACTTTTTCTCTGAATCCAATGGTACAGCTGAGATCAGTGTTTCCATGTGGAGAATCTTTGCAAATTTGCTTTCTACCACCTCTTTGGGATAGAATATAGAGTTCTATGCACCTGTTATTTTCATGTTCAGTAGTCTCTAAGAGCATCAGTGAAAAAGATTGCCAAATATGCAGGGAGAAGGGGGAGATATTTGTGAGCATTGTTCAATAGATGCCTCTGAGGTTCTTAAAATTTCTTAGCTATTCTGGATTAATTCTGGCATTTTACTATGTGCAAAGGTTATGCCAGGGATCTGGTCTTGAAACCAATCATCAAACTTTGTGGATTTGAGAGGGGTAAGCTGGAATAGAACACCTGGTTCTTTATCAAATTTTTCATACTAATAAAAACCTCTCGTCTTGGCACTGTTCAGGCACTTCAGTAACGGCAATTGCATCAAGTCACAGAATTTCTATTAGCCATTTCCACAGAGAAACATTCAATATTAAAAAAGTTCTTAATTTGTATGTAATTACATTAATTGGACTTTTAAAATATTTGATTCTATGGATGTATTCAGCCACAGATGTGATTTTGAGCAACTTTGGTCAAACTGTCCACTTACAAATATATTATATCAAATATTTAGCACGTACAGTAAACCTTTGACGATTGGTTTACATTTATTTTTCATCTCTTCATAATCCACATTCAGAGGCTAGAATTCACACTAAAATGGCAGCCTCAGATTACCAAAGTCAAGCTGCATATATTTAAATGATAGTCTTATTAGATTTAGCATGTGTAGATCATTACTGAGACAATCAATGTTTCTCCTGATCTTAATTTAATTAAAAAAGTGCTGAAATATGCTTCATCTTTACCATTAAGGTTGATGCAGGCATTAAAAGTTAAACAGAAAAATAATGGTGAATAGGTTGTTATGACTGAGGCTCTCAAATTTTATGACTAAATGATCAGACTGTTTGCTAAATGGAGGGAGGAGGGAATGGACTGCTGTCCCTGGAAAGAGTATTTATAAAACACGATTTAATGTGAAAAATCAGTGTGCAGAACCATAACATTCCCTTTTTGTCATTGTTTTCTTAATCTCATGATACAGCCTTATTCTGTGTATATACTGTTAATGTGAATAGATTGGCATAGCACAGGGTAGTATATGTCAATCTTTTTTCTGTTGTAGTGTCCAATGGTCATACAACATGCCTGCGCTTGTTAATAGAGGGTGCAGATGGCTTGGATGCAGTTGATGTGACAGATGGCAAAGGACAGTAAGTGGACATAATGATTTAATTTTACAGTTATCAAAAAACTTTTTTTCCTTATAACATTTTGGGGCCTTTTTTCTGGATGTGGCTTCCAATAATGCACAGCATAACTGGGATTTCTCCTGTCTGTCCCCAAAAAAATCAGTCATAGTTGTCAACCCACTTTAATTGCTAACTCTCTGTGCTTTTGTGTTCTGATTGTTTTAAAATACTCATGACTTGGCTGTTATGAGGTGACAGGTTAACTTTTTAAAAAAATCTTCACTAGGTCACCAATGATGCTTGCAGTTGCTAATGGACACATCGATGCTGTCATTCTGTTACTTGAAAAAGGTGCAAATATAGACGCAGCAGATAAACAAGGCTGCACAGCCTTGCATCGTGGGGTGAGGCATGCATTTAAAACATACATGCAGACTTAACTATTAAAAAAAAGTACACCTGTGAATAGCTAAATGAAATTTGAAGACCAAGTACAATTCCTACACAGCCTCCTTATTTTTATAGTTTATCTTCAGTAACAGATTGTTGTCATTGGTTTGAATATTTCTTTTATGTGGTGATATTTTCAAAATGACTGGAAACAAACATAATTGTCACAGATTATTTGAATTCTTAAATTGAAAATTTAATCCTCAACTGGGTTCAGTATGATCAATTATATCAAATGTAAAATAATTTGCCTTTGAAATGTAAAATAGTTCTGTTGTGCTGGAGTAAATCTAGAATGGATTCTATTTCAGAGCAAATTCCATAGTGGAAATGGGCCACTATTGCAACGTGTTTTAAAATGTGGATCTGGAGTCTGGCTTTGGTCAACTCCATTTGTCTTCAGGCAAAAGGGGGCTCTATGTGATGACTTGATATCATTGTTACTTTAGATTTTTGCAGCTAGATTTAAAATTTGAGAGGTATGCTATTTGTGTAAAGATGTTGCAGATGCTGGATCAGTACCTAGAGTGAACTTATTATACTGAGAATGTGTGTTAGCTTCGACGTGGGAGAACATTATTAAAATTTTGATTTTTTTTTTAATAGGTTGTTACTGGGCATGAAGAATGTGTGGAAACATTATTGGAACATGATGCATCTATTCTATGTCGTGATTCCAAAGGAAGGACCCCTTTACATTTTGCAGCAGCTTGTGGTCATGCAACTTTGTTGTGCAATTTATTGCAGGCAGCACTTTCTATAAGTTCTCTAACAAATCTAATAGATAATCGTGGCTATACACCTTTGCACTGGGCTTGTTACAACGGTAAATAATTTCAAACTTTAAAAATAGTAAATATAAGCTTCAACAGATTTTCATAACCACCATAATTTTGGAAACCATGTAATAATGATTCATCGTACACTTACTTTAGCTGAAATGGAGTGTTAGATTAAATTTAATGGTGCAGCATTTGTAATGGAGGAGTACGATATAGATGTGCACCCTCATTTTTTTCCTCAAAAGTGAGTTCTGTATCATGTGAAGTCAGCAAGTAGAGGCAAAGAACTTCCATACAGGGAAGGAGGAAAAAAAAGGAGGTACATTGATCCCCAGCCATTCCTACACATTTCCTAGTGGTTGTCAATAGAAAGGCACTAGCTAAAGTCTGGGAGCACTGCAGCTTTTCTTCTCCCAGCCAGAAATGCCATGCCGCATGAGGAAAGTTCAAGGATAGAAAATAAATTGTCTGCCAAAAATTAAAATTAGAATATTGGACACCTGGAGTGTAACCAATCAAAGTCTTAAATGAAGAGTTTTTTTTAAAAGAAAATGTAATTAGTGAGTGCCTATATATTAACATAAAAATTTTAACAAACATATTCATAGAATATTGAATAATCTGGGAGTGAGTTACAAGGTTGTAGCCTAATCTTGGGGTTCAGACTCTGAACTTCAAGATTTGGTTAAAACCTTTGACTCTCCAATATCTGTTGTTTTATATGTGCCAAAGTAATACAAATTATGTGTGGGTATCAAAAAATATGTGGTTTAAAACTGATTTTAAAGGGTCTTTGTCCTCAAAATTTTTGGGAGAAAGTGTCAAATTACTAGGATACTGATAAAAAAGGATTGTACTGCAGCAGGTTTATCTGAAAATAACTTGCATTAATTCACAGAGAAGTTCCACAGTAAATACTGCATTTTAACATTGTGCTATTTCTTTGTCATACAGATTTTAAAATTCAGAAATGTTTGTTTTGTTAGGTCATGAAAGTTGTTTGGAGGTCCTACTGGAACAAAAGGAATTTAGCAAATTTGAGGGTACTCCTTTTACTCCTTTGCACTGTGCTATGTAAGTTATGATGCACATGAGGTAATCTTTTTAAGTACAATGAATGTTGATGTTTGAGTGTTGCATGGGAGAGAGGAATTTACATTATTTTCTTAGATTTGGACTGTATCAAACTAATTTTATGACCGATATCCTATGATATCCTCACATGACTGAGTAATCAGCACCCATTGTGGAATCTTTAATCAGGTCCATAATCAAAGTATGGTAAGTTCTATTCAGCACACTCTTCACGATGTATGCTGCCTTAGTGTCGTGACTGAAACCAAGAACGTAGGAGAGAATGAGTTGAAAGATCATGGATTTGAACAAGTATTCCACCACTCCACAGTTCTGCTTCAACAGCACCAGACTTCACAATTCTATAGGACAGGCTAGATGGATCAATGGGTCTTTGCCTGTCCGTCATTTTTTTTTGTATGTTGCCCAACCAGACTTTTTTTAAACAGTACAATGTGTGATCACACATTTATATTAAAAAATACGTTTAAGGCGGTTGGGTGCGATGCATTGTGGAATTATTTTTCATTGTCAATTTCATATTTCCATTCATTTCATGTAACTGGGACAAACTATAGTTGATTTTAAGGAATTGAAAGCAGGTACAGAATTTATGACTTTAAAAATAAGTAACTTAGGATTTGAGTTTATTTAATTACATTTTTGAAATCTGTAATTAATCCAGAAACTCATTCTCATAGTATTAAATGTCTTGTAAAACAAATTATTTAAGGAAAATAGTTATACATAATTGGGATTGACGAATAACCCTCCACTGTCTTTGTTGATTTTAAATGCCACGTTCCCAATCTTACGGTGAAGACAGTGGACTCAAAAAGATGTACTGATTTTAAGTTTTCTTTGTTAAATGTAAATGCTTATTCTGTAGTCAATATTTTTGCACATTAATGTCTAAGTGACAATTTTTGCACTTTTAGTTTTTCTGTGGGGTGGAGCTCTTTCTTGGCCAATTAAATAGATTGCGTTGCCATTCATTAGGTCTCCATTAAAATTTGGAGTTATTGTGCACTTCAGTATCTATTTTGAATGTTTTGATTATTTAGAAGTGTGCTATTTTTCTGCTGTCTGTTTTGCTTTCAATTACATATTGATTTTCAGAAAGGAACAGTCTAAAATAGACGTGTTTTTTACATTTATAGGGTGTATTAAAAACCAATAGTTTGCTTTAACCTTTCCTCCCCACCCATAAATGGTGGATACCTGGAACGTTTTAAGTCCATAAAGTTCAACATTAAATCTGATCTTCACATTCTCATTTTTCTATACATTTTTCTTCTTGATTGATTTACTTCTTTGTATGTTTGAATAAATGTTCTTTTCTGTATTTTTACTTTGCATCATGTTTGTGAGGTTCAAAGGGATTTATTGCAGAACCTGGAAGTGTCTCTCATTGTACTTCTAATGAACTGTTTTGGATTGGACCATGCAGTGGGTTATCACATTTGAAATCTTGTTTTGAATGAGGGCCAGACTGATGGTGCGAAAGTCCTTTCTGTCTACTAGCTGTAATGATTGTTAGTGAAGTTAATTTGGGCTGTTGCAACCAGCGTCTTATTGGATAAAAGACCACAGCACCAAACTGCCCGCAATTCACCAGTCACATTCATTGAAACAGTTGTAGGAAAGGGACATGTTATGCTTGTAGGGTGTGCTTTTGAGCTTTTAGCTGGTGCACATTGGGACAGAGTTAAGAGGTTTACCCTATAATCTGACGTGAATATTTGTTGCTGACATTAGGTTTAAAAACTGGAGAAACTATTTCCTAGCAATCACATCCCACGTGTCAATGAGCACAAAATTCATTTAAATAAAAACTGATAATAAGAATACTATCTTTCATACATGAAGGAAATTTGAACTGTTATGAAACAAAATTTCTCCTTGAAGTTACAGATACATACATAGAAATATATAGAAATCACAACATGGAAACAGGCCATTTGGCCCAATCATTCTGTGTTGGTGCTTCTCCTGCTCTCTATTCTAAATCTCTTGCATTTAATCTTGTATCTATGGCTCTTCGTTCTTGATCCCTTAGCTACTGGATACAGTCTGCGTCTGGCTATCCTGTCTCATCTTTTCATAATTTATGGATGATGTTGATCTTTAGCAATTATAAAATTGAAGTTTTTTATTCCACAATACATGATGGTGTCACCGATTTGAATTCAAAAGACATTCAGCCATAAAATTAGTCAGTTATATCCTATTCAGGAGAACAGCATATAAGTCACTTTCAGAAGTTGCCGACAGGCATCTGATTTTTGTGGTTTATAGTTAAATTGCTCTCCATGTAGATTTAGAAACTTATTGCATGGCTTTTTAACTGAATTGTTTTCCCCGTGACCTGGTTGTATTTTAGCCCTGCTTGCACTGACAGTAAATTCATATGGTGCTGTTTTTCAGTGACCTAAACATTACAAATCAGCACAAACTGTTCAAACAATGAAATCTTCGCGATCCAGATTGTTTTTTTTGTGTGTGTGTGTAATTTTATTTTATTCATTGCTGTGTTGTAGAAGGCCATCTAGTGGTGATTCAAAAATAGTGTGCACCTTCTTAAAAATAAACCTGTGCCAGTGGAAGATACATAAATCTATCAATATAATTATAAATTTTCAATCTGGTACATGCCAGTAGCACACAGGAAGGTATCTGATGTACCTGTAAAACATGAAACATGCTGATTTAGCTCAAATTTCACTCTTACTTAAAAAGCTATCGATCAAAACTACACTGAGACACTGTACACTTTACTCTCTCCAACTTCCATTTTGTTTGGTTCCTTTTTAAAAAAAAATCCCAAGGCCTTTCAGTGGACGCCTTAGTTCCGATCCACTCTCCTATATGTCCCTAAAAATAAAATTTAGCAAAAATTAAATAATTCTGAACAAAATCTCAAAAACTTGCCCATGAACTTTATCCATTTCACCTCTCACTGCTTCCAAAAACTTTCCTCCACCCCCCATTCCCCTGCCCCTCAGGGGCATCAGACCTCTAATGTGCTCTGGAACTTCAGTCCTTGAGCTGAGCCTTGGGTGGTGATGTTTTGTATGCCTCTGCAGATGTGCAACTTGAGAGCTTAGTGCATATCAATTAATCTTTTAATCAGCAGCCCATCTTTGGCTTCCCCCAATGACTGTAAACTTACACTGTTCAACACACCCCTCTGCAGAAGGACGTCTGTAGCTTGTCAACCCCCTCTCCTTGAAGGCTTTTTTGATGTCCCACCCTCCCCGCAGCAGAATCATATCTCGGGGCTGACAAACTCTTCCACTGCCTAAGTATGTTTCTGGGCTAGCAACCCCACCCAGCTGATGTATTTTTTGAGCCTGGCCTTGACAGACACACTGCTTGCATTCCTTTCCTCCATTCCCCGCATCTCCTCCATTTCCCCACTCAGTGACTCAGTCTCCTCCATTTCCCCACTCAGCCTCCTCCATTTCCCCACTCAGTGACTCGGTCTCCTCCATTTCCCCACTCGGTCTCCTCCATTTCCCCACTCGGTCTCCTCCATTTCCCCACTCGGTCTCCTCCATTTCCCCACTCGGTCTCCTCCATTTCCCCACTCGGTCTCCTCCATTTCCCCCTCCCCAATTCCTTTTCATTTCCTCATCCCTCCAGCATCTCCCTTCTCCCTTTCCCCTTCCCTTTCTCCCAATCATTCCTTGTCTTATTCTTCCTCCCCTGTTCTGTCCCCCCCACCCTGCCAAAGCCTTGGTCTAGTTATCCTTCTCACCTCTAACCTGGCTTGTATTGAAGACTGCACTTGGTTTTGACTGTCTGTGTGCAACACCACAGGAGATTAACTTGCAACTGATATTTGCTGGGTTATTCTTGCACATAATTGCAGGTGGTACTTGTCCTGGATTTTTAATTTGCTGAACTAACACTACCTTATTTAATTTTAAACTTATTTTGGGAAGAAAGATCTTGCATTTGTGTTTCCCTTTACAATGCTATTGAACTTTGAAATTGTTCAAAGTAAGCCTGGAAGGTAGAATCAGAGGACATAAATTAAATGATTGAAAATATGTTTAAATCTCATATCAGAAACAACTTTTTACTTCATGATGTTTGGAATAACTTGCCAAGTACAGTCGAGATTTAAATGCTAAGGATGTTCAAAATAAAGTTGGATGCTATGATGGAACATTTGCAGTACAAGAGAGATGAGCTTTGGTAGGCAAAATGGCCTTCAATCATCCTTGACCCCTTCTATATGTAGATTTTCAGTAAGATAAAGTTGGCATAAAGGTATACAAGGAAACTGTGTAGATAAAGCATAAGACACATTACATTCCTGATCCTAATCGTTAGACAAAGATATTGTTGTGATCTGTTTTTGATCTTATCAGCGTAATCCACTTTTTTTTTGCTTGCAGAATCAATGACCATGAAAATTGTGCAGAAATGTTAATAGAAGCTTTAGGTGCCACAGTTGTTGATTCCAGAGATGCCAAAGGAAGGTATGCGAAACAAATGGAATTTATAGTTACACAATCCTATACATTTTTAAAATTGAGTGTTCAAAATAATTTGCTCCAATCATAAATTGAACGAATAAACTAATTTCTGTTTGTGAGATGTTAAAATTGAACTGAAATTTATTTTGATGCTTAAAAAATGTTAATTATGATATTGCACTGCACTGATTGGAACCCCAATCTCCCTTAGTTATTCTGGAATTTTTTTTTGTGATCTCAGTTGGGGTTATAAGACTATGGACTGGTGGGAAAGTAGGGAACTTCACTTTGTGAATTTTCCATACTAAACCATCTCTTGCCTCTTTCAAATTAAGACTACTAAAGTGCCATTTTCAGTGATTATTGTTTTTTGGCAATAAGAATGGTGTTAGTGTTAAGCTGTATTTTTTTTTATGATATTGCATGTTTTCTTCAAATATTGTTGCTTCTGTAATTCTCATTTGTACTGCAACTGTGCCCTGGTGCTTCCAAGCATTATTTATATTCGTATGGATCCAAAGGTCTGAAAGGTTTAAAATGTTTTGAATTGGGGGAACTGGGTGGCACAGTGGGTTAGACACTAGTCTTGCTCCTCTGGACTTGGGTTAAAATGCAGTCCAGACTGGTGGGATGAAAATCTTCTCTGTTTACTGGCTGTAAGAGTCCTTTGTAAAATTAGTTTGAGTCTCAATCAAGCTCCTTATAGCGCAAAACTAGCACAAACTGGTAATCTCAATCAGAGAGGCCACAGAATGGCTTTTGGTGGAAGTGAGAAAAAAATGTCACTCGGTGCAGTAAGGGTTATTTCTGAGGTAAGATTGGAGCTGAGGCATCTTTTTCAGGTAGAGTGGAAGGAGTTTTACATTACATCTGGCTGTGATATACATGACTTGGGAGTGATTGACACCTACATTGTGTGCCTCAAATTGGAAGAGTTCCAAACCCGAGTATTATCTTCCCCCAACTTTAAGGAGAATGAACGGTTGTGAGGGGGGAAACGAATTAGAGACTAAGGGATGAGCCACAAGTGGTGGTGATTTTCAATCACAAGTCCAGGCAAGCAGATAAGAATCCAAAACATTAACTGGTTGGTATATATGATTGGACAAGGCAAGGTTTAAATGGCGCTGCTGCTGTGACATCATGAGGAATGATTTTGTTCATTGGAACTTTGTGATTAAATTGCAAAAGACCATACATGTTGAAAATAACTTTCTCTGGGACTGTATTTTTAGAACCCCACTTCATGCAGCTGCTTTTACAGACCATGTGGAGTGTTTGCAATTGCTATTAAGTCATAACGCACAAGTGAATCCTGTTGATAAGTCAGGGAAAACTCCATTAATGATGGCAGCTGAAAATGGACAATGTGGAACTGTAGGTATGTAGCCTTGACTTCTCTGCTTTCCAAAATGTTTTTAGTGGCAGAAACTGAAATTGTTGTGTACTTCTGTAAAAGTATTTCTGCCCAAAAATTTTTCTTGAATAGTCAAGACTACAAATGTGCCCTTTCGTAGTCCAAGTAACTTGCATATTTCCACTAAGACAAGCCATATGGGTCAGTACACACATGATGTGAGAGGGAACTTTGGGCTCGATGTTACCAGGGCTGCGGGTTCGCAGCGGGGGGGCTATTGGGCGCGTGGGTAACGCGCCCGGTAAAATCAGTCTGCCCCCTGCACGATCGCAGCCTAATTGGATCCACTGCTGATCTGCGCGTCGGGCGGACTGCGCATGCGCAGTAAGCTCTGTCAGCTGGAGGAGCTCTATTTAAAGGGGCAGTCCTCCACTGACAGATGCTGCAAGAAATAGGAAAAATTACAGCATGGAGCAGCCCAGGGGGAAGGCTGCTCCCAGTTTAATGATGCCTCACTCCAGGTATCATTAGATGGGGTGAGGAGAAGGGGGAGGACAGAGATCTTTCCCCCCCCTCCCCGGCAGGCGGGAGGAAGCGGCCTGCCTCTGCCACCAGGAAGGCCTAGCTCGAGGTGGCAGAGGAGGTCACCTGCACCACCAACATATCGCGCACCTGCATACAGTGCAGGAGGCGCTGCGATGACCTAAGTAGGTCAGCCAAAGTGAGTACACTTACTCATTCCCCTACACTCCGTCTGCCACATCACCGCCCCCACCCCACATCTCCTTCTGCACTGCCAACACTACTCTGTCACATCACCCCTCATACCCACTCAAACCTCATCCTCATCTTACTTGCACTTACTCACCTCGCCAGTACCCATCCTGCCACTACCACCCAACCAATCCTCATACAATCTCATGGCTCTATCTCATACTCACACTCTCATGCATCTCTTTCACGGTCAGCCTCACTCAACCTGCCACTACCTGTGCTGCAGCCACAGGGCATGCATCACATATGTGCAGTAGGAAGCGTAAGGCAAACGTGTTGTGAGCATGAAGGGGATGCACAAGGGTGTTTGAGGGTTTGTCATGGTTTTTACTTCTATTTAATTTCTGATCAACTCACATTACATATTATATTGGCACCACTACTGCCACGTCTTTGCGAATCTTGTCTGGTTTGTGCAATAATGCCCTTTCCTGAGGATCACTATGAGGACCCACAACTGATGCTGCCCATTGTGTCACTGCCGAGTGGGTGTAGGTGTATTTGCAGGGCTGTTTTGTGCAGACGACTGAGAGACGTCGGCGATGTCCCCGGTGGCACCCTGGAAGGATGCGGAGGAGAAGTTGTTGAGGGCAGTGGTGACTTTGACAGCGACAGGTAAGAAGATGGTGCTCAGGCCAGCCGTGAGCAGCTCGGCATGAAGGAGGCTGCAGATGTCCACGACTACATGTCGAGTGACTCTGAGCCTCCATGTGCACTGCTGCTCAGAGAGGTCCAGGAAGCTGAGCCTCGGTCAGTGGACCCTGTGGCGAGGATAGTGCCCCCTGCGACGCATCTCTCTCTGCAGTTGCCCTCCCTCCTGCTGTGCAGGTGGATGTGTCACAGCACTGTGTTGTGGAGCTCCACATGTCAGAGGTGGACGGCGTGGATGGCGAGGCTGGTGATGCTGTTCGCCCTCCGAGGAGGTCATGACTGCAGCTACGGCAGCCCCCATCCGGAAGATGTACATCTGAGGGGGTCCGCAAGGTAGGTACGTGTCTCTGGACCCCGGGGTAAGTGTGCAAGTTGGTGAATTTGATTGTTAGGAGGAGGGTGGTGGAGGCCAAACTTTGTCCCAAGTGACAGAGTGGCCTCCTGCAATGAGTGAGGGTCTCCTCCCCCCACCTGTCAAATGGACCTTTGCAGCCGCCACAGACTGATAGCTGCAACACGTCCATTTCAACTGGGAGTGTTTCCCCCAGTATGGGAAACAGTCCCAGTTGTTTCTAAAATCCCACCCCTCCTGACATATTCCCTTAATCAGGTCTGTTAATGACCTGAAATACCTAGGTAAATACTCTCAAGTGGCACCCAGCTGACTTTAATTGCCTGCGGGAATCCCACATGTGGGGGCTGCGCGTGCATGTCGGCGTGTCTGTGGGGAACCCGGAAGTGGGCGGGTTGGAGCCGGACTCCCGACCCGCTCCGGGATTCCCCGATTTTCGGAGCCCCCCCCGCTAGGAACGCACCCGATAGCGGGTGCTAAAATGGAGGCCTTTGTTTTCAATGGCAGTTGATTTTGTTTGATATTAAACTCTTCCCCTGCTCCCCTGCCCTCCCCTATAGATACCATAGAGTTTCTAGGAAATGTATTAAATTATTTTTTTTAAAGACTCCTGAATTTATTTCACATCGAGTGTGTTGTAGCCCTCAGTATGTTTGGATGTTGGTGTGTTGTCATTTTCAAAATGCTACTTGTTATTACGCTGTTTTTGATCACTTACTATTTCAATTACTGGTTGAAAATTCCAGATTCTATTTAAGTGCTATTGGTTTATAATGGTTCAAGTTGTTCTTAATGCAATTTAGATACATAGGTAAACAGTTGCAGCAAAGCATTCAGTTTGGGGCAGTCCAATAATGCAAGCAGTAGAGCATCTGATTCCCAAACTAAAGATTCAAGTTGCACTGAAGTGTTTAGATGTAGATTTGTGACCTTGGTCTCAAATTCAGCTAGGCTGTAAAGTGGAGGCAAAACACTTTACAAAATAAAGAATGGAAAATTGAGAGGTGGTTCGAGAGTGACATTGATTAAGGATATGGAATGGTGTGTACCATGCACAGAGCAAGATAAATGCAGAGGGAAAAAATGTTAGGAATAGGCACTAAATTTCCAGTGATAGTGATCTGCATACTGATGTTGCAGTACTGTTTGGAAGCTTTACATCACAGTAGAGTGCTGTGTGAAGTGCTGGGTCATACATACAAATTTGTAAATAAATAATTTGTCCTAAATTTGTAGTCTTCTTACATTCAGGCTGCCTGTTCCAAAAGAGAACCATTACAATGAAATACAAAAAAACAAGTGATTGAGCTGCAAGGTACTATAAATTTCTTATCCCTGCACCAAAAGACACTGATCATAGAGTAGGGAACACAACATGAAAACATGAGGCAGGTGGTTTATATGCAGAATTTATTAATTACATTTTATTCATGCATCTTTTAATTTCAAACTCTGTACATACAATCAGAATTGTAGTGTGACTGGATTCTTTCAATTGGAAGTCAAATACCATATCAAACTCATATGTTCAGTCAACTCCACTCTTTATCAGCCAAACTTGCTGTTAAACATCTAATGTCAGCTCCAAACATGCTGGGGAATGGGAACAGCAGGACGAAACAATGGTTTCTATTATAAGATGAGGGAAAGGCCAATTTGTAGATACTTGAAAGAACTGTGGAGTTACTAAAATAGAAAAAAGGGAACCAATGAAGTTAAGACATTTTAGAAATTTTGTTTTTAAACAAGCAATCTCGCACTTCGTTGAAGGAAAATGCCATTGTAAATACTGTTAATGGTAAGTACTCCTCTTTAGAGCACCTGAGTGGATTGACTTTTAAAAAAAAGTACACAAAAATATCCACATTGAGAAACCTGTGTCATCTCTGTTCAGTTAAATAGTGGACCAAAGAACTAGAGGGACATCTGTCAAACAGAAAACATGTTGCTAACACTGGTGTTTATTGTTAAAAATGTAGCAAATGCTTGGTGGACACGAAAACTGAAAAAGTAACTGTCATACAGGTCTTGATCTGTCTCTTAAAAAGACCAGTTCCACTGAGTTTTGATAGCTTGAAGTCTTAATTGTGTTGACTATGCTGCAATTGGAGTTTTATCAATCCTTTTATAACCAATTTTTACCATTTTTCCATTTCAGAGATCTTGGTAAACAGTGCAAAGGCTGACTTAACTTTAAAAGACACCAACAAGAATACAGCTCTTCACTTGGCATGTAACAAAGTAAGATTTACTATCAGTCCCTTTGTACACACTAGGCACGGGACTTATTTATCATGGTAGCAACAGCATTTGACCATATTGTAGCTATTCCTAATTTAAAAGAATACTCCTGCATAATGCCCCACGGTGGTACATGATCATTATAGCCCATGTCTTAATGATGAATATTTCAAAGCACTTGTATTGTAATGGACCAGCAAAATAAAAACATAATAAAATATGGAACAAGAAAAAGCCATTTGGTACCTAATTTAAACTTTATAGTAGATTCTATCAGGAAATTTAATCATCAGAGGTGACTAATCCCTGATAAAACTTCCAAGTGAATTATTTTCTTCCCCAGCTCCCGAAGTAAAATAGTAAAACTCCAGAATTTTAATCGAACAATATAATCCATGTCATTCAACACTGGTCATTTCACATGCCACTTCTGCGGCCCCAGTGTAATAGCAGTCATTGTGTTCCAGAGTATTTGGCCACCTGTATTTATCCTTATCTTTGCATCTTTCAAACCTGCTCTTGAACGGATACTTATCCAGCGCTTATGAAAAAGCAGTATAATACATTGCTGTTATTTTTTTTATTCATTCATGGGATGTGGGCTTTGCTGGCAGGGCCAGCATTTATTGCCCATCCCTAATTGCCCTTAAGAAGGTGGTGAGCCGCCGCCTTGAACAACTGAGTGGCTTGCTGGGCCATTTCAGAGGGCAATTAAGAATCAACCACATTGCTGTGGGTCTGGAGTCACATATCGGCCAGACCGGGTAAGGACGGCAGGTTTCCTTCCCTAAAGGGCATTAGTGAACCAGATGGGTTTTTACGACAATCGGGTTAAGTTATAATTAAGTTAATATGGTCATCTCCTATCAAAGCCAGTTCCAAGTGCCAATTTGTTTTCAGTTTGATCTTTCTTTATGATTTCTAGTTCTATTTGCACCACATCTCGTTGGTCATTCATAATCATGGTGGGTTTGAATTTTGCTTTTTACAACAGTTGACAGTCATATTTTCTGCCTTTTTAGTTCTTGTGGTGCTGTGGAAGCAGACTTGACTTCTTTTTGACCTCCAGGATATATGTGTGTTCTTTTAATATATGTGGTGCATGGCTGATGTAGGACCAAAGTCAGGGTGTTCTTCTTCATACAGTGATTTAATGCTTGGAATGGACTTTGGAGTAGTGGAGGGAAAAAACCTTGGAGTCATTGACGAGAGTTGGATTCTGTGATGTGGGATTCGATGTTTCCTCGATAAAAGTTAAAATAAGGGAAATATGTTTCCTTATCCAAATTTATCTTGTGATCTTGCAGAACTTTGTTATGCACTAATCATTTTTGCACTTTTCCACTTTGGTACATGGGCAGGAAGAGGACTAAATACATTCTCTGGAAACAAGACATATTGCTCCCAAGTCTGCCAATGTGGCTGTATAACTGGTAATTAGGAGGGGTGCATTAGTGACCCAGATGATGTGTTGTGATTTTTTTTCCCCTCACCGTCCACGTGGAAAAACAGCCCAGCAAAGGTTGTTAATTTTTATTGTTAATCTACATTATTCTGTTCCATAGTGCAACATATTAATATACTAACCTGCTGCACTGCATAGATCACTGTACATTAGTTTAACAGGGCCTTTGTTTTAGATAATTCAGATATTCAATAAAATTTATTCATACACACATTGAAGAATATGATGAGGCTCTTTTTTTCAAGAAGAAATCCTGGGGTAAATACTTTCTGTACAGAGTACTCCCCCTGGCCCAGTTGCCAAGATACGGTGAATTAATTAAGTTATTTTGACTTTGCAATGTATTTTTGTCCCCATATTTTGGATCTCATCATCTCGTTTGAGCTGCAACTATGATATAGTTCCAAATGATTCAATTCATTTTAATGGGAGGTAGTGCTTTCCAGCAGCCTGGAGATCTGGAAGTGCCCAATTTTGGAAAAAAAAATCACTGCTGGCTGTGCATGTAGCAGTAGCCAGCCAGTTGTGACATTTTCTACCTTAAATGTCTCTAGACTGGTCCAGAACGCTGGCTGGCATTAACATCAGTAGAGTAACTTGGGTGTAAATGGGCTGCCCCGTGACCTCATCTAGAATGGTTCAAGAGGGTGAGGAGACCTCAAATGGCAGGTCTCTGAGATTGAAAATACACTACTGATGCGAGGGTATTTCCTGATGGTTAGGAGATATTTTCACTTTTTTGGTGTGAATGTATTGTGTTTAAAATTTGTTATTTAGCAAATACAGATGGTACTACCCCAACCATGTCCCCAAGAGGATTTTTTCCATCCTTTCTTTCTAACAATTTATTTGTTACAAGTATTGTCATTTTTAATATGTTTTTTTTATATATTTATGTTTTTTTTTTGGATTAAAAAGTGAGAGGAGCTGTCTTGAAGCAATTACTAAGCCCAGCTCTAAGGGAAGTGAATTAACATTTACATTTGAAACTGAGGGATCACCTGTTGTTACTCAGCTCTATTACCCTGTTGAGTTGTCACTTTTTTACAGTTCTCCATTGATATTAGTTTAAATATTTTAAATAAATGATTTCAGGGGTGATTGTATCCCTCACTCCAAGTTCGTCCTGAACTGGAATTATATTCAGGCAGTTCAAATATTGTCAATTCCATTAGTGTAGGAAATGTCCTTCCATTCCACCCATGTCTACAGAAAAGTCTCTACACAGTGACTTAATAACCTAATCTCAAAAGAACATCTCATCAGCAATACCCTTTTTAGAATCATGACAAAGAAATTCATTTTAATGTAATTCACCTCAATTTTTAAAAATATTTATTTTAAATATTTAAACTGATTATCAATGAAGAACTGTGAAAAAGTGACAATTCAACAGTGTAATAGAGCTGAGTAACACCAGTAGAGGTTAATTAAGTGCTCCCTCAGTTTCTCACCCAAGTGCCCATTATTCATGTGCGAATTTAGACAGTGAGTTTTGGGAGCCAATTTGATGATGGCTGAATCACAGTGTTCTCTCCAATTTCCAAACGTGCATTTTTCAGCAGGGGACACTGGATAGCAATTAAAAGTGGAAATCTATGTGACTTTTTATTTTTCTAGATCAGGGGTGCTGAGGCCAATTGCAATGCTCCAACTGCAGTCCTGGCTAAAATCAGCTAATTCAGTACACACAGCAATTGAACCTGGGATCCTCTGGTGCTAGATGCCACAGCTTTTGGGAAGATATTGAATAAATTACTAAATGCCAAACTCATAGGAAAGAATGAATCTTAAGTTCGTAGAGCTGCAATAAGCTGGATTTTGTTTTATTTTTTGTGGGCTGGAGTGTCTTCACAGCTTTGGATTAGACTGAAGTTAGAACTGCATAGTAAGAATTGAATTGAAGGAAACAGAAATTTGTCTGG
The DNA here is from genome assembly GCF_035084215.1 of Heptranchias perlo. NCBI lineage: Eukaryota > Metazoa > Chordata > Chondrichthyes > Hexanchiformes > Hexanchidae > Heptranchias > Heptranchias perlo. The sequence continues at coordinate 67,815,625 of NC_090331.1, read as the reverse complement.
GATGTAGAACATTACTTGAAGCTGTTAATGGTTCAAACACAGCATATGAACAAGAAAACCATATTAAGTGAATAAAGCTTCAAAACATGATAATGGTAAATGCAGAATATGTACATAATGTTATTAATTGTGCTCATTTCTGGCAGGGTCATGAAAAATGTGCCTTGTTCATCCTTGAGAAGATGGATGATGCAAGCCTTATTAATGCAACAAATAATGCACTGCAAACGTAAGTAATTGTTGCTCAGTAAATGTATTTTTTTTAAAAAACAGTTCCAAATGATTGTGGCAATTTTGTATAGAGAAAGGTATTTTCGGGAGAGGAGGGAGATTTTCAAGTTGGTCAGAATGAACACTTGCAAGTGGTGGTCTCCAAACTTACTTTGACTTCATTTGCAGGTGCGCAAAGTACTGTCTGATAAATGAGCTTCCTACTTCCAAAACATCATAGCCATTGTAGTTTTTTAGTTTTAATTAGACCCATTTTAAGTGTGGGTGTTGGAGGGTGGGGTAGAAAGCCAAAAAATTATACAATGATGACGTCTGAACGTTGCAGTTAGCTAATGGCTAGAGCAGCATTTATTGCCCATCCATAGTTGCCCTATGAAGGTGGTGATGGACAGCCAGCTTGAACAGCTGCAGTCCATGTGGTGGTGCTCCCACAATGCCGTTAGGTAGGGAGTCCAGGATGTTGAGACAGCGATGATGAAGTAACGGTAACATATGTCCAAATCAGGATGGTTTGTGATGGAGGGGAACTTCAGTTGTGATGGTGTTCACGTGCAACTGCTGCCCTTATCGTTGCAGGTTTGGGAGGTGTTGCCAAAGAAGTCTTGATGAGTTGCTGCAGTGCATCCTGTAGATAATACACACGGCAGCCACGGTACACCGGAGGTGAAGGGGGTGGATGTTTAGGCTAGTGAATGAAGTTGATCAAGCAGACTGATTTGTCCTGGATGGTGTTGAGTTTCATGAGTGTTGCAGCTGCACCCATCCAATCAAGTGGAGAGTATTCCATAACACTCCTGGCTTGTGCCATGTAGGTGGTGGAGAGGCTATGGGGAGTCAGGAGGTGAGCCACTAACTGCAGAATACGCAGCCTCTGATCTGCCCTCGTAGCCAAGACATTTATGTGGCTGGTTTAGTTGAGTATCTGGTCAGTGGTGATCTCCAGGGTGTTGGTGGGAGACTTGACAATGATAATGCCATTTGATGTGAAGGGAAGGTCGTTAGACTCTCTCGTTGGAGATGGCCATTGACTGGCACATCTGTGGCATGAATGTTATCTGCCACTTATCAATTGGGGATAGGAAGGGGGAAAGGGGCTAGCCGAATGGCCTCCTTTCATGCTGTAAGCTTTCTATGATTCTTTCTATGATTTCTAAGCCTGGCTGTTGCCCAGGTCTTGCTGCATGCAGGAATGGACTGCATCATTATCTGAGGAATTGTGATTGGAGCTGAACACTGTGCAATTAACAGCAAGCAGCCCCACTTCTGACCTTGTGATGAAGTAAAGGTCATGGATGAAGCAGCATAGTTGAGCCCAGGATGCTGCTCTGAGGAACTCCTGTTGCCTTGATATCCAAGGCAGTCGCTCTTGCCGTACCTGTGGAATTCAGGTCGTGTCCATGTTTGAGTAAGGTTGCGAGGAGACAAGCAGATTATTGGTAAGTAAATGCCGCTTCATGGTGCTGTTGGTGATTCCGTCCATCACTTTGTTGATTGGGAATAGGCTGATGCAGCAGTCATTGGCTGTGTTGGATTTGTCCTGCTTTTTGTGGACAGGGCATATCTGGGCAATTCCCTACATCGTCAGGTAGATACCAGTATTTTCATTGTATTGGTACAGCTTAGCTAGTTGTACAGCTAATTCTGGACCACAGGCCTTCAGCACTACAGCCAGGATGTTGTCTGGACCGCAGTCTTTGCTGTGTCTGTGCATTCAACCTTTTCTTGATGTCAAATGAAGTGAATCACTGGCATCAGTGATGGGGGGGAACCTCAGGAGGAGGCAGCGAAGAATCATCCACTCAGCACTTGTGGCAGAAGATGGTTTTAAATATTGCAGCCTTGCCTTTTATACTCGTGCTGGGCTCATTGAGGATGGGATCTACATGGAGCCTCCTTGTCCTGTTAGTTGCTTAATTGTCCATCAGCATTCATGGCTGGATGTGGCAGGGACGCAGAGATTTGACCTGATCTATTGGTCTGTCTTGTGTGCAGCTTCACCAGGTTCGCACCTCATTTTCAGGTATGCGTGGTGCTGCTCCCAGCTAGCTCTTCCATATTCCTCATTGAACCAGACTTGGTCATTTGGCTTGATGGTGATGGAGGAGAGAAGGATATGCCGAGCTATGAGCCTACAGATTGTGGTAGTATACAATTCTGTTACTGATGATACCTTATAGTGCCTCATGGATGCCCAGTTTTGAGCTGCTAAATCTATTCTTAATCTATCCCGCTTTGCACAGTAGTAGTACCACACGACGCGATGGAGGGAGTCCTCAGAGTGAAAAAAGGACTTGGCCTCCAGAAGGACTATGCAGTGGTCACTTCTGCAAATGTTGTCATGGATAGACACATCTGCCACAGGTAGATTTACAAAGACGAGATCAAGTAGGTTATTCCCTCATGTGGTTGTCTCACCTGCTGCCACAAGCCCAGTCTGGCAGCTATGTTTTTCAGGACTCAGCCAGTTAGGTTAGTGGTGGTACAAATGAGCCACTCTTGGCGATGGACATTGAGGTCTCCCATCCAGAGTATATTCTGTGACCTTGCTACACTCAGTGATTCCTCCAAGTGATGGTTAACATGGAGGAGTACTAATTCATCAGTTGAAGGAGGGCAATAGGTTGTAATCAGTAGAAGGTTTCCTTGCCCAGGTTTGACCAAAGCCATGAGTCTGCATTAGTTCTTTTGTCAATGTTGTGGACTCCCAGAGTCATTCCCCCTGGCTGTATATCACTGTGCCCCCACTTCTGGTGGGTCTGATACCTAGAGATGGTGATATAGGAGTCTAGATGTTGGCTCATGGGTATGATTCTATGAGTATGACTTTGTCAGGCTTTTGCTTGACTAGTCTATGGGACAGCTCTCCCAACTTTAGCATCAATCTCCTGATTTTAGTGAGAAGAACTTTGCAGCTGTGTGTCCTGATTTGATGCCGAGGTCGCAGCCGAATGATCCATTGGTTTGATTCTTGTTTTTCTTTCTAACCGTTTAATACAACTGAGGGCTTCCTAGAACAAGCCAGGTAGGGTGGCAGGTTCCCTTCCCTAAAGGACATTATTGAACCAGTTGGGTTTTTACGACAATCCATCAGCTTTATGGTCACTTTTACTGGTACCAGCTTTTTTTTAAATTTCCAGTTTTTTTTTAAACTCATCTTCTTTGGAGTCTTAGTCCAGGCCTGTGGATTACTTGGCCATAATCTCTATGCTACTGTTGTGATAAATCAACAACAATCTTCATTTATATAGAGTCTTCAATACAGTAAATATGCCAACATGCTCCACTGAGGAGAACTTGACACAGAGGAGTAATAGAAGGATTAAGAGGGATGGCCAAAAGCATAGCTGAAGAGATAGGCTTTGAGGAGGCTTTTGTAGAAGAGAAGGATAGCGATCTAACCTGCTGCCACCCCCCTAGATGCACCTGTCTCTCTTTAGCATGTGCTTTGCTAATCCTGTTTATTTAGGTCCTAAGCGTGTGGAAGTGCATTATGTTTACCTGTCCACATACTTGGGTGGTGGTGATTTGTCTCTATTTCAAAGAAAGTAATCAGTAATTTTATTTAACAGATGGGTGAATGTGAATATCGTTTGTATGACCAGTCCTTATTCGTAGCTCGATGTTAATTCTTGATTTCATGATAACGAACTTGTATTTTAAATATATGCTTTCAGACCTCTTCACATAGCTGCACGGAATGGGCTAAAAAAGGTGGTGCATGATTTGCTAAGCAAAGGAGCAAGTGTGCTTGCTGTGGATGAAAATGGTAAGTATGGATTACCTTCTTACTAATGTTGCCACTCTCGATTAATTTAGTACCCTACCAGAAATAACACAATTCAGTACTATAACACTTCTAAAAGTCTAACTGATAACACTCATAATTTTGTTGGCATGACTTAAACAGTAAAAGCAGATGTATTGAAATGGACATTTGAGTTTGCTGTCTTACCTCCCTTTTTGTTTTTGCATAAAACTTATATACTAACCATTCCCTTGTCTGCTTTTGTGCCCAGGTCACACCCCAGCCCTGGCTTGTGCTCCTAATAAAGATGTGGCTGACTGTCTGGCACTCATTTTGGCTACCATGATGCCTTTCTGTCCTCCCAGCACAATGACGTCCTTCAGCATCAGTCTAATAAAAAATGACAGTTTGAACACACCTCTATCCTATGATTCCCCTAATACGGGTAGCAACATTAATTCTTTCAACAAACAGTTGTATAACAGTGTAGGAAAAATGGATAGGTGTCATCAAGATGACGACGAAAATGATTCAGACTCGGAGACTTTCTGATTGGCTTTAGAAAGCTTGACATGCATGGGATAAGCCTAACGCTTGATTTGTTGCTCAATAGAAGGATTACAGATTGATCAATCAATCAATCACTGCATATTAAAAAAGCACTTACTTAAAAGGCACTTTTCTTACAGGTTTTAGGAGGAAAGCAGAACCTTGGAGTATTGATTCATAAAGAGGACTATTGAGTAGGGCAAGTGATTTGCTATTGCTCAAATCTGCCAGAAATTGGCATTTTCACTGCCTCTGGGACATTTTATGCAAAATTGTGGTATTTGGACAGCAAATCATACTACATGCAGTAACTGTAGAAATTCATGGGATTTGTCACGGGATGCCATGCTGTGCCATGCCAAATCACTTGCCCTCCTAATAAGAAATTAGAACTGTTTCAAATCAGCACAAACATGCATTTGCACTTCAGTAAAAACTTGCGGTTATAGAGTTGCTAGGGACTAACTATACGCCTGAGCCGTTAACTACTGATAAACAATGAATGAACTGTTCCAGATTGCAGTGTGAAGTATTCATAGATTCCAAGAGAAACTGATGGCATCCTTTTATTTTAAATGTACCAGCAAGTTTAGGCTAGTGTTCAGCTAGCAGAGTGTGGTATTTCGTACCTTTTTATACAGCCTTATTGGCAGCCTTTAAACAATGCACAGCAATTTTGTTGAAATCTACCCACCTGTAGGATGAAGAGAGAGTAACTGCCACAAAGAACAGTTGTGATAAAGTCTGCTTCATCTGCCAAAGCTTATGTGTTAAATGGACCCATTCTCTCACCTGTGACAGGAACGCAGCGGGTGGAATGACAAGTTCTTTTTTATGTCTGGCCAGCTACGCCAAATGGACCAAACGCGCTACACAGATTGGGACTGTTGCTGTTTTTGTTCTCTAAAATTAAAGCCTTTTTTTAGTCATAATGTTCTATTTTTGCAGCTACATTGAAGTAGCCTGTTTCAGTAAACAATGCAGTATTTGAAATACAAATAAAATGCATTTCACATAAGTGAGTTCAGATATCGTTAGATTAGAAATCAGCAAGGTAAAGCTTCAGAATAATTTACAAAACCTCACATGGGAACTATTATTGCTCTGGCTGTGGCTGAGCAATTATTGCAACCTCATTATTTTGACTAAAAGCACTGAAAAACTTTCATGAAACCTTAATTAGCTTGTTACAGTAGTACTGTATATAACCGTTCCAAGCAGTTAAATTCCAGAATAGAGACCTCTTATAGATATGAAATTGCTTTAAAGCAATAAATACCATATCGTATTAAAGCACTGAAATTGAAGGAAATAGGCCAAAAGTAATGGTCGTACATAGAGAAAACAAGTGTTTTGTTAACCAATTTTATTAACAGTTTAAAGCTGCAGTATCATTTTGGACCTATCTGTTTGTCCATTTTATTCACTGAAATGGAATCAGCTGGTGATTTCTCTGTATTGTGGCTGTTTTTTAGATTTTTTTTTTGTTTGAGTTTTGACAGTCAGCTTACTTGGTGAATCAGTGGAATACAAAATTAATACATTTTTGATGTACTTTTAAACTTTTTATAGTTTTTAATATAGACTTAGAAAAAAGCCTGACAAAAGAAATACTGGAACTTTGAGATCCATTGCATTGTGATTGGCAATCTTTGTAGCACATGGTTTCATTTTTGTTGACTTCAAATACTATTTTGGTTTTGTTGCATTATAAAATAGTTAGTGCCTTTCTGCCCATGAGTATTTTCCAGATGGTTTCCAAATATCTTGTAGAATTTTGCGAATTCAGTAATATCCAAGCAATAATGTTAATTTAAATTTTAAACTTACAATGAATGTAAAATTTTCTTTTTAAAGGTCCAAAAACATCTGAATGAAGAGTGGTTTGTTCATAAAACCATCATATGGATTTTTTTTTTGCAGTGTTGTAGCATGCTTTAAAAGTGAAGTCTTGCTTGAAAGACGTAGTTGATCATAAATTGGTATTATTTGGAAAAGGGCATTTAAAAATTAGACAATCTGACAGTGTGTATTTTAAAACCATAAAAACAATTATTTGTGAAAGCTTATGCAGTGGTCTATCCATTAAAAAGCCTATATCTTCCATTTGGTAATCTTGTCCACTTGTATGCTTTAGCATGTGCAATATGTCTTGTTATGGTATAGTATGGTATCATGATACAGTGACAGTGTTATATTTTGTTTTATGCAGTGAATGTGTTACAATCTAGTGAAAATGAACATGTATGGTGGAAGCAGTAGTCTATGGAAATTTTATGTATTTGGTCACATTTCTACAATTAAGTAGGAGGTATAAAGCTTAAGACTTTTTTGATGTACTTCAAGACTGTCAAAAGTATAAGAAGTAAACCCAAATCAATCTAAATCCAGCCTGGACCTCAAGCACACTTTGCTATTAGACTTTTGTGAACTACTGAATGCTTCAGTGAGGTATAGAAGTACCTAACTGTAAACTTTTTTTAAAAAAGCATTCAGATGCTGTATATTTTTATGAAAATAAAGGGTACAGACGCTGATGCAGCAATTTGATTTACGTTGTCTTTCTTGAAATGCTTCCTGAACTTGACTCCGAAACAACTGCAACCTAAAATGTTTAATGAATCTTTCCTTCTCCCTTGGTTGAGAAGCATGCTTACTCGTCGCTTAGTAATTTAAAAACCATTTGGGGTCAATTTTGAGTGCTGTCAAAAAACGTTAATGGAGCAGGAACAGCCTCAAAATGGGATCGGTAGCCATACCGCTCCTTTAACACTGGCGATGCGTCTGGCCCCATTTTAAAAGGGGCCTACCACTGGGTGTCCAAAGCGCCTGCGTATTTCAGGCGATAGGCCCCTTTTAATATGGAAATCAGGGTTCTATGATGAGCTTGGGCACAGAGGGTGGTAAAGACAGAGTGAACCTCCAACGGAGTGAATTGCTAACAGAGTGAGGACTTTCAACTGGGAATTTGGTGAATGTGGGAATTCACTGGTAAGTAGTAAGTGTGTTTTCATCAAACTGAAGTTTAACTTAGATTAAACTTAGTTTACCAACTTCAAAAACCTGCAAGTCAGTGGCAGTTATTAGTTAACAGACAATCAGCTGTAAGTTGGTTCCTGATTAGGTATTAATTATTGTGGCTGGAAGTTGACTATGGCGTGTCAGAAAGGTATATAGTACAAGGATCTTTGCAAAAGCACGGAGCTTGAGCACAGAGGTTGGTAAAGACAGAGAGTGAACTTCTAACGGAGTGAATTGCTAACAAAGTGAGGACTTTCAACTGGGAATTTGGTGAGTGTGGGAATTAGGTGCTGAGGGGGAAGGAGGTGCTAAGTGATTTAAACCAAGGGACTACAAACTAATCTATCAACTTTTAAAACTTTTAAGACTGAAATAAAAAACATAAAATTAAAAAAAGACTAAGTAATTACTAATTATTTTGAAATCAAGCTAAATCTATTTACTAAATATAATTTAGATCTCAAGTGTTTCTATTGGTCCTAGAAATAAGCTACTGATTAAATAAATAAAAACTAGAGGTGGCAGTACAGGCTGTGTGTCGGGGCTGTAATATGTGGGAGTTTGTGGACAGCGAGACTGTCCCGGATTGCCACACCTGGAATAAATGTCACTGGCTTGAGGCACTCCGGCAAAGAGTCTTTGAGCTTGAGTGCGAGTTAGAGACACTCCAACACATAAGGGAGGGGGAAGTAGAGAAGGAGGTCCCCAGACACTGGTCGTATCCAACAGGTATGAGGTACTTGATACCCGTGAGGATAAGGATGAAGGCCGTTGGGAGGATAATCAGAATGCTAACCATGGCACCGTGGAGCATGAGGCAGTCCAAGGTGGCGGGAGTGGGGGAGAATCAGAATAGAAAGATAGAAAGGTTGTAGCCATAGGGGATTCTATAATCAAAGGGATAGATAGCATCCTTTGCAGTTGCGACCGAGAGTCCAGGAGAGTGTGTTGCCTACCTGGTACAAGGGTAAAGGACATCTCAGAGCAACTGGAGAGGAACTTGGAAAGGGAGGGGGAGGATCCAGTTGTCGTGGTCCAGGACAGCACCAATGACATAAGGAGGCAGTCCTGCTAGGGGAATATCAGAAGCTAGAAATTAAATTTAAAAAGCAGGATCTCGTGGGCGGTAATCTCAGGTTTACTACCCGAGCCATGTACTAATTGGCATAGGGATAGGCAGATCAGAAAGATGAATGTATGGGTGAAAGAGTGGTGTGGGAAGGAGGGGTTCCATTTCGAGGGACCCTGGCACCAGTACTGGGACAGGAAGGAGCTGTACCACTGGGACGGGCTCCACCTGAACCGGAATGGGACCAGAGTCCTAGCGGAAAGGGTAAATAGGGCGGTGCATAAGGCTTTAAACAGGCAAGATGGGGGGAGGGATCTGGTAGCAATAACAAAGATAAAAGAAACAGATGTAAAGGTTAGACCACAGTAAGGAATAAAGATAACAAGTGGTCAAGGAACAAATACAGTTATAAAACAGAAGTATAAAAGGACTATTTAAAAATAAAGTGAAGGGAACAACAATTAAAGATGAATTAAACTGCCTGTACAGCAATGTACACAGCGTCCAAAATAAAACGGGGGAATGGGAGGCAATAATCCATAGTGAGGAACTGAATAACTGAAACATGGCTACATAAAGAACAGGACTGTTAACTAAATATTGCAGACTACAACATAATCAGAAAGGATAGGGAAGGAAGAAAGGGGGGATGAAGTAGCTGTACTAATTAGAGATAACAATGATAGTAGAAAAAAAGAGACATAAATAACAGAAGGATAGAAACAGAATCCATATGGATTGAAATAAAAGATGAGATTGATCACACAAATAAGAGTATACTACAGACCACCTAATAGTGGAAAGAAGGTGGAAAGCGAAATATGTAAGCAAATATGTGAAATGAGTAGTGGACATAGAAGAATAATCATGGGAGATTTTAACTACCCTCAAATAAACTGGCAAGAAGAGGTAGGTAAAAGGGTACAGGGAATGGAGTTGTTACAATGTGTGCAGGACTCCTTTCTTACCCACTGTATAAAAAGAGAGGAAGCACTGCTAGATCCAGTAATGGGAAATGAACCAGAACAGATAAGAGAAGTAAGCATAGGGGAACATCTAGGCAATAGTGATCACAATATAATGAGGTTTAAGATAAAGATTGAGACGGACGTAAGTAAGACAAAGACCAAAGTAATGAATTGAGGGGAAAAAAGTTGATTTTCGGGGGATGAGAATGGAACTAGGGAAAATAAACTAAACATTTACTGATTAAACTAAGAAATATAACAGCAGTGGGAAACATTTAAAATGGTGATCAATAGAGTCCAGGTAAAATCTATCCCACTAAAAAGCAAGAACAAACTAGCCATGGATGAATAGAGAAATAAGGGCAAAATTGAAACTAAAGAAGAAAGGCATACACGAAGTACATGGACAACAAAGGAGAGGATGACAAAAGGGAATACAAAAAGGTTAGGAAAGAAGTTTTTAAAAAAATAAACAATTAGGAAGGCAAAGAGAAACTATGAAATTATCAAGTAATATAAAAAGAAATAGTAAAGTATTCCACAGACACATAAATAACAAAGGAAAGATAGGGAAAGGGCCACTAAGGGCACACACGATAAACTCACAGGCAATGACAGAAATATTAAATAATTACTTTGCCTCAGTATGTACCAGGAAGACCAACATGGTGGGCATGACATTAGAGGAAGTGATCAAAAAAGATATAAAGACATTTAAGATATAAAGGGGGGAAGATAATTGATAAACTAATCAAACTTAGGATAAAATCCCTAGATTGCATCTTAAAAGAAGTTAGGGAAGAGATAGCAGAGGCACTTTTTATATATATATATGACCAATTAGCTTAACATCATTGGTAGGAAATATAATGGAATCTTTACTCAAAAATGTAATAGAAAAACATCTAGAAACCGAAATTATAATTATAGCATGGGTTTCAAAAGGGAAGGTCATGCTTGACCAACCTTCTTGAATTCTTTGAAGAAGTAACAGAAAGGGTAGACAAGGGTTATGCAGTAGATGTAATATATTTGGATTTTCAAAAGGCCTTCGATCAGGTACCACCTCGTGGACTCATGACTAAGCTCAGAGCATGTGGAGTCGGGGACAAGTGGCAGAATGGATAGCAATCTGGCTACAAAACAGAAAAGAGAGTCGAGGTTAAAGGTAGTTACTCAGACTGGCAAAAGGTGGGAAGTGGTGTTCCACAAGGATCGATGCTGGGACCACTGTTGTTCACCATTTACATAGAATCATAGAAGTTTACAACATGGAAACAGGCCCTTCGGCCCAACATGTCCATGTCGCCCAGTTTATACCACTAAGCTAGTCCCAATTGCCTGCACTTGGCCCATATCCCTCTATACCCATCTTACCCATGTAACTGTCCAAATGCTTTTTAAAAGACAAAATTGTACCCGCCTCTACTACTGCCTCTGGCAGCTCGTTCCAGACACCACCCTTTGAGTGAAAAAATTGCCCCTCTGGACCCTTTTGTATCTCTCACCTTAAATCTATGCCCCCTCGTTATAGACTCCCCTACCTTTGGGAAAAGATTTTGACTATCTACCTTATCTATGCCCCTCATTATTTTATAGACTTCTATAAGATCACCCCTTAACCTCCTACTCTCCAGGGAAAAAAAGTCTGTCTATCCAACCTCTCCCTATAAGTCAAACCATCAAGTCCTGGTAGCATCCTAGTAAATCTTTTCTGCACTCTTTCTAGTTTAATAATATCCTTTCTATAATAGGGTGACCAGAACTGTACACAGTATTCCAAGTGTGGCCTTACTAATGTCTTGTACAACTTCAACAAGACATCCCAACTCGATTTGGAATCGGAAGTACAATTTCAAAATTTGCAGAGGACACCAAATTGGGGAGTATAGTTAATACCGAGGAGGACATTACTAAACTTGCAGAATGGGCGTGTAATTGGCAAATGAATTTCAATATAGGTAAGTGTGAGGTATTACGTTTTGGTTGGAAGAATAAGGAGGCCACATACTGCTTGGATAATAAGAGTCTAAATGGGGTAGAGGAGCAGAGGGATCTGGGGGTACAAATACACATCACTAAAACTAGCGACGCAGGTCAATAAGGCCATAAAAAGAAAAGCAAATCAAGCACTGGGGTTCATTTCTGGAGGGATAGAATTGAAAAGCAGAGAAGTTATGTTAAACTTGTATAGAACCTTGGTTAGACCACACTCTGAGTACTGCGAACAGTTCTGGTCTCTATATTATAGAAAGGATATAGAGGTATTGGAGAAGATGCAAAAAAGATTGACTGGTATAACCTCTCAGTTCTGGTACCATCCTAATCAGGAAAGATTGAGCAGGCTGGGGCTGTTTTCTCTAGAAAAGAGAAGACTGAGGGGTGACCTGATAGAGGTCTTTAAGATTATGAAAGTGTTTAATAGGCTATACATGGAGATGTTGTTTCCATTTGTGGGGGAAACCAGAACTAGGGACCGTAAATATAAAATAGCCACTAATAAATCTGTTTGGAATTCAGGAGAAACTTCTTTACCCAGAGAGTGGTTAGAATGTGGAACTCGCTACCACAAGCCGTAGTTGAGGCAACTAGCATAGTTGCATTTAAGGGGAAGCTAGATAAACATGAGGGAAAAAGGAATAGGAGAAAGGGAAAGGAGGATAGGGAGGAGGCTCGTGTGGAGCACAAACACCAGCATGGACCTGTGGCTGAATGGCCTTTTTCTGTGCTATACATTCTAAGTTAATAGGACCCTGATTGCCATTTGTGATCAGTTCCATGGGTGATGAAAGAGAAGAGGCTCTCTATAGGTAAGTCTTGAATCATTTTTGTGGGCCCTGAAGGAGCACTCCTGCTCCTCCGGGGCCCACAAGAATAATTTGAGCCGCTGTCGTTCCAGGATCCTCATCTTCCACGATCATGTCGGTAAGCTATCTGTTCACTGGAGAGCATCGGTCCATGTTCGCACACATGCACTTTTTAAGAAGAGGTCAATGGATAGCTGTTAAGAGTATCAACCTTGGCTGATTCTTTTCCCTGCCCAGGCTGGGGATTCTGAGCTAATTACAGTGCCTCTGCTGCTGCTCTGGCTGCGATCAGATGACAGGGATTGAACCTGGAATTTCCTTGGTTTATGTGTGACTGCTAGAACAGTTCATGAGACATAATGTTGCCAATGTATTGAATGGATACTTGGTACTTGCTTGTAATGTGGAACAAAAAAAATGTACCTTAGTTGATTATGTATTTGGATAAGCCATGCTCTGTAGAATCACTGTATTTTTAAAAAATGTTGCTTTGCTTTATTAAATTCCTTTCTTCTCTCAATAATATGTCCGGATCTCCATCCTATTGAATAAAGGTGCCAGCCTGTGTCCTGAGAGCACTACTTTAGAAAGCATTGCATAGAAACCAGGCCTCCATTGCAACTTAGCATGCATTGGAGGATGGAAAGGTTGGAATGTGAGAAAAGATCATAGACTGTGTGGAAAGGAGCACTGGCAACTATATTCAGTGTGCAGACAATGTGCTTTGGGCAATGTATGTGCAGCCAGCCAGTTCCCTTTGTTTAATTGCTGCAAGTGACTCCAGTATTATCCTGGAGAGCAGACATAATTCCCAGCTCTCTTCACCTGTAACCTCCTCCAACCTCCATCCTCCCACCTAATCACTCATCCTCATCTCTGATCAAAATGCAAGGAACTCGTGGAATTTTTCTTGTCCAAATTTGAGGCCGTTTGCATTGCAGCAGCTACTGCCCCAAATTCCCAGCTCCCCATCTACCCTCTGCCTATCTGTGCCCTTTTCATTCATTGCAGTTTCCACCCTATCTCTTCCTCAGATCTCAGTTCACTCAGCTCATCCATGAGGCCCACTACCTATTCCCCTGATCCTCTCCCAAATCCAACCACCTAATTTCACCTCTTCAACAACATGCTTGCCAACATCACCAACTTGTAATCTCACTTGGCCCTGTCCTTCAGAATTATTACTTCTCTACTCAAGAAACTCATCTGAAACCACTGCACTTTCTCTAACTACTGCCATATCTTCCCCTCAAATTCTAGAATGTATGTTGCCTTGCAACTATTAATTCACATCTCTCACCACTCCTTAGCTGCATCTCTCCAATTTGTTTTCCCCTGCCACAGTACTGAAGCTGCACTGCTCAAAGCAGCAAACTCACATTCTGTGTGACTGTGACCGTGGCTTCCTCTCCTTCCTCATTCACCACTCAATCCTCCTCCATTGTGTCTCTGCTGGAATTAATGTCCTGCTTTCTTCCGGTTGCACTCTCACCTGACTTAACTCTGACACTATACTGCAGCCAAAGGCTTCTCCTTCTCTGCTTGCACAGCCTTCTCTGATGTACCCAGGGATACAACCATTGACCCCTCCTCTTTACCATTTACTTGCCACCAATGGCCACTTTAACTGCAAGAATGAGGTTCCTGCAATGTTTCCAGTGTACACTGCAATGGTAAATAGATCCATTGTTCATCTGGGCCGCTACATTCCAGATTACTTCACATATAAGATAACATTCTGTTAGTAGGGAGCAAAGGCAAAATCTATTAGAGCGGAATCTTGCATTAGGCACAAAAGAAAAAACTATCTGGAGAGTGCAGGGATCATAATTGGTAACAGCTTACACAGGATAAAATATCTTAAGGATAGTTACTGCGTATAAGGGCTATGAATAATGTTGCCAAGCCTCCTGGATTGTCACCCCCACTCTTGTTGCTGTAGAGAAACCTCCAGCTCAGTGACACCACCCCATCCACCACCACAGAAAGCCGGTGCAGCCTGGTGAGGGACATGGGATGAGAGGGAGGCAAGAATGGGGATCACGGAGAGAGGGAGACAGGGTTGGGGGATGGGAGAGACAGGGTTGGGGATCAGGGATAGGGAGAGAGGAAGGCGGAATGGGGATCGAGGAGACTGGGAGATGGGGGGAATAGGGTTACTGGGGAATGGGAGTCGGTGATGGGAGGGCTGAGAAATGGCGGTCAGATGTTGGAAGAATGGGAAATAGGAGTTGGTGGAGAGGGGGATGGGGAGATTGGGGGCTCGGGGGAGAGACAGTGACTGGGGAATAGGAGTCGGGGAGAGAGGGAGAATGGTGTCAGGAGAGGGGGAGACTGGGGAATGTGGGTCAGGTGTCGGGACAATGGGGTGGACATGGGGACCAGCATTTTCTGCAGAACTGGGAGCAGCAGTAGCAACATGGTGAGTGTGAGCGGTGCCGAGAGAGGAGCAGCCAGTAAAGGTTTGAGTGAAATCTGGGGACCTTACTGTGGGTAAATAAGGAAAAATTGATTCCACTGATGGGCAAATGGGGTATAAAGGGACAGAGACCAAGGGGAACGGGAGGAGGAAGGCTCTTGAACTGAGGGCTATTAGACGGTGGGATTCTTCACCACGTGTCTATTGAGGTAGAGACTAAAACTTAATTTAAAAGGGAAGGGGATAAATATTTCAAAACGAGGAATAGAAAAGGATCTGGGGGTATAGGAGAGAGCACTAGTACTGGGGGCTGATTGGCCTCCTTCTATAATTCTATTCACACTACCAACCCCCAACTCTGATTCATACGAACATTGACAAACAAGAAATGACGCTCTGGTCCATCCAGCCTGTCCCACACAATTGTGATGCCTTATGCATCACAATGTATACATTCCCCGCCCCATCCAAAACCATGTGATATCCCGGGAGAGGTGAAAAAAACAGATAAAAACCCTGGCCAATTTGGGGGGGGATAAAGAATCTGGGAAGTTCCTCTCCAACGTACCCCCGCCCCTCCCCCACCCTGTTCAGACAATCAAAATTAGTCCAGGAGATCACTCTGGTCCTGATAATGCTATGTAGCACCTACCTTTTGTACGAGGTGATCTCCGCCCCAGCCAGAAACAGGTCCAGCTCTCACTTGAAGAAATACAGTGTGAATCGGTGTCCACAGCACGAGCCGGCAGCCTGTCCCAGAGGTTCGCTATTCTCTGGGGAAAGAACCATCTCCTGACATCTATCCTCGAT
Source organism: Heptranchias perlo (assembly GCF_035084215.1). Lineage (NCBI taxonomy): Eukaryota > Metazoa > Chordata > Chondrichthyes > Hexanchiformes > Hexanchidae > Heptranchias > Heptranchias perlo. The sequence goes on along the minus strand of NC_090331.1, from coordinate 67,800,006 downwards.
CTGACCTTATACAACTTAAAATTGTGACCCCTGGTCCTCCTTAACCTATTTAATTGGAACAAACTGTTTACTCGAACAGTCTATTCCCTTCATCATCTTATAAACCTTGATCAAGTCATCCCTAAGTCCACAGTTCTGTAAAATGTGGAGTCCAGCTCTTTTAGCCTATCCTGATAACTGAGATGTTTTAAAGTGGGAATTCATCTAGTGGCTCTCCTCTGCACTTTCCAAAGCCTCAATATCACCCACCACGTGAGGAGACCAAAACTGGACACAGTATTCGAACAGAGGCCTGAGCAATGTCTTGTACAATGACACGTAAGCTACTGAGTAAATGTTGACCTCATCTTTTCAAAAGCATCAGAGGAAGTCAGTCCATGAAATTGTGAATTAACATTTCACTAACACTCATGATAATAGTAGCAGTTTAATATTAAACAGTAAAAGTACGCAAGGCACCTAAGTAGATATTATTAACATGGAATTAATGAGGTTACAAAGACAGCAAAACTGTAGCTCAGCATCACCTAGACTCTACTTATTACATGATGTGGAGATGCCGGTGATGGACTGGGGTTGACAATTGTAAACAATTTTACAACACCAAGTTATAGTCCAGCAATTTTATTTTAAGTTTATTACAAGTTGATATTATTCTCAATGTCCAAGATTATCATAGAGTCAGCAAGGTTAGTTTGCTGTTGTTTGTATTTTGTATAGCCTCTTCCCTTTGCTCTATTTCTGTTTTTTTGTAAATTCTCTATTTTTGAGTTTGGAACTACATTAATTTTAAAGCAGCATGCAATTGCTTTAAAGTTTCGGGAGATAACATCTTCAGCTATAACAATTCATCAGTCATGATGACTATGCCAAATTAATTCAAGTTTACACACTGGTTGTGAATTATATTAAAGATTTAAATCAAGTGCTTTTGGTCAATTCAGTGGATTGTTCAAATTTACTTATGAACAACATGTGAAGTTTGAATATTTCTTGCTCTCTTGAGCTTCTTGTGCTATTGCTAAATCCACTCTTTTCTCAGACAATTCTTCAGGACGCTAACCTCAATAACTTCACTCGTGCTTGATACTTAGCATTGTAGTAAGACTGAAGTGGAGTATTAGAAATCAGTCATAAGGTACAAAATGTGGGAGGAATTGATAAGTTACAAGTTTCTTATGCTGGAGTGGCATAGATTTATAAGTGTTCATGATACTTAAAATATATGGTAAATTTTCCAATATAAATTATCCTGCTTCTTCATTCTGTGTTTGGTGCTAAAGGTGCAGCTAACAGCTTGGTTTCTCACAATGGAAAGCTTGAGTTATTGCCCATACTCAACTGTCACACCGAGTGTTCCTTAGCCTACCGGGAGACAGCCGCATCCTGTTTTCATGGGGTTGCCAAACTTCCAGAATTGTCCTGGAGTCCCCAGGAATTAAAGATTAATCTCTTAGACACTGCTGTGAGCAACCCAGGAAAAAAAAATCATAGGGGCATTAAAGACTTTTATTCAATTTCTTTAAACACTTTCATTTATTAGTTATAAAGATAGTGGTGGTGGGAGGACATATGATGAAACCTCCAGGAATATGTCCAACCAGAGCTGACAACCCGATGTCCTTAGCATCCCCTAATCAGCATGCCTGATTGTTCCTGCCTCAACACTCAGTGGAACTGTATTGTGCCCCACCCCCCCATTATGAGATGAAAAATTCACCTAATCTGTTAATTTGAATCAGTACAATTTTTCAGTATTGTACAAGTCAGGAATTGCTATTAGTGTTATTTGTATTGAATTGTTTAATTGTTCAGCTTTAATGACAAAAAAGACTTGTTGATTGCTTTAACCACTGGAGACCTTATCAATATGGCAGGTTAAGAGGAGGCCGTCCCCCCATGACGACATCACGTCGAATGACGTCACCTCGCGTCATTGTGAAGCCAACCTAACGTGATAACAGAAAGTAATAAACAAAGTCCGGGGCCGCCTATCCAGTTTTGATTGGACGAGCCTGGGCACACCTCGCTTGATTGACACCATCCTCCGCCAATCAGGTGACGCCTCCTCCCGACCGGTGGCAGCAGGTTAGGTGGAGCCGGCTGAGTCGGGGAGTCCGGTGATGGCTGGCGGGAGGATGAGGTGGTTGCCTGGAATATTTCAGGGCTTTCTATTGGCTTTTGTGGGGCTCGGGATATGGGAGGTGTTGTTCGTGTATGAAGAGAACAAGTGCAGCATGACCTACATGTTCGAGTACCCAGAATATCTTGTAAGTTGCTCCAGCCCCCGCAGCCGAATTCAAGTGCCCAATCTCTGCAGAGAATAAATCTGCAAGTAGTTCCCAGCCTGACAGTGCAACAGGCCAATGGGGTCCTGACTGTACAAGTTTGCTCTGTGCGAAGTGTTTTGCCAAGGGTTTTATTATTTTGCTAACATTTTGAGAGAATGGACTCCAATAAACTTTCTATGTTAATGGTACATTTTTTTTAGACAGTACATAAAATTCACTGTCACGTGTGTCCAGGTTCTGATTGGCACCTGACCATCTTTCTCACACTATTCGAGGATAGTCTCCTCCACGCTGCCATTGTGCCATCCTCTGCACTGTTAAAATCATAGAAATTTATTGTATGGAAGGAGGCCATTTGGCCCATCATGCCGGTCTGGCTCCCACTTGCCTGCTCTTTTCCCCCATCCCTTTCAAAAATTTATTTTCTAAAAGCTATTCATGCTTCCACCCTTACTTTTTGGTAGGGCTTTCCATGTCCCTGCAACCCTTAATCTAAAGAAAAATTCCCATCTTTTCATCTTTTGATAAATTTGTGCTCTTTAGTTATTAAGGCACCAAAACCCCGGTTAATTTTGAACACTTCTGTCAGATGTCATCTTAAGTTTCTTTGTTCCAGTGAAATGAGCCCCAGTTTCTCTCTCCACAAAGAAAGCCACTTATCACTAGTATCATTTTAGTGAAGCTCTTCTGCATCATCTCCATGGCCTTATCATCCTTCCTAAAGTAAGGTGCCCAAAATGGGGCATATTTCTATATCTGGTCTAGCTAATGATTTCTGTAGGTTTAGCTTTACCTCTGCATTTGTACTCTGGGCCTTTTTATAGAACCTATGATCCTATATGATTTTTATTTACAGCCAAATTGAATTGTCCTCCCACATTTGAAGATGTGTGTATCTGAACCAATAAGTCCTTGATAGTTGCCTCCTTTTGCCAAGGCCAAAACTGAGTAGGGGGTGTGATCACAGCTTGAGGTCTGATGATTGCTTTGCTGCTGATGAACATTAAAAAATAATGTCTCCACATTGTAAGACACAGAAGAAAATGAACTATTTTATAAATCAGACTTCATGTTCTATTTTCATTTTGAACTGTCCACTCAAAAACAAGATTGTTAGTTCAAAAACAAGAGTGACAATCAAAGTCCTAAATTGAAGTCTGTCTTAACTATTCCCCGACCCCCCCCCCCCAACCAAAAAAGGTCTTGTCATTGAGTCAAGTGCCAGATCTCACTTTCTTTAGTGCAGCAGATGCTACTTCATATTTTTATGCAAGATGAGATCATGCCTATCCATGTATATAGTACAAAAAAATCTTCATATAAGTGATCCTTACTGTTGGTTTTCATAACTTTAGTGGTTATGTGCCCTCTTTGTTCTTACTCATGATACACTCACACTCACTTCAGTTGAACTTGAAAGGCAAAACTTGGCAGTGGAAGCAGGATCATAAATGACAGAACATAGTGCGGTGATGTAGATACACTCTTGTGTAGTATATTAAATTTGTTCAAAGAATGTTCATACCTATAAAATTGTTTAGTGGTTCTACTTATATGGCTTTTGATTCCGCTGAGCCCCTCATTTGTGTTGAAATTTTCTAACCCTCTCAAGGCTGCTGTAATTCAACATTTATTTTCAAAAAGGGTATGATAAAGTGAAGTTAAATAGACAGAGGGGTTGGTTTAAGAATATAAAGCTGAGAGTTGAAGTAAATAGATTGAAAAAATGTAGCTGATGATATGTCCAGTGATCTGTGTTGGGCCATCTCTTGTTCTTTATATATATATATATATATATATATAAAATGATTTAGTCAGGGATTCAGAGGGAATATCATTGCAATTTGCATACGACAGCAAGTTAGGGGTCATGGCAAATTGTCAAATGGACTGACAGAATAAACTTAAAGGGAATTGTCAGATTTATGTCAAGTGCAGTTCAACACAAGTACATGTGAAGTAATGAATTCTGGGAAAGAAGATGACAAAATGGAAGTATATGCTAAATGATAACATTCTCAGTGGAATGGAGGAACAGAGAGCTCTGGAGGTGGAGATACAGATCTTTAAAAGTAGGAAATACAGATGTGAAAAAAGCAAGTTGGATTCTGGATTTACATACAGTGGCATTGAATATAAAGGTAAGGAGGTAATTATGAATCTGCACAAGACATTGGTAGGTCACAGATGGAGTACTGTGGACAGTTGTAGGTGCCCATGATATAAAGGATATTAAAGGCATGAAAAACTGCAGTGTAGATTCACTAGGCTAATGGGGATAAAAGGATATAGTTACGATAGAGACTTGGAAAAATTATTTCTGTATTCAGTAGAGCTGAGAAGGTTAATGGGAATAGAAATGTTCAAAATATTGAAAAGGTTTGAGGGGAAAACTGATTATTTCCATTTAGTGGCAAATTCATAAATTTAGGAATAGTACCAAAACCATAAAGGGGAAGTTTTTAGAAGAATTTTTTTTACTGCAAAGAGTTATTAAGGAATGCATTACCAGCGGTAGTTATTGAAGCCAAGTCAATCACAATCTTTGAGAGGCAATTACATAAATACTTGAAGATGGAAGAGAGAAGGAAGAGTAAGATAAAAAGGTAAAGGGAACTGGGGTTAGCACATTTGATGTTTAGCTAGCAGTCGGCACAGGCACGATGGGCCAAATAACCTGCGCTGATGTGTCTATGATTCATCCATATCATTTAAAGTATAGGTTACTCTTAATTTAAATTTACTTAATTCAATTTTCTGATATAATTAAAAAATTTTGAGCACTAAATTTCTGCTTAATTCAAATTACTGGTTAATTCAATTTTTAAGTGCAAAAATGACTGAATTAGCAGGAGTACACTATAGTTTAATTGGTTAAAGCTATATAAACTGTCTATTTTACTTCAAGAAAGTTGTATGATTGTGGGACTGGTTCTTGGTTAGTGGTGAAATCTAGAATTTGCTGCATCAGTGTGTTTGAAGTTCATCCTGTAACAGATTGGATGTATAGTGCATTTTCCACTCAGCAATATACAGAATACAAAACATTTAACAGATTGTTTACTGCAGATGTGAATCATGGACTTGTTGTGGGGCCCATCACTGTGCCAGATCATGGACAATTCTACATTGTCTATTTAAAAATTTGAAGAATTTATTGAGATTTTCTCTGTACCTGTGAGGATTAAGTTCATAAAAAAACTGCAGACCTTTTTCAAGTCTGCCATATGGTGAATGGTGGTTCCAATGTGTTTTTTATCAAACAGTGAAATATTGTACCCATAACATTATATCAGAAATCTTATAAACATTTGCACTCCCAATCTCTTACCTGCTTTAATCTACCTTATATGCTGATTAAAGATAGGCTTTAATACAAAGTTTGCTGAACAGTTTTTTGTTTAAAAACTATCTTTTTGTTTCCACCGTTGGCCTGGTATCCCCAAGAACATTGGCCAGAGTTTCAGGTTCTTGTTATCCATTGCTGAAAGTGTGGACTATGTGGATATCTGGTAAAGGTGGGATCAGGCTTGCCTGTGATGGTGCCCATAGTTCCCTGACACTACTCATGTTAGCACTTAAAAATGGGTAGCACTGGAGGCCTGTTGCTGCTCTGCATGAATTGTTGCCTTCAATAGAGGACAGGTATGGGTAGAAGCAATCCTCACATCTGTTTACTGTCACCAGACTACCCATTTAATAACTAAATTAATTTTAACATTTCCTATTTATGACCTAACCTTTTGATATCTTGCAGCTTTCCAGTACTGCAGAAAACATTTTGTATTCAATTTCTGATCTGGGCATTTTGGATATACCCTAGTTATATAAATTGATCCCTGATCAGTTGGTTATTTGCATCATTGTGATATTGGCTCTTCTGTGTGATACATATGTTTATATGGATGAGACAAAGATGTGAGCACATCATTGTATTTTTATGAAACATAAAACTTGTTATAAAGGGAGGAGATATAACCCCAAATAACTTTTCTGTATTCTCTGTGAACAGAAAATCAAGCTTCCTAAGAAACTTTCCACTAAGTACCCAAGTTATGGCCTGTATCTTTATGGAGAGGGAGACTCTGCTGAAGCAAGCAAGTATTTAAAAGCCACAGGAATCCCTGTTCTATTTCTTCCTGGAAATGCTGGGAGTTACAGACAAGGTACATTTTTAAAGAAAAACTTGTTAACCAGTTTTTATTCTCATCCCTGACCATAATGACTGCACAGTCAGGTCTTCAAGAAAGGCTGAATGGCACAGAGTAAACACAACTTTTAATACCTGAACATTAAAGAGTCTTGTAAATGGGTCAGAATAATCTAGTTAGAAACTCAGTTTTATTTATACGTTATTTGTTTCATCTGAATCCTTACTAATCCCTTTTATTTTGGTCTTGTGTTTCAGTTCGTTCACTGGGCTCTGTTGCACTGAGGAAAGCTGAGAACATACATAACAAATTCCACTTTGATTTTTTTAGCATTGATTTTAATGAGGAGCTGGTTGCACTTTATGGTGGAAGCCTTGAAAAGCAAACCAAGTTTGTACATGCATGTATAAAGGTCATTCTTAGACTTTACAAGGTAAGATTGGAACAAGATATTTCCTTTCAAAATACCTTACTGATGACGTACTCAACTGTGTTGGCATTATTTACCCTGGAACTTATGTCAAACTCAGTTCTTATTAAACTTCTGTGGATCATAGAATGGCACAGCACAGAAAGAGGCCGTTTTGCCTGAGTCAACCACATAGTGTGGGACTGGAGTCACGTGTTGACCAGATGAGGTCGGGGTGGCAGGTTCCCTTTCCTGAAGGACATTAGTGAAACACTTGGGTTTTTACGATGGTTTGGCAGCTTTCAAGGTCAAATTACCAGATTTATTGAATTCAATTTTACAACTTTCCGTGATGGGATTTGAACTCACGACTGAACAAAAAGCCCTAACTTCTCAAATTTCTCTCATAACTATTACCTCTCATCCCAAATATCATCCTAGTGAATTTACACTGTACCTTTTCCATTTCTTTTATATTCTTTCTTTAATGTGCTCAAAATTGTACACATACTCTAACTGCAACCTAAGATCTTGTACTGGTTTAGCATTACCTCCTTGCTTTTGTATTCTGTGCTTTTAGATACAAAACAAAGGATTCTTTTTGCCTGTTTAATGGCCTTATTTATTTGTGCTCCTACCTTTAATAACTTGCATATCCTTACACCAATGTCCCTCTAACTCTATTTGAAAACATACCATTTCCGTTTCCTATTTTTCTAAAATTTATTTCTTCACATTTTGCTGCGTTAAACTGCATCTGCCACTTATCCGTCCATCCTGCTAGTCTATAAATGTCCTACAGCCCTTAACAACCCTTATCGCAATTTGAAATTTGCTGTCAGCGCCTTGAAACTTTTTACTATGTTAAAGGCGCAATGTAAATGCAAGTTGTTGTTGTAATCAGCAAATTTCATTTCTGTTCCCTCAATTCCTAAGTTTGGATCATTTATTTGTAAAGTAAAAAAGAGTGGCTCCAACACAGATCCAGTGGAATACCAGACCATATCTTTTCAATCCAAGAAATTCCTTTTTACTCCAACCCTTTCTGTTCCACCTCCAACTATCTCTCTATCCATGTGGTCACATTCCTTATAATGCCATATGCCTCTTATGTGCTTCGTTATCAAATGCTTTTTGAAAATCCATATAAACTGCATTTCTGTTATCTATAGTTTTCTTCAAAAGGTTCTATTAAAAATATTTCAGCAATATAAAACTCAAATATAGTTAACTTCATTAAGAAATATATCCTCTTATGTATGTTATTTGATTGGAAAATTATTTTTCACTTTTTAATTTGAGTGGTCATTTTCAGTTCATACATGCAGTGCATTGACCATACCAGCAGTAGAATTATAACTGTACTAGTGGATAAGATGAACCCCATCTACCCTGGCACAAGATTTACAGGTCATTAAACCCCCATGAAGATGCGCTGCAATTTGTGATAAAAGTCGAACGGTGTAGTATGACAATTATTGCTTCTCCTATAGAAACCCTACATATTTGATTTTTTGACCTGGTTGTTAATCCAACTTGCCAGCCAGTTCCTATTTAAATTTGAACTCACATTTAAAAAGTAATGTTGACCTATGTTTTCAGATTTGTTTAAAAATTGTTTTTATTTTGTATGTCCATTCTCAAACATCCAATCTGTATGATCAATCTTTGTTGGGAAGATCCAGCCTTCAGAGCTATGCAGGAGGCATGTTTAAGTGATGTAGAAAGGAATTGTTTCTTGTTCAATTTTCCTTTTGTCTCCCTCCCCCTAATGAAGCTGAGACTCACCTCCCCTTGCTGCAAAATTTTAGGGTATATCTGAGTGGGACAGAGGAACACAAGAACTGGAGTAGACCTTTCAGCCCCTCAAGCTTGTTCTGCCATTCAATTAAATCATGGCTGATCTGTACCTCAATTTCATTTACCTGCCTTTGATCCATATCCCATATCGATCTCATTCTTGAAGATATGAACATGAGATTTGAATTAGAATTATTTAACTTGGTGTCCACATGACTTACTTTTATGATCACATCATAAGCATCACTAAATCCTTATACATGTCAGGATCCCACAAAATGTGAACAATTTTATGATGCAGTTGTGTTAACTAACTTTTGTCGATCTTTTGTAGACGTGGTATGTAAGATGGAAACCTGGACTTCCATTTTTGATACTTTACATTAAATTTCTGGTATTCTTACAGTCACAGTGCATTGTTATGGGAGTGATTGTCCAACACTTATTCCATTAACATGTAAAATTGCTAAATGGCTCATCTGCATCAAGAACTGGGCATTTCCCCAATTCCATGTTAAAAGTCTAACATTCAAGAGAATACATAGGATCCTGAAGTTTAGTATTTATCGAGAATAGCAGCATACTAGTTCGATGTAGATGTACAACAGACTTAATTTGGAGAACAAGTTTGAATGTCGTGCTTGACTGATGCTTCCTTTTGAATTTCCCAGGGACGGAGAGAAGAGGGAGGAAAAAATTGAAAAGGAAGGGAATTTCAGCACATTATTCAGATAAATTGATTAAAGAACACCACTGAAAATATTGCGGGTGATCTTCAAAGGAGAAGTTTCAGAGGATGTGAGATTGGGGGAGGGAGGAGTAAAAATGTAGACAGTCTATAACCATCATCACAATTACTTCTTAATTAGTTTTTCACAAATTAGAAGAAATACGTTGCATGGATTTGATTTTTAAAAAAATCTTGTTCTCCCCCTTCCAGTTCGGATGTTTGTTTCATGTAGTAAAGGGAAAAGCTAGCAGAAGTAGTCCAGCCTGAGGAAACACACCACTTGCTGATTTATCACAAAGAGCAGTACTGGCTGTAGAGAAGTTCAGAGTCTTCCAAGTTGAAGGAAGAAGACGGCCCCTGGGTCACTATAAAGAGGATACTCTAAACAAAGAGAGAAAACCTTGAAAATTTCCCACTTAAAAATGCAATTTCAGATTCTTAATCTTATGAAAAATTTGTGTGACTTGTTCAACTTCAGAATTCCTCAGAACCTGGGAAGAGCAGTGAGTTAGACATTTTTGGATCTAGGTTCAAATCCATCCTAGAATGGCTGTTGGCTGTAAATGTCTGATCTATGTGAAATGATTTGGGCGGTTTCAATCCAGTTCCTGGTCGGGATGTGTCTGTAGTGCAAAACTCCTTCAATTTGACATTAATTGGCATTCAAGCCTTACAATATTTAGTGTGGGAAATGTAAATTAATGGCACACTGGTACAGTAAGGGTTTTTTTTTAGGTTAGGGCTGAGGTATGGGCTCGAGTAGAAGGAGGCTTGCTATTGTCCCTTAGTGTTGTTGGACAACCTCCTTCAATTTATTTGTAGCCTCATTTCTTTGAACTTAGCCCTTTTAAAGTTACATTCCTGGCTCGGGGTCTTTGGTATTTCCAACTCCCAGATCATTCTGCGATCGTTGAGCCCCTGGAAGTTCTATGACTCCCATTTCCTGTTTATTGTCTGGGTCATTAACGATTACCAGTTCAAAATGAGCACTGACTTGTGGTTTCTTTGATGCAGTGGATCATGAAGCAGTCATGCATTACATTTGCCAATTCTGACTCTCAACTCTTTGGGTTTTCCCAGTTTGTATTTGGCTAATTGAGATCTCTCATTAAAATAACTTTCCTGTTCTCACATTGGAAGTATTTCTTCATAGAGCAAACTTCCTTATTCCTGGATATCTGCAGCATACCCCTAGTATTAGCTTGGATTTTTTTGCATTAGAGGTGTCTAATCAAAGTAGTTGATTTTGTAGCTTTCCCCATCGCACAAGATCAACCTTATTCATCTCCAAAAATTGGACTTTGCTATATTTGTAACATCTACACTGTTGTACTTGTGAGGCATTGAATTTAAAGTCATGTGCTTTTTTTAATTGCAAAGTAACATGGTTTGCAGTGGTCCTCTCAGTTAGTCATTAAGTAGCTTGGCAGAAATGGATTTCTCCAGTCTGTAATATACATGCATGGCATTGAAAGTACAGCATATCAAGGTTTCAGATGTTGTAATTGTTCTACTGGGTCTGGAAAATTCCACTCGCCAGCCAGTCAAGAGAAAGTTGCTATTAAGTTTTGGTAGTTTGGCTAAACAGATCAACTTTTCATGGCGTTTGTCTCTCTATCTTCAATCTGATTGTGTTTTCCCAGTGTCTTGTATCGAACTCCCTGTTGCAGTTCATTACCACTGACTTCCATGTGCAATATATATAATTCCTCTCGCAAGATTTTTTATGGTTAAAGTTCAAGTTATGATTCATGAGTGAATTTTAAAACAATAAAGTTCCAAACCAAGTTGCTTTAAAGGGTCAGGTTAATTTAGCAACTAAACATTACAGCAGCGGTGCAAACTCCAGAATACCCAGGAGCAATAGATCAGCTAATAACAGTCTGTTTACTAAAAGTGTACGTTAGCACATACAGATACTGCACTCTGTTACAGATGCAAAACAATCTTAAATGGTGCAACTCAGCAGCAACCTGAAACGGCACATTTCAATCTGCAAGGTTTCCTAATTTAACAATTAAATTTTGAGTGTCCTCAAGCTGTGTTTAAACTTTCTGGCTTTAAAAGGGAGAGGCCATCTTAAACTATGTTTACCTTAGCAGCAGAATCGTAGATTGTACTTTATGTTGTGTTAGTATGTTATAAAACAGCATATCATCTGGTTTATCATGAGTAAGCCACAGAAGACTCCTAGTATATATAAAAAATCTTGCATATATCACGTCACATTTTAAATGTGTCTAGCTTTTAAATGTGACAAATAATGTCACACTTTCTTTATTGGCTCAAATTTCCCATGAACCAATCAAGAAACCACTATTTACTTACTTGATGACTATCCACTTAATTCATTGCCATTCACTGCGCTTTTGTTACATTCTCTGCCTCACTGTGTGCATTGTCATTGGGAGACCCACCACCACAAAAAAAAATGCTTATCCGGAATGTTTAATGGAAAGAACATGAGTAATCTGGCATGTGCATGTAAACAGCAATCTTCATAGACTAAAATATGTCTTTCTATTTTCCTGTCATCTTGATAGGGAATTTAGTTATGTTTCCATTTTGCATGTCTCCAGTTCAGCCCTATTATTAAAATTTTCAAGCGTCAATTGACCCCTAATAAAATAGTTATGATCAGCAATTGCAGGTAATACCTGACCAATTCCCTTTTTTGTATTGGGACCAACTCATCTGTGGATGCTGTTCAAACAAACTTATGTTTTGTGAGAGACACAGGTGTTGATTCCTTCAATGGCTGCATTTCCTTGCATTGAAAGCCTTCTAGAAAGTTGGGTTGCAGAGCATAAGTGTCAGTATTAATTTGTGCTTCAAGATTTAAAAAATAACTGTTAAAATTCTTATCCCTCATCGCACTGAAATATGCATAACCAATTTAATGTTGCTTCCTTCCATTTTTCCCAAGGACATTTATCCAAAATGTTTACTAACAGGTTAATTTTGATCTGTTTATGTCCATAGGATCAAAATGTTGCACCCAGCAGTGTTGCTATTGTGGGGCATTCAATGGGTGGCATCGTTGCTAGAGCACTATTCACTTTACCCAACTTTAAACCTACACTGATAAGTGTTATTATAACTCAAGCCACGCCTCATGTTGCACCAGTCCTACTACTGGACAGCTACCTCATAGGTAAGTCTGGAAACCTGAAGTGATCTCGGAGATGCAAAAATACCTTCTCATTCATAAAGCTTGTATTGGTCCAAATTCAATTCTGCCATTTCTACAGGGGTTTTTCACAACAAATATGGATATGGAAAGGGTTTATTGATATCAGTTTTTCTTTAAATATTTTTGGTTACAACATGATGTACATCGCATTCATGGTGTACAGTGTACAAGCTATAATATAAATAATGGATATTTAATGAGTTTTGCTGAGTGATTGGGGTTGTACAAAACACTGCACTGCTGTGCTCACCTGCTGTGTCAGTGCATGATGAGTTTTACTTCAATCCCCAGAGAGCGGTGGAGGCAGGGTCATTGAATATTTTTAAGGCTGAGTTAGAGAGATTCCTGATTAACAAGGGAGTCAAAGGTTATAGTAGGTAGATGGAAAAGTAGGGTTGAGGTCACAATCAGATCAGCCATGATCTTATCAATTGGCAGAGCAGGCTCGAGGGGCTGAATGGCCTACTCCTGCTCTTAATTCGTATGTTCGTATGTAATTTGATAGTTACCCTTTTTGGGTGGGATGGAACAGACATGCTATAGATGCTTGGCATGCAACTTGTGTGGCATCTGCTTTGAACTTCTCAGCTAGCTGCCGGCAGTCGGCCAAGAGTAGATTTTGAGGAACTTTTCCTGTTTTAACCTAAGAGCACATTAATTTCTCCGACTGAACTATCTTCCATGCTGCCTCAGTTCCTATCTACTGCGCGAGAGGATTGTACTGCCACCACTTTCATGGGATGTTCTGACAGGCTGCAATTAGGGGAAAACCCCAAGCTTCCCCATGTTAGGGTTCAGGGGTATCACAGCAGGCAGGCCCAGGAGGCAGCATGCCACGTCCGTGAAATCGCTTCTTTTCACAGCGTTTTATTTTCTTGGTACTGGCACCTCAAAAATGGTATATCCTTCGGTAGTCACAATATAATGTTGGCCACTGCAGTATTAAAAAGGAGATGGCAAGTTTAGTAAGGTGTGATTTCTGCAATAAATTGCTTTGTGTTTAGGGCCATATCTTTTTTATTCATATGGCAGTGACATTGAAGGGAGAGAGCAAGACAAAAGATAAGAGTAAGAAAATCTAAGCAAATAAAAAAGTAACAAGACAAACAAAATATGTGAAGAGAACAGATGCAAAATGAGATAGAAATGGGAGATTTAATAAATGTTATAATTTATGGAGCCATGTGTGTCGCATGTCACTGGTTACAACTTGCTACCTTTTTCAGAGGTTATATCGTTTCTGTACAAACTGGACTAGAGTACCGTATCACGTACCTTGATAAGGGGAAAATGTAGTATCAAGTGTGTTAAATGGACTTTTAGTTAACTAAAACATTCATTTTTGCAGACTTTTACACCACTGTGAATAATCACTGGATTCTCAAGGAAAAAGACTTAAGAAACATCACCATTCTTTCAGTGGGAGGTGGTTTCCGTGATTACCAAGTCCGGTCTGGTCTGACCATTGTGCCAAGCCTGGGTCTTTACAATAATACACTAAATGTTGTGGTAATGTAAAGATTTTTTTAAAAATTCCTGTATTGGTTACTGCTGGTAACAGTAATGTGTTCATATTGGTGCTATTTGCATCTTTGCTATAAGAGGACTGCATATTCAGGCAATGTAGTTTACACTAGCAATTCTACATTGATGGCTTATAGGGAAGAAGAAAATCTTGAGCAGGAGTGTGGTTTTTTTGCTCTTATTTTATGTTAATGTGTACTGCAGTTCTTCAATCATTTGAGGGCGCTTTTGGTCTATTTTTAGTGTTGCCTTAATGCTACCTTGCTAAGAATCTGTCTTTATGTATGTGTCGGATACTCCAAAATCAACAACATTTAAATTAATCAAAGTTACAACAATAAAGTTGGATTTGTACTTCTTTAGGCTTTTCTGACTATACTTTTCTAATAGTAGTGAGCAACACCAATGCTTGTCAGGTAAATAATATGAGATTCACAACTGCAGAAACTATTTTAATTCATCCAGCCAATAGCACTGTAGAGGTTACTGAACAAAATTAGGAGGAGTGAATTCATGCTGCTTTTTTCTGGCAGTACCATCTTCAAAGAATGCTGCTTTGTATAATGTATATTGTGGAAAAGTATGTGCGCTGAGGAGTTCATTAATACATCTGGTCATTGACTGTCTTGAAAGAAATTACAATTTGAGAACACGCATTCCCACCTACAGTGTGATGGGAATAAGTTACTGGCAAATTCTGCACATTCCTAGTACTGTGTTTTATGTATGACTTAACTGTAGCTTTTACCAACTTCCCCGTTTAGAAGTTTTTCTTATGAGATTTGTCAAAGTGGATTTCCTTAATATTTTTAATTCTATACTGTATTACTTTGGCAAAGTCCCAAATTGGAGTATACTAGTTCAGTACAGTCTGCTCAGCTGGAGGAGAATTATCTTATTTGTTTTCACTTTACAAATCCAATATGTTTATCCAACTTTGTTTCTATTGGTCTAATAGTTTTCCCACATATTGTCATGATTAACCTCTTGGTATACCTCCTGGAAGTTCTGATCTCACTTTCAGGTCTGTAAATCCCTTTTCAAAGCGCAGAACCCGTTACTTCATTGTAAGGAGATATGGAAATTTTGAGGCAAATCAAACTTTTTGAAAGATACAAAATTACTTTCTATACTTGTTCCAACCCTGAGATAATGGTACTTTCCAGGCTCTGTGGTAGCTAGCTCATATTATTGCAACAGGAACGTATTAGACAGACTCACCTTTATTTTTCCCTCAGTGCTTGAGATCCCAAAATACATGTTGGGGGAGTAGTTTTATTTTTGTTCTCTAGGTTAGACCTATAGAGTTGAACTCCAATGTGCTTAGCAGACTTCACTGCAGTCATGAAGATTCTTCAATAGTTTTATTGTTAATAATAACTTCATTTTACAATTAAGCAGAGAACAAGGAAGGTGCCTCGGCATACCTTTTTACACTTCACATAGAACCATAGTTGATCTCCCAGCTTAATGGAGTTGGAGGAGTGAGGCTACAGATTGTGGTGGTGCAAGGAAGTTATGCTAAACATTTAAAAATCACTAGTTAGGCCTTAACTGGAGTATTGTGTCCAATTCTGGACACCACACTTTAGGAAGGATGTCAAGGCCTTGGATAGGGTGCAGAGGAGAGTTACTAGAATAGTACCAGAGATGAGGGACTTCAGTTATGTGGTGAGACTGGAGAAGCTCTCCTTAGAGCAGAGAAGGTTAAGTGGAGATTTAGTTGAGGTTTTCAAAATTATGAGGGGTTCTGATAGAGTAGATAAGGAGAAACTGTTTATGCTGGCAGGAGGGTCGGTAACCAGAGGAGACAGATTTAAGAAAATTGGTAAAAGAGCAAGGGGGGAGATGAGATTTTTTACGAAGCAAGTTGTTATAATCTGGAATGCACTGGCTGAAAGGGTGGTGGAAACAGATTTAGTAGTAACTTTCAAAAGGGAATTGGATAAATATTTGAAAAAGAAAGATTTGCAGGGCTGTGGGGAAAGAACAGGGAAGTGGGACTAATTGGATAGCTCTTTCAAAGAGCCGGCACAGACACAATGGGCTGAATGGCTTCCTTCTATGCTGTATGATTCTGTGAATCCTATGAATTCTGCTATTGCTGATGGCCCAAGGTGCTTCATTAGTGCCCAGTTTTGGGCTTCTAGACCTGTCCTTAGCCTGCCCGCTTAGCATGGCAATTGTGCAACGTTACACAATGGAGAGTGTCCTCACTGTGAAGACGAGACTTTATTTTCACAAGGTGTGTGCGGCAGTCACTCTTATCAATGCTGTCATGGACATGCATGATTAGTGAGGATGTGTGCAAGCAGATTCTTCCCTCGCCACCTGACACAGGGCCAATCTGGCAGCCATGTCCTTCTGGACCAAGCCAGCTCGGTCAATAGTGGTACTACGAAGCCACACTCGGCGGTGGACATATTGTGCCTTTTGTGGCCTTGCTTCTATCAATGCTTTCTCCAACTGGTGTTCAACGTGGAGAAGCACTGATTCATCATTTGGGGTGGAGGTGGGTAATAATCAGCAGGAGGTTTCCTTGGCTTTGACTTAAAGCCATGAGTTTTTAAGGGTTCAGAGTCAATGTTGACAATTCCTGGGGCCACACTCACCTGGCTGGTATGTCACTGTGCCCCAACCGCTGGTATGTCTGTCCTGCCTATTGAACAAGAAATACCCAGGGATGGTGATGGAGTAGTCTGGGATGTTGGCTCAAGGATATCACTTTGTGAGTGTGACCTTGTCAGGCTGTTGTTTAAATAGTCTGTGGGATAGCTCTCCCAAATTGGGCACTGGTCCCCAGATATTGAAATTGAAAAAGGATATAAGAAGGGCAAAGAGGGAATATGAGAGAAGATTAGGGTAGTGGTGAACGGATGTTTTTCTGACTCGGGAGAACTATGCAGTGGGATTCTGCCAGGGGTTGGTATTACGACCATTGCTTTTCTTATATATAAATGTAAGGAATCTTACAACACCAGGTTATAGTCCAACAGTTTTATTTGAAAATCACAAGCTTTTGGAGGCTTTCTCCTTCGTCAGGTGAAGTGTGGGATTCCATGAAGGTTACCGCATACTATATATGCGGTAACCTTCATGGAATCCCACACTTCATCTGACGAAGGAGAAAGCCTCCGAAAGCTTGTGATTTTCAAATAAAACTGTTGGACTATAACCTGGTGTTGTAAGATTCCTTACATTTGTCCACCCCAGTCCATCATTGGCATCTCCACATCATGGCTTATATATAAATGACCTGGACTTGGGTAGAGGGAGCACAATTTTGAAGTTTGTGAATGATATAAAACGTGGCAACGTAGTAAATAGTGAGCAGGAGAGTAGCAGACTTCAAGAGGACTTGGATAAGCTGGTGAAATGGGCAGACAAATGGCAGATGCAATTTAATGTGGAGAAGTGTGAAGTGATGCACTTTGGGAGGAACAACACGGAGAGGCAGTATAATCTAAATGGTACTGTTTTGAGGGGGGTGCAAGAGCAGAGGTTCCTGGGGGTGCATTTTCACAAATCTTTGAAGGTGGCACGACAAGTTGATAAGGCGGTTAAGAAAGCGTATGGGATTCTTGGCTTTGTAAATAGGAGTATTGAATATACAAAAACAAAGAAGTCATGCTAAACCTTCACAAATCATTGGTTAGGCCTCAGCTGGAGTATTGTGTTCAGTTCTGGGCATGACACTTTAGGAAGGATGTCAAGACATTGAGGGTGCAGAGGAGGTTTACCAGGATGATGTCAGGGATGAGGGACTTCAGTTATGTGGAGAGACTGGAGAAGCTGGGATTGTTCTCCTTAGAGCAGAGAATGTTAAGGGGAGACTTAATAGAGATATTCAAATTATGAGGGGTTTTGATAGAGCAAGTAGGGAGAAACTGTTTCTTCTGGCAAGTGGGTCAGTAACCAGAGGTCATAGATTTAAAATAATTGGCAAAAGAACTAGAGGGGAAATGAGGAGAAATTTTTTCACACAGAGTTGTTAAGATCTGGAATGCACAACCTGAAAGGTTGGTGGAAGCAGATTCAAAAAGAACTTTCAAAAGACAATTGGACAGGTCCTTGAAGAGGACTAATGTGCAGGGTTATGGGAAAAAAGCTGGGTGTGAGACTAAACTGGCCAGCTCTTTCAAAGAGCTGGCACAGGCACGATGGGCCGAATACGCATAAGATTTGATGATTCTATGATGTTAGTGAGGAAAACATTTCTGGGATGAATGGTCCTGATCCTATGCCTGGTTTGTTGTTGATAGGCATATCACTAAAGAACAAAGGGGTAAGTCAGAAGAAGTGTTTTTTGTACAAAGGGTCACTAGGGATGCCACAGATGGATATTGAGGCAGAAATGAGGGTATCATTTAAAATGGAATTGAAGAAGAATATAAAAGGATACAGGGAAAGAGCAGGGAAATGGGATTAGTGTCCGTAACTCCCATTGAAGAGCTAGCACTGGCACAGGCATGATGGCTGTATTGGCCTTCTGGACTGTAACTTTATGATTCAATGATATTTTCAATATTATTTCAACAGAGATCAAGTGGAGGTTTGGTTATCTGTCTGGAGATGATTGCGTTTTAAAATCTGGAGAGTATATGAAGGCCTGCACATTCCAAATGACATGCTTGGCGCTTCGGCAAAAGTCAACAGTTCTATTAATTGGACGGACTGGGATACATGGTTTTCTTTGGAGCCTCCCAGACATGTTGCAGCTCTTTCCCCATGCCAGGATTGTCTTCAGTCATGGAGAGGGATCAGTCTGCTAGGAATGTGGTGGTTTGTTTTTTTTACAGTGTGGAAGTGCTTGGACTGGAAATAACACATAACAGTTTGTGTTTCAGTGGAGGGGTTCTGCAAAACCATTCTCCATTTTTAATTAAGTATGAAACATGGGAAAATCTTCTAGTTTCAGTCTATTTTTTGGAAGGATGCAGGAAATCTATGAAATTTTCTAAGCTGTTCTTGATTTAGGTCCGTATAGTTAAACCAAATTTTTGGTCTCCAGTACTTTCTCAGACTTTCATAAAAATATTGCTCATTATGGGAGATTGAAAGGAGACCACAGCAGTGGCTTCAGTTTATTAAAAAATTGTTTTCTTCTCCTTCCCCATCTCAATTTAGTTCCTTGACCATAGCTTTGCTAGTTTTATTACATTACATTACGAATAAAATATCCTTTTTGTACACTCATCATTGACTCATCTCAACAATAGAAAAATAATGTGGATCTCAATCGTATTATTCTCTGGCAGCCGGTAAGGCATGTTGTGAAGAGAATGGTTTACTGCTGGTTTTCCTTGAGAGTAACTAAGCTGCCCTTTGACCACATATGTACCTTGAACCTGTTGCTCACTATTATTAGAAGGTCATAGTGTGGTAGAATATTGCTTTGTCCTTTTCCACAAGACAATTTCTTGACCTCAGCTGTGCCATCACGGGAATGTACCAAACAAAGATTGGGTGTTTCTTGTTAGGGGAATATTGTGTGATGTTGCAGCTTTAGAAAGGCATTTGATAAAGCCTACAACAGTATACAGACTAACAGTTCTTTTTATTTCTTAGACATCAGCGATTCCAAAGGCATGGCTTTCAACTGATCACCTCTGTATAGTCTGGTAAGTATAAGGCAAGATTCTCAATATATGAACATATAGAAAGAAAGGCTACAAAAGACCAGTTACTTGTAATGCTAACAACTGGGGGCAAAGAAAACAAAATTTAAAAAAAACCTCTGGTCAGTTTTAGGAAAATCTGTGGGAAATTCCTCACCAACTCACAAAGGCACTTAAGCTGCCAGTACTGCCGAGTGCAGAGGTTTGATCTGTGTTGCTTCATGATGTGGGGAAATGACAAGATCCCGTAATGTTGCATCTCCTGATGGTCCAATTACGATTGACAACTCATTTTTATGTTATGCTACATTGCTAGATTTGGTCTGTCAAATTTTAAATGTGTGTTTTTCTCTTTAACTTTTCATTAAGATAAAATGAGTGATAGAAAAAACTCTACATCGTTAAATGTTTGAATCCATTTAAAATGTTCACTTTTATTTTAGATTATTCATCTTTTCTCTGTGCAAGCGCATTGTGTACTGTAAACCTTCTGCATGGCAGACATTATTTTTCAGATATGAGCTGTAACCTAATTAGAGTTCTAATTATAGCAAGGTACGTGATATAACTGCTTTTTCTTTCTTGGTCTTTTTTCAGGTGTAAAGAGTTGGTCCTAGCCACTGTTAGAGCTTTTTTTGATCTTGTTGATCATCACACTAATCAGGTAGACTTAATTTTATGTGACTAGGTTTTATTTACTATTAATATTTGTTACATAAGATTTATTGATAAGTTTTATTGATAAATTTTAAAGTCTGGGATAATGTGATACGAAAGGAGCCATTTGAAGCTAATGATTTAATGCTCCAATCCAATATGATAAAATCCAGAATGCTCCCATAGCGTGAATGGTACACCATATCAAAGTATGTTCAAGGCATTCGCTCACCATGTGTTTTATTCAAAGACACGACCTGTCCTTCTCTTTCCTTGGGTCTTAGCATGTCATAATTATCCATGCCCCTCTCTGCTTGTTATTGTATTTTTCCCTCTCCTGCTGTGGGGAAGAGCCTGGCCTCCACTTCGACCCTCCCCACGGTGGGAATTCAATGTGGGCAAATCACGGTCACGAACCTGTGTTCCAACTGCAGTGGGACAAATGACCAGTTTTTGACAGTGTTATTTGAGGGTGGAATGTTGGGTATGACACTGGGAGAATTCCCTGCTTTTCGAATACTGTATTGGGATTGTTAAGTGTTATTTGAACCACAGTAACAGGGTGGGAAGGCCTTGGTTTCATGTATCCTATGGCAGACGGGGCTTTGGTTTAATATTGCATCCAAAAGACATCATCTTCAACAGTGCAGCCTGGATTATGTGCTCAAGTCTCTGGAGTGGGACTTGAATCCATGACCTTCTGACTCAAAGGCAAGAGTGCTATTACTAAGCCAAGGCTGACACCAAGGTAGGTAGAACTCGCCAAGGGGACGACTGAAAGAGACCTTGGGGTATTAGTTGACGTTGCTCACTGCAGCCAAGCAGTGTGAGTTAGCAATAATCAAGCAAATAGGATCCTGGGTTACATTGCTAAATCAGAGGTACACAAGATACAGTACTTAACAGCATAGAGAAAATAAACCTGTAATATTTTTAGGCATGTCAGAGCAGCAGAACGGAGTTCTGAAGGGAAAATTTAGGATAGATGTCAGGAAATATTTCTTTATACAGAACGATGTGTCGCTGGAAAAGGGAGGGTGCTTTCGGTCAGGACACAAAACTCAATTAAGAAATAGCCAGATGCTGGAACAGGAAGGCATTGGAACTGGTATTATGGAAGGATGAGATCAAATGGGCTGAAGGATATTCTTCAGCTGAACCTAGCTTGTGATATTTAAATAGCCAGTTAACTAACCACATGGTTACTGTTGCTGATCATCAGTGGCTAGAATTGTGGAATAAAATTTCAAATATTTTACAAGTAAAACAAAAATGAGTAAAATTAACGCAAAGCCTTTGCAACAGAGAAAATAATGTACTTTGGGTTCCTTATAGTTTTACAATTCAGTAACAGACCTAAGAAAAGAGATGGTGTCTTAGTAATTATTTAGTGATATTTAATACTGTTAGATAGGATATAAAAATATGGTTTGCAGTGTCATTGTCTTTTTTTGAAGAATTCTTTGATTTTAGATGGATGTAATTGTGATAAAGTAATTGTGGAAATTCATGATGGTTGCAAGTTTAAAAAATTGTCATTAGCCTCATGGAAAAGATGGCAGAATTAGCTCAGCGTAATACAATTCTTTTTTGTTAAAAAAAACTTTTGTGCTCTTTCAGCCTGCCCACCAACCAGTTAGATTTTCCCTGCAGTTATTGTGAACTGTAAACTTTGTCAGATGCTGTGTGTAGCTTCTTGAGAGTGTTAGCTGCTGTCACGTGTAATCTTTGATAATGTATTTGCATCAAAAAAGAGGTCCCTTCTGATTGATCTGAAGTGATGGGAATAGCTCACACTGTGGCTGTACCAGGTTTTATTACCTGATGAATTTTATTTGGATTACTTTACGGCTATAGAGTTAATGGTTATAAAATTATGCTGCATTATTGTCGACCTGTCTAGTCAGAAAATTACTAATAATTTCTTGATTTTTATGTTTCAAATGCTTATTTGTGACTTACTGGTGGTTTGTTTTTAAGATAACAACTGATCTAGAGACGAGGATGTCTGTTCTTCACCATCATTTTGTCAACTATTCAGAAAAAGACTCTGAGGACAATCTTGAGTCTTCTGTCTCATTCTCAGGTTTGAAGCTGTACATTGTTTAAAATTAGTGATTTGACCAAATATATAAAGTATATTTAATATGTGTATTTATTTTAGGTTCATCTGCTCTGTGGAGTGAAATAAAAACATACAAATGGACTTATACCAGCCCAGAGGTACTGGATGCTGTCTTTTTAAAACTTCTTTGACATATTCTGAACAATTTTTCTATTTTGAAATTATATGTGCAAAAATATGTTTCAGTTTTCTGCACAGGAACCCAAGGCAGCATATTTTATTTTACCACTTCCAAGTGAGGGGGAGCCCTACAGTAATTTATATTGTCGAAATAACAACTTGGTAAGGAAATATGCCTTTTTTGATCAAAATATTGAAATATTAACAACTTTTACTGAATTGTTCATCTGCCATAAGTAGTTAATCACAACAACATTTTCTCTTATGTATTGTTTGGAATATATTGTTGGAAAAAACAAGAGGTTGGCTGTGCATCTCAAATTGGAAAAATCTGCAGCATACAGAAATTATATCCAATCAATTATTTACAAAGCATTGTTAAAAATCCTTTACATTGAAAACAAAAGTCTGCTTTTACGATGGGCCTAGGCCATACCTTTGTGCCTCAGTTCACCCACTTATAAAACTCTATTGCATTTTAAATGGCTTTGACACAAACTTGAATGCATCTGGATTTTTGAATTGACAGGAACCCAGTAACTGGATCTATGGCTGTATGAAGAGTAACCAGTCTGTTTGGTAAGTACATTTTGACAACAGATTTTTCTTTGTGAAACTGTTTTTGAGTGTACAAATATGTTAGCATCAAGTACATATTTGATAGTTTTGTGTTCAAAAACATGGGGTGAGAATTTTAGAAGGGTGGACACTATGTCGTCACTTTTTATAGTTTCCTGTTTAAACAGCTTATTGCTTATATTATGGAAATGTAAAAATTCAAAACCAAAACTTGATACTGGAAATTGTCATCCATTAGTTGTGTGATTAGCTGTATAAAAATAAATTTAACTGGATGTGAAGCTCTAGTGGGATTGAGAAATTGCATCTGCGTGGGAAAATTGTGACCTGGACACTGCTCAGCACTCGCAGCATGCTCTGAGAAGGCCCATAGCTGATAACTTTGTAAGTTTTAAGCTTGTGCGCGATGAAGCTGAAAAAGGACTAATATTGCAATCATAAAGCTACTCAAATACTACAATATTAACTCAAACCTGAAATATATATGCTGAAAGCACAATTTGGAATAAAAACAAAACTTTTTAAAAGCTGTGCTCACCTTTTTGTTACATTTTTGGGTTTTTATGCAAGATATTGTATTGTGTTCGGTGTCACTGTCCACTCTCGCATAGGGCCCTTGTGTCACCCTACAAACCAGAGGGTCTTTACCTATCAACTAGGTAAATGCAGCGAGATCCGAGGTTCAAACATAGAAGTCTTGTCACTGTACTCCTTACTGGAATACATCACTTGCACCCATAGATCTCCTGGTCTTCAATAGGCAGAAGAACTGAGGCTTGAACAATAAACCACCCGACAAATTATTGAAAATGAAAATGGGTAGAAGAACAGTATGCAACCCAAACAATAGATTTACAGTAAATACAGACCTCACTATTCTGTTTAGAAGCAAAAGAACAAATGTGCTTTCCCTGCGCTAACTCTTAACCCAAAACTAATCCATGAAACACTGGCCCATTACTTTTTATGTGGTTGTCCACTACCATGGAGTCTTTTGACGATCCTTGTACCCACAATGGTTCCAGGTTGACTGCTATATGTTTGCATTGCAACCAAAAATATAGCTGCAGTTTCTCAGAAGGATATCCCAGAGCAAAAGAAATTAAAAACTGTATTTCACTTAACTACATTGGATGGTTAGCCAGTCACAGGTTCAGGTTAATGTTTGCCCATATGAGTACAGCTGCCAAACATACATGTAATGTAAACAGCCCCACAGGACACTTGTGATTGAATGGAATTAATTACATGACCCATTGGACAGTTTCAAACACTTTGAAATGATCTGTTAGTCAGAACCCCAACCAAGGACAATGGCAGGAATCATCACAAGCATATCAAGGCCTTCCAGAACAAAGTCTGTGACTTGACCTGAGGTGTGCATATCAGCCTAGTCACAGCTGTGTATTTTCTGCAGCTTGCAGAAGCCTCTAGCAGTAACCATTTTTAATCATTATGTGCTGTGATCAACAAGAAAGAATCCAAAAATAATCCATAATAGAGAAAATGTTGCTTTGTCACACTTTGTCATCCCCTTTTTCTTCCCAATCTCACTACTGTCCTACTGTTGGCCCCTAGAAAAAGATTGTAGTGGGATAAGCAAACTCATCTGTGGCATGCTAAAGATTAAATTGTATCTTCTTCACTGAGCAGCATTGATGGCAATCAGATTAAAATCTTCAGTACAGACTGTCTCGCCCTTTTGGCTGGAGAAAAAATAGATAGAGCACATATTATTTTAGGGCGATCTACCCTCCCCTTCTCATTCCTTCCTCATAATGAAGTTACTGTTGAATTCCAATACTAGTGCGTATCCAATGTGTGAACAAATACTCAAGAGTTGAAAAAATACATATATTTGTAGGCATAGAATGTTTTCTTTCATTAGCCAATATAGATTATCTTGTCATCAAATGTAATTGGTTAAGCTGTGAAATTTCAAGCTAACCAGCCAGGCTTTTAACATTTTAAATTTGGTAGCCTGAGTGTTTTAGTAGATGGAAGCTGCAAAGCTACTTTTTTTGTGTTTGGAAATCTTTGATTAGATCTATAGAATTAAAGACCTTACTTTGGTATGTTGGCTTGTACAAAGACACCCAATGCATTTGACTCAAATTATTTTCGGTTTTGGGTCAGTGGCAAATGTACAAGTAATTCTTCTGGCACTCTTCTGCATGGGTATAGATAAGAAAGTGTAATAAAAGGCCTCCAGAGGGCAGTGTATAATGGTGCCTGGCTATACCGGACCACAGTTTGCTGAGAGGAGTGTTCTCACCATTGATTTTCCCAGACAGTGAGTTTTCAGTTTCAGCTGATTTGTTTTAAGGGCTGCGTCCCCTAAAGGCACAAGGCTGAGTCAACCCATAATAGACTTGTGCTTCTCCTAGCAATGGGTGAAAGAGTGATCTGGGCAGAGCTGTGGGATCAGGTTGCCTGCATTCCCTTTTCAGCTGTTTTTATATTACCTTTTTGTTGCTGTGGTCTGAGGAAGGTGCTGCTCTACCTATTACGTACTGCGACTTTTTTCCAGGCTTTGTCAGAGACCCGTTCAGGTATGGGCCTGAGAGCACATTATTTGATAATTCTGGATGTGCTAAAGAGCCATTCAAACAGTGTAGACTGAATATTGCACACATTATTCTGATGAATAATTTATTTGCTGGTGAATTTCATCGAACTCTGAGCCAGTGCCTCTCCTTGGTATGTCCGCAGCCATTTTATTCATCTTCAGCAGCTGCTTATCTTTTGCAGAATCGATCATATATATGGCTTAATATACTGGCTTGGTCACTTCATCAATGTGAAATAGTCCTTTAAGCTTCAGTATATGCAAAATTAATTTAGCATGGAAGGTAGGATCACAGCCTGTAAATTGGTCATGTTGTTTTCTTCTGTGGTGGCAGGACCATCCAGAGCCAATCTCATCTGTCAGCGCGTTCACATCATGACTCTATTTTGTGTCTCAATGTAAACTCGCAGTAGCACCGAATGGCCAAATGCACATCGCAAGTCAGCAGGGGAGGTGGTTGTTCTGTAGATTGGAAGACCCACAAAAAAAAGTGTGTCTCTGCTGCCCCCAGAGGGAAGAAAGAAAGAAAGATTTGCATTTATAGAGTGCCTTTCACGACCTCAGGACGTCGCAAAGTGCTTTACAGCTATTTGAAGTGTGGTCACTGTTGTAATGTAGGAAACGCGGCAGCCAATTTGCGCACTGCAAGGTCCCACAAACCACATTGTGATAATAATCAGATAATCTGTTTTAGTGATGTGGTTGAGGGGTAAATATTGGCCAGGACATCACTCAGAACTCCCGTGCTGTTCTTCTAAAAGTGCCCTGAGATGTTTTACGTCCACCCAAGAGGGCAGATGGGGCATGGGTTTAACATCTCATCCGAAAGGCAGCACCTCCGATATTGCAGCAGTCCCTCAGTATTGCACTGGTCAGCTTGGATTTTGTGCTCAAGTCTTTGGAGTGGGACTTGAACCCACAACCTTCTGACTCAGAGGCGATCGGGACATAGGAACAGGAGTGGGCCATTCAACCCCTCGAGCCTGTTCCACCATTCAATGAGATCATGGCTGATCTGTATCCTGACCCCGCCTACCCGCCGTGGCTTCATGTCCCTTAATACCCTTGGCTAGCAAAAATTGATCGATCCCAGATTTAAAATTATTAATTGAGCTAGCATCTGTTGCTACCACTAAGCCACGGCTGATACCGTAGGCAGGGCAGATGTTTTCTATT
This sequence comes from Heptranchias perlo, assembly GCF_035084215.1. Lineage (NCBI taxonomy): Eukaryota > Metazoa > Chordata > Chondrichthyes > Hexanchiformes > Hexanchidae > Heptranchias > Heptranchias perlo. The sequence goes on along the minus strand of NC_090331.1, from coordinate 67,773,064 downwards.
CCCAAGTATAGCTGAAAGGAGGAAATTGAACATTTGCTTTTTGCTGACTTATACTTTCAGTTATGGAAGTGGCAAGATATGAGGAGAAAATGTAACTTACCAAATGAGAATGCAACGCAGAAAGAAAAGTAACAATGTTTAATTGTTATAGAGAAGTTTAAAAAAGGGCACCGATATTAATAACAGTTAGTGGTGGATATGGTGAATGGAATCCTGGCGCACCAAGGATGACTGTGATCTATTGATAAACTAAATCTTATTTCCATGTTTTTCATAGGGATCCTGTGGGCTGATATTTCATTTATACTTGGCAAGAGCAGGATAAAAAATGATGATACTGAGAAGAAGGGATATATCTATATTGTATGACCTTTTGATGCAGTTATTATGGGATTTAAGATTCCTCCCTGACTATTGGTGCCTGTCAGTTGAGCTAGCATTCAACATAATCCTTGTTATTTTCTGATTTCTGTTTTGTTTGTTTTTTTTGTGATAGTGCTGGGAAATGGAACCCTTTCCCTTTTTATGCTCTCAGTGACCGCTTGAAGTACTTCACTGTTAGGTATGACCAGGGCTGGTTGCATTGCAGGGCTATTGTCTGCATTGCTTCATGTAGCTAAATCCCAATGCCAGAAAGGCACCCCTACTTGCACCAGTGCATGTTCCAATATAGTGTGCTCTCCCTTCTTTCTTTTCTCCCTCCCTTCCCCCCCCCCCCCCCACCCAGTTTTCCATATGAATTAAATCAGAAGTTTGCAATAATAATGCATCATTGAAAGATTTTGAAGCATGGAATTTTTTGACTGCCCTTGTGCACTTGTAGATGTGACAATGCTTCCCCTCCTCGGTACAGTTTGTAACGACTGGTCTGCATTTTGTTTTTCAGGACTATAACTTTAAATAGTTATGTCAACAAATGTAAATAATTGTTAAACATGCATTATATAAGCTTCATATATACTGTTACACTGTCCCCTAATTCTGATACTCTTGAAATTTAAACAAAACCTGACTCCAAAGAATGCATTTAGACCACAGGGATAACTCTTTCAGGATTACAATAGTACATCGATTAGAAAAACAGACCTGCAAGGTGGTCAGAATGCCTTTGTTTATGTTGGGATGTTTTAGTTTACATCAAGATTACTGAGAGTTTAAAAAAGGTGTTCCTTGCCTGTCTCACTCCAGTTTCTAACCATTACCATTGTGAAAATTGTTGCCTTATTGGTGCTCCAACAATTTGGGCCATGGACTGTTAGGCCATCATCAACAATGTCCCATTATTTCCTATTCTTGGCTGTGCCAGCCGGACCATGTGCTAAGCAGCGGAAGTGATTCACCCTTGGTTGATTTTACACATCTTGTGATCAGCCTAAAAACGGTAATGTCAGAAGAGATCCATGGATGGACCGCCCAAGAAGAATAATGTGGATTGGGATGGAGGCAATCCTAATTGGAAATGAGAATATCATGTATAAATTTAAGAAAAGCTTCTCACAATATGACACACAAATATGTTAGAAGTGGGGGTAGAGGGATGTATGAGTAGGTTGGGAATGGAAAGATTGAGTTCAAAGTACGGAATTCAGGAAAGCAAGTTCCACTTTTATTGTCACGGAAGCTTAGCATTTGAGAGGGAGTATGGGGTATGTAATAAATTCAAGGAATCAACATTGTAAACTATAGGGCTAGAGTAATTAGTTCAATGACTCAAAGTCCCTGTTTTAATTGAATTAATCAAAATTTTTGATACCAATTTATCTGATGTGACTTATTTGTACAGGAGATCAACAAATACCGTTGTAATATCTTAAATGATTGCTCAACTATGTTTAATTCTTTCTTTACAAACCTGTTGTCATTTTGGTCTCATGTTTATAGACTGTCAGTAGGATGCTGTGGAGATGTTTTGCATCTTCTGATACATGACATCTGTGGTGTTTGTGTAAGGTGTTTGTGAAGATTGCACATGCTGCATGCAGTCAGTTGTATCGTCATTATTTCTACTGATGGACATTAAGCCTAGTTTAACTGAGCATGGACCTGTGAGGAACCTCACCCACCACCAGAACATATCAGGAAATCATGGACCCCTTCCTGCAATTTTCCTTTCAGTGGACAGGAATTGTGGGTGATGTACCTGTGATTTTCTCATAGGTGTTGTCGGCGGGGAAAGTTCCTTACAGCCAGTGCATACTCAGAACATTTCCCTCATAGTCTCGTGAAGTAAAGACTTCGATCAGATTCAGAAGTTGGAAGAAAACTGGAAGTTTGTTAGGTGCTCTGAAGATTAGAAAAGTTACATATTTTTCAAATTGATCAGGTTAATTTAACATGGTTTATTATAGTCTGGGACTAGATTAAGAATTTAATCACCGTTAATAGCGAACAGTTAATTTCACTTTCAACAAATACAGAAATAGGATGATATATCCTATTGTAAACAGCATAAGTATCAAGAAATATTTATTTCAGGAATTAGTGTTGATTTAGCATGAACAAAGTAGAAATAAAATAAAAGCTTTTATATATTCCATATAAATTCTTAATCCTTATCTGGTGCACTCTGTTTCCTTTTCACGTTTGACATTTAATCCTGAAGGGAATATAGCAAATTATATAATGTGCATGAATAGTCATTTGCTGTGGCTACTCTTCTTTGCAATTTGCATATTATTTTTGAATTTCTTTACTTTTTAATGTTTGCTTGGGAATGTCGCATGAGTTCTCTGATCCGTTGCATTGAATGTCAACCTCTATTCCAAGTATTTTTCACCGAAAACACACTATCTTACAATTAAATTTCCCATGCAGCCAAGAAGGCATTGACTTGACTGGGAAGGCAGAATTGCTGAAAATGTACAAGGTAAGCTTAGAATTTCCTTGGGATTCTATGTATTACTCAGCTTATGTAGGTTTTCCTTCTATCAACATTTAAATGTGATACTGTGTACAGTTCTGACACCAATTTTTACTGAGTAAAAATCTATTTTATTTTGGTTTTCCTCTTAAGGTAATCTGCACAGACTGTTATCCTTCATTATGTTGCCTATATGCCTTTATCAGCTCCCATCACTCGCGGCCATTTTAAGCAAGCATCACTAACGGCCATTTTAATCCGTAAAATGAAATTTCTCTTGTTGAAGGATTATCATTTTAGAATGTAAAATGAAAAATATTTATACTTGCAGATTGTTAGCAATTTAAGCATGCATTGTGAGTAGTGCATTCAATCTAAGTTTGTCCTTCGTTAAGCATCAAAGGAGACAACAAGAATGTTTGTACATTACAGGTTCTGACCAAAGAGCTAGCTGGGACTTTATAAGAATGTGCTTTTGACTCTACTGCACTCTGATCATCTTGTCCTACCAATTTTGAAGTATCTTTACAAAATATATGATCAAGTATTAAGTTTCAAAATATTCCAACATCAGGCTCCAAAATTTTTTCTGTCAACTTACTATGTATGAATTTTATTGGTCAAAAGTGTCACTTGGAAGACAATTTTAGCTGAATTGTTTCATCAGTTTTGGAACACATTGATATCCAACATCAGTTCATTTGAATTAATTATCTGATCAATAAATCTGGACTAGCACTTGAACTAATTGCAGTGCCTTCAGCCAGAATTATCATCCCTGGTTTTCTGAGAATGTTGGTTTAATTACAGTACAACACCAAGCATATCTTCTAAATGCTAATCTGCTGTTTGTTCTTCAGATAGTAAACTTCAATCTGGAAGAGTACCGTTCTTTCTCTCATTTTGTCATTCATATATCTAAGGCTACTGTTAATAAACAGGTAAGTGAAAACAAAATGACATATGACAGCCTTGTCTACTTTCATTAATGTTAAATATTTCTTTTTTAGCTCCTTCACTGCTGAAATCATTGCAATTTTTATTGCTTTTGTTTCTTTTTACTTAAAACTAACACTAAATGCATATGTTTATTATATAAAAACAGCAGCACGCTAACTATGACACTGGAGAGTTGAACACTACATTAATAGATCAGAGTTCAGATCCCGCCTCTGCAAGTATTCCCATCCAGATTATCTGGGGGAGGGAAAACTGGTTAGGGAACGATTGCTTCCCACTCACTTGAAACAAGTTTTTTGGCAGATCATAAGAAACCTACCATCCAGCTGTATTTTGAAAGCTCATAATATTTTGCTTCTATTATGATGCCTGGAAGATTATTCCAGACGTTTATCACCTTTGCATAAAGAAGTTCTTCCTAATAATCTGTTTTAAAATTATGTTTCACTACTTCAAATTTCTAGCCTCTGGTCCTACTAGTTTGTCCTACATTGAAGTAATATTCTGCTTTTACCCTATCTAAACCATTTAATATTTTGTGCATCACAATGATGTCTCCTCACTAAATGTTGTCTCTTTAGTATAACTCGGATGTGAAGTCATCAAACACCGCATTGGCTTTTCACCCACTGCAGTGTAACTGTTGGTCCAACTAGGACTTTTGAACTTAATTTTTAATCTTTTCATTGTTAGAGCATCAAGTGTCCTGTTCTCTTTCAATTTAAAATCTAACTAACATTTGGACACTGCTGTATTCTGCTTTCCTTAGTTAGAGCATGCTGTGGGGCTAGCTGTATATTTTGGGCTGCTGGCTCTGTGTTACTCTCAGCAATTGTAAACAATTTTACAACACCAAGTTATAGTCCAGCAATTTTATTTTAAATTCACAAGCTTTCGGAGGCTTCATTACTCTCATCATTACTCTCAGCAGGTATTGGACTCAAATTGATGTCTTTTGTATAACTATACCATACCCTTTTGTCAATTTCCCCCCTTCCTCCTGAAGTCATAGACTCCATGCGAGGGTATAGTTCTGTTAGCACTGGTTATCTTCTGCTACGTCATCTAAGTGACCGTTATTCATGTGTGAACCTTGGCTGTGTACGTCAGCAGGCTATTAAATCATGAGGAGCATCATGGTCAAACTCAATTCTGTCCTCGTCCAGCGCCAGCTTGTGCACACTTCCAGCATAAATTACTGGAGTGGGAAGCCCGGCAAGTTTACCTTTCATTAACTTGGGTTATCGGGCCAATTGTCATGTTGCTTCCACTGCCTCAGCACAGTCTGACCCGAGAAACCTGGTCCTTCTGGTCTGTATGGATTAATGGCTCACTGGATAAATTTGCTGAGCCACTGGGGGAGTTCATGCTCATAATCTTTCAGATTAACTAAAAATGAAGTTTGAATATTTATTTTATAAACATGGCATGATGTATAATGTGTCATGATATCATTTGACAAAGAATAATGTTAAATATTTCTGTTTTGTTGATCTGAAAGAGAAGTAAATGGGATCACAAACTGTCTTTTTTTATTCGTTCATGGGATGTGGGCGTCGCTGGCAAGGCCAGCATTTATTGCCCATCCTTAATTGCCCTTGAGAAGGTGGTGATGAGCTGCCTTCTTGAACCGCTGCAGTCCATGTGGTGAAGGTTCTCCCACAGTGCTGTTAGGAAGCGAGTTCAAGGATTTTGACCCAGTGACGATGAAGGAACGGCGATATATTTCCAAGTCAGGATGGTGTGACTTGGAGCGGAACGTGCATGTGGTGTTGTTCCCATGTGCCTGCTGCCCTTGTCCTTCTAGGTGGTAGAAGTCATGGGTTTGGGAGGTGCTGTCAAAGAAGCCCTAGCGAGTTGCTGCAGTGCATCCTGTAGATGGTAAACACAGCAGCCACTGTGCACCGGTGGTGAAGGGAGTGAATGTTTAGGGTGGTGGATGGGGTGCCAATCAAGCGGGCTGCTTTGTTCTGGATGGTGTCGAGCTTCTTCAGTGTTGTTGGAGCTGCACTCATCCAGTCAAGTGGAGAGTATTCCATCACACTTCTGACTTGTGTCTCGTAGGTGGTGGAAAGGCTTTGGGGAGTCAGGAGGTGAGTCACTCGTTGCAGAATAACCAGCCTCTGACCAACTCTTGTAGCCACAGTATTTTTGTGGCTGGTCCAGTATATTTTCTGGTCAATGGTGACCCCCAGGATGTTGATGGTGGGGGATTCGACGATGGTAATGCCATTGAATGTCAAGGTGGTTAGACTCTCTCTTGTTGGAGATGGTCATTGTCTGGCGCGAATGTTACTTGCCACTTATCAGTCCGAGCCTGGATGTTGTCCAGGTCTTGCTGCATGTGGGCATGGAGTGCTTCATTATCTGAGGGGTTGTGAATGGAACTGAACACTGTGCAATCATCAGCGAACATCCCCTTTTCTGACCTCATAATGGAGGGAAGGTCATTGATGTGCCAGGTATGACTCCAGCCACTGGAGAGTTTTCCCCCGATTCCCATTGACTTCAATTTTACTAGGGCTCCTTGGTGCCACACTCGGTCAAATGCTGCCTTGATATCAAGGGCAGTCACTCTCACCTCACCTCTTGAATTCATCTCTTTTGTCCATGTTTGGACCAAGGCTGTAATGAGGTCTGGAGCCGAGTGGTGCTGGCGGAACCCAAACTGAACATCAGTGAGCAGGTTATTGGTGAGTAAGTGCCGCTTGATAGCACCGTCGACGACATCTTCCATCACTTTGCTGATGATTGAGAGTAGACTGATGGGGCAGTAATTGGCCGGATTGGATTTGTCCTGCTTTTTGCGGACAGAACGTACCTGGGCAATTTTCCACATTGTCGGTTAGATACCAGTGTTGTAGCTGTACTGGAACAGCTTGGCTAGAGGCACAGCTAGTTCTGGAGCACAAGTCTTCAGCACTACAGCCGGGATGTTGTCGGGGCCCATAGCCTTTGCTGTATCCAGTGCACTCAGCCGTTTCTTGATATCGCTTGGAGTGAATTGAATTAGCTGAAGACTGGCTCTTGTGATGGTGGGGATATCGGGAGGAGGCCAAGATGGATCATCCACTCAGCACTTCTGGCTGAAGGTGATTGTAAACGCTTCAGCCTTGTCTTTTGCACTCATGTGCTGGACTCTGCCATCATTGAGGATGGGGATGTTCGCAGCCTCCTCCTCCCATTAGTTGTTTAATTGTCCACCACCATTCACGACTGGATGTGGCAGGACTGCAGAGCTTTGATCTGATCCGTTGTTTGTGGAATCACTTAGCTCTGTCTATAGCGTGTTGCTTCCGCTGTTTAGCATGCATGTCGTCCTGTGTTGTAGCTTCACCAGGTTGGGACCTCGTTTTGAGGTACGCCTGGTGCTGCTCCTGGCATGCTCTTCTACACTTCTCATTGAACCAGGGTTGATCCCCTAGCTTTGTTGGTAATGGTAGAGTGGGGAATATGCTGAACTGTGAGGTTACAGATTGTGCTGGAATACAATTCTGCTGCTGATGATGGCCCACAGTGCCTCATGGATGCCCAGTTTTAAGCTGCTAGATCTGTTCTGAATCTATCCCATTTAGCAAGGTGGTAGTGCCACACAACACGTTGGATGGTGTCCTCAGTGTGAAGATGGGACTTCGTCTCCACAAGGACTGTGCGGTGTTGGAAAGTATACTTTCCAGAGTGTGCAGTGCATGAGTTCTAAAGAAAGCACTAAACCTGTAATACTTCAGCAGTAGAATTGTCAGACACCTCATGAATTATTTGTGTTGCTCAGCTCCTGTAAGGAACAATATTGCTTTCCAAAATTGACAGATGCGATGTGGTGTAAAGTTTTGATGTAGAATTTTGCTGAGTGTGTGTGTACTTAATTCACATTATTGAGTTACGTATTGGATCAGCTGAAGTTGTCAGTTGTTATTAAAAAAATTAAATTTGCCCAGGCGCCTTTATGCTGCCTGAGGACAGCAGTTGACTGATGATACTATAGTTCTGTGCACTGTGCTTTATCGATGATTTCAGATCAGTTTTGCATACTTTGATCTATATATCTTGTTTCAAAAAACAAAAGTTGTAGAACAAACACCTCAATTGTTCAGTAAATTTTACAGTTGTTTCCAATAAAACTGTGCTTGTGCTGAATCCAAAAACAGCCTTTGATCTCTGTTTATGTAATATCTCAAGGATATGCAAACATGTCAAAAGAGCGTGACCTTAAACTAGGAGATTTATTTTTATTATCACATTGCAAAGGGATGCAGTGGAAAACCTTGTGCTTTTATACACATATTGTATAAGTATATAAACAGCAAAAGTGTTTCACATCTTAGCTGATCGGTTAAATTCCCTCTTTGTTGTTATAGAAGTAAGAGAATAATTACATTTTCAGTTCAAAGAAAATAGTTAATTTCCCCAGGCATCATTCAGTCACCCATAGGCGCCCCCACTGCCACCTCCCCCCTGTTGTCGCTTTATTTGACTGGGAGAGTAGGATAATATTGGTAATGAGCTTCTCAAAGGCTGCCACTAATTTTGTTCTGTATTCATATAGCAGGAGATGTGTCTCTGATAAACAGTCATCCTATAGTTTAATTTGGCTAATAACCTTAAAATGCACCTAAAGAGGAGAATCAATTTTGGAATATCATTTGAGGCTCTGATTTCAACTGGAGTCTTCAACCTTTTATTGCTGGTGATACTGAGACACCACATTTGTGTTTTGCGAATCATTTCAGAATTTTTTTGTGTTGGATGCAGAGGAGGTAAAAGTATGAAGAGAATGCAATTTCTATGCTTATAAATTCTATAATTTTCCTGTTGCCAATTCTTCCACAGTTCAGTATAGAGTGTGAATTCTTGACAGCAGCATCCAGAATGATGTCCACCCCAGTGACAAATGTCCTGTCTTTTGGTATGTGTTTTTCATTTTCTTCCTCTATTACATTTATTTCTGAAAACTTCATTAACTGTATTCATAAACTGATTTGAGAAACTAAATGCATTGTTTTCATGTAGGTGCCTCTGCCAGCAGAGTTGTTATAAACTCTACAGGTCTAATGCACAATGTACAGCTTCAGGACTTTAACAAGGTACTGTACTACACTGCACTGTGTTAGAGTGAGATTTGTGCAGCACAGAGTCTTATTTCAAAGTGTGATCCAATAACTTTCACAAATCCTAATATTTATCTCTCACGTTTAGATATATCAGGCTTTTGAAATCCATGTAGAGAGCCACTGCCAGTTCCCCCATGGTAAGTTATCATTCTGAAGTAAGTTGTATCAATGTGTGCAGATGTTTATTATTGTAAATCATTGAGCTGCATCTGGACACTTGGGCATCATTAGGAGGCGTTCTTAATGCACAAATGTGCCCGGGACATATGTATCCAACCAAGGATTCTTCGTCTCTATGGCAGTTCTTGTTAAATTGCAGCCCTTGAGAAATTATCTATTTTCAAAAAAGCTTCTGTATAGTTTGGCATATGGTGCAGCACACGAGGTACTGGGAAAAGGGCGTTTATTTTTATAAGGAATTTCTAAAATGTTGTCAATATTAATGCAGAGACATTTAGTGCCACATAACATTATAAGATGTAGTTATCTTGATATTGGGCCATCGTGCAGATTTTTTGACTTTACTGCTGCCTATGTGTTTTTAACATCGATTCCAACAGACTGATGGTGCCAAACTAGAGGGCATGGTGAACTGTGGAGAATATGACAAGAATGTATATTTTTGAAAAATATCTTCACAAACATATAGCACGACATTAAGCATAAAGGTTTATCAATCCTAAAATCTGAAAATGTGAAATTTATTGTAAATTAGGATAACATAGATGCAATTCAGACTTTAGTTGCGCTTCATTTTATTTGTCTTCATTGCAAAGTTTGATTTTATTCTGGTTTTTAATTGTAACAGTTCCTCCCTTTCTATCTTTGCTCAAATTATGTGTATTATCTTCTCTTTCCTCCTTCTCGGTTTCCCAACTTACACACCATACTTTAGCCAAGAGATTGAGCAAGAGACCGCCTCCTAGGCCTCTAACTATGGAATTTACAAACTAGTCACTGGATGTGTGAGTGTAGCCAGGTTAATTTTTTTTCTCCTTTCTTTCTGCTGCTTGCTGCTTATTACCTGAATGGCATGCTATGGGTGGGAATTCATGATCTTCCAAGATCAGGAATTCCTGTGCGTTCCCACTTGCACTCAAGCTCAGGTGTCAAAAAAGTTTATTTTAAAATCTTATACGAGAAAGATCTGACATCAGCTCTGGTTACCATACTTATTACCATCATTGTGTAGCAACATTTGATCCCTGAGGAAAATGGCAAAACATAAGGTGGATCTGCTGAAACTGGGAACGGAGCAAGACCATTACAACCATGCTTCATGAGGTGACCGCAGAGAAGCATGGAAAGTTTGAATGCTCGCTGATTTTCGTCCACAAACTCCCCAAGCAGACATTGGATCTGAAATGCTGACAACACCCCTACTGTAAAGATTTTAACAGATCATCAGCAAATCCTGAAGATGTCTTAAAACTATCAGCTCTGAATAGTTTTTGCCATTTTTAAGATATAATTATTTTTACCATGTAACATCTTCAAATTGGGTATTGTTATCATACGTTCTAGATTAATGAAAGTGGTTGTGTTTTTCCAGATGTGTTGTTACATGAAACTCTTTCTAATCTGACAGGGAAGACAACTGACGTGTACAGGTTTCATGTGCCATGGTCGCATGAAGATTCTGTCGTAACAAGGCCGGTATTACTTTATGAATTGTTAGACTTTAGACTATTTTAAAGCAAAATATGAAGATTTTCATGTGTAATGTATGGTTTCCCTTTCTTTCTCTCTCCTGTATGTCTTACTTATGTATTCTCCTTGTCCCCTCACTTCCCAAGGAGACTTGGAACCAGAAATGGGGCTCTGACCTTCTGACCGCTGCAGCAATTATCTTGTTATCTCTGTCTGGGTACAAAAGCGGGTGTGGGGTCCGGGGCTGGTAGGGAAGGAATGTTGGAGTAGGGACTGAGACTGGGAGGGCTGAGGCACTGAAATAAAAAGGAGCAGGAATCTGAGATCTCGGTTGGGGGAGAGAGCATGGTGATTGTGAAAGACCAAGGGACTCGGGTCTGAGTTGGGACACACCTCTCCCCTGGGCTGGGTTAGACTGTCTTGTTGGTACTAATGCACTGGCTCTGGAACTAGAACCATGACTGGTGGTGTGCCCAGAGTTTACTACGATGTGTGCAGATGAGAGAGAGTCCGGGGGTCTGAGCTGGACGGGAATAGGGAAGGCCAAGCCCTTGGCTGGGAGGGAGCAGTGAAACCCGGGGCTGAAGTGGAACAGAAGAGTCTGGGGGATTGGGGGCAATGAGGAGATGCAGTGTGAATGCTGGGTTGAAGTGTGGGAATTGGTGTCTGGTGAGTGATAGTACATTAACAATCTCAAGCTCAGCCCAGACCAATCACAGGTGAGATTTGGTTCTCACTGATGAATCAGTTCTCTGGAGATATATAGCCAACGATGAACACCAGATTTTTTTAATACACACTGATAGATAACATTAGAAGTAGATTATTAGAAAATCTTAATATATTTATAACCCTTACAAGCCCTGAGAAGAAATTTGTTCAATAAGATACCAAACTAAATTTTAAATCTTCTGACTGGCAAAATCAATTTCCTTCCTGCTGTAGGTATCAAAATACGAAAGCAATGTGTATGTAATACTGCAGTTGCATTTGATCTCTTTCTCAGAAAAAACTCCAGAAAACACTATTTAATGCAATGGAACAAAAGCATGCAATTAATTAATGATTTCCTGTCACTGACCTTCAAATTCTCCATTATAACTTGATTTTATAGACAGTGTTGCAGAATGAAGGGGTTTAAAGCACTTTATATGGCGTATCTGAATTTTTTGCCAACTAAGAGGGTGGAGAGGGGTTGAGTTGAATTAGTGGTTGATGACTGAAGCAGTAGGAATTTGGCATTCGTTGACCTTATCAGCCTATAAAATGGAAAGTATGGGCAAATCATGTGGACCTAATTGGAACTGAAAGAGCAGGAAGTGGGAGTTTGCTAGGCTGCCAATAATTCCTTGAGTTCTACTTATGTTTCAGTGTGAGAAGGAGGTGGTGAAACTGTGGTACTTTCGTCTGAAGTGTTTTGCTAAGATTTGTTAATTAAAATATACTTTTCATGATTGGATATGTTACTCAGCTAAATATTAGTACTGGCATTCATCTGGAGCGTGTTTAAATGATGCTCCTTCACTTGTATAAAAGAAGCAATGCTTCATCACTTTTAAAAGAGCTTTATAATTCTTTCCCCCTCATCAGGCACAATTTCTATTTGAAAGGGCACACACAGAACTATTCATATTTCCTGTTCTGGAATCAGTAAGACCTTCCAATGCTATATGCTATATCTTTGGCCCTAAGCTCTGGAATTCCCTCCCTGAACCCCTCTACCTCTCTCTCCTTCTTTAAGTTGTTTCTTAAAACCTACCTCTTTGACTAAGCTTTAGGTCACCTGTCCTAATATCTCTTTATATGGCTTGGAATCAAATTTTGTCTGATAACGTCCCTGTGAAGCTCCTTGGGACGTTTCACTGCGTTAAAGGCGCTATGTAAATGCAAGTTATATATTGGCTTGTCATTTAAAAACTGAAATTTTTCATTTTTAGTTAGAATTTAATGTAGTCTTGACCATCTTCCGAAGTTTTTTTTGGCATTTTTAGACTACTGTATGTCCATTTTTCAAATGACTGGAGCCAATATGACATGTCTAACAGATTAATAAATGTGAATTGTGTCTGATGAGGTAAAGAGGCTTATAAAGTTCCTTTAAAAATGACAAAGTATTGCTTCTTACATAAAAAATCTGCATCAACTTTATCCATTGGTAAGTTGGTTTTCCGTATTGAATTGTAATTAAGACTATTTTAATTTCAGTGTACCATCTTCCACTGTGATCTTTGCCAAACTGCACAGGGCACGACCTGAAAATGATAACTCTGTACCAGAGTTGCAACTTCACACAGCTAGAAGTTGTCGATATGAGGTAGATCACAGGCTTCTTTTGGTCTTCTACTTTTGCCCTTTCAATGAGTAATTTTGCCCATGAAAGACTCTGAAGTTTGGACAAGGCAGAACATTATAATAATGTAAGGGTCTACTGCATGCTTCACAACTTTGTCCTGCAAAGAGGCATCATCACTGGGGCCTGATAGAGCAGCAAAAGTACTACTAAGAGGAGCAGGAGCAGCTTGAAGAGGTTGTGGAAGAGAACCCGATGTTGACTGCGAGGGTCGTTGAGCAAGCTCTCACAGAGGAGATCTTAACTTGACTATGTACCCCTGCATTAACAGTTCTGTTTACAACTTCCCCATGCACTCCACTAATATGCCTTCACCGGCATTGTGTTAAATCTTCCATGCCAATTAAAATTTTCTATCCTTGCCACCTAATGAAACATGCTGCCAAAGCTTTCAGATCAACCAGATTTTTAATAACCAAACGTATCATGTTTGAGTTTGTTTGCTTCCACAATGCTTTCCCTTAGTGGCAGAGTGTGATGCATGCGCTCTTAAACCTGGTATTATGCTTTATCTACACACTTAGAAATGTGCGAGGTGGCTGGATGTTTTGTGTGCATAAGAAGTGGCCCTCATCTCTGTGCAGCTGAGTTCTGAGAGACAGGCTGCACTACTCCCACAACTGTGTGGACAGCCCAGTCCTGAGTGCTTTCGATCACCTGCAGTTATTGCCGGGGGCTGGCAGGAGCATCTGAATGCCATAATGTACCGAATTCCTGCCATACCCTTGCTGCTGGCCATTGCCTGACCATGGACACTAATCTGAATGACAACAGACCTAATGACACCAGTTAGATTAGTGAAGTCGTGCCTCATGGTTCTCTTAAGGTGATCCTCAAGCCTGTTGAAGACAGAAGAGATTGCTCTTTCCGCTCTGGAACCCCAGACCTTTCTGGCAGCAATTTGAGCATCCATTGAGCAGCAGTGACTGTCTGTGAGGGGACTGGCAGGGGTTTATGTTGAGTACATCCTTAGTATGACTAGAGCCATAGTGGACTGTAGTATTGTACAATCATCACACAAGACTGCACACGTGGTTAGATGTCACCTCTATCTGAGCTACCATCTGCAGCAAGCTGCATACCATAGTCACCAATGATTGCACCAACATGATGCCCAGAAAGCAGCCTTTTAAAAACAGATCCCATGAAGTCCAGATCCCTAGACCCATGCTGTGTGTCCCATCCAATGCACTCCTGTTGGCTCTCTGTCTAAATCCCACAGAATATGTCTGAGTTGGTACTTCAAAGGGATAAAGTGAGTAGTGGTGTACGCAGGCTCACTGGGGACTATCTTGGCTTCCAGCATAGCTGAGAAAAAGAAGCGGGAGACCTATTACCATGGTGTAACGAACAGCTTTCACATACTACTTTCAATAGAATGAGTGACATGGTAAAGTACTTTGGTGAAGATGAATGAGAGAATCTGATGAGAAGGAAGAGTGGCAGAATATTGTAATGAACCCTGAGTTGGTGTGAATCCTCCATCTACCCCATCTGTAGCACCTTCTATGGCCTTTCCAACATTCTTTATGGGGAAATCTACACTGCTGTCTCTTGAAGTTTGTATTGTCTTAGGAAAACATAGCTGCTTCCCAACATTAGACCTTGTGAAAGAAGCAGACAAACAGATCAGGAGGTTGAGATGATCTGAATGAGGTGTTTTAAAATAATAAAAGGAGTTTATTAGGAAGTTAAGGAAAGATTTATCTGTTTAGTGGGAGAAGCCAGAACAAGAGGTCATAATCTTAAAATTGGAACTAAGGCAGTTTAAAGTAAATCTTGGAAAAAAAATGTTCATACAGGTTGTGAGAATGCGGAATGCATTCTGGCAAGAGGGGAATATTTGCTTGAGAAATAAAGGTATTAAGGCAGATGGAAAGAGCAGAAAATTGGGATTGTTGAAGGTAGAGCTATCATGGGTAACATCATGGCCAAGCAGGCTCAATGGGCCGAATGGCCTACTCCTGTTCCTTTTAAATGAGTTTTGTAAACAATTTTACAACACCAAGTTATAGTCCAGCAATTTTATTTTAAATTCACAAGCTTTCGGAGATTTTCTCCTTCCTCAGGCAAATGTTTCAAGAGCTCCTTGAAGCCTACGCATTTATACATATAGAACAATACATGGTGTTTACAGACTGCCCCTGCAACTGCCCGTTGCCAAGGCAATCACCGTGTTCAGACAGAGAGGTGTCACCTGCAGAACCCCCGAATACACATTCAACAAAAAAACAAACAGGGAAAAAAAAACAGAGAAAAAAAACAGAGAGAGGCAGAAACATCCGGAAGGCAGAGAGAGCCAGCAAATGACCCATTATATTAAAAACAGATAACATTTGTTCGCTGGTGGGGTAACGTGTAGCGTGACATGAACCCAAGATCCCGGTTGAGGCCGTCCTCATGGGTGCGGAACTTGGCTATCAATTTCTGCTCGACGATTTTGCGTTGTCGTGTGTCTCGAAGGCCGCCTTGGAGTACGCTTACCCGAAGGTCGGTGGATGAATGTCCATGACTGCTGAAGTGTTCCCCGACTGGGAGGGAACCCTCCCAGTCGGGGAACACTGAGGACAGAGCATTGGAATACAGAAAACAAACCTTTATCATGGATATTTCAATTTAATACTAACATTCTAAGATCTATAAAAGGTTTTGACAGAAAACTGACTTCTGGTCATTTGAAATGAAAACAAAAAATGCTTAAAAGACACAGTGGGCTAGTTAGCATCTCAAAGAGAAAAGACAGGTCAAGATTTGGGCTGAAACTCCTCATTATGTAGGCTTACTGTTTAATGTCTGTATATTGTCCTACATCACTCACTGCTTCATAGACCAGACATTTTTGACATTGTTTTTAGAGTTGTGAACTGTGGCTCAGTGGGTATCATTCTCGCCTCTGAGTCAGAAGGTTGTGGGTTCAAGTTCCACTCTAGAGACTTGAGCACAAAATTGAAGCTGACACTTCAGTGCAGTACTCCGTAAGAAGGGCAGGGGAGATCTCCTCGGTGTCCTGGCCAATATTTATCCCTCAACCAACACCTAAAAAACAGATTAACTGGTCGTTATCACATTGCTTTTTGTGGGATCTTGCAGTGTTGCCTGCTGCGTTTCCTACATTACAACAGTGACTATACTTCAGAAGTACTTCATTGGCTGCAAAGTGCTTTGGGACGTCCCAAGGTCGTGAAAGGCGCTATATGAATGCAAGTTTTTTTTGACACCTGCAGTGTTAAATTTCTGGGGATTGTGTTGTGTAAACCCCAATAGCAGTAAGAGCATGCAACTATAAATGGTGGCAGTTCCAGCACGTGCTTCTCAGTGTAGGTGAAAACACATGTATCTTTTGGAGCATTTGCACCAATGTAGAGGAGACATGAGGCTGGCTTTTCCTCTGTGATCCCACCTGAAACTTAGCAGGATTGTGGTGGAAAATGGGCCAAAATCAAGTGTGAGGCCTACCATTACGTTCCTGCCATGAGCTGGGTTTTCTTCCCCCGCCTCTGCTGAAATAATTGCCGGCTGTCCCATGCCTTCCTGCCACGTAAATATCAGTGAGGGGGTTGGGGAGTGGCGGTAAGCCACAAAGTCAATGCTCGGCGGGAGAGGGCAGTACATCGATCTTTCCTTGTGGGCTGAGACTGGAAAAAAAATGTTGCTGTCCTCTTTGGGGCTCTTCTGCCCCCTTTAAATTTATGGCTGCCTCTTTGGATGCAGTAGTCCCATGCAGCACTGGCAGAATTCCTCTTTTTGGCAGCCCTCCCTCTTTGCGGCAGAGAGCCTGCCCTCCATCAATAATGAGCCCTGTCCCAGGAAAGCAGGTGGGGGTTACAGGAGGAGGATCACAGTACAAGCAGAAGTCTCACCCTGCTACTACCTCACCAAAAAGAGGAGAAGCTTTTTTGATGTGGGTGGTGAGATGTGTGTGGTCCCAATACGCCACACCATGGAGTAGTGAAATGCAGGCTTATGGTGTGGTCCTCCATAAAGTGAGTTGCCAGAGTCAGCTGTGCTGCCTTGGGGAGTTTTGAGCTGAGGCCACATATTGCCTCATAGGAATGGAGGAATAATCATCCTGAGGTATTCTTGTGCACATTTTGATGGCCAGTTTCAGAGCGGAATTGGCAGACATCCTGGAACAGATCAGTCACTGCAGTTTTGGCTTTGGATGATACGCAGACCCAAGAAATGGAGGAAGAAAATAACCCTAAAGAGATGATATGCAACTTCCGCCAACCTCTTCTCTCCCCCCATCCCAGAAAAAAAAGGAAGCATTGGTAAAAATATTAAGGGGTGAAAAATGGTTGCATAGAAAGGGTGATCTAAAAGAAAAGCATCCAGGAAAGCAGTTTGTGGTAATATATTTTACAGAGATAAAACAACCACACTGGTCCTTGTTGCTATGGTAACCTTAAGCATAATCAGTAGTGATGGATCGGTTATATCTTCAGAAATACTTGTGAAATCTAGAGATGCAGCTTGCGATGGGTTATAACTTCTGTAGTGGTCACTGGAGAAATTAAGGCACAAGGAAACAACAGTCTGGTCCAACTGGAATCAGTTGCTTGCTCTTAGTTTCATTCTTATGGGTTACATTTGCCAGGTAAGCTGAATATTTGCAAAGGATCCTCCCAAAACCTGTTGCCAGAATTCCCCATTTAGACTTCTTCATCTGGGATTGCAGTTCATCAAGCTACTTTGAAAGAGAATGAATGTGCTGAATATTAAAGTAATTATTCTCAATTCTCTTAATGAGAAAAACCTATTCAATGAGAAACAAAAAATGCTTTTGTATATCCATTTTGACAGGTTCTAGGTTCAGCCTTTCATATAAAATTCGCTTGTAAAATTCAAAGGATCTATTAAGGTAGTTTTAAGGAAGAGAAAAGCTAATGTTTTGTACTGCACTTAACAATTAAATAAATTACTGAAGATTATGGTCTTCAGTAAATACTGCATCTTTCCATTAATATAAAACACAAAGGAATTGAAAGGGGGAGGATAGGAGTTGAAATTTCAGTTCATTTAGCTCTACTGCAATTAGTTAATGGCTTAATGAGAGCTGTTACAACATTAGGTTGTAATTGGGCATCTTGAAAAGATGTTCACAGATGGTGAAACCTTCACAGTATGCAATAGCCTTCATTATATTTTGCTGAATTTTTGTGTTGAAATAAGCATTGCTCCTATCTATTAATAAGAATTTTTTTTAGCAATGGTGTTTCTCATTTTATTGTTAAAATCTTCATTGAACAGAATATATTGATGTTACTGGTAATAAACTTGTGCAGTGTAAAGAAAGAGCACAACATAATTGCTGTTTATGCAGAATATCAGTGCTAATTAACTAAAATTTAAAAATTGGCCTCCTGGAAATAGGGTAAAGCCCTTGTGAGTTCTAATTAAATAATTGCAGCAGAATTAAATGACCGGAGAAATCATCTCTAAGGACTCTTCTTTTGTGCTCCTACTATTAACAGAAATATAACGCACAGTAAAGGACCTAATCTACAGTAATTTGATTTTAAATATGAGACAAAATATAGATTTTTCTTTCTCTCAAAATTATGGCTCTCAATAGATCCATTGAATTTTACAGGAAGTGAGTAATTTCAATTCCCTTGGACTGTCAACCCAGGTAGTTCTTTGAAGCCAGTATACTGGATAGTGTTTTCCACCTTACATGTCAACATAAATATTTCATAAATAGATAAAGAACAAAAATTCTTTTAAAGTTAATCATCCTCTTTGTAACTGACTTTTTAAAGGAATCCTGATTAGTAAGATACCATGTTTACGTATATGGCTTGCCACAGTTCTCACTACAGTTTTTGCTCCTAAGATGCCACCAAATTATAACAATTATAAACGTGGGCTGGACCAAGTTATTTCACAGTGAATGTCCAGTGAATGAGAGCTGAATCCCATTAAATATTAATACTTGAAGAGCAACACAGGGACCCACGGGGTGGCTACATTATGAAGAAGTAAAGCTCCATAAGTATTTTGAATAAAAATAATATCTATGTTCACTAAAATCATTTTAACATTTTTAAAATTGTGACATTCGTTTACATGTTATTACTTGCTTTGTCGGAAATCCTTATTTATTTCTGCATCACAATCAGAATTTTGCTTGTTCCATTTTAGATAACCATCAGGACATCTTTCTTTGAAGTACTTGGGCAGGTAAGGTGACTACATTTTAGTTTACGTTTTATCCTTTTTCATTAGGTGTTGTGAATACCTTCTGCGTGCGTACATACAATTAAAAATATTTTCTGTTCAACGTTTGTGTAGACGTCATTTTGGTGAAAAATCTTGTGCTTTTTGTTAATGGGTGCAATATTCCTGGGTTTAGTGCCCAAATAGCACCTGAAAAACCAGTGCAATGCAGAAGAAGAGGGAAATCAACATTGACAGCTGCTGAAGTAATTTGCCTGGGCCTCTCCTGAGCATCAAACAACTGTTTCCCTACCACAGAGTAGGAAACCCGCTCCTGACTGTACACCTGTTCCATGCCACTTGGAATAAAACGAGAAGCCTCATGGTCAAACCAGCATCATCCTCCTGTTCCTAGCACCCTCATTCTTCATACCCGCACTTGTTTTCCCTGTTCCTCCATATGCTGCTTGGCACAGCAGTGCCAAACTCTTACTAACTTCCTGAAAGATAGAGGTGTTTAGATTGCTATCATTCACAAGATGGAACCATTAAGTTGACATGAAGACCATCAACATGCAAATTACAACTTCTATCATATACACATTAAATTAAAAGTGTACCATAAGTCATCAGAAGCGGGCACTATGAAAATCTTGCCCCTTTAAAAACACACAGCACTTCTGAGCCTTTCCTGGGGACTTTTACTGTAGCCGCCCCTATTATGGTCCAAGCCCCAAATTGCTCCTGATCTTCCTGTCCTCTAGCAGTGCTCAAAATCCACCTTCCTGTTTGTAATGAAGACCATCAGGGAGTCCCAGTGCTCCCTTACTTATACAAAACTACACACAATATTCTAACTGATTTGTATAGGTTCAGCATCACCAAGGGGTCATCAATATATGATAGTCACTAATAAATCCAATAAAGGAAACTTCTTTACCCAGAGAGTGGTTAGATAATCACCTCAACTACTCCACATGGAGTAGTTGAGGCGATTATCATAGATGTATTTAAGGGGAAGCAAGATAGGTACATGATGGAGAAAGGAATAGAAGGTTATGCCTATAGGGTTAGATGAAGTAAGGTGGGAGGAGGCTTGTGTGGAGCATAACACTGGCATAGACCAATTGGGCTGAATAGCCTGAATCTGTGCAGTAAATTCTATGTAGTCACCTTTTTGCTTTTATACTCTATACCCTTATCTTTCCTCCATTACCCTCAACTGTTGCATGCTCCCGACTGCATAAAGACGTAATTTTCTTCAGCTCAGCATTGGCAAAACTGAAGCCACTAGCTTGATTCCAATCAGAAACCTTCCACCTTAGCCCCATATCCCATCCCCGCCATAGCTGTTCACTCAAGTTAAACCTGATGGTATGCAACCTTGGTGTTCTGTTTGATCTTGATCTGAGCTTTAAAGCCAATACATCATTAAGACCCTGTATTTCCACTCTAATCTTGCCTTCTTTAGTCCCTGACTCGGCCCCATTACTGCTGAAACCCTCATCTACCTCTCTGAGCTCCAGCCTACACAAACTTCAACTTGAGCAGAGTTGCATCACCTATATCCTATCCCACACCAAGTCCAGCTGACTCACCATCCCTTTCCTCACCAACCACAATAGATTCCCATGCTCTGGCGCAATGATTTCAAATTCCTCATTCTGATTAATAAATCCTTCCGGAGCCTCCCTTCAACCTACCTCTAGAAGTTATATCCAGCCCCGAGCTCACATGCTTTGCTTATTTCATCCTGTTGTGCCATGCACCACCATCCTCCACTTCACCACCAGTTCCAGAGCCCTCAGCTGTGATGCCCCTGCTCTCTAGGATTCTCTTCCTAATCTTTAATCCTTTGCCACATTCTTCTCCATTTTCAAAAATCTTCTCAAAACCTGTTTCTTTTACTAGCTGTCCCATAAATCTCTTTTATATTGATATTTTAGTTCAGACTCCAGGAAACTGGCATTCATGAGCCAGTTCCTAGCATTTGCACTACTAAATCCGGTTCCCAAATCCTTATGGCAGACTTGTAGATCTCATAGTTTGGGTCGGTCAGTCTCTGAGAGAGAAGGTGAAGGGTTCAAGCCCTATACTTGGACTTGAGCACATAATCTATGGCTACTTTTGAGGGAGTGCCGTGTTGTTGGAGATGCAGTCCTTCAGATGAGAAGTTAAACCGGAGCCCTTTCCACCTGTTAAGGCGGATGTAAAAGATCCCACGGTAGTATTGGAAGAAGAGCTGGAGAGTTCTTCCGGTGTCTTGGCCAGTATTTATCTCTCAACCAACATTTGTGTCGTCAATGTTATGCAAGCAAATGTGGCAGCCAATTTAGTGTTTGTGGGACGTTGGTACACACAAATTGGTTGCCATGTTTGCCTGCATAACAATAGTGAGTACACTTCAAAAGTAGTTAATTGGCTGTGAAACAAATGGTGACATCTTGAGGATGTGAAAGGTTCTCTTTAAATGCGTCACAAAAGCGGCTTTGCTCTCCTTCTAACCCCCGCTTTGGTGTCCACTTTCCCTTTATGAAGAAAGAGCCTGGGGGGAAGGGATATTTTGCTGTATTAAATGCACTTTATAAATGACAGTTGTTGCTCTTGTAAGATATTTAAACTACTGACAGTGTTTACTTTAGTCTGTACCTGATTACAGTGAATCATTTAAAATCATAAAAATGGCTCAACAACAAACAGAAACTTTAGATGATTAACATATTGTAGGCTGGCTAGTCCGAGGTTATAGTTACTACTTAAAGTACTCACTTAAAGTTCAAATCAAGGTCACCTTGATGATAACAATGGTTGCATTTAGACTAGCTGCCAGTCTCAGACCCATAACTGCAGTATAGTTCCAGCCAGGTCTTACTCTGTTTACACTGCTCGGCTCCTAATTGACTGGAATTCCAGTTATTCTGTCTGGTTTTGAGCTCTCTGCATGTGTGTAAGCACAGGTGCACAGAGCTCCTCTCCGAACAGTTGAACTTTAAATGTTGAGGCAGCACCTGGGGGAGAATCCCCAATCTTTAAACATTTAAATTGATGTTAGGTTAGTTTAAAAATGTTCATTAGGTTAATTGGAAACCCCTCTGAGATGTTTGTATACCAGGTTTGATATTGCACTGGGCTTATACTCCATGCAGTGTAAAATCAAAGTGCGGCGAGACTACCCCTTCCAGTTAGTTTCACATTACTTCTCAGGTTAAGCCCTGACTCTGGATTTACACTGCAAAGTTAGCATTAGAATGAAGTTGAGTGATGCTAAACTTGCAGTATAACATGCCCAATGTTTCTTTTTAGCAGGATGATACGGTGTAGAAGTTGAGAATTTACCTGATCCCACAGATTTACCATGATGAGCCACACTAAGCCTTTGTAATAATGCTTGTCCGGTTAAGCAGACAAACTGTTCTGCAAAAACTTTAATGATGGACTTCTGAACTACTTTGTCCAATACCTGCAAGCAACGAGTGAAATTGTGTTACCATAGTCATTAGTTTGTTACTGATTTTCACCTCATGGTGATGCTGACTCATGCTGAGCACTGATAGTCCTCCTGTACTTCATTGAATTGACCATACTTCAAGCATGTACGCAGATAATGAATCTCAGCAGGCTATTTGACCATGGGAGCATTACAGCCAAGCCTAATCCTGTCCTCACTTTACATCCATGTACTTGTACTTTTCAGCAGGAGTCACTGAATATTGATGGTAATAGCACTCCTGTTTTTTTCTACCCTCGGGGCTGAGGCCATATATAAGAACATAAGAACATAAGAAATTGGAGCAGGAGTAGGCCAATCGGCCCCTCGAGCCTGCTCCGCCATTCAATAAGATCATGGCTGATCTGATCCCAACCACAAATCTAAAGAACACAAGAAGTCGGAGCAGGACCCGGCCACATAGCCCCTGGGCCCTCAAATGGTTCCCTGGCTGATAACTGGCACAGACTAGGAATTGACCATCTTGATCACCCAGCATAGTGCAAACAAAACAGATTTTGTGATTGAGAGAAACAAAGGAACGAGACAATGCTCCTTTCTTGTGTCGTACCATCTTCCACAACAGTTTGACATTTTCTATGAAAACAGTCAAATTTGCTTTTCAGCATTTATAAGGAAATAAATAAATGGCACTTAAACTCGATCTAGATTTTTGTTTTGAGCTTTTTAAAATAATTGAGCTTTTTAAAGGTTTCAAGGGGTATTTTATTACAACTGTGTGGCAGTGCTAATCTCAGCACCATGTAACCGGGCGTGGCGGTTTCTACTCATTATTCTGTATTTCACAGCCGATTTCGTCATAAACCCCTTACGATCCAGCTTTTGTATTGCTGTCAGCTACTAGCGCTAATATACACAAGTCTTTCCTATGAAAACATGTCTACTCTCAAGTAAACCACAGCATGAGGAAGTTATTATAATTTTCACATTACCTTTGTGCTTTCATTTGAGAAGTCTGGTTTACATTCATTATATATGGGGGATTAGAAAAGTGAGGTATGAGTCTGCATGCAAAATCAAAAGGCAATACAACTGGCTACTGGAGCTTTTACTACCTTATTTAGCAAGTTCCTTTTCCGAATCTAAGTCAACAGAGCAGCAGTTAAGCAGTACATCGATGTTGATGTACAGATAAACAATGTGGAGGGATATGTGTGTTTTAAAGCTACATTCTCCAGCATGTATCATCTCTTTTTGATAACTGTTACGTAAAACAGTGACCCATCTTTGGTTTTATAGACCAAGCAAATTAATTGTTAATTTTTTATCATAGATACTTGTTTGCTTTCTTCTGAATTCTAAATTTCCTTGCTTGCGTGTATGAAATCAAGGAATATAATTAGAGCCAGTTAACTGTCCTGTTCAGAAGGGGGTCATTTTTAACTGCATTTTTAAACGTTAAAGCACTGCATAGCAAGTGACTGTAACTTTTGAACGACAGACCTTTTGAAACTCACTGTCTTGTCCTCAAAACAGAATGCACCTTGTAGTAAGCCTCCAATTAATTTTCCTTCAGATGCTTTTATATTTGTTTTCTCGAGCAGCCAAAAGTTCATTAGGAGTTTGGCATGGTTCCTAACAGTAGTAAATACTTGGGTCAACGAGTACAAGCTGGTTGTAAATAACATGGTCTGTCAGTATAGTTGTTCTGGGTTGGTGACACACAATTGGATTGAGGAGCTGGAAACAAATGCAGATCTATGGGCAAGATGTTTTGATTGCATTTTTATTAAAACCTGAATCCTTTCCAAACTGGGCTGTTATCCAGCTGAAGTACAGTTGTACTTAATATTACTACTGCATAAAATGTAGTTAGCAACATATTAGTACATAACACCGGATAGAAGTGTTTGTTGTTTATGAAGTAAACTTGTATCCTGCGTGTTTAGTGATGCGACTTTGTAGACTTTACATGGTAGTATTGTTTTACGTTTTACTCGAGTTCTGAATTTGTAAATCACTTTTAGTCAATAGTACCATGTCAACGCTTCACAGTAAAAATCATTCCGACACACACTTGTTGGTAGTAACTTAAGATGCTTAAATTTAATCAGTTGATTTAAAGAAGAAAATGTTTGAATTACTGGATCTTAGCTCCACAATACTTTTTGAAGAGGACAAAATTGTAATATTTGATAAGAGTTTTTAGAAGAGTAAGCAACAGTGATTAGTTCCTGTTTATGTTGTGGGAGTGTCTTGGACGTTAACAGTGGCTTATCCAGATTGGCTAGTTTTCCGTTTGTAAATCTATTACGTGGGCTAATGATTTAAAAGGGTATTTGTCACCATTAGTGAACAGTGTAACCAAGAAGGCTGCAGCTAGTCCATTCTAACCTATGTGGAAATAGGTTAGTGGCTGGGATTTTGAAATGTGAAAATCCCCCCTTCCGCAGTAAATGAACGCTAATACTTTGTGGATGAGATATGAGATGGCTTTGGCTGAAGTGGCACACACATTTTCTGAAGAAAACATAAAGAAGCACACAGCGTTGTTCCAGGAACAGGACTGCAAACACAACTGGCTTATCAGAGAAAACATGATATCAAGGGAAGAATGCTGTAGGTATCTTACACCATTGAAATTGCTGGAAATAGAAAAGTGGAGACTCGCTTTAATAACAGAGAATGAAGTGGCACTGATGAGAACAAAAGTCCCAAAATACAAAATGGCAAGAGAGCTGATACCGAAGGATGCGTCAGAGTTTCATATCTATCCTCTGCATGCATGGTCAGGTGAAAGGAATCTGAGTATCACGCTTCAAAAGGACAAAAGTGCCAGTTTACATAAAGAAAACTGTAAACAATTTAAAACCTCTTTAAATGCATCCAGGTTGCCACTACAATTACGAACGGTCCCATGCTCATTCATGAGGAAGAGATATGCTGTTTCTTCATTCGTTAGCCAGACCTCAGTAGAAAGTCGCTTTTATAAAGTTGGCACTTGCAGCTCTTCCGTTCGAAAATCTTTGTGCACTCCAATAAAAAGTGGTGCATCTTTGTCTGTATTACCCGGACACACAAGAATGCATCAGTCTACTTTTCCAAAGAAAGAGCATGTAACAGAATTTCCAGAAATTCCTAAACACAAGTTTATACTTTGAACAGTGCAGTGTAAATATTTGGAAAATCAGCTTTCAAGATTCAGTGACACAGAGGAAGTTATGTTAAACAATACAGAATTACACAAACTGCAGTTTATTTTGATGTGTTTTCTTTGCTTTATTATATGATAAACTATGCATGAAGTTGAAGAAAACATTGTACATATGTGAAACAATTCTGCTGATTGCAGTTCTGCATATATGAGGGACAGATGCATCTCCGTAATCAAGGGCTTTAAACGAAGCTGGATGATGAAATTGTTTAGACTGGACAAACCTCTTTAGCAGACCCTTGCTAACAGTTTACTGGGATTTTTAATGTCTGTTGGCATACCTGGATTTAATAGTATTTTTTACCGATGCAGTTTAATATTGTGTTTTTGTGAAGTATATCAATTTTCTTTTGGTAGATTGATTTGCTCTCTGGGAATGTAGTAACCATCAGAAAGCAGAAAAATTACCACTTATACCCCACTCATTGATTTGTCAAATCTGAATTAATTAATCTGTAGAAAGCGCATTGACTTAAAACTTGACTTATGTACATTGCTGCAATAAACTGCAATATTCAAGGATTGGAGTTCCATGAGTTTTCAACATGATAGTTCACAAATATATTCGCCCCTTTTGTTTAAACCTGGATTGCATTTTGTTATCGATGACTTTTTTTTCCCCTCCTGTCCATGTTTCAAGACTCTCCCATGTATTTCTGAATTTTGCAGAAAAAGAACTTGTACAGTCCCCATCGTTTATAGCGGGCGCGTTCGTGCAAACGCAATTTACCTGCTATATGCGATGGCCGGTATAATGGGGTAGTACTGTAATATGGGTGTAAAAGTCCTCCAGATGGGGTTTGAGCAACGCCGTACACAGAAACAACCCAAACTCTCCGGATACCAAGGAGTAGATTGTCTGCTACCTGCAGTTCGAGACAGAATTAACAGTCACTTGGATGAGGGTGGATTGATTAGGGAAAGCCAACATGGATTTGTTAAAGGCAAATCGTGTTTAACTAACCTGATACAATTTTTTGATGAGGTAACAGAGAGGG
This sequence comes from Heptranchias perlo, assembly GCF_035084215.1. Taxonomy (NCBI): domain Eukaryota; kingdom Metazoa; phylum Chordata; class Chondrichthyes; order Hexanchiformes; family Hexanchidae; genus Heptranchias; species Heptranchias perlo. The sequence continues at coordinate 67,746,314 of NC_090331.1, read as the reverse complement.
TAGATGAGGGCAATGCAGTTGATGTGGTGTACATGGACTTTCAAAAGGCGTTTGATAAAGTGCCGCGTGGTAGGCTTATCAAGATTGCGGCCCATGGAATAAAGGGGCCGGTAGCAACATGAATACAGAATTGGCTAAGGGACAGGAAACAGAGAGGAGTGGTGAACGGTTGTTTTTCGGACTAGAGGGAGGAGTACAGTGGTGTTCCCCAGGGGTCAGTGCTGGGACCACTGCTTTTCTGGATGTATATTAATGACTTGGACTTGGGTGTACAGGGCACAATTTCAAAATTTGCAGATGACACAAAACTTGGAAGGATAGTAAACAGTGAGGAGGATAGCGATAGACTTCAAGAGCTTACAGACAGGCTGGTGGCATGGGCGGACACGTGGCAGATGAAACTTAATGCAGAAATATGTGAAGTGATACATTTCGGTAGGAAGAATGAGTAGAGGCAAAATAAACTAGAGGGCACAACTCTAAAAGGGGTACAGGAACAGAGAGATCTGGGGGTATATGTTTTTTTTTATTTGTTCATGGGATGTGGGCGTCGCTGGCAAGGCCAGCATTTATTGCCCATTCCTAATTGCCCGTGAGAAGGTGGTGGTGAGCTGCCTTCTTGAACCACTGCAATCCATGTGAAGGTGGCAGGGCAGGTTGAGAAAGTGGTTAAAAAAGCGTACAGGATCCTGGGCTTTATAAATAGAGGCATAGAGTACAAAAGTATGGAAGTCATGATGAACCTTTATAAAACACTGATTCGGCCACAACTGGAGTATTGTGTCCAGTTCTGGCACCACAATTCAGGAAAGATGTGAAGGCCTTAGAAAGGGTGCAGAAGAGATTTACTAGAATGATTCCAGGGATGAGGGACTCACTCTTACGTGAATAGACTGGAGAAGCTGGGGTTGTTCGTCTTGGAATAGAAATGGTTGTGAGGAGATTTGATAGAGGTATTCAAAATCATGAAGGGTCCAGACAGAGTAGATAGAGAGAAGCTGTTCCCATTGGCAGAAGGGTCAAGGACCAGAGGACATAGATTTAAGGTGATTGGCAACAGAATCAAGGGTGACAGGAGGAAAAGCTTTTTTACACAGTGAATTGTTAGGATCTGGAATGCACTGCCTGTGGGGGTGGTGGAGGCAGATTCAATCATGGCCTTCAAAAGGAAACTTTATAAGAACCTGAAAGGAAAAAATTTGCAGGGCTCCGGGAATAGGGTTGGATTGCTCTTGCATGGAGCTGGCACGGACTCGATGGGCGGAATGGCCTCCTTCCGTGCTGTAACCTTTCTGTGATTCTGAGGGTTGTAAATATGGAACGGCCGGTGACTGGGTCCGTCGGCACGATCCTATTACTGGTGTTTGGAACCATTTGTTGCTCAGTGACACCACCTCCTTTTCATCTCTGTGCTGTTGATTGTTCAGGTCACATCTCATTAACCACAGATGGGCTGCAGTAACATCCCTCTGTTAAAGGAGTGTTCTCCAGTTTCTTTAATATTGTCCTAAAGTTTAACTGGAACAAGACTAATTAAAAAAAATGTCAATGTGTGTCCGTTCAGCGGTGGAGATTCCTCAACAAAGAAACTATTGAACAAACCAGGAGACCGGTTAAATTTCAATCCTGTAATTCACAGAATCCACCTAATTTAGATCTATGTAATCTGAGTTTAATTAAAATAAAGTTCCACAATGATCAGTATGAAAAAGGAAGATAACAATTCATTAAATTGTCAGGGATCCTTAATACAGCTGTTTCTGCCCGAAATAAACAGAGCACTTTAGATGCTATATCCATCAACTTTGAAATTGACGTTAATGAAAATGGATAATGATTATTGCTTTTTGGACGATATAAGCAAAGGTCCATTTTAAGCCTGGACATTTTAAGTGGTAGGGACTGTATTTAATGAATCTATATGTAGACCCTTTAATGTGTAGGTGGAACAGTTTGGTTTTACAGCATAAAAAAACACAACATCCTAACTCTCAAAATATCTTAAGTTACACTCGCTCACCTGATGAAGGAGAAAGCCTCCAAAAGCTTGTGATTTTCAAATAAAACAGTTGGACTATAACCTGGTGTTGTAAGATTCCTTACATTTGTCAACCCCAGTCCATCACCGGCATCTCCACATCATATCTTAAGTTAATCACTGGCACAGTACAACTATATATTAGACCTAAACTTGTATAATTTGTTGATACTAATATTCACCATGTCCGGTTATTGCAGACCAGTAATCACCATAACAAACAGAATGCTTAAGCTATATTGGCAAATCAGTCGAGTACAAGTCTGAGACCATCATGCTTAGGCTGTATAATGCTCTGATTATGCCATATTTTGAGTCCTGTGTTCAGTTCTGGTTATCGAGGCACAAAGGAAACATCCACAGCCTGGAAATGGAGTGAAGAAGGGCCAACATACTGATCTCTAGTGTCAGAAGACTGAGTTGTAAGGAAAAGTTAGAAAAATACAGCCTTGATGAATGAGCAGGGTTTTTATATTAGATAGCACTGAAATTATTTTGACTTCTTCACTTGGCGAATGCTCCTTACTTTTGTATTGCTGTTGAATTAATAAGGTCTTAGTGACGCCCCAAAATAATTTTGCCTGTTTGAAGTATTCCAGTCATAAGTGAACTTAAGTCAGCACAACGTAATATTGTGTAAGGACATGAGAGATGCACTGTAACCAGCTATGAACTACTCATGAGGCTTGCCGTAACTAACTTGAGTTAAACAGTAAATCTTGCTCACAGAGATCATTTACAAGCGACTGCCGTGCTCAAAAGTAACAATATTAGCAATATTTCCCTGTAGGCTGACATAATATTGTTTGTACCACAATTTAAAATTTTGAGTGTGTTTGGGTATGTTTTTAAAAAAAATAATTTTACTGGGACTAATATGAGGCTAGTGGGCCATTTAATTCTTCACATTTCATCCGGGGAGCAACTTTTAACTTCTCTTAGGATGCGCCTGCAGCCATCTTGGACATTTTGAACTGTTAGCTCTCGACTGATTTCATGGTTTTTAAAAATACTGTAAAATAGTTGTGCCTCAGCAACTGGGGTGAATCTGCTCTCTCTCAATTTTCTCAAAAAGATCAGAGTTAGTTAAGTAGTTACAAAGGTAGATTAAATTTCTACTTCCAAGACTCGTTACCCCCATTTTATTTTGTAAAAAAATGTGGTTGAAGACTGTGATCTTTTTGTTGTTACTCACTGCTTCAAGTCTCTGCTTTAAAAATGAAAGTGGTCTGTGTGAATAACAGCATTCATTGATCTGTTGAAGTAGAGGTCAGGAACAGTGATCCCAAACCTGCCATCTTAAAGTTCAGTTCTATTTTTAAAAATATTTGATTTATGAGCTACTGTGACAGAGAATCAGGAATTTATCCTCCAACAATGAGGTTTTTTTGCAGAGGGAAAATTTATAACAGAAACATTTATGGGAACATATTTAAATTGTATATGGGCTTCAAAAAAGAAATAACCGTAAGTTTCTTTTTTTTCATGGAGCTATTAGCTTGAAGACATATGGTCTTTATTTTTTTAAGAATCGTGACAAAAATTAAGCATTTAAATATGGTTCATAGAATCATACAGCACAGAAGGAGGCCATTCAGCCCATCGGTTCTGTGCCAGCTCTTTTGAAGAGCTAGCCAATTAGTCCCACTCCCCTGCTCTTTTCTCACAGCCCTGCAAATTTCTCCTTTTCAAGTATATATCCAATTGCCTTTTGAAAGTTACTGTTGAATCTGCTTCCACCACCCTTTCAGGCAGTGAATTCCTGAAAATAACAACTAGCTGGGTAAGAAAAATTTTCCTCATGTCCCCCCTGGATTTTTTACCAATTATCTTAAATCTGCGTCCTCTGGTTACCGACCCTCCTGCCAGTGGAAACAGTTTTTCCCCATCTACGCTATCAAAGACCCTCATAATTCTGAAAACCTCCTCTTAACCTTCTCTGCTGTAAGGAGAACAACCCCAGCTTCTCCAATCCCTCCACATAACTGAAGTCCCTCACGCCTGGTACCATTCTAGTACATCTCTTCTGCAAGGCTTCTTCCCCTTTCCAAAACTATAAGATATATGCCAAACATTTTTTCATGAAAATAATGCCCCTGTAAAGGGATACGAAGTACTTGGAATGGTCATGTACACCCCAGTTGTGTACCAAATGCATGTGTATAATGTAACAGGTAGGAAGTGAAACTATGAGAGAGCACTGTCATGGAGATAAATATGGAGGCGAGACGTTGGAGGAAGAAGGAATCGGTGATGATGAGAGAATAGGTAGATCAAAGAATGAATGAGGAGGGATAATGAGATGCCTACATATAGGATGTCATCTGTGCCATTGATCAGGGCAGTCTCAGTGCTGTGGGCAGGGTAGAGATCTGATTGCAGGATCTCGATTGAGGAAAGTTGGAGACACTTAATAGTTGGAGAAAGTGGAGAGTTTGAGAATAGCATTTTTGAGGTGAGGGATGGTGATGGTGGTTTTGAAGGAAATGAGGACTGCTGGAGGATAGAGACAGACTATGATGTTGACTAAGTTGATTGGTCATTTGTTGAAGTGGGAAGGGGTTGAAGTAGCAAGTGATGGGCTTCACGGACAAGATGTGCTTAGTGAGGGATGCAGGAGTGATAAAGAGAAAGCTACCAAGTGTGGGAGTGAGGACTTAATTGGGCAGAGGGGAGACTAGGAGGTGAAGAATGGCAGAGGTCAAATGAGATAGAGGCAGCAGAGAGAATGGTCTAGATTTTGGACACAAAGTTCATGAGCCATTATTTGATCTATGAAGTAAGGTTAGAGAGTGCAGTGGAGGGAGGATAGAGGGGGCAGTTAGAAGTGGTGCAGAGTTCGAAATTGTTTCTGCTCTCTGGAATGCTCTTCATGTAGCAACAGGATTTGGCCATAAAAAAGTAAACTACAGTGAAGCTTGAGGTGGTTGAGCCACATATCGGTGATGACCTGTCGCTCATCTCCAAGCTAATGGTCCATGGATTTGAGGCTATAGAAGTGGCTGTTGTATCAGGGAATGGTGGGAGTGGGAAGATAGTTTGAGATAATGGGAATGAGGGCACTGAAGGAGGAGGCAGGACAATTGTGGAGGTGATCCAGTGAGAAATTGATTACTGGTCATGAACTGGAGTTGAAGGAACTAATTGTAACTGTTAAACTAGGCAATCTGCAAAAGATTTTCTCCTCACCACCCCCACCCCCCCACTTTTCTCCCATTTTCTCTCTGCCTCATGAAAATCCATACTTCATGTGTGAGCCAAGATGGTGAGCATTTTCGACTCATCAGAACTAGGTTTGAACCTTCCAGCAGCTTCAATCAGCAAATAGCAATGAAGAGGTGGCAGCCTTGGCTCAGTGGTAGCACTGTGAGGTAGAAAGTTGTGGATTCAAGCTCCACTCCTGGGTCTTGAGCACATCATCTAGGCTGACACTTCCGTCCAGTACTGAGGGAGTGCTGCATTGGTGGAGGTGCCAACTTTCGGACAATACGTTAAGTTGAGGCCCTTTCTGCTATCTCTGGTGGACGTAAAGGATGGAACCTGGGACCTTTCCAGTCTGTATGGCTTAATAACATACCGCATGGTGCATTTATTTGCCAAGCTGTCAAGGGAGTAGATTTTTTTTTGCTGGAACATTTTCGATTAACTTGTTAATAAGATGAAATGAAATTGCATCAGTGCACTGGTGGTGAAGGGGGTGAATATTGAGTCTCTTGGCAGGGACATTGATCAAGCAGACTGTTCTGACCTGCATGGTGTCGAGCTACATGAGTGCTATTGTGATTGCATCCATTTAGGTCATACTCCTGAGCTGAGCCTTGTAGATGATGGGGAGGTTTTGAGGGGCCAGGAGATGAGCCACCGATTAGAGTACCAGCTTCTGTCCTGCTCTTGTAGTCATAGTGTTAAAATGGTTGGTCCAGTTAAACTTGACCCACTCCCCACATGAGGTTGATGGAGGAAGACGGCGCTCGGCGATGGTGGTTGGGGGAGGTGATTGGGCTTTTTCTTCTTCTCTCTACAGTCCTTAAACATGTCTTGACTTCCCAAGTAGATGTCCACTTATCCTACAGGCTAAGCTTCAAACACAATACCCTATTCATCCTTCTTCTGCCTTTGAAAAAACGCATGTCTCCGCTCCTATCATATATAGCCAAAACCCTTATCCATCTCTAGACTTATATTTTTCCAATGCCCTCTCTGCCTGCCTTCTGACCTCCACGCTCAACAGACTTTGCCACCTTGCACCCTCGACTACGCATTATTTTTTTTTTTATTCGTTCACGGGATGTGGGCGTCGCTGGCGAGGCCACCATTTATTGCCCATCCCTAATTAGCCTCATCGTCACTGATCTGCATTGGCTGCCTGTCCTCAAATGCTTTGAATGTAAAATCCTTGTTCTCATCTACAAACCCCTCTACAGCCTTGCCTCACCATATCTCTATAACCTTCTCCAGCCTTAAGTGCCCCGAGTCCGCTGCCTCTGGCCTTTTGTGCAGAGCCTTTAATTGTCACCCCTACTCTGAAAATTCCACCTCTATACTTCACTCTCCACCTATAAAAGTCTCCTTGATTCCCAAGCTTTTGGTCACCGTTATTAACTTCCCTCTAAGGTTCGGCATCCATCCCTCCCTTCCTTTCTTCCTCTGAAGAACCCTGGGAAGTTTTTCTATATTAAAGGTGCTCCATAAATACAAGTTGTTGTTCACTGTGAAACCAAGTTACTAACTTTTTTTTGCAAACCCGGATGGTAGAAGGTTTTCTGAACATTAGTAAAGACTGTTTATTAAGTTTTTGCTGAAAAGTCTGTTGATCCATAAAAGAGACTAACTTGTGCAGTAATATCCTTTGATATTCCATACCAGGTGGTGATTCTGGACGTATTCAGCCACGTAATGTACTGCATTTACTGAAGTGTATAAAACTGCTGTTGCTCAGCACAGTAAAAGAAATCACAAATTTACTCAGGAGCTTGACGTCTCCATTTTTCTGGTTGCCGGTCATCAGCTCCTTTTGGACATACCTCCCATATGCTGAACCAGAGATCATATGATAAAATTTGACAGCAGCTCAGCTGAAAGGTTAACATGTTCTTCCAGGCAAAAGACTCAATTGTAAATGCCAAGCACTTGTTGGATACCTTGACGTGGATCATGTTTCCAGGAGTAGCTGAGGGGACACAATTCCCTGCACACTCAGTTTGCAAGTAGAGTTGGGGAATGATTTACCATGATATTACAGGCAACCAGCATATTCATGGCACGGCAGTGTTTTTTCTAGATAGGTTGTCAGTGTCATGTATTGACCCATGAAACCATATATCAAGACATGCTGTCGAAAATTTATTGCCTGATGTCAACCGCTGTACCATAAATCCTTGCTTGTACCCCAAAATAACTTGAATCAGGTTAATACTGATGTAGCCTGTAAAGGTATTCTCGGGGGTTTGTGGGGTCATCTGTCTTTGTCAAATTATTTCTGTTGCTCTATACTAAATAAGTAATCCTCGCACTGCTTTCCTTTAGCTAGCTGGAATTTAGGACCAGGACCCCGAGGAGTGTATCAATATTTGCAGGGGCTCCCCATACAGAAAAGTTTGAAGACCACTGATGGAAGATGTCTGGCAGCATTCGACTCAATTGGGCTCATAACAGAGGTCCTAATACGCTTGAAAAATGGACATGGTGCACAGGAAAATTGGGTGCTAATCTTTACCTCCATTCTGCACCTGAATAGCACTGCCCCAGAATTTCCTGCCTGGTGGCTCCGGTGGTTGCACCTTACTGTGCCTGAAGAAGGCGCAGTGATGGTAAATTTTATGTAAATAAATGTTGAAGCCTTCAGCACACACGCTGCTCTAACACCAGGTATAGTTCAGGGGTAGAGTGCTCATAGAAAATCCTGGTGTTACTGCTATTTAGGCATTATCTAACTGGCTAGGATTGTCAAGAAAGGTCTTATTTTTGGCCTCTTAAATAAAAAAATGTTTTTCCTACTTCAGAAGTTGTTGCAGAATGCGCAGCTTTTTTTTTCAGTCATAGATGGAGGCTGTGTTTGATACTGTGGCTGCCTCTTTTTGTGAGATGGTTTATTTAAAAGCAGATGAGGGGTGATGACCACAATTATTTATTATATGTCAAATGGTAACATAATGATAAAACACCCAAATTGTTAACAGCTCTCAGTGAACTTGGATTTTTGTATGGGATTAACAGAAAGATGGGGTTCTGTTCAATATGTATTCAAGAGAAGAAATTGCTGGAATACCGCAGACCTATTGCAGGAAACACAGTTGCTGCTACTTTTGTCAAAGGCACTTTTTAGCGGCAAACAGTATTCTGGGGCCTCTGAATTGTTTCTTTCGAGATGATTTCTACTTTACCTATCATAGGAGATTCAATGAAAGTCCAAGTGATTGAAGTTCATATGATTGTTGCTCCATACCCCTTTAATCAGCCTCAGTTAAGGGTCGATAGGATGTCAACACCAACACATGCATTTGAAGTCTGGGCTGATTATACTGATGAGGGCCAGCTGGAGATCCTGATGCCAATCCCCTGCTCTTGGCGTAACACATTTTCTGGTACACTGCACTCATGCCGCCCCCCTGCATCTCCCACTTAGAAAAATCTTCCCTTACACCTCCTGGTAACTTGGGCCGAAAAGTGTTACTCTGAGATGGGGTTGTAGAGTTTGAAGATCTGCGACATGTCTGACCTTTGCTGTCATGAACATTAAGAGCCATATTTTAATATTAATAACAGTGGAAAGGAGTACTTACTTTTCTATTCGTAGATCATAAAGTTAAAGCATAGCAACAGAATCCTAATTCATGAACATAGAAATAGGAGTAGGCCATTCAGCCTTTCGTGCCTGTTCCGCCATTCACTTAGATCATGGCTCATCTGCACCTCAACTCCATTTACCTGCTTTTGATCCATATCCCTTGATAACCTTACCTAACAAAAATCTTATTGATCTCAGACTTGAAAATTTTAATTGACCCAGCATTCACAGCCTTTTGGGAGAACAAGTTACAGATTTCCACTACCCTTTGTGTGAAAAAGTGCTTCCTGATTTAACTCCTAAACAGCTTAGCTCTAATTTTAAGAAGATGACTTCTTGACTTCCTTTTAAGTGGTTAATAGTGTTCTGCAAAATCAACTGGATACTGTTTCCATATAAATGTTTCACATACATCAGCAAGTGTTGTTTGCAGTGAAATTGTGGAAACTTTGCCTACACCCATTTTAACAAAGATATAGGCACCTTATAAATAGGGCATATGTTGACCCAGCTGAATTGTTCTCCCCCCTCAACAACAACATACATACATACATACATTTATATGGTGCCTTTAATGTAGTACTTCCCCTAAAAAAAATAAACCCAAAAGAACTAGACCATGTAGTTTCTTCACTTTCTTTTGTTGGGGGAGGGGATGTGGAAGAGTTGATATTTTCATAATTATGCCATCCAGTTTCGGGTTTATTTCTTTTCCAGAATTAGGATCAAAAGATCTGGTACAATCAGCAGTGAGCAAATGAGTGATTTTTCAGGTTAAAAATGTAAAAAAAAAACACAAAATGTAATCAGATAACTTGGAGTTTAGTTAGTGTTGCAGTGGGTGATGAACTAAATCGAAGAACAGAATCTATTTTTGTAAAAGGAAGGGTCATGCCACATTCTATATAATGAGTTACCTTCTCGATCGTAGCGAAGGATGGGGTTGGAGTCTTTCGTTCTTACCAATTTGTTTGGCTTGTAAATGATGCTTGTATTTTAGGGTTTTTCCTTCATTTGATCCGAATTTTGCAATGTGGTGGGGGCTTTAATTATTGGGTTTCATTGGATTGAACCCAAAAATCAGAAGGCTTGGTTGTTTTGGCTAAGTGAGTAGTCAGGATGCAACTAAAGCTTTTGGGCTGCTTAAAACCAGGGAAAAATAATGGACCGTGACTTGCTCCGACCAGCGTGGCAAGGCTGTCCGCACATCCTGTGGATAAAAAGTACGAATATACTCAATGCGTGGGCCACGACATCCATTTGCTTAATTTTGAAATCCTCTCCAGTAGTGAGCTCCGAGATCAGCGCAGGCCATGTGTGCATACAAAGACTGTGAGAATGGAAGCCCTGCCCACAAGCAGGCAAGTAATAGTCATTCGTTTAAAGTGACATTTCCTATGTTAATCTAAATAAAAATTTAACATAACATACCTTATAAAAAGACAAGGAAATGATTTACAATGTACTGAAACATACAGAAATTAAGTTAATTTTTTTTAATAATTAAAAAATATTAAAATGGGAATAATTAGACAGTCCACATTGTTAAAATTTAATTTTTTGTTGTTTTGAAGTCGTTATAAGTCTCCGTGCTTTTAAAAAGTAGTTTAGGGCTAGTATTTTCATGCATACCTTCTCGTGGCGTAAGTATCTGCGTTCCAACTAGGCAGATGGATAAGTTTACTGATGTTTGTTGATTGTAGTGTAGGTGGCCCTTTAATTCGGAACTGTCAAAATGCCAGCGAACCAATCGGAGCACGTTTGCGATTTCGGGGTTTTACTGCGCACTCGCGAACTTGCTCCGATGGATTCGACAGTGGTTGAAGAGGAAGCCGTTAAGGAATGGCGTCCATAATGAGTACGTTCTGCCCCCGTTGTTGATTGAAATCCAGAAAGATAAAGTTAAACACTTGACAGTTTAGAACTTTCTGTGCCTAAAGTTGCATTTCAAATTATTGGAACCAACTTCATATTTTGACTGTAAACAGATCAAAGTGTTGATAAACCTTATGCAGCATTTGTCTTGAATGGTTCAACTATTCATAATAATAGATCATTTGTATGTTTGTGGGCAAGGGTTTGGCAGATTTTGAATATGTGTACATAAATCACAGCATATTTCTTCAGCCACCATGGTAGTGTATTCAAAACATGGTCATGTTTTCAAAACATGGTCATATAATTTCAAAGAAAGCACTAGTTTAATTATCGTCACATTTACTATTGTCTCCTTCATGAATTTGTTAAAATGAGATTTCTTTTGCAATTCTCAATTTCCACTTGTTTCCCTTCACAAACTATAGGTAATGTTTGAAATTAGCAACCACTTTGAGGAAAGATTTTGAGAACATATTACAACATCACCTCTTTTTAAAAAAAACCCCGTTGTCCCTCACCAAGCCCCAGCCAGTTTCTCCCTGAGATACTCTCCCTTAGTTTCCTCATCAATTTCAATCTCCATCTCCATCTCAATTCTCCTTGCCCTCTTTCGTACAAATTTACTGCTCTACCTGTCGTCCCTGAACCTCTCCCACCAGAGAAACTCTCTTAACCATATTCACAACCCCTCCCGAGACTCTTGGCCTCTCTACTGCTGCGGTCTCGATCACCGACAAGGTCGTCTTTGACTGTTTCCTTGAATCATATATCACCCACATCCCCCTACCCTCTTTCAACCTCACTTACTTCTGAATCCACCCATGGAAAAAAATTAACAGAAAATTATTTAATGATGCATACACTTCAGCCTGTATGGTTCAGCTTCATTCATTTATAGCAACACTGTTCTGCCTTCAGCTAGTTGGGTTGTTGATCAACACATTGGCAGAGTTTATGAACTCTACCTTGATAGGAACCACAGTAAATATATTGCTCTAATACAAGCTTCTGAAACTATGCTCACAGATAAATAGTCCAAGCATTGTAGTTCTTAGGCAAAAACTGTAAGACGTTCTGGGCAAGGGGACGGTATTACATTTGTGAACATTACAGGCTGATATTTGATGCAGAGCTGCCCATTATGTAGTGTATTCACATACACTAGCAAACTGCAGCTCCAGGGGGCCTATGGCATTGTGAGCATAGTGGTTAGACACATTTTCTTTTTTAGATCTGCCTGATTAAGACCTTGGCATTGATCTCAATAGTCACTGTAAGCTCATTGAACTACTGTTTGATGCTGTTCATCTGTTCAGGGAGTAGGAACAGAACGTCTCTGGTAAAAAGAAACTTAACAGGCCGCAGGAACTTTGTGTAGTTTGACCCTTAACACCTGCACTCCGAGAAAGGAAGATTTATTTGGGGAAATCCACAATCTGAGATTTCATGGCTGCAGATGTGCCTTTGTCCATAAGCTGTAAACTGTAATATCCTTGTATGGGAGGGGAAGCGGAAAGAGGTTTTAGGTAGAGATTTCTGAGTTTGCACTATGTCACGGTGACATCTGGCAGAAGGCCCATCAGTATAAAGCTTTGCATCACTGCAGGTCCAATAAAATACTCTTTACTGGGTTTGTAAACAAATAAGCAGAGGACATAGATCATTCCCAAAATTATAAAATAGGCTCTGGTTATGCACGAGTGCTACCTCTCCTCTAACATTCTATTGATATTCTGTTGACTTTGTTAACAGTGCCCAGAAGTAAGCAAGTATCATCAAGCAAAACATTTTTCCATTCTTCAGTTATTCTCATAAAGTACTGGAGATCCTCATCCCAACCTTGATTTAAGAAACTGAAGTGCCTCAAGAAGTGTCATCCGTGGCTTGGTGGTCAGAAGGTCCAAGTCCCACTCCAGAGACTTTATCACAAAATCTAGGCTGCCACTCCAGTGCAGTACTGAAGGAGTGCTGCACTGTCGGAGGTGCCGTCCTTCAGGTGAGACGTTAAACCAAGACGTCCACCCTCTCAGGTGGATGTAAAAGATCCTATGGCACTACTTTGAAGAAGAGCAGGGGAGTTCTCCTAGATGTAATGGCCAATATTTATCCCTCAACCAACAATACTAAAAACAGATTATATGGTCATTACCTCATTGCTGTTTGTGGGACCTTGTCATGCGCAAATTGGCTGCTGCATTTCCTACATTACAACAGTGACTATACTTCAGTAGTACTTCATTGGCTGTGAAGCGCTTTGGGACGTCCTGAGGTTATGAAAAGCGCTATATAAATGCAAGTCTTTTTCTTTTCCTTTACCTATGGTTTTCCCATCAGAAGTTGCTGTTTTCTTCTTTTGTGCTTGCTGCCATTGCCATTGCTTTTACTGGTAAATTTTCAGGTAGGTAAAAGCTTCAAGATCGTGCTTCACACCAACTTCACAATATTATTTTAGCAGTTTTATTGGTTGCTTCCTGCTATTTACCAGTTCAGGCTTTTAAATAAAAAGCATGATTTCATTGCTCAGTTTTCTGCTGCTTACTCATTCCTCATTAGGTCTTACTGACAATCAAAGTGCTTTTAATTCAATCAGATTTAGTCAACCTTTTGGTTATTGACTGAAGATAAGTCTTTAGTAATTGGCTAATTAAAATAATATTTGCCCTTTGACCCTATGGTGCCCTGACGAATGCATATTAGATGCTGCATTTTTAAATAGATAGATGGGCTGTCTAATTTTGGATACATTTTGCGATGCAGTAATGTGGCTAAATCTAACATTGTCATGAGCTCTGTTATGTTACATCATTGAAAGAAATTTACTTTTTTCCTGGGAACAAATGATTTTACTAAAGTTAGAATCATCAGCCAAGTATATGTCCTACTGCTATGAACATTGTTTTAATGTTAAAGCAATGTTTAGTTTTGATCAGCTCCTTTCTTGAGGCTTATTTGGGGAATGTCAGTTTGTTGAGATGACCAGTTTGAGAGCGAACTAAACCCTGTCCCACATTTTGATAGGTAGATTAGGTAGCGACCCCTGCTGGGCTTCAAATCATGACAACCAGGTTGCCAAACAAGTGTCTTATCAGCAATGTTCCATTTATCTGAAGCTGTGGCTATTTAACCATTTGATAAAGTTATATAAAGGAGCCAGCAGAACAAATTCTGTGTGTGTTCATGCTGTACTTATTAAATGTATCGCTGTGGCTTTTGTGTCCAAGTATAATCTTGACTAAACTTACTAAGTGAATTGTTGCAATTTTTTTATTCCAGCTGATCAGATTCCATGGTGTATACCTGCCTATGTATGTTGTTGCAAACATTCTATTAACATTTGGAAGACAATTAATCCATCTTTATTCTGAAGGTAACAAACAAATAAATGCATACACTGCTTTTTCGACTAGTCAATTTATATGTAAAGAAAGTAGTCACTGGATGCTCCGCACAATACAACATAGCAGCAATGTGCTGCAGCACAGGGGACAAGAAACTGGTTCAGCCCACCACCCTGCTCATTTTGCCACATTTGCTTTGCAGAACCTCAACTGTACCATCTTAATACGGATTCTAGCTGTTCTTTAAATTAGTCCAGTGTTCTGACCACAACCACTATTTCCTGCCAACCCATTCCAGCTGTCGAAAAATCACAAGACTGGTTTGGATAAGTGTCAACTGTCGAGAGGCATAGAGATGTAGCCAGGCAGCTTCCTCTTGAAAGAGGAGGAAGATATAGATAGGATCTCCACTGGGCTTTTTTGGCTTACTGCTAAAGTATGGCATTAGTGGGTGGCCTGGGAGCAGTCTGCCCATCTCACTTTATTGGACACTGGAACTACAAGGCCTAGGAAGGACATGAGAGGGCAGTAGATTTGGAGCAGAGGGCCAGAAAAAAGAGATGAGGAGTTCCTTCACTTTAGTAATAGAACACTTAATTCTTAAGCAGACAGCTGGGACTTAAGCCCATGTATACTAACTGCATTTGTTGCAGCAGTTTTCAGACAAGCGACTGGAAACTAGAGCATTGACCAGGCCTGCCATCCAAAAGCACACCTAATCATCATATGATATTGCTGCCAGTTGTGGGGAACCCAGTGATCGGATAGTCTCCTTCCTTAGCGGAAGGAGGAAAGTATGGTAGCTGGAGGCACTGGGAGTCCTTGAAGGATAAATGTATATATTTGAAAGTGTACTCATGACACTAAAGTTGTCAGTTGAGAGGAACTCTGCATTCAAACTGCAGTTACCTTTTGAGGTATAGTTCATCTTCTTTGATAATGAGTTCATTCTCCCTTATTAGTGCCTCCTAGTGGATAGCCACAGGGGATAGTATAATGGCCTGAGAGAAGTCCATGGGCCACATCTTCCAGCTGTCCTGAGAGAGGGAGGTGGCACTGAGCCTCAATATCGGGTTGAGAAATGGGAAGATTACGTTAAAAATATAATTATATGGCAGTATGAAATTACAAAGTGTTCTCTACTTGTAATATTGCTGTCTCATTATGCGGAGACAATGCAAAATGAATACTACATTGCATGTTGCTGTTATACAAGAAGAAACATGCTTCACTTAAAACATCTAATTGCACTTGCATCAATTGGAAAAGTTAAAAACTCCTTTTTAAAATTTATTTTAAAATGTGATCCTGTTCTGTTTGTAGGTCACTGTTCAGATTTCAACATTGCCTTAAGTGCGGCAGCAAAACCATACAAAGTTATTCCATTTGTCAATCTTGCTGTGTTTCTTTCAAGGTAAGCACTTTTGAATTAATTTTCAACAAATGAGAAATATTTTAATTTTGCTTTTGTGCTGTCAATTTAAAAAAAAATTTGCTCTGCTGCTAGCTTTGTTTCTACTTCCTGGTTGAGATCAGGAACTCACTTTGGGGGAACTGCGATTTTGTTGCATCCTGCTATCCCTTAGCACAGTGGATTTGTAAACCATTACGCTGCAACACAAGGCTGCCCGGAAGAAATAGATTTAGTTTCACACAAACGTTCCCTGTCCACTGCAGATAGGAGCACTGAGTTAGCAGCATTTCACAGTGACTTAAATGTAAGGTAAACAACGCGCTATACATTATGCTGGTATGAGCGAATCCACATCTGTTAAACTTACAGTGCCTCTGTGATTTTTGAATGTGATAAGAAGAAAAGCTACAAATGCTAGAAATCTGAAGCAAAATCAAAAAATGAACGTCAGTCAACATCTGAAAAGAGAAAAGAATAGTTTGGGTGGAATCTTTCGGAACTCGCTGGAATAATGTGTAAATATTGTATGGAGGCAACATTTTTATATTGAATGCTAATCTGTTATCCAACGGTAACATTCCCTGTACTGGGAAAAATTCAGTGTAATTTTATCAAATTTCAACTTTTTGGGAGGAGAAATGATGCACAGGTAAAACTCGGTGCAAGCAAAAAAAGACGCTTTTATAAAGCACATTATGATAACTCAATCATCATTTTGAAATACCGTGAACATTGTATGTCGGCAAAAGCTACAGCCATTTTTCATACAACCAGATCTTACAGTTGGATGAATGATGAGGTAATCTGTTTTGGGTGCTGTTGGTTGACAGAGGAATGCTGCCCAATACATTGGAAGAACTTCCTGCACTAATTTGAATAGTGACATAAGCATTGTAAATATCTACCTGAACAGGCAGACAGGACCTCAGTTTAACATGTCATCTGAAGGACTTCACCCAACTCACCCCCCCCCCCCCCCCAATCAGTACGGCACTAAACTGTCAACTCAAATCCTGTAGTAAGGCTTCAATTTTGACTTAGAAGTGAGAGCATTACCAACTAAACCAAGCTGACTTTAGCTTGTTAATTAGATATTTTTAAAATGCAAATTAGTGACTGAAGTTTTGTTGTTGCTTTATTTACTAATTTTTTAAAACCTGTTCAGAAAAATACCGCTATATGTTGTATAATAAAGAAAGGACTAACTGCAGCTGATTATGCTTTAATCCTGTACAGCTATTAACTAATACAAGGTGCTATGTGTAGTTAATGTGCTGGCACAGAGTTTGTGGTACAGGGAATCTGCTGTCAATGGTGTTGATAAAATGAACACAGCATAACTGCCTTTAACATTGAAGGCAGTTTGTTCACTTCACCATAAAGCAGGGGTTTGCAGGACATGAAAAAACACCATCTTGGTTCTGCTGTACAGGGTCAAATTGTGATCAGCTGCAGTTAGTCATTTCTTTATTATCCAACACATGAATCGCATAGTGGTATTTTTCTAACAGGTTTAAAAGAAAAGCAAATAAAGACAATGAAATCTCAGGCACTGATGTCAATTTTGCAAAAAAAAAAGTTTAACTCCCTTTATTAAGCTAAAGTAATTAATAATAGACTTTTTAAGAAAAATAACATTAATTTGTAATAATGTGTATTACCTTGTACATGTATTTCATGTACATTTATATAGAATAACAGTTTAATTGGAGTACTGGCTCAATCACAATCATAGGGTACCAATGATGCAATAAATAGTTACTATAAATCATTGTCTATTCCAGCCCAATCATTATTTTTGTATGAGGTGAAGAGACTGTATAATCTGCTACTGCAAATACCATGGAAAGTTAAGGCTGAGCACTAATGTCACGGCCTAAAGAGTTCAAAATGCACTTTTGAAATCTTTTAGTTATTTGTCTTTTATGGGGTAATTCTCTTTGACGTTAAAGAATTGACAGTATTTTGAATACATTGATACTAAATAATGGGAAGAGGAGGCATAATAGAACCATTGATGAAAGTGATATATGTTAACTTAGGTGATAAAGGAAAATGATGCATTTTGCTCCAATGCATTATAGTGAAAAATTATTTTGCCTGTATTCACTGTCTGTTTTTTCCCAACTCATCCTGTTCAGCCAATGAAGTTTCCAATTTCCAAAGGGATCTTGGCAATATCCAGTCACTCCTGCAAAAATCCTTCAAAATACTCAGTTGAATATGTCATGAGCAACACTTTAGTGCCTCCATATTTTTGGCACTTTTTTTTCATTTGTTCATGGGACGTGGGCGTCGCTGGCGAGGCCGGCATTTATTGCCCTTGAGAAGGTGGTGGTGAGCCACCACCTTTTTTTTTATTCGTTCACGGGATGTGGGCGTCGCTGGCGAGGCCAGCATTTATTGCCCATCCCTAATTGCCCTCGAGAAGGTGGTGGTGAGCCGCCTTCTTGAACCGCTGCAGTCCGTGTGGTGAAGGTTCTCCCACAGTGCTGTTAAGTAGGGAGTTCCAGGATCTTGACCCAGCGACTATGAAGGATAGGCGATATATTTCCAAGTCGGGATGGTGTGTGACTTGGAGGGGAACGTGCAGGTGGTGTTGTTCCCATGTGCCTGCTGCTCTTGTCCTTCTAGGTCGCGGGTTTGGGAGGTGCTGTTGAAGAAACCTTGGCGAGTTGCTGCAGTGCATCCTGTGGATGGTACACACTGCAGCCACAGTGCGCCGGTGGTGAAGGGAGTGAATGTTTAGGGTGGTGGATGGGGTGCCAATCAAGCGGGCTGCTTTGTCCTGGATGGTGTCGAGCTTCTTGAGTGTTGTTGGAGCTGCACTCATCCAGGCAAGTGGACAGTATTCCATCACACTCCTCACTTGTGTCTTGTAAATGGTGGAAAGGCTTTGGGGAGTCAGGAGGTGAGTCACTCGCCGCACAATAGCCAGCCTCTGACCTGGTCTTGTAGCCACAGTATTTATATGGCTGGTCCAGTTCAGTTTCTGGTCAATGGTGACCCCCAGGATGTTGATGGTGGGGGATTCGGCGATGGTAATGCCGTTGAATGTCAAGGGGAGGTGGTTAGACTCTCTCTTGTTGGAGATGGTCATTGCCTGGCACTTGTCTGGCGCGAATGTTACTTGCCAATTATGAGCCCAAGCGTGGATGTTGTCCAGGTCTTGCTGCATGCGGGCTCGGACTGCTTCATTATCTGAGGGGTTGTGAATGGAACTGAACACTGTGCAATAAACACTTGTTTATAATGGTATTCTTTTTAGGTTTTGACTATATTTTGGGATGGTCTCACTGGGATGTATGTTTTTTTTTACAGATATGATTGGTTTAAGGCAATGTGGTCTATTCTTATGCTGCCTGAAATTGACACCCTTATTTTAAATGAACAAGGCATCTCCTACCCAATGATTTCTATTCTCCTTTTCTTATTTGGGACAGCTATTGCCTATTGGAATGGAATATTCTTTTGTTCATTACTTAAACAGCTCTCCTTCTTGTGGTCAATCTTTCACAGGTAAGGCCTCTGTAAACTGAGTGTATACACTGGGTGGGGGCGGAAAGGGAAACTCCTGCACTCAGTCAATTGTGCAGTTTCTCATAAGTTTGATTTTACACGACTATTCAAACTTAATACTGTATTTAATATGGCAATTTTCTGATGGAGATGTGTATGGTTTACTCAATGTGCCTTTTAGTTTTCATTGGTCCATTGATTCTCCTTTTTTGTGCTCCCTTTTATGAAGATTGCCAGTGCTGGGGAATGAAGCACTTTTTACATCAAGTGTCAGTATCAAAGCTCCCATCGATAAGCCAGATGCAAACTAAACCTCTGTTTATTCTGTCGCAACAATCTGCTCTAATCTTCGTGTCAGAAGAGTTCTTGCTATTGCACCAGGGTGAACTTTTCCACTTCCCGCACCAGTCACTCTCATTGTGTCTCCCTCTTTTTTTCAGTAAATCTCTTTTTGCCTCTGTTTGGCCTTCGATACAACTATGCCCCTAACAAATGTTCCTTTATTGATGTATTTAATTCATATCTTCGGCCTTTTTAAAAAAATGCACAGGGTATTCAACAGGTTGCCAGCTAAGCATGTAATGGATAGAGAAGCTGTTGTAACATGCACGAGTGGGAGAAGGACTGGGAAGGAGTGAAAGGTGGGGGGCAGGGGGCAGTGTGATAAATTGGATAGCCAGTTGATGAAGGATAGAATACTCGAGCTTGATCTTCAGTTGCTTCAAAGCCTTTATTCACAGATCCGTATTACCTCCCTCCACAACCTAGATAAGCTCTCATATAAATGGATACAAGAGGGTCCCCAATTGATACGCACCACCTGAATACAATGAACACTAATTGGTATATGGATACAATTAACAGATTCCCTTCTCTCTAAATTAAAAAAAATTAAACTTTATATATAGTATACAAACAAATATCAAAAATCAAAAACTTCCATACTTTGTACAACTTATTCTATTCAAATCATTACATTGTGAGGCGATCCTTCTTCAGAACCCCGAATAATTTCTTCGTACATGTATTTCTTCTGGTTAAACAATCCGCAGTTGATGGCTTGAATCCACCCATTTAATTTTAGAGATTTCCTTTCTTTCCAGCATTTGTTTCAAGCCAGCAAGGTCAATCCGTAATCTTTTCTGACTCACATTTTACATAGAGTGTACATTATCCCACAATGAGCGATTGAACGTGAACATAATATTCAATGGGTATACGATCTTCAGTACTCCCATTGTACAGGATGTCACACAAAATATTGGCCAGATAGAATTCCATATCACTGCGTTGACAAGAGCCAGTGTTTCAGCAGCCAGAGTACTTTTAACAACCCTTTTATTTTGTTAGTTTCCCAAGCTAAAGGACAACATTTCCCATTCTCACCCATAAGAAACACTATGGGCTCGATTTTAGGGTCGGGTTTCCTGCGGGTTTCCAGCGGGGGGGGCCCCCGAAAATCCCAATATGCGGTCACGTGACCGGATCGCGCCGCGATCCCGACCACTTCCGGGTTCCCCGATGACGTGCGGGGCTGCGTGCGTGGCCCCCGCTGGTGGGAATCCCGCAGGCAATTAAAGCCAGCGGGGTTCCACTTGAGAGTACTTACCTTGCTTGTTGAGGTCAGTTAATGAGCTGAATCAGCTGTCAAAAGAGGAAGTGTGGGATTTCACCTGCATCGCAGAGTGTTTCCCACACTGGGGGAAACAGTCGCTCTCCAACCAGGCGTGTTGCAGCCAGCAGCCTGTGGCAGGTGCTAAGGTGCACCCCACGGGGGAGAGCCCTCACCCACGCAGGAGGCCACCGCGTCACATAGGGCAACCCCTGCCCCCCACCACCCCCCGCCAAGCCAGAGGACAGACTGACACGAAACTGCAGCCCCAGTCCGAGGAACCACCCACCTACCCTGCACAACCCCTCAGACCAACACCTGCCAGATGGGTGGTGCGTGGACACCCTCGGAGGACGAACAGCATGACCAGCCCCAGCAGCCTCGCAGTCCACGCCGTCCGCCGCAGAGACGTGGAGCCCCCCAACACGGTGTTGTTGCACGCCCACCTGCACAGCAGGAGGGAGGGCTACCGCAGAGAGAGACGCATCGCAGAGGGCACTACCCTCGCCACAGGGTCCACAGACCGAGGCGCAGCTCCCCGGACCTCTCCGAGCAGCAGTGCACACGGAGGCGCAGATTCGCTCGACATGTAGTCGTGGAGATCTGCAGGCTCTTTCATGCCGAGCGGCTCCTGGCTGGCCCCAGCACCAACTGCTTACCTGTCGCTGTCAAAGTCGCCACTGCCCTCCACAACTTCTCCTCCGCATCCTTCCAGGGTGCAGCCGGCTACACCTCGGATGTCTCTCAGTCGTCTGCGCGGAAGAGCCCTGCAAATACACCTGCACCTACTCTGCAGTAACACGATGGGTGGCATCAGTGGTGGGTCCTCATAGTGATACCCAGGAGCGGGCATTATTGGACACAACAGACAGGATTCGCGGAGACATGGCAGTGGTGGTGCCAATATAATGTGTGCTGTTTGTTGCTCTGAAATTCAATATAGGTAACACCCATGGCAAACCCTCCGACACCCTTGTGCACCCCCTTCATGCTCACGAAACATTTGCCTTACGCTGCCTACTGCACATATGTGATGCATGCCCTGTAGCTGCAGCACAGGTGGTGGCAGGTTGAGTGAGGCTGGCCGTGAGGGAGATGCATGAGAGGGTGAGTATGGGATAGAGCCATGAGATTGTATGAGGATTGGGTCGCGTGTTAGTGGCAGGATGAGTACTGGCGAGGTGAGTAGGTGGAGGTAAGATGAGGATGGGGTTTGAGTGGGTATGAGGGGTGATGTGACAGAGTAGTGTTGGCGGTGCCGAAGGAGATGTGGGGTTGGGGCAGTGTTGTGGCAGACGGAGTGTAGGGGAAAGACTTCGTGTTCTCACTGTGGCTGACCTACTGAGGTCATTGCAGCGCCTCCTGCACTGTATGCAGGTGGGCGATATGTTGGTTGCGCAGGTGACCCCCTCTGCCACCTCGAGCCAGGCCTTCTTGGTGGCAGAGGCTGGCCGCTTCCTCCCGCCCGCCGGCTGGAAGATCTCTGTCTTCGCCCTCCTCCTCACCCCATCTGATGATACCTGGGGTGAAGCATCATTAAACTGGGAGCAGCCTTCCCCCTGGGCTGCTCCATGCTGTAATTTGTTCCATTGGTTGCAGCATCTGTCAGTGGAGGACTGCCCCTTTAAATAGAGCGCCTCCAGCTGACAGATCGTACTGCGCATGCGCAGCCCGCCCGACGCGCAGACCAGCAGCGCGGACCCCGGAGGAGCAGGTAATTGATTCCTATTAGTGTGTTGCCTGCTACGATCGCGCGGGCAACCCACTCATTTCACCGAGCGTGTTGACCACGCTCCCGAAACCCAACCCGCCGGAAACCCGCAGGCCTGGTAAAATCGAGCCCTATGAAACCAGCTGCAGTAGAATACCCATCAGGAAGATTAGCATGTGAAGCACTGCTAAAGATAACTAGCTTCATTTTCTTTGGGTCACCGAGGGATGGGAACTTAAGTAAACATTTATCTATATTTAATTTTCGTAATGTTTCATTTGCCCTTAAAATATTCTCTACTATGGGGTGTTTCGTTGAAGTGCTTAACACCAACACATCAAAACTAGCATCTGGCCTAGTCTGAGAGCACAACCAGTTCAACTGACCAATCAAGCTTCATAATTGCTCTCTCTCTTTAGGTATAACATCACCTTTCTGTGGTGACCTAGTATGATTCACTGGGATGGGAGTAACACACTCTAAATAGGACTGTTGATTTAAAGTTATACCAGACCCACTCTGCTTAATATCTAAACCAATATATTTAAAAGCCCCACAGGCCTGACTCCCAATTTTAAATTCTACTCTAATCTTATTAATGATGAATTTCTCAAGTTCCGCAGTGCCACCCCATAAGAAATCAATATGCATCGTGAATGTGCCTGAAAGTTTTCCGTTATGGTACCAATAAAACATTGCGGGATCTGCTTTTAGTTGAACACAACCTATTTCAGCAAAGCAGATCTCACCGAAAAATACCATACCCTGGAAGCATCATTCAGCCATAGATGTATTTGTTCAGTTTCCATAGTTTTCCTTCTGTATCTGCTGCCTCCTTAGGCGGTTTCAGAAACACTTCTCTCTGAAAAGTATCACCTCGCAGAAATATGGCTTTTATGTCAATTGACCTACACTCCCATGAATATGTTGCCAAAAGAGCCGAAAAGATTTTTAAGATTACCTTTCCAGCAGTGGGAGAATCTACTCAAACATCTGCATCATCCAGTTTCTCTTCAAAACCCCTAGCTACCAACCTCACTTTACCTTTTTAAGTCCTATCTGTAAGGACTTTTTCAGTACAAACCCATTCATGCGACAAAGCTGGTTGATCCTTATCTGTTACCTCAGAATAAACTCCAAATTCTTTCCAACTATCTAACTCCCTTTGTCTTGCCTCTCTTACTCATTTATCCTCAAATTTATTGGCAGCCACCAAAACTTCACGATCATGAGGACTTCTGCTTCTTGTTCTGTTACTTACTGTTCTGTGGTCTTTATTTCATTGTCTGACCTAGTCAAACTATGTCTTCTACTTCCACTTCTATGTCTGTAGGGATTACTACTGCGAGATCTCCCTCTTTCATCTCTAGTTCGCAATCGTTTTCTGAGGTGAGATTCACTTCTGGACTCTCTATCACTACTTGTACTCCACTTCCATACTCTCCAATCTTTTACCTCATTCTGCCAGTTCATGGACCTCGCTTCATGGCCATCATTCTGAACATTCAACCAAAATTTAAACTTACCAGTAGCTTTGCCTGCAGTTCCGAAAATTGTTGCATCCCTCCATTCATTAGTCCCTCCTGGAACATATGTCACCCGTGTACCCACTTAGGGTAATTGTTCTGTGGATGTGATAGCTCTGTCATGTGATTTTTGATCACTGACATTACCTCTGTCTCGTCCTTGATCTACCTCAGTCTGTATCTCAAGAACCTCAAAAAAAACCCATGAACATTTGAGGCACAAGGTGCCTCGTTTACTTCTATCAACTGCTCAGAGTCTGAGATTTTATAATTAATTCCAATTAATCGTGAGGAATGAACCTTAACGGTTTGATTGGCATGTTGGACAAGTACTGTCTCACCATTACAACCTATTACCTTCCCATTCCCTATGACCCTCTCTTTTACAATGTACCAAATCTCCTGAATTGAACTCTGTCTCAGATGGTCTAATACGATGTTTCAGTGCTCTACGAATTTTCTCTGATACCTCAGCCTTGATAAAAGCCTGTTTCCCTGCATGCAAGCATTTAAATGCTCAGAAAAAATAGCACTAATTGTAGTTCCTTCTAGAGCAGGAGGATTATCACAAAGAATAGAAGGTAATTTGGGATTGCGCCCATAGATAGTTGGTAAGGACCATATCCTCCAACCATTTGAAGAGATTTCTTTGCATGAACTGCCCCTGCTAGGGCAGTTGACAATTTACACTCTGTTCGATCAGCCAAAATTTTATGCACTATGCTATCAATCACAGTTTGATTCCTTTCACAAAGACCACTGCTAAAAGGGCTCTCAGCTCAGTATACGTGACAATTATAGTCGTCTTCTCACACATATCTCTAAACTCCACGTTGGCTAATTCAACTCCATAATCAGTCAAAAACTTTGCTGATGTCTCAAGACCAGTCACTATCCATTTTTCCATAATTTTATCTGGAAAAACCTTATCCTTACTATATATTAGTGTAGAAATACTAAATCTCGTAGCCAGGTCAATAAATGTAAGATGAAAACATTTCTGTCTTTGTCCCATACCTTTAGATCCATGGCAATTAACTCGTTAAAGTCACGTGCTAATGGAACACTTACAACAGGATGTGGGGGTGTCCATCTGTACTTCTTACAGATTTCACAGTTCTCACTAATCTCTTCTATGAGCCTCGTATATTCCTCATCAACTATACCTGCATCTTTTCGCAGGATTTTTAAACATTGACAAGTAGGGTGGGTAAATTGTCTATGTAACGTTCAGACAATTTGTTTTTTTTCCCTCTCTTATCCTTATCGCCTGATGCCATTAATACTTGTCTAACACGCTGATGAGAAACATCAGGTTTTATTAAGGGGATACAATAATACCCTGATTGGGTAAACTGCAAACCAACCGATTTCCCAAAAATGATTGCCTCATCGTGTTCCATGTTAAGTTTTATTTTTGCCTTTTCATGGAAGGTTTACCCAAAAGCATAGGTATCTCACCAGAGACTACATTTGTACTTATAAAATGGCTTACTCCAGCTATGTTGCATGGAATTACCACTCTCGAGTGACCTCAAGGTGTTGTCATCTCCAAATCTAAAACATGTAGAACTTTAATATTCCTTAACCTTGCGTCAATCCTCACTACTATATGAATCAAGATAACATTTTAACCAGTCTACCCCGCGTACAGTGAAGTACATGCACTATTTAGCACTGCACAATTAAAGGAATCCACGACGAATACACTCATCACAAGATTAAAACTCTTTGTGGCCAGTATAATCTGTCAGTATTCATCATTATCTTCATCCTCTTCCTCAGAACTACTTTCTTCATTCGTCATTTCAAATTTGCTGCGTCTTCGCTCTGGGCATTTCGCCTCATAATGATACTTGGAGTCACGTGTAAAGCATCTACTGATTTTTTTTTTCCTTGGGCATTCCTGGAATTCAGTCACCTGTTATTACTGTCCCAATTTTGTCTTCTGTTGATATAACTGGATTTGCTGAACCTGCTTTCGTCGCCAATCTGGCTGTCTTTAATCCTTCCGTCATATTGACACCTGCGACCGGTCTCTTGAAAATTTTGAAACCTGGTCTGGCGCCTACGTTTAGCATCTGGAACTTTTCAAAACCTGGTGACCATCGAATATTCTATTCTTTGTGTCACTCCGGAACGCCTCATTTGTTCCATGAAGGCTGAATGGAATGACCGTTTCCCCAGGAATTTTTTTTAAGGCAGCAGACATTTGATCCAACAGAGTCTCCTTTTCCAAGAACTGGAAGCCAATTAGGACCAGTTGCCTGTCCATTTGAGACACCTTAGCATAATCTAGTAATTTAAAACGATAATACCGATCCAGGGATTCCCAATTTGAAGTTTGTCAGTCTTTTGTACAAATTGTTAAAGTCCACTCTTCGATTGATACCTTCTGTTTTCCGAAATCTATCAAATGCTGACCAGGCCTCATGGCACTTAACAGGTCATCTTTCTTGTAGATTTGATCCAGAAATTCTATTAGAAAGGTAAAACCTTCATCATTATCCAAAAGATCTGCATCCATCTCAGAAAAATACCTTACTTCCTATTTTACTTCATTCAGGAAGCGATAACATCAAGGCTATGCCTTGTTTTCTCTTTGGCAGAGACTTATCCCTTGTTCACATATCAACCTCATTCTTCCACTGGTCGTACGGTTCAAACTCCGAGAACATTGGAGGGAAATCATACCTCGACTATTTAAACTTGCTTTCTGCCATTTTCCACAATGGCCACTTGGCTTTCAAGTTTTTTTTCTTTTTTTTAACGTCCAAAAAAATAATCGTCGTTTCCAATCTCCACCTTTAGGCATGCATTCTCTGCTACCGTGCAATAAACTGGATAGCCAGATGGTGAAGGATAGAATACTAGAGCCTGATCTTCATTTGCTTCCAAGTCTTTATTCACAGAGATCCACATTATCCACTCCACTTCCGAGATAAGCACTCATATAACTGGATACAAGAGAGTCCCCAATTGATACGCACCACCTGACTACAGTTAACACTAATTGATATAAATTATATGGATACAATTCACAGGCAGCCTGAGATTGAGAGGGAGTGAAAGCTTAGCGCTGGGCATCATGTTCCTGGAGAATGGCTTCTCTGCTCCCCTCAACTGTGATGTTTAGTCACATCTCCGGTTTAATGCTGCCTTTTTCAGTGTCTTCCTTCAGTGTGCATTTTCTATGCACTGTTGGAGTGTTTCAGTGCCAGAACAAGCTCTTGCGGGAGGATGGGGGAATTGTAAAAAAGAGAGCTCCTCTCCTTAAAGCTCCCAATGTCACTTAACTGTCAGCCTTGGCTTAGTGGTAGCACTCTTGCCTTTGAGTCAGAAGGTGCAGGGTTCAAGTCCCACTCCAGAAACTTGAACATATAATTTACAATGGCATTTCAGGGCTGTACTGAGGGAGTGCTGCACTGTCAGAGATGAGATGTTAAACTGAGGCCCAGTCTGCCCTCTCTGGTGGACGGAAAAGATCCCATGGCACTATTCGAAGAACAGGGGAGTTCTCCCGGTGTCCTAGCCAACGTTTTATCCCTCAACCAACACCTGAAAAAAGATGATTTGGTCATTATCATATTGCTATTTGTGGGACTTTGATGTGAACAAGTTAACTGCCAAGTTTCCTACATTATAACAGTGAATACGCTTCAAAAGCGATTTGGGTCGTCATGAGATCTTGAAAGGCGCTGTATAAAATGCAAGTTAGAATCTTCCAGCACAGAAGGAGATCATTCAGCCGTCGTACCTGTGCCGGCTCTTTAAAAAAGCTGTCCAATTTAGTCCCACACTCCAGCTTTTTCCCCATAACCCTGCACATTAGTCCTCTTCAAGTACATATCCAATGCCTTTTGAAAGTGCCTACAGAATCTGATTCCACCAACCTTTCAGTAGTGCATTCCAGATCTTAACAACCCTCTGTGTGAAAAAATTTCTCCTCATTTCCCCTCTAGTTCTTTGCAAATTATTTTAAATCTTTGACCTCTGGTTACTGACCCACTTGCCAGAAGAAACAGTTTCTTCCTGCTTGCTCTATCAAAACCCCTCATAATTTTGAATACCTCTATTAGGTTTGCCCTTAACCTTCTCTGCTCTAAGGAGAACAATCCCAGCTTCTCCAATCTCTCCACATAACTGAAGTGGAGAGATTGGAGACATTCCTGGTATCATCCTGGTAAACCTCCTCTGTACCCTCTCCAAGGCCTTGACATCCTTCCTAAAGTGTCGTGCCCAGAATTGTACACAATACTCCAGCTGAGGCCTAACCAATGATTTGTAAATGTTTAGCATGACTTCCTTGTTTTTGTATTCAATGCGCCTATGTACAAAGCCAAGAATCACATACGCTTTCTTAACCGCCTTAGCAACTTGCCCTGCCACCTTCAACGATTTGTGAATATGCACCTTCAGGCCTCTCTGCTCTTGCAGCCCCCTCAAAATAGTACCATTTAGATTATACTGCCTCTCCACATTGTTCCGCCCAAAGTGCGTCACTTCACACTTATCTGCACTAAGTTGCATCTGCCACGTGTCTACCCATTTCACCAGCCTGTCTACGTCCTGCTGCTATCCTGCTCACTATTTACTACGTTGCCAAGTTTTGTATCATCCACAAACTTCGAAATTGTACTCCCGATACCCGAGTCTAAGTCATTTATATATAACAAGAAAAGCAATGGTCCTAATACCGATCCCTGGGGGACTGCACTGCATATTTTTCTCCAGTCAGAAAAACATCCGTTCACCACTCTCTGCCTCCTATCCCGTAGCCAATTATGTACCAAGTTTCCACCATCCAGTTAATACCATGTATTAAAGTTTGTTCTTTCTAGATGAACCTTTATTAAACACTGGTTCAGCCACAACTAGAGTATTGTGTCCAGTTCTGGGCACCGCACTTCAGGAAAAATGTGAAGTCCTCAGAGAGGGTGCAGAAGAGATTTACTAGAATGATTCCAAGGATGAGGGACTTTAGTTACGTGGATAGACTGGAGAAGCTGGGGTTGTTCTCCTTGGAACAGAGAAGGTTGAGAGGAGATTTGATGGAGGTATTCAAAATCATGAAGGTTCCAGACAGAGTAGATTGAGAGAAACTGTTCCCATTGGCAGCAGGCTGAAGAACCAGAGGACATAGATTTATGGTGATTGGCAAAAAAAAACAAAGGTGACAGGAGGAAAAACTTTTTTATTCAGCAAGTGGTTAGGATCTGGAATGCACTGCCAGAGTGGGTGGTGGAGGCAGATTCAATCGTGGCCTTCAAAAGGGAACTGGATAAGTACTTGAAAGGAAAAAAATTGCAGGGCTACGGGGATAGGGTGGGGGAGTGCGATTAGCTGGATTTTTCTTGCACAGAGCTGGCGCAGACTCGATGGGCCGAATAGCTTCCTTCCATGCTGTAACCTTTCTATGATTCTATGTCACTACAGCTGAGCCGTTGTATGATCTGTCCTAGTTTGCCCCATAAAAAGCAACCCTTAACCATGAGGCATTATTTCATTTTTCCCAGTGCTGCAATTAAAAATGAACTGTTTAAAAACCTTTTAGCTGCATCCATCTCTATCTGCAACTGTAATTATGGTTCCTGGCTGAGTACCATTGCCAAGTACTTAATGGCACTAAAATGTAGCTGCACTGCCACAGCACAAAAAACCTGAGGAATCTCCGAGGTGTTTATCAAATTTAACTCATCTAGACACAGAGTGAGAGGGGTTATAGCTACCAGGCCTTCATGACCTCAGCTCTAGAATGCCCTCTCCCTCTCTGATCTTCACATGTTCGCTTGCCAACCCAAGGTCTCAATTTTGTGGTCTCAGTACCCTTACTCTCTCCTGGCCTGAGCGCTCAGTCCCAGTTTCAAGTCTCACTCCAGAACTCCTTGGGAGGTCAGAATTTTAAAAAAAGTGTGGGAGAGACATACAGAAAGAAAAGAACACGCATGAGACATACAGGAATAGTGGGAGACATGTAGATTATAGAAGAATGTAAGGAGTCTTACAACACCAGATTATAGTCCAACAGATTTATTTAAAATCACAAGCTTTCGGAGGCTTTCTCCTTCGTCAGGTGAGTGTGGGATTCCATGAAGGTTACCGCATATATAGTCAGAGAACAATGCCTGGTGATTACAGATAATCTTTCCAACTGCACGTTATCAAGGCAATCAAAGGAATTGAATAGTGTTCAGACAGAGAGACATTACATACAAGACTACTGAATATACAAACGGTCAGAACCCAAAGACAGACAGAGAGAGAGAAACATCCGAAAGGTAGAGAAAGAGAGAGAATGACCAGTTGTATTAAAAACAGATAACTTTTTTTCTCTGCCTGTCAGGTCTCTCTCTCTCTCTCTCTGTCTTTGTTATCTGACCCCTTGTGTATTCAGTATTCTTGGATGTAATGTGTCCCTGACTAACCTGTCTGCACACCATCCACTCCTTTGATTGCTGTGATTATCTCTCTGCCGAGGTGTGATAACGGGCAGTTGGAAAGATTATCTGTAATCACCAGGCATTGTTCTCTGACTATATATGCGGTACCTTTCATGGAATCCCACACTCACCTGACGAAGGAGGAAGCCTCCGAAAGCTTGTGATTTTAAATAAATCTGTTGGACTATAACCTGGTGTTGTAAGACTCCTTACATTTGTCCACCCCAGTCCATCACCGGCATCTCCACATCTTGATTATAGAAGGGACAGAGAGAAGGAGACAATTGCAAAATGAGGGAATGAGCAAGAGTCAAAGGAGACAGAGAAAACAATAAAAGGAAGTGTAAACAGTACAGAGAGAAAGAGGAAAACAGAAAGAGGGGAGACCAGCAGGGAGACAGTTATGGAAGGGAGAAGAGAGAGAGAAATTGTATTTTTCTGAATAATGCTATGGGAGATCAAGTAATGGGTCAAAACTGCTGCATTCAGCTGAGGTGTGAATGAGGCTTAAACCTTTGTGAATGACTTTATCTCATGTTTACTGCAATAATAAAAGAATCACCTGGGATAAGGCATTGGCCATAATATGATGACTCGATGAATCATGCTGGGATTTTTCACCACCTAGGAATGAACAAAAGGATTTGAATTCTTGCTATGCCCATAGAAGACCCTTGTTTTCCTTTCTGAATACAGCTGTCCGTTTTGTGGGATGACTGACGCACATAGTTGTTAGGGGACGTGCTTTGCTATTGCTCAACGGATTGCAGTGTGTTAATGTGTCTTTTCATATTTCCATAAGCTGTTGGTAATGTACCTTATGTTAAACTCAAGGCCGTTTTAACCAACCTTAAGCCTGTTATTAAGGTCGATTGTCAGGAAGATGAGGGACAGACCACAGACTGTTCTTCAATGATAATTCTTCATTTTTTACGAGAGCCTCGTGCTGAAGGTTGCATTAGAGTATACCTTTCCACTGCTTAATAGTTAGAGCTTTTAGGATGTTGTTTATGTACATAGAGAATCAGGCTACTTTGGTAAGAATTTTTATTTTGACATTTCAAATTTAAGGTTCCATAAAAACTGGGAGGCAGTGCGAGACCAAAAATTTGGTCAATTCATAGAACAATGATGAAAATTTCTACTCTGTTACTGAATTTAATTATTTCTGTCAATTTAATGATGTGGCATACAAATGAAAACAAAATGTTTTGTTGTGTAACAGAACTAGACAAAATAAGCCAAAGGAATAGCTTATTGAAATCATTTGAGTTTCAAAAAGGGGAATAAATGGCAAGACTTGCTCTTCGGGGAAACAAAAAAAATTTAAATATTTTAATTAAACTTTATGACGATTTCATATTAAACTCCAATTGTACAGTTGAACACTGCTCTAATGTATTTCAATGTTACCATCTTACAGGCCATGTATTATTAAAAAGGAATATGAGCCAATAAATCTTCGAAGTTCCAGTATTATGATTTTCCTGCTCTTTATCATCTGGACAACCTGCGGTGCTGTGGCTCTCATACTTGCTTACCTTCTTTATCTTGTTCAGGTAACATTTGTTTATTGATTAATTATATCATTAAATCATTCTTAGATGATCTAATGTTCATGAGGTAATTTGTGATAAAATTGGTGTCCAAGGTCTTCACTTTATAATAAAAACTGATCTGTTGTCATACCACAGCACTTATTCAGTGAAAAGTGTATACTTCTGAACCAAGTATGAAAAATCAAAAATTAATCCATTTCTTGACCAAACATCTCATTGCATTACTGTGGTGGTGCATCACTTTATTCTTGTTTATGTATTCGTAAAGCCGGTTATGTATTATTAAGAAAGATAAGTGATATTTTCCCCATATTTCGTTGTTTAGCAGTTCTTCCCCTTTTTGAGGGTCTCCACGTAATGCATGATTCCTCAAAGGTTGGGCTGTTGATCAATTTCCAGGCATCTCCCAATCTTGATTTGCTGGGAGGCGCTTCATCAATGTGTGGGCCATCCAAAATTGAGATCAGAACAAATGGGAAATTGTGGCCGTGCATCCTCATCTGGCACAGTGACGCACAAAACCGACTATAGCACGGGCTACAATCTACAGGTGTCCCACGGTAAAAAGAGTAGCACTTTTTGGCTTCTTTTCACCCATAAAACTGTAGGGTTGATTTTCCATGACCTCGGCCTAGTTTTGTGATGCTAATCAGGTTCTGGAAGGGCAAAATGGGATAAATATCCATTACATCAGATCTTTGACCACTTTAGCGCCTGCCCCATTTTCCACCATAATTTTTGGAGGCCGATGGAAGTGTAACCATCTAAAATATTGATTTGGGGGTGGGGATGGCTTGCACACCATTTCATGTCATTCTGGTGCACAGAATATCAGATGCAAATTACGCCCATGTGAAATGGAAGCTTCCAGTTCGGTGGCAGCAAGATCATGAAAAGGCCACAGCAGGAGTATTTCACCCATTAATGAATTGTTTTTCCTCATTTTTTTTTGTTTTTTCCCTGCTGTCACTTAGGCTCTTGGGAGCCTTTGTGTCAATTTCGAATTATTTTTTGCACTCAACACTCATGGATTTCGCTGTGGGAATCACCCTCGCAGAGGTGTTTGGAAGAAGAGGAAGAGCAACGAAGGGGTGCCAGACAGGTTAGGCTGCACAAGAGTTGCTCTATGTCCACCTGCCAATACTCATTCATCTGCATCTGCAGACAGAGGTGAACGCACCTCGCTTTGGGGCACAGTTTGTGCCACCTGATGAAGCGACTTGTAAACTATGAGTGTGATCACAGGTTCTTGGACTAAGCAATTACATGCAATCTGAAACTGTGTGAAGGGACATATCCAAATGCGGGAAGTACAAAGGGCACTGTGCTGCCTCCTGGTCATTGACAGGAAGCAATGGAAGAACTTCAACACAGTGTGAAAGGAGGTCATTTTAACAGGCAGATGTGCTTAGTACCATGCATTCTTTGAAGATATGTATGACTGCTCTTCCCTTGCCTGACCTGATGAGGTCACTGAACATCTTTCTGCACTGCTGTGCCATGTGTGGTTTGGTTGTGTGAGCACCAACTGCCCCAGCTACCTCCTTTCATTGTCCATGTCGGCACACTTCACATTGGGTGGACATGAATTGCACTGTCCCCTACTTCCAGTCTGAATTTTGCCCAAGCAGGAATTATAGGCTTTTGTGTCTTTGAGTTTTGTATATTGTTTATAGATTTTTTAAAAAATTATGTTTGTCACCTGAGGACAGCAACTCACACTGGGTATAGTTCATGGGGAACAACAGCCCTTTGGTATCTTGCCCAAGTGGTCTTTCATACTTCATTTTAACCTGCTTGGTTCAGTTGGTAGTACTCTTACCTCTGGAATAGAAGACTCTGGGGACAAATCCCACACTAGGAATTGAATAGTCAATCTAAACTGACACTTAAGTGCCATCCACTGAAAATATGTCTGTTGTTCATGGATGTTCAAGGTTCCATGGCACAAGATCATAAGATAAAAGTAGATAAAGAAGGCAGTTCATCTCATCTCAGTTCATCCAGCCAGAAAGACCCTATACTGTCTCCATTATAGCATCGATTATTTTTGTTTAAATGATTCTAGAGTTTTCACCTCCGACCCTTGATCATTTTGTGTGTGAAGATCTGCCTGACATTATTTCTAAATTTGCCTTTTACTAGTTTGAACCTGAGTCATCTTATTCTACTCTCGCAATTTAGTTTGAAATGTTATTCTGGATAAACCTTTTTCATACTTTTTACCATTTTATATAACTCTAAGATCACCTCTCATTCTCCTTTCAAGACTGAAATGTCCAATTTCTCCAGGCTTTCCTCATACCTCAAACCTCTGATATAAGGGATCAACTTTAGGACTTTCTCTGAGCTGCCTTCAGCCTTTGAATGTCTTGTACTGTGTCACGATGACATAGTACTCGAGGCTTGGTCTGACCAGCGCATTCTACAATTTGAGTATAGCTTCCTTTGACATGTATTCTGTTTTAGCTCTATAGTCCGGCATTCTATTTTCTTTCTGGATTACTGTTCTGCAGTGGTTAGACACGTTGAGTGTCTCATCTATAATACCCCTAGATCTCCTTCAATTTCATTTTTAGTTATTTATACATCATTCATAGAGTAAGCTGCCCTCCTCAGAATCGGCTGCCTCCCCACTCAGTTTGCTATCATCTATAAATTTGACCAATTTGCATTGAGTGTCTGAATCCAAGTCCATGATGTAAATTAGAAACAGTAATGGTCCCAATTGCCTGGAGCACCCCACTCAGCACTCCCTTCACCCCCACTACCACCACCCTGCGATAACGCCTCGATTTTATACTCTTCACCCAGTTTCTTATCCATTATCAAGGTTAACCCTAAATCTCCACCAATATGAAGTCTGATGGGCAAGGTAGATGAACTCAGGGCATAGATGGATACATGGGACTGGGATGTCATAGCTATTACTGAAACATGGCTAAGGGAGGGGCAGGACTGGCAGCTCAATGTTCCAGGGTACAGATGCTATAGGAAAGATAGAGCAGGAGGTAAGAGAGGAGGGGGAGTTGCGTTCTTGATTAGGGAGAACATCACGGCAGTAGTGAGAGGGGATATATCCGAGGGTTCGCCCACTGAGTCTATATGGGTAGAACTGAAAAATAAGAAGGGAGAGATCACTTTGATAGGATTGTACTACAGACCCCCAAATAGTCATCGGGAAATTGAGGAGCAAATATGTAAGGAGATTACAGACAGCTGCAAGAAAAATAGGGTGGTAATAGTAGGGGACTTTAACTTTCCCAACATTGACTGGGACAGCCATAGCATTAGGGGCTTGGATGGAGAGAAATTTGTTGAGTGTATTCAGGAGGAATTTCTCATTTAGTATGTGGATGGCCCGATTAGAGAGGGGGCAAAACTTGACCTCCTCTTGGGAAATAAGGAAGGGCAGGTGACAGAAGTGTTAGTGAGGGATCACTTTGGGACCAGTGATCATAATTCCATTAGTTTTAAGATAGCTATGGAGAATGATAGGTCTGGCCCAAAAGTTAAAATTCTAAATTGGGGAAAGGCCAATTTTGATGGTATTAGACAGGAACTTTCAGAAGTTGATTGGGAGAGTCTGTTGGCAGGCAAAGGGACGTCTGGTAAGTGGGAGACTTTCAAAAGTGTGTTAACCAGGGTTCAGGGTAAGCACATTCCTTATAAAGTGAAGGGCAAGGCTGGTAGAAGTAGGGAACCTTGGATGACTCGGGAGATTGAGGCCCTAGTCAAAAAGAAGAAGGAGGCATATGACATGCATAGACAGCTGGGATCAAGTGGATCCCTTGAACAGTATAGAGATTGCCGGAGTAGAGTTAAGAGAGAAATCAGGAGGGCAAAAAGGGGACATGAGATTGCTTTGGCAGATAAGGCAAAGGAGAATTCAAAGAGCTTCTACAAATACAAAAAGGGCAAAAGAGTAACTAGGGAGAGAGTAGGGCCTCTTAAGGATCAACAAGGTCATCTATGTGCGGAACCACAAGAGATGGGTGAGATCCTGAATGAATATTTCACATCGGTACTTACGGTTGAGAAAGGCATGGATGTTAGGGAACTTGGGGAAATAAATAGTGATGTCTTGAGGAGTGTACATATTACAGAGAGGGAGGTGCTGGAAGTCTTAACGCGCATCAAGGTAGATAAATCTCCTGGACCTGATGAAATGTATCCCAGGACGTTATGGGAGGTCAGGGAGGAAATTGTGGGTCCCCTAGCAGAGATATTTGAATCATCGACAGCTACAGGTGAGGTGCCTGAAGATTGGAGGGTAGCAAATGTTGTGCCTTTGTTTAAGAAGGGCGGCAGGGAAAAGCCTGGGAACTACAGACCAGAGAGCCTGACATCTGTAGTGGGTAAGTTGTTAGAGGGTATTCTGAGAGACAGGATCTACAGGCATTTGGAGAGGCAGGGCCTGATTAGGAACAGTCAGCATGGTTTTGTGAGAGGAAAATCATGTCTCACGAATTTGATTGAGTTTTTTGAAGGGGTAACCAAGAAGATAGATGAGGGCTGTGCAGTAGACGTGGTCTACATGGACTTTAGCAAAGCCTTTGACAAGGTACCGCATGGTAGGTTGTTACATAAGGTTAAATCTCACGGGATCCAAGGTGAGGCAGCCAATTGGATACAAAATTGGATTGACGACAGAAGACAGAGGGTGGTTGTAGAGGGTTGTTTTTCAAACTGGAGGCCTGTGACCAGCGGTGTGCCTCAGGGATCGGTGCTGGGTCCGCTGTTATTTGTTATTTATATTAATGATTTGGATGAGAATTTAGGAGGCATGGTTAGTAAGTCTGCAGATGACACCAAGATTGGTGGCATTGTGGACAGTGAAGAAGGTTATCTAGGATTGCAACGGGATCTTGATAAATTGGGCCAGTGGGCCGATGAATGGCAGATGGAGTTTAATTTAGATAAATGTGAGGTGATGCATTTTGGTAGATCGAATCGGGCAAGGACCTACTGCGTTAATGGTAGGGCGTTGGGGAGAGTTATAGAACAAAGAGATCTCGGAGTACAGGTTCATAGCTCCTTGAAAGTGGAGTCACAGGTGGATAGGGTGGTGAAGAAGGCATTCAGCATGCTTGGTTTCATTGGTCAGAACATTGAATACAGGAGTTGGGATGTCTTGTTGAAGTTGTACAAGACATTAGTAAGGTCACACTGGAATACTGTGTACAGTTCTGGTCACCCTATTATAGAAAGGATATTATTAAACTAGAAAGAGTGCAGAAAAGATTTACTGGGATGCTACCGGGACTTGATGGTTTGACTTTTAGGAGAGGTTGGATAGACTGAGACTTTTTTTCCCTGGAGAGTAGGAGGTTTAGGGGTGATCTTATAGAAGTCCATAAAATAATGAGGGGCATAGATAAGGTCGATAGTCAAAATCTTTTCCCAAAGGTAGGGGAGTCTATAACGAGGGGGCATAGATTTAAGGTGAGAGGGGAGAGATACAAAAGGGTCCAGAGGGGCAATTTTTTCACTCAAAGGGTGGTGAGTGTCTGGAACGAGCTGCCAGAGGCAGTAGTAGAGGCGGGTACAATTTTGTCTTTTAAAAAGCATTTGGACAGTTACATGGATAAGATGGGTATAAAGGGATATGGGTCAAGTGCAGGCAATTGGGACTAGCTTAGTGGTATAAACTGGGCGACATGGACATGTTGGGCCGAGGGGCCTGTTTCCATGTTGTAAACTTCTATGATTCTATGATCTTAACTCGGGTTGACCTTGAATGAATTTTGGAAGGCCAGGCATATCACAAGATAATTATGGATGATGCAGGCCATTCAGTCCATCTTAATTCATCCATCCAGAAAGACCCTAATGTCCACATATTACAGTATCCAGTTAAATATTCCCAGGGTTCTCACCTCCACTATTCCATCTGGAATTCTGTTCCATGCTTTGATCACCCTTTGAGTGAAGAATTATTTGCTGAAATCACTCCCATTTTTACATTTTACTGGGCTGAACTTGTGTCAACTCTTAGAATTTAACTTAAAGTAATATTCTAGATTTACCTTTTCCATTTCCTTAATTATTTTGTAGAACTCTGGAGGATCATCTCGCAGATGCTTCCTTTCCGGGCTGAAAAGCCCAAGTTTCTCATCTTCCCTTGTAACTTAGATCACTGGCACTATGGATCAGCCTCATAGTTCTTCTCTGCAGTGCCTCCTTTAACTTGTATCCTACCGTTTTGCCTCTGTAGTTCAACAAACTATTGGCTGTGTTGATTGCTGTTCTACATTGGCTGGATATGTTGAGCATTGAGCTAAGAGTCCTCGGCCTCTTGCAACTTTATCCGTAGCTATTTCAGCATCATTCATGGAGTACATGTCACCTAGTTTTCCTTCATTTGTGCAGCACTTTACACACGTTTGCATTTGCTATTGCTCTGCTCACTTACATATTTTGTCCAACTTCTTCTGTAATTTCAGAGCTGCCTCCTTAGTTTAGTATCATCTACAAATGTGGCCACTTTATACAAATTATAAACAGTAATAGTCCTGACACAGAGCCCTGGGGCACCCCACTCCATAGGTTGGTCAGGCAGGATGTTCCTCTTCTGAATCCACATGGGCTGCAATTTATTAGGTAATTATTGTACAGATAATCCTAAAGTTTACTCCTGCTAATTGATTCCATTATTTTACACGGAATGGAAGTAAGACTAATAGATCTGTAATTGCCATGATTGTTTTGTCGCCCTTTTGAACATGGGTATCAAGTTAACCCGTTTCCAATCTCGTGATATCTCTGCAATGTCCGTCTGCATCTCCCTCCTCACCTATTTTGAAAATGGCTCTACATTAGCCTGTTCCCAATCTACTGCCACCATCCCCGTGTTTATCGACTCCCTCATGATTACTGCTAGCGCCTCACAACTCTCTAGTGTCTCTCACAGTACTCTGGGATAAATATCATCCACCCCTGGAGATTTATTTGTTTTGAACCCATTTAGCCTGTCTCGGACTTCCATCTCATTCATATTTCATTAATTCTGGTTATGTTATCACTACTTAGGGGGGGGGCATGTTGCTCATTTTCTCCTTTGTGAATACTTGGAAAATTGTAACCATTTAGAATGTTATATAATGCTCCTCTTCTTTCAGCTCTATTTGCATATTTTCAAATTCTTTCCTTTCTGACAGCCCTTTTACTGTTATGATTGACATCTACAGATATGCCTTTTTCATGCCCTTATCTCTCTGAACATCCTTTTTACATGAATCTGTAAGTTCCGATATTAATTCCACTGACTCCCTTCACCTTTCTCCTGACATGATTTGTGGAGGTTATTCTTCCACCTTATTTAATTTTGATTTCTTGTTCATCCGTTTAGGGTCATGCTCAGGATTATGTCTTGAAAGGTGTTTCATTTGTCATCTACTGGACTGTTGTTGCTTATGCTTTCCCTTATTTCTTTGAACTTAGCCTTTTTAATATTATATACCTGGCTCCTGGTCAGTTGACCATTCTGTGGTTGTTATCCCCTAATGCGCCATGACTTCCATTTCCCGTGTATTGTCTGGGTCACTTATCATTATCAAGTCAAGGCGTGTACGGCATTTCCTCCGACTGGATCATGAAACAGTCATACTTTATCTTTGCTAACTTGGATTCTGAACCATTTGGGTATTCCCAATTTATATTTGATTAATTGAAGTCACCCATAACATGATAGAGTTTGATATTAAGTTTGAGAAAGAGAAAGATCACAGACAAACCAAGGTTTTAAACTTAAGTGAGGCTGACTTTGAAGGAATGAGACACTGGGCTGAGCTGTTAACAGGTAAACCTGTAGAAAAGCAGTGGGAGGTGTTCAAAGAAGTATTTAGTACAATACAAGAGCAATACATACCCCTAAAGGGCAAAAGTTCCACTTGTACAGTCAAGCAACCATGGTTAACACAAGAGTAAAGACGCAGTATAAAGCTAAAGGAAGTGGCTTATGCAAATACCAAGAAAAGTGGTAATCTAGTGGACTGGGAGAAATATAGAAAGCAACAAAGGGACTCAAAGAAAATATTAAGAGATGCAACAAGGGAATTGGAAAGAAACTTGCAAGTAATATAAAGGTAATAGTAAAAG
The DNA here is from genome assembly GCF_035084215.1 of Heptranchias perlo. Taxonomy (NCBI): domain Eukaryota; kingdom Metazoa; phylum Chordata; class Chondrichthyes; order Hexanchiformes; family Hexanchidae; genus Heptranchias; species Heptranchias perlo. The sequence continues at coordinate 67,706,392 of NC_090331.1, read as the reverse complement.
TTTCTATAAATATATTTAAAAGTAAGAGACTGGCGAAGGGAGATGTGGACCCATTAAAGACGGGCGCAGGTGACACTGTAAAAGACAACAAAGTAATGGCAGCTTTATTAAATGTGTACTTTGTATCCGTTTTCACAGTAGACGAAGAGGATAAAATACCAGCGCTAGAAGGGAAACTAATAATAAATCAAGGGGAGGAACTTACTGGATTCAATATAAGTTTTTCTTTTAAATGATAATGGAGAAAATAATGGGACTCAGGATAGATAAACCTCGAGGACCTGATGTTTTCCACCCCAGGATATTGAAAGAAATAGGTGAGGAAATTGCAGAAGTGTTGGTCATAATCTTTCAAAGCTGTCTTGATTAGCGGAATTGTGCCAATCGATTTGAAATTTGTGAATGTCACTCCATTATTTAAGAAGGATGGGAGCGAGAAACCAGGTAACTACAGGCAGCCTGTCAGTTAAACGTCAGCTGTGGGAAAGCTACTAGAATCTGTCATTAAGGATAGAGTGACTGAGCACTTGAACAAATTTGATCTGATCAGAGGGAGCCAGCAATGCTTTAAGAGTAAGCCATGTCTGACGAGTTGATTTTTTTGAGGAGATCACTCATAAGGTAGATAAGGGAATGCCTATGGATGTTATCTATGTAGACTTCCAACAGGCATTCGATAAGGTTCCGCACAAGAGATTATTAGCAAAAAGGAAAGCACACGGAATTGGAAGTAGCCTTTTGACTTGGGTTGGAAATTGGTTGGGAGGTAGGTGACGGAGAGTGGGGAATAAAGGGTACATACTCTGATTGGTAATATATGACAAATTGTGTTCCCCAGGATCTGTTGTTGGGCCTCAACTTTTCACCATATTTATTAATGTCTTGGGTGAAGTAATAGAGAGTTGTATATCTAAGTTTGCAGATGATACTAAGTTAGGAGGGAGAATAAGCAGTGCAGATGGGAGCAGGAAGTTGCAAAGGGAGTGGAAGTGAGTGGGCAAAACTATGGCAAATGGATTCAGTGTTGGCAAGCGTGAGGTCATCCACTTTGGACCCAAAAAAGATAAATCGAAATATTTTCTGAATAGTGAGAAACTCGAAACTGTTGAAGAGCAAAGAGATTTGGGAGTCCCAAGTACACAAATTATTAAAAGCTTGTGGACAGGTACAAAAAGCAGTAAAAAAGGCTAATGGAATGTTGACCTTTGTCTTGGGGGAGGGGTAAGGGATGAGGGCTGGAATACGAAGGGGAGGAAGTTAGGCTTCCTTGGGATTTTTTTTTAAGAGTGCATTGGTAAATGACTTGGGGGAAGAGTTTTCTCCAAGGTGAATGCAGAAGGAAATGGGGTTGAAGGACGTTGTGGTGAGGAATACAAGGAAGTGATTGAAGCTGGCCTTATTGGTGGAGATCACATGAGTTGAGAGGCCATGGGAGATGACAAGGTAGAGGTGTGGCTGTGAATATCAGTAGGAGAGTTTATGTGGCAGGAAGGGCTAGTGAATGTCTTCTTTCACAGATTTCTAACCAGAGCAGTTAGTATTGCTGCTTTACAACTCCCAAAGGAATAAACTTCATCAACCTTCCATGTGTTCCTGATATATAGCACCACACCACCTCCTTTCTTGTCTGAACATTTCATATTCCTGTACGCTGAATTTGTTGTCATCTTTTGGGATCTGATATTTCTACTACATCTTGTTTCCTTATTGTTAAAACAGCGGCTAGTTCCAGCATCATATTTTTCATGCTTCTAGCATTCATGAAACTGCATTTTATTTTAGATTTTCCTTCTTTTCTTGGCCACCCAGTGTTTGCCTGTTTCTTGTATGTCTCTCTCAGGCTGTGTATCCACGTTTGCTTGAATGCTACGTACCACCCTACAATCACTCTCGTCTGGGATCCAATTTCATCCCAACTCTCCCTTTCCGCCAACCTAGTTTAAATGAATCTTTTAAACTGCCTTCATATTACTCACTTTTCTTGTTTCCATTTTGTTTAGATGCAAACTATTTCTCCTGTACCAAACTTTGCCTGAAAATGTTCCCAGTTACTTATAAAAAAAATATCATCACTGTTTTCAATTTATGCTTCTCTCAGATGCTCCTCTTTTAATTTTGATTGCTTCAGGTGTTCCCTTTTAGTTTAGGTTGTCTCTGGTTCTCCTTTTAATTTTGTTTCACTCAGGTTCTGTCTTTTTAAATTAGCTCATCTCGGTTGCTGGCTTTTTAATTTTGCACTTAAGTGCTCCCCTTTAACTCTTTTCCGCACCCCCCCACCAAACTTTGAAATTTGCTTCTTATAAGAACATAAGAACATAAGAAATAAGAGCAGGGGTAGGCCAATCGGCCCCTCGAGCTTGCTCCGCCATTCAATAAGATCATGGCTGATCTGATCCTAACCTCAAATCTAAATTCATGTCCAATTTCCTGCCCGCTCCTTGTAACCCCTAATTCCCTTTACTTCTAGGAAACTGTCTATTTCTGTTTTAAATTTATTTAATGATGTAGCTTCCACAGCTTCCTGGGGCAGCAAATTCCACAGACCTACGACCCTCTGAGTGAAGAAGTTTCTCCTCATCTCAGTTTTGAAAGAGCAGCCCCTTATTCTAAGATTATGCCCCCTCGTTCTAGTTTCACCCATCTTTGGGAACATCCTTACCGCATCCACCCGATCAAGCCCCTTCACAATCTTATATGTTTCAATAAGATCGCCTCTCATTCTTCTGAACTCCAATGAGTAGAGTCCCAATCTACTCAACCTCTCCTCATATGTCCGCCCCCTCATCCCCGGGATTAACCGAGTGAACCTTCTTTGTACTGCCTTGAGAGCAAGTATGTCTTTTCTTAAGTATGGACACCAAAACTGTATGCAGTATTCCAGTTGCGGTCTCACCAATACCTTATATAACTGCAGCAATACCTCCCTGTTTTTATATTCTATCCCCCTAGCAATAAAAGCCAACATTCCGTTGGCCTTCTTGATCACCTGCTGCACCTGCATACTAACTTTTTGATTTTCTTGCACTAGGACCCCCAGATCCCTTTGTGCTTTCCAGTTTCTCGCCATTAAGATAATAACTTGCTCTCTGATTTTTCCTGCTAAAGTGCATAACCTCACATTTTCCAATATTGTATTGCATCTGCCAAATCTCCGCCCACTCACCCAGCCTGTCGAGATCCCCTTGTAGGTTTTTTATGTCCTCCTCACTCTCTACTTTCCCTCCCATCTTTGTATCATCTGCAAACTTTGATATGTTACACTCGGTCCCCTCCTCCAAATCGTTAATATAGATTGTAAAGAGTTGGGGACCCAGCACCGACCTGGTGATGGCCTTTTACCTTAACTCAGCCAGGTACTCACCTTTTTACATCTTCCTTTTCAAGTTATCTGGGGGTAAATTTTAACCCGGAGCCGGGAAGAGGTGGGGTGGGGGGGGCGGTGGAATTCCTGACGGGAAACCCGGAAGTGCGATTTTAACGTAAGGACGTCTTTTAATTTTTTTTTTGTCGCTTGCCCGCCCGACAGGCCAGCCAGATTGATAAGCTGGCCGTCAGTCGGACAGGAGAAGAGCCAAGATGCCGGTAGGTAAGTCTTAGATGGGGTGGGGGGGGGGGTCAGTCATCGGTCATTGAGGTCAGGGGTCACGGGTGGGGTGTTCGGAGACCGTAGGGAGGGGGTGGGTCAGGGGTGACTGTGGGGGGTGGATGGGGGGGGGGATTGGGGATGGGGGGGGGGGATAGGGGGGGTTGGTTGGTCGCATGTGTGGGATTGTAGAAGGTAGGCTTGTTGGGCCTGGGGGAAGCACTCATGCTTCTCCGGGCCCACAAGCAGTGCAATAAAGGCACTTACCTGCTGAGCTGGGCCTTCTCGCTTCATCTCACATGGCGTGAAGCAGAAGGCCCAGGAATTCCAGCCCCCAGGAGTTAAAAAATAAAAAAGCTATCAAAATGGAGGCCCGCAGCCTCCTTAAAAGCTTTCACTGACCGATTCACCTCCTAAGAGCGAGTTGGTTGTCCACCCCTCGTCCCGCCTCCGTAAAATCCGGAAGTGGGGCGGGTTGGTATAGGATTTTAGTGTTTTACAATTTTTACCTTCCCACCCGCCCCAACCCACCCGTTCGTGGGGTTCAAATTTAGGCCCTGGTCTCTGCTGCTACTTCATGCCGCTCCAAGGATTTTGGAGGCTTGAAGAATGATGAAGTGCTGCAGCTTTTTATTTAAAAATTTTGTTACCTTGCCTTTAAAATACCACAGGTTCCGCTGGAGTATGTCTCCTCCCTTTGCCTTTTTTTCTTCGATTTCTGTACGCCACAATGTTGCTGAATTGCTTTGGACGATTGTGGGAGCTCTCCCAAGAAGCACTCACGTCACTCAAGTGAAAGGGAACAGAGTTGACCACTAAAGGGCATCATTTGAAGAAAAGCATGCAGTTCTCCCACTGCCCTAGCCAACCTTTACCCTCAACCATACCACTAAAAGCAGATTAACTGGTCACACATCTCATTACTGTTTCGGGGCCATTACTGCTACAGAATTGCTGCCATATTCTGCGAACATGACGGTTGTTGCGTTCCAAAAGTAACTCATTGGGTAAAGACTTTGAGATCTTTCAACACAATAATACACTACATAAATGCCAGTATTATTTTAAGTATTTTGTTGTGTGACTTGTTTCAGCCATTGCCATAAATTTAAATTGAAACTGTTTATTAAAGATTTTTATGTGTAAGTATTCTAATTGAAACAGTTTTGCTCAGTTATTGTATCAAATATTTGTAGATATCAAAATTTTAGTTATAACTGAATAACTAATTAATTTACTTGTGTTTTCCCCAGGTCCTACGCCTGCAAGCTTCAGTGCAAACAATGAAAGGCATTCTTAATTTGGTACAGCTGATTTTCAATTTTGGTCTTTTACTTGTGTTAATGTATAGTTTATATGCATTGTCCTTATACAGGATGATTCCACCATTCCCTGGCCAAAAACAAATGTCTGGTCACCTGCTTTCCGGGCTTCTCCCTACAGTATTCTTGAAACTGTGCTAGAGTGGATGATGAGGGCTTGTGTAATGATTTTTATTGTGGCTGTTTTTGCAGCCTGACTGAGATCAACTCATTGACACAAACGTGGGTATAACAACCCTAGGCCCAACATATTAGATCCTGCAATAAATTTGTTCTTTTTTTAAATTAAAATATCAGTTTATTTATTGGTGCACATGTTCTGTGTATAATTATAAAACAAAACCAGAATATAGAATTGCTTTATTTTTTCAGTGTTGTAATTGAGAATTCCAAGACTTCAATGTTGCCAGAATGCTTAAATATTTTGAAAATGTAATACATTTAAAAGAATTATCTTAAGTTACTAACCGTAAAAGGCACATATTCTGAAATACTAGCATTTAAAAGGAACAGGGAAGGAATACTTGAACAAAAATTCATATTGTCACCTTTTTAAAATATAACAAACTTGGGTCAGATCTTGGTAGGTCTCCATAATTCCAATTGACCTTTGTGTTGGAATAACAAAAAGCATCTGTGCTATTACTTGAATCACACTCTTGTTAGTTAAGAAAACCGGCCTTCTTCTGTAAGAGTCACATTAATGGAAGATGCTACATTTTTTAAGTCAATTACATTGCTGCATTAACCTGTGCTCTTGTTTAATTTCATAATTTAATAAATGTAAAACAAGGATTGAATTTTCAGTTGAATAAAGCATTTAGGAGAAGTATAGGCACCCTGCTGTCCAACTCAGTGCAGAAAATGCTTACTTGAACTGAATTCAGGTTTTCTTCAATTACAATTGCAAAGTTTTGATCCCTTTATACAAATTTGTCCTAGAAATAACACTGATTCGATACAGCTTTTTGACCGTTGTATGACAATGAAATGCATTGTCATCCTCACCCAGTTAAGGAAAAGGGACCAGATGTTGGTGCATGTAACTGGGATTGGGGAAAATCCTGAGACTGGTTATAGAAATAGAGAGGGCCAGGATTGACACTTTCACCTTCACCACTTAGGCGGTAAACTGATGGAGCGGATCACCCAACCGTTGTAGAACGTGCCTGATTTTCATTTTCATTCGATGGAAATGAAAATTGTGTAAATTCTGCAGTGGTTGGGTGAACCAATTTACTGCCAACAGTGATGGTGAAAATTACCCCCATTAAGTCTGGGCTTCTGTCAAGTGTAATCCATTCTACCATTTCTGCAGCATTTTACATTTACTCATTTCAAGTTCTTCTTTTCAAATTTATTTCTTCTGATATCGCCATTTCATATTTTCTCCTTGCGCATGATGCACCTGCATCTCCTGGACACCCCAGCTGAGATCAAGGGACTCATAAGTGCAGGGAATTGCTGGGGACATAAGAGAGAAACGTCATCTCTTCATTTTGTAATGGAGTGCATTAACGTATCAGTATATTTTGCAAACTTATACCTGCTGTAATTCTTAGTGCTTCAGCAGTATTACCGCAAAAAGAAACACAAATTTTGAGATTTATTGAGATGGCTTTTAAAATAATGTGTTAAAAATTAAAGCTTCAAGCCACAAATTTAAAATTTCCATATAAAGCTCTTAAAGTTTTGTGTTCACCAAGAGAAGCAATGTCAGTGCTGAGGAATGGAATATTTTTTCACTTTTGGCATCCACTGACAGTTCAGATATAGCACAGGAGCTTTCAGAGCTGCCTTAAATTCAGCCTTAGAAAAATATCCCACCTATGCTCATAACATTTCACTTTCTCACAGATGTCATCGTTATGACCATTCTGAGTGGTGCTGCTAATTTGAAGCCAATTTATGCCAGAATATGGGCAGATTTTGTAACCAGGAACGTTGAGCTGCCATTCCTGCCCCTGTTTAAGGCATGTTTCTGTAATAGCTAAGATATCATACTTCCACGTGTCTGTCTGTGCCCTCAGCTCATCTGCCTTATTCACTATACTCCTTGCATTGAGGTATACACCATTAAGCACTGCCAAACTCCTTTGTTGTCTAGTTTCTAATGTGGTATAAATGATTTAGACTTAAATGTGGGGGGCATGATTAAGAAGTTTGCAGATGACACAAAAATTGGCCGTGTGGTTGATAGTGAGGAGGAAAGCAGTAGACTACAGGAAGATATCAATGGACTGGTCAGGTGGGCAGAAAAGTGGCAAATGGAATTCAATCCGGAGAATTGTGAGGTAATGCATTTGGGGAAGTCAAACATGGCAAGGGAATACACAATAAATGGGAGGATACTGAGAGGTGTAGAGGAAGAGAGGGACCTTGGAGTACATGTCCACAGATCCCTGAAGGTAGCAGGACAGGTAGATAAGGTGGTCAAGAAGTCATATGGGATACTTTCCTTTATTAGCCGAGGCATAGAATATTAGAGCAGGGAGGATATGCTAGAACTGTACAAAACACTAGTTAGACCACAGCTTGAGTACTGCGTACAATTCTGGTCACCACATTACAGGAAAGATGTGATTGCACCAGAGAGGGTACAGAGGAGATTTATGAGGATGTTGCCAGGACTGGAGAATTTTAGCTACGAGGAAAGATGGGATAGGCTGGGTTGGTTTTTTTGGAACAGAGGAGGCGGAGGGGTGATTTAATTGAGGTGTATAAAATTACGAGGGGCCTAGATAGAGTGGACAGGAAGGACCTATTTCCCTTAGCAGAGAGGTTAATAACCAGGGGGCATAGATTTAAAATAATTGGTTGAAGGATTAGAGGGGAGCTGAGGAAAAATGTTTTCACCCAGATGGTGGTAGGGGTCTGGAACTCACTGCCTGAAAGAGTGGTAGAGGCAGAAACCCTCATTACATTTAAAAAGTACTTGGATAAGCACTTGAAGTGCCATAACCTACAGGGCTACGGACCAAGTGCTGGAAAGTGGGATTAGGCTGGGTAGCTCTTTTTCGATCGGAATGGACACGATGGGCTGAATGGCCTCCTTCTGTGCCGTAAATTTTCTATGTTTCTACTTGTGTTGTTGGTTAGTATCTGCAGGAACCTGGGTCAAGACTGTCCAAATTTATTTCACATAAGATCCTTACAGCTGGTAGAAGAAGGAGACTTGCTTCCCATCAGTTGGGCTGGATTCAAACTCAGCTTCCAGAAATGAAAGGGCAAGATGCTAATCCATTGCTGCACCCAGTTGTTTACTGGATCTCGTTTTAATGAATATTAACAATACCTTACACAAATGTTCATGAAAACTGGGCCCAAGTGACTTGCTATTTTAACCAAAGTTTAATGCAGCTGTTAAATGCCAGTTGTTTGAATGCTGAAGTTATGATCCACTACTCTGCAACCTTTTGTCGAAGAAAACAAAGTCCAATTCACTGGCACATTGTGTTTATTGAAAAGCTTTAGCAAACACTGAATTCTGACTACTGTGAAGATCACTTTTGTTTACCTTATAACATTTTGTTAGAGCCCGACCTGACTCTGGAATGAAGCGGAGTGAAACTCCCTGTTCTCACATTGCTTCAGTTTGACACTGCATGAAGTGTAAATGCAGTGCAGTGTCAAATGTACTTTGCAAAATGCTCAGGGGATATCCATTGGACCCCTTGGGCACTTTGTCTAACCTTAATTTAAATGTTTAAAAGCAGGGATTCTCTGGCCATGTGTGTATCCATGCATATACAAAACTTTCTCACAAAACAGGAGAGGAACCAAGCAGTGTAAACAGAATTTGACTGGTAGCTCTGGTGTAAATGAACCTTTAGACTCATTTACCTTAGTTCTCTTATTTCTCACCTGGGAGCATCTTGCAGTAAGCTTGGGGAGAAAGGGCTGATGATTAATTTATATTGAATTGTGCAGGGTTGTAGCTGCTCACAGGGCAGTTTTGATGACAGCCATGAAGCAAAGTTTGCATTCCATCCCGTTCTTGTTAAAGGAAAATTTATAGAAGCTTACAGCCTGTGAGGAAAATTAATTGGACAGAAATTTGGAAACAAGTAAATGTAGAAATGTGTTAGATGGTCATTGACTTTTTTAATTCATGAGCTAGATAATTGTAACAAGGTTTATCCCTGTGGTTTGTAACAAATTAATGCAAAATATCTCTTCTGAGAGGAGGCATTGCTGTGAGTTTTCTTTTTTAAAAAAACAACAGTATTTGTGGGGAGTGTTTGTTCTCTTTTCTCCCCCTCCCCCCCGATATAATATCCCACTAATTTGAAAGAAAGAGCGCACCATATTTCACACACTTAGAGTTTTTATGTGCTCTACTTGCAATCAAGGGATTTAAAGATGCACTTCTAATCGCAGTGTAAAATGCACTGTAAATTTTAGGCAAAATAGGTGATTCAATAATTCAGATTCTTCCAACTGGAGAAACGACTAAATGTGGTGATTCCAAAGTTAAACTCAGAATGGAAAATCCCCAGAACATACTGGATTGTGACCCGCAGCTAACCCCATCTCATAATTCCAGCATGTAACTAGCTTTAATAACCAAAATGAAACATTGCAGTTTAATATTGAAAATGAATAGTCAAGTTTTTGCTGGTTTGGATTGCTGCTCTGAATTCATCTTTACAGTTAGCAACAAATTCAGATTTACTTAAATTTAAGTCAAACCTATATCTGCAACTGACCATTAATCAGCTTTTATGTTCAATGTTTCTATTATATTTCCTTGTATAATATTTCTTGCTAACGAGCAAAAATTCTATTTTGCAGGCACCAAAACAGGAAACTATGAAGAAAGCTGCAATGGCTTCCAGTGCAAAGGAAGAAGGAGGGAAGTCTGAAACCACAGAGTATCTCCCAAAAGAACCAGAACAGCTGAGCCTAGTTAGCCATAAACTGCTTTCAGTTTCAGATGTTGAAGATGCAGTGGATACTCTTCAGATTCACATTACAATCCTAAATTTATTGAACTGGATTATTCTATTTAGTGCACCTTCATTTATTTACTGGTTAAAAAATCTCAGGTAAGATTTTTTTGCTCGCAATTAAGTAACTGCCGAGAATTTTTACCTTTCATTTGCAAAATTATTTAGCATTAGGGGGTAAAAGGTGTATGATTACAATCTGTCGAAATTACTGTATCAATACCATTACATTTTATTAAGCTGAACTGAGTAACTTGGATTGGATTTAAAATAGAAGTGAGTAGTGCATTCATGCTGATGTGAGAAGGCAGTCTGATAATGAGTTTTGTTTTGAAGAGGGAATTCCATTTCCAGGGGAAAGCAACATGCACTGTGACGCTGTGCACATGTCGCCTACTTGGTTTGTGACTTAATGCTTGGCACAAAAGTGATTGTGGAGAAAATTACATCCTACACCTTCCCACATTCTAGCTGATTGAGGTGAAAAGTCTGTGAAGTGTGCACAGTTTTTATCACTTGAATCAGTACAGCACAGTCAAATAGCTATATTTATCTATGACCATCGCACTCAAGTGGGTTGTTCAGTTTATAAATATATCGCTGCAGACATCCAGTATTGCTTTTTATGTCTCTCACTGTGTTCAATAATGCAAGATGGTGATAGAAATTAAAATCAGTTGGGAGGAAGTACTGGGATTCCCCACTCATGGTTCAGTGAGTAAAACCATTCTTGAAGTTATGTGACAAGATGAAGGAGTACTGCAAAATATTAAAGCGCTGAACCTAAGTTCTAAAAGGGTCAACTGACCAGAGGAGAGGGAAGTACTAAGAAGGCACTCTTCTACTGGGATGTAATACAATGTTTTTATGTATTAGAATGAAATTACTGTCCACTATTTTCATCAAGCTCCAAGTCAGTAACACTCAATCATGCACTATCTGACACATAAGTATGAAGTTAATCATTTGAACATTGATGTGTCAAGGTTTCACCATATAATGGGATTTCACTCAAATTGTTGTTCCTGTAGTGTGATCTGATCACTCTTGTCATCTCCATAAACACACTCTGCCACGAGGAACCAAGTTATGCATTTCTTCTTAATTTAGCAATCTAACTCATTTTTATGTTTAGAAAAGAATTTGGCCTTTTCAAGAAGTTAAAAAATATATAATGGAAGAAGGAAAAACATGCTACAAACCCACATTTGTGAAGTAGCAGACTTGTATAGATCGAAAACCATATTGCTTCCTTTATGTAACTATAACTTAATGTGTATGTCTTTCCCTCCCATTAAAGACAATTAAACTTTATTTGCCAGAACATCAATTATGTATGCAAGAGCAATTGCATAGTTAACTTGGAAAAGAAATGCAATTCCTGAGCCACTTTTTCAGTTTGCAGTGAATTTATCAGTTTGGTTTGTCAGTTGTTTTATCTTTGTCCCTATTCTCAAATATTATATTAGCAATATGATATTTTTGTTCTATTAAACAGGTATGCCAGAAAGCTTGATCCTGACCCTTATGGTTTTGTTGCAATTATCCTTGTGTTGACGATGGGAGTTCTCATTAATTCACATACAACTTTGGTTAAGAGAAGGTATGTTGCTTGCGTATTTCTATAACTTGTAAGCAAAATACATAGTGGGTTTCATGCTGACCTCATAGTAGTTTCCTGCCATTCATTGAATATTTTGATGGAGGATAACAACCCCTGTGCAACCCTTCAACAGATTTGAACATACTAAATTTGATAGGTAGGCATTGACGTGGAAATGTAAAAACAGTTACTTAACAGCCCTTCTGACAGGTATTGTTGTCAACACACTATTGTAGTTATGCCCTTTACATACTTTATCTTACAGAACCTATTTCTCAGTTTAATACAGAGTGATAAGGAATGGAATTATGTGGATGTTGTAATTATTACCTGTTAGCTCCACATTAAAAATGCAATTGTTAACGTAAAAGGTCATTTTTCATTTTTATCTTGCAAAATACTTAAGTTAAGCCATTGTATTCGAAAAATGGTGGGAAAGGGTTTGGTCAGAGACAGCATTATGCATAATGATAATGCAAAATTCAAAATTAGGTTAATTATGCAATGTTGTAGGATAATTCAGGACCTCTATGCAAGTAGTGTTTTAAACAAAACCTTTTCAAATTCTGCTTTTCAACTCATGATTGTAACTTCTTTTTAGTGATCCAAAAGAAAATAATTGATCATCAAGGAACATTTGAAAGGAAATTAAAATGGTCTTATTTTGATTACTTTTATTTAATCTACATGTTGTCATCAGTGTCTGACTGCTGATGAAGCTTCTTTGCAAAAGCAGAGAACTTTCATGTGATATGAATCTGGTATCAGACCATTATCAGATAAGCAAATAGTATTGATTTCAGCCAAGTATTTTACTGATTCTTTTTGAGACAGTGGCTTTGTTTACACATTGGATAGTTTGAAATTTATCTTGTCAAACAGTATTGTATTATTGGTAGAATTTTTAAAATTTAAGTATCCATTTAAGTATCTTCCCCACATTGTAAGAGTAAAGCCTAGCTTGATTGGTTCTTGGAAACTACTAGCTTTGCACACACATGTAAGTGTCAGCATGGTGTTGATGTTATCTCCTACTCCATATTAATTTCCAGCAACTGTGTCACGGCAACAGTTCATTTTCTTCAGCTAAAGGTTGAGTTTGTTGCTCCGCTCATCACCAAAATTGGGCCAAAGTCTTGAAGAGTAGATTAGATTAAACCAGCTCTAGAGTGCCAATAAATTTTGTGCTCAAAACGGCTAGTCCAGGGTTTTGTTTTCTGGGTTTCCTTAGAAGTTAGGTCATCAGTGCCAGGCAGAATTGGTCAACACTGGTAGATGAAGCAGGATAATAACAGTAGATAAAAGTGCTGCCATGGTGCTACCAGCTTCGGGCAACTTCCAGACTATACTTCCATAGGAATAGTGCAATCACAGTGTAAAACTAGATGTAAATATATCCCCTGAGGAAGTAATTTGGGAAACTCCTAATGAGAGGAGGGGCATGGCCTCTGTCCCCAGCATTTGCAGTGGGAGCTCCTCACTCTGAGACATCTTCAGCTTCCCTCTTGTGAGGAAGAAGATACAAACCTGACATGCCACACTAGGCACTATGTCTCAGGGTCACAGAGTGTTTTGTATGTCCCTTGCCATCACTTTAAGTTCCTTACATGTACTATTGGCATTCGTTTTGGCTCTGAGGTAATAAACTGCAAGTCCTTATCATAGATCAGTTTGTAGTTGATTGGCATGCTGACCAGCAGCCCTTAGAACTGATGTGGAGTTTTACCTGAAGTCACTTGTCAGTTTCGTTTGGGTAAAGAAATTGGCCCATTGGTTTCTCCACTGCCACATAAGTTGGAATTGGATTATTGTTTCCTCCATGTAGATTTTTGCAGAGCTCTAAACAATTATGTCTCTCCTATGGAGAAATTTGAAAAGTATGGATAGGAAAAGGTTTCCTATGGTGTAAAAACCCAAGGTAAATAGATGGTTGAGTGCATTGTGTATGACCATCACCTTTGAGGAAAAAGCTCAGAAGAGTGCAGGCTCAAGGTCATTCCACTTTTTGGGCATCTCTCAATCAAACTCCCATTGATAGCATTTTCAAAGCTATCATGTGGAGCAGTTCTCACACATTTGCTAAACATTACTCTCTAAATTTAACTCAGTACAAAACATGCCTTTGGCAGATCGGTCCTGACAGTGAGAGTTATAGCACATCCGCAGAAGCCTCCCTCCCTCTCTCTGGGATGATACTTTTGCATGCTTCAATGCTGTGTGGAGGATACTTAAGTAGAGAATAAAGGTGGATTATTTACTTTGAGATCACCTTCATTCTTCTAATGATGTGCATCTTCTACATACCACAGTCCTACCCCACAAGTCTTACACAGGTTTTTATGGGGACAGGGTTAGAGATCAGTTATTCAAAATGAACTGGCACCATGGAGTGGGTCTGATTATACAACACAGAAGTATCATCTATCCACAATGTCATAGCATATGATTTAACTAATCAAACTAAGCTTTATATGGACTATGCATATGAATCAAAGAATAAAGAAGGCCCTACACAGTAGTTAATCTTTTTCTCAGCACAAGTACCTTTTTTAGCAAATATCGATCATTACATTACATCGTCCAACAAAAGGATGAAATTTTATTTTAAAAATCTTGAATAATTAATGAGTTCTATCTATAATTTTGATCAAAAATAGACCATCAGTCTCTGTCCAACAGTAGACTCCTTGATATGTTGCAGTGATGAGGAGCAGTCACATTTTATAGCTGTGTGGAATTACTGACTTTCATTGTATTTCAAGGTTTTAAGTTTCTCATTTTGTAAATGTACTTTGCGCTGGTTTTATTAAACCACCTCACCATGCATCATTGGCTGTTTAGAGTCCTCTGCCAGTGCAGACTGGGTTTGAGAGAACAGTGCTGGTTGGCTCACTGTCCAGTTTTTCTCTCACATGAAAAGTCAGTCAGTTCTGCTCAAGCCTTCAGCCAGCTGTGAATGGATGGAGAATCCTTGGATGGAAGAACCCATGCCTGGCATTCTGAGGGTTTTTCCACCAATAATTATATATATTCTCCGCTCTGTACCTTCCTGCTTGAATCTTAGCTGAAGTGATGAGCAAGTGGCTATTTCCAGCCAGCCCCAGCTCTAGCCATTCAGTCAATAACATGGAATCCTTGAATTTGAACTTGGGTAGAACATTGCCAGCTTCCACTCCCATCAACTTTACATATTGTGCACCTGTCAACATAGCCAAAAATAACTTGTCATCTCCCCAACCCATTTGCAACACTACCAGTCAGTTACAAATAATTTCACAGCATAATTCCTCACTTCGGTAATTGTGGGTTAATTTAATAAAATCAAGTCCCATTGCCAGTAGTTGCACTTTGAGACTTTTTTGACACAAGGTGTTATAAAATGCAAATAACTTTACCTTAAATGCAAATACAAGTACTTGATGTTTAATTCTCCATGTAACTAATGATTGCTTTATTTTTCATGTCAGCAAACTACTGAAATACGCAGCAAGACTGCAGCTCCTCTTGGCCATTGCCATGGCGGCCTTTGGATTAGTGCATTTGTACAGGGTTCCTTACTTTGTTACACTTTCATTAGTTTTACATGCACTTTGTTGCCTGGTATAAATGACCATGCACCATGATGACTTGCCAATTCAACTCATTACACAAGCAACATCCTATGTATGTTTTGTATTTTTTTAAATGTAATGGTGCTACATAATTGTGTTCAGTCATTATTGGCATGTCTTTGCTGAATTGTTACATGATGTAACTTGTTAAAAGTTCTCAGTATTTGGAAAACTTAAAAAGATAATGTACAGGATTTGCTGTAAAAATAACATTGAAGCTAACAGCGGTCATTGTTATTTCTGTGCAAATCGTAAAGCAACTTATGGCGAACACACATGAGCAGTTAAACGTGGAAATCCAGAAGTTGCTGTACGAGACGCGATCCCCCTCCACGAAGACGGCATCTCACTGTCTGGCTCCCCGTTCAAACGAATGGAATAGTGTGAAGTTCCTCCACTGACGTCATAGATACGGACTTAATCTTGCCAGAAAAAGTTAGGGCTTGTCCATTCTGATGTAAGTACCCTTTTAACGGCGTGGGAAGTCTTAATGACTGCCAAACAACCTTTCTGGCACTGCAAATTAACTTTAACAAGGGTGGAGTCTCATTCCATCAGATTTTAATTGTTGTTGGACATCTGAAAAAAAATTTAAATAATTTTTTTTTTTACCTTTCCTTTCGATCTCTTTTATCCCAGTCTCTTAATCCGATCTTTCTCACCCTCTCTTCATTTCACTTCCTGTACCTGATTTGACATTTAATTCACTATTCTAACCCACATTTCCTGATTTAGTCTCTGCGCAGCTTATTAACGATGCTTCAGTCTGATTGTTTAAGGGATACACAGCTGCTTGCCCTGTTCACACAGGTCCCAGATACCCTATAGAGGGCGTAATGCTTTTTGGCTGTCTGATTTAGAGGAACTTGCCGTGCAAAAGCTCATAGAAAGTCTATGGGCAAGTGCAAGTCTAACGAACGGTGAGTGCCGTTCTTTCGTCGCTCACAGCAAAATCCGGCCCATTACTTTATCTCTGGTTCTGTAAAATTCTAATGTTCTTGCTGTCAATGAAAAATCCAGAGTATTATATCTTTAAGTCCTCTTCAGGATGTTGCTCTGAATTAGATTGCGCTCCAGGTACATTGCCTTGTGTGGTAGCCTTTTTTTAAACTGACCATTTCAGGGCTTTTATACATAACACCTTTGACCACATTCAGACATCTCCAAAGAGACTTGAATAGGTTATGGTTGCCTATAATAATGATTTCAGTTTAAGAAATCCAAAAAGGTGGTTTTGAATTTTGGGGATTCTAGCTTCAACTTGCCTGAATAAAGAGAGCTTAAGAGAATTTTGACTGTCAGAAGCTTGCACCTTCAGCTGTACACTGTACAACTGAAACCCCAACCCACTAACTTCAACTCCCCTCACAGTCAAGTTATTCCAGTTTTTAGCTAAGCCTCTCAATGGTGTACTGTATATTAGGCAGAAGAATGGTGGTAGGACCACTTTAACTATAGGGAATTCAGTAAACTAAACTCCTTGCTCGAAGAGGGAAATGGCAGAAGGAGACAGCAGTAGAGGAATTCCAAAGGGTGAGAATGGGAAGGGAGAAAACAGGGCCCTAAAATTATACCATGAGATACTAGCATGCAAAAGCATAAAGTGTTTGTCTGAAATTGTTCTTACTATTTTAATGAAGTCATTAAATATGTTAATGCATCCACTAAAATAACAAACGGAAGAATTTCAGATGCCCGTATTTAGCTTTTGTACGCTACTATCCAATAAAATTGGCAGATCTTCCCCTGAATCTAACACCACAGAGTACTTTGTGCAAAATAAAGCCAAATTATTGTCGCCCTAGTATTGATATTAAGAAGCTTGCATCCCTGTGCTTGGGAAGCAAGCATGCCAGGTAGTTTTTGAGAATGTAATCTTTGCAATGTTATCCTCCAGAACAGGAGCAAAAGTAAAATGTTTGTGATGTATAAAAAAAAAATCAAAATTTAACGAATGTGTACGATAACACTTGAAAAGTTATTTTTAAAATTCACTAAATATTTTTAAGTTTAGATGTTATCAAGTGGTCTACAAAAAATTCTTTAAAATTAAGTTGTCTTTTTTCCAAGCATTTTCTTGCCTGTGTTGAGCCCCTCATTTACCTCTGGTGGAGAGGACGGGCAGCAGCCTGCTCTCAGGCTCCACGAGTCCTTCTTAGTAAACACTCAAGGTACAGATGAGTGAAGCACATTGGCTCTCTCTTCCCCTCGGGGAAATACCTCTTCTGCAGTGTCATCTCTAACCATATATTCACATGTCCAGCTGACAGCTGATATTATTTAGATATCTGGAAAATAATTAAGGCATCAAAACTGTACATCTATTAAAAGAATAAAAGCAAAGATTAGAGTCCTATTAATATTCTCCTACTAAGCGTCACTTGACATAGTGTGCACATTTTCATAAATACATATATTTACAAAGAATGCTGAAGACATCTAGAAACAGAGCAGCATTACTGCATCATTGAAATTCCTTGAATCCAGCATTAGATTCCTGCAAATTGGATAAGGGAATTTCATTGAACTCAGTAGTGCTCTGATTACAGATCTGATTAGGATTGGGAACTCATTATGCTGGGGAAATCTCAGGTTTGTAGGCAAGTCTAATGACTCATGTTGCATGATAGTACCCTAGCCTACTGTGTCACCAGACCATCCTCCCTATTTTTTTTTTAAGTGATTTTGATTTTTTTTCCCCCAAAATCAACTGAGTATATTCTGATAGCTTCTTAGTGAATGTGGTGTTATTTCTACGAAGGACAGTTTTTCGCATAACTGGCACAAGCTCATTATAACACTTCTGAATTTTTAGTGCGCAACCTACATTTAGAAAATGGCAGCTTCACATTTTGATGAAAGGTAAAGCCATTGTCGCATGATTTTCTACCCATTTTTGCACTGATATCCAACTAGGGGAAAATCGGGACCCCGTTGTCATCACAACCTGTAGCTGACTCTTGCACCAAAGTATCAGTAGATCAAGTGACCAAACATCTGCAGGTTTTAAAGTCAGTGCATAAGTTTACATGTGCTTTGACCGTAATATCACTGTTGTGACTTCTTGAGACACAAATTTTGCAGTGGAACCAGTTCTGTGATCTAATCATTTTGAAAGGATATTTGTGAAACGTGTGTGATGCAAACACTTTTGTAATCTATTTAGTGATGTAAACAATGTTGATTTTGGAACAAAATTGTATCAGTAATGTTTGCAAAGTTTATACAATCTAATGATGTACAGTTTCTAACTGTGAAACGGTTTGTGTGCAGACAATCAGTTGTGGTAGTAGTATGTATTTAACCAAAAAGTCAGAAATGTCATTTTTAAGAATTAAACCTAATTAAAAGACATTAAATTATGCAGTGTATTTTGTACTATTTCATTTTATGATTCAATTGCAAATCAGAAGAGTGACTTGTTTCTAAATGCTCAGCGCTCACAATCAACATTCCTCAAACCTTCAATACAGTATAGTTTCCTGAACTCATTGAGAAGCTGGATTTTTGTGGCATATCCATTGAGCTTGTGAACTGATATGTGACTTTACTCAGCAGGCACAAATGTTGAGTCACAATAAATGTACATTTTTCTATTGCAACACCTACATGAGCTCATAGGGAAGCTTGTTTGGTCCATCCTTTTTTATTATTTTCATTGATGATTTACTGGATGTCATCAAAAATGTCTCTTTGCTGATGGCACCACTCTCTACAAGCTCCTCAACTGAAACACAAATGATCATCAATCACTGCTGACAAACGTAGACGGAACTGGTCAGTGGAGAGCAAATTTTATCTTGCCTTTGATGCTGAGAGGACTAAGTCAGTAACTCTGCTGAAGAAAATTGACCACGATGGTCCTCATTCATCTCTACTTTTAAGGTTGGAATGTTGTTTTTGGTTACAAATATTCAGCTCCTCTTTCACAGTTGTTGAAGATGGTTGGCAGAAGATCAAAAATTCTCAAGAAAACTTGGAGCTACTTAAGTTCAGAAAGAGATAATGCTATTTGTTCTTTGATGGAAGAATTTTTTGCTGCCTCAAACTGGGAAAATTTCTAATCTTTTTTAAATATATATGATTAAATGGACAGTGTTAATGTGAAGTAAAAATTGGCTATAGATAGCTATATCCAAAAAAGTTCATTTTTCTTTATATCAAAGGAGTAGCCAATGCAGGAAACTCCTGATAAAGCCACACTTTTAATGCTGGTTTCCTTTGTCGGTGGCATGGTCTGTGTTCAGAAACCAATGTAAGGAATCTTATCTCCTTCGTCAGGTGCACGTTCACTACTCACCTGACGAAGGAGATAATCTCCGAAAGCTTCCTTACATTTGTCCACCCCAGTCAATCACCGGCATCTCCACATTCAGAAATCAAAGTCAAGTTAGGTAGTTAGGGCATGTCTTTCTTTGAAATGTTGATTTGTGCAAGTTGGCAGACTGGGGAAGTAAATGAATTCATTATCTCCAGTAGTTGACCCATCAGCGGATATTCTTGAGAGGAAAATCGCTAATGTGATTAACACCTATAACAAGAAAAGCTTATTTTAGCATTAAAGCACTGTCATAACTGCTCGACTTTAGTTCAGGTTTCAGTTTCTCGATTGCCATTTGGACACTGCAGAGGGCAGGAATATTGACTCATCCATGTACAAACTTTGCATTTGAACACCCACAAAAGATTGTCCTCCAAAAGTCTTGCAGGTTATAAGTACAATCTGAAGAAGGTATTCTTACCTTTTGTGCACTCTCCGATATGACCATCATTCAGATTCATATTTCTGGAAGGAAGAGATGGTTCTCTTCAAAGTAAAATTGTGTACTGCTTTACCAAATAGAATCTGGCTTGAAGTACTTGCACAAAGTAAGCTGGTGCCATCACTGGAGCTGCAGTTATGCAACTGTTGAAATTCTGCTCCACGTTAAGTTCTTCTAGGTTAATAAAGTACAGTTTCAAAACAGGACCAAATGGAATTATCTGTTGTTTATAGATTCCCGGATAATGCATCTGCTTCTGGACATTGTCCAAGAGAATAATATAACAAGGAAAGTCATTGAATTTCCATGTTGCTTATGCTATACAGTGCAGTAATTGGAAATCTGTTTGAAAGGCAGCATTTGCTCAGGCATTGATTATTAAACCTTTGGCTTGGGATGGAGACAAATGCCACCCTACCAGTTCCTTCACACAAACCCCCACTAAAAAACAAAGCATGCATAGAAACACCAACTAGTATCCCTAATCCCTGCAATCTGGAGGGAAGACTGCAGCACACTAGAAATTGCTCACTGTTTTAGCCACAACCATTAATTTTAGGAGAAAACGCCTCACACATAATACATTTGCTTAACAAACATCTACCACTATTCAGTATTCAAGGAAGTAATGCACTTACAATGATCAAAAAACACTTGCACACTCTGCTTTTCGTCTCACTATTTTACCAACGAACACGGAAAAAAGTTAAAATTCACATGCAGAGGCCGTGCGAATAGGAGTATTGGCAAGATGCTAATGGGCTTGTCGGCCACCTTGCCTGTGGTGCAATAGTGATCTACCTGAGGATCTCCATGCTACTGGCTTCCAGGCATAGCTTCAATTACTGGGTTGGGGAAACTACACCACCAGGACCAGCTGGCTGACAAATTTCATATCACCCAACATGACTACATCTGATATCTTCACATCTGTCACTTCAACCAGGAGCCTACCATATTCTGTAAAATCCAACTCAAGCTGACTGTTAGAGCTGTCGACAGTGTAGAGCCACTCCAAAGGCACATCTTGGCCTTTAAAACCATCACTTAAAGCATCCATCCATTTATTTGCTGCTTTAGGCTGATTCAATTTTGTGTCCCTGGTGATTTGAAAAGAGCTATTTATATTGCTGTCGCCTCATTGATGGATAAATTCTAAATCAAAATCAAAATTCTAGATCTGTTAGAATCAGCAGCTGCAGATCTATGCAAATTAATGGGAATATGGTTTTAAAATTTATATGTGGCCCAAGGCTCCATGGTGTGATCTATGTGTTCCACAAAGACAAAAAGCTTAGATACCCTGGTTAATTTGGTGCACTGATCTCTCCTAGAGAGCTGAATTCAAGTTTCACCCAGCATAAACAGGATAAGACATTGCAATGTGCAAATTAGCTGTCATATTTATCTACAGAGCAGTGACTAAAAAGTAATTAATTGATTGTGAAGCACTTTGGAACATCCTGAAGATGTGACAGCTGCTACAATAAATGCAAGTTTTTTTTCCCCTTCCGTATAATGGGCTGCATTTTGCTGCGAGCGGCGAACGAACAACTTAGACTTGCCGTTGCCCATAGACTTTCCATGAGCATTTGCACGGCAAGTTCCTCTAACTTAGAGAGCCAAAAGGTGCGGCGCCCTCAACAGGGCATCTGGGATCTGTGTGAACAGGGTAAGAAACTGTGTGTCTCCTTAACCAATCAGATTGAAGAATCGTTAATGAGCAGCGCAGACTGAACCAGGAAGTGTAAATTAGAATAGTGAATTCAATGTCTGATGAAAAAAATTATTTACATTTTTTTAAATGTCCAACAACAATTAAAATCTGAAGGAATGAGACTCCACACTTGTAATAGTTAATTTTCAGTGCTAGAGAGGTTGATTGGCAGTAACTAAGAATTACCACACTGTTAAAAGTGTACTTAGACTTGAAATGACTTGACTTAACTTTTTTTGGTGAGGTTAGTTCATATCTATCAGGTAAGTAGAGGAACTTCACGCTGTTCAGAATAGGGAGCCAGACGGCGAGATGCCATATTCGAGCAGCTTTTCAAGGAGCATCACATCTCGTACAGCAACATTTGGATTTCCACATTTACTGCGCACATGCGGAGCATTCGCTGGAAGTTACTGTCCGATTTGCACATGAATAACGGTGAGCGCTGTCAGCCTCACTTATTTTCACAACAAAATCCAGCCCAATGTCTCAGTTCTCAGGTTAGTTCTTCCTAAAGTAGCAGAAATACTTTCATTAGTACTTTTAGTCCCCATTTTAATTGGAGACACAATTACAATTAAAATCTTACACTTAGTGTGAGTATATTTTACACCTTAACAGAATATTAACAGAATTCTCAGTTTTTAGTTGTTGCTCTAGAATTTGTCCCATGAATGAAGAGGACCCAAGTAATTCACCTGGGTGCCTGGCACTTGTAAAATATTCAGTCCATCCTCACCTTCAAATTTGAGGTAAGTGTTTGAAACTTTCTAATAAATGCACTCTTAGAAATGTACTTGTTGTAGCACAAATTATAATCAGGATTTCCTACATGGCTGAAGTGATACTCTCCCATTTTTATAGGAATTTGCCAAACTATATGGGGGTCCCCCATACTAAATGAAAATGTATCGGGCAGGATTTTGCTGTAAAAATAACAGTGAGGCTAACAGTGCTCACCGTTTTTTTATGTGCAAATCGAACAGCAACTTCCAGCAACAGCACGCGCGCAGTTAAACGCGGAAATCCGGAAGTTGCTGTCTGAGCTGCCCTGCTCCTCCAAAAGCTGCATGAAAATGGCATCTCGCCAGCTGACTCACCATTCAAATGTATTGAACGGTGTGAAGTTTCTGTATTTACCTCATAGACAGGGACAACTTATCAAGAAAAGCTAGGGCATGTCCATTCCAGTGTAAGTACCCTTCTTGTAATAGCATGGTAAGTCTTAATTACAGCCAAACAACCTCTCTGGCACTTAAATTAACTTTTACAAGTGTGGAGTGTCATACCGTCAGTATTTCATTATTGTTGGAGATTTTTTAAAATTTAAATAGTTTTTTTTGCTTTTTCTTTCTGTCTCTTTTATCTTTCTTATCTCTCTTTTAATCAAATCATGCTTTTATTTTGCTTTCTGTACCTGATTTGACATTGAATTCACTATTCCAACTGACATTTCCTGGTTCAGACTGCACAGCTCATTAACGATTCTTCAATCCAGTTCAGGAGATGCACAGTTGCTTGCCCTGTTCACACAGGTCCCAGATGCCTTGTAGAGGGTGCCATGTTGTTTGGTTGGTTGGCTGACAGCAACTTGCCGTGCAAAAGCCGATAGAAAATCTACCGGTAAGTGCAAGTCTAACGAACGGCTGGCGCCCTTTGCCCCTTAGTTGGTCATCTATATTATTGTCATCCTTTATAAGCGTTCCTGAATTTAACTAGCAAGATCATTTTTGTTAAAAATGCTTAAGTTTGAACAGTAATATTTTGTTTGAGATTATTTTTTGCTGTGTTCTCCTTCTCCCCAACTCAAAGTCACTGCCCACTTGAGTGTGTGCCATCAACACACAATCCACGTCGACGTCCTGGAGCAGAACATCAGATAACATAAGGAAGAATGTCATACCAAACGTCTGCTCTAAGGTTGCTTCTCACTAATAGTTAGTGATCTAAGCTTTCTGACCACCTCCTGATAGCTCTTTGCATCTGGCATGGACAGGACTGAAAAAGTACTTGGGGACTTGCCCCGTTACATCCCTCTCCCCCTCCTCCCCCAGCAGGGTAGCCTAGGAGTACATAACGCATCCGCTGATAGGGATTTGTGCAGTTTTTTTAATTCATGCATGGGATGTGGGCATCACTGACAAGGCCGGCATTTATTGCCCATCCCTAATTGTCCTTGAGAAGGTGGTGGTGAACCACCTTCTTGAACCGCTGCTGTCCGTGTGGCTTTTTGTAGTGGGATTGTACAACTGAGTGGCTTGCTAGGCCATTTCAGAGGGCAGTTAAGAATCAACCACATTGCTGTGGGTCTGAAGTCACATACAGGCCAAATCGGGTAAGGATGGCAGGGTTCCATCCCTAAAGGACATTAGTGAATCAGATGGGTTTTTATGACAATCCAGTAGTTTCATAGTCACCATTACTGATACTAGCTTTTTATTTCAGATTTTAAAAAATTATTTAGTTGAATTTAAATTCCCTAGCTGTTGTAGCAGATTTTGAACTCCAGGCCTCTGGAGTACATAACCACGATGCTACCTTACCCTTAGGATGCTCTTGGAATGCGGTCCTGCACAGGCACCCGGAGCAGCAACAATAACAATTTTCTAAAAAGTTTTTCAATTTCTGGGCAGTTTGGGGGCTGCCTATTTCCTTCCTCTGTGTCAGGCCTGCTATAGCAAGTTCAGCACCACTCACTAAGCAGAGCCCAGGGTGCCTATCTCCCACAAACCGATGATCCCCTGGGCCAGAAAGTCCCTCACCAGAGATGCTCCCCATTTGGAAAGTCTAGGCCATAAAGCGTAAAATATTGTATAACAAGGGACATGTTATAAAAGGATATGGGAAAAGGGCAGAATGAATTAGTGTGGACCCAACATCGCACACGGCGATGGGCTCGTTGTCTTCTCCTGTGCTGAAAATTCTGTGATCAGGCTGTTAGATATCAAGTAAATATTTTGTTACAAATCAGTTATTAATTGAAGATGAATTTGTTGTTAAATGACTGTGTGGGTGAATTAACGTACTTTCAGAGTGCTGGATGACAAGTGCGGTTGCATTTTTCATTGGGTGGTTTTCCCTGGTTCTTTCGAGACAATTGAAGAATAGTTGGAAGAAGAAAGCGCAGAACTCCACCTCGAACATAGTGCGACCCCTGTAAGGACGTACTGTGCAGGTGTGACTCTTTGCGCAGAGCCTGTATTTTTCAGCGCGGATCGATAATGCCCTTTTCTACATTCCTGTGTTCATAAACTTTCCTGCATTAAATGCTCACAACTCGAGCCTGTCAGGGGCCAGAGTGAAAACCGAGTGGGAGTGGACTCGGAGTATTGTTAGATATCAAGTAAATGTTTTGTTACAAATCAGTTATTAATTGAAGATGAATTTGTTGTTAAATGACAGTGTGGGCGAATTAACGTAGTTTCAGAGTGCTGGACGATAAGTGCGGTTGCATTCCAGCACTGGGGCTGGGACGTATCCATTACGATCATTTTAATATTAAGGGTATTTGTGTGATAGTTCTGACAGTAACAGGAAATCAGAGCAACAAACTGGAAGCAAACAATTCCACCAGATGAGATTCGAGTTGCGCTGCGATCGGAAACCTATTTCTTATCCTTTGAGAATTGATCCACTGTAATAATACTACATTCTTTTGAAATTACGTGTTTTGACTTTATGAAGGCGAGCTCAATGTATTTATTCATTCATATATTTACTTCGAAGACCTGCTTTGGTGGAATTTGAACCTTAATGTTTTGTTGTGTTGTTGGACGCAGGGTTGAGTCGAGAGCGAGTGCTGTCCCTGGTCCTGACTGTAACCCTTCACACACACTAACCTGAAGAAGTTAGTTCTTTAAAGTATTTTTAAAATGTTCCGTGAGAGCATTCAGTTTTAGATAAGTCTATGTTCAGGTTTAAAACTCCCATTTATTTGTGACAACTATTCCGCTGTGATATGTGGAAGTTTATGGACAGCCAGACTGTCCCAGATTGCCACATCTGCACCCTTGAGTCACTCCAGCTCAGAGTCCTTGAATTGGAGTGCGAGTTGGAGATACTCTGACACATGGTTCAGCATGGGAAGGAGGTCCCGTCGACTCTAGTCCTATCCAACAGGTACGATGTACTTGCTACTTGTGAGGGTAAGGATGCAGGCTGTGGGGTGGACAGCCAGAATGCTAAACATTGCACCAAGGAGCAAAATAGAAAGGTTGTAGTTGGAGGGGATTTGTTAATTAGGGGGATAGATGGTGTCCTCTGCAGTCACGACCAAGAGTCCAGGAGAGTGTGTTGCCCACCTGGTGCGAGGGTAAAGGACATCTCAGAGCAACTGGAGAGGAACTTGGAAAGGGAGGGGGAAGATTCAGTTGTCATGGTCCTTGTTGGGACTAATGATATAGGGGGAAAAAAGGAGGTCCTGCTAAGGGAATATCAGAAGCTAGGAATTAAATTAAAAAACAGGACCTCATGGGTGGTAATCTCGGGATTACTAGCCGAGCCACGTGTTAATTGTCATAGGGATAAAGAGATCAGGAAGGTGAATGCGTGGTTGAAAGACTGGTGTGAGAAGGAGGGGTTCCATTTCATGGGACATTGGCACCAATATTGGGACAGGAAGGAGCTGTACTGCTGGGATGGGCTCCACCTGAACCGGAATGAGACCAGTTTCCTAATGGAAAGAATAAATAAGGTTGTCAATAGGACTTTAGACTAGTAAGACAAGGGAAGGGATCTGGGGAAGATAACATAAGTCTGAAGAAAAAAGAAATAGGAAATGAGAGTAAAGTAAAATGGGATTGGGGGTAATATATTAGCATGGATTAAGGATTGGTTAATGGACAGAAAACAGAGAGTTTCTTGTGTCTTCACAGTAGAAAACACAAAAAACATACCGGAAATAATGGGGAACCAAGATTCTAATGAGAGTGAGGAACTTAAAGTAATTAAAATTAGTAAAGAAAAAGTACTGGAGAAATTAATGGGACTAAAAGCTGCCAAATCCCCTGGAACTGATGGCCTACATCCTAAGGTTTTAAAAGAGGTGGCTGCAGAGATAGTGAATGCATTGGTTTTGATCTTCCAGAATTCCCGAGATTCTAGAACAGTCCCCGTGGATTGGAAGGTAGCAAATGTAACCCTGCTATTCAAGGAGGGAGAGAGAAAACAGGGAACTATAGGCCAGTTAGCCGGACATAAGTAATATTAAGGTAGAAACAGAATCCAAATGGATTGAGACAAAGGATAAGAAGGGATCGATCATGTTAATAGATATATTCTACAGATCACCTAATAGTGGAAGGGAAGTGGAGGATGAAATATACAGACAAATCTATGAAATTATCAAAAAACATCGAATGATAAGCATGGGAGATTTCAACTACCCCAAATAAACTGGCAAGAATAGATAGGGAAAGGAGAAAGGGGAATTAAGTTTTTATAGTGTGTACATGACTACTTTCTTACCCAGTAGTCGAGAAGCCAATAAGAGAGGAATCACTGCTGGATCTAGTAATGGGAAATGAATCAGAACAGATAAGAGAAGTAAGCATAGGGGAACATATAGGCAATAGTGATCATAACATAATAAGGCTTAAAATAATAATTGAGAAAGACATAAGTAAGACAAAGACCAAAGTAATAGATTGGATAAGCTCATTTTGAAAGGATGAGAATGGAACCAGGGCAGGTGAACTGAAAAACATTTTGACAGACAAAGAAATGGAACAGCAGTGGGTAATATTTAAAGCGGTGACCAACGAGTTCAGGAGTTGTATATTCCTCTAAAAAGCAAGAACAAACAAGCCAATAATGAAACACCATGGATGACTAAAGAGATATGGGTAAAATTGAAAATAAAGAAAAAGGCATACTTCAAGTATACAGACAATAAAGGAGAGGATGACAAAAAGGGAAGACGAAGAGGTTAGGAAAGAAGTCAAAAAACAATTAGGAAAGCAAAGAAGAACTACGAGATGAAATTATCAAGGAATATAAAAATAAATAGTTAATCATTCTACAGAAATATAAATAACAAAAGAAAAATCAGAACAGGGATAGGGCCACTAAGGGATGCACAAGATGAATGCACAGGTAATGACAGCGAAATGGCAGAAATATTGAATAGTTACTTTGCCTCAGTATTTACCAGGAAGACTAACAAGGTGAGCAGGATATTAGAAGAAGAGATCAAAAAAGATATTAAAATATTTAAGATAGAAAGGGAGGAGATAATTGATAAACTAATCAAACTTAGGGAGGATAAGACCCCTGGTCCAGATGGATTGCATCCGCAAATATTAAAAGAAGTTAGGGAGAAAATAGCAGAGGCACTATTACATATATATAAACATTCACCAGAAAAGGGAATAGTGCCAGAGGACTGGCGGACAGCTAATGTTATTCCTGTATTTAAAAGGGGAGATAGAACAAGTCCAGTGAACTAAAGACCAGTTCGCTTAATGTCAGTGGAAGGAAAGATGATGGAATTTTTACTCAAAGATGTAATAGAAAGACATCTAGAAAACAAAAATATAATGAAGAATAGTCAGCACAGATTTCAAAAGGGAAAGTCATGCTTGACCAACCTTATTGAATTCTTTGAAGAAGTAACAGAAAAAATAGACCAGGGTAATGTAGTAGATGTAATATATTTGGATTTTCTAAAGGCCTTTGATAAGGTACTGCATTGTAGACTTATGGCTAAGGTCAGAGCATGTGGAGTCAGGGGACAGGTAGCAGAATGGATAGCAAGTTGGCTACAAAACAGAAAACAGAGAGAAGGGGTCAAGGATAGCTACTCAGACTGATAAAAGTTGGGAAGTGGTGTTCCACAGGGATTGGTGCTGGGAGCACTGTTATTCACAATCTACATTAATGATTTAGATTTGGGAATCCGAAGTACAATTTCAAAATTTGAAGATGACACGAAATTGGGGGTGGGGGGTGTAGTTAATACAAAGGAGGAATGCGTCAAAATGCAAGAGGACATTAATAAACTTACAGAATGGGCGTGTAATTGGCAAATGAATTTCAATATAAAGAAGCGTGAGATGGTGCATTTTGGTAGGAAGAATAAGGAGGCCACATACTGCGTGGATAATAAGAGTCGAAATGGGATACAGGAGCAAAGGGAACTAGGGGTACAGTTAAACAAATCACTAGAAGTAGCAATGCAGGTTAATAAGGTCATAAAAAAGGCTATTCGATCACTAGGGTTCATTTCTAGATGGATAGAAATGAAAAGCAAAGCAGTTGTGTTAGACTTGTATAGAACCGTGGTTGGACCACACTTGCAGTGTTGTGCACAGTTCTGGTCTCCGTATTACACAGAGGATGTAGAGGCATTGGAGAGGGTGCAAAGAAGATTCACAAGGATGATACCAGAACTGAGAGGATATCCTTAACAGGAAAGGCTGAACAGGCTGGGACTCTTTCCCCCAGAAAAGATTAGGCTGAGGGGTGACCTGACAGAGGTCTTTAAGATTTTGATAGGGTAGACATGGAGAAAATGTTTCCAGATTATGGGGAGTCCAAAACTAAAGGTTATAAATATGAAATAGTTGCTAATAAATCCAAAAGGGAATTCAGGAGAAACTTCTTTACCCAAAGAGTGGTAAGAATGTGGAACATGCTACCACAAGGAGTAGTTCAGACAAATAGCATGGATGCATTTAGAAGGAAGCTAGATAAGCACATGGGGGAGAAAGGAATAGAAGGGTATCCTTCTATGTGTTAGATGAAGTAGGGAGGGAGGAGGCTCGTGTGGAGCGTAAACACGGCATACACCAGTTGGGCTGAATGGCCTATTTCTGTGCTGTAATTTCGATGTAACTCAGTATACACTATTTTTTTCAATTGCAGAGTTTCCAAATGATTCTTTAAGCAGGAAAATCAAGTTACTTGTATCACCCGAGGCACATTGTCAGAAAGCACCGCCAGTACACTCTTCAAGAAATTCTATGTGTCAGTAATACGTTTTATCTCAGTGCTGCGGCGCCTTAAATTCCCAATACACTCTTGATGTAAAACAAATGACCGACAGAGAATTAACATTTTATTGAAAACTGAGAAGAACTGGAAAACAAGAGCGGTTTGGAACTTTGGTGTGAGTACGCTGAACACGTTTTATAAGGAATTGTTGAGCAAATAAAATAACATGCTGGGATGAGGCCCTTGACGAGTTGACGGTACTGCTCGAGAAAGTTTGAGGAGCCAAATAAAAATAAATCAGTAATACATAGATATTAACTGCAGCTTGTAGAACAAAGGAAGGGGAATCTATGTAGCTCTCTGTCCACATAATCTATAAATTAAATATGCCAGGGTATTTGACAATCAGGAAGGACAGGCAGGAAGGAAGGGGAGGTGGGGTGGCTATGTTAATAAGGGAAGGAATCACTGTAATACAGAGAAATGATATTGGGACAAAAGATCAGGGCAATGAAACAGTTTCGGTAGAGATAAGGAATAATAAGGGGGAAAAAACACTCGTGGGCGTAGTATATAGGCCTCCTAATAGTTGCAACTCTGCTGGAAGAAGTATTAATCAGGAAATAGTCGGGGCATGTAATAAGGGAACAGCTATAATTATGGGGGATTTTAACTATCATATTAACTGGACAAATCAAATTGGGCAGGGCAGCCTTGAGGAAGAGTTTATTGAGTGTATTAGGGATGGATTTCTTGAGCAGTATGTAACTAATCCTACAAGGGGGCAAGCAACCTTGGACCTGGTCCTGTGTAATGAGCCAGGATTAATTAATTAATGTCCTAGTTAAGGATCCCCTTGGAATGAGTGACCATAACATGGTTACATTCCATATCCAATTAGAGGGTGAGAAGGTTGGTTCTCAAACAAGCGTACTGAGCTTGAATAAAGGAGACTATGATGGTATGAGAGCGGAATTGATTAAAGTGGACTGGGAAAATAGATTAAAGGGTAAGACGGTACATGAGCAGTGGTGTTCATTTAAGGAGTTATTTTACAACTTTCAAAAAAAAAATATTCCACTGAGGAAAAAAGGGTGTAAAAGAAATGACAGCCATCCGTGGCTAAGTAAAGAAATTAAGGATAGTATCCGACTAAAAACAAGGACATATAAGGTAGCCAAACTTAGTGGGAGGATAGAAGATTGGGAAGTCTTCAAAAGACAGCAAAAAGTAACGAAAGGATTGATTAAGAAAGGGAAGATAGATTATGAGAATAAATTAGCAAAAAATATAAAAACAGATAGCAAGAGTTTCTACAGTTATATAAAAAGAAAAAGGGTGGCTAAGGCAAACATAGGTCCCTCAGAGGATGAGACCGGGAAATTAATGGTGGGAAACATGGAGATGGCAAAAATGCTGAACAAATATTTTGTTTCAGTCTTTACGGTAGAGGACATTAAGAATATCCCGACACTGGACAAACAGGGGGCTCGAGGAGGGAGGAGCTAAATACGATTAAAATCACTAAGGAATTGGTACTCAGTAAATTAATGGGACTCAAGGCGGATAAATCCCCTGGACCTGATGGGTTACATCCTAGGGTCTTGAGGGAAGTGGCAGTAGGGATTGTGGATGCTTTGGTAATAATTTTCCAAAATTCTCTGGACTCAGCAAAGGTCCCAGCAGATTGGAAAACTGCTAATGTAACACCCTTATTTAAAAAGTGTAGTAGGCAGAAGGCTGGAAATCATAGACCAGTTAGCCTAACATCTGTGGTGGGTAAAATTTTGGAGTCTATTATTAAGGAGACATTTGGATAAACATAATTTAATAGGACAAAGTCAGCATGGCTTTACAAAGGGGAAGTCATGTCTGACAAATTTGCTTGAGTTCTTTGAGGACATAACGTACAGGGTGGATAAAGGGGAACCAGTGGACGTAGTGTATTTAGACTTCCAGAAGGCATTCGACAAGGTGCCACATAAAGGATTATTGCTCATGATAAAGAATCACTGGATTGGGGGTAATATTCTGGCATGGGTGGAGGATTGGTTATCTAACAGGAAGCAGAGAGTTGGGATAAATGGTTAATTCTCGGACTGGCAACCAGTAGCCAGTGGTGTTCCGCAGGGGTCGGTGCTGGGTCCCCAACTCTTTACAATCTATATTAACGATTTGGAGGAGGGGACCGAGTGTAACATATCAAAGTTTGCAGATGATACAAAGATGGGAGGGAAAGTAGAGAGTGAGGAGGACATAAAAAACCTACAAGGGGATCTCGACAGGCTGGGTGAGTGGGCGGAGATTTGGCAGATGCAATACAATATTGGAAAATGTGAGGTTATGCACTTTGGCAGGAAAAATCAGAGAGCAAGTTATTATCTTAATGGCGAGAAACTGGAAAGTACTGCAGTACAAAGGGATCTGGGGGTCCTTGTGCAAGAAAATCAAAAAGTTAGTATGCACGTGCAGCAGGTGATCAAGAAGGCCAACGGAATGTTGGCTTTTATTGCTCGGGGGATAGAATATAAAAACAAAGAGGTATTGCTGCAGTTATATAAGGTATTGGTGAGACCGCACCTGGAATACTGCATACAGTTTTGGTGTCCATACTTAAGAAAAGACATACTTGCTCTCGAGGCAGTACAAAGAAGGTTCACTCGGTTAATCCCGGGGATGAGGGGGCGGACATATGAGGAGAGGTTGAGTAGATTGGGACTCTATTCATTGGAGTTCAGAAGAATGAGAGGCGATCTTATTGAAACATATAAGATTGTGAAGGGGCTTGATCGGGTGGATGCGGTAAGGATGTTCCCAAGGATGGGTGAAACTAGAACGAGGGGGCATAATCTTAGAATAAGGGGCTGCTCTTTCAAAACTGAGATGAGGAGAAACTTCTTCACTCAGAGGGTAGTAGGTCTGTGGAATTTGCTGCCCCAGGAAGCTGTGGAAGCTACATCATTAAATAAATTTAAAACAGAAATAGACAGTTTCCTAGAAGTAAAGGGAATTAGGGGTTACGGGGAGCGGGCAGGAAATTGGACATGAATTTAGATTTGAGGTTAGGATCAGATCAGCCATGATCTTATTGAATGGCGGAGCAGGCTCGAGGGGCCGATTGGCCTACTCCTGCTCCTATTTCTTATGTTCTTATAAAAGATGCCTTTAAATAAAGAGAAGTTGTTGCATTTCTAGAAGAGACCTAAACACTAAATGATAGAATAATGCTTGTTTTTTTTATTTCATCTCAGCTCGGATCAACACAAACTAATGTATTGTAAACCAAAATTCTTCTGTTACTTCCGCATCTGACACGGGTGCCACATTCTGATTGATGCTGTGTATCTCTGTTATTTAACAATTTTTCATCAGTAAAATACAAGTTTCAAATGAGAAAATTTAACTTGTTTAAGCCCATAGAAAGTGCCGTTTTAACACGGCCATTCGTGAAATAAAAATGTGCAGAATCATTCTTCTTTCTGTGATTAATAATCATGGCAAAATACAACATATGGCTGGGGATTTGGGCTGCGGCGCTGGCCACCCACGACTTTCTTATCCATTAAAATTTAATGGGGTGGGGGAGGACTGTGAGCTGGCGAAGGAATAAGCGGAAAACCTCACAGTGACAATCGTTGGTGCGACTATAAAAAGAGGTCAATACAGGTGAAGTTTGGTTCCTTTACTTTCAGTCCAGGTATTCGAGAATGGTACCGTCCTCCAACCTAACTCAAGAAGGAAAAATCAATCAAACTAAAGACATGCGTCGTTTCAGGAAGAATACTAACTTTTTAAAGGGCAATTGGAATGGATAGACCCGCTTGCATTAAGAAAGAGTTTTGAGAGATCCATTTTCAGAATTTGTCTATTTGGAGGCAAAAAACAAGTCAGGAATGCGGTCAGTAATCCAATCACACGCCGTTTTATTCACTATCCAAAAGGGCAAACTACCAGCAGTTTTACTCGAGAGTGTGCCTGAATTTGTACTTCTACTGTGGAGTCGTTGCAAAGTCAGTTTGGATGCACAGCTAGGCAAATATAACTCAGAAAACCGCCCAGCCTACTAAAGCGCTGAGGTTTGAGGTCCCTTTTAGGAAGCCCTCTCACACCAGTTGGAGTCCCCAAAACGTACAGAATAAACCCAGACTGCAGTGAAATCAACATTTTTGCTTCTGCGACCAAAAGATCTGGTTAACCCCGTTTATCACGGCTTCCCTCAGGTTTAAAACCTGCTAGCTATAAAAATCCAGGTTTGAGGTTACCAGAAAGGAAGAATTTGCATTTATAAAGCGCCTTTCAGGGCTTCACAGTCAATGCATTACTTTTGAAATGTTAAAACTATTATTTCATAGGCAAGCACGGTTACCAGTCTCACCGACAGCAATAAATGACCAATGGATCTGTTTTCGGGGCGTTGATTGAGAGGTAAATTATGCTGTTTTAAACATGGTGGCATGGGATCTTTTATCTCCATCGAGACACGGTCTCCATTTAATGTCTTATCTAAAAGGCAATACCTCCACAAATCAGATTCTCGCTGTACTGTACTTAAGAGTCAGCCTGGATTATGTAATCATGTCCTGCAATGGTACTTGACCCGCGATTTTTTGATCCAGAGGTGAGAGTGCTACCGTTGGGTCAAGCTGATGCTCGTGTAAGTAGGCTGTAAAAATTGCCACGGCTTGGAAATAACTATTAAAATTGAGTATTAAATTTCAGGTTCTGGAATCTCCTATCTGGTTTAATGTAGTTGAAGGATCATATTTTCGTATGCAGACATGTAACTATTTCAGTCTTGAATGAAATTAGGGTTAGTTTATTCCCTGGAGTTTCTTATCAGACCTATTGAAATATCATTACTCTGGTACACTCTGCTAACGTCACTAACACCCACACAAACCGCCACAGCTATAAAATAGAATTAGCTGCAATACAGTCAGAGGCATTTCCAAGCTGCACAGCAGAGTAGCGCTAACTCAAGTTCCCTCTTGGGTCTCAAGACAATCTGTGAGTATGAAGATCTACCTGCTTCATATTCACCCGTTTTATTTGAAGTTTGTATGATATAACCCTTCTGATTTTCTTTCCAGTAAAATCCAAGCTCTATCATGCTGAAAGTGCAGGTTTTTACTTTCTGTCTAACTCTCACCCTCGTGACTTTGGTCCACACAATTCCCCTGGAGTCTAAAGATGCTTGGAAATCTTTGGAAAACCCGAGAAACAGGGAGCTGGTAAGAGTTCTAACAACCTAAATCTGCTTCTCGTTTCCGCAATCTGCCCGGTAAAATGCATGTGTAGGACCAAGTGTCATCAACTAAGTAATGTTAGTTTACTATCTTGTACATATTTGGACTGATTCACTGTGGTTTATTTTTGGGGATTAAAACAACTTTTCTGTTAGGAAGGCTAGGGATGTATTCACATATCGTCCGGCAGAAATATTTTACCGCCCTTAAAATTGTCAAATTATTATTAGGATTAGATTAATTTTTGTTTGCTGAATTGGAATTTTTAATAAGGTCTGTCTGTACCTGTATTATGGAAGAAAGAAACGGCTACAGCTTTTATCAGAGGGAAGATATTTCTGTTATACAATTCTGTGACCGTTTAATTTTTACTTACCATCCACCAAATCTTGAGTTCCTATCTATTAAGGTGATAATCAGTTGATATGCTGTATGTATTAGAATCATGCAAATACTGTGTACACGTAGCCCTGATATAAGGACATCCCTTCTGGATAAGAACATATCCTTTTTTGAGGAGGTAACAAGGAGGGTCGATGATGTAGTGTACATGGATTTTAGCAAGGCTTTTGACAAGGTCCCAGATGGCAGACTGGTCAAAAAAGTAAAAGCCCATGCGATCCAAGGGAAAGTGGCTAGTTGGATCCAAAATTGGCTCAGTGGCAGGAAAGAAAGGGTAATGGTTGACAGGTGTTTTTGCGACTGGAAGGCTGTTTCCAGTGGGGTCCCACAAGGCTCAGTACTAGGTCCTTTGCTTTTTGTGGTATATATTAATGATTTGGACTTGAATGTGGGGGGTTAGATTAAGAAGTTTGCAGATGATACAATTGGCTGTGTGGTTGATCATGAGGTGGAAAGCTGTAGATTGCAGGAAGATATTAATGGACTGGTCAGGTGGGCAGAAAAGTGGCAAATGGAATTCAGTCCAGAGAAGTATGAGGTAATGCTTTTGGGGAGGGCAAATAAAGCAAGGGCGTACACAATAAAGGGGAGGATACTGAGAGGAGCAGAGGAACAAAGGGACCTTGGAGTGCATGTCCACAGATCCCTGAAGGTAGCAGGACAGGTAGATAAGATGGTTAAAAAGGCATATGGGATACTTTCCTTTATTATCTGAGGCATAGAATATAAGAGCAGCGAGGTTATGCTAGAACTGTATAAAACACTGGTTAGGCCACAGCTTGAGTACCGCATACAGTTCTGGTCACCACATTACAGAAAAGATGTGATTGCACTAAAGAGGGTACAGAGGAGATTTACGGGGATGTTGCCAGGGCTGGAGAATTTTAGCTATGAGAAAAGATTGGATAGGCTGGAGTGGTTTTCTTTGGAACAAAGGAGGCTGAGGGGAGATTTAATTGAGGTATATAAAATTATGACGGGGCTAGATAGAGTGGATAGGGAGGACCTATTTCCCTTAGCAGAGGGGTCAATGACCAGGGGGCATAGATTTAAAGTAATTGGTAGAAGGAATAGAGGGGAGCTGAGGAGAAATGTTTTCACCCAGAGGGTGGTGGGGGTCTGGAACTCACTGCCTGAAAGGGTGGTAGAGGCAGAAACCCTCAACTCATTTAAAAAGTATTTGGATAAGCACTTGAAGTGCCATAACCTACAGGGCTACGGACCAAGTACTGGAAAGTGGGATTAAGCTGGATAGCTCTTTTTCGGCTGGCACGGACATGATGGGCCAAATGGCCTCCTTCTGTGCTGTAATTTTCTATGATTCTATAAGAACATAAGAAATAGGAGCAGGAGTAGGCCATAAGGCCCCTCGAGCCTGCTCCACCATTCAATAAGATCATGGCTGGTCTTCAACCTCAACTCCAATTTCCAGCCCCATCCCTTGATTCCCGTAGTGTCCAAAAATTTATGGATCTCAGACTTGAATATAATCAATGATTGAACATCCACAGTCCTGTGGGGTAGAGAATTCCAAAGATTCACAACCCTCTGAGTGAAGACATTTTTCCTCATCTCGGTCCTAAATGTCCGACCCCTTATCTCGAGAATATGACCCCTAGTTCCAGACTCTCCAGCCAAGAGAAACAGCCTCTCAGCATCTACCCTGTCAAGCCCTCTAAGAATTTTGTACCTTTCAATGAGATCACCTCTCATTCTTCTAAACTCTAGAGAGTATAGGCCCATTCTACTCAATCTCTCCTCAAAAGACAACCCTCTCACCCCAGGAATCAATCTGGTGAATCTTCATTGCACCCCCTCTAAGGCAAGTATTTCCTTTCTTAGGTAAATACTTATTGACTTACCCTTGGCTCTCCTCCTTGTCTTGTGATTTATAAAAAGTGTAATCAAGTCTCAGTTATCTGCCCTGTTATATTCATGATGTGGAGATGCCGGTGATGGACTGGGGTGGACAAATGTAAGGAATCTTACAACTGTTGGACTATAACCTGGTGTTGTAAGATTCCTTACATCTGTTATATTAAGGTCTGGATGTATGCAGGCAATTGCAGGACGGGAATTCGTCATCTAATAATAAAATTAAAGCATTGCAAACTTATTTCTCACAGGACACTTGTTGAAGGTGCTCCATTTCATTGCGTTTCATCCTTTGACGTCGTGCTCGAGACAGTTTGTATTTAGATAAGTTTGATTTGTCCGAATTTAATAGACCATTCGATCATTATTTCCTGGAGTAATATTTGCAGTTAGATCAGACAGTGAATAATAAAACATCTTGCAAACGAACGGATAAGTTAATCATCTTAAACTGGAGCTTTGGTTCTTTTTCTCTCTGTAGTTTTTCCGTACACTTCAGGCTTATTTTTCTGGGAGAGGTGTTGATGTTGGAAAGTTCTCCAAGTCTTTCAGGATGGACAACAGGAGACCATTGGTCGCAGCCTCTCTTTACCCGGACCACATCTCCTCTGCCTTTTCAGACTATGAAGGACAGAAAGATTCCTTTGCAGCGTTCTTGAAAGGATGACTATAATGATATCTAATAACATCATCTGATTATCTCAGCAGTAGCCTAGAATTAATTACTAATCAACTCAATAAAGTCACGATCTCCTTAACGTTACGCTCACAGTCTCCTGTTTGCGTCGTCTTTTTCTTTTGTTTCAATTTTGTTTCTTTAAATTACCATACGCATTTCATGTAGTACTTAATGGTCCTTACCTACTAAGAATTCAATTCGAGACGTTACTTTCTGTATGTTTAGATGGTATTTTGCTTTGATTTATGTCCCTTTATTTTACTACAAGCGGTCAGATTTTTATTTGTCTAGCTGTAAATAAATGTTAAGCAAGTGTAAATAAATATGTAAAATCATGTCAAGTTCGTCCTTGTTCTTTCTTGATCTCTCGTGTTTCTCTGCGCTGCATTATGCTGATTTTTTTTGAGGGAAACAAAATTGAAGATAATAGCTTGGTGGGGAATTTAGTGATGATATCAATAAATATTGAGAGATCAGACTGTGTCAGCTTAGAACAGGTTCAAACCGTTAAAGGTAAAGTTAGGACCGATATCAGAAAGAGTCTTCACACAAAAAATGATCAACATACCAGAAGTGACTAGATGGAGTAATGGAGGTGAAATCCCTAGAAACATTTATGAACCAATTAGATGCTCAAAAAGTGGTTGTGGAGGGGGGGGTGGGGGTGCTTTATAGAATCATAGAATCTTACAGCACAGACGGAGTCCATTCGGCCGTTCGTGCCTGTGCCGGTTCTTTGAAAGAGCTGTCCAATTTTGTCCCATACCCCAGCTTTTTCCCCATAACCCTGCAAATTAGTCCTCTTCAAATACATGTCCAATTGCCTTTTGAAAGTTCCTGTGGTATCTGCTTCCACTACCTTTTCAGGAAGTGCATTCCAGATCTTAACAACCCTCTCATAGAATTATGGAATTGTTTCAACATGGAAGGAGGCCATTCGGCCCATCGAGTCCATGCTGGTTCCAAGCAAGAACAATCCAGCTAGTCCCACTCCCCCACCATATCCCCGTAGCCCTGCAATTTTTTTCCTTTTAAGTACTTATCCAGTTCCTTTTTGAAAGCCATGATTGAATCTGCCTCCACCACCCCCCAACCCGGCAGTGCATTCCAGATCCTAACCACTTGCTGCGTAAAAAAGTTTCTCCTCATGTCACCCTTGGTTCTTTTGCCAATTACCTTAAAATTCACCTGTGTGTGAAAACATTTCTCCTTATTTTCCCTCTCGTTCTTTTGCCAATCATTTTAAATCTATGACCTTTGGTTAGTGACCCACTTGCCAGAGAAAACAGTTTCTCCCTACTTGCTTTATTAAAACCCCTCAGAATTTTGAATACCTCTATTAGATCTCCCCTTAACCCTCTCTGCTCTAAGGAGAACAATCCCAGCTTCTCCAATCTTGCCACACAACTGAAGTCCCTCATCCTGTTAAACCTCTTCTGTACCCTCTCCATTGCCTTGATGCATGAATTTAGATGGGCCAAATGGCTTTCCTCATTGATAACTATTTTATGATCTTGTGATCTGTAATAAAGTGAATTGAAATAGGTACTTGAATTTGTTTGGGGTGAAAAGAACCCGTTGTCTTGGTACTATAATTCATTGTTTTATTTCTAAATAAATCCCATTAACATAAACTGCCAGCTTTTTCCAGGTTAGAGTGGGGTGCAATGGTTTATGATGTTTTATGTATATGGAACTGATTCCATATCACCAATTGGCATCAAAATTATCTGTGCTGGTTGTGGTCCATCATCTGTTCCATTCAGCCATTTCCTCCTTCAATTCTTTTCTTCTTCACTTCGATACATGGATAGATAGGTTGGCAATTTACTCGAATGCCTCCACGGAAGCTACACTGCAATTGACTAGTGGTAAATGCAAGAGAATGGCCGAAGGAATGAGCCTCCTTCCTATATTCCTCCCTCACTGGGGGGATGGATTCAGCCTTCATTTGGTGCACCTCCACAGTGGCATGGCTGAGACTAGTGCCTCACCATGGTGTGGTGTATTGAGGCTCCAACATTCTGCACTCCCAGAAACAGAATCACAATACTTGAATCGGAAACCTTTCTTGGTTGCAGTATTGTATCATGATTATGAACACCATGGTTTCCTTGCTGGCATCAAAAGGCACGTTGGAAATAGTAAGCTTGACATTCTTGTGGGCATATGGGACTTAAAGGTGGTCATGTAAAGATGTTGTGAAATGAATATTGCATTTTTTTAAACATCAGACTGTTCCTTTTATCAATGAATAAAGTGGTTGGTTTCATGGCCTTAATTATTTATCCAGGTTACTATGAAATCTGCTTCCACCATCCTTTCAGGCTGTTCATGCGAGATCATAACAACTCACTGCATAAAAAAAATTATCCTCATCTCCCCTCTGGCTCTTTTGCCAATTATCTTAAATCTTGGTCCCTCCTGCCTTTGGAAATGGTTTCTCTTTATTTGCTGTATCAAATATAATTTTGAACACCTCTATTAAATCTATTAAATAAAATAATGGGGCATCCAAAACTGCGCACAGCACTTTAACTGTGGCCCAACCAATGTTTTGTACAAATTTATCATTACTTCTTTACCCTTGTATTCTATCCCATTTATAAAACCCAAATGCTGTTGGCCTTATTGTGGCTTTCTTTACCTGTACTTGCACTTTCAGGGAATTTTGTATTTGTACCCCTAGGTGTCTCTGTTTATCCACACCCTTCAACTTCTTTCCATTCCTTGTTTTTTCCTTCCAAAACATATTATCCCACCATTCAAATTGCATCTGCCCATTATGCTAACCTGTCTATCCTCCAGGAGCCTTTTGCAGTCCTCCTCAATGTTTTGCATACCCCATACTTATGTGTCATCTCCAAATTTTGAGATTTTGTTCCTTAAGCCCAAGTCCAGTCCATATACACCAACAACAAAAGTGGCCCCAGCACTGACCCCTGTGGTACATCACTTCCAAATCTTCTCCAGTCCAAGCTACATTTTACACTTTACGCTAATTCTTTGCATTCTGTCCATCAACAAACTTTCTATCTATGCTGCTACATTTCCTCTTATTCTATATGCCTGAATTTTTCTAACAAGCCTCTTGTAAGACACATTATGGAACATCTGTAAATCCACATACAGTGCATTTACTGCATTGTATTCTTTTGTGAAAAACTTGATACACTCAACCAACAAACCATTTCTCTGGAGACATGTGATTTGTATTTATATCTCTGCAGATTGTTTGTGTAAACTTCAGTTCTATTGTGCAAATTATGTCTAGTTTCTACATTTGCACAATGTATTTAATTGTATACTAATGACTCTCCTATGGCCTTGCTCATGGTTAGTCTGAGGAAATGGTATCTCGTTTAGTTATGTTTGTTCTAACAGGCTGAGAGGGCTCTCTGGAGCAAATAAAAATAACAAGCATTGCCATTAAAATGTTACCCATTGATTTCAATGTGTTGAGGATGTGACAATATTAATATAAGGATTTTAATAAATACTGGTCAATCTCCCATGGCATTGTTACTGTTGGTTGGAGGAAATTGTGTTTTTTAGTTGTGTATGTTGCAACAGTGCAAGAGAAATGATAATGCCACCTCTGGAACAAGCAAGAGTAACAACACTTCTTCTAATATTGTGGTTTTTTACAGGCAGAAGTGCTGCCTCTGGAGGAAATAAGAATCATAAGCATTACCGACTACAGTTTTATTCATTGATACCTGTGACCTGGGAGTGTTACAGCATTATCTATTGATTTCATATTTAATTGCGTGTTAGAATCATAAGGATTTTAATATATGCTCGTTGATTTCCTATGGAATTGCACCTCAGAAGTCAAGGTCAAGTCTAGTCCTCAGGTGTAGTGGGATGTGAGAGAGGGAGATAATTGGACCAGGATGCACAAGTGTAATTCAGTTTCATTTTAAAGTCAGAAATTCTGTCCTTATTTTGACATAATACTTTGATTTGATATTATGTGTCGTTAAATATAAAAACTGACTGGAAGCAGAGAAGTAGAGTTGCTTGCAGCACAGGGGTTTCTCTGCAGTACAGGCTGAGGAGCTGTGAGATGCTACAGTGCCACCACTGGTGGGAGGATGTGATTACAATGTGTGAAGTTTACATAGGCAGTTTCCATTGTCACTGTGGACAATGAAAATTATCCTGAAAAAATGACACAAGGGGCCCGATATTAGGAGGGCGGCGGGTTCGCAGCGGGGGGGTCAACTGGGTGTGTGGGTAATGCGCCCAGTGAAATCGGGGTGCTCCACATGCAATCGCAGGCTAATTGCAGCCGCTTACCTGTGCTTCCAGGTTTCACGCTGGAAAGCTGCGCAGCGGGCGGTCTGCGCATGCACAGCATTGGCTGTCAGCTGGAGGAGCCCTAT
Source organism: Heptranchias perlo (assembly GCF_035084215.1). Lineage (NCBI taxonomy): Eukaryota > Metazoa > Chordata > Chondrichthyes > Hexanchiformes > Hexanchidae > Heptranchias > Heptranchias perlo. Next base: position 67,664,322 of record NC_090331.1, on the reverse strand, counting down.
TTAAAGGGGCAGTCCTCCACTGACTGATGCTGCAGGAAATAGGAAAAATTACAGCATGGAGCAGCCCAGGGAGAAGGCTGCTCCCAGGTTTAATGATGCCTCACTCTAGGTATTATTGGATGGGGTGAGGAGGAGGGGGAGGAGAGAGATCTATCTCATACTCACCCTATCATGCATCTCTTTCACGGTCAGCCTCACCCAACCTGCCACTACCTGTGCTGCAGCCACAGGGCATGCATCACATATGTGCAGTAGGAAGCGTAAGGCAAACGTGTTGTGAGCATAAAGGGGATGCACAAGGGTGTTTGAGGGTTTGTCATGATTTTTACTTATATTTAATTTCTGATGTCACACTACTGCCACGTCTTTGTGAATCTTGTCTGGTTTGTGCAATAATGCCCTTTCCTGAGGATCACTATGAAGACCCACAACTGATGCCACCCATTGTGTCACTGCAGAATGGATGTAGGTGTATTTGCAGGTCTCTTTTGTGCAGGTGACTGAGAGACGTCGGCGATGTCCCCGGTGGCACCCTGGAAGGATGTGGAGGAGAAGTTGTTGAGGGCAGTGGTGATTTTGACAGCGACAGGTAAGAAGATGGTGCTCGGGCCAGCCGGGAGCAGCTTGGCATGAAGGAGGCTGCAGATGTCCTCGACTACACGTCGAGTGACTCTGAGCCTCCGTGTGCACTGCTGCTCAGAGAGGTCCAGGAAGCTGAGCCTCGGTCTGTAGACCCCGTGGCGAGGGTAGTGCCTTCTGCGAAGCATCTCTCTCTGTGGTTGCCCTCCCTCCTGCTGAGCAGGTGGATGTGTCACAGCACTGTGTTGTGGGGCAGAGGTGGACGGCGATGCTGTTCGTCCTCCGAGGAGGTCATGACTGCAGCTACGGTGGCTCCCATCTGGAAGATGTACGTTTGAGGGGGTCCGCAAGGTAGGTACATGTGTCTGGACACCGAGGTAAGTGTGCAAGTTGGTGAATTTTATTGTTAGGGGGAGGATGGTGGAGGCCAAACTTTGTCCAAAGTGACAGAGTGGCCTCCTGCAATGGTAAACAATTTTACAACACCAAGTTATAGTCCAACAATTTTTATTTGAAATCTACAAGCTTTCGGAGGCTTCCTCCTTCCTCCAGACCCTCACTCCTGCAATGAGTGAGGGTCTCCCCCCCCACCCCCCCCACCCCCCCCACCCCCCCCACAACCTGCAGCTGCCACTGGCTGATGGCTGCAACACGTCCATTCCAACTGGGAGTGTTTCCCCCAGTACGGGAAACAGTCCCAGTTGTTTGGAAAATCCCACCCCTCTTAAAGTATCATGTTAATCAGGTCTCTAATGACCTGAAGTACCGAAATAATTACCTTAAGTGGCATCCCACGGCTTTAATTGCCGGCGGGAGTCCCACATGCGGGGGCTGCGTGCGCATGTCAGCGCATCACTGGGGATCCCGGAAGTGGGCGGGTTGGAGCCGGGCTCCAGACCCGCCCCGGGAATCCCCGATTTTCACAGCCCCCCCCCCCCCGCCACGAACGCACCCGCTCGGGGGTGCGAAAATCGAGCCCAAGAAATCTGTGCAGAAGTATGATTTTTAATATACAGATAGATGCAGGCAGTACAGTATTATTAGGCTTGTCTGAAAACTACATTTCAAAGAAATCCAATGGTTATGGGACCTAATAGGTTAAATACTGGAATTTGACACAAGGCTGAAGTTTTTTTCCAATTCTGGTACTTCATCAGATAAAAAATCCAATTTCTTCCCTGCTTGTGGGAGGTGATGTAAGACCATATGACAGACCAGTACAGCAAATTTTACAAATGGACAAAATCAACTGAGTTCACCAAGTCAGAAATCAGGACTTTTGTGGAACTACCAAGACTGGTAGTTATATTCATTGAAAGGAGTTTTCAGTAAGTATAATTGGGCCATTACAGACCTTCTCATTGTATGCATGTGTATAGATATTGTACTTTGAATATTTGCTAGATATGTCTTTCATATTGCTATCTAATTGTAAATAAATACACGGTCTTGTGGTAATACTCACCTTCTCAAAAAGAGTTTGGTAGCATAGCATGAGACTATCTTAAATCCAAGTAGGGTAATCTTATTTTTGGAGATAATTGATAATTTCTTAGATATACACCTCTGCAATGTCCAAATATAAAACAGAAATATAAAACATGGCTCCATTAATATAGCACCATTAACACAGAAAAACATCAAACGTGCGAAGATACTTCACACACATGTGAGCAGAAATGAACGCTAAGCCAAGAATGAGAGATTAAGAGAGGTGGCCCAATGGTTGGTCAAAGAGCTGGGTTTTAAGGAGGGTCTTAACAAAGGAGAGGGAGGTGGAGAGGTAGACAGATTTAAGAAGGGAATTCCAGGAAGTGGTACCTAGGTGCCTGAAGGCATGGCAGCCAATACTGATGCAAAGGGAAGAGAGGCTCCACAAGAGGGCAGAGTCAGAGGAATGAAGAGTCCTGGGCAGGAGTGAGGTTGTCGGACTGGAGGATGTTACAGAGATAGGGATGGGTGAGGCCATGAAGGGATTTACATACAAGGATGCAAAATTTAAATTTGAAACACTGGGGGACTGGGAGACAATGTAATTCAATGAGGAAAAACGTGATGGATGAATAGGGCTTGGTTTGGGATAGGATATGCGTAGCAGATATTTGGATGAGTTGAGGGTGGAGGATGGGAGGCTGACCAGGACAATATTCCATCAGGAAGAAATCAAAATTTAGAGGAATAGCACTCACGGATAGGTAAACAAAAGATTGAAGTAAACTCATAAAGGATGCACCTAAGAATGGTTAACTAAAAGGGCATAAACACAAGAGACAATAGAATATAGGGGCACATGTGATAAATCAAAAGCAAAAAGGGGTCAAATTAGAAGAGTGAGATTTAAAGGGGAACATAACAGAGAAGTAAAAGTAAGTCATGAGGTGTGCTTGCTGTAGGATGTTTATGAAAGAAAAATCCATGTTTTATTCATGGGCTAAAAGGTATGAAAATTGCCCATTAATCAATAATCTTAAAGAAAAGGTTATAGAATCATAGAATCATAGAAGTTTACAACATGGAAACAGGCCCTTCGGCCCAACATGTCCATGTCGCCCAGTTTATACCACTAAGCTAGTCCCAATTGCCTGCACTTGGCCCATATCCCTCTATACCCATCTTACCCATGTAACTGTCCAAATGCTTTTTAAAAGACAAAATTGTACCCGCCTCTACTACTGCCTCTGGCAGCTCGTTCCAGACACTCACCACCCTTTGAGTGAAAAAATTTCCCCTCTGGACCCTTTTGTATCTCTCCCCTCTCATCTTAAATCTATGCCCCCTCGTTATAGACTCCCCTACCTTTGGGAAAAGATTTTGACTATCTACCTTATCTATGCCCCTCATTATTTTATAGACTTCTATAAGATCACCCCTTAACCTCCTACTCTCCAGGGAAAAAAGTCTCAGTCTATCCAACCTCTCCCTATAAGTCAAACCATCAAGTCCCGGCAGCATCCCAGTAAATCTTTTCTGCACTCTTTCTAGTTTAATAATATCCTTTCTATAATAGGGTGACCAGAACTGTACACAGTATTCCAAGTGTGGCCTTACTAATGTCTTGTACAACTTCAATAAGACATCCCAATTCCTGTATTCAATGTTCTGACCAATGAAACCAAGCATGCTGAATGCCTTCTTCACCACCCTATCCACCTGTGACTCCACTTTCAAGGAGCTATGAACCTGTACTCCTAGATCTCTTTGTTCTATAACTCTCCCCAACGCCCTACCATTAACGGAGTAGGTCCTGAGGAAGGTACAAGAATTTACAAGAACAGACACAAGTTAGTTGATTATTGAGGGCAAATGGATAGTATTAGACTTGGTAAGTGAGTCATCACAGGTCAGTGAAAGGTCCAGGCTATCACCAGACTTTGAGAACAAACCATCAGGGACCAGAGCAAGAGCCCAAGAAAATCAGTGATATGTTCGCCAAGTTTAGGAGACGTATATGGAGGGAAGTCAAAGAATTGGTGATAGTAGATGGAATAAAGTTGATACAACTCGTAAGATAGCTTGCAAAGCTACCCAAGAGATCATATTAATGGCTAGATACCAGGAACTAACCAAAAGTGATGAAGGAAACAAAGTCTCAGAAGAAGAGGTAGCTAGAAAAAGGAAGGATAGTTTGGACTAAGAAGCAGTTTGCAAGTCACATGGAAATTGTAGTCAAAGAGGTATCTTTGCTCAGGGAAGTGGATAGCTATGTGAATCATAAAGACAATATCTATAGGATGTTGAGTTCCCCACCTGGAGCTAGAGCTCCAGGAAGTTGAGGGAAGTTCAGAAGGGATACTGAAAGGGACAGGAAGGGACTCAGTGGTGATAGCCCATGTTGGGATAAATATCATTAGGAGAAATAATACAGGTTCCTGAAAAGGTGCAAAAACAAGGTTGTCTCAAAACTCAATCATAGAGGATGCAAAGTAATGTTCTCTGGAATACTTGCAGAGTTAAGGAAAAGCAGGGAGTTCACCAAAAAAATTGAAGATGCTAATAAGTAGCTGACAACACGGTGGGAAAATAACAATGTTACTTTCAAACAGAACTGGGAACATTTTCAGGACAAAAATGACTGGAAAGCAGGTCTTTGAGAAGTGATATTTTTGTGAAGATACATAAGAAAAAGGAAACTTTTAGAAGGGGGTCAGCTTTGTGCAGAGAGGGATCAGCACTTGGAATGGACTTCCCAGATGGAGGCGAGAACCCTGGATGCATTTAGGAAATAATTGGATGCTGCAAGGGCAGAACTGTCGAATTCTTCTGGATGGATGAACTAATATGGGACAAAGGGTCATCTATAATTATTTTGTGATCGTGTCAGGAGTAAGCACTCACAGAATTGGATACAACACATAATGACATGTACACTAATTGAATCAAACAGTGAAATTGATAAACACCCACTGGGTGGATTGCAATGACTCACCTCTCGTTTTCCTCACCAATGTTTCCTTTAATTTTATATTTTTAGATATTATTCCCGACAGTGAACTGTTGCAAGCCAACTGGCCAATTAAGGCCCCATCAGTCTCATCCCAAATATCAGTAAAGTGATTGCAGCAATCATCATAATGCCTTCAAGCAGCACATACTCCCCAATAACCAATGCTCAGTTCAAGTACCGCCTGAACCACTCAGCTCCAGATCCCATTACATCCTTTCTATAGAACTGGATGCAAGAGCTGAATGCCAGAGGAGAGATGGGATTGGCTTCCTTCAACATCAAGGCAGCATTCGACCTCGTATGACACCAAAGAACTTTAACAAAGCTGAAGTCAATCGGGGTCATGGGGAAAACTTTCCAGTGGCTAGAGTCATACCTGACGCAAAGAAAGATGGTTGTGGTTGTTGGAGGCAGTCATCACAGCCCCAGGATTTTACTGCAGAAGGTACTCAGGGATGCATCCTTGGTCCAACCATCCCTCTGTCATAAGGTTGAGGCTGTTTGTTGATGATTCCACAGTATTCAGTTCCATTCACAACTCCTCCAATAATGAAGCAGCCCATGCCAGCATACGACGGGACTTGGATGATCTCCAGATTTCGGTGGATAGGTGGTACGAATGTTACCTGCCACTTAAGTGCCAGGTAATGACTATCTTGAACAAGAGAAAGCCTCAAGCGGGCATAATAGATGCCATGGCACTATTCAAAGAGAAGGGGAGATCTCTCAGTGTCCTGGCCAACATTTACCCGTCAACCAACACCTAAACCAGATGATCTGGCCATTTATTTAATTGCTGTTTGTGGGAGCTTGCTGTGTGTAAATCGGATGCTGTGTTTCCTACAACGTGACTACATTTCAAAAGTACTTAATTGGCTGTAAAGCACTTTGGGACGTCCTGAGGCTGTGAAAGGCGCTGTATAAATGCAAGTCTTTCTTTTTTTCCCCTTTCTCTCAGGACAACCAGGGATGAGCAATGAATGTTGTCTTGCGAGAATCGCCCACATCCCGAGAACAAATATATAAAAACAATCGATAGTACCAGTCTCTTCAATTATACTTAAGACTTTCCATGACCTGAGTCACAGGCTGGTAAAAATACCAAATGATTTTGCCAATTTACTTATTAAAGGCAGATTTCTGACGTTTTTAATTTGACATTTTAAGTTTATTAGTTTTGAAGAAAATGCACAATAAAGTACAACAAAAGATCACGTCAACATTTGAACTGGGTGCTGTGCACGATAAATTGTCAGATGGATGAGGAACAATCAAAAATTAATTTATAAATTTCTTTAGAGATTAACGTTTAAAAGTTCTCACATACGAACCCTGTAGCGATTAAATTTACTCGATGCAAAAACAAGATTGGATGGAACAGAGAAGGACGCCATCGCGCACTGGGAACTAAATCGCGGCCTCGAATCTCCGCCGGCCCGTTTAAGTGAGCGAACCGATCGACCGACGGACCGTCCGCCTCCAACTCGTCCGACCTCCGGGTTCATGATGTCGGGTTTCAGTCCCGAGCTCATCGACTACTTGGAGGGAAAGATCTCGTTCGAGGAATTTGAACGACTCCGAGAGGAGAGGAAAGTCCGAGAGCGGGTGAGAGGAGAAGGATTCGGACTCGAGCACTTTTTAGTCTTTGCAATGTGGGAAAGCAAATCGGCCAGTCTGAGCACAGCACGATCCCTCAAACAGCAATCATATAAATGACCGTGGGAACAGCAGTCGGCCATTCAGCCCCTCGAGCCTGTTCCGTCTTTCAGTGAGATCATGGCTGATCTGTGACCTAACTCCATAGCCCCATATCCCTTAACACCTTTGGGGATAGACCAAAGTAAGAGCACATGGAATTGGAAGTAATATACTGGCATGGATTGAGTATTGGTTAACAGACAGAAAACAGAGAGTAGGAATAAACGGGTCTTTTTCAGATTGGCAGACTGTGACTAGTGGGGTACCCCAGAGGGCAGTGGAGGCTCAGTCATTGAGTACATTCAAAACAGAGATCGATAGATTTCTAGATATTAAAGACATCAAGGGATATGGGGATGGTGCAGGAAAATGGCGTTGAGGTAGAAGATCAGCCATGACCTTGTTGAATGGCGGAGCAGGCTCGAGGGACCGGATGGCCTATTCCAGCTCCAATTTCTTTTGTTTTTAACAAAAATCTGTCAATCTCAATTGACATATTGAACTAGCATCAACTGCTGTTTGGGAAAGAGAGTTCCAAACTTCTACCACCCTTTTTGTGGACAAGTGTTTCCTAACTTCACTCCTGAAAGTCCTGGCTCTCATTTTTAGGCTATGTCCTCTCGTCCTACACTCCATAACCAGTGGAAATAGTTTCTATCCACCCTATCAGTTCCCCTTAATATCTTGAAAACTTTGATCAAATCACCTCTTAATCTTCTAAAATCCAGGGATTACAACCCTAGTTTGTGTAATCTCTCCTCGTAATTTAACCCTTGGAGTCCAGGTATCATTCTAGTAATTCTACGCTGCACTCCCTGCAAGGCCAACATATCCTTCCTAAGGTGCAGTGCCCAGAACTGCCCACAGTACTCCAGGTGTGGTCTAACTTCTATCCCCTTGTATTCTAGTCCTCCAGATATAAAGGCCAGCATTCCATTAGTCTTTTTGATTATTTTCTGTACCTGTCCATAACATTTTAATGATCTATGTACATGGACCCATAAGTCTCTTTGGACTCCACTGTTTCAAGCTTTTCACCATTATAAGGTACTCTGATCTATCCTTTTTAGGTCCAAAGTGGATGACCTCACACTTGCCTACAGTGAAATCCATTTGCCACAGTTTTGCCCATTCACTTAATCTATTAATATCTCTGTCATTTTATGCTTCCAGCTGCAAAGCTTATAATGCTGCCTACCTTTGTGACTTTGGCAAACTTGGATATGTGGCTCCATATCCTGTTATCTAAGTCATTAATAAATACAGTGAATAGTTGAGGCCCCAACACAGATCCCTGTGGGACACCACTAGTCACATCCTATCAATTTGAGTACCTGCCCATTATCCTTTCTCCAGCTGCTCAGCCAATTTCCTGACCAGGTCAATAATTTACCTTGGTGACAGAGCTGGGCTGATTCATTAGTATGTAAGTATAATGTATAGGTAGGTTTAAATGATGTGAAAATACTGTGATGGAAAAGTGCTGCACAAAGTAAATGTGACATTTACAAGAAATGTGTGTTGCATGCAAGATTTTAATTTATTATTATAGATACATCATTTCCGTGTAATTTGGAGGGACCTTGTATCTCTGATACGTGCTTCTGTCCTTGGATGAAATTAGGAAATGGGTAGACAATATAAAATGTAAAGCATTTAGGAATGGGGACAAAACGTGTTTTTCATTTGGATTATATGCATTTTGTGCTGAATCTGAAATATAACTGAATGTAAAGTGATTTGGTCAGTTAAAACTTTACTCAGGGTCTCTTGAATTGGGTATCTTTTATGTGAGATAACAGGTAGCTTCAAATTGCTAGTGAGATGCTGCACTGTGAAATTTTTATAGTTGGGGATAGGAAAAGAAATGGATAATAATATGCATCAAGTGCAATCTTTTTTAAAGTCCTTTCATATATGATTTTTTTTGCCATGAGTAAAATGTGATGAATGCTAAGTTTTTTTTTTAGGAAGCCATAGGTGATGGGGTGACTGAAGATGAGGGAGAAATCACTGCAGCAGAAGATCAGGATGGCCCACCCAAAGCGTCAAAGAGCCGTGCCAAGCAACAGGCAGACGATTCAGGTAGATTGTTAATCTAATTTAGAAAAAGGTTGATTCATGCCAGTACCACTTTTCAGGCAAGCTGGTGTAGATGCTCGGTATAGTAGATACACAGAATGAAAACTTAAAAATGTTCTAACTTATTCACTTAAATGTTACAATTTGTGTATTGTAAGTTATTATTTGACAAAGATTCAGCTCTGCTGTGATGTGATGTGGATTACATTTGTAGTGTTTACATCTGTCTGCGTGATGTTTTTGATTTAAAACCACAACTTGCATTAATATAGTGCCTTTAACGCAGATAAACATCCAAAAGTTCTTCACAGTGGCTTAGAAAAAATGGACGCCAAGCCTAAGAAGGAAATGTTAGGAAGTGTGAGCAAAAGCTTAGTCAAAGAGGTGGGTTTTTAACGAGGGCCTTAAAGGAGAAGGAGATGGAGGAGTTTCGGGAGGGAATTCCAGAATGTGGGGCCAATTCAGTGATTGGGTAGAAGCACAGGAGACTGGAGTCAGAGGAATGAGAGTTTGGGGGGGAGGATTGTTGCAGGGAAAATGTAGAAAGCAATACTTCTACTTGACTCTACATAATGTTTGGAAGGAGGGTAGTGAAAAATGGAGTTGAGCTGGTCCAGAGTCCCATTTTAAGGAAATGCCGTAAAGGGGTATTCCCCTTTAAAGACGTTTCGACATTTGTGCGCACTGACATTGATCAACATCCCAGTTTTTAGAGCTTAAGACCATTCCCCCCCCCCCCCCCCTCAGTCGAACAAAACGCCCACCTTCTCGAGTGTGCTCTCAACCATCTCTCATTGATTGAAACTTCACCGGAATATTTGTGTTACTGTTTTCATCATACCATTCAGGCCTACTTTAATGCATTTACTTGAAAAAAAATAGGAAAATGTTTTGTGAAGTCACTTAATATTTTCAACATCAATAGACATTTTCTGATATAACCTTGGAGTTGCTTGACACCTGATGCAAGCAACAAGGTTGTACACTGATCATTCCAAGCGGATGTGCTTAATGTTGATGCCTAAGAATGGGCATCTTGGTTACATTTGTTGGAGTTTCCTCGGGAATTGTAGCAGCTATTACAGATGATTCTTGATGGAAAGGGCTCTTTGGTGAAAACTGTTGGGGTTGGTTGGGGGAGGTGGGAACCTCATATGCCACCAGCACTTAGGAGCATTTGCATTGCACAGAAGGCAAAGATTTGTCACCGTGATGCTTGCCATTATAGACCAGCATCAGACCACATTCTGAGTAAACCATGTGAAAGGACAACCTTAAGATATTTTTAACATCAACACTTGTCAACGTTGAGTCACATCTTTACATGTTGTCTCATTTGCATGTGTGATATACTAGGGCTGTGCATGCAACAGGTTAACTGATTGTTTTGACGAAAGATATACTAGAACAATGATACCCATGCATTTCCTGCAAGGCCTGAGAGGACAGCTGGAAACACGTGTGGTTTTGAGTCTTAAAGCAGGCGAAGACCTCCTCAGCTGCTTAATGCAGCAGGTCTATTGATGAGTAGCTACTTTTGCAGTAATGAGTGCCTTTCCACTCTGCATGCTGATCCTGGATACAGCAAGAACATGGAAATTCAGTATTGTTTGGATATTCCGATGTACTTGACCAGTGCTGATTGTTACCTTGTTACCAGTGCTGACAGTTCTGGGACTGAGCAGGTGCTCATCTTTGCTGAAGCAGTGAGAACTGCTTGCTGATATACCTGCACGTAAATCCGCTACCACTGAAACACAATGGGCTCAATTTTGAAATGGTGGCGGGTTGGCAGCTACTGGGTGAAGGTGCACGTGGCAAACCCGAATAAACAAAACTTACCGTTGCTGATGGGATCGCAACATAATTGATGGTGATTGAAGTGCTTTCCGGGTTTTGCGCCCGGCAGCCAGCCTGATTGACAGGAGCTGCAACATGGGGCGGGGAGTGGGGGGGAGAAAGAGAGAGAGAGCGAGATGTCATCCAGTGCTGGAACGGAAGATCGGGGTGAGGGGGGGAGGAGAGTGGAAGATTGGGGTGGGGGAGGAGAGTGGACGATCAGGGTCGGGGGGGGGGGGGGGGTAGAGTGAAAGATCGGGGGAACATCGGGGGGTGAAGAGGGGGAGACCAGGGGGACATTTTCGCAGCCCCCCCACCCCCAACGCACCCGCAATTTACATGTAAAATCGAGCCCGATGTGTATGATTTCCAGTATTCAGTTGGAGAGAAAAGAAAGTTGGTGACTCCTCCTAGAGGGTAGAAGAAGAATTTCATAACTTTTTTTCTTCTGAAATGATATGGGGCGGGGTGAGCACTTTATATCGCATGTACCTTTCCCCCATATTGATGTGTCCTCTTTAACTTGTTACCCTTTGTCTTGTTCAGACATAAGGTCATATTTTCAGCTGTCCTTTATCATGGATGCTTTCATGCACATCAGCAGAACCCTAACTTACTACTGGGAATAGGAAGTACTAATTACATATAGCACACTTATGTAAAATGTATATGATTTACACTGTCTTGTTAAATGGACTTTGCTTGTGGTCTATAATAGTAAAGTGGTTGTAAAACACTTGATCGTAACTAATGTTATTAAAATGAAACATAAGACATGTAAGCGAAGGAAAGAACTTGCATTTGTATAGCGCCTTTCACATCCTCAGGACATTCAAAAGCACTTCACAGTCTATATGAATTATTTTCAAGTATAGTCACTGTTGTTATGAAGTGTCAGCCCAGTGGAAAAAGTTATCCTGCACCAATTTCTTTGCTTTCTCTGTCTTGGACTGGCTGCAATGGAAGCTTCAGAAATTTCATTTTGTAAATTGGGACAGGATTAGTACTGTAAAATGGCAGATGATTTTATGATACCTGAATAACTCTGGTGTATTGGGAAATGAAAGTAAGCGAAGAAGCTACATTTCCCATTGCGTGTAAAAGGCTAAAAGTCTGATGTATGTTATAAAATACACTGAGTGATGAATTGTTAACTGTCCTGCTTTTATTTTAAATCAGGTTATGAATGTTCAACTTTTTAAAAACAAACATGGATACAAAATAGTCAATTGTTTATTCTGCAGAGGAAACCTCTGATGGTGTCAGTAAGTCTGTCCATCGAGTTTTCGCTTCAATGTTTGGTGATCGTGTAAGTGATGATGAGGAGGAGGAGGAGGAGGAGGATCAGGAACAAAGTGAACAGCTATCTGCTGGAGAGGTTTTTGCCTTGGAAATGGAGCTACACCGAGAACATAAGAAAATGCAAAGGGTGAGCAGAATCAAAATGCTCTGGACACAGAAAATACGACATTGAGATTAGTTGAATGCAAGAAATATTTTCTGAGGAAAATGGCCCTGTAATAAGTTATTAAATTGGGTCCAGATCTTTCCTGAAATATTTTCTTTATTCAATGAACCTTTGCCTAATTGTTTTTCAAGTTTGTTGTGCTAAATAGTGTGAGTATGGCTGTTGGATGGAAGATGATCCTGAAAGGATGCTGAGTTCAGTTTGCTGTTGCTTGAGAAAGAAACTAATTAATTTTTTTTCTCTCTTGTGGATTGTCATATTGAACGGTGGTTATCTTGAGAAACAAGATGTTTGTTGAAGCTGAAAGAAGTGTTTGCCTGTAGATGAGAGTTTATTAAGATTGTGTGTGTCACCCGAATTAACTTGGCATAACACAGTAGTTTGCGTTAAGGTTTTTTCATAGCCATATTCAATGGTTCAGGCTTCCAAATTATGGTTTAAACATAAGTAATTTGAGCTGTCTAAGATAGTGTGCTGTAAGACAAAGATATTGCTTCACTCATAGCAAACAAAATGTATTTTAGTACAGCTAAGTACTAATGCACTTTTTATATACTGGACATAGTTCACCAAAGAGGATTAATGATGCAGAGTTGGCTAGAAACCAGAAAACAGAAAGTAGGGGTTAAGGGTAGCTACTCAGACTGGTAAAAGGTGAGAAGTGATGTTCCACAGGGATTGGTTCTGGGACTACTGTTGTTCACAATTTACACTAACAATTTGGATTCGGGAATCAGAAGGACATTTTGAAAATTAGCGGATAACACCAAATTGGGGGGTGTAGTTAATACAAAGGAAGAATGCATCAAAATGTAAGAGGGCATCAATAAACTTGCAGAATGGGCATGGAATTGGCAAATGAATTCCAATATAGACAAGTGTGAGGTGGTGCATTTTGGTAGGAAGAATGAGGCCACGTACTGCTTGGATAATAAGAGTCTAAAAGGGATAGAATCTTAGAATGATCACAGCATAGAAGGAGGCCATTCGGCCTGTTGAACCCATGCCAGCTCTCTGCAAGTGCAATCCAGTTAGTCCCACTCTCCCGCCCTTTCCCCGTAGCCCTGCAAATTTTTTCCCTTCAAGTACTTATCCAATTCCCTTTTGAAAGCCACAATTGAATCTGCCTTCACCACCCTTTCAGGCAGTGCATTCCAGATCATAACCCCTGCTGCTTAAAAAAAGTTTTTCCTCATGTCGCCTTTGGTCCTTTTGCCAATCACCTTAAATCTGTGTCCTCTGGTTCTTGACCCTTCCGCCAATGGGAAGAATTTCTCTCTATCTACTCTGTCTAGACCCCTCCCGATTTTGTACACCTCTATCAAATCCCCTCTCGACCTTCTTTGCTCTAAGGAGAACGACCCCAGCTTCTCCAGTCGATCCACATAACTGAGATCCCTCATCCCTGGAACCAGTCTAGTAAATCTTTTCTGCACCCTCTCTAAGGCCATCACATATTTCCTAAAGTGCGGTGCCCAGAATTGGACGCAATGCTCCAGTTGTGTCCGAACCAGTGCTTTATAAAGGCTCATCATAACCGCCTTGCTTTTGTACTCCATGCCTCTATTTATAAATGTAAGGAATCTTACAACACCAGGTTATAGTCCAACTGTTTTATTTGAAAATCACAAGCTTTCGGAGGCTTTCTCCTTCGTCAGGTGAGCGAGTTTATTTATAAAGCCCAGGATCCCATATGCTTTTTTAATCGTTTTCTCAACCTGCCCTGCCACCTTCAATGATCTGTGCACATTACCCCCTGGTCTCTCTGTTCCTGCACTCCATAGAGGAGCAAAGGGAACTAGGGGTACAGATACGCAAATCACTAAAAGTAGCGACACAGGTTAATAAGGCCATAAAAAAGGCAAATCAAGCATTGGGGTTCATTTCTAGAGGGATAGAATTGAAAGGAAAAGAAGTTACATTAAACTTGTATAGAACCTTGGTTGGACCACACTTGGAGTATTGTGCACAGTTCTGGTGTCCATATTATAGGAAGGAAATAGAATTTGTCCAATGCCTCTGTGTTATAATATAAAGAATAAGGGAGTGATCAAAGAAAAGTAATCCATGGAGATTTCAAATGATGTCATAAGTCACAAGAGCAAAACTCAAGCATCTTAACGTTGAAATGAGATCACTGTGGAGATTTACAGCTCTGTGTGTGTGTGGCCCATGACTTTGCAAACGGAGATTGAAGACCAGGTGCAGTATTCAGGACAAGCAGGGTTATGGAGTGGGAATAGGCAGAGGGAGAGAAAGGAGAATGGGATAGGAAGGAGAAGGGGAGAGAGGGGGACAGAGGGAGAGCAATAAGATGGGGAGAAGGGGTGACGGAGAAACGGGGTAAAGGAGAGGGACAGGGTGATGGGAGGGAGATATGGTGAAGAGTGAGAGAAGAGGTGGGTGGTCAGGAAACCTCTTCACTGGGGAGCAGAGAAAGGTTGGGTAAAATTTGTTTGCGATGTGCAAAATGCTGCCCAGCTGGGAAGGTAGAGAAAGGTCTGCTCCTCACACAGAGAATGATGCTCAATGGGCGGGGGCATCCACAAGATGCTGCTTTGTTTCCAGGGGCATCCACAAGATGATGGAGAGTTCAATGGACCATAATGCTGCTCAGGGTGGGGGGTGGACTATACACAAAATGTAGCTGAATGGTTGATGGTCCTGTCCACAAAATATAACTGAGTGGGAGAGGGTCCCATCCGAATAAACACTGGTAAGTGGCAGGGCATCCATCCCAAGTTTGGGATCCCATCTACGAATTGCTGAGGCGGCCAAGGCTATTGGGCCAGAGTTCAGGGACACTGTTGTGCTGAGGAGAGTATGCTCGGGCCATCATATAGTGATTTAGCTGGGGTGACAGTCACAGAATCAGGAGATCCAGCAGAAAACAAATCTCATGTAACTGCTTCATACCTCCCTGCTCTCAACTAGGCTACGATAGAGATCAATCAAAGCAGCATAATTAAGCAAGAACCAGAATGGCATTATACAGACCAGTGACATTACCAAGTTCAATATCTGATCTAGGCTGACCAAACTAATTTTGGCCCAAGAATTGGTCTTTAGCACCCTGGGATGGGGTATGTGGGGTAAGAAGAAAAAAATATAAGCTAAGATTCTCGCTGCTAATTGCCTTCCAGTAACCTCTGCTGGACATGTCTGTCTGTAGATGGTGGGCAAAGACGAGATCTGGCTCAGTTGTGATGTCTTGCACAGCTAGATATCCTGCTAATACCATTAACCAGACCCACCTGAACAATGACCAATCTGAGCAAGATGCTGGAGGGATCTCTGCCTTTGAAGTAGTACCCTAGCATGAATCATTGCCTTCAAAATAGATGGGGTACAGGACAAAACCAGGGGAGGGGGGGAGAGGGTGGCCTGTCTATGTAGCAGCTCAGCGGGGTCAATTATCTCTTACAAATCAGATGTTATTGCTAATTTATATTGGGAACACATGCTTACTGACAGAGTTGGCAGTGAATCTTTACTATGGGTTTTACAAAATTATTTTTAAATGATCCAAGCCCCTTTCTGTAGAAGCTTTATACCTATACTTGTTGTTAGAAAGGCCAGCTGAAGTAACCTGTTTATTGCTGTACCTCAGTAATATGAAGACACAAACATAAATGTTTTTTTTTCATAGACGTTGCTTCAACAATGCCCCCCCCCCACCACCCCGCACCGAGATGATATACCAATGTAAACTACATATCATTGCGCTGGAACAAGCTTGATCTATACATTTTGCACCCCTGATGCCAGGAGGGTATTGTTCTCTTGTGAACCGAGATACTATTATTCCTCATTTTGGACAACCTCTGGCTCCAGTTCAACCTGGCGTACCACCGGTGATCGGAAAGTACGGAAGACCGTAGGGGTGATGTTAAGCAGGGCCATCTTCGAAATGCTGAGGCAGCTCATTGGGCCAGAATTTGGGACGGCTGTTGGGTTGAAGAGCGGCAGAGCTTTCAGGGAGCAATGGCCGTCAGGGAGAGGCTTAGATGGAATGTCAGGTCTAGGTTCGGGAATCTGTCAGCTCACAGTGCAGCAGAGGCAACAACGCTGTCAGGCCAAAGTTCATGAGAGTTGTTGAGCTGAGATTGGCATCGATATATTGGGAAAAACATGGTAGGGTCTCTGAGACTGTCGGGGTGACATTCGGTGAAGTTCATAAATTATTTTTGTAGGCAGGATGGACAGCAGGGCCTGGAAAAAGTAAAGTACACTCACTCACCTTTACTAAGATGCTCACTGTGCTCTAGCAAATGCATCGGTGCAATGCCACATGGTAGAGAATACTAGGAATTGCAGTGAAAATTCAAATAAACAGTAGTTGATTGACAGTCGTGTAACATTAAGGAGAGTCCCACAGAAGTTAGAGGCACATAACCTTACACTCACAACAGTACCTACATATATCTGTTTATTTCATTACACTTTTTTCTCGCAGAAGCTGTTGTGGACATGACAGCAAAGATGTTTGATGCAGCTGTTACATGATCACTTTGTCCCGTAAGAAATAATTATGATGTCATTACTGAAAGTTTATTGATTGATAATCTAAATTTGGTTCTAGAAAAATGACCATATGGTTATATGGAACATCACTTGAAATTTGCAGGTGCTGCAAGCATTGAGGGCATGAGATGATTTAAAGTAGAGGGCAAAGCTTGAATGGCTTTTCAAAATCATCCCAACTCTGAAATAAGTTAATGGTGTGTTTAATATGATTTGACAGGAAAGTGAAGTGATATTGCACAATCTAATTTGACAAGGATTAGTATCTAATTTCTTTATTTGAATGTCACAAGAATACATGTATTTCTTCTTTTAAGATTTAAAATTAACTGGCACATGGAGCACACTGATAACCAGTGTCGACATAAAGTGCTAATGAGTGCTATAGAAATGTAAATTATATACCATATGTATTATTAACAACAATAGATACCGTGGTATGATTTGAGACTTTAGTCTAAATTTTGGAGTTCATAAACCTTTGACGTCGTCTGGAATTTTTGTTTGTATTACTGCTTAGGAATCTCTCCCAGATATCCATTACCCTTTATTTTGTAAATCTTTAAAACGGGTAAAATTAGGAAATGCTGCACCTTTCATTGTCATCCCAAGCTTTATATATTTTATTGTGTACCAGACTATGATGTGTGGTTTTGGTCACTCTATCTCAAAAAAGATGTAGGTGCATTACAAAGAATGACCCAGAAGATTCCAGACCTTAGAAGTTATAAAGAAAGGTTCGAGTAACTAAACTTATTTTTGCTGGAGAATAGAAGGTTTAGAAAAGACATGATACAGGTTTTTAAATAATGAAAGATATGCTTGAAGTAAGCAGCTATTTAACTTGAACAATGAGAATAGGACAAGTAGACACAATTACAAAGTTTACAAGCCTTAAGTAAAGATAGAGATTGGAAAAAATAATCCCCGACAAGATAGTGGAAATGTGGAATCAACTCCCAGAGAAGACAGTTGATTTGGGGTCAATTAAGACCATTAAATGGGAGTTGGATTGGCATCTGTTGAGAAGGATGCATGAGAGTTACAGGCATATTAATAGCACTGTTTGATGTTTTTTCCTGAGGAGGTAGGCGTGTGAACTTGATTTTGCTTAAAGTAGGGGTGGTAGTTGCTGGATGTCCATGATATCGAATAACCATGGAGTGAGCTTAATGGGTCAAATGGTCTATTTACACTCTGGACTTCATGTACATTCAAAAACTCAACATGTGGAAAATTGATTCAATATTAAATACTATATAGACCTTACATAAATATGAAAAATTGGGATTTTATCTTTTTGTTTTTCTACCCCCCCCCCCCCCCCCCACCTAATTTTTTTTTTAAGGAGAGGCGTCCTCGGAGTAAACTCCCTAAAGCTTTAAGAGGTCTCATGGGAGAAGCTAATATCAGGTTTGCACGAGGAGACCGTGAAGAAGCTGTGATGATGTGTATGGAAATCATTAGACAAGGTACAAGAGTGTTTTGGTTTATGTAATGTTTGAAGGTCAAACTTTAACCTGCAAAGTTATCGATCTCTAAAGTCATTGAAGTTGTTGTGACTGGCATACCCAAGTATGAATTCAGAATGTTGCTATCAAGCAATGAAATTGTTAGAATTAATTGAGAGATTTTCCACCCCTGCTCATGTGTTTTATGTTCTCCATAAAACATTCAGTTTGTTTGTTTTATCCCACATTCAGAAAATGTTTGTTCTGTAATCTCTGGACTGAATTTCTAGGCACCACACATATACATACTTTACCATATTATTAAAATACTCAGTCATACTGTATCGAAGAACCTGTTCCTTTGTTTTACTCTTGTAATTTGCCTTTTCCATCCCCTTAACATATAGGAACAGGAGTAGGCCATTCAGCCCCTCGTGCCTGCTCCATCATTTGATAAGATCATGGCTGATCTGTGATCGAACTCCATATACCTGCCTTTGGCCCATATCCCTTAATACCTTTGGTTGCAAAAAGCTATCTATCTCAGATTTAAATTTAGCAATTGAGTTAGTATCAAGTGCCATTTACGGAAGAGAGTTCCAAACTTCTACCACCCTTTGTGTGTAGAAATGTTTTCTAATCTCGCTCCTGAAAGGTCTGGCTCTAATTTTTAGACTGTGCCCCCTACTCCTGGAATCCCAACCAGCGAAAATAGTTTCTCTCTATCCACCCTATCTGTTCCCCTTAATATTTTATAAACTTCGATCAGATCACCCTTAACCTTCTAAACTCTAGAGAATACAACCCCAATTTGTGTAATCTCTCCTCGTAACTTAATCCTTGAAGTCCGGGTATCATTCTAGTAAACCTACGCTGCACTCCCTCCAAGGCCAATATGTCCTTCAGAAGGTGCTTTGCCCAGAACTGCTCACAGTACTCCAGGTGCGGTCTAACCAGGGTTTTGTATAGCTGCAGCATAACTTCTGCCCCCTTGTACTCCAGTCCTCTAGATATGAAGGCCAGCATTCCGTTAGCCTTCTTGATTATTTTCTGCACCTGTTCATGACACTTCAATGATCTATGTACCTGTACCCCTAAGTCCCTTTGGACATCCACTGTTGTTAACTTTTTACCATTTAGAAAGTACCCTGTTCTATCCTTTTTTGATCCAAAGTGGATGACCTCACATTCGTCTACATTGAATTCCATTTGCCACAGCTTTGCCCATTCACCTAATCTATCAATATCGCTTTGTAATTTTATGTTTTCATCTACACTGCTTACAATGCCACCAACCTTTGTGTCATCGGCAAACTTAGATATGAGACTTTCTATGCCTTCATCTAAGTCGTTAATAAATATTGTGAATAAATGAGGCCCCAAGACAGATCCCTGCGGGACTCCACTAGTCACATCCTGCCAATGTGAGTGCTTACCCATTATCCCTACTCTCTGTCGCCTTTCGCTCAGCCAATTTCCTAACCAAGTCCGTACTTTTCCCTCTATTCCATGGGCTCCTATCTTAGCTAACAGTCTCTTATGTGGGACCTTATCAAATGCCTTCTGGAAGTCCATATAAATAACATCCATTGACATTCCCCTGTCCACTACTTTAGTCACCTCTTCAAAAAATTCAATCAGGTTTGTCAGGCATGACCTACCTTTCACAAATCCATGCTGGCTCTCTCTGATTAACTGAAAATTCTTGAAGTGTTCAGTCACCCTATCTTTAATTATAGACTCCAGCTTTTTCCCCACAACAGATGTTAGGCTAACTGGTCTATAATTCCCTGGTTTCCCTCTCTCTCCTTTCTTAAAAAGCGGAGTAACATGTGCAATTTTCCAATCTAGAGGGACAGTTCCTGAATCTAGAGAACTTTGAAAGATTATAGTTAGGGCATCTGCAATGTGCTCACCTACTTCCTTTAAAACCCTGGGATGGAAACCATCTGGTCCTGGGGATTTGTCACTCTTTAGTGCTATTATTTTCTTCGTTACTAGTGCTTTACTTATGTTAATTTTATCGAGTCCCTGTCCCCGATTCAATATTAGTTTTCTTGGGATTTCCGGCATGCTATCCTCTTTTTCGACTGTAAATACTGACTCAAAGTAATCGTTCAGCATGTCTGCCGTTTCCCCATTGTCAATGACAATATCCCCACTTTCAATTTTTAAGGGGCCAACACTGCTCCTGACCACCCTCTTTTTCCTAATATAACTATAAAAGTTCTTCGTATTGGTTTTGATATCCGTTGCAAGTTTCTTTTCATACTCTCTTTTTGTAGCTCTTACTATCTGTTTTGTGACCCTTTGTTTATCTTTGTATCTTTCCCATTCGCCAGGATCTGTGCCATTTTTTGCCTTTTTGTATGCCCTTTCCTTATGTCTTATACTGTCCCTTACCTCTTTAGTTGTCCATGGCTGTTTTTTATGGCGAGTAAAGTTCTTGCCCCTCAGGGGTATAAACCGGTTCTGTATCTCATTAAATGTTTCTTTAAACATTTCCCACTGATCATCAGTCGTTTTTCCCATTAACAGATTTGCCCAGTTTACTGTGGACAGTCTCTGTCTCATCCCATTGAGGTCGGCATTCCCAAGTCTAGAATCTTAGCAGCTGATTCACTTTTTTCCCTTTCAAACACTACATTGAACTCGATCATGTTATGATCGCTATTGGATAGATGTTCACGCACAGTTAAGTTGTTAGATGGCGCCTTTCCAGGCTGAAAAGCCCATGTTTCTCCAATCTTCCCTCATAACGCAGACCTGTGACACTAGACATCAGTCTTGTGGCTCTTTTCTGCACTGTCTTCAGGGCTTGAATGTCTCCCTTTTGTCTCAGCGAACAGAACTGGATTCAGTACGCGAGGTGTGGTCGTGCACAACTTGATCACAACTTCCTCTGACTTGCTGTTTTGGCTGTATAGTTCAACATTCTGTTGGCATTGTTGATTGCATTGTTTGGACCTATTGAATATCTTGTCTACTAAGACTCCTAGGTCTCTCTTGGCTTCACCCGTAGCTATTTCAGCACCATTCATACAGTACGTGTGTCCCTTATTTTTCTTTCTACGTGCAGTACTTTACACTTGTCCGCCTTAAATTTTGTCTGCCATTTCGCTCTGAGCACCCTTCCTCTCTTCTACCCTCCTCCCCGTTGCTCATTACTTTTAACAAAAGGCATGTGGCTAATTGATTAAACGTGTCAACACCTCGCCTTAGATTTGTGGAAGCCAACCATCTTGTGTTTTTTTTTAAATGAGTTTTATATTAAAAAAAACAACACAGGGCTTATTTTGTTGACAGCTACAGGCCATTGTAGGACCTTCAAGAATTAGTCAGTTGAAGAAAATGTTTCAAAATCAAATTTTGCTACACTTCATTTACAAAAATTCTAAATGATTATTTTATTTTGGATTGTAAATTTTACTTCATAAAGTGACAATAACGATCTATAGTGGGCAACTGTGCTGCAGCATATCATTGGCAATGATGTTGTAACTGTCACAACTTATGTAGATGTTCCTCACCACTGAAATTTATATGGACTTTACAGACTTGCATATTCTGTTTATTTTATTTAATTTGGATGGAGATTGATTAAAAATTATTTTTCTGGTATTTAAAAAGTTGGAATGTAAGAAGTTTTGTGACATCACGAGCAGTTTACTGTAATAGGCCACTTATCGACAGCATAAACAATGAAATAACTGATCATGTACCGATTAAAACATTCTCACTTTTGGTACATATTTCATCACTTTGTTTTCTTTTTTCCAGCCCCTCTTGCCTATGAGCCCTTTTCCACTCTTGCAATGATTTATGAGGATCAAGGAGACATGGAAAAATCATTGCAGTTTGGACTAATTGCAGCTCATCTGAATCCCAGCGACCCAGAGGAGTGGGTGAAATTGGCTGAAATGTCCCTTGAACAAGACAATATCAAACAGGCTATTTTCTGTTATTCAAAAGGTACTGTAAGTTCATTTCTTAGGTAGAAATTAGAGCTTGTATGTATACAGTAGCCCAGTGGTTATGCTACTGGACTAATAACCCAGTGGTTGTCAGTTCAAATTCCACCATGGCAAATTATGAAATTGAATTCAATGAATGTTGTAACTTCTGGGCTAGCGCCAAAAAAACCCCACAAAAACTACCAGATTGTCGTAAAAACCCAACTGGTTGACTAATGCCCTTCAGAGAAGGGAGCTTGCTATCCCTAACCAGTCTGGTCTATATGTGACTGCAGTATCACACTATATGGTTGACTCTTTAATATCTTCTGAAGGGATCTAGCAGGTCTCTCAGTTGTTAACAATTGCTACAAAATCGGATGGACCTATTGGCAATGACCCATGCATCATATCAGGATGAGACTACGGTAATTCCAGTCAACCCTGCAAGTCCTCCTCACTAACATGGTGCTCAATTTTGGACAGCCTGACGTAGTCAGACTAACAGAATCATAGCCATCAGCCAACATCCCCAACTCCTCCATCACCATCCCCAGGGTATGTCGTGTTGCAGCGGGTCAGGTGGGAATGACCCTCGGAGTCCTCAACATTGACTCCGAACCCCATGAAGTCTCATAGCTTCAGGTCAAACATGATCAAGGAAACCTCCTGATAATCACTACCTATCACCCCCTCCCTCAGCTGATGAATCAGTTCTCTTCCATGTTGAACATCACTTGGAGGAAGCTCTGAGGCAAACAAGGGCACAAAATGCACTCTGGGTGGGGGACTTCAATGAGCAAACTGGCCGAGTCCTGAAGGTCACAACTCCCAGCCTGGGCCTGTGTCAGAGTGCGGGAAGCAACACAAGGAATAAATCTACTTGACCCCGTTCTCACCAACCTACCCGTTGCAGACACGTCAGTCCACTTTTACATTGGCAGAAGTGATCACCGCACAGTCTCGTCTTCACTGTGAGGGCACCCTCCATTGTGTGGTGTGGCACTACATTCATGCTAAGCAGCACAAAACTGGGCGTCCATGAGTTGCTGCGGGTCATCAGCAGCAGCAAAATTGTATACTACAATAATCTGTAACTTCATGATCTAGCACATCCCTAACACTGTGATCACCATCAATCCAGGAGACCAACCCTGGTTCAATGTGGAGTGTAGAAGGGTGTGCCAGAAGCAGAATGAGGTACTACCCTAGTGAAGCTACCACACAGCATGCTAAGCAGCAGATAGAGTTCAACAGTACCACAATCAACAGATCAGATCAAACCTCTCTGGCCATACCACATAGAGTTGAGAATGGTGGTGGACCACCAGGCAGATAATAGGAGGAGGCGGCTCCTTGAACATCCCCATCCTCAGCCATGGTGGAGCCCAGTAAGTGACTGCAAGAGACAAGGCTTAAATGTTTGCATGTATCTTCAGCCAAATGTGCCAAATAGAAGATCCTACTCGGCCTCCTCCCGAGGTACCCACCATCATAGATACTAGTGTCCAGCCAGTATCTTTTATTGCTGTTGTAAAAGAGTTTCAAATTTTAATGGCGGGTCTTTGTGTAGCGTTTACTAAATTTCCAGCATTGGAGCTAGCACTTTGTATCTTATAATAAGTCTCTGAATATTCAGGATAATGATTTTGGACATGGGAGATGTACAGCTAGATTTGTTTATTAAATATTTTTCTACATTAATGCCCAGGATTATTCAAATTATTCTCAATTATTGACTTTGGCCCTACTGCCATGAATTAAAACCTTTCCTTTGTGTCAGACCATGTACTTCAAAATCCATTGTGCAGAATCTTCAATCATATTTCTAACATCTGATTTCAATTGAAAGGTTGATAGTCTTGAGCTCCAAGGTCAATATCAATCAAACTTCCAATCCTAGCTCTACTGAGGTACTTGGTTTTATTAAATGTAGAAAATCCTGGCCCAGTCATCGCTCCTGCATTTCTGAAAACAGAATTATTGCTGCACTAGGTGTGATCTTTTTGTAATTCTGCAAACCTGTCATTGTGAAAATGAAATTGCATGAAAGTCAGCATTTCTTTTCATTATTGCATGATAGGACATTTAAGTTTTCGATCAGTAATCTAAAGATGGAGATAGGAATGTATTTAATTTCTGCTTGGTTTGTCCAAAAATATTTGTGATATGTTCATTAAATCCCACAATATTTCTGTAACTATCATGCCAACTGAAAAATTCTTGCACAACTTGTGTGCAAAAATATGAGGACACTAACAATATCCCAACACTGGACAAACAGGGGGCTCTAGGGGGGGAGGAG
The DNA here is from genome assembly GCF_035084215.1 of Heptranchias perlo. Taxonomy (NCBI): domain Eukaryota; kingdom Metazoa; phylum Chordata; class Chondrichthyes; order Hexanchiformes; family Hexanchidae; genus Heptranchias; species Heptranchias perlo. Next base: position 67,639,979 of record NC_090331.1, on the reverse strand, counting down.
CTAAATACGATTAAAATCACTAAGGAATTGGTACTCAGTAAATTAATGGGACTCAAGGCGGATAAATCCCTTGGACCTGATGGCTTCCATCCTAGGGTCTTGAGGGAAGTGGCAGTGGGGATTGTGGATGCTTTGGTAATAATTTTCCAAAATTCTCTGGACTCGGCAAAGGTCCCGGCAGATTGGAAAACTGCCAATGTAACACCCTCATTTAAAAAGGGTAGTAGGCAGAAGGCTGGAAATTATAGACCAGTTAGCTTAACATCTGTGGTGGGTAAAATTTTGGAGTCTATTATTAAGGAGACAGTAGCAGAACATTTGGATAAACATAATTTAATAGGACAAAGTCAGCATGGCTTTACAAAGGGGAAGTCATGTCTGACAAATTTGCTTGAGTTCTTTGAGGATATAACGTACAGGGTGGATAAAGGGGAACCAGTGGACGTAGTGTATTTGGACTTCCAGAAGGCATTCAACAAGGTGCCACATAAAAGATTATTGCTCAAGATAAAGAATCACTGGATTGGGGGTAATATTCTGGCATGGGTGGAGGATTGGTTATCTAACAGGAAGCAGAGAGTTGGGATAAATGGTACATTCTCGGACTGGCAACCAGTAGCCAGTGGTGTTCCGCAGGGGTCGGTGCTGGGTCCCCAACTCTTTACAATCTATATTAACGATTTGGAGGAGGGGACCGAGTGTAACATATCAAAGTTTGCAGATGATACAAAGATGGGAGGGAAAGTAGAGAGTGAGGAGGACATAAAAAACCTACAAGGGGATCTCGACAGGCTGGGTGAGTGGGCGGAGATTTGGCAGATGCAATACAATATTGGAAAATGTGAGGTTATGCACTTTGGCAGGAAAAATCGGAGAGCAAGTTATTATCTTAATGGCGAGAAACTGGAAAGTACTGCAGTACAAAGGGATCTGGGGGTCCTGGTGCAAGAAAATCAAAAAGTTAGTTTGCAGGTGTAGCAGGTGATCAAGAAGGCCAACGGAATGTTGGCTTTTATTGCTAGGGGGATAGAATATAAAAACAGGGAGGTATTGCTGCAGTTATATAAGGCATTGGTGACACCGCACCTGGAATACTGCATACAGTTTTGGTCTCCATACTTAAGAAAAGACATACTTGCTCTTGAGGCAGTACAAAGAAGGTTCACTCGGTTAATCCCGGGGATGAGTGGGTGGACATATGAGGAGAGGTTGAGTAGATTGGGACTCTACTCATTGGAGTTCAGAAGAATGAGAGGCGATCTTATTGAAACATATAAGATTGTGAAGGGGCTTGATCGGGTGGATGCGGTAAGGATGTTCCCAAGGATGGGTGAAACTAGAACGAGGGGGCATAATCTTAGAATAAGGGGCTGCTCTTTCAAAACTGAGATGAGGAGAAACTTCTTCACTCAGAGGATGGTGGGTCTGTGGAATTTGCTGCCCCAGGAAGCTGTGGAAGCTACATCATTAAATAAATTTAAAACAGAAATAGACAGTTTCCTAGAAGTAAAGGGAATTAGGGGTTACGGGGAGCGGGCAGGAAATTGGACATGAATTTAGATTTGAGGTTAGGATCAGATCAGCCATGATCTTATTGAATGGCGGAGCAGGCTCGAGGGGCCGATTGGCCTACCCCTGCTCCTATTTCTTATGTTCTTATGTGAGCTGAAGTCTTGTCACTCAATTCCTAGTTATCTATAATCCATTATTTACATGAATTTCACTTTTGTAGTTGTATGGACAAAAAGAGTAAACTGTATGAACTATTTATTGTACATGTTTTTAACATGTAGCCATAAAATACGACACAACAAACGTCCGGTACCTGTGGGAGCGTTGCAGCCTGTATGAACAATTGGGTGAACACAAGCTAGCTATGGATGGGTATAGGCGCATCCTTAACATTCTGCCACCTACTGATGGGGAACACTTCATGCAGCTGGCCAGAGACATGGCAAAGTAAGTATGCATAGACCTCAAGTTTTCACAGACTTACTGGTTGTTGGTTTCTTCATCAAAAAGCTCATTGATCTACCTGCCCACTTAATTTGTGTACAGTACTGCTACACTTGGCTTAATAAGACTCTTCGAAATTATGCGATCTGATTTGCTTCTTGATCATTCTTTGTAACTTGTTGTATTCAGGGAAACCAGTTGAGTGTGGAAAAGTAAATGCATTTTTGAATGTGGTAGTGGTAAGGGATAGTATAGTCAAGGGGATAGATACTGTTCTCTGCAGCTGCGACGAGGCGTCCCGAAGGCTGTGTTGCCTGCCCGGTGCCAGGGTTAAGGATATCTCCTCATAGCTGGAAAAGAACTTGGAGCATGAGGGGGAGGATCCAGTTGTCATGGTCCACGTAGGAACCAATGACAGGTAGAACTAAGAATGAGGTTCTGCTGAGGGATGATGTGGAGATGCCGGTGATGGACTGGGGTTGACAATTGTAAACAATTTTACAACACCAAGTTATAGTCCAACAATTTTATTTGAAAATCACAAGCTTTCGAAGGCTTCCTCCTTCCTCAGGTGAATGTCAAGAAATCCTCGAACCTTTCGCATTTATAAATCACAGAACAATACCTGGTGATTACAGAAAGTCTTTCCAACTGCCCGTTGCCAAGGCAATCAAACTCCCTCCCTGCTGAGGGAGTTTGAGGAACTTGGGTCTAAATTAACAAGCAGTACCTCAAAGGTAATAATCTCTGGATTACTAACTGAACCACGTGCAAATTGGCATAGAGTCAAGCAGATCAGAGAGTTAAATGCCTGGCCCAAACAATGGCGAGGGAGACAGGGGTTTCGATTCATGGCGCATTGGCACCAGAACCGGGGAAAGAGGGAGCTGTTCCGTTGGGATGGGCTCCACTTAAACCGGGCTGGGCCCAATGTCCTGGTGAACTGAATAGCATGGGCTGTAGATAGGGCTTTAAACTAAGAAAGTAGGGGGAGGGTTCAGGTGAGGGGAAATTTAGAAATGTAAAGAGAAAAGTCAAAGCATTAGAGCAATGTCGCAATTCGGGTAAAGATAAGCAGAGAGTTTAATGATAATAATGCATCGGCGAATAAGGTTAATTCAAGGAAAAATGTTAAAAAGTTAAAATTAAAGGTGCTTCACCTGAATGCACAAAGCATTCGTAACAAAATAGACGATTCATGGGGCATTGCCACAAACTCCGTTCCCTAGCCACCGACTCCAACCTTCTCCCTGGCCACTGTCTGAGGCTGAACCAAACCGTTCGCAACCGTGGCATCCTATTTGACCCAGAGAGCTTCCGACCATGTATCCGCTCCATCACCAAGACCGTCTACTTCCACCTCCATAACACTGCCCGCCTCTGCACCTGCCTCAGCTCATCTGCTGCTGAAACCCTCATCCATGCCTTTGTTACCTCCAGACTGGACTCTCATCTTCCACCCTCCATAAACTTGAGCTCATCCAAAACTCTGCAGCCCGTATCCTAACTCGCACCAAATCCATCACCACTGTGCTCGCCGATCTACATTGGCTCCCGGTCTGGGAATGCCTCGATTTTAAAATTCTCATCCTTGTTTTCAAATCCCTCCATGGCCTTGACCCTCCCTCCTCCTCAAACCTTCTCCAGCCCTACAACCCTCCAAGATCTCTGCGCTCCTTCAATTCTTGCCTCTTGCGCATCCCCAATTTTAATTGCTTCACCATTGGCGGCTGTGCCTTCGGCTGCCTAGGCCCTAAGCTCTGGAATTCCCTCCCTAAACCTCTCCGCCTCTCTACACCTCTCCTCCTTGAAGACGCTCCTCAAAATGTACACCGTTGACCAAGCTTTTGGTCACCTGTCCTAATACCTCCTTATGTGGCTCAGTGTCAAATTTTGTTTGATAACGGTCCTGTGAAGCGTCTTGGGGCGTTTTACTATGTTAAAGGCACTATATTAATGCAAGTTGTTGCTGTTAATGGCACAAATAGAGATAAATGGGTTTGATCTAATAGCCGTCACAGAGACGTTGCAAGGTGAGCAAGGTTGGGAACTAAATATTCCGGAGTTCTTGATGTTTCAAAATGATAGACAAAATGGAAAAGGAGGGGGTGTCGCCCTGATAATAAAGGATAACATAAGGACAGTAGTGAGGAAGGTTCTTGGCTCAGAAGATCAGGAAGTCGAATCAGTATGGGTGGAGATAAGAAATAATATGGGGCAGAAAACACTGGTGGCAGTCGTCAAAAGGCCCCCTAACAGTAGCTATACTGTTGGACAAGAGTATTAATCAAGAAATAATAGGAGCTTGTAACAAAAGTAATTCAATAATCGTGGGGGATTTTAATCTTCAAAGAGACTGGACAAATCAAATTGGCAAAGGTAGTTTGGAGGACGAGTTCATGGAATGCAGTTTTCTAGAACAATACGTCGTGGAACCAACCAGGGAATAGCCTATTTTAAATCTTGTCCTGTGTAATGAGACAGGGTTAATTAGTAATTGCATAGTAAGTAATCCTCTGGGGAAGAGTGATCATAATATGATAGAATTTCGCATTGAGTGCGAGAGTGACCTCCTTAAGTCCGAAACTAGAGTCCTAAACATAAATAAAGCCAATTACATAGCTGAGGGGCGAGTTGGCTAAGGTAGATTGGGAAATTAGATTAAAAGATATGACAGTAGATAAGCAATGGCAAACCTTTAAAGAAATATTTCATAATTCTCAACAAATATATATTTCATTGAGAAATAAAAACTCAACGGGAAAAATGATCTATCCGTGGCTAACTGAAGAAGTTAAGGATAGTATTATATTAAAAGAAGAGGCGTATAATGTTGCCAGGAAGAGTAGTAAGCCTGAGGATTGGGAGAGTTTTAGAAACCAGCAAAGGATGACCAAAAAATTGGTAAATAGGAAGAAAATAGAATATGAGAGTAAACTAGCAAGAAATATAAAAACAGATTGTAAGAGCTTCAACAAGAATTTAAAAAGGAAGAGAATAGCGAAAGTAAATGTGGATCCCTTAGAGGCAGAGACAGGAGAAATTATAATGGAGAATAAGGAAATGGCAGAGACGTTAAACAAGTATTTTGTATCTGTCTTCACAATAGAGGACGCAAAAAGCATACCAGAAATAATGGGGAACCAAGGGTCTAATGAGAGTGAGGAACTTAAAGTAATAAATATCCGTAGAGAAAAAGTACTTGAGAAACTAATGGGACTAAAAGCCGATAAATCCCCTGGACTTGATGGCCTACATCCGAGGGCTGTAAAAGAGGAGGCTGCAAAGATAGTGGTTGTATTGGTTGTGATCTTTCAAAATTCCCTAGATTCTAGAACGGTCCCAGTGGATTGGAAGGTCGCAACTTCAACATCGCTATTCAAGAAAGGAGGGAAGAGAGAAAACAGGGAACTACAGGCCGGTTAGCCTGACATCAGTCGTAGGGAAAATGGTGGAATCCATTGTTAAGGAAGTGGTAACAGGGCACTTAGAAAATCATAATATGATTTGGCAGAGTCAACATGGTTTTATGAAAGGGAAATCATGTTTGACAAATCTACTAGAGTTTTTTGAGGATGTAACTGGCAGGGTAGATAAAGGGGAACCAATGGATATAGTATATTTGGATTTTCAAAAGGCATTCAATAAGGTGCCATACAAAAAGTTGTTACACAAGCTAAGGGCTTATGGGGTTGGGGGTAATATATTAGCCTGGATAAAGGATTGGTTAACAGACAGAAAACAGAGAGTAGGAATAAATGGGTCATTTTCAGGTTGGCAGGCTGTAACTCGGGGGGAGCCGCAAGGATCAGTACTTGGGCCTCAGCTAATCGCAATCTATATTAATGACTTAGACAAGAGACCGAGTGTATTGTATCCAAGTTTGCTGACAATACAAAGCCAGGTGGGAAAGTAAGCTGGAAAGCTGAAAGTAAGGTGGGAAAGGAGGACACAGAGAGTTTGCAAAGGGATATAGACAGGTTAAGTGAGTGGGCAAGAAGGTGGCAGATGGAGTATAATGTGGGGAAATGTGAGGTTATTCACTTTGGTAAGAAGATTAGAAAAACAGAATATTTTTTAAATGGTAAGAAACTATTAAATGTTGGTGTTCAGAGAGATTTGTGTGTCCTTGTCCACGAAACATAAAATTAACATGCAGGTACAGCAAACAGCTAAGAAGGCAAATGGTATGTTGGCCTTTATTGCAAGCAGGTTGGAGTACAAGAGTAAGGAAGTCTTACTGCAATTGGTGAGACCACACCTGGAGTACTGTGTGCAGGTTTGGTCTCCTTACCTAAGGAGCCCTGTGTGAGAACCTCTCTGGATACATCGAGGGCATCCTGAAACCCATCGTACAGGGAACCCCCAGCTTCTGTCGCGACACTACAGACTTCCTACAAAAACTCAGTACCCACGGACCAGTTGAACCAGGAACACTTCTCACCACGATGGACGTCTCGGCACTCTACACCAGTATCCCCCACGATGACGGCATCGCTGCGACAGCATCAATACTCAACACCAACAACAGCCAATCTCCGGAAGCCATCCTACAACTCATCCGCTTCATCCTGGATCACAATGTCTTCACCTTCGATAACCAGTTCTTTACCCAAACACACGGAACAGCCACGGGGACCAAATTCGCACCCCAATACGCCAACATTTTCATGCACAAGTTCGAGCAGGACTTCTTCACTGCACAAGACCTCCAACCAACACTATACACCAGATACATCGACGACATTTTCTTTCTATGGACCCACGGCAAGGAATCACTAAAGAGACTACACGATAACATCAACAAGTTCCATCCCACCATCAAGCTCACCATGGACTACTCCTCAGAATCAGTTTCTTTCTTGGACACACGAATCTCCATCAAAGACGGGCGCCTCAGCACCTCACTCTACCGCAAGCCCACGGACAACCTCACGATGCTCCACTTTTCCAGCTTCCACCCTAACCACGTCAAAGAGGCCATCCCCCATGGACAGGCCCTGCGAATACACAGGGTCTGCTCAGACGAGGAGGAACGCGATGGACACCTACAGACGCTGAAAGACGCCCTAGTAAGAACGGGATATGACGCTCGACTCATCGATCGACAGTTCCGACGGGCCACAGCAAAAAATCGCTTAGACCTCCTCAGGAGACTAACACGGGACGCAACCAACAGAGTACCCTTTGTCGTCCAGTACTTCCCCGGAGCGGAGAAACTACGCCATGTTCTCCGCAGCCTTCAACATGTCATCAATGAGGACAAACACCTCGCTATGGCCATCCCCACACCTCCACTACTCGCCTTTAAACAGCCACCCAACCTCAAACAGACCATCGTTCGCAGCAAATTACCTAGCTTTCAAGAGAACAGCGTCCACGACACCACACAACCCTGCCACGGTAACCTCTGCAAGACATGCCAGATCATCGACACAGATACCACCATCACACGAGAGGACACCACCCACCAGGTGCATGGTTCATACTCCTGTGACTCGGCCAACGTTGTCTACCTCATACGTTGCAGGAAAGGATGCCCCAGAGCATGGTACATTGGCGAGACCATGCAGACGCTGCGACAACGGATGAACGGACACCGCGCAACAATCGCCAAACAGGAGGGTTCCCTCCCAGTCGGGGAACACTTCAGCAGTCATGGACATTCATCCACCGACCTTCGGGTAAGCGTACTCCAAGGCGGCCTTCGAGACACATGACAACGCAAAATCGTCGAGCAGAAATTGATAGCCAAGTTCCGCACCCATGAGGACGGCCTCAACCGGGATCTTGGGTTCATGTCACGCTACACGTTACCCCACCAGCGAACAAATGTTATCTGTTTTTAATATAATGGGTCATTTGCTGGCTTTCTCTGCCTTCCGGATGTTTCTGCCTCTCTCTGTTTTTTTTCCTGTTTGTTTTTTTGTTGAATGTGTATTCGGGGGTTCTGCAGGTGACACCTCTCTGTCTGAACACGATGATTGCCTTGGCAACGGGCAGTTGCAGGGGCATTCTGTAAACACCATGTATTGTTCTATATGTATAAATGCGTAGGCTTCAAGGAGCTCCTGAACATTTACCTGAGGAAGGAGGAAGCCTCCGAAAGCTTGTGAATTTAAAATAAAATTGCTGGACTATAACTTGGTGTTGTAAAATTGTTTACAATTGTCAACCCCAGTCCATCACCGGCATCTCCACATCATACCTAAGGAGGGATATACTTGCCTTAGAGGCAGTGCAATGAAGGTTCACCAGATTGATTCCTGGGATGAGAGGACAGATTGAGAATAATGGGCCCATATTCTCTGGAGTTTAGAAGAATGAGAGGTGACCTCATTGAAACGTATAAAATTCTTAGAGGCTTGACAGGGTAGATGCGGAGAGACTGTTTCCCCTGGCTGGAGAGTTTAAAACTGGAGGCATAGTCTCAGGATAAAGGGTGGGCGATTTTGGACTGAGATGAGGAGGAATTTCTTCACTCAGAGGGTGTTGAATCTTTTGAATTCTCTACCCCATAGGGCTGTGGATGCTCACTCGATGAATATATTCAAGACTGATTGATTTTTGGACTCTAAGGGAATCAAGGGATATGGGGATCGGGCGGGAAAGTGGAGTTGAGGTCGAAGGTCAGCCATGATCATGTTAAATGGTGGAGCAGCCTCGAGGGACCATATGGCCTACTCCTGCTCCTATTTCTTATGTTGTTATGTTTTTGATGATGTGAAACTCATATTTAGATTTGAGCTTTCAGTAGTGTCATATAAAAAGATTTCCTTTAAAGTCCTTACGAAAAAAAATTACTAATATCTGTTTTTGTGCCACACAATTAGAAGTAAGTTTTTACTTGAATAAGTTTATCCAAAAACTTTCCTTAAAGCTGCAGTCAAACTTAGACTGAAGTAAAAATAAAAATAGAAAATGCTGGAAAAGCTCAGCAAGTCAGGCAGCATTTGTGGAGAAAGAAAGAGTCAGGCTGAAGTAATTGGGTTGCTGCATTCCTGATCTGGGTGTCAGTGCTGCGTGGGCAACAGCATTCACTAATTCTTTTCCAGATAATGATTGATCCAAATCAAGTTAACCATCCACCCAAAGCCATGTAGCAGTGATGTATGAGTAACATATCTTTATTTAGCTAACTGCCATGTGTTGTATCTGCAGATATATGTAATTTCAGGATCGTGATGCGCAAAAACATACTACTTTGTTTATTTACCTGTATTAGTGGAGAGAAGATGATTTATGTAATCGGTTTTTAAAAGACGTTTTTATCCATGTGTAACAGCACAAAATCTACTTTTTTATGAAATACATTTAATTTTTATATTGTATGTGGAATTTTGCATAGAGCAATACAGGTGTGCATCGTAATTGACAATTTTACTCCAGTGACATTCCTTTATTTTTTTTAAAACAGTGTTGGTAAGATTTATGCCTCACAACTATTTCTAAATGAATCTGTCAGAAAGTTAATTTTCAAGTTACTCATTTTTGTGCAGTTTTACTCAATCAATTTGTAAGGAATTCTCCTTTTATATAAGATGTGTTCTCTGGTTGTGGGTAAAGATCGCAAGGCTGCATTTATTGTCCATCCCTGGTTGTCGGTGGCCCTTCTCCTTGAACCGCCACGGTCCGTGTCATGCTCCAGAAAAGGGTGTTAGGTAGGAAATACCAGGATATCGACCCAGCAACAATGAAGGATGTATGTCCATATCAGGATATGAATTGGAGGAGAATTTGGTGGTGCTGATGTTCCCATGACATTGCAACTTTTCCTTCTGATTTATTACCTGCGTACTTCTGTTCTGCCTCCTCTTTGCACCCCCAGGACCTGCAATTCATCCCATCCAGGAGCCTACAGCCATCTTCTGTCTTCTAGTCCCTCCTATGGTGTCTCCTGTCTTTGCCCTGCAGCTCCTGCCGTCATGGACTCTTGTGGCGTTGCCCCATACATCTCCCCTGACCTGCTGTTCCTGTTCCTGTGGCCTCCTTTTCTTTGTGGCCTTGTCACTCAATGTGCACCCCCAGTCCGTTTCTCTTGCTGTCATAGGAACAGGAGAAGGCCATTCAGCCTCTCGAGCCTGTTTTGCCATTCATTTAGATCATGGCTGATCTATATCTTAACTCCATCTACCTGCCTTGGTTCCATATCCCTTAATACCCTTGCCTATCAAAAATCTAATCTCGGTTTTGAAATTTTCAATTGACCTAGCCTCAACAGCTTTTTGGGGGAGAGAGTTCCAGATTTCCACTGCCCTTTGTGAGAAGAAGTGCTTTCTGACATGACCCCTAAACTGCCAAGCTCTAATTTTAAGGCTATGGCCCCTTGTTCTGGACTCTCCCATCAGAGGAAATAGTTTCTCTCTATCTACCCTATGAAATCCTTTAATCATCTTCAACACCTCAATTAGATCACCCCTTAATGTTCTATATTCAAGGGAATGCAAGCCTAGTCTATGCAACCTGTCCTCATAATTTAACCCTTTTAGCCCCAGTATCATTCTGGTGTATCTGTGCTACACCTGCTCCAAGGCCAGTATATCCTTTCTGATGTGCGGTGCCCAGAACTGAACGCAGTACTCTAGATGTGGTCCAACCAGAACTTTATACAACTGCAGCATAACTTCCACCCCCTTGTATTTCCAGCCCCTTGAGATAAAGACCAACATTCCATTAGCCTTTTTAATTATTTTTTGTACCTGTCCACTAGCTTTTAGTGAATGATGTACTTGGACCCCTAAATCTCTCTGCTCATCCACAGTTCCTTGCTTCTCGCCATTTAGAAAATAATTTGATCTATCTTTCTTAGGTCCAAAGTGGATGACCTCGTACTTTCCCACATTGAACTCCATCTGCCACAGTTTTGTGCACTCACTTAATTTATCAATTTCCCTTTGTCAGACTTGCATCCCAGCGCCCTTTTTTCCTTGTCCCGCCATCCTTCATTTGGTCCCTGCACGATGTTGCTCTCACTTCCTTTTCTGTTGACCATTTACGTTATTTTCCTGTCAGCTGCTGCTTCTCTGCTACCTTGCCGCTGAGTCTGCACCTGCACTTCAGTGATTGGACACACACTAATTGTATTATTCACTGAGCTTAGAGTCTGGCCTCGAGCCTCTTCTTCAGTCGGTCCTCCAGCCTGGCATCCCGCGTCAGCTCCTGACCTGCACCTAGCTTCAAAGCAGCAATTTTTTTTTAAAGGTGTTATAACACTAACATTTCTTTATAGTCCTATAGCCACTCCCCAGCTTAGTGCTAGGAACCAGCTTAAAAATGTTATGGCTGAAATGATGCTGAGTCATGATCCCTGTCACGATCGCATCCCATGCCTTTCTTGCTGGAGTTGAAACCAAAGGCTGGACGGACAGAACAAGGAGATGTTTAACTACATCTTGTTAATTTTAAGAGCAATACTTTAGGAACTAGGTTTTTGGTCTATAAGTAAAACCATAAAATATAACCATTTTTTTTTCAGGAGCTATTACGAAACCAATGATATTACATCAGCTATTGGCGTGATGGAAGAGGCCCTCAGCAAACATCAGAGTCTGGTTTCTGCTGAGGATGTTAACATGGCAGCTGAATTGTACCTGTCAAGCAAACAGTATGATAAAACACTGGAGGTAAGGCATATGTGAACAACGGAAAAGATGGATGCTTTGCTTGTGTGCACTATTTTATCTATTATATCCTAGACCAGCAGCTTTGCTCAGTTGGAGGCCAGATAAACCAAACCAAACTACCGTGAGACTACAGTGGTCAGGGATCTTTTAATAAAAATTCATATAGAGTTGAAAATATGGAATCACTGCTGTAATTTGAATACTCTTTTGCTATATCAACAATCTTAAGTCCAGAATTTTCAATTTTGAAAAAAATTCCTCCTTTTATTTCTCCCCACCCTATTTGCATGACAGCCAAGTACTCAAAGACTACAAGACTGTCTTTACATCAAATTACGTTATTTAGTTCAGCATTTTCAGCCTATTTAATGGATATAAGCAATAAAAAATGTGTAATTCATTCCTTTCAACTATCTTGCATCACCCACTTATGTTATGTGTGCCATTGAAAGCTGAGTACCCATCGTAGTAGATTTTTAGTGATTATATTCCATCATATCAGAAACAGTTACATTTTAAAGGAACAAAAAAAAAATTGAGCCCCACTACGTGAAAGAGAGCATGGAGGCTAGAGCCTGTTTCACACTGAAGGCTTGTGAATCCATTCCAAACCACAAATAGTTTATCAATATCACCTTAGTCTCAAATTGTTATTGAAGGACAAGATCCAAAAACCTGTAATCAGATCATGTGACTTTCTATCTATCCATTTATTGGGAAATAGTGTACTCTGTAGAGATAATTTAATGTCAAATATGTTTATTTGTATAAATATCATTTTGATTTAAAATTGAAGCTTGGTTTTGAATTGTCTGACATTCCACTGCCTTTTTATACATGTCTGTCTGACATCACTCCTGGATGAGTCAAAATTTCCTACAACTCAACCTTGTATTTAGATTAAAACTGTAGCTCATTTTTGAATGGCCTGATATTCCATCATATGTCATTGCCGCCTTCTTCTGTCTGCCTATCTGACATCAGGGCTAGGATTAGTCAAAGTTTCCTACAGCTGCACAGCATGGTAAAACCGAAGTCATGCTGCTCAACTCTCGCCAGCACCTACGTGCCTTTGCTTTCAACTCCATAAGCCTCCCTGTCAGGGTGAACTGGTGGTGCATAATCTTAGGATTCTGCTAGACTCTGAGCTCAGCTTTCAATCCTATATCTAGTCCATCACTTTCCCATCTTCAGAACATTGCTAATGCTTAAACCCCACCCCTGCAGAAAATCTTCATCCATGCCATCCTCACTTTAGTGGTTGATTTCTCCAATGCCCTCAACTTCCTTACATCCATCCTTCATGAACTCCACCTAATCCAGAACTGTAGCCCTAGTCCTCTTGTGCATCAAGTCTTACACTCCTGTCACCTAAATCTTCCCTAAGGTTCATTGGCTCCCTGTTTCCCCTTCCCTTTTTAAAAAGAAAATTCTCATTTCCTTCTTGACGTCCATCTCTTCCCCTTTGTATAGCACGCTGACAAGTTCTTAAACGTCAAGAATGTGATATAAATGTAGATTGTAGATGTTATCACTTGTTTTATGAAATTCCATCTGTTTTTCATAGAACCTGTTCTAATTTTCTTTGTTTTATAGATTATAACTAAATTTACTGAAGTTGTGGTTGAAAAAGTTTCCACAAAACAAGAACTTTCAGAGGAAACTGCAGAAGGTAAAAGTGTTTCGACCTGTAAGCCACTTGTGGTAGGGAATGAAGGTTAAGGGCCAATAGACAATGTTTTTCTGAACTGGATGGTACAGTGGGTCAGAAACTGGCCTTTCACCACTGGGACCTGGGTTAAATCCAGCTTAGACTGATGGGATGAATGTCTCCTCTGTCTGCTTGCTGTAAGGGTCCTACATGAAATTAATTCCAAAAGTCTCAATCCAATTCCTATCAGACAGGGCCTCCAGCATAAAATGTTCCCCAGTGGCACTCTCCCTCAGAGAGGCCATAGGATTGGTGGTATGGCAAACCGGAGAAAATGTCACCCTGGGCAAAAATTTGGCAAATGGAGTATAATGTGAACTTGTCCACTTTGGCAGGAGGAATAGAAAAGCATTATATTATTTAAAATGAGAGAGATTGCAGAACTCTGAGGTACAGAGGGATCTGGGTATCCTAGTACATGAATCACAAAAAGTTAGTATGCAGGTACAGCAAGTGATTGGGAAGGCAAATGGAATGTTGTCATTTATTGCAAGGGGAATGGAATATAAAAGTAGAGATGTTTTGCTACAGTTGTACAGGGCATTGGTGAGACCACATCTAGAACACTGTATGTAGTTTTGGTCTCTTTATTTAAGAAAGGACATAGTTGCTTTATGGGCGGTTCAGAAACGGTTGAGTAGACTGATTCCTGAATGAGGGGGTTATCTCATGAGGAAAGGTTGGACAAGTTCGGCCTGTATACGTTGGAGTTTAGAAGAATGAGAGGTGATCTTATTGAAAGATATAAGATCCTGAGGGGACTTGGAGGGGTAGATTCTGAGAGGATGTTTCCCCTTGTGGGAGAGACTAGAACTAGGGAACACAGTTTAAAAATAAGGGGTCTCCCATTTAGGATGGAGATGAGGAGAATTTTTTTCTCTGAGGGTCGTGAGTCTGTGAAACTCCCTTCCCCAGAGAGCGGTGTAGGCAAGGTCATGGAATATTTTTAAGGCTGAGTTCGATAGAATCCTGATTAACAAGGGAGTCAAAGATTATGGTAGGTAGACGGGAAAGTAGGGTTGAGATCACAATCAGATCAGCCATGATCTTATCAAATGGCAGAGCAGACTCGAGGGGCCGAATGGCCTACTCCTGCTCTTAATTCACATGTTTGTATGTTGTAGAAGGAAGTGCTCCACTGAGGTTGGGGCTGAGAAATGTTGTTGGGGCAGAGTAGAGGAAACTTTACTCTGCATCTGGCATTGCTGTATCTGACCTGGCAGTGTTTAATGCTGACACTGAAATAGGAAGGTTCCATTCCCCAGCACTAATATCCCTCATCTTGCTCACCGTTCAAAAAATCCTTTAGATTTAAAGAATGTTTTCCCACATCGTGATATAGTTTCCCTTCAGTGTTCCCATTGTATCTTTTAACAATGTGTTACAGCACGTTGGTACCTTTTGAATACCCGTGCAGTGCTACATAAGGCACTGTTTCGTGTATAACTGTTCCTTGTGTAAAATTGTGTGTACTTTCTAGTATCTATGTATAGATAATCAGTTGCTTTTTATTTTTGGTGAAGCACTACTTGAGTTATTTCACGCGAAGTTGTTCTGTTTTCCTTGTACAAAAATATCAATAATCCAGATACCATTTTAACCCTTACTGAAGTAAATAAACTATATCTACAATAGATGTTATGATAAAATCAGAGATAAAATGACTAGAAATCTTCAGTAGAATAATATAGTGCACCATAAGTGATTTGGAGAGCCAGCCAGAAATTTTGTGAGAATTAAGCAACAACTTCGACTTGTATAGTGTCTTCAAAGTAGAAAAAGTCTGAAAGTGCTTTACAGAGGCTGGGGAGGGAGAATAAAATAAAGGGAGAGTTAAAGGAACGGACACCGAGCTATGGGGGGAAAGATTAGGAGTGGTAAGAAAGGTACATTATAGGGAATTGATCTACCAATGAGCTGAACCAGATTTGAAAGGTGTGTCTTAATTCCCCACATAGCTAGTTCCCAATCTTAGCTATACTGCTGGGGAGATAGTAGAAAGTTAGAGGGTGAGTCATCTGTGGCCATTTTGAAGAGCCAAGTGGTCACTAAGTACAATATGATCAAAAGCCTGGGAATAGATTGGCTGTCTGCAGTCTAGGCCTGGGCTTGGTGTATGCTGCTCAGGGACCTAGAAATGGGGAGAAAGTAATGAAAAATTCAGTGTGGGGAAGAAATGAAACTGTGGAAAGGCATTTGGTTTTCTTAAAGAAGCTGATTCAAACAAAACTGTTCTCTGTGCTTTATCTGATTATAGATGTGATTTACAACTGTCAGATCCCAGAAGTAGTTCCCATAGATATCCGAGTCAAGCTGATGGTGTGCTTGATTCATCTTCATATCCTCCAGCCTCTTGATGTAAGTTTCAACTTGGCATGAATTTTATTCTAAATTATGACCAGTCTAAGATATAAGTAAACTTCAGGTAAGCAATATCTTAATCTAAAAAGATAAATTTATTAGGGATGGGCAGTAAACGCTGGCCTTGCCAGCGACACTCACATCCCACGAATGAATTAAAAAAAAATGCAATAATTCAATTTAAATGAATGGTTCTTCATTTATTACTAATATAAAGAAGAATGGGGAAATAACTTCTCTCGTCAGAGTAATAGTTTGAATAGAGCATTATTTTGCTTTTTCAAAGTGAAGGATGCCAGTGCTGGGAAAGGGAATTTTTTTGATTTTTTTGTGGCAAACATCAAACACTCGCGGTCAGATATAGCACAATTTATGTATAGGTTATTGGTCCCCGAATACTGTTCCAACAGTGCCATCGAACTCTGCTGTACCAGGGCGGCATTCGGTTTTCCATAGCAGCCATAATGTCTGCCTCTGCAGACTGCTCGTTTAGTGCTAGTTGGTACTAAATTATGAACACGTTTGCTGCTGTTGATTCATTCAGATTAAGAACTGGATCAAAATGACATAATCTTACTTCAGTTAGGACTCTTTCAACAAGCAGTGAGAACTTTGTCCTGAAATCCAAGCTGGTTTGAAACCCAATCCCAGAAGTGAAACAGTGTTTTAACCCACTGCCCCACCCACTTCTCTTTTCCTTTTTTTTGAATACCTGGAAAATTAAATTCTCCTCAATAAAATATATTCACTGTGTTTTAATGAACATAAATCTATTATATGATGATTCTTAAATATACAACCAGCTTATAATTTTTACTGACACATGTGAATATATAATGTTACCGTTAAACATGTACAAAAGAGATTATGTCATTTTTGTGGGGAAAAAAATGATTTTCTTTATGGAAGGGATCCAAAGTTCAGATTTGGATGCTAAATTGTAATCTTAAACATTGGATTCTCTCAATTGATTCAGCTTGCTAGAATTGGAATGGACCCAAAAGCATATGCACTTCATCCAGAATATTTGGTTGTAATTAAGAATAATTGTAAGTCCTATAAAAGACCAGACATGTTTTTGTAAACTTGCATTGAGCTTTTGAATCAATTAAAGAAGGGAGTGCATTTTAAAATTCTATGAGGACAGAATTTCATTGAATTTTATATTGCAGCATTACGAAAAAAATCCTAAAAGCTGTTGTGTTTAGCTACTGTAAACTAACCCAATCAAATTCTCTTTATCTGTAGCTTTTAATGACCAACTTGATGGAGCAGAACCCTGAAGACATGGGTGACCTTTATTTAGATGTGGCTGAGGCTTTCCTAGAGATTGGCGAGTATAACTCTGCATTGCCCCTTTTGAGTGCCCTTGTCTGTTCAGAACGCTATAACCTTGCAGTTGTGTGGCTTCGTCATGCAGGTAAGTAGACTTAAAAACTGTAAACCTGGACCTCATTATTCAAAGTAAATTTTTTTTATAGTATAATGAAATTTATTGAAAGGCCCATTAACTGGGGAAAGAGGCTTGAATTGCACTTGCGTTGAATGAGGGGTATGCTGCACGTGACAGAACAAGATCCATCCAGTTTCAAGTTATAAGGAATTCTATATTTTGTTGTTTTTATATCAAGTGGTAGCTTGGCCCAGACAGCAAAAGTCATAGCTGCTATGAGTAAGTGTTCCTTCTTATTGACTTGAAATCTGGAGTCAAAGTGAAATATACACCACTGTCATGTAACATTGTACTTTAATGGCCAATTTAAAGTAATGTTGCTAAATGCTTGGTTAACAATAGATGATTGATTTCTGAGTCAGAAGAGGCAAATTTATAAACAAACTGTCAGAGGGTTGAATTGAAGTCAAATCTAGTAGGCGTGGTTCGTTGCCAGTTGAAATTGCTTCCATTTGTAGATTCCTTTTATTTCTGGTCTATCACTGCAAATCTTTTATGTCCACCTAAGCGGGCAGACTGGACCTCCATTTAACGTCTCACCCGAAAGACGTTGTCTTCAACAGAGCAGCACTGCCTCATTACCGCACTGAAGTGTCAGCCGAGATTATGCACTCAAGCCTCTGGAGTTAGGCTGGAGACCACAACCTTCTAACTGTGAGGCAAGAGTCCCACTACTAAGTCTAGGCTGATATATAATGATCAGTTTTGAGAGGGTGAATAGTGAAAGATTGTTTTCATTGGTTAGTGAATTGATAACAAGGGGGCATAAACTCATGATTATCTTTGGAGGTAGAAGGGGGCTGTTACAAAAAAAAAGTCACGCAAAGTGTTATTATAACATGGAATGCTTTACCACAAGTGGCTATCGAGGCAGAGACCATAATATCCAATTCCATATTAAATGATAAGTATTTGAAAAGGAAAAATATAAAAAGACATGAGGAAAGGATAGGGAAATGGGGTAAGAGTAAACAGCTCCAGTTGAAGAGCTATCTGGCAGGGGCACAGTGGACTGAACAGCCTACTTCTGTGCTATAATTTATATGATTGAATGTTCCTCTCTGAACCATGGGTCTTTGGCTGTTGGTTGAGTTAAGCGTGATAGTTGGCCACTTTGATCGTTCAGATAAAATAGATCAGTTGGCCTAATTCCTTGAAGATGACTTTTGATATACAGACCAGAATCTTTTGAAATTGAGTCAGAAATATGTTAATTTTAAGAACACTGGAAAGATAGGGTTGTGAAGACCTTCTTGATTATTCTCGTAAATAATGCTTAGTATGGGTAGAATTGCATCGTTAATGTGTGGTGCATCATGAAAATTCTGTATTCTCTTCAGTATTTGAAGTCCAAAAGGGAAGGAGTTTTTAACAGCCGAGGGAAGTAGTGGGCCCATTGTGGTGACTTCTGTCTTAGTTGATTCTGTCTCCTGACAGAAAAGTTCACTGCTGAGTATCGGTCATGATGTATAGGTTGGATAGCAATGGATTGGAAATGTGCAGGAACACAACGTCTGTGTACAGGGATATTTCATGTTTTTTTTTAACTCAAATTTCTTTGTATGGTATGGTTGACCTTTATATTAATAGCGAAGGACTTTATACAGCTGGGGAAAATAATCAGGAAACATTTGACAGATCAGAAAGTGAAGATAGTTACAGTGGTAATGGAACTATTGTATAACTACTTTAAGCTCTTATTAAAAGTACCACTATAATTTGTGTCGTCTACTACTTCACCTCGAAAATTCCATTTGATTCAGTCATAGACTTTTACTGTGCCAGATGAGAACCACTTTGGTGTCCTTGAGCTGTGAACAACGTGCATCAAGTGACAGATGTAGTCAGGCTATTTTGATACAGATCCAACAATACATCAGTACTTTTTAGTAGAAAACATGTGATTTATGTCCTTGATGTAAGATTTTGAGTGGCAGAGGGAGCATTGTCTTGGAGCTATGGAACTGCTTGACCATACTTGTCTGAAGGGACCTATTCCATTGTCTCGCTCTGAATGGAGTGAGGTTGGTGGTAAGCTTTTGTGTTAGAGTAGTTGTACGTGATGACATCACCAACAGGCAGCTTCCTGTACTCTACCATACATGCCAACCTAGTAAACTAGCAAAGCTGATCAACAGTTTCAGAAAAGCTCACAACCTCAAAGAAACTGGCAACTGAAAAACAGTCCTGAATAAAACCCGATGAAATGAAAGTAAGTAATCACACGAAAAGTGAGGTGCGACACAGACTTGTAACTTAAGCTACTGGTACATCCAACATTCCCGTACTTGAAAGCCTAAAGAGGGATACAAGTGTAGAAGGTACGAGATTTATTCTCTATGGGGGCCTGGGGGCACCCCTTCATCCCAAACTTTGATTTTTGACACTTTATTTGGTGCATTTTCCAGTGAACATGGGTATTGCATTTTTCCCATCTAAAAACGAAGGGGCTTTTCTCACTTTTGCTGAAAACTGTTCTGTTCTCCCCATTTTTTGAAATTAATTATTTTTCTTCACATTTTAAAACTTCTTTGTCCCAGTAGCAGAAGATGATCCATTACTGAGAGAAAACGTTTTACTCTTTTTAAAATAGCAAATAGGGAATATGAACCCAGTCTTAATTGACCATAAAATCATTACCATTAGGGTTGAAAGCAGCAACTTTACAATTGTAATATTCTTTCCAAATGTTGTCCCTCCAACTGGTGATGCACTTACTGGGAGTCCTGACGTGTTCTCCTGGAAAATGTAAATTTTTTATTAAAAATGGTTTGTTCTGGTTAATTGTAAACACTTTAATACTTCACAACTGATTTTTAATATGGAAAATATCTAAATGATATTTGGGCTTTCAAACAGCACAGAAACAGGTAACTTGACTTATCAAGTCTGCACTGATGTTTTTCTCCAAATGTGCCACCTGATCTAATCCCAGACTCAAACTTGCTCCCCATACCCTTCAATATTACTTTTCAACAATTCCCTTTTAAAGGAAATTATGGATTCTGCTTCAACAAAGGTTTATGGCATACAATTCAATTTTCTAACCACCCCTCTGTGTAAAAGATATTTTTCTAACCTTCACAAAAACAATTTGTGTCCTCTCCTTACAGTCTTGTTGACTAATGGAATCAATCAATCAATCATTATTTACCCTATCATAACCCTTCATAATCTTGACGGCCTCCATTGGGTCACCCTTCATGCTTCTCAGTTCCATTGGAAAATTTTCTTAACTCCTCAAGACTCTTTTCCGAACTGTAACATTGTAGTGAATCTATGCTACACTTTTGTTTTTCTATCCTTCCTATGGTGGGTGCCCAGTCCAGTGTACAGTAGTCCATCTTTGGCCTAGCTTAAGGTCTTCAAAAAGTTCAACATTACGTCACTGCTTTCATGTTCTCAATTCTGTTTGTCTTTCTTAGGACTTATCGAGTTGTCTTGCCACCGTTTAATGACCGATGTATCTGCACAACATGGTCTCTCTGCTTTACAATTTTAAAGTCATTCATCCATTTTCCAGACATATATTTTGTCCTGATTTGTATATAATACTTCAATTTTATTTGAAGATTTATAGTTAAATAGCAAAACTTAAGCTAATTTGGAAAGCAGAGAGTAGTGGTTGGAGCATAGTAGTTTCTCTGCAGTAGAGGCTGAGTAGCTGAGAGACACAAACTGAGGCACGACAGCACCACCAATGGCAACAGGGTATAATGACAACATGACAAGTTTACATGGGCAGTTTCCATTGTAAATATGGAGATAGGATTTTATGATGGTGAAAGTTAGTACAAATCTGTGACAAAAATGTAAAAACTAGAAATAAGATTTTGTATACATGAAGTGCTCCTAGATGTAAGATTTTAAATACATTAAATAAGAGCAGTCCCTACATAGACCTGAGTAAAACGCTACTCACTGCATTTTTCTAAGATGAGAAACTTCCCTTTACCCCTACGCTTTTGTGGTACTCTCCAGCCATCTCTTTTTCCGTGTGGTCACATTCCCTTTAACTCCATATGCTATTAAGTATCATCTTGGTTCAACTGGTCATATTCAGCTATGGATTCAAGCCCCACTCCAGCACCTAAGCACATAATCGAGGCTGACATTCCAATGCATTACTGAGGGAATGCTGCATTGTCAGACGTGTCATCATTCAGATTAAATGTTTAACCGAGGCCTCTGCTCAAGTGGACGTTCAAGATCCCATCACACGATTTTTGAAGAAGAGTAAGAGGCTTTCTTTGTCCCAGCTAACATTCCTCCCGCAACCACCAAAACCAATTAATTGGCCATTCATTTCATTGCTACTTGTGAGAAATTGCAGTGTGCAAAATAGATTCAGTTTGCCTACATAACAGCATTGACTGCACTTTCAAAATAGTTTATTTTATATACAGTGTTTTGGGATGTTTCTGAGACATGATAAGTAAATGGAAGCCTATCTTTATTTTGAAAACAATCCATCTTTACCTTAAAATGATTTGAGAGCATTGCTATCAATCTCAAACAAAATTAGAAAAATTACACCACTTGCTTGTTTACATTTGAAAGAAATATTCAAAAGGCAGGAATACGCTTGGCAGCAAAATTATGCTAATCATCTAACTTTTCTCCTGCGGAACACCCCACTCCTTGTACCATTTACGGCATACCTTACATTAATGTGCAGTTCAGCTATCCCTGTGCAATGCATTATAGTGACTGTTTCCTGTGGTACTTAAACTTTCAGATGGCATGTTTACTGTATTGTATACTATTATTATTTGCCTTATTTATGCGTGTGCTGCATGATTGTAAGGATACGGAGTATGTGGAAAACTATAATGGGGAGGGAAGTGAAGATAGGGAACGATTTTTAAGAAAAGACAAGATGTTCATGCTCCATTATAATTTTCATCTCATAACTTCAGAGTGTTTGAAAGCCTTGGGACACATGGAACTGGCAGCAGAGAGCTATGCTAAAGTGGTGGCAATGGCACCTTTGCACCTGGATGCACGTATTTCCCTCTCGACCTTACAACAGCAACTGGGGCGACCAGAGAAAGCTCTTGAAGCATTGGAATCGATGCATGATCCAGAGACACTAACACATGATGCAAATGCAGCTCAGCAGGTGAGAAAAGTAATAACCAGTTATTTGCAGCTACAGGATATGTATGTAAGTTCAGCTGAAATGTCAAATGCATATTGCAAAATAGTAATGTGCTGGAATCATATTAGATATACTAAAATGATAACGAATGTTTGGTTTGCCACTATTGAAATATGCTTGGTGGCACAATGGCTAGGATTTTGAACCTAACTATATTTCAAATATATGCCCATGCACAATTTCCAAATGAGCATTATTTAGCACATTAAATGGGACTTTTTTTATTATTTGTTCATGGGATGTGGGCGTCGCTGGCAAGGCCAGCATTTATTGCCCATCCCTAATTGCCCTTGAGAAGGTGGTGGTGAGCCGCCTCCTTGAACCATGTGGTGAAGGGACTCCCACGGTGCTGTTAGGTAGGGAGTTCCAGGATTTTGACCCAGCGACGATGAAGGTACGGCGATATATTTCCAAGTCGGGATGGTGTGTGACTTGGAGGGGAACGTGCAGGTGGTGTTGTTCCCATGTGCCTGCTGCCCTTGTCCTTCTAGGTGGTAGAGATCGCGGGTTTGGGAGGTGTTGTCCAAGAAGCCTTGGCGAGTTGCTGCAGTGCATCCTGTGGATGGTACACACTGCAGCCACAGTGCGCCGGTGGTGAAGGGAGTGAATGTTAAGGGTGGTGGATGGGGTGCCAATCAAGCAGGCTGCTTTGTCCTGGACGATGTCGAGCTTCTTGAGTGTTGTTGGAGCTGCACTCATCGAGGCAAGTGGAGAGTATTCCATCACACTCCTGACTTGTGCCTTGTAGATGGTGGAAAGGCATTGGGGAGTCAGGAGATGAGTCACTCGCCACAGAATACCCAACCTCTGACCTGCTCTTCTAGCCACAGTTTTTATGTGGCAGGTCCAGTTAAGTTTCTGGTCAATGGTGACCCCCAGGATGTTGATGGTGGGGGATTCGGCGATGGTAATGCCGTTGAATGTCATGGGAAGGTGGTTAGATTCTCTCTTGTTGGAGATGATCATTGCCTGGCACTTGTCTGGCGCGAATGTTACTTGCCACTTATCAGCCCAAGCCTGGATGTTGTCCAGGTTTTGCTGATGCGGACATGGACTGCTTCATTATCTGAGGGATTGCGAATGGAACTGATCACTGTTCAATCGTCAGCGAACATCCCCATTTCTGACCTTATGATGGAGGGAAGGTCATTGATGAAGCAGCTGAAGATGGTTGGGCCCAGGACACTGCCTTGAGGAACTCTTGCAACAATGTCCTGGAGCTGAGATGATTGGTCTCCAACAACCACTACTATCTTCCTTTGTGCTGGGTATGACTCCAGCCACTGGAGAGTTTTCCCCCTGATTCCCATTGACTTCAATTTTACTAGGGCTCCTTGGCGCCACACTCGGTCAAATGCTGCCTTGATGTCAAGGGCAGTCACTCTCACCTCACCTCTGGAATTCGGCTCTTTTGTCCATGTTTGGACCAAGGCTGTAATGAGGTCTGGAGCCGAGTGGTCCTGGCGGAACCCAAACTAAGCATCGGTGAGCAGGTTATTGGTGAGTAAGTGCCGCTTGATAGCACTGTCAACGACACCTTCCATCACTTTGCTGATGATTGAGAGTAGACTGATGGGGCGGTAATTGGCCGGATTGGATTTGTCCTGCTTTTTGTGGACAGGACATACCTGGGCAATTTTCCACATTGTCGGGTAAATGCAGGTGTTGTAGCTGTACTGGAACAGTTTGGCTAGAGGGTCGGCTAGTTCTGGAGCACAAGTCTTCAGCACTACAGCCGGGATGTTGTCGGGGCCCATAGCCTTTGCTGTATCCAGTACACTCAGCCGTTTCGTAATATCACGTGGAGTGAATTGAATTGGCTGAAGACTGGCTTCTGTGATGTTGGGGATATCGGGAGGAGGCCGAGATGGATCATCCACTCGGCAATTCTGGCTGAAGATGGTTGTAAACGCTTCAGCCTTGCCTTTTGCACTCACGTGCTGGACTCCACCATCATTGAGGATGGGGATGTTTGCAGAGCCTCCTCCTCCTGTTAGTTGTTTAATTGTCCACCTCCATTCACGATTGGATGTGGCAGGACTGCAGAGCTTTGATCTGATCCGTTGGTTGTGGAATCGCTTAGCTCTGTCTATAGCATATTGCTTCCACTGTTTAGCATGCATGTAGTCCTGTATTGTAGCTTCACCAGGTTGGCACCTCATTTTTAGGTAACCCTGGTGCTGCTCCTGGCATGCTCGTCTACACTCCTCATTGAACCAGGATTGATCCCCTGGCTTGTTGGTAATGGTAGAGTGAGGAATATGCCAGGCCATGAGGTTACAGATTGTGCTGGAATACAAATCTGCTGGTGCTGATGGTCCACAGCACCTCATGGATGCCCAGTTTTGAGCTGTTAGATCTGTTCTGAATCTATCCCATTTAGCACGGTGGTAGTGCCACACAACATGTTGGATGGTGTCCTCAGTGTAAAGACAGGACTTCATCTCCACAAGGACTGTGGTCACTCCTACCAATACTGTCATGGACTGTCATGGACAGATGCATCTACGACAGGTAGATTGGTGAGGACGAGGTCAAGTAGGTTTTTCCCTCGTGTTGGTTCGCTCACCACCAGCCGCAGGCCCAGTCGAGCAGCTATGTCCTTCAGGACTCGGCCAGCTCAGTCAGTAGTGGTGCTACCGAGCCACTCTTGGTGATGGACATTGAAGTCCCCCACCCAGAGTACATTCTGTGCCCTTGCTACCCTCAGTGCTTCCTTCAAGTGGTGTTCAACATGGAGGAGGACTGATTCATCAGCTGAGGGAGGGCGATAGGTGGTAATCAGCAGGATTGTGCTGGAATACAAAGTTGGAGAAGGAGAGAATGTGACACTGTCCTGTGAAAATGGTGCCTCTTGCTGGCTGATCAAAGTGGCATTGATGATACTAATGAAGAAAGTTTCAAAGCACCTGCAGAATAGTTGGGGGTGAGGTAACAGGACAAGAGATAGTACTTTAACAACAGCCACTTGTTCGATATAATTTATAATGCTTAGTATAACCTATGAAATAAAAAGTTGTCAGTGAGCCATTTGTCGACTGTATTCTTCAGGAGAAATTGGGTAGGATTTCATTTTTTTTCTCCTCACATTAATGCATTTAAATGTCAGGATATCTAATACTGAAGTAAGTCTTGTATATCTTTCAGGAACTGAAACTGTTACTCCATCGTTCTACTTTACTGTATTCCCAAAGAAAGCTGCCGGATTACGTAGATGCTTTACTCGCAATGTTAGCAATGCTTTTAAAGGTGAGTTGCAATTCAGCTCTTGTTTCATAAATCCTTCGAGAGAATCATTGCAAACTAAAAAGAAAACAGATATGGAACTTGCAATATCATTGTAAAATAGCCTCTTCACTTGCATCTGTTCTCATGAGTCCCCATAATATTGCACCTGTTCAAGTTGCAGAATTAATCTTTTATCTGTAGTAATTAGCTTTGGTAAAATTGTGGACGTGTTCAAAAGGCTAGATTATTGAAACTGCATACGGAAAATAAGCAAAATTTTGTGTCAGTCTGATGCATATAAACACTGTTGTTACTGAAAACCATTTGATAAAGTGTGTGTATATATTTTTGTGTATGCAGTTTCCTCCAGCTCAGAATCTTCATGTCAGTTAAAGAATAAACAGTATGTCAACCTCCATCTAATCAAATGGCAACGATGAAAAGTCGTGTTGCCTACTCTCATTAGGATCCATGTTCGTACTCACCATTATCCTCTGCCGAAACATTGCTAAACTTCATTGTAAACACACATCCCCTTGTTTTTGCTTAAAATAATGAACTGTACAATAATGTAACTATATCTTATCTTCATTAGTGTGGTGAAGCTTTGTAAAAATCAAAATAAATGAGGGGGCTGAGCTATACAGACCGGGACGGTCCCAGGATTAATCCCTGCTCTGTGCTGAGTTAGCAGAACTCTGCTTGGGCAGCAGTGGAGGTACTACAGTTAGCCTCAGCACCCCGGGTTAGGGAAAGGAAAATCAGCCAGAGCTCCTGTAGCTGAACACAATTCAGTAACAATACTGGAAATGCACTTTTGTGGCTATCTGGTGAAGATAGGGTGGAGCTTAGCTGTGATTTTCTCCATGGTTGCTGACACTTGCTGCTAAAGTTGACACATGAATAATGGCCGGTTGGGTGAGATATTGCAGGACACTAGTAGAACAGTGAACCTTCAAAGTGTCGAGATCTTCAGAAGGGAAGGGGACAAAATTGGCAGAAAAAGAAGTGGGGGCATAGCAAAATAAAAAATTAAGTTGCACCTTCAAGTTCCCTTTAACACGGTAAACAATTTATATTAAAAATTGCTTTTAATATTCCATCCTGTAGTGTTCCTTTCCCATCCAGGAGAGGAATTGGGGACCTGCTTCCTGACCTTAGTTGGCTGCTAAAAGATGAATTAGAATGGCCTGGGGTGACTGACTAGTTTAAATTTTTTCCAAATTTTATTTAATTGCAAACTGGAAGATCACAAGTTGAAACAGTAAAACTAGCATTCATTAGCTGTCCAGGATAAAAGCAATTAAATTTGAAATTTCATAATTAATATTCTCAACATGGCATTTACAGAAGGGT
Organism: Heptranchias perlo; assembly: GCF_035084215.1. NCBI lineage: Eukaryota > Metazoa > Chordata > Chondrichthyes > Hexanchiformes > Hexanchidae > Heptranchias > Heptranchias perlo. Next base: position 67,613,130 of record NC_090331.1, on the reverse strand, counting down.
ACGTTGGCGGCCTAATAGTGCATATTTATAGACGCTTAAACACCGAATGCTGATAATATTGTCTGACAGTATAAAAGGGTAAAATTAATATGCAGAGTTGAAACAACACAATTGCTAAAGCATCTTGCATTGAAAATGAGCTATAACTGTACAGTTTGGCTCCCACACACTGCTGAGTACAATAATGCCTTTGAATGTTGTTCCTTTTTGTCATTTGCACTCACTGTTTTAGTGAAGGAAAACAACCAAAACAACCAGACAAAACAAAAAAATGCCAATAATTTGTAACTTATTGTTTCGATTATTGATAGCAAGACTCCCTCTTTAAGGAGATTTTATTGGAATGTCATAGAAACTACATTGCCTTGGAACATTAGCTGTTATTTCATTTTTTTTGCATTAAAGGTCTAAGTAAAAATGATTTATAGAACAATTTGTGCCCAAATGAAGAGCATATGAAATCAATTTTGATTGTAGGTTGCAATGAGCAGAGCTCAAGTTTCATTGGTTTCAAGGTCCAAAAATGGGGAAAAACACCTGTATCTTGTAAAGGACTCGAGAGATAAAGTTAGTGACATTGATGATCAGGAAGCTGCATATTTGGATGTTAAAGGTAAGGAATAAAACTTGTAATCATGTAGTATTTTGACTTAAAACCACACAATGAGATCTATCGGTAAACTGATAAAATCAGCTGTATGTGTCACTCGATCAATGTCACTAAGTGAGAAACTCTCCAATTGTATATGTTTGACTGTGGCAGTACTACAATCCCCCACATGACATTTCCATTCTTTGTAGTCTAACTTTCAGAGCACCATGCTGATTATGTCAATTAAGTTGATGGATAGTAAGTTCATTACTGTGTTGTGGGCTTGTGTTCCTTGGAAATTGACAAACTGTCTGAACTCAGCTCACTTGAGAGCTGTGATTCAGGATATCCTACGGGGACTGCCCCAGAATGCTCCTAAGTAAAGTGTACTGCAAGTAACTCTTTGATTGTTTATGTCTGCCACAATCCCGTTCCACATCCCACACTCCTACTCGGATATTATTTGACTTCGTGAAATGTCAGTCCACCTTGAGGTGTCAAGCAGATGCCCACCGTGATAGCTTATTTTACCCAAGAGACTTCCTGATATTTTTTGGGTACCCTGAAAATGACAGAGGTCCCTGATGAATACACAGTATCATAGTATGTTACAGCACAGAAGGAAGCAATTCATCCCATCATGCCCGTGCCACCTCTTTGAAAGAGCTATCCAATTAGTCCCACTCCCCTGTAGCCCTGTAAATTGTTTCCCTTCAAGTATTTATCCAATTCCCTTTTGAAAGTTATTTTTGAATCTGCTTCCGCCACCCTTTCAGGCAGTGCATTCTAGATCATCATAACCCTCTGCGTAAAAAAAAATGTTTCCCCATGTCGGCTCCGGTTCTTTTACCAATCACCTTAAATCTGTCTCATCTGGCTACCGGCCCTTCTGTCACTGGAAACAGTTTTTGCTTATTTACTCTCTCAAAACCGTTCATGATTTTGAACACCTCTATCAAATCTCCTCTTAACCTTCTCTGCTGTAAGGAGAACAATCCCAGCTTCTCCAGACTCTCCACATAACTGAAGTCCCTCATCCTTGGTACCATTCTAGTAAATCTCTTCTGCACCCTCTCGAAGGCCTTGACATCCTTCCTAAAGTGTGATGCCCAAAATTAAACACAGTACTTCAGCTGAGGCCTAACCAGTGTTTTATAAAGATTTGGCATAACTTCCTTGTTTTTGTACTCTATGCCTCTATTAATAAAGCCCAGCACCCCATATGCTTTTTTACCAGCCTTCTCAACTTGTCCTGCCACCTTCAAGGATTTGTGCACATACATCACCAGGTCTCTCTGTTCCTGCACTCCCTTTAAAAGTGTGCCATTTAGTTTATATTGCCTCTCCTCATTCTTCCTACAAAAATGTGTCACTTCACACTTCTCTGCGTTAAATTTCACCTGCCATGTTTCTGCCCATTTCACAAGTCTGTCTATGTCCTCCTGAAGTTTGTTTCTTTCCTCCACATTGTTTACTACATTCCCAAGTTTCGTGTCATCTGCAAACTTTGAAATTATACCCCGTATACCCAAGTCCAGGTCATTAATATATATCAAAAAGGGCAATGGTCCTAATACCAACCCCTGGGGTATACTTCCCTCCAGTCTGAAAAACAGCCGTTCACCACTACCTTATACTTTCTGTCTCTTAGCCAATGTTGTATCCACGCTGCCGCAAAGTGTGCATAGCAGTCGGGTAAGAAAACACAGCCTCCCTAATTCTGTGTCTTGTATTCTATTTGTTCACAGTGACCAATCTATCAACTGAGGCACAATAAAAGGAAGAATGGTATTGTCGTTGTAGTAAACTTTAAAAAAAAACTAAAGATTTAGTCAAAGAGAGAGATTTTGAGGAAACTCTTGAAGAAGAGATAGTAACTAGACAGAGGGAGAGTGTGAGGGCACGGCAGCTGAAAATTCTGCAGAGGATGTCAGAGTTGGAGGAGCAGAAGGCACGTGCTGGCATGTAGGACTGGAGGAGGTTGCGGCGGTATGTGGGAGGGCATGGTTGTGGATAGACTTGTAAATGAAGGTGTGTTGGTGAATAGGGCACTAATGGAGTTTGGCAAGGAGAATGTTGATTGGGGAGCAGGACTTTCTGTGGCTTAGGATGCAGGCAACAGAGGTTTAGACGAGTTGCGGTTTATGAAGAATGGAAATTGCGGAGCTGATGAGACCATTGGAGTAATTGAGCTTAGAGGTGACAAAGGCGTGAAGAAGTCTCTTAACAGCACTGTGAGTGAGGTAAGAGCAGTGGGGGGCACTGTTACGGAACTGTTGGTGATGGTTAGGATGTGGGGTTTGAAGCTCCGTTCAGGGTCAAACTGGACACCGAGGTTGCACATCTTTGGATTCAGCCCCAGTGAACAGTAAAGTGGGAGGATGGAATCAGGAGTTGGGGTGTGGAGTTCTTGGTAGGAGCCCAGTAGGAATTTATCTTCATTTTCAAATACAGGGGGTTTTTGAAAAAAAGTTGACAATTAAATGATAAAACCTAAAGAGAGTGATTTAGGTTAAAATTGCTTAATAAAGGCAACTCGCGTATAAAAATGCAATGAACATGAATTTGATCATTATTCATTTACTAATTCACTGCAGCGATTAGTTAAGTGTTGCAAAAAGTAAAGACTGTGTATATTTTGAATCAGCCAGTCATTTATCTACTTTATTTGTTGCAGCTCAATAAACATTGAATTCCAATGGATGGTTTTCAGATTTTTGTTGTGAATGCAGCCTCAATGCTAGTCTCCCTGATTTTTGAGAACTCCAACTCACCCTTGTTAGCTGTCCAAACAACTGGTAATATCCTAATTTGGGAAGGAAAGTGGGGTTTCTTTGGAATTGTATTGGCTCCAGGGGGACATGTTTAGTGATAGAAAGTTGGAACGTAGATGACCCTGTGTGGCTAATCCAATACCTAAGCCAGTCGGTCTTCAGTATTCCAGGGCACTGCTACTGATTGACCAAACAACTTGGCTTATTGATGGGACATGGAGAGTTAGGCCTGTCATTAGGAGCTTGAATTCCTCCCACTTGAAACCAAATACCTTGCAAGTGCCCTAGGTGTTGAAGTAGTCCTACGTGGACAAGCAATCCAGTCAACTTGTATGCTTTTAGCTGGTTAAACTCCAGCAAACCCATGTGCACTGGCCGATCTGCAGCTAAGTTCTCTGGGTTTAGGTAAGTGGGGCGTGTTCCGACAGGGGGAGAGAGTGCACTCCCTATCACGCGATGAAAATTGTGCTTGTATGCATTTGTGGAAACTCTGAAGCATGGTGATGGGTGTCAGATGCTCAGCTGACCGATGAGCAGAATCTTCCAGTCTGTGGTGTGGTTTTTTGATTGGACAGCTTCAGAGTGACCTCGGCCTGTTTAAAGAGTCATGTAAACCCCCCTCCCAAAAGCTGGTTTCAGTGGTGCTTTTCCGGGACTCATGGGGTGTGGCTTGGCAAGGAGGGAAATCCTACTCAAGTGTGTCCATGGCAGCTACAAAATTGACATTTACACTCCTTACAATGTTTTCAAAGTGCCCCTTCAGTTGCTTTCAATAGTCACTCCAGGACACACAGGATGGTTCCCTGTAATTGATGACACTGGATTGGTCCAATCGGAAGGGAGATCTCACTGGAGCAAATAAAATCGGAATATTTTTAAATGTCAAACCTTGTAAGGGCATCATTTTGTTCTTCAAAAAAAGAGGGAGTGCTTTAAACAACAGCGCCCATACACTTTCTTAGCCCTTTAAATAATGCCTTTTTAATGAACATTGTGTAATCCGCATACGTTGCTACATCATTTTGATTTCACTGAACTTCTACACTTTATAAACTGTAAATGTTCTTTTTCTTTCCAGTTGTAAACAGGTAACTTAAGTATTTCCGTATCCTTTTTAAAACAGGAAAAACTAGTGTACTGAATAAGGATGACTGGTGGAATTTATTGTTAAAAGCCATTTACACCTTGTGTGACCTCAAACGTTTCAAAGAAGCTGAACTCTTGGTTGATTCTTCCTTGGAGTACTACTCGTTTTATGATGATAGGCAGAAACGGAAAGAGTTGGAATACTTTGGCCTATCAGCTGCTGTTCTGGATAACAACTTCAGAAAAGCATACAATTATATCAGGTATTTCAGATTAATCCATTCTTAATGGCAAAACCTAGTGAATTTTAATGTAGGGAAAAGCACATTATTTACATTAAATATGGATTGTCACAGTGAATCTCTGAACTAAGTAACATCGTATTTTGGAGTGTGATCGTGCAAAGTAACATGAGAACTGTCAAATAGGCCTGTGGTTTCCATTAATGCAGCTCCATGAGTGGCCTACAGGATGTGCATTACCACTGCTGTTTCTTCTCTGTCTCATCTTCTTTCTCTTCCCTCCCCGTCCCAGGCATTGCATGTTGTGACTCGACTGAATGAATGAGGCTGAAGCTTGGTTGAAAGGAATGCTGTTGAAATAAATCAAGGCTAAAGAATTCATTATTTCCACTAGAGGGCTGACTTGCACAGCTTTCATAAGAGAGGATTTCCTTTTGAAGTCTGAGCAATATGCTGTTTGTGCAGTTTGCAGTGGAATGATTTGTACGTATCTTAATGCGAAAAGGCTCTTGAATTCTTAAACCATGTGGTCTTGAAACTGGGAACAAATTACCACAGCATTTACTTTATTTTTGTTTTGTTTTACACAATATAATAAACTCTGTGAAATGCTTAAATATATGAATGAGTAAAACTTGCCTTGGCCCAGTATTCAAAATTGCAGGTTTTATTTTGTCAGGATGAGAATTTGGAGCCAAGAGAATAACAGGGTTCTGGCTCAGTCGTACTTTACTGGGCCTACACAAAATATCTTCACAATAAATAGCTCCCTGATTTCAAACTACTGTTCAAATGTTGAAAAGCTCAAATGTATACACCTATCAATGGCCACATTTTTGTTGGTTCCTTTAGTGCATTGTGACTTATAAGGTCAGGAACTGAACACATTTGTAAGAATCATGAACTGTTCTGATCGTGATGTTCATAAAAGGAGATAAGTTGATAGCAGTCAAACTTCACAAATCGACATTGGATGATTTAATAAAGAGCTACAGGTGAAGTCTTTGAAACAATGCTCATTGCCATTATTCTGTTTGAATCCATATTCTTGGTCTTGATTTTTTTCAATCCTAGTCCTCCCTCTGTCTTCTGTAAAATTGATGATTTGAGTTGTGAAATGCTTTATCTGTAAAAATAAAAACTTTCACAAAATGTTTACCCTTTAAGAAGCAAATCTTATTTTTTGTCTTTGCTGAAGAATAGTCCTGATTTTTTTTCTGTTCTTTCAAGGGTCATGGTGATGGAAAATGTGAACAAACCTCAGCTCTGGAATATCTTTAACCAAGTTACCATGCACTCTCAAGACCTGAGACACCATCGTTTTTGCCTGCGCCTAATGCTGAAACACCCAGACAACCACGCACTCTGTGTACTTAATGGACACAATGCATTTGTGGCTGGAAGCTTCAAGCATGCTTTAGGTAATGAGTGTTGATTATTTTTTAATATATACTCCCAGTACTATTCGTTGGTAACGAACTATCAATCTGAAAGCATGCAGTGATTACATTACAATTATTAATCCTTCTATATGGACATCACCAGGTATCAAAGATGCTGTGGCTGGATGGTGTTTGTACAAGGTTGGAATATGGCCATGTCCATAAACATGACTGTATATATTATCAAAATAATGAAGATACTGGCATAATTCTTCCTTGGGCTTAAGATGATGTTTATAAATAGCTCAAGCTTTGCATCAGGCTCAGCTTTTGTTGTTAATAACAGCTGATGAACTGTTCCCCACACTATCTCTTTGTTCTCAAACCCGCAATGAGATTATTACTTTGTCCATTTTGTCATTTGATTAAATCTCTGGAGGAAGTAAGAACAACAGGCTGCCTTGTATTTTTTTGATGTTACAGTGCCAACCTGTGGGGGATGGAAGAATAGCAGGCATTAATGTTAACCACAGTATTACCAACTCTCTATATCTCTATATTTATCTACTTATCTCTCTATTTATCTATCTGTCTTTTTATTTAGTATGCCTATCAATACCAGTCAATCCCCTGTGGCATTGCACGAGGAGTTATAATCAGGTGAAGCAGGGTTAAAGGGCAGGGTACGCAGATATAAGATTTTTAATCAGATGTGGGTGTATTATAAAATACATATACGTATTCAATCCCCATTTTAAACTCAGACATGTTTTCCTTGTTTTTATATATTTTTATTTTTCTATGATGCTTTATAGTTCCTGTTATCAATTCTTGTGTCCACACTTATAATGGAACCTGCCTATGTAAACCTGTCATGCTTTAATTACATCAATGTTGGCACTTCAATGGTTCAGTTTTGCACCTTCCAGCTCCACAGCTGTTACTGCAGAGAATTTCCTGTGCTGCAACCAACTCTACTTCCCAAATTGTTGTAAGTTGTGCTATTTAACTATAAATCACCCTGAAAAATCAACGCACTATATAAAAATAAGGGCAGCATGTATGACTTTAAAATAGGGACGAATTATGTCTGTGCGCCCTGGTCCAATTATCTCCTGACCTCTAACCCCACTGACGATTACACTTGGTCTCGATTCCCCATGTGTAATACCCCTGGAAGTCGAATAGTAATATATTAAAATTGGTGCATGGGTCGCATGCACCATTATAGAGATAGATAAACATTTCTGTGGGGTTTTCCAATGTTAAAATGTCAACAGTTAGCTGTTGCCATTCCTTGTCAATCCCACAGGTGCTGCATTAATAAGTTTTCCCATTGTAAATTGGGCAGTGTCATGTTAGCGTGGATTTTGGACTGTTGAATTAAAGGCAACGATGAAGTGACTTATGGGTACATGACAGTGGTATTTACCCTAAAACAGTCTGACTCCGAGTGGTGATTTTTCCCACAACAGTCACAATTCCCTATCATTCAGCTGTACCACCAGGTAGAGCTGTAAATAAAGCTTCCAATCTTTTGATATCGCTACACATCACCCAGCACAGTTACCACAACATTTTAGCCTCCCTGCTTAACTAGAGATAAGGTTAAAACAAATAATTGTCTTTATTTACTGTTTTCAGCTGTGTATGACATTCTGCTTTCTTCTTTTATCTGGTTCATGTTTCCAATCGCCTCCAGCCCAGTGTGGCCTGCCCGCCTCAAACAATTTAAACTTTAGGTCTCAGGTTCCACAGTCGACTTCCTGCTGTGCCTCCATTTCCACACATCCTACCCACCTCCGAACCCACTGTGGCCCATCCCTCTGAGTTTGTTTCACCTACTGGCTTCAGGTTCTGCTCTCGGCTCCCTGCTGCGCCTTCATTCCGACAGCCGCTTCTGAGTTGTAAAAATTAATTTGCTCTCTCAGCCTCTGGCCCGACTGCCTGCAATTTTTACCTTTCCACCTCTTGTCTTGCTTGGCGCTCCCCGCTCCTGGCTGCTACAAGAAAATGTTAATGCCTGCAAATTTAATTGCCAGTGCTACCTTTCACAAAGTTATCCTCCCTATCTTAATGCCTACTTATTAAACCCCTGCTGCTTCCCTTCAATAAATAACAAACCCCAGTATATATCTATTTTACCTACTGATCCCCTTTAATAAATATCCAACCCCAATATATCTATACCCACTTCTTCCCTTCAATAAATAACGAACTCCAATATATCCATCTATATCCAATGCTCCCCTCCAATAAAGAACAAACCCCAATATATTTATCTATTCTCCTGGGTCCCACCTGATAGCTTCTGCAACATTTAAAAAAAAATCTCCTTCAGTGCCCCAAATATATGTGTGTATATATAATCTCCACACATCAGTTCCTACCCTTTACCAATCTGAGCAACACCCATAAACCCTATCCCTTAGTTTCCTGTTTGTCACCCAGTTGTCTGTTCATGCTGCTTCATTTCCTCTTGTGCCATATTCCTGAATTTAGTAATAAGTCTCCTGTGAGACATCTTGTGGAATGTCTTCCGAAAATCAATATAAGCCTAATCGACTGCATTAAAATATGATGGTAAATGATGTGGTTAATATTTTTAAGGTAGTATTAAATGGTTCCTAAAAACAATCATTTAACTATCTCTTGTTTCTTCTCATTTTAAATTTCAGGTCAGTATGTTCAGGCTTTCAGGACTCAGCCCAATGAACCCCTCCACAGTCTCTGTGTAGGCCTTACTTTTATCCACATGGCATCTCAGAAGTTTGTTTTAAAACGACATCCTCTTCTGGTGCAGGTTTGTCCAAGTCATTGAACTCAGATTTAAAGTTTGAAATCTATCTGTTGAACTATTTTGATGCGATATTTTATAATTAGGATGTGTTCTAATGCGAAAATTATGCCATTTGTTAAAACTTTAAACTTCCCAAGAATACTTTTACCCAAGTATGATGAGTTATAGATTCTCTTCTGTATAATCTCAGTATGCTGTTAATTGATTTAGAAGGGATACGAAAAGGTAATTTTTACTATTTACACCGTACATTAAGATGTATCACATCATATCTGTGTTAATTATAGAGTGTTGAGTTGAATTTAGTGCAATGACCTATAACCTGCTGTAATTCAAATTTGAACTTCGGGATAGTCTACTTTCAATTGAACAAGCTGTGAATAAAATTCACTTTGAGAGTAGGGAGGAAGCAGCAATATTTACTGCGGAGAAACGTTGAAGGGGCTTTGGGGAATTTGAAGGCAGAGTATAACTAAGTAGCTTTACTGTTTTTTTCCTTCTTGCACTCGAAGGGCAGTGATCTAACAAGTCATTTCAGCACAGAGAGAAAAGTGCATTAAAAGCAACTGTACTGCACCATTGAGAGATATTGCATCAAATGTGCTTGTGCGGTTAGTGATGTGACATGGGTTTGAGTTGCATTTAAAATAATGCTTAGCCTAGCAACTACAACTTTAAATAATATAATGCCTTTAAAGTAAAAAATACCACCCAAGGCCTTTCATAGTCATGGAGGAAGAGATTGGCAGGGGGGAGGAGAGGACAAAAGTTTTTAAAGGTTGGGCAAGAAGTTGGAAGACTGAGGGATTTGGGGAAGGAGTTCCAGAAAGCAGGGAGATTGACAAGCAGGACAGGATAGCAATCAAACTTGGTTTGGCAGATGCCGCCATGTGCTGCTTTTCATTAGATCGGTACATTTTTTTCTAGGGATTCTCCTTTCTAACACAGTATTTGGAACTTCGAGGACCTTGCCAAGAAGTGTACTATAATATAGGACGTGCATTACATCAACTGGGACTTGTGCATTTTGCAATTCATTATTATGAAAAGGCACTGGAGCTCCCACCTCTTAAATTAGAGGTATGTAATATGCTAAAAATCTAAATATATAAGACTTCTTTTCTCTTACTCACACAATGATACACAGGTTAGAAGACCCAAATTACAAACAGAGGAAGCCACCAGTTCATCTTGGCTTTAGGAATTAACTTCGACATACTTACAGAGTTGTTGACTTACAGGATCGATGCTGCCTTGTGCTGGGCAAGCTAAATGGGTTGGATGGCTTTTTCTTGTTCCTACATTCTTATTTTGTTGCATTTTAGTTGTAGCTTTAATTTTAGCAATCACTTGGTACCTTAAGAGAAAGGTTTTGGCCTCCCAGATGGCTTAGTAGGTGAAGTCAATGTGTAACAATCGCACAGACCAAGAACGAGCACAATTTCATCTCCAGTCTGTGCTGGCTTAGCTGAACTCATCCGGGGCAGCAATGTTGGCTTTATAGCCCCTGGGCTACAGATGGGAAAAAGCAGCCAATGACAGGAGAGAAGGCTTAGTCCAATGCTTTTAAACTCCTATCCTATGATGTCCTGACTGGTATCTGGTGACTCCTGCTGGAAAGTGTGTGTGTGTGGAAGTTTGGTAAGAAGAGAATTGGGCACTGCTAGTCTGCTTCTTTAAAAAAAGAAGCAGACTAGCAGGCTGACACTGACTTTTATGGGGATCGGGCAGGAGTTGAGGTCGAAGATCAGCCATGATCTGATTGAATGGCAGAGCAGGCTTGAGGAGCCATGTGGCCTACTCCTGCTCCTATTTCTTATGACTGTCTTACAGCTGAAGACCGGCCTCTTGGGCAAATTACCAGAATTGATACCTGTGGAACCATTACCCGGCAAGACTTGGTACCTCCAGGAGAGGAGGGGACTTTTATTTTTATTTTTACGACTGTAATGGTCATTCCCATAATATTCTGATTTTTTTTTTGCTCTTTTTTGCTCCACAAAAGGATATGGAAAAAATTATATTTAAAGGTTGTGTTTTAAAGTAAAGTGTATTCACAAGTTTTTTAAAAAATAAAGGGCACCGAGATAGAAAGGTGGTTAAATGCTAATGAGCTGGGCTTTGAAGTAGTTTCACCAAAGACCATAAAGAATAAACAATTCATTAGCCTGCCTTGGTAATCGATAAACACCTCACACCCACTGTATTGGTGGGCCCCTGGTTCTGGGCGTTCAGCAGGGACTATACCCTAGGGTTCTGAACAAAGAGAGACTAAAGAAGAGATAGAGACATATGCAGACAGATCTTTAAATAGAAAGCTGCGAGGGCAAGCTTTCCTCAGGCTCAAAGGGATAGGATGCGGGAAGATAGTTAGAAGTTATTTGTTTAAGTCGAGCAAGGTGACCCATTAATGTGGGGAAACGTAGCATCTTCATTATTTAGTATCACATGAAGACGAACTGTACTGATTGAATTACGTGAGTCCAACCATCACTTTGCTCTATATGTTTACTTGCTGTGTGTGTAATAAGCAGCTTAACTATTTGTATCTGGCCTCAGTCTGCCTTCAAAAATATTGAAGTAGAAGATATGAGGGCATCTTGGAAAGACACAGTATCCAGTTCACATGTCAAGGGGGACGCATTATTATATCCCTTGAGTTACACTATTTCATAAAAGGATAATGGGCAATGTGAGTCAACTCCGGCAGGTAAGTGGTATGGTATACACTTACAAGAGCGACTGACATCACTGGAACATAGGAACAGGAGTAGGCCATTCAGCCCCTCCAGCCTGTTCCGCCATTCACTGAGATCATGGCTGATCTGTGACCTAACTCCATATACCTGCCTTTGCCCCATATCCCTTAATACCTTTGGTTAATGTCTTAGGGTAGATAGAGTTTTGTTAACCTATCAGTTCCCCTTAATATCTTGAAAACTTTGATCAAATCACACCTTAATCTTTTAAATTCCAGGGAATACAATCCTGGTTTGTGTAATCTCGCCTTGTAATTTAACCCTTGCAGTCCAGGTATCATTCTAGTAAATCTACGCTGCACTCCCTCCATGACCAATATATCCTTCCTAAGCTGCAGTGCTCAGAACTGAACACAGTACTCCAGGTGTGGTCCAACCAGGGCTTTGTATAGCTGCAGCATAACTTCCAACCTCTTGTATTCTAGTCCACTCGATATAAAGGCCAGGATTCCATTAGTCTTTTTGATTATTTTCTATACCTGTCCCTGACATTTCAATGATCTATGTATATGGACCCCTGTATCTCTTTGGACTTCTACTGTTTTGAACTTATCACCATTTAGAAGGTGCTCTGATCTATCCTTTTTAGGTCCTAAGTGGATGACCTCACATTTGCCTACATTGAAATCCATTTGCCACAGTTTTGCCCATTCACTTAATCTATTAATATCTCTCTGTAATTTTGTGCTTCTATCTATGCTGCCTATCTTTGTGACATTGGCAAATTTGGATATGTGGCTCCCTATCCCGTCATCTAAGTCGTTAATAAATACAGTGAATAGTTGAGACTCCAACACAGATGCCTGTGGGACACCACTAGTCACATCCTGTCAATTCAAGTATCTGCCTATTATCCCTACTCTCTGTCTCCTGCCACTCAGCCAATTTCCTAACCAGGTCAATAATTTGCCCTCAATTCCATGAGCTTCAACTTTAGCTAACAATCTCTTATGAGGTATTTTATCAAATGCCTTCTGGAAGTCCATAAAAACAACAACCATAGACATTCCCCTGTCCACTACTTTAGTCACCTCTTCAAAAGAAATTCAACAGTTCATCAAGCATGACCTACCCTTTAAAAATCCAAGTTGGCTCTCTCTGATCAGCTGAAAATTTTCAAGATGTTCGGTCACTCTATCCTTAATTATAGACTCTAGTAATTTCCCGACAACAGATGTTAGGCTAACTGGTCGATAATTCCCTGGTTTCCCCCTCTCACCTTTCTTAAACAGCGGGGTGACGTGCAAATTTCCAATCTAAAGGAATGGTTCCTGAATCAAGAGAACTTTGGAAGATTATAGTTATGGCATCTGCAATGTTCTCACCTACTTCCTTCCTTTAAAACCCTGGGATGGAAACCATCTGGTCCTGAGGATTTGTTACTCTTTAGTGCCATTATTTTCTTCAATACTGTTGCTTTGCTTACGTTAATTATGGTGAGTCCCCCGTCCTTTAATAAAAATTAGTTTCCTTGGGGTGTCCAGCATGCTATCCTCTTCCTCTGCTGTAAATACTGTCCCAAATTCATTATTTAACATGTCCGCCATTTCCTTATTTTCATTTACAACATCACCATTATCAGTTTTTAAGGGGCCCACATTGCTCTTCACCACCCTCTTTTTCCTAATATAATTGTAAAAATGTTTTGTGATGATTTTGATATCCCTTGTAAGTTTCTTTTCATACTCCCTTTTTGTAGCTCTTACTGTCTATTTTGTCACACTTTGCTGTTCTTTGTATGTCTCCCAGTTCCCAAGATCAGTGCTATTTTTTGCATTTTTGTATGCTTTTTCTTTTAGTTTTATGTTGTCCCTTGCCTCTTTTGTCGTCCATGGCTGCTTTTTTTGGCAAGTAGAGCTCTTGCTCCTTAGGGGTATAAATTGGTTCTGTATCACTTTAAATTCTTTTTTGAAAACCTCCCACTGATCTTCTTTTACCCATTAACAGATTTGCCCAGTTTACTGTGCACAATCTCTGTTTCATCCCGTTGAAGTTGGCCACACCGAAATTTAGAATCTTAGTAGCTGTTATGGGTTTCTCCTTTTCAAACACAACATTGAACTCGATCATAATATAAGAACATAAGAAATAAGAGCAGGAGGAGGGCAGACAGTTCCTCGAGCCTGCTCTGCCATTCAATAAGATCATGGCTGATTTTCGACCTCAACTCCACTTTCCTGCCCGATCCCTATATCCCTTGATTCCTACCAGATAAATGTTCATGCACTGTTAGGCTGTTAACTAAATCTGGCTCATTACTCATTATTAAATCGAATATGGTCTGCCCCCTTGTTGATTCTAGGAAATATTGGGCTCGATTTTCGCACCCCGAGCGGGTGCGTTCGTGGCGGGGGGGCTGCGAAAATCGGGGATTCCCAGGGCGGGTCTGGAGCCCGGCTCCAACCCGCCCACTTCCGGGTTCCCCAGTGACGCGCTGACATGCGCGCGCAGCCCCCGCATGTGGGACTCCCGCCGGCAATTAAAGCCAGCGGGGTGCCACTTGAAGTAATTAACCAGGTACTTCAGGTCGTTTACAGACCTGATTGACCTGATATTTTAGGAGGGGTGGAATTTTCAAGTCAACTGGGACTGTTTCCCATACTGGGGGAAACACTCCCAGTTGAAATGGACTAGTTGCAGCCATCAGCCTGTGGCAGGTGCAAAGGTCCATTTGACAGGTGCAGTGGGGGAGACCCTCACTCATTGCAGGAGGCCACTCTGTCACTTTGGACAAAGTTTGACCTCCACCACCCTCCTCCTAACAATAAAATTCACAAACTTGCACACTTAACCCGGTGTCCAGACACATTTACCTACCTTGTGGACCCCCTCAAATGTACATCTTCCGGATGGGGGCCGCCGTAACTGCAGTCATGACCTCCTCGGAGGACGAACAGCGTCACCAGCCTAGCTGGCCACGCTGTCCACCTCTGACACGTGGAGCTCCACAACACAGTGCTGTGACACATCCACCTGCACAGCAGGAGGAAGGGCAACGGCAGAGAGAGATGCATCGCAGAAGGCACTACCCTCACCACAGGGTCCACAGACCGAGGCTCAGCTTCCTGGACCTCTCTGAGCAACAGTGCACATGGAGGCTCAGAGTCACTCGACATGTAGTCGTGGACATCTGCAGCCTCCTTCATGCTGAGCTGCTCCCGGCTGGCCCGAGCACCATCTTCTTACCTGTCGCTGTCAAAGTCACCACTGCCCTCAACAACTTCTCCTCCGCATCCTTCCAGGTGCCACCTGGGACATCGCCGACGTCTCTCAGTCGTCTGCACAAAAGAGCCCTGCAAATACACCTACACCCACTCTGCAGTGACACAATGGGTGGTATCAGTTGTGGGTCTTCATGGTGATCCTCAGGAAAGGGCATTATTGCACAAACCAGACAAGATTCGCAAAGACGTGGCAGTAGTGGTGACAATATAATTTGTAATGTGAGTTACGCTTCCTACTGCACATATGTGATGCATACCCTGTGGCTGCAGCACAGGTAGTGGCAGGTTGGGTGAGGCTGATCATGAAAGAGATGCATGAGAGGGTGAGTATGAGATAGAGCCATGAGATTGTATGAGGATTGGGTTGAGTGGTAGTGGTGGGATGAGTACTGGTGAGGTGAATAAGTGCAGGTAAGATGAGGATGAGGGTTCAGTGGATGTGAGGAGTGATGTGATAGAGTAGTGTTGGCAGTGCAGAAGGAGATGTGGGGTGGGGGCGGTGATGTGGCAGACGGAGTGTAGGGGAATGAGTAAGTGTACTCACTTCGGCTGACCTACTTCGGTGATTGAAGCGCCTCCTGCAGTGTATGCAGGTGCGCGATATGTTGATGGTGCAGGTGACCTCCTCTGCCACCTCGAGCCAGGCCTTCTTGGTGGCAGAGGCAGGCCACTTCCTCCCGCCCGTCGGGGGGAAGATCTTTGTCCTCCCCCTCATCCTCACCCCATCCAATAAGACCTGGAGTGAGGCATCATGAAACCTGGGAGCAGTCTTCCCCCTGGGCTGCTCCATGCTGTAATTTTTCCTATTTCCTGCAGCATCAGTCAGTGGAGGACTGCCCCTTTAAATAGGGCTCCTCCAGCTGACAGCCTATGCAGAGCATGCGCAGTCCGCCCGCTGCGCAGCTTTCCAGCACGAAACCCGGAAGCAAAGGTAAATACCTTCAATCAAGCTGCGATTGCGTGCGGAGCACCCAGATTTCACTGGGCGCGTTACCCACGCGCCCAGTCGACCCCCCGCTGTGAACCCGCTGCCCTCCTAATATCGGGCCCGTTGTTTCAGAAAGCTATCCTGAACACACTCAAATTCATTACCTTTCTGACATGAGCTCATCTGCTTATCCCAATCTGTATGAAATTTAAAATCCCCCATTAAGATCACACTGCCTTTGCTACATGCTTGTCTGATCTCTGCATTTATACATTCTGCCACTTCACATCTGCAACTGGGGGCCTATACACAACTCCCACAACAGTCTTAAATCCTTTTCTTAATTCTACACATAAAGTCTCCACTGCCTGCTTACATCTCGTTGGATCCTCCCTTAACATTGAAGTAATTTTATCCTTAATTACTAAGGCTACTCCTCCCCCTCTATCAGTTTTCCTATCCTTCCTGTAGACCTTATAACCTGATTTATTCACTTCCAAGTCCTGACCGTCTTGCAGCCATGTCTCAGTAATGGCGTACCCTCTAAGTTGAATTTGTGCCTGTAATTCGTTCAATTTGTTCCTTATACTCCGTGCGTTTGTATAAAAAACGCTTATTTGGGCCACACACCCTAACCTGTCCTTCTGCTCTAATGTTTTTTTTCCTCACACATTTCTTACTTCTCTCTCCTGATTTAATTACATTACATCTTTTAGTTTTCCCCTTACCTGTAGTGCCTAAAGCATGATTTCTGACTATTACTTTACTCTCTCTTCATTTGTTTTAGAATTATTATTTATACTACCTTTTCCACCTGAGCACCCCCTCCAATTTGCTAGTTTAAAGACCTTGTGACTGCCATTGAACCCGAGGAGATATCTACAGCAGACCAAAATTTGCCTTTAAGTTATTGTAAATAGGTTATCAACAGAACTGTCCATTAGAATCCTAAAAGCCGTGATCCTGTGCAGTCAGCACACAGTCACACAAATCTCAAGCGCAAGATTTGCTGCCATTAGGAAATGACATTGCCATTGAACTGAGGTATTTGAAATGATGGAATGTACTTCAATCATCAGAATTGTATCCAAGCCTCTGTTAATCCTGCACTTTTTGTTCAGTTATTTCTGTCCTTGTCGTCGTATGCTAATTGGTTTGCCAGTGCACCATACACTAAGATATCTGGAGCCACTAGCAATAATTAGGGTCTTATGAGGAAAACTAGTAAAGATAGGTGACACTATACTGTCAAATACTGTTTGCCATCGTAGTATAAAATAAAAGGACAAAATATTTTTAAATTATAGTTTTCTCCTCTCTACATTGAGACCACAACAGGCGGTAGGCACTCTGTACTCGGGTGCTTACTGTGCTGCTGTTAAGCCAGCTGCTGGAAGGTGTGACAAAGTACCTGGTCTGGGGAAATCGCAGGCACGGATTAGTGTCCTTTTCCATGATACACCATGTTGGAGCCTCCATACTGTCCAATTACAGCTAAGAATTTTGTCAACTGTTACATTACAGTCCAGCAAAAAATTATATGTCTTATTTTTTTCTTGTATAAATGACAGAAGAAATTTTAAAGAAATGTCTTTTTGTTGCAGGGAATAGACGATGATCAAGTGGATCTAAGACGAGACATTGCTTATAATCTATCACTAATTTATCAGAATAGTGGAAACATTGATATGGCTCGAAAACTTATATATGAACATTGTGTAGTATAAAGACTGGGACTTCATATTGCATTGTCCAGTACAAATTGAGAAGTTGTTTAAAGGATAAAAGTTATCTTGCATCATTTCTGTATATAATTTTATTGATCTCAACTGTTGTATATTTTTAAATTATTATTTAAATCATTAAAACATTTCTGATTATACTTAAATGGGTTTACAGTTTTGTTGCACATGGTGCACAGAGGAAATCTGTTGCCCCAAACTGATAAAAGGATTACCATAGAGCTGTAATTATACCAGCGTACTGCAAGATTTGAAACAGGGCTGTACCTTATACTGCTTTTTAAAAAAATATCTTCCACTGCTTGTCTATTGTTTGATCTGCCATTATTTTCCAACCAATTAATCTGGGGTTGAGTTCCCTGTCATCCCACTAAAATGAGCTAATTTCCAGTTCAACACCTTTATCAAACTATGTCAGGAGAAACCTGAATTATAATACTGTGCACTAGAAGGCGCACAGGAATAGCCTTACCTCTCCCTGTAACTTCACTCCCCTGATGGTCCATCTGAACTTGAGAATTCTTTTGGAGGAATTGTGGGCACCAAATAGTATCTTGCCACAATAGCACTCAATGTATTGTACCACTGGGCTGTCCAATGCTTAATAATCTTGTGGTGACATCAATAATTAGTTGCATATTTTGTGTTAAAATCACAAATGGTACAATCCATTAACATTTATGGAAGTATTGGATATAAAATGAAAATCCATTAGCTTTGATAGTATTCACAGAATTAGGGACTGTGATTTTTGAAATAGATATTACAGGATGTGTGAAATAAGACATCTAGATCTACAAATAAACATCACAAGCGAGTACTATTGTTACACCAATGGGTTACGCCATCGTATAATTGGATATTGGGCAGTACAGGCACACTCCTGAGCGTAAAATGCTCAGGCTGCTTATGGGAGTAACCAGTCCCACTGTACCCAAGAATATCTAAGGCATAAGACCATAAGAGATAGGAGCAGGAGTAGGCCATTCGGCCCCTCGAGCCTGCTCCGCCATTTAATGAGATCATGGCTGATCTGATTTTTACCTCAACTCCACTTTCCCGCCCCTTCCACATATCCTTTGACTCCCTTGCTGATCAAAAATTTGTCTAACTCAGCCTTGAATGTATTCAATGACTCAGCCTCCACAGCTTTTTGGGGTAAAGAATTCCAAAGATTTACGACCCTCTAGGAGAAGAAATTCCTCCTTGTTTCTGTCTTAAATGGGCAACCCCTTATTCTGAGACTATGCCCCTTGTTTTAGATTCCCCCATGAGGGGTAACATCCTGTCAGCATCTACCCTATCGAGTCCCCTCAGAATCTTGTATGTTTCAATAAGATCTCTCATTCTTCTAGACTCCAATGAGTATAGACCCAACCTGTTCAATCTTTCCTCATAAGACAACCCTTCCATACCCGGAATCAACCTCGTAAACCTTCTCTGAACTGCCTCCAATGCAAGTATGTCCTTCCTTAAATAAGGGCACCAGAACTGTAAGCAGTACTCCAGGTGTGGTCTCACCAGCACCCTGTACAGTTGTAGCATGACTTCCCTGCTTTTATACTCCATCCACCTAGAAATAAAGGCCAATATTCCATTTGCCTTCCAGATTACCTGCTGCACGTGTATGTTGACTTTTTGTGTTTCATGTAGAGGACACCCAGATCCCTCTGTAACACAGTATTTTGTAATATTTCTCCATTCAAATAATATTTTGCTTTTTTATTTTTCCTCCCAAAGTGGATGACTTCACATTTTCCCACATTATATTCCATCTGCCAAATTTTTGCCCATTCGCTTAACCTGACAATATCCCTTTGCAGACACTTTGTGTCCTCCTCGCAACTTGCTTTTCCACCTATCTTTGTATCATCAGCAAATTTGGCCACAATACACTCTGTTCCTTCATCCAAGTCATTGATATGTATTGTAAATAGTTGAGGCCCCAGCACTGATCCCTGCGGCACCCCACTAGTTACAGATTGCCATTTTGAAAATGACCCTTTTATCCCGACTCTTTGTTTTCAGTTAGTTAGCCAATCCTCTATCCATGCCAGTACATTACCCCCAACACCATGAGCTCTTATCTTGTGCAGTAATCTTTTATGTGGCACCTTATCGAATGCCTTTCGGAAATCTAAATATACTGCATCCATTGGTTCCCCTTTATCCACCCTGCCCGTTACTTCCTCAAAGCACTCTAATAAATTTGTCAGACATGATTTCCCCTTCATAAAACCATGTTGACTCTCCTTGATTGTATTATGAGTCTCCAAATGTCCTGCTACTACTTCCTTAATAACGGATTCTAGCATTTTCCCAATGATAGATGTTAGGCTAACTGGTCTATAGTTACCTTATTTCAGGCAGACCTGATATTTGTAAGCTTGTATACTATTTACATCATTACTGATACAGTAATGTAAAATTGTGTTTCCTTTACTGGAAAGATTTTTGTGGCAGTTGTTGTCCACAGTTGTATAAAGCCCATTATTAAATGGAATTACATGGAATTTGCAGCACAAAGCAGGCCATTCGGCCCTATGCCAGTGTTTATGCTCCGCACAAGCCTCCTCCGATTCTACTTTATTTAACCCTATTTGCATATCCTTTCTCCCTCATGTACTTATCTAGCTCCCCCTGAAATGCATCTGTGCTATTCACCTCAACTACTCCATGTGGTAGCAAGTTCCACATTCTAACCACTCTCTCAGTAAAGAAGTTTCTCCTGAAATGCTTATTGGATTTATTAGTGACTTTTATATTGATGACCCCTAGTTTTGGACTCCGCCACAGGTGGAAACATCTCTATGTCATCCCTATCAAACCCCTTCATAATTTTAAAGACCTCTATTAGGTCACCCCTCAGCCTTCTCTTTTCTGGAGAAAATGGCGCAGCCTATTCAGTCTTTTGTAATAGTTATAACCTTAGTTCTGGTATCATCCTTGTAAATCTTTTTTGCATCTTCGCCAATGCCTCTATATCCATATCCTTTTCATAATATGGAGACCAGAACTGTGCACAATACTCTTAGTGTGGACTAACCAAGGCTCTATATAAGTTTAACATAACTTCTCTGCTTTTCAATTCTATTCCTCTAGAAATGTATTTGTTATGGCCTTGTTAACCTGATTTGAGAATCTGTATCCCTAGCTCCCTTTGCTTCTCGACTCCATTTAGACCCCATTATTAAATGCAACAGCAATGTTTCAATGACAATAAATAATAGAAGCTTAATTGTCTAACTGGCTCTCCTTATCCCAATGTGGTTTGCTTAAATAGGTAATTAAGGTGATGTGTGACGGAGTGATAGGATATATACTTTTGAGCCTGAGATTTCCTTACATAATGAGCTTCTGATCTTGGCTGGATTATTGAGGAGTGGTACCAAGTAGCATTTTAGAATTTTATAGCTCTGGAGGCCATTTTTCCCCTCACATCTGCACGAGCTTTCTGAAAGAGCTATCCACTTCGTCCTACCCCCCCTTACCCTTTTCTCATACCCTTCAAAAAAAAATGTTTTTTCAAACATTGATCCTGTTTTGATTCTGCTTTTACCAGTTTCTGGTCAGGCATTCCATGTCCAAACAGCCTTCTATACAAAGAAAAATTTCCCCATTTCTCTGTAGTGCTTCATAAATATATTCGCAACAGAGTAGGTTATCTTCTCTAACCAAATAGAGTTAACTTTTTTACTTTTGCCTGAACCATCCTTGCATTCTAGTGCTGTAAAGGAATTTTTAATCAATATTGCCACTCTTCATTTTGGTAGATCGAATCGGGCCAGGACCTACTCCGTTAATGGTAGGGCGTTGGGGAGAGTTATAGAACAAAGAGATCTTGGAGTACAGGTTCATAGCTCCTTGAAAGTGGAGTCACAGGTGGATAGGGTGGTGAAGAACGCATTCAGCATGCATGGTTTCATTGGTCAGAACACTGAATACAGGAGTTGGGATGTCTTGTTGAAGTTGTACAAGACATTAGTAAGGCCACACTTGGAATACTGTGTACAGTTCTGGTCACCCTATTATAGAAAGGATATTATTAAACTAGAAAGAGTGCAGAAAAGATTTACTAGGTTGCTACTGGTACTTGATGGTTTGACTTATAGGGAGAGGTTGGATAGACTGAGACTTTTTTCCCTGGAGAGTAGGAGGTTAAGGGGTGATCTTATAGAAGTCTATAAAATAACGAGGGGCATAGATAAGGTAGATAGTCAAAATCTTTTCCCAAAGGTAGGGGAGTCTATAACGAGGGGGCATAGATTTAAGGTGAGAGGGGAGAGATACAAAAGGGTCCAGAGGGGCAATTTTTTCACTCAAAGGGTGGTGAGTGTCTGGAACGAGCTGCCAGAGGCAATAGTAGAGGCGGGTGCAATTTTGTCTTTTAAAAAGCATTTGAACAGTTACATGGGTAAGATGGGTATAGAGGGATATGGGCCAAGTGCAGGCAATTGGGACTAGCTTAGTGGTATTAACTGGGCGACATGGACATGTTGGGCCGAAGGGCCTGTTTCCATGTTGTAAACTTCTATGATTCTATGATTCATCCTGTTTTTCCGACTCACCCCGCCCTATCTCTGTAACTTCCTCCATCTCTCAGAGAACTCTGTATTCCTCTAATTCTGGCCTCTTGTGCATTCACGATTTGCTTCACCCCATCATTGGCGGCCGTGCCTTCAGCCCTTAGTTCTGGAATTCCCTCCCTAAACCTCTCCATCTCTCTATCTCTCTTTTTCCTTTAAGACGCTCCTTAAAACCTACCTCTTTGACCAAGCTATCCTAATATCTCCTTATGTGGTTCGGTGTCAATTTTGTCTGATAATGTGCCTGTGAAGCACTTTGGGGCATTTTACCGCACTCATTTTACTGAGTGCAACGGAGCACCGAGTGGTCGGCTGAGAGTTTGGTGAGTGTGGGAGTTTGGTGAAGTGGGGGAAGGAGGTGCTGCTTTGCCTGGCTTTTCCTAACTTTTTCCGCAGAGCGGCGGCGGACCTGAGCGGCAGAAGACTGAGAGTGGGGATAAAAGCAGCAGCAGACCCGCAACAAGAGAAAACTACTGTGTGACGTCACTGGTAAGGCAGGAGAGTCCGAGAGGTGAGCACAGTATAAAAGGACAGTCCGAGAGCGGGAGGAGAGTCTGAGAGGTGAACGCAGTGTAAATCTAAGGCAAGTCATGGCAGCACAGCTCACACCCGTGATATGCTCCTTCTGTACTATGTGGGAAGTCATGGACACTACCAGTGTCCCTGGCGACCATGTGTGCAGGAAGTGTGTCCAGCTGCAGCTATTGACTAACGGTATTTTGGAGCTGGAGCTGCGGGTGGATTCACTGTGGAGCATCCGCGATGGTGAGACTATCGTGGATAGCACGTTCAGTGAGGTGGTCACATTGCAGGTAAAGATTACGCAGGCAGAAAGGAAATGGGTGACCGCCAGGCAGAGTAAAAGGACTAGGCAGGTAGAGCAGGAGTCCCTTGGGCCATCTCCCTCTCAAACAGATATACCTCTTTGGATACTGTTGGGGGAGATGGCTTATCAGGGGAAAGCAGCAAGAGCCAAGTTCGGGGCACCACGGGTGGCTCTGCTGCATAAGAGGGGAGGAATAAGAGTGCAGGGCTATAGTGATGGGGGATTCAATTGTAAAGGGAACAGATAGGCATTTCTGCGGCCGCTAACGTGACTCCAGGATGGTATGTTGCCTCCCTGGTGCTAGGGTCAAGGATGTCACGGAGCGGCTGCAGGGCATTCTGGAGGGGGAGGGTGAACAGCCAGTAGTTATGGTCCATATCGGTACCAACGACATAGGTTAAAAAAAGGGATGAGGTCCTGCAAGGTGAATTTAAGGAGTTAGGAGATAAATTAAAAAGCAGGACCTCAAAGGTCGTGATCTCAGGATTACTACCAGTGCCACATGCTAGTGAGTATAGGAACAGGAGAATAGACCGGATGAATGCGTGGCTGCAGGAATGGTATAGGAGGGAGGGATTTAGATTCCTGGGACATTGGGACCGGTTCTGGGGAAGGTGGGACCTGTACAAGTGGGATGGGTTACACCCGAGCAGGACCGGGATCAATGTCCTCATGGGGGAGTTTGCTGGTGCTGTTGGGGAAGGTTTAAACTAGAATGGCAGGGGGATGGGAACCTGAGCAGGGAGATAGAGGAGGGGGAAACAAGGATAGAAACAAAAGACAGAAAGGGAAGAAGCAATAGTGGAAGGCAGAGAAAACAAGGGTGAAAAACAAATAGTGCAAAATAATACTAAGATGACTAGCAATCTTAAAAAGACAAGTCTAAAGGCATTGTGTCTTCATGCATGGAGCATTTGCAATAAGGTAGATGAATTAACAGCGCAGATAGATATTAACGGGTATGATATCGTTGCGATTACGGAGACATGGCTGCAGGGTGACCAAAGATGGGAACTGAACACCCAGGGGTATTCAATATTTAGGAAGGACAGGCAAAAAGGGAAAGGAGGTGGGGTCGCATCGCTAGTAAAGGAGGAAATCAATGCAATAGTGAGGAAGGATATTGGCTCGGAAAATCACAATGTGGAATCTGTATGGGTGGAGCTAAGAAACACCAAGGGGCAGAAAACGTTGGTGGGGGTTGTCTATAGGCCCCCAAACAGTAGTGGAGATGTAGAGGAGGGCATTAAACAGGAAATTAGAGATGCATGCAAGAAGGGTACAACTATAATCATGGGTGACTTTAATTTACATATAGATTGGTCAAACCAAATTAGCAATAATACTGTGGGGGAGGAATTCCTGGAGTGTGTACGTGATGGATTTCTAGACCAATATGTTGAGGAACGAACAAGAGAACAGGCAATCCTAGACTGGGTATTGTGCAATGAGAAAGGATTAATTAACAATCTTGTTGTGTGGGGTCCCTTAGGGAAGAGCAATCATAATATGATGGAATTCCTCATTAAGATGGAGAGTGAAGTAGTTGAATCCCAAACTAGGGTCCTGAATCTAAATAGAGGAAATTACGAAAGTATGAGGTGTGAGTTGGCTAGGATAGATTGGGGAACTTTACTAAAAGGGATGATGGTGGATAGGCAATGGCTAATATTTAAAGAACATGTGCAGGAATTACAAAAATTATTCATTCCTGTCTGGCGCAAAAATAAAAC
Organism: Heptranchias perlo; assembly: GCF_035084215.1. Lineage (NCBI taxonomy): Eukaryota > Metazoa > Chordata > Chondrichthyes > Hexanchiformes > Hexanchidae > Heptranchias > Heptranchias perlo. The sequence goes on along the minus strand of NC_090331.1, from coordinate 67,588,456 downwards.
AGGAAAGGTGACTCAACCGTGGCTTACAAAAGAAATTAGGGATAGTATTAGATCAAAAGAGGAGACATATAAAATTGCCAGAAAAAGCAGCAAGCCTGAGGATTGGGAGCAGTTTAGAATTCAGCTAAGGAGGACAAAGAGATTGATTAAGAGGGGAAAATAGAGTATGCGAGTAAACTAGCAGGGAACATAAAAACTGACTGTAAAAGCTTCTATAAATATGTCAAGAGAAAAAGATTAGTGAAGACAAATGTAGGTCCCTTACAGTCAGAAACGGGGGAAATTATAATGGGAACAAAGAAATGGCAGAAGAATTAAACATATACTTTGGTTCTGTCTTCACAAAGAAGGACACAAATAATCTCCCAGAAATGTTAGGGAACCAAGGATCTAGTGAGAGGGAGGAACTGAAGGAAACCAGTATTATTAAACAAAAATAGTGCTAGGGAAATTAATGGGGCTAAAGGCTGACAAATCCCCAGGGCCTGATAATCTGCATCCCAGAGTATGAAAGGAAGTGGACCTGGAAATAGTGGATGCATTGGTCATCATCTTCCAAAATTCTACAGACTCTGGAACAGTTCATACTGATTGGAGGGTGGCAAATGTAACCCCACTATTTAAAAAAGGAGGGAGAGAAAAAACAGGGAATTACAGACCAGTTCGCCTAACATCAGTAGTGGAGAAAATGCTCGAGACTATTATAAAGGATGTGATAACAGAACACTTGGAAGGCATTAACGGGATTGGACAAAGTCAGCATGGGTTTATGAAAGGGAAATCATGCTTAACAAATCTACTGGAGTTTTTTGAGACGGTAACTGATAGAATAGATAGGGGAGAACAAGTGGATGTGGTGTATTTGGATTTTCAGCAGGCTTTTGATAAGGTCCCACACAAGAGGTTAGTGTGCAAAATTAAAGCACATGGGATTGGGGGGAATATACTGGCATGGATTGAGAATTGGTTGACAGGAAACAGAGTAGGAATAAACGGATCTTTTTCCGGGTGGCAGGCAGTGACTAGTGGGGTACCGCAGGGATCAGTGCTTGGGCCCCAGCTATTCACAATATATATCAATGATTTGGATGAGGGAACAGAATGTAACATTTCCAAGTTTGCAGACGACACAAAGCTGGGGTGGAATGTGAGCTGTGAGGAGGATGCAAAGAGGCTCCAATGTGATTTAGACAAGTTGGATGAGTGGGCAAGAACATGGCAGATGCAGAATAACGTGGATAAATGTGAGGTTATCCACTTTGGTTGTAAAAACAGAAAGACAGATTATTATCTGAATGGTGATAGATTGGGAAAAGGGGAGGTGCAACAAGACCTGGGTGTCCTTGTTGCTGAATGCGAGCATTCAGGTGCAGCAGGCAGTTAGGAAGGCGAATGGTATGTTGGCGTTCATGGTAAGAGGATTTGAGTACAGGAACAGGGATATCGTACTGCAGTTGTGCAGGGCCTTGGTGAGACCACATCTGGAGTATTGTGTGCAGTTTTGATCTCCTTATCTGAGGATGTCCTTGCCATGGAGGGAGTGCAACGAAGGTTTACCAGACTGATTCCTGGGATGGCAGGACTGACGTATGAGGAGAGATTGGGTCGACTAGGCCTATATTCACTCGAGTTTAGAAGAATGAGAGGTGATCTCATCGAAACGTATAAAATTCTAACAGGACTAGACAGACTAGATGCAGGGAGGATGTTCCCGATGGCTGGGGAGTCCAGAACCAGGGGTCATAGTCTCAGGATACGGGGTATGCCATTTAGAACCGAGATGAGGAGAAATTTCTTCACTCAGAGGGTGGTGAACCTGTGGAATTCTCTATCACAGAGGCAGTGGAGGCCAAGTCATTAGATGTATTCAAGAAGGAGATAGATATATTTCTTAATGCTAAAGGAATCAAGGGATATGGGGAAAAAGCGGGAACAGGGTACTGAGTTAGACGATCAGCCATGATCATTTTGAATGGCGGAGCAGGCCCAAAGGGCCGAATGGCCTACTCTTGCTCCTATTTTCTATATTTCTATGTTTCTAAAGGCGCTATATAAATGCAAGTTGTTGAATATTTTGTAACCAGGAATATTTAGCATGCAGTCCTGCCATGTCTTTGTTGATGCTATTATATCATCCTGGTTTACAGCCATTTGTGCCTGTAGGTTGAAATATAGAATTTTCTGATTTTTAAAAATGTTGTTTAATTAAAAACAGAATTTGAATTATTCAGTCTTTGTAAATTTGTAGCCCTAATGTTATTGCCTTACATAGCATACATCTCTATTGTTATAAAACAGCAAATCTTCCAAGTTAGCTCAATCAATGCTACAGGTGATCAGCTAGCAAACAAGTACAAATATGGTATTTGCCTCAATCACTCCTGTTAAGGCTAAACTCCACATTGTCCTGGTCCTTCACACTCTCGTGTCTCTCTTTCCTCAATTTGGTGCCAATGATTCCTTCCCCACCCCCTCTGAAGTATTAAACAAGATGTGGTGAGTCACAAGATAATTACAGGTGAGAAAGGCAATTTGGCCCATCTTAATTTATTTCTCCAGAGAGATTCTGACCTCTATTTCTACCATCCAATTGTTTCTTAAATAATTCCAAGGTTTTTGTCTCCATGACTCTAACTGGAAGTCTATTCACACCACATCACTTCAGCGACCTTCTTACATATAAAGGGAACCAGACTTACCGTACTTGATAGAATGCGTAGTAACTTCTGTTATATTTTGGACTTTTTCCAACATTGTTTTTTATTCAAATAGATTGACAGCAGTTTCTATAAGCAGACCATATCCTTCATGATCTAAAATCTGCATCTTTTGTGCTGCAGTAATGTAGACCAGTTCTAACAATTGATTGTGGTAAATTGCTGACTGGACCGTGCGTAGGATTCCCACTGCACATCCTGTGTCTCAAAACATGGGGAAATATGTGCTGAAGAGTTAGTTCTCAGAGCCACTCACTGGTATCTCAGCATTTTGCAGTTTAAATTTTCCTTTGATGTTCTTTGAAGTATTATTTGCAGCAACCAGTTTGATACCATACACAATTCACAATGTGGTGAGGTGATAAGTTGGCATTGGCCAAATCGATCCCAAGAAATTACAAACAATGGTTGATGGTAAGTTAGATTCGCATGTCGCAAACCACAATTCTGCCTGAGACACTGCTGTGATTTCTTGTCAGCAAAAGCAGTTGGCCATTGAATATGTAAATTACCATTTTGAGCACATTGTTCCCCATCATCCTAGATTAAAGAAAATCTTTATCATAACTAATCCTTGATCAAAAGAAGCTACTCATTCTGGCAGTCTGCCCACCTCTGGTTCTCCATTTTGAATCTATAGAAGGAATAACATCCATTTTAAATCTGAATTTGAATTGCTTTGAAACAATGTATAAATATACAAGCCTAACAAAACCAAAAAGTCCCATTTTTGCAAAACAGTTCAGGAAACTCCACAGTGAGAATTATTATAAACAGATGAAGTTTGTACATGTATTTAGGCAATCACTTTTGCATCCTGAATACACCATCTCGTAATTTGCATTTATTTGCTGGGGGGGGAGGGGGCTGGTGAGAGGGACCAACTTTGGCATTACAAAGGGTAGACCTAATATATTTGGTAATAGTCTCATTATATTTGAAATACGATGAAAGATTAAATAACAATGTTTTTAATAATTTTACTTTTCAATAATTTGATAGTGGACAATCACTTGTATAATACAAGAGAACTGATGAAGCGATCTGAAAGCTGAGACTAAATAAAGTCTTTCAGTTGGCCTGCTAGTCTCCATGCAAGTATTTTACAAGTGGACTCAATTATAGTATTATTCAGTTACTGTTCCAACCACTATTTTGTTTTTAGAATCACAGAATCATAGAAAGGTTACAGCACGGAAGGAGGCCATTCGGCCCATGCAAGAGCAATCCAGTTAGTCCCTTTCCCCGCAGCCCTGCAAGTTTTTTCCTTTCAAGTACTTATCCAGTTCCATTTTGAAGGCCATGATTGAATCTGCCTCCACCACCCACTCTGGCAGTGCATTCCAGATCACAACCACTTGCTGCGTAAAAAAGTTTTTCCTCATGTCACCTTTGGTTCTTTTGCCAATCACCTTAAGTCTATGTTCTCTGGTTCTTGACCCTTCCGCCAATGGGAACAGTTTCTCTCTATCTATTCTGTCTAGACGCTTCATGATTTTAAATACCTCTATCAAATCTCCTCTCAACCTTCTCTGTTCCAAGGAGAACAATCCCAGCTTCTCCAATCTATCCATGTGTCTGAAGTCCCTCATCCCTGGAATCATTCTTGTAAATCTCTGAGGCCTTCACATCTTTCCTAAAGTGCGGTGCCCAGAACTGGACATAATACACCAGTTGTGGTCGAACCAGTGTTTCATAAAGGTTCATCATGACTTCCTTGCTTTTGTACTCTATGTCTCTATTTACCGCCAAACAGACGAGGCAACGGAACTACGCTGCCTACATGAAAACCAAGAGCAGGAAGCTTGAGAAACTCGGCATCACCACCAGCATCGACCAAGCTTCCCCCGGTACCACGGTTGCAACCAGAGGGAAGTCTATCGTCAATTTGTCCGACCACACCCTTCAACCAGACGAAATCGAAGTTCTCAGCCGAGGGCTCAATTTCTGCCCCACTACCAAAATGGACCCCATTAGTCTCGCGGCGGACACAGAGGAATTCATCAGGAGAATGAGGCTCCGGGAATACTTCCACAAACCCCAAGATTTCAGCAGCGAACCCAATGAGACAATCAACGATCCGGAACAGCAGACAGAGGGATCCGCAGTACAGCAACCGAAGAGGAAAGAGTCACACTGGACTCCTCCGGATGGTCGTTGCCCTCAGCTTGACATGTATGCTCAAGCTGTCAGGAAATGCGTCAATGCCAGATTCATCAGCCGCACTCAGAAGACAGTCCAGAATGTCACCCGAGCACAACGCAACGCCATCAACGCTCTCAAGACCAACCGCAACATCGTCATCAAACCAGCGGACAAAGGAGGAGCCATCGTCATACAGAACAGAACGGACTATTGCAAAGAAGCATACCGACAACTGGACAACCAGGAACACTACAGACGGTCACCCACCAGCTCAACAAACTGATCAAGACCTTCGATCCAGACCTTCAAAGCATCCTACGCGCTCTCATCCCACGTACTCCCCGCGTGGGAGACTTCTACTGCCTCCCAAAGATACACAAACCCAACACACCCAGACGTCCTATCGTATCACGCAACGGAACCCTGTGTGAGAACCTCTCTGGATACGTCGAGGGCATCCTGAAACCCATCGTACAGGGAACCCCCAGCTTCTGTCGCGACACTTCAGACGTCCTACAAAAACTCAGTACCCACGGACCAGTTGAACCAGGAACACTTCTCACCACGATGGACGTCTCGGCACTCTACACCAGTATCCCCCACGATGACGGCATCGCTGCGACAGCATCAATACTCAACACTAACAACAGCCAATCTCCAGACGCCATCCTACAACTCATCCGCTTCATCCTGGATCACAATGTCTTCACCTTCGATAACCAGTTCTTTACCCAAACACACGGAACAGCCATGGGGACCAAACTCGCACCCCAATATGCCAACATTTTCATGCACAAGTTCGAGCAGGACTTCTTCGCTGCACAGGACCTCCAACCAACACTATACACCAGATACATTGATGACATTTTCTTTCTATGGACCCACGGCGAGGAATCACTAAAGAGACTACACGATAACATCAACAAGTTCCATCCCACCATCAAGCTCACCGTGGACTACTCCTCAGAATCAGTTTCTTTCTTGGACACACGAATCTCCATCAAAGACGGGCACCTCAGCACCTCACTCTACCGCAAGCCCACGGACAACCTCACGATGCTCCACTTTTCCAGCTTCCACCCTAACCACGTCAAAGAGGCCATCCCCTATGGACAGGCCCTGCGAATACACAGGGTCTGCTCAGACGAGGAGGAACGCGATGGACACCTACAGACGCTGAAAGATGCCCTAGTAAGAACGGGATATGACGCTCGACTCGTCGATCGACAGTTCCAACGGGCCACAGCGAAAAATCGCATAGACCTCCTCAGAAGACTAACACGGGACGCAACCAACAGAGTACCCTTCGTCGTCCAGTACTTCTCCGGAGCGGAGAAACTACGCCATGTTCTCCGCAGCCTTCAACATGTCATCAATGACGACGAACACCTCGCTATGGCCATCCCCACACCTCCACTACTCGCCTTTAAACAGCCACCCAACCTCAAACAGACCATCGTTCGCAGCAAATTACCCAGCTTTCAGGAGAACAGGGTCCACGACACCACACAACCCTGCCACAGTAACCTCTGCAAGACATGCCAGATCATCGACACAGATACCACCATCACACGAGAGGACACCACCCACCAGGTGCATGGTTCACACTCCTGTGACTCAGCCAACGTTGTCTACCTCATACGTTGCAGGAAAGGATGCCCCAAAGCATGGTACATTGGCGAGACCATGCAGACGCTGCGACAACAGATGAACGGACACCGCGCAACAATCGCCAGACAGGAGGGTTCCCTCCCAGTCGGGGAACACTTCAGCAGTCAAGGACATTCAGCCACCGACCTTCGGGTAAGCGTACTCCAAGGCGGCCTTCGAGACACACGACAACGCAAAATCGTCGAGCAGAAATTGATAGCCAAGTTCCGCACCCTTGAGGACTGCCTCAACCGGGATCTTGGGTTCATGTCACGCTACACGTAACCCCACCAGCGAACAAATGTTATCTGTTTTTAATATAACGGGTCATTTGCTGTCTTTTCTATGTTTGTTTCTGCCTCTCTCTCTCTGTTTTTTTTTTGGTGGTTTGTATATTCGGTGGCCTTTTAGGTAACACCTCTCTGTCTGCACACTGTGATTGCCGTGGCAACGGGCAGTTGGAAAGACTACCTGGAATCACCAGGCATTGTTCTGTGATTTATAAATGCGATGGATTCGAGGATTTCATTTCCACAACATTCACCTGAGGAAGGAGGAAGCCTCCGAAAGCTTGTGAATTTCAAATAAAATTGTTGGACTATAACTTGGTGTTGTAAAATTGTTTACAATTCTATTCATAAAGCCCAGGATCCCGTATGCTTTTTTAACTGCTTTCTCAACCTGCCTTGCCACCCCCAGATCTCTCTGCTCCTGTACCCCTTTTAGAATTGTGCCCCTCTAGTTTTTATTGCCTCTCCTCGTTCTTCCTAACGAAATGTATCACTTCACATTTTTCTGTGTTAAATTTCATCTGCCCATTTGTCCTGCCCATTTCACCAGCCTGTCTATATCTTGAAGTCCATTACTATCCTCCTCACTGTTCACTGCACTTCCAAGTTTTGTGTCATCTGCAAATTTGGAAATTGTGCTCTGTACACCCAAGTCCAAGTTATTAATATATTTACTGCAATTTTAAAAAGGAAATGCTGTCTTGGCTTTACAATGGTGGAGAAATCTTGCTGCTGTTGACATGGTGAGTAAGATGATTGGTTGACAAACCATCAGCTGTTAGTATCTCTGGGGTATTCTCAATCAAACCTGACATTCTCATCAGGGTTTGAAGCACTATAGTCAGTTAAATGGAGCATTGCATCTTCAAACCTGATTAATGTTGGAATAATGGTTATATACGAGTGAGGGTCAAGTGCAAAATCCTTTTTCAGTAAAGGATTTTGTACATGCAAAAATTGAATTGGTTTATGAGCATCATTAGAACCCTTCTTTATGTTTAATTAAAGCATCTAACTCCCAACTCCAGGTAGTTTTGCTTAGATTTTATATTTTTTTGTGTGTGTATGTATGTATGTATATGTATGTTTTGCAAATGAGGTTTCTTCCATTACTATTGTGTGGTAGATACAGTAACCAGATCAAAATACTCACTGTGGGCATTCTTAAGATTTGGAGGTACATCTTTGTATTGCCGTTAGAAGCTGTGGTTTGTGCAAGTCAATTTGCTCCTGTACTAAAAACTGACACTTGGATCGTGACAAATACTGAACTAATCAATGTACTTTCCAGAAGTTAAAATAAGAACTCTTCAAACTAATTCAAGTCTCTTATGATATGCACTTCTAAGATTTTACTGTTGAGATAACATTTTGAATTTCTTTAGCCAATTTTCATACTTGGACAGAAGTTACAATCCAAGGGGTACCAAATCTCCGTAAGATTTTATTTTGGGCAAAGTCATCTGTTTTTCCTCTTCCTGTATTACATGAGGGCACTCACCCAGTGGTCATCTTCAGTTCATTTCTCTGTTCTGTTTCTAGCCTAATTGGGATAGATTTTCAATTTGCCCACTGGGCAATGAATGGATATCAATGGAAAGAAAAATCAAGCAGTTTCTATAATGGATGGCCTCTCTGCAATGCTAGTTTTATGCCCGGTTGGCAAATTAAAAATCTACTCCATTGGATCTGCACTACTGCAGAAATATTGCTATTCTAACAAGAACACTGCTTTGTCTTAAATTTTTGTCTTCTGGAAAACTAAAGTTGAGAGAAGTGATAAAATCTAAAGAAAATTGAGTGGTCAGTTTGTAACATTGGAAGACTGTGCATATCTTTTGTGCTTTTCAGCTCTTATTTTTGAATTGCTTGAAGACATTTTGTAATTTCCACAAATCCATGTAAGTATTAAGGAGCAATTTAGCTCAAACTTGAGGTAAGTCACCAATTGATCAATTACAAATCTGCTCTAATCTAAACTATCAGTTTAGTGAAAAGAGGCTACTGCTGAATTGCAAGTTCTTGCTGACAAGTAATAACAGAAAGTTCAAATTCTTCCCTTAGACTTGAAGAAAAGACTGGATCCAAATGCTTAATGCAGGGACAGATTGAAACTTTTGCTGTTTGGTTGGGACGGGGATGATATTTTGATGATTCATGTTGCTTCTCCATTGAAGATACCTGAGTTGGAATTGAAGAGTTTAAAAACAGGTTATTAACTCAAAAGTATTCTGACAAAAAAAAATAAAGAAACTTATAGGAGTGGGTTTTACACATTAAACGTTCAATAAAAAAAATGAAACCATATACATTTAAGATGATACATCGAATAGAGTGTGTTACAAGACAGTAACATATTGAGGGGTTGAGATTTTCCAAACCATAATAATGGGTTATCTATGATTTCTCAAAATTGAGCTATGTTAAATTATTGAAATATACTCTAACTTACATTGTACACAATTGATATCAGTCATATTTTTAAGGCAAGAGCAGTTTTATTGCTTTTTTTGGCAAGGTGTTTTTTTAATGGTAGCTGAAGTGGCAGACAATGACTGTTGACTGATGCTGGTTGAATTATGTGATTTGAACTGGCGATCTTTCGTTAATGTGATTTAAATTGAAATGGTCCCTCATTTGATTTCATTGCGTATTTACAGGAAAGTAGCAATATCCTGCGTACATGTAATGTTTAGCCACTTACCTACTCATTAAAAAAAATATTCTTAACTTGTAAGCTGAAAATTTGAACCTATCTGAAGAATTTATGTACATGAAACTTCATGTAATAACATTTGTAAAATTACTTGGATTTCTGACCGTGAAATTATCAGCATGTGAAGGCTATTTCTTTGTTGTTGTGGTTTCTGATTTGTATGTAGGGGTTGCAGATTCTGTAAAAACTGGAGCGTTGGACCAATATTTGGATGTACAAGTGAAGTAAACAGTATGATGTATCATTTTTAAAAAGACATCATGTCGAGGTCAAAAACAGAATAGCCTTGTAATAATTAGTTATCAACATGAAACCAGGGCCTGGAATTCCGTTGGCACTGTTTTTTCAATCATCCTCAAGTAAGTAATGTCATTGGACTGGAAGGTAGGCAATGGTAGCACCTTTGTTCAAGAAGGGAGAGGAGGATAACCTGGGGAGCTATAGACCAGTTAGTCTAACATCAGTTGTCAAACACCAAACTCATGGATTTCATAATCTGAGATAAAATTAGGGAGTATTTAGAAATGCATGAGTTAATCAAGGAGCCAGCACAGATTATGCAGATAGGTTACGATGAAGAGGGGTGGGAAGAGGCTGGTGTGGAGCATAAACACCAGCATAGACCAGTTAGGCCGAATGGCCTGTTTCTGTGCTGTAAATTCTATGTAATTCTATGGATCTGTTAAAGGCAGATCATTTGGAGATTTTAAAGAAGTGACCAGTTGGGTAGATAAAGGAAATATACCGTAGATGTAGCATAAATGGATTTGTAGAAGTAATTTGATAAGGTGCCTTCCAAGAGGCGTGTTAGAAAAATTCAGGCATTTAACCGAGTACAGTAGCATAGTGGTTATGTTACTGGACTAGAAATCCAGAGGCCTGCTACAGCAGCTGAGGAATTTAAATTCAGTTAAAATAAAATTTGGAATAAAAAGCTAGTATCAGTAATGGTGACCATGAAACTGGTAATTGTACAACGATTGTCATAAAAACCCATCTGGTTCATTAATGTCCTTTAGGGATGGAAACCTGCTGTCCTTACCCGGTCTGACCTATATGTGACTCCAGACCCACAGCAATGTGGTTGATTCTTAAGTGCACCCTGAAATAGCCTAGCAAGCCACTCAGTTGTCAAGAAGGCATCTCACCACCACCTTTACAAAGGGCAAGTAGGAATGGGCAATAAATGCTGGCCTAGCCAGCGATGCCCACATCCCATGAATGCATGGAAAAAGAACACATGGATAGAATGTTGGTTGACAGACAGGAAACAAAGTGTTCAGGGAAATGGTGTTGTTTTAATTGGAAAAGGGTCAGTGCTGGGTCCAGTTTTGTTCTTGGTATATACAGATGACTTGGGCATAGGAAGCATATTCTCAAAATTTGCCCAAATGCACACGAGAGGGCGAGGACTGGAGGGGGGCCATAACAAATAATGGTCCTCACAGAGGCGGAGGAGGAAGCCCTGCAGATCAGCCGCACCTTCGAGTGCCTGTCCGTTGGGGACGCCGAGACTGACACCCCACAAAGGTCTGGTGACACAACTTTAACATTCATCACACACAACATGAATTGATCTTAACAGTGATTGGCATGTTTAACACCTCAGTATGCTCATTGCAACATGACACATCTGTGATGATCCTTCAGCGAATACAGTAACGGGAGAGGGCGACTCCTCAAGAGGGATCTCTGAGGGCGCACCGTCACATCTTAGTGAGCTATCTGCCAGTGCAGATACTCACATCTCAGTGGGTCCAAGTCGTCAGTTGGGTTGGCACTTGGTGAGTCACCGCACACGAGTGAGCATGAGCAGATACTGGTGGCAGAGGCAGCTACGGAGAGACTGCATTGGTGGGCGCACTCCTCTCCAGGCTTTGCTTAGCTGGACGCAAATGCTGAGCCCCGGAGGCCATCCTATAAAAGGAGAATGATCGATGGACAGCAGCACATTTGCGAGGTACTGGAACAGGTGCCAAGCACAGTCTCCACAATAGCCTGGAGGATGGAGGAGTCCAACTCCTGCATTAATGGAATGGTGGCACAGGTAAATGCGGGAATGTCTGCGATGGAGGGAAGGCTAGCCTCCATTGAGCTTCAAGCATGGCTCACAAATGAGTCCATTCAGGCCCTGACAACGGCCTTTCAGACTCAGAGTGAACAACATTCTGCCGCCTTAAACAGGCAGACAGAAACTTTACAACTGGGCTTCCAAGGCATCATACATGTCCTCCAAACTGTTGTCCAGCAGAGTGATAGGAGTGATGTGGGCCTGGCTCAGGAGAGGGATGATGGTGAAAGGTGACATGGAAGTGGGGACGCCACTCAAAGCGGTCCCACGTCTCACCTGTTGCCCCCCTCTCAACCAGTACCCACAATGCTGCCTCCTCGCCAGGTGGTCGAGTCTGCCCCTGCACAGGCACAGGTGGAACAGTCTTTGAAGGGGTCTTCACAGGCTCCAAAACACAGAGGGCGTAGGCCAAAAGCATCTAAACAGTCAGGGCATGAACATGAAAAATCTGCCACTACCTCTGCTGCGACCACAGTGGATGCACCATGTAGAAGCAGTAGGAAGAGGAAGGCTAAGGATTTGTGAGCACCAAGGGTATGCACAAGGGTGTCTGACAGACTGTTATGTTTTTCATTTATATTTGTTTTTTTGTTATATTTACATTAAATGTTATCAATCTCACTACTACTGCCACGTCTTGCCCTTTCTTGACTGGCTTTTTTAAATAGGGCCCTTTCACGTGCTTCACCATGAATGGTGACACTCAACGCCACCCATTGGGTCACTTTACAGTGGGTGTATATGTAGTTGCAGGACTGTTTTGTGCAGGGAGGGGGGGAGGGGCCTGGTGTTGGCGCTGGTCTTTCCATGTGGTGTGAGGACTGGACCCTTCACACTTTCTGATGTTAGGAGAACCTTTCACTTATCAGTGACTCCATGGCCTCAGGAGTCGCTGCTCTGCCCATGGGTTCCTCCTCCTCCTCCTCCTTCTGCTGCTCCTCCTCAATGTGGATGGGGCATCCTCAAGCAGCACCCCTCTCTGTTGTGCCATTTTGTACAGGACACAACACATTACTATAATGCAACCCACTCTCTCTGGTGCGTATTGAAGCGCTCCCCCAGAATGATTGAGGCACCGAAATCGCATCTTCAGCAGTCCTATCGCATGTTCAATTACAGACCTGGTGGTGATGTGGCTGTTGTTGTATCGATGCTGTTGCTTGCTGATGGGGTTCCTCAGAGGTGTCATCAGCCACATGTGCAGGGGGTATCCCTTGTCCCCAGGGAGCTAGCCCTTAAGCATGTTCGGTGCGTGGAAGAGCCCCGGGATGTTGGATTCCCGTAGGATGAAGGAATCGTGGCAGCTGCCAGGGAATCTGGCGCACATGTGAAGGAATCTTTTGCAGTGGTCACAAACGAGCTGAACATTGATGGAGTGATAGCCCTTTCTGTTGATGAACAGTCCTGGCTCGTGTGGAGGTGCTTGTTTTGCTATATGGGTGCAATTGATTACACCCTGCACCCGTGGGAAGCCAGCCACAGCGTGGAATCCCACTGCCCTCTCCGTCTGGCTGAGGTCATCCATGGGGACGTTGATATAGTGCGAGGCCCTGCGAAACAAGCAGTCGGTGACCTGCCTTATGTACTTGTGGGCAGACGACTGAGAGACCAAGGCGATGTCACCGGTGGCACCCTGGAATGATCCGGAGGCGAAGAAGTTGAGGGCAGTGGTCACTTTAACAGCAACGGATAATGAGATGCCGCCAGGCCCAGCAGTCGGGAGCAGCTCGACATGAAGGAGGCTGCAGATGTCTTCGACCACCTGGTGACTCACTGTCAGCCTCCATATGCACTGCTCCTCAGAGAGGTCCAGGAAGCTGAGCCTTGGTCTGTAGACTCTCTGATGAGCGTAGTGCCTCCTGCACCGTTGCTTTGTCTGCTATTGCCCTCTTTGCTCTTGTGCAGGTGCCTGTGGTGCAGCACTGTGTTGTGGAGCTCCAAGTGGCGGAGGTGGACGCCGTACCTGGCGAGGATGGTGACGTTGCTCATCCTCGGATGTAGTGGTGAATGCAGCCATCACACCCCCCCGTCCTGATGGTGTCAGTTTGAGGGGGTCCGGAAAGTTGGTAAATATGTGTAAACAGAACAATTCTGAGTGTAAACCAAGAGTTTTCAGTCTAAACACAAAGATCTCCCAGCCAAAAATTTGTCTGAGAGAACTGAGTGCCCTGCTGCAATAACTAACCTTTTATCCCCATCTGTCAAACAGGCATTTAAATGTCCAAATGGCCGCTGGCTGAAACATGTCTCCTACAACATGGAGTTTTTCCTACAGCACGGGAAAAACGCTGAGGCTGAATGAAAATTGTTCCCCTGTCTCAATCTCCACAAAATTAAGTACTTCAACAAGATCAATGATCTTAATAACTGGTTTAAATATCTTCTGGATTCCTAAAGCGCGCGCACACACAGTTGCGTCTGTGTGCAACCTGTAAGTCGGCGGGTTGGAGCCGGCTTCCGTACCCACTCGGGATTTTCCCAATTTTCACAGCTTCCCCACCCTTAAACACACCCGCAATTCCATTTTAAAATCGGCCCCAATGTGTGGATGAACAGAGAGACACAATAGTTCAAATATGTCATTCTTTGAAACTCCAAGTGCAGGTAGAGAAAACCATAAAAAGGCTTAGAGCATTTTGAGTTTTATTAATGGGGCATAGAGTACAGAGTGAAAAAGTAACGATAAATTGGTTACAGTTGGAGTACTGTGTGCAATTTTGGACACCCCATTATAGAAAAGACATTAAGGCCACAGAGAGCAGATAATGCAGATTCACCAGAGCGATGCCAGGGATGGGAAACCACAGTTATGAGAAGAGACTTGCAATACTCAGACTATTTCCACAAGATTGTAGAAAGCTATGGTGATTTAAAGAGTTTTTAAAAAAATTGTGAAGCGTTTTGATAGAGTTAATAAGGAAAGTCTATTTCCTCTGGTTGGAGAGTCAGCAATGAGTGGGTCATCAATTTAAAATTATCATGGTGAGAGTGAGGAGAGAGGTTAGAGCACAGAAGGTTGTAGGAGCCTGGAAAGCTTTGCCACAGGGAGTGGTTGAGGCAGAGACCGTTGCATCTTTTAAGGGAAAATTGGATAAATATTTGAAGCAGATGATGATGCAGGGCTATGAGGAGAGCATGGGACAGTGGGATTCATTTTAGAAAAAGCCAGCAGACACAATAGGCCAAATGACCTCCTTCTGTGCTGTAAACTGGTATTGTTCTATGAAGATCATGAAAGTCGCAAGAAATAGTCTGGTTTTAGAAAAAATGTCGCCTCAAATCTACCAAAATTCTTTGGAGAAATTAATTTAAAGGATGAGGACTATCAGGTAAATTACATAGAATGTACAGCACAAAAGCAGGCCATTCAGCCCAATTGATCCATGCTCCATACGAGCCTCCTCTCACCCGTCTACATCTAACCCTATTAGCATAATCTTTTATTCCTTTCTCCCTCACGTGTTCATCCAGCTTCCCCTTAAATTCCCTTAAATTATAATTTGCTTGTATCTTCCGAAGGTATTTGACAAATTTACAGTGTGATGGATACTAACATATATCCTACATGGTCCAAGGTACGTATCAGAAAAGTCCCAGGTTTGATTCATACATATACTACATCATGTTAGTTCCCGGCAACATTTGTATTGAAGAAAAAATTCTTAGTCCCATTTCACTTATTTTAAAAATTATGAAAGATTTTTTTTCAGTGCACTTTTTTTTTGCCAAAGTTCTTCTGTCCTCAGATGAGGGGGCACTTGTAGAGCTGTTTTTCCGGTTAGTCCCCAGTGCCACCTTCATTGGTCCAATCAAAAATAGGCAAAACCTATTTCTTTGACAATGCCTTTGGCCCCTCTTGAAACTTTTCCATGTTCAGTGTTCTTCCACCTCCAGTAAAGTGCCTTGGAATGTCTGTTGGGTGAAATGAATTATTTAAGTTTAAGTTGTTGTTGGCGGAGATTGCTAAACTCAACTCAAACCTTGGGACCATTCTGGTATGTACGGCTCAATTAAATCCTGTGTTTACCAACTGAGTGCCGGGGAGCACTTCATTAATTATTTAATGTGTAATTTTTAAAATGAAAATCATTTATATCTCCTGCTTTGTTCTAATGCCACACACTAGATATTAATTCTTAGTTGCTTGGTGGTGAAAATGTGATGCCCATACATTGCATTCAATGTGCCCTGCTTCTAACCATTGTCTATCTTTGATTGTGTTTTATTTATAAATGCAAACCAGTCTGAATGCAAATCAGCCTGCTAATATTCCTGATTTTGATTTCAGTGGACATGCTCATAGATTTAATGCTTTAAAATTCTCATGCATATAATTTTTACGAATGAATTCTTCAAAATGCATTTTATTTTCTGTTCTGGTCCTTTTGTATTTTTCTCCTGTGGGTACTTACCCCATACATCACAAAGAAACTTTCACTCAGGCTTTTACTGTTCCTTAAGTGTCCGTTTGTAATGTGCAAGAGTCGTCGAATCTGG
This sequence comes from Heptranchias perlo, assembly GCF_035084215.1. Lineage (NCBI taxonomy): Eukaryota > Metazoa > Chordata > Chondrichthyes > Hexanchiformes > Hexanchidae > Heptranchias > Heptranchias perlo. The sequence goes on along the minus strand of NC_090331.1, from coordinate 67,572,370 downwards.
GTTGACTCTCCCTCTGATATTTCTCTTCCCCTTTCCCTGTGCGGTACTTCCTGGCTGAAATGAACACCCCACGCTCATGGAGACTACCTGGCACCATGCATTGCTCACCAACTGGGCTACTAAACTGAACTTTTAAGGAACAGTATTAATATAGCAATGCTTTCATCAGGGAATGCAAAATTGCATTATTTTAGCATTTGGATGAGTGCCACATCTCTTCAAATAGTAACTTTGATAATTTCTTCATCTACAATTAACAATTTCACAAGAACTTTGGCTGGTTCTGATATTTCCTATAGTTCATCGACAATTTGGTGTGCCAGGAGCAGATTGCTTTCTGTACACTTTACTGAGTCATCACAAGATGTGCTATTTTAAGGTACATTCAATCAATATATATTTAATTAAAATCGGAGCACCAAATGGAATCAAATATAAGGCTTTTTTTGGTAAATAGATATAGAATATATGTCCCCAATTCTTATACTGCCACAAAACAATTAATTGCTGCTGAAAAAATTAGTTATTTATTTTCCTGCAGCCTAAATCTACTATTATCACAAGCAATTCTGACACATTTAAATATTTTCTTTACGCCTGTGTAATACTTGCACATATGTGGCCGAATCTTCAGGCCTCCTGCCTGGTGGAAACGAGGTGGTAGTGACATGAAAATCGATTAGACCTCCCAGTGGGACCACTGCCCAGCCAGCCGGTGCGTTCCGCCAGTCAGCCACCCCGATTCCGCGCTGGGAGAAAATACACCTCAAGGTGTTGCACACAGGGAGTCAAGGTCAGGTGTAGTCATTGTGAAGAGAGCCTAAAAAGCCTGGACAATTGGACCAGGGCTGCAGATGTAATTCAATCCCCATTTTAAAGTAAGACATACTGGGGTAGAGTTTCTGCTTTGGGCGCAATCGGGAAATTGTGCTGGTTCGGTTCCAGTTCAAGTTTCGGATAAAAATCATTTGCATGATCACAAACGGAACCAATGCAATTGGGCAGCATAATAGAACGTAATTGTTTATTTTTTTTCCCCATTAAAAGGTATTCATTGATGTAGTTAAGAGTAACCTGGTCCAGTTTTATTAATACAGCTGAAAATGGGTTTATCACAAAAAATAAGCATTTTTAATAAGAGTGTCCAGTCCTCTGTCTGTGAGTAACCTGATTTACACTGTAATTACACTCAACATCTAATGGAGGCGCTGCATTGCCACCACTGTCCATGTTTGTGTGACAAGTCCACATTGGCAGTTTCCATAGGAATTTGTAATGGAAATAAAAAAAGGAGAGAATGTATAACATCTGCACACCCTGATTCGATTATCCCTTCTCTCTAACCCTGCTTCACCTGAAGACTACACTTGGCCTTAACTCCCAGTATGCAACTCCATGGGAAATCGACTTGCGTTTATTTATCTATAATCCATAACTATAATATTTGGACAGATAACTGATTGCTTATGTCCATAAGTACAATAATTCAAACATTTTTAGTTTTTTAATACTGCTCTGAATGGATTGAATTTGATGTAAATTTAACTCTGAAGTGAATTTATCATTTAAGCTTCTCATGCTGGTGCAAGAACTATCTGGCCCCTCTGTTCAACCCACCCCCTGCCCCATAATCTAACGCTGTCATTTTCATACTGTTGTAATTTTGACAGCTAGGCTGCGACAAGACTGGCCTAATTTGATACTGGTCAACTTTTGTCCACGGTCTCTTTTATGCAATTCCAGACCTGTGGCTATCCAAGCTGAGAACTTCCTTCACCTGTTTAGAGTTCCTCCACATGCAAATTAGGTTTTTGAGTTAAGTTAGTCCACAGGGTAAGTTGGTGATTCTATGAAGACTTGCACTTCACCAGATTGCAAAGTGCTCTGGGTTGTCCAGAGGATGTGATAAGGTTCTATGGAAGTTTGTTCATCTTTTTAATACTATAGTGGAAATGCATTCTTTAAACTTGCTGGTGTAAATTTCATTTAATGACACTTATGGCATCCAATTGGACCTGAAGCTGAGTTTCAAACCCCGCAACCTTTTCATCACAAAAACTGCTTACTTCCACCATTACAACATCGTCCATCCCCATCTGCACCTCACCTCCACTGCTGGTGAAACCCCCATCCAAGCTTTTGTCATCTTCAGACTTGATTTCTCCAACTCCCTCATAGACCTCCCAAATTCTACCCTCCACAAACTCTAACTTGTCAAAGGTTCCACCACCTGCATCCTGTTCCACTCACCCATCACATTGGCTGAGCTGGACTGGCTTCCTGTCCCTCAAAACATCGAATGTCAAATCCTATTCAGGAAAATCTATCCGCCGTCTTGCCCTACCCACCTATGAAACCTGCTCTAGCTTTATGTCCCCTCCCATGCCCTCCAGGCCTCTGATTCTGGCCGTCTATGCAATCGCACTCCTTCCACTCCACCACTGGTGGCAGAGCCTTCAGTTGTTTCAACCCAACTCTACTTTTCCCTCCACCCTTAAAAACTCTCAAACCTCATCTCTTTGACCATGACTTTGGTCAGTGGATAGAACTCGCACCTCTGAGTCAGAAGGTTTGTGGGTTGAAGTCCCACTCCAGAGACTTGAGCACAAAAATCTAGGCTGACACTCCAGTGCAATTCTGAGGGATTGCTGCACAGTCGGAGGTACCGTCTTTCAGATGATACGTTAAACCGAGGCCCCATCTGCCCTCTCAGGTGGACATAAAAGATCCCATGGCACTATTCGAAGAAGTGCAGAGGAGTTCTCCCCGGTGTCCTGGGCAATATTTATCCCTCAACCATCATCAAGAACAGGTGATCTTGTCATTAGCACAATGCTCTTTGTAGGACCTTGTTCTGTGCAAATTGGCTGCTGCGTTTCTTTGCGTAAATAAATGCAAGTCTTTCTTTTTTGCTTTTTAGTATCAAAAGATTGAGGTACAAGGAAAGATTGGAATAACATGGGCTGTTCGACCTTGAAAGGAGGCAACTGAAAGGTGACTTAATAGACATAGTAAATGGTCTGAAAAGGTTGATCCGGAATATTATTTCAAACAAACCATTAAAGAGGACACAGGACTAAACTAATAAAGGGCAAATGTAGGAGTGATGTCACGAGGTTCTTCACACAGTGTGATCAACATATGGAATGGACTTCTGAGTAGAGTAGTTCAGGTAAAAGTATTGACATTATTTAAGAAACAATTAAATGATATTATGGGAGGACCGTAGAGTCTTTTTGGATGGATATGCCAAAATTGATTGAACGGCCTTCCTCATTTGTATTTGCCAGGCGCTATCAGTTGTGCAAGTCCTGTTGAGGTTTTTTCCCTACATCATTAACAAAGGAGCACTCCATTGCTATGAAGCACTCTGTTGAGAGTTGTGGTTAAGAATTAGTGAGTAGATTCATAAAAATGAGCTGAGTTCCTATGATTGCTAATACTGGAATACGAACCCAAGCTGTCTTACTGGGAGTCCAATTCTGCACTGCAATTGTACTAAGCCTATTTTAAATATGCATCTTATAGAGTTGATCAGAAAATGGCTCTTTATCTGGACCAAACTCAAAGGAATTCTTGTCCAAATCTAAAACAGAATTCTTCCTGGTATAAATGGTTGCTAAATAAACAAATTACTATAGTTGGAATAATACACAAGTGGGAACATGCTGTGGCATCAAGCATATATTTCTGTGAGCACTTATTGGCTCTTTTTTGGAAATCATAAACTTTGTCTAAGTACAGCTGTTTAAAAATATTTTTTTCTCATGTTTACAATTGTGCTGTTTATAAAATACAATTGTGCTGTTTCTCTCTAAATAGCGATTCTTCCTGAATTTGTTACAACATTGTATTATTACTTAATATTACTCATGTAAGGAATCTTACAACACCAGGTTATAGTCCAAAAATTTTATTTTAAAATCATTTTAAAATAAAATTGTTGGACTATAACCTGGTGTTGTAAGATTCCTTACATTTGTCCACCCCAGTCCATCACCGGCATCTCCACATCATTAATATTACCCAGTTCATTCTTTTTTTCGCGTGGTCATAATTCCTACTTCCCAGATCAAAAAATGGAGCAGAGTGAATGTGCCACACCTTCATGATGCAGCCAGGAGCTTTTCTTGGCGTATCCCTGTTCCCAGCATTGAAAATAGAGAACTCCTTAGCAGTGGTCACATCACAGAACAAAGCTTTTTTTAAAAAAAGTAAGTAAAATAGTAATATGATTTATAAATGCCTTTTCTATTTGGGCTTCATGTAAATTATTCAATAGGAGCTCATGAGCAAAAAATTGCATCCAAAATGTAATTGCCTTTTCTTTCAATGTAGTTACAATTTTGTACAGTTCTTAGATATTCCTTACAAATATACACACAGGACAGAGTGTTCTAGATTATTTTGATTAATGAGCAAAACAAAGACTTTATTGAGAAAAGCTGTTGTACAATGTGTACAAATATGGTTCAGTTAGGAGGATTTTTATCTCGAGGCAGAAGTTATGGATTTTAAACTGCACTTCAGGACCTGAGTACATAATTTAGACTGATACTTCACGTAGTACTGACAGAAGGTGTTAAGGTTCTGGTGCATGTAAATGATCTAACAGTACAATTCTTCCAGTGTCCAAGCGAAGATACCCTCAACCAATACCACCAAAGCATTAACTGGTCATTTGTGTCATTGCCATGAGATCTTGCTACGTGATTATTTTTTTGAGTGCACTCACTGTGTTATATAGGTAAATGCAGCAGTAAATTGGCACACAGCAATGTCCCATTTATAGCAATGAGATGAATAAGGGAGAAATGTTGGGCAAGACACCAGGAGAATTCCTTGCTTCTCTTCAAATACTGTCATGGTGTCTTTCATGTTTAGGGCCTCAGTTTAGTATCCCATCTGAAGGTTAGCACTCCCGCAAATGCACCATTCCTTCAGCACTGCACTGAAGGTGAGATGGCTTGAAGCCCATACCTTCTGATCCAGTGGATGAAGAGCTGTGAAGTAGGCCAAGCTGACGCCTATAAATGCAAGTCTTTCTTTCATTCAGTCATGATAAAGTATTGTACCAGTTCCAAGTTTATAATATATATTTATTCATATAGACATGTCTTGCATACCCAGTAATTTATCTGTCTCGGCAGTGAGTTAGAACGAGGCTTCAGTACCCATAATTATTTCACAGATTATCTTGTAAACATATATTGACTGTAGGGCTTGGTGGCATTCTCCAATTTTCTCTCCTTCCATGTGGTAAGGTATCTGACTTTCATTTGGCGTCTTCTCCCAGTTACCCCAGAATTTGGGAATTTAGCAGTGGCGGAAACAATCTACTCGCCAGGGTAAGTTTGTCGGATGCTCACGTATTGTGTGCTTTACTTGCATCTTCCTTTTAGAACTGTATTGTAAACTTCTCATAAAGAAGCAAGGTAATATTATTAAGTGTCTGTAAAAATGTTTGGCCTTTTACTAAAACAGGCTATTGTATTTTTTCTTGGTCCTACATTTCATTTGCAATTGAACATTTTACTTGATAATAAAAACTGATCGCCATTTCACAAGAAAGCATTGTGCGTGAGAACTGATCGTTCCCCAACCCATTGAGCTGCTGCCAATCCTTCCAACACACAGACCGGGCCAGTGAGCACTGGCCCCTATCATCTTCATCTTGCATTAAACCGTTGTGTTATCTCCAACCCACCACCCCCCCCCCCCCCCCATATGATTGATGATACTTGAAAAAGTCTTTTCTAGAAACAAGGCAGGAGCAGGATCTCATTATAAATCTCCACACATTATTAATGATTTTTAAGGGAAGGCCCCCCCCCCCAGTGCATTTCCACCCGTGGAAGTTTCCTTTCTGGCCTGGTGTGAACACTGATGCATGAACGCACACATCAGGATGAAAAATGCTGACACGATCCTCCCATTTATTCACCTAAGAGGATCCCCGGACCCAGGCTGCTGCGATAGTCGGGAGCCCAATCCGGCAGAGACGCGGGTGGGTGGGTGGTGTGGTGTGTGTGGGGGCGGCCCCTGTGTAAATGACACAGAGGAAGCCCACTTGGATCAATCCCTCCCCGATCTGGCCCCGCACCTGGGCTGGGAGTGAAATGCAGAATTGGGGCTGTGGAGAGGAGGGGTTGGGCCAAGCGGATCGGGCGAGAGGCTGAACAGGGTGGGCTCTCCTACCACACTCCCGGGGACTTGGAGAGAAAAGGCAGGGGATGGGGAAACTCGTGCATGTCGTTGTGTCCACGGCCCCGCCGTCTCAGCGAGGAGTGACCGTGAAGGGGAAGGATGCGGGAGCAGGAGGCGGGGCAGAGAGCTCAAACCACAGCGTGTTGGCTCCATCAGCGGATTCTCATTGCTCGCAATAACAGCCGGCCTGGGGCGGGGGGGGGGGGATTGTTTCTTTTTTTTTCCCAAAAGAGCCATAAGGATCAATAGAAAATTTAAATTATATATAAAACCACAGAAAAAAATAATAAACCATTTGATGGTTGTTGGAGAGGGACCGAGCCGGCAGCAGCCGCAGTGAGGGAGGGAAAATCCTTCATCTGCTCCCGACACAACTGGGCTGCTCGGGATGACTGGATTTAGCGGAGACCCTTCCCCGTGGTGAGTGACCGCTCGCTTCAACTCCCTCCCGTTTGACCGTCAGTCCATGCCCCGTGAAAGCGTTGGTGAGAACGGGAGCGGCAGCTTCCTCCCTCCCCGGGTCTGAGGGAGGTGTTTCTGGGACCCCCGGGTCTGAGGGAGGTGTTTCTGGTCTCCCCGGGTCTGAGGGAGGTATTTCTGTGATCCCCGGGTCTGAGGGAGGTGTTTCTGGGACCCCCGGGTCTGAGGGAGGTGTTTCTGGTCTCCCCGGGTCTGAGGGAGGTATTTCTGTGACCCCCGGGTCTGAGGGAGGTGTTTCTGGTCTCCCCGGGTCTGAGGGAGGTGTTTCTGTGATCCCCGGGTCTGAGGGAGGTGTTTCTGTGACCCCCGGGTCTGAGGGAGGTGTTTCTGGTCTCCCCGGGTCTGAGGGAGGTGTTTCTGGTCTCCCCGGGTCTGAGGGAGGTGTTTCTGTGATCCCCGGGTCTGAGGGAGGTGTTTCTGTGATCCCCGGGTCTGAGGGAGGTGTTTCTGGTCTCCCCGGGTCTGAGGGAGGTATTTCTGTGACCCCCGGGTCTGAGGGAGGTGTTTCTGGTCTCCCCGGGTCTGAGGGAGGTATTTCTGTGACCCCCGGGTCTGAGGGAGGTGTTTCTGTGACCCCCGGGTCTGAGGGAGGTGTTTCTGTGATCCCCGGGTCTGAGGGAGGTGTTTCTGGGACCCCCGGGTCTGAGGGAGGTGTTTCTGGGACCCCCGGGTCTGAGGGAGGTGTTTCTGTGATCCCCGGGTCTGAGGGAGGTGTTTCTGTGATCCCCGGGTCTGAGGGAGGTGTTTCTGGTCTCCCCGGGTCTGAGGGAGGTATTTCTGTGACCCCCGGGTCTGAGGGAGGTGTTTCTGTGACCCCCGGGTCTGAGGGAGGTGTTTCTGTGATCCCCGGGTCTGAGGGAGGTGTTTCTGTGATCCCCGGGTCTGAGGGAGGTGTTTCTGGGACCCCCGGGTCTGAGGGAGGTGTTTCTGGGACCCCCGGGTCTGAGGGAGGTGTTTCTGTGATCCCCGGGTCTGAGGGAGGTGTTTCTGGGATCCCCGGGTCTGAGGGAGTTGTTTCTGGTCTCCCCAGGTCTGAGGGAGGTGTTTCTGTGATCCCCGGGTCTGAGGGAGGTGTTTCTGTGATCCCCGGGTCTGAGGGAGGTGTTTCTGGTCTCCCCGGGTCTGAGGGAGGTATTTCTGTGACCCCCGGGTCTGAGGGAGGTGTTTCTGTGACCCCCGGGTCTGAGGGAGGTGTTTCTGTGACCCCCGGGTCTGAGGGAGGTGTTTCTGTGATCCCCGGGTCTGAGGGAGGTATTTCTGTGATCCCCAGGTCTGAGGGAGGTATTTCTGTGATCCCCGGGTCTGAGGGAGGTATTTCTGTGATCCCCGGGTCTGAGGGAGGTGTTTCTGTGATCCCCGGGTCTGAGGGAGGTGTTTCTGTGATCCCCGGGTCTGAGGGAGGTATTTCTGTGATCCCCGGTTCTGAGGGAGGTATTTCTGTGATCCCCGGGTCTGAGGGAGGTGTTTCTGTGATCCCCGGGTCTGAGGGAGGTGTTTCTGTGATCCCCGGGTCTGAGGGAGGTGTTTCTGGGACCCCCGGGTCTGAGGGAGGTGTTTCTGGGACCCCCGGGTCTGAGGGAGGTGTTTCTGTGATCCCCGGGTCTGAGGGAGGTGTTTCTGGGATCCCCGGGTCTGAGGGAGTTGTTTCTGGTCTCCCCTGGTCTGAGGGAGGTGTTTCTGTGATCCCCGGGTCTGAGGGAGGTGTTTCTGTGATCCCCGGGTCTGAGGGAGGTGTTTCTGGTCTCCCCGGGTCTGAGGGAGGTATTTCTGTGACCCCCGGGTCTGAGGGAGGTGTTTCTGTGACCCCCGGGTCTGAGGGAGGTATTTCTGTGACCCCCGGGTCTGAGGGAGGTGTTTCTGTGATCCCCGGGTCTGAGGGAGGTATTTCTGTGATCCCCGGGTCTGAGGGAGGTATTTCTGTGATCCCCGGGTCTGAGGGAGGTATTTCTGTGATCCCCGGGTCTGAGGGAGGTGTTTCTGTGATCCCCGGGTCTGAGGGAGGTGTTTCTGTGATCCCCGGGTCTGAGGGAGGTATTTCTGTGATCCCCGGTTCTGAGGGAGGTATTTCTGTGATCCCCGGGTCTGAGGGAGGTGTTTCTGTGATCCCCGGTTCTGAGGGAGGTGTTTCTGGGATCCCCGGTTCTGAGGGAGGTATTTCTGGGATCCCCGGTTCTGAGGGAGGTATTTCTGGGATCCCCGGTTCTGAGGGAGGTATTTCTGGGATCCCCGGGTCTGAGGGAGGTATTTCTGTGATCCCTGGTTCTGAGGGAGGTATTTCTGTGATCCCCGGGTCTGAGGGAGGTGTTTCTGTGATCCCTGGGTCTGAGGGAGGTATTTCTGGGATCCCCGGTTCTGAGGGAGGTATTTCTGTGATCCCCGGGTCTGAGGGAGGTGTTTCTGTGGTCCCGGGTCTGAGGGAGGTGTTTCTGTGATCCCCGGGTCTGAGGGAGGTGTTTCTGTGATCCCCGGGTCTGAGGGAGGTATTTCTGGGATCCCCGGGTCTGAGGGAGGTATTTCTGGGATCCCCGGGTCTGAGGGAGGTGTTTCTGTGATCCCCGGGTCTGAGGGAGGTGTTTCTGTGATCCCCGGGTCTGAGGGAGGTGTTTCTGGGACCCCCGGGTCTGAGGGAGGTATTTCTGTGATCCCCGGGTCTGAGGGAGGTATTTCTGTGATCCCCGCTTCTGAGGGAGGTATTTCTGTGATCCCCGCATCTGAGGGAGGTATTTCTGTGATCCCCGCATCTGAGGGAGGTATTTCTGTGATCCCCGGGTCTGAGGGAGGTATTTCTGGGATCCCCCGGGTCTGAGGGAGGTATTTCTGGGACCCCCGGGTCTGAGGGAGGTATTTCTGGGACCCCCGGGTCTGAGGGAGGTGTTTCTGGGACCCCCGGGTCTGAGGGAGGTGTTTCTGGGACCCCCGGGTCTGAGGGAGGTGTTTCTGGGACCCCCGGGTCTGAGGGAGGTGTTTCTGGGACCCCCGGGTCTGAGGGAGGTGTTTCTGGGACCCCCGGGTCTGAGGGAGGTATTTCTGGGACCCCCGGGTCTGAGGGAGGTATTTCTGTGATCCCCGGGTCTGAGGGAGGTCTTTCTGTGATCCCCGGGTCTGAGGGAGGTGTTTCTGTGATCCCCGGGTCTGAGGGAGGTGTTTCTGTGATCCCCGGGTCTGAGGGAGGTGTTTCTGGGATCCCCGGGTCTGAGGGAGGTGTTTCTGGGATCCCCGGGTCTGAGGAAGGTGTTTCTGGGATCCCCGGGTCTGAGGGAGGTGTTTCTGTGATCCCCGGGTCTGAGGGAGGTATTTCTGTGATCCCCGGGTCTGAGGGAGGTATTTCTGTGATCCCCGGGTCTGAGGGAGGTATTTCTGTGATCCCCGGGTCTGAGGGAGGTATTTCTGGGACCCCCGGGTCTGAGGGAGGTGTTTCTGGGACCCCCGGGTCTGAGGGAGGTGTTTCTGGGACCCCCGGGTCTGAGGGAGGTGTTTCTGGGATCCCCGGGTCTGAGGGAGGTGTTTCTGGGATCCCCGGGTCTGAGGGAGGTGTTTCTGTGATCCCCGGGTCTGAGGGAGGTGTTTCTGGGACCCCCGGGTCTGAGGGAGGTGTTTCTGGGACCCCCGGGTCTGAGGGAGGTATTTCTGGGATCCCCGCCCCCCCCCCCCAGGCCTGGATTTCGATGTACACGGGACTGCGGGGAAACTTGAGCGGATCGCGGTCCCGCCCTCCGGCCGAAGCCGCCGGCATTTCTGCAGATCCACCGTATCGCAACGATTATATAATTGATCCACATTTTGCCTTTGTGAGTAATTTATCTAATGTTTTATTGAAATATGAAGAGGGGCGGGGGTGGGGAGGTTTTGCTGTGCACCGTCTCCCTGTGTCTCCGGATGTATAACACGGATTTCGGGGGCGGTAATCTTCACCAGAGATGCGCCCCCGATATCCAGTGATATTTGGGTCGTGCATCTGTCCGGAGACATTAAATGAGATTCCTCCCCCCCCCCCCGCCCCCCATGCACTGGAGCCTGTCTCAGCCCATATACCGGGGGGGTGGGCCAGCCTCACCCCCACCCCAGGGCAGGTTGCGGTCTCTGAGTCCGGAGGACGGTGGGGCGATGTGAAAAGCCGATGCGACATTGCTGGAGACTCATCCAGTCACCGAGTTGTTATTTAGGAAATGTTTACACTCACTGCTGCACCGTCGTGGAGTTTGCAATTTGTGGCGAGTTCTGAGAGTTACAACAAAAAATGTTACCGAACACGACGTTAGGAAAGTAAAAGCTCGCATGCCTAATTATTAAATGTTGGAAATGGTTTCACTTGTCCCCAGAGATTCCTTCCTCCTTCACTGCAGGTTATGAGAGTGCCTTACAGATAAGGATAACATTATGATTTAGTTGGGAAGGTTCACTTTGCTTTTCTTGGGACTTTTTTTGTTTATGTTGTGCTTCTTTTAGTTTGGCTGGACCATGTGTTTCTTATATTATCGGTGCCCTAAAAGGGGCACTTCTTGTTTGGTGACCCTGGAGCAACCCAGTAGTCCACCAAAATAGGCCCAGAGATTCCTTCCTTCCCCGACTGGTGGGCACCGCAGGAATGTCTGGGAATTATGTTATGATTTAGTTGTTAAGCTTCCCTTTGATTTTGCTGAGACTGTGTTGCTTCATTTAAATGCCTTTAGTTTGATTGGACCATAGTTTTGCTTATTATATAAGTGGAGCCCTTAAAGGGACACATAAGAAACAGGAGCAAGAGTAGGCCATATGGCGCCTCGAGCCTGCTCCACCATTCAATAAGATCGTGGCTAATCTTCAACCTCAACTCCACTTTCCCACCTGATCCCCATATCCCTTGATCCCGTTTGAGAGTGCAGAAGAGTCACATGGAAAGAGGGGGAAAGGACAAAATATTACCCTCTTTCCAGCAGTTAGCCCTTAACTAAAAACATGATTTTTTAAAATTCAGAAACCCAGGTGAATGGTAACATCCAGGACACCAAGTTGAAAAAAGCTGTTAGATTTATTGTACAATTTAGAGTTCCACCAATGGAATAGTTCATTTGACAAAAAAGTGGGGAAAACATTTTGTCAAATCTGAAGTGTTCATTCAATTTAAGGAGCTTGATTTTATTTTGAAGGATTGACCTTCTAAAGTTTATTTTCTCTTCTATCTCTTGAGTGCTTCACGCAAACACTATCCGAATTGAAAGAGAGGGCGAGCATATCACTTCCAGGTTTTTATCAGGGCCACCCTGAAGTCATCCACTTGGAAGTGCATCATTTAGTGATTTTCCTTTTCTCATGTGGGGATGCACATATGCTCTGATTGGCATATGCAGACAGCATGACTGAGAAGTCCACTGTGGACAATACATGCCCTTTTACTCAGTAGCACAGGTGATGGCGTTTCAACATGCTATACCACCATATCATATACAGCAGTGGGATTCTAATAAAGAATCAATTTAACATGCTGGTATTTAGCTAGTTTCCCCAATTGAGCCAATGTCATACTGAGCCGTGCATGCCAGGAAAGTCCTGGGTTCGTTCTCCACTCTGTGCTGAGCCAGGTAATCTCAATTGAGAACTAAAAGGGTATTACAAATGGCCCCAGTACTACATTTGGTTAGGCAGGGTAAAATAAGCCAGGGTTCATTTCTGTTCCTGTTTTTTGGCAAGTCATCCCTGCAGGAAAGAGTGCCCACCAGGTAAGGGCAGGATCGTGCTCGGCTGTGATGTCACATATGGCTGAAGAGTCAATCTCTGGTTGCCATTGACTTGGGTGAATTACCAAAGGGCAGCTGGTGACTTTGAAAGCATACTCCAGCAAAAGTGAGTGCCGTCATAACGGGAGTGAAGAAGAAAAGTAACTAGAGTCAGTGCAGTGAGATTCCTGCACAAAAAGAAAAATTAAAATCTTAAAACAAAACTTTCAGTTGAGGGGATACTGTAGACAAGAAATGCTCTGCTTTATACATCACTGTTAAACCTCAACACTTCTGAAATTTACAAGAAAAGAAATCTTCATGAGCCCAAGAAAATTAATTATGCATACTTTAAAAACTACAAAGTGTCATTGTTCAAAAGGTAGTTAATTATTAGACACAATTATTCATTCCCTGATACAATTCAAGTTAATTGTTTAGTCAGATAATAGTGGGCTAGACATTGACATTCTGTTTTGATATTTAGTGACCCTACATGATGCATTAGTTGACCATCAACTTACTTGGCAAATGCCAGTCCAGTACAGACCCGGAAGTTGGCTAGCATTCCTTTATTATTAATTAAAGACAAAGTACTGGGGCATGCTTAATATAACTCAGTAAGTGCAGCTTGTACTTCATAGTGCTGACCAAAACTGGCTATTACAATATTATCATCTTTTGAATGCTGTGTTTCTCTCAGAATGATGACCCTACTTTTACTATTGTAGCTATCAATTCTACAGTTTTTAACATTAATTAAGATGTTATTTTTCTGGGTAAAGTTTGGGATGAAATGTGCATATTCTCCATTATATGAAACGCAAGTTTTCTTTCTTAAGTAGACTTTTACACTTTGCATTCTTGATATATATATCTTTAAGTAGACCATACTGATTCAGCATAATCAAGAATGCAAATGATGAAGCAATTTTGCAGCAACAACATTTCATAAATCGCAATCAGAGAAATGGCCAGTTACTCTGTTTTGTTTGCATTGGTTGAGGGAGGAGTGTGTATTTTTACGTTTCTAAAGCAAATTGGTCTGAAATGGCCAAGTGACCAAGCCTTCAGTTGGAAAGCTAAAACTGTACTTTGTGTGGTGTGACGTGACTTCCCTGTCCTCCTCATGGAGAATTTTCTAACCCTGAAATATTTGAAGAGTTCAATTGCTGGTAACGTGCAGCACAGTGTATTTCTGAATGCGCTATTCTGGCTTGATGATTTTTCCGAGAGTATTAGAATTTGTTCTATCAGGTCAGGACTGTGAGTAAGATGTTGGCTTGAGTTTGCAATGTATAATTTGATACAACTTGCGCAATGATTTGAGACTGGATAGCATCCATATTTGGAGCACTCGTTGTGACAGGTGGCCTTAAATTGTTATGACGTGGATAGATTAAGTCCTTAGACTTTTGGAACACTTCTTGCTTCATTTTGTACAAAGAATAACGTAGTGATTAACAAAAAATAGGATTGTATAGTTCATTTTGTTTTAACGCAAGTATTTATTGTGTGTTAAAATTTGTAAATTGCCACAATCAAATAGCAATAATGAACTTGAACTTAAAAGTGAGTGTGATGAGCTGGGTTACAGCCATTGCTCGGGTCTTTGGTACATGCTAATTTGGTCAATCCTCACCCTGCTCTCGATTTATTCCTGTACCTATTGGGATTTTCAAGAAACTCAACATTACAACCAGACATATAACAAGTTAAAACAGAAAAACTGGAAAACATTAAAAAAAATTAACAGATAGAAACCATTTAATTTTCTTTTTACAAAAGAGAAAAATTGTACACTGGTTTTCACACTGATACAGTGCAACTGTACGTGTTAAGCACAACATTTACATCCTAATTGTGCACATTTCTGCAGTAATTTAACATGCTTCAGGTCAGAGGTGAATGCAAGATTGGGGAAGCACAGCTGGACAAGGGTTCTCGAGGGCTCTCCCTCTCTCTTCAGGGGTGTTTTTGGTTTGGGTTGATTTTTGCATGCAGCTGTGGGCCAGTGCTGGGTATGCGCTCTCAGTGGCATCAGCTAATCCCTCTCACTGCAGGGGTCTGTTGGGGGAGGGGAGCTGTTGTGTAGAGCTCCAGGTAAAGGGAGTCCAGACTGCTTGACCCTTTTCCCAGTTCTCGGGGGAGCTGTTGCATTTATATAGTGCCCTTCACGCCTCAGGATGTGCCAAAGTGATTTATAGCCAATGAAATACTTTTGAAGTGTATTCACCGTTGTAATGTAGGAAACACGGCAGCCAATTTGCGAGCAAGCAGCAATGTGATAATGATTAAATAATCTGTTTTAGCGATGTTAGTTGAGAGATAAGTATTGTCCAGGACACCGGGGAGAACTCCCATGCACTTCTTTGAAATAGTTAGTAACCAGAGAACACAGATTTAAGGTAATTGTCAAAAGAACCATAGGCGACATGAGGAAAACAATTGTTATGCTGAGTTATTATGATCTGGAATGCACCGCTTGAAAGGTGATAGAAACAGATTCAATAATAACTTTCAAAAGGGAATTGGATAAATTTGCAGGGTTATGGGGAAAGAGACTAATTGGGATAGCTCTTTCAAAGAGTCAGCACAGGCACAATGGCCTCCTGTGCTGTATTGTTCTTTGATTCTATAATGTTATGAGATCTTTTACACCCACCTGAGAGGGCCTCTGTACTACACTAAAGTATCATGCTAGATTATGTACTTACTGGAATGAGGCTTGAGCCCACTACCTCCTGACTTAGAGGCCAGATTGCTACCACTGAACCACGGCTGACGCTGGTTTTTGCAACTCTATTAATGGAACATATCACGTTCAAGATTCTCACGCATTTTATATAAAAAACAAAATGCTGATATCTGAAGCTATACCACAGCTAGGCCAGATCTGCATGTTTATGCCAGAATCCCAGGTTCTGCTACAGTTGCACCCATACGTTTAATATCTGTCCAATATTTCTGAACACAATCCAACTGGTGAAGAATCACATTCTGCTTCTCTCATCTGAACAGCTCTCTCCCAGACACACCATTCCACAGGCTTCAAATGCAGAATTAACAATCGCTTGCTGAAATGGTTTGCTGAAGTATGCATTAAGCTATAAGAAACCTGCAACTCACCAATCTCTATCTCAGCATAAATTTCTTAGTCTTTCTTTCTTTCTATCTTTCTTTAGAGTAGAATTGTCAGTTCACTGTACATGAGTAATAGTACAGTAATACCCAGCTTTGAGTGACAGTACAGTAATACATTTAAGTGAGTGTCATTTGATGGTATCGCAAAAGACAACTCTCATGAATTGCTCTGGTGCCCTGAGGTCACAACTAACTGCAGACCATGTACAATATCATTTGTGCAGTTCAAACACAGGTTACTAAGTCCTTACAGTATTCTGTAAATCATTACTGGTAGTGATTAACAATAGCCTCCATGTGTTCATCTCTAACATTGTGTTACACCACTGGTTCACCCTGGTACTCAGGAAAATGTGTGTTAGTCTCCACAAGTCACTTTGTATATTGAATGTATGCAAACAACATTTGTGTTTAATTTTATTCATTGTAGGTTTTGTTTTATTTTTAACAATTCCTGGATACTATTAACGTAAATAGAAATGATAGCACCAGAGCGAATTGGAAAACTGCAGTAAGTTTAAAGAACACATTTTGAACATTTGACACTTTAGACTGTTTATATTTTCATATGACAAATATTGTCATAAACATTTGGAATATTTGAGGGCATTACTAAAATATTTGTCATTTAGTTTGTTTTGTTCCAGAAGCAAAACAGTTTTTCCTGAAACTGCCCATCTTGGGCCACGCAGATAATTTTTGTGTTAGATTTCAGAGGGCCAGGAGTTTGAATGTCACGTGTTTTCAAAGAGAAGAGCAGTAACTGGGAGCAGCTGTGGGCAAGCGACAGTTGGAAGTTCATAGTGGAGAGATGGAGTACTGTGCTGCCTTCCCTTTACCTGTGGAGGGAAATATAGACTATAAAAATATGTAATTAAAACAAAACAGTGAAGAGCCACAAAACACTCGAAGATAGATGTAATCAAAGAAAGACAGACTTGTATTTATATAATGCCTGTCACGACCTCAGGACGTCCCAAAGCCCTTTACAGCCAATTAAGTACTTTTGAAGTGTTGTCAGTGTTGTAATGTAGGAAATGTGGCAGCCAATTTGCACACAGCAAGCTCCCACAAACAGTAAAGCCATAATGACCTAATTAGCTGTTTTAGTGGTGTTGTGGGATAAATATTGGCCAGGTCATGGGGGAGAACTCCTCAGCTCTTCTTTGAAATAGAGCGATGGGATCTTTTCGGTCCTCCTGATGGGAACAGACAGGGCCTCAGTGTAACATCTCATCCAAAAGCCGGCATCTCTGACAGTGCAGCACTCCCTCAGTAATGCCAGCCTAGACTTTGTTCTCAAGGCTCTGAAGTAGGACTCAAACCCACAGCCTTCTGACTGAGGTGTCAGTGCTACCACTGAGCCACGGCTGACACCCTGACGTGTATAAGTCTTACAGATTCTCCCCTGGAATGAGCAATTTACTTCATAACTTCACAAAATGTGATTATTTAAAAGCTTGATTACTGCTTAAAATGGAATAGGAGGAAAAGATTGCACATAGTGGGCCTCCCTAGCAAAGAGTTGCAGTCTTGATACGTTGCTGATCATGATTCGACTAAAGTGAGGCGGGAGCTGGACAATCTAAAAGCTTGTGATGATAAAATGATGGTTGAAGCCGAAGAAGTCACTAATCCTAAAATGTGTGACAATTGAATAAGAGGGAGAACTGCAAAAATACTTTGAATCAAGTTCGATTACAAAAGAGATAGTGATACTAAAGCAACAGCTGCAGAAATAAAGTGGAAAATCATTGCAGAAGAAATAACGTACCACAGGAGGGCTGTCAGAATATCAGAAAAAAATAAACAATTTGCATTTTACATAGTGCCGTTCACAATCTCGGCGTCCCAAAGCGCTTCGCAGCCGATTAAGTGCTTTTGAAGTGCAGTCACTGTTGTGATGTAGGGAAACTATTAATATTTGTACTTATGCAGCACCCTATCAAGTTGAAACATCTTAAAGCACTTCACACAATGGAGTATTTTTTGAGCACAGTGACTACTGTCATGTCGGCAAATGCTGCAGTCAATAAAAGTCTCACAATGGCTTATTTTCTTCGTGTTGGTTGAGGGAGGGATGTTGGTCAGGACACCAGAAAAAAAATGTGATTTTCCTAAATGACTCCCTCATAGCCAGCCGGGCAAGTTTTAGTGTTAACTTTTAGTCAGGAATTTAAGGTCATCGGCTTAGAAAGTCACCGTGGCCCCCCTCTCCCCGTTATTAATCTTCACTCAGTGCCTCCATCTGATGACTTGGCTGAGATTGGGAAGTACCTGTAAGGGGTAATTCTGCCATTTTTAATTATTAACATTTTTTTTTGTGTGGGTAAGACTCCTTTTTAAGTTCCTATGCTGCAATGCACCACCTAGAGCTGAAATAATTGATGACTTGCTGCTGTACCGTTGCCAATGCTGGTGTGAAATTACTCATTTGGAAGTTAACGACTTCCCTTCCTCCCTGTAGACGAGCTGCTGGGGCTAAAATTTCTGTTTAAAAACATAGGCGAAATGCTTTTGTTTGTTCTTGTTGAAATTGAAGAATCACTAGAACAACTAAAAAAAAATTGTGGAAATACGTAGTTTTGAAACTTGATTCATGAAAAAGTGATTCCATTAGTAGTAACAAAACAGTACACACCAATCATGCCGCACCTTGATAATGATACTTTAACGCCTCTCAAATGAGCCACGTACCCAATATAAATGTTAAAGCTTACTTATCCAGACGTGGAGTGCACAATTGTAGGAGAAAAATACCAATTTACCCTCCACACACTGCATAGGCTGAGGCTCTGGGTGGCAATCCTGACTTTGCAATGCAACATGGAAAAAGAAGATAATTATTGACACTGGTCGCAGTTTTCACATACCAGCCTGGTCAAATTATTTTGATGTATTACTTTTTAATTTCAATTTTTTAAGGTACATAATTACATTTTCAGCACAATAAAGGTACGCTATTTTGTATAATCAGTGATGGTAACGTGAGGAGACTATGGCACAGTTGCAGATTAAAAGAAAAATTGTACCTAAAACTCTTAAAGCTTGACGCAGTATTCATAGAAATATTCTCATGTGCTGTTATCCCATTTGTTTATGGGTGTTCTGTGCTGTTGACTGTACCTTGTTATTGGTAAACTTCCATGATGCCCTATACGGAGATCAGTCTTGAAGAATTCACCATTTACAAAGATTTTCATCTGGATTTTAGTGACTGGAAGAAATTATGTGAAAGTGAATGCTGTTTGGTTGGCATATGAGACGTTTTCATAGTCATGCAACATGTTTGAACCAAGTATGATACTCAGCTGTGGGATGAAATTGTGTTGTATGGTTACCTGCTGCATAGCCTGTGCAGGGCTCTGATAATATTTGCACTTCCATGTATTTTATTTGATTGTAATATTTTTTTTAAAAATCAGGTATGGCTCATAATGCACATAACACAGAAGAAATGCAGAAGAATGAAACCTCACTTCATTAGTCTGACTGATTTTCTGTATCTTCAATTTCTCATGCATGAACTAAGCACTTTGAATGGAATCACCACCTTTAGTATTAAAATATTGTCATTTTTCCTTCTTCGTGCCCGGCAGCTTGCGCCATTTGCTTGTGTCTTGTTGCATGGATACTAGGCTATAGGGAAGTACTATTTTGTTTTCCCAAGATAGCTATTCCAATGGATGAAAGGTCAGGGACTATTTTAATCTTTTTGTGGCCTGAATATAGCGAAATATGTGATGGAAAACATGACTGAGCCAATGATGAGCTGAAAAAATATGGCTGGAGTATAATTCAATAGTTTAAAAAAAATGCCATCAAAAAATACGATAAGGAAAATTTAAACAATAATAAGATTTACTGGTGCTTCAAGTTTTGTGTCTGGGGTGTGTATTTTTGTTGAAGAAAATAATAATCTGAACATAAATTATTTTGGTGTTTCATTAAAGTACTAAATTTCCTATTGGCTGGGAGATTTTTGAGTCAGGTCTCCCTCTCTGCTAGGTCACTCCAGGTCCTCATATTGTAGGCTGGGAAATTGCTCTCTTCCCTCAGTGTGTGCCATGATAATTCTGGCCAGGGCAGTGACTCTAATGAGCTGCTACTAGGCATCAGTCTGTGCCTCTGGTAACACTTCAAAGTATTCTTTTTTTGATGAGCTCATTAATGGGAGGCCTGAATTTGTGTAAACTACTAATTTTTCACTTTGGATGTGCTGCAAAATTTCTTCATCAATGAGCTCAAGGCTTTTAAAAAAAAATAGATCGCATTTTGATTATTCTTCATTAGTTTTTGTGATTTTTACTTTTGGAAGGGCATGAGTTGTTGGAGCAGTGTTAAAATATGGATGAATAATCCAATAGTGCTTTTTTCTTCCAATGTATCCCTTTTTAATTTATGCTTACTATTTTTTTTGTTAAAATGAACAAAGCCAGATACTTCAGTTTCGTGTTTCCACCCAACATGTCCCCACAGTGATGCAACTGAGTTTGGGAAGTTCGTGGAGTGGGATCACAGGAGCACCCGCCACTTTCATGGTGCGGTACACTTGTTCCCCGGATCACTGTGCTTTGATGTCATCCCCCTGTTGCTGTGTAACCTCTCCCTTTGGTCCAGCAAATGCTCCATGTCTAACACTGTCTGCTGTAAGGAAAATCAAGTGTGTATCTGAGTAACCCTGCTTTTATACCCCTTGGACCCTTGCTCCCATTTTACCAGAGGGATGATTACTTTACAGGGCTCCTGGTGTTTCTTAAATAGTGTCCGTAACCAAAATAAACTTCTTATATTGTTGATACGAGAGTCAAATTGGTAAATTATTTCTTCTTATAACCCAGTAACTTAAAGCAACCCCCCCCCATGCATTTTACTTTTATGAAATACTAGACACACAAGCTACACGCTTTAAATAGAAATAACCTTGTAATAAAATTGGCAGTTTCTTGTCTGTTCACTAAGATTTTCTGAAAGTGTGTGTATGTGTCTCATTTTCCTAAAATATAATTTTAATTTCTCCATCTGCCATTATTGCCTGTTCAGCAAAAGTTGTGGTTAATTTTTAAAAAAACATAATTAAGGGAAAAAATTAATATTAAAAATTGGATCATCTTATCTTTTGGGCAATTACCTTATTTATCAGTTCTTCATATTTATTTCTTTAAACAGCAGATATCTATGACCAAATTCAGTTTTCCTCCAGCGCAGCGCACGTTGCAGTCTGTAATGCCCTTACAGTGAGGCACTGCCGACTCCCCAAAGGCTGTATGATTCATATAATATTTAGCATTGCAGTTACTAGTACTAATAAATCATTTAATGTATTCTAGCACAAGAGAATGAACATTCACAAAGAAACAGCAGCTATGTTGTTTAATACCGAGTGCGTTTAGTTGTGTGAAGAGGCACCATGAAAGAATATCTATAAAAATATGTATTTTTGTCTGTCAGTTACCTTTTAAAAAGGAGGCTCTTAACATCGCAACTCCTTCTGTAAAATAAATAATTGTGAAAAATTAAAATAAACATTATTTTGTTTTGCTGTATTGATCTCAATTTTTGAATATTTTCTGCATAACTAATGATTGCCAGTGCCCTAACTGGGGAAGGATACTGAATTGGGAGTTACAAATCTGACAGTGTGGTGAAGCTGAGTTAACTTTAATTGCGATGGTCATTATTCTAGTATTTCAGCACTTGATGTTCAAATATGAGTTAACCAAAATGGACATGACATAAAAAACATGTTAGGAATAATCATGATTCTTTACAATACCCCATGATTTTTTTTGAAGGAGTTATCATGGTGAGACTTTTTTTTCAGTGATAAAAATTACAGAAATATTATTTGGATTTAATTCCCAAATATAATTTTCCTTGTAAAAATTTAGAATATTATTGCCATGATCTGGGATTGTCTTGGAAGATGCAATTGGTCTTGTACATTGTTTTTCCTCAGCACACTCTGGAGCAAAAATTCTGTAATACATTCCCAGTGGAATAGCTAGCAGACTGGCATACTGCCATCAATTACAATTCTAAATGCACTGGAAGTTGATGTAATTTCCTGTTGACATTCTTCAAATGAACAATATCTTCTCCTCTACTCCTAAAGTCAGTGGAGGGACCCTATTATCAGTACAAGATCTGCCTTTTAAGTGAGGTAAGTGAAAGATGAAATGACAAGAAATGTAGCTGGTAACCATTGGGATATGTGCAATTTAATTTATTTTAAAAGAAACACATTCCTGTAAAATAATTCTGTGTCCCACAGTTTACAGGTTTTTGTTTCGGTGGGCAGGGTGGTAAGAAATGTGATCCTCTACAAATTACTTTCTTGGTGGTCTCCCCACTCTCATCTTTCTCTCCTTCTGGTCTCCCTGGGCATGTACTTCTTTCAGCCCCACGGGTCTCCGCCCATTTTGTTCTACAATGTAAAAAGCAGCCTGCTGTAATCTGAGTGTAAAAAGCAGCCTGCTATAATCTGAGTACAACAAGCAGCCTGCTATAATCTGAGTACAACAAGCGGCCTGCTATAATCTGAGTACAACAAGCGGCCCGCTATAATCTGAGTACAACAAGCGGCCCGCTATAATCTGAGTACAACAAGCGGCCCGCTATAATCTGAGTACAACAAGCGGCCCGCTATAATCTGAGTACAACAAGCGGCCCGCTATAATCTGAGTACAACAAGCGGCCCGCCGTGACTCGAGTACAACAAGCAGCTCACTATAACCCAAGTACAACAAGCAGTCTGCTATAATCTGAGTACAACAAGCGGCCTGCTATAATCTGAGTACAACAAGCGGCCCGCCGTGACTCGAGTACAACAAGCAGCTCACTATAACCCAAGTACAACAAGCAGTCTGCCATAACCCGAGTACAACAAGCGGCCCGCCGTGACTCGAGTACAACAAGCAGCTCACTATAACCAGAGTTCAACAAGCGGCCCGCCGTGACCCGAGTTCAACAAGCGGCCCGCCGTGACCCGAGTTCAACAAGCGGCCCGCCGTGACCCGAGTTCAACAAGCGGCCCGCCGTGACCCGAGTTCAACAAGCAGCCCGCTATAATCCCCTTTCTGATTTTCCCTTTCTCTTCAACTTTGCTCAATACCTCTCAAATCGGTGATCCAATGGAGTTGGGGCCAAACCTGCAAGCCATCACTGTGGTGCCTTCCTTTTTTCGACTGTACAAATGTGTAATTTTATTTGAACAAACTGCTTCCGAGAGAGGGCTGTAATACTGCGGGATCAGAAATTTGAGTATAACTGCAAGATCTTTTTTAATTAGCTGCCATTTGGTTAACGTATTTGTTTTGGAAACTGTAAAAGTTTTCCTGCCATTCCAGGTGATATTTAATTTCAATAGATTGCTAAAGAGAACAGAGAGGCTTGTGTTCATGAGCTTCACGATCTGTGACTGTTGAGTTCCATGCACTTTGGAAAAGACCTGGGGCCTTTCATCCTGTATTTATGTTTTCGGAGTTCCAGATATCCTGGCACCCTTTCATTTTTTTTTTGTTAAGCATTTGCACAAGGATATTGTAAAATACAGTTAATCCGGTCATGTTTCTTCGAATATTTATCCATATTAAAAAAAAAGCTTTTTTTGCAGTCATGGTGAAAATAGTGGTTTATGATTATCAGATCAAACTGTATGTTGTAATTATGGCTTTGTATGCATATCCATTTACACCCTGCACGATCATGAGTTTTGCTTCAGTAACATTTCTCCTGGATACTGCATGAGAGACATGATTTACAGGACATGGGTGAGGATGACCTAAAAACTAAATGCATAGACACAAATGAGTTACACAGTTCATCCTCTCTTTATTTTATTTTTTATATAATTCAAATCATCTCCTCTGCAGCATTCTACTAATCAGCACTGTTCTAGAAAAATAGCTTAATAAAATCTCAGTATGTGTGCCTGAATATGTAAACTAGACCTGCTGCACTTTTTTATGTTCTGTCATATCTTCAGGGTGAGTAGTTTATTGAAGAGGTGGCCATTCTAAATCACCTTACAGACAATCTGAAAATACAAAGCATTAATCCGTGAATTCTGCGGAACTGAAACTGGGACAAAGCACCTGTATACCCTGTGGCTGCCAGAGGTTTCAGTGAAATTGGTGCTTGCTCGGCTGGGTCTGGGTGATACCTCAAATTGATGGACCAGGGAACTGAGTAATGTGCTTATGGGTATTGCAAAAAAAGACAAATAAGCAGGATAGGCCTTGGTAGCAATTATGTTCTGGACCCCAGTACCCTGGTCACAACCTGAGCACTAGCAACGATACATGTACCAACTAGTCTTTGTTAAAATAATTGACATCTGGCAGCCATAGTTTCTGACATACAGTTGAATGACACTTTGGGAAGTGATGGAATTAATCTGAGGGTGAGTGTGTTTTTGGGGGTAGTGGGTACTATAGTTACTTTGTCATCTGTTAAAATGATTGTAGTTATATAAATGATCAAATATATATAGTATGACTGCAAGTTTATGGAAAGTGTTAAGAAAATTATCCAATTTGTGTTTCCAGTGTATTTGCACATACGGGAACTGAATGCTTTGGCCTCATGAATATTCATGTCAATACTCAATGACGTATAGAGAGAGAGAGAGAGTACATGGTTATTTTTAAAATTGGGCCACAGTTTGTATTTCCAGGTATTACAGTGCAAATTCAGTGTGTTTCATTGGTAGAAATAGGTTGTGCCCAACGAACAATGAGCTTGATTTTTGACTTTAATGCTTGGTCACTAAGCATCGCGTGGGCGGATTGTAAGAGAGGAAATCAGGTGGGGAGGTTTCCTTTCATTTTATTGCCACAGCAGAAACACTAAATCAATCAGGTGCACAGAAAAAAAATACAGCTTCACTTTGGTTCAGTGCTGTGGGGGAGGGAAACACATACTAACAAAAAAAAACTT
The DNA here is from genome assembly GCF_035084215.1 of Heptranchias perlo. Lineage (NCBI taxonomy): Eukaryota > Metazoa > Chordata > Chondrichthyes > Hexanchiformes > Hexanchidae > Heptranchias > Heptranchias perlo. The sequence continues at coordinate 67,547,906 of NC_090331.1, read as the reverse complement.
AAGCTCTCTGTAGAAATTAACTTAAAATTCAACCTATAATTTTATCTGTCATATTAAAACAAGAGTTTTGCTTTAGTCTTGATTGATGACTTAAAATTGTTTGGGTGAATAGATAGATAAAGTGAACTAAAGGTTGTGTCTATCTGGCTTAATGAAAGATAAAGAAATGTATTCTCTTAATCTTGTGGTCAGCAATATTAAAGTTCAAATAGATAAAGATTAACTTGATGAATACAATTTCTGGTACATTTGTCTAGCTCAATGAAAGACATCCTCCCTTGTCTTAAAGGGGTTTATTCTCTCGTCTTGTGTCTGATAATGTGGTGTACTAAATCCTTGAAATAAAACAAAATAATCGGTAGAGTTATGCTATTAATTTGACAGCTAGCTGAATTATCTGTTTTAAAATGATTGACTATGGATATATTTGTTATAACTCGATTGCCCATGGCATTCTACGTGGGGGAGTCAAAATCAAATGAATTTGTCAGGTTAAGTGGGGTTGGAGGGTGGGGGATAATGGGACCAGGCTGAGGGAAGGCTGTGATTCTGGAGACTAGAAGAGGTTATAAGGGAAAGCTAGAGCAGGGTTAGAGGCCGGCACAGGTAACGGGAAGGTAGAGCATGATTGGATGAGGGGGGAGGTAGAGGTTAGGAGGAGAAGTTAGAGCAAGATTAGAGGTAGTCGGGGAAAGTGAGAAGGCAGAGTACCGTTGGAGGCTATGGGGGTGAAAGGAGAGGGGGTAATGGAGCATAGCAAGAGTTGGTTGGAGGGGTTGTGGGGGGGGGGGGGGGGGGAGGGGGAGAGGAAGAAGAGAATTGAAGGCCGCTGCATTATATTCAAGTGGCGCTGGAGCCCAAGGAAGCGGATGCACTGACACCAATATGGTAAGACCAGGCAGAGCAGAGATGGAGGAGTAAGAATGGTGGTGGAGGGGGCAGAAGGGACCGTGAGCAACGGGAGGGGGGCGGGGGTGCAACAGGAACTAGATATTAGTTGGGGATGCTGAATTGGAGCTGCTGCCGCATGAAGGAGCAATATTGGACTGCAGTTGACAGTAAAGGGATATAGCAGCATGCACTTCTTTCCATTCCATTCCTAGGATTGGAGCAAACTCCACCACTGCACATTAAAACATGTATGTATGTTTGCATGTGTGTATATTTTGTACAGTATGTTCTGGATGTTGTTGAGTTTCTTCTTGAGGTTGCAGGTTGCACCCATCCAGATGAGTGGTGAGTATTCCATCACACTCTTGACTTGAGACATCTAGATGGTAAGAGGCATTGAGGGGTCACTTGTTGCAGGTTGCCCAGCCTTTGCCCTGCTTTTACAACTGTGGTGTTGATATGGCTTGACTAGTTAACCTCCTGGTCAATGGTGACCCCAGGATGTTGTTGGTGGGGGAACTTGACGACGGTGGTGAAGGAGCCTTTTCTTGGAGACGATCATTGCCTGGCATTTACGTGGCTCAAATATTAACCGGCACTTGGCAGCCCAAATATGGATGTTGTCCGGGTCCTGTTGTAGGCTGGCATGGGTTGCTCCATTATCGGAGGGGTTATTAATGGAGCTGAACACTGTGGAATTGTCAGCGAACTGCCCCTCGGAGGGATTATCATTGATGAAGCAGCTGAAAATGATTGGGCCACGGACATTGCCCTGAGTAACATGGGCGGTGATGTTCTGGCCTCCGACAGCCACAACCATCTTCCTGTGTGTTGGATATGAATCCAGCTGCTGAAGAGTTTTCCCATTAGGTCCCATTGACCTAAGTTTGTGAGGGCCTCTTGATGCCATACCTGTTCATGTTTGTAGCTAGAAATTAGGAGAATTAAAAATCCCTCCATCTCCAAGAGTGGTACTCTTACCTTTCCTCTGGCATTCAGCTTTTGCATCAATGTCTGGAGCCAATTGATTCTGGCAGAACATGAACTGAGTATTGGTGAGTAGATGTTGCTTGATGAAGCTATTAATGACTTCTTCCATCACTTCGATGATTGGGAGATGGCTGATAGGGCAGTAATTTGCCAGGTTAGATTTGTCCAGCTTTTTGTGGATAGGATATACCTGGGCAATTTTCCACATTGTCAGGCAGATGCCAATGTCATAGCTGCACTGAAAAGCTCGGCTAGATGGGCAACCAGTTTTGGTGCAGTTAGCACTGTAGCTGGGATGTTATCAGGGCTCATAATCTTTGTTGTACCCAGTGTGCTCAGCTGCTTCTTAATGTCACATGGCTTGACATCAGCATCCAAGATGGCGGAGACTTCAGAAGGAGGCAGAATATGCTCATCCACTCAGCAAATGTATTTTATTGTGCGTGAGGCCCTGAAGAGGAGGGCAGAAATTTTTGGCATACGTGGTTAGTGAGTGACTCAACATGATTTCTGAAATCTAAAGAACCAAGATGGATGTCTGAAAATATATCAATAATAAACTCAGCCAAGGCCAACTGTTTGTTTTCTGTGTAGACACAGCATATTGAGACCCTGTTCATGCTTGTAGCTAGAAATTAGGAGAATTAAAAATCCCTCCATCTCTATCCTGCTCCTCCTGAGTCAGGTGGCCGAGGGCGGGAACTCTCATGAGAACAGGAGTTCTCGTCTCTAGTGTACAGAGACTGGAAGTGCGCAAAGAGGAGGAGCTGGACCTCTTCAATGTGTTGGCCAATGAGCATGGGTAGAAACAGGAGGGGAAAATTAGGTAGCAAGTGGAATGTGGAGAATGTTTGGTGAGGAGGAAATGGGTTTGGAGCAGAGGGATAGGGGAAGGCAGTGAAAGAGGGGGCGTGGATGAATATAGTATCTCTGAACTGTGTCTGGAGGGAGTTGAATGCCTTTGTGAATTGGCGCAGTGGGGAGTTGGATGTGGGAGAGTGACTATTCAAAATGTTCACGCGTTGCTTGGTGTCCCTGTGCTGCAATTTATTGACTGACTATGTTTTTTTCCTCCTTAATGTAAAATGCAATCATCTGCATAAATTGTTGTTCACATCAATGCATTTTGCATTAGAAATGTTGTATTATTTATGTCTATTTCAATAATTTTATTATACAAGTAAGCTCGCGACTATTATTATTTACACTGTTATCTCCGAGCTATGATTATAGAGTCATAGAGTCATACAGCACGGATAGAGGCCCTTCGGCCCATCGTGTCCGCGCCGGCCATCAGCCCTGTCTACTCTAATCCCATATTCCAGCATTTGGTCCGTAGCCTTGTATGCTATGGCATTTCAAGTGCTCATCCAAATGCTTCTTGAATGTTGTGAGGGTTCCTGCCTCCACAACCCTTTCAGGCAGTGAGTTCCAGACTCCAACCACCCTCTGGGTGAAAAAGTTCTTTCTCAAATCCCCTCTAAACCTCCCGCCTTTTACCTTGAATCTATGTCCCCTTGTTATAGAACCCTCAACAAAGGGAAAAAGCTCCTTAGTATCCATCCTATCTGTGCCCCTCATAATTTTGTACACCTCAATCATGTCCCCCCTCAGCCTCCTCTGCTCCAAGGAAAACAAACCCAATCTTCCCAGTCTCTCTTCATAGCTGAAGCGCTCCAGCCCTGGTAACATCCTGGTGAATCTCCTCTGCACCCTCTCCAAAGCGATCACATCCTTCCTGTAGTGTGGCGACCAGAACTGCACACAGTACTCCAGCTGTGGCCTAACCAGTGTTTTATACAGCTCCATCATAACCTCCTTGCTCTTATATTCTATGCCTCGGCTAATAAAGGCAAGTATCCCATATGCCTTCTTTACCACCTTATCTACCTGTTCCGCCGCCTTCAGGGATCTGTGAACTTGCACACCAAGATCCCTCTGACCCTCTGTCTTGCCTAGGGTCCTCCCATTCATTGTGTATTCCCTTGCCTTGTTAGTCCCTCCAAAGTGCATCACCTCGCACTTTTCCGGGTTAAATTCCATCTGCCACTGTTCCGCCCATCTGACCAACCCATCTATATCGTCCTGCAAACTGAGGCTATCCTCCTCGCTATTTACCACCCTACCAATTTTTGTATCATCAGCGAACTTACTGATCATACCTTTTACATTCATATCCAAGTCATTAATGTAGACCACAAACAGCAAGGGACCCAGCACCGATCCCTGTGGTACCCCACTGGCCACAGGCTTCCAGTCACAAAAACAACCTTCGACCATCACCCTCTGCCTTCTGCCACTAAGCCAGTTTTGTATCCAAAGTGCCAAGGCACCCTGGATTCCATGGGCTCGTACCTTCTTGACCAGTCTCCTGTGGGGGACTTTATCGAAGGCCTTACTGAAATCAATGTATACCACATCCACTGCGTTACCCTCATCCACATGCCTAGTCACCCCCTCAAAAAATTCAATCAAATTAGTCAGACATGATCTTCCCTTGACAAAGCCATGTTGACTATCCCTGATTAATCCTTGCTTCTCCAAGTGGAGACTAATTTTGTCCTTCAGAATTTTTTCCAATAATTTTCCTACCACTGATGTTAGGCTCACTGGCCTGTAGTTCCCCGGTTTTTCCCTACTCCCCTTCTTGAATAATGGTATTACATTAGCGGTTCTCCAGTCCTCTGGCACATCCCCTGTGGCCAGAGAGGTTCTGAATATATGTGTCAGAGCCCCCGCAATCTCCTCCTTTGCCTCACACAGTAGCCTGGGATACATTTCGTCCGGGCCTGGGGATTTATCCATTTTAAGGCCTGCTAAAACCGCCAATACCTCCTCCCGCTCGATGTTAATATGTTCGAGTATATCACAGTCCCCCTGCCGTATTTCTATGTCTAAATCCACCTTCTCCATAGTGAAAACAGATGCAAAAAATTCATTTAGAACCCCTCCTACATCTGCCGGCTCCACACACAGATTGCCATTTTTGTCCCTAATGGGCCCTATTTTTTCCCTAGTCATCCTCTTACCCTTAATATACTTATAAAACATCTTAGGATTTTCCTTTATTATCTCATTGAACTGTGGCACCTGCAGACACGTAGGCTTGCGGTGTTATACTGAGTATTACAAAATTCAAGAGACAGTTACGACTCGCAACAGCTACTTTAATTTTTTAAAAATCGTTCCAGAGAAAAGTATTTTTGGTTTCAAAGGCTGAATCACAATGTACTTCAAAATGCTGGAAATGCACGAAACAAAATATCAAAAATCAACATTTCCAGTGGCAGCCTTAAAAGTCGGAGCGCCATTAAGGATTGGATAAGGCCTTTGGAGGATTCCTTGGGGCAGATTCAGGTGGACTCCCAGGATATTTGAGATTTTAAATGGCTTCTTTGTCCAAGTCTTCACTGCAGAAGGTAATACTGAGTTACCAATAATGCATTGTAGGATTGATGCTAAAGTTGTAAGTGTCAAAGTGAATGTGGATATGGTCCTGGCTAGAAGATGGGACATCAAAGTGGATTGCACTGATGGTATCCACCCGAGAATGCTCAAAGAAATGAGAGCTGTGCTCGACAAGCTCCTTGCTCAGATATTTAGCAGCTTGCTCGAGTCTGAGATTGTTCCCATGGATTGGAGGGAGGATAATGTAGTGCCAATGTTTAAAAATGCAACAAGTCAAAACGGGGGAACCACAGGCCCAGTAGCTTGGCTTCAGTTATGGGCAAGTTGTTAGAAGGGATCCTCAGAGATACACTGTTTGACCTCCTTGGCGGAGAAGGGGTTATTAGAGACTCTGCATGGCTTCTGCAAAAGAAGGGTGATGTCTCAGCAACCTAGTTGAATTTTTGAGGAAGTTACTAGGTTGGTGGTTGTAGGCTGCCCTGTTGACATTGTGTACCTAGATTTTCAAAAAAACATTTTGTTTAAGGTGCCACACAATGGGGCCGATTTTTGGATGGCTGAGCGGGTGCGTTGAGGGCGGGGGGGCTCCGAAAATGGTGGAATCCCGGAGTGGGTTCGGAGCACGGCTTCAACCCGCTCAATTCCGGGTTCCCCAATGACGTGTTCGGGTGCGCGCGCAGCTCCCACATGTGGGACTCTCACCGGCAATTAAAGTCGACGGGATGATAATTTAGATACTTATATAGGTAGTTGAGGTACTTGACAGACCTCATTGACTGGAGATTTTGGCAGGGGTGCAATTTTGAAGGATCCTCAGCATGTTTCCCGTGCTGTGGGAAACACTCCCTGTTGGAGCAGACATGTTTCAGCCAGCAGCCAGTGGGAGATGCAAAGGATTTTTTGACAGTTGGGGGGAAAACCTCATTTATTGCAGCAGGGCACTCTGTCACTTCAGACAAAGTTTTGGCTGCAACACATTTGTCTTTCCACTCAAAATTATTAATTTATACTCTAAACTCTGCTGCGCAAAAACATTTGCCTACTTTGCGGACCCCCTCAAACTCTCACTTCATCTGAGGACGAGCAACATCACCAGCCTCGCCAGGCACGCCATCCACCTCTGCCACGTGGAGCTCCACAACACAGTGCTGCGCCACAGGAACCTGCACAAAATAGTCCTGCAACTACTCATACACCCACTGTAGGGTGACCCAATGGGTGGCATCAAGTGTAGGTGTTCATGGTGAACCTCATGAAAGGGACTTATTGCACAAGCCAGTCAAGAATGGCCAAGACGTGGCAGTAGTGGTGACAATATAATATTTAATGTGAGTGGAACAAAAATCAAATATAAATTTAAAAAACATGACAAATCGTCAAACACCCTTATGCGCATCCCCTTTGTGCTCACAAAACCTTTGCCTTACGCTTCCTACTACTCCTACGTGGTGCTTCTCCTGTGGCTGCAGCAGAGGTAGTTGCAGGTTGCTTTTGATCGTGCCCTGACCGATTAGATGCTTTAGGCTGATGTCCTCTGAGTTTCGGCGCCTGTGAAGGCCCCTCCATAGACTGCTCCACCTGCATCTGTGCAGGGGCAGACTCAACCACCTGGAGAGGAGGCAGCATTGTGGGTACTGGTTGAGAGGGGGGCAACGGGTGAGACGTGGAAGCGCTTTGAATGGCGTCCCCACTTCCATGTCCCCTTTCGTCATCATCCCTCTCCCGGGCCAGGCCCACATCACTCCTACCACTCTGCTGGACGACAGTTTGAAGGACATGTGTGAAGCCTTGTAAGGCCAGTGCTAGTGTATCTGCCTGCCTGTTTAAGGCGGCAGAAAGTTGCTCACCTTGAGTCTGAAGGGCCGTTGTCAGGGCTTGAATGGACTCATTGGTGAGCCGTGCTTGAAGCTCGATGGAGGCTAGCCTTCCCTCCATCACAGATATCCCGCATTTACCCGAGATACTATCTCAGAGATGCCTTCACGTCCCTGTGACAGTATTCCACTCATGCAGGAGTTGGACTCCTCCATCCTCTGCGCGATTGTGGAGAGTGCGCGTGGCACCTGTTCCAGCACCTCGCAAATGTGCTGCTGCCCCTCGATCATTCTCCTTTTAAAGGATGACCCCCAGGGTTCAGCATATGTGTCCAGCTGAGCAGAGCCTGGAGAAGAGTGCTCCCACCGGAGCGGACTCTCCACAGCTGCCCCTGCCATCAGTGTCTGCTCGTGCTCACGTGTGTAGTGACTCACCATGTGCAACCCCAACTAACTGAGGACGGGGACCCACCGAGATGTGTGTATCTGCGCTGGTGGATGGCTCACTCAGATGTGACGGTGCCCCCTCAGAGGCCGGCAGGTCCTCTGAGGAATCGCCCTCCGCTGTCACAGCAGTCGCTGAAGGCCCTGTAAGAGATCAGAAGGCAATATTAAGCATGATGACAGATGTTGAGGTGCTGAAGGTGGCAAGGCATGTTAACATCATTTGCTATTGAGTGCTGAATGTTAAAGTTCTGTCACCAGCCGTTTGTTGGGTGGCAGTCTCGGCGTCCCTGACGGACAGGCTCTCGAGGGTGCGGCTTAATTCAAGAGCCTCCTGCTCTGCATCCGTGAGGACGACCTGATGTTGCAGTTCTCCTTCAGTCTTTGCCCTCTCCTATGCATTCTGGGCTCTCTTCTCCTATAAAGGGAGAAAGTAGAGAGGCGTGAGTGAGGGATAGTGACGTGGCCAACTGCTGAATGCATTGGTTTGGGTGAGGCTGACCGTAAAAGAGATGCATCAGAGGGTGAGTATGAGACAGAGCCATGAGATTGTATGAGGATTGGGTTGAGTGGTAGTGGTGGGATGAGTACTGGCGAGGTGAGTAAGTGCAGCTAAGTTGAGGATGAGGTTTGAGTGGGTGTGAGGAGTGATGTGATAGAGTAGTGTTGGCAGTGCCGAAGGAATTGTGGGGTGGGGGTGGGGGTGGTGATTTGGAAGATGGAGTGTAGGGGAATGAGTAAGTGTACTCACTTTTGCTGACCTAGTTAGGTCATTGAAATGCTTCCTGCACTGTATCCAAGTGCGGGAGACGTTGCTGCTGCTGGTGACCTCCTCTGCCACCTCGAGCCAGGCCTTCTTGGTGGCAGAGACAGGCCACTTCCTCCCGTCTGCCAGGTAGAAGATCTCCCTCCTCCTCCTCACCCCATCCAATAAGACCTGGAGTGAGGCATCATTAAACCTGGGGGCAGCCTTTTCCCTGGGCTGCTCCGTGGTGCAGTGTGGTTCTTTGCTGCAGGATCAGTCATTGGAGGAGTGCCCCTTTAAATAGGGCTCATCCAGCTGACAGCCTGTGATGTGTGTGCGCATTCCGCCCGCTGCGCAGGTTTCCGACACGAAACCCGGAAGCCACGTTAAGTGGCTTCAATTTACCTGTGATCGCGTGGGGAACGGACGGATTTTACTGGGCAGGTTAACCACGTGCTCAGTCACCGCCCCCCCACCCCCCAGCTGCCATCCTGCCTCCCTGGTAATATCGGGGCCAATAGTTTACTTAATAAGAGTGTCCTGTGGGCTGGATAATTAATTTGTTGCATTCTTATAGGCAGAAGGTTGTTATGAATGGCAGTGCTAATGTGTGGAGACAGGTTACTAGTGGAGTCCTACAGGGATCGGTTTTGAGGACATTGCTCTTCACCATCTTTATCAGTGATCTCGGTGAAGACTTTGAGGGAGCAGTATTACCTGTAAATTTGCAGACGAAGATTTGTGCGGTTATTAGGACCTTGGATGAGAATAATTGATTACAAGCAGATCTGGGTGTGATGGAGCAGTGGGCTTGCAGTTCACATATTTCATTTAATATAAATAAATGTAGTCTTATGCATATGGTTAGGGCTAATGACAAGCATGTGTATGCCATGCAGGGTTGGAAAATTAAGACTGTTGAATGGGAGAAAGACCTAGGTGTCATCGTACATGAATCACTGAAGGGTTACGACCAGTGCGGCGAGGCTATTGAAAAAGCTGGGGTGCTTGGATGTCGTGCCTGGACAATCAGATACAAAACAATAAATACTATACTGTCCTTGTATTAGACCTTGGTAAGGTCTCGTCTAGAATACCGTGTTTTGGTCCCTTCATATGGTTGTTGATATGGAGGAATTGGAAAACTTTCGGAGGAGGTCCTCCCGATTGATACCTAGTTTGAAGACCCTTGTTTACCACAGTAGGCTTAGGAGATCTGGGGCTTTTTACTTTAGAAAAGCATAGACTTTGAGGAGATTTGATTGAGGCCTTTCATCGAATCTAATCGTTTCATTATTTTAATGTGGATAGGCTATTTGAGTTAGATAGGGTAGGGAGGCATGGGGACATGAGTATAAGCATAGGACTACATTAGATGTTAGAAATTATTTCTTTTCGCAGAGAGTCATCGACCTATGGAACAAGTTGTCAGCTCATGCAGCAAGTGCGGACTTGCTGCAAACATCCAAAATTGAGTTCCTCAGTGGCCAACATCACCACGTATAAAAAGTAGGTGGGGTACCTGTCTCCCAATCATTGTGCTCTCCTCAAACTTGTTTGATTGCCTTTGGGAGTTGGAGAGGAATTTCCCAGTGCTTTTTTTCTCCTAACTTGGCTTAAGGTTTTTTCTTTTTCTATGATGACGTGCATGAGTTGCACCGTGACAGTAAGGGTCAGGCTTGATGGATTAGCTGGTGTTTTCCTTGCTGTTTTTTTATGTTCGTAAACATAAAATGGGAGGAGGGGAAAGAGGGGGGAAAACAGGTTGAGGATGAAGGGGCCTCTGACCTCTTGCCACTCAACCTTGGGAGATGGTGGGAGTTGGATCGAGGGTTAACAGTCAGCTAACTGACAGAATAGTGGTGAAGGGAGGATACTGGGGCTGAGTGGGTAGTTCAAATGGAAAGAGGGGATGTGATGGGAGTGAAGGTGTGGGCAAAGCACAAGTGATTGGTGATTGGGGGAGGGGATGGGAAGGGAACTGCTGAGGGCCATGCTTTCCATGCAACTTTCACCCTAAATGCACCTTGCACCTCACTGCCATACCATGCCATGGCACCTGAAAGGAAAGAAAAAAAGATAAGCAGAGGAGGGACGGGGAGAAAAATAGCAACATGAGATGGGTAAAACCGATCGTACTTTTTCAACTTATGATGTGCAAAGGCACAAGAGGTTGTCTAGTAATATACTAAAAATCATGTGTCTGTGTGCACTTCATGTTCACAAAACTTCTTTGTTTCACATTTTTCCATTATAAACTTCGATATCCATATTTATAATGGAAATTGTAAATTTGTCACATTGTAATTACACCCTGCAACTGCTGTAGTAACTTGGTTTTGCATCTTTTTCTTCTTTCGCCTCTCATGCTCTATATAATCTTCTCAATCTCTTGCGGTGTTGTACACATTGAAATGAGACCAACTGTCTTTATTCTTGCATTTTCCATTATAAATTTCTATGTCCACATTTATAATGGAAACTCTATATAAATGTGTCACACTGTAATTACATCCTCTGTTGCACCTCCACTGCGTGTGTGTGTGTACACGTATGTGTGGGGGAGGGGGTGGAAGAAGAAGTGATATTGCAGCTTGACCAGTTTACATAGGCAGTTTCCATCAGAAATGACGACATAGGAATTTATAATGAAAAAAGTTGACTGGAAATGTGCATGGATGTAAGAATTCTAATATAAAGATATATAGGGGATTAAATTGGTTTAACCCCTAAAATCAGGCCTGGGGCATTGCATTGAGCGATTAACCCGTGCCCGGTCGACCTGTCGCAGGTCGGACGACACATTTGTGCTACTACAGAACTTACCTCGTGCATGCAAAAAATCCAGGCCTTGTCACGACGATTCCATGACATTTGCACTTTCCACCAGCAGGGGGAGCCCAAATCTCTTAAAGTTAGCCGCTACGTGTTATTTGCTAAAAATAACAGTTTGCTGTCTGTACAGAGTTTGAATGGAGATCAGACATCACACACGTAAAACATGGATGCAGGTTCCATCCCTATGTTTACAAACTGTTGAGTTATGTTAAAACATTGAATAAAGATTGTGCACCGCTAAATCCCACATCCTCCAATCTGCATGCCAGACCTAGTCAATCTGCCAGTCCAGAAGGAGGGGCATCCTATATCCGTGGTGGGGGGGGAGGGGCAAGAGGCCCTCCAAACATATGCTCAGAAGGCAATGGTGGGCAGTAGGGGATGAAGTCAATGCCAGGCGCATAGCGCCACGAACATGGATGCAATGCAGGAAGAAGTTCAATGCTTTGACATGAGTGGTCAAGGTTAGTGAGGTCAACAGTCAAGTGGCATCTCCTACCAACTGCACCACTAGCCGCATCCACTGCTTCACGCACTACACTGCCCCCCCCCCATCACCCACATACCAACAAACTCTTTCAATCAGTACTCAACTCTTCCAATCAGATGCTTCCCCTCGCCCTTACACATTACCACAGTTGCAAGCTGCACACCCACAACTCACAGGCCACAACCACGACAGGCACATCACCCAGACACATGTCCCGCTTTCTTGCAGGAGAAGATGGTGCATAACAGGAGGTAGCAAATGACAGTGGCATTTAGCCCCTCGAGCCTGTTCCGCCATTCAATGAGATCATGGTTGATCTGTGATCAACCCGCCTTAGCCCCATATCCCTTAATACCCTTGCCTCACAGAAATCTATCAATCTCAGATTTAAAATTCACAATTGAGCTAGCATCAACTGTTGTCTGCAGAAGAGCGCTCCAGACTTCTACCGCCTTTGTGTGTAGAAGCGTTTCCTAACTTCACTCCTGCACGTCCTGGCTCCAAGTGTTAGCCTATGTCCCCTCGTCCTAGTATTCAAGTATAGGAGACCTCCAAAAACAGTTACAAATGCATCAGTAGCCAGAAGCAACAATCTAGCAACTAACCTGTAAATTCTGCATGGTCCCTTTAAATAGCGCTGGTGGGGGGTCCTCCAGGCACTGTAAAACATAGTCAGATGGTCGTGGTTAAGACAGTGCATTGAGTGGAGCATTAAGTCCCAAAATGGTGTCATCACTTTAAATCAGTGTTGCACACTGATAGAACGCATTTTCTCCCCACTTTACATGCTGCTGGCGTTCGTTACTTGTGCATGCGCTAAACCCTTTACCAAGATGGTGTCCGGCACACGTCATGCTGGAAGTGTGCGTGCGCATCCAAGAAGCCATCTTGGATGTTCGGGAGGCCGCGTAGCGCCGAAACAACGTGGCTAGAAGGCCCAATTTCTAGCCCATACTGTTCCAGTTTTACACCCAGGAAAGGGGTGCTATTTTATTTAGAATATACACTGTTTCAGCTTTATGCAAGGTATTGTCTATTTTGTGCTGGAAGCAACTGTTGATGCAGCCAGCATTTTCCTGTGACCTCTTATATTGTCAGTGCATTATGTTCCCTCAAGTCAATGATTGTGAAATCAGCACTGCATGTTAATCTAGAAATATTTTCAAATAATCAGAGATTATCTGGCATGTATTATAATTGCACCATGAGCCATGACATTTATCACTGTATGTTGGATAAAACTGATTAGTTAGCAATTTGTCATTTACTACATGCAAAATAATACTGCATTTACTTTCACTGCAATTACTGTACTGCAAAGTAATTAATTGTACACAAAGGATTTTGAGAGCTGTGATATGCCATATAAATGCAATTTTTTTTCTTAACTGTATATTTTTGATCATCAGATGCAAAATAATAGTATCATAGGTTCTTAATTCCTTTGTAATTCTGCTTCAGAACTGAAGAATAATTGGCGTCTTCTACCCTCTGGTTAATTACAGCATGGTGGCAGCACCGTAACCTCCTTACAGTTGATGTAATTTTAATACTCTAAAACTCATTTTACTTAGATCATTGTATACGCAGCATCCATACTTACTTTTTAATTACGAAATGGGCATAATGCTGTAATTTAGGCTTTGGATCAACCTCTTGAGTTTTTCATGGTGCTATTTGACAAACCTTTTACTTGTAGTTCCAGCTGTTACACCCTCCTGTCAGTTGTGTGAATGTTTATTCTGTGGTGATGATGTCATAGTAGTTACTTATTTCTTTTAATCAACACCATTTCCGCTCTAATTTTATTGGTCATTGGCATTAGTTTCATCTTATTAGGACCAAACCAACTTACAAAATAATAGATGCTAGGAAATGAAGAAAAAGTTGTAATTTAATCTTGTGGTTTGGGTGATGCTTATAAGCATCTTGATATTCCTTTTCGTAGCCTTCATGTCATCTGAACCTCTTGGTTAAATAATAGCCTTATTATTTGCCTTTGTGTCATGTGGACCCCTTGATTTAAATTGCAGCATTATTACTTGCTCTCAATCATATGTGATTCTGTATTAATTCAAACTTTCTTAGCCAATACTGAAATATTAACAGATGTTCTTCAAGGCAGTGCCATTTGTAATATTTAAATTCTCATAAATTGAACTGCCAAGAGATAATTTTCCTTGAATTTTGCAATTGTGCTTTGCAATTTTACAGTTGCAGAGGAATACCATGTAACCCACCACTTATGAAAATGATGGGCAGGAAAAGACAAGCTGGTCCAACAAGCCTGCCCAAAGTAGAACTTGATCACTCCTCCTCCGATCACTCCCGTATCAACAGGAATTTTCACAAATAATGGGAAAATCAAATTCCCTCAAAGCTGCAGGAAGAAGAAAATGCATTCCCCAATAACCGTATAGGGTTTTGCACTCTCATTCCCCCCCATCCCCGCCGACCATGTTTAAAATTTTGAGATGATCAAAACTATCCACCAACATTTTGAGATTCTCTGAGGAATATGCAATCCTAAATTTGTAATAGATGACTATAGGATCGCACATTTTCAACAATTTCTTTAACAGGAGGCTGTTTGTGGGACTCCACTGCAGGCCCCACCCTGTCCACATTTGACATCTACAGATAAGCATTAGCTCTCCCAGTGAGTGCTGCTCATGTACAGATCTTAGTGTAAACATTCATCAGGTCACAGCTTTGCTGCTTGCATACTAACAATGACCGACATCCCAATTTTGATTTACTTACCTGGGAGGAAGGAGGAAGGAGATAGGGACATTGAACAAAAAGAGATGGACAGTGTGAATGGCAGATCAGTGAACATTATTGCATATGTGCATGTACCTGGATTCGAGCAGGGTAGGATGTGCATCCTTCTATTTTACTTAAACAAAAAAAAGTAAAACTTATCCACAAATACAATTGCAGCAATGGATTGTGGTCATGGAGTGGAGATGATGTGAGTAACCTTGTGAGTGTCTCAGTCTCAGCTACTCAACATTTTTTCAGAGGGAAGCAGAGGAAATCTGAAGGAAGTCAGTGGTATCTTTCAGACACCACGCTACAAACTGGATTTCTCCAATAGAGCAGCACACGATTCAAAGAATTGTATCTGTGAGTAAATTATTAAAATTGTCCAGATTTTAAATTGGGTAGGGCTATTTTGAACCCATTTTCAATGGTATCACTACTTGTAGTTTAGATGTGCTGTATTATTTAACTTTCAAAGCAAATTAGCCCGCTTGATTGGCACCCCATCCACCACCTTAAACATTCACTCCCTCCACCACCGGCGCACTGTGGCTGCAGTGTGTACCATCTGCAGGATGCACTGCAGCAACTTGCCAAAGCTTCTTTGACAGCACCTCCCAAACCTGCGACCTTTACCACCTAGAAGGACAAGGACAAGGGCAGCAGGCGCATAGGAATACCACCACCTCCTTGTTCCCCTCCAAGTCACACACCATCCCGACTTGGAAATATATTGCCGTTCCTTCATCATAATCTGGGTCAAAATCCTGGAACTCCCGACCTAACAGCACTGCGGGAGAACCTTCACCACACGGACTGCAGCGGTTCAAGAAGGAGGCTCACCACCACCTTCTCAAGGGAAATTAGGAATGGGCAATAAATGCTGGCCTTGCCAGCGATGCCCCTATCCCACGAATGAATAAAATAAATTGACTTGACCTCCAATTTTGCATGCATTTCTACGGTTTGCACTTGATGCGTAGCAAATTACTTGTAGTTTTCTACCATAAATGCATAATTTTACTGTTTTACATGGGACTTTCTAAATAAGATATAGCTGTTAGCATTATGTCCTTGATACACATAAAAATGCATAGAGGTTACAACATAGAAACGGGCCATTCGGCCCAACCAGTCGATGTCAGCGTTTACCCTCTATGGGAGAATATAGTTTTACTCCAGTTTATCCACCCCTTTCCCATATTGCTTCAACTATTTTTCCTTCATCTCACTACACAGGTCCGACAATATGAAATTATGTTTGGGATTGGCTGTTTCTTTAAAATTAAAACTTTCCTCCAAAACCAGTTTCATTCTGTAGAGGCATGAAGTTTAGCTTCTCTCTTGCTTTCTACTAGGTGTCGATTGCTTCTCCTGTAGAGTGCCATGGGCCATTTCATTACATGAACGACGCTATATAAATGTAAGTTGTTGTCATTATCATCTAGGCAGTGATATTGACGGTGGCTATGACCAGTGTTGACTGAAACCATCATTCCCATCAAGTGCAGCAGTGAGAAGATACCTGAGACAAGAAAAGTAATTAATTTTAAAGATAGTAGTACAAACCTAAATGTAAGTTTTCATCCAAGGGTCTTTTTTTTCTTCATCTGAAATGTAAATTTGTGATAGAAGCAGGATTAAAATTGTTGTGCTCTTTCATGAAGCTTCTGACACCTGGAACCTGTTCTCTAACAATGGTCCCAAGGAACAAAGACTCAGCACTTCTTATTGGTAACTAACTTTGGGGACATGGGCCAGGGTGAGGTTAAGATGAACTTCTTGTCCTCTGTTTTCAAAATCCCAGGAACCCATTGAAAAAGAGGAGTTTAGACTATTGCTGCTTAATGTTTAAGGTTTATTTTAGATGTTGTGGAAAATCATGTGAACTCTTGTATCACGATATAAATACACCAGGTACACTATACTCACTTTCTGTGGGGTTGTGCCTAAAACTAGGCAATATCCTGAGTGGAAAGTACATGGAGCATTTCTTGTTCGAGTGTGACAAGAAACTGAGAGACCTTGAATGAGGCTTCAATGCAGGTATTTTTAATTGAGGCTTTTTCTTTATGATCACAGACCCTCTTCTCCCAACGTCAGTTGGAACCATAGAAGGTTACAGCACTGAAGGAGACCATTAAGCCAATTGTAATTGTGCTGCTCTTGGCTAGAGTGATCTAAAATTAATCTCGTTTGACCCACTGTCTCCTGATAGCCTTGCATTTTCCCCTGCTTCAAATATTTATCCAATTTTCCTTTTGAAGGTGGTTTCTGCCTGAACCACTCCCCCTGCAAAACATTCTGTGCTCCAACAACCCTCTGTGTAAAGAAACAGTTCTCCTCACTCTGTTAATAATAATCTTAAATTGATGAGTCCTTGCCACTAACTCCCTAAGCAAAGGAAGTAGAGAGAATAAGGATAAACTATCTGCAATTTTAAAAACCCGTTAAATCTCCCCTTAGCCTTTCTGCTCTGTTGGAAATAGTCCCAGTATCTCAACTCTCTACTTATAATTATAGTTTCCCATCTCTGACATCATTCTGTTCAATCTATGCTGTACACTCTCGATGACTTTAATATCCTTTCTGTACTGGGCACCCAAAACTGAACCGAACCAATGTTTGCAATGACTCCAATTTTTTGAAATGTTTTCTCTCTCATTATGTATTGTCTTGCTTCTTCTACAACTGTGGTTTTATCTTTCACTACCATTGGTTTCTTTCCCTTTCTTGGTAGTATTTTCTCATTATTTATTTCAGCTCAGCCATCTGCTTCTACCTAATATTTTATTAACCCTGCCGTCTCTCCCTAGTCTGAGACTTAGACTTTCCCCATCCATCTACCACATTAGTTTAAATGCTTTCCCACTGCACTATTTACCCTCTCCACAAGGACAATGGTGCCATTTCGGGACAGTTGAAGGCTGTTCCTTTTCTTTAGCATTCCTTTGTTCCAGAAATCATTCCAATGGCCCAAGAGTGTGGATTCTTCTCTGCTGCAACACGTGTTGAAGTCCTAATCTTATCCATAATCTATTTAGGGCGTGGTGCAGAAAGAAATCTGGCGATTGCCGTCGTTGATGTCTTGGTTTTTCAATCTAGTGCCGTACCCCTTTAAACTAACCCTTCAAGACCTGAAACATGGTCTTGTCTACGTCATTGGTTTCATTGTGGATCGTAACTTTTGGCTGCTTTCCCTCTCTTTCCATAAGTTTTTCCACATGTTCTGTGATGGCGTTCATCCTGACTCCAGGGAAACAACATAGCGTTCAGGATTCCCTGTCACAATTACCAAAAAAAAGGCCGTCTATCCCCCACTACTACCTCTCCCTCCTTGTGAACCATCTGCCTCTCGCCCTTTTGAGTAGCCTATTGCTCCACAGCTACAATGTTCCTCAGAACCACTGTCATGAGTCGCTGTCACTGTCCATCTTATACTTGCCCATCAAGTATCTTTTTGGACAGTTCCTGTAAGTCAGGGAATTCCTGCATCTGGTGGCCCTTTCTTCATCTGCTGCCCCTGTGGATGGCCACTCGCCCCTCTCTTTCAACATCGTCACTGTGTCATGAACTGTCCAACACTGCCTTTTGGGTGTCCACATTCCGAAGGGGACAAACCAGAAACTCCTTATCCTCTCTGGTGCTGCGGAGTGTGACCAGTTGGTGGTCGAGCACCGAGATCATCTTAGTGCCAATGTCCTGTCCCTGGATACGTTGAGGATCCATTATGGCCCACATATTTGCACTTCACACGCAAGGGTTCCCTGCATTACCATTCATTTTTGTTTAACTTCTGTTGCCTTGTTCTTGCTCCCTCTGACCTCGATTTTACTTTCTTCAGCACTGGCTGTGGCCTCATCCTTATTTCCTCTGACCTTCATTTCACTGTCTCCAGTCTCAAACACCACTGATGCCAAAAGCTTTAAAACTCTGATGCAGAAAACGTCTGGATCATTTAAGTGGCCGGTGATTACAGTTCTAATTTTAATTGACTCTTGATCTGATCGATGAGTCAGACAATAACTTAAAGACCTGTTTTTAAGTGTGCATATGTTCCTAATGTTCTGTACTCTTTGAGTAAAAGTCACCAGACTGAATTAAAAGCAAGGTTTGAATGAGTGCAGAGATTTGAGGAACAATAAAATTGGCCTTTAAACAATAGCCACATTCATGCTTGAGGAAATTAGGCTTTCCGTACATATTTTTCCTTGAGTTTAATTGTTGACACACAGCCAACAGAGAGAAACAAAAAAACTTGCATTTATATAACACCTTTCACCTAAGGGCATTCACAGCCATTGAGTTACTTTTGTAGACACTATTTCTGCACCACATAAATCCACGATTGATAAATTTAGATTGCCACAATGTAGGCAAAGGTGTCAACTAATTGGTACACAGCAGGATTCCACAAACAGCAAATTAAATAAGTGACCAGTTAATCTATTTTGTGATGATGTTGGTGGAGGGATAAATATGGTCAATACATATGTTGACTCCCTTGCTCTTTTTTGAACAGGTCCATGGGATCTTTTACACCCACCTGAACAGGTGGATGGGGCCTTGATTTAATGTCTCATCCGAAAGATGGCATCTCCAACAATGCATTACTTCTCAGTACTGCACTGAAGTGTCAGCCTAGATTATGTGATCAATTCTTCAGTGGGGCTTGAATGCAGGACTTCTCACTCAGGTGAAAGTGCTACTTCCGAGCCAAACTGATACTTAAAATGACAACCTAGAATGTGGTTGACTTTGCTTTGCCCACACTTGTCACCTAACTGGATAATGTCTGTGTCACGGCATCAGGCCGTACAGTCAAAGGAATGTGCGTCAGTTGAGGAAGAAATTCCACAAGTGTGTACGCATTTCATTTATGGATTATGTGCGTTTTTTTAATACTGCCACTGGTTTGGTTGAATAATAGTGTCGCAGCTGACTCTGATGCCACTTATAAAATCTTATTTTGTCAGATGTGGTTTGAGAGCATATTGTGCAGCGGTGGAATGTTTCATACTTTTGATTGGTAGTTGCCAGCATACATCATGCATTATCTGTTGGAATAACATAGTATTGCCATCTGCCACTTTCGAAGACCTGTGCTCAAGGTGAGGAACATTTGTGCTAGGGTATAACACGTTTTCCATTTTGGAGATCCAGTGTTAAAGTTGAGTACACTCAGGGTAGATGAGCACAGTAAAACGCAGAGTGAAGTACCCTCTACATCAGTCCTAACCTCATAAGAGCACCCCTTTCTGCACTGGTACAACATTTCTCAATTTCTTACATCAGTCTTTTTGAGTGAGATTGCCAGTTGAGTGCCAAATTGGGGGTAGTTTTGTGCAGTAGAGCTATGCCCACTATGAACTGCATTGGGAATAACCAAGCTGCTTTCATATGGACATCTAAAAGTCAGCAGACACATGAGACTTTCATCCCATCAGTCTGGACTTTATTTGAGCCCAGAATCAGGAAATAAAAGGCCACCGTGTAACTTGGGGGTAGATTTTAAACTTTTAACTGCTGGGTGGTAAACTTGGTGTTGTGGATCGGCTGCCCGTAATACACCCTGCCCAATTTTTCCTTTTCATCAAATTCAAAAATCTGGCAGGGTGTAAAACGGGCGTCTGATCCGCAACGGCAAGTTTGCCCGGTGGTGAGAAGTTAAAATGTACACCACAGTGACCCCAAATTTGTGATGGTCTAAATTTAACCTTTTGTGATTCTGAATGATAAGTGGCAAAGCACTATAAAAAAAAATGTCTGGACTTATGACATCTAAAGTAGTGATCTTTAAATATCATAATGCTGTCTTTGGGGCCTCTGCAGCTTTGATGCATAAGCTTCCAGTTTGTGAATTATCATTGATTTTTTTCTCTCTGCTTGGTTTCTTGATCTCTCTTTTTTAAAATTTCTGCAACTGAGACGGAGTAGATGATTGCTAAATAAATCCAGCTGGTGCACAGATTTTAGTGGAAAACAAAATCATCTGGTGGTTAATAGAGATAATTGAGGGTTTATAAAAGGATTTGCCATAGCGTGAAAAGCACCTAGCCATCATAGCTAGCTGGAATATAATACTGTATTCTTTTGTAATAGCTGAATTGTTGCATATAATAAAATGGCAGCCTGGGTCATGACTCATTTGTTCAGATTGAGTGAGCAGAGAATTGGAGGTCCTTATTTTGTCACTTGAACAGAAGAGAATCATAGTATAGATTATTTTTTTGCCAACATTGCGCTCCATGTGTTAAAGGCTTCTTTCTAGAGTTATGACATTTATATCTTTCCCCTTGTTAAATGAAATATTTATCATTAATTAAAAGCCACTTGTTCACAATACTCCAATATATGCAGCTAGCATCAACAATATAACCTGATTGATATTTCTACTGTGCAACATTTTTGAAATTTGCAACAGATAAATTAGCGTTGAGGGCTTCTAGTTTTATGTGCTTACCCTGTGTCTTGAAATAACTGCCGGTGAAATTTTTGAATAAGCATCTATTAACACAGGCACATGGAGAGTTTGTACATTGAATCTTTAATAAACTGTACTAATTGTTAGGATAGGACTTGAATATGGCTCAATAATTATAAACGAGGAACCATCAAGGTGATTTGAAAAAAAAATTTGAATGGTGGTTGTTAATCCCAAATCATTGTTTGTTCTATCCAGCAGATATTAGAACTAGCTGCTTTTTATGTGTCCCTTCAGCACTGATGTTAATGCATCCAAACCAGACAATTAAGAGTTACTTGTCACTCAAGCTCCTTGGCACTGTGGAGGGGGAGATTCTTGGTTTATAGTTGGGTATAATATTAAAAAAAGCAACTTTTTCCCTTTTTTAAAAGTAGAATAACAGATTTTTATATATGCGCCCAAGGTAAGTTTGCATAAGGCGGCGGTTAGGCCACATTTAGAACACTCCCTGCAGTTTTGGGTGCCAATTATCGAAAAGATGTTAATGCCGTGGAGAGGACATAGCCCATCAATTCATCTGGATAATGCCAGGGAAGGAAAACTAGAATTATGAAGAGAGACTTGAGATATTGGAACTATTTTCACTGGAGCAGAGAAGGCCAAAGGGTGTTTAATTGAGTTTTTTTTTAAATTGTGAAAGGTATTGATGGTCTTCCTCTATTCTCCCTATTTCCTTGGCTGGTGAGTCAGTGTTGGGGGTTCATCAATTTAAAATTCTCAGTGAGAGTGCAGAGAGATAAATTTCTTCACCAAGAGGGTTGTTGAAGCATGGAATGTCTTAGCAGAGGGAGTGGTTGAGGCAGGAACCATTGTATTTTTTAAGGGGAAAGTGAATAAATATTTGAAGCATAGGAAAGTACAGAGCTATGGAGTGATCGGGGCAATAGGATTAACACTCTAAAATGCAGGTAACAAATGTAGACTTAATATCACTGTTTAAACTTCCAGAAGAGATTCTGGAAAACCTCCAGAGGCTACATGATTCTTCATACTAGAATATATTCTAGATGATCGAGATCCAAGGAGATTGTTATGGCAACACTTTTGCCTTACTGTGATGCATCACCAAGCTGCATTGTGAAAGTTAATAGCTGCCCCATCCTGGGATCCGAGCGACTTTTTAGCATGAGGCCAAATTAACAGTTTAGAGGATTCAAGTTGCTGATGACCTTGGCTAAGTTGGCTAGATTTTCAGGGTTGCGCCTTTTTTAGTTTTATTTAACAAAAATGGAGCTCTCAAGTAAAAGGCTAGTTTTTAAAAAATATCCTTGGTGGTCCAGTAGTTGTGTGGTTAAATACATGATCAATCCCATTTTAAATTAATCCTGGAAAATCACAGTGGCAAAAGAAAGATCTGATCACTGGGCACCTTGTGGTGAAATGTGCTGTGTGATTCATTTGAAGGTATGTATTTGTTTTGGATGACGAGGGTGGGGGTTAGACCTACACATACTCCCCACCTCTGGTGGAGTGATTCAGGCAAAGAGTCTACAGTCAACTTCTGATAATTTGAATTTTTTTAAATTATCCAATAATTTGAATTTAGCAATGTAGGAATTTAGTGCTTACAGAAATTGAATTATCAGATAATTTGAATTAATTGACTTTGGGTTAAGGATAGACTGTATTTCTGATCACTGCCAGTACTGTTGGTAATATGATCTCAACTTTTGACTGCAAAGACATCAGAATGGTTTATTTTCCTTCCAGTTGACCTTGGTTTGGTCGATGCAGCTTGATCTCACTGTGATATTTTTGTTTACAAATACACAATACAATGAATAAGCTGTGTTGAAGCACATCATCGTATCACCTGTCCAAAACTACCATTTTAGACCATTTGGACAAATTTTCCCCATAAACTAAGGGTTCTCTTCTGTATTCTATTTTTTTTGTGGGGGGGGGGGAAGAGGTCTTTTTAAAAAAATTAACACAATCATTGAAGAAATGT
Source organism: Heptranchias perlo (assembly GCF_035084215.1). NCBI lineage: Eukaryota > Metazoa > Chordata > Chondrichthyes > Hexanchiformes > Hexanchidae > Heptranchias > Heptranchias perlo. Next base: position 67,525,082 of record NC_090331.1, on the reverse strand, counting down.
CAGTTTGTTGTCCTGTGATGGTGAATTTATATAGTATTTTGTTTAGAAATATGAAATCTGCAAATAAAATGTTCCTTACCAGGATCTTTTAATGCTGTAGGAGAATGTTGTGCCTGAACCCTTTAATTATTGGTGTGACTTTGATTGGCAGGTACTTGGATATTTTTTATCTCAATGTGCAAACTGTAGTGAGGACCCACGTACGGTGGAATCTGCTTTTAGCGATCGCTGCTGTGGTGATGTAATCCTCAAACCTTAATTTCCACAACATATTTATTTTCACTCTGGTGCACTTTCCATCAGTTTGTGCTGGAGCGCTCGTTGTTTTCACCCCATTGCCATCTTTTAATAGGGCCTGTAAGCAGCACAGCTCAACTCTCGCCTGCACTTCAAACAGTTGATTAGCCAGCTGCTCGCTCTCCTCTCTTAACATCAGCACTTTTAATATCAGCTGCTTTTAATATCAGTACTTTTTTTTAAACTTTCAGTCGACCACAGGTTGGCAGTCTGAGTAGAATACACATCGTTCACCTGACGAAGGGGGAAGCCTCCGAAAGCTTGTGAATTTAAAATAAAATTGCTGGACTATAACTTGGTGTTGTAAAATTGTTTACAATTGAGTAGAATACTGCATTGCATTTGCAGGCACTTTAATCAGCTTAGATAATGCATAATGAAATTGTTGCCCAAAAAAACATATGCTTTTCAAATATATATCACAGAACATGGTCAGATCAACACTTTCAAATCATTAAAACATTAGCTTAATTCTTCATTAAAACAACTGACCAATTGCTTTAATCACCTTTTATAGCAACTATATTTTACATTCAATTCAGTCATTTGTTTAAGCAATGGAACATCCAAATGTAGACAGTTACACGTAATCAAAATTAAAATGCTAGAAGTAACATAGCCGATCCATCAGGATCTTCAAAGTGAAAAGACAGGTTAATAGTTCAGGCAGAGACTCTTCCAATGGTCTAAACCCAAACATTGATCAATCTTTTCTGTGTGAATTGAGACAGATTGAGAGCAGGAACCCGCCTCTGTGAAGGAGAAAAAATTGACTTCATGTAGCTTTTGGGAAAGTGGTGATCTGGTTGAACTGTTGAGCAGGATAAACCTAAATGTCACTTGTATTTTTTTCCTAGATTAAATACCTAACAATTGTTAAGCAAAAATTTTCCAGGGGAGCCTGGATCCAATCCTCCCCTCCCTGGAAATGCATGTGCCAGTGGACACTGGCTGGGGCAGCATTTGGAAGCCAAGTGTTGAATTCTAAATTTGCTGTCAACGCCCCTACCTCAATACTACATATGATTGGTTATTTGCACTATCGATCAATTACACAGTCTTCCATCACTGGATGTTTGACGAGATAAAGAAAGATGGCTGAGTTCAGCATGAGTGACTTTGGCTCTGCATTGGAGTTTTAATTTTGGTTTCAGATTTCATTGGGCCATAATTTGCAGGGCATCTAACGGCATGTGCTGTTAGTTAGATTTGCCTTTGCATGTTTAGGTTTTTACATTTTTTTTATGTGGCAAGTTCTGAAAGTGCGAGGTGATAACATCACAGTGAGGGGATCAGGGCATCTGGGACCTGAGTGAACAGGGCAAGCAACTGTGTATCTCCTTAACCCATCGGATTGAAGGATTGTGAAATAAGCAGCACAAAGACTAAAAAGGAAGTGTAAATTAGAGTGGATAAATTCAATGTCAAATCAGGTACAGAAAGAGAAATAAAGAGGACAGAAAGATTGGGTAAGAGATAGAAAGGAAAGGTTAAAAAAAATTAAAATTTTAAATTTTTATAATCAACAATTAATACCTGAAGGAATGAGACTATTCGCTTGTAATAGTTAATTTTCAGTGCCAGAGAGGTTGATTGGCAGTAATTAACACTTATCACATCATTAAAAGAGTACTTAGATTTGAAATGACAAGACTTAACTTTCTGTGGCGAGTTTAGTTTGTATCTATCGTGCAAATACAGCAACTTCATGCCATTCAATGCATTTCAATAGTGAGGCCGACAGCGGGATACTGTTTTCGTGAAGCTAACGGCAGAGCGGCGCATCTCGGACAGCAACTTTTGGATATCCACGTTTAACCGCGCATCTGCTCCTCGCTTGAAGTTGCTGCACCATTTACGCAAAAATAAACTCGAGCGCCATTAGCCTCACCATTATTTTGACAGCAAATTTTGAGCCATTGACTCGGACCTAACTTGACAATCTCGTGTTTGGCTCCTGGGGCCAGTGGGATTTACAGATGAAGATTAAACTGGCGCTATGATCCTGATTTATCTACTTTAGGTGCCTCTGTTAAGTTTATGGGCTGGCTGTACGAAAGTTTGAAGGAGTGGAATTGCTATTATATGCTTACTGCAAAGGCAAAAATCAAAATTTTAAACCTTCTGCCAAGTTAATATGTAAATGAGACACACACCCAAATGTATTTGCTCATTTTTCTGCTGCTGGGGTTTTAAATATCTTTGACATGTATCTCACCATAGAAACAGTTTTAAAAAAAAATTCTCCATCTAAGAATTTAACATCCTTTATTATATTTTTTAGGAGTCTTCATTCACACTATATTCAGTATGTCCAGTGAATGCAGAGCAGCAATCAACAAAGCCAGTAGAACGTTGATCTACTTGGTCAAAACAGTACAACGCAAGTCAGAGGAAATTGTGATCAAACGTTACAGAGCTCAGTTTAGACCACGCCTTGAGCCCTGTGTTCATTTTTGTTGTTCCAAGTGCTGGAAACAGTTCAGACAAGAGCCTTGAGGCTGATTCCTAGTGTTAGGGGTCTGAGTTATGAGCAAAGATGAGAGTTACTTAGGCTTTTTGGCCTAGAAAGGAGGTGTCTGAGAGATGATATAAAGATATAGAAGATGGTAAATGGAATTGAAAAAATAAATCTGAATTAAATTGAGTAGGACAAGGGGGACACAGGTTGAAACTAGTGAAGGTAAATTTAAGATTGACATCAGGAAGTTCTTTACACAAATAGTGAAATGGATTTCTGCAGAGAGTAGTGGAGGTAAAAATTCTGGAGTCATTTACAAAACAATTAGATACTGCAAGGGGGAATGTTGCGGTCTTTCTGAATGGATGAATTAAGAATAGCCTTTCTCATCTGTAACTAGCTTGTGAACTCTGTTACATTAATTCATCTCCCTCTTGCTATTGGATTCATTACCTGTCCTGCATCACTTCTCACATAATGTCACCAGCATTGACTGTTTAAACACATGTTCAAAAAATAAAGCAGGCTGAAGTAATGAAAGGATGTTAAAGTTGCTCTTTAATTGTAACCATTACATGTTTTGACAGGTAATTAATATAGATATATGTGTGTTACAGTACTTGGTTATAATGGACTCAAATTGAGCAATTCTCTTCAGGAAGTGTTGTTGAAGAAAGATCAGATTTATTAGGGAGGTGGGCTGGGTGTCACTGAGTAGGGTTATTAACATGTTCTGCCACAAGCTGACGGGATTTTTGGTTGTATTTGTAATTATCTATGAGATCTTGGCTGAAGGGGGAAATGTAATGCCAAGCAGTTCCTGCTGGGAAATAAAGGAGGGACAATTAAAATTAGGTCACTTCTTCCTGTTTTTAAGCCAGGTACTGGTTGTCGTAAGCTGTGAATTATTTTCTGTCTAATTGAGAACACAGTGCTTTACAGCATGTTGGTAGTCATTTTCATTGATATGTCTGTGTCCAGAACTGAGATTTCCTGCAGGCTGGATTCTGGACTGTGTTGTTAGAAGAAGGCGCTGAATACAGATCTGCCCCACAAGGGAAAAAAAATTCCAGGCAAGTGCTCTACAGGTCACTCAGAGTTTTTTCAGTGACTGTTTATTGAGCTTTGTTTATAGAGGCCGAGGAGCAGATAAATGTAAAAAGATTGCTTTTTTAAAAAGTCTTGATATGACCATTGATTTTAAAATGCACATATGGAAACCCAGACAGTATATTGGAAAAAGTTATTATTTTGTGGGGAAGAATAAATTAATATTTGTGGGTAATACAGATTTGCTATCATACATGGGTGAACTTGCATTGCTAAGTTTTTTTTATTGGAAGCAGCAAGCGCTAGACAAACTAAAATGCATAAAAGTACTTTGTACTTTGCTTAAGCTTCGCAAAAGATCAAGTGAGCTACTGCACATTAGGTTCTTGAATAGCTTTGTTAACTGCTGTATTTTGATCATTGCTGTTGTTTAAACCTGATCACCAATTAGTCCGAATGATAAGAGAATTATAATTTAACCTCTGGCAAACAAATGTCACATGAGTTTGGAACATTAACTGTGAGAAGTGCCCAGCATTGAGTATCATGAACTGCAGTGAGCTTCCAGTAAACTAAACCTGAGAACTGGGAATTTCGAAAATACAACCAGGCTGCTTAATGGACCAAAAAAAAAGTCACCAATAAACCTAGATCACAAGCTGGTTAATGATGTATTAGATCACGAGCTGATTAACTGTATACTAGATCACAAGCTGTAGCTTTTTCCTATTTACGCAATTGCTGTAGGGAAAAGTTTCATCTCCATATACAGGACTGTTTTGAGAAATTAAATCAACTAATATCTCCAATAGTTTAGTAAGTTTTTATCTTGTATCATACAATGTTACAGTAGTATCATAACATTACAGCAGAAACAGGCCATTTGACCCTTTAAGTCTGCGCCTGCATTTCATTTTCCTACTCTCTTTACTTTTTGCATTGAAATAAAGATGAGAAAAACAAATTATTTTGCGTTTAGCCAAGAACTGAGCTCCAGGATAGTATACTGCACAGGTATTGCAGTAACTTGCCCTAGCTTTCCTGCACAGAGTTTGGTGCTTGTATCCTTTCCTGCAGTGCTGAATGGTAAATCAATTGTACCCAAAATTTGCTACGAAAGTAAGTGGGTCTGAAGTCCTGCTGTTGTGGGTGCCTTCAGTCCACATTGCTACACTGCGTGGCTATGCTGCATTGGCCATTTGATCCAGACTGCAGAGCTCTAGATAAATAATGTTGAATCTGATTTTTCTATTTTTATTTTTGCTTACATCACTCTTGCTGCTAACTGCTCTGAGATTGTCCTTGTGCCGTAAATCTTTACTTACGCATTTTCACTGTTTCTTACAGTCCTGCACAAATACTGCATGTGCTTTACGTGCTCGTGTGACCATAAGCATGTTTTTAAAAAACTATTGCTGAAGGCTCTATTTTGAGTCGTGTTCTGTAAGGGATGGATGTCATTCAAAGTTTTATTTTTTAAAGTGCATCTTTTTACAGATAACCACAATTATATCAGTAAAAGTATCCTTCTAAGGGCTATCTAATTTTAGACTTTTCTTGAAGCTTTAGTTAAAATGAGATTGAATGTTAGCAGCAAACTCTCATGTGAACAGCACTGAGTTAGTTTTAAGTTTCATATGTCAATTAATTGAAATTATTTCACTGCAGTCAGCAGAGACTTTAGGGAGATTGTGATGCCTCTTTACTGGAAAGCTGGCACTATTGAACTAAAAATAGGCCTGCTGTGCATTTCCAGCAGTTTCTGTCAGCATCTGAGAGGTGGGCTGTCTTATCGTGTGACCCTTCGTCAGAACTGAGTCCTGGTGGAGGTTACACCTGAAATGTTAATCTTTTTTTTTACTCTTTCAGATGCTGGTTAAACTGCTGTGCTGCATTACCAGCATTTTCTATTTTATTTCGGATTTCTAGCATTTGCATTTTTTTCCTTTTAATTTCTCTCATGCTACTTGAATCTTTTAATCCTTTTCAAACAATGTTTGTTTCCTTTTCCTTCCTGGGTGTAAAGTTGGACTGGATCTATTTTAGAAAGGTACATGAACTAAATTATTATGCTCACAGACAGTGTAGAAAATATTATTGTAACATATTGCATGCTGTTGAATGGTTGTTTACTGTATTTGGGTTTGGTAATACTTGTTCTGGTAAAACTAGTTAGTTGCCTTCAGTACAGGATGTTTCAATAATACTAATTGTGAGCCCTGTTTTTATTGCAAAATGATTTAAGGGCTTCTTGAATGGAATTTTTCAATGTAAGGTTCCCTCCTCTCCCTCACCTGGAGCCTCATTAAGTATATATGTGTATGTACTTGTGGCTAAAAAGTGGAAAGTCTCTGCTTTGGGCTGTTTAAAGCCTAAAACAGTAATTCTGGGCAGGTGGGTAGACTAGCGGAGTGATGGGGAGAGTTGTTAGTAGTGTGTAATTCAAACAGTTAAGGATTTAAACTGGGAGTTGCACGATGAAAGCACTCAGCCTAAACCTTGTTTTTCCAACACAGACCACCAGAGTCAAACCTGCATATTACAATAGGTTAACTCAGTTCTTTGGAAGAGCTAATAAACAAAAGATGTTGGCTTTTTGTATGCTTCTAAAATAGCAAATTAAGAATTCAAGAGGGTTCACAAGGCATTTGGATGCTTTTTTGTAGCAGGGATTGAAGGATTTGGTGAAAAGGTGGATAAATGGAGTTGAGATCTATCAAAAAGGGACAGGTTTGAATTGAAATTTTCAAGACTGAGATGGATAGATTTTTATTAGGTAAGGGTATCAAGGGATATGGAGCAAAGGCAGGTAAATGGAGTTGAGGTACAGGTCAGCCGTGATCTAATTGAATGGCGGAACAGGCTTGAGGAGCTGAATGTCTTACTCCTGTTCCTAGGTTTGCTGCACCTGAAGGGCCTTTCCCCGTTCATAAAATTTGTTTGTTTGAGAGAGCTGTTTGTGTCTATAGTATTTGTCCTTTTATTTAAATAAGATTAAAATAGTTGAAGATTATTATTGGTTTTGATACTTGCCTGGCTGATGCAAATGAGGCATATTAAATATCACTGGCCTGTTTATACTTGCTCCATGCATTAGTGCCTCCAGCTTCCTCCAAAACTTGGCATGCCACTTTGCAAGCCATACGAGCTTGTGAATACACAAGGGTGCTTTTAGAGGAAGGCGGAATACCAGTGTATCAAAGTGCAACATGTAGATTATAAACATCAGATGATGCACTGTCTATGAATCCAGGTGTTGGATTTGTACTAAGAGGTAGTTATAGACAGCTTCAGTACACATAAGAATGTTCTGATGTGCTTTAGGTCCTGGGATATCGTTGGATCAATGATGACTCTGTTTGCACCACCGTAAGGACATGAAGAATTGTCAATCATCCCACTGAAATTTTTCAGAAAGACAAAATTTGTATTCCAAATGCAAACCTGCCGTAAATACATTAGTAATTCATAATTTGTATGTAACTTAATCATTTATTCTGAACTTGTTGCTTATGTTATTTCTTCGCTCAGTGGCAGCACTTTCACCTGAGTCAGAAAGTCATGGGTTTAGGTCCCACTCCAGAGACTTGAACACATAATCTAGGCTGACTTCAGTGCGGTTCTGAGGGAATGCTGCACTGTTGGAGGTGCTGTCTATGTGGTGAGATGTTAAACTGAGGCCCTGTCTGCCCTCTCAGGTGTAGTAAAAGATCCCATGGGACTATTCAAAGAAGAGCAGTGGAATTCATAACCTTAATTGTCCTAATGTTTGTTAAAATTTAGTGGAATGTAGAAATATGGGAAATGGTTACATTCGTTTCTATGAAATTTCATAGTTTCATAGTATGATACTGCACAGGGGGAGGCCACTCGGCTCATTCTGCCTATGCCGGCTCTTTGAAAGAGCTATCCAATTAGTCCCACTCCCCTGCTCTTTCCCCTTAGCTCTGTAATTTTTTCCCTTTCCAAGTATTTATCCAATTCCCTTTTGAAAGTTACTATTGAATCTGTTTCCACCACCCTTTCAGGTAGTACATTCCAGATCATAACAACTTGCTGTGTAAAAAAAAAAGTTTCTTCATATTGCCTCCGATTCTTTTGCCAATTACCTTAAATCTGTGTCCTCTGATTACCGACCTTTCTGCCACTGGAAACAGTTTCTCCTTAATTATTTTGAATACCTTTATCAAATCTCCTCTTATCCTTATCTGCTCTAAGGAGAACAACCCCAACTTCTCCAGTCTCTCCACATCACTGAAGTCCCTCATCCCTGGTATCATTCTAGCAAACCTCTCTAAGGCCTTGACATCCTTGCTAAAGTGTGATGCCCAGAATTGAACCAGCTGCGGCCTAACGGTTTTATAAAGGTTCAGCATAGCTTCCTTGCTTTTGTACTATATGCCTCTATTCATAAAGCCCAAGACCCCATATGCTGTCCACCTCTGACACATGGAGCTCCACAACACAGTGCTGTGACATATCCACCTGCACAGCAGGAGGGAGGGCAACCGCAGAGAGAGATGCGTCCCAGAGGGCACTACCCTCGCCACAGGGTCCACAGACCGAGGCTCAGCTTCCTGGACCTCTCTGAGCAGCAGTGCACACGGAGGCTTAGAGTCACTCGACATGTAGTCGTGGACATCTGCAGCCCCCTTCATGCTGAGTTGCTCCCGGCTGGCCCGAGCACCATCTTCTTACCTGTCGCTGTCAAAGTCATCGCTGTCAAAGTCACCACTGCCCTCAACTTCTCCTCCGCATCCTTCCAGGGTGCCACCGGGGACATTGCCGACATCTCTCTGTCGTCTGCACAAAAGAGCCCTGCAAATACACCTACACCCACTCTGCAGTGACACAATGGGTGGCATCAGTTGTGGGTCTTCATTGTGATCCTCAGGAAAGGGCATTATTGCACAAACCAGACAAGATTCGCAAAGACGTGGCAGTAGTGGTGCCAATATAATATGTGTTGTGAGTTGATCGGAAATTAAATATAAGTAAAAACCATGACAAACCCTCAAACACCCTTGTGCATCCCCTTCATGCTCACGACACGTTTGCCGTACGCTTCCTTCTGCACATATGTGATGCATGCCCTGTGGCTGCAGCACAGGTAGTGGCAGGTTGAGTGAGGCTGACTGTGAAAGAGATGCATGAGAGGGTGAGTATGAGACGGAGCCATGAGATTGTATGAGGATTGGGTTGAGTGGTAGTGGCGGGATGAGTACTGGCGAGGTGAGGAAGTGCAGGTAAGATGAGGATGAGCTTTGAGTGGGTGTGAGGAGTGATGTGACAGAGTAGTGTTGGCAGTGCAGAAGGAGATGTGGGGTGGGGTCGGTGATGTGGCAGAGGGAGTGTAGGGGAAGGAGTAAGTGTACTCACTTTGGCTGACCTACTTTGGTCATTGCAGCGCCTCCTGCACTGTGTGCAGGTGGGCGATATGTTGGTGGTGCAGGTGACCTCCTCTGCCACCTCGAGCCAGGCCTTCTTGGTGGCAGAGGCAGGCCACTTCCACCCGCCGCCGGGGGGAAGATCTCTGTCCGCCCTCTCCTCCTCATCCCATCCAATAAGAGCTGGAGTGAGGCATCATTAAACCTGGGAGCAGCCTTCCCCCTGGGCTGCTCCATGCTGTAATTTTTCTTATTTCTTGCAGCATCAGTCAGTGGAGGACTGCCCCTTTAAATAGAGCTCCTCCAGCTGACAGACCTTACTGCGCATGCACAGTCCGCCTGCCGCGCAGCTCAGCAGTGGGGAACCCGGAAGACCAGGTAAGTGGATCCAATCAGCCTGCGATTGCGCGCGGAGCAGACTGATTTCACTGGGCGCGTTACCCACGCGCCCAATCCACCCCCCCGCCGCGAACCCACCGCCATGGTAATATCGGGCCCTATATCTTAAGTCATCCAGGGAGCTCAAGCTTTGGATGCCCTTGCTTTGGCCCTGGTGAGACTGCGTCTACTCTGTACCCGAACGATCTCCTCTTTAAAGACTTCCCATTGTTCAATTACTGTTTTGTCTGCCAATTTATGATTCCAATCCAACTGGGCAAGATCCCTTTTTAACTCACTGAAATTAGCCCTCTTCCAGTTAAGTATTTTTATGCTTGATTGTTCCTTGTCCTTTTCCATTACTATTCTAAACCTAATGATACTATGATCACTGTTCCCCAAATGCTCCCTCACTGAAACTTGCTCCACTTTAGGACAGAAAATCTTCATTTGCAAGCTTTTTTCTTTTTTAAAAAAAGGAAATTTCTGATTTTCCCCATGCAACTGAATTGAGTTTTGTTTCAATTGAGCATAGGTTTGTCCGAAGGCTTAGTAAGGAATTAAGTAAAATGTATGTGAAGTTACTGGCTCATCTTTATGTGCAAGACAAATAGTTTGTGAGCTGAAACGGACAAATGAAGTTTAATAAACAGAATTGCAAGGAATTCTGGTATTTCTGCTGCAATTGTAAAAGTTGCGCATGTTACAAAAATCAGTTAAATAATTATCATTGTGTGATTTTTTTTATATAATGAATTTTTAAATGTGTACTTGTAGACGTGGAACGTTACTTTAACTGTTTGTGTATTCAGATATATGCAGATCCTATGATATTTGCATACACATGCATCCAAAATGACTCCCCACCCTGTTTCATATCCAGTGCCATACGTCAAGCACCCCAAGGTCAGATAAAACATACACTACAACGGTAACTACGCTTCAAAAGGACTTAAATGGCTTTAAAGTGCTTTGGATCGCCCTGAGCTCGTGAAAGGTGCCATATAAATGCAATTCTTTCTGTCTGTCTGTCTGTGTCTCTCGCTCTCGCTCTCCTCCCCTGTAACCAATGCTGAAGCTTTAACATCCTAAGGTCAAGTTGGCTCAGCGAGATGCCGTGCAGAGCTTTCTTTAAATAGAACTCAGACAGATCTGTTACCAGTTCAGAGGAACATTTCCAATTCTTGCACAGTGATTTCAAAGAGTAGTGCTAAATTATCCCACTCGCTTGGGAATTAACTGAGACCACCCAAACTTATTTCACTAAGGACTTTTCACAGCCATTTGAAAGACATTATCACATGGACTACGATTAAAACAAGGGCCCAGGTCTAACACACTTGGAGCTTTATCTTTACTTATGTTTATCTTCAAAGAGTGAAATTCCTCACAGTAAGTCAGATTTTAAAACCAAATTGAGTGAACCTCACTCCATATGAGTGAAACTTGAGCAAGTAAATTAATTTCAAAAGTAGGCTTAAATCCCCAGGCATTAATTGTTGAGTATTGCATTTACTGTGGACTTTGCTGAATTATGGATATGTTTAGTCAAATGTTCATTTTTTAATAAAGATTAAGGGCCCGATATTAGGAGGGAGGCGGGTTGGCAGCGGGGGGTCAACTGGGCACGTGGGTAACCCGCCCAGTAAAATTGGTGGGTTCCCCACGCGACCGTAAGTAAATTGAAGGCACTTACCTTGGCTTCCGGGTTTCGTGCTGGAAAGCTGCGCAGCGGGCGGACTGCGCACCCGCATCACAGGCTGTTAGCTGAAGGATCCCTATTTAAAGGGGCAGCCCTCCACTGACTGATGCTGCAGATGGGAGCCAAAATTACAGCATGGAGCAGCCCAGGGGGAAGGCTGCTCCCAGGTTTAATGATGCCTCATTCCAGGTCCTATTGGATGGGGTGAGGAGGAGGGGGAAGACAGAGATCTTCTCCCTGGCGTCCGGGAGGAAGTGGCCTGCCTCTGCCACTACGAAAGCCTGGCTTGAGGTGGCAGAGGAGGTCACCAGCACCACCAACATATGCAGGAGGCGCTTCAATGACCTAAGTAGGTCAGCCGAAGTGAGTACACTCACTCATTCCCTTACACTCCGTCTGCGACACCACTGCCCCCACTCCACATCTCCTTCTGCTCTGCCAACACTACTCCATCACATCACTCCTCACACCCACTCAAAGCTCATCCTCATCTTACCTGCACTTACTCACCTTGCCACTACCACTCAATCCAATCCTTACACAATCTCATGGCTCTCTCTCATACTCACCCCCTGATGCATCTATTTCACGGTCAGCCTCACCCAACCTGCCACTACCTGTGCTGCAGCCACAGGGCATGTATCACATATGTGTAGTCGGAAGCGTAAGGCAAACGTGTCGTGAGCATGAAGGGGATGCGCAAGGGTGTTTAAGGGTTTGTCATGGTTTTTACTTATATTTGATTTCTGATCAACTCATTACATATTATATTGTCACCACTACTGCCACGTCTTGGCCATTCTTGACTGGCTTGTGCAGTAAGGCCCTTTCCTGAGGATCACCATGAAGACCACCTGATGCCATCCATTGTGCCACTGTAGAGTGGGTGTAGGTGTATTTGCAGGGCTCCTTTGTGCAGATGACTGAGAGACGTCGGCGATGTCCCCGGTGGCATCCTGGAAGGACCCGGAGGAGAAGTTGTTGAGGACAGTGGTGACTTTGACAGTGACAGGTGTTGCGCCAGTCTGGAGCAGCTTTGGCATGAAGGAGGCTGTAGATGTCCACGACTACATGTCGAGTGACTCTGAGCCTCCGTGTGCACTGCTGTTCGGAGAGGTCTAGGAAGCTGAGCCTCGGTCTGTCGACCCTGTGGCGAGGGTAGTGCCTTCTGCGACGCATCTCCCTCTGCGGTTGCCCTCCCTCCTGCCGTGCAGGTGGATGTGTCACAGCATTGTATTGTGGAGCTTCACGTGTCAGAGGTGGACGGCGCGGCTGGCGAGGCTGGTGATGCTGTTCGTCCTCCGAGGAGGTAATGACTGCAGCTATGGCAGCCCCCATCCCAAGATGTACGTTTGAGAGGGTCCGCAAGGTAGGTAAATGTGTCTGCACACTGGGGTTGAGGTTGCAAGTTGGTGAATTTTAGTGTTAGGAGGAGGGTGGTGCAGGCCAAACTTTGTCCCAAGTGACAGAGTGGCCTCCTGCAATGAGTGAGGGTACACCCCACCCCCCACCTGTCAAATGGACCTTTGCAGCTACCTCAGGCTGGTGGCTGCAACACGTCTATTTCAACTGGAAGTGTTTCCCCCAATACGGGAAACATGCTCAGTTTGGATGAAAATCCCACCCCTCCTAAAATATCCTACAAATCAGGTCTGCTAACGTCCTGAAGTATCAAAATAATTGGTTTAATTGGGATCTCGCCGGCTTTAATTGCTGGTGGGAGTCCGACATGCGGGGGCTGCGCGCGCATCTCATTGGGGAACCCGGAAGTGGGCGGGTTGGAGCTGGGCTCTGGACCCGCCCCGGGAATCCCGAATTTTTGGAGCCCCCCGCCACGAATGCACCCGCTTGGCCATCCTAAAATCGACCCCTAAATGTCACAAGTTGAGCAGAATAAACTCTACCGTAACAAAGAACATTATCTCAGTTCTCAGGACAATTGCTTTTGATTTTATTTACTTTTGGTTTGGAGGAGGTTGATTTAATCTTACTGGATAATATGTCATCTAATGGCTTAATTGACAATGATGTGGATCACATCGTTCACCTGACGAAGGGGGAAGCCTCCGAAAGCTTGTGAATTTAAAATAAAATTGCTGGACTATAACTTGGTGTTGTAAAATTGTTTACAATTAATTGACAATTACAGACGCTCCCTGTGGAGATCAGTTGAATTCAAAGTCAAGGCAGTGATTTGAACTTGGACTTTGTGAATAAGAGTCTATTGCTCCAGCTAACAGCCTTTGTAAAACATATAAAGCAATTATCAAGTTGCTGTATTTATTTACTAAATAAACAAGGGAAATTATTGATTTATTTTGATGAAATTCTGCTGCAGTCCTTGAGTGCTCTCGTGTGTACAGTTTCTGAAGTGTGGTGCATGTTTTGGGTCTTTAATTATAAAAATCATTAACTAAATGCCTTTATTTAATACCCCTTATCTATTTAAATGGAGTTTGGTATTTGAAGGATCCACTTTCAATACAGTAATAACATTTCTATTAGCTTCTGACTCATTGGCACTGGAATATTGGTTTTAGATTTAATGAATTGCATTATTTCACAGCTGTTCTCTGAATGAGGATAATGCTTTTTTTCCTAAAGTCAAACAGTAGGAACTAATCACTCAAATCTAATGTAGAAAGGCAAATGACATTAGAATGATTTTGTATGATGTAAAAATTGTTTCTCGAGGTAGCAAGTGTACCTAATCATGCAATGTTACGTCATTTAATAAATAACACATTTCAGCATGCTCAGTATTAGCAGATTAGTACCCACAGTTCTGGTCTCACGTTCCCAATCTTGGCCATGATGAAAAGCAGTGAATGAGCCATTATGGTCTAGTTGGGTGTGTTTCCAGTAGCCAACTGAAGACGTTTGGGAGCAGGTTGCTTATTCAACAAGTCATTTGCCTCATCACTTGATGAGGGAAGGGAAAGTAGTGAGAATGGAAAAACTGCATTAAAAGTACGTGGGGAAGTACAGAAGAATTTTTAGGAGAAGGAAAGGCCGTTAAACCCAAACAAGCCATCGCCAATCAAACACACCTACCCCCACCTCCTTATCATATCCTTAATCCCTTCTCTTTCCAGAAATGTATTCAACTGTCTCTTAATACCACTTATACTGCCTGCTTCAATGGCTTTCCCAGGTAACTCATCCTACAACTTTACCTTTTTACTTGCTCCTGAATTATTTTTATAAATTTCTGGTTCCTCACATTTGAATCCTTCACCAAAGTGAACACTTTGCCTGGATCAACTTCTTCAATTCCCTTAGTCCTTTTGAAAATTTCCATTAAATCATTTGAAAATATCCTCCTCTTTCCCAAACTAGCCCAATTTCCTTATTCTTTCCTTATAACTTAAATTCTTAATACCAGTCATTATTTTGCTTATTTCTGTACTTTCTCAAAGGTAACGATCTTTCTGTGACTAAGTGACCAGAAATGTACTCTGTACTACAGATGGGATATGACCGATACCTTAAACAGCAAGGCTACCATCTCTGTACTCTATCCCTCTACTAATGCATCCTAGTAACTTATTTAGCTTTTTTATTGCAACTTAGAACTGTGCTAATGAATAGATTTATTCATTATTACCTCTATCTTTCATTCTCAGGATGCTGCATTCTGATAGTCCATTTAATATCGACTCCCTCTTTTTGGCTCCTTGCTCCCATGCTTATTATTTTATACTTATTGATATTATCGCATTTGCCATGTTTTGAGCCTAAAAGATGTCTGCAGTTGTATTGTTTCATTATTTTTCTTGCTTTCTAATTTCACTATCACCTGCAAAGTTGAAGATTTTGCTTTTTGTACCCTTGATCAAGTTATGAATGCGTTAAAAGTATTAAGGGATCCAAATACTGAGCCTTTGTGTACAGCACTCATAAGCACGAGAAAAGTTCCCATTTATGGCTTCCATCTGGTTACCATTTTAAATAATTTTTCTGTTCAGTGCCACACTTCTTGCCTTTTATTCTATGATTCCTTGTGAAATCTTGCCAAACATTTCTGAAATTCCAAGTATATAACAGCTATATTTCCTATGTCAGTACTGTATAACAGCTGTATTTGTCATGTTAAGTACAGTAGAACTAAACAGGTGTACAGCACATAAGGATGCATTTTGCATCATTGTGTCTGTGCTGGCTCTTTGTTAGAGCAATCCAAAATTAATCCCAGTACCCTGCTGTCCTGGTATCCTGCATCTTCCTCTCTTCAAACAGTCATCTCCTCTTCCCTTAAAAGATGCAATGATCTATGTCCCAAATATTCTCTGTAGCAAAGCATTTCATGCTCTAATAACTTAGTGCATAAAGAAATTTCTCTTCTCTCTTCTCATCATGTGACAGTTTTAAATTGACAATCCCTCGTCACCAGAGGAAATAATCTTTCCCTTTTAATCCTGTCAAAAATCTTCAAAACTCGAAGAAACTTCTCAAGTCTCTTATTAGTCTTCTGTGCTCCAGCGGGAATAGTCCCAGTGTCACCAAATGTCAGCTTGGCTCAGTGATAGCGCTCTTGTTTCTGAGCCAGAGCTTATGGGTTCAAATGCCACTATGGCTTTGAGAACATAATGTGCGTTGGCACTTATGCAGTATTGGGGGAGTGCCATCTTTCACATGAGATGTTGCACTCTGTCCCCAGCTGCCTGTCCAGATGCAAGTTTAAAAAATCCCATGGCACTGTTTGAAGACAAACAGAGAGTTCTTCTGGTGTAATGTCAACATTCATCCCTCAACCAACACCACAAAACATGTTGTCGTCATTTGTCTCGTTTATTGTTTGTCTGAGTGATTGCTATAAGAAATTAATTCATTGGCTGTGCAGTACTTTGGGGTGTTGTAAGGACATGGAAGGTATTAATGCAAGTGTTTTTCTTTATCTCCTGTCTCTCTTCATAGTGTTTCTCATCCTGGGGTATCATCCTGATGAATCTGTGCTTTCGTGCCCTTTCCATAATGTGCTCAAATCTGCACACAGTACTCTAACTGTGGCCTTGTACAGTGTACAAAATTTACTATGGAACAAATTTATCATAACCTCTTCGCTGTTGTACTCTATGCCTGCATTTATAAAACCCGAAATGCTATTTATCTTTATTATGGCTTTATATATCTCTACTTGCACTTTGAAGGAATTATGTATTTGTACCCTTAGGTGTCTCTGTTTTTCCACACCCTTCAATGCCTTTCCATTTGAGCAACAGTTTTTCCTGCCAAAATGTGTTTCCGTATACTTCTCTGCATTAAATTGCATCTGCTACCTGTCTGCCTGTTTCACTAACCCGTCTGTCCTCCTGAAGTCTTTTACAGTCCTCCTCGCTGCTTGCCAAGCCTCCCCCCCACTTTTGTATGCAGTTTTGATTCAGTTTCTTAAATCTTTGATAAAATCTATGATTGTTAATGTCTTTTTTGAAAAAAACTCTAGTAGGTTAGTTAAACATGACTTCCCATTCCTAAATCCATGCTGACTGCCATTTAAGAAGTTATAACTTTGCACATTTTTAGCCATAGATCTCTCCAGATCATTTAAAAGATTTTCTTTACGATAGATGTTATGCATGCTGATACATAGTTTTTAAGTATGTCTTTTCATGCTTTTCTAAAAAAAAATTGAAGTTGCTTTTAATTTTCAGGAATCTCTCCTGAATTTAGTAAAATTACAAATGTCAGTTATAGCCTTACTAATTTTAGTCTTCACTCCTTTGAACTTGTGGGTAGAAATTGTCTGGACTGTGTACTTGGTCTATTTTAAGAGTATGAAGTTTTTTATAACTATATATCTGTTATTTGCACATTTTCTGCTTCCCCTCTGCTATTACTGGAAATCTGGTATCTGACTTCAACATTCTCTCTCCTTCCTGGGTATAGATAAATGTAAAATAAGTTTTTAGTAAATTTATTTGTTGTCCCCAGATTACAGCTTTCCACTGTTTATTTAAAGTGGACAAATGCTTTCACTTTGTTTATTTTTTTTTGTTCTTAGTAATCTTATTAATTGTTTCTCTTCACATTACATTTCGCCCTGCATTTTCTTTTGTTATAACGTATTCAATGATCCAGCCGACTACATTTTGCCCCTTACACTACTCTTTACATTGCTGCTGAATCACTGGCTTCTTGTCGTCTTCATTTCCCAGTTAGTAGATCACTTGCTGGATCTTTTGCAGGTTCCTCGTTGCCAACACTAAAATTCTCATGCGTGTCTGCTGCCATTTCCCCAAATTTAGATTATTCCCTCCCCGCTCTCTACATCCTATTAAATTGCCAGGCTCATGGGGTTCTTATCCAACCCAAGCAGTCAGTCACGCTAAAGGCTTGTTTTACACCAGCTACTTGAGAGCTAACTCTGGTTAAAGAATGATATCAATGTTGAATCTTGTTACTTGTCATCAGCAATTGGAAGCATACTCGGTTGTATTTTGCCATTTTGTGAAACCATCAATAATGTTAGCTGCTATCGGGGATTAGGTAAGGTTCGGGAGCCTCCAATTTGGTTTTGAAATGGAATGTAAGTGAGCCGGAAAAGTGCTACTCAACTACTCAACAGTTGGATTTTGTTGCCGGGAACAACTTTCTCATTAAGAAACCAAGACTTTAAATTATTAATGAAGGCAGAAGTTAGGGCTACCTCGGTGTGTAAAATGCCTCCGGTACTGGGTCAGTAATAACAAGTCCCGATCAGCAAACACATTTAGTGCCTCATTTAAAAGCATTATAAAGTCAATAAATCACCCTCAGCCAGGCCACCACAGTCAATGGGCCATAATTTGCTGTTAAAGTAATGATGAGGCTAATGGCACTCGCATTATTTATGCTCAAATGCTGCAGCAACATCAGAGAAGGGACAGATGCATGGTTAAATGCGGATATCCAAAACTTGCCGTTAGCTTCGCGAAAATGGCATCTCACTGTTTGCCTTACCGTTGAAATGCATTGAACGGCGTGAAGTTGCGGTATTTGTGCGGTAGATACGAACTAAACTTGCCACAGAAAGTTAAGTCTTGTCCATTTCAGTCTAAGTACCCTTTTAATGACACGATAGGTGTTAATTACTACCAGTCAACCTCCCTGGCACTGAAAATTAACTGTTACTAGTGTGGAGTCTCATTCCTTCAGGTTTCAGTTGTTGGTGATTATGAAAATGTCATATTTTAAATTAATTTTTTTTTAACTTTTCTGTCTTTTTTCTCTCTCTCTTAATCTAATTTTTCTTTCTCTCTCTTTCTGTGCTTGATTTGACATTGAATTCACCCACTCTAATTTACACTTCCTTCTCAGTCCTTGCGTTGTTTCTTCACAATCCTTCAATCTAGTTGATTAAGGAGATACTCAGTTACTTGCCCTGTTCACTCAGGTCCCAGATGCCCTGTTTCCCTCACTGTGACGTTATCACCTCACACTTTCAGCACCTTGCCATGCAAAAAGTTTAAAAACCTAAATGTGCAAAGGCAAATCTAACTAATAGCAGACGCCGTTAGATGCCCTGCCACAGCAAATTATGGCCCATTATAGTTCAATTTGTATGAGAAAATGACAAGTTAAAAATTTCAGGTGGAGCTCCTCAGTACTGTTCCAGTACTTTTTGTCTGTATTTCTGATTTCCAATATCCTGAGGGAAGATCTTTCCCGAAACATTAACCTGCTTTTCTATTTCAGAAGCTGACTGACCTGCTGTGTGTTAGATCAACCAAATAGATTAATCCAAATTACATAGGCCAGAGATAAATCGACTTGTTGGCTTTATTTATAATGACAAAATACAAGCAAGTTATATGTCTATATATTAGTATAGTAGGCTATTCCTTGGGTCTGTCTTCAACTCTAACCAATCCAGGCACGTTCTTGGCAGGGACTACCAAAGAATTACTGAAAGTGAGCTTATTTATACAGTTAGATGAACAATGTCCGATGGCTTGCTCCAAACCGATCAATCTAAGATTATTGATGGGTGATCTTTGTGTCATATACTATTACTCCAGTAGATGGCAATGTCGCACCACATGCACTCCATTCTCACTGGTGTGTAAACTTTATTTATGTCGATAAGACAGTTTTGCATGGTTATAAATATCACACCTTAACATAGTAATAACAACTGAAATGTAGACACGTTGACTCCAAACTAGCTATAATTCTTACACAAACCTGTTGATGCTTAAATTGCATTAACCTGACACCTACACAGATTACATAGAATGTATAGCACAGAAACAGGCCATTCTGCCCATCTGGTTTATGCTGCACAGGAGCCTCCTCCCACCCTACTTCGTTTAACCCTATCATAACCTTCTATTTTTCTCCTTCATATGTTTATCTTGATTCCTCTTCAGTGCATCTTAATATGGAGACCAGAACTGTGCACAGTACTCCAAGTGTGATCTAACCAAGGTTCTATACAAGTTTAACACAACTCTGCTTTTCAATTCTAACCCACTAGAAATGAACCCCAGTGCTTTTTTTCTTTTTTATGGCCTTATTAACCTGCGCGCTACTTCTAATGATTTTTGAATCTGTACCCCTACATCCCTTTGCTCCTCTACTCCATTTAGATTCTTATTTTCCAAGGAGTCTGTGGCCTCCTTATTCTTCTTACCAAAATGCACCACCTCACACTTATCTACATTGGGCGTGTAATTGGCAAATGAATTTCAATCTGCAAGTTTGTTAATGTCTCATTGTATTTTGTCACAGTCTTCCTCAGTATTAACTATACCCCCCAATTTGGTGATGTCAGCAAATTTTGATACAGTACTTCCAAATCCTGAGTCCAAATCATTTATGTAAATTGTGAACAACAGTAGTCCGAGCACCGATCCCAGTAGAATACCACTTCCCACCTTTTGCCAGTCTGAGTAATTATCCTGAACCCCTACTCTCTTTTCTGTTTTGTAGCCAACTTGCTATTCATTATACTACTTGTCCCCAGACCTTAGTCATGAGTCTACTATGCGGTAACTAATTGAAGGCCTTTTGAAAATCCAAATATATTACATCTACTGCATTACCCTTGTCTACTCTTTATTATTTCTTCAAAGAATTCAATAAGGTTGGTCAAGCATGACCTTCCCTTTTGAATCCGTGCTGACTACTCTTTATTATATTTTCGGTTTCTAGTTGTTTTTCTATTACATCTGAGAAAAGATCCCATTATCTTACGACGATAAGGCAACTGGTCTACAAATTGTAGACACCTCATCATGCTTAGCATTCCCCTGCGGAATCCTAACGACCTAACCTAAACCACGTGTTAACCTCTGTCACACACAATACATTCTCACAAAACAAATATATAAATACTGATTTCTCTACTGTTAAGCTATTTTTCCTTTTATATTATACATTATCCTACACTGTTTTCCCAATATTTTTAGTAATTGAGAATTAACTCGGATTTTTCTCTGCAACCCCTTGTTTCCCTGAGACACACACCAGCTTTGATAAGAGGTGATGCCTGAGAGTAACTAGGAAAGTAATCTTCCTTTTTATCTTTTCCTTCCTGCACTGAGAAAGCACTTAGCCTTCATCCATTGCATCTCCACACTGGTACAACATAGTTAAGATTGGGAATTTTGGGGGAATTGAATGACTCCTTGGTATTTTTGGTTGGTGCACAGCACCATTCTGTTCATAGATTAATATTGAATGAATGTTTCAATCAAGACCCTTTCTTAAAACGAAAGCTGTCTTTTGATTTGGTGTATATTTTTGTTTAGGTGATCAGTTCTCACTGTGTACTTGAGATTGAATTTACTTAGATTAGCATTGAAGATGGAACATACCAAATAAATGTTTGTATCTCTACTGACACTAATTCAGTTCCTTCACACTGTCACTCTCAGCACTCGAGGATGACCAAAAATATGTAAATACAAGTAATCAATAGACTAAAATATGCTTGAGGATGCTAAAGTTAATTATGATCCTTTCGGACTGATTTTAAGAAATAGGATGACATTCCTTAAACATTTGTACAGCTTTTGTGCTTCCTGCAGAGTTATTACGCAGCAGTTGGATGAGTT
Source organism: Heptranchias perlo (assembly GCF_035084215.1). Lineage (NCBI taxonomy): Eukaryota > Metazoa > Chordata > Chondrichthyes > Hexanchiformes > Hexanchidae > Heptranchias > Heptranchias perlo. The sequence goes on along the minus strand of NC_090331.1, from coordinate 67,503,770 downwards.
GGAGTTTGTGGAGCTTATGTAAGATAGAGCTTTAGAGGCAGGCAAGGGGGCATTGGAGAAGTCGAGTCTAGACTAATAATAGCGTGGATAAGAAGCCAAGGTGGGAGTAAAGTAAGGGTAGAGATAGGCAATGTTATGGAAGTGGAAATAAATCTAGGTAACGTGTAGAATATGTACTCAGTCTGTGTTATTAGTCTGAGCATTGGACAGAATCACAGTTAGTGCTGTCGCTGTTCTGGTATTAATAATGATTTGATTGTGACCAAGTGCAAATGTTCTATTTTATTCAGAGCTATATTACGGAAGTCCCTGCCACTGTTTGAATGTTCAGGAGTTTGTGTGGACTTTTGCTACTATTGTGGCCTGGCCTTTTGTTCTCCTTTTACCACTTCTAACATATTTTGATTATCTGCAACAGAATTTGTGTAACTCCCAATCCTAAACTATCTTTTGATTGATTGCAGCTTTTAAAGTGATTCTTCTTTGCCATCAGCTTTCTTTGACCTCCTTATTCAGCAACTGCAGTTTTGAACATGATATTTTTCTCATTGACATAAAGCTTATTACCACATCCCTTAAAATAATATTTTAAAAAGTCTCCATTTTCTTGGTCCACTTGTTATTTTTAGCTTAAATTGTGAATAATCCAGAAATTTCTCCCAACTGAGCACTGGCAAGACGGAAGCCATCCTGTTAAGCATCTGTTTAAAAATCTGTACCCTTTCCCCGGCTCCATCTCCCTCCCCTGCTGCTTGCTCAAGCTGAGCTTTGATGTTCTGCTCATCCTTGGGATGAGCTTTATTCTATACTTTGCCAAGCCTTATTTCCATATCCATAACATTGCCTGTCTCTACCCTTACCTTACTCCCACCATCGCTCTTTATCGATGCTATCATTATTCCATATTCGACTTCAACTTGCCTGCCTCCTGAGCTCTATCCTACATGAACTCCACAAACTGCAACTCATCCAAAATTGTCCTCCTGCATATTAAGTCCTGCTCTCCGTCCATTCTCATTGACGTACTTTGGTTTCCCTTCCCCAGCTCATTGAATTCAAAATCCTTTTTACAAATTGTTGCATCGTCTCACCCATCGTACCTCTGCAACCTCCTCCAATTAGTGCCCTCTGACTCGGCCATCTCTTTTCTCTCCCCGCCTTTGCTGCATCATTGATGGCAGAACCATTACCTAATACAGCCCTAATTTTTGGAACTCCATTGGCTTGCTACTTTTCTCGCCTTTAAAAGACTCTCTTCAACCATTGTTTCAGCCATCTCTCAACTCTTCTGCTTATTTCTATTTCTCCTCTGTGCACCGTGTTGGGACATTTGCAACATTGAAGGCACTATGTGAATACAATTTGTTTCTACCATCTCTCCTGTCTTTTTTCATCCTTTTGTTAGCTGTAATGTCAACCCATTACAATGGTTACATTCTCATCTAAATTCGGATGTCTATCTTTGTGAAACAATCTACACCCTATTTGGTTCAAGTCTTGCCTAATTTCTACTCTGTTGTATCTTGTATCTTGTAATTTTGCTGGCTGTGTATACTTTTAATTCCAAGAATTTATTGCTAAAGTTCCCTACATTAGTAAAAAAACATTAAACTTATCTTTCAATGCTTTTTTATCCTTTGTTCTAGAGATTTGACATGAGTCTATGGCTGAGCTAGTTTAGGGCTTCCTTAGTTCTGCGTCTGAGGGTTAATTATAGTGGATGTATAAATTTGGCATATTGTGAAATATAATGATGTGGAGAAATATAATGGAATGCAAGCAGTAATTTTGAAGGTGATGTGTTGCTCTGGGAAATATGGTGCTATTGTGTCTTGATGTGTTCATTTGGAAAACAGAGTCAGGCCTGAACTAAATAGTAATGGGGTAATAATATTTTCTTACATTTCTTCATTAGAAACGTAGGGTTCACATTCACAGTCAATGGTCAAATTTGGGTGACAATTAAGAAGTCAGCTTAGACTAGATGTATCCGAGAACATCCTAGATTCTTTGGTGATGACTCGATGTGAAGTTAGTCAGATGGACACAAAATTTCAAACCAGTCATCTAAATAATGATGAAAGTGATGAGCACACAATCAATGTAGCTTCCAGCCTACATAAATGAAGCATTATTCTGTGACCATATGTAAAATACAAAGGGTGAATGGAGGAGAATACAAAGCTAGATATTTGACATTTTCTAATGGCAGTTGGCATCCGAAAAACTTCAGTTCTGTGGCTGGCCTCCAGTGTTGAATACATTTGGCTTTGATCCAGTAATGCAGACATAACACAGGGTGCTTTTAGTCATTTCCCAGCATTGGCCACCTGTGCCCCACAAATCATGCAACTAATCATATCATAAGATGGCTTCTGAATAACTTAATTTCCATATCCCAGCATGGGTAGAGAACCAGTTTATAAATAAATAAGGCCCTGGTTCCTTACAGCCATGCCTCCTCCCCCTCCCCCAGCACCATGGTGTCAATTTTCATGTAACCTCTTCTGCTTACCCTAAGTCTTTACCAGTACACTGTGGACTGATGAATGAGGTAGGTACTGTTTGTGCTGTGAACTTCAAGCATGTGATAAAGCAGTTGCATATGTTGTTACAAATTATCTGTCTCTGTGCACTTATACTGGCCATTGTCAGTAATCAGTTATTTGTTAAAATGCACATATTCAATATTATTAAAATGTAACCTAAGGGTGAAGAATTATTGACTACACAGTTTCTTATAAGTGCAATGATTAATTCAGGAAGAATAGGCACTTGTAGAGCTGCAACTCCAGGGTCAATTTCCTGGCATTCTTTTTAAAGAACATTTTATAAACCAGTGAAAGATAATTTAAGGCCCAAGGTGCTTGAATTCTTGTCCCTCTGGGGATGTAAACCTTTGATCATTTATATTTTAAATAAATTATTAGGAGCACTTGGATCAGTGGATAAGATACTGGCATTTTATCTCTGGGACTTGGGTTCAAATCCAGCTGAGACTGACTGGATGGAAGTCTCCTTTTGTCTGCTAGCTGTAAGGATCTTGTGTAAAGTGAGTTTGGCCAGCCATAGTCCAGTGGTGGGCATGGGCCTACAGCATATCTGTCTCTAATTTAGTACTAAATTGGCAGAGTTGGACTAAATGTCAGCCCCTCGATAAGTCAAAATTAATTATTAAGATCTTGCTTGGCAGTTGTTTGTACACGGTATTTGTATGGATTGGTGCTACCTAGCTTTAGAAAATGCAAAAGGGTAGCACGAACACACCATGCATCACAGCCACTGTAAATAACCACTACACAGATTTTTGACTCACGCACGTAAACGCACCTTATCTGGGGCATAGCGAACGTATTGAGCAGTCATATTTCTAGTTTTATTCCATCACTCTGGGAGGCTTCAGGGGACCTGGTTTGGAAGATGGAAGAATGTCACCCTGGTGTATGGAATAATCTCCAAGGGTTAGACACATTTTTTGGGGCGGAGTACATGGAGCTTTACTCAGCGCCTTGCCATGATGTACCTGCTGTGGAAGTGTTCGAAATGAAAATATTCCATTATCCAGAAGTCCTCACCTGATTGAGCACAAACATTTTTTCACCAAATAAAATGTAAAAATCTGATTGCCCAATACCAATCTGTTCTCTTTATTCTCTCTGTTTAATGAACAACATTAATGAAAATAAAAATCTTTCTGTCTCCCTTATCATGTTATCTTTTTTCTTTTAGTTATGGCATTTTTGTATCTGTTTGATTTTTAAAAAATTTCTCTTTGCTTGTGATGTCTAATTGTTTCTCTTTATTTCTCAATTATTCTGTTCTGTCTTGTTTTCTTACTTTTAGTTTTCCAGTCTGACTGATTTCCTTCCTCTATCCCGCTCCGTTGAGTTCTGTATGCTCCATTTCTAACCTTAGGACAAAATATGTATACACGTTACTGTTTGTGACATCAGAAGCAGAGCTGCTCCTGCTGCTTTTACACTACGACATTACAGTCCTCCTTTACGCTGATTTTAAACAAATACCATACATATGACTACTAAAAAAAAAAATCTTATTTTTTGATTTATCTCGAGGCAAATTTTCAGCCCAATTCTGTACTTCACAGTAGGTTATGTGACAGAGCAGCTTAGTGGAGAGTCTTCTCGTTCTCTTCAGATACGTGCAGCCACAGACAACCTGATTTGGAAACTGATTTTACTGAGCTCCTTTTCTGTATTTGGTTCGGGTACGGCACAGCCCTATAATTTTGCGGCTTCCCAGCAGCGTGAGGTCTCACTGTGACCAAATCGGGGGCCATGTGCATATGTTTGTTGCAATTTTGTGGTGGGACAAAAAGGGAGGCTGTGCTGCTGTCCAGTATCAGCTAAAAAATTGGGTCTGCTGTAGACTTCTTCTCTGGATCAGTGGGGTCGGTTACTCCTGTAAATGGATCCCGTGTCCCTTATATGTCAGTGGAGTCTCACGCTGCCCAAAATCTACCTGTATGATGGCATAACCCAAGAGTGTAACAATGTCATGTGCCCCCATGTACCTCCAAAGGTGGACTGAGATAACGCCTGTAAGAGGAGGCCAGATATGAATCATTAAGTGGCTTTATTTTACAGGAAGTGAACATTCAGAGCAACAATTATGATCAAACTTCGTTCAAATAATTCAACTCATTTCACGTAATAATGCAAATGGTGATGTATGTGCTATGCTTCCCCACATCAGTGGGTTGCCTTGCTTGTCTGAAACAAAATAACTCCTAACTACCCTTCTGCATTCTGACCTTCTGAGCCTGGTGAAAGCTTTCCCCTCACAGCTTCCTCTTTTTGACGGCTTGTGTCTCCTTTTTTTATCTCCCTGCATTCACAAATCTTGAGAGGAATGCCTATGGCTGAGTGTGATTCAAAACAGATTTTATTTGCCACTGAAGCCATTTCATTGAGTTGACCATACTATGGGAATCGAACAAAAAGATCTGTGGAAAATAGGCATTTTCTCAGCAAACCAAAAGTCACAGATATTAAATCATGTCTTAAAATTTATTTCCCTGACTCTACATGTTCAGTTACACAAAATATAATGCTCTGTAAAAATTAATACGAATTATAATGCATTCATGAAGAGTAGGATCAAACTCAAAGCTGCCAACAAGAGTTGATCAAAAAGATTGATCCATCAGGCTACAGGGTGGGGTTTTATACTAAAAAATGAAACTAACTTCAGCATTTCTACAGTAGGGCTTTGAGAGCTCTGGTTGATGTGCAATATCTAAATGCAGGACTTTTTACGTAGCGCTCCCTTCCTTACTTGAATGGTACAGGATTTCCTTCCTCAAAGTAAATTCTTTTGCTGCTCTTGTTTTTTCTCTCTGATATGCATCAGCTTATGAATGAAATAGATTCAACTGCTCAAACCATTCCTGTAACAAAATAAACAAGTAATGCAAAATTTCAAATACAAAGTTTCACTTGTCACGTCTCGCCTCTAAAAATGTGCACAATTGCAGAACAGGAACAAAGTGTATATAACATTATTCACAACTTTTTTTTCACATTTCATCAGTATATCACCATAGAGAATTGATGACACAATACATCTCTGCTTCATCATGCAGTGTGTGAGCGTCCTACCGAACATTTTGTTACTAATATAAAAGTTACATATGTGTGAGATAATTGTTAGATTATATGTTGTTTAATATACCATGCTACATATTATGACTGGAAACTTTATTTTCCAATGTAGCATTGCTAACCTCATTTATATGTTTAAAAAATTTTCTAGCTTGGCACCTTATACAAAATTTACAATTTAGAGTCCTCTTTTTCACTTAAACTCTTACTGAATCACTATTTATGTGTACATTCATCTGAGTGATTAGTCCTGCAAATTTAATAATGCCCTAACATTATGAGGTGGGGGTTAGATTGTATATTTTACCGATTAGTTTTGGGATGCCTGAACCCTAGTCTGTATCTCAAATCCTCACACTGAAGGTGACGTCAGCAACGTTTCAGATTTGCTCTGAGTTCCATCGCAGCAGTCTTTTGTCTCATCTGAGAGTACCTTGTTGCTGTATATTGGAATTTGCATCAGATATTATCTCTATACTTACTTACAAAGCTTTGGAATGGCTGTGCACATGAGCTTTTCCCATTTGCCCATCTAAAATAGGTGCATGATTAATTTACTAACCTCATCTGGTGAAGTTGGATTCATAACGCTCGGTTACCATTCCTGAAGTTGAATTGAAATTTGTTTTTTTTGGAAGGAGCATTAATATTTAGTTATATTTAGCTCCCTGCATTAACTTCTATCACTGGGGGTTGGGGGTGGGGGGTGCATATTAACTTTATTTACTACACTTTCATAGAGTATTGTTGGTTGTTGCTTTAATTGAACTTTCAGCAAACAGTGCCGGGGATGGGAATTCCTTATGGCGGTTCTTGGTGCACTCCACGACTTAAAGAAGGAAAATGAATTTGTGAGGGGACAGCAAATACAGGTGCAATGACACTTAAGATATCATGGCTGTACCCATTCACCATTGTTGCAGGGTTTGCACTTAGACCTAGGCACTTGTACCTGAACATATCCAAGGAGACCAGCATTGACTTCCGCTGCTTCATAAGAGAGGCTCATAAGAGAGGTTGTCAGTGAGCTATGCCATCTGTTCTAGGGTAACCTGTAGATAAGCTCAAGAACAGGGCCAAGTCTTCCCATAGCTGAAGATTACCACAGTATTAAGCTTTTATGCCATTGAATCAATAACGACAACTTGCATTTATATAGCGCCTTTAACGTAGTAAAATGTCCCAAGGCGCTTCGCAGGAATGTTTTCAAACAGAATTTGACACCGAGCCACATAAGGAGATATTAGGACAGGTGACCAAGAGGTCGGTTTTAAGGAGCATCTTAAAGGAGGCAGAGAGGCTTGGGGAGGGAGGGAATTCCAGAGCCTGGGCCATAGGCAGCTGAGGACATGGCTGCCAATGGTGGAGCGATTAAAATCGGGGATGTGTAAGAGGCAAGAATTGGAGGAGTGCAGAGATCGCGGAGGGTTGTACGGCTGGAGGATGTTACAGAGATAGGGAGGGGCAAGGCCATGGAGAGATTTGAAAACAAGGATGGGAATTTTAAAATCGAGGTATTGCCAGACCGGGAACCAATGTAGCGCACAGGGTGATGGGAGAATGGGACTTGGTGCGAGTTAGGATACAGGCAGCCCAGTTTTGGATGAGCTCAAGTTATGGAGAGTGGAAGATGGGAGGCTGGCCAGGAGAGCATTGGAATAGCCAAGTCTAGAGGTAACAAAGGCACGGATGAGGGTTTCAGCAGCAGATGAGCTGAGGCAGGGGGGATGACGGGCAATGTTACGGAGGTGGAAGTAGGCGGTCTTGGTGATGAAGTGGATGTGTGGTCGGTAGCTCATCTCAGGGTCAAATAGGACGTCACGGTTGTGAACAGTCTGGTTCGGCCTCAACAGTGGCCAGGGAGAGGGATGGAGTTGGTGGCTAGGGAATGGAGTTTGTAACGTGGACCAAAGACAATGGCTTCGGTCTTCCCAGTATTTAATTGAATCCTTCCAAACCACCACAGTAACATCTGCTAGATTGGCAGTACAAATCATGGATACTTCAAACAAGTGACAGATGCTATGTTTCTTGGGGCAACACATTCATCACTTTTCTATTGAAACGATGCATCAATTGGAAAGGAAACTGAACTTTCACTGGGCAGCAAGGTTCCTTAGAATCAAAGAATGGTTACGGCACAGAAGGAGGCCCATCGAGCCTGCGCCGGCTCTCTGCAAGAGCAATCCAGCTAGTCCCACTCCCCTGCTCTTTCCCCGTAGCCCTGCATAGAGTAAGAGTACGGGGTATGAAGAGAGAGATGGAGAGAGATCATTTGCTGTCAAGTAGCATAGAGGAATAAAAAAAAATTAAAACGGGAGAGAAAAGTCATTGCTTTTGTGACCCTTGGGTGAGGACAATATCAGGCACTAAGTGGTGAGAACAGGGGTTGGGAAAAATTTCTTCAAGCAGAAAATTGTTGGAACAATGAATATTTTATTTCAATGGAGTATTTGAGGCTGAGACCATTGTATCTTTTCAGGGAAAAGTGAATAACTATTTTAAGCAGAGGAAAATACAAGGCTATGGAGAGATAGCATGGCAGTGGGTTTAGTTTGCATTTCTCCAGCAGAGAGCTGACACATATATTGGGCTGAATGGCCTCATTCTGTGCTGTAAATTTCAGTGGTTCTCTGTAAAATGCCCTCTGTGGTCTAGTAGCCGAACACCACTAACCAATCTCAACAATGAGCATTGGTGAAGTAGTGGAAGGCTGCTGTGGCTTGTACTCAGCTGAGCTCGGCTCAGTGAGTTGGAAGCTTATGGGTTCAAACTGTTCGCTACGACTTGGGCATAAATCTGGGCTATTTGGACGTAGTAATGAGAGTGCTGCCTTGTCAGAGGTGTTGGGGAACCTTGTTTGCCTTGCAGAGTACCTCAGCTGATTCAATTGGCTGGATTACAGATTGCAAGCTAAATATAGAATATAAGGCAGAAAACAAAATGACAAATTTTTAAAAATCCACCATACTAGGTCAGAAATTAGGAATAAAAGTAAGACTTTCATTTCTCTCTCTCTTTGCACGTTGTAAATGTGCTTCAGGATCAATAACACAGGGATTCAGAGACTGGGAATGTCAGACTGCTGACATTCTGAGGTGGGAAATTAATTAACCTTTTGTAAAAAAATGCTAATCCTTTGTCACATTAGCATAATGAGATTTGGTTCCTTACAGTTTGTGTATATAGGCATGACTTCATAAAATTAGATTTCAAGAATGAGCTGGACCGGTGCAGGGACGTTAATCCTTTTGCTTTGGATCTGACAGCAGTGCTTAAGTATTGACGTCCACTAATTTGATCTCCCTTCAGTTAAACATTCATTACACTGTGTAAAGATTTTTTTCCCCCAGAAAGAGAAAAAATAAAGGCTAAAATGAAAAAGGTGAATGTGTCTGCATGACAAACAGTAAATAGAAGTATGTAATGAGGCTATATTACAGTATATGCATCAAAGGTTTGCTTGTGTGTCTGTTTACTGGAATAAGGATTGGTGTTGTGTGTATACATACGTACATTAGAACAGTGGGTTGGTGCTTTGTGTAAATACTGTTTCAGAGGGCTATCATAGAATCATAGAAATTACAGGACAGAAAGAGCCCATTTGGCCCATTCATCTGCAAGATCTTCAATAGAAGTTATCTAATTCATTCTTTCTTCCCTGCTCTTTACCCATATCCTTCATTCATCCTTTTCAAATACTTATCCAATTCCCTTTCAAATGATGTTATAGTCTCTGCTGCAGTAGCCACTTGTGATAAAACTTCCCTCTTTGTTGTAGTGATTATTTTCTGCTCCCTTGTTACCAGTTTGCCAACCGTGGAAGCAATCTTTTACTTTCCCAAAGTCTTTTGTAATTTTGAAACCTCCCCCTTAACTTTTTCTCTTCTAGTGGGTTTAAAAAAAAATCCGGTTTCTTGAAGCCTTCCTTCATAATCATATCCACTCACTCCTAGTATTATGCTTGTGAATCTTCACTTTGCTTTTTTCCATGGCCGAGGTAGCCTTTCTGCAGTCAGAACTGCATGCAATATTGTAACAGTGATCTGACGAATCACTTACTTGCTTTTATATTTAATGTGCCCGTGTATAAAGCTCAGAATTGCTTCTGCCTTTTGTACTTGACCCTTACCTTTTTAAAGATCTATGTATCTGAACCCCAGATCTCTTTCTTCCTCCATTTTAAGGATCTTGCAATTTAGGTTATATAATGTTAATCTGGCCTTTTCCACAAAATGTAGTACTTCATATATTTCTGCATTGAACAGCATCTGCCATCTGTTTTCCCACTTCATATCTCTGCCTCCCTGCATTCTTCCCAACAGTTTGCCATGCCTCCTAACTTGGTGTGGAGATGCCGGTGATGGACTGGGGTTGACAATTGTAAACAATTTTACAACACCAAGTTATAGTCCAGCAATTTTATTTGAAATTCACAAGCTTTCGGAGGCTTCCTCCTTCCTCAGGTGAGGAAGGAGGAAGCCTCCGAAAGCTTGTGAATTTCAAATAAAATTGCTGGACTATAACTTGGTGTTGTAAAATTGTTTACAATTCCTAACTTGGTATCATTGAATGTCAATATCATTCTGCTTCTGCCTGTATCCAAATCATTCATATAAAATGGGAAATGAGAAAGGTCCCAGCGTGGATCCTTGAAGATGAGAAAAACATAGTGGGCACCCCATGTTATCTCTGGTGCATTGTAAATCATAACTAGAGGTAATTGTTTAATCCCTTGGCATGCTACTTCATTCATGGTATGTATAATGATGAAGATTTTCATTCATAGGAGACATGGTTTGCTTATAGAAGCAGACATTTTGCAGAGAAGATGTAATAAAAGTGTTGAGGAAAAAATACAGAAGCAACATTGATGTTCAAGATCTTATGATACTTAAATCTACTCAAATAAATAGCTGAGGAGGGAGGTGTTTTTTTAAAAAAAATGCATTTATCCTTAAGGTACCAGAGGTAACCTGGTTGATGCCTGTTTGGAAATATGATTTTTGCCTGTAAACTTTAAATGTTTAATTTACTAATCTAAAATGCCAAAATAAGTGTAAAAGCCACACTGAATATTATAGATCTTCTGATGAAGCTTAGGCCCACTCAAGTAACATAACTACTTCTTTTAGAGCATATTGAATCTGTTAATCCTGATTAGGTGGGGAGATGGAGGATTGTTTAACAAATAGTAAACATCAGTAAATTACACCATACGAAGTAGGTTGCCTTTTCAAATAATTTGGATATTCACATGGGACTGGTAGAATTTTCATTCTATACACTAGATTTTTTTCTGCAGTGTGTATTTTAATTTTATAATGTCAGTGACTGGGGAGAGCACATCCATCATTCCAGCCACTCAGGATAGTTCAGATAATAGATTTGTATTGATTACAGACAATTTTATAATTTGAAGTGCCATTTGCATTCTTCTGGGATGAGTAATGTAAGCTGTTTGTGCAGTTGCAGTAATTTTTACTCTACTTGCTTTGATTGCCTCTCCCCACCCACCTTGTCCTGAAGGCGTTGACTCCTTGTTGGGGTATTTTGCGAAAGGTGTCAGTAGCACTGGTAGCTTGTCATGATTGCCATTCTTCATGTGTGAGTCTAGACAATGAATGTCTGCAGGCTATTTGATTGCAGAGAGTTAGAATAGCTGAGCCTGACTCCGCGTGTGTGTGTGTGTGTGTGTGTGTGTGTACGTACCACCCACTAGAGAATTAAGGAGCCAATTCTAGGTTTTCCTTGTATAATTAAACTGGGCTATCGCAGTTAAATATCTTCAAAACGAAAACAGCAGCTTCCCTCTTCCTCCTTTCCCCCTCCCCCCTCCATGGTAAAAGTGAGTTGTTATAATAATATCTCTTCATTTAGATGTGTTTGATAAATGAAATTGCCAAAACTCTCTGAAATGCTAGTCATTAATGTGTCTTTAAATAATACATAACTTGAGCCTTATCATACTGCTGCACTTGTGAACGTGGCAGGAGGGGGATTTCTTTAGGCTAAAGCACCTTCTGCAATTTGCTAATTATAAAGTTAAGATTTCAATGTTACAGGAAGAGTCTGGCCTCTCATATGTGAGTCACTGATCATTAGAAAATGAAATCAAGATGGTGTATGTGTAGATGTAGATGTAGTTGTATGTGTAGTCCTATCTTTGCTTATGCAACTTTGAATAGGAGATCTTCTTCCAATATGGTTCAGAACTGAAAGCACTCGAGTTCGAAAGCACTGCTAATCCTAGAATTACCCAGGCAGAAGGATTTTTTATATATGGTATGCTGTATGCTGAAAACATCTGAAGGACCACAGGGAGCAACTTCAATACAATATGTACAGCTTGAATAAAAGAATGAAATTGAAGCCTGCCTGCAGTGCCTTGCTCTATCTCCAGACGGCCGCAGGTGCAGTCTGCACAATGAAAAAGTGGGCAAGGGTGGGTTTGCATCAACAAGGAGCTCTGCTCTGTTTGTAGGGGAGCTTTGCACTATTGACACGCCAGATGTAACCTATTTACAATTTTCCTGCATACGTCTGAGATCTTAGACCAGGGATGCTCATCCAGTATCTTAGGAACCACAAGTTGTCGTTTCATGGCTGAAGTGTGGTTCTTTTGAATGCTTTGTTTAGCTGTCCTCCTGAAGCATTCAGTTCTGATGTGAGAGTTGCAGAACATAAAAGAATGTAAGTCAGGCAGCATCTGTGGAGAAAGAAACAGAGTTAACGTTTCATGTCGAAGACCTTTCATCAGAACGTGATTACAGTTTTCTCCATGACATTCAGCGTTCCTCAAACCACTGCTCTCGCTGCTTCCTGAGATCCACGCTCAATGCTATGTGCAGCCACATGCACGCTCTCGACCTCTGTCTCCAGCAGTACTGACTCACTCGATCTGAGTTGTCCTGGTCTGCAGTTCCATTTCATCCTTTGCCTCGTCCGGCGCTTTAATGAAAAACTTTTTTTCTTCTTTTTCAGGTGTCAAGGCCCTGAAGCTTCAACAAATCTTAGATACCAACATCCCTCCGGATCCTTCTTCCCCATCACTTTCCTCTGACCCCATCCCTCCCTCCAATCTCATCCTTTATTGTGTTTTCACTATCCCCCTGACATTCCCTCTCTGACCCCAAACGATCAGTCCTCAGCAAAGGCCTTAGTTTCATCCCCTTATGTCCCCACTTCAATGAATTGAGCTCGATGCTTTGCTGAGCTCTTCTTCCGTCGCCTTCGCCTCCGCGCCCACTTCTTTGACCAGGAGTCTTTTCCCCCCGCACAGTGGACCCTTTCTCCCGTCTTCAGAATTCTAGCTCCACCTGAACCCCTCCCTCTGGCCTCTTACCCTCATTGCGAACTGCTGGCGTGATATCAGCCATCTGAATTTCTCGACTCCTCTCGCTCACTAACCTATCTCCCTCTGAACTTGCAGCACTCCGTTCTTGGGTCCAACCCTGACATTGTCATTAAACCTGCTGATAAGGGCGGCACTGTTATTGTGTGGCGATCAGAACTCTACCTTGCGGAGGCTGAACGGCACCTCTCCAACATCTCATCCCTGGACCATGACCCCACCGCCGAACGTCATGCCATCGTTTCCTAGACCGTCAGTGACCTCATCTCCTCTGGAGATCTTCCCCACCCCCCCCCCCCCCCACAGTCCGCTTCTACCTCCTTCCCAAGATCCACAAACAGGACTGCCCCGGGAGACCCATCGTTTCAGCTTGATCTTGCCCCACGGAACTTACTTCCTCTTATCGCGATTCTATTTTTTCTCCTTGTCCAGTCTTTTCTGACCTACATCTGTGACTCTTCCACTCTGATGAAAGGTCTTCGACCTGAAACGTTAACTCTGTTTCTTTCTCCACAGATGCTGCCTGACTTGCTGAGCTTCTCCAGCATTTTCTGTTTTATTTCAGATTTCCAGCATCTGCAGTATTTTGCTTTTGAAAAAAGAATGTAATTTGCATCCAGGCAGCCTTCCTTCCAATCTGACCCAGCTAATCTATAAGTTGTGAATTAATTGTATTATATTAACTGTTTACTGCTGTGCAGTGAGATCTGGTGCTGTCTTCTGTTACGTCACAACTAATGAAGACAGGTTTCTGAAAAATAAAACTTTTAAATTTTTTTTAGGAAATTGAATTTATATGCTTTTCAATCAACTGTTTTACCCTCCAATGTTAATATTGGATTAAGTAGTTCAGTTTAATGTTAATTCAATTTTTAAAAAAAATCTCAAACACAGTTACTGATTTCAGCAAGGTTAAGTGAACAAGTTGTAGCAAGATGAATTCTCGCAAAATGGTTGTTTTAAGTTGATCCTTTTCTTGGGATAGTTAATAAATAGGACATTTTATAATTAGTACGTACATTTATTGAACATTAATGTTCAGTAATGAATATGACTAGGTTTTACTTTCTAGGCTGCGATATAGAACAATTATGGTTCTCAAATCTGTTACCACAGTATTGTTTTTCTTACAAACTTTTTTTGCTGAATTTCTGACCCCTCCGGCCAGCTCCTTAGTTCTCATTTACACTAGTGCTCTTGAACTATAATTTTGTGTCTGGTATAAAAGAAGGGCAAAGAGCAATATTGCCTGGTGAGTGATTGGAAGATCGGCCGTAAGCGAGAGAGATTTTTGTAACTGAATTTGTCACATTAGAAATGTTTTCAATTTATCGAAATTGAAAATTGTAGAACGTTCCATTTTCTCTTATTTTTGATGATGGCTGATGGAATTTTTTTTCAAACTGGCTATCATTCAGAAGTGAAATTTAAATGATCTTAATGTTGAAACCATTATTTTTCATGACCAAGGACTTGTTGGAAATTAGCATACATAGATCATGGTTTCACCTGTTAATTATTGATAACTCTGGAATGGACCTGCCACATAATAAACTAGTTTATTTGTTAATTTTGAGGACCTTTTTCCATTTTATCTAATTTTCATCTGAATGTGCTGCCATATTCAGTGAGGGGCCTGTCTTGAAGACTCTGGTCAATCAGCTGTTCAGAACATGCTAAAAGAAGCAACACTGCTGCTGCTATTAGCACAGACCTACAGTGCTACTGGCCTCTGTAGCGGAGAAGAAGCAAAGATGCCATTACATAAGGTGGAAGCATCACTCTGGTTTATAAAACAAAAAGCCACTGATGACAAATGTGTATGACAAAAAGGGAAAGAGTGAATCAAAGACGAGGAGAGAAGAAATGAGATAGAAATGGGAGAAAGAAGAGGAACAGGCAAGGAATGAGAAAGAGGGTGCAAAAGGAATGAGAGATAATTGAGAAGGATTTGAGAATAGATCAGAAGACAAAGGGAGAAAAGGAACAAAGAACAGGGAGGAACTGGGAGTAAGAGGATGGAAGGAATGACAGAAAGCAGTAAAGAAAGGAGGTTAAAAAAATAAGAGAAAAGGAATGTGAGAAATGGGGAAGGGAGAGAGAGAGAAGATCTGAAAGTTCAACTCATGCTGACAGTGAGATTTTGCTTTAAGAAGGTAAGGAAATGATTTTGGGCTGAACAGGAATTGATAGTGGTAACTGTTGTGAGTGTGCTCATGTCACTGAGGATTGTAATAATCAGCCTGTGTTTAAAAAAAAAATTAAGTTTAACTGCAAAGTTAATTTAAGCTATGGACAGTTAGGAAAGCAAATTTATGATTTGGATTGAAAATTGACTAAACCAGAGAAAGCAAAAGGTGTTTGTGAAGGGAGCTGCATTGACAAGGCAAGGGGTCACTAGCGGGTTACCACAGAAATCAGTGCTGGGGCCATTGCTGCTTATAATTTTATATTAAGTAGTTATATAAAGCACCTGTTTTTCTCTGGCCGGAAGATTCTTCTTGTGCTCCTACTCACCGAAGTGATGAAGTGGGGGGAAGGAAAGGAGAAAGGCCGTTACCAGGAACTAGAGCTCCAGGCTTCGTTTAACGACTTCCAGACAAGCCCCCGGGATTCATTCAGCTAAATCAACCAGGTTCAAAATTTGCTTTCAGAGGCAGTGTGTGTTTTATTGATATCTCATTCTAAGTACTTGCAGTACCTATTATTCCTGTAGGTATGATAGGTACTTTCAATGTTAAAGG
Organism: Heptranchias perlo; assembly: GCF_035084215.1. Lineage (NCBI taxonomy): Eukaryota > Metazoa > Chordata > Chondrichthyes > Hexanchiformes > Hexanchidae > Heptranchias > Heptranchias perlo. Next base: position 67,488,048 of record NC_090331.1, on the reverse strand, counting down.
TGTAACATCGTGTGATATGCAACAGCTGTTATTTTATAGTTGATTTTAAGATCGTGCAGTAAACAACAACAACTTGCATTTACATAATACCTTTTAATGTAGTAAAACGTCCCAAGGCACTTCACAGGAGCGTTATCAAACAAAATTTGACACTGAGCCTCATGAGGTATTAGGACAGATGACCAAAAACTTGGTCAAAGAGGTAGGTTTTAAGGAGCGTCTTAAAGGAGGAGAGAGAGGCGAAGAGTTTAGGGAGGGAATTCCTGAGCTTAAGGCCTCGGCAGTTGAAGGCACAGCCACCAGTGGTGGAGCGATTAAAATCGGGGACGTGCAAGAGGCAAGAATTGGAGAAGCGCGGAGATCCAATCTGGCCGTTGTCCAGCACTTGTTTAAAATGCTTTCTGAGCTTTTTTTTTCACCTGCCAGTAAGTGACATTTCTAATAGCCAAAATAAGGGTTTATATGAAATTTTTAAAAATCAAATACATATTTAGGAATATCAGAATTAAATTTATCTTTTGTATCTGTTAATGCCTAATTAAAGTTTGAAGATGAAGGTATCAGCTTCTCCCAAAATCTTGGGCTTGGACTTGATATTCTTGCCCACAGCTGTGCCTGTTATTGTGCAGTCTGACAGCTAATGTCCTCGGATGTATCAGTACTGCTCAGTCAGCTGTGTTTGAGATATTTTTCTTCACCTTTTAGCACTTCCTGCCCAATTTCGTCAAATAATTTTGAAAAATAACAGGACAGATTTCAAATCCTTTACTGAGGTAAAATTTATATTCTGTTTTTTTTTTAAAAAAGGAGTGTGGTGTGTGTGTGTGTGTGTGTGAGTGAGAGGACAGAAAATTGAGTGTTCCAATCACATACCTATTCTAGCTTTTATTTTCTGTTCTGTAGACTTCAAAAAAATGTATTAAACTGAAAGAGGGAGAGAGAGAGACTGGAGTTGGAGAGAAAGAAAGAGTACTTTCTTCATTGAATACTATTTCAGTTTTTAAAAATAAAATGCCAGTTGACATTTCAAGCCAGCTAATTACCTCATCTGTGTTTTGACAGAAAAGACCATTGTTAATCCTGTTCACCTGTGAGATACTGATTTCTAACTCCGATGAGACACAGGAGAGAGAGAATGAAGGGCACAAATAGAGAAAGGCAGCTCTTTTTCTCATTTTAACTCTTTTTAAAAAAAAAAAAGAAAAACAAGTTGAATTCTGAAAGCAAACCAAGTCTCGGAGAGATCGGGAGGGGAGGGGGTGAAACTTGTTGAGGGGGTGGGGCTTCTGCCGTGTCATTGCCCACCCTTGGGGGAAGCAAGTGGGAATGGAGGAAAGTAGATGGCGGTTTAAGGGTGAGGTGAGTAACTGGAGCAAAGGGGCTGGGGATGATTGAATTGTTCAAAAAGGAAAATATAGAGGTAATGATAAAAATGACAGGGTAGGTAGGAAGGGGAATGTGAAAGGATAGTGGATATGATAGCTGTGAGGATGTGCGAGGGAAAACACGATTGGGAAATGCAGCCTGCTGTTTTTAGTGGCTGGTTTCCCTGCCACATCATGTCATATCACTATCACCATCACCTGAAAGGAAAGAGAAGAGAGGACAGAGATGAGCCAAAAGAGTTAAGGAGAGGGAAGCAGCAAATATGAGACAGATAGTATCCACAACACACAGAAATCAGACAGGTTATAGAATTAACATATTCTCCAACTTAACATGCAAAACCACAGGAGATTGACTGGTATACTATATAATTGCTGTTTTAGCAGCTAACATTATTTGACATTTGACATTAAGGGCATGATTTTGACCCCGAGCCAGGAAGGGGACGGAGGGTCAAATTGCGGACAGGAAACACGGAAGTTTTTTTTTGTTGGTTTGCTGTCCGACTGGCCGACCCAATTGACAGGCTGGTCTCAGTCGGATGGGAGAGCAGCCAGGGAGAGGACATGTCTTTGATTGTATGGGTGGGGGCACCAGTGGGCATGGGGGTTATGGGGGTGGAGTCAGTCATGGGGGGAGGGATCGGGGGTCAGTCACCGGGGGTGGGGGGAGAACAGGGACGGTATCTGGATCGGGGGTTATCGTGGGAGTCTGCGATCGGGGGTCCGCGATCATTGTGGGGTCGTTGCAGATAGGCTTGTTGGGCCTGGGGGAAGCATTCCTGCTCTTCCGGGCCCACAAGCTGTGCCAGAATGGGGCTTACCTGCAATTTTGGGCCTTTTTGCCTCCTTTCACGTGGCGTGAAGGAGAAGGCCTGAGAATCTCGACCCCCAGGGGTTGAAATTGCAAAATCTGCAAAAATGGAGGCCCGCAGCCTCTTTAAAAGGTTTCAGTCACCAACCTGCCTCCTGGGAGCATGATGAAAACTGGAAATGGGCAGGTCTGAAATGGTTGCTCCACCGGTCCCAACCCACCCATTTTTCAGTGTTAAAATCGTGCCCTAAAAATCTCCATCACGTCACTACTGCTCAGTTTAGCTGGTACTGCAGGTAAATGCTGATACTTTTATAATGCATTTTCTTAGAGATAGTAAGACATACTATCATGTCTAGCCAGAGGTTGAATACAAATCTCAGGAGGTGGTGATATGTTTGTTAAAGCACTGATATGGTTAAAGTGGTATACTGTGTACAGTTTTGTTGTACAGCAAGGATATCTGAGCATTGGAAGCAGTGCAAAAAAAAGGCAACCAAGCTGAAACCTAGCTTAAGGCATCAAAGCCATAAGGGGAAATGTTAAAGATCATAGGATTGTTCATGCAGGCGACGAGGAGGCTTAGATGAGATATTATTGAAGTACTGAGATTCTTAAAGGAATAGATAAACTGAACACAGATATAATGTTTGAGATTTCCACACCGTTCACCTGACGAAGGAGGAAGCCTCCGAAAGCTTGTGGAATTTAAAATAAATTTGTTGGACTATAACTTGGTGTTGTAAAATTGTTTACAATTGTCAACCCCAGTCCATCACCGGCATCTCCACATCACAACTCGAGAAGCAGAGAACATAAGCTCAGAGCTTTGAAACGACTTTAACTACTTCATACAAAGGTTGGTAAATGTGGAATGAACTGCCCAGGGTAGCAGAGTGCATGGGAAAACCTTGAGGGAGAATTGGATTGATATTTGAGGGAGTAGGCTATTTATTTTTTATTCTTTTGGGGGACATATTCTGATTGGAGGACATATTGTCGCAACTCGCTTTCACACTGGTAGTATCCGTAACCAGAATATACCAGTCGATTGGCTGGTTAGCCCTACGAGGCAGAAGGCTTTAAGGGATCCTAAAACCCATTGATGGCCGCGGGGTGGGGGAGTGCGGCGGGAGGGGGTGGGGGGGGTGCGGCGGGGGGGGCCCCACATTCACATCCATATCCACCAGATGCGAGTACCCTGCTGGATGTCAACCCAGAATTTAGAGCTGGAGCTCCAGTCTTCACTCGCCAGGCCTGCCTGGAGTGGGGCTTGAACTCTGAACTCTGAACTTACTAACCAAGGTAGGAATGCTAATCGCCAAGCCAAAGGCTTACTCCCAGTATGCGATTGAGATGTATTAATTTCTGGGATTGGTCAGATGGACTATAGTCTTTTCTGATCTTGTCCTTTCACACGTCACTGAGGAATGGGGATGGAGGGGGGAAGGAATGAGAGACCGTAAGCGAGGGAATGGGAGGTTTTGACGCAGCGAGTTGTTATGATCTGGAATGCACTGCCTGAAAGGGGGGTGGAAACAGATTCAATAGTAACTTTCAAAAGGGAATTGGATAAATACGTGGAAGGGAAAGAATATACAGGGCTATGGGGAAAGAGCAGGGGGGTGGGACTGATTGGATAGCTCTTTCAAAGAGCCGGCACAGGCACGATGGGCCAAATGATCGTCTCCTGTGCTGTACCAACTATGAGGGGGGGCCAGAATGACTGATTCGATGAGGGATATATTAAGAGAAAGGGAATATGAAAGTGAGGGGAGGAGAGAATTATATAGGGAAAAGGGAGGAATAATAGAATGTGTGAGGGAGAGGGAGAACTGAGACTACAAATTGAAGAAGCCAGTTGAATCAAAACATGTGAAAAGCCACTGAGTTAGATTTCAAAATTTCTTGCAGGGTTTACTTCTAATTACAGTGAGAATGAATGGGTCTGCTGTATAGCCTGTTCATTGCATATAAGTATCTGCGATAGGTGTATTCCTTTTGCTTTGCAATGCTTTCATTGTGCAATTTACATATCTGTAAGGTTATTCTTCATTATTCTTTATTTTGGTGGGAAAATTAAAATATTAAAAAATGGGCATGTTTCTGTATTTGCTATTGATGCTGATTCTAAAACAATTGTAACTGTTCCATACACCTGTGCTTTATGGCACACTTTTAATATTTTAATGACTGCATCATGTTACTTATACTGTACGTGGACTGTGTTGACCCTGAGGAGGCGATTGCCACTCAGTGAGTGCGAGTCTGTTCTTCCAGGTTTTCTTCAATTTTGAATACCTTGATCATTTCATTTGATATTCCTTTACGTCACTGGGGGCAAGTGTGCTCAAAACGCTAATTATTACTGCTGTCTAAAAGCTTTTAATACGCTTAGATCCTCACCACCAACTCTAGCTCAACACATTGTCGTGTAGACCACACCATAGGGCCTGCATTACACAAGTGTTGGCATTAGTCCCTTTCCCCATCACACCCACTTTTAGCTCATTCATGATTGTTGATAATGGTTTCCTGCTGCTGTCTTTTGCACTGACTGCTTCCTCTGAGAACGACGACGGCTGCGCTGGCAGATAATCTGGGCATCCTGTGAGTGCAGTCATCTTTTAAGGGTTGGGCTGTGCTTCAGTCATGACTAACTGTCCCCATTTCCTGTATAGACAAAAGAAATTCCTGCTGCACATTTGTTTTGGTGTGAGCTTGATGGTGCTTCTGCTGAAATCGCATAAGATGGTGAGAAATGTAAGAGATTTAATTTTTTTTCCAACAATAAGAGCAAAATCTTACAAGATTTTCAACTCAAGGGAGACAAACTTTGATATAACCTGATTGAATTGAGCACATTTAGATTTACTGATGATTTACGGCCAGTTTTTTGATTGGGTATGTCTGATAAACTGGTGTGTAGTCGGTGTAACCAATGGGAAATATGGATTGAGAACAGTTATGTCAGATCTCCTCCCATTTAGCCCTGCCCTTACTTTTCCAGTTGACTTTTTGAGTGGCACAGCCATTTTCCCAGTTGCAATATTTAAATAAGCCCCCAATGACATAATTTAGATATCCATGCAGTTTACTTTGACTTTATGACTCAGTTCCATTCCAATCATAAAATGGCCATTGATGGTTGCTGGGACTGAGATATCTGTGGAAATACATTTGAAGAAATCTATAAGAACATTTATTGCTGTATCTTGAGGCTCTCTTTCCATTTTTTTGTTGTTGATTTGTTTGATTCTTTTTTCTCTGAAAGTTGTTCAGGCGACTTTGAGCCGAGCGTTTTGGCATTCTTTTTTGGAACATCCACTCTATAGAACCATAGAAGTTTGCAGCACAGAAGGAGGGCGTGGGCCCATTTAAATTGATGAGCCATTGTCACTGATTCCCCAGCCATGTGAAACACTACTATGCCCTGAGAGGGGATGAAAGATCATACAAATCTAAAAAATGGCTCAGAAGCTGACACTTAGTTCCCCTCCACAGAAGCTGGTGTTGGATTTCATTTGTGCGTCATGGTGCGTGCACCTGCCTTCAGTCTGAGAATAACCTCTGATCACTGCATGGTGAAAACTGCACTCTTACCGTTTCCATCGATCTGCACCTGTGGTGTGCCTCGCCCTCTCTTCCTTACTCACTCAGCTGCTATTGGGTGCACCCAGGTACATCTCTTAAGGCACTTCAAAAATGAGAGGGGAAACAAAGGTATTGATGAAGCTGACAAGTGGGAAGTGTGATGATGCGCTTACACTTGGATTTAAAAGTGTGCATGGTATGGGAAAACTGCAGTTTTAAAGCTACAGCGGAAACTATTTTACAAGCTATTAGTGGATCTCCTATGGTGCTGCTCAGTGAAGAGCAAAACATGCTGTTGTTTATTGACACTGCAGGAAAATGATGATCAAAGGGAATTCCTTTTATGAGGTGCACCAGTGTAATGTTCTACAATAACAGATGCATTTTACCATATAATATACAATCCTGAAAAGAAAAGCATGTCTCAAAACACTTTACAGCCAATGGTACTTTTGAAGTGTAGTCACTGTTGTAATGCAGGAAACGTGGCAGCCAATTTGCCAGACAGCAAGGTCCCACAAGCAGCAATGTGATAATGACCAGCTAATCTGTTTTTAGGTGTTGTTGAGGGACAAATATTGGCCAGGACACCAGGGAGAACTCTTTCGCTCTTTGAAATAGTGCCATGGGATCTTTTACGTCCACCTAAGAGGGCAGACGAGTCCTCGGTTTAATGTCTCACTCGAAAGAAGGTACCTCCGACAGTGCAGTGGTCCCTCAGTACTGCACTGGAGCATCAGCCTTCATTTTGTGCTCAAGTCCCTGGAGTGGGACTTGAACCCATGACCTTATGACTCGGGTGAGGGTGCGACCACTGAGCCGTGGCTAATAATGCACAATTCTGCTGCTAAATGACAATGGTGAGTAGCTTAAGTGGGTCCTTTTAGGGTTAAAAGGTGCAATGGCTGTCTCTTCCTTGGTCAGCAAGAGGCTAATTGTTGCTTGACCGGTCCTTGAGGCAATTAAAGGTGAGACAGGCTTTCTTCAGACAATATGGCAGTAGTCTAACTTCCATGAAGTGTTTTTTTTAATCGAAGAGACATACTGATGAATCCCTTAACGTGCCTGTTTGATGTGTGTTTAATAGGTTACTCCCTATTTTGTAAATTTAATTGTAAATTATTTAATGTGTGATTTTGCATGTACTGGTCGTAAACTTGGAATACCCATCAGTCATTTGAATAGGATTAGGACCTGCTCAGTAGGAGGAAGTTAAAATGAGTAGTACCAACTTACAACCCAAGGCAAGACCTTTTGTGTTCCAAATGGTACTTTGTAATTGGGATGTGATTTATGGGTATGACTGATTGTCCACTTAAATACACTGAAGAGACTTGCTGCTAGTTAACATTGGCTTTAAGCAGACTTTACTTGTGGCTGAAGCAGCCCTCAAAAATATATTGGCTGATCTCCTGTGGTATTGATAATGGGGAGTTTGGAGTGCAGTTGCAGTGCTCAGTGTGATACCATTCTGGGCCAGGGTGTATGGCAGGGAGCCAGAGAATTGAGTGCAGTGGCAGGCGGTACAAGGGTGTTTGCAGAACTGTAAAATGAAAATCACTACAACTTGAGCGAAGTAGGACTCTTTATTAATGCCAGGGACATGGCAATGATAATGACAGCTATTGAGAATTTTTTCCCCCGGGATGTGGTTGAAAAAGGAGAAATCTTTTTTTTGTTTGTCCAATCATAAAATCAGGAAATGTCTCTTTAAAGCAACAGGTTCTTTTAATGATTGACATAAAGGCTGGCCATTCACAGAGTATTCCACACATCCAGTTTTTAATCTCCACCCTCTCTGCCTAGTACTATATTAGATTAAGGTCGAATCATAGAAAGGTTACAGTGCATGTGGAGGCCATTCGGCCCATCGAGTCCGCACCAGCTCTATACAGGAGCAATCCAGCTAGTCCCACTCCCCTGCCCTATTCCCGTAGCCCTGAATATTTTTTACTTTCAAGTACTTTTCCAGTTCCCTTTTGAAGGCCATGATTAATCTGCCTCCACCACCCCCTTGGGCAGTGCATTCCAGATCCTAACCACTCGCTGTGTTAAAAAAAAGTTTTTCCTCATGTCGCCTTTGGTTCTGTTGCCAATCGCCTTAAACCTATGCCCTCTGGTTCTTGATCCTTCTGCCAATGGGAATAGCTACTCTCTATCTACTCTGTCTGGACCCTTCATGATTTTGAATACCTCTATCAAATCTCCTCGCAACCGTCTCTGTTCCAAGGAGAACAACCCCAGCTTCTCCAGTCTATCCATGTAACTAAAGTCCCTCATCCCTGGAATCATTCTAGTAAATCTTTTCTGCACCCTCTCTTCGGCCTTCACGTCTTTCCTAAAGTGCAGTGCCCAGAACTGGACACACTACTCCAGTTGTTTTATAAAGGTTCATCATGACTTCCATACTTGTGTACTCTATGCCTCCATTTATAAAGCCCAGAATCCCATCTGCTTTTTAACCGCTTTCTCAACCTTCCCTGTCACCTTCAACGATCTGTGCACATATGCCCCCAGATCTCTCGTTCCTGTATCCCTTTTAGAATTGTGCCCTCCAGTTTATATTGCCTCTCCTCATTCTTCCTACCAAAATGTATCACTTTGCATTTTTCTGCATTAAATTTCATCTGCCACATGTCCGCCCATGCCATCAGCCTGTCTGTATCCTCTTGAAGTCTATCACTATCCTCCTCACTGTTCAATACCCTTCCAAGTTTCGTGTCCTCTGCTAATTTTTAAATTATGCCCTGTACACCCACGTCCAAGTCATTAATATATATCAAGAAAAGCAGTAGTCCCAGCACCGACCCCTGGGGAACACCACTGTACACCTCCCTCCAGTCCGGAAAAAGACATTCACCACTACTCTCTGTTTCCTGTCACTTAGCCAATTCTGTATCCGTGTTGCTGCTGCCCCCTTTTTTCATGGGCCGCAATCTTGATGACAAGCCTACCATGCGGTACTTTATGAAATGCTTTTTGAAAGTCCACATCAACTGCATTGCCCTCATCTACCCTCTCTGTTACCTCATCAACAAACTCAGTCAAGTTAGTTAAACACGATTTGCCTTTAACAAATCCGTGCTGACTCTTAATTCTGTCCAGGATTATCGTTTCTAAAGGTTTCCCCACCACCAAGGTTAAACTGACTGGCCTATAGTTGCTGGGTTTATCCTTGCACCCTTTTTTGAACAAGGGTGTAGCATTTGCAGTTCTCCAGTCCTCAGGCACCACCTCCATATCTATGGATGTTTGGAAGATTATGGCCAGTACCTCCGCAATTTCCACCCTTACTTCCCTCAGCAACCAAGGATGCATCCCATCGGGACCGGGTGTCTTATCTACTTGAAGTACAGCTAGCCTTTCAAATACCTCTTCTTTATCAATTTTTAGCCCATCCAGAATCTTAACTATATCTTTTACTGAGATTCTGGCAGCATCTTCTTCCTTGGTAAAGACAGATGCAAAGTACTTAGTACCTCGGCCATGCCCTCTGCCTCCATGAGTAGATCTCCTTTATGGTCCCGAATCGGCCTCATCCCTCCTCTTACTACCCGTTAACTATTTATATGCCTGTAGAAAACTTGGCAGCTTTAAGCTACATTCTGAGAATTGTCTATTAGGCTGACATGCACACAGTGACAAATCTGTGAGCTACACTCTCCCATTGTGAGCTGCACAGAACGGCGCTGGTACACTCTGGCAGCCTTTCAAGTATTGTGTTTCTGTGGGATCTTTGCTGATCTATATGTCAGCGACTCCATATATTTAGCTGCCTTTTTGAGTCAAAAGGAGGAGTGTGTGATGCCTGATTCTTTTTCTTGGGGGTGGGGGTGAGTAGACAAATTTAATATGCCACCTATTTGCAAGACTTTTAGTTTACTATGTTTCTTTCCTGATCCTGCTCTTCTTTCTCCAGAACCAGACAGAGATACCCAAAAGATCCTGTTGAGGTAGAACTCAATTACAATGGCCTTGACTAACACTCTCAGATGGCAGATGGGTGGAGCTTTAAGAAAGTATAAATAGCTGCAGTCGTGAAACCTAAGGGACACCATGAAATTGCTGGGTTAACATGCAGTTGGAAGATATAGCTAACAAGATTATTCCCTTTTAAGGAACAGGAACATCCATGGTTGGATAGGCCAACAATCCAGCTTCCATTTTATATCCTGCAGCAATGTAGTTCCAGCACCAATATTGCATTTTGAGGCACGGACCTCATTAACAATTTTGTTTTAGGTGTTAAACTTAGCATATGCCGATTGCACAGACACTCAACACCACAGGCATTCACTCACCATACACTGCCAAGAACTAACCTGGCTTCATTGCATTTGCAGTTTATTTTATTGCTACTTGTGGTGATCTAACTTTCTGGTTAGGCAATCAAATCTTAAGTCCACTGACCTTGAGGAATAGTAATAGCAAACAGGTGCTGTGAGGAACTGGTGAACTTGCATATTGGGCTTTTCCACCACTACCTCCTTTTGTAAACCCACTGCAGAATAGAATGCTGGTAGTAGGATGCTCTTGGAAAAGAGCTTACCTGACAAAATATTCCTTTGTTATGCTGCACTACATGCAGGTGTGTGAAAGAATGAGTGAGTGAGGAGATACATAAAGGGCAAAAGGGTAACTAGGGAGAGAGTAGGGCCTCTTAAGGATCAACAAGGTCATCTATGTGCGGAACCACAAGAAATGGGTGAGATCCTGAATGAATATTTCACATCGGTATTTACGGTTGAGAAAGGCATGGATGTTAGGGAACTTGGGGAAATAAATAGTGATGTGTTGAGGAGTGTACATATTACAGAGAGGGAGGTGCTGGAAGTCTTAACGCGCATCAAGGTAGATAAATCTCCGGGACCTGATGAAATGTATCCCAGGACGTTATGGGAGGTTAGGGAGGAAATTGCGGGTCCCCTAGCAAAGATATTTGAATCATCGACAGCTACAGGTGAGGTGCCTGAAGATTGGAGGGTAGCAAATGTTGTGCCTTTGTTTAAGAAGGGCGGCAGGGAAAAGCCTGGGAACTACAGACCGGTGAGCCTGACATCTGTAGTGGGTAAGTTGTTAGAGGGTATTCTGAGAGACAGGATCTACAGGCATTTGGAGAGGCAGGGACTGATTAGGAACAGTCAGCATGGTTTTGTGAGAGGAAAATCATGTCTCACGAATTTGATTGAGTTTTTTGAAGGGGTAACCAAGAAGATAGATGAGGGCTGTGCAGTAGACGTGGTCTACATGGACTTCAGCAAAGCATTTGACAAGGTACCGCATGGTAGGTTGTTACATAAGGTTAAATCTCATGGGATCCAAGGTGAGGTAGCCAATTGGATACAAAATTGGCTTGACGACAGAAGACAGAGGGTGGTTGTAGAGGGTTGTTTTTCAAACTGGATGCCTGTGTCCAGCGGTGTGCCTCAGGGATCGGTGCTGGGTCCGCTGTTATTTGTTATTTATATTAATGATTTGGATGAGAATTTAGGAGGCATGGTTAGTAAGTTTGCAGATGACACCAAGATTGGTGGCATTGTGGACAGTGAAGAAGGTTATCTAGGATTGCAACGGGATCTTGATCAATTGGGCCAGTGGGCCGATGAATGGCAGATGGAGTTTAATTTAGATAAATGTGAGGTGATGCATTTTGGTAGATCGAATCGGGCCAGGACCTACTCCGTTAATGGTAGGGCGTTGGGGAGAGTTATAGAACAAAGAGATCTCGGAGTACAGATTCATAGCTCCTTGAAAGTGGAGTCACAGGTGGATAGGGTGGTGAAGAAGGCATTCGGCATGCTTGGTTTCATTGGTCAGAACATTGAATGCAGGAGTTGGGATGTCTTGTTGAAGTTGTACAGGGCATTGGTGAGGCCACACTTGGAGTACTGTGTACAGTTCTGGTCACCCTATTATAGAAAGGATATTATTAAACTAGAAAGAGTGCAGAAAAGATTTACTAGGATGCTACAGGGACTTGATGGTTTGACTTACAGGGAGAGGTTAGACAGACTGGGACTTTTTTCCCTGGAGAGTAGGAGGTTAAGGGGTGATCTTATAGAAGTCTATAAAATAATGAGGGGCATAGATAAGGTAGATAGTCAAAATCTTTTCCCAAAGGTAGGGGAGTCTATAACGAGGGGGCATAGATTTAAGGTGAGAGGGGAGAGATACAAAAGGGTCCAGAGGGGCAACTTTTTCACTCAAAGGGTGGTGAGTGTCTGGAACGAGCTGCCAGAGGCAATAGTAGAGGCGGGTACAATTTTGTCTTTTAAAAAGCATTTGGACAGTTACATGGGTAAGATGGGTATAGAGGGATATGGGCCAAGTGCAGGCAATTGGGACTAGCTTAGTGGTATAAACTGGGCGACATGGACATGTTGGGCCGAAGGGCCTGTTTCCATGTTGTAACTTCTATGATTCTATGATTCTATAACAAATGAAAAATAAAGGATGACACTAACCAATATCTCATTCTCCCACACTCCCTCTTGCCTCCACAAGCAGAATCTCCAGGGGCATATGTTGTATGTTAAGTGAACTGCCGCCTGTTATATGTGGTGTCTTCTGCAAGCAGATATGAAAGAGGCATATTTTAGAAAGATTAATCTGTGGCCACTTGATGTGAGTGTGAGCATGCAGCATGCAGGCACCTTGTGTTGGCTGTCTGCTTGGTTTTTGTTGCTTGTCACGTTTAATGTTTTGTTGCTTGTCACGTTTAATGCTCCACTTTTCCAGCTTCCACCCTAACCACGTCAAAGAGGCCATCCCCTATGGACAGGCCCTGCGAATACACAGGGTCTGCTCAGACGAGGAGGAACGCGATGGACACCTACAGACGCTGAAAGACGCTCTGGTAAGAACGGGATATGATGCTCGACTCATCGATCGACAGTTCCGACGGGCCACAGCGAAAAATCGCGTAGACCTCCTCAGAAGACTAACACGGGACGCAACCAACAGAGTACCCTTTGTCGTCCAGTACTTCCCCGGAGCGGAGAAACTACGCCATGTTCTCCGCAGCCTTCAACATGTCATCAATGACGACGAACACCTCGCTATGGCCATCCCCACACCTCCACTACTCGCCTTTAAACAGCCACCCAACCTCAAACAGACCATCGTTCGCAGCAAATTACCTAGCTTTCAAGAGAACAGCGTCCACGACACCACACAACCCTGCCACGGTAACCTCTGCAAGACATGCCAGATCATCGACACAGATACCACCATCACACGAGAGGACACCACCCACCAGGTGCATGGTTCATACTCCTGTGACTCGGCCAACGTTGTCTACCTCATACGTTGCAGGAAAGGATGCCCCAGAGCATGGTACATTGGCGAGACCATGCAGACGCTGCGACAATGGATGAACGGACACCGCGCAACAATCGCCAAACAGGAGGGTTCTCTCCCTTTCGGGGAACACTTCAGCAGTCATGGACATTCAGCCACCGACCTTCGGGTAAGCATACTCCAAGGCGGCCTTCGAGACACACGACAACGCAAAATCGTTGAGCAGAAATTGATAGCCAAGTTCTGCACCCATGAGGATGGCCTCAACCGGGATCTTGGGTTCATGTCACACTACACGTAACCCCACCAGCGAACAAATGTTATCTGTTTTTAATATAACGGGTCATTGACTGTCTTCCTTCTCTCTCTCTCTCTCTCTCTCTCTCTCTCTCTTTTTTGGGGGGTTTGTATATTCGGTGGCCTTTTTAGGTGACACCTTTCTGTCTGCTCACTGTGATTGCCTTGGCAACGGGCAGTAATCACCAGGCATTGTTCTGTGATTTTAAAATGCGAAGGATTCGAAAATCTCATTTCCACACCGTTCACCTGACGAAGGAGGAAGCCTCCGAAAGCTTGTGGAATTTAAAATAAATTTGTTGGACTATAACTTGGTGTTGTAAAATTGTTTACAAACGTTTAATGAGCTTATAGGGCATTGACATGGCAGTGCCCTGGTAAAATATGGACATGCCTCATATATTTGGAAAGTACAGTTACCAGGATGTCCATTCTCCTTTGTGATGCTGCCCCAAACTTAAACTGAAGTGCTGTTAAGATACCTTGTAAACGAGCATCATAAAATTATATAAATAAGAGCAGAACTTACCTTGGTAACCTTTTCTGAAACCAACAAGTTTCTTGCTCATGTGCTTCTAGGTTCGGTGCACAAGTGAGAGAGCGCTCACAGTTTCAGCTTTCTCTCCCCAGCTGCCCTTTGGTAGAGGATGGTCCTGAGCTTCAAAAAAGCACACTTTTTATGACTCGACTTTGTCCATCAGCACATCCAAAACCACTTCATTAAATGGAGCTGTTCTGCTATATAAGCTTGCTTCAGCCTTCTTTTCCTCCTCCTTCAGGAGCATAACAATTCTTTTTAATAGCTGCTGGTGTTGGATAACCTGCCTCTTGACCCAGGGGCTCTCCCAGTGCCTCATGCACTTGTGCTGGGCATGGTGCAATTTTATGCGGATAAATTAACCTCGGGCTACAGCACAAAGTCAGCCACCCTCCACGTACGCAGCAATCAAAGACACTGCAACGGGAGTGCGTTATCGGCCCCTGTCGTTAAAATGTAAATGTTAACCTTGCAAGGTGCTCACATAGGAACAAGTGAGGTGGCTGACTTGTCATGTGCGATTGGGAAATCTAACTGTAGCAATTATTAAAACAGCTCCTACTCTCAGCTAAAAGGTAAGTTTCCAACCTCGTACAGGACCAGACAAACAAGGAGCTGGCTGTCCTTAAATCTGCAATTCTTGAAAAAATTCTCTCTGTCTTTCTTACAGTCACATGCTCACTGATATTTATGATCTCTCTGCAGCAGAAATGCTTTTTCATAAATTTTAGATGATGTAAATGGAGTAAAATGCTAAGTGCTGCAGCTACACAATTGGGACCCAATGCTTTTTTTCTCTTGGCTATCTTGGATTGATCAGTCAGCTTTAAATTACAAGTTCAATTGGAAGTTTGCTTATGGATCTAGTTTGAGATGGGCAGGGGTCAGGTGTCTATTTTGATGGCTGGGAAGAAGCATGTGCTTGGGTGGTTATAATAGACCAGTTGTGACCACCCTTCCCTATAAGGAAAGATGTATTATTTTCTTTCATCCCAAGCACTGTTTCCATGTCAGCTCTCCTTCCAGCAGAAATATTTTGTTAACACCATGGTTGTTGGGTTTATGCTCCAGGCAATGTGAGTTGACCGGTTTAAATTTTTTTTTTCCATTTGGTTTGTGTCCTACAGTGTGATGCCCACCATTGTCAGCATTGTCAATTGCCGGGCTTGGTATTTTTCTTTTGGCCTTGGGAGCCAGATCCAGATGTTCCTTGCTCTCAGGATGTAAGAAAGCTCATTTAGAATAATTGTACAACCTAGGACTTGTTTGTCTCATTCATATATCATTGCTAATTCCAACAGTGAGAGAACTTGGGCAGGTCTGTGTGAACTAGGGGTGTAGTGGGAGGACTGCGTGGAGGTCCAAAATGTAGCCAGCAGATGTTGCATTTTCAGAGTAGAGTGGGAGGACTCGTAGCTGGGAAGGCGCAGTTGTACAAAGCAAACTTCAGGAAAGGAGCAAAACTCAAGCACCAGGCCCCTGACAGTTTATGACTATGAGGCCCAAACTTATTGGCAGACTTCCAACAAGACATAGAGGGGGCAAAATTGGACTGTGTAGCGCCCATTGAGTAGGCGCTAGTGGACACCTAAGCCCCGAAAATGGCGTCCAAGATGCATGCGCATACTTCCGACATCAAGCGCGCAGGACACCATCTTGGTAAAGGCGTTTGCGCACGCGCACCTAACGACCGCCGGCAGCATGTACAGTAGGGAGATTATCACGTGAATCAGTGTGCAATGCTGATTTGAAGCAGCCGGTGAAATTTTGGACCATCACGCTTCAGCCAGTGCACTGCCTTAACATCGCACAGCTGAACAGGACCCCCCACCAGCGCTATTTAAAGGAATCATGCTGGAGTTACAGGTTAGTTGCTGGATTAGTTATTCTGGCTGCTGGTACAATTGTATGTGTTTGTGGAAGTTTCTTACACTTGGATAAAGTTGCAATATTCTGTCGAGAGTCGTCTTGCTGTATTGTTAGTGGCATTTAAAATATTGTGCTGATAAAAGTTGCTTCCAGACATGGGTGGCCAGCTGGGGCTTCCTCTGGGAATTGAACATGACTGGGAGAATGAAGAGAGGCCACACAGAGCAGTACAAGCCGCCGGAGGAGGAGGAGGAGGAGGAGGAGGCAGCGGCGCAGGGCACTCAACAGGAGGCCATATCCAATGAGGGTCTTCAGGGACCAATTTTCTTACCTCAACTTCAGCGACGACCAGTGCATCAGACAGCTGCGGTTCCCTAAGAGGATGTGATTGAAATTTGTCAACTGCTGCAGCCTCAATGCAGGACAAGGACAACATTGCCTGTGGCTGTCAGGGTAATCGTGGTGCTTAATTTTTAAGGCTCTGGCTCTTTTCAGGCTGCTGTCGGAGATATAAGCAACATCTTGCAGTTTGCAATGCACTGCTGTATAAGGGAGGCCGCTTAGGCTCTGTACGCACTCCGAAATAGATTCATTTCATTCCCTTTTGCCAGAGACAAGCAGCGGGAGCAAGCACGAGGGTTTGCTCGCATTGCAGGCTTCCCCATGGTGCGGGGTGCCATTGACTGCATGCATATTGCCATGCCTGCTCCACATCTGAACTCGGCCATATTTGTGAACAGAAAGGGATTCCGCTCCCTCATTATGTAGCTGGTGTGCGACAACATGCAGCGCATCATGCAGGTCAATGCCCGCTACCCTGGCAGCAGTCACGATTCCTTCATTATGCAGCAGTCCAACGTGCTACCTATATTTCAACCAGTACGGCAAGTCAAAGGCCGGCTACTGGGCGACGAGGGTTATCCCCTCATAAAATGGCTCACGACTCTGGTCCGGAATCCACGCACACGTGCACAGCCCTTCTCGAGGGCAATTAGGGATGGGCAATAAATGCTGGCCTCGCCAGCGACGCCCACATCCCGTGAACGAATAAAAAAAAAATGAGAGCCATACTACCACATGGAACATCATAGAGCACACCATGGGCATCCTCAAGCAATGCTTCCGCTGCCTGGACTGCTGTGGAGGAGCCCTGCAGTACTCAGCTGAGCAGATACCATGATTTGACGTATGTTGCATGCTGCATGCTGCACAACCTCGCCATTATGAGGGAGCAGCCCTTGCCACTGCCTATCGGATGAGAACCTGAGCAACAGGCGGAGGAGGAAATGGAGGAGGCAGTGGAGGAAGAGGCAGGGACGCAACAAGGTCGACAGGCCCTGTCTGCCAGGGCGCTGCGTGATCAGATTATTAATGAGCGATACCAGTAACCTCAACGACACCTCCCCATTCACCAATAATCCCACACTCCTTACCTTTCATCTAACACATGACCATCAAATCGTCCCCTTATGATTACACATTGCTTCCTCCCTCAGCTCATCGCAGAAATGAAAACCACCATCAAATGCAAATTCAAAACCACATTTATGGATTTATACATGAAACAATTCAAACAAACTGATACTATTCACCCTTGTGCAGTCCCTTAATGCCTGTTGTTCATGTGCCTTTACCTTTCCTAGTGCTCCTACGAGGTGCATGCCCAACGGCTGTAGCATGGGAGGTGGGAGGCTGCTGACCTTCAATTGAGGAGCGTGCAGGTGGCCTTGGAGGACGATCTCGAGCAGCTGTGGGCTGGGAGGGCCCGGCTTCAGATTTCACCATCTCGGCCTGGGCTGCAGCAGTCTGGCCTGGCAGGCTGACCGGTAACAGCAAGGGCACTGGCGGAGTGGCAGGGATTGGAGCAGGAATGCTGTCATCCTGAGAGAGGACAACAGGTTCATCTTCCATGACACCACTGCCACTCTCCCGGGGCTGCACCTCAGCAATCCTGGTGATCTGCTGGAGAACAGATTGCTGAGCTGATGTGACGCCCTGGAAGCCCCTTTCCATAGTGGTCCCCAGAGCCACGACAGCAGCAGTCTGAGCTCCCAAAGCAGCAGCCTGAGCTTCAAATGCAGCAGTCAGACCTTGGATGACAGCTATTTGTGCTTCAGTGGACATTGGTCATCAGATGCTGCATTATGGTGGGTTCCACAGGTGTGCTGATGGAGGTGACCACCTGTTCCATGTGGGAAAGGATGGGCTTCAAGCTCTGCGCAAAGTCCTGTGCCAAGTTGGAGTTGGACTCCTCTGTGTCCCTTGACATTGTGCGCAGGCTTTTTGGCAGGCTTTCCAGAGCACCAAGAATCTCAAAGGTTACAGTGCAAAAGGGGGCCATTCGGCCCATCGAGTCCATGACTGTTGTATGCACGAGCAATCCAGTTAGTTCCACTTCCCCACCCTATTCCCGAAGCCCTGCACATTTTTTCCTTTCAAGTACTTATCCAGTTCCCTTATGAAAGCCTCAGTTGGATCTGCCTCCACCACCCCGCCTGGCAGTGCATTCCAGATCCTAACCACTCGCTGTATAAAAAAAAGTTTTTCCTCATGTCACCTTAAATCTATGTCCTCTGGTTCTTGACCTTTCTGCCAATGGGAACAGTTTCTCTCTATCGATTCTGTCTAGACCCTTTATGATTTTAAATACCTCCATCAAATCTCCTTTCAACCTTCTCTGTTCCAAGGAGAACAACCCCAGCTTCTCCAGTTTATCCACGTAATTAAAGTCCCTCATCTCTGGAATCATTCTCGTAAATCTTTTCTGCACCCTCTCTAAGGCCTTCACATCTTTCTTAAGGTGCAGTGCCCAGAACTGGGGACAATACTCCAGTTGTTTTAGAGAGGTTCATCATGACTGCCTTACTTTTGTACTCTCTGCCTCTATTTATAAAGCCCAAGATCCCGTATGTTTTTTTAACCGCTTTCTCAACCTGCTGTGCCACCTTCATTGATTTGTACGCATATACCCCCAGATCTCTCTGTTCCTGTATCCCTTTTAGAATTGTGCCCTGTAGTTTATATTGCCTCTCCTCATTCTCCCTACCGCCCATTTCACCAGCCTGTCTATATCCTCTTGAAGTCTATCACTCTCCTCCTCACTGTTCACTGCACTTCCAAGTTTTGTATCATCTGCAAATTTTGAAATTGTGCCCTGTGAACCCAAATCCAAGACACTAATATATATCAAGAAAAGCAGTGGTCTTGGTACTGACCCCTGGGGAACACCACTGTGCACCTCCCTCCAGTCTGAAAAAACAACCATTCACCACTATCTGCTTCCTGTTACTTAGCCAATTTTGTATCCATGCTTTTTAAAAATGGTATTCATGGGATGTGAACGTCGTTGGCAAGGTCAGCATTTATTGCCCATCCCTAATTGCCCTTGAGAAGGTGGTGGTGAGCCGCCTTCTTGAACTGCTGCAGTCCATGTGGTGAAGGTTCTCCCACAGTGCTGTTAAGTAGGGAGTTCCAGGATTTTGACACAAACGATGAAGGAATGGCGATATATTTCCAAGTCATGATGGTGTGTGACTTGGAGGGGAATGTGCAGGTGGTGTTGTTCCAATGTGCCTGCTGCCCTTGTTCTTCTAGGTGGTAGAGGTCGCGGGTTTGGGAGGTGCAGTCAGTGAAGCCTTGGCAAGTTGCTGAAGTGCATCCTGTGGATGGTACACACTGCAGCCACGGTGCGCCGGTGGTGAAGGGAGTGAATGTTTAGGGTGGTGGATGGGGTGCCAATCAAGCGGGCTGCTTTGTCCTGGATGGCGTCGAGCTTCTTGAGTGTTGTTGGAGCAGCACTCATCCAGACAAGTGGAGAGTATTCCATCACACTCCTGACTTGTACCTTGTAGATGGTGGAAAGGTTTTGGGGAGTCAGGAGGTGAGTCATTCGCTGCAGAATACCCAGCCTCTGACCTGCTCTTGTAGCCACAGTATTTATGTGGCTGGTCCAGTTAAGTTTCTGGTCAATGGTGACCCCCAGGATGTTGATGGTGGGGGATTCGGCGATGGTAATGCCGTTGAATGTCAAGAGGAGGTGCTTAGACTCTCTCTTGTTGGAGATGGTCATTGCCTGGCACTTGTCTGGTGCGAATGTTACTGGCACTGATCAGCCCAAGCCCGGATGTTTTCCAGGTCTTGCTGCATGCGGGCACGGACTGCTTCATTATCTGAGGGGTTTGGAGTGTGCCAGATGTGCACTGGAAAGAAAAGCAAGAACGTGCCTATATACAGCACCTCTCGTGCCTCACAGCCAGTAAATTACTTTGAAAATGTAGTCACTCTTGTGTATGCAAACATGGCAGTTAATTTGTACACAGCAAGGTCCTATAAACAGCAATGAGATAAATGAGCAGTTGATTTCTTTTTAGTGGTGTTGATTGAGGTATAAATATTGACTATCCTCCAGTGCCTCTGTGTTGCCAGACTGCATACCTGACATCCATTCTGGGATGAGCCACAATTTCCTCCAGTTGAATATTGGGAAGACTGAAGCAATTGTATTCGGACCCCACCACAAACTCTCTATCCTTGCCACTGATTCCATCCTCCTCCCCGGCCATTGTCTCAAGCTGAACCAGACTGTTTACAATCGCGCTGTCCAATTCAACCCTGAACTGAGCTTCCAATCCCATATCATATTCATCACAAAGACTACCTATATACACCTCCAAAACATCACCCACCTCTGCCCCAACTGTAGCCTATTTCCTGCTGAAACTCTCATCCTTGCCTTTATCACCTCCAGTTGTCACTGGGTTAAAATCCTGGAACTCCCTACCTAACAGCATTGTGGGAGCAACTTCACCATATGAACTTTAATTGTCCAAGAGGAAGTCCCACCACTACCACCCCAGGGCAAATAGGAAAGTGCAATAAATGCTGGCCTTGCCAGTGACGCCCACACCGAAAGAATGGATTTTAAAAAAAATGCTCTCCTAGTGGCCTCCCATCCTCCAGCCTCTGTAAACTTCACCTCATCCAAAACCCTGCTGCCTATATTCTAATGTCTCCTTCTTTGTGTCGGCATCCATTTTTGTCTGATTATGCCTCTGTGAAGCACTTTGGGACATTTTCCTACGTTGAAGTCGCTAAATAAATGTATGTTGTTGTCTCCTAGGACATTAGGAGAACTCTCCTGCTTCTCTTTTACGTCCACCTGAATAGGCTGAGGAGATCTCAGTTTAACATCTCTTCTGAAGGGCGGCACCTCTGAAAGTGCAGCACTCCCTCAGTGCTGTACAGAAGTGTCAACCTCAATTATGTGCTCAAGTCCTGGAGTGGGAAACTTTATAAAGATTTAATTAAATGGATAATCACAGTGATGGCAGGGCCTGACTTAATTAATGCAACAGTTTGTCAGTGAAACTAATGTTGACGTGATCTTGGATCTGTTGTGATTTTGAAGTAACTCACACTGCAGTAACTAGCTCTTTTTTCCAGCCAGGAAGTTGGAGGTAAAACTTGCAGTTGTGAATGTGCATGCACTGCTGCTGTTCTACCCAGTTGGGTCTCTGATAGCTTACTGACTATTGTATGTATGGAAAAAATGATTGTTGTTTTGCTCTTGTGTACAGTGTTGACATTAACTTAACTCAATGTTAACCATTTCACTAACTGACTCCTGAAAGCTTGTAGATCACTTGAGTCTACATTTCCGCCTGCACTGCCATCTTGATTTTGTTAATTGAAACAAATGAATTCAGTAAGATTTTTTTGCCGATAAAAGGGGATGGAAAGTAACTGTTAGACAGAAGCAACATTCAGAGACTGTTTTAGAACACGCAGAACCTAGTCCTAATGTTCAATCTACCAAAAATGTATGGCGGCTTCTTCCTTTACTGAAGGGTGGCCTTCAGCCACACGTACTCATGCAATTCCTGCAGCAGGATCTTCAACCTATCAGCATCAAAGTGGCAGTGTTGCCCACATGTGCTGGAAGTCCTTCATCCCGAGTAGAAAAGGCCACGAGCACATGAAAAATTGTCCCAGAGAGCTTGACCCATAGCGTACTTACGTGAGTAGTGTAAAATCTGGTGAGGTAGCATCTTCCTTCTCTCATTCTAAAAATGTGGCCAATATGGATTACAGCATAATGAAGGCATTATGGCTGCTTCCCAGATAATGGCCAATGAGATAAAAACCATTGTTCTATTGTAAGATACCACTTGAACATTACTTGAGTGCAAACCTTCTCTATTCAAGTATGCTGTGGGGTTGCTATGAGGGGTCCTGCTGCCCACAAGTGCCATCATCACTGCCTTGCACTTGAGGGACCCTTGTCATTTAGTGAAAGCTCTGTGCCCTGTACAGTTGATGATGCTTCTCCACAAGGAAAGTGATGAAGATGTTGCTCTTTGCAAACATAGCATTTGTCACCAACTTGATATATGATCAAATTAAAAAGTTTAAGACTATAACTTGCTTGGTGCAATGTTATTATATGTTATTAGCTCTGCATTGCTCTCTGGCCAGGCAAAGCAGAGCTCTGTGCATTATGTTTAAGCATGTGTGGCCAGAGCTCGACTCAACAGTATATTAACTACTCGCTGCATTTTTAGTGTTGGGGAAGAGGTGACAGCACAGTTTGCTTTTTGGGAACTATTAAAACTTTTTAATGTTATCAAACAGGCCACTGATGTGAAGCTTATGCTTATTGAGGTTGCTTACTGAAAGTAAGATTGTTGATGGCTGTAGGAAACTGCTGATTCTTATGTCATGAGTCAGTTAGGCAATGCGATGAAATTTTCAGTGTGAAGTCTACAAGTGATACTTTCATGATATGAATGACAGTCTTGTGTTCCAGATAGATGAAAACATTTACCGAACAAATTTAGTGTCCCCTTCATTAAAAAGAACTGCATCGTTCAATTTATGGTATTTACAATAAAATCTCACAATTTTAACGCTAAAAAGGTAAGGAGTTGTGATTTGTGTATGTTCCCTAGAAATATACCAAATGTTAGCGAGCTAGAATGTTGTAAGCCTATGTGTGGAGCTTCTAAAAGCAGTGCATGTTAAACTTGTATCGAACCTTGCTTAGACCACACTTGAGTACTGTGCACAGTTCTGGTCTCCATTTGGAAAAAGGACATGGAGGCATTGCAAAAAAGATTCACAACGATGATACTAGGACTGAGAGGATATACTTATCAGGAAAGGCTGAACAGGCTGGGACTCTTTTCTCTAGAAAAGAGAGCCTTATCAGGGTGACCTGATAAGGGTCTTTAAGACAATGAAAGGGTTTGACAGGGTAGGTGTAGAGAAAATGTTTCCACTTGTGGGGAGTCCAGAACTAGAGGTCATAAAAATAACAGTCACTAATAAATCCAATAGGGATTTCAGGAGAAACTTCTTTACCCAAAGAGTAGTTAGAATGTGGAATGCGCTACCACAAGGTGTAGTTGAGGCAAATAGTATAGATGCATTTAAAGGGAAGCTAGATAAGCACACGTGGGAGAAAGGAATAGAAGGGTATGTTGATAGCGCTAGATGAAGTAGGGAGCGAGGAGGCTCGTGTGGAGCATTAATATCAGCATAGACCAGTTTGGCCTGTTTCTGTGCTGTAGACTCGATGCATGTGAGGGCTGACATTGTCAATTTCTGACCTAAAATACTAAATGGGTGGATCACTAAGTAGGTTGGTCACTAAGTAGGGCTGCTGTTGCTCAGTATGAATCAAGTAATGCAGCGGCTTCTTTTGCTGACTGTGTAGATCTCGACCTAATTTAGAAATTGCATGGTCTCTGTAGAACTTCATGGACATCAAGCCCGCAGCATAAAAAGCTGAATACAACCTTGGATTTCAACAATCCCCATGGTTATTTTTAATTAACTTGACATCTGTATAAGTATGTGTTTGTAAAAAATATTTTTCCCGTCACACACAGTAAACACCAAGCAAGCGAACGTTTGTGCGATCCATATGTGTGCAGTATTTACTATGATAACATTTTCAAAGGAGTATTTACAGTGAATGTGTTTTACAGTTCTAGTGTACGTGCAAGAGATGTGAGTATCTGAGAAAACTGTGGGGTTCATTGGAATGAAGTTGTCTTCTTAAAACATTAATGCTGCTTGTTTTTGTGTGTGTGTGTGGGGGCGCGTGGCGGTGGGGTGAGGTTAGGATAGAATGTAAATATGGCTCAAGAGGCTGTCCTTTGTATAGAGAATAATAGTGATTCAGATGTCATTGTGTACTAGAAAGACAAAGTTGAAGTGGTTTATTTGAACCATAAAATTAGCTTACTAGCTGATGAACATTTCTGGTATTTGTTGTTTTTTAAATAATGTATGCTATCTGTTGCTTTAATTGCTTTATCAGTAGCATCCACCATTGTGGAAAACTGTTGTTGATGTGGAACTTGCTGAGTTTGGAATTGTGTGGTGTATCCCATATTCAGTGACTCTGTGTATTGTACACTGTGCTGTCTCACTGTAAGGATACATTTAATTGTGCACTTTTAATATAAATAAGTAAACTGGGCAAACCCAAGGCCTGATTTTTCCAATGGTTCTAATGTTGTCACAACTTTGTCCCCATTGCATTGTGACAAACTTGCACTACTTTGCAAATTTGTAACTTCTGAGAGATATGTGCTGTGGTTAATTCTACCTGGAGATTCATAAATGTAAATACAACAAATGATATTAGCGTCACTGGGTCATCATAATGTTGTTCCATTAGTTATATTATGGCAGTGGCTGTCAGATTGCTGCCAGTGAAGGAAATTTCCATCAGTGCCCTGCATTAACACACATCTGTTAGAAGATTAGATTTACACCAGTTCACGAAGCCTTTGCTAAGAAAGGACACAAACCAACACCACAATGTTGGGTAAAGGGGACTTGCAGCAATGTGCTGTTCCACTGGTCATATCAATGCTTCGTACCATTGGGTTACTGTTGGAGAAGTAGATTTATACCAGCTGTCTGCAGTATGAGTACATCAACGATCTGCGTCATTGAGTTGCCAATCAAGAAAAATGACCTTGAGATAGCAGCAAAGCATTGGCACTAACAATGTGTTACCTCAGTGCACTGGACTACTGGTCCCAAGTGATCACCTGTGCACTTTCTTTGCTTGCGTGGAGGGTTAACATACTCCTGACATAGGTGAAATGTCAGGAACTAGTGGCTGAGGACTCACCGAAGTTGTTAATTCTTCTAAGACCCACATAATATACAAGCTGAATCTGAATTTTGCATGAACCTGTTGTACAAATCAAGTATTTTGTTGTCGGGGCCTAATACAACACATCTGGGAGAATGACTGTTATTTTCTTTCATTAAAGCTGACCCATATAAACAGTAGAGTTGGTTGGCTTTCTATCTGTTGAAATGTAGTCAAATGAAAGTTCAAGGTGAAAGTTTTAAAATGTTTTGTAGTGGGACCATTTATTGTTCCATTAGCTGAATAATATTGCTGTACTTGACTCACTGAACTGGACAAATCTTTTCGCAATCTCAATCTAAATAAAACCATTCTGGAAATGAGTAGTTCATTTTTAGGGTGAAATTTGAACATTTGGAATTTTTTAATAACCGTAGACTGTTAAAATCCTGTAGAAAAGATTGTAGAGGCCGTTGTGAATAGATTGAAGTCAAAAGGATTAAAGGATGCTTTTGAGAGAAAGAGAATAATGCGAGCTATCTGTATAGTCAGATTGTTGAACCTATGAGGTTGTGCTGCCTTGTTCGTTGTTCATGTTTGCATTCAAGGAGTTCGAACTTCGTGGCTGCCTTTAAATGGTATCAATGAGTTAAGCACAAGATATAAATACCCCTGTGATTACTGTCTATTGTGTTATCAAACACCAGCAGTGGAACCAAGACATAGTTATCCACTGCATGGTGTCTTTCATTGGTACATGCTGTTTACACTGGTGTTATCACAATAATTCTTGTGTAAATCAGCTATTAAGTTAATGCTTTTTAAATATTAAAAAAAAGCCTTGGAATAAATGTTGGCTCCCAGTGCTCGTGCAAGGATGTGCTTTGTGGAAACCACCCCTCGACATCAAGCATTTTGAGTTCATCTTTTAGTTTTGTGAACTTTTGCATTAAAGTTGCAGAGTACAATGCAATGGAATGGAACACTCGTTCCGTTTCCTGCACCCAGTCTCGATATTGAAGACCCTCAAGTGAGATAGCATAGGTTGGATGCAGATTTAAATTACCTGTGGCTTTTTCCCCCCATTGTACTTGACTTTTATATTGGAACGTAGGAGTAGGCCATTCAGCCCCTGAATCTGTTCTGCCATTCACTCAGATCATGGCTGATCTGTACTTCAACTCCATTCACCTTCGATCTGAATTCATTGATACCCTCACTCATCAAAAATCTTATCGATCTCAGTCTTGAAAATTTCAGTTGAATTTGATTTGTGCTTTGCTAACGCTACTGACCTCCAATACACAGATTTCAAGGCATCCCCATGGTTAATATACCAGATTTGCCAGCCATTGGGATGACTCTGGTCTTGGTGACTAACCTCGATGAAACAAGTAAATTTACCGGCACAGCCTTGATGGGCCGAATGGCCTCCTTCTGCGCTATAAGATTCTGTGATTCTATGATACCTTGGGGTTGTTCCCATTTACACAAGATCCGCATGCTGTAAGACCGTGGCACTAAAGCAGCACAAAGCCAATATAAAAGCAGCTAATGTGACATAGGTACCAGTTTCTGAAGAGGACTCTCAATTGCAACACTAACACTAACATTTACATTTTTCACACCAGCCATCCTTGTGGCCTCTCTGAATGAAAATGCCAGTTAGTGCTAGATTAGGTGTAGTTTTATTCTGTGACTCACGCCCATTGGACACAGGATTGAGGCTTGCCAGTGAATTTTCATTTGGGTTAATTCCAGGCATTGGAGAGAGAAGAGTTTCATCCGCTCATTTGGGTCTGGATTCAAACCCAAGTCTCTCACAAGAGGGCAGAGAAGGGGATTAGTTCATTTTGTGTTTGCAATCAGTACTTTTGATATTTTTAGCCAGTGAGTTTGTTTTATCTGTAACACTAGTTATCTATAACACTGAAAACGTCTCTTTTATGAAAATTGTTAAACTGGTTGTGTTGGAGTAACTTGTTCTGGTGTGAAAGGAGTTGATAAACACTAATTGCTCTAGTATATTCCCAATGAGAGGCATTTACTGTGCTAGGAAATGTTTTAAAAAGTAGAATTCCTTGAACATCAGTGCATTTTGTGACTGGGTGAATTGTATCACAGCCCAGACTCACTTTAGTTTGTCAGCGCTTGAAATCTGCTATATATTGCACTGCCAGGAATCTGTATCATTAAAAAGAAGCACTCAGTACACTGTGGAATGTGCCAGCTGTACTTACAAAATGTGTGGCTGTGCCAATTCACAAGAGAAAGCTTCAATTGACTTGCATTCCTTTGCTTTCCTCGACAGTTAATATTAAAAGCCATAAGCTATGTGGTTTAGTGGATAAATAGAAGATTACATGCCAAAGTCAGTTAAGGGTACAAATTCCTAACCTTGTTCACTTGACTGACCTCTTTCACATAACAGAACCCACTGATGGTTTCTTTTTCTTCCTGCACAGATTTTAACCGTAGAGGACTTGACTTCAAGACACAGCCAAAATGGCAGGCTCCACCAGGGAACATATGTCTTTCGTACGACGCAGGGACCCTCAGCTTCGCTACACCCTGAGTCCTGAAAACTTACAGAGCCTGGCTTCTCAGAGCACCAGGTCTGAGAGCTTGAATTTCCACAGGGCAAACAGTGATACAGATTTGGTGACTTCTGATAGTCGCTCCAGCCTGACGGCTAGCATGTATGAGTACACACTTGGACAAGCACAGAATCTGATTATCTACTGGGATATTAAAGAAGAGGTGGACCCCACAGACTGGATTGGACTCTATCACATAGGTAAACAAATTTTTAGTATTAACATCTTTCATCCAAAGATCATTTGGAAAACATTACATAGGTCTGGAAAGCTCTGTGCACTTGAGAGCCATTCAGCAGTTTCAGTTTCTTGTGAATTTCTGGGAACTCCTATTAGCAGTTTTAGAATTTATTTACTGATAATGCAAGGCTGGGTGTCACAACACAGTGAGGCATCAAGCACAGCCTCAACTGTGCTGTCATAGAGATGAAACTAGACACTTCCTCACAGGAAAGGAAGGAAAGGAAATTAGATGTTCAGTAACCCAGACTACACATCCACACCTTCAATAAACACACAAGAATTTGTGGTGGTGTTGGAGCAGTTTTCCGGGAGGATAAAAAAAGAATAGAGAAATTAATATAAAAAAAGAACTGCAGAAAAGTAAGATTATAGTTCTCCAGCTTGAAAAAAAAACTGTTCAACATTTTTGATACTTTTGTAAAAACTTTAACCTATTTAGCATGTCATCACTAGGCAGCAATCTATCTGAGTATGTTTGTGAAACCTTCAAATACACCCAAAGAGGGAAGGTGAATCATCTATTGACACCTCAGGGCCCATTGACGTTGCTGCAACGTTTTTCTTTGTCCATTTAATAAATAAAATGACATGTCTCTGGTGGCTTAGCGAGTTTATCCAGTGAGTAACTGACCCATACGACTGAAGGAGGTCCCAGATTGTGGCACTCCAATTTGCCTGAGTCACTGGGTTAGGGAGGGGAAAATTAGTTAAGGTTGCTGCTCCTGATTGATATCCAGAGACCCCTGCCATACATACACCTATGTAGACATTGTTGGTGAGGACAAATTTGAGTTTAGTTGTGATGCACCTACAGTTCACTGTTGAGATCACAGTCACTTGGGTGAGAAACCATCGGGTATGGAACTGTACGCAGCAAAGAATCAGGAGAGGAGAGGGAAAATATTGGTAATTAAAAAAAACACTTTCTCTCCCATTGTTTTAATTCCATGCATCAATATAAAACGTCAGCCATTCACATGTTGAGAGGGAAGACAGGCAGCATACTCCGAAGTCTCTTTCAGTACTGTTGTGCAAAGCTGCTATGGGATGACCAGCCCTCTGTTTGCGACTCTCTGGCACACCCCAGATTTGATTGAAACCACCTTATGAGAACTGGTTTGTTCATCCTACCAACTCTGTAGCACAACATATTATAACACTAACTGAATGTAGCTGCTGTACTCACTAATGATTTATGTGGCTTCACCAAAGCTTAGTTTGGCATGCTGACTGAGCTCTGCCGCAGTTGAGTGCCTTTGCATTCACTGGTAGCTAAAGTATTTTTTCTCTCTTTTTCCCTTATTTTTTCTTTCATCTTTGCCCCATCTTTCTCCCTCCCCCTCAACTCTCTCCCTTCTAATCCCCTGCTCTTTCGCCCCCCTCCCTCGCCTTTTGCCCTCTCCCTCTCGCCCCCCCCCGAAGCAGATGCCAAGTATTTGCATACAGGAATGGAGGAAAAATTGGAGATGGCAATCAACCCAGGCTGTACTTTCGTGTGCTTTGTCTTCCTGCTCTCTTAGCCATGGAGTAAAGGGGACCGAAAGAAGGGAAGCAGTAAAAGGTCTTGCACCTACAATGCAGGAAAATGTGCTGGGGATAAAGAGTACTGATTGGATTAAAAGCCCCATTAATTAAAAACAAAAACAAAAATCAACATCCACTACATGTTTTTTAAAAAAACAATATCACCACATCTCTTCATACTGTGCATTCACATTACATGTAGTGTTGGTGCAAAGTGCATTTGGCTTTGCACAGATGCTTAACTTCTGGAATGTAAATCATGAGTTGTGGCCCAAACTGACTCTGAAGCAAAGCAGAATAAAACTGCCTCCTGGGGGGATTCTGGCTTTGCTTCTCTCCTTCATCCAATCAGGCCCTAAAACCAGATTCAGGCTTAGTTTACACCATAAGATAACATCTGGCTTCTCCTCCACTACAAACTGTCTTCTTAAATCTCTCTCCCCTGCCTCCTCCACCCTTAACTCCAACAATAAGTGTGAGGAGCTCATGGACTACTTTGTCACTAAGATTGAGACTATCCATTCAGCTGCCTCTGCTGCTTCCCTCCCTTCCCCTAGCCCACCAAGGAAAACCTCCCCTGCGGTTCCCCTCTGCCCTAGCCCTGAACTTGCATCTTTCTCTAGTTTCTCTCCTATCTCCCCTCATGCCCTCTCCAAGCTCATCTTGACCATGAGACCCTTATCCTGCCCCTCGATCCTATTCCCACCAAACTGCTGACCACCCAACATCCCTTCCTGGTCCCCGTGTTAGCTGATATTGTAAACTCTTCCCTCTCCTCAGGTAATGTCCCCTTCCCTTTCAAATCTGCCATCATCACCCTCCTCAAAAAAACCCAACCTTGATTCCTCTGCCCTTACAAACTACCGCTCCATCTCCAACCTCCCTTTCCTTCCCAAAATCCTTACGTGTTGTCGTCTCCCAAATCCGTGCCCACACTTCCCGCAACTCCATGTTTGAATCCCTCCAATTAGGTTTCCGCCCCAGTTCTGAAACGGCTCTTATCAAAGTCACAAATTACATCCTAAGTGACTGTGACATTGGTAAACTATTCCTCCTCATCCTTCTTGACCTATCTGCAGCTTTTGACATGGTTGACTACACCATCCTCCTCCAACGCCTTTCCTCCGTCCTCCTGTTGAGTGGGACTGCTCTTGCCAGTGTTACATTCTTATCTATCGCATTGTAGCCAAAGAATCACCTACAATGGCTTTTCTTCCTGCTCCCGCACCATTACCTCTGGAGTCTCCCAAGGATCTATCCTTGGCCCCCTCTATTTTTCATCTTCATGCTGCCCCTTGGTGACATCATCTGAAAACACAATATCAGGTTCCACATGTACGCTGACCACACCAAGCTCTACCTCACCACTATCTCCCTCGACCCCTCCACTGTCTCTGATTTGTCATACTGCTTGTCTGAGATGAGCAAATACTTCCTCCAATTAAATATTGGGAAGACTAAAGCCACTGTCTTTGGTCCCCGCCACAAACTCCGTTCCCTAGCCACCGACTTAATCCCTCTCCCTGGCCACTATCTGAGGCTGAACCAGACCGTTTGCAACCTTGGCATCCTGTTTGACCCTGAGATGAGTTTCTGACCACATATCCGCTCCATCACCAAGTCCGCCTACTTCCACCTCTGTGACATCACCCGTCTCCGATCTTGCCTCAGCTTATCTGCTGCTGAAACCGTCGTCCATGCCCTTGTTACTTCTGGACTCGACTATTCCAATGCTCTCCTGGCTGGCCTCCCATCTTCTGGCCTCCCATCTTCTACCCTCCATAAACTTGAGCTCATCCAAAACGCTGCTGCCCATATCCTAACCCACACCAAGTCCCGTTCACCCATCACCCCTGTGCTCGCTGACCTACATTGGCTCCCGGTTCCGGAACGCCTTGATTTAAAAATTCTAATCCTCATGTTCAAATCCCTCAATGGCCTCGCCCTTCCCTATCTCTGTAACCTCCAACAACCCTTTGAGATCTCTGCGCTCCTCCAATTCTTGCCTCTTGCGCATCCCCAATTTTAATTGCTCCACCATTGGCGGCCGTGCCTTCAGCTGCCTAGGCCATAAGCTCTGGAATTCCCTCCCTAAACCTTTCCGCCTCGCAACCCCTCTCTCCTCTTTTAAGACACTCCTTAAAACCTACTTCTTTGACCAAGCTGTTGGTCATCTGTCCTAATACCTCCTTATGTGACTCGGTGTCAGATTTTGTTTGATAACGCTCCTGTGAAGCGCCTCGAGATGTCTTACTACGTTAAAGGCACTATATACATGCAAGTTGTTGTTATAACCGCATCATTGTGCAAGGCAAAAGTGGATTTTTTTCCCAGCTCCTTTCAGTGGTTATGTTGATAGCGAACCAACCCACCATATACCCTAAAATTACAGCACAAATAGCTTAAGAAAATTCATTGTAAATGAATTCACTGTAAAACGTGCTCACATACTTATTCTTGAAATCCCTCCACTACCGTTCTTCTGCACAAGGCTGCCTGTGCACAAGGCTTGCCCCCGCTCCGGTACCTTGGCCTTGAAGCACTGCTCAGTTCCCTGGCCGTGGACTGTTGCCCTTGGATTTGGATCCTGATATTTTTTGGGCCTTTGACTATATGATCTTTCCGCCTCTTTGGGATATGTACCCTCAATGCCCAGTGACCTCTATCTCTGTCCTCCTTTGCGGCATCCTAGGTCATATAAAGGGGAAAAACCTGCTGATTCAGTGTATTTGTCATAATTATCTCCTGCTTTCTATCTTGCTCATCTGTCCATCTCTCCCTCCATTGTGCTTCTCTCTTCGCTTTTTCCACTGCCCCTCCCCTTCGGCCTTTCCCCCCTCATCTCCCCCTTGGCCTTTCCCCCTCTCCCTCTCCCTCGCTCTTTTTTTCCCTCCCCCTCTCCCTCGTGCTTTTTTTTCCTCCCCCTCCCCCTCGCTCTTTTTTCCCCGCCGCTCTTGCCACTGGTAATGGATGGTGGTTAACCTCCTCTCTTCCCCACTAAATGAATTGCCATTTGTTGTTGTTATATTATTTATACCAGATATTTTTGGTGGTGAACAAAGCTCTGCCAGATGATATTTAGCAAATGTTTTTCTAAGGCAGTTGTTTACGCTTAAAGCATCTTAAGAATGAGGTCCGAGTACAGTGGCATGGATGCAAAATATTATTATACAAAACCAGCTGATGTTATGCGAGTGTCTACTTTCTTTGTTTCATAGGGCTCAGTGTCATACTCTCAAACCTTTATTTACCTAAACTATAGTCGTATTATAAACTAATTCATCTGTAAAAAGATCAATCTCCAACTTAATCTTTCTCATTAAATCGCTAGTGAAAATCAGATGACGACAGATGAGGACTGTATCACAAAGGACTCCAGCAATAAAGTGCATTATAGTAATTGCCAATAAATTACTATCTATCTAATACTGTTGACCCGTGACCGAAGCCAACAGCCAATCAAGCAAACCACCTCCGTTATGCCAGGTCTACAGCTTTGCTGTTAAATTGGGATGTTGTACATGGAGGCTGTAATTATTGCAAGAGCTATTTTGATCTCTCTAGACTTGCTTGTTAAAATTGCGCAGTTCAGGCGAACAGCAGGAAATGAATGGTTATACAGTCTAGTGTAAAGCCAAAATAAGCCTCCGAATTAACAATATTTTGGGGGGCCCTAGCTAGACCTTTTCTGTCATAGAATTTCACTTAATTTCTGATTCTAACTTCTGTACCTTAAGAATTTAACCATCTGTATATGTGACAATATGCCAAGAACGTATGGCTGAAGTTTGCTAAATACTAGCATCAGAAGCTTGGAATTTCACAACTCTTCAGGAGTGTTGAATGGTTGAGAGCCATATAATATCAGTGTTTCAATACCTGAAAACTTATATCTTGTAGCTAAACGTTAATTGTGTTGGATTCTCATCAGTGGCTTCCCAGACTATTGGGTGCTTTAACAATGAAATCATTAAACACATTATTTCAGAAATGCAATTGGCAAATGATTGCTGGACATTGGTCTGCACATTTCGTGTTTTGTGGCTAAAGTTGAGGTTGATGGATGAGCTTGGTAATTTAATTTTAATTTTCCTTTTGCCTTCTACTTTAACTTGATCTGTTTCCATTTTGTTCTTGTCTCAATGCCTTTTTCTCTCATTTTGTGCTTTTTCCCCCTATGTTTCCCATACATTCCTTTCCTTTGTTTTCCCACCTATGTATGTTGGGCTTCTTTTCATTCTCTTTATTTAGCTCTGTTTGTTTTACAAACATTTCCTAACTAAAAGGGCAGACTAGAGCCAGATAAAGAACTTTGGGGCCCCGGGCATCAACACATTTGGATCTGCACAACAACCCTCAGTATTTATATTGTAACAAATCTGCCGCCTCTGCCTTGCCCCCTTCTGAGAGTATTTTTAAATGCTAGAATATTTTGATCCAGTGGTTGTATGCAGTTTTTCTGCGTAGGGCTTCTGGCGGGAGCCCCATGTTTGATTGGGGCCAGTCCGTTAATCGGTCCCTGGGGCAGACTGGTCTGCTCCCGGGCCTATGATAATGACGCTCTTCAGCTAGCCACCAGCAGGTATACTAGGTAATCCAGAGTAACTCGCACACCACTTCTTACTCTTTTTTTAATATAGGAAAGTGCCTGGCAGCCTCAGCTTTGTGCGTTCATACCGAGGACACATCTGTTTTTCACTTAATGCTTTTAATTTATGGTGCAACATAGTCGAGGTTAACAATTCACCGTTCGAAGATAGAATCGTTACAGCACAGAAAGACGACATTCGGCCCATCGAGCTGTGCTATCTCATTGTATGCAAGGATATTAGCATTTGACAGGTCTTCTATAGAATTGAAATAGTTAATAATAATTGCATCTTCAGCAACTAAGGTTCATATCTGTAATTTTATGATTCAAAATTCTCTGGAAAGCTCTATAGTACAGTTATAGAACACAGTGAAGTCATTCTTCCCAGAATGCATTGTTCAAAAAAGAAATAATGGATCTTCCACCTGGTGAACAAATATAGTGCTGGTGGATTTCTTCAAAGTACAGCAGCTAGAACATTCTGTATCCGTGTGCTATTGCATGCTTGCGTGTGAATAAACTATTGAAGACGGCAAATCCATCGGTTTGAGTTTAATTTCAATGCATAGTTTTACAGACAATGGAATAAAAATATTTAATCCTGTTCAGTTAAATAGTTCAACCAAAATCTTTTGATCTATAACTGTAATGTAAGAATTGGATTCATGAATTATATTCTAATTATAGATGAATTAATCACTGAAATATTTAATCTTTTATTTCCATATCTTCTTTTGTCCCTCAGTATTTTTTTCTGTTTCTGGAATATTTGGGTCACATTTCACATGAACTATCATAAGTATTGCATTATCTTTAGATTTGCCTGTTGAATAATGTAATATTTTACAATTTGAAATTTTTTTTTGATTGTGATGTAATGTGTAAGAAATTGGAAAGATCAGTAAAATTAGCAGAATAATCCCCTTCCCTGTGGTCAGGTTTGCAGTGTTTGTTCCGTCTGTCTGCTAAAGTGGTATAATTTGAATGGTGTCATAAGTCAGACAGCCTCCTGAGAGAACAAAATTATTTTGTTTTTACGAATTGGATTGGGTCTTATTTAAATTGGAATCATAGCAGCACTGTCTATAATTTGAACCAGGCAACCAGGTTAGAGGCAGATCATGGACACTGCAGCTATGTTGTTTTAAATATGATTGGTCAATTAGCAAACTTACAACTTCCTCAGTTGAGTGCCAGGAAGTTTGTGCGTGAATATATGAGCTTAAACTGAGATTTCACTATCCACAGCATCTGGATGTTTACAATGTGTTTAATTTAACTAACCTAAATCTGTGCATTTACTTAGTATTCAGAATATACAATAAAGGTAATCTGGAAAGAACCTTTTCAATCAAAATACTCTAAGTAATACTTTTCACATTTTAGGTTATATTTGTGCTTTTATGATTTCAGTTTCCAAGGTAATTCATAGAGCTTAAAATAATCTTGACTTCATTAACAAAGGTACTAATGGAAAAATGTATTGCATTATAATGCACACAGCCCTGTGTTGCGTTATTAAATGAAAGCCTGATAACTACTGTTACAAAATGTTACGTGCCTAAAATATCTTAATTCTTTGAGATTTTTGAACAAATTTGGACCTTTTAAAAGACCCTTAATGAAGTGCTGTTGTGTATAGGCTTAACTTTTAACATTATTTCAGCTACAAATTCCAGATCTGTTTCCTAAGTCAAATTTTGCTGTTTAATGCAGTAAAGTGCATTTATCTAATCAGTTATATAAATGGCCAATAGATCAACACCCTGTAAGCTGCAATTGCATTCAACCCTGTATTAAATCGTCCTTTGGGAGTTAGCCGAGCTACTTGCTTGCAGCAGCTGGGTGTTGAGTCCAAGAAACAAATATGTATGTCTAGTGACAATGGCAGTTTTAAACTGATTCACTTTGGGACAGCTGTTCAATGCAAGAGCAGTTTCTAACTATTTATACAATTGTTTATCATTAAGCCACCCTTGATATAGTGCCACTTTTAAACTCCCCAAATCACCAATCAGTAAGTATTGGCTTTGCTCAGTTGGTAGCATTCTGTCCCTTGAGTGAGTAGATTGTGGATTCAAACCTTGCTTCAAGACTTGAGCACAGAACCTGGGCTCACACTTCAGTACAGTACAGCATTGAGAAGCTGTATTGTTGAAGGTGCCATCAAACAGAAGTGTTTAAGTGGGTGTTAAAGATTTCATGGTACTAATCAAAGAAGAACAGGGAGTTCACACAGTGTCCTAGTCAACATTTGTCCTTTAACCAAAGCCACCAAAATGACATAACTGGTTATTTATCTCATTGCTATTTGTGGGACATTTATGTGGGGCAGTAGTTCAAAATGTTTGTTTGGGATGTCCCGAGTGATGCCTCCTTACACCTTTTAGTGTCTTACATCCATCAACACAATGGAGTAGTAAATGGGGTTTCATATTATTTAGTTCTTCTGTTATAGTAACTCTTCCTCTGTCACTACTAACACCACTACCACTGAACATGTTCCATTACAAAATGTTATAGAAATTTACTTCTAACTGTAATGAGGGAGCAAGGTGGTGATAATTTGAACTGGACCTGCTAATGGTTAGCATGATAATTACCATAGAAACACATTGCTGTTTTATGACAGCTGGTTACAAGTTTGTGATATCACAATTGATTCTGGTTACTTAGTCTGTTGTTTTTTCTTAGATTGCACGTACTTGTATCAGTCCCAGACTTTCTGACTTGCGGGCAGCCCAGGACTTTCAATCACTGACCAGAGCATGGATCCGGACGACTACCCCGGACCTGGACACTGATTGCCAGGCAAGCCCTCGCCAACACTCACCACACAACCCCAGCCCAGACCGCCAGACTGATACTAGACTATAATGCTAGGCAGATCCCAGTCTGTCTTGACAGAATCACCAATAACATCCTATGTGATTGCAATTTTGGAGTATATTAACCTTCGATAAGGTTGATCACTCCATTGTCCTCGATCACTCCATCGTCCTCCATCATCAATAGCTATTGGGTCAGCTTCCATACATACGTGATACCCAACTCTACTCTGCCACCACTCTGGATTCCATGATTGTCATCGTGCAGTCTGACTGCTTGTTGATCATCAAGTCCTGGGTAAGCCAGACCTTTCTTCAGCTTAACACCTGCAAGACCAAAGCTGTTCCGTTTCACTTTCAGTCAGGTGCTGCTTCTATCCACCTCCCTGCTTGTTTGCTGTGACTGAACCTAATGTTGGGCAACCTCCGTGTCTTACTCAAGCCTGAGCTGAGCTTCAAAGTTTCCTAACTTCACTCCTGAAAGTCCTGGCTCTAATTTTTAGGCTATGTCCCCTAGTCCTAGACTCTCCAACCAGCGGAAATAGTTTCTCTCTATCTACCCTCTCAGTTCCCCTTAATATCTTGAAAACTTCCATCAGATCACCCCTTAATCATAATTCCAGGGAATATAACTCTAGTTTGTGTAATCTCGCCTCATAATTTAACCCTGGGAATCCAGTTATCATTCTAGTAAATCTACGCAGCACTCCCTCCAAGGCCAATATATCTTTCCTAAGGTGCGGTGCCCAGAAGTGAACACAATACTCTAGGTGTGGTCTCACCATGGCTTTGTATAACTGTAGCATAACTTCTACCCCCTTGTTCTCTAGTCTTCTAGATATAAAGGCCAGCATTCCATTAGCCTTTTTGATTATTTTCTGTAACTGCCCATGACATTTTAATGATCTATGTATATGGTCCCCTAAGTCTCTTTGGACCTCCACTGTTTCGGACTTTTTACCATTTAGAAAGTACTCTGATCTATCCTTTTTAGGTCCAAAATGGATGACCTCACACTTGCCTACATTGAAATCCATTTGCCACAGTTTTGCCCATGCTCTTCATCTCTTAATATCTCTCTGTAAAATGTTATGCTTCCATCTACACTGCTTACAGTGCTGCCTATCTTTGTGTCATCGGCAAACTTGGATTGTGGTTCTTATCCCGTCTAGTGAGTGGCACTATAAATTAGTAGTCAAGTGGTGTTAGCCATTGCCATTATATGGGTCTAGCTTTCTTACCGAAATGTTTAATAATGGTCACGTTGTCTACTATTTAAATTCTACCCTGCATTTCTTTTCAGCCTCTTGAGTTGCATTATGATTAAGAAAAAGCATTCTGTGTGATGTTTATGAATTTAGTTTTGGGATATGAGAGAGATGAGCCAACAGCTTGATGCTACTTATGCACAAAACTGCAGTTCAGATATTTTTAAGCATTCATATATTTTTTTCAAAATGTTCAAATCCTTCAAATTTGTCTATTGTGGTTGCCTTTTCTTTCTGAATGTGCTTTTCCTTTTGGGCCTCCAGTGCTGTGTTTGAGCAGTGCTGTTTGATCTTGATATTAATTCCTGGCTTCAACAAGGCTTTGTGTAATTAAATTCATGAGCTGCTTTTATTTTAAGGCATGAATTAAAGTACTAGATTGGATGGCTGGTATCTTGTTTGCAAATCATGGCCAAAATAGTACTTTAAAAGGGCTTAACTGACCTAGGGTCATGGCCAGTGTCCAGATCCGGTTGTGCAGTTAATGTGGTTGGTTAGTCAAACTTGTCTGGCAGACTAGCATTATTTCCTCGGATAAATATACAATATACAGGATTTATATTGCACGTATTTCCAAATTGGTCTAAAATGGCAGTAAATTTGATTAGAATTTAGAAATGCTGAAAGAAATCTCTGGATGTTATCTAAAATAGGTTATGTATCTGCAGATTACTCCATTCCCTGTTTAGACTGTAAACATTGGGCTGGATCTTGCTGGAGTGGGGCATCTCGCGTTGAAAGCCATGAGTTAGACTTCTTCCTGCACCTTCAGCTGGAAAATTCTTTGTGCCATAAGGTGCTGGAAGTGCGAGTTGATTACAGCACGGCGAGGGCAGCGGGTCATCAGGGCCCTTAGTGATCGGTGGGACCAATAGTGTATCTCCTTAACCAATGAGATTTAAGGATTGAGAAAGAAATAGAGGAACGACGGGGAAGAAAATAGTGAATTAGAGTCAAATTAGGTACAGAAAGAGAAATAAATAGAGAGAGAGAAAGGAAGATTGGATTAAAGAGACAGAAGGAAAAGTAAGAAAAAAAAAATGTAAAAATTTGAAATTTGACATTTTTAAAATCTTTAACAACAATTTACTGCCTGAAGGAATGAGACTCAACAGTTTCAATTGTTCCTTTTCCGGGCCAGAGAGATCGACTGGCATTGCATTAACAATTATCATGTCATTAAAAGGGTACTTACGCTATTAATTACCAGACTTAACTTTCTGTGGCGAGTTTAATGGGCAGTTAATGTGCAAATCCAGCAAGCTCTTAAAAATAATGGGGAGGCTAAGGGCGAGTTGGCGTTTGTGCTAAGCAATCAGTGGAGCGGCGTAAATCGACCAGCAAGTTGTGGAGATTCACAACTCGCGTATCTCTTAATCCCCTGAACTTACTGGCCGATTTGCACATTAATAACTGTTTGCGACATTCCCACGCCATTTTTTTTTCAGCAAAGTCCGGCCCACTATGTTAGTTGTGTACATGCTGTTGCATGTTAGTTTTTCAGTATCTCCTGGATACATTTACATAAAAATACGTATGTTAGTACGAATTTTCCTGTGACTCAGGCATAGGCAGACTAGACATATATGCTCTGATTTTGCACTACCAGCAAAGTATGTGCTGGCTAGTTGCCAGGGCAAAGCAAGCTCACAGCAGATCCTGCACCAGAGGCTGTCCTAGTGTGGCAGGTAGAAAATCTGGCTTTGAAAGGCATGGCTGCATGTGGGGCAAATATTGTTTCATTGGTTTGAAATGGATTTGAATTTTTGCCAGCATTTTCTAAGACTGGCTGGGGCAGGGGTGGGGTGGGGAACAGAAGGAGGGAGAGAAAGAAATGGCAAGCAAAAATCGAGTGAAAGGAAACCCAATGTGGAGGAATGTAATGCAGTCTGTGGGCAAGTATTGGGGCAGCACAGCACCTGACCCCTGGTTTGATGGCACTCCCCACCAGCGATAACTACTCCTTGCCCATCAGGAAGTTACAGCCAGGCTGAACCCATCTGTATAGTACATGGATACCACCTATGATGTTCTGCACTATTGGCAACCCAGCCACCCTGGAAAAGTGCTGTAACATGTCAGGCCAAAGCCCCCTTTCTGCAAGGGAAGTGATGAACTTGTTGTTCCTTGGAAGCAAGGCCTCTCAATTGCTTGAAGTATCTGTGGACAACCAACTGACCATTTAATGCAGTAGTGATCTTTATGCCCAGAAAAGAGCCATTTCTATTGTTCAAATTGTCTGCAGGTTTTTCTCCAGGAGATGGCACAGCTTTGTAGCAGCATCTTTTGTAAAGCAAAGGTCCCCAAGATGAGTCTTTTCTGACAGGCCAGGAAGGACTGTTAGATCAGTAGATCCGGTTCCTGGAGTAGGGATGACTGTTTATGTAATGTCTGAGGTATGGTCGCATCTGTCTTTGTAGATCACTTCAGAACTGCTCAGCTTCTTCAAATCCAGGGATGCTGTTTGAACTGCCAAAGGAATTTCCATCCTACACAACAAAAACTACACTGGTCACTGTGCAAATCCCTGCATTTTTCTTCCATCCAAATTGCGGCACGGTTTGAATCGGGCATTCTTGCCTTGCGCACACAATTTTGTGACTTGCTTTCGCCTTCATTGCTGATGCTACATTGCAATAAATATGTGGTATAATCATCACATCCGATATTTATAAACAAGTTAATAGAGTGGGTAGTAAATGTAGCTCAACACTATTTGGTCCTGTAACTGGTCTCTCTTTTGCAACACAAAACTAAGAACTAAAGGTAGAACTCTTGTTTTTCCAGCCATAGAGCTGTATGTCTGTTGACTTCCAAAAGGCCTTCATTGGGGTTTAGTAGTAATTTTCAGTTGTCAACCATCTCTAGTAAAACTGCTTCAGCGAACATTCCTTTCTTTGGAATATTACAGGCTATATTGCGTAGGTTGCAGACAGTAATTACTGTGATTGCAGTAATTTAAAATCAGGAATTTCAGGACTTTACCGATACAGATGGTTTATTTATATTTTTAGGAGCATTGAAAATCCATGCTTTTTGTTGTAGGTAGTGATTGAATTGGTGGAAGAGTTGTCTTGAAATCTGATCAGTGAAGAGTGGATAATGCTTGGTACAAGAGAATACCAGTGAGATATCTGGCCCTGAAATTGGATGGTAATTTACATTCTTAGGTGTATG
This sequence comes from Heptranchias perlo, assembly GCF_035084215.1. NCBI lineage: Eukaryota > Metazoa > Chordata > Chondrichthyes > Hexanchiformes > Hexanchidae > Heptranchias > Heptranchias perlo. The sequence continues at coordinate 67,446,912 of NC_090331.1, read as the reverse complement.
CTGAGAATCAGGGGCGGATGCAAAAGGAAGTAGGGTTAGGAGGATGTGAGTAGTGAGGGATACAATGAAGTGGTTGGAGATGGCCTCGTTAGTGATGGAGACCACGGGAGAAGAGAATTTACAAAAGATGCAAGGTCGAGGGAGAAGCTTTATCCAAGGATGAGCATGTTAAATTATCAAGGAATATAAAAAGGAATAGGGAAATATTCTACAGACACAAAAATAACAAAAGGAAAATCATGGATACAAAGCACAAGATAAACTCTCAGGTAATGACAGTGAAATGGCACAAAAATTGAATAATTACTTTGCCTCGGTATTTACCAGGGAGACTACTTAAACTGAGCTGTGCTTGCACCTACAGCACTCTTGATACAAAAACCAGTGAAGGGCTGTAATGTCCAATATTTACAACACCAGATGCTGCCCTCTGTCTCTCACATGCTGTTTCAATTTATTTCCTCGATAATGGTTGGTGCTATTCCAGCATTCAGCAGTCTGAAAATTTATTACATTGCAAATGGCTGCTGCCTCCCAAAATGTGAAGTGATGCATTTTGGAAGGATGGATGAGGAGAGGCAATATAAATGAAATGGTACAATTGTAAAGGGAGTGCAGGAACAGAGACCTGGGCATTTGCATACACATACCTTTGAAGGTGGCAGGAAAAGTTGATAAGGCTATTAAAAAAGTATACAGGATCCTGGACTTTATAAATAGCGGCATAGAGTACAAAAGCAAGGAAGTTATGTTGAATCTTTATAAATCACGGCTTAGGCCTCAGCTGGAGTTTTGTGTCCAATGATACCAGGGATGAGAGACTTCAGTTACGGCGAGAGACTAGAAAAGCTGGGATTGTTCTTCTTAGAGCAGAGAAGATTAAGGGGAGATTTAACAGAGCTGTTCAAAATTACAAAGGGTTTTGATAGAGTAAATAAGGAGAAACTGTTTTCAGTGGCAGGAGGGTCAATAACCAGAGGACACAGATTTAAGATAATTGGCAAAGAACCAGAGGGGTAATGAGAATTCTTTTTATGCAGCGAGTTGTTGTGATCTAGAATGCACTGCTTGAAAGGATGGTGGAAGCAGATTCAATAATAACATTCAAATGGAAATTGGATATATACTTGAAAATGAAAAATTTGCAGGGCCTTGGGGAAAGAGCAGGAGAGTGGGACTAATTGGATAGATCTTTAAAAGAGCCAGCACAGGAACGATGGGCTAAATGGCCTCCTACTGTGTAGTATGATTCTATGATCCCTTAAGTAAATTTAATCAGCTGGTCCCCTTTTATAGCTAGGTCCAAAGTTATTTGCCAATTTTATTTGATGTAAAAATACAACTTCATATTAAAAAAAAATGAGGGGCCATCTTCCATAGCGTCTTGAGGTCACTGCAGGGCACCCCATCTTCCTCCGTGGTAAACACTTACTAACTTTTTGAGGATGTAGTCTGAGGTGTGTTTTTATACCTGTAATCTAAGCTTCATCCTGATTGTTGCTTGGAATGTGAAAGGCAGGAACATCCTGTACGCTAACAACTTGGGATTTCATTCGGACAAAGGAAACTAATTTCTCTGGCTCCCTTTGTACATTTTTCTCATTCCATTTAAGATCTTCCAACGAAGCAGAATGCTTTTCTGACAGACCTATTACATTTCACTGCTGTAATGAATATCATTTATGGATAAGAAAGCTGTTTTCATGGACTGCACCAATCAATGTATAGCACAGCTACCAACAATGGGCAAATCCAGGTGGAGATTTTCAGTTGTAGGTCAGAAGCATACCTGAGACTTTTGCCTTTCAACCAAAAACATAAACCTGGTTAAAAGCTGTGACCATCAGCAAGGATCGCAAGAGTCGGGTTGTCTGTATTTTAGTTCAGAGCTTACAGAACTGACTGATGATGCAACTGTTGCGAGTCATTGATAATCAGTTGTTGTTGGCATTCAAGTTGTATCTCCTAGCGACTTCCTAGAAAGAAGTGTTTGCAAATGATCACTTATCAGAAATCAACTCTCTCCAGGAAGGATGGGCATTGGCTACAGTACAAAATCAGTTGTCAAAGTCCTGCCAAAAAGGTAAGTTTTTCAAAGTTAAATCAAACTTTGACAATGATAGCGGCCTTTACACTGTGACTAGAATATAAATAGAGCTATAATTTTAGTAGCCTCACGGGACTGTTACCTCAGATTGTTGTAACTAACATCTTCCCCACTGTTTATTCAACATCTGCTTCTGATAAACCCTTTTTTTCTTGCCCATAGCATAACAAGCCAGAAAAAATCTTCAAGAATGTTACCTGTTTCTGATCTGAAATGCTAAGTCATTCTTATTAATATCTAAATCTGATTTCATAATCTTTACTTGCTGGAGCAAGAAACCAGAAAAGTGTCCCAGCCTGGTCCAAAGGCTAAGCTTTAAGCTGGTCATTTAAAAAAATATATTTTTTGTGAAAACAGGCCAAAATTCAAATCATGAGTAGGAACAAAAAATGTGGACATTTTTGTTGCTATTTCCTGATGCATTTTGTACGGGGACATTTTGTTGAATGTCTGTACACACAGCAACTGCAGTGGATTCCTTGTGTGAACTTAATTTTTACACAATCATACGTGTGTGCTGGCATTGGGACACATTGCTGTATTCACTAATTACAAACAACGGTTATTTTGACAAATAGAACTCATAGCATTATTAGGAGCCTGGGATCTTGAAAGAGGCAGGGTGGAGTAGAGATTTTTCCAAATACTATGTTCAGTACTACAATATTATTCAATCCAACCAATTTTGGTTGTTTATGTGCCTTCACCAGAAGCTACAGTGTGTTTCAATTTGTACACAGTATATACATGCTTCTAACCACATTAACTTTCAAACTCTGCAGCCAGTCATAATGGTGGCAGTGCGCACATTTGTGATTGAGTAAAATTTAGTTCACAGGAGGAGTTCACAGTACTTGTTGTGCATTCAGACATTCTCTGAAATGTTTCTATTAAGGGCACACCAGGATAGAACTTTAAAAGTTTCCATATTATTGGTTGCTGCCTATTCTATGAATTATATATTTTGAATAAGAGACATCAGAGTTTCTGCTTCTTTAAAAATTGAAGCCAAGATAGAGCCATTGACAGTTAGAAATCCTTGTGCCCATCGTAACACTTCAGTCAGTTGTCAGATTTTATATGTGACTTCTCCATGTTAATATAGTCGGGGAGAATTTTTGCAGCGGTTCTCCTGATTTCCCACCTTTACTTTGGATAACCTGGAGAAACAGCGTAAATGGCTAAAACCTGTCATTTGCATTGCTCTGCGGGGTTTCCGACGATCTTTCATTGAAGTTACGTTGGCAGATTGGGACAATCCTCTGCAAAAATTTCCAGGTGACCACCTTGGGATGTCCTGAGAGTATAAAAGGCACAATATAAATAAACGTTCTTTCCTTTTGGTACAACCCAAGATGGCTGTCGTAGCCAATTTATATTTCTTATCAGAAAGCTCTGACACCATTCCATTGAGCAACACTACATTATTCATGACTTTTCTAACATCCTATTCTTTGTTCCTGTGGTAACTGTGCACGTTAAAAACAAAGATGGCTTCTGTCATCACACCTGTTTTTTACAATAGTGTTTAAAATTATTTTATTTCTGATATAAATTGTGGATTTGTAGCATTTCTTTGACAGACATCTTAGATTAACAGATATAAAGACTTTTTAAAATCTTCACATGATGACGTAGCTACCCCTTCGAACAACCGTACAGTTTCCTTCTGAAGTTCAAATTGCAGAGGAGAATTTTATTAATGGAAGTAGAGCACCAGTATTCTTAGATTTCTATCTGGTGTAATAAAAGAGAGTGCAATGTTTCTTTTTCTCCAGGGAGCTCTTCTAAAAAGCAGATGGCATGCTTCAGCTCTATTGTACTCACTGAACTGTAGATTGGACAGAGCTTTACATTGACTGATAGTAAATACCTAGTGGCAGGATACTAAAATTCCTTGAGTATGTTTCATGGAAATCAGTTTAGTGATGGAATTTTCCACACGGTGATTACCATGCTGATCTAGTTGGTAGTATCTTACTGTATTGCATTTGGCATTAGAGCTGATACACAATTTCTCCTTTTGTTAGTACAGCTATCGATGAGGAAATGACTGTTGTTGCCAATGAACTTTGAGAGTTATTTACAGCCAACTTGTAAATTATCTTGTTATAAGATATTCACAAAGCATTCTTTTTTTAATCTCCAATTTCCCCTGCATTTTCTCATAATTTTTCAACCTTTTCTTTCATAGGGTGGTGACTTGTGGGATATGGTTCCACAAGTGGCAATAATCTTCTCGTACGTCATTTAACTGACCATTCTTCATTTGTGAACTGGGCTGTTCTACTGAAGGGGTAGGGGAGAACTAGCACATTTGAACCTGAACCTTTTCCCCCTTGATGTCTAGAGTAGGAGCTCTGGTCATTTCCCCCTTTCCACTTTCTCATTCTCCCTCTCCCCCTGGCCAACCTAGGGGCTTTCAGCCCAAATGTACCACCACTGCTGCCCCAGTTGGGATTGGCTAACTTGAAGAGATTGAACCTGACATCCGGTTGGTCCATATGGACTAGTAGTACACCACACTATGCATTTCGTTATCATTTTGAGAATGTAGTTTTGTAAAACGAGCTTAATACATATTGTAAGCAGTGCATGGTTGCTTTGAGTGTGAGTTTGTACTATAACAAATAGAATTTGAAAGTATCACCATGCACAACGTGACTTCAATACTGCCTCAAGTTTTGATCACTGACATGTAGTGACAGGCTTTTAGTGTGCGCAAGAAGAGCTGACCTGATTTAAGTTCAACATCAGAACCAAAAGTTCTGCTCTAATAATTTAGACTCTGAATTCTAGTATGTGATCAACTTTTTACAAACATTTACCAGAACCAAAATGATCCCATTGAAGTTTACAGTTGACATGATATGGCTGGTCAGACTTAAACTTGATGGAAAGTCTAGACTGTTGGGCATACAATCAAATCTGCACTAAATAGCCAACATTTTCAGACCCAAGAGCATTTCTACTCCCAAGTTAAATCTATTTAGAGAATGCTGAGGAGTAAAGGCAGGAAATATGTTTATTTTGAAAGCTGTCTTTTTATTTATATTAACTATTTTCATTTGACGATCAATATGTAGAAGCTCAATGTACTGAGTTTCAAGTAAATAGTTCCCACTATAACCACTGAATTGTGGTCCAGAGATAAAACCTGACCCTGTTGTTGGTAGGCATCACTGCAAAGGTTTTACCTTACACACTGGTCACAACTTGCAAGCCTGCCTGTGTGTGTATTTTGTTGGGGAGATAAGTATTTGTGAACTGGAGCTCAAAGAAATAAAACTATGTCAGCCTGGATTTTTTTTTCGTGGTAGAATAATCATTTAGATTTATATCTGTCAGATTGTACTGTTATGGGCATAAATCTTTTTGCTGAGTGGAAATGTGATCTAAACATCATGCAGGAACTTTGTAATTGTAAATGAGATGGAGTCCGAACAATTAGTAGACAGGATGTTTCTTTGAGGAGTGAAAATAAAGACTCCTATTTGCACCAAAGTTATGAGCAATTTGCTTCTTTCCAGAAAATAAAACAAAATGTTAATTTGGGGGTTGCTCATGCTTAGTATTCTCTATAATTGTAAAAAATGTGCGTTGATTCCATAGTCCTTCTAATTGAAAATAATTTTTAGACTCAACAATGGGAAATGGGTTTGATTGTGATTGAAGGCACTGTTCAAAGAATATGTGAGATGTGGCTTAGTAGAATTAGATAGAAATCACATATCCTCCTTTTGGGGATAAGATGACCTAACACACAATAAACAGCAAACCAATTTATTGTGCTGGACTGTATCCAGTTGCTGTGATTAAAACTTATAATTCTTTGAAAGTATGTCTCATTTCAGCTTACACCTTTCTGCATTCCAGTTAGTTTATAGTGGTATTATTGGCATTGCAGTAAGTTCCAATGTTTTTGAAGTAGTGTTGACTGTTGTTGTCACTTGAGTGTTTGATTATTCATATAGAAATTATAATTTGTAATGAAATATGTCTATAGTGACCATTTTGGGGGCTGATCTTTAAGTTAGTGATTTCTTTTCCCCTCATTTTTAATTGTTTTTTGGTGGGTGAATGACATTTTTTAGTCCTTATCAAGATAAGGGATGTCAATTCAGGGATAAAATGTTTTTCTACTTTTTATACTCTTATCTAATGCTCCCAGGCTCAGAAATAGCACAGGTCAGTTTCAGAATAAAGTTGCCTCTACTGTTCCTCATTGTGCTTACCCCCATTCCCAGAATATCACCATTTATTTGTATCAGTGTGCCATTTTGCATTTCCCACACAGTTGTCACTAACCGAGCCTGAGATTTTGTGATGAGTTATGGGAACTTGTAGCCCGTAGAACTTGAACTTGGACTGGGACCGCTCAAATTCATTTCCCATAGCAAACAAAAAAAGACTTTCTTTTCATCAGTAAGGGCTAGATTTAAACCCACATCCCATGTGTGAAAGGACAGTTTTGTTATCCAGTCTTAAGAATCTTCAGCATAATTACTATTTCCAGGCAATAAAATAAGCATGTATTCTATTTCAGGCCGCTGCCAGTGTTGCTGTATATTTGTTCACTAGGAGGTATGCGAGTGGCCTTGTTTATCTTTTTCCCTCCGTTTCAGGACCGCCTCCATGAACATCAGTGATTTTTTTTTGTTTTGTTTTCCAGCTGTACTTGCAATCCTGCAGTTCAATACACAGCTGTACCTAGCAATCTTGTAGTTCAATACACAGCTGTATCTGGCAATCCTGCAGTTCAATACACAGCTGTACCTGGCAATCCTGCAGTTCAATACACAGCTGTATCTGGCAATCCTGCAGTTCAATACACAGCTGTACCTGGCAATCCTGCAGTTCAATACACAGCTGTACCTGGCAATCCTGCAGTTCAATACACAGCTGTACCTGGCAATCCTGCAGTTCAATACACAGCTGTATCTGGCAATCCTGTTTTTCAATACACAGCTGTACCTGGCTGGCCTTAAATTTCCTGGCTTGGATGCTTCCTAGTTGGTGCCTGGGGTCAGACCAGATGCTGATCGTGAGATTTTCAGTGGAACTGCTCTTTGATGGTGATGGAATGGTCTCAAGCTGTGTGTGGAGAGCCAGGATGGAAGATCTTTGTGAGGGAATGGATGAAAAGAAAATTTAAGAGCTGATACCTTCTACTAAGCAGAAGATTTCTTTGATATTTTTTCCCTTTGCATCACTAAGGGAAGTACTTTGTATTGAAAGTACTCCCCCTCACACCTACCATCTCCCTTATAAAAGTTGATTTTATTTACCTGAAGCGAGAGTATACAAGTCACATTCCAAATTTACAGCTGCTATATATGGTGAAAGCCCTAATGTAGTACCAGGATATGAGTCCCTCTCCTATATTTAGAGGCTGGGAAAACATGCATACATGTATGTTTACCTTATATCTCAGCTCGCACAACGTTTTATTTGTGCAGTTGGCTCTATTTTAGCTGGAGTGATGGTGGCAGGATGCAGATTAGCACAGTTTTCCCTCCATTAGTCAATCACAGGTTTATAAATAATTAAAACAGCTGGTAAATAAGTATTAATTTCTCCATTCCTAATGACACAAATATTTCTCATGACGAAGCAAAACTGTAATCTGGCTGACTTGTTAAAACCTGGTAAATAGATAGATATTTGTTTAAACAGTAAAGAAATCTGTGGCCTGACAGTTAAAAGGTCAATGGGTCACTGCTGTGTCAAATGAACTTGTGGAAGGCTCACAACTGGTATCTGGAAAGTGCTGAGGTGCTTGATATAGAACGAAGAGACTGGAAGATTGTATAATTGCATACCTGTCGAGTACAAACTGAATTGTTTAGCTGTTTTAGCTTTTTGCCCCCATATCATTGAAAAGTACTTGGGTTGCCTTTTTGTTACAAAGGAAATGAACTAGAGACTATTTAAAAGTAGATTGTTCTAAAACTCATGTTTGACACTTAACTCATAGATTGCAGGCAGCTCCAGGGAATTCTTTTGTTAAATATAAGATAGTCACGAATAACTCCAAGAAAGAATTCAGGAGACACTTCTTTACCCAGAGAGTGGTTAGAATGTGGAGCTCGCTACCACATGGAGTAGTTGAGGCGAATAGCATAGATGCCTTTAAGGGGAAGCTGGATAAGTACATGAGGTAGGGGATGTTGCAGGGGGTGCTGGAGAATAGTAAAGGTGTGCACAAGGGCTCTGAAAAGATTTAGAAAAATGTTTGAGAGATGTGCTCAAAGATAGTGAAGTAAGCTTTTTTGTATTCCTGAAATTTATACAGAATTAAATAGAATTTACAGTACAGAAACAGGCCATTCAGCCCCACTGGTCTATGTCGGCGTTTATGCTCCACATGAACCTCCTCCCACCCTACCTCATCTAACCCTATTTGCATATCCTCCTATTCCTTTCTCCCTCATGTACTTATCTAGCTTCCCGTTAAAGGCATTTATGCTATTCGCCGTAACTAGTCCATGTGGTAGCAAGCTCCACATTCTAACCTCTCTCTGGGTAAGGAAGTTTCTCCTGAATACTTTATTGGATTTATTTGTGACTATCTTATATTTATGGCCCCCAGTTTTAAGCTGCCCTACAAGTGGAAACATTTTCTCTACATCTACCCTATCAAACCCCTTCACAATTTTAAAGACCTCTATCAGGTCTCCTCTCAGCCTTCTCTTTTCTGAAGGAAAGAGCTCCAGCCTGTTTAATCTTTCCTGATAGATATATCCTCTCAGTTCTGGTATCATCTTTTTTGCACCTTCTCCAGTGCCTTTGTATATTTTTTGTAATATGGAGACCAGAACTGTACACAGCACTCTGTGTGTCATAAATAAATAGGGACTGATTTTCCTTTAGGTCATAATGATGGTAGGGTAGGACGTCTGCCCCTGACCCTCACTGATTTCCTGGGGTCAGAGTAATTAGAATAAATTTGATGGGTTTCTGGCATGGCTGGGTCACCTGCCTTGGGTGGTGGGAGGCAAACTGCTGCTTAGTAGCATAGCTCCATCCCTTTTGTCTTCTGCCCGCCCCACCAAGTGACATGTTCCTGACATTTGTGTCCAATTACAATACACAACCTATATTTGGGTGGATATTTTTCACACTGACACACATCTGGCAGGAAATCACAGAAATGGAGTTGGGTGATGGTGTAAGATTCTCAAAATTCACAGATCCCCCAAAACTCAGAGAAAAACCCTAAAAAACCCTGAGTATGGGAAAACTTTGGCCATTGACTATAATCCTAAAATGGAAGGATAGGTGAGAGGTCACCAGACGAAATCAACAACACACACACCGTGGAGCTTCAGACATGCCTCTGTTTTAATGCAAAGTGGACAGCAGGGGGTCGACAATCACTCCCATTGAAAGAGGTAACTGTTCCAGACATGGTGGGGCCATGCCTTTGTTTTAAAGCAAAACCATCAACACCTAGGACATTGGATACAAAAGAAGCCTTGTGTGACAAGCTGTAGAAAATCAGAATTAACAATGACACATTGGGAGAAGCAATTTGCAATATGATGAGGGACCATCAAAAAGCCATCAAAGATTCTTAAGGGCTTTGTAAGAACTGTTTAAACAGACCATTGTAAGAGAGACATCCACAAGGTGAAACCTCTCTCTCTCTTTCTCTGGCTTGCTGGCTCTGGTGGGCTGCTTGTTTTGGTTCTGCCTGCTCTGAAAGGAAAGCAGCTTCCAGCAACAACAAGGAAGGCAGTTTGACAGGGAAGATCAGCAGCTCTAGAAGCAGGCCGACACACAAGAAGAAACCAGAGCAACAGCCCCAGTGACCATCAGACACCTCGCGGCAACAAGGGCCTTACGGAACAACCAACCGAATATTACCACCAACCAACCGGGTAATATTGAGCCACCGCAACCAAAGAAAAACCAACTCGGGAGAAAACCGAAGATCCGCAAAGTTTCCACTCTACAATCTATTTCTGACTTACCTCTGGGTGAATTACTGTCAAAGATTCGTTTGGTGAGCATTATCTCTGGCCCTTTAGAGTCCAACCTAACTAGTAAAGTGGGATTGGGAGGGGTGAGGTATCTTTCTACTGTAATTTCCCTCGTGTGTACTGAAGTGTTCCCCATTTTATTAGCGTGTTAAGATTGTTGTGTTGTATTTCCTCTCTTGAATAAAGGTCAAAGTTTCTTGCACCAAAACCAGTTGTCTGCTGCACTTTGTCACAACCCCCAAATAAGTCCAAGGTCTAGAACCCAGGGAGTGGGAGCGATTCGGACCGCTCAGAAGTCAGAGGTGAAGCTGACACACACCACCACCCCCTACAATGGAGAAAAGGAAGTTCAGCCCTTTAGTGTTTACCTTATGTACTGAAAGTAGATAAATAAAGGAATAAATTTGTTGACCTCAATATATAGTTCCCTAAATCTGTGTATGTAGTTGCATAAATAAAACATACCGTGAATATTAAGTTTTCCTGTTTTCGGCAGGTTATTCAACTATGGGGGACATTCCAGCTCAGCCCACTGAAATTCAAGCCACCCCACCTACACCAAAAATAAAACCTAGACTCCCATACACTAAAATTGTCTGGCTTCCTTCTTCCTGGCCTGGCCTGTTCCACTTGAAGCTGCTGTCTCCATGGCCATCTCTATCACCTACACTCTGAAACTTCTGTTTCTTCTGTTGATTGCTGCATTTTGAACTTGTTGGGCCTATAGGATTGGTAAAAGGCTGCTCCCTTATTTGGTGGAAAAAGCTGCGCTCTCGTTGGGCTAAATCCAACCATGGAAGAGCAGTATTTTCCAATCCTCCAGGCCTGAAAAATGCTTCAACATATGCGCATAAATGTGAAAATACAAAATAAGCCTCCCAGCACAGGAAGGCTGGATATTGGGAGCTTGCAGATCTGGCCTATGTGCCGTGTGTTGGACAGCCTGCCTTAACCCAGCATGGACTGGGGATTTAGCCTATGACCTTTCTGGACACAATGGCTCAGTACCACACGGGACAGTACTCTTACTGATTTAAGTGCACTGTGGGCTTACTAATGTAACAAATTTTAATGTTGCTGAGTGGGTTACTGTCTAGCTTTTCAGAGATAATGGGCAGAATTTCCAGTACTTTTTGTGTGGCACAGTTGAATGTCAATTGTTTTGTGCAAAACATCTGACTTTCCATAATGCTGTTGTGCATTGATAAATGGATGGGCAGATGGGATGCAGAAGATGCATTTAATTTTAGTTCTTCAAAAAAAAGTCTTTTGTGTTTTCCCAAAGCTATTTTTCTCCTCTTGTCAGGATTCCTTATGAACTTGGACTGCAGCCCAACTACTTCCAGAACTGCTTTTGATTGGCGGTATGAAGAGTTTTCGTTTGGCGTTCTGTGCTTTTTCTCAGCACCAATGAGTGAGGCAAGCCAGATGCCTGTCACTTGAAGTACTGACTAGCCCTGAAGTTCCTCAGCGCTTTATAATATCAGAATGGGAAGGGGTAATTGATACAATTGCTATCTGGAGTGGCACAGACACTGTGCTTTTTTAGGGGGATAAATTTTGATTCTTTTATTCAAAGTTGTGTGTGGATTCAGTACAGAATATTGTTTTGTGCTGTTAATAACACAATCTTTGTGCCATATATGGAGGCAGAAATGATTCAGACAACGATTTACGTTAAATACTCTAAAGCAGAGCTTGCCATGTTCGATGGTTATTTTTAGCTCCCCTATAAAATAGGGCTAGTCTATGATATCATGACAAACTATTTGTGATTATTATACATGATAAGTAAAGAAAGAACGTGCGTTCATATAATGCCTTTCACAACCTCAGGACATCCCAAAGCGCTTCACAGCCAATGAATTACTTTTTGAAGTCTGGTTACTGTTGGAGGGAAACACAGCAGCCAATTTGCACACAGCGAGATCCCTCGAACCGCAATGAGATAAATGACTAATTAAACTGTTCTAGTGGTGTTGGTTAAGGGATCATCTTCGAATAGTGCCGTGGGATTTTTCCATCCATCTCAGAGGGCAGACGGGACCTAAATTCAATGTCTCATCCAAAATACGGAACCTCCGACAGTGCAGCACTCCCTCAGTACTGCACTGGAGTAGCTTGATAACACCCTAGAGAGTTTATAATGCAGTGGAATGAAATCAGGTTTTGTGCACTGTATTGTTCGAAATGTTAGTCCATCATCATTATCAAATTTGACTGATGTGGGATTTCTGGTCCACAGAGGTGAACTAGTTGACTTCAGTGGAAATTTAAAAAATGGGCTGCCGATTCGCTATCCTCCATTTGACACTATTGCACAGTCAAAATGGAATGGAAAAGTGTGGGCAGCGCATCTATGTTTTCTCGATCCATGTGGCTGGTGGGCAAGGCTCCCTGCTGGTAGCGTGCATTTGTAAAATCAACCACTAATGTTAGCAGAATTTTTTGGCGTACTCACGTGACTGGTACAGTGGGGGAATAAATTGAGTATCCAGTTTCCTAAAGGAGCTTAGCATTTCCCCCACCCCCTGCCCCAAGTCCTTTGCTCACCTTTCTAGTAAACAGAAACTACAGAGGACTGATTTGTAAACCATCCTACGGATGACTTCCTTATTGGAAATGTACCATACATGGAAACTTAAAGGAAGGAAGTTGGATAGAACGGAGCTATTATATCCTGTAAACCGATGTGAGAATTTTCAAAGCCTCTGGAATTGAAATGTGGTTCATGCGTCTTTCCCTTCAGAAACAGCGGTGCAGCCTAGTCCTGATTAAAAGAGCTGGATTTTTTTTTTGATTTGTTTACCCATTAGTTCCATGGGTTTATCAGCACGTATCCTTCCAGGCTTTTGTGAGTTGGTTGAGAGAGGAAATGCAGGGCATCTTTGAAAATGTTTGTTTCTAAAGATAACAATTTTCCTGGGCACCAGAACTTCAAAGTTAGATATCATTCCAGTTTGTTGAACAGCACATATGAAAAATGAAACATTGCTGGAATGGATAACAAGGAGGATTAAACTCTGCTCCTGATACTTGATTACACGCTGGTATCCATCTGAATTCTGGCATTTGTTGATCCTTAGTGGCAAGTGGTTTGAAGTTGTTTGTTCAAGTAGTTCATGACAGGGCTGCATCCAGCATATAATGAATTACGGTAAGTGAACATTCTCTGTATGAAGCCTAATTGTTTGTTGAAATGCCCTTTCCTGAAAGAAACTGACACATTTATGAACTAACACAATCAATAAATTGATGTACATTGGTAATAACATGGGAGAAGTGGGTTTGTTTAGGGATGCCGACAACTATTTTGTTGAAGTAGAATGATTTTTATTGTGTCCGATTGCTCGAGCTTACTGAACTTTTACACTCCTGAATATCAGAATTATGGATTCAATTTTGTGAGTATTAATTTCCAATATTTGTTGTAAGGCTCCTCCTCACCTGATAAAGATGCAAGATTTTAAAATTCTGAAATAGGTTATTACTATACTAAATCCTGTAACACCTTCCAGAAGATGGTGAAAATTAGAGGTCCATTGAAATTTTGGAGTTTAGTGAACGACATCACACAGCCCAATAGCTATTACTGTCTTTTGAACAATGCTGTGTACTAGTTGAGATAGATGGAATCTTAGCATGTCAGACATTATCAGGATTTACAAAAAACCTTGTAATTCTGATGAATGAAACACCTTTTTGGTTTGTAGTCTAAACATTTTGGCTTCCAGATCAGAAGCTTGGCCTATTGACAAGCTCTTGCACTTCTAGTGTGAATTACGACCATGAATCAGTATCCAAAACTCTTCAGATGATCAAGAAAGAAAATGAAACCTTCTTAGTAGCATTTATTGAGAAGCCTGGTCTCTGCTATCTACCTAACTGACCTTTTATGGTGTAGTGGTTTCAACGTGACAAATACTAACCAAAAAAAAATGTGTATGTAGGACATAAATAAACCTTTCATTCTTCAGTATTTCAGGAATTTCCTTTATTGGCATTTGATGTGTGGCCATCTTATTCGCGTCTAAGCAAGGAAGGCTGAGTTGAGAGGAAGGGGAAATTACTTATTTGAGGAATTTTTGGACGCAAATTCATAGTACAAATGACTTATGTATGGTTCAGCTTTCTGGGGAACATAAGCATGGGGATTTAATTGCTGATTTCAGTGTGAAATGTAGGGTATAAGGCATTAACGAGAATCGATTGCTTTACTAGGTTTTAAAGGAACCAGGATTTGTAGAGACAAGATTCCAAAGTGCAGTTTGCTAGCAGAGTAGTTTATGTAGGCTCTCCTGATGACTGAGTTTATCCCGGTCATGGACAGACCAGGAAGGTCCAAGGTGCATTCTGTGCTGAATTAGCTGACCGCAGTCAGGTAGCAGTAAGCCTGCTACAATTGGTCTCAGTGCCCTGGGTTAGGGAGGGAAAATGTAGAATCGTAGAATCATAGAATCATACAACATAGAAAGTGGCCATTTAGCCCATTGTGTCTGTGCCGGCTCTTTGAAAGAGCTACCAAATTAATCCCACTCCCTTGCTTTATCCCTATAGCCCTGCAAATTTTTCTTTTTCAAGTATATATCCAATTCACTTTTGAAAGTTACCATTGAATCTGCTTTCACCACCCTTTCAAGCAGTGCATTCCAGATCATAACAACTCGCTGTGTAAAAAAAAAAATTCTCATCTCCCCTCTGGTTCTTTTGCCAATTATCTTAAATCCGTGTCCTCTGGTTACTGACCCACCCACCAGTGGAAACAGTTTCCCCTTATTTACTCCATCAAAACCCCATATAATTTTGAAATCCTCTATTAAATCTCCCCTTAACCTTCTCTGCTCTAAGGAGAACAATCCCAGCTTCTCTCGTCTCTCTTGTTGCCTAGGTATTCCACTCTTGTACAGTGACATTTACTGTAATTTGCACATGTGAGACGTTGGGTGAGGATACGGTGCTCCCGTACTGAAATAGGGTGGGAAGGGGATTGGGCTTGCTGAGAGACCCCCGTCATTATCCATTGTTAAGTATCACATGCTCATACTGGTCACTTGGGCAAAGTGCTGGAGTGTGACTAGTGCCCATGGAACTGTAGCCCAGCCAGTAGTCAATACCTTCAGGAGAGGAGGAAAGGGGAGAAAGTATAAGATATTTTCCTATGTAGAGTTTTCCTGTAGGATGTTTTAACAATCAGTGCAGTTGACTTGATATTTCCTCTTGAAATTGGCCTCCAATTTGAAAATATGCTGTGGTTTAAAAATGCTATTGAAAGAGAATGAAGTGTGTGTTTTAGGACATTTGAGAAGACTTCACCTCACTACCAGCCATATATATTTGCTGATATTGAGATGCATATACCAAAAACATGGCTTTTGGTTGCTGATACTGCCTTGGGTAACAAAAGTTCAATACTCAACTGCTTATCCACTGTTTCACAGACCACAAGAGCTGAGCAATATCATTCTACATGGACTTACACCAATGTGGAAAAATCTGAAACAATGATGACACTTGTCTGTGTTAAGAGAGATTTCACATCGTTCACCTGACGAAGGAGGAAGCCTCTGAAAGCTTGTGAATTTAAAATAAAATTGCTGGACTATAACTTGGTGTTGTAAAATTGTTTACAATTAAGAGAGATTAACTACGTGCTCATGTGACAATAGTTTTAGGAAGAATGCCTGCTCGTGTTGTGATTACTCCCTGTAGTTATTGCTGTAGGGTTCATTTTAACATTGGGCTAGAATTTGCTTTTGAAATAACAGTGAGGCTAATAGCGCTCACTGCAATTTATGTCCAAATGCTACAACAACTGGAGGCAAAGGGCAGATGCATGGTTAAACGTGGAAATCCAAAAGTTGCTCTCTGAAATGCGCTGCTCCACCGTTAGCTTTGCAAAAATGGCATCTCACTGTCTGCCTCACCATTGAAATGCATTGAACGGCGTGAAGTTCCTGTATTTGTGCAATGGATACGACCTAAACTCACCACAAAGTTAATTCTTGTCCATTTTAGTCTAAGTACCCTTTTAATGACGTGATGAGTGTTAATTACTGCCAGTAAACCGCTTTGGCACTGAAAATTAATTATTGCAAGTGTGGAATCTCATTCCTTCAGGTTTTAATTGTTGGAGATTTTAAAAATCTAAAATTTTAAATATAATTTATTTTTACTTTTACTTTCTGTCTTTTTTTCTCTCAATCCAATTCTTTCCCTTTCCTTATTTCTCTTTCTGTACCTGATTTGACATTAAATTCACCCGTTCTATTTCCTTCCTTCTCAGTCCTTGCGCTGTTAATTTCACAATCCTTCAATCTGATCGGTTAAGGAGATACCCAGTTGCTTGCCCTGTTCCTGCCTCATTCTCCCTGCCCCTGCTCTCCTTTTAATTACTGATGGTTATTTCTCTCAACAGAAGTGCAAATTTTCACAAATGCATGGAATTATGCTGAGGTTCAGTTTGATACAAAAAAAATTAACTTACTAACCATGTGGCTTGTGACATCTGCTGTCCCTCTTGACTATTTTGATGCACAAGTCAGGCTGGCTCCTTTAGTGTCACAAGTGCATTAACGCAAATAGGAACCGAACACCAAGAATAATCTGTGTTAAGGCAACACATATTAGTTGGATGATATGGATTCAATCTAGTTGAACAATTCACAATAGCTACATGCACACTATCCCTAGTCCTACAGATAGAGTTTGACAAAGTGTGGGAGGTCAGCTGCCTCAGAAGAAGAGGATGATGGGAACACTTCAGGTCAGAAATAAAAGCTAAAATGCCAATCAACTGGTTGTTTGAAGAGGTAACTTGATTGATTAAACTCCAATTACTATAGGTAAAACCAAAAATTCCACGAAGGAGAAAGGTCATAAAGCTACCAGTCGTCCTTACTCTACCTTACATTACATGTAAATAATAGGCGACAGCAATTTTCTGGCATGGCTTTTCATGGTCAAAATTATTGTGACCAATCCTGTCTTTATTTGCCAAAAAGACAGCGACAATTTCACTCTTTTGGCAGTTTACCCATACTCGGTGATACCACTGATATCAAAGTTGAAATTCAATTGGTCAGCATGGTGAAATATATTGCAGTTGTGCGCTGTGCGTTGCTGGAATTTTATGCTCTGATTTCCTAAATTGCTACTTTTTGTTTGATCTGCATTTCTCGTTTTGGTTTTAGTGCAAGGAAAGGTCACGTTGATTTTGCTGAACAGGATGTGTTGACATGAAATTCATTTTGCTGGTGGGTTCTTTATCAGGGATCAGTTTACATGGCTCAGTGTTTGAGTGCTGAAGATCTAACAACAGTTTTCAGAATGTGAATATCTTCCATTGCCTAGTATCACTCATGGTGACAAAATAAAGTGTGAGTGCTTGTTGTTTGAATAGCTTGGTGCACTTGCAGTCATTAGATATCCACTTTACATCCTCATGGCTGTGAGTTTGACAGATTGAGCTGCAGACATTGAGTTGCTACTGTGCACTCCTCTTAAAAGTTATTCTCTTTTTATATATTTATATCTGAAGCAGACACTGAACAGGAGCCATATTGCAGTACAAATGCAGTCCTGAATTCTGTTTTTGTGCTATCAGCACATAATGCATTGAGTATCTATATATGATCACGAACTCTGGGCTGAATTGAAATGTGTTGCATCTGGATTCGTTTGTAGGTGGCTACTTCTGATATATAGATCAATTGACTGTAGTGATCATTTGGGTAACTGGCCAAGTCGATCACAGTAACAGAATTCACCTGTATTGAATTGGGCCTTGTGCTGCAGTTAAGGCCCACCGGACTCTGGACCACAGAGGACGACGCAGAAAGAAAATGGCTGAGGGTTGCAGCAGCGCTCTTTGAGTTCATCATCTTTGCAATGATGAGCTCAAGTACCTTATGACTGAGGTCAAGACAGACACTAAGGTCTTAAAAGAAGTATGTAATCAAGAACTAAAAATTGCATATTTATTTTAGGAAAGCATAGTGGATGAAAAATTGGATAGGACCTGTTTTTAGGCGGGGGTAGCACAATCCGCTATTACCCTGCACCCGATGGCCCTTGTGCAGGCAGGATGAGTCTTTCACCAGGCCTGAGGACTTACCTGCAATCTGCTTTGTAAATCAGCATTGAACGAGGATTCCATGCAATTTACACTTTTCACCAGCAGGGAGAACTTCAATCTCTTAAAGGCAGGCTGTCTGTTAGAACTCTCTTAAAGGTAGCTGATACCTTTTATTTGCTGAAAATAACAGTCTGCTGTCTGCACAGAGTCTGAACGGAAATCAGACATCACACGTGCAAAACACAGATGCAGCTCCCGTCCTTATGTTTACAAACTGATGAGTTATGTTAAAACATTGAATAAAGGTTGTGCTCTATTAAATCCCACATCCTCCAATCTGCACGCCAGACCTCACCAATCTGCTGATCTGAGTTTGTACCAGGCCTGCGAGAGTGCATGCACCAAGGTTCTCTGCTGATGCACTAGAGACCTTGGTGCAAGAGGTAGACAGAAAGAGGGACATCCTATATCCACAGGGGGCGGGGGGGTTGTCTGCAAGAGGCCCTCCAGAAATATACTCAAGAGGCAGTGGGGGATGAAGTCAATGCCAGGCGCACAGCATCATGAACATAGATGCAGTGCAGGAAGAAGTTCAATGCTTTGACACGAGTGGTTAAGGTGTGTGAGGTCAACTGTCAAATGGCGCTGCCGACCAACTGCACCACTAGCCGCATCCACTGCTCCACACACTACACCCTCATCACCCACATACCAACAAACTCTTTCCATCAGTACTCAACTCTTCCAATCAGATGCTTCCTCTTACCCTTACACATTACCACTGTTGCAAGCTGCCCACCCACAACTCACAGGCCACACATACTGGCAGCTAATCGACCATGACAGGCTCATCACCCAGACACACGTTCCACTTTCTTGCAGGAGAAGGTGGCGCATTACAGGAGGCAGCAAGTGGCCGTGGCATTTAACCCCCCGAGCCTGTTCCGCCATTCAGTGAGATCATGGTGGACCTGTGACCTAACTCCATATCTCGCCTTAGCCCCATATCCCTTAATATCCTTGGTTCACAGAAATCTATCAATCTCAGATTTAGAATTCACTATTGAGCTAGCATCAACTGCTGTTTGCAGAAGAATGGTCCAAACTTCTCCCACCCTTTGCGTGTAGAAGCATTTTTTAACTTCACGCCTGCACATCCTGGCTCTAAATGTTGGGCTATGTCCCCGCGTCCTAGTATTCAAGTATAGGAGACCTCCAAAAACAGTTATAAATGTCTCGGCAGCCAGAAGTAATAATCCAGCCACTAACCTGTAAATCCTGCATGGTCCCTTTAAATAGTGCTGGTGGGGGTTCCTCCAGGCACTCTAAAAACACATTCAGATGGTCGGGGTTAAGACTGTGCGTTGAGTTGAGCATTAAGTGCCAAAATGGTGTCTATCACTTTAAATCAGCGTTGCACACTGAATCTATTTTCTCCTTACTTTACATGCTTTCGGCGTTCGTTATCTGCGCCTGCGCTAACTCCTATACCAAGATGACATCCGGCACGCATCATGCTGGAAACGTGCATGCGCAGCCAAGACGCCATATTGGCACTTCGGGAGGCCGCATAGCACCGAAACAATGGGCGCTACACGGCCCAATTTAGCACCCAGTGAGTTTACAGCTACTGTAGTGGCTAAATTAAATATTATTCCATATATCATAATACAGAAATCCTGACTTAAATGGACAGTGCCATTGCAATAGGATGGTCTCAGAAAGGCTTAGTACTGGAGCAATAAGGAATGGATTGTTTCAAGAAAAAAAATCGCTTAGCAACACTATCATATTGGCTGCCTGTTGCTGTGGAACGTTTCAGTGTGGTTTTCACTTTTTTTATTTTAGAACATGTTAATGTAACATTTGCATTGCCGGATGCATAATGGACCTGCAACTATACCAGTCCCTGCACTTCTGTGCCTGGCAAAGTGGCTTTAACTTTACGGTGGTGACTCTGCCCCTTTAAAAATAATTCATGCACAGTTAAGTGCAACAGGTAGTGCACCTTTTATGAATTTTTTTGCTAGGTTCGTCACTGCGCAGTTAAGAGCTTGTGGTGCTGTTGTATATCATTTTGAAAACGTCAGAAATTGATGACCTTATTTTGCAGCATTGCCGTGGATTGTCATTAGTCTCTCATTCATGGAGAACTTGGAAAAAAAGAGGGTAGAAAATTGGACAAACTTTGAAAAAGAAATGGGGTGAAGATGCGATAAGGCTTTTCGATATTTCAGTCCAACATAGCTCATCTCTCAAAGTTTATAATGATTTGTTTGATAATCTATGAAAAGAAAAATACAAATTTTGCTTAACTCCTTATGCTCAGCTAGCTTGAAATAAACCTAAATGCTGTCAGATTTGCTTGGTGACTTATGAAGGCTGAACTGGTCTGTTGTACAATGAATAATTAATAGCATGCGGACATAGTGCTGCTATGGAACTGGCAACTCGGTGAGTACCATCTTCAGAGATGAATTAGCAATTTCTGGGATTGAGCAACAGATGCCCAATAACTTCTGACAGCAGAAGTACATTTCAACACCTTATTTTTATTTGGAATTCTAAAAAACCCAAGTGTCCATTGTCTCTGTGTAGATTTAAGGCACCGTAATACCACAGAAACAGACTGTCTGTTCAAGTCACAATTATTTTCAGACCCTTCTATGATAATTGTGGGACAATTATTTCTAAATTAAGATTTATTTTAAATGATTTTATCAGTGTAATAGAGGGGTCCATCATTTTGTAAATTATCGCCCCTCCATTTTGATTGGTTGAAGACAAAGGGAAGGTGTTTTGTTTACAGGCCAATAATGCTATTGGATCAGCTGTAAGGAGGTGCAATTTTTACCTAGCAGAGGAGGTTGATCTCCTTTCCTCTGATTTGCAAAATAATTGCTTCCTTCTGGGGAAGGGTCTTGCCTCTGCTCGGAGTTAGAATTTGAAACTTAACTGTTAACATTTTGCAGTTTTTTAATGGCTTTATTTGTATAATGGAAGCTTATATTGTAAAGTCACTGATGAAATCCATACAGTCCCTGAGGCTGATTTCATACTAATAAAAACAATGGCTGTGGGGAAACAACATTAGATTTTTACATATGTGAATAATTTTTGTTTTGGTATGAATTCAGTCTCGGGGACTGTTAAGGATAACAACAGTGCTTTTATAATAAAACAGATATTTTATTTAAGTGGAAGGAAAATCTATAAGAAGTAATATTGTTCAAAGTACTTCTATTATGACAAAAATATAGGGAACAAAAAACTGACTTTTATTTTTTAAAAAAAGTCAAATGTGTCGAGCCTTGTGTGCTGCATTCTCGGCCAATAGCATATTACATAGAATTTTACAGCACTGAAGCAGGCCATTCGGCCCAACAGGTCTATGCCAGTGGTTTACTCTCCACATGGGCCTCCTCCCACCCTACTTCATCTAACCATATCAGCATATCTTTCATTCCTTTCTTCCTCATGTACTTGTGTTCTTCCATTGTTGGACTGCTGATCTGCTACCAGGTTGCCCTAATGTCATGGCTCCAATTGTGATCAATTGAACCACCCTTGGGCACCAGTGACATCCTTGGAATGGCCTAAAGACTAGAAGACCCATCATGGAGATCTGAGGATGGAGAAGTGAGAGGCGGAAGAGGAGAGAAACTTGACGAGATTTAAGAGGGTAGATTTTCCTTTACCCTGCGCCTGGGGAAACAACACTCCACAGGTGCAGGGCAGAGCATAAAAGGGATGTTTTGTTTGGCCATATTGATGTCTTTCTAATTCTACTTCTCTGCATTCAAATGTTACCTTTGTGCATGTTAACAAAACCTTCTTTAGTTTCCTCATTCTTAAAGTGTTTTGAATAGCTATGTTTTCTCATTTGCATGACCATGTGTTGTGGATATTCGCTGCATTACATGTCACCACAAACCAACAGAAGTTGCTTTATCACCTATTTGTTGAACTCTCAGCTGGTTAAAGGCTTAAAAAAGTGTTAAACTTATAAAAGCAGTCCACATCACTCTGAAATCTTCCTCACATCCTGACAGGTATTTTACAAATCACATTTCAGTTTATTTGGAAGCTAGCTGGGCGCTGGATGCATGCAAATCGAGTCTACGATACCGGTTTTTTCTTATGCATTTTTTTCTTTTTTGCAGATGAGATCTCCCCAGGAAATGTTTGGGACTCCAAAAACAGGGGTGTAAACGGAACCCAGAAAGGGCAGATTGTATGGCGGATTGAGCCAGGGCCATATTTTATGGAGGGTAAGGACAAATTATTTTATATCTGGTGACAGTAAAACAAATGGGTGAAAGGCATCAGGCAATGTATCGCGTCACACATTTTCAGTCTTATGCTAAAGGTGAACTTTCATATAGAGGTAAGTGCATCTTATACTTAGCCCAGCACTTAATTTCTCCTTTGAGCAAACAATTTACTTTTCTTTGCATAAGAGGAACACCAATAAACATCATTTTTTTGTTTCGTAATGGCGCTGCTTTCCTGCTAGTTTACTACCAAAAGTGACAAAGTCACAGTTTGTTTGGATTTAGCTGCTATGTCCAATTGACAGGAGAGAAGGCTTCGTCTAATGCTTTTAACCTCCACATATAAAGTGGTGAAGGTGGCCATATAATAGCAAACCTTTTACACTCTCAAGCAGGCTTTGCTTCATAGTTAGATTCAGGTTTGAATGATTCCTTTATTGTGAAACTAATGTTACTTGATCACTTGATACAGGTTGTCCCAAAACTCAGTTCAAATTCTTTACTATATATGCATGCTTTGTGCTTTATTTCTTTCTAAATATTTTCTGTGACTTTCCCAGCACTGCAGTTTTAATGTAGATAGAAAGAGGTGTGTGAATGTGTGTTTTTATATATAAAATACACGTGTATTTATACAGTAAAATCTGTAAAATAGGGACACCTAAGGGACTTCCATCAGGTGTCCTTTATTTGCAAGTGTCCCTATTTTCAAAATGGTCATTGTATGTGCAGTAAATTATTTGGGATGGTCATTGAGTGTCCCTTTTTTGGAGGTGTCCTCGAGCTCATCCAAAACTCTGCTGCCCGTATCATAACTCGCACCAACTCCCGTTCTCCCATCACCTCTGTGTTCACTGGTCTACATTGGCTCCCAGTCCAGGAATGCCTTAATTTTAAAATTCTCATCCTTGTTTTCAAATCCCTCCATGGCCTTGCCCCTCCCTATCTCTGTAACCTCCTCCATCCCTTCAACCCTTCAAGATCTCTGCACTCTCCCAATTCTTGCCTCTTGCGCATCCCCGATTTTAAATCGTTCCACCATTGGTGGCCGTGCCTTCAGCTGCCTAGGCCCTAAGTTCTGGAATTCCCTCCCTAAACCTCTCCGTGTCTCTACCTCTCCTCCTTTAAAACGCTCCTTAAAACCTACCTCTTTGACCAAGCTTTTGGTCACCTGTCCATATACCTCCTTATGTGGCTCGGTGTCAAATTTTGTTTGATATTCCCTCCTGTGAAGCGCCTTGGGATGTCTTACTATGTTAAAGGTGCTTTATAAATGCAAGTTGTTGTTTCCCTTTGTATAGGTTTCACTGTATATATTATATATAACGACGCACACATTCACACAGGGACATTCACAGAAAACATTTAAAAAGAAATGAAGCACAGTGAGAGCATACATTCTAAATAGGGTTGCCAACCTTCCAGAATTGTCCTGGAGTTTCCAGAAATTGAAGATTAATCTCCAGGACACTGCTGGCAGCAACCCAGGAGAAAAATCATATGGGCATTCAAAAAAAAATTCTTTCTACTCTTTTGTTTGTTATAAAAATGTTAGAGTTGGGAAAGAAAAGGCTATTAGACTGACAGTCAAGAATCATCCAATTGGGTAATGAAGAGGTTGTTCGCTTTCTAATTGGTATGAGAAGACGCTGTGCTGTGAGGATGGACGTGTTGGCCGACCAATGGGTGGAGTGTGGGGGCGGGACAGTTGGAGGGAGGAGCTCATGTGATTAAACCTCCAGGAAAACATTAAGCCAGAGTTGACAACCCTAATTGTCAAGCTCTGGCGGCATTGTTTAGGCGCACACTGTTTCCTGACTTGCCAATTTCTGCACTTTATGTCCCAGTTGAATTTTCAGGATTAAATTACACTGAGATTTTAAAGAATTTTGACCTCCTTTGCACCACTTTTCCTGGTAGATTTTTACATTGGAAACTGGTTTCCTCATATTGTAGTATAAAGCTACCAAGTTGTTTCAGGGCATTGATTAATTTAAGTTAATTATATGTAGGTGTTAGTGTTCAGGACTTTGGTGTTGAACCAAAGTGTATTCATTCATATTTTTTTAAGAAGGCACTGAGGCAAAATGTGGTTGAAATGCTCACGAGCTCGACTTTGAAGTTGTTTCCTCAAAGATTGTAAACAATAAAAAAGAGTTAGCCTGCCTCAGTAATCGATAAATACCTCACATCCATTATGTTGTGGGGTCCCTGGTCCCAGATTCTTGGGAGTGGTTGTCCAGCATAGGCCCTCCCCTTGGGATGTGAGCTTAAAACAATTGGTCAGAGAAGCACACAGCTAGCCAGGTGTTTAAATAGAAAGGTATGGGGGTAAATTTCTGCCCAGCTCATAAGGGTAGAATCCAGAAGGGTAGTTAAAAGTTATTTTATGTCCAGCACGATGATCCACTATTATGGCAAAGCATAGTGTGTGCATTATTTTGTATTATTACGCAAAAATGAATTATGGTGACTGAATTAAGTGAGTCCGATCATAACTGTTGCTCTGTATGTTCACTTGCTGTGAAATAAAGCAGCTTAATAATTTGTATCTGGCTTTGTCTTACCATGTGTTTTAATGCGATAATGACCAGATAATCTCTTTTTCAATGCTGTCGGTTGAGGGATAAATATTGGCCGGAACACCAGGGAGAGCTCCCCGGTGCAGCGCTCCCTCAGTACTGCACTGCACTGAAGTGTCAGCCTGGAATATGTGCTGTAGTCTCTGGGGTGGGACTTGAACCCACGACCTTCAGACTCAGAGGCAAGAATGCTACCAGCTGAGCCAAGGTTAACACCTTGGCATAAAACGTATTTGTAGTCATTTTTGAAGCGCCATGTGATTGCCCATGAAATAGCTATGTCATCAAAACCATTTTTTAAGGGAGATTTTTGAAGAATTACATACTAAAACCTGCAGAAATAGTGGGGTGGAAATTCAAACATGCATCAGAAGCCGTGGCCCGAGGCTCATCTGAAATGAGCCCCCCCACCCACCCAGCCCCAGACCTCATTTTAATAATAGAGATGAGCTGCGGTGCCCATTGCACCTCGAGAGGCAGCTCGCCTGATGTTGGGCATCAAATTTGGGCCTGCTGCATCGCCGTTAAGTTTTGGGAGGTGGGTGGTGGAAAATGCCGGTGGGCCGAGCGTGGGCCGGCAGCAGCCCTCAGTAATGCTGTGGAGCTCAGAGATGCACTCGTTCTCTACCATTTCTTAAGTGGCCTCCAGTCGAATTAAGGACCGCTGGTTGAACCGCAGTAGAACTGAAAAAAAAATAGGCGGAGCTTGCACGGCGCACGGTCCACCTAGTTTTTCACGCATTTTGCAGACGGATCCTGAAACAGTTGCAGGACCCTTCTTTGCACCTGTAAGTTAATTCAATACCAATTCCACGCGGCCACCAGGGACGCCTAAAAACAATGAAGACCAATATGGCAGCGGGCATGCCACCGATGCAGATTAGGTGCAGGACCTCGCACCTGGAAATTGGTATACTTTGTGCATGTTTTACACCCCAAAAATGGGAGAAATGCATACCAATATCTGTCTCAGTATGTCCAAGTAACTTGTGTTAAAGGTGGCCCACGCCAAGTGCCAGGATGTCAAATCAGGCCCATCATATAAAATGAGTTTGACACCCCTGCCATAAACAAATCGCATAGTCTTTATTTCGTAAGAGCAAAAGATATGTCACTTGCCAGGCATGAACTGCAGTAAAACTTTAAGTAATTTCCAATGTCTACTTCAAAGCCATGTGATAAAATTGTCTTAAATTGCACCCAGATAATAAATACAGTTTAATGCCATTGATATTATACTACGAAGACCGTTATGGCTAAATCAATCATGCCTTTAAGCCTTTGAAACCCTCGAAAGCAGTGCAGGACTGTATTGTCACTGTTCTGATGTGCTGTGTGTAATGTGAATGGAGCTTGAAAGAACAGGCAAAAAGGAATTCTCAAACGCAGTGCTAACAGAATGAAATTGCTCTCAAAAGTCCCAAGGATAGGTGTTTCTAGACTCTTGTGTCCGGTTACTATTTTTATGTCCTGTGGTCTTTGTGGAGTATTTTTCAGTGATGTGAGGGGATCTCTTCCCTGAGTCACTTCAGTGTTTCTGCTACTCTTGTTGCAGTAGATGGACTTATGGAGGAGTTTCTTCAACAAAGAAACGTTTTAAAAAAGAAATTAGAACCAGGGAGGTGTTCATTTCTGGTACTTCCTGGTAACTTTAAGACAGGTTTTATTATGGATCACTGAGCAACTGTGACATCCTCACCTCAAGCTGCAGAGAAAATGAAACCTCCTTTTGTGCAATGTTACCTGGATTTTCCAGTTCCACTGTGTATTATTTAAAAATGCAAATTTTGAAATCTGTAAAGAACACATGGGGCACGATTTTAAAAGCGAAATTGAGGGTGAGTTGGGGGCAGGGGAGGGGGGGGCAGGCAAAGAAAATCAGGATTTTTTTTTGAAGTGGGCAGGAATCCCGGCTCCAACCCGCTGAAGAACGCGCATGACCTAGAGTCATCTGCACGTGCGCGCCGTTCCCGAACCCAGAAGTCCTGCCGACAATTAAAGCCGGCGGGACAATATTTAAAGCTTTAAATCAAGTACTTGAAATGTCCATAAATCCAATTCAGAATGAAGGCAAGCGATTTTGACGCTGCCTCAAGGTGTTTGCCATGCTGTGTGAAACATGCCCTGGGAAAGTAATCTGGTTTCAGCCGGCAGCCATTTGGACATTTAAATCCCTGTTTGACAGATGGGGATAAAAGGTCAGTTATTGCAGCAGGGCACTCAGTTCTCTCAGAGAAATCTTTGGCTGGGAGATCTTTGTGTTTAGACTTAAAGTTCTTGGTTTCCACTCAGAATTGTTCTGTTTACACATATTTACCAACTTTTGGGACCCCCTCAAACTGACACTATCAGGATGGGGGGGTGCAATGGCTGCATTCACGAGTATATCCGAGGACAAGCAACATCACCATCCTCGCCTGGCACGGTGTGCACTTCTGCCACTTGCAGCTCCACCACACAGTGCTGCGCCAAAGGTACCTGCACAAGAGCAGAGAGGGCAACAACAGAGGGAGCGACATCGCAGGAGGCTCTCCCCTCGTCACAGGGACTACAGACCGAGGCTGAGTTTCCTGGACCTCTCTGAGGAGCAGTGTCTAGGAAGACTGAGAATGAGTCGCCAGATGGTTGCAGACATCTGCAGCCTCCTTCATGCCGAGCTGCTCCCGGCTGGGCCTGGTGGCATCTCGTTACCCATCACTGACCACTTCCCTCAACTTCTTCGCCTCTGGATCATTCCAGGGTGCCACCGGTGACATCGCTGGGGTCTCTTAGTCGTCTGCTCACAAGTGCATGAGACAGATCACCGACTGTTTGTTTCGCAGGGTGTTGCAATACGTCAGCTTCCCCATGGACAACCTTAGCCAGACAGAGAGGGCAATGGGTTTCCACCCTGTGGCTGGCTTCCCACAGCTACAGGGTGCAATCGTTTGCACACATATAGCAATCCAAGCACCTCCACACGAGCCAGCACTGTTCATCAACAGAAAGGGAAATTATTTAATCAATGCTCAGCTCATTTGCGACTGAGAAAGATTTCTTGTGTGTGCGAGATTCCCTGGCAGCTGCCATGATTCATTCATTCTGAGGGAATCCCATTATCTCGGCCCTCTTCCAGGCACCAAACAGCCTTAAGGGCTGGCTCCTCGGGGACAAGAGATACCCCCTGCACATGTGGCTCATGACACCTCTGAGGAACCCCATCAGCGAGCAATAGCGTCGATGCAACAACAGCCACATCACCACCGGGTCTGTCACTGACCACGCAATAGGACTGCTGAAGTTGTGATTTCAGTGCATGGATCGGTCTGGGGGAGCGCTTCAATATACACCATCGAGAGTGGGTCTAATTATAGTGATGTGATATGTCCTGCACAACATGGCACAACAGAGAAGGGTACCGGTTGATGAGACCCCATCCCCTCATCCACCATCCATATCTGCAATCAACACTGAGGAGGAGGAGGAGGAGGAGGAGGAGGAGGAGGAGGAGGAGGAAGAACCCATGGGCAGAGCAGCGGCTCACCTGGTGGCTTGTGAGGCCAGGGACTCACTTTTATATTTGAATATGATCTCCTTATGAGAACCAAAGTGAGACTAGTCCAGTCCTCATACCACCTGGAAAGAGCAGCGCCAACACCATCCCCCCCCCACCGCACAAAATAGTAATGTAACTACACATACACCCACCATAAACTCACCTGGGTGGCTTCAAGTGTCGCCGTTCATGATGAAGCTCATGAAAGGGCGCCATCATAAAAGGCATTCAAGAATGGGCAAGACGTGGCAGTGGTGGTGAGAATGAAACACTTAATGTGACTTTAACAAAAACCAAATATAAATGAAAAACATGACAGTCTGTCAGACACCCTTGTCCATACCCTTTCTGATCACAAAACCTTCGCCTTTCTCTTCCTACCTTTTCTATGTGGTGCATCCTCTGTGGCTGCAGCAGAGGTCGTGGCAGGTTGCTCAAGTTCATGCCCTGACTGCTTAGATGCTTTCGGCCTATGCCGTCTGGGTTTTGGAGACCGTGGGGGGCCCTCCAAAGACTGCTCCGCCTGCACCTGTGCAAGGGCAGACTCGGCCACCTGGAGAGGAGGCAGCATTGGGGGTACTGGTTGAGAGGGGGGCAATGGGTGAGACGTGGGAGCGCTTTGAGAAGCGTCCCCACTTCCATGTCCCCTTTCGCCATCATCCCTCTCCTGGGCCAGGCCCACATCACTCTGACCACCTTGCTGGACCACAGCTTGGAGGACATGTGCGATGCCTTGTTAGCCCAGTTGTAAAGTTTCTGGCCGTCTGTTTAAGATGGCAGAATGTTGTTCACCCTGAGTCCGAACGGCTGTTGCCAGGGCCTGAGTGGATTCATTTGTGAGCCGTGCTTGAAGCTCAATGGAGGCGAGCCTTCCCTCCATTGCAGACATCTCAGAGATTCTCTCATGTACCTGTGCCAGCATTCCACTCATGCAGGAGTTGGACTCCTCCATCCTCTGCGCGATTGTGGAGAGTGCGCGTGGCACCTGTTCCAGTACCTCGCAAATGTGCTGCTGCACCTCGATCATTCTCCTTTTAAAGGATGGCCCCTGGGGTTCAGCATCTGCGTCCAGCTGAGCAGAGCCTGGAGAGGAGTGCGCCCACCGACGCGGACTCTCCACAGCTGCCCCTGCCACCAGTGTCTGCTCGTGCTCACTTGTGTTTGGTGACTCACCAGGTCCCAACCCAACTAACTGACTACTAGGACCCACCGAGGTGTGAGTATCTGTGCTGATGGATGGCTCACTAAGATGTGATGGTGCGCTCTCAGAGGCCGGGAGTTCCTCTGAGGAATCGCCCTCTCCCGTCACTGGGGTCGTTGAAAGGCCTGTAGAAGAACAAAAGGCAATATTAAGCATCATCACAGATGTGTCATGTTGCGATGAGCATACTGAGGTGTTCAACATGCCAAGCATTCTTAAGATCAAATCATGTGTGTTGTGAATATTAAAGTTGTGTCACCAGATGTTTGTGGGGTGCCAGTCTCAGTGTCCCCGATGGACAGGCACTCGAGGGTGCAGTGATCTCCAGGGCCGCCTCATCCGCCTCTGTGAGGACCACTGTTTATTGTGGCCCCCCTCTCCAGTCCTTGGTGTCTCGCGTTCATTTTGTGCTCTCCTCTAGAGGGAGAGAAAGTACAGACGTGTGAGTGAGTGAGGGTGAAGTGGTCAGCCGATGAATGCATTGCTTTGGGCGAGACTGACCATGAAAGAGATGCATCAGAGGGTGAGTATC
This sequence comes from Heptranchias perlo, assembly GCF_035084215.1. NCBI lineage: Eukaryota > Metazoa > Chordata > Chondrichthyes > Hexanchiformes > Hexanchidae > Heptranchias > Heptranchias perlo. The sequence goes on along the minus strand of NC_090331.1, from coordinate 67,416,622 downwards.
AGACAGAGACATCACATTGGAAGAGGATTGGGGTGAGTGGTAGTGGTGGGGTGACTAATGGGGAGGTGAGGAAGTGCAGGTAAGCTGAGGATGAGCCTTAAGTGGGTTTGAGGAGTGATGTGATGGAGTAGTGTTGGCAGTGCAGAATGAGTTTGGGGGCGCAGGTGGTGGGGGGGTGATGTGCGACACGGAATGCAGGAGAATCAGTAAGTGTACTCACTTTTGCTGACCTAGTTAGGCCATTGAAACGCTTCCTGCACTGGACCCAAGTGCGGGAGATGTTGCTCCTGCTGGTGACCACCTCTGCCACCTCAAGCCACGCCTTTTTGGTGGCAGAGGCAGGGCACGTCCTCCTGTTGGCCGGGTAAAATATTTCCCTCCTCCTCCTCACCCCGGCCAGCAACACCTGAAGTGAGGCAGCACTGAATCGTGGAACAACATAAGAACATAAGAAATTGGAGCAGGAGTAGGCCAATCGGCCCCTCGAGCCTGCTCCGCCATTCAATAAGATCATGGCTGATCTGATCCCAACCACAAATCTAAAGAACACAAGAAGTCGGAGCAGGACCCGGCCACATAGCCCCTGGGCCCTCTCCGCCACCCACAGGGCATTGACCGATCCGAACTCAGCTTCATGTCCAATTTCCTGCCCGCTCCCCATAACCCCTAATTCCCTTTACTTCTCGGAAACTGTCTATTTCTGTTTTAAATTTATCTAATGATGTAGCTTCCACAGCTTCCTGGGGCAGCAAATTCCACAGACCTACCACCCTCTGAGTGAAGAAGTTTCTCCTCATCTCAGTTTTGAAAGAGCAGCCCCTTATTCTAAGATTATGCCCCCTAGTTCTAGTTTCACCCATCTTTGGGAACATCCTTACTGCATCCACCCGATCAAGACCCTTCACAATCTTATATGTTTCAATAAGATCGCCTCTCATTCTTCTGAACTCCAATGAGTAGAGTCCCAATCTACTCAACCTCTCCTCATATGTCCGCCCCCTCATCCCCGGGATTAACCGAGTGAACCTTCTTTGTACTGCCTCGAGAGCAAGTATGTCTTTTCTTAAGTATGGAGACCAAAACTGTATGCAGTATTCCAGGTGCGGTCTCACCAATACCTTATATAACTGCAGCAATACCTCCTTGTTTTTATATTCTATCCCCCGAGCAATAAAAGCCAACATTCCGTTGGCTTTCTTGATCACCTGCTGCACCTGCATACCAACTTTTTGATTTTCTTGCACTAGGACCCCCAGATCCCTTTGTACTGCAGTACTTTCCAGTCTCTCGCCATTAAGAAAATAACTTGCTCTCTGATTTTTCCTGCCAAAGTGCATAACCTCACATTTTCCAATATTATATTGCATCTGCCAAATCTCCGCCCACTCACCCAGCCTGTCTATATCCCCTTGCAGGTTTTTTATGTCCTCCTCACTCTCTACTTTCCCTCCCATCTTTGTATCATCTGCAAATTTTGATATGTTGCACTCGGTCCCCTCCTCCAAATCGTTAATATAGATTGTAAAGAGTTGGGGACCCAGCACCGACCCCTGTGGAACACCACTGGTTACTGGTTGCCAGTCCGAAAATGAACCATTTATCCCAACTCTCTGCTTCCTGTTCGATAACCAATCCTCCACCCATGCCAGAATATTACCCCCAATCCCAACACTGGACAAACAGGGGACTCTCGGGGGGGGAGGAGCTAAATACGATTAAAATCACTCAGGAGATGGTACTCAGTAAAATAATGGGACTCAAGGCGGATAAATCCCCTGGACCTGATGGCTTCCATCCTAGGGTCTTGAGGGAAGTGGCAGTAGGGATTGTGGATGCTTTGGTGATAGTTTTCCAAAATTCCCTGGACTCAGGAGAGGTCCCGGCAGATTGGAAAACTGCTAATGTAACACCGTTATTTAAAAAGGGTAGTAGGCAGAAGGCTGGAAATTATAGACCAGTTAGCTTAACATCTGTGGTGGGTAAAATTTTGGAGTCTATTATTAAGGAGACAGTAACGGAACATTTAGATAAGCATAATTTAATAGGACAAAGTCAGCATGGCTTTATGAAGGGGAAGTCATGTCTGACAAATTTGCTTGAGTTCTTCGAGGATATAACGTATAGGGTGGATAAAGGGGAACCAGTGGACATAGTGTATTTAGACTTCCAGAAGGCATTCGACAAGGTGCCACATAAAAGATTATTACTTAAGATAAAAAATCACGGGATTGGGGGTAATATTCTGGCATGGGTGGAGGATTGGTTATCGAACAGGAAGCAGAGAGTTGGGATAAATGGTTCATTTTCGGACTGGCAACCAGTAACCAGTGGTGTTCCACAGGGGTCGGTGCTGGGTCCCCAACTCTTTACAATCTATATTAACGATTTGGAGGAGGGGACCGAGTGCAACATATCAAAATTTGCAGATGATACAAAGATGGGAGGGAAAGTAGAGAGTGAGGAGGACATAAAAAACCTGCAAGGGGATATAGACAGGCTGGGTGAGTGGGCGGAGATTTGGCAGATGCAATATAATATTGGAAAATGTGAGGTTATGCACTTTGGCAGGAAAAATCAGAGAGCAAGTTATTTTCTTAATGGCGAGAGACTGGAAAGTACTGCAGTACAAAGGGATCTGGGGGTCCTAGTGCAAGAAAATCAAAAAGTTGGTATGCAGGTGCAGCAGGTGATCAAGAAAGCCAACGGAATGTTGGCTTTTATTGCTAGGGGGATAGAATATAAAAACAAGGAGGTATTGCTGCAGTTATATAAGGTATTGGTGAGACCGCACCTGGAATACTGCATACAGTTTTGGTCTCCATACTTAAGAAAAGACATACTTGCTCTCGAGGCAGTACAAAGAAGGTTCACTCGGTTAATCCCGGGGATGAGGGGGCGGACATATGAGGAGAGGTTGAGTAGATTGGGACTCTACTCATTGGAGTTCAGAAGAATGAGAGGCGATCTTATTGAAACATATAAGATTGTGAAGGGTCTTGATCGGGTGGATGCAGTAAGGATGTTCCCAAAGATGGGTGAAACTAGAACTAGGGGGCATAATCTTAGAATAAGGGGCTGCTCTTTCAAAACTGAGATGAGGAGAAACTTCTTCACTCAGAGGGTGGTCGGTCTGTGGAATTTGCTGCCCCAGGAAGCTGTGGAAGCTACATCATTAGATAAATTTAAAACAGAAATAGACAGTTTCCTAGAAGTAAAGGGAATTAGGGGTTATGGGGAGCGGGCAGGAAATTGGACATGAAGCTGAGTTCGGATCGGTCAATGCCCTGTGGGTGGCGGAGAGGGCCCAGGGGCTATATGGCCGGGTCCTGCTCCGACTTCTTGTGTTCTTTAGATTTGTGGTTGGGATCAGATCAGCCATGATCTTATTGAATGGCGGAGCAGGCTCGAGGGGCCGATTGGCCGACTCCTGCTCCAATTTCTTATGTTCTTATGTTCTTATATTTTAACATGAGTTGCATCATCATAGGGCAGTGTTTGTTAAATACAGAATAAAAGTTTACTCAACACCTTTCATAAAAGACATCAGCCCATCAAAAAAGCCAAAAGTGGGTGTAATTTTACTGGTTGTTGGCAGTAAAGTGCTCTTTTATCATTTTTGTTTACTACTTAAAAACTAAACTGAGCAGCACTGTTTCTCTAAAAGCCAAACCTCAGTTGTATAACATAAACACACAAAATTTTGGCTAACCAATGGAAAATGTCTACTTGGGCAAGGGTGTTCAAGAGAAGACAAACAAGAGCAGAGGGGGAAGAAAAAGAGAGTGAGGGGGGAGAGAGAGAGTATGTCTGCTTGCAGGGTAAGAGAGAAAGTGTGAGGCAAAAGAAAGAGAATTCAAGAGAGCTTGAGTGCACAAGGAACAAGCACAAGGGGAGAGAGAAACAGAGCATGTGGGGAGGGGTAAAGAGAGAGAAAGAAAAGGGCAAGGAAGGAAGAATTCTATTAACTTTCATAACATTAACTCTTTCCCAAGTGGGATGAGATGTCACTTCTGATAGCATCATATTGAGCTACGGTACAGAAGAATTTTGATGGTATCAGCAATGAATGACATTATTTGGACAGGCTGTATTATAGCCAAGCATCCCTCAATACTGTGGAGATGCAATGCAATTTGGGAAAGAGCCTACAACTTATTTACAAATGATGGGATAGGGCATAGAGTAACATATTGGTGTCATGTTTACTCTGTTTTACTGTCACAGTAAACCTCAATCAGAGAGTTGGACAAAAGCCAGGCCCCTACCCAACATTTTGTTATTTGGGAAAACCTAAAATTACATTCAGTAAATTGAAAAACAAAATCATCCCATTGGGAGAGGACAGAACTCTTTTCCACTTGCTTGGGTTTTCATTGGACTGTATTAAGCACATTGTTCTGCAATTTCAAAGCTATTTTCACCATTACCCATCAGGACAATGCACTGCACCCTTATCACTAAGACTCAAAACATGATATTCTGTATTTTACCTAATATATTTGGGACAAAGCTGAAAACTGCTTTTGCCCCATTTCACCATGAGAGTAGGATGTAGGCAGCTTCAGTCCCTCATGCTGAGCTCAGCCATGCTTCTATGGGAAGGCACGGAATAAGTGCCACGTGATCCCCTCAGAGTTATCAGCAGGCTGTCTAGCAACTGGCTCAACGTAGTACATCAGAAGCTAACGAGTACGTTCATACAGCCTTTAAGTTTCAAGAAATACATGACCCAGGAACACAGATCAAGGAGAAAAATTACCTTAAAATACCTAGCATGACTGTCTCCATTTTAGTATTTATATCTTTTAGTAACACATCTGCAACGGCAGGTTAAGGGTGCACAGGTGCAATCGAAAGTTGTTATTATGTTGTTCAAGTATCAGTTCCTTGTTCTCCAGCACCTGGAGGAAAATTAATAATTTTGCACATGGATTCCAAAAGGGTCGATTTATACTTGCAACCATAAGTCATGAGAGCGCAGGAAATAAAATCCAACTAGGTTGACAAGGTTTCTATATCAGGTCTCCTAATCTGAGTTCATATTCCATTTTATACTTTTTAAAACAGAACATTCACTTTAGTGGGTAAAAAGTTAACAAATATGAAACACTTGGCTCCAAAGGACCATGTTGTAGTAAGGAAAGCATAAAGTTATACAACACAAGCTTCATACTTTGCTCAAACATATTACATCTTCAACTTGCTAAAGACCCACATTATATAATTATACAAGATACCATGGGCTTGATTTTAAAAGGGCATTGGGATGGTATCCGGGGAGCGGTGAACTTGCGTGAGGGTAACCCGAATAATAAAAACTTACACTTCCCCACATGATCGCAACTTAATTGGTGGCCATTAATCTTGTTTCCGGGTTTGCCGTCCGCAAGTTGCGTAACGGGCGGACTGCGCACCCACTGCCGTCAGCTGGAGCGTCCAGATTTAAAAGGCCAAAATGGATTTTGCTGGAGCAAGGAGATACAATTGAGCAGCACAGGGGCAAGCCTGTTGTGAAAATGTCATAGAGCATAGATTGAAATTGATGTGTGGCTACACTGTTGTTTTTCCTTCTCGGAGAACTTTCAAAAGACTGTATAGAAAGTAAGGCCATGATACTATGAGATGTCCACCATTTTGGATTTGTGTTACCTTAGGAAGCTGCAGCAGCACCTTCCCACAATCCACTAGTGTGACCTGCTTGCCTGATGGCACATGGCACAAAAACAGATGTGACAGGTTCACTCCTGCATCTGTCACTGTGGCTGACCCTGAATGACCGTGGAGACCAAGTTATCCTAAAATACATAATTGTTTTTTTTGTTGAAAAAAATACTTTTTTTTTGAAGATACCTTTTTGGAAGCATGAGAGCTTTTCTTTGTACTTTACACTTGAAATTTAAACTGAGTTAAGTAATTTTAGAGGAGTTTTTGTACTTGAATTTATTATATTTATATGAATTTGATTTGAAGTAAAATGGCAAGGTGAGTTATGTTAATCAATTCTGTCAGGGTTTCCTGGTATTTCTGATGCATGTCATGATTACAATTGATTTTAAATGTTAATAGAATTTTAAAACTTTGTTTAGTCCACTTATGTACTTGTAATCATGGTGGTATGTCAGAAATCCGAACTGTAACAATGTTAGTTTTTAAAATAATTTTGTGGTAAAGCCACTTACAGTAAAATGAGGAGCATTATTGTAATATTGAAATAAAATCTATAAATATTAAAATAAACATTGACTGTACTTTAATATTTGCCTATGATTTTAAACATATGTAAAAGTTAAGGTCTGTTCTATTAACATTTAAATACATAAATTAGAGACACTCCATTAGCGTCATGATATGAAATACATATCAAACTTCCAACCAGAAATTAGTTTGAGTATTTTGGACTTTAGTTGCCTAGATAGTGTGGTTTTGTTCAGGACATAGGAATATGAACTATTGGCTAACTTTTGTTATCAAAAGTATGTATAATTTCAGAGGATGCAAAATGGAGAACCATGGAACTACCTGAATTGGCTAAAACCTGTCATCACTCATTGGTCAAGAGGGTTCTTCTGGCAAGTGCCAATGACTAATGAGCCCGGTGCTCTCCAACCAACCAATGAGAGTATCCTTGGGATTTGGAGTGAGCATCATACTGGTTTGGTGTCTGACCTAACAACAGTATGGACTTGTCTGCTTGGAGATTGGAAAAGCCAGTGGAGTGTGCGGCACACATCGAAGGATGTAATGAACCAGTTTGATGGGAGGGAATGGACTCCACACTGCATTTCATAGTGAGTGGTAGTGCAGCAGGCATGGACGTTGTGCTGAATTCCTAGAAACTGCACTGGATGGATGTGGGAAGGGGGGAATCAGCAGTGATGTTGAGGACCAGTACCAGGAACCACTGACACGCTTTGAAGGTGCTGGAGAATAGGATTCTGCCAGTGAGCCCAAAACTATGGAGGAGGAATCTTTTTCATTACTTGTATGGAAGTGCCTAGCTTCTGTCTAGTGCATCTAAAGTGATCTAACTTCTTTAACACATTAGGTATGCACTTTGGGGTGACCTGATTAATATTTTGGTGCAATTAATTTATAAGCATGTGGAATATTTCAGAATGCCTACCAGAAATGCACTTAAACAAAATAGTGAGTGGAACCCTGCGTCTCACTATTGTGTGGCATTGCACATAGAATTTGATGTACTGTGGAGCCCCTCGACTCTGCCAAGTAACAGTTATCTGTTCACCAAATGTTAAGCAGCACTACATCTAAATATCTGTTGTTTATGATATTATGCCAGTTTTAAAATATAATACAATATCGCTACTACTGTAAAAATGGGGTCCCCTCAGAGCCTATGAGTCCAGTGCAACACAATTTGGTTCATCTGTCCTTTGAGCCATCAGAAGACAGTGATCGTAGACCTGTGCATGCTAACAGGGACTTGAAGTGTGCATTACTGTAAGATCTCCAGGGCTGTGTGAGGCCAAACACCACATATTGCAGGACACAAAGAATCAGGTTTCTGAGTAGTGCTATCACCTGCTCAGTTTTGTACCAGTCAGTCTGGTTTTTCAGGCCAGAAAATTTCTAAAATGTAAACTGGACACTTAAGTTTGATTTTGAAAATAGAGGTCTTTTTATCCAAACTTCATCAAATTGCCGACTGCCGTGTGGCAAACTTCCACACACGGGCCGATTTTGATGTGACCCCTATCATCGGGCCTGAGGCAGATAAAGTGAGCCCACTGCCCATCTGATGAAAGCAGTCAGAGGCCCAAACCATTTTGATTGGGCCTCATTATCATATTTGTGCGAACTGGCCATGCATTCAGAGCAGCTCGCTGATTGGGGCAGGCAGGTAATGTAGGAGCTGCTCGTGAACCAAGCTGGTCAAGTTCAGTTAAAGAGGGAGGGGTGGCTGGGGAAGAGGTGATCCTTGGGGAGGACCATGCCGGGTCAGGCATCGGATGGGTCAGTGCACCCACAAAAATGGCTTTAAAAAAACTAACCTGTCCTGTTTTTGCGGTGGGTTTTAAGGACCACTGCTTAGGTCGCTCCATGACCAGTACTACTGGCTGGAGCGTGCTCTTCACGTATTGGTAGTTGAAAATTGCATCGAGGTCCAATTGACATCACCTGACCTTAACACTCATTGTATAATGAGGCTCCCGCCTGATACCGGTAAGAGCCTTGGCCCCATGTCCGAGCGCCCCAATCAAATTGGCAGCAGGCAGCGTGACGACAAGAAGGGGGCAGTAGGTTTTGCACTCCGATTTTGAGTGCACTGCCACGCTGTTCCTGCCTGAAAACCGGGATGGAATTGGAGACTGCAGAATTCTGGGATGAAGTGGAGGGTATGGGCCAAGCATTTACAATCGGCTGTTATCATTTGGGGAGGGGGTCTGACTGGACAACTGCCTTACTGAAACAGGTCGAGACTTTATTTGCTAAACACTTACAGCATACTGTTTGCATGTTGTGTTTAATATAGTGCATGTGCAACCCATAACTACTAAGATTGTTGGATATCTTCTCCACCAGTAAAAACCTAGTTTGATTTTGACCCTAATGGAACCTGCCCCTTTGTACCATTTTGATTAATATAAGAGTGCACTCCGCTTTCATGTATAGTGAAATATCTCCTCCTCCATGGAAAAATTGCTGCTGAAACTTTACAAAATCTGATTGAATTTATATATTAAGCAGGCATTGTGTGTGTGTTTTCTTATACCCCTGAAAAAAATAAATACGTAACTTCCAATAAATGTTTTAAAATAGAATCAAGAAATCTACAGAAAATTTGGGTGTTAAAAAGAAAAACTGTGTGCTGGAAATGTACAGCAGGTCTGACAGCATATGAAAATAGAAAAGATGGGGTAATATTCGGTTTGAGAACCTTTGTCAGATTATTGTTATTATTTACAATATTAATATGCAAATAAAAGCATAATATATGTGTATACATATATTTACATTATTATGCTACCATCGTCGACTTTTCATAGAATCATACAGCAAAGCAGGAGGCCATTTGGCCCAGCAAGTTTTGGAGGAATTTTCCAACTTTGTGCTGCTGGTGAGGGTACTCCTGGAAATGCATATTGGAAAATTGGGCACAGGCTGCACATGAAACTCAGACCATTTAAATTTATGGTTGGGGTAAAAAAGTGCACTGTGCACACCTGAAGTGCCATTATGTGCTTCTAGTGGCTGAGGCTTGTCATAAGCAGTGCAAAGTGGTTGAAGTCCCCCAAGGTGTAAAATGAATACTCATTGATATCACGAGACAAAATGTAACGTGCAAGTTGACCCAAGATATCAGTGGGGAGAGTTGCGCCCAGCAGCGATCAGAAGCTCCTGCCACCTATATGCTGTGTTCCAGTTGTATTGTAAAATGTGTGTGTGTGTTACTTTTTTTAAAACTATGGCATCATATATTGAGCGCTATTGTCTAAAGTCACAACACAGATTCTAGAAACTATGCTTTTTTATTATTATTTTTCTGTAATCATCTTGTAGAATTCATCTATGTTTTTCTATTTGCTCCTCAGCTGAAACTAAAATCTGCTTTAAATACTACCATGGTGTAAGTGGTGCACTGCGAGCCACCACCCCATGTATTACAGTAAAAAACCCAGCTGCTATGGTAAGTAGAACATTTACTGTATGCTTTTGGTTTTGGTTCAGTACTATTCATGTATGTGTGAAAACTGACTTGAAATCTACTTTCAGGCAAATTGGGGTGACCCAACAAGTTCTCTACTTGGGAAGCCCACTTTATAGGGTCAGGTTTCACAGAAGGATTAGAACTAGGCCAAATTACAAAAATAAGGCTGCAAGAGCATTAAACAAGTTCCTAATAGTCACTATTTCTTCGTTGTAAGAAAAAGAGAAAACGAGAGTGGTAGAGAGTTTCATGGTTTTGAGGAAAGAATGAATTGAAGTAGGTAATGGATTTACTTTAATAAAGTATTTGAGCTTTGATAAAAGTCTGATAAAAGTCAACCAAGTAGTGTAGGCCAGATTGGGTAGCGTTGGTAGGCTTCCTTCCTTGAAGAATATTAATGAAGCACTTGAGGTTTTTATGATGATCCAGAAGCTTTTGTGTGAAATTACCAGATTTGTTCAATTCATTTGGTGGGATTTGAACTCTCAACCTCTGGATTGCTAAACCTAGTGGTTATGATACTGGCATCGTACCTCAAGACAAAGCAAATCAAGGAACTGGCTATGAAAGAGTGGAAACATTTATATGGAGTATGAGGTTGAGAGGGGAAGAAAGGTTGGAGAATTTGGAGGAGGTGGTGCAGGGTGAGTTCAGATGCAGCTTAAAGTTGCTAACAATGAACTGAATAGTTCCTTGTCCATTTGCAATGAAGAACATTGGTTGAGTGAAGAAAAGAGGGTGGAGATTTTGGCAAGAAAAGTAGTTTGTGAGGAGAGTGTTAAGAGATGATCTGACGGTTTGAATGGTAAAATACATGGTGATGTGATCTGAGATGGCCACAATCAAGTGATTGTGATCTTGCAGGTGGCAAGGTCTCTTATGAAAGCAAGGTCAAGGAGGAGGCCATTAAGAAGATCTTGAGGGAGAAGTGGAACGGATGGTAGAGAGCAAGATGTTCAAACAAGAATTGGGTGTGAGTGAGGTATGGGGATAGGCCAAGATGAAGCCTGGAGGTTAGTGACGCGCACCCTCTCTGTTGGGTTGGGTAAGGGATGTACTGGAATGTATCGCAAGGCAGACTTGGTGAGGGAGAAAGTGTCACTGTCAGCTAGCCAAGTTTCAGTCAGCTGTAAGATGTTGGTGCTCTCTTCCAGGATGAGGAGATGCATGGGAAGAGCTCTGTTAGGAGGAATGTGGATACGATGGAATACAGAGATGTTTGGTAGTCAGAGACTTGGTGAGGGATTGGAGGGGCCATAAGAGGAGGGAGTTGGAGGTTGGAGAAGTGCAGCAGGAGGGACGATTGCTCACAAAGAGCCAGTGTGCTGTGGTGGCTGCAGTGGAGGATCCTGAGGTCATAGTACGAGCCTGTTCAACTTAAGAACGCAAGAAATAGGAGCAGGAGCAGGCAATACAGCCCCTCGAGCCTGCTCCACCATTCAATCAGATCATAGCTGATCTTCGACCTCAACTCCCCTTTCCCGCCCGATCCCCATATCCCTTGATTCCCCTAGAGTCCAAAAATCTATCCATCTCAGCCTTGAAGATATTCAGTGACTCAGAATCCACAGCCCTCTGGGGTAGAGAATTCCAAAAATTCACAGCCCTCTGCGCGAAGAAATTCCTCCTCATCTCGGTCTTGAATGGCCGACCCCATATCCTGTGATTATGCCCCCTCGTTCTAGACTCTGCTGCCAGGGGAAACAATCTCTCTGCATTCAAGAGTAGGAGTTCAGCAGGGGAGTAGCAATAGATGGGATAGGAAACTGGTCGGACCATGACACAGTAAATCAGGAAGAGGGGCTATGATGATGGAATCCAGGGAGCAGAAGGGGAGGAGGGAGATGACTTCGGGGAGCAAAGCAGGACAGAGAGGCACAGGAGCTCAAGTTTGGAGTTGAACCTAATATGCACATACAAATACGTTGGACATCATCCAACGCGTTGTGTGGCACTACCACCGTGCTAAATGGGATAGATTCGGAACAGATCTAGCAGCTCAAAACTGGGCATCCATGAAGCGCTGTGGGCCATCAGCAGCAACAGAACTGTATTCCAACAATCTGTAACCTCATGGCCCGGCATATTCCTCACTCTACCATTATCAACAAGCCAGGGGATCAACCCTGGTTCAATGAGGAGTGTAGAAGAGCATGCCAGGAGCAGCACCAGGCATACGTAAAAATGAGGTGCCAACCTGGTGAAGCAACAACTCAGGACTACGTGCATGCTAAACAGCAGAAGCAACTTGCTATAGACAGAGCTAAGCAATTCCACAACCAACGGATCAGATCAAAGCTCTGCAGTCCTGCCACATCCAGTCGTGAATGGTGGTGAACAATTAAACAACTAATGGGAGGAGGAGGAGGCTCTGCAAACATCCCCATCCTCAATCATGGTGGAGTCCAGCACGTGAGTGCAAAAGACAAGGCTGAAGCGTTTGCAACCATCTTCAGCCAGAAGTGCCGAGTGGATGATCCATCTCTGCCTCCTCCCGCTATCCCCACCATCACAGAAGCCAGTCTTCAGCCGATTCGATTCACTCCACGTGATATCAAGAAACGGCTGAGTGTACTGGAAACAGCAAAGGCTACGGGCCCCGACAACATCCCGGCTGTAGTGCTGAAGACTTGTGCTACAGAACTAGCTGCGCCTCTAGCCAAGCTGTTCCAGTACAGCTACAACACTGGCATCTACCCGACAATGTGGAAAATTGCCCAGGTATGTCCTGACCACAAAAAGCAGGACAAATCCAATCCGGCCAATTACCGCCCCATCAGTCTACTCTCAATCATCAGCAAAGTGATGGAAGATGTCGTCGACAGTGCTATCAAGCGGCACTTACTCACCAATAACCTGCTCACCGATGCTCAGTTTGGGTTCGCTAGGACCACTCAGCTCCAGATCTCATTACAGCCTTGGTCCAAACATGGACAAAAGAGCTGAATTCCAAAGGTGAGGTGAGAGTGACTGCCCTTGACATCAAGGCAGCATTTGACCGAGTGTGGCACCAAGGAGCCTTAGTAAAATTGAAGTCAATGGGAATCAGGGGGAAAACTCCCCAGTGGCTGGAGTCATACCTAGCACAAAGGAAGATAGTAGTGGTTGTTGGAGGCCAATCTTCTCAGCCCCAGGGCATTGCTGCAGGAGTTCCTCAGGGCAGTGTCCTAGGCCCAACCATCTTCAGCTGCTTCATCAATGACCTTCCCTCCATCATAAGGTCAGAAATGGGGATGTTCGCTGATGATTGCATAGTGTTCAGTTCCATTCGCAACCCCTCAAATAATGAAGCAGTCCAATCCCGCATGCAGCAAGACCTGGACAACATCCAGGCTTGGGCTCATAAGTGGCAAGTAACATTCGCGCCAGACAAGTGTCAGGCAATGACCATCTCCAACAAGAGAGAGTCTGACCACCTCCTCTTGACATTCAATGGCATTACCATCGCCGAATCCCCCACCATCAACATCCTGGGGGTCACTATTGACCAGAAACTTAACTGGACCAGCCATATAAATACTGTGGCTACGAGAGCAGGTCAGAGGCTGGGTATTCTGCGGTGAGTGACTCACCTCCTGACTCCCCAAAGCCTTTCCACCATTTACAAGGCACAAGTCAGGAGTGTGATGGAATACTGTCCACTTGCTTGGATGAGTGCAGCTCCAACAACACTCAAGAAGCTTGACACCATCCAGGACAAAGCAGCTCGCTTGATTGGCACCCCATCCACCACCCTAAACATTCACTCCCTTCACCACCGGCGCACTGTGGCTGCAGTGTGCACCATCCACAGGATGCACTGCAGCAACTCGCCAAGGCTTCTTCGTCAGCACCTCCCAAACCCGCGACCTCTCCCACTTGGAAGGACAAGAGCAGTAGGTGCATGGGAACAACACCACCTGCACCTTCCCCTCCAACTCACACACCATCCCGACTTGGAAATATATCGCCATTCCTTGATCCTCCCCGGGGTCAAAATCCTGGAACTCCCTTCCTAACAGCACTGTGGGAGAACCTTCACCACACGGACTGCAGCGGTTCAAGAAGGCAGCTCATCACCACCTTCTCAAGGGCAATTAGGGATGGGCAATAAATGCTGGCCTTGCCAGCGACGCCCACATCCCATGAACGAATAAAAAAAAATGGTTAAGGAACTATTCAGGTAATGCAGCTCCAACATTAAACCAGGAAACTAAATCATAACACTGAGTTAACTTCAAGTATTTAATAAATAATACTGTGCACGCTAACAGTACATAGTTACCGCAGCTTCAACGTGTGATGCCAGACCACATTCTTGCTAATTTTGCAGCGCTGTTTCTGTTGAGATCGTTAGGTGAATGTTATGATTTCGGGCTCCCAGCGCAGGGCTTTGTACTGCATTGAATGGATGGACAATGGTGTGAGCAATGAGTTGGCAACACTGACTGCTGCTCTCAAATTTCATGCATCCCTGTCATGTGAAGCTCTGCGGTGAGAACACAAAATTGTAAAATTTACTTCCATCTGTTAGAAAACACAAGCCTGATGTAGCCTTCCAAAATCAGTGCACTGGCTATTTCAAAACTTTACAACAGAATTAGGGCTGGTTTCACCATTTATCCAGAAAGATGCTTCGGTCAGTTTTGCCAGGAATCCAAAAGTGCCTGATTTCTTGTCAATTCTCCTTTTCTTCCTCTTTTAACTTTCTGGTCTCCATTCTGTTCTATTTTTTCCTTCTCTCCCTCTGTACTTCTTTTTACTTTCCCTTGGCCAAATCCACTTCTGCAGTGGTACGCTTCACATGGAGAGACTGCAACAAGTACGGACAGAATGGCTGAAAGCAGGGGGTATCTATTCATCAAGACAAAATCTCTGTTGAACACAGGAGGTAAACCCAGAAGCCTTGCAAACTGTCCTCCTGGCGGTCGGGGTCCTCCTAGCGGTCGAGAAAACTGGCCACTAATCAGCAGAGTGCTGGATGAGTGAAGGAAAAGTGGATAATAAGTATCAAAGATCAAACAAACCATCAGTGGAGAATCTGCTGTGCATGGGTTGGGGAATGGGTCGAGATGAAAGAAATCAAAGAAAAACAGCAGTACAGGCATTGGGATGGTTGAAAATTTAGAATCCTCACTGGGGACCAAATGGAAAGAGCTCACTAAGGAGCCACAATCATTCTTGAGACTGAATGTGAGTCCGTGCTGTGCAGGCAAGATTTTGTTGTAACAAGAAATTGAATTGAAGCACTATTGTGCAGATTCGGGTAATGAACACAGATTCCTTTCAACAGTTTATCGACAACAATGAATTCTTATTGTTCTCTGTCAATTGCTGTTTTTGAGCTTTCCAAAAATGGACAGTCACATAGTGGTCATTAGTAATGCAGATTCCCACTGTGCAGCCTGACTGGTCTGCTACATCTCCTGTTTCTGCTCCAATTACATAATCCACACTGCACTACATTTTA
This sequence comes from Heptranchias perlo, assembly GCF_035084215.1. Classification (NCBI taxonomy): domain Eukaryota; kingdom Metazoa; phylum Chordata; class Chondrichthyes; order Hexanchiformes; family Hexanchidae; genus Heptranchias; species Heptranchias perlo. The sequence continues at coordinate 67,401,503 of NC_090331.1, read as the reverse complement.
CACCAGTTGCCCCAGTTTCTTCCTCATAGCCTTTTGAATCAGGTTGCATTTTTCCTGTTACCTGTTTTGTTTTTAATCTGCAAACTTGGAGAGGTGGTGTAGGTGGTTGGGTGCCATATGCCTCCTGCAGTGTCTAACCTCCATCTGTTCCTCCTCCTCCTCTTTCTCCAAACAACACAAATGTAAGGAGATTCGCAATGGGAAACCCATAGGGTCTTTTTGGAATGAGGGGATGAAAAAATGGAAGATCCATATCAGAAGTCACAGAAGTAGAGATTGAAGCAGTAGGCTGTAGTAAAATAAAACAAAAAAGAAGAACAGTTCACAAAGATTTTACAGAACTTCTTTAATTTACCCGTTCAAAATGCTTCTGCCTTTTCTAGCACCTGCCAATGCAGGCAGTAGTTCTGTCCAGCATGTACAGCCAGTAGTAACGCAAAATGGGATGTATGATATCACTACGTCATTACCACCTCATTTAAATGTGCCTGCCTGTATTTGGGAGAGTGCTTCTGGTGCCTGGTAGCTGTGACACTGGAAAATACATGGATGCAAAAATGGGTGGATATCCGCATAATAGATTTACGACCAATTTTGGGTCCCTGCTTGCCAGGATACTGCCAAAAATGGGATGATAAGACAGAGGAAAATCTGCGTTTAAGTGTTGGCAGGTTGTTTGACTTTCGGGGGAGGGAGTCTCAGGTCTGATGCTGTTTTGATCTACACACGCACTTTCCAGCTGGGGTCAGTGAACAACGATAAGGTGTTGGGACCCACGGGAAGTTTTTCCATTCTTACGTCAGAGGCCAAATAAAACAATTTTTTTTTTCCAAGAACAGTTTTTCCATGACAACAGAAAGACTAGCTAACACCACCTTCTCCACTCCCTGCCGTCCCCCCACCCCCCACCCCCCACCCCATCCCCCACTAGGCCCACACCAAAAGTAACATATTTCTTTAATTCTGTTATTTATCCAAAGCTAATAGTCAAGAGAACTGAATTGAATTCTTGTGGACTGAAGGCTAAGTGGGAAAACGTTTTGATTGATTTCTTGGAAAAGATGGACATTAAGTAAAGTTATAAACAGGAAAAATGAACATAACCTTTTAGTACTGAGAAATGCTGGCAGTGAGGTTACTGGGTGTGATTTCATTGCGTCCCAACAACACAGGAAGAGAGCTTTGAAATATTAAACATACAATTTCCTTTATAGAGACTTTCTCATGTGTGTATATAATGGGCCATAATTTGCTGGAGCAGGGCATCTAATGGTGTCTGCCATTAGTTAGATTTGCCCTTTGCACGTTTAAGTTTTTAAATTTTTTGCGCGGCAAGTTGCTGAAAGTGTGAGGTGATAACGTCACAGCGAAGGAAACAGGGCATCTGGGACCTGAGTGAACAGGGCAAGTAACTGGGTATCTCCTTAACCAGTCAGATTGAAGTCCATTATGAAATAAACAGCGCAAGGACAGAGAAGGAAGTGTTAATTAGAATGGGTGAATTCAATGTCAAATCAGGTACAGGAAGAGAAATAACGAGAGGGAAAGAAAGATTGGATTAAGAGAGAGAGAAAAGACACAGAAAGGAAAAGTAAAAATAAAATAAAATTTTACTTTTTAAAATCTCCAACAACAATTAAAACCTGAAGGAATGAGACTCCACACTTGTAATCGTTAATTTTCAGCATGAGAGAGGTTGACTGGTCGTAATTAACACTTAGTTAAAAGGGTACTTCGACTGAAATGGACAAGACTTAACTTTCTGTGGTGAATTTAGTTTGTATCTACCGCACAAATACAGCAACTTCACGCTGTTCAATGTATTTCAATGGTGAGGCAGACAGTGAGATGTCGTTTACGTGAATGGCAGAGCGGCGCATATTGGACAGCAACTTTGGATTTCCACATTTAACCACACCTCTACCCCACGCCTGAAGTTGCTGCAGCATTTGCACATAAATAACAGCGAGCGCCATTAGCCTCACCGTTATTTTAACAGCAAATTCTGGCCCATTTTGTTATGGTATTATACATTCATGAGCTTTATGCAAAAATGTACACAATTGATTTTTTTTCCCTGCAGATAAATAATATCATATTAGTTGCAGCACAGGAGGAGGCCATTCGGTCCATCATGCCTGTGCCGACTCTTTGAAAGAGCTATCCAATTTGTTCATTCCTCCGCTCTTTCCCCGTAGCCCTGCAATTTTTTTCCCTTGAAGTATCTATCCAATTCCCTTTTGAAAGTTACTATTGATTCTGCTTCCACCACCCTTTCAGGCAGTGCATTTCAGATCAATACAACTCGCTGTGTAAAAAAAAATGTTTCCTCATGTTGCCTCTGGCTCTTTTGCTGATCACCTTAAATCTGTGTCCTCTGGTTATTGACACTTCTGCCATTGGTAACAGTTTCTCCTTATTTACTGTCAAAACTGTTCATGATTTTAAACACCTCTGTCAAATCTCCCCTTAACCTTTTCTAAGGAGAAGCTGGGTTTGTACTCCAGTCTCTCCAAATAACTGAAGTCGCACATCCCAGGCACCATTCGAGTAAATCTCTTCTGCACCCTTTCTAAGGCCTTGACATCCTTCCTAAAGTGTGATGCCCAGAATTGAACACAGTACCCCATCTGAGGCCTAACCAGTGTTTTATAAAGGTTCAGCATAACTTCCTTGTTTTTCTATTCTTACCTCTATTAACAAAGCCCAGGATCCCATATGTTTTTTTGACATGCCTTCTCAACTTGTCCTGCCACCTTCAAAGATTTGTGTATGTGCACCTATAGGTCGCTCTGTTCCTGCATCCCCCTTTAAAGCTGTACCATTTAGTTTGTATTGCCTCTTCTCATTCTTCCTACCAAAATGTATCACTTCACATTTCTCTGCATTAAATATCATCTGCCTTGTGTCTGCCCATTTCACTGGTTCTGTCTATGTCCCTCTGAAGTCTGTTACTATCCTACACGTTGTTTACTACATTTCCGAGTTTCATGTCATTTGCGAACTTTGAAATTATACCCAAGTTCAGGTTATTAATATATATCAAAAAGACCAATGGTCCTAATACTGACCCCTGGGAAACACCACAGTATATTTTCCTCCAGTCTGAAAAACAACCGTTCACCACTTCTCTCTGCTTTCTGTCCCCTGGCCAATTTTGTATCCACGCTGCCACTGTCCCTTTAATTGCCTGGGCTTTTGAAAGTCCATAATCATAACATCAACCGCACTACCTTCATCAACCCTCTCTGTTACTTTATCAAAGAACTCAATCAAGTTAGTCAAACACGATTTTCCTTTAACAAATCCGTGCTAACTTTCATTTATGAGCCCATACTTTTCCAAGTGCCAATTAATTTTGTCCCGGATTATTGTCTCTAAAAGTTTCCCCACCACCGACGTTAGGCTGACTTTTTTTATTCGTTCATGGGATGTGGGCGTCGCTGGCAAGGCCAGAATTTATCGCCCATCCCTAAATTGCCCTTGAGAAGGTGGTGGTGAGCCGCCTTCTTGAACCTGGCTTGTAATTACTGGGTTTATCCTTCTCTTTTTTTTTTGAACAGGGGTGTAACATTTGCAATCCTCCAGTCCCTCCAGCACCATCCCCATATCTATGGAGGATTGGAAGATTGTGGCCAGAGCCTTTGCAATTTCCATCCTTCCTTCCCTCAGTAGCCTAGGATGCATTCCATCTGAACCGGGTTTCTTTTCTACTTTGAGTATTGCCAATCTTTTGAGTACCTCTTTATTTTTATCCTATCCAATATCGCTGTTGCCTCCTCCTTTACTGCTACAATGGCAACATCCTCTTCTCTAGTGAAGATGGATATGAAGTATTCATTTAGTGCCTCAGCCATGCCCTCTGCCTCCATAAGAAGATTTCGTTTTATGTCCCTTATCAGTCCCAACCTCCCTTTGACTACCCTTTTACTATTTATATATTTATAAAAGACTTTTGGCTTCCCTTTTATGTTAGCTGCTAATTTATTCTCATACTCTTTGTCCCTCTTATTCCCTTTTTTTTAAGATCTCCTCTGTGCGTTCTATCTTCAGCCTGGTTCTCTACTGTATCATTAACCTTACATTCATCAAAAGCCTCACCTTCATTTTAATCTCTACATCTTTGGTCATCCAGAGAGCTCTAGCTTTGGATGCCCTTTCTTTCCCCCTTGTAGGGATGTGTCTATTCTGTACCCGAACCAACTCCTCCTTGAAGGCCTCCCATTGTTCAGTTACTGTTTTGCCTACCAATTTTGATTCCAATCCACCAGGGCAAGATCCCTTTTGAACTCACTGAAATTTGCGTTCCTCCAATTAAGAATTTTCACATTTGATTGTGCCTTGTCCTTTTTTATAACTATTCTAAACCTAATGATATTATGATCACTGTTCCCCAAATGCTCCCCCACTGAAACATGCTCCATCTGGCCCACTTCATTCCACAGAACTATATCTTTAGTTTTCTACCAAAATCTTCTGGTTTTGTAAGATTTTTAATTTTCTTTGGTATTGGATACCTTTTTGATTTTTAATGCTGTTGAAGCATGTTAATTTTTTTGCTGTGTAAGATTAACCACTGCTGGGATAATATCAACTGTTTGTTTTCTTTTAATAGCTGAGTGTTTAGGGTGCACCAATCAGAAACTTGGAGGGTTGGAGTTCAGGTCTCTTGGAAATAGGACAAGTGTTGAAAAGTCTTGGCATTGGCTGCACAGGGTGAATTACATGAAATAAAGCAAGTGGTCTTCTATGAAATATGTGGGGTTTGAATGCCATTGAGTAGAAATTCTGGGTTAAAGCCTGTATAAAACAATGCACACAATAATGCAATATGAGTGAGTTAAGAGTTTGTACGTGAATTTCATCAGTCAGAAGTTCTACTTTAATAAATTACTGACATTTGCGTGAAGTTTCTCCATGTTGCTATTTGAGCAGTCTAGGTGCGTTCCAGTAGCAATGTGTATTTATAACAATACATTTTTATTCACAAGGCACAGTTTTACAGGTCCAGCACAACAAATTCAAAAACTGGGCTTTAAAGAGTTGATTTTAGAAATAGTTTACCAACAGTGTTCCAAATTAAAATGTTACCGCCGCAGTTTAACTTTTTAGTTAACCATTAGGAGCCTTTAGAGTAAATTTGTGTGCCTCCACTCTGAAAACAGCTTTCAGAGTGGAGGCACACTCTGATGAATGAATTATTGGCCTGCAAACAGTTAGTTGTTTTGGTCAATTGTGTGTTATCTTTAATGGTCTTTTAAAGATATTGGGATTATTGGTACTGTTTGGAATAACCATTGTGGTGGTGTTGCGATTGTACCATTAATGGTGGTGACACAAACAGCTGATGAGTAGCAACAGTATTGCAGCAGTGAGCTGTCAAATCAGTTAGTCAAATATGAATCTCAGTCTAAGTTGACACTTATGGGTGGACAGATGGAGGAGAGGCATTGACGACAACCATTAAAATATCTACTGACTGCAAAACTTTGACTAAGAAGAATGGCATAGTTGTTGGGAGATTACTTCGGGATTAGAGAACATTTATTTCTCAAAGTGAAAAACATAATGTAGGCCCATCTCTGCTTGCAAGCCCAAAATTTTTCCACCCATTTACTTTAATGGGTAGAAAATTATGGGCACAGAAGTGGAGAATTCCGGCCACTCGACGAGCTGTAAAAGTGGAGTCTTTGTGTAAATGCATCTTTATAAGAACTGCATTTTTAAAAACTCTTTGAAAGGGACTTTATACAACTGATCCATGTATATTCAAAATGCAGCAAGTCAGAAATTCCTGAACACCATTGCTGTGTTTTATTTTTAAAAATGTTGCTCACTTTAACCGGCAGAATTTCTCTCACAATCTGGACAGAACTCTTCGCTTTTACCTAATGTTGATAAGTAAGTTAGTTTTAAACTCCTTATCCTGCTGAATAAAGTAAAACTTCCTACTTTGAGTACCACAAGTGTAGAAACTTGTGGAAGGTTTAAATCAGGATATAGCTAAAGTGAGCACTGTTATAGTTTTGACAGGTTGTTATAAAGAAACTACTAAGCTACATTGGCCTTCAGATAAATAAAGCATAAACTGGAGATAGGTGTTCAGAATTCTGATGAGGCAATGAATATCCTGTGTAATACCATCCACTGGATTTTCTCAGAGCTCAGTCTCTGAATTTGAATCAAATTTTGTTTGATAACGCTCCAGTGAAGTAACTTGAGGTGTTTAAGTATGTTAAAGGTGCTGTATAAATGCATGATGTGGAGATGCCGGTGATGGACTGGGGTTAACAATTGTAAACAATTTTACAACACCGAGTTATAGTCCAACGATTTTATTTTTAATCCCAAAAGCTTGTGGGATTAAAAATAAAATCGTTGGACTATAACTCGGTGTTGTAAAATTGTTTACAAGTATAAATGCAAGTTGTTGTTGATTTGTCCGGTGAATGGTTAGCAACCCGATATATAGCTTATCATTGCTTGTCTCAAGACGTCAGGCAGCGGTTCACAAACACTTTTCCCATAGGAATGAGGAGAAAAGCACCTTGCCAATTGATGGGCCATTCCTAATAATCTTCTTGTGCTTGGAACTGAATTTGCAGAGGCCTGGAAGTCAGACACATGCTCACTTTATTTGCCAGGAATTAGTACATGGCCTGAGTAAATCTTAAGAAAAAGAGAGAAAATAGCAATAAATTTGAAAGACACATTGCAGGTTGAGTTTGATTGAAACATTACATGGGTTTATGCTAGTAAAATTGTTGCCAATTGAATGTATGTTTTCCAGTGCAAGAATGTAGACAGCTCATGTACTGAAAAATCTCTAACGTACACCAAGTGACAGTTAGTGGATATATTAACAGCTCTTTTTGATATCAACCAAGAGATAATGTTAGTTTTTGTTTTACAGGCTGGAGCAGACGAAATGGGGGAAGGTGGATTAGATGATCAGAACAGTCGAAAACTTGTCAGTTTCACATTATCGGGTAAGATGCATCTCCATTCCAAGGAACACACACCATATGAAAGTTAAGATCATTTGGGTGTTATTAACTTGTTATTTAAACATTTTCAATTCATTTTTCAAGTGACTCTTTGAACATCATTTTATTATTGTGTTTATACGCCGAGAATTTGTGAGCTGAACTTGAAATCAGTAGAAGGTTAACTTAAGTCACCATTCTGTCATTGACAGAAGTCAATTTTGCAACCCTGGCTTAAAAGGTTGCTTGGACTGCCTTGTGAGGACACCTGTGTGCATCACAACAGCAGGAATCTGGACTCTCTGAAGATTTGGAGCTGGGTTTGCTGCATATTGGAAGTCTAGCTCTTGAATATCATATAAATAAATACTGTATGCCACTGGTGCTTTGTGCAGGGAACATAATGATGCATGAGAATGAGGCACTGCCATCTTCTGGGGAGGGTGCCCTTAAAAGGCTGATGCTCAGAATTATAGAGAAATAGCTGCATACGAGACTAACAAATGTTGGCGCCTTTTTAGAAATTGAAAGATGCTTTGGATGTATTGTCAGCATTTGCAAAGGCTGTATGGGGGAAGGGTGTTGGGGGAAGAAGTTACAGTGGAGCACGAAAGGACACAGAACCCAGTGTGGAGGAATAAAGAACAGTCTGTGGGCATGTAGCAGAGCAGGGCTGCCCCTGCCCCCTGTTTGATAGCTGGTGAAGCAGACGTCCCTGCGTTAGAAGTTGTCTACAAGTTGGTCTCAAGGAGATCGCATTGTAACAGCCTCTCTTGTGAAGTGGCAGTGAAGGCAGGTTTCCTGTGTAATATCAAGGTAGGACTTTATGGTTCTGTAAATGCAGGTCCTGGAGTAAGGGATGGATGGATGCATACATAATGCCCAAAGTATAACTGTGCCTGTCTTTCCTGTTACCTTGCTAACTGATCTTCCTTCTCCAAATCTGTTAGACATAATAGATCCACTGGCACTATTGGAAGAAGAGCAGCGGATTTCTTTCTGGTGTCCTGGCCAATATTTATCCCTCAACCAACATCACCACAACAGAGTATCTGGTCATTATCTCATTACTGTTTCTGGGGCCTTGCTGTGGGCTAATTAGCTGCCGTGTTTCCCTGCGTTGCAACAGTGACTATGCTTCAAAAGTACTAAATTGGTTGTAAAGTGTTTTGGGACACCCTGAGGTCATGAAAGGTGCTATATAAATGCAAGTTCTTTCTGCTTTCACCTTTTAGATCTATGAAGGGAACTCCCATCCTGTCCATTTTGGTTGCTGCAAGTGCAATAACAGCTGGAACCAAGACTGTTGTAGGAAAAAGAGTTGGAAATAAAATTCTTGCAACGCAAAGTAGCAGGCCTAACGGCAACAAAATGTAATGCACTGATGATAATTCTGATGAAACTAGTTGTAGAGTGAAGAAAAAGGAGCCTTCCAAGTCAGCACTGAAAAGTGGTACTCAGCTTTACGAAGTCATATCCTAAAGGCCAGGCTATCAAGTTATTTGCCCATTTTATATGGAAAAGCAATACTGAGAGAATGGGATTCACTCACATTGCGAGATTCTGTGTGGGACAAATTTGTATGCATTTTGCATGGTTTTTGCACATATAATGAGGCGCCTGCTTCACAGCAGTGTGGCCTCAAAAAAAAAAAATTAACATTTTTAATCACTAAATTTGGGGCACCCCGAATCAGGCGCCCAGGCCTTCATGTCCGGTTTTGTGATCTGTGCTCCCGACCAATGAGGCTTCACCGTGGGAGCATGAACTGAACAAGAAACCATGGTAACGGTGCTGGAATAATACGTATATCTTTCTAATGTCTAGAAAGCATCATCTGAGAGAAAAATGGAAAATACATCCCAGCAATGGAGTGTTTGTTTATTTAAATGAGCCGAAGATAACTCAACTGTATCCTGCACACCCAAACACAGTATGTAAATGTCCAGAGGAACAATTGGAATTTGAATAAAATTATTTCGAACATTACACATAGTATAGGTTTATAAATGATACAAAGGAGATAGTCTGATAAAACACTGCCACTACTGCACTCCATTACTCCCTCCCCGGAGACTGGTACCCACTACGGGGTCTAATATTGTCAGACAGATCCAGGGCACTTGTGACCATTGCAGGGTCTAACATTGTTACTATAATCCGTAACCGACTCATCCTCTTCTTCCAAACAGACATCAGAGCTTTGGGGCTCAAGAAGGGAATGTTTTTCAATCCGGATCCATATTTAAAGTTGTCCATTCAGCCTGGGAAGAAGAGCACTTTCCCTACTTTTGCTCATCATGGACAAGAGAAGAGGTCGACAATAGTGGCGAACACAACAAATCCTATTTGGCAAGGAGAGGTAAGACATGCTGCTATCATAGCCACAGAGCAGATACTTCCTGAAGGAAATAGGGAGTGAAAAAACAAAGTGTTACAGGGAATGTTAGACAGGATTAACGTGATACGTATTTTATTATTTTACAGAAATACTCTTTTGTGGCCCTTCTCACAGATGTACTTGAAATTGATGTTAAAGACAAGTTTGCCAAGAGTCGTCCTATTATAAAGCGCTTCCTGGGTAAACTAACCATACCAGTGCAGCGTCTGTTGGAGAGACATGCGATTGGGTAAATGTTATTGAATATCACAGAGCTTTATTGTCAGTTCTAATGTTTCCCTCATTATCTCTTTTTCAATAGTCTGTTTGAAAATGCTTTATTTATGTGTGATAATGTAGCAATGACATCACCTGTTGCTTGTTAATTACAAATGCTAAATCTGTGATTTATTGTTGGTGTGGGTGTGTTGCTGTGCTTCCTTGTCAGTCATCCAGGAAATGAACAGGATACATTTGGAAGTTTTAAATCATACATAATCATTTTGTTCATTTACTTTTGACGACAATCTGTGTATTTTCGTTCTTTATAGGTTTCCTTTCTGTTGGCCTTGTTTCTTTCTTCCTCATTCTTGTTTGTCCGAAGACTTGGTTCCCTAAACTAGAGATAATCGGGACAGACTGAGGTTTTGGGAACTCCATCATAGGAAGGATATAAAAGTAATGTAAAATATGCAGTGTAAATTCACTAGGTTGTTACCTGGGACAAGGGGTGAGGAGAGACTTGAAGAGTTTGGTCTTTTTTCACTGCTGCTTCATAGTCACTTTTACTGATATCAACTTTTGATTTCCAGATCTTTTTAGATCTGGATACAAATTCTCAAACTGCCGTGGCAGGATTTGAACTCACATTCTCTGAATTATTAGTTCAGGCCTTGAGATTACTACTCTAGTAAAATAACACTATGCTACTGTACCCCTATCCTTCTGTAATGAGTGAAGCCATGAGTCTCCTAACCCCCCACTGCCCTGCCCCTTGTGTTCTTGCCTTATATTACTTAGCAGAGTTTAAGAGGTTTTTTGGAAAAAGTGCACTCCATGAAAAGGTGCACCCTAACCGTGGGTATTTGGAATTGTCAGCCTGATTCGGAAGGACTATAATTTAGATACTAAAATTTTTTTTAAAAATGTTGATGAAATGGAGAGTCCATAACTATTTAACTAGAGAATGGGATGGTGTATTTCAGCAAAGCAATTGGGTATACATTTGTGAGAAATCACATGTTAACAGCATGAGCTATTTCATTGGAACAATTGCACATCCCAGTGGCAATTTGTTGCACTACACTTTTTGTGTTCTCTGAATGCTGTAAGACAACATATAAGGGTAAATCCACTGAGCCTGTGCTTCCAGTAGGGAGCAGCACTTGTTTGAAACATGAGTCAGATAAGATTGCAACACACTACTGCCGATTCTGATCATTTGTAGTTTGTTGCTGCTCTTCACTTAACTTTGTTCATTCAATTTGGGATTCATGTCCACAAATTAAAGGTAAGGCAAGCATAGGATGTGTACTCAGGCCACTTTCACCCTACCTGATTGGTTTCAAAATCCTATTGCTGATAGCAAAAGTTCCTACTTACCACAAGATCACTAAGATTTATACAGATGAAGGTGGCCATGTTTGTTAAATGTTGATTCCAAGGTTTTTGCCTCCAGTACCATACCTGGAATCCCATTTCCTATGTTGATTGTTTTTTGTTTAAAGAAGAACCTTCTGAAATATGCCTTTTACTAGTTTGAACCTGTGTTCACTTGCCCCGTTGTCACTGACACTGAACAGTAGTGTGCTTCATCTACCTTTCTCTATACTGTTTACTATCTCTTTTCCAAGACTGAAAAGCTGAAGCATTTCCTCATATATCAGTTCTTTGACGTTAGGAATCAGTCTCCTCGTCTTCTCTGAACTTGAATGTCTCCCTTGTGTCTCAATGAACGGAACTAGACACTGTAGTCAAGGTGTCTTCTGACTACTGCACTATATGTTTTGAGCATGACTTCCTCCAACTTGTACTGTACAAGTTGGAGGAAGTCATGCTCAAAACATATAGTGCAGTACTGTACTGTTTGGGCTATATATGTACTGTTTAGCTTACAATTTGCTTTGTTGATTGCTGCTCCACAATGAATAAATTTATCAAGTGTCAAATCTACTAAAACTCCTATATCCCTTTGAACATCATCCTTGGCTATTTCAGCATTATTCACAGAGTACTTCTGTCACCTCATTTTCTTCTGTACAGTACACTTGTTTTTATGAAATTTAATTTGCTTGCCCACTTAAAGCATTTGTTTAGCACATTATGAAGTTCCTGAGCTGCTGCTTGAGATTCAACTGCCCCTCCTAGTTGGCCATTGTCTGCAAATTTGACCAATATGCATTGAGTTTCTGAATCTAAGTTGTGAATGTAAATTGGAAACAGTAGAGGTCACAATACCAGCCCCTAAATGACTCCACTGAACACTCCGTCCCCTCCCCACCCTGATGTAACTTTTCCTACCCCTCGGTGAATTTCTTATCCATTCCCAGGTTTTATCCTGAATCCCTGCTGCTTTAAGCTTTCATGTGGAACTTTGTCAAATGCATGTTGAAAGTCAAATTACGCCACTTAGGATGTCACCTCCACAAAGGCGGCAAGGAGGTTGGTCAGGCACGATCGTCCCCTTCTGAATCCATGTTGGCTGCTGATTACTAGGTTATTATTATGCAGATAATCCTCAGGCTTGTTCTTGTTTAATTACATTATTTTATTCTGTATTGATGTAAGTCTAATGGTTCCGTATTTGCCTGAGTTTGTTTTGTCATCCTTTCGGGAAATGGAGACCATGTTAGCCTGTTTCCAATCTAGGGGTACTCCATCAATGCCTCATAAATCTCATCCCTTATCACTTGGTACTCGGGGATAAATCTCACTCATTGTTTTGCGATTTATTTGTTTTGAGCCCTTTTGATTTCCATCTGGTTTATGTTGAAATCATTAATTCTGCTTGTAGTAACACCATTTGGCAAGGGTGTGTGGCTCATGTTTTCTCCAGTGAACACTCGGAGGAAGTAATTATTCAACATATATTAACTATATGAAATATAAAAAATAACGTCCAGGAAAAGACCGAGTCGTCCATCCAGCTTGTCTCATACAGTTGTGATGCCCCATGCATCACAATACATACACTCCCAACCCCACCTGGAGCCATGTAATCTCCTGGGAGAGGCAAAAAAAAAGATAAAAACCCAGGCCAATTAGGGGAAAAAGATCTGAAAAATTCCTCTCTGTGATCCTCTTTTGCGATCAAAACTAGTCCATTTATAATCATAAGAACATAAGAACATAAGAAATAGGAGCAGGAGTAGGCCAATCGGCCCCTCGAGCCTGCTCCGCCATTCAATAAGATCATGGCTGATCTGGTCCTAACCTCAAATCTAAAATCATGTCCAATTTCCTGCCCGCTCCCTGTAACCCCTAATTCCCTTTACTTCTAGGAAACTGTCTATTTCTGTTTTAAATTCATCCTGTTTTCATCTTCGTTTTCAGGCTCGTTTACATTTTTTAGGTTGTAAATTTCTCCTCTGACTTTCATCTTTCTGTTAAAGTATTGAAAAGAATTCTTACCATTACACTGTGTCTGCAGCAATGCTTTTTTCCAGGGCCGTCTTTGACTATTCTCCCACCCTTTTAACGTGTTCTTGTAATCATTCCAGTGGACCCTTTCAGCTTTTTGCAGGATTTATAGAGGTTATTTTCCTTCTTTACTTTGCTTCTGATTAAATGGATTAACAAATTAGAGTCATATCTGTTGTTAGTCTATGCTTGTTAATTCCAAGTATGTATTTTTCTTGCATACTGCACCCTCCTCCAAACAATGTGCTTGAGCTCTTCTCTCATTTACTTGAAGTTATTCTTTTTTAAATTATGTAGCCGGTTCCCAGTGTTTCCGAATCCCAGGTCATGTCAAACTTGATCAATCTCCGGGCAGCATGTCCAAAATGTGTCATAACTTCCATCTGCTATATGTTATCTTAGTCATTTTCATTACCAAGATTGTGCACGTCTTAACCGAGGCACTGGCTCACGAAAGGGTCATGCATTACACTTACCAACGCGGATTCCAGACCACTTGGGTATTCCCAACTTCAAATCCATGGATTAAAGTTCCCCATTAAAGTAATCTTGTTCTCCCATACCCTTCTCATCTCTTAATAGTGCAAATGGTCTTCCTTCTTATGCTGACCTGTAGCACACTCCTGGTATTTGCTTTATCTTTTTCACTTGAAGAATTCCACCAGAATTGCTTATTGTGCAATTTTTCATTTCTCACAAGATCAACTTCTCTAACTTCCCAAGTGTATATGACATATAGGGCTACCCACCACCTCTCTTCCTGACTACTGTCTTTTCTGAACAATCTATACCGCTGTATATTATATTCATTACTGTTTTCTGGTGTCAGTCATTTTTTATATTCCTCCTACATCATAGTTTTCTACTACCAGATTGCCAGCATTATTATTTTTCTTAGTGAACTCCCCTCCTTTATTGAGGAAATTATACCCTAAAACATTATTTTGCAGCCTCATCTGCATTTTGACTTGAATTCTAAGGCCCTTATATAATTTTTCCCTATGTTATTTACCCTTTCATGGGCTACCACCACTTGGTTTCTTCCCTTCTAACCTTTTCTTAATGTGCACTGCTCTAGATCCAGATAGACGACTCACTCTATCTTATTGGTATTTTGCTTACAACACATATGGCTATCTACCTTCCTGAGCAGACAGTCACTTATAAACTACAAACTCCCCTGTGCCTTTCAGTCTGTGTCTTTGTCCCAGCTATTTTCTGTGGTTTTCTAATTGCTTCTTCTGTAACCTGGTTACGTTCTTGCACTATGGGGCAGGGCCAAGCATTTGTTCATCTGATAATCTCTGGAGCAGTTTTCACAAGTTTTCTTAGCTTTCTATTACATTTTGCTATCTTGCTCCATCCAATATCTGTATTGTTTGGTTTCCCTTAGCATAGGTCACCTTTTCTTGGTGACCCTGTACCTGATTATAATGGTCCCCACCTGTGGTCACTGATGACTTGCTCTTGTGGTCGACTGCTAAAGCAGTCACTTCACTTTATTCAAGTAGAGCTACTTATTTATCTGTGTACTAAAAAATGCCTCTTACCCCAACTCCCAAGCACAGGTGAGAATCCTGAACTTTTTCGGGACTTGACCATTTATTATCCATTTAATTTGGCTTGCAAATTCCCCTTCTGTAACAATAGGCACGTTATTTGCATGTATTTGAATACCTTTTTCACGAAACAGCAAATGAGTTATCTGGAAATCAAGGGCAAGTATATTGTATTTAGGCCTACCTGTTTAGTTTCCTCTCCGTTTTATTATTTGTAGGAGATTCTTGTGACCCAGTGATTTGCAGTTTGAATAGCTGTTGCATTCCATTGTGGTTCTATTTTCAAAGCATTGCGATGAGACAGTACACAGCAGATATTGCTTTCCTGCTGTTTGAATTGCTGCCATTTTATGCTACTATTTTAATTCCTGCCCTATGACTTCCTGACATGTTATGAAGACCATAAACTCTTCTGTCAGTCACGGTAACCTCAGTGGTTAATCTCCTGTTCCCAAAACAGCAGTAGGGAAGAGACAAGTGAAAGCAAATAAAGCTAATGTGTTCCACAGCGGTGGCTGCAAGACTTCATTGTGAATTGGCAATTGCTATAGTTTAAGTGAAGTTAAGACCTGACAGGCTAAACTGGAGTGTAGCTTGCCAACTTGTGAATATCTGTTTAGGACCTTGCGGACCACTTTTTTATTTTTGTGGACAGGCATCATTGACATAGCATTGTTAAACACAAATATATCTGATTTCAGTACTATTGAACATTGAGCAGTGTGATTTTTTTTTCATTATTTACTGGAGCATTCCCAGAATACCAGTTTGAAAATGGAAATAGAGAATATTTTATAATAATGATTACGAGTTCACCACATATTCACTGATTTCCCAGCTAATATATAAAACTAACTTCTATTTCATTCCTGTCAAAGTATAATAGGAGGAAAGGATAATATATGTTTAAGTACAATAGAAGCAAATATTTGAGGTATGGAAGTTGGGAGCAATTCACTGCTGGGACCTCTTAGAATCATAGAATGATATAGCACAGAAGGAGGCCATTCGACCCATCATGCTTGGGCCAGCTCTTTGAAAGAGCTATCCAATTAATCCCACTCCTCTTTCCCCGTAGCCTTGCAAATTTTCCCCTTCAAGTATTTATCCAGTTCCCTTTTGAAAGTTGTTATTGAACCTGCTTTACCATAACTTCCTTGCTTTTGTACACTATGCCTCTATTTATAAAGCCAAGGATCCCATATGCCTTTTTAACAACCTTCTCAACTGGTTCTGTCACCTTCAAAGATTTGTATACATACACCCTGAGGTGTCTCTGTTCCCATACTCCCTTTAAAATTGTACCATTTCGTTTATATTGCCCCTCCTCATTCTTCCTACCAAAATTAATCACTTCACACCTCTCAGATAAATTTCACCTGTTATGTGTCCTCCATTTCACTAGTCTGTCTGTGTCCTCCTAAAGCCTGTTAGTATCTTCCTCACCGTTTATTACATTTGAGTTTTGTGTCATCTGCAAACTTTGAAATTATACCCGGTATACCCAAGTCATATAATTAATATATATATATATATATATATATAATATAATCAATAAAAGCAGTAGTCCCAACACTTGGGGACATCACTGCACACTTCCCTCCAGTCTGAAAAACAACCGTTCACTACTACTCTCTGCATTCTGTGTCTTAGCCAATTTCGTATCCATGCTGCCACTGCCTCTTCAATCTCATGGGCTTCAATTTTTCTAACAAGTCTATTATGTGGTACTTTATCAGATGCCTTTTGAAAGTCCATATACACAATATCAACTGCAGTACCCTCATCAATCCTCTCTGTTACTTCATCAAAGAACTCAATCAAGTTAGTCAAACATAATTTGCCTTTAACAAATCCGTTCTGGCTTTCATTTCTTAACCCGTATTTTTCCAAGTGCCAGTTAACTTTGTCCCGGATTATTGTCTCTAATAGTTTCACCATCACCGATGTTAGGCTGACGCGCCTGTCGTTGCCAGGTTTATCCCTCTCCCCTTTTTTGAACAGGGGTGTAACATTTGCAATCCTCCAGTCCTCTGGCACCACTCCCATATCTAAGGAGGATTGGAAGATTGTGGCCAGAACCTCCGCAATTTTCACCCGTACTTCCCTCAGCAACCTAGGAGGCATCCCAACCGGACCAGGTGACTTTTTTTTTACTTTGAGTAGTGCCAACCTTTAAGTACTTCCTCTTTATCCATTTTTGTTCTATCCAATTTCTCTACTGCCTCCTCCTGTGTTTTATACTTTGGCAGAAATGAAATAACAGTTGGTTTACACAGTGGCTCCGAAAACTTAGAAAGGATAGGGACCTTGTATTCTCTCCAAGATAAAATGTATTATTTATTCCCATTGTTTCATGTTTTTGAAAAGGTATTCCTTCAGAAAATAATGGTTTGGTAATATCAATAAATGGGCAACAGTAACACAATAATATTTGGTCGTGAACATTTTTCTAGTCATGGTGTGTACAGTAGCTAGAGTCAAACTGGCAAAGGAAGTACATTTTTTGGAGTTAATTCTAGGAATGAGATATCTACATTGTGTGTGTGTGTGTGTGTGTGTGTGTGTGTGTGTGTATTTTTATATATATATGTATATGTGTATGGGATGAGAAATAATACATCCATGTTCCCAGTCAGTCAGTATTGGGAGACTTTTGTACAGGTTACAAGATTAGAATTCCTTCATTTTGCATATGTGTAAAGTTTGGCATTGAAAGCTGGATTCTCAAGAAAAAAAATTCTCACCACTATTAATAGGGTGGGAATGAGGAAGAAAAGATGAAGCATCTGAATATCCATCACTGTTTAAACAATGACTGACAATGTAATGTATCCAGCTTCAATGATCGGTAATATAATCCCTTCAAGAAAATTATCTCAGGTTAGCATTTTGTCTATTTGGAAGCATTAGAATAAGGAAACAAACAAGCTAGCAGTTTCCCTGACATTAAGTAAATAATAGTTATAAATTACTGGAAATTAGATCTGTAATGTTTCCATAGTATTTCATCTTTTAAAAGTGAGTCTCATTGCACCATTCCTTGTTGCAGTGACCAGATTGTAAACTACAACCTGTGCAGAAGACTTCTTACTGACCATGTCAGTGGCCAGCTCCAGTTCAGAGTGGAGCTCACATCATCTATTCAAGAAGGTAAAGGAAACATCGGAATAATCATTCATAATTATTTTTGTTCCAAACTTCCCTCTGGTCCTGCTTAGCCTGCTGAAGTTCCTGTTAATATTACATTGCTATTGCTGTACCTACAGCCTGGACTAACCTGACACCTCATGGATTATAGGATTCTATATATTGCACCTTGAGTTCTTTGCCAAATGCTGATACTGTTCCTTTGTATTTGTTGTGTTCTCTGGAAATACATGTACAAATATTGAAAAATAATGCATCCAGTCACTCAATAAGCATGGGTTACAAGCTTTGAAAACGCTTTGGGAAATCGACTTCCCACTGCTTGTATCCCCTTAATATTCCCCCTGAAGATTTGTAGATGTGAATTGTTACACATCATCGAAGTTTCCCAGTAAATATTTGCCTAATTTGATTGTCATTTTACCTTTTATTCGTATCTGATGTAAGGAAAATTATTTATGCTGTAATTTTCGATGTAATTTTTTGACACAATCAAAATTTTCTTCTCGCAAAGGTCCAATTTTCACCTGGGTAACAAGACTATTTGCTGAATACAAAGTGATGCATATATGTAGAAAATGACAGTATATGCCTTTTTCCTTATACAAAAGATGGTCTAGAGTCAGTTGGGTAGATGTTTGCTGGGTAATTTTAATTTGATTAATAATTCACAGCTAAGGATCTCCTGGAATGTTAAAGGGATGAAAGAAATGGGAGGTCATGTGCTCGGCTTCTTTGGCCATAGCATTTGGTAGCCATATTTGTTAAGACCAACTCAATAATACAAAGAGTACGTCACACACTCTTGTTGCTGTCTGTTTCTACTATGTGTTGGAGGAGCAGCGGAGGGATCAGTAACCTTTTGCACATTTTCTGGATCTGTCTACAGATTCAGGTCTACTGGACTATCAGGTAGGTTAAATTTGTCACTGGAATCTCTGTTGACCTAGCCCCCTTACAATATCTTTTAGAATTGCCATGTGGTATTCAGCTTGCTGTTGTGATGGGTCATTTAATCGATCTCCTACTTTACACCTCATAATGTAATATTCCCAGTCATGTGGCACTAGGCACAGTTATCATCACAGTACCAGGATCCAAATGCTGTGGCAGATAGGCTAGTACAAACTTTCACCCGTCGAATAAACTAGAACAAATTCCTTCAGATTTGGTTGTTATCTGGGGTAACGGTGACAGGAATGGAAGTTATTATCAACTGGAGATCAGGGATGATTCCTTCAATGCAAGAGTGGCTGGGTTCCATGCTAAATTTATGTGGGCTGTTATAAAAGGAGGGACATGAATATAGTCAAGATATGTGTCTCCTGTTGCAGTAAAACTTCAGAATGTAATGGGAACATTTTAAACTTATAATGCTGCCAACCAATGAATTTCTATTAAAAAAATTAAAATATAGAGTACCTCACAAAATGAAGCCAAAGAGATGTGTGATCCATTACAGTTATTAAGTTGTGTTCTGTTGTTACGTATTGTATGGAATGAAATTTTTAAAAATTGAAGAAAATATGCCTGCTACTGAAAGAAAAATAACAACTTCAATTTATATAGTACTTCAATTTATATAGAAAAAGCTCCAAAAATGCTTCACAGAGGGAGGGGTGACCAAAAGCTTTGACTAAGAGGTGGCTTTTAAAGAGGGCCTTAAAGGAGGAAAGCTGGAGGGTTTTAGGGAGGGAATTCCAGAGTGTGGGGCTTGGGTAGCTGAAAGCATGGCCGCCAATGGTGGGTTGAAAGGAATGGGTAATACACATGAGGTCAGAGTCAGAGGAACGGAGAGGTTGGGGTGGGGGTGATAGGGCTGGAGGTGGTTCCAGAGATAGCAAGGGGTGAGGTCATGAAGAGATTTAAACAAGGAGGAAAATTTTATATTTGAGGTGTTGGGGGACTGGGAGCCAATGTAGCTCAGCAATTACAGGGCTAATGGGTGAGCAGGACGGTGCAGGATAGTATTCAGGCAGCAGACTTTTGGATGAACTGATGTTTACGTGGCATGGAGGCCAACCAAGAGAGCATCAGAATAGCCGAATCTGGATGCGACAAATACAAGGATGAGAGCTTGAGTGATGAGCTGAAGTTGGGGCGGAGATGGGTGATCAGCTCAGTGTCGAATAGGATGCTGAGGGTGTGATCAGTTCTAATTCAGCTTGAGATGGTGCTCGGCAGGGAAATGGCGTCAATAGCATGGGTTGAGAGAGGAGGTGGAGAGGTAGAGCTGGGTGTCATCAGCGAAGAAGTGGCGGCTGACTCCATGGGCTCAATTTTAAAATGAAAGTTTGGGGGCGGGGGGGGGGGGGGGGGGCAAAGAAAATCGGAGAAACCCGGAGTGGGCAGGATTCCCGGCTCCAACCCGCTGAAGAACACGCACGACCCAGAGTCAGCTGGGTGCACACGCCATTCCTGAACCTGGAAGTCCTGCCAGCAATTAAAGCCGGCATGAAACCAGGCGTGAAGGGCCAGATCAGTCAAGAATAAACTAAATAAATGAAATAAAATTACATTTCCTATTTTTAAAAAAAATAAATAAACAATGCAAACGATGTCACCTGCACTCCCCTGCTCCGATGTCTCCCTGATGTCCAATGCACACCCTTCCGATGTCTTCATCCCCCACCCCCCCACCTACCGATGTCCAATGTCTTCTCCTTCCCCCACTCCCGTCTTTGTCTCTCCCCCTCCCTCCCTCCCCCTCCCTCCCCCCCCCCCCCCCCCCACTCCCTCTTGCAATTGTCGATGAGGTCTCTCTCTCTTTCCCCCCCCCTTTCCCCTACACCCCCCCCCACCCTTCCCCCTCCCCAGATGATTGACAGGCTGGCTGCCAACAGGAGCTGCACAATCAGGCTGCTGCTGGGCACGAAACCCGGAAGAGGCTTGAATTGGCCTCATCAGGATTGCGAGATCGCAACCCGCCTACTTCCCTTCTGGGTTTGGCGCCCACAAATCACCCCTCCCGCTGCCATCTCGCCGCCCTTTTAAAATTGAGCTCCATGTCTCGGAATGTCGTCATCAAGGGACAGCATGTGATGAGGTAGAGGAGCAGGCCAAGGGTGGGGTCTTAGGCGACTCAAGAGGTAATGGTGCCTAAAATATATTTTTGGGGAAATAGCCACCGTTAACTTGCTTGGCCTGTTGACTTGTGTCGATAGTTCCAGTTGGAAGCACTATAGGCAAGATTTGCTGTGTTCAGTCTTTTTTTTTAAGTTAACTGAGTGACCTTACTCTACATCTATAATGAACATAGCTAATTAGTAGACCTAGAATAAGGCATGACTACTTTGACAGTAAATTAAGTAATTTTTTTTGTACTGTAAATTAAACTTGTATATTTTTATTAGATGCTTCTCCTGAGACTTTGGGAGCTTATCTTGGGGCAAACGCTGTAAATGGAGATTTGGGCAGTCCATCTGATGATGAAGATATGCCAGATCCATCAGTATCAGCAGTGCATCCTGGCCAGATGCAAGTCTTTGTGAATGGACCTGTACAGAAAGAAAGTGGAGCTGTGCACATTCCCAGTGCAACCAGTGAAATTGGAGGTATGGACAGTGAATTTGCAGTACATGGTGAACCATCAGTAATGAGGCCATCCCCAGCAAGGCATTCAACCTATCGGCAAGAATCACTGAATGATTATCTTGATACAGTTGGTAGTAATGAACGTACAAAGTCAAGTTTGGCTGAAGCTCACCTGCATCAGATTGGAGCATCTCCCAAATTGAGAAGCAGTTTCCCTACAGACACTAGATTGAATGCTATGCTTCATATAGACTCTGATGAAGAGGACCATGATG
This sequence comes from Heptranchias perlo, assembly GCF_035084215.1. Lineage (NCBI taxonomy): Eukaryota > Metazoa > Chordata > Chondrichthyes > Hexanchiformes > Hexanchidae > Heptranchias > Heptranchias perlo. Next base: position 67,379,980 of record NC_090331.1, on the reverse strand, counting down.
TTCATCAAGAATTGACTTGTAGATTCCAGTTAGCTGGAGAAAGCGAGGAAAATGGCATACGATTTAAATGTACTTCTGGCAGCATTGGTAACGAGTACTTGGACAGTCAGCAAAACAGCAATAAAGATCAACATAGTTTTAGACAGACTTCTGACTCACCGATAAATCTGACAGAAACTGAAGAGGCATCAGCCTCAGATGTCGCATGTGCACAATTCTCAGACTCTCAATGCAAGAATTTTCATCAACTGCTCTACAGCCTTTCTTCAACGGCACAGGTTGGAGATGAAGAAGTGGACAATCACGAGTTACAGAGTAATGATAACATTGTAACCAGTACCTGCCAAGAAGATGAACAAATTCCAGAGCCTTCCAGGACCACAGTTGATCAAACTGCTGATGCTGGAAGCAGTGAAGAGAGAGTGCTCACACAAACAGAATCGGTGGATCAAACATCAGAACCATCCCAACTGTCTTCAGAGAATGAACAAAGTGATACAACCCACACAGAGAGTGTTAGTGAGGCCAGCACTAGGCCAGAGGGAGAGAGTGACGCGGAAGGAGCTGATAGCTCATGCAATGGAAGTGGCAACGCAACAAGGGTATCTTCATCTGTAGAAAGCACCACACGATTTTCCTCTTTTGAAAGTGCCAGGTTCTCAGAAACCCCAGCATTCTCATCACAGGATGAAGAAGATGGCGCCTGTCCAGTTGACTTAGTAGCTGACATTCTTGCAGGAAACCAAGATTCTGAAGCTATTACAGATATTCCAGCGAGTGAAGAAACTGCAAATAATAATGAGGCACAGCAGCAGGAGCAAGCGTCTCTTGGGATGGATGCATTAGCTTCTGGATCTGAGGCAGAAGAAATTTGGCAGAGAAGGAGGAGTTTGCAGGCAGCAGCAGCAGCAGCAACAGATGGTCTACCACAGGAAGAAGAAGCCAGTCCTGCCCAAGCAACTCCAGAGATTGCAAGTGAAGCAACGGCAGAGGCTGAAGGTGATAATCCAGGTAAATTTAAAAGAAAGCTTTAATGTAGAACAGTTGCATGTAAGGTTCAAATAATTTGAAGCCAGTTAGTCAAATAGCAAAGTAGAATAACTTAAATAGCATGTTTGAGAGACCAATTTGTCTTATGAAGGACTACACTAGACAAAAATATCATTGTACCTGGACCTTTAAGCTGAATGCACTTAGAAGACATGATGAAGTAGCTGTGTGGGACTTTGCATCAGAAGTGATACAGTGGAGTGGCAGCTTAATGTGTATTAAAATATTGATTAATTTCATAAGAGCCATTTTTCTGTACTACAGCACATTGTGAAACATTTTTATGATTTTAAAACATTATTGGCCAGATTCTCCATCAAGCACCCACCAGCCTTTGAGATCCTTACCCTCAGTGCGGCAGGACGTTACCCGTTATCAGCGTATTGATGAACCACTACCACCAAGTGAGTCTATCAAATTTGCTCAGATTGGATATTTTCACAAGTTATTCCCATAGGGGTTCTCCCGATTGTCCGCTATAACTTAGAAAGATTGGTGGAAACCCTGGAGAAATGGCGTAAATAGGATTTCTGCCAAAGTTAAAGTTGATGATCTGGAAACCCCCATGGAAATTCGACCCCACAGTGTTTAATATAGTATTGACAAGCCATGTCCCCATTGCGTAAAAATGTCTTTCCATTCCTAGCTGGGGCAGCTGTGGAGGTACTACAGTCGGGCTTAGCCTCTTGAGGCTAGGAGTGGAAAATTGGCCAGCTTTACCATTTCTGATTGTTATTTAGCAGCCACTGGTGTGTGTGCATTGATGAGGGCAGGTTTGGGTTTTGTTGTGACGGCCCCAGACAGTTGAATAGATCACTGACGGTCAATGTCCGTCAACATGTGAAGCATGGGCACTTGGATGAAGTATAAGGAGATCACTGCAATCTCCAGAATCATATCCTAGCATGAAATGCCATCTTCAGAAAAGAAAGAGTAAGAGAAAATTTGACGGAAAACATCTTTGGAATAATACCCTTTGTTAAGTTACAATTACCTGATTGTTTATGGATGTGCTCGCGGGATCAAAGAAGAGGAATTGATTTTCTTTTTAAAATATTGCACATTAAGAAAGCCATTTGCTCCTCTTCTAAGTTTGCAAAGTTGCTAATCTTTCTGCTTTCAAGAGGTTACCATTTTATACCACAACATTGGTGGTGGGGTGGTGGGGTGGTGGGGAGGGTGGGGGGGAGTGTTGCTGGTGGAGGAAATCTCTCAAAACACAAGGCCGGCCAAGTAATGAAGCTCAAAGATGAATTCATTGTGAATGTTAATATTTTCAAAGTCTTGGTAAGTTATTTATTATTTTGCTTCCCTTTCATCTTTTTAAGTCTCCTTTTGCCAAACACCTTCCTCGCATGAGATTAAACAGGCCAAGGACAGCTGTTTGTGACTGGCTCTCCAATATTCCTCCTGTCCCATTTGGGAAGTACTTGAACACCTGTCTTAATGCAGTCTCTTGGATGATCAGGTCATTCTCAACTTGGTCCAATAATAACCTCTGCAGTCCTGGCTCTTCAGACAGCCACCAACAAAAACTGAAGAGTAATGTAAAGAGGCCCTTGTGGCCACCAAAATCTTGGTTGAACATACCATTTCAATGTTGAAACAAAGGTTCAGTTACTTAGACAGATGAGGGTTGGATGGTAAGAGAGGGATTGCAGTATCTCCCCACCAAGGTTTCAAAAATCATAGCGTTTTGCACAACTTTGTTATAAAAAGGCATTGCCATGGAAAGGGGTGAAATATTTTTAACGTGGTATCATTCGACTACCTGGAGGGATGGGAGGTTCCATGTGACATCAGAGAGTACAATTCAGGGTGAAAATAAATCACAGAAGCTGATGTATTTGTCTTCAGCCATTAAACTCAGAACTGTTATTTATATCACATTTATCATATCTCTCCCTAATGACTGCTACAAACCTTCTTTCAGCCATTTTGCAGGAAACCTTTTAAGCTTTGCAACTCTCTTAATACTTCATGAAATATTTTAGAAATGTACAATATTCATACCTCAAAAGATGGCCCCTGATAAAATACGAATATTTTAAACTAATACAGTAGCTGCAGTATTAATTTTGCTGTTGAAATGTTATCTTCTATACCTTTGTCATCACAGAATTTATCTTTGTTCAGGATATATATTCAGGTGTTTAGATTTGACTGGCACAAGTTGAAATTTTCAAGTTTTTTTGGGAGCAAGTGTTCAATCCTAACCTTAGCTGAGGTCATAATTTTTAATTGTCCGATTGACTCATAACTCTGCCTCTTGATTTGTTTCTTTTAACACCGTAGACTGGGAAGCTCGGATTGATAGCCACGGTCGAATCTTTTATGTGGACCATGTGAACAGGACAACCACTTGGCAACGACCCACAACTCCTGCCTGTCAGCAAATTGTTCAGCGTTCCAATTCAATCCAACAGATGGAGCAGCTGAATAGAAGGTAAATGAAGAACAATCTGAACCTAATTTTAGCCTAACTGTTGCTAATTTTGTGGTCAGTACAGTCTCTTCAGATAACTAGATTGCTGTTGTCAGGCTGACGAGCTAAGAGTGAGGTAAAACCAGAGAAAACCAAATCAACTTGGTCTGGAAATAACCAGAAAAATTAGAAACATGAGATGAGGGTACTTATGAAATCAAGAACTGCGGCACCATTTTATGTGAGGGCATGCCGGTAGTGTAAATACAGTACTGTCCTCTTAGCATAATAGGGCCACCTTAGGGCAGCAAAGCATAAACTTGTCGAACAAGTTCATTTGCTCAATTTGGTGAAATGTTGTACACAACATTTAAAATCAGTCAAAAAGATCTGGTAGTTAACAAGTTTGGGTTATTTATATTTTTCAAATATACTCGCTGTGAACATTGGCCCAGACATTGGGGGCATGATTTTAACAGTGAAAAACGGGTGGGTTGGGGGCGGTGGGGGGGGGGGCATTCAAAATTGTAACCATTTCAGACCCGACTCCAACCCGCCCATTTCTGGTTCTCACCGGGGCGGGAAGAGAGGCGGGTGACCAACCCACTTCCAGGAGGCGGGTCCAGTCTTAAAACCTTTCACGGAGGCTTCTGGCCTCTGTTTTCCCACAGTTTCCGATTTCAGCCTCGGGGGGCCGGGATTCCCGGGCCTTCTCTTTTACGCCACGTGAAAGGAGACGAGAAGGCCCAAGACTGACAGGTAGGTGCCTTTCTAGCACAGCTTGTGGGCCGGGAGGAGCAGGAGTGCTTTCCCCAGGCCCAACAAGCCTACCTGCAGCGACCTCCCACCCCCCAACCCCGCCCCGCCCCAAAATGATCGTGGCCCTCCTCCCCCGATCGCAGACCCCCCGATCCCCAATTGCGGACCCCCGATCCCCATGACTGATGACCCTGTGCCCACCCATGCTTCACCACCATCCATACAAGCAAAGACTTACCTGAACACGTCCTCTCCCTGGTTGGTCTCCCATCCGACTGAGACCAGCCTGTCAATCAGGCCGGTCAGTCAGACGGCAAACCGCCAAAAAAAATAAAAGATGTCCTTACATCAAAATCGTAAAGAAATCCGGGAAACCCGTGCTTCCGGGTTTCCCGTCTGCAATTTAATCCCCCACCACCGACCCGGCTCGTGGTCAAAATATGCCCAGGGAGTGCACCGAATGGAGGGGCAGGACATTAGGTGAGATCCAGCATTAGTTGTGGTTTGAGTCAGCGCAGAAATTTTTCACCTCCACAGACTTGGCCTATGCTCACCTATATCTTTAGAAATGTCTGGCGTCACTTGTTCTTGACTCTGTGTTGAGCTTCCAACCCATATCCTCTCCATCACAGCCTACTTCCACCTTCGTAACATCGCCCGTCTCTTCCCATGCCTCAGCCCATCTGCTGCTGAAACCCTCATTCATCCTTTTATTACCTCCAGACTCGACTATTCCAATGCTTTCCTGGCCGGCTTCCCATCTTCCACGCTCCATAAATTGAAGTTCATCCAAAACTCTGCTGCCAGTATCCTAACTAGCACCAAGTCCCATTCATCCATCACCCTTGTCCTCGCAAATGTACATTGGCTCCCGGTCCTCAAATGCCTCCATTTTAAAATTCTCATCCTCGTGTTCAAATCATAATTGGGATCAATTCTGAGGGACAGGATAAACCGTCATTTAGAAAGACACGAAGTAATCAAGGACAGTCAGCATGGATTTGTTAAGGGAAGGTCGAATCTGACTAACTTGATTGAATTTTTTGAGGAGGTAACAAGGAGGGTCGATGAGGGTAGTGCATTTGACGTAGTCTACATGGATTTTAGCAAGGCTTTTGACAAGGTCCCACATGGCAGACTGGTCAAAAAAGTACAAGCCCATTGGATCCAAGGGAGAGTGGCAAGTTAGATCCAAAATTGGCTTAGTGGCAGGAAGCAAAGGATAATGGTCGACGGGTGTTTTTGTGACTGGAAGGCTGTTTCCAGTGGGGTTCCGCAGGGCTCAGTATTAGGTCCCTTGCTTTTTGTGATATATATTAATGATGTCTTAAATGTAGGGGGCATGATTAAGAAGTTTGCAGATGATACAAAAATTGGCCGTGTGATTGATAGTGAAGAGGAAAGCTGTAGGCTGCAGGAAGGTGTCAAGGGACTGGTCAGGTGGGCAGAAAAGTGGCAAATGTAATTCAATCTGGAGAAGTGTGAGGTAATGCAGTTGGGGAGGGCAAACAAGGCAAGGGAGTACACAATAAATGGGAGGATACCGAAAGGTGTAGAGGCAGTGAGGGACCTTGGCGTACATGTCCACAGATCCCTGAAGGTAGCTGGACAGGTAGATAAGGTGGTTAAGAAGGCATATGGAATACTTTCCTTTATTACCCAAAGCATAGAATATAAAAGCAGGGAGGTTATGCTGGAACTGTATAAAACACTGGTTAAGCCACAGCTTGAGTACTGCGTACAGTTCTGGTCACCACATTACAGGAAGGATGTAATTGCACTAGAGAGGGTACAGAGGAGATTTACGAGGATTGGAGAATTTTAGCTATGAGGAAAGATTGGATATGCTGAGGTTGTTCTCGTTGGAACAGAGGAGGCAGAGGGGTGATTTAATTGAGGTGTACAAAATTATGAGGGGCCTAGATAGAGTGGATAGGAAGGACCTATTTCCCTGGTATTTTGGTAGAAGCATTAGAGGGGAGCTGAGGAAAGAATTTTTCACCCAGATGGTGGTGGGGGTCTGGAACTCACTGCCTGAAAGGGTGGTAGAGGCAGAAACCCTCAACTCATTTAAAAAGTACCTCGCGTGTCACTAATGTATTTGAGGAGATGTGGCTACGTAGGAAAAGTGGCCCCACGGGGGAGCAATCACTCTTGCAAATTTTAGAAAGGCTGAAAATAGTTTTTAATTATTTGTCAGCCTTTCCAAAGGCTGGTAGGAGAGGAGTGGTAGACAAAAATTAAGGGAAGGCAAATCTGATGTTGGGGTACAAGTTGTGAGCAAGTGGCAAAACAGGTGATTAATGGCTGGTGCAGTGGACGTGGTACTGGCTGAGGGTGCAAAGAAGGTTTGCCCTGTTCTTCCGTAAGACACCAGTGCACTATGCCTGACAGGAGGTAGTGGTTAGGCTTAATGCATTGTACAGTGTTTGCAGGATCTGGGAACAGATGCAAAATGTGACAGCCCAACAGTACCATATATTCCATTTATTTTTAAATGCCAGCTGGCCTTTCCCCCGCCTCTCTCCTTCCTTTCCCCCGCCTCTCTCCTTCCTTTCCCCCGCCTCTCTCCTTCCTTTCCCCCGCCTCTCTCCTTCCTTTCCCCCGCCTCTCTCCTTCCTTTCCCCCGCCTCTCTCCTTCCTTTCCCCCGCCTCTCTCCTTCCTTTCCCCCGCCTCTCTCCTTCCTTTCCCCCGCCTCTCTCCTTCCTTTCCCCCGCCTCTCTCCTTCCTTTCCCCCGCCTCTCTCCTTCCTTTCCCCCGCCTCTCTCCTTCCTTTCCCCCGCCTCTCTCCTTCCTTTCCCCCGCCTCTCTCCTTCCTTTCCCCCGCCTCTCTCCTTCCTTTCCCCCGCCTCTCTCCTTCCTTTCCCCCGCCTCTCTCCTTCCTTTCCCCCGCCTCTCTCCTTCCTTTCCCCCGCCTCTCTCCTTCCTTTCCCCCGCCTCTCTCCTTCCTCCTATGTCCCTCCCCTCTTCTCTGTCTCTTGTTTTCACCTCTCTCTTTCCACCCCTTTCTTCACCTTCCCTATTTCTTACACCTCTCCTGTTTATCTCCATGGGGACACTGTCTGGTGGAAAGAAAGCGATCTCCTGTACTGAGAAACATCTGACTGGACCAGGCTTGGGCCACTGACCAACAAGGTCAAAGTGTTGGCTGAGACCTTTGCGGCAGCTGTTGGAACAGGAAGGATTGGGATTGGGCTGGAGCCATTGCAGCAGTGGGATCGAAGAATTTGTCTGGGGCCCTTCTAACAGCAGTTGGAGCAGGCTGGATTAGCCAGGGCCATTGCAGCAAAGAAAATGGGAGGGAGCAGACCAGGGCCATTGCAGCAAAGAAAGTGTGAGGGAGCAGACCAGGGCCATTGCAGCAGCAGTGACAGTGTTGCCCGGCAAATGCTTGGAAATGAGGTGATGTGACACAAATGCACTTTTTATCTATTTTCAATTTCTGATGCAGATTATTTGTAGCTAGAATCAACATGTAAGGGGTTAAAACAGGTCACATAATTGAAGATCAGTCATCACTAGCTATTTTCTGCAAGTTGGGGGCAATTTACGTACAGTTTAGTGCACAAAAGGTGTCACTTTAGGTACATTATTCATCAAAAGCGCTTTGTGACACCTTGCTGCTCAGATGTCAATCTATTTAATTTACTCGGTTTAACAAATAGGTTGCAGTCAGCCAGGCTGACGAGATGTCTCCATTGTTTGCTGGAAGTGCTGATTATATTTTTTGTGTGGTTTCAAACCACCTTGGCACGGATCAAAGAATTAGGCTGCAGCCTGGCAGGTTGGTTGATAGCTGTGTCTGAGACCTTTGAGAAGGGGAAAGGGTCATTGATTGGCTGTAATCCTCTTTGACGGAGAACTCAGTCACCAGGGATCTCCAGTCATGAGTTTATATGGGACCTCTTGTGGTCAGTTAACAGTCAGTGTTTCAATTCTGCAGCTGACAAGGCTATGTGTGTTTTTAAGTTTTGTGCCAACCAGCAAACATGCTCAGTCAGTGAGAGGCTTGCTTCACAGAGTAAGATGTGATCTTACATCTTTTTTTATTCGTTCATGGGATGTGGGTGTCGCTGGCAAGCCCAGCATTTATTGCCCATCCCTAATTGCCCTCGAGAAGGTGGTGGTGAGCTGCCTTCTTGAACCACTGCAGTCCGTGTGGTGAAGGTTCTCCCACAGTGCTATTAGGTAGGGAGTTCCAGGATTTTGACCCAGTGATGGTGAAGGAACGGCGATATATTTCCAAGTCGGGATGATGTGTGACTTGGAGGGGAACGAGAGGAAAGTCTGTGTTTAGAGAGAAAGTTTGTGACGTATTTATTTTATGTGTCAAGAGGAAATATATGATTCACTGTTTTATATCGTTTACTGTTCATCGCCTGTCTTGTGTAAGTGAAACCATTTGTTGACTCAGAGCCTGAGTCTCTGTCTGGTAAGAGTGAGGCTCCAGTCCACTTTTCGGAGATGAGAGTCATGTGGTGGCATGCGATGTGTTCTAGCTGCCAGTAATGGGTTCTCCTATATGATCAACTGAGTCTCGCTATTATTTACCTAGATATTGGATTGGAAAAGGTACACATAGAATTCTTGGGGAAACAAAGTCCGCTTACAGTGATGCTGATCCCAAGAAAATATCTCTGATAAAAGCCCAAAAATACAGAGAGAAACCAAACACCCAGGTCTTTATTGAGGGGAGGGGCTTGCAGTTACTGACTCCAACTATAGTCAATCAGAAAGAACCATGCCAGCCACTCCAACCTCCACCCTGGTACCAGTATAATTCAAATTCATCTGGTTTAGTTTCGAACCGTTATTTAGTTTTGAACAATTATTTAAAAAATGTGACTTTGTGATGGGTGCTCACCGCTGGTCACGTCAGGATATCCCAAAGCGCCTTACAATCAATCAATTACTCTTGAGGTTCAGTCACAGTTACTGTGTTGGCAAACACAGTAATCATTTTGTGCCCAGAAAGGTCCCACAAACCACAAATGTATGAATGACCAGTTATGCGTCAGCTGTGGCTCAGTGGTAGCATTCTCACCTGAGTCAGTAGGTCATGGGTTCATGTCCCACTCTAGAGACTTGAGCATACAATCCAGGCTGACACTTCATTGTGGTGCTGAGGGTGTGCTGGACTATCAGAGGTGTTGGCTTTTGGATGAGACGTTAAACTGAGGCCCTGTCTGCCCCCTCGACGTAAAAGATCCCATGGCACTATTTTGAAGAAGAGCAGGGGAGCTCTTCCTGGTGTCCTGGCCAATATTTATCCCTTAACAAATATCACTAAAAACAGATTATCTGATCTTCATCACATTGCTGTTCATGGGACCTTGCTGGGTGCAAATTGGCTGCTGGGTTTCCCACATTACAACAGTGACTACACTTCAAAATTACTTAATTGGCTGTAAAGCGCTTTGAGACGTCCTGAGGTCGTAAAAGGTGCTATGCAAATACAGTTTTTTTTTAATATGTTTATGGTGTTACACATATAGTGCTTGTTAATCTTCCTGACATGCCTCCCTTCAACTTCTGCATCCCCTCACCATGAAATACTGTATTTGTGAGACTTTAAAATCAAACTTGCATTAAGAAATTAAAATAAATCCAACATTTTTCATAAATATTAGCATAAAATTCAGAAATATGGAAAACTGTCTAATAATTATAACACAGCACTACAGAGGTACTGTAAACATTGCAGAAAGAAATACGTACAAAGCCTTGTTCCCAGTTGAGAGCTCCATCACCTATGGAGGTTCCTTTCCTGACATTCCAAATGGGTGCTAAAGGGAAATATCCCAGAATTGTATCAGGTGTTCATTTAAGTATTTTTGCATCAAATCTGGGACCTTAAAGCATGAAATGGGTGCAATCTCCGCACACAAAATGCAGCAGATTTCAGAATGGGCATAGGGCTTCGTCTCCCAATTTTTGAATCGTTTTGCACCCAGGGGCACAGCACCACAGAATTGACCCTTACATTTCTAGGTGGTATGCTCTTCCTTCCATAGGCCTTCTGTGCAGACATAAATTAAACAAGCATTGAGCGTGGTCTCCAGATTATTTTCTTCACTTATGTTTTAAGTTGCTAGTAAATACCCTGGTGCCGAATGCAGCCTTTAAAATGCATCCAGGTTTTACTTCATTTACGAACATAGGAACTCCGGAGTAGGCCATTTAACCCCTCAAGCCTGTTCCGCCTTTTAATGCGATCATGGCTGATCTGTGACCTAACTCCATATACCCGCCTTAGTCCCGTACCCCTTAATACCTTTGGTTAACAAAAATCTATCAATCTCAGATTTAAAATTAACAATTGAGCTAGCATCAACTGCCATTTGTGGAGGAGAATTCCAAACTGCTACCACCCTGTGCGCATAGAAATGTTTCCTAATTTCACTCCTGAAAGTCCTGACTCTAATTTTTAGGCTATGTCCCCTAGTCCTAGACTCCCCAACCAGCGGAAATAATTTTGTCTCTATCTACCCTCTCAGCTCCCCTTAATATCTTGAAAACTTTGATCAAATCATCCCTTAATCTTCTAAGTTCCAGGGAATACAACCCTAGTTTGTGTAGTCTCTCCTCGTAATTTAACCCTTGGAGTCCAGGTATCATTCTAGTAAATCTACGCTGCACTCCTTCCAAGGCCAATATATCCTTCCCAAGGTTCGGTGCCCAGAACTGAACACAGTACTCAGGTATGGTCTGACCAGGACTCCAGAGATAAGAGCCTAGGTTTTCTGCTTCTGTGGTCAGCAGCCTGGAATTTTCATCTGATTCACTTTAATGGGCAAAAATAGCAGGCTGGCAACTGCTGTGGCAGAAAACCCCAGCCAAGATCTCTTCGGCCATAAAAACCACATTCTTTTATACTCTTTTTCAGGTATCAGAGTATTCGCCGGACAATGACTAGTGAGAGGTCTGAGGACATTGGCCAAGCCAGTGGCATTGAAACAGGAGCTGGAGATGAAAATGATTTTGCTCATTTTAGTTCAGGTAAAGTGGCAGATTTTATCCATTCATTGCTGCATGTTTGAGTTAAAACACAATAATTGGATAAGTGTGTGGGAATGGGAAGCCAAATAAAAGTAGATCATATTTATCTATTTTATAAAAAAAAACCTTGAGAAGTATTAATTAAATGTCAAGAAGCTTCCATGCTTAGACACAAATAGTTGGAACTTAGTTATAACAATGAATGAGTTATGAAATCTTTGTCAGTCTCACTGTTGCGGGGTTAATAGCAACAGCTCACTCTTTCTGAGCAGTACAAGCCTTTAGGAACTTTGTTCCTTTGTGGATTATCAATTGCTCTGTTTACTTTTCATTTTAATCTAAGATCAAAGATCAAAGACCATTTTTGTTTCTCTAGTTATTTGCATTCACTTTTGTAAAGTTTTTTGGAACAAGTACAGAAAAGGTGCTCTGAAAGTTGTCAGAGAAATTCATTGCTTTACCACCCAAAACAATTAACAAATGTGATTGTAGGCCTGTGCCAGCACAGGGTATTCTAGAACTCAAAAGACTTACTGAACCATCCTAGTCCTTTCGAATTTTATTCCTGGCCTGGGAATACGTTGTTACACAGGGGGTAATTTTAATCCCCCAGGACGGAGAAAGCGGGGTGGGGGGGTGGTTAAAAATAAAAATAAAAATTGGAAACCTGACCCTAATCCACCTCCAACTTCCAGTTTTAACAGAGATGGATTTGGTGGCGGGTTTGTTCTTAAAATATTTTAAAGAGGCTGCTTGCCCCGAATTTAACCTGTGTTTCCCATTTAACTCCTGGGGGCCAGGTTTTCTGGGCCTCGGGAAACCTGGCAGCTGAAGGGAGGCATGAATAGTTTGATGGAACAGGTAAGTGCCTTTCCAGCACTGCTTGTGGGCCAGGAGGAGCAGGAGTGCTCCCTCCCCCACCCGACCCATCAAGTGTACCTGCTTCCATCCCCACAATTGGACCCCCTCAATCGGCAGACCCCCAGCCCCACCATGCCCAATGTCCAACTCTCCACCAGCCCCCCCCACTCCACCGATCTCCTCCCGAAATCAGACCCCACCCCCAATCTCCTCTTGATATCAGACCCCCCCCTTCTCCACCGCCTGACATCAGACCCCACCACCAATCTCCATCTCCTGGCCCCTGATGTCCTCCCCGCCTCTCTTCCTCCCCACCGCCACCACCCCCCCCCACCCCCCACCCCCCACCCCCCCATTTCAGGCCTTCCTGCCCGACAGCCAGCCAGCCTCTCGATCTGGCTGGGTGCGGGCAGAAAACCGATTTGAAAAATTTAAAAGATGTCCTGACGTCAAAATTTTCAGGACATCTGGGAAACCCATACTTCCGAGTTTCCAGTTCGCAAATCGTCACGGCCCCCCCAGCCCAGCACTCTCCTCCCACCTCAGAGTTATTATCAGGGCCATAGAATCTACAACACAGAAACAGGCCGTTCGGCCCAACTGATCTCTGCCAGCATTTATGCTCCACATGAGACTCCTCCCACCCTTCTTCATCTAATCATATCTGCATATCCTTCTATTCCTTTCCAGTGCAACTCTGGTTTTACACCCTGCCCAAATTTACTCTTTATTGAAGTCAATGGAGAGTAATATTGGGCAAGGCGTAAAACCGACACTTCATCCTGTCCTGTGGGTTTCCTGCCTGGCGAGTTAGGTAAAATTACCACCCATGTCTTTGGATGATGTCGCTGAGGGTCAGCATGTTGATGAGGAATAGCAGGTCCCATGGTTGGATCCTTGGGGGCCTCCAGAGGTAACGGCATGGGGGCAGGAAGAAAAGCCATTGCTGGAGATACTCTGGACAAGATGAGCTCAATGAGGGGATGAGAGGAAATCGGAGGGAATCTAGAGAAAGACATGGGCGGGGGGGCGGGGCTTGGGGAACGTTTAGTTTAGTTTAGTGGGCAAATTGAAGTGGGGAATGTGGCAGAGACAACTGAATCGGTGGTCTCAATCTTAGTGAGAAAGAAATCCACGAGCTCCTCGCACTTGGAGGTAAGGGTGGAGGGGACAGGTCGTAGGGGTTTTAAGAGATGGTTGGTAGTAGAGAAAAGAAGTCGGGTGTTAGCTTTGCATTCCAGGATGATCCTAGAGTAGTGAGCGGTTTTGGCAGAAGAGAGACAGGACCAATAGTGCTCGATCTGACAATGGATGGCTAAACGAGTTATGCATCAGATACGTTCAAGTCTGCTCCCCTTGGACCTGAGGGAGCAAGGATGGACACCATACTGTGGGAATGACTAGAGTGGAAGAGGGAAGTAGTTTTACTGGGGATAAGGGCATCTAAGGCGGAAATGAAGGAGTGAAGAGCAGCTCAATAGCTGCAGAAGTATTGTGTCGAATGGAGGACTACAGACTAAACAGTTGGGAGTTTGAAAGTGCAGTTTCTAAGTGACTTGGGGGAGATTTTTTTTTCCAGGATGGACCAAAAGAATGTGGGATTGGAAGGGAGTAGGGGGATATTAATGTTGAGGGATACAAGGAAGTGATCAGAGATGGCCTTGTCTGTGATCAAGACAATGGAAGTGGAGACACCACATGAGATGGCACAATCAAGGGGGTGGCCGTGAATATAGTTAGGAGAGTTTAAAAGGAAAGCGAGGTTACGGGGAGGACAGGAGGGCAGTGAAATCAGATGGGAGAGGTCAAGGTGAGTTGAGATGGAGGTTGAAATCACCAAGAATAAGGAGTTGCTCAGTGCAGAGGGTGAGGGAGGAATGGAGTGAGGATACCTCGTGAGAAACTTAGAGCAGGGCTCGGCTGGCGATAGAGAATGAGGATTTTAAAGGAGAGAGGAGGAACAAGGTAAGATGCTCAAAGGAGGAGAAAGTGCCGGAGGAGTAGGGGGAGAGACAAAGGGGAGGTTTGATGATGAGGGCCAGACAGCCACTATGATAGTTTGGGCAGGCCAGGTGGTGGAAAGTATAGCCAGGCGGGGAGGTTTGAGTTAGGGGCAAGGTGTTACCACCGTGAGCCAAGTTTCCGTCAAAGCCACGATGTCAATACAATCATCCAATAAGATCACGGATGACAATGGCCTTGTTCACGAGTGAACGGACATTCTGAGAGAGATGCAGTGAGGGGTGGTGATTGTAGATTCGCTGGAAGAGTCCAAGGGGGCAACAATGGTGGGGTGAGTAGGATGGGAAGGAGATTGGCGGATTATCCCCCGGTGAGCCAGTGGTTGGGAAGGTTGACTGGAGAGGAGGATGGGGCAGTTGCGGTTGTTGCTCATAAGGAGGCAGCGACATGTGCCTCGATGGGGCATTCGGAGAATGCAGAGAGGTACAGAGGGTAGCCTTGAGCTTATCCAAGGGGGAATTCAATCCTAGTACGGCGACAGAGGAATAGTGAAGGACTGGGGTGGGGTGGGGGGCAAAGTACACAAGTGGAGAGAGCAAGGGGATGAGACAGGAGAGAAGGGCCCAAGAGGTGTCAAGAGAAGAAAAAAGGGAGATGTTTTGAGCTAAAGTTAAAGCATTTACTGTAAAGTGACTGGATTATAATCCTGATAACTGGGACACACACACACAGCTGATAAAAGTATGCTCCACATGCTTACCATGTTATGCCACCATTTTTATTGCTTTACCACAAACTTCTTTTTGATGCATTTAAAAATATTTTCTCAAAACTCCCCCCTCTTTCCATCAGTCCCTGCCACTTCTCTCCCGAAGGTGTCGACTTGTTGCTGGGTTCCACAGTGCTGGTTGGCCTCGGGTATCCTGAGCAAGTGTCCATTCTCTTATGTGATCCCAGAGGGACTGTCACCAGGCTATTCATCTGCAGGGAGTTCACCATTTCCCCCTCTAACCCAGTGGCACTGGGACTACTTGTGGTGTTTGTACTGCCACCCTGCCTGAGATCAACAAACGTGATTGAACCTGAGGCCTTTCTGGCCTGTATGGTTCAGCTCCTCAATGCGTTAACCTGCTGAGGCAGCAAAGAGCTTGGCATCATAGTTTTTAATTCAGGTCAAAAATTAAATTTGTTCCAGCAGGAATGGTAGATTAGAAATCTCCTTTTTAACAGGATGGACTGTAGGCAGCCTCAACCTATGGCCGTGGACCCAGCACACAAGAATGCTCAGAATTTGGTACTAAATTTGTCAATCTCATTTAGAGAAGTCAAAAAATATCTGGTGTGGGAACATTTGGCTTGTCCGACTACAGGGCTAATTTTATGAACACACTATCCTGACAAAATGCCGTAGCCATTGAAAGCAAGTTTACAAAATCGTGCCTGCTTTCAAAGTAGAAAATGTTTTATTCTCCAACATAAATGTTCCTCCCCCTGAAGAGTACAAAAAAATTTTGAAAGTCTAGCAAAAATTAAACTTGGAGTACCAAATCAAAGCATCTCAATGGATTACTTATCACAGTCTTTTGGTTATAAAATCTGATGACTTTACCCATTGAAGTAACCCCTGAATGAATGTGTGTCTGATTAAGTTTTAATTACACATGGAGAGAGCTATTCTGAAACAACTTCAGGATGTGAACATTGCCTGGTTAACTAAGGATGACTGGCCATTTTTGCTTACTGTGGTGTTATAATAGTTGTCTTAAAACTTGAAGGCTCCAAACAATTTCTCGTTCTTTCTGTCTATATTAACCAATGTGATCAAAAACGAGAGTGCTACATTTTCTTGAATTTTTGCAACATTTTACATTGCCCTTCCAATACAATGAATATTTACTGAAAGATGCCCTTTAAAAATGTAACAATCAACAAAAAGATGTTTAATAATGTATGGTATAAAACTGATGAGATGTGACTCTGCAAGATGTCTGAAAATAGCACGTCTCGTTTTGGGCACAGAGTCATGATTATTCTATGACAAACGTGTAAAATGGAATTAAGAATGGTTTTGACTTTTCCCTTTGTCGCAACAGATTTCAGAAGAGAGCCTACACTCTCTCACTCTGCCTCCCGCTCCCGGATGAATTTGCTGCTGCAGTCTCCTCCTGTCAAATTCTTCACCAGCCCAGAATTCTTCACAGTGCTGCATTCAAACCCTGTACGATAATTATTCTGTTGTTTTATTTACGCTTTTCCAGTAATCAGTATATCTAGCTAGCGAACAGCTGCTGATACTAGTTGCACCGCATTCTGGTATCTGCAGACACTTATTTTTTAATGTGTTAGACACCACATTAGAGACTTGAGAACAGTTTGCAGGAAAGAATATGCTTAAGCATCTGGACAGATGACATGCAAGTTAAGCTGGTGCTTTTTTAGAAATTGATGCACCCAAACATCCAACAAAGTGACGCATGAACTAAGCTAGTGAGCTGTCGTTATGCTAAAAAGTGTTAGTTAACTGTAGAGCTCTGACGATCGATCATATTCACTTCCGCACACTCCTCTCAAGCCATGCTACACATTGGAAAATATTAAATGTCACATTTAACTGAGGATTAATCAAACTAGACATCTTATTTATCCAACTGGATTAAATATAGGATTATTAATATTAGCAGGAAGTGGTGATAATGGTCAAGGCTCTGCGGGGGTGGCAGGACTGGTGTCTCTGATGTTTATACAATTTTGCACTGCCATTTATCATAAGTGGTGTGGAAGAGGCTACTTTTAGAAAGATTGAGGTTGCTGAGGATAACAAAATATGTGGCCAGGTAATGTGTATAAGGGAGGTTAGTGGCATTCAAAGCAAATTAAATGATTGAGGTAAAGAATAGCAGATGGATTGTGTGGATAAATGTAATGTGGTGCACATTGGTGCAACAAACATGAAATGTATACACAATGGATGTCAATTGGCAAAAGTAGAGGAAGAAGATGATTTGGATGCCGATTATTGCCTCTTCATTGAAAATAACCAATCAACACGATGCTGTTAGCAACAAAGTTTTTTTTTAAATGTATATATCATGTGGGTATCTGTTTGTCAAAAACATGTTATTTTAACTGGGTACAATTCATTGGTAAGGCTATGTTTGAAGTATCCTGCAGATCCTACCTTCAAAAGGTATTGGTATATTGGTAAGAGTTCAGATAAGAGTGACAAGAATGACTTGGACTTAATGTTTTAGGTTCTAAGGAAACGTGCAAAGAATTGAACTTGTTTTCATTGCAGAAAAGAAATTTGAGAGGGAGGTCATGATGCTGTGAACAGTAGATATTGTGGATAGTTTTTTAACTTGGTGCAATCATAGAATGAAAGAACATGAAGTGGCAAGCATTATTACAGGAAGCATTATTTTTTTCCAGAGTAATGGCTACGTTGAATTGACTCTGTTTAGAACCTAAAAAGTAGTCTTGCTCTATTGATTTAAATGTTTTTAAACAGGGACTGGAGGGATGTTTGGGTAAGACCATGATTGAAAGACATCAGGAAAATATAGGCATAGATCATCAAATACTTTATGGAATATTATATCTTTAGTTGTGCTAGGACTACGGGAAATTTGTAAAATGTGAGTATATGAGAGGATTTTAAAAAGATTTTGTCGCATGTTAATGTTTGCAACCATGCTATTCATTTAGCATTTTCTTACTATCATAAGTAATACCCATCTCTCAGACCGTGTAAGGTTATTTCCCATATTGTGGTGATCATTCTTTTCAATTTTGAATTGTTTTTATCAGAGTGCCTATCGAATGTTTACAACCAACACATGCTTGAAACACATGATCACCAAAGTGAGGCGGGACGCCCATAACTTTGAGCGCTACCAACATAATCGAGACCTGGTGATATTCCTGAATCTATTTGCTAATAAGCAGCTGGAACTCCCGAGAGGCTGGGAAATGAAGCATGACCATCAGGGAAAGGTGAGTAGGACCCCATGGTACAGAGAGTAGGGCTCCACATGCGTGGTTACTTGGTCACAGTATTTGATACCATGCATTTTAGAATTAAGCCTGATTTTAAAAAAAACATTTTCCCCTCCTTATCAATAAAAATACCAGAGTCAAACTGTACAAAACCAGATATTCATTGATTTCAATCTTCAGAAATAATGTTCAACTTCTAAATAATTTGACCACATTTGCATTGGGTTTTCAGAATTTATAACTTTTATCCTAAGTTTAGCAATTTGATGAGAAAACTGAGGACTGATTGCTTTTGCTTCCTTTCCATGATAAAGCGTTTATCCCCTCTTTAGCTCAATGCCAGGTTCTTTTCCTCCTGTAGCAGTCCAAACAAAAATGGATGAAAAGCCTGGATCTACTATGCTCAGCACATTTAGTGAGGCCAACATGCTGGTCCCTGTGAATCACATAAACCAGTGTTATACATAATATTCCTATAAAGCACTTAATCTAAACTGGTAATCAGTTGAGTGTCGAGGTGTTTAGTAGCAGCAGATGCTCTGTATAATGAGCTAAGATCTACACAGATTGAAATGTGAAATGGAGTCAGACCACCTGATTTTACGAGCTGCAGGTTACCTTTGTGGCAGTTGTCATCAATCTTAAATTAATCAAAACTGACTATCAATTTCTATTAATTCAGTTAAATGATGGACCTTTTGAGATTAATTAGTTAGACGAGGATGAGACTACTGAAACTGAATAAAACTACTTGAACTTAGTTTCATAAAGAGTATATGGTACAAAGGTTTCTTACTGCTATTCATTCACAATGTAAAGAATTCAAATTGAATTTGTTTCTAACCTCAGAAGAACTCCTTTGGATATGAGAGAGGGGTCGTGGGTTTGGCAGAATTTTGATGAATAGGGGAGTATGCTGTAATGCCACTGACAAGTTGGTTGGTAAAAATCCATTGAGTATTGAGGCACCTCAAGTGGGCTACTCAGTTAAGTTTGAAGATTAAGTTAAGTTTATATATAGTCATGTACAGTTGCAAGCACCTTGTGTAATCTGGTGCTGACTTCATTTGTCCTTTTCCAGCCCTTTTTTGTTGATCACAATTCCCGCAGCACCACTTTCATAGACCCACGGCTTCCTCTTCAGACCACTCGACCCTCGATTGCATTAGTTCATCGGCAGCACTTGCAAAGGCAGCGCAGCCACAGTGCTGGTGAGGTAGGTACAAGTAACCATTGATTTGACTGCCTGCTTTGATGGACAAAAAATGCCTTAACATTCATGAGTCAAGACTAATGCTGGAATTACATTGTGTTCTAATGTTATTTGGATTATCAGATTACAATACACCTTGCATTAGAAGATGCGAGGTGATTAATAAAAGGAAATATTTAAACGGAGATCCTTGTGTTCTATTTTAAACAAGACATTTTCTCATTCTTGTTTGGAAAGTGCACTTTTTGAATTGGCTTTTTGTACATCGGATACATAGCTTTATTATGAATAGATTTATACAACTTAATTTCTTCAAATAGGACAAGTTACCTTTCAAATAAGCTTGAAGATCAGCGATTGTTTCTAAAACTAAATCGGACATTGGGCTGGGGTGGAGGCTTAGCAAATTGGAGCCATAACGAACAGATTCATGTGATGGCAGGACACAGGTTGAAGCACACAATAAGATGCCGATCTTTCCCTTGGCACAGTGGAGAGATACTGAGTGAAAGCCTCATCATCGAAAGAAAGGGATAATAGAAGTGGAGTCACCCTGGGTCACTCATGGTCATCTCCTTGTCGATGAGGCCAGGGAACAAGTTTCTCACTCTCTGTTAGGGCTTGTGTCGCACAAGACAGCCAAGAAAAGAGGTGGAGTGGGAAAAAACTGCAAAATACTTTGCATTTAACCTGGGAAAATGCAAGTGCATATTCAGTCCGTAGCAATATTTTTAGCTAATCATGAAAATTGTAATCACAAATGCTGTGAATGTAGTATCCCATTCCTCACCACTAAATAGCTCATTATTTCTGCTAGGTGGCAGATGACTCTCGTCATCCAGGGCCCCCAGTTGTGCCCAGACCATCCAGCACATTTGGCACCGTTAGTCGAAACCACTATCAGGACCTGGTGCCAGTGGGTAAGTTAACCTTTCTGCTTACTTGGTGGTGAATTGTACAGCTGATGGTTTAAAGGAATACTACAGGAATGAGCCTGACCTCAGCCTCAAGTATTCAAGCAAATAATACAATCCAGCTGCTTCTAAACACTTTTATTATACTGCCTGTTAAAATATAAAAGTTTTTATTAATTCAACATATATATATTTTACGTCAATATGCACTGTAGCACTTTACCTTTTAGGAGTCCTATAATGTCACTCAGGTCCCACATTGGCTTCCTTGTTAGCGAGCAAGTACTTGTGACAACAGCATAAAGCATTTCCCTATGGAGACAATTATTGTTCAGCATTTGTTACTATTTTATTTACATTTTTCTCTTTTAAAGCACCTGTTCCCCACAGCTGCTGCTGCTTCCCACCACCAGGTGGCAGCAAATTGCCTGACTGGTTCCAGCAGTGTCTTGAACAGCAAAAGCATAGGTCAAAGCAGCTTATAGCATTGCTTTGAGTTCTGAGATTCATGGAACTTCAGTCTTACCCATAATTACTTGCTACTTTACACAATATATCTGATTTTATTCAAACTTTTTTTTTGTGTTTCAAAATTCCCAGTCACCAATGTAAACGAAAAGGACTCTTTTCCTACTGTTCATCAGCTATTGACCCTATTTACATGAAGTTGATGATATCGGTTTTTTTTCCCGTTTGAGTTTTGTTGAGAAATAGGAGAATTTGTTGTTCTGATTCATTTACATGGAGTCATATGATCTATCAGCATGTCTCAGAATATTACTGATTCTGGAGTTTCCTGATATCTATGGGGCCGGATTTTCCTGTGAAAATAATGGCGAGGCTAACAGGGCTCACCATTATTTCTGTGCATCTGGTATAGCAACTTCCGGCGACCGCAGGTGCGCAGTCAAACATGGAAATCTGGAAGTTGTTGTATGAGATGCGACCCTCCTCCTCAAACTCCGCCAGAACGACATCTCGCCAGCTGGCTCCCCATTCAAATGACTGGAACAGCGTGAAGTTCCTGCACTGACCTGATGGATACAAACTATTCTCGCCAAAAAAAAGGTACGTCAAGTCATTTCAAGTCTAAGCACGCTTTTGATGACGTGGTAAGTCTTAATTACTGCCAAACAACCTTGCTGGCACTGAAAATTAACTTATACAAGTGTGGAGTCTCATTCCTTCAGATTTTAATTGTTGCTGGATATTGGGGAAAAAAAATTCTTTACTTTTTCTTTCTGTCTCTTTTACCTCTTTCTTAATTCAGTATTTCTCACCCTCTTTATTTCACTTTCTGTAGCAGATTTGACATTGAATTCACTATTCTAACTTACATTTCCTGGTTCTGATTCTGCAATGCTTATTAACATGCTTCATTCTGATTGGTTAAGGGGATAGACAGTTGCTTGTCCCATTCTCACAGGTCCCAGATGCCTGGGAGAGGGCGCCATGTTGGATTGAGGGCCCCATGAGAGGAACTTGCCGTGCAAAAGCCCATGAAATGTCTCTGGGCAAGTACAAGTCTAACCAACTGCGGGCATCGTTCGTTTGACGCTCACAGGAAAATCAAGCCCGTTGAAATCTAATGAGTAATGTCTGCCATAACCCAAATCAGAAGATTTGTTTGCAAATCCATGATTTGTTGGCAACACATCCCCACATAAGCACTCACATTCCAAAGTGTTACTTTGTTGAGTTGCTTTCAAAATTTGTTTACACTTTCTCTGTTCTTGATGAATAATTAGCAAATAAACAAGCCTGTAACATTAGTCTTACACAATCCAACAATCCTAGTCATTAAAGAGGAAATATTGGCTTCACTGGTTGCATTCTGAAGCAGCCTGCTCCAAAATCTTCACAGCTGTGAGGTCTTTGCAGGTACTTCCATTTAATAACGAGGCAAAATCTCTCATGACATTTTTATTCCAGGAACCTATGCTTTTAAAATATTTGGATTAGTTGACAACTATTTTGTTGCTGCATGACTTCATGTAACTGGGGTTATTCAGGTGTGAACAAAGACAGTTATCAATAACATGCTGTTTTTGGATATAAGTGAATGCAAGTTATCGATTAAGTAGAAGAGGATTATTAGACTTGTGCATGATGCATGGACTTGCTCGGTATATTGTACCGACTGCTCAGTATTGTATTAACTTGTACAGCCCATGTAGGTATGGAATTATGGCCTGCAACTCAGAACGGTAGGACAGGAGTTTGTGTCTGTCCGTCCTACATGGTGAGTTCCAGATATTGACCAGGATATCAGGGGAAGCATCTCTTTCACGGAGAGAAAATCCAAGGGCAGATTTAGCAGAGGTTCTCTCCAGCTCGTTCTAGGGTCCTGAAGTTGAGAGCCTACCCTCCCTTTCACTTGGAGAATGATATATGGACAGGAGCAAAAAATCAGAGGGGGAGGGTGACGATCCAACATTACATTAATCTTTCTTAACTTTTGTTAACATGTCTTCAGACAACATGTTCCAATAAAAGTTACATTTTTACTTTTGGGTAGATGGTATGAATCAATCTCTTAATTGTTGGGTCATTTCAGCAGCTCCAGTGTACAGATCAGTTCAGCATTCTCCATTTTATAATCCCTGTCCTGATGAGATATTCTGTTGTTTTCAGCTTACAATGATAAAATTGTAGCATTTCTGCGTCAACCAAACATCTTTGAAATTCTTCAAGAGCGCCAGCCAGACCTTATCAGGAATCACTCACTCAGGTAATCCCATTGATTGTCCAAGTGGTGGTGCTGGTTGTGTGATGCTGTACATTTTTTCTGTACAGTTGCCCCCCAATATTTTAGTCTCTGCATCTATGCTGCAATGTCTTAAAGGAATTCTCCAGGATGAATGTTCGAAATTATACAAGGCTTACTGTTAAGAACCTAAGAATGAAAGGGAAAAAAAGCCATTCAGCTCATCAAATACTTTCTTTCCATGGAACATATACAACGCACTCAATTATAGAATCTACCCAATGCATTTCATTTTCTGAGGATAGGTTCAACAAAGCTTCTCCCCACATCCTAATCCCAAAACAAACAAAAATGCAAATATCTGTTACATTATTATTATTAATTACTACATTATTTATCCTTGACTGGTTGCTTTCCTTGACATTTCTATTGTCGCATTAGTGAGGAATCATCATGTTCCACGCAGCATTCAATCATTTCAATTTATTCTCAACTTCAATTCTGTTCCTAACCAGATATGTCTGCAACTCCTTTTAAAAGGTGTTAATCAGCAGATCATTGACTGCATTAATTGTAATTTGTTAGACATATCCTTTACCTGAGTTTCTCAATTTAAAAAAAACTTGGAAGAAAATTCCTTCTAATCTTGAGTCGTGTTTGATGCTTTTTAATTTTACGCTCACATCATCTAATTCTCTGCACACAGTCAAAATTAAGTAACCTGCTTGCATAACTATAATCTATCCTTCTCAGCATTTTAAAAGTTGATCATATTTCCACTCGGTCATCTTTGTCCTTTTGAAGGTTGCCTAATATTGCAAATAATATCCTAAACTTGACCTCGCCAGTGATCTGTACAGGTTTATTATCAGATGCCCTTGAGATGCTCCCCTGTACACGATTAGTCTTGTGTATAACTGCTTTGTAATGACTGGATACTCTAAATGAATGGTCATTAATTACTCCCTTCATTGTGTAGATGTTTCATGTTTCCATTTCAAATGTCCTCATCACCTGACAACACAACTTGGTGCCATCAGCAAATTGTATAATATTACAAGAAAGTACCTCCATATCATTAGTAATGCTGTTTTAAAAGACTTTGCCAAATCTGCTTTTACTGTTTAAAAACCATGTTAAGGCATAGTATGTGCAGATTGCAACTATATTCCTTATTGTTAGATCATGGCAGCGCAATTTCATTCTCAGGCGACTGGATGATGTGCCCTTGCCTCACAGATTCTTCCTGCGGCTTCCATTGGCAGGGTAATAATTGAGAGATACTGGCTTACCATCCAGTACGCATTTTGAATGTGATAATTAAGGTAAGGTGGACCTGGATGGCAACCACTCCAGACCAACTCATGGATACCTTAAAAAAAAATAGCTTTTAATGATGAAAGAGACAAACAAACACTTAGGCACTTGGCTGACTCATTTTAATCAATGGTAAAACCCCATTTTTTGAGGTCTTATTATACAACCTGGAGTATATTCCTTTTATTGGTGTACTATATGAGTTAAGATTCAAGTCCAGAAGTATCTTCAACAGCTGTGTTTAAGATTCCCTGGCACAGATGTGACATTGCCCTGGAAATCTGTACTGGAATATTCTGTAATCATTACATTTCACTAATGAATTAAGGACACTAGGCATGCTTCTGTTTTTAAAAAAAAAGCTGAAATATGTTGTGCATTACATTGCCTTCCTTGCTCCTTCCATTATCAATATTGAGGTTGATGGTATCTGACACAATAACGGAGTATACGGAAATATATGGAATGGATGTGCCTATTGCAAAACAAAAAATATGTCTAACAAAATGACATTTCTAAAATTCTCTCTTTCTTTCTATTTTTCCCTCTCTCTTACGCTCCCTCTCTCTCTCCTCTCTAATTTTCTCTCCTGCCACAGTGTTCTCCATTAACTGTTGAACATCTGGGACTCTGCTGAGTCCTGTGCATTTTACCAGCCTTTGAGTACTGGTCTGAGGTTGCTGTAGAAGTATTGTTGTTCCAGATTCAAATGTGATTGACTTGTTTTGCTTCTAGCTTGCCATTTGTCACCTCATTGCTAGCTTTCTATCTGTTTAACAGAGTAGTGTTCTAGTAATGGCTTTTACATTTATTGAATGACTAGTATAATGCTGTAGAATTTATTGCTCATCTTTTATTGTGAAAAGTCTATCATCTCAAACTGACCCTCTTTATAATATTTTCGGTTGTAACATCATAATGTAGGAAAATGTAAACATACTGCGCACAATCATGAGAAGAAATCTGTTCTGATTTTTAAAATATATGCTGTCATAAAGTTACATTTTTATATGGCACTATATAATACAAATATCCTGGGAAGCTATGGTATATGCGAAAATGCACAAATTAGTAACATTCGGGCCTATTTTAGCACTTGTCCCGATGTCACGTATTTTCCATATATCATTGCTATCCAGTGTGTATCCTCTGTGTTGTACACATTTTTTAATGTATACTATAATTCTTACAGCCTCTGTTTTCTGTCTACTCTCCCATGTCACTAAGTTTGAGAGTTCATTATGGCAGTGTAAGTCTGTCGGTTCAACAGCATGTTTATGAAACACTAATTAGTCAGTTCAGAATCTTTATGGCAAAGTGACTTCCTCTTGTCAGACATTGGACTCCTATTAATTTTTTCAGGATATATTTTAGGATACATGCTTTTTGAAGTTGAGTGTGTTTGTGGGTGACTAGGTCTCTGCCTTTGTAGGTCTTAAATCTGACAAATAACAGGTTCGCAAGAGCAGCATGGTGATGAGTTCTGATTGGGAGATGCCCTGCCTTCCCTCAGTGCGTCTCCACAGAAATGGTTGAGATCAGAAACGCATCAGAGTACAGGTCTGAATCGGCTTCCAGTGATTCCGTGATGCAAAGGTGGGTGTTTCAACACTCTGGAGTAGAGTTTCCACTTTGGGCGCAATTGGGAAATTGTGCCCAAAATGCATTTGAAACTGCGTTGGTGAGGTTAGGTTTCAAGTTTCCGCTAAAATTTATTTACGTAATCACAAACATAAAATCCTCCATGAACCAGCGCAATCGGGCAGTGTAATAGAACATAATTTTTTTTCTCTTTCTATTAAAAAGAATTCCTTAATGTATTTAAGAATGGTAACCTGGTATGGTTTTATTAATATGGCTGAAAATGGGTTTATTAGCAAAAATAAGCATTTTTAGTACGAGTGTCCAGTCCTACACTTGTGAGTAGTAACCTGATTTAAAATCACTGAAAATGACTTAAAAAACTACACTGAATCATTTAATAGTTTAATTGGTGTACACTAGTAGGTTTCTTAGCAAATTAAATATTTTTTGATATGAAAAAACTTTTAAAATGTGCCTACTACTGCCTGTGTGCTTAAGAAAATGAGCGCAATTTGAAGAGCCTTCCCGAACCACAGCAATCGATGAAATCTTGCAATTTTGACCTGGGGGCGTGGCCAGTTTTGTGGGCAGGGCCTGATTTGGGCAAATTGAACCTTAAACCAGCGTAAAAGATTGCGGAAAACACGAGTGAGTGTGGTTTTGGGCGTAACTCGCTCGTGTTTAAAATTCCCCGATCTTTTGCGCTGTTTCGGCAGATTCCGTCGACGTTAACTAGCGAAAACAAGCGGAAACTCGACCCCACAAGTCTCCTGTTGATACTGGGCTGCATTAATGATAGGCACACTGGGAGCTGTTGATGAGTTTCTTACTGCTGAATTTGCAAATAGTGATGTCACCTCAATGCGCCAGATTTTTTGCCATATCTGATAAATAATGTTTCATAGAGACCTATTCAGTTCAGTCTGGCTTGAATTAGCAAAAGTACCACAATGTCTGACATTGAACACTGTAGCTGTACTCCAATATATTGGGTATAGTGGTCTGCTGCTGCTTTTGGTACATTCATACAGTTGCTTTCTGGACAATGAAGAGTTTGGACTTTTTTGAGCACATTTTGTTATTTTCTTTGTGTTTTGGTTGGCTGTGAAAAGTTATGTTTGGTTGTGTTTTTAAAATTGGTGGAAGGACTGACGGAAGAATTTTCTTGCATGCCAGTTAATTTGAACAGCAGATGTACAGTTCTCCCAGCAATGCTGTATTATTTCATTGCTGGCGCACATTATACCACCTTGGAGAAGGCGCATTCGTGCTGCTATTCTTTCAGTTCATTTCACATTTTAACTATCGATGGGCTGTGTAATGATATCCTCTTGCAATCTCCCCTGCTCCCAAATCAAACGCTGGTGTGAAAACAGCAACAGCAGTGTTTAATACATGCATGGTGCCACTTTTTTAGAATAAATTTGTCTCATCAGGGGTGAGATCTCTTTATTCAAAATAATTTAAATTACAGATTGGAAAGCATCCCTGGTATGAAATATTTATTTAATTTATTGAGTTTTGTTTTAATTTAAAAAAAAACTGGTACTCCCTTCATGGCTCAGTGAGTTCATCCAGTGAGGAGCTGTGCCATACGGAGCAAAAAAATCCAGGTTCAGAGCCCATTTTGAGCTGATCTTAGCTGAAGCAGTACTATAATTGACCTCCGTGTCCCAGGGTTAAGGAGGGAAAATCAACTAGCATTTTTGCTCCTGATAGGTATCCAGTGACACCGATGCGGATTTGTGCATGTACGGGCTTTGGGTGAGGACTGGATTGGGTTCAGCTGTGATGCTCCCATATGGTTGAACAGGCTACCAACGCTCAAACTGGCAAGAAATTAATTATTTTTGTCCATGATATCTTACTTTTTCTTTACTGTAGTCTTAGTTTTAAAACACCACACTCAAAATGGAAGTTTGACATTCATTTAAAACCAACTTATTTGCTTAAGTGATGAGACACCTACAGAAACTCTGTGATAAGAACAAAATATCCCTAATATGTGAATATTTTGACTGTAAAACTATTAAGGAGGGAATGCATCAAAACGAACAATGGCCTGGAAAGTTTCTACAGCGCCATTGCACCATTTTTTTCAAAGGATAATGGATTTACGCCAGTTTTGTGCTGAAATATCGTTATGCGAAATTTCCTCGATCGTTCGCACAGCTTCCGAGATACGTCTGCCAAAAACTCTCTGCAACTCACTTACCATAACTCCGCCCCCAGGCAAAAGACCAGCTCTCATGCGAGTTGCCTGGATTTACCCAAAAAATTTAGGCACAGCACGGCCCAAATTCACCTGACGGCGATTTTCTTCATAATATTTTGTTTTGAATTTTTCTTGGTGAGACTTCAATATACTTAACCAAAGTGCTGTCAGTCTCTGTGTGCCTGGAATTCTTTGGACCTCCACTTCCCTCCCCTCATCAAGCATTTTGAAGGACTGAGCAGTTGGAATGGCCATCCAATTGGGCATACCCATGTTCTACATAATAATGCAAAAGGAAGAGGAGCTGCAGAGGTAAAAGACTGAGAGTGAGACGCATGGCGGAAGACAGCATCCCACTCACTATTACCCCTATTGGTGACGCCACATTTGTGCTTATTTTGTTCTGGTGTTGGTAAATGAGATATTTCACCATGGGTTCCCGTTGGATAGTTCGGCACAGAAACTGGCATAATTTCTGTGTAAATGCAATCTAAGAAATTCGGTGTCAGTTACTATAATCCAATTGATAAGCCTCTTGTGCCATGCTGCAACTGTTGAAGCTGCTTCAAATCAGGTATCGATGGAACGTGCAAAATGGTGCAAACACAGGGTGCTGATAAAACACCACAGGCCATGTCTTCATGTTTATAGCTTGTGAAGATTGTTAACATTGTCTAAGTAAATAGTTTTTGTTTCACTGGCCCAGCAGGACCTGTTTTCCAAAGAGTTTTGCATGCTGGTAGTTTGTTTTTTTCTGGCTGTGAGGTACAGGGATGGAATGCAGCTCTGTTGGCATGTGCCTAAAGTATTCCTCCAATGACTGTATTCTGTTTGTTCCTTGAAGGAATTGACAGTCAGTTGGTTTACGAGACTACATTTCAAGTGCTGCACAGGCTGTTGAAAAAGATCTCATCTGACTAGTTTGCCAGTTAACCAATTGTGATAAAACTTAGACTTCTGTATTGGATTGTTTCAAGTAGCTTATCTATACTGCTTACTGCTGTAAATAACTCTCCTTCTGAATAGGTTAACCTTTGATTTAGAATCATAGAATCATAGAAGTTTACAACATGGAAACAGGCCCTTCGGCCCAACATGTCCATGTCGCCCAGTTTATACCACTATGCTAGTCCCAATTGCCTGCACTTGGCCCATATCCCTCTATACCCATCTTACCCATGTAACTGTCCAAATGCTTTTTAAAAGACAAAATTGTACCCGCCTCTACGACTGCCTCTGGCAGCTCGTTCCAGACACTCTCCACCTTTTTGAGTGAAAAAATTGCCCCTCTGGACCCTTTTGTATCTCTCTCCTCTCACCTTAAATCTATGCCCCCCTCATTATAGACTCCCCTACCTTTGGGAAAAGATTTTGACTATCTACCTTATCTATGCCCCTCATTATTTTATAGACTTCTATAAGATCACCCCTTAACCTCCTACTCTCCAGGGAAAAAAAGTCTCAGTCTATCCAACCTCTCCTAAAAGTCAGAACTGTACACAGTATTC
Organism: Heptranchias perlo; assembly: GCF_035084215.1. Lineage (NCBI taxonomy): Eukaryota > Metazoa > Chordata > Chondrichthyes > Hexanchiformes > Hexanchidae > Heptranchias > Heptranchias perlo. Next base: position 67,350,469 of record NC_090331.1, on the reverse strand, counting down.
CAAGTGTGGCCTAACTAATGTCTTGTACAACTTCAACAAGACATCCCAACTCCTGTATTCAATGTTCTGACCAATGAAACCAAGCATGCTGAATGCCTTCTTCACCACCCTATCCACCTGTGACTCCACTTTCAAGGAGCTATGAACCTGTACTCCTAGATCTCTTTGTTCTATAACTCTCCCCAACGCCCTACCATTAACGGAGTAGATCCTGGCCCGATTCGATCTACCAAAATGCATCACCTCACATTTATCTAAATTAAACTCCATCTGCCATTCATCGGCCCACTGGCCCAATTTATCAAGATCCCATTGCAATCCGAGATAACCTTCTTCACTGTCCACAATGCCACCAATCTTGGTGTCATCTGCAAACTTACTAACCATGCCTCCTAAATTCTCATCCAAATCATTAATATAAATAACAAATAACAGCGGACCCAGCACCGATCCCTGAGGCACACCGCTGGTCACAGGCCTCCAGTTTGAAAAACAACCCTCTACAAGCACCCTCTGTCTTCTGTCGTCAATCCAATTTTGTATCCAATTGGCTACCTCACCTTGGATCCCGTGAGATTTAACCTTATGTAACAACCTACCATGCGGTACCTTGTCAAAGGCTTTGCTAAAGTCCATGTAGACCACGTCTACTGCACAGCCCTCATCTATCTTCTTGGTTACCCCTTCAAAAAACTCAATCAAATTCGTGAGACATGATTTTCCTCTCACAAAACCATGCTGACTGTTCCTAATCAGTCCCTGCCTCTCCAAATGCCTGTAGATCCTGTCTCTCAGAATACCCTCTCACAACTTACCCACTACAGATGTCAGGCTCTCCGGTCTGTCGTTCCCAGGATTTTCCCTGCCGCCCTTCTTAAACAAAGGCACAACATTTGCTACCCTCCAATCTTCAGGCACCTCACCTGTAGCTGTCGATGATTCAAATATCTCTGCTTGGGGACCCGCAATTTCCTCCCTAACCTCCCATAACGTCCTGGGATACATTTCATCAGGTCCCGGAGATTTATCTACCTTGATGCGCGTTAAGACTTCCAGCACCTCCCTCTCTGTAATATGTACAGTCCTCAAGACATCACTATTTATTTCCCCAAGTTCCCTAACATCCATGCCTTTCTCAACCGTAAATACCGATGTGAAATATTCATTTAGGATCTCACCCATCTCTTGTGGTTCCGCACATAGATGACCTTGTTGATCCTTAAGAGGCCCTACTCTCTCCCTTAAAAGGTGCTTGGCATGGCTAACATCTTTTGTCATGACATATGGTGAAATTCCTATGTGCTATCTGGTAACAATTGAAGGAGCACACTATATCGCCGATTACTTTGTGGATAAGTCACATTTTGTTGCATTGAGCGAGAGCTTGCCTGTGGAATCTGACCTTTTGCATTATTTGTGAGAAGAAGTATCTGGAGTGAGCCCTGATCATTGCAGCTGAAACTCGCTATCTTGATTAGCCAAATGGCACCTGTAGACCTGTCCTCCAAGGAGTTAACACCTAGTAGGGGAGAAACTTGGAAGAAGAAGAAAAAATTTTAAAAACTATATTTGTTGAATAGTGCTTATTGTATCATGATTCCTTCAACCGGCATATTCTAATTCCTGAATGTTAACATTTAGTTTCAGCTGAGTACTCCCATGCTCCGACGTCACAGCTACATTTCAAGGAGCCGACCAGTGGCGCTTGCTGGCTGGCTTGAGGCCCCTGATTGTGCTCTGTAACTTTCTGCACTTCCCAAGGAGCATAGGTGTCCTTTCACTGGATCTGCATGGGGCCCGCGGGGTGCAGTTGCACAGTCCTAACACCAACCCTTTCATCAGGCCAAATAATTGAATGTTCCTTTCCCAATAGTTTAGCCTGTTATGGTTATTTATTACTGGCATGCTTGACTTTGACAACTGTAACCTCAAGTGGGCATTTGCATTTTAATTGCTCATTCATGGGATTTGTTGCTCGGCTGAAGTTGCAACCTACTAAAGTATTAATGGATCTGGTTGATTTTTTTAAAATGAATTTGTGCCTTGGTTTCTGTCCCTGATTTTTGAAAGGCTGGTGATGTGATTTATAATGAATTTGATGCACTGCTCAGCTTAGAACCTGAGTAATAATGAGCTGTTAGCAGCTGTTCATTTTCAAAGCTTAATGGAATTACTGTGAACCTGTGGCTTTTTCCTTCTCTGCATTCTTGTTCGTTTGTCTAATTCATCATTCTATTTCTTGCCAACATATAAGGTTTTAGTGTTCTATTCCTAATTTTGCCACTACACATCTCAAAAGGAGTAGTCTCCTTTTATTTTGTCCATTAGGATTGAAGGTAAAGACTAGAGATTAAAAAGAAAAATGCCAATGCTGGAAATCTGAAATAAAAACTGAAAAAATGCAGGTCGGTCAGTCAACCTCTGAAAGGAAAAGATAAATTTTTTTTATTCGTTCATGGGATGTGGGCATCGCTGGCAAGGCCAGCATTTATTGCCCTCCCTAATTGCCCTTGAGAAGGTGGTGGTGAGCCGCCTTTTTGAACCGCTGCAGTCCGTGTGTTGAAGGTTCTCCCACAGTGCTGTTAGGGAGGGAGTTCCAGGATTTTGACCCAGCAATGATGAAGGAATGGCAATATATTTCCAAGATGGGATGATGTGTGACTTGGAGGGGAACGTGCAGGTGGTGTTGTTCCCATGTGCCTGCTGCCCTTGTCCTTCTAGGTGGCAGAGGTTTGGGAGGTGCTGTTGAAGAAGCCTTGGCAAGTTTCTGTAGTGCATCCTGTGGATGGTACACACTGCAGCCACGGTGCGCCGGTGGTGAAGGGAGTGAATGTTTAGGGTGGTGGATGAGGTGCCAATCAAGCGGGCTGCTTTGTCCTGGATGGTGTCAAGCTTCTTGAGTGTTGTTGGAGCAGCACTCATCCAGGCAGGTGGAGAGTATTCCATCACACTCCTGATTTGTGCCTTGTCGATGGTGGAAAGGCTTTGGGGAGTCAGGAGGTGAGTCACTCACTGCAGAATACCCAGCCTCTGACCTGCTGTTGTAGCCACAGTATTTATGTGGCTGGTCCAGTTAAGTTTCTGGTCAATGGTGACTCCCAGGATATTGACGGTGGGGGATTCGGCGATGGTAATGCCATTGAATGTCAAGGGGAGGTGGTTAGATTCTCTCTTGTTGGAGACGGTCATTGTTTGGCGTGAATGTTACTTGCCATTATGAGCCCAAGCCTGGATGTTGTCCAGGTCTTGCTGCATGCGGGCATGGACTGTTTCATCATTATCTAAGGGGTTGCGATTGGAACTGAACACTGTGCAATAATCAGCGAACATCCTCATTTCTGACCATATGATTGAGGGAAGGTCATTGATGAAGCAGCTGAAGATGGTTGGGCCCAGGACACTGCCCTGAGGGACTCCTGCAGCAATGTCCTGGGGCTGAGATGTTTGGCCTCCAACAACCACTACCATCTTCCTTTGTGCTAGGTATGACTCCAGCCACTGGAGAGTTTTCCGCCTGATTCCCATTGACTTCAATTTTACTAGGGCTCCTTGATGCCACACTCGGTCAAATGCTGCCTTGATTTCAAGGGCAGTCACTCTCACCTCACCTCTGGAATTCAGCTCTTTTGTCCATGTTTGGACCAAGGCTGTAATGAGGTCTGGAGCCGAGTGGTCCTGGCGGAACCCAAACTGAGCATTGGTGAGCAGGTTATTGGTGAGTAAGTGCTGCTTGATAGCACTGTCGACGACACCTTCCATCACTTTGCTGATGATTGAGAGTAGACTGATGGGGTGGTAATTGGCCGGATTAGATTTGTCCTGCTTTTTGTGGACAGGACATCGCTGGGCAATTTTCCACATTGTCGGGTGGATGCCAGTGTTGTAGCTGTACTGGAACAGCTTGGCGAGAGGCGCAGCTGGTTCTGGAGCACAAGTCTTCAGCACTACAGCCGGGATGTTGTCGGGGCCCATAGCCTTTGTTGTATCCAGTGCACTTAGCCATTTCTTGATATCATGTGGAGTGAATCGAATTGACTGAAAACTAGCCTCTGTGATGGTGGGGATGTCGGGAGGAGGCCGAGATGGATCATCCACACAGCACTTCTGGCTGAAGATGGTTGCAAACGCTTCAGCCTTGTCTTTTGCACTCACGTGCTGGACTCTGCCATCATTGAGTATGGGGATGTTTTACAGAACCTCCTCTTCCCGTTAGTTGTTTAATTGTCCACCACCATTCACGACTGGATGTGGCAGGACTGCAGAGCTTTGCTCTGATCTGTTGGTTGTGGAATCGCTTAGCTCTGTCTATAGCATGTTGCTTCCACGGTTTAGCTTTTTTTTAATTCGTTCATGGGATGTGGGCGTCGCTGGCAAGGCCAGCATTTATTGCCCATCCCTGTTTGCCCTTGAGAAGGTGGTGGTGAGCCGCCTTCTTGAACCGCTGAAGTCTGTGTGGTGAAGGTTCTCCCACAGTGCTGTTAGGTAGGGAGTTCCAGGATTTTGACCCAGCGACGATGAAGGAACGGCGATATATTTCTATGTCGGGATGGTGTATGGCATGCATGTCGTCCTGTGTTGTAGCTTCACCAGGTTGGCACCTCATTTTTAGGTACACTTGGTGCTGCTCCTGGCATGCTCTTCTACACTCCTCATTGAACCAGGGTTCATCCCCTGGCTTGTTAGTAATGTTAGAGTGAGGAATATGCTGGGCCATGAGGTTACAGATTGTGGTGGAATACAATTCTGCTGCTGCTGATGGCCCACAGCACTTCGTGGGTGCCCAGTTTTGAGCTGCTCGATCTGTTCTGAATCTAAACCATTTAGCCCGGTGGTAGTGCAACACCACACATTGGATGGTGTCCTCTGTGTGAAGACGGGACTTCGTCTCCACAAGGACTGTGCGGTGGTCACTCCTACCGATACTTATTGCTGAAGGTGGAAACTTTCAACAGAACTGCAGTGAAGATACCTGCCTAAAATGTTAACATCTTTTTTCTTTTAGGTGCTGATGAGCATTGTTCGCATTTTCTGTTTCCTTGGTTAGTCTCTCTAGAAAAGCAGGTTCCCTGTAAACTATGGAAACTACAGTGTGTATTTTAACCATCTATACCATGGGTTAAAAAATGGTGCCTGCACTTTTCTTTGACTATTTATCAATATATTATGATCCAGTGCAAGCCCTTACACCTAAGACATCACACTTAAAAGTATATGAAAGAGAGAAAGAAAACCAGTCGTTTCTTGCTGCTTTTCCTGAACTTGATAATATGGCCTCTCCTGGGGGCAGGAACCAGGGATTTACAAGTAGGCTAATTGTGGAGCTACGTTTCTGTAGATTGACCTGCCATAAACCTTACTCACCTACCCCTATAGAAAATTCAATAAAAATGAATTTCTTACATTACGGGATAAGAAGAAAATTACACACAATATATACAAGACAATAAATTTAAAATCATTGTAACACCATGGTAGCTGTAAGATGAACGTCTGCTGATTCTCTAATTGGTGCTCAATGTGTCCAGTTGCATGGGCAGATTAATTGGTTTGATTTGGGCTGCTGGATTTCAGCAGGGCATTCCTTCGCTGGCAATTGAAATTTTTTTGGGTACGTGCAACCAAATACTGTGCATGCATGTGGACGCACCTTCTAATGCGATCCTATCCAAATGCTATTTCATATCTACCTACTGTACCGAAGCAGACATTATCTTTGGAATTCTGCTGCTGCTACTGAGAATGGTGCTTTGGTAACTTTCTGGTAGGTCCCATTGGTACAGAATTTGTCTGGATGATTTGAAGATATGTTTTAGTGGAGGTTTTGATGGTCTCAGCTTTTGTGGGAGAGTTTGGATATATCTTTGTATGTAACAGAACTTCATTTGTATGATTTGTTCCATGGGTATTATATCTGTGCAGTCCCACTTTGCCTTTGTATCGTTGCTATATCTTTAATTATGTATTTGGTCTATTCTGTTTATATGAATTTAACTTGTATACAGGAGAGCGTGTAACAGGTTTCATTACTGGCAGTTTTCCAGATCCAGTGTAAAAGTCCTTCATATCTCTTGCTCAAAAATGTTGGTGTGCAGGGTTATTGACTTGGCACTTTTTAAATCAGTTGTGTCCAGGTGTAGGATGTAGTTGTTGAGATGGTAGACATGCATGCATTTGACACTCATGTTGGTCTAATTTTAAATGCATTCCCTATTTCATCCCTGTAAGCAGGATCACAGTGTGAAGGCTGTCACCGAGTTTTCTTTTTGAAGTTATCACTTAATGTGTATGTCTAAATATTTTGATTATGTGCTTAATTTCCTCTGTGTATGTAGGAAATTAAGGATAAGGTCACAATGTTTCTCTTCCCCGTACCCTCTGAAGACACTTGGGCTGCTTTTTAAAAATTTCTCATATGCTGCAGAAACACGTGCAAAGCAGTCTTGCTGCTATTTTTGTTCAGTGATGTGCTGGTTAGCATCTTATTCTGTGCCAAGACAGAGAGGACAAGGTCATCCAATTTTTCAGTTAAAGCTCCCAACTAACCCGTTATGTTGCTATTTTACCTTTTGAGGGAGGCCCAAAACATTTTCAGGCTTTTGCCATACTTGACTTTGATTGCTTCAGTCCAAAAGGTCCTCTGCTGGAAGTTGCTTATTTGGAGCATTTTTACCCATTCAGTCCATGATCCATGGGTGAGGAGTGACCTTATCTGAGCAGCGAATGCTTTTCTTTGCAACAAATAACTTGGTGGATCTCATCCATTGTTTGTGATTAGGAGTCCAACATGCACAGAATGAGATTCCCAACTATATGAAACCATAGCCTGGACTTGAATGGAAAAAACACCTCCATCATTCTTCTGAATATCCACAAAGGATGCTTGAAGGTGAAGATGATCTCATATCCTATCTTTCATATCTCCAGCTAAAAGAAGCAAATCCCTCACCTATATTTGTGACAGATGGTTGAGTGTGATGTAACATCTGTTGCATCAATTACAGTTCTTGTACAGGATAAGTTCCTATCTAGCATTGCACATTGGCCTTTGCAAAGCTGTATAACTATCTGAATTGATCTCAAAATCTAAATCAGTTTGGCTCTGGGGTGCTATTGTGAACTTTTATCAGTTGCACAAAGATTGAGAATACCATAAGAAGAAGAGAAATTTCTATATTACTCCATCTATACCTGCAAATGTACACTGTCTGGTATGTCAGGGTATAAAGCTATATCAGTAGAAGCATTATGACCCAGTTAAAGAAAAAGCTTTTTAATTATTATGCTCAGAGGAGGTAGGAACTTTATTTTCAAGAGGGGAAGCAGGCAAAGTACTTTTCAGCATGAGTAAGCCATGGTGTGGCTTACAAACAGGAATATACTTATGCTGCTTTCCATAGTGTGTTCTCTTTCTGTATTGGCAATAATTATTACAATATTTTGTGAAACTTTTATTGATTGCTGTGTATGCTTTAGCAATATATATTGAGTGTGGAGTGAGCAGAAGAATAATTTTGACATTGTTATGATGTGGCCACTTATTGTGAATAGTGGTCACATCGAAGGGAGTGAGTTTGTTGAAGAGCATGTGGACAATTGAGGGAATTCAGTAGCCTTTGGCTAATGGGGCTAAATTGTCTAGTCTGATTTAAAATTTATATAATTCTGGTGATGCAGCAGGTTGGAGCATCAACATGGCCGTACCATCAACATGGCCGTACCACAGATTCACATCCGGCAATACCCTCACAGATTGGGAACTTAGAGCGATTCCTTCGATCATCCTTACAGACCGTTCCCACGGGTCTGGCAGGATGATCGAAGGAATCGCTCAACCTGCTATTGAGCACCCCCAGCTGATCATTTCAGTGCGGCTTTGGCAGAGGCGTTAGAGAAGACCTGCAGCCCTTTCAATCACAAATGCAAGTGTGGGTGCAGGGAGACCAACAATGAATAAAAAGAGTTGTAGCCTCAAAAAAAAAAGGAAGGCCCATGCATTTGAGATGTTGTGTGGTTAAAATATGAGAAATTGGAGTTTACATTGTTGATTTGTTTGCATCTCGACAGAAGTGACAGTGAATGATGAGCGTGTGTGCAGCTTACTCTGACTTATTTGACTTTTTCCCTTTATTGTGTCATATAAAAGTAGTACTGGTAGGGTTGGATTTTTATTTCACCGCATTCTGTCTATAAATATTATAAATCTCACTATCATGTTGAGTGGCCCCTGTCACTTTTAGTCCCACATGTTACTCTTCCTTCTCTGTGTGGAGTGAAGTTGAGGTAAGTTTAAATGGTAATTTAAAATACTCATCTGGCATAGTGGACATAGTTCCACATTGCAGTCCTGAATGAAATACCAGGTTTTTTTTTGTTCTAATACTGGTTGTCAGTGTTGCCATAGGTAGAGATGCACATAGTGAATATAAAGTCTTCTGCTTGGTTTCTTGTCTGGTAAAATCACATGCAATCAATGTGATAATCTTCCATGACAGTGACGTTTCTATGTAAATTTGATAGAGCAAATCTGTCTGAATTGTACATCAATAAATGAGGTGGTGTCCACTGAAGTAAAATTAGCAGTATCATTCATTTCTGTTTAATGTCTCTCCACATAAATGGTGTTTTAATTAAGGTGTGTTTGTATTTTCACCAATTTGTGCAGTTAAAAGCAAGCAAAACAGGTGGTTGATAGTAAAGAAGAATATTACCTTCTTTGGGGCCAGCTGGTAGTATCTTCACTGAATGACAAAAATCTATCACAGCAGCCTATATTTTGATTTTTAAAAAACACACTGGCCATGAAAATGCTGTTCCACTCTGGTGCAAAAATGCAAGCTTACAACTGTGACATCCTTGCTGTTCACAGGGGATGGATGATTATAATTCAGCACAGGTCTGTCATCAATGCCATAAAATGGATGACCTCATTGGTCAATTTTGCTACCTGAAATGAGCTGCCAAAAGCAGGAAGGGCGTCAGTGAAAAGAAGCAGTGCAAAACCCTCCCTCGACAGGAAGCACACAAGATGCTGAAATGAGTGACTCACAGGCACACCAGCATGTCAAACCATATTTATCAAACAATGTTTGCAGACCCAGTTGTGATCATCACAGAGCTTTACCTCATCTATCCTGTGTTTTTTGTACTTTGCATGTTATATATTGCTTTGTTGTTTTCTAAGGATATTATTGAATTGTTTGGACCTTTCCATAGGGAGAAGATTCAGTTTATCAGAAGCGAGGGAACTAGTGGATTGGGGCGCTTATCCAGTGATGCAGACCTTGTTATGCTATTAAGGTAGGTGCCTCCTGTGTCAGTGATGAATGTATCTTGTGAAAAAGATGCACATTGTATCAAAGTTTAAGTGTCCTGCAGGGCTTTATATTCACTGGCAAATGAACATGATTGTTGAGTAACACATGTCCATCTAACTGACTTTTAAGCTGTAGTTTAATCGACATTGGCATATTTAAAAGGACCATAGAGGAATGCTATGGATGGTTAGAATGTAAGCTTATGCCCTTGATCCCTGCACATCGAATTTCTGATCTGTCATACAATCATGAACAAGTGATGAGCAGAAACCAGGTGCTTCAAGATAGTGTTGGGGAAAAAAAAGGCATCATAGAGAAAATAGCCTCAGAAAACTCTCTTTCTCACCTCCTGAAAGCCTGCGTCAGAACAGCACGGGAGGGGATCTCGTAGCTGTTTAGTTGCTTGCCTTCTTAGTTTGGGGTAGTGCACGGCACAAGAAGACCCGAGAAAGGAGAGTGACTTTCAACAAGTGAATAAAAAGATTCACGGTTCAAGTAATATTTCAGTTAATTACAAGATTAGATAGTGTTAATTCGAGTGGGTTCTGTAATATGTTAATACCAGCTCTCTGTCTCTCCCCATTGGTGATTTGTTTAAGGAAGTTCAGATGGTTCATTCTGTAAAATAGTTTAAATGTGTCCATTTGTTTTGAGTAATGAATCTTCTGTTTTATGCATACTGACCTCCTGCTGCCGTCTTAACCACTGGATAGCTTACTATCCATCATTTACAACAAATAGCTTTGACAGAACTGATGTTAGATTAAGTGAGTGAAAGATTCTTTTATGGGGGGTGGTGTTTGAACATATACACAGGCTTGCTTGAAGTATTGCATTTTCAGAAGTTGTGGATATTCTAAATTGTCAGGGAAGATGATGATTTCAGTTGGCAGCAATAAATGTAGGTCTAGTTGGATTATTCTCTCAAAATTCCAGTAGACTGAAAGGAAGACAATTAATCACTTAACCCTTTAAATGTAGAGTAGTTGTAGTACCTTTCAATATGTTACAAAGTTAATGTCCTATACATTATTCAATGGATAACCTTGTATTACATTTGAAGAAATTACTTTGTCATATCCCCATTTATTTAATTATATTGGCTCACGTAAAATGTGTTACATGGCCAATATTTTCTCTGTGTGCCTACTTTTATGAGTTCACTTCAATCTCTGCTGCAAATATCGATTAGAGCAATGAACGTAGGAATATGCAGGATTGGAAAAGAGTAGCGTGGTATAGCTGGGCTGTCCCAAAGTTCTATAATTCCCCACTATGTTCTTATTTATTAGACCCCTCAGTTAATCCTTTCACCAAAAGGCTAACCAGCTATCAGCTAGCATCTACGAAAGTAAAGAAATGACCATTTCTCCTTTAAACTAGGACCTTAATGACCAGAGTTACTATTGTGCATTTTTTTTCCCATTTGCAGTACACAGTTATATAAATGAATAGTTATTGACTTCTTGTTCTGTGATATTTTACTTCTGCTATTGTCGTTATTGCCTATGCCACAATATGTGATTAATATTAAACAAATATTCCATTTCCTTTGCTATAATCTTAGAACTAAGAGAGTTGTGTATTAGGAAACAGACATTGGATGATTTACATTCAGATTGTACTTTTTGCATGAATCATTACAAAGAAGGCAATATCTTCAACTTTTAGACCCCATACATGTTGAACAGCTTGTTGGTGAATGTTCTCTCCAGTGGTGATGATGGTCGTCACACTAACAATGGACGTTCATTATCAGCAAGTAAAATTTGTTAAGCTGTATTAATAGAAAGAACATACATTTATATAGCGTCTTTCACGACCTCAGGACATCCCAAAGCGCATGACAGCCAATCAAGTTTTTTGAAGTGTAGTCACTGTTGTAATGTAAGAAATGCGGTGGCTGATCCGCACAGCAAGCTCCCACAAACAGCAAGGTCATAGATGACCAGATAATCTGTTCTTCATGGTATTGGTTGAGGGATAAATGTTGGCCAGGACATCGGGAAAACTCCCCTGCTCTTCTTTGAACAGTGCCGTGGATCCTTTACCTGAGAACGCAGATGGGGTCTCGGTTTAATGTCTTATCCAAAAGTAATATAAATTATCATATTAAATTGAGAGAAAAATGTAGTAACATTAAGCCAACTCTAGACTGAAAATTTATGTTTATGAAATAGTATGATACCAACCTAAACAATGTAAATAATGAAAAGGAAGTAGATATTTTTAAAATAATGATCTGTGCTTTGGTTTCTGTCCTGGACAGTTTGTTTGAAGACGAGATTATGTCCTATGTGCCACCGCATGCCTTACTTCATCCCAGTTATTGCCAGTCTCCACGTGGTTCCCCTGTATCGTCACCTCAGAACTCCCCAGGTAAATGACAAATAATGTCACCATGGAATTATTAGAATGATGAACTGTGATTGAAAGTTTAAATAAGTACAATACCTCCATGCAGCCAGTGCAGAACATTGTAATAACACTGGTTCTTATAGCCTGAAGAGAGGTCTGCATGGTAAGTAATGGTCAATATGGCAGTGGTCTCCTGCTATCACACCTGATTTGTCACCCATGCTTATCAGCTTGCATATTTCAATTTGAAAACATTTTTCATTAAGTAGATTCTAAATAAAGTGTAGAAATTCAAGGGGAGAGGCAATAAAATAAAAGGACAGAGTAAAAATTCAGAGATGGGATAAATCACAAAGCTAGAATTAAACAATAAGAAATCTTAATTGCCTAAGGAGACATTAGGCTGTAAATCATAGAATCATAGAAAGGTTACAGCACAGAAGAAGGAGGCCATTTGGCCCTTCGAGTCCGCACCGGCTCTATGCAAGAGTAATCCAGCTAGTCCCGCTCCCCCGCCCTATCCCCGTAGCCCTGCAAATTTTTTCCTTTCAAGTACTTATCCAGTTCCCTTTTGAAGGCCATGATTGAATTTGCCTCCACCACCCTCTCTGGCAGTGCATTCCAGATCCTAACCACTCGCTGTGTAAAAATGTTTTTCCTCATGTCACCTTTGGTTCTTTTGCCAATCACCTTAAATCTATGTCCTCTGGTTCTTGACCCTTCCGCCAATGGGAACAGTTTCTCTCCATCTACTCTGTCTAGACCCTTCGTGATTTTGAATACCTCTATCAAATCTCCTCGCAATCGTCTCTGTTCCAAGGAGAACAACCCCAGCTTCTCCAGTCTATCCACGTAACTAAAGTCCCTCATCCCTGGAATCATTCAAGTAAATCTCTTCTGCACCCTCTCTAAGGACTTCACATCTTTCCTGAAGTGTGGTGCCAGGAACTGAACATAGTACTCCACTAGTGGCCGAACCAGTTTTGTAAAGGTTCATCATGAATTCCATACTTTTGTACTCAATGCCTCTATTTATAAAGCCCAGGATCCCGTATGCTTTTTTAACCGCTTTCTAAACCTGCCCTGCCACCTTCAACAATTTGTGCACATATACCCCCAGATCTCTCTGTTCCTGTACTCCTTTTCGAGTTGTGCCCTCTAGTTTATATTGCCTCTCCTCGTTCTTCCTACCAAAATGTATCACTTTGCATTTTTCTGCGTTAAATTTCATCTGCCACGCGTCTGCTCATGCCGCCAGCGTGTCTATATCCTCTTGAAGTCTATCATCCTCCTCTCTGTTTACTACCCTTCCAAGTTTTGTGTCATCTGCAAATTTTGAAATTGTGCCCTGTACACCCAAGTTCAAATCATTAATATATATCAAGAAAAGCGGTGGTCCCAGCACCGACCCCTGGGGAACACCACTGTACACCTCCCTTCAGTCCAAAAAACAACCGTTCACCACTACTCTGTTTCCTGTCCCTTAGCCAGTTCTGTATCCATGTTGCTACTGCCCCCTTTATTCCATGGGCAGCAATCTTGATGGTAAGCCAACCATGCGGTACTTTATCAAACCCCTTTTGAAAGTCCATATACACCACATTAACTGCTTTTCCCCTCATCTACCCTCTCTGTTACCTCATCAAAAAACTCTATCAGGTTAGTTAAACTGTCCACTTTGGCAGGAGGAATAGAAAAGCAGTATATTATTTAAATAGAGAGAGAGATTGCAGAACTCTGAGGTACAGAGGGATCTGGGTGTCCTAGTACATGAATTACAAAAAGTAAGTATTCAGGTACAGCAAGTGATTAGGAAGGCAAATGGAATGTTGTCATTTATTGCAAGGGGAATGGAATATAAACGTAGAGATGTTTTGCTACAGTTGTACAGGGCATTGGTGAGACCACATCTAGAATACCGTGTGCAGTTTCGGCCTCCTTATTTAAGAAAGGACATAATCGCTTTGGAGGCGGTTCAGAGAAGGTTCACTCGACTGATTCCTGGGATGAGGGGGTTATCTTATGAGGAAAGGTTGGACAAGTTGGGCATGTATACCCTGGAGTTTAGAAGAATGAGAGGTGATCTTATTGAAACATATAAGATCCTGAGGGGACTTGGAGGGGTGGATGCTGAGAGGATGTTTTCCCTTGTGGGAGAAACTAAAACTAGGGGCCACAGTTTAAAAATAAGGGGTCTCCCATTTAAGACGGAGATGAGGAGAAATTTTTTTCTCTGAGGGTCATGAGTCTGTGGAACTCCCTTCCCAGAGAGCGGTGGAGGCAGGGTCATTGAATATTTTTAAGGCTGAGTTAGATAGATTTCTGATTAACAAGGGAGTCAAAGGTTATAGTAAGTAAACAGGAAAGTAGGGTTGAGGTCACAATCAGATCAGCCATGATCTTATCAAATGGCAGAACAGGCTCGAGGGGCCGAAAGGCCTACTCCTGCTCTTAATTCCTATGTTCATAACACGATTTGCCTTTAACAAATCCATGCTGGCTTTCCCTAATCAATCCACACTCATCTAAGTGTCCCGGATTATCGCTTCTAAAAGTTTCCCCACCACTGAGGTTAAACTGACTGGCCTATAGTTGCTGGGTTTATCCTTACACCCTTTTTTGAACAAGGGTGTAACATTTGCAATTCTCTAGTCCTCTGGCACCACCCCCGTATCTACGGATGTTTGGAAGATTATGGCCAGCACCTCCGCAATTTACACCCTTCCTTCCCTCAGCAACCTAGGATGCATCCCATCCCATCTACTTGAAGTACAGCTAGCCTTTCAAGCACCTCTTCTTTATCAATTTTTAGCCCATCCGGTATCTCAACTATATCTTCCTTTACTGAGACTCTGGCAGCAACTTCTTCCTTGGTAAAGACAGATGCAAAGTACTCCATTTAGTACCTTGGCCATCCCCTCTGCCTCATTTATGGTCCCTAATCGGCCCCACCCCTCCTCTTACTACCCGTTTACTGTTCACATGCCTGTAGAAGACTTTTGGATTCCCTTTTATGTTGGCCGCCAGTCTATTCTCATACTCTCTCTTTGCCCCTCTTATTTCCTTTTTCACTTCCCCTCTGAACTTTCTATATTCTGCCAATATATTTTAGCATCTGTGCTAGTGACATTACCACAGATATTTTTCTAGAAGTAAAGCTAATCAAATAGAGGGATGAATCTGGTAATATTGCAAACTACTTGAGGAAGGATTAAAAGATTAAATGAAATGTGAGAACTATTTGCATATTGATATTTCTATAAACATGTTAATACAGTGAGTAGGGCCTCCCACTGGTTGGTTACATTGTTAACTAAAGATTGGCTTTGGCCAGCTGCGGTACTTGTAACTTGGAGTAAAAACAGGGTGAGCTTTTTAAGAATGTACCGTGCTATAAAATACTTATGTCAGTAAGTTGCCTTTATCATGAGTGGTTGATTTTGTCAGCTACCTTTTATCTTGAGTGAAGTATCCAAACTTTGCTCACCAGGGAAATACAAGATTGGTAGCACTCTGAATTTTTTTTTAATATGTGACACTTTTCTGCAAAGAAATGTGAAATGTTAAATCTTTTGTATTTACTTTTACTTTGAGAGCAAAGAAGCATCATGACATTTAAATATTAGTGGTGGAATCGACTCAATGCAGACTGGGAAAATATGTGGTAAAATTAACCAAAGTAATGTAATGCCTGTGGCTACAAGAGCAGGTCAGAGGCTGGGTATTCTGCAACAAGTGACTCACCTCCTGACTCCCCAAAGCCTTTCCACCATCTACAAGGCACAAGTCAGGAGTGTGATGGAATACTCTCCACTTGCCTGGATGAGTGCAGCTCCAACAACACTCAAGAAGCTCGACACGATCCAGGACAAAGCAGCCCGCTTGATTGGCACCCTAAACATTCACTCCCTTCACCACCGGCGCACAGTGGCTGCAGTGTGTACCATCCACAGGATGCACTGCAGCAACTTGCCAAGGCTTCTTCGACAGCACCTCCCAAACCCACGACCTCTACCACTTAGAAGGACAAGAGCAGCAGGTACATGGGAACAACACCACCTGCACGTTCCCCTCCAAGTCACACACTATACTGACTTTGAAATATATCGCCGTTCCTTCATTGTCGCTGGGTCAAAACCCTGGAACTCCCTTCCTAACAGCACTGTGGGAGAACCTTCACCACACGGACTGCAGCGCCAGTGACGCCCACATCCCATGAACGAATTTTAAAAAATCCCATTTCCTTCTTTTTCCCTCCAAATCCTGCCCTCTTTCTATCTAACTTTCATGTATTCAAAATTAGAGATGAATGGAGTAATCAGTGTCTTCCATAGTAGGGGATGGGCTAGAAACGGGGTCAGTTCTTACTGTGTTACAAAACTTCATCTTGTATTATTATTCAGAACCAATTACATATTAGACAAATCAGGAAAAAAAAGCAAAAATAAAAGCAGAAAATACTAGAAATGCACATCATTTTTCTCAGCATCTGAAAGAAAAATGATGTGCATTTCTAGTATTTTCTGCTTTTATTTTTGAGGTCAGACCCTTGACTAGAACTCCATTTAAGTGAATTAGAAATAATCCACTAGGTTGTTTACAAATTTTACATTTTTATATAAAATACAATGGGAAGTGCATCACTTATGTCTGCTGTTAAACCTACTGCTGCACATTAATAATATGTCATGACAAAATCTATTTTGTTGGTGCGGGGAATGTGAGTGTTTTTTTGCCCAGTTTTAAATATTGCTGTTTGCAGGTACCCAACGTGCCAATGCCCGGGCTCCAGCTCCTTATAAGAGGGACTTTGAAGCTAAGCTTAGAAACTTCTACAGAAAACTTGAAACAAAAGGCTACGGACAAGGACCAGGAAAGTTAAAGTAAGTAATTAACGGGGAATGTTGATAAATAATTGCATTGAGGTGTGAATAAATGTCTAATTCAGTGGAAATTTTCTGCTGTGCACATAAGATGTGGTTTTCACTGATGTCTCCTGTACTTAGAGAATCTTTTTGTTATGTTTTATGGTTGAAATAAACATAAACTGCAGAAAATAAGTTTCAAAATTGTAATAGCAGTGAGTGTGAGAAGCCACATTCTTGTTTCAAATTGGGGATAAGACTGCTTTATTTTGAAGCATTTTGTAATCTTCCCTTTGTATTTGACCCCATTGTACTATCCCAAGATTTGGGTGGGTGGCTTCCTCCCAGGCTTTTACTTACACCTCTTTGAAGTCAGGTGGTTGTCCATTCAGTTTTTTTCTTCCTACCTCTCTGTGGGAAGCAACTGGGCTCAGATCAACAACGGCATGATATGAGTAATGTGGAGCATCGCAGTCATGTCCCTGCATCCTGCCCTTTGCTGCAACTCTCTGGGCTCCAGAAAATTGGGCCACCACATGAGATGCTACATTCTTGTTTGAAGTGCTAGATAAAATTATGAGATTTGTATGGTTTGTTCTGGTTTGGCTCTTTTTCAAAAATAAATAAATTTTGACCTTGTGTAATGAAGGTTGATCATCAGAAGAGATCACTTGCTTGAAGATGCATTCAACCAGATTATGGGCTGTTCCAGGAAAGATCTTCAAAGAAATAAGCTCTATGTTACATTTGTCGGGGAGGAAGGGTGAGTACACAGATAAATTAGTAAACATTATTAGAATCGGAACCATTTTTAATATTGTATACGTGTAATAGAGAATGAATAAAAGTTTCTCCTTCACTCACAGCTGGTAAGCTACATAGCTTATGTATAATTCTTGTACATAGGATAATTTAGTGTTCATGGGAAGATCGCCTTGACAGAGCAAATTTTTGTTATTGTCACTTTCAATTTCTCAATCAAAAAGTAAGGGGGAGGTTGACCTGCATTTTACTTCAGTAGGAGGATATTTTCCTCAGAGGAAGTCTCAGTTGATAATGTTACAATCAAATTAGTTTCAAATGTCAGTTTTCAGTCACAGCTGCTACAGTGACGTAGAGGTCATGTTTTTCTCTATGCTAACCTTTATTATGAATTGCAACAATTACAATCCACACAACAGCAATGAAGTACATTAAACATTGAAGCAAGTGACCAAAATACAATTGAACAATATTCTAAACTCTAAAACCATACTACCAGTTGGATTTGTAGTGCCCCAGTAGTTGGATGGTTCTGCACTGGCTCTCAGGCCGAATCAAAGCCACTGCTCATGTTTTTAATGGAGCAGCTCAGTGATGACATCATGGGGTATCATAACAAGGAGGGCGACTCAATCACTAAAATAAATTAATCTAGTAAAACAAACAGGGCACTGAGGATAAAAATGACAATAAATAAAATGCTTTCTGTGTATAAGTAAATATATAATCGATCTCCTGTGGCAATGCACACGAAGAGTGAAAATAAACTGTAATCTTCAGGTGAAATGGGGTTAGAGGACAGGAAATAATTGGACTGGGTGCACAGATATAGGATTTTAAATAAAATATTGATAGATAATATAAAATGCATATTCAGTCCCCATTTTAAAGTCATACATTCTGTCTGCATGTTTATATAATATACTTAGATTTTATATTGCTATTTATAGTTAAATGAAGTGCTATAATGCCACCACTGGCAGAGGGTGACAAGTTTATAGATAGTTTGTATTATAAATATGGACAAAGGAATTTATAATAGAAAACATTGACACAAAAGTGTCACAAAAATGTGATGACAGGAAATAAGGTTTTGTAGATAGGATGTACATGCAGTCATAACATTTTTAATAAGATATAGAAAAATGCTGTATGTGTATAATATGTAACGGCACAGCAGATAGTGTTCTCGCCACCTAAATGATCAGATTCACTCATGTTAACCTTCATTACCTGAATAGTCTGCTGTTATAATTCAGCTCGACGCAATGAATACACTTGATTTGTGCAGACTTCTCAATGTGATTGACATGCTGACTGAAACATTTCAGCAGTCGTCTCATGTCGCGTAACTTAATAGCTTTTCAAAGAAAAAATTAGAAAAAGAATTACTTGCATTTATGTGGTGCCTTCTCTTGTCATCGAGACTTTTCAAAGTACTTTACTCAATGAAGTACCGTTTAAATACAGTGATTGTTCTTATGTAGGCAAATCCTTCAGCCATTCTGCACCAGCAGTGTCCTGCAAATAGCAATGAGATTTTTTTTGGTGATGTTAATTGAGGGGGAACTGTCAGCCAAGACAACAAGAAAAATTTCTGCCCTTCTTTGAATAGTGCCTTAGGAGCTTTAATATTCAGCTGATGAGACCTCAGTTTGAAGCCGTATACAAAGGAAAGTAACTTTGATAACACAGCAGTCCATCTCTATTGCACTGCAGTGTTTGCCCAGATTATGTGCTCAAGTCCTATTGTGGTACTCAAACTAGCTAGTAAATGATTGTGATTCCTGATTTTATTGAATGGTATGGGCTAGATTTTGTTCTTTGACAGTGTTCCACTAGGGCATTTTTCTGGGCCGGAGTTCATTATCCATCCACGGTAGGCTCCTGATGAGATTCCCACCACCAAGAAGGAGCCCTCCCCAGTGCCACAGAGGAATATTAGTTGTTACTGCAAAGGTCCCTAAAGGGCAGAGGAGCCCTGAAAATGGCAGGAACTACAGACGCTGAGGCCTACAAAGGTAGAGTGCTAAACACCAGAGTGGAGGGAGATTTGATCTTTACTTGGATCTCTCCTACTTGTGGAGGTGGGGAGGAGGCATTAACATGCTACCCCAGGTCTACCAACACCTTTCACCAGGCGATCTTGAGGAATGGTGGTAATGAGGATAGAGGGGAGAGAAATGGAATGGGAGGCTGGACCTTGCCTCCCACCCCCTGGGCCAGCATTTACATACAGCGGACAGGGTAGGGGTGGCTAGCGGTTGTCCTGGAGGAGGGAAATGTAGTCTGGGCAGGAACTCAGCAATAGACCTTATTGTCTGGTTTTGCCCCCTTTACTGCCATTATCTGCCCCAATTTCGGGTAGAGTAACAGAGAAAAATACAACTCTATTTTTCATGTCTGTGATGCATTACTGCACAGCTGACATCCTTCAAGTCATAAATGTACAGTTTATTTGAAGATATGATTCCATTAGAAATGTTGCAGTTAATTAGTGCAATTGCATTTCAGAGAGGAACAAAAAAATTCCACTCCTCCATGCCTTGTTTGAACTTAGCTGTAAAGCAGAAAATTTGCATAAATGCTTGATGTAAATCCGTTTTCTGTGGGGCAGAATTCAGTTCATGTGTAAGGCTGACAATTTAATATTGTGTGGTGTGTGACCTGAATTGGCAAAAAGAAAATGTTAAGACCTTGTAGAAGGCTGTATTGTGAATGGGATTCAACTCATGGCTTTGACAATAAGAATAGTTAAAAAGAGTGAGCTTTCAGCGGCTTATTGGTGTACCAGTGCAGGAGGATGGAGGGCATGCTCTGAATTTCCTTCCAATTCATTAGGCTCGCATGGATCTATTCACATTTTTTCAAATTCCTTTTCTCCGGAATTTGGCTGGCATTCCGAATGTCTCCATGCAGGTGCAGTGATGGGAAACACCGGAAACTGCAGAGGATTACCAATTGCATGGTTAAGAAATCCAAATCTGAGTTTACATTCAGAACTCCCAGAAAGTAAATTCTTAATGTTGGACTTCACTTCACCCACCTGTGTTAATCTCCGTTAATTACAAACCAACAGGAAATGCTCTGCATTAATCAAGTCATGGTATCAACCTATACATAGAATTGATTAAAACTTTAGATGTTTGAATTATATTATGTACAGATGGTGGGGTCAGTTTCCTGATTAGCACGGTGTCACCAGAATTGAAATGGTTAAAATTGTTGGTTCTAGTACCTCAGTTCCTATTCATTTGACTCTTTTGGTGACATTGCATGTCATGATCTTCAGCCTGTAGAACTGAAGCTATTGCATGTCGGAAAATTAGAACTGAGGAAATTGAAAAGTACGACCATCCTTCATTCTAATGTATATATTTCATAGAAGTATACATGTAGGATTATGTAAAACAGAATTTTAAAAAGTGCAGCAGTCAGTCAAATAAGTTTTAAATATTTAAATATAATTTCATAAGCACATAATCATTAGTGGGATAAATGTTTTGTTTTCAAAAGCACAGTGAGGGATTGGTATTAAATGTAGCTAAACATTTCTGGGACTATGATTCCTTTAATTCCTTTCTTTCTATTATTCACGGCATTTAATGATGTAAATTTTCTAAGTGATTTCTCACTCTTTTGGTACACTCTGCTCATTTAGACCACCTCAGTTGCCACTGCATCTCTTTTTTATAATGTTATCAAATATTCAGAGTTAAATCCAGTCTCTTGAGGTGTGGGCATTCTAATATAAGTGATGACATTATTGGAGGGGTAGACTTAAGGAAGTTTTACGCTATAAGTACGCCACCATTTGCTACCTATTGTTTGCCATAAATAAATGATCATTGAGTGCATTGACTAGAGAAATAAGAAACTGCTGATTAACATCCACAATAATGAAAAACAGAGGAAAGCACCTGATGTAATGAAGTTCATTACTTTAAATTTTTGTGTGACCAAGTAATTAAATAGTGAATCCTATTTTTTCTTTTAGGTTGGATTACAGTGGCCCCTCACGGGAGTTCTTTTTCCTGGTGTCCAGAGAACTCTTCAATCCATATTATGGCTTGTTTGAATATTCTGCTAATGATACTTACACAGTGCAGATCAGCCCTATGTCTGCATTTGTAGACAACCACCATGAATGGTAAGCACTTCTCTCTAGATTTCTTTGGGATTTATGAGTGGTTTCTCAAAATAAAAATGAATGCAAAATCATTTTGTGATGCAATTAACATGACACAAAAAGAGAACCTAGAAAAAACATTAGCGGATATGTCACGTGTGAAATTATTTAGGGGAAGAGAATTATTTGCCAAAACATATCCATTAAGCTATTGTAAAATGTTACACATTTGTTATGTTAAATCTTCAGCAACCTAGTATTCCCTAAAGACTTGCCCAGAAATGAACTGTATTCTCAAAATACTTTTAGGATTAAATGACTAAGATAGTGTGACATTAGAATCTTTTATAAATAATTGTTGAGGAAAGTCTTTGGTGAAAGGAATTCCAGATGATGTTTTATTGAGAAGTTTGCAGAGCTAAAAAGAAAATAAATTGTACAGGAAAAGGGACAATGAAAATGGGGAATTTGTACCTTGAGTTGGTAGGAACCCAATACATCTAGTACTCTCTAGTGTCCTTGATTGTGCACAATGTCTGATTTTTGTGGCAAACGCACATTTCTTCGAGTCATCAGTTTGCATGGCAGTGCTGGCAAAAAATATTAGCTCTGACTGGAAACACTGTTCCTTTAAAATTCATTCTGACACAAAAAGTGCTGTGAAAATGTGTAAATTCTCTTTGTGACTGGCAAAAACAGTGAGAAGTGGCTAGATCCTTCAATACTGTGGGTATCCATTTTGCAGCCACTAGAGATGACACTTGACAGGATGAAGTTAGTTGTGTCATAGCGGAATAAGGTGGAGTGCTTCAAACATGACCAGAAGTAATGGATAGAAACTGCGAAAAAGTGTAACAGAAAGAAAATAGACCATCTTTGGTTGTCTTTGCCGGGGGCTAGGGACTGGGCTGCACCATCACTTGTCTGCAGACTGATGCCTGCATCTTGGGATCCCTTTCCCTTCATCTTGGCTTGTCACTCCTTAATCCCCTGCCCCTCAGCCTTGGCTAAGACCATAAGAGATAGGAGCAAGAGCAGGCCCTTTTGGCCCTTCAAGCCTGCTCCGCCATTTAATGAGATCACGGCTGATCTGATTTTTACCTCAAATCCACTTTCCCGCCTTTTCCCCATATCCTTTGACTCCCTTGCTGATCAAAAATTTGTCTAACTCAGCCTTGAATGTATTCAATGACTCAGCCCCACAGCTTTTTGGGGTAAAGAATTCCAAAGATTCACGATCCCCTGGGAGAAGAAATTCCTCCTCATTTACATCTTAAAATGGGGGTTCCCTTATTGTGAGACTATGCCCCCTAGTTTTAGATTCCCCCATGAGGGGTAACATCCTCTCAGCATCTACCCTAAATAAGGGCACCAGAACTGTACGCTGTACTCCAGGTGTGGTCTCACCAGCACCCTGTACAGTTGTAGCATGATTTCCCTGCTTTTATACTCCATCCCCCCTGGAAATAGAGACCAATATTCCATTTGCCTTCCGGATTACCTGCTGCACCTGTGTGTTGCCTTTTTGTGTTTCATGTACGAGGACACCCAGATCCCTCTGTACCGCAGCATGTTATAGTATTTCTCCATTCAAATAATATTTTGCTTTTTTATTTTTCCTCTCAAAGGCTGCTGACGAATTGAGATTCCTTTTTAAAACTCTGCAGAAGCTTCTTGAAGTTTTGTCCCCTCATTGTGTCACTCCCATTTAATTGTTCCAATCCCTTTAATTTCACTTGTATACAAATTTCCTCTGCACAGTGCTGTCATCCCTTGAGCTGCCTGAATTTGTACTTGGAATTGTTAATTATGCAAATAAACCTAAACCAGAGAATTGAGTGTTGTTTGCACTTGAGATTCAGGCAGATTTTAAAGTAAATTAGAACTGACTTAAACCTGAAGACAAAAATTACCATACTAAATCAGAAAAGTGATGAGTATGCCCTAAAGGTTTTAATAAGGTAAATTGGCAAAAACTATTTCCACTCGTCAGACAGTCAGTTACTAGAGGGCATAAATGTAACATTCCCAAAAGAACAAAGGGGAAAATTTGGAGAATTCTATTTTAACATAGGCGGAAGCAGAATCCATAATAGCTTTTTAAAGAGGAAGTGGATAAATATTTGAAAAATAAAAATTTTGAAGGGTGTGGGAAACGACCAGGACTGTGGAATTAAGTAGATACTTCTTTTAGAGAGCCAGCACGGCACGACAACACAAATGGCCTTCTTAAGAGCTGTAAAATTCTACGATAATAAAGGTTTCTACGATTCAGAAAATTGGTGCCTCTGCGGTTAGATTCAGAAATTAGATGTATCTCTTTTAGAATTAGTCTATCAACTAATTAACCAAAAATCTTTATAATTCCAAAGCTAATTACCCTGAACTAGTTAATCAAGTATTTAGTGATTCTGTGCAGTTAGAAAATAATCCCAGATATACTGGGGAAAAGGAAAGGAGCTATTTCAAACAGGTCATAAACTGGCAACTTGACAATGTTGAGCAAACCAAGAACAAATCCTGCTAAGATATTCCTTGGTCTCTGCAGTGAGTATCTGTTTGTGGGTGACTCTCAATATATACTTAAACACCCTCGGCCCCTCTTCCAAATTCTCTGCCCTCATGACCTCACTCAATCTCGCCTTCATTAAAAACTCTCCTACCCATACCAATGGCCACCCTTTACTTCACCATCTCTAATGGCTTCTTCACCGCCTAGCTCAGACTACTTCTTTGTTGTCCTTACCATCTACATTGCCTTTCTTCTCTCCCTTCATCTGTGCTTTCATCACAGTCTTCCTCAACAAACCCTTCCTTCAATCCATCCAAGCTCTCCAATTATTACCCTGTCTTTAACTTCCCTTTTCTCTCTAAGGTTATCAAATGTGTCATCGCTCCGTGCCCGTTCCTCTTAAAAATTCCCTGTTTGCATTCCTCCACTTCAGCTTCTACTCTGCTCAAAATGCAATGTGGCCTTGGCCGAAGTCACAAATAACATGCTCTGTGACTGACTGTGGTGCGTTATCCCCTCTTGTCCTCTTCAACCTCTCTGCAACATTTGATACAATGGACCATGCCATCCTCGTTGATCACCTTTCCTCTGTACAGCCCTTTGGAACTGCCCTTGCATGATTTCACTCTGGATTCAAACACTGCATCTCCAGTAATGGCTTTTCTTTCCATCACTAGACTTTCACTTCCAGAGTCTGTCAAGCTTTCATCCTTGGCCTCCTCCTCCATGTACTGCCTCTCAGTGACTTCATCTGCAGGCATGGAGTCAGCTTTTGCATGTATGCCAATGCCATACAGCTCTACTTCTCTTTACCCCATGACCACCTCCATTCTGTCAAATTGCCTGTCTGGCGTAAGGTCATGGATGTGCTACAGTTTCCTCCACTTAACATCAGGAAGACCAACGCCATTGTTTTTGGCCCCTCTCATAAACTTACTCCTTTCCATTCATCTCCTGACCATGTACTCAGATCGTGCAAAACTTTGATGTGCTGCTTGGCCCTGAGTTGAGCATTAAAACCCCAAATTGTATCCATCACCAAGACTGCCTGTTTCTACCTGTGCAACATTGCCAGCCTCAGCCCCTCCACAAAGATTTGATTATTCGAGAGCCTTTTCTGATCTCCCGCCCTCCTCAAACTTACAACTTGTGTAAAATGCAGGTATCCATACCCTGTCCTACTTGTTCATTACCTCTGCCTTTGCTGACCTACACTGTTTCCCTGTCTATTTCTATTTGTGAAACACTTTTCAAGATGTTTTTGAAGTATTCAACAGAAAAGTCTACTTAGTGGGTCATACTTCAGAATCTATTTTCCTTATTGCTTCTGGACTCTGTGACATATAGAATAATACAAAACCTGCACTTAGCCAATCATATAATGGTTAGTATTCCACTGCAGACTTTGCATTGAGTCAATGTTATTTTCCTGTTGTGCTGACATAAATTCTTCAGTATAACTGAAGCTTCTGCAAAATAAATTCATGCCCACATTGCTTATCAGAAGTGATGTGAAATCTTTCTGAAGAAGTCGTGTCACATCGCTTTGGTTTATAACAGTATAACAGTAACCACCACAAAACCAACTTTTAACCATTGATTTTAAAATGGGAGGGAGCCCCTCCCCGTTCATGTAAATCGTGGGTGGCACTCCGCCCTTCCTCCTGTCAATCACCATGAGTGACCACTTCCTCTTCCAGTAAATCACCGGGCGGGCCTCTCTTCATCACCAGCGATGAAAAGGAAGGGTTTTCCCTTGTGCAAACACTATCACACTGGAAACGACCTCCTCTCTATCTCTTTTAAAGCCTTGGTGTTTGTTTTCTTCAAAGTATTTATTTTTAATGTAAGAGATTTAGAACAGAGGGCAAGAGAAACTTCTTTAGAGTTGTGCGGCTGTGGAATTCCCTTCCAAGGTTAATGATTAAGGCAGAAACAATGTCAACATTCAAGATTAGATTGGATAGTAGATGAGGGAAAAAAGGATGAAGTGATATGGGAACAGTGTGAATAAATGTGATTTGGACTATTTGCTTATGAGAAGGGTAAAAACTGACATAAACTGTTTGGGCCAAATGGCCTGTTTCCATGTTGTAACTTCTAAGTATTTCTATGTACAAGTGCCCACATGATCTGCTGGACTGCCTTTAAGTTTCTAATGTTAAAAAAAGAGCTGATTTAGGTGTCTTCTAATATTAAAAACTTCACTGTGTTAGGAATGTTGCGAGTGGGTTTCTGCACATGCATTTAAGCATACATGGCCTGTTTTCCCTGCTGAGAATATAAGGAGGGCGCTGTAACTCTCACTGCTCTAAAAGTAGGTTCTCGTGTAACTGCAGTGCTTGAAGAATAGAAACATTTCTGTGGCCACCAGATGGCACCTGAGTACTATACTATTGCAAGATTTTTTGATTATAAAACGATATTCCAAGAGGGGCAGAAGTCTTAAACAAAATGTAGAAAGCGTTCAGTGTCATACTCTAATTTTCTGAGATGCTTGTAAGGTCAGTCTGAGAATCAGAATTGTTTGTTTTCCTGTGAGGAACATAGTGGCCAAGAAACAGAAGCTAGGTTCTTTGAAGGTGAAGCTAAAAGAATTTAAGACCATAGGTTCTTGTATATAAATGCCCTGTATTTAAAAGCTTTAATAGGAATTTGATGTCCAAAAGTGGAAATTTGTATTTTGAACGGACAAAAACTAGGTAAACTTCTTGTAAGACTCATAGTTAAATCCTTTTTGTGTTGTTGTTTCCCCAGATAATTCTTTTTATAACCTTTTGGGGTTTTATTTTTAAAATTTTGTTTTCTTTCACACCAATAAAATATTTGAATTGAGGTGGAAGAAAATAAGGAAATGTGGACAGCAAGTTTCAGGTTAGTATGCAGGTTATTTTTTCTTCAGCAAGATCAAAAATGCTTTAAGATACTGCTTTATGTGAGTTAGGAGTAGAGTTGTCAGTTGAGAAAGAAACCCCTGAGGATTAAAAGCTATAATGCACAAAATAATGAAAAAGTCAGTTAAAGAAAACCAGTAACCTTCATACTATCAGTATATAATCCACGATTTATATAATGACCTCAAACACCATGTGTTAAAGGCTCTGTACTAAATGGAATCTTTTGAAGAAGCCAATAAAATGCTCATTTGCCCTGTGTTTCTGTGGTCTCTGACTCTCAAAATTATTTATAGGAAAATGTTACTTTGCCTTACTCAATAAATGTGTCCATTCCCCAGCTCCCTGGTCCACTTGCCAGAGATTTTCTGAGGCAGGTCCTATTAATTGACAGCTTTGATAGTCTACAGTATCTAACACTAAATCAACAATTGCCAGAGATAGGTTGGAGGATGGGGTGGGGGGGGAGGGGAGCTCTCCATGTGGGGAAGCTTTAATAAAGAGTGCTCTTCCCTCATATAACTTCTAATATTTAGAAAATTGGCAAATGAGAAAATATAGTATTTTTTGGTCTGAAAGAAAATAAAAACATTCATTTTTTAAATATATTTAACAACAGAACAATATCAATTTCTGTGAATTTGTTCTGCTTTAATAAAAAGGAATATGTGCCTAGGATCCCATGTTCCTGTATAGTACACAAACTACTTAGGTGATTTTTACTATAGAAATTAAATGAACAATAAATCAACTAACCTGATTAACAAATGCTAGGAATGGATATTCAGGTTTTGACTCATATTCCTGTTATCCACAATCTCAGAACATGTTGTCTTTGCAGGGACACTGCCACCCTCCCGGTTACCGGCAGAATTTACGGTACTTCATGACTCCCTGTGAGGATACTGCTACGCTAATCTTTCGATCTATAGAAATGTTGCCAAATTCTATCAGCAGGCCAACAGTCTTCGCGAAACCCACCACCTGCCTCTGAGGCTGTGATAACTTTTTCAGAGGCAATGTCATTATCCTTGAAGCCTCTGCCACCAACCAGTGGCCCATCTCCACAGTCAGTGCAGGACCACCAGACTCCATTCATTTTTGCTCTTCAACATGTTTACCATTGTTAGAAATAGCTTGTAAGAAAAGCTAAAGAGATTATTATACAATGTGATTTTAGAGAAAAAGAGAGGTTTTCAAGCTAAAATCAGTGTGGTAATGAATAACTCACTTCTTTGCTGTAAAAGATTTGCTCTCTTCACATAACTTATCTAGTTACATTACAGTGACTGAAAGTGGTGTTGCGCATGGAAACGTTTTACTTTTAAGTTATGCACAGTTTCACGTTATCAGAACTGATCATATGTGGATCCACTATAATACAAATCCTGCAGAGTTCAACATTTGTTCTGAAGGATCCTATTGTAATTGAACCATAAATGTGATAGATAAAAGCCAGTAGGAGTTGGCAAAATGGTACCCTTCAAAATATTTTAACAAGATTTCAGAAATTTTCACTAATACAAAAAAAAAATCAATTTTGACCATGATGTAGCCAGTATGACAGTCTGTATATTGCTAGTCTATGAGTAAGCAGTCTGTCAAACCTTTGAAGAGACATTTTAACAAAACAAAACTCTGTTGTGACGCATAATTTGCCGCTATCCATAAGTAACTTAAACTCTACCTGTTTTAGGTTCAGGTTCAGTGGTCGAATCCTTGGTCTTGCTCTTATCCATCAGTATCTGCTCGATGCCTTTTTCACCAGACCGTTTTACAAGGGCCTCCTTAGAATGTAAGTATTTCTGATATGAGGAGGAAATGTTAATTGAGCTGACATTACATTGATATATAAAGCTGTTGTACTGTTTGAGCTCCATCTTCATTGCCCCATGTGCATCATCTGCACATAGTGCCACCACAAACAATCTCCAAGCCACAAAGGATGCTCCTAGAAAATGTTGATGTTAGTTACTACTGAGAGCAGGCTGACACATTTTTTCAGTGTGCATTTTTTCAGTGTCCTTTTGATTTTTTTTCTGATAAGCAGTATTTAAGACAAAACAAGGATTATTGTAGTAACAATGATACCAATGAAGTTTACATCAGTGAGTAGTGACATAGATTTAACTGATTGGAATTGTTTTGTACCTTGGCATACTTGTTAATGAGCTGTAGAAATGCTGCCATGGACCTTACAGAAGTGACAAAAAAAGGCTGATTCTGAACAGACCAGACTCTGGCATCTCCCTGTCTATCTTTTGTGCCCTCACTCACTGGCTCCTATTTTATTTTTTCCTCACGAACCTGACTGCACTACTCTGTCTTAAAACTGGCAGTTAGGTTTAATGAATTCATCAATCAGACAAGTTAATTACCTGAAATTGTGCAATCTGGGATGGTTTTTTCATCCCGTGATCTCAACATATTATTATGATTTGGTTTTCAGTATCATGTTCATAACTTAAGAAATCGTTAATGAATTTACATCAAATTTTGTGTGTAAATTTAGCACATAATCATGAATCTTCAAGGAAAGATAGGATTATTGAAATCACTTTCATCAAAGAATACCACCTAATTTTTGGGTTGTTATTTAAAAACGATGGCAACAATCATTTTGATCACTGTGGGCCCAAAATTCCTCCACTCATCTACTGGTGCATCCAGGGACTTTGGGCTTGATTTTCGGACATCCGAGCAGGTGCGTTCGTGGTGGGGGGGCTCCGAAAATTGGAGATTCCCTGGGCGGGTCCGGAGCCCGGTTCCAACCCGCCCACTTCCGGGTTCCCCAGTGACGCGCTTAGATGAGCGCGCAGATCCCGCATGCGGGATCCACTTAAGGCAATTATTTTGATACTTCAGGCCGTTCGCAGACCTGATTTGTAGGATATTTTAGGAGGGGTGGGATTTTCATCTAAACTGGGAGTGTTTCCCGTACTGGGGGAAACACTCCCAGTTGAAATGGACGTGTTGCAGCCACCAGCCTGTGGCAGCTGTAAAGGTCCATTTGACAGGTGGGGGGGGAGACCCTCACTCATTGCAGGAGGCTACTCTGTCACTTTGGACAAAGTTTGGCCTCCACCACCCTCCTCCTAACAATAAAATTCACCAACTTGCAACCTCAACCCCGGTGTGCAGACACATTTACCTACCTTGTGGAGTCCCTCAAACGTACATCTTGCGGAAGGGGGCCGCCATAGCTGCAGTCATGACCTCCTCGGAGGACGAACAGCATCACCAGCCACGCCGGCCACCTCTGACACGTGGAGCTGCACAACACAGTGCTGTGACACATCCACCTGCACAGCAGGAGGGAGGGCAACCGCAGAGAGATATGCGTCACAGAAGGCACTACCCTCGCCACAGGGTCTACAGACCGAGGCACAGCTTCCTGGACCTCTCTGAGGAGCAGTGCACACGGAGGCTCAGAGTCACTCGACATGTAGTCGTGGACATCTGCAGCCTCCTTGATGCCGAGCTGCTCCCGGCTGGCCCGAGCACCATCTTCTTGCCTGTCGCTGTCAAAGTCACCACTGCCCTCAACAACTTCTCTCAGACGTCTGCACAAAAGAGCCCTGCAAATACACCTGCACCCACTCTGCAATGACACAATGGGTGGCATCAGGTGTGGGTCTTCATGGAGAAACTCATGAAAGGGCCTTATTGCACAAGCCAGTCAAGAATGGCCAAGTCGTGGCAGTAGTGGTGACAATATAATATGTAATGTGAGTTGATCAGAAATTAAATATAAGTAAAAACCATGACAAACCCTCAAACACCCTTGTGCATCCCCTTCACGCTCACGACACGTTTGCCTTACGCTTCCTACTACACATACATGGTGCATGCCCTGTGGCTGCAGCATAGGTAGTGGCAGGTTGGGTGAGGCTGACCGTGAAAGAGATGCATGAGAGGGTGAGTATGAGATAGAGCCATGGAGATTGTATGAGGATTGGTTTGAGTGGTAGTGGTTGGATGAGTACTGGCGAGGTGAGTAAGTGCAGGTAAGATGAGGATGAGCTTTGAGTGGGTGTGAGGAGTGATGTGATAGAGTGGTGTTGGCAGTGCAGAAGGAGATGTGGGGTGGGGGCGGTGATGTGGCAGACGGAGTGTAGGGGAATGAGTAAGTGTACTCACTTTGGCTGAACTACTTAGGTCATTGAAGCGCCTCCTGCACTGTATGCAGGTGGGCGATATGTTGGTGGTGCAGGTGACCTCCTCTGCCACCTTGAGCCAGGCCTTTGTGGTGGCAGAGGCAGGCCATTTCCTCCCGTCCGCCGGGGAGAAGATCTCTGTTCTCCCCCTCCTCCTCCTCACTCCATCCAGTCGGACTTGGAGTGAGGCATCATTAAACCTGGGAGCAGCCTTCCCCCTGGGCTGCTCCATGCTGTAATTTTGGCTCCTTTCTGCAGCATCAGTCAGTGGAGGACTGCCCCTTTAAATAAGGCTCCTCCAGCTGACAGCCTATGATGCGGGTGCGCAGTCCACCCGCTGCGCAGCTTTATAACGTGAAACCCAGAAACCAAGGTAAGTGACTTCAATTAGGCTGCGATCGCGTGCGGAGCACCCCGAATTCACTGGGCGCGTTACCCTTTGTGACTCAGAATTATTCTTTTAACTGTAACAAGCAAGGTTGTAAATAAAATCCATTCCCTCTTGAATTTGGATGAAAGTATTTCTTATTGCCCCAGAAGCACTATTAGGATGGGACAGCCAAGGATTTTGAATGAGGTTCTCTGTACGTTTGACGAGTACATTTCTTGTTTAACACAGTTCTAGAATACATCTAGTAATGTTCCTGATTCTGTACCATGTCACCACCAACGTGCATCCTTTCATAGGTTAGTCTTATGTAGACATGGAGGGCAAGGCCCACTTTATAAATGGTGAATTATTTTGAATTCCTAAGTCTTTGAAACCTTTAGCACTTCTCCTAAGTCTCCTAAGAGCACATTTTTCATAAGAATTATTGGCATTGGAGTCCAGAGGAGAACCATTCAGACACACTGGGTCCAATATTAGGAGGGAGGCGGGTTGGCAGCGGGGGTTCGACTGGGCGCGTGGGTAATCCGCCCAGTAAAATTGGTGGGTTCCCCACGCGATCGTAAGTAAATTGAAGCCACTTACCTTGGCTTCCAGGTTTCACGCTGGAAAGCTGCACAGTGGGCGGACTGCACACCCGCATCATAGGCTGTTAGCTGGAGGAGCCCAATTTAAAGGGGCAGTCCTCCACTGACAGATGCAGATGAAAATAGGCAAAATTACAGCATGGAGCAGACCAGGGGGGAGGCTGCTCCCAGGTTTAATGATGCCTCACTCCAGGTCTTACTGGATGGGGTGAGGAGGAGGAGGGAGATCTTCCGCTCGGTGTACGGGAGGAAGTGGCATGCCTCTACCACTACGAAGGCCTGGCTCGAGATGGCAGAGGAGGTCGCCAGCACCACCAACATATCACGCACCTGCATACAGTGTAGGAGGCGTTTCAATTACCTAACCAGGTCAGCCTGGTCTTACTCGTTCCCCTACACTCTGTCTGCCACATCACCGCCCCCACCCCACATCTCCTTCTGCACTGCCAACACTACTCTGTCACATCACTCCTCACACCCACTGAACCCTCATCCTCATCTTACCTGCACTTCCTCACCTCCCCAGTACTCATCCCACCAAACCACTCAAACCAATCCTCATACAATCTCCATGGCTCTCTCATACTCACCCTCTCATGCATCTCTTTCACGGTCAGCCTCATCCCACTTGCCACTACCTGTGCTGCAGCCACAGGGCATGCATCACCTATGTGTAGTCGGAAGCGTAAGGCAAACGTGTCATGAGCATGAAGAGGATGCACAAGGGTGTTTGAGGGTCTGTCATGGTTTTTACTTATATTTAATTTCTGATCAACTCACATTACATATTATATTGTCACCACTAATGCCACGTCTTGGCCATTCTTGACTGGCTTGTGCAATAAGGCCCTTTCATGAGGTTCTTCATGAACACCCTTGATACCACCCATTGGGTCACCCTACAGTGGGTACATGTGTAGTTGCACGACTACTTTGTGCAGGTGCCTGTTGCGCAGCACTGTGTTTTTTAGGTCCACGTGGCGGAGGTGGACGGTGTGCCTGGCGAGGCTGGTGATGTTGCTCGTCCTCCAATGGAGTGATGAATGCAGCTGTGGAACCCCCCCCCCCCCCGCCCCATCCTGATGGTGTGAGTGTGAGGGGGTCTGCAAAGTAGGTAAATGTGTTTGGACAGCAGAATTTAGGGTATGATGTAATAATTTTGAGTGTGGAGACAACGGTGTGGCAGGCAAAACTTTGTCTGAAGTGACAGAGTGCCCTGCTGCAATGAATGAGGTATTCCACCCAACTGTCAAAAATCCTCTGCATCTCCCAATGGCTGCTGACTGAAACACGTCTGCAACAATGGGGAGCGTTTCCCACAGCATGGGAAACACGCTGAGGAGAATCCAAAATCATATCCCTGCTAAAATCTCTTCCCAATGAGGTCTGTCAACGACCTCAAGTACCTCCCTAATTATCTAAACTGTCATCCTGCCAGCTTTAATTGCCGGTGGGAGTCCCGCATGCAGGGGCTGCGCGTGCACCGATTCGCGTCATTGGGGAACCCGAAAGTGGGCAGGTTGGAGCCGGGCTCTGGACCCGCTCCGGGATTCCCCAATTTTAGGAACCCCCCCGCCACGAACGCACCCACTCGGCCATCGTAAAATTGACCCCGTTGACTTGCCTAGTGGCATATTAAAGATTGCATTCCTCCAAGAATTTCCTCCAGGGGTAAATCACTAGTATCAAGCTCTAGAGAGAGCTCAAATAAATAGATTTATGGTGGTGGTTCATGGGTAGCATTTCAACAAATACAGTTTTGTATTGAAAGAAGCAAAGACTTCATTTATTTCTGCTGGGTCATGGGATAAAGATTGCTTATTTATTTCAGTATTGACAGGAGCTGTGGACTTACTTTTCTGAATTAAATTTACTTGGAGTTAGTCTGATGTATCAGCACCTTCACAAAACCTTTGTCTTCAGCAGAGTGAGACAAATTCTGTTTCATTGGATGAGAGTGCATGGTCCTTTCCCAGCTTAGTGAAGTGATTTTAGGGTCAGAGGGTCAGGTGGTCATTATTTGAGGCAAATTGTTTCTCAGGAGCTTTAGTTTCATTTTAATCTTTTCTACTTAGTTTTCTATTTTTTTTCATTTTAGAAGCAAAAGAGATAATACAGCCTGAAGTATGTTTTCCAGATGTTCTAAAGCAGGACATTATTTGTAACTGAACACAGATTTTCTAAAGATAGACTTTTTTGTTTCTTGCTCGATAAAGTAGGAGAAAATTGTGTTTGTAAAGTTTGAACTTCATCTAGTTCTGTATGATTGAATGGCACCTGTGCTAATATCTGACACTGCTTTCATTAGCAGTGATTGTTATGCATTTGGGATTGCTACAGATATCTTGTGTTCAGTGGTGTCAGTGTTCCCTTGAGCAGTCTGACTTCCTGCTTTTTACGGAAGTTGAATCCCACTGTCCAACACCTACTAGTGTGGTAGCAGGATCCAGGAGTGTAACAATGAATCTCCCTTGTGTTCTGTTCTGGATGTCTACGTCTTAAACAGGTATACTCCTTCAACCTCTCTGAAGGCAGATCGATTTAACACCGGGTGAGACAATGTTCATATTCAGTTTTTAAGTTGCTTTACTTCACAGTAGGCAAAGCGTACAGAACACTAGGTATGACGAGAGACACTTGGTATGATCAGTATAACTTCTGGTCACTTACCATTACAAAAATAAAGAACACTTGTATGCTATCCCACTTTGGTGGGCACTTAACTTAATGTAAAAGCACAAACTCTCCCTAACCAGGACGGAGTTTCTCCCCTTACGGTCTGCTGCTACCTGACTAATTTTCTGGTGTGTTTCACAACACACATCATAAACCACTCAAATTCAAGTCTTGTTGGTGGAAAATGGCTATAGAATCCTGAACCATGACACTGATTGCATGGGTGATCAGGAAACAAGGATGTAATCAGCCCAGAAATACACACGGTGAGCTTCAGAGGATGCTTTTGTTAGTTTCAGCACACTTCATATATTTGGAAGACCAGGCTTCTTGTTGATCTGAATAATGGCTATCCATGATTTAGATGAGTTTTCCTTAATTCCAGAGCATCTACCAAGAAAGTAATCTTGAACCCAGTTAAATTCTTCTAATTTAGTTGAATCTTCTCTCTTTGTGAATAGTTGATAGAAAATCTGGACATGAGGATTTGGATCACCTGTGTTTGGGACATAAATATTATGGACATCTCCAGGATATGATTACTTTTCCTTGGGAGTTACAAATGGATGCTTGGTACTTTCATTGGGGTTTTCCTGATCCCCTTCCATAACTCCAGCAGGAGATCGATGGAAACAGCAATAACGGCCATTTACACTGTTTCTGCAAGTTTTCTGACGAAGTTACAGCGGGAGACTCTGTAGAAATCCCCATAATTTAAAAAATCTTCCTGTATAAAATTCTAAAGTGCAATGCCAACCTCTCTTTTCTTTGATGAAAAGGTAGAACAAGCCTATTTCTATATCTATTCCCTCTTTAGGTGTCTCTTCTGATTTGATTTATTGGGTCATTTATCCTGCTTTCCATGATACTATTTTGGTAGATTATATAGATATCCTGTGAGGCAGTTTAACATGGATCTCATGCAGGCTCCAGGGATGTTTTTTAACAGCATTGTGATCAGAAATAATCATAGTGTATTTATAACCTGCTGTGAAGTAGCTTTTGATCCTAGTATGTTGTAGAATTATTAACTGTGAACACTTTTATGCCCTCTTTACTTTATACAGATGTCTCAGACAGCAAGGGCACCATTAGAGACATCTCTCAGATGTAAATGATTGCCATTGTTTGCTGAAGGCACTGAAACCCTCCTGGGGAGGCAGTTTTTTAGTGTGCCTCCAACAGCAAAGATAACAAGGGTTCGTGACTTTTCAGTTCCATTATTGCCAAATCCACCCTGCAGTATAAACAGTTGTAAACAATTTTACAACACCCAGTTATAGTCCAGCAATAAACAGGGCAGATTTGGCCTGCTGCAAACCTGTACAAATACAGAAGTAGTTCCATAATATAAAGAAGGCATTAGAGAAGAATGAACAATTGCCTTCAACTGTCCTCCTTAATTTTGTCTGTAAGTAAGAAGAATCTTCAAGAATCTGGGCCCCCAATTTAAAGATCCCTTATTTCAATAGTTAGACTAATTTAACACATTCCACAATAGAGTGGAATCCCTTCAAATCCAGGGTCTGTGACAAAATCATAGAAGGTTAACAGTGGTCCCTGTGAGATTTTCCCTTACCCTCTTAATCAGTTAAATAACCATTTTAGAAATAACTTCTAATCAAATGTTCTAATCTGTGAGCAAGACTTCCTGCTGGGAGAGTGGGATCATGGAATCAGCCCTGGTACACTTTAAATGAAAGTATATTTTATACTGATGTTGTGACAAATAAAATGGATTGGGATTTAACGGGCTGTGACTGTAAGCATATATGGTGACGGAGTGAGTAGTAAGATGAAATTTGGTACATACCATACAGCTGAGCTGAACTTCGATTTAAACAAAACTATTTACAACAAGTAAACAGCATTTAACTTCGCTTCTGCAACACACGACCAAAAAAAATCTAGCAATTGCTTAAGTAAACTATAAACATTCCAGTCTTAATCACCCGACTCTAATTCTTTTAAAATGGAAGTACATTCTCATCACTGTAGACTATGAATGTGTGGCTATATATATATATATATTGTGTTTCTGTCATTCATAAAATAGTTTTCGGTAAACCAAGAGTTTATATGATCATTAGGTTTGTGCATTGCTAATGTGAGGGGGATCATAGATACTAGCAACACCAATAGAATACATATTGCAATTCCATTAAAGGTAAGAGTTTCTGTCATTCAATCTCATATTGTGGTTGAAAATTTTTTCTTAATAAATTTTCTGATTTAACCAGACTGAGTGATTTTAACCTCACTTGACGGCATATGTGAGTAGATATCTGATACCTCTATACCTAAACATGTTTTGAAGTGTCAAATTTAATTCGTTTATAAACCATCTAGTGAAATATCAGGGAATATTGACATGCATGGGCATCCCAGCAGATGCTCTCTCTTTGTCAGAAGTGCAAGATAGTTTTTTGGGATGTCCTGTGGTCGTGAAAGGCACAATAAGAATACAAGTTCTTTTATTGTGGTGACATCCATTTTCAAGATCATTCAGCCGTCTTACGTATTTTACCTTGCCTGTCAGCTGTCGTCCAATTTACCCAGCTGATAAACTATTGTAGAGTTGATGAGTAGCAGCTCCAATATCAGCCACAGCAGCAGCTGACAAATGAGTTTGAAAGTTGATAAATTGAGCTTAAGCTCTTACTCGGCTCCATTTGCACCTTTTACTATTGTTTGCAGGAGATACCAAAATATGATGCTGTTTCAGCATATTATTACACTGGTCGTTTCCAAAGAAGGCACTATGATGGCTTAGGAGAGGTAATTTCTTCCCCCAACACCTCAACCCTCCCCCAACAAAGGAAATGTGTACTCAAAACAAAAGTTGCAATATATCGGACTCGAATATACTTTCTCGTACCACTCCTATTTCTCATCTACGTACTGCCCCTCGGCGACATCATCCAAAAACACATGTACACTGACTACACCCAGCTCTACCTCACCACCGCCTCTCTTGACCCCTGCATTCTCTCATTTGTCACACTCCTTGTCCGACAGCAAAAACGTCGTCCAACTAAATATTGGGAAGAGCGAAGCCATTGCCTTTGGTCCCTGCTGCAAACTCCGTTGCCTAGCTACCGACTCCATCCTTCTCCCTGGCCACTGCCTGAAGCTGAACCAAACCGTTCGCAACCTTGGCGTCCTATTTGACCCTGAGATGAGCTTCCGACCACATATCTGCTCCATCACCAAGATAGCCTACTTCCACCTCCGTAACATCGCCCGTCTCCGCCCTTCCTCCGCTCATCTGCTGCTGAAACCCTCATCCATGCCTTTGTTACCTCTAGACTGGACTATTCCAATGCTCTCCTGGCTGGCCTCCCATCTTCCACCCTCTATAAACTTGAGCTCTTCCAAAACTCTGCTGCCCGTATCCTAACTCGCACCAAGTCCCATTCTCCCATCACCCCTGTGCTTGCTGACCTACATTGGCTCCCGGTCCGGGAATGCCTTTATTTTAAAATTCTCATCCCTGTTTTCAAATCCCTCCATGGCCTTGACCCTCCCTATCTCTGTAACCTCCTACAACCCTCCGAGATCTCTGCGTTCCTCCAATTCTTGTCTTCAGCTGCCTTGACCGTAAGCTCTGGAATTCCCTCCCTAAACCTCTCTGTCCTCCTTTTAAGATGCTCCTTAAAACCTATCTCTTTGACCAAGCTTTTGGTCACCTGTCCTAATACATCCTTGTGTGGCTCAACGTCGAATTTTGTTTGATAATGCTCCTGTGAAGCACCTTGGGATGTTTTATTACATTAAAGGCACTATATAAATGCAAGTTGTTGTTTAGGGACATCATGCTTTGAATGTTTAAATATGCTTTTCTGAGTGTTTTGCTATTTTGTTGGTCAAATTAATTCTTTTAATTTGGCTTCTGTTTGCCTTGCTTCTCCACACTGATGCCATTCTCAATCAGGAGTATAAGATGATTCATCATTGCTGCTGATGTTATTATCTGATCAAGTCATCACATAACATAATTGACTAGTATGGGAAGGGATTCCATGGCCTGCTTTCATAGAAACAGCAGTAGGCCATTCACTCCTTGAGCCTGTTCTGCCATTCATTCATTCAGATCATAGCTGATCTGTATCTCAACTCAATTTGCTCACCGTTGCTCCATATCCCTTGATACCCTTACCTAACAAAAAAAATGGTGCCATGGGATCTGTTATGTCCACCTGAGAGGGCAGACAGGGTCTCGGTTTAACAACTCATCCAAAAGACAGCACCTCTGACAGTCCAGCTCTCCCTCAGTACCACACGGAAGTATTAGCCTAAATTTTGTGCTCAAGTGCCTGGAGTGGGACTTGAACCCATGAACTTTCTGACTCAGAGGCGAGAGTGCTCCCAACTGAGCCATGGCTGACACGGAGAACAAGCCAGACTGTAAATTGGGGACCTAAAAAGGATGCCTGGTCATTGGGGTGTATTTACAGATCGTAATGTAT
Source organism: Heptranchias perlo (assembly GCF_035084215.1). NCBI lineage: Eukaryota > Metazoa > Chordata > Chondrichthyes > Hexanchiformes > Hexanchidae > Heptranchias > Heptranchias perlo. The sequence goes on along the minus strand of NC_090331.1, from coordinate 67,311,358 downwards.
CAAAAGAACTCACTCTATGATTCCTCAGTTCTGCATTAGTTGCAACTCATCCAACCTCTCAGCACACTGTTCAGTGTTGCACAAACCTGCCGGTGTGCTGAAACGGGAGAAAAAAATGTTATTTAATGCACTTTCAATACATTGAGTGGGAATTAACTCCCTTAACATTGTATCAGTTTTGCTTTTTGTGCCTGGGACTAACAAAGAAAATCTGATATAGTTTGACTGTACCAATGACTTTATTCTGGTGTAATCCATAAACTAGATCTTTTGTAGCTTGATTACTACACTGGGGATTTAGAAAATTAATAGAGCAAGTGCCATAGCAATGCTGATAATGCACTGCAGTGGAGCTGTAATGTAAACAGAATCGGGGTACTCGGTTTGTAAAATGTGGCCACATTCTGGGGGACAACAATCATGCAATTTGAGTAGTTGATTAATTAGTGCTGGATGTTGTTATCCTTTCAACTGACAATTATCACTGGCTGTAAGTGGAAATGGATTTCAAGATGAAGACACATTTCATTTTTAAAACAATAAACCCTAATCACTGACTAAATCTGAAATTTACTTGCCAGACTCTTATCCATAGATTTACTCTAAGTCTATTTCTTCCCCCATCATCTCTCCTCATTCTATCGTTAGGGCCCTGCCGTCGATCTTTTGTCTTTGCTCTGCACTTTCCTATTCTTCCTCATCTCTCTGCAATTTGTTCTACACTTGTTCATCTTTCTTCTTTTCATTTCCCTTCACATTTACTTTTATTTCTAACTATTTTGGTGCCTTCCTGTTGTGAATTTTATGTCAACTAACCTGAAAACAAAATCACTTGTTAATCAATTCAAAACCTAGTTGTTGCTAATGTGCATCAAATATGATCAGCAATAATGCTTTGAGCAGTAAATTCAAATACACCAATAGCTTTAGGATAAAATAAAGCATGTTATTGTAAAACTGAGCAGATACATATGTTCACTGTTTCCAACAGAGAATACAGGCATCCATACCCAGTGGCTGTGTCAATAAAACTGCAGATATACTTTTTCAAAACAAATCTTAAAAATAAAGAGCTTGTTTGTATTTTAAGTAGTTGGAATTTCTGTTACTTTCAGATGATTGACACACCATATAACCTTTTGTCCTATCTCCACATCAAATCTGTTTCATTCTTTTGGTTAACTCAGGTGAAATAATGGTTACATCATTGAGATGTTTTTGACATTTCATTTTCAGCAGCAATAGTAGGTGAGGTCAGAAGAATATTACGTGTTTAATGAAAGAGATTTCAACAAATGGCATTTTGAGAAGATGAGATTTTTTAAGATGCTGGTGTGAAACTATGCATTAAATTTGTGGAAATTTATTCTGGAACAATGAACTGGTTCTGTCAATATCTATATCACTCTTCACTCTGTTTCACTCAGTCCTAGAGAATGAAAAATGGTAACATGGTGGCAATCAAACTGGAATATCATTATAACCAACTGCTTCATCGAATAACACTTAACACTGCTTCGATGATTTTGAATCTAATTATAGCACTAGAATTATAGTAGTCTAAAATATATTTTAATTAGCTCAGATCTAATGACTTGAGGCCCATTTCTTCAAATTATGCTCAGATTGGCTCATGATGACCTAAACTTAATGTGGTCTCACAGGTTTTGCAATGAGGACTGCTCTAAGTCACTTCATTTATAGAGAATTAGTAAATAGAGAATAATAAATACCTGAGAATACAAAAATATAATGGAGGTTCAGACAGCATAAACCATGCAAGTCAAGTTTGCATCTACCCAACAATGTGGAAGATTGTCCAGATAGGTCCTATCCCACAAAAGCAGGATAAAACTAACATGGCCAGTTATTGCCCTATTAGCCTCCTCCCAGTTATCAGTAAAGTGATGGAAGGAGTCATCCACAGTGCCATCAAGTGACACCTACTCACCAATAACCTGCTCAATGATGCTCAATTTGAGTTCAGCTAGAACAAGTTGGCTCCAGATCTCATCAAAGCCAAACATGAAGCAAAAGCTGAATGCCAAATGAGAGGTGAGATTAGCTGCCCTTGACATCAAGGCAGAATTCGACCAAGTATGACACCAAAGAGTTCTAGAAAAACTGAAGTCAATGGAGCACAACAGGAACCCATCCAGTGGCTGGAATCATACCTGACACAAAGAAAGATGATTGTGGTCATTACAGCCCTAGAACATCACTGCAAGAGTTCCTCAGGGAAGCATCCTTGGGGCAACCATTTTCAGCTGCTTCATCAATGACCTTCCCTGTGCCATAAGGTCAAGAGGGAAATGTTCACTGATGTTTACAGTGTTCATTTCCATTCACAACTCCTCTGACAATGAAGCAGCACATGCCAGCCTACAGCAGGACCTGGATAACATTGCAGGCTTGGGTGACAGTGACAGGTAGCAGCATTCTCACCACGTAAGTACTAGATAATCATGATCTTGAGCATGAGAAAGCTCAGCCATCTCCCTATGACCTTCAATGGCACTGAATTCCCCACCATCAACATCTTGAGATCACCACTGACCAGAAGCTGAACTGAACCAGCCATATCAACACCATGGCTATAAGAACAGGGTAGAGGTTGGGTACTCTGAAATAAGTGGCTGATCTCTTGACCTATGAAAGCCTATCCATTGACTACAAGGCTCAAGTTAGCGGTCTGATGGAATAGTTGCCACTCACCTGGAATGGATGCAGCCAAAACAACACTTGAAGAGAATAGTTTATTGATCAAAGGCAACTTCGCCTGCAAATGATTCCACCTGAAAGAGCTTTTACCATTCATTGAAGCATTGTTATCAGCAGTGTCTCCATCTTTGCAGCTCACAAAGAACAGGGATAGGAACAGTTGTTGGGTCACTGCTCTTCCAGCACTTGAATGAGATTTCATGACATAAAACTGGAAAATAAATAAACAAATACAACTGTTTACCAGTACAGCTGGTAATGCCTAGTGAAAGGTTTAAACAGAATCTCCCTCCACACATTACATTACAGTCTGTTTTCTGTTTCCATACTGGGTACTCTGATAGCTGGTAAGAACAACCTCTGTCAAATTATTAATCCACCAGTAACTGAAATTATTCACAGGCAGTGTAGCAGATTCCTTTAAGTTACAGCTGTACTTCAAAAATGGTTGACATTTTAATTAGTTTAGCCCATTAGTGAGCACAGCTGAGCGACTCATCGGACGACTAGATCTATGGACCAACCAAAAACCAGATTATTCACTAAAATATGCTAGGTGAGTTCATCAAAAAATAAAATCAAAAAGTCACACTTGATATAAAATCTATTTGCTAGTGTTTCAGTACATGAGTGACTTAACCAAATTAGATTATCATCTTTACTGCTGCTCGGGAAAAATAAAGGAATCTGTATCATGAAAGAACAGCAATATAAATCATGTTCATTATATAAATGCCTGAATCAATCTTGTTATTTTTGAAAAAAATCATAGCTCCTTTCATGGCTTAGTGAGTAAAGACAGTGTGTAACTGAACCGTACAAACCAGGTGGTTGTAAAAGAGGTGCTAAAATTAATTTTAGCACCTCTGAGGTAGGAATGGAAAAATCAGCCAGGGTTCCAGCTCCTGATTGGTATCTAGCAAATCTTGCTGGAAAGTGTGTGAATATTGGATGAAGACAGAATCAAGCTTCAAAGTGATGCCTCCCGTGGAAGGTGAGGCATCAGGCTCGCCTTGCACCTCTGGAAGCATACCTCACCATGCTTTTAGGAGAGAAAATGGGACAAAAGAATAGTGTTGAGTTTCCCATTCAGCAAAGCTATGCATTTTATTTACAGGTTTTTTTGGGATGCACTTTGGAGAGAAGGTAAACCAAAATGGTAGTAAATGTTTAGTTTTATATTTTAGGGCCTAGAGTTTCCTCCCTATTTGTACCCAGATACAACCGTAATCTGGGCACAAACAAATTATGTGGCTTTAAAAAAAATCCACAGTATTTGGACGTAAGTGAGTTACGTGCATAACTACGATGCACTCAAGTTTCCTCGATATTTTACGGTCCGTCCATTAAACCCTCCATCCGAACGAATCTCTGTCCAACTGGCTACAGCCCTGATTCTCAAATGCATGTATCCTCCAATTGCGCTTTCTTGGGGGTCTCAACATTGTGACCAGATTTTCAGGCACAGCAGGAAACAGTCATTTTTCTGGTCTTTTAATTGTAATTTTTGGAGCCTTTGGGGGGGAAAAAAAGTATCCTCTCAGATCTTCTCTGTTTTCTGTTGCTTCTAATGCATTTTTATGGCTTGAGTACAAGTCATATTAAATATTGAAAAGCTTCTCCGATTGAAGGTTCTGAAACATGCTCTGCTTGATGTGCATGACTGATGGTTAAATGAGGTGAAATTTAAATTTTAAGACCCAAAGACGAAATATACTGTTGTGGGTTCCACCCATTTAAGTTTGGCCATATTCTAATAAGATTGGAAGGATACTTGGGCATTTTTTGTCATCTGGAAAATGGGCACGACATTGGATGCATTTTCGAGTTTAACTTCGGGGTTGCGCCCACGGAGGAAACTCCAGGCCACGATGTTTATTTCATGAGTTTTCTGTTGTCAATGGAAAGAGGAACTTATTGTGACAGCATTTGAAAATAAACCAGCAAGCTTTCAAAGCCTTTAGATGTGCATTAAAGCACTACATGTCAGATCAGCCAATTTTTCAAGAGATATTCAAGAAATATGAAAATCTGTTATGAATGGCATTTGATCAAGTTTAACTGGTGAAATATATGGAGAAACTAATGGGATGTATGAGTTACTTCCTTCAGGAAATTAAGGATAGTTTTGTTGAAGTGTGCCACTTTGAGTGATTACTGAGATAAGAAAAAGATCAGTGAAATGTTTAAAATAGTTCAACAAATATACATTCAATTGAGAAATAAAAACTCCGTAGGAAAAGTGATCCATCCGTGTCTAACTAAAAAAGTTAAGGATAGCATTCGATTAAAAGAAGAGGCTTATAATGTTGCGAAGAAGAGTAGTAAGCCTGAGGATTGGGAGGGTTTTAGAATCCAGCAAAGGATGACCAAAAAATTGATAAGAAGGGAGAAAATAGGATATGAGAGTAAACTAGCAAGAAATATAAAAACAGATTGTAAGAGCTTCTACAAGTATGTAAAAAGGAAGAGAGTAGCAAAAGTAAATGTGGTCCCTTGGAGGCTGAGACAGGCGAAATTATAATAGGGAATAAAGAAATGGCAGAGATGTTAAACAAATATTTTGTATGTGTCTTCACAGTAGAAGACACAAAAAGCACACCAGAAATAGTGGGGAACTAAGGGGCTAATGAGCGTGAGGAACTTAAAGTAATTAATATCAGTAAAGAAAAAGTACTAGAGAAACTGATGGGACTAAAAGCCGACAAATCCCCTGGACCTGATGGCCTACATCCTAGGGTTCTAAAAGAGGTGGCTGCAGAGATAGTGGATGCGTTGGTTGTGATCTTCCAAAATTCCCTAGATTCTCGAACAGTCGCAGCAGATTGGAAGGTAGCAAATGTAACCCCACTATTCAAGAAAGGACGGAGGGAGAAAACGGGGAACTTACAGGCCAGTTAGCCTAACACTGGTCGTCGGAAAAATGCTGGAATCCATTGTCAAGGAAGTGGTAACAAGGCACTTAGAAAATCATAACATGATTAGGCAGAGTCAACATGGTTTTATGAAAGGGAAATCGTGTTTTACAAATTTAATCGAGTTTTTTGATTATGTAACTAGCAGGGTAGATAAAGGGGAACCAGTGGATGTACTATATTTGGATTTTCAAAAGGCGTTCAATAAGGTGCCACATAAAAGATTGTTACACAAGATAAGGGCTCATGAGGATTGCTTAACGGACAGACAACAGAGAGTAGGGATAAACGGGTCATTTTCAGGTTGGCAGGCTGTGACTAGTGGGGTGCCGCAAGGATCGTTGCTTGGGCCTCAGCAATTTACAATCTATATTAATGACTTAGATGAAGGGACAGAGTGTAATGTATCCAAATTTGCTGATGTTACAAAGCTAGGTGGGAAAGTAAGCTGTAAGGACGACACAAAGAGTCTGCAAAGGGATATAGACAGGTTACGTGAGTGGGCAAGGAGGTGGCAGATGGACTATAATGTGGGAAATGTGAAGTTATTCACTTTGGTAGGAAGAATATAAAAACAGAATATTTTTTAAATGGTGAGAAACTATTAAATGTCGGTGTTCAGAGACATTTGGGTGTCCTAGTACAAGAAACACAGAAAGTTAACATGCAGGTACAACATGCAATTAGGAAGGCAAATGGCATGTTGGCCTTTATTGCAAGGGGGTTGGAATACAAGAGCAAGGAAGTCTTGCTACAATTGTACAGGACTTTGATAAGACCACACTTGGAGTACTGTGTACAGTTTTGGTCTCCTTATTTAAGGAAGGATATACTTGCCATGGAGGCAGTGCAACAAAGGTTAACTAGATTGATTCCTGGGATGAGAGGATTGACCTGTGAGGAGAGATTCAGTAGAATGGGCCTATATTCTCTGGAGTTTGGAAGAATGAGAGGTGATCTCATCGAAACATATAAGATTCTGAGAGGGCTTGACAGGGTAGATGCTGAGAGGTTGTCTTCTCTGGCTGGAGAGTCTAGAACTAGGGGGCGTTGTCTCAGGATAAGGGGTTGACCGTTTAAGACTGAGATGAGAAGGAATTTCTTCATTCAGAGGGTTGTGAATCTTTGGAATTCTCTACCCCAGAGGGCTGTAGATGCTTAGTTGTTGAGTATATTTAAGGCTGAGATCAATAGATTTTTGGACTTTAAGGGAATGAAGGGATATGGGGATCGGGCGGGAAAGTGGAGTTGAGGTGGAAGATCAGCCATGATCTGATTGAATGGCGGAGCAGGCTTGAGGGGCTGTATGGCCTACTCCAGTTTCTATTTCTTTTTTGAACAAAACAAATACAAGGCAGAAAATGCATTGAGAGAAATGCAAGAAAGAACTGACACAAAACATAGGGAGGAATATTGAACAAAACATCGAAAACTGTGGAAGGAATGAGGCTTGGCAATGTAAATGTGAGCTGCCTGGATGGTCCAAATTTTTTATCATTCCATGGTCTTCAAAACCGTGGTTTTAATTTAAAAGTGACTATGAAGATCTGCTGATGCTACTTATCCACCTCACAACTTGCTTTGAATGTTTTGCCCACTCCTGCCTTTCACGAATTGGACTTTTTCATGTGCGCAAACTTCAATTCCCACAACTGCCTTTTTTCTTTCAGACAAGCAGATGATGGAAAACAGGCCATGTATACCCAATTGGAAGTTCCCAAATAAGGCAGTGTGGCAGTGAAAGTTATTTTACTAAGGTGCATGACGCAGCTAAAAAGTGATTATTCATTTTCATCATATATTTAGTCAGTCCAGTCAGAATTACCAATTAACTTGTAGGAAAGCTTAAAATTTACTTACAAGCAAAATTCCCCCTTGTATCATCACATTAAACGTTTTGTTTTGTTAGAAGATTTAAGTAAATAGATTTTATGAGGAGACTAATATGAAAAAGTATTGAAGTGATATGAGAGGAAATGAAATACAATAACATTTTAATTAAAGAAGGGATGTTGTACGAAGAATTGCATTGCCCTTGTCAGTTATTTACCAGTAAGGTTATTTTGTTGAGAGCAATTGGTAGATGAAAAGAAAGTAATCCAAATGCATACCAGCAGATGTTGTTTCATGACACACCATCTTTTTTGGAGGCTAGTGTAAATATTGTGCATTATTCCAAAGAACATATGCTGTGGGATTCTGAAATAACTGCTAATAGCTATAGAGAGGAGCATTTGTGTTCTACTATTAAAGTTACGGCAACAGTATGAAATTATAGCTTTTTTCAGCACAACATATTAGGATTATGTTGTAATCAGGTCCCAGTCCCCAATTCTAGGATAAACTGACACTATGGCCATAATAATTTGAAGGATATAATTTAGACAGGATAACTCCCTTTAATGGAGCATTGGATTCTGAATTAAAGGGCTTGATTTTACCGTCTGGTTTCCTGTGGGTTTCCAGCGGGGGGGCCCCGAAAATCCCGATATCCAGTCACGTGACCGGATCGCGCCACGATCCCGCCCACTTCCGGGTTCCCCGATGACGTGCGGGGGTGCGTGCATGGCCCCCGCTGGTGGGAATCCCGCAGGCAATTAAAGCCAGCGGGATGCCACTTGAGATTATTTATTTTGCTTGTTCAGGTCATTAACTGACCTGATTAAGGGACTGTGTGTGATTTTGGGGAAACATGGGACTGTTTCACACACTGGGGGAAACAGTCCTAGTTGAACTGGACGTGTTGCAGCCGTCAGCCTGTGGCAGCTGCAAAGGTCCATTTGACAGGTGGTGGGGGGAGACCCTCACCCATTGCAGGAGGCCGCTCTGTCACTTGGGACAAAGTGTGGCCTCCACCACCCCCCTCCGGACGGTCAAAGTCACCAACCTGCACACTCACCCCGGGGTCCGGAGACATATGCCTACCTTGCGGACCCCCTCAGATGTACATATTGCGGATGGGGGCCGCCGTAGCTGCAGTCATGACCCCCTCGGAGGGCGAACAGCATCACCAGCCTCGCCATCCACGCCGTCCACCTCTGACATGTGGAGCTCCACAACAGAGTGCTGTGACACATCCACCTGTACAGCAGGAGGGAGGGCTACCGCAGAGAGAGACGCGTCGCAGGGGGCACTACCCTCGCCACAGGGTCCACAGACCGAGACACAGCTCCCTGGACCTCTCCGAGCAGCAGTGCACACGGAGGCGCAGATTCACTCGACATGTAGTCGTGGAGATCTGCAGGCTCTTTCATGCCGAGCTGCTCCTGGCTGGCCCCAGCACCATCTGCTTACCTGTCACTGCCAAAGTCACCACTGCCCTCCACAACTTCTCCTCCGCATCCTTCCAGGGTGCAGCCGGGTACACCGCCGATGTCTCTCAGTCGTCTGCGAGGAAGAGGCCTGCAAATACACCTGCACCTACTCTGCAGTAACACAATGGGTGGCATCAGTGGTGGGTCCTCATAGTGATACCCAGGAGCGGGCATTATTGCACACAACAGACAGGATTCGCGGAGACATGGCAGTGGTGGTGCCAATATAATGTGTGATGTTTGTTGCTCTGAAATTCAATATAGGTAACACCCATGGCAAACCCTCAGACACCCTTGTGCATCCCCTTCATGCTCACGACACGTTTGCCGTACGCTGCCGACTGCACATATGCGATGCATGCCCTGTGGCTGCAGCACAGGTGGTGGCAGGTTGAGTGAGGCTGGCCGTGAGGGAGATGCACGAGAGGGTGAGTATGGGATAGAGCCATGAGATTGTATGACGATTGGGTTGCGTGTTAGTGGCGGGGTGAGTACTGGCGAGGTGAGTAGGTGCAGGTAAGATGAGGATGGGGTTTGAGTGGGTATGAGGGGTGATGTGACAGAGTAGTGTTGGCGGTGCCGAAGGAGATGTGGGGTGGGGGCAGTGTTGTGGCAGACGGAGTGTAGGGGAAAGACTACGTGTACTCACTGTGGCTGACCTACTGCGGTCATTGGAGCGCCTCCTGCACTGTATGCAGGTGGGCGATATGTTGATGGTGCAGGTGACCCCCTCTGCCACCTCGAGCAGGTGGCAGAGGGGGTCACACCGCCGGGTGGAAGATCTCTGTCCTCCCCCTCCTCCTCACCCCATCTGATGATACCTGGGGTGAGGCATCATTAAACTGGGAGCAGCCTTTCCCCTGGGCTGCTCCATGCAGTAATTTGTTCCGTTGGTTGCAGCATCTGTCAGTGGAGGACTGCCCCTTTAACTGGAGAGCCTCCAGCTGACAGATCGTACTGCGCATGCGCAGCCCGCCTGACGCGCAGACCAGCAGCGCGGACCCCGGTGGAGCAGGTAAGTGGTTCCAATTAGTGGATTGCCTGCTACGATCGCGCGGGCAACCCACTAATTTCACCGGGCGCGGAGGCCACGCACCCGAAACCCAACCCGCCGGAAACCCGCAGGCCTGCTAAAATCAGGCCCAAAACACCTAAATTCAAATCTCTTTCAATTGATATTCCCTTGAATTTCCTTTAGGAGTAAAATATGCTTTTTCTCCGATGGTTTATATGGAGGGGGAGAGTGAAAACCTTTCAAGTGCTTTTCCTGCTCGTTCAATCAAAGAACCATGTTGACATCTGTGAAAGGTCCAAATGCTGAACAACCCTGTCTTTTAAACCAGAAGGCTAGAGTACATTAAGGAGCTCACTGCAAAGGGGAAATTGCAAAAATGTGTTTTTCTTAAATTATTGGGGGAAAAAAATGCAACCTACATGTTCTCATCTGCATGGTGATCACCATTTTGCTTTTGAAGCTTTTGAAGTCCATGGCAGCATTGTGGTCCAACACTAATAAGAGCTTAATGCATAGCTTTGTTGCATTATTTTCACAAAATTGAGATCTCAAATTTCTGATGCATTTTGACAGAGCCCTTGACCCTTTGGATTATTTTGCCTTGTAAAAGTCTGCTTCCTGGTGATTGAGGAAGTTTTTGGGTTTTACTAACTTTCCTCAGTTTTGCATAAAAGTTGGAAGGTTTCTGATTAAAGAGTTTTCCGATGAGCCTGATTGAGATGGGAATCTTTGCCTTTTTACTGTTGAGAGGTTTATGTGAATCCTATTGTAAGGCAAGATCTATGAAATGTTATAGAAATTACCCTCAGACATAAACATAGGTTATATTTTAAGTTTGAGTTTCCTGCTGTAAAACACTCTGATATATTCTTCTATGTAGGAGATGCAATAAAAATGAAAGTAGTTGTAGCTGTTGTTTCAGTATGTAATGAATGCCCTGGAAAGTTTCCATCAGGAATAATTGCACAGGATTGCCTTACGATCAGATGATCCCTCTTCCTTAATATTGACAGAGTAAAATAATACCATGTCTCCTCACTGATGTCCACTCCTGTTACCTGATCCACCTCCTCCCCTCTTTCCAGAGGATACTTGTTCAAATCTATACAATTAAGCCACATTATTACAAGATCTTGGAGAGCAGAAAATGTGTCCTTGTATTTTGCAGGTTTGTAATAATTTGTGCTGTTTCTGCGGAGACTAGGGTCATAGCTTTATATTTTGGTTGGTTAGTGTGTTTGTGTTAGTAAAGTAGTGTTATCTTAAGATTGATTGACAGGCAGAAATTTGCTTCAGCTTAGGAGAGACAGTTTGTCCGTGCAAATTACATGAAACAATTTGAAAGCTAACGCTTGAATTGATCAAAGTATTCTCAACAATAACATTAAGTCTAGAGGATAGTTGTGCTGCACAAAATATTTTCCAAATGTTAAAAAGAGCCACAAGTTTTTAAAGAAATCATAACATGAAAACTCTACGTAGAAGGTTTCAATGTTCAGAAGGTTATATCTGCGTGAAAAGTTTTCATATTTGCAATTCTATTTAATCGTCTAATTTTGATTTTTTAAAAAAACATTCTTGAAATGAAAAATCATTTTGAATCCATGGAAAATATTAAATGTTACTATTACGATGCTTTAGTACATTATAACATTTTTGCTTGAATAATTCCTCAGCATATGCATACATGTGACTGAGCTAATTAATAGATAGATGGTATTATGGTAATACTGTTTGTGATTAACCTGTTGAGTACATTGGACATTCCCCACATGTTTGCCTGTTCTTGCCAGATCCTGTGATCTGAGTGACCTGGAATATTTGGATGAGGAATTTCACCAGAGTCTGCAGTGGATGAAAGACAATGACATCAATGATGTTTTAGACCTAACATTTACTGTGAATGAAGAGGTCTTTGGTCAGGTGGGCTAACTGGGTGAAGCTTCTAAATGATCAATAATTTTTGGGTATCAGTGGTATTGAAATTTATTATGCCTTTTTTGCTATGTAGGTAAAATTAATATAATTGAGAAAGAGGAAAATGTAACTAGTATATGAGCCATACCCGAAGGTAAACTCAATGGTGGATTGCTGATTTTTCATTTTTGTTTGATTTATTTTCTTTTATACCAGCAGTTTCTTGTATAATTCTATCATGGTAATCCTATCACAGCCAACCCCCTCCATTGGCCTTTCCTGGTAACCTATTCCACAACTCCATTAACCTTCTTACTCCTTACCTTCTAATATTAACTCATATCCTCTGATATTTAAACTCTTCACCACATAGTGAACACTTTGCCTGGAACAATTTTGCCAATTTCTTTATAATTTTGAAAAGTTCAATTAGATCACCATGCAACAAGTTCAACCTCTTTAGTCTTTTCTTATAAATTAGATTCTTGACACTCAATCATCTTTGTCGTTCCCTTTTGTACCCTTTCAATGGCAATATTTAGGCGATTAGAGATCGAGTAGATCTGAACAATGTCTTACCCAGCAACAGTACAACCTCTTTAGATTTGTGCTGTGCTAATGCAACCCAGTACCACACATACAAGAAATAGTATACCTGAGTTTGACCTATACAGTGTTTGATATATGTACTTAAAAATGAAGTGCCCTGAACAACTATTGAAAGTGGGTTTGACAGATGGAAAGAATGCTTTGCAGTAACTAACTCAGTTAAACCAATTTGACATCACTTATGCTTATAAATTTGAATTAGGAAAACATAGTCGTTTTCAATGTAAGTAAAACTATTCCGCCAATGTTTTCCAATAACAAATCCATGCAATTCTTACATATACCTAAATATCTGTGTTGAGATTTAATGTTTTATGTGGACAACCCAATCCGATAGGCTGGCTGCTGGTGTAAAAATAAAAAAAATTCTGCCTCTATATGAAGCAAACTGAGCTGTTCCGCCTCAGGTTCACCTGTGTTGCCGTTTCTGGAACATGTTTCTTCCTTACAAATTTAAGCTAGGGTGGACACCACTGGCTTCTTACACCCAATTCAGATTCTCAGGTATAATAGCTTGTCAGTGACTCCAACAGGAACAGAGTCTGCCAATTACACATGAACCATCGCTGGCTTCATTCTGAACCAGAACAGCTCTTGGGAGTATTATCACTAAGGCATTGGGTAGTTTTGGTTAATAGATGAAAACATTTATTTATGAAAGGTGTGATAATATACACATCATAGGGGTGATTTCACCATCCTGTACCCCCAGCAGGGAAGCTGCAGTTTCAGGGAGCATTGATCAGAGGCAGGGCTACAACATTTTTAGCCCCAATTCTTTGACCTGTATTCCTTGTAAATACCTATAGCCTACTGCTGGGAACATAGGATTGTGGAATCACCCCTTTTACTTCTTTGATGCAAAGCAGGAATGTATTTTTTTTTCTTCAATCAAACTACAAATTTTGCAAATCAGAGAGGAGATGTAGAAAATAAAAATCGTATCTTTTTCAGTCTATTGAGTAATTGCTCTGCTTCATTTCTTCCTTCTCCCTCCATTTTTTAAATTTAGCTGTTTTGTCTATTTTATCTTCCCCTTATGGAACATCGTATTCATGAGGCAAATATTTTGATACATTAACCATCTTGCAGTGTAGATGTGGGAATCTTGTAGACAATATGAAAAGTTACAAGAAGGTGTGACAAATTTTATAATTTCTTTTACACTGAGAATTGAAATGATTTTAGTCAAACAAATGGTGTATTCATCAATTTAAAACTGGGTCATCTACTACCACTGGTTACCAGGTTCCCTCGCCCCCAACCCAGCCCACATCTTTTAAAATAGCCCAGTTGAATACGAAGTAGTTCAAAATATAAGTGTAATATAAGGCACCAGTAAAACTAAAATGCAATCAGTCACATGCTTTAGAAATGTGCCACTTATTCCAGGAAAGTATATATGGAGCAAAAGAGTGGTCGTATTAAATCTTTTCAGATGTCAAAATTCCCTTTCCCTTCCTAATTGAAGTGAAGCTCATATGCACTACAATGCCAGTTTTATTTTTGTTACATATATACAAAATGGCTTAATGTATGTAGCAATTATATATCAGTGTAAGAGTTCTTGGTGAAATTATTTTAAATTTGGTGTTGTCTTTTATGGAAAATTTTGGGATGAGCCACATTAGTTTGACTGTATTTGGAAATAAATGGTTTCATCTTTAAAAACTCCCTGATGTATATTTGTTAGAAATAAGTCAACTTAATAATTGACCATTTTTGACAGTAAGATGATTCTGTAACTATGTAGTGAACCAAAGGAGCATCTGCACAATTATGCAAACAGCTTGGTAGTTTCCAAAGCGGGTGGTAGTAATCTGGCTCATTTATACCAATTTCAGTTCTTCTGTCAAACCTTCTAACCAATGTATAATGTCCACGTAATGGCTCCACAGCTATAGTATTTACTTATCACAGTGAGGATTTTTTTTAAAACAATGACAGAGATTTAGGGAACTTTTATGAGTCTGAAAGATACACAATTCACAAGCCCCACCGACGCAGGTGTGATAGGAGTGAGAGAATGCGTGAACTGGTTGTTGGTTATGAGAACCTCGATTTATTCAATTAGTGTGTAACCCCTGCCAAAAATTTAGATAAATCTTTATATTCAATCTGGCTACTAACTGTTTTGAACATTCATACTTGTGAATAATTTTTGATTTGAAATACCACTCTAGCACCCAGAGAATAAAAAGACAGTACACATTGTTATGTTAAACTGCAGAGAACACTATTTAACCCACTCAGACTAGGTCATCCTTGCTTTCAGAATAAACTCTATCCCCTGTACCTCTCTGTGTGCCCTTTAGTTTCTACTTGCTTCTTCATGTAGTTAATAGACATGCTGCTGTAATTTTTAAATTAAAATTTGTAGCCTGCAAAATGCCTCTCATTACAACTTCTTTATTTATCATCATAGTCGAGCGTATATTCTTCATTTAAGAATTATTACTAACTTTTAAGCTTAATATTTGTTGTTTGCTATGTCAAAAAAACAATATACCTACGATCACAGTCAATAACTCAATCTTGCTAGTTGAAACATGAAAAAACAAATTAGCCAAACTCAAATTTCTTGACCAAATGTGAACAGCATCACCTGGATTGTTTTTTGCAGTAACAGTAAACAAAGACAAAAGGTGGAAAAATCCTCAACAATTTGATAATATTTTAAACCTTGATAATTATTTGCTTGCAACATTTTCGTTGAGGGATGACCATAATTTTTGGCAATAGTAATCTGAATAGTATTTAGTTGTTATATTTAATTGGTCAGATAAACCTTCAATGGCCACGACTTCACAATTGCTAGTAAGTGTGTTATTGAAGATATCTAATTTTAGGACTGCAAAGCTAAACAGTGTTACAGGTTTATAGTGAAATGAAATTCAGTTGCTTCAAGGGTAGAAATGATTGATTTTTTTTTTGGAATAGATTACGGAGAGAGAGCTGAAGCCAGGTGGAGCAAACATTCCTGTTTCAGAAAAAAACAAGAAAGAATACATTGAAAAGATGGTAAAATGGCGCATTGAGAGGGGTGTTGTACAACAAACGGAAAGCTTAGTACGAGGCTTCTATGAGGTAAGGATAGCAGATGCACAATACATACAATCAAAAGGGGACTGTTGCTAATCTTACGATTCTTTGTAGATTTGTTTTTAATTGCTCCAGGTCCTTGTACAACATGATGTATCCATGTTTTGTGAAATCAGACCACTACTCCGCCAAGATATTTCATTTTATAGAAGTAGTTGTTGGTATAGAACATGCCAAATTTCAGTGTAGCTTTATTTAAATGATTGGGGACTCCTTACCTGAAAAGTTCTGGGGTGCCTTTATTTCTTCAAAAGAGCAAATAAATCTGTACATCCCTAAATATGAGAGGACGCAGGGCTGCAAAGAAAGTTCGAATTGCTGTGTCTATTCTATGTGAGGATTTGATAGGGTGAAGGATAGACAGCTTTTGCAGACCAATATCATCTTTGATAATGAAATCTAAAGAGTAGTGTATTAGGGCATCAGGGTATAGCAATCATCACTGATCAAAATTAAGCTGAATAGAGACAATGAAGGTATCCTAAATATCCTGTTTTATATTCACTTTTATCTGTGGTCAAATTAAACTCATTGGCTCCAAGTATAAGAAAGCAAGTTGGTCTAACTGCAAATCTGAGGTAACTTCAGATCTTATTTAAAATTCTATTATGTTGCTACTTTGTGGCAATTACTTGTACTAGGTGGTGGACGCTCGGCTTGTATCGGTGTTTGATGCACGGGAATTAGAATTAGTGATTGCTGGCACAGCAGAGATCGATTTAAGTGATTGGAGAAACAACACAGAGTACAGAGGAGGTGAGATGATTTGAATTATTTTAAATCACTGTATTAGCTTAATGCTTGGGAAACTCAGCATCTTATAAATGTTCATTTATTTTTCCAAAGGTTATCATGACAACCACATAGTGATCAGGTGGTTTTGGGCTGCAGTGGAAAGGTTCAACAACGAGCAGAGACTAAGATTGTTACAGGTATAGTAAAACCGATTACCTTAGTGAGATGCTGTACTAAGCATCTGTCGCACCCACTAATTTACCTAATACCATATTTCTTCGTTAGTTTGTCACAGGTACATCAAGTATACCCTATGAAGGTTTTGCATCGCTACGTGGCAGCAATGGACCCCGAAGATTTTGTATTGAGAAATGGGGCAAAATCACCTCACTTCCGAGGTATGAGCAACATAATGTAAACATTTCCTATTTCATTACAGTGTTGGCATTCACAGCCGTATAGTGCCAGTTATACAAAATATAAATTAGTTAGTTTTTGCTATAATGTTTTACCTGTTGTTTTTTAGTCCTAGAATCATACCACAGAATTTATTTAGACTAGTTTGCATCAGTTGTCTACACGTTAAGAAATTTGAGCAATATAATGTAATTAAGGATTACTTCTTGTGGTAAAATTCAGTGCTCCTGCATTCCCAATGTTAAGCAGCACTTGAAGGGAGGACAGGTATGGAGAATTACATAGAAATTAAATTGGGGCCACAGTGTTGTGGGTCCCTTTTGAGCACAGCTCATTATTGAAAGCAAGGATTGCTGAATGTACCAACTTATGCAAAGCTTCTTTTCTATGATGTAATTTTCATTCAGACATCTGAAAATGATTACGTCATGATGAAAAACTAAGTACAGTAATGTAGACCCAATTCTATAAAAATGGTATTGTTTGAAAAATATACACAAATGCTCACAGAACTCTCAATAAAGAGTTTGTCCCCTTATACCGGTGTGTAAAATTGAAATTGCTCATCCTTATTATTCAATTAATGCTTTATTTACAATATCTAGTTATAATAACTTTCTAGAGTGTGTGCGTCATGTATTTAAAGGAATAACACTTAATTACTTCCTTCTGCCAGGTTATTTCTGTCATACCTAGCTATCTATACTTGTGTAAATTTACCTTTGAATCTTTCTGTTAGGTATAGCACTACCTAACTGAGGTTCATTCAACTGCGGTCTCTTGGCAGTTTTGGTCCTAGTGCTGGATTCCCACAGTGAGGAGTAACCAGCGTTAAGTTTCTTAAGCACTGTTTTAAATATTAAATGTTAATATTTTCACAACACTTAAGAAACTTCCAGCTGGTTCCTGAAGGAACTTCAGAAATCTACTCGTTTGGGATTGCAGGGACAGGACTCCCTATTGAGGTTTCCCACAGAACCCTGCCTCTGCTGCCCACATCCCCCAAAGGAGCCCAGAGCACTCCAGCCATTTTTCTACCTTGACCCTAGCTCCCATCTCAGTGCTACCAAAAGTCAGGTTCCCACTGTGAGCAGGAACCGGGTTTACTTTTAAAAATATGGAAGTATAAGAAACTTCAAGCTGATTCCTGCTCACATTGGAAACTTCTGTTAGTGTGGCAACAGGATACAAGGGTTTCCTTGAGAAAGCCCTGCGTTACTTAAATAGCATTTTTTGCCATTCAAATAAAATGGAGTTTTCCAGTATAGCATGGGAACTTCCTGCAGATTTTAAAACTAGTTGAAGAGGGAGAGGAAGTGTTCCTTTATTCTTTCCTCTTTCTCTGTCACCATTCTTTCCTTGCTCACCACCCCAACTCTCTCCTCTCAGCTCACACCTCATCTCACCAATATCTTTTGTGCTCACCACCAAACTCTGTGTAACCACTAACCTTCCTCCTTCAACCTTTCACTGTCTCTGTCACTCAAACCAAACTCACACTTTACTACCCACTTGTCAATACCAACCTGTTTTCCACCAACAACTTCTCCGCAGCCTCATTTTCTTTCCCAGCTGCTTCCTCCCCTAATATTTTACACCTCTCCACTACTCAACCCAAACTCCCCAACCTTCCCTCTCCGCCCCTCACACAACCACTTTCACAAACTCCAAAATGGCCTCACTTAAACACCATCTCTTCAAATTCCTGCCTCATGACACACTTGCTATCAGCTAATTACCAACATAAACAGAACCTTCCCCAGCACAAAAACTGGCAGTCACAGGAATATAAAATTCTGTAACGGTTTATTATATTCATATACATATTACTCCATACAAATTATATTGAATACAAATATATAAAAAAATTCCACACAAATTATATATACATTGCAATATATAAAAGTGCATTATGATATATTTACATTTATTTAGAATCATAGAATGATTACAGCGCGGAAGGAGGCCATTCGGCTCGATGAGACCGTGCCGGCTCTCTGCACGAGCAATCCAGCTAGTCCCGCTCCCCCACCCTATCCCCGTAGCCCTGCAAATTTTTTTCTCTTCGAGTACTTCTCCAATTCCCTTTTGAAAGCCAAGATTGAATCTGCCTCCACCTCCCCCTCAAGCTGTGCATTCCAGATCATACCACTCACTATGTAATAAAGTTTTTCCTCATGTTGCCTTTGGTTCTTTTGCTCATCACCTTAAATCTATGTCCTCTGGTTCTTGACTCCTCCAGCAATGGGAACAGTTTCTCTCTGTCTACTCTGTCTGGACCCTTCATGATTTTGAATACCTCTATCAAATCTCCTCTCAATCTTCTCTGCTCTAAGGAGAACAATCCCAGCTTCCCTGTATCTAAGGATGATTGGAAGATTATGACCAATACCTCCTCAATTTCCACCCTTACTTTCCTCAGCAACCTCTGAAGCATCCCATCTGGAACGGGTGATTCATCCACTTTAAGTACAGCTAGCCTTTCCAGTACCTCCTGTTTGTCGATTTTTAGCTCATCCAGTATCTCGACTACCTCAACTACCTCTTCACTTACTGTGACTTTGGCAGCATCATCTTCCTTGGTAAAGACAGATGCAAATGCTCCTTTCCTTTATTTATAGTTCCCTATTTTAATGCCCTTTTCCATTATTTATAAACTTTTACAATAAACAATTGCATCTTATTTTTCAATTAAATTAGTTTAGTTTAAATTCTATATCACTTGCTCTATATTTTACTCCTTTCTTTATTTTTGGACAACGTTCCTTTTATTCCGAACACCCAACAACCCAGCACAATAATCCATTTTCCATTTCTGCATTACATGGTATAATTCTCCTCTATTTAACAAACATATCTACAAGGCTAGAATTTGCTGTTAAAATAATGGTGAGGCTAATGGCGCTCTCCGTTATTTATGCGTAAATGGTGCAGCAACTTCAGGCGAGGGGCAGATGCGCGGTTAAACGCGGATATCCAAAAGTTGCTCTCCAAGATGCGCCGCTCCACCGTTAGCTTCATGATAACGGCATCGCTGTCTGCCTCACTATTGAAATGCATTGAACGGCGTGAGGTTGCTGTATTTACACGGTAGATAGTAACTAAATTCGCCACAGAAAGTTAAGTCTTGTTATTTCAAGGTAAGTAATCTTTTAATTACTACCATTCACCCTTTCTGGCACTGAAAATTAACTGTTAAAGTGTGGAGTCTCATTCCTTCAGGTAGTAACTGTTTATGAAGATCTTAAAAATGTAAAATGTTAAATTTTCTTTTACTTTTCCTTTCTGTCTCTTTTCTCTCTCAATCCAATCTTTCTTTATTTCTCTTTCTGTACCTGATTTGACATTGAATTCACTCATTCTAATTTACTCTTCCTTCTCAGTCCTTGTGCTGTTTATTTTTAAATCTTTCAATCTGATTGATTAAGGAGAATACCCAGTTCACTCAGGTCCCAGATGCCAGTTTTCCCTCACTGTGCCGTTATCACCTCGCACTTTCAGCAACTTGCCATGCAAAAAAATTGAAAACCTAAATGTGCAAGGGCAAACCTAGCTGATGGCAGATGCCGTTAGATGCCCTGCATCTATTATTAAATCACCATAAATCAATGGACCTAATTGTACATTACAAGTGATAAAACAACATATCCTCTGGGTCACCGTGAGCACCACCAGTGGAGATCAGCTAGTTTTTTTAAAATACTACGTTGATGGTTATAAAAAGGATGTGATTTAAGGGAAAACTCAGGAAAGAAAATTATTATTTAAGGTATTATTTAAAGAGGTTTTAAAAAGCAAAACCCCATAAACAAAAAAATTGTCCTTTTTAGTTATTGAAGTTTTTCGTAAGCTTGTAATAACCATCTTATTCTGTAACCATTTCCATAAAAGATGGTTATCCTTTAAATGAAAATTGAACCTGCAGTTATTGAGATTCTGTTTGTGTGAAAAGTGACAAATAATAAGTGGGCTAAATTAAAGGCTCTCCTGATTCAGACATTTGGATGGATGTTTCCAGAATAATATGTTCCATCTCAGTAAAATTTGAAACTGCTCTTAGGAGAGAATTTTCTATGGGAGTTGGCATTTCTCAGTTCTGTAGTGTTTACTAAAGCACTCACAGGTCGAGTAATTAATAGTCTTGATGAGAAGTAGACACTATGAAGTGTATGGCATAGCTTGGGACCAAAATTAACACACAGCTTCGCAGGTATTAAATCTCACAGTGGAGTCTAGATTGAATCTTGGGATTGGACAAAATATTGAATATTTTTTTTAAAAGCACAATAAGATGTGAAATTTTATGTTTGTGTTGCCACATTCTGAAACAGTACACTGTTGAATTGAACAAAACATGTTTATAGAAATGTCATCATGAAAACTTGCAGGTCAGTTTTCATAACATGTTCAAACAGCACTAACATATGAACATACAAAATTGACAGGCAGGAAAAGACCAGCTGGTCCATCGAGCCTGCCCCACACCATGATGGCTGGAGCCTCATGACTAAATACTTCTCTCCCTCCCTCCCTCCCACTCACCCCTGCATCCATGTGATCTCCTGGGAGAGGAAAATAAAATATTAACAATAGTAATCTACTACCTACCCTCTAGCCAGGATAATGATGATGCCATCATATAATGAGAAGAGGATGTAAAAACAGTAAGATTTAGTAATGTGTGACTTTAATCAACCGAATATAAACAGGGAAATCTTTAATGGAAGGGAGACAACAGAATCAGAACTAGTGAATGTGGTACAGATAATTTTGATTGAATGTGTCGAGGTCCCCACAGAGGATGGCTCCCATCTAGACCTGTTCTTAGAAGTGATCAGGATAGTATGTGTATATATATGTGTGTGTGTATATATTTTTTTTTTTCAGGAAGGAAGTAGAGCCTCTGTGAGCTATTGATTAAATTTAAGATTATCTGGCTATCTAAACCAGTAAGGACCAGGACAAAAATATGATGTTAAAAATCCAAACATGAAAGCAATGAGAATGAACTGAAAGAAATTAACTGGAAAATGGAATACTCTTAAAACTATAATGTTGAGCATACAAGATTAGTATATCCCCAAGAAGAATAAATATAACTTAGGCAGTCTTCAAAATGGATCAATAGATAAATTAAAATGGACAAATAAAAACAAGCTATACAAACCTATAGCAGAGGAGGAGGTGGGGGTGAAATATGGTAGGAGTATTAAAATTTGCTGAAACAGGTTAAGAGGTTTATTAAGGTGCAAAGAGGAACCGAGAGATGAGCACAACTAAAGATGTTGAGCAGAATATTAAAAAGTTCTTTCAGTATCGAGCAGTATTTAGGTGTCAGCCTTTGCTCAGTGGTAGTATTCTTGCCTCTGAGTCAGAAGGTTGTGGGTTTAAACCTCATTCCAGCGATTTGAACACATAATCTAGACTGGTACTTCAGTGCAGTACAGAGGGAGTGCTGCACTATTGGGGAGGTGCAGTCTTTTAAATAAGATGTTAAACCGAGACCCCCATCTGCCCTCTTAGGTGGGTGTAAAAAAATCCATTGTCACTATTTGAAGAGCAGGGGAGTTCTTCCAGTGACTTGGCCAACATTTATCCCTCAATCAACACCTAAAGCAGATGATCTGGTAATTTAATTCATCGCTGTTTGTAGGACCTGGTTGTGTTGGTGTAGACCTCGCATCTCCTTGAATCTAACCTTTGAGTGCTGGTGTAAATATGCTAAATTCATGTTCCAAATTGGTCCTGGTACAAAGTAAACCTCCTTTACAGGTAGATTTAATTGAAAGACCAATTTGGAGACTGCGTTCTGCAAGCAGTTACCCAATTTGTGACCACATCCACTCATCCCAGGCGGTTCAAGGAAATCACCTTGAGTTCTGCTAATTATATCAGAACCGACTACAGTTATAATTGTTCCAAATCCTCCTCTACTATACTCACACTTTCACCATTATTTGTAAAAACTGACAGAAAATATTTAATAACGCCACCAAAAATTCATCCTTCACAACGCAAACTTGAGTGGTCTTATCTCTCTCCAGACAATGTCCATTTCGAACAAGGGAATACCCAGCCATCTCCCCCTGATCTTCAGTGGCACCACCAGCACTGATTTTCCTGGCATCAACATCTTGGAGGTCACCATTGACCAGAAGCTTAGTCATATGAATGCTGTGGCTACAAAAGCAGGGCAGAGGCTGGGTATTATGTGATAAGTGGTTCACCTCCTGACCCCTTAATGTCTCATCACAGTCCACAAGGCTCAAGTCAGGAGTGTAATGAAGGCTTATTTGCCTGGATGCATACAGGCACAACAACACTCAAGAATCTCAACATCATCAACAACAACTTGCATTTATATAGCTCCTTTAACGTAGTAAAACGTCCCAAGGTGCTTCACAGGAGCGTTATCAAACAAAATTTGACACCAAGCCACATAAGCAGATATTGGGAAGGTGACCAAAAGCTTGGTCAAAGAGGTAGGTTTTAAGGAGCGTCTTAAAATGTGGAGAGAAAGGTGAAGAGGTTTAGGGAGGGAATTCCAGAGCTTAGGGCCTAGGCAGTTGAAGGCATGGCTGCCAATGATGGAGTGATTTAAAATAGGGGAGGCACAAGAGGCAAGAACTGGAGGAGCGCAGAGATCCAGGACAGAACAATTCACTTCATCAATGTCTCTGCCACTGGACTCAATTTACACCCCCACCAGCTGGTGCACTGTGGCTGCAGTACATACTATCTATACAATTCACTGCAGCAGCTCGCGAAGGTTACTTTGGCAGTACCTCCCTCCCCTGAGACTTCTACTACGGACTAGGACAAAAGCAAAAATGTCATCACCTCCAAATTCCCTTCCAAGTAACACATCAATCTTACTTGGGTATATAGCGCTGTTCCTTCATTATTGCTGGGTCATTATCCTGGAATTCTCTACTTAACATCATTATGGGAGCACCATCGCTACAAGGTCTACAGTGGTTGAAGGAGAAGGCTCACCACCACCTTCTCAGGGCAACTAGGGATGGGCAATAAATGCGGCCTTGCCAGCATTGACCACATCCCAATAACAAGTAAAACCTCAATCCTGAGTGGGCTTATCCTCCAACTATTTTCTTACTCTTCATGTGCTTATAAAAGTCCTTACTATTTCCATTTATTTTATCTAATAAGCCATCTAATCTCACTTTTCACCTTCCCACTACACCCGTCCTAGGACCATGCCTATTGAAGCCAGCTTCTTAAAAAGGCAGATGGTAGGTTTTATCGATTTGATACAGACTTGGGTATAGGGAACGTTATTTCGAAGCACACGCAAGTGGTTTGGCAAATATCGATATGGGCTGTGAAAGACTACTGGAAGACACAGACAGATCAGTGGAATGGGCAGATAGGTGGCAGATGCATTTTAATGTGGATAAGTGTGAGATAATACAGTTTGGAAGGAAAAGTAATGAATGAGAGTATAAACTCAATGGAAAGACACTGAATGGTGTGGATGAACAGGGACATTTATGAGTTCAAATGCGCAACTTCCTGAAAGTGCCAGTGTCGGTACATAAAGCCATTAAATAAAGGCCAACAGCATTTTGGTTTATATAAATAGGGGCATGGAGTATGAGTAAAGAAGTAATAAATGTGTTAGGCCATAGTTAGAGTATTGTGTGCAGTTTTAGGTGCCCCATTATAGAAAGAGCATTAAATTCATCGAGAGTGTACAGAACAGATTCACCAGGATGAGAAACTATAATTATGCGGAGAAACTTGAGATACTAGGACTACCTCTGCCAGAGCAGAGAAGATTAAGAAGAGCTTTATTGGAGGTTTTTAAAGTTCTGAATTGGTTTGATAGTTAAATCTTTCCTCAGGTTGGGCAGTCAATGATGAGAGATCAACGATTTATAATTGTCACTAAGAGTGTGAGGAAAGAGGTCGCTTTTCCCCACAGAGGAGCAGGGACTGCTTTGCCACAGACAGTAGTTGAGACAGAGACCATTGCATCTTTTAAGGAAAAAATTGTATGAATATTTGAAGCAGAGAACTATACAGATCTATGGGAAGAGTGTGGGACAGTGGGATTCATTTTGGATTGCTCTACCAAAGAGCCGGCATAGACGATGGGCTGAATGGCCATCTTCTCTGCTGTGCTCTTCTATGGATCTAAAAGGGTGATGGTTGTGCACAGTGTTTGAAATGATATCTCACCTTCCCCATGGATGTAAAAGTTCCCAAATTGGGTTTGTACTACATTTAATGTACCTCACAAGAAATGTGTGCAAAAATGAGGCATTTTGCTCCTGCAACCAGCACATTTCTTCCTTGTTGAAGTTGGGTAACTGCATTCACTGACTTGGTTAGTGACCTTCCTTCATGCAGCTGGCACCTGTCGTTTAACTGGAGGGTGGCCTTCAGTCCCACAGAGCCACCTCCAGCAGTAGGAACTCCAGCTCTTCAGTATTAAAAAGAGCAGCATTGCTCACGTCTCCTTTGTTCCACAGTGAACATTTAGTCCACTATTTTTCTCACCTTCACAAATTCCACTTTTGTGTTGAGCTGCAACCCTTTAAGAGTCCGATATTTGTGTTCTCCACCTACTTGTGCTGCAGGCCAAGCTCTCTTGGGATGCTTTTCTTGTATCTGTATCCTAGCCAAATTAAGGGGTGGGCTTTCAGTTGGAAAATTGAGTGCACCCTGTGCTCTGGATGCAGGTATGCCTGTGCATTAGGCCAGCACAACCCTGTTTTTGCCCGTCTCTCATAATTGGAGCTTAAGTCTTGATGTTTTTAACCAAGCTTTTATCTACCAGTACACAATTATTAGGTGACTATTTTTTCTCTGGCTAAATGTAAATACTTATGAGGGATATCTGGTAAAATAAACTTAAGTATTTACACCAGAACTATAGTTTATCTGTAGAACTGTGTGACAATTGAAGAGCTAAAAGTGAGGCTATTTTTAATCTTTGTTTTCACACTTTCTTCCCTCTTTAGGTCCCCACTTATGCTCCCCAACTGCTACACACATTTCTCTGGCCAACAAACGATCTGCTAATGTGACTTTAGTGACTTCTTGGAAACACGCAGGAGTTACTTGGCGACTTTCCCCTCCAAGTCTGACTGAGATACCATGTGGGACCCTGTGCCCCAGCAGCTCAGTAGCTAAATGCACCATGTGGTGTGGTACAGAGCCATTTTTATATTAGATGGCCCCAGGTTTGTTCATTAGTCAGTGATGAATCAGCTGGTCTCAGTCAGATTGCAGTGGGGCATTACACGTGGCCTCAATAGGCTTCGTTATCTTGCAAGTTGAATATTCTTGATAGTTTTTCATTTAATTGACTTGAAAATAATTAACTTTTAATTTAACCTATAATTTGAGCTTATCTTACTGTGTATATGGAATTAATATGCTAATGATGCTCTTTTTCTGCACTGCTCTTGCCACTATTTCCCCATAGGAGAATGAATGGCAGCATTGTTGAATAAGGTTACTGGCTTCACTGGACAGAAAGATTTTATGGCTCATCTAGTTAGGAAGATTTTTAAGGTGCATTTGGCTGTGTTTGGTTACAGGTTGATTTGATCAGGGATGCAATTCTTTTATTCCTTATTTTGAAATCATTTTTAAAATCGTAATGTGCTGGTGTCATGCCGTGACTATAGGACTAAAAACATGATGCCTAAAGTGGCATCTGGAAAAAATGAATTCTAAAACATAAATGTAACTGTTGGGAGAAATAAGACTATTTTAGTTCAATATGGATACTTTCTAATCACTGTAAAAATCAAAAGATCTAATCTATATCTAATTAGTAGCTACAATTATGCCCACCACAGACTAAAGTCCTGTGTAAGACTTAAGTTGTACTCCATATACCAAACTGAGACCGTTTTGTGTTTGAGTGGACAGCTGTCATGTTGACCAGAGTCAGATTGCTTAGATTTTTCAGCAATTCAGCTAGTTGTAGGTCCAAGGATAAGGACACAAGATGTTGACCCATACACGTTCATATACACATTATACCAATTGCAATCATCTAAAGTAAATATTTAGGAAGAAAGTTTTGCTGAACATATTATTGGGCTTTAGAAACAAAATAAAGCATTTTCAATATACATTGTTGCTGAACTCCAATATTGGGTGTTCGTCTGACATTCTGACATTCTCCAGGTCTGGAGCTTCCGCTAGGGGTGCAATCGGCGAAATGCGCGTAGAATGTGCTGAACAGCACCGATTTTGTCAAGGTGAAGTTTCCGTGCAAACTCTTCAGCATAAGCCTGAATGTAAAATCTCCTGTGAATCAGCGCAATCAAGCCGTGTAATCGATCGTAATCATACGAACAATGACAGACAGGAAAAGACCCTCTGGTCCATCCAGTCTGTCCCAAAGAATTGTAATACCTTGTGTATCACAATATATACTCCCCCACCCCACCAGAAACCATGTGATCTCCTGGGAGAGGCGAAAAACCAGATGAAAACCCAGGCAAAATTGGGGGAAAAAAATCTGGGAAATTCCTCTGACCCCTTTGGCGATCAAAACTAGTCTAGGAGATTACTCTGGCCCTGATAATTCTATGCATTATCTACCTTTTGTAAGAGATGATCTCCACCCCAGCCAGAAACAGGTTCCAGCTCTCACTTGAAGGAATTCAGCGAATCGGTGTCCACCGCACGAGCCGGCAGCCTGTTCCAGAGGTTCACTATTCTCTGGGAAAAGAACCATCTCCTGACATCTAACCTAGACCTGGCCTTATGCCACTTATAATTGTGATCCCTGGTCCTTCCAAACCTATCTAATTGGAACAAGGTATCAACTCGAACACAATCTATTCCCTTGATCATCTCATAAACCTCGATCAGATCACCCCTAAGTCTACACTGCTTTAAATGTAGAGTCCCAGCGCTTTTAGCTTATCTTGATAACTAAGATGCTTTAAACTGGGAATTAGTCTCGTGGCCCTCCTCTCCACCCTTTCCAAAGCCTCAATATCACCCACCATGTGAGACCACCAAAACTGGACACAGTATTCCAACTGAGGCCTGACCAAAGTCTTGTACAAGGACAAAATAGTACGTTTTGCCTTATGGTCAATTGTCCTCTAAATGCACCCCAACACCCTATTCGCTGTAGCTGTCGCTTCACGACATTGCTGATGAACCTTTAGAGATCTATGCACTAGAATGCCCAGATCTCTTTCTTTCTCCACCTTCTTTAATGCTTTTCCCTGAAGGGTGTATATATGTTGATCATTCGCCCTGCTCACATGCATAACACAGCAATTTTCCAAATTAAACATCATTTGCCAGTCACAAGCCCAATTCCCCAACACATCAAGATCTGCCTGAAGCAGTTGAACATCATCTACAGCCCTAACACTCGCACCAATCTTGGTATCATCTGCAAATTTGCAGATCGTACCCCCAACACTTAATCTAGATCATTAATAAAAATAGTAAAGAGCAACGGTCCCAACACTGATCCCTGCAGGACACCACTGGTGACAGGTATCCAAACAGATGCCAATCCATCTATAACTACTTTCTGCCTACATCCTTCCAGCCAGTTATCAATCCAGCTCAATATATTACCACTAATACCAAAGGCTTCAATTTTGTAGAGAAGCCTCTTGTGCGGTACCTTGTCAAAAGCTTTTTGGAAGTCTAAGTAGACAATGTCGACAGGGCATCCCTCAACCACCATCTTAGTGACGTCTTCAAAAAAAAAATCAAATTTGTAATACATAACCTTTTTTTGAAGCCATATTGGTTGTCCTTAATATGTCCCTCTCTATCCCAGTAATTATATATTGCAACCCTAATTATTCCCTCAAGCATCTTCCCTATTACTGATGTCAAACTAATGGGCCTATAGTTATCCGGGTCTGTCTTGTCTCCTTTTCTAAAGAGCGGGTCTATGTTAGCCTCCTTCCAGTCTATGGGAACTGTCTCAGAGTGCAGTGAGCTATTAAAAATATGGGCAAGGGGCTCGCATGGCCATGTCCCATTTCCCTGAGGACTCTTGGGTAGATATCATCTGGCCTAGCTGCTCAAATATTTTCAGGTTCTTAATTCTATCTAAAACAATATGTTCATCTGTTAATATTACTAGTTTTATTATTAATATTATCATTAAATTCCATCAGTCGAACAGTGTCTTAAAAGAGTGAAGACCGATGCAAAGTACTCATTTAATCTTTCTGCCATACCCCGTGAGTCCTTCATAACCTATCCTTGAGTATTCTCCAGTGAATCGAGTGTGACTGGAACAGGGCTTTCTCCAGCATTACAAAGAGGATGGGATTGCCAGGAAATGAGCCATTCTTCAACTGATTTATTTAATGCTCTTACTTTTTAATTGGCTTCAATTGACTGCTTTGATCTGCCCTTGGTACATAAGACCTGTGACCAGCAGTCAATTAAAGCCACACAGGTGTGTCCTGCTCTACTGTGATTGACTGAATTTACACTAATTTAAACTGAGTTAAAGTAATTGCAGCGACATCAGGAGAAACAGCGCCCGGTGAGGGGGAGGGCAGGCAGGTCGGTGGACATCCTCGTGGGCCTGCTACTGGGCCTGTCCAAGGTGGCTATCCACAGGTCCAGGTTAGATGCGGCCTGTGGGGGCAGTCGCTCCGAGTGTCTGCCTCTCTTCCGCGGCATTCTCCGCGCCCGGGTGGCCCTGGAGAGGGAGCACGCGGTGACTGCCGGTACACTTGAGGCTTTCCGCAACTGGTGGGCACAACAGGAACTGGAGTGCATCCTGGATTATCAAATAAATGTCAAATAAAATTATTATTTGACATTTATTTTGGGTTTATTGGTTTTCTGCACATGAACACACCCTAACCTCCCCTTATAAAAGGGGGGCCTAAAACACACACAGAAAAAAAAGTGAACCCAAAAAAAAAGAAAAAAAAAAGCAGGAGAAACAGACCTGGGTCAGACTTCAATTGACTGCTGGTCACTGCAGGTACAGGTGATTAACACTGGATTCATGTGACCATGGGTGTCTGTGAGCCCAAGGATCTGGATACAATGTGTTGAACAACCCTGAACGGGTGCAATTGGCAGACACTCGCCATTCCAACCTCGGGGCAGGGTCTCTTTCGGGCAAATGGACTTTTGAACTAGCGTAAAAGATCATGGATGCTCCAACACAAAGTGGTGATGGGCGCAACTCACATTTAAAATTCCGCCATCTTTAGCGCTATTTTGTTCGATTCCACCCAGATTATGCTGATATCTGGGTAGAAATCATGCGGGAACTCCACGCCCCAAGCTATGAGAAACCGTGTTATTATTACTGCCTATAAACTGAAAAATGTGGTTGAAACCCACAATTCCCCAGGGTTTCGCTCCTCCTAGTTTAATGTGCTATGGAGTCAGATCGCTGATCTAACTCAAGTTGTATTGCCACCAATAACGGTTATTGGTGAGTGCATGAGAAATTGCTATTACAATTCAGACCACTTCTCAATACTCTTTGTGTGCTTTTCACAAAAGTCAGCTTTCATAGGCAAGTTTGTGTTCTTATGAACTTAAAATGGAAAGAATGTTAATTTATTTCACAACCTTTCACATCCTCGGGACATCCCAAAGCACTCCACAGCCAATGAAGTACTTATTGAAGTGTATTCACTATTGTAGTGTGGGCAAGCAAAGCAGCCAGTATGTGCATAGCAAAGTCTCAAACAGCAATGAGATAGATAATCAGTAATCTGTTTTATTGGTTGAGGGATTAACGTTGACCAGGACACAGGGAGAAATTCCCTGCTGTTCCTTGAATAGAGTCATTGGATCTTTTACATCCAACTGAACAGGCTTTGCTGAGCCTTGGCTTAGAACCTCACCCAAAAGACAGCACCTCCTACACTGCAGAACTGCTTCAGTATTGGCATACTGAAGTGTCAGCCTAGATTATGTGGTCAAGTCTCTGGAGTGGTGCATGAATCTATGGCCTTCTGATTCAGAGACCAAAGTGTTACCACTGAGCCAGATTGATACTTAAAATATGTATGCACAAAATATCTTGGATAGAGGACCAAAGGGTGAACCATAAACCCCTATGCCATTTAAGTATGTGTCAGAAATACTTTGGGATGTCACCGTATACTCTGGATTTCTCTGAATTGGTAGAAAAGCATCACCTGAAAGACTAGAAAAGGGAATAGTGCCAGAGAACTGGTGGACAGCTAATGTTATTCCCATATTTAAAAAGGGAGGTAAAAGAAGTCCAGGGAACTATAGATCCATTAGCTTAATGTCGTACGGTAGGGCTGATTAGGAACCATAAAGGCAATCTACTCATGGAGGCAGAGGGGATGGCTGAGGTACTAAATGAGTACTTTGCATCTGTCTTTACCAAGGAAGAAGATGCTGCCAGAGTCCAATAAAAGAAGATACAGTTGAGATACTGAATGGGCTAAAAATTGATGAAGAGGTACTAGAAAATCTAGTTCTACTTAAAGTAGATAAGTCACCCGGTCTGAATGGGATGCATCTTAGGTTGCTGAGGAAAGTAAGGGTGGAAATTGCAGAGATACTGGCCATAATCTTCCAAACATCCAGAGATTTGGGGGTGGTGCCAGAGGACTGGAGAATTGCAAATGTTACACACTTGTTCAAAAAAGGGTGTAAGGATAAACCCAGCAACAACAGGCCAGTCAATTTAACCTCTGTGGTGGGGAAACTTTTAGAAACGATAATACGGGACAAGTGTGGATTGAATAGGGAAAGCCAGCATGGATTTGTTAAAGGCAAATCGTGTTGAACTAACCTGATAGAGTTTTTTGATGAGGTAACAGAGAGGGTAGATGAGGGCAATGCAGTTGATGTTGTGTATATGGACTTTCAAAAGGCGTATGATAAAGTGCCGCATGATAGGCTTATCATCAAGATTGCGGCCCATGGAATAAAGGAGGTCGTAGCAACATGGATACAGAATTGGCTACGGACAGGAAACAGAGAGTCGTGGTGAACGGTTGTTTTTTGGACTGGAGGGAGGTGTACAGTGGTGTTCCCCAGGGGTCAGTGCTGGAACCACTGCTTTTCTTGTCATATTGTTAATGACTTGGGTGTACAGGGCACAATTTCCAAATTTGCAGATGACACAAAACTTGGAAGCATAGTGAACAGTGAGGAGGATAGTGATAGACTTCAAGAGAATATAGACAGGCTGGTGTCATGGGTGGACACGTGGCAGATGAAATTTAACGTAGAAAAATGCAAAGTTATACATTTCGGAAGGAAGAATGAGGAGCGGCAATATAAACTAGAGGGCACAACTCTAAAAGTGGTACAGGAGCGGAGAGATCTGGGGGTATATGTGCACAAATCGCTGAAGGTGGCAGGGCAGCTTGAGAAAGCGGTTAAAAAAGCATACGGGATCCTGGGCTTTATAAATAGAAGCATAGAGTACAAAAGTATGGAAGTCATGATGAACCTTTATAAAACACTGGTTTGGCCACAACTGGATTATTGTGTCCAATTCTGGGCACTGTGCTTGAGGAAAGATGTGAAGGCCTTAGAGAGGGTGCAGAAGAGATTTACTAGAATTATTCCAGGGATGAGGGACTTTAGTTACATGGATAGACTGGAGAAGCTGGGGTTGTTCTCCTTGGAACAGAGAAGGTTGCGAGGAGATTTGATAGAGGTATTCAAAATTATGAAGGGTCTAAACAGTGTAGATGGAGAGAAACTGTTCCCATTGGCGGAAGTGTCAAGAACCAGAGAACATAGATTTAAGGTGATTGGCAAAAGAACCAAAGATGACATGAAGAAAAACTTTTTTCACAGCGAGTGGTTAGGATCTGGAATGCACTGCCCAAGGGGGTGATGGAGGCAGATTCAATCATGGCCTTCAAAAGGGAACTGGATAAGTACTTGAAAGGAAAAAATTTGCAGGGCTATAGGGATAGGGAGTGGGACTAGCTGGATTGCTCTTGCATAGAGCCGGCACGGACTCGATTGGCCAAATGGCCTCCTTCCGTGCTGTAATCTTTCTATGATTCTATGTCAGTGGTAGGAAAGATAATGGAATCTCTATTCAAAGATGTAATAGAAAAACATCTAGAAAATGAAAATATAATAGAGTAGACAACACGGATTTCAGAAGGGAAAGTCATACCTGACCAACCTTATTGAATTCTTTGAAGAATTAACAGAAAGAGTAGACAAGGGTAATGTAGAAGATGTAATATATTTGGATTTTCAAAAAGCCTTCGATAAGGTACCGCATTGTAGACTCATGACTACAGTCAAAGCACATGGAGTCAGGAGACACAGCAGAATGGATAGCAAGTTGGCTACAAAACAGAAAACAGAAAGTAGGGGTTAATGGTAGCTACTCAGACTGGCAAGAGGTGGGAAGTGGTGTTCCACAAGATTGGTGCTGGAATCACTTGTTCACAATTTACATTAATGATTTGAATTTGGGAATCAGAAGTACAATTTCAAAATATGCAGACAACACGAAATTGGGGGGTGTAGTTAATACAAAGGAGGAGTGTGTCAAAATGCAAGAGGACATTCATAAACTTGCAGAATGGGCATGTAATTGGCAAATGAATTCCAATATAGATAAGTGTGAGGTGGTGTATTTTGGTAGGAAGAATAAGGAGGCCACATACTGCTTGGAAAATAAGAGTCTAAACGGGATAGAGGAGCAAAGGGATCTAGGGGTACAGATACGCATCATTTAAAGTAGTGACACAGGTTAATAAGGCCATAAAAAAGACAAACCAAGCACTAGGGTTCATTTCTACAGGGATAGAATTGAAAAGCAGGGAAGTTATGTTAAACTTGTATAGAATCTTGGTTAGATCACACGGAGTACCGTGCACAGTTCTGATCTCCATACTATGGAAGCATATAGTACGGAGGCATTGGAGAGGGTGCAAAAAAGATTCACTGGATGATACCAGAACTGAGAGGATATACTTATCAGGAAAGGCCGAATAGGCTGGGGCTCTTTTCTCTAGAAAATTGGGGCTAAGGGGTGACCTGATAGAGGTCTAAGATAACGAAAGGGTTTAATGGGGTAGACGTGGAGAAAATGTTTCCACTTGTGGGGGAGTCCAAAACCAGAGGTCATAAATATAAAATAGTCGCTAATAAATCCAGTAGGGAATTCAGGAGAAACTTCTTTACCCAAAGAGTGGTAACAATGTGGAATGTGCTACTACAAGGAGTAGTTGAGGCAAATAGCATGGATGCATTTAAGGGGAAGCTAGATAAGCACATGAAGGAGAAAGGAATAGAAGGTATGCTGATAGGGTTAGATGAAATAGAGAGGGAGAAGGCTCATGTGGAGCATAAACGCGAGCATAGACCATTTTGGGCTGAATGGCCTGCTTCTGTGCTGTAGTTTCGATGTAACTATATAGTTCAGGCTAAAATAATTTGAATTTATTGTACAAATTAAAATTACACAGAAGCAAGAATAAATCGACAGCAGATGAGAACATCATAATGTACTTAAATTTCATGCTTACAATAATCTATTTTGGAATCCAACATAATTAATTGTTTTAAGATTCTTGGAATCCTTTTATCAGAATTCTTTAACTGACATACGTCAGCTCTAAGCACCTTGCTGTTATCTCTTCAGTCTAGTTAAATCACGTGAAATTTGGAACTGGCTGAAGGCTGCGGAACATACATGTCAGGAGGTCTCGGAGCGTGGTACTGTCAATCAAACTGGACTTTGAAGAGATAACAGCTGCCTCTCGTACCTGATTGCAAGCAGATTTCTAAACCTCCCAGACAGTGCAAACTTGTTAGACCCTTCTTTCCCTCGTCCAAAGTGGAGCAGCCATTGTAGACCATGCATCTGACTTACAGTGGTAAGTTCACATGCATTGTCTGAGGAAACAAATCAAATTGTTTTGTCCAGACAGTGGATTTTCTGCACAGAATTAATATAACAGAAGTGAGTCAGCCCTCTTTGGAGCTGACACCTATACTCTAGGCTCCCTCACTTCCCTTACAGACAAAGACAAAAGAATTTGCTTCAGAGGACTACTAACAGAAGCCCAGTTTTAAATTTACTACACTACTTAACCTAGGTACAAATTCATATTAAAAAAAAGATGAAAAAGTAGAATTTCTTATAAATTGAAACAGGACTGATATTAGATTGTCACAGCTACTTTACAATAATGGAAAGTTGGCAGTACAACCTATGTGTATATGTCTGGAAAAAAACCAATTTATCAATAGAATTGAAAGGCAAACCTGCAGATTTATTTTTATTTCACAATATTCAACCCACTGCCCAATGAATTCCATTATTGTCAATGTAACATGGTAGGATTTTTTTTTAAGAGTATTAATCCAATATTATCTTGGACATTCTGCATGTTTATATGCTGAAAATGTCAGGCATAATTTATGTCTGATATAACATATCACAAATGAATTAACGTGTTAGAGGACTTCAAGTATATTTTTAACTAAATCTTTAAACATTGGTCTTAAACATATACAATCTGCCTAAAAGCTGTGATCATATGATCATTAAAACAGCAATGTTAATAGGCCATCTTTTTTATAGTTTAAGCTAATTACATACATAAAATAACTTCCACAAAGAACTTTGTGAATTTAGGGTTTTTAAATTAAATTAGCAAGCAAAAGGTGCCAAGCCTTAACTTGTTTAGTGTAAACAATTTTACAACACCAAGTTATAGTCCAGCAATTTTATTTTAAATTCACAAGCTTTCGGAGATTTTCTCCTTCCTCAGGCAAACGTTTGCCTGAGGAAGGAGAAAATCTCCGAAAGCTTGTGAATTTAAAATAAAATTGCTGGACTATAACTTGGTGTTGTAAAATTGTTTACAATTGTCAACCCCAGTCCATCACCGGCATCTCCACATCTTGTTTAGTGTAATTAGAGTATCAGAGAAAGCTTAGCCTTCCTTTTAACTAGTTTGTGGCCAGAGCTGTTTGTTTCACATCTTTTTGACCATTGATGAGAAAGAATTGTTAAATTTTAACTAATTTCCTGCCTTAAAGAAGTATTTTGCCAAAATGCTGTAGTGTTATAAATAATGCACTGATCAAGTTTTCCTCTCTCTGCACATCAACAGTAAAGTATCCTAATGATGAAATTAAAACATTGCTGGTGAATGTATAGTAACATTATTTAAGCAAACAATTTGTAGCACAGCACTTTGAATTCTTAAAAAGATCTAAGAGAAAACATTGATGGAGTGTTAGTTAATCTGTGCAACTTAAAATAGTTATTGGTGAGTACAGGAGCAGCCTTAATGTACAGTGTCCATACCAGATAGATCATGATACAAAGATCAGAAGCCGAAATCCAGAAAGTTACTTTCCATTAGAATTATCGACCACTGGATATGCTCTGTATACAATCTTTAAAACAACTTTGGGATCTCTGAGGCTTCTTGTCGGTGACATTCGTAGTCTGTATATGTGTAACGTTTTCTCACTTGTATTGGCTACTCCAGTTATAATGCTTTGAAGGGCAATTAGACTTTATATGAAAATACAGTCAACTTCCAGTAATGCCAGTAAGTGACTGATGCTGGAAATATTGAAGCAGGCTGGTGTGTAATTTTTTTCCCCCTATATTTTTGTACAAGTCGATGTTTTGGGTATGTGCTTGACGTGCAACTAAATACTTAGGATTTGCCCCATGCTGACAACTCTGGATGTGGGATCATTATGAAATACTTCAAGTGTTCAGTCTTAACTGATGAACATCTGGTGGGTATTGTTTATCTGGATTTTATGTTACAATCCACAGAAGTTAAGTTAGGAAGTTAAATGTCCACACCATTATGAAATTGGTTTGTATGAACCAGTTCTAATAATGCCTTTTAATAATAATCCTGGTTTCCTGAACTATTATTATCAAGCTTACTGTTATGCTGTATAAGATTGTGGAACACAGTAGCACCAACATTTTTCTTGGTTTTGCAGGGCTCATACCTGTTTCAACCGGCTAGATCTCCCTCCGTACCCATCCTTTTCTATGCTGTATGAGAAGATGTTGACTGCTGTGGAAGAGACAAGCACTTTTGGATTGGAGTAATA
Source organism: Heptranchias perlo (assembly GCF_035084215.1). Lineage (NCBI taxonomy): Eukaryota > Metazoa > Chordata > Chondrichthyes > Hexanchiformes > Hexanchidae > Heptranchias > Heptranchias perlo. The sequence continues at coordinate 67,274,552 of NC_090331.1, read as the reverse complement.
AGATGTGCTAAGATGTAAGCATATTTCTTCTACTGGATCTTTTCTCATGGATCTCCTGGAAGTGGAGGGTGTGATGGCAGCAGCAAATTCACTTTGGTGAACTCCTTGCAGAATTTGGATTAACAAAGAATTGGTCTTCATAGACTTCCAGGACCTACTGGTGAGAAGATAAGCAAGATACTGAGTGCAGACAATCACTGTACACATTCTAGTGAATTATTGTGTGTCTGGTATGAGAAATGAAGGGAAGAAACCGAAAACCTTGCACAGTGGTCACCTCATACACAGTATTTGGCTACTTCTGTCGAGTATAAAAAGACTAAATATGCTTTTGTAAAAAAAAGCAGTTCTGAAATTACCAAGGCTTGCACAGAGTTAGGTCAATGTTGCTTCGGAATGACTGTGAAATACTATGAAAATGGATGATTTTTTTTCATGGGGTTTACTTCAAAACCTGAAGAGTTAGGTTTATGTTTTTTTAAAAAAAAACTCAGTGGTATACCTATAGCTTCTAAAGCTCCAAGCAGAAAACAGATGTACTTGTTAATGAAATAATGGTCTTTATATACCTGTTATTGCATGGTATACAATCACAGAGTATGGAAATGTCTAGAATTACAGCTCCATTGTCATTATGGCACATTGAAAATGTCAACTGTTGTGCAATTCAGTTTTATTTAATCTTTTTGATAGATTCTGTACAAGTCCTATATAATCTTTAAATTATCCAAACCTTGTTGGATTTGAGGGAGATGTCTGGCAGTTCACTCTTTGTGCTTGATTCAGTCAAATTTGTTTAGGTTATCCGTTCCAGGGCATCAAAAAGATTGATGCTTTTTTGTTATTTTATACAAACAAAAAGTTTTCAAAAAACAGGAAAAACACTTTTTAAAAAATTGCGCTGAATATACCAAAGTAAAAAGGGATAAAATTGCACCGTTCACAAAGTAGGTACGATGGTATAATCATACGCAGAATTATAGAACCCATTTTTCAGATCTCTTCCTATAATATTATGCCTTGAGTAATAGGATTGCAGACACAAAATATGTCTTAGGTTGTTTAAAAAATAATACCTCCCTCTCGAACAAGGTAGAATAAATAGCTTTGCAGCAGTAGATCAGACATATTTGTTCTATGCAAACTTAAATCTGGTTAACTTAACATTTTCCTTGATAAAGAAATGGAGTTCAAATTACTTTAAAACAGAGTATTTTCACAGTATTTGAGCGAGCAGTTGATGACTTTTTTAACCAAGGAAATTTAATTTTACATATTGAATGGTACGCTATTAAAAATGGCAATGAATTTACATGAAAAAACAGGGGCTATCAGTGAAAATACAGTTTACTGATGTAAAAATACTCTGTTTTCTAGTATTTATTGTCCATGTAAAATTGCAGCAGTTTCTGTTCTTTTATATTACTAACATTTGAAAACAGAACATACTCAGTTAACGTGTGCTACTTCAGATCAACAGTGCTCCAGTGAATTCAAAAACGAAATGAACGCACACTCTTTGGTTAATCTTCTACAACTCAAAGTCTACACTTTAAGCATTGCAATGATCTGAAGAAAAATGGATTCTTGTCTAAAAGATTAAAATTTGTTTTTAATTTATATAGTTTTAACCACTGTGTGATTGCAAACTTGGTTGGGTCTATACCCTAGCCCTTCTGGGTACAAAGTTTGAACTCCTGTATCTCTATCACTCAATCATACCATTGCACATATTGATACAATGGACCATGTGAACAATAGTAATCAAACCAGTTCAGATTTTTGATTTGAATGTTATATCATTTTTTTAGAATTTCTTGCCAATATTCAGAACTCATAGTAACACTTTTTTTCTTATCCACTGATGTACGAGCTGTCCATTGATTCATTGTTATATAGGATGGGGTTGGTGCTGACATATCCATACACATGACTGAATAATGTAAAAGGCATTGCATGGATGTTAATTTTCTTTACATGAAAAGAGAACATTTAGTTCTGATCACGGCATAAACACTGACATTTCTGGTACTCTTCCCCCATTTAATTTGCTGTTTTTAAAAATTCAGTTTTTGACACTGAAGTTCATATTGTAATTGAGTATAGAACACAAATGGCACAAGCCAATGGAAATGTATCATAGCCATACTTGCAAGTTATTCTGCTTCATGTCACAATTTGAATCAGTCTATTGGGATTATGCAGAAATTTGTACACGATTGCTATTAACTATGCTGAAAATACTTAAGAATACTGTTACGTTTTTGTCAACTATGATTTAATGGAAAGAAAATGTTTTTAATGTACCAAAATATGAATTACTTTGTTTTATTTTCATAATAATGTATATATTTTATTTAAAACCATGCTGCATCATTTAAAAATCATTAATTGGAAATAAAGATTCATAGAAACAGCAGTAAATATGAAATTAAGATTTTGTTTATTGCAAAACAGAATTTTTACATTAAATTTCAACTTCTAACAACTACTTTGTTCAGGTTGTATACGGGATTACTCTTTGGTAAGTTTGTCTATGTTTGGATAAAATTTATAGAATTTGGTGTTATTGCCTGTTCTGATAATTCACTGCAGTAAAAATGAAGAGCAAATTTATACATGCATATAGTGCATTGACTCACTAACTCCACATTCTTAAGAGCTGCTTAAAAACGATCAACAATGACTTCAGAAAAACTACAACCACTATACTCATTTGTGAAGGAAGACCTTCATAACTTGCTTTTGCCCAAAGCACCAGTGAGTTATCTGGGCTGATACCTGCAGTCATTATAAAAACAGATCTTGAACTCTCCCTCCATCTTCCCCGCCCCACCCCCTCCACACACTGAGCAAATGTTTATAGAGTATATTTATTAGTTTATATGGATCAAAACCCAGAAAGTTTTGAGATTTCTTTTATTACCCTTTTTAACTCTTGATATTCTTGGCTTCTGTGTTTCAACTGCTCTCATTTGTGAGCCTTAAGTGTCTGCGTCCTAGTGACTTTGCTTGCCCTGATATCTAAGTAACTTTAATGGCGTTTTTGGGATAACAAAGAGATTTATAGATTACTCTAGGAACTGATACTTGTGGATCAGCCCCTTGTTATACACCCTGCCTGATTTTCCTTCCCATTGATTTTAGTGGAAAGGAAAATTGGGCAGGGTGTATAACCTGCGCCTAAAGTGCAAATTACACTCTAGATGCTGTTTTAGGCCTTAACTGCCAAACAAACAATAATAAAACAACCAAATAGCAGCAGTATTCGAACATATATTTACATTAATTAAGTTTAGCTAGGTTATCATTGTAGTGGAAAATGATATGGATCACATTTTCTGTGCTAAGCTTTATCCATTTCTTTAACTAGATCTTATTTAAAAAGTGAGTCAGCATTCACTTGGTGTTCACATTTATAATGGGTTATGCTTGTGTAAACTTGCCATTCTGCACAATCTGACCACTTCGTTCCCACAAATTGCTCAAAATATTTTCTGAAAATATTTTAATCTACTATTTTTTTCTCAGTAACTGAAATTTCTAATATCTAAAATTAGGGGTATCTTTCTTTTAAACTGACAGATGGTATGTTAACAAGAAAAGTGATAAAGTTCTGATTACACACCTATTATAGCTTTTGTATTTTGTTCTATAAACTTTAGAAAGTGTATTCACCTGAGGGGCGAGAGGGAGTCAGAATATTTCTTCATTTAATGTTAGTTCAGTTTTTTTTTTAAAAAACAGTTGAATGTTGAAGCCAAATAATTATCTTACCCATGTTTTGCTGACCTTTAGAAAAGACAATACTATTCACTTACACCTGCAAAACAGCGATTCTAACACCTGTGAACATCATCATGGAACTTCAGCCCAAAAACACTAACTGTCCCATATTGCTGTGTAATAAAAACATAGTTTGATTTACTGAATCACTGAAAATCAGTAGCGCTAATAATGTATGTTACATGGCATATTTTGACTCTCCCTCTAACCTCCTCAGGTGAATACACTTTCTAAAGTTTATAGAACAAAATACAAAAGCTATAACAGGTGTGTACTTTAAACTAATTTGGCAGGAAGATGAGCACCAGGATGAAACGTTAGAGAGGAGTAATGATGTGAACAGAGGATTCGGAGAGGAAAATAGCACTAGAGTAAAGAATAGTTCAGAAATAGGAGGGATCAGACAGGGGGCAAATGTGAGGCAGTCTGAGATGGGTTTGGAGTGCATATGCGTAAATGCACGTAGCATGATTTAAAACAAAAGGTTGGTGAGCTGCAGGCTCAAGTCACCACATGGGTCTATGATATAGTGGCAAGAACAGAGACCTGGCTCAAAGAAGGGGAGGAATGGGAACTTAATATTCTTGGCTACAGGTATTCAGGAAAGATAGGGAAGGAAAGAAAGGAGGGGGTGGCAGTATTGATCAAAGGAACTATTATAGCACTGGAAAGGGATGATGTCGTTGAGGGGTCAAAGACAGAATCTATTTGGTTAGAATTAAGGAACAATAGAGGAGCTAGTACACTACTGGGTGTATACTATTGGCCAACAAATAGTGGGAAGGAGATAGAAGAACAAATTTGCAGGCAAATTGCAGAAAAATGCAAGAACTTTTGAGTCGTGATAATGGGGGACTTCAATATAGACTGGGCTAGTAACAGTGTAAAGGGCAAAGAGGGAGAGGAATTCCTGAAATGTGTACAAGAGAACTTTTTTGATCAGTGTGCTTCCAGCCCAACGAGGAAGGAAGCAGTGCTGGATCTAGTTCTGGGGAATGAGGTGCGGCAAGTGGAGCATGTTTCAGTGGGGAAGCATTTGGGGAACAGTGGTCATAATCAGGTTTAGAATAGTTATAGAAAAAGACAAGGAACAATCAAATGTAAAAATACTTAACTGGAGGAGAGCAAATTTCAGTGAGTTACAAAGGGATCTTGCCCAGGTGGATTGGAATCAGTAATTGTTTGGCAAAACAGTTATTAAACAATGGGAAGCCTTCAAGGAGGAGATGGTTTGGGTACAGAGTAGACATATTCCCACGAGGGGGAAAGGAAGGGCATCCAAAGCTAGAGCTCCCTGGATGACTAAAGATATAGAGATTAAAATGAATCAGAAAAAGGAAGCTTATGATAAATGTAAGACTCATAATATAGCAGAGAACCAAGCTGAATACAGAAAGTACAGAGGAGATCTAAAAAAGGAAATAAGAGGAGCAAAGAGAGAGCATGAGAATAGATTAGCAGCTAACATAAAAGGGAACCCAAAAGTCTTTTATAAACATATAAATAGTAAAAGGGTAGGTAAAGGAAGGGTGGGGCCAATTAGGGACAAAAAGGAGATCTTGTGGAGGTAGAGGGTATGGTTGAGGTAATAAATGAATACTTCACATCGGTCTTCACTAGAGAAGAAGATGCTGCCATTGTAGCAGTAAAGGAGAAGGTAGTAGCGATATTGAAGAGGATAAAAATAGATAAACACCAACAACTTTCATTTATAAAGTGCCTTTAACATCATAAAATATCCCAAGGTGCTTCACAGGAGTGTTATCAAACAAAATTTGACACCGAGCCACATAAGGAGGTATTAGGACAGGTGACCAAAAGCTTGGTCAAAGAGGTAGATTTTAAGGAGTGTCTCAAAGGAGGAGAGGCAGAGAGGTTTACGGAGGGAATTCCAGAGCTTAGGGCCCAGGCAGCTGAAGGCACAGCCACCAATGGTGGAGTGATTAAAATCGGGGTGCGCGAGAGGCAAGAATTGGAGGAGCGTAGAGATCTCAGAGGGTTGTACGGCTGGAGGAGGTTACGGAGATAGGGAGGGGCGAGGCCATGGAGGAATTTGAAAACCAGGATGAGAATTTTAAAAACAAGGTGTTCCCAGTCCGAGAGCCAATATATGTCAGCGAGCACAGGGGTGATGGGAGAACGGTACGTGGTGCGCGTTAGGATATGGCAGCAGAGTTTTGGATGAGCTCAAGTTTATGGAGGGTGGAAGATGGGAGGCCAGCCAGAAGAGCATTGGAATAGTCCAGTCTCGAGGTAACAAAGACATGGATGAGGGTTTCAGCAGCAGATGAGCTGAGGCAGAGGCCGATGTTATGGAGGTGGAAGTAGGCAGTCTTGGTGATGGGGCGGATATGTGATCAGAAGTTTATCTCTGGGTGAAATAGGACGCCAAGTTTGGGAAAGGTCTGGTTCAGCCTCAGACAGTGGCCAGGGAGGAGGTACTTAAAAGATTGGCAGTACTCAAGTGGAAAAGTTATCTGGTCCAGATGTGATGCATCCTAAGTTACTGACTGAAGTACAGGTGGAAATTGCGGAGGCTCTGGCCACAATCTTCCCATCCTCCTTAGATATGGGTGTGGTGCCAGGGGACTGGAGGATGGCAAATGTTACATCCCTGTTCAAAAAAGCGGAGAGGGATAAGCCTCGCAATTACAGGCCAGTCAGCCTGACATTGGTGTTGGGGAAACTTTTAGAGACAATAGTCCGAGCCAAAATTAATTGGCACTTGGAAAAGTATGGGCTCACAGATTTGTTAAAGGAAAATGGTGATTGACTAACTTGATTGAGTTCTTTGATGAAGTAACTGAGAGGATTGATGAGGGTAGTGCGGTCTATGTGTATATGGACTTTCAAAAGGCATTTGATAAAGTACCATATAATAGACTTGTTAGCAAAATTAAAACCCATGGGGTTAAAGAGACAGTGGCAGCGTGGATACAGAATTGGCTACAGGACAGAAAGCAGAAAGTAGTGATGAACGGTTGTTTTTTAGACTGGATGGAAGCATACAGTGGTGTTCCCCAGGGGTCGGTATTAGGACCATTACTCTTTTTGATATATATTAATGACCTGGACTTGGGTATACAGGGTATAATTTCAAAGTTTGCAGATGACATGAAACTTGGAAATGTAGTAAACAATGTGGAGGATAGTAACAGACTTCAAGAGAACATAGACAGACTGATGAAATGGGCAGACACACGGCAAATTAAATTTAAAGCAGAGAAGTGTGAAGTGATACGTTTTGGTAGGAAGAACGAGGAAAGGCAATATATGGTACAATTTTTAAAGGGAGTGCAAGAACAGAGAGACCTGGGGGTGTATGTACACCAATCTTTGAAAGTGGCAGGATAAATTGAGAAGGCTGTTTAAAAAAGCATCGGGGATCCTTGGCTTTTTCGATAGAGGCATAGAGTACAAAAACCAGGAAGTTATGCTAAACCTTTATAAAACACTGGTTAGGCCTCAGATGGAGTATTGTGTTTAAAGGCACCACACTTTAAGAAGGATGTCAAGGCCATAGAGAGGGCACAGAAGAGATTTACTAGAATGGTACCAGGAATGAGGGGCTTCAGTTATCTGGAGAAGCTGGGGTTGTTCTCCTTAGAGCAGAGAAAGTTAAGAGCAGAATTGATAGAGGTGTTCAAAATCATGAATGGTTTTGATAGAGTAAATAAGGTAAAGCTGTTTCTTGTGGCAGAAGGGTCGGTAATCAGAGGACACAGATTTAAGGTGATTGGCAAAAGAACCAAAGGCGACACGTGGAAACATTTTTTTACACAGCAAATTGTTATGGTCTGGAATGTACTGCCTAAAAGGGTGGTGGAAACAGATTCAATTGTAACTTTCAAAAGGGAATTGGATAAATATTTGAAGGGAAAAAATGTACAGGGCTGTGGGGAAAGAGCAGTGGAGTGGGACTAATTGGATAGTTCTTTCAAAGAGCTAGCACAGGTACGATGAACCGAATGGCCTCCTTTTGTGCTGTACCATACTATGATAAAACAGCATGACTCACCATGAGCAATGCCTCGTGAGATCTGCTACTGATAGACTATAAGTCTTGCTTATAGTACACCACCGGTAAGTGGAATGCACTTCCCGTCACACTTTGAATGGCTCTGAGCCATTCAGTACTGAAGAGGTTGGGAATTCAGGAATCAAAAGCGAGGAAATTGGCTAGTAAACTACCAATGAGAAACCACTAAGGACCCATGAAAGCAATCAATGCTGAATGACCATGCAAGAGAACATAGGACTAAAAGAAAGGAAAAGGCAATCTTTTAGCTCAAGAAAACATTATGGAGTCCTATTGTTTGCTGTATGTTCCCACATTACATGAGTTTCTAATGTCCAAAATATGGTTTAAACAAAAAATATTAAAACATTATTAAATTCATCCACGGAAATGTCTTCTGTGTCTTAATTTCTTACTTCAAGGACTCAGCTTCTCTCAAAAACCTGTGCTTGCAGTTGATATTTTTTGCACAGCTTTCATTCTATGCCTCTAATTCACTGGATGCTGCAGTCTCAGCATATGCAGAATTGCCTATCATACATCAAGATGATTATCTCACTCTATAACTTGAACACTCTTCTCTCGTGCTGTAACAAGATTTACGAGTTCCTTTCTTTTTCCAAATTATTTAAAACTTGCTGGGGAATGAATTTTCACAGCTTTATTCGGGTAACATTCTAAATGAAAACCATCATCAAATCCCTAATTTTTACTTCACAGAAGTGGGGGAGAGAGATAAAGAAATAAAAATAGGGAGTCTGACTATGTACTAGCACATGCTGTTTTTAAGCCCTGCCCCTTACCGTATAATGGAAAAGTGTTAAATAATAGATTTTTTTCTATTTAAAAACCCACTAACAGAAAATGTATTTATCAATGCAAATGTTGAATTATATCCCTGTTCAATCTATTTTCCAAAATATGTGAAACAAAATAAATTTATTTTCCAATCAAAACCCACTTATTTTAGTATCTCTGGTGCGGTCTCCTACAAACTTATTTTCAAATTCTTCCCCTCTCACTCCAGCAGTGTTGCCAGACCCCTCATGCAAAACCCCACAACACTACCAATTCGCAGGACACCCATCCACTACTGTCAAACTTAAAAGATCCACACTTCAGTGCTATCAGACCTAAGAACTCCTTATTCATGCTGCTAAACGCAGGACCCTCCCCCAGTGCTGAAAATTCTCAGGATCTCTACAGCCAGGCTGCCAGAACCTTTGACCATCCTACCCTTTCAGTGCTGCCAAACCTCAGTAGCTCTCCTGTGCTGCTATACACCAAAACTCATAAAGTGCCCTACAATTCAGCACCTCCACCATAGTTCTGTCAGATCTCAAGACTCACATCCCAATGCTATCAACCCCAGGACTAACCCATAGCGCTAGGACCCCTGCTGCAGTACTGTCAAACTTAAGGACCTCCAACCCAGTTCTGCCAAACACAAGGAACATCTTCAAGTACTACCAAAGCCAGAGGCTATGCCCACTCCCTCCCCCCCTACCATACTCAGACATCACTGGAGCCCCTCAGTCAGTGCTACCGAAGCCCAGCACCATCCCTCAATGCTACAAAGCCAAACTACTCTTCCTCCTCTCTTGTGCTGCTAAATGTTGTATCCCTTTAATGCTACCAAACACCACAATCATTACCAATGGTACAACAGCCCAGTGATGTTAATTGCCATGACCACCCCTCCCTATCTTCATCTTGGTACATCTTGCTTATCACCTTGCTATGTATATGAGCTTTAAAAAAAGGTAAAAGATAAAATTTTAATATATATGTAGAGGAACATATATTTCAAGTGTTCACAGAACAATTGATAAAATTGGAGAATTCAACATTTAAAACACCAGCAAAAATTACAATTTCACTTATCCAGTCACAATAAATCAGTAGCCTTGATAATACATTATATGGTACACGGCATAACTCTGATTTATTTATAATACACTAAAAGTCCTGTTTCTGCATCCATTTGCTATCTACAACATCTTGCTTCCTGTTGTCAATTTTTTATATCAACTTCCTGCATTATAAATTCCTATGATCACATTTATAATAGAAACTGCCTATGTAAACTTGCCACACTGTAATTCCCCCCTCCAACCTGTGGTAGCACTATAGCACCTCAGTTTTATGTCTTCCAGCTCCTCAGTACATACTGCAGAAATCCCTTTGTTCCAACCAACTCTCTTCTCTGCTTCCCAAATTGCCTTAAGTTTTGTTATATAATTATAAATATCAAAGTATTGTATAAAAATAAGAACATATTGTATTAAAAATCCTACAGTTGCAACACCCTGGTCCAATTATCCTCCACCCTATAATCCCACTACACTCGAAGACTACACTTGGTCTTGAATCTCCATGTGAAATGCCATCGAAGATTGAATAGTATCAACAAAACTTTACATAGTCACATTTCAAACATTACAACTGTTTAATGCAAATTTCTGTGCCACACTTGAAATTAAGTATGAAGAACAAAGGCACTCATTTGGAACATGCAGATAAATTCTCCAGAATGCAGAATATACCACAGCCACAATGTCTCTAGCTTCTCGATTGACTTGTGTATAAACTCACTTGGTGATATTCTGTAGCTGTAAAGGAATCATACCTATATTTCAGCTACAGAATACATGGTATAAATATATGAAGAATTTATTTTTTTTAAAGTTACCCGGTAGTGGCTGGCCTCCCATTTTGGGATTGCTGCCTCCATATCATTTGAGGCTGGGGCACTGAATGAGGACATTTCTTTGCTCAGACTTAGGAAATGGTTTCTTCCATCCTCCATTGATTTCATTTGAAATTAAATATTTGAAATTTTTTTTTGTATACAAATACTTAATTTGTTTAAGACTATTGTCGGATCTTATCCTGAAATGAAACTTAAATCTTAGCCCCAAATACAAGTCACTTCAGCAATGAGTCATGGAGCTAATATGAATTTTTAGCTCAACGGAAATCACCCTCTGTTATTGCTTCAGATCAATATAGCATACCAGTAAGTATGTGGGTTTCATTTCTATTTAGCTGCCACCGGTAAATCTGAAGAAGCAATTTTCATCTTTGTTGAAACACAGTGGTAGAAATAAAAACCATACTAACTTTTTGATTAAAGCCGATAGTTAATTTTGGTAAAGGAGCAAATTATCCCTAATGAAGAAATGTTGGGTACAAACTTTCAACCTATGTATTCTGCCCCTCGGAAAAAATTATTCTTCTCTGATTTATTATTGTATTTCACGAATCTATTTGTTCATAACAAGTTACCATAATAAGTTACATCTACAGGGCACAGTGCTGGGCAGAGTGTTGGAATAACAATGCACTGTGCCACACAGTGGTGAGATGCAGGTTTTTGCCATGAAGGGGGAAATGGTGAGCAGAGGACGGTCACTTCCCCCACAGGGAGAGTGAAAAAATTGGAGACTAGTCACTCGGTTTCATGCTGGTGCACCACCAAACAACTGGTTGGAGAACAGCAATGGACATGGCCTGGGAAATGGTTACCTTACCAGCCTATCAGTCAGATAAAAGTGCAGACTGGTGAAACACAAGAGAAGGCAGAAAATAGAAAAAAAATTGAGAACTTCTGATTTGATTTCCTTTTTTTGGTTTCTCTTTGCTATAACCCAAAAATACAAAATGCTAAACCCAAATTACAGATGCAAAGCTATTGCAATAAATTGAATGCTTAATAAAGGTGCAACAATTATGGCATATTTATGTGCAAATGTGCAAATTTATGTTCTGTTTGTGATCTACTGTTGAAATAATATTGTTACTAAAGGGAGATCAAGAAGTGAGGAAAAGAGATTTTAGTTATAGTGATTGAAGGATGAGTAGAAAAAAAGAAGGTAAGAAATTGCATTTATAAAGCGACTTTCACAACCTCAGGATGTCCCAAAGCCCTTCAAAGCCAATTAAGTACTTTTGAAGTGTTGTAATGTAGGAAATGATGAAAGAAGTACAGAATTACTTCCAGTCTCCACAGTAGAATGAATAATGGATGCAATGTATGACCTTTATTTCTGTAACTGTAGCCACCAAGTTTGTTTAAAAATACGCATAAGTGGGGAGAAAGGCAAAATACAATGAATCATGTTTTATTTGTAGTATCCCTTTCATAGGCCTATATTGACATTTAAGAAAATAAGGCTCTATTTTGCTTCTGCTGGCGATTTTTACCAACTTTGTGTTAATTAGAAAATAGCAGATTTTAGGAGAAACTGTGTGGAAGATAGGATTAAATATTGGAATTTAACTGCTGGTATCTGGGTATGAAACCAGACCTATGGATGGGACAGATGTATCCTGTTTGATTGTAAGGATGGTATGTGAAATGAGTTTGGACCAGCTCAATCTGGTTCCTATTGGGCATTGACCTATAGTGATAAAGTGCCCCTAATTTGGCACCAGATGTATATTGCAAATTTTAGAAATGGGTTACTGTACATCATGCACAAGATTTCTTTCTAGAGTACATTTTTCATATATGTGTGTATACTATTTCATGATATGCAAAAACACAAAGGGCCAGATTTTGCTGAAAAAATATTTATTAATGTGCAAATCGGCCAGCAAGGAAGAGATACCCCATGAATTGCAAGTCGCCACAAGTTGCTGGCCGATTTGCACTGCACCGCCATTAGCTTCACGAAAACGGCATCTCGCGCTTAACCTCCCCATGATTTTCATGAAATTATTGCATTTACACGTTAATTGCCCATTAAATTCACCACAGAAAATTAAGTCTTGTAATTCACAGTGTAAGTACCCCTTTAACAATGTGATAATTGTTAATGATGTGGAGATGCCGGTGATGGACTGGGGTGGACAAATGTAAGGAATCTTACAACACCAGGTTGGACTGTTGGACTATAACCTGGTGTTGTAAGATTCCTTATAATTGTTAATGACTGCCAATCAACATCTCTTGCCCAGAAAGTAAATAATTGTAAGTGTGGAGTCTCATTCCTTCAGGTTGTGAATTGTTCTAGAAGATTTTAAAAATGTCAAATTTAAAAAATGTTGCTTACTTTTTCTTTGCCTCTTTTCCCTCTCTCTTAATCCAATCTTTCGTTCCCTCTCTTCCTGTACCTGATTTGACATTGAATTCAACCACTGTAATTCACCCTCCTTCTCAGTCCTTCCTCTGTTTATTTCTCAATCCTTAAATCTCATTGATTAAGGAGATACACTGTTTGTCCCGTTGTTCACCAAGGTCCCAGATGCCCTGTTGCCCTCACTGTGCCATTATCAACTCGCACTTTCAGCAACTTTGTGGGCAAAAAATTTAAAAACTTGAAAGTGCACGAACAAGTCTAACTAACGGGGCGTGCCGCGAGATGCCACACTCCAGCAAAATCTTGCCCAACATACAAGTAAAGTACACAAAACATTGTCCCATGACGGTTCATGGGTTTATCCAGTGAATAGTTGAGCCATCCAGATCAGGAAGGCCAGACAACCCATCAGGCTGAAGTGAACTACCAGGCAACAATAGCCAGCCACTACTTGCAACCAGCTACAATTCATAATCAGAAGCCAACCTTCAGCCAGCAGAAACCCACTAGAAGCCAGGCAAGCACCATCAGCCACCAGAAGCCAACCAACCACAGCCAGGTACTAGAAGCCATCTATTCATAACCAGCAACTACCCAAAACACATACAGTCCCTAAACAGACTGCAGTAGTCAGTCTGCAGCTCACAGCCAGCTATCATCAGGAAAACGCAGGGGGCTGGGGTGAGTTGGGAGAGGATTTAAGTGCCTCAGGTTACAGGAACAGTGGGGTTAGAATTTGGGAGGGGGTATGACAGCTGCGAGAATTAGAAGAGGCTTTACAGGCAGATCCACCCGTCTCCTCCCTCCTCGGTTCTTCCCTCTCCTGTCCTCACTCCTCCGCCCCTCTGACCTCACTCCCCCCCCCCTCTCTTCCCCTCTCTTCCCCCCCCCTCCCCCCCCCTTCCCCTCCCTCCCTCCCCCCCCTCCCTCCCCCCCCCTCCCTCCCCCCTCCTCCCCCTCCTCCCCCCCCCTCTCCTCCTCCTCCCCCCTCCCCCTCCCTCTCCTCCTCCTCCCCCCCTCCCTCTCCTCCTCCTCCCCCCCTCCCTCTCCTCCTCCTCCCCCTCCTCCTCCTCCTCCTCTCTTCTCCCCCTCCCGTTTCCTCTCTTCTCCCCCTCCCGTTTCCTCTCTTCTCCCCCTCCCGTTTCCTCTCTTCTCCCCCTCCCGTTTCCTCTCTTCTCCCCCTCCTGAATCAATGACAGATAAAGGAATCGAGAGCTGTATATCCAAGTTTGCTGACACCACTAAGTTAGGTGCCACAGTAAGTACAGTAGTATAGATGGAAGCAGAAAGTTGCAATGGGACATTAGCAGAATAAGTGAATGGGCAAAACTGTGGCAGCTGGAATTCAATGTGAGGGAAGTATGAGGTCATTCACTTTGGACCTAAGAAAGATAGAGTATTTTCTAAATGGTGAGAAGCTAGGAACTGGAGGAGCAGAGAGATTTAGGGGTCCATGTATAGAAATGACTAAAAGCTATTGTACGGGTACAAACAATAATTTAAAGGCTAATAGAATGTTGGCCTTTATCTCAAGGGAATACAAAGTAGTGGAAATTATGCTACAGTTGTATAAAGCACTGATAAGACCGTCCCTGGGGTACTGCGTTCAGTTCTGGGCACCACACCTCAGGAAGGATATATTGGCCTTGGAGGGGGTGCAGCGCAGATTCACCAGAATGATACCAGGGCTAAAAAGGTTACATTATGAGGACAGGTTAAATAGACTAGGCTTGTATTCCCTTATGTATAGAAGATTAAGGGGTGATCTAATTGAGGTGTTAAAGATGATTAAAGGATTAGATAGGGTAGATGGAGAGAAACTATTTCCTCCGATGGGGGAGTCCAAAACAAGGGGGTATAACCTTAAAATTAAAGCCAGGCTGTTCAGGGGTGATGTCAGGAAGCACTCCTGCATGCCCTTGGGAATTCCTTGACAGCTAAGCTGTCTAGACTTCGGTAAGTGATATTTATCTCTTGTGGGGGGGGGGGGTAAAGGTAAATGGTATACTTCATCTGGAGCAAAACAGAAATTGTGTCTTTTTAAGTTTCGTGGTTTGGAAATTTGAACACGGTGGCTGTGTTTCTACACATCTCAGGCTGCCCTCGGATCAAATCAATAATTCAGTAAAGCTTGACTTTTAAGTGCAATAAATCTTTGCATCCAAATTCTTGAGGGTGGGGGAGATAGAAGCAAATCGTACAAGCTTGAGATTGCCACCTCCATACCTGCGCCTCTTCCTTGTATTAGGCTTGAACTTGCACACACCAGGAATTCCCCCGCCTGTACTTTTGAACTTGAGCAAACCTCAGCAGCAACTTTTCCTCGGGGTGGTAGTTTATGGGGTTAAACGGGCCTATTTTTAAATCCAGTGACGTTCCCTTTCCGCCGATTGGCTGTCAGGCGGCTGGGAAGTTTTAAAAAGTTAGATTCGCTGGCAGCTCGCGCACGGCGGTTACGGGCCAGGAAGTGGCCGCTGAGCTCGCTCCAGGAAGAGCGCGCGCACACATACCTCACTCACTCACTCACTGACTGACTGACTGGACGCCTCCTAACAGCACGGGAGCTGTTACCGAGTGCGAGCTTCTGCCCAGACTAACTAACTGTTTGGCGAAGGAAGGGAGCCGACCGTTTGAAGCAAGGAAACATCTATTTTAAGGATAGACGCGGTCACTTATAAATCCGGCTGGTGTCGGGCGAACGTGTGAGTGTGTTCCTTTATTCCTCATTTAAAGTTGAACGAGCCGGTGTCTGGTGGTGGACTATTTAGTGCGGGCAAGGTGTGGGAGAAGGAGGAGCAACCATGTGCGAGAGCCGCTGCAAGAGGATGGCGGACAAGGAGAAGCGGCCCGTCTTATTCGCTCACATCCAGACCTCTTTCACAACAGACTCCTTCCACAACAACTACACGGTGGCACCAAAGGAACTTGGCAGGTGAGTACAACATTTAAAAAAAAACCACACTCGCGCAACTCGTTACTTCGCGAATTTGTTAGTGTAATTCGGTGTGTCTGAATTATGGGGCCGTTAATGGGGTAGGATTGTGCGTCGGTTTGAAGTTTATGAGCGGTCAGGGTGTGATCAGACTTTCATACCATTTTGTAACATTCTTATTATCTATATTCGCTGTCTTTGATCTCAACACTCTGAAGTTTTATTGACCGAATGATGTAGGGTGAAAACTTCGGAACTTTTGATAAAGGTCTTCGACCTGAAACGTTAACTCTTTCTTTCTCCACAGATGCTGCCTGACTTGCTGAGCTTTTCCAGCATTTTCTGTTTTTATTTCGGAACTTTGATCGTTTAACTGCTTTCCTTACAAAATAAAGATGTTCAGAGTAGTCACTCAATGCATCTTAAGCTCAAGTAAAGTGCTCCATGGTTGTCAGAAAATGTTTTTTTTAATATTATCAATGTGAAGGTGGGTGGTGCCATATCATAGAGGTATATTGCGTTTACACCTCCAGTAAATGCCCTCTTTACATCACCTGGCTGACACACTTCAGCCCACCAACAAACTCGGCACGTATGTTTTAGAGCTCTCTCCTAGCAGTGACAATGTAAATTCGTAAAAAAAACAGCGTTAAAAATTGCAGGTAGGTTTAAAAAGTGGGACCGTGGGTTTGACAAGTACACAGGAGTTGCACCCCCTCCAGGAATTTTCTTACGATTTGCTTTGATTTAGGGAGAGTAACCATTGTCTGTTGCTGCCATTTAGATTTGTTATCACATTAGTCTTTGTAGACATGCTGAACTCTGCTGTGTAAAGTGGCCCAATTGTAAGGAGTGTAGCCATGCTGAATTGATTCCCCATGTGTAACTTTTGCATGAGAAGAGGCTGTTCATCTGATGGTAGATCTTTAGTTTGACAATTTTGTGGTCTAAGATGGTGTTGGTTCCTTGCAGGTTAGGTTGTTTTATTTATCAACTTTATTAATATTTCAATTTTTTTCATGTGCCAAATGTTCAGTTTTTCATCCTGCGGAGTGTATGCATGTTTTTAGACCCAAGATTATTTTTTTGGTGGGTGGGTGAAGAGTGTAAGACAAGTTGGGTTGTATGTGAAAATGTTTGAATTTTGTCAGAACATTTTTCTGTTTAATTGTTTGGTTCTATTGGAATGATCAGGTCAAATATAACCTGTACACTGTAATCCTAATTGACTCATTACCTGCTGCATGAATTTACATTTTTACTAATGTATGTCCATATTGGCTGTAAATGTAAAAGGAATTGGACTGGTACATTATTGGTACTGTGTAAGTTTGAAATAGTGAATGTAAATGTGAGAACTGAACAGTATTTAACATTTGAAGGCTACTGTAATTGGAAGTGGACATATGTGGTTATCATGCTGATGTCTTTCGAATTGAATCAGAGCAGCTGCAGTGACATCATATCCTTTAGAGATCACTTTACTATAATAGAGTTTAGTAAGCTTTTTTTGTAAAGTAACTGCTGTTGCTGTAATGCAGGGCTTGAAATTATGGCTGCAGAATCCTTGGTGAGAACTACTTGCAATTATATTGCACTCCTCGTTTTTATGCCTGAGAGTGCCTTACAAGAGGGAGGGGTTGACATTGGAAAGGGAATTTGAGAGAGGATGCTGAAGGCATGGTCGACGAGGCAGGTTTTTAAAGAGGCTTTTGAAGGCAGGTAGAAAGGTAAAGCAGTTTTGTTGAAGCATTCCAGAGGGTAGGGATATAATGTATGAAAGTGTGGCCTTGGATGGTGGAATAGCGTGGATGGGAACAATCATTTGTTCAGTCGGAGGAATGGAGAGCATAGCCTAGGGCATATGGTTGGAAAAAATTCCCAAGTAAGGTAGAACAAAGCTCCTGGAGTAATTTGAAAGCAAGGATGCGAATCTCTGCAAGAGCGATCCAGCTTGTTCCACTCCCCTGCCCTTTCCCTGTAGCCCTGCAATTTTTTTTCCTTTAAGTGCCACGTGAAAGCCACGATTGAATCTGTCTTCACCACCCTTTCAGGCAGTGAATTCCAGATCATAACCACTTGTTGCTTTTTTTAAAAAAAATTTCCTCATGTCGCCTTTGGTTCTTTTGCCAATTACCATAAATCTCTGTCCTCTGTTTCTCGACCCTTCTGCCAATGGGAACAGCTTCTCTCTATCTACTCTGTTTAGGCCCCTCATGATTATGCACACCTCGATCACATCTCCTGTCCTCCTTCTCTGCTCTAAGGAGAACTTAGCCTGAAAGTAAGTGAAACGGCATTGGTGTCCAATTGGACTTGGACAGAATATTTAACAATCATAGTTATTCACAAGATGACCCTTTACTGGCTAAGGAAAGCATTTTTTTGAACATTTAGTTCTTTCCCTTGAATATTGACCACTTCAATTTTAGTGTAACTCATTGTATATAAGCAGCCTTAGAGTACAAGGTTGCCTAATGCAGTAGCTGCTGGAGAGTACATAGGATGGTATATAAATGCAATTCATTTCTAATATTGAATTCTGAATTTAGTTTAGATCATTCTGTAACAAGTTGGTTTTAATGGTTTTTTCTACTTTTTTTAGCTGAGTAAGAGTGCTTGATCATAAATAGTAACAAAGTAGTACAGTATTAAAAAAAAATAAAAAAATCCAAAGTGTAAAAGTGGAATATTTTGCAATGGCATGGGAGGTGGGGAGAAGGCTCTAATGTTTAATTTTGGTTCCTCTCTTGTTTCTGCAGCACTACCTCTTCAATTTTTGTTTTTGTTAAGATGATGAAAGAGAACTGGAAGTATTAGTTCTGGAAGTGAAAGACAAAAGGCCTAACCCCCTTCACCCCTTTTTCTAAGAAGAATTTTGAGCCTGGCTGAGATTGAGAAGTCCATTTGCCAGTGGGAGTACCTTCACCACACTGACTGCAGTGGTTCCAGAAGGTGGCTCTCCATGACCTTCTCAAGGATCATTTAGGGATGGGCAATAAATGCTGGCCTTGCCAGCGACGCCCACATCCCATGAATGAATAAAGTCCCTTTCTATTACTTTCTGATGCAGTTTGTTGATACCAGTGCAGGTTTACAAATACTATCGAGGTTTTGTATGTGCATACAACCTCTCTGTGATCCATCTTTCAAAGATTTTGCTTTTGATCCACACACTCACACCAGTTTAAAGCAAGTTCGATATTTACTGACAGTATCTGTGTTGCAAATGAAGCTTAAAAAGTTCAAAAGTAGCGCTGATTTTTTTAAATTGGGAAATTTGAAGCTCAATGGATAAGACAAATTCCATGGTTACATTTCATTCTGTTATGTTGACTTTTTTTCTGTTGCAGAGGCAAATTTGCTGTGGTTAAAAAATGTGTAGAAATAGCTACTGGGAAAGAATATGCAGCTAAGTTTCTGAAGAAGAGACGTCGAGGTCTGGATTGTAAAGCTGAGATCATACATGAAATTGCTGTGCTTGAAATGGCAAAGTCAAATCAACGTGTGGTAGACCTGTACGAGGTGTATGAAACAACTAATGAAATCATCCTCGTATTAGAATAGTAAGTATTCTTTTTTTTTTGCTGAAACACACACAGTATTAGTTACAAAGCTATACAAATGTCAAGATTAGCTTTGCTACTGGAATATTGATGGTATATAAATGAAGTAAACCATTAGATTTAAACACTTATTATTCTATGTTCCCACTTTCTTATCCTCTCTCTTAAAATTACTTTCATTCAAGTTTTGTCTGATTCGTTCTTTTCCTGGTATTTTTTTCTTTGGCAATTTTCTCCCCTCATCTCAAAAGTGTTGACTGCTGGTGTACAGTTTCATGGGTGCTGCTCATGTATATGGATGTTCAAAAGGTGTTTGATAAAGTGCCACATAATCGACTTGTTGGCACAATTGAAGCCCTTGGAATTAAAATGGCAGTGACAGTGTGCATATGAAATTAGCTGTGAGACAGAAAACAGAGTAGTGGTGACTGATTGTTTTTCAGCCTTGGTGTAAGTATACAACGGTGTCCCCCAGAGGTCAGTATTGGGGCCATTGCTCTTTTTGATATGTATTCATGACCTGAACTTGGATATAGGGGTATAATTTCAAAGTTTGCAGATAAGACAAACCTTGGCAATGTCGTAAACAGTGAGGAGGATAGTAGCAGACTTCAGGAGGGCATAGACTGGTGAAATGGGCAGACACATGGCAGATGAAATTTAATGCAGAGAAGTGTGGAGTGGTGCATTTTGGAAGGGAAAATGAGGGAGAAGTAATATAAACTAAATGGTACAATTTTAAAGGGGGTGCAGGAACAGTGACCTGGAGGGTCACATACACAAATCTTTGAAGGTGGCAGGACAAGTTGATAAAGTTTTTATTTTAAAAAGCATCAGGGATTCATGGCTTTATAAATAGAGGCATAGAGTACAAAAGCAAAGAAATTGTGCTAAACTTTTAGCTGAAGTCTAACCAGTGATTTTATAAGAGTATCGTGTCCGATTCTGGGCACCACACTTTAGGAAGGATGTCAAGGCATTGGAGAGGGCACAGGAATGATGCACCAGGGATGAGGGACTTCAGTTATGTGGAAAGACTAGAGAAGCTGGGATTGTTCTCCTTGGAGCAGAGAATGTTAAGGAGAGATTTAATAGAGGTGTTCAAAAGGATGAAGGGTTTGGATAGAGTGAATAGGGATAAATTGTCCGCACTGCCAGAAGGATCAGTAACCAGAGGACACAGATTTAAGGTAATTGACAAAAAAGCCGGGGTGGGGGGAGATTAGGAGAATTTTTTTAGCAGTGAGTTGTGATCGAAAAATGGGGCTGTGTTAGCATTTTTTTTATTCGTTCACGGGATGTGGGTGCCAGCAAGGCCAGCATTTATTGCCCATCCCTAATTGCCCTTGAGAAGGTGGTGATGAGCCGCCGCCTTGAACCGCTGCAGTCCGTGTGGTGAAGGTTCTCCCACAGTGCTGTTAGGTAGGGAGTTCCACGATTTTGACCCAGCGACAATGAAGGAACGGCGATATATTTCCAAGTCGGGATGGTGTGTGACTTGGAGGTGAACGTGTTGTTCCCATCTGCCTGCTACCCTTGTTGTTCTAGGTGGTAGAGATCGTGGGTTTGGGAGGTGCTGTCGAAGAAGCCTTGGCGAGTTGCTGCAGTGCATCCTGTGGATGGTACACACTGCAGCCACTGTGCGCTGGTGGTGAAAGGAGTGAGTGAATGTTTAGGGTGGTGGATGGGGTGCCAATCAAGTGGGCTGCTTTGTCCTGGATGGTGTCGAGCTTCTTGTGTTGTTAGAGCTGCATTCATCCAGGCAAGTGGAGAGTATTCCATTACACTCCTGACTTGTGCCTTGTAGATTGTGGAAAGGCTTTGGGGAGTCAGGAGGTGTCACTGGCTGCAGAATATCCAGCCTCTGACCTGCTGTTGTAGCCCCAGTATTTATGTGGCTGGTCCAGTTAAGTTTCTGGTTAATGGTGACCCCCAGGATGTTGATGGTGGGGGATTCGGCAATGGTGATGCCGTTGAATGTCAAGATGGTTAGACTCTCTCTTGTTGGAGATGGTCATTGCTTGGCACTTGTCTGGCGCGAATGTTACTTGCCACTTATCAGCCCAAGCCTGGATGTTGTCCAGGTCTTGCTGCTTGCGGGCTCAGACTGCTTCATTATCTGAGGGGTTGCGAATGGAATGGAACACTGCAATCGTCAGCAAACATCCCCATTTCTGACCGTATGATGGAGGGAAGGTCATTGCTGAAGATGGTTGGGCCTAGGACACTGCCTTGAGGAACTTCTGCAGCAATGTCCTGGGGCTGAGATGATTGCCCTCCAACAACCACTACTATCTTCCTTTGTGCTGGGTATGACTCCAGCCACTGGAGAGTTTTCCCCCTGATTCCCAATGACTTCAATTTTACTAGGGCTCCTTCGTGCTACACTTGGTCAAATGCTGCCTTGATGTCAAGGGCAGTCTCTCACCTCGCCTCTGGAATTCAGCTCTTTTTTCCATGTTTGGACCAAGGCTGTAATGAGGTCTGGAGCTGAGTGGTCCTGGCAGAACCCAAACTGAGCATCAGTGAGCAGGTTATCGGTGAGTAAGTGCCGCTTGATAGCACTGTCGACGACACCTTCCATCACTTTGCTGATGATTGAGAGTAGACTGATGGGGCGGTAATTGGCCGGATTGGATTTGTCCTGCTTTTTGTGGATAGGACATAGCTGGGCAATTTTCCATATTTTCTGGTAGATGCTAGTGTTGTAGCTGTACTGGAACAGTTTGACTAGAGGCCCAGTAAGTTCTGGAGCACAAGTCTTCAGCCGGGATGTCGTCTGAGCCCATAGCCTTTGTTGTATCCAGTGCACTCAGCCGTTTCTTGATATCACGTGGAGTGAGTCGAATTGGCTGAAGACTGGCTTCTGTGATGGTAGGGCTATTGGGAGGAGGCCAAGATGAATCACCTACTCGGCACTTCTGGTTCAGAATGGTTGCAAATGCTTCAGCCTTGTACTCTGGCATATACTCGGGCTCATCTATGCCAGCAGCTGGAATAATTGATTCAAGTGTGCCGGTACACATAATTTTTCATAGTTTCTCCCTTTAATTTGAATAGGCTACCTGCAAAAAAAAAAGCTTGCCCTGGAGACCTATGCCTGTGGCACATTTAGCTGAGGAGTGAAAGATATGAAGGTGTAATAGTTCTTCAAGAGCTGCAGTTTATAAGGGGAAGTATTGCCAGCAGCTGAAAAGTAGGTTAATTATTCACAATGGCACACTTGGGTGACACTACTCCCTTTTTTGAAGCAGAAGCTTTGGCGATCTTGCTGTAGGAGGGTGCCTCTATTTTGGGTTGAAGGTCTCATTACAGTAAAATGTAGGTGCTAGCTGAATGGAAGGAGTTAGTTGTTTGAATTAATGCAGTCACCCAACTGCCTTGTACCTACACCAAATGAGGAAGAAATGTGCTGGTAGTAGGAGCAAGGTAAATGTGCTTCTTGCTTGTGCACAGTTCCTGGTGGTCATCCATCAATCATTGAACAAACTTATGGGAACCTTGGGAACTCCTGCATCCACTGTGAGGTACCATTTTAAAGCATTGTACACAACTATTGCTCTTTTGTGAATACTCTTTCATTGCACCTAAGCCATATGGCATAGTTTTCTTGGAAGTGGAGGTGGCACTCAGTATAACGTGTAAATTTTCTTATTTCAATGCAAGTTAGATTTGAACTTGTTTTGTCATGAATACGATCATCCTCTTGCATCTTGAGTTTATACTCCTGTTTTTTATGGCTATGACGACCTATGGTTCTCCTTATTCGAACTTCCAAATATAGTTGAAGGTTTTTGTTTCAGCCAAACTATAACTGTTTCTGTTTGAATATCCAGATTTTTAAAAAAAATAAAATTGATGAATTTCAAAGAGATTTGGGAGTTGTGGTAGACTTGGCACTCAACATGTACAACTAATGCAGAGCAACAATCAATATAGCCAGTATAACATTGAACTATATAGCAAAAACAGTAGAATACAAATCAGGAAGTCATGATCGAATTGTGTAGTACTCTAAGAGCACATCTTGAATACTTTGTTCAATCTGGTCACCTAAACATCAAGTAAGGAATCTTACAACACCAGGTTATAGTCCAACAAATTTATTTTAAAATCACAAGCTTTCGGAGATTATCTCCTTCGTCAGATGATTGAATGAAAAGGTTCTCAAATCGCATATCTTATACGATGTTGGGACAGCATCACACCAATCAAAAGGTGTCGTTGTTATTCAAACAGGCCAGTCACGGAGAACAGCACGTCCCAGTACACTCGATATACATTGTGTCTTTTACACAGGCAGGCAGAAAGAAACTTAAAATGGCAGAGAGAGAGAGAGAGAGAGAATTTTAAAAAACATATAAATTTTTTCCCCCTTTTTGCTGGTGGGGTTACGTGTAGCGTGACATGAACCCAAGATCCCGGTTGAGGCCGTCCTCATGGGTGCGGAACTTGGCTATCAACTTCTGCTCGACGATTTTGCGTTGTCGTGTGTCTCGAAGGCCGCCTTGGAGAACGCTTACCCGAAGATCGGTGGCTGAATGTCCTTGACTGCTAAAGTGTTCCCCGACTGGGAGGGAACCCTCCTGTTTGGCGATTGTTGCGCGGTGTTATTTCATCCGTTGTCGCAGCGTCTGCATGGTTTCGCCAATGTACCATGCTCCGGGGCATCCTTTCCTGCAACGTATGAGGTAAACAACGTTGGCCGAGTCACAGGAGTATGAACCATGTACCTGGTGGGTGGTGTCCTCTCGTGTGATGGTGGTATCCGTGTCGATGATCTGGCATGTCTTGCAGAGGTTGCCGTGGCAGGGTTGTGTGGTGTCGTGGACGCTGTTCTCCTGAAAACTGGGTAACTTGCTGCGAACGATGGTCTGTTTGAGGTTGGGTGGCTGTTTAAAGGCGAGCAGTGGAGGCGTGGGGATGGCCTTAGCGAGGTGTTCGTCGTCATCGATGACATGTTGAAGGCTGCGGAGAACATGGTGTAGTTTCTCCGCTCCAGGGAAGTACTGGACGACGAAGGGTACTCTGTTGGTTGCGTCCCGTGTTTGTCTTCTGAGGAGGTCTATGCGATTCTTCGCTGTGGCCCGTCGGAACTGTCGATCGACAAGTCGAGCGTCATATCCCGTTCTTACGAGGGCGTCTTTCAGCGTCTGTAGGTGTCCATCGCGTTCCTCCTCGTCTGAGCAGATCCTGTGTATTCGTAGGGCCTGTCCATAGGGGATGGCCTCTTTGACGTGGTTGGGGTGGAAGCTGGAAAAGTGGAGCATCGTGAGGTTGTCCGTGGGCTTGCGGTAGAGTGAGGTGCTGAGGTGCCCGTCTTTGATGGAGATTTGTGTGTCCAAGAAAGAAACCGATTCTGAGGAGTAGTCCATGGTGAGTTTGATGGTGGGATGGAACTTGTTGATGTTATCGTGTAGTCTCTTCAGTGATTCTTCGCCGTGGGTCCATAGGAAGAAAATGTCGTCGATGTATCTGGTGTATAGTGTTGGTTGGAGGTCCTGTGCAGTGAAGAAGTCGTGCTCGAACTTGTGCATGAAAATGTTGGCGTATTGGGGTGCGAATTTGGTCCCCATGGCTGTTCCGTGTGTTTGGGTAAAGGAAGAGGTTCAATTGTTAAAGACAATGCAGAGAAGATCCTTAGTGTTAGAGTTCTGTGTAATGGGGAAAGATTGGAGCAACTTGGGCTTTTTTAGCCTTGAAAGGAGGCATCCAAATGGTTATCTTATGGAGGCGTACAACATGCTAAATGGTGTGGAAAAGGTAAATCTGGAAAATTGCTTTAAACTAAATGAAGAGTTGGACAAGGAACAAGTTCAAACTAAGATATAATTAGAAAATAATTTGCGGTCACCAACACATGGAATGTACTTCTGGATAGAGTAGTCGAGGCAAAAACCTTGGATCATTTAAGAACCACTTGGATGCCGGTTCAAAGACTTAAGGTCTTTCTGAACTGATGAGCATGGGCTCGATGGGCCGAATGGTTACAGCACAGAAGGAGGCCATTCTATGATTCTATTCTATAACGGTCTTCCTTATCCATAATTATTATATGACTTAAGAAATGGGCAACTGAATCTTTAACTGGGATATGTTTATCTTTGAATGTGTATCTGTAAGCTTTTTAGTTGGACAACATGAAAGAAAGGACTTTCATTTATATAATGCCTTTTACAACCTCAGGATGCCCCAAAGTGCTTTACAGCCAATTAACTTTTGAAGTGTAGTCGTTGTTGTAACGTAGGAAGCACAGCAAGGTCCCACAAGCAGCAGTGTGATAATGAGCAGATAATCTGTTTTATTAGTGATGTTGGTTGAAGAATTGGCCAGGAGAAATCCCCTGCTTTTCTTCGAAATAGTGCTATAGGATCTTCTACGTCCACCTGAGAGGGCAGATGGGGCCTTGGCTTAACGTCTCATCCGTAAGATGGCACTTCCTCAGTACTACACTGAAGTGTTGGCCTAGATTTTGTGCTCGTCTCTGGAGTGGGACTTGAACCCACAACCTTCTGGCACTGAGGCGAGGGTGCTACTGCTGAGCCATGGCTGACACCTTGTTGTAATGTAGGAAACGTGGCGGCCAATTTGCGCACAATATGAATATCAGTTACTTGCTTGAGGGCTGTGAGCAGTCTTCCAAAACCTAAATATTGTGCAAGGGAAATGCAACTCTATTTCTAAATTGCTAAATTTACCTGTAGGCAGTTTTGTTCTCATTGGTACTAATGTAGCAAATTTTGTTTTTAGAATGACTGATTCCTGATGGTGAGGCTACTCTAACTAGCCAGCTAAACCCATTTCAAGAAAAGAGAGGGGGAGGAAGAAAATCAAGTATTGCAGTGATATTTGATATTTGCTGTGGAAGTAGTTGTAGAAAATCTGGCATCTCCTGATATCTGAAATGGTGATTAGAGGGCACTAAAGAAAGGGTTCTGAAAACTGGAGAAACATGGCCTGGTTGCGTCAAAATTTTAAATTGGCCATCTTTCTTTATGTACAAGTAAATTATATTCAGGTAAATTAAACAGTTCATTATATTAGATTAGTCCATTGGAACTGTAGTTACACTGACCGCACTTATCCTCATGTAGAGATTTAGCTTTTTTTGGGGTTTTTTATGGGTGATACCTAATTTTGGCTCTTGAGTAATACCTACTGACTGCTTAGCAGGAAACTGCTAATGATATAAATATAATTAGTGAGATGACACGAAAAGGGTACCCATCGGATATGTCATAACTTTGTCTTAAAGAGTCTTAAACTTAAAGCCAATTACATAAGTTTGAGGGGCAAGTTGGCTAAGGTAGATTGAGACATTTAGATTAAAAGTTATGACTAGATAAGCAGTGGCAAACACATAAAGAAATATTTCAAAATTCTCAATGAATATCCTTCCATTGAGAAATATAAACGCCACAGGAAAAGTGATCCATCCGTGGCTAACTAAAGAAGTTAAGGATAGTATTAGATTAAAAGAGGCTTATGTTGCGAAGAATAGTAATAAGCCTGAGGATTGGGAAAGTTTTAGAAATCAGCAAAGGATAACCAAAAAATTGATAAAGGGAGAAAAAAGAATGAGAGCAAAATAGCAAGAAATATAAAAACGGATTGTAAGAGCTTCTACAAGTATGTAAAAAGGAAGAGAGTAGCAAAAGTAAACATTGGTCCCTTAGAGGCTGAGACAGGAGAAATTATAATAGGGAATAAGGAAATGGTAAAGACGTTAAACAAATATTTTGTATCTGTCTTCACAAGACACAAAAAGCATACCAAAAATAGTGGGGAACCAAGGGGCTAATGAGAGTGAGGAACTTAAAGTAATTCATAACAGTAAAGGAAAAAGTACTGAAGAAACTAATGGGACCAAAAGCTGACATCCCCTGGACCGAATGGCCTACATCCTTGGGTTCTAAAAGAGGTGGCTGCAGAGATAGTGGACACATTGGTTGCGATCTTCCAAAATTCCCTAGATTCTAGAGTGGTCCCAGCACATTGGAAGGTAGCAAATGTAACCCCGCTATTCAAGAAAAGCGGGAGAGCGAAAACAGGGAGCTATAGGCCCGTTAGCCTGACATCAGTCATCAGGGAAAATGCTGGAATCCATTATTAAGGAAGTGATAACAGGACATTTAGAAAATCATATGATTAGGCTGAGTCAACATGGTTTTATGAAAGGGAAATCATGTTTAACAAATTTTTAGTTTGGTTTATATAACCAGCAGGATAGATAAAAGGGAACCAGTGGATGTAGTATATTTGGATTTTGAAAAGGCATTTGATAAGGTGCCACGTAAAAGGTTGTTACGCAAGATAAGGGCTCGTGGAGTTGGGTAATATATTAGCATGGATAGAGGATTGGTTGACTGATAGGGATAAATGGGTCATTTTCAAGTTGGCAGGCTGTAACTAATGGGGTGCCGCAAGGATCAGTGCTTGGGCCTCAGCTATTCGCAATCCTATATTAATGACTTGGATACGTTACACTTGGTCTCTTCATCTAAGTTTGCTGACTATACAAAGCTAGGTGGGAAAGTAAGCTGTGAGGAGGACAGACAGCAAAGGGATATAGACGGGTTAAGTGAGTGGGCGAGAAGGTGGCAGATGGAGTATAATGTGGGGCAATGTGAGATTCACTTTGGTAGGAAGAATAGAAAAACAATTTTTTAGATGGTGAACAACTATTAAATGTTGATGTTCAGAGAGATTTAGGTGTCTGGAACCAGAAACACAGTTAGCATGCAGGTACAGCAAGCAATTAGGAAGGCAAATGGTATGGTTGGCCTTTATTGCAAGAGAGTTGGAGTACAAGAGTAAGGAAGTCTTGCTACAATTATACAGGGTGAGACCACACCTGGAGTACTGTGTTCAGGTTTGATCTCCTTATCTTAAAAAAAAAAGTTATACTTGCCTTAAAGGCAGTGCAATGAAGGTTCACTAGATTGATTCCTTGGATGAGAGGATTGTCCCATGATGAGAGATTGAGTAGACTGGGCCTATATTCTCGAGTTTAGAAGAATAAAAGGTGATCTAATTGAAACATAAGATTCTGAGGGGGCTTGACAGAGTAGATGCTGAGAGGCTGTTTCCCCTGGCTGGAGAGTCTAGAACTAGAGGGCATAGTCTTCGGATAAGGGATTGGCCATTTATGTCTGAGATGAGGAGAAATTTCTTCAGAGGGTTGTGAATCTTTGAAATTCTCTACTCCCAAAGGGCTGTGGATGCTGAGTCGTTAAGTACTTTGAAGGTTGAGATTGATAGATTTTTGGACTCTAAGGGAATCAAGGGATATGGGGATTGGACAAGAAAGTGGAGTTGAGGTCAAAGATCAGCCATGATCTTATTGGATCAATGGCCTACTCCTGCTCCTATTTCTTAAAGTTCTTAACCTGCCATTTCTCTTTACAGATGCTGACTGACCTGTGTAATTTCAGCATTTTCTGGTTTTATTCAGATTTGCAGCTTTTTCTTTTTATTCCATATACTCACCACTGCCTAGCAACTCTGGACACTGAGCTCACATGGGCATAATTAAGAATCTATGCCCTGCGAACCAGAGTGATGTCCCTACTCGTAAATTTATAGTAAAATGAAACTGCCAGGAGTGACTGGTAGAAATTATGGTGTAAAATGGGTTGGGCCAAAAATAGGGCTGATCTGGCGTAACAATATTCCACTCCATTTTGATCGTCATCCCAACAAAAACCCACGTCTCTATTCTCTGTGATATATAAATTCATGTATCAATGTTGCAACGATTAACTCCTAAATTGCTTTCTGAAAAATATATAGAATGCCGCCACGTTCTCCTGTCCCCTCAGAAGGTGGAAGAATAGCTTTGCCAGATTCCTGCATATAGGCTATGGCACTTGTTTAGATTTTCTCTCAGATATAAAAAGAACATTGAAGCAAAAGGATTAAGCAATAGAACTGCAATCAATTTACAGGGGTTATTGTACACTTTGCAGGAAGGTCATTCCTGCAGTCTCCTCAGCAAAGTCTTGGCACCACATGAGATGATTGCAAATGGGGTTCCTATTCCATGCTCCTCCATAAAGTTAAGGTGAATGAAGATGACAAGAGTGCCTTAATTATATAGATGCCTTCTCCCTTTTTATGGAAAAGCAGCCCCTTTGAAGATGATCCTTAATGAAGAATAGATAATGACACCAAATAATGGTTTAGGAAATGAGTCTAATTAGTGGTATTCACATCCACCCAATTGGAAAAGTTCTTGGCATTTTTATAATCAAGGAAATTTTTTTTTTATTTGTTCATGGGATGTGGGCATCGCTGGCAAGGCCAGCATTTATTGGCCATCCCTAATTGCCCTTGAGAAGTTGGTCGTGAGCTGCCTTCTTGAACCACTGCAGTCCATATGGTGAAGGTTCTCCCACAGTGCTGTTAGGTGGGGAGTTCCAGGATTTTGACCCAGTGATGACTCGGGATCGTGTGTGACTTGGAGGGGAATGTGCAGGGGATGTTGTTCCCATGTGCCTGCTGCCCTTCTCCTTCTAGGTGGTAGAGGTCGTGGATTTGAGAGGTGCTGTCGAAGAAGCCTTGGCGAGTTGCTGCAGTGCATCCTGTAGATGGTACACACTGCAGCCACTGTGCGCCGGTGGTGGAGGGAGTGAATATTTAGGGTGGTGGATGGGGTGCCAGACAAGCGGGCTGCTTTGTCCTGAATGGTGTCGAACTTCTTGAATGTTGTTGGAGCTGCGCTCATCCAGGCAAGTGGAGAGTATTCCATCACACTCCTGACTTGTGCCTCGTAGATGGTGGAAAGGCTTTGGGGAGTCAGGAGGTGAGTCACTCGCGCAGAATACCCAGCCTCTGACCTGCTGTTGTGGCCCCAGTATTTATGTGGCTGGTCCAGTTAAGTTTCTGGTCAATGGTGACCCCCAGGATGTTGATGGTGGGGGATTCGGCGATGGTAATGCTGTTGAATGTCAAGGGGAGGTGGTTAGATTCTCTCTTGTTGGAGACGGTCATTGTCTGGCGCGAATGTTACTTGGCCCTTGTCAGCCCAAGTCTGGATGTTGTCCAGATCTTGGTGCATGCGGGCACGGACTGCTTCATTATCTGAGGGGTTGCGAATGGAACTGAACATTATGCAATAATCAGCGAACATCCCCATTTCTGACCTTATGATGGAGGGAAGGTCATTGATGAAGCAGCTGAAGATGGTTGGGTCTAGGACACTGCCCTGAGGAACTCCTGCAGCAATGCCCTGGGGCTGTGATGATTGGCCTCCAACAACCTCTACCATCTTCCTTTGTGCTGGGTATGACTCCAGCCACTAGAGAGTTTTCCCCCTGATTCCCATTGACTTCAATTTTACTAGGGCTCCTTGGTGCCACACTCGGTCAAATGATGCCTTGATGTCAAGGGCGGTTACTCTCACCTCATCTCTGGAATTCAGCTCTTTTGTCCATGTTTGGACTAAGGCTGTAATGAGGTCTGGAGCCAAGTGGTCCAGGCAGAAACCGAACTGAGCATTGGTGAGCAGGTTATTGGTGAGTAAGTGCTGCTTGATAGCACTGTCGACGACACCTTCCATCACTTTGCTGATTGAGAGTAGACTGATGTAATGTAATTACATTAAACATTTTTTTAAGCCTGCTGAAGCAATATAATAAAAAATCTTTTACCAAACTATTTTCAAATAGTAAATGTTTGTATTTGTGCAAGTGAGTTATTTTAAAAATGAGATTGGAAAGAGTCTTTGCCTCCCTAAATCCAGTTTGACAAGTACTAGTCTGTCTGGTAAAATTGTATGTAATGAAGCTTATTCAAAATGGAGTCAAAGATGGTTTTAGAAACACTAAACAACAAATAGAATTAATTTGGATTTTCATATTTAAATTCTCTTTTCTAGTGCTGCTGGAGGAGAAGTCTTTAATCTTTGTGTGGCTGATCGAGATGAAGCTCTCTCAGAAAAGGACGTGATCAGACTTCTTCGACAGACTCTTGAAGGAGTAGTTTTTCTACACCAAAACAACATCGTACACCTGGATTTAAAAGTAAATTTTCGTCCTTTTTTGGTGCAAGATCTTATTCTGAGGATTTCTTTCCTCACTCTAGTGAGGCATTGACAAACTAGTTTGAAAGTAAAAGCTTTTTTAAAAAAAAATAGTTTTGAGGCTTTTGAAGACTTGTAGGAAATGTTTGCTTTCATTATTTCTATTAAAAGCAGTATATTACTAAACTAGTGTTAGAATACAAAATTATGAGCCATTTTATCTGGAATTGATGTCCATACTTCGCATATTTTAACAGACCTGGTTTAATGCCGTTGTACAGTTAAGTGAGTTTTTTTAGTTTTTTTGGTTTTCTTGTAGCATTATTATGGATAAATATAGCTAAGAATAGATCTTAAACTCAAATAGGTAAAACTCTAAATCTTATTCATAATTTGACTCTTTCCATTTTTGTGGTTCATTTGTAATCTGATTAAATAGTACACTAAATGTGTGTAGTATAGTATTAGTGTTGGTTGTCTTGGTTTGTTTTGACAGATGGCCTTATCACCACACTACCTTCTTTCAGCAGTAGGGTGGGATGACCCTGGCTGCAATATATTCTCTGATCATCATCAGTGCCACAAAGCAAGCATGGTTCAAATGATGGCCATTTTAAGAATGTACAAAACTTGCCAATTGTGATTCTAAATGAGCAGTGCTGGAAATTGAATTCATGACCATGTGCTTGGGAATGAAGTACTCAACATTACTTGAACTGGACTTCCCCAACATTTCGGGTAGTGTTTTTTTAAATTGAGAAACATAAGTTAAAGAACCAGGGACCACAAGATTGTCAAAAGTTGAACAGAGTACCAGGTTAATGCAGGAGTGATTCGGTGATGCCAGACTTGGGTTCTAAAGGCTTGTAGATTGTGAGATAGCTGAAGACAGATTTCCACAGTTTTGGGTCCTGGGAAAGAATGATTTAGGGCAGATGATGGTATGTTTGAATCTTGAATTCAGTACATTGAGGACGTAGGGAGATGCTGTTGTGTTTTTCCCTATTAGGAATAAACTACTTGAGGTGATGAACACAGCACATTGTGGATTGTGTTCATTTTGTTTCTGTTTTTTCTATATCCCAGAAATTGCTGCGGCTCAATCAGAAGCAGCATTTTGCTTCATGTTCCTTCCAATCTGAATACATTTAAAAACAACTATTCTCCAAATCTTCAATTATTTAACTAAAACCTGATGGGAAAAATAAATGCCAAAAAATCTTGTGAAAATTTTTTTGTAGTTAGCAAAATACATCAGTGATTTCCTTTTTGTTGTGAAAATCCATTATTTAGCATGAAATTCTAAAAATGAAAGCTGCTGTTCAAGCTTTACACGTTAGAAGCACTTGCTTTTCAAGTGCAAAGCAAAATGGAATGGTACAATTTTTATAGCATTATATTGCTGTAATCTGCTACGGTCCCCACCACTTAAACCAGGTTTAAATCAGGCAAATAGCACTAACCAATTTACATTACCATTATTGTCAATTGCAAAGATGCCTCTTGCAATGTGTTAAGCGTGTTTTCTATTTTAGGCAGAAAAAGGTGTTCAGTAAGTAATTCACACTTCATTAAGTTGTACTTCTATATAACTTATATAACAATAACCCAACCAAGCTGTTCAGGTACAACTAATCCAACCAGTATTTTATAACTTCTATCTGCTACTTCTGCCATGCTTCACTAGAGTTCAAGTACCTTAGCTGCTGCTACTGCCATTCTAATGCAGGCAATCATTGAGAGAAGAAAGTTACGGCAAACAAGGAATACAGATTAAATCAGAGTATGCCTTTTCTATGTTAAGTACCTATGGCACAAATGCGTAGGTTCTTTTGAAGGAATTGTTTTGTCCATTTTAAGGTTTAATTAGTGTCCGCGCTCACTGACCATGTAAACCGTCCAACGCAAAGAGCAGGCAAATTGCGCTAGCACTAACGCACCTGCTATAAGCACTGGGAATTGAAATTAGCTTATCATGTACAACAATCCAAATGTTTGTTGTAATTTTTTTTAAAGTGGAAACTTTTATTACTTCATCAGGGCATTTTTCTTGAATCCCCGAGTGGGGAAATTCAGAGAGCATGTGATGAGTAAATAGTTCCTCTTGTTTAAACAAATAGCCAGATACATTTTGCACAGCTCTATAAAGACTGCGGTTGTAGCTCTGTACAAGTGATTTTTTTGCTGTGTGCAACAAATAGTTTGGTTAGGTAGCTTTATTTTCAAATGTTTAATATACATTTATAAAAAAAATATTTTTAGACATGACTAAAAGGAAACTTGACATATACATTTCATTCAGATTTTGAGAAGGTTGCATATGTAGCATACAGCAGGAACATATTGCGAATGTGCACTGTTGGCAAGTTGAGGTATTGTGATGGCAGAAAAAGGGGGGAATCTTATCTGCAAATAAACAAAACTTACCAGGACTTGGCAAGTAGCGATTTGAAATCTGTTCCATCTTCAATGTTTGATATTACGTACAATTTGTCAGGACACCAAACAAAATGAGCACTGCCCTCACTCCATCTCCACTTTCAATCTTCTCTGCACACTTTTCCTTCATGGAAACCATTGGAAGGGAAAGGATCTCAACGTAATATTAAAAAATAGCTTTAGATGTGAGCTATTGGCCATAGAGCATCTATTAAAAAGTTGCCACCTATTGACTCTGAATATTTTCAAGTCAAATTATGGAACAGAACATGTTTTTTTTTAAGCACAATATTCCGGCTAAAAAGTCTTTACAGCAAACAGCAACTTTTTAGCTATTGATGCCGTCTTGAAGATTGCCACTAATGCGGCTTCAATCCAGTAAATTGAGTTGAACTTTAGTAATTGAGTTAAAGCTCTCGTTCCAAGCTGGAGCTAATTCTGGAAATGAGCTCCAGCTTGGAACTTGCAAAACTTTTGTGCTGCCAAACTGGAATATTTTAATGTTAGTACTCAGTACAAATGCCAATGCTCTACACAAGGTAGCAGGCCATCACAGTATTTTCTAATCTTTGATTAATATATTTTCAATATTATTTGTATGATAAAAATGTTAAATTTGAGATTTTAATAGCTTATCAGCTAACTTTTTTTAAACATAAATGAACATAGGAAAACCACTGATACCTATAATGCTGTAACTTTGGTGGATTTAACATACTGTGCAATGACAAAGTAGTAAGTCAAGTCATTTAACTCTTATTAGTGCATAGACAAATGCCTAATGACCCTTTGTGTTCCCTTGTTTCTGCAAACCACTAAAGACAGCTTAATGTAGTTGAGATTTGGGAAGGATTTGCCTTAAATTTTGACTTTTTAGAGATTCATATAATCTGTCTATGCAACAATATATGAGGATATATTAAAATGTGGTCCTTTGTTTAGATTCTTGGTATTGATACTTGGCAGATTATTAAAACAAAACCTTTTAGTTCAAGTGTGATCAAGATTTATGCTATATAATTTTGGTAGGAATTCACTTGCTTTTGCTTGGAGACCACATCTAAGTAAAATCCCTTCTGATAATTGACTAATTTGCAAGGCATGTTATCTACTTTATTTTATTTGCCTAATTAATATTTGTACTATTGCTTAAATGTTATAACTGTTGAGATAGCCCCAAGTTTATGTACAGTGTACAAATTTGTGCAATAATTGTAAATTCAAATGAGTAACTAATGAAGTATTTTGGAATGACTCATGACATTTAGAACATGGTTATTCACCATGAGGTGCTATGGACAAGTTAGAACATTTTGCAATAATATAAACCAATGCTGCAGGTTAAACGTGAATCATTTTTAGGCAACTTAAACATCTTGAAAAGAATGGGTTACTATGCCATATAAGTGCAGAATATTTTAATATTTCAAACCTGTAATGGATTGTTTTGAAGTTGTGTAGCAAGCCAATTATGCAAGTTTTTTTGCTGCATTTCTTTTATGAAGTCATATAAATGATATTCATATTGTTTTGCATTTTTTAAATGCAATTTAAGAAAACTTGCCAGTATTATTTAATTGAATATATTTTGTCAACAGCTAGCCTGTAGGTATACAAGAGATAGTAGCCCAAACCTACATGCTTGTTTATTTTTTCCTCCTTTTTTTATGTGAGGTAATGACTGGCCCCTACTCAACTTTCATGGCAGTGTTGGAATACTCGATTGGAAATTGTGGCAGTTTGTATTTTGGCTTTTATATTAAAAAAATGGTTTGGAGCAGGAGGAGAGAAGAGGTTGGTATTTATATAAATCAATCATCAAGTGGCCAGAACGGAAACGTTTATATTCTAGAGGTTTGCACTAGTAACAGCGCCTTAGGTAAATTTAAGTTATAGAATAGATTTATGCCATGTGCCCCGTTTTCAAAACATTTTCTGAACTGGTCTAAAATATTGCTTTGGGGAGAAGGGAAGAAATTAAAAGACCCAGCGACAAAAATTTGCATGGAATTTCTTTCCAATGCTCTGTGGACTAGTTTGCAGTATTCTTTTTGTTCCTCCTTTTTGAAATGACAGTTGGTGAGAATGACACTATTGATTCTTATTTCACCACTATTGTGTTTGTCTTGGTCATAGTTTCTTTCTTTTGCCATTTAATGATTCTTTTGGGCTTAACCAGGTTATACAGCTCCAACAGCTGAGGATAGGCAGGTGACTTCCCAAGCCTTGGACTGTGTTGCTCATGAACTAGTTATTGAGAAGTTTGAGTGTGGCTCAGAGATTATGTGGTCTTTCAGGGCAGTGTTAATCAGCTCATTTAAATATTGCTTTAGTACACTTCAGTCTGAAAGATTCCACAAATATGATGAAAATATTAAATTTATGCAGTATGGCTAAGTTGCTTTATAAATTGGACCTTTGGGTTGATGACTTGGTCAGGTACAGATCCATAATAAATTGCTTGAAGCATCAAAAACTATGTTGGTAACATTTTGTGTGTTTGCTAACTTGCTTTATTTTTGTGTGTTTTAGCCTCAGAATATCTTATTAACCAGTTCATCACCATTGGGTGATATAAAGATAGTTGATTTTGGCTTGTCCAGAAGAGTTGGCAGCGTTGGTGAATTAAGAGAAATTACAGGAACGCCAGAGTACATTGGTAAGATTAATTTGTTTTTAAAAAGGCATTATGGAATTTAAGTGTGCTTTTTAAATAAATAAATAAATTTACCAATTCTGTGCTCAGTGGGGAGCCACACTTCCAAGGGAGTGCAAGTGGCTGATTTTGGTATTGCAGCATTGTAGCCCTATCTCTAATCTGCACTCCCTTTGATTCCCACACATCCAGTGGGGAGCCATGCTCAATGAATTTATCCTAAGATGCAAATTTAATTAAATATTTGTGTCTCTTCCACAAATCTTGAATTTTTGCTGATGAACAGAATGTATGCTTGATACAAATTATAATTTGCGTTATGGAATGGATAGACTTTTGAAATTGTTTAAATCTAGAGTTTGAAATGCATTTTGCAAATGTCACAAGTTAAAGTTATTCAAACATAGGTTAATATTCATGGAAACTGAAAAATGGATACCCTTTAGTAATCTATATATCAGAAGTGGTTTGTTGAAAAACCCCTTGTGCACAATATAAATGAGCTTTAGTATATACTAATCTAACCGCTGGACCAGTGTGGTTTCTTTTTCAAATATATTGGTTAAATTTGTCTTTTTGCTAGTTTTCACCATCCAACTTTTTTTTTGTTTCCTTCTCCCTCCCTTCATCTTCACTAGAGAAGGCTAAGAGGAGACTTAATAGAGATTTTTAAAATTAGGAAGACTTTTTTGATAGTGAATAGGGAAAGACTATTTCCTCTAGTGTTAGTGACAAGATATCAAATTAAAATCCTCTGCTGTGATGAGAGATTGGGAGAAATTTCCTAAAATCGGGTTTGGAGAAAAGAATGCCTTTCCACAGAGAGTTATTCAGATCATGTATCTTTTGAGGGAAAAGTGGATAAACATTTTAAGCCGAGGAAGAGGGCTTCGGGAGAGAGCTGGACAGTGGGCCTAGTTTTGGATTGTTCTATCAACAAGCCAGCTTGGATATCATGTGCTGAATGGCCGCCTTCTATAAACGTTTTTCTGAAACTTGCTGGGACCAAAGAATCCTCGTGTTTTGCGTTAGCGATTTATTCACATGAGCTTTGGTGGTTCATGTCACTGGGCTTGTTGATTGCAGGAGTGTCGAGCCTTTTTTTGTATTTCTCTCCCTAAACCCCTCTGCTTCTCCACATCCCCTTCCTCCCTTAAGATCCTCTTTAAAGCTCACCACTTTGATCAACCTTTTGCTCACCCTTCCTAATATCTCCATTTATTTAAAAAGCTCAGCATCCTTTTTTTGAATACACTGTGTAAAGGGTTTTTCTATGTTAAAGGCAAGTTGTTTTCCTTGTCTGACATCCACAAGTGCATTTTCTAGGTAGTTGACAGTTGGGAGTGGTTTTGTTTGTTTTCCTCCTGGTCAACATTACTGCTTCAACCAACACCACCAAAAACAGATTAGCTGGTTATTCATCTCATCGCTGTTTATGGGGTCTTGCTGTGCATAATATGGTTGCCTGCATAGCCGTGACATCTTTAAAAGTAATTAATTGTACATGGAAGTGCTTTGGAATGTTTGAGCTATTAGGTGCCACATATCTCTGGCTCGCTGTCTCTGGTGTGCTCTCTTGCTCTCGCTGTCTTCCTCCTGGTGCCTTGACCAACATTCTTCTCTCAACCAATGCCACCGAAACAGATTCACCACTGATCTCCTGCCTGTTTGTCTGACATTGCTGGTTCACAATGGCTGCTGCAAAGAATAGTCACTGCATTTCAAAAATAATTAATTTTGTGAGGTGCCTTGAGACATGTTATGTTAAGATGCTAAATAAATAAAATGTTATTTTAATGGGGAGAGCATTATAACAGACTTAAATTAACAGGGTAGATTGTTTTCACAAAGGCCAGACTCCTATCTATTGAAAGCAGTAATTCAAATCTTTCTTTAGGCTTTAAATTCTGAATGGGCCGTGCTCAACTGCCCATTGTGTGATTTGCTCATGTTACTATTTCAACTTGATTTTTTTCTTTCTCTTGCAGCCCCTGAAATCTTGAACTATGAACCAATCTCAACAGAAACAGATATGTGGTATGTTATTAGTTGTGTAGTAATAGTAGTGTGCTCCTCATACCTGAGGATGATGGCGCCAACAAAGAAGGGAGCAAAATTTCGTGGTGGATGGGTGCATTGTTGACTGTGCAGGCCAATACATGACAGACATTGTATACCACAAACCTTACTTAACCATGTTCCTGAGAGGGTTCTCCTGTTGATCACTGACATTGCCTCCACACTGGCGCAGCATTGTAGCTCAAAGCCCTTCACTCCTCTCTCTTCGGCATGTCATTGATGTCTCAGAAGCCAGGTTTTCTGAAGAGTTATCGACCATGCTTCACTGCTTCAAGTTGAATCTTTAGTATATCTTTGCAGTGCAGTTGTTGCCCACCCTGCTTTCTTCTGCCATCCACCAGTTCATCATAAAGCCCCTGCTTCAGTAACCGTACGTCATCCATCCTAACAAAATGTTAGCCCAATGTTAGCACATTCCAGTACTTTGTTGCTAGTAATCTTATCCTGCCACCTAATACAAAGTAAGGTGCAAAGGTGGCTTTAGTAAACCTTTCCAGTGTTCTATAGATTGGATGTGAAATATGAACATACAGGAGATTGGTCAGGATAACCATCTTGCAAACCATTAGTTTAGTGGCCAGCTTAATACCTCACTGATTCCCAAACATGCTTGGACAGTCTACCAAAGGCCACACTTGCTCTCTGCATATGAGCCATCACTTCCTTATCAATCCTTGCATCAGCAGATAGTATACTTCCAATGTCGGTGAACAGTATTCAATTCAGTTTTGCCAATAGTGATCGATGGTCTAAAATGTGACTTCCCAGGTGATGGTTGATAATTACTTGAGTCTTCAGACTAATAGTAAGCTGTAGCTGCAAGCAGAATCTACAAATTTATCCATCGTGTGCTGACAGTCCTCTTAGGGATGCACCACAAGGGCGCAGTCATTAGCAAAAGTTCTTGTATAATTTATTTGGGGTCTTCAGTCGATGCTCGCAATATTGATTAAACATTTCCTCATGCATTTGTGCATCAATTCCTTTATGAAGATCCCTCGTTGCATCATTCAGCATAGCCACGTAAAAGAGTGCGAATAGAGCAGGGCCCAGTACGCAGCCTTGCTTTACATTATTCAAAACTGGGAGTTATTAGGACAGAGTAATGTCTTGTTGCCTTGCTGTTCTCGACGTTGGGAATGTGTGGCATTTTATAGAGATAGCTGTGCCACCAAGTATCCCACCATGCCCTGATAAACGTCACCATAGCTGTGTAATGTTACATATAAACTGGGATTCTTTGCATTAAAATAGGGTAAACAGTTACAAATTCTACTTTTGTTATTTACAGGAGCATAGGAGTGTTGGTGTATATGATGCTGACAGGAGAGTCTCCATTTCAGGGTGAAGATAAACAAGAAACTTTTCTTAATATCTCACAAGTTAATGTTGATTATTCAGAAGAAATATTTGCAGGCATCTCTAAAACTGCCATTGAATTTATTCAGCAGCTTCTAGTCAAAAAACCTGAGTAAGTAAACATTTGATAGGAAAACTAAATCACATTCCAAAGAAAAAGCCTCCTGAAATGGTTCACAGGTTCTGCAATAACTTAAGTGGCTTTTATACTATATCTACACATTTGTTTGAGTAATCACATGGTGTTTTTGACAACCGTAATGTTTTCTGTGATTGTCACCAAAC
This sequence comes from Heptranchias perlo, assembly GCF_035084215.1. Classification (NCBI taxonomy): domain Eukaryota; kingdom Metazoa; phylum Chordata; class Chondrichthyes; order Hexanchiformes; family Hexanchidae; genus Heptranchias; species Heptranchias perlo. Next base: position 67,234,326 of record NC_090331.1, on the reverse strand, counting down.
TACAATTGTCATTTAATTTTTTTTCATGAAAAATTAGCATTGGTAAAATGAATCATGAAGGAAAACATGTCTGATTCAATTTTTATTTGGATTCTAATGTTAAGCCATGTTAAATATATCTTCAGCATAGTACTGTATTAACTATGTTCCAAGTTCTGCCATGGGAGAGGAAATGAAACTCACTTTGGGCATCTTTTGCCAATTATTGATTAGCAGGGCACTGAGAACAAATTGCCTTCTTGTGCTCTTAACCAGAGTACTGTGTGTGTGGTCTAGGGATTGAATGAAATTTCAACGCATAGATGTTTTTCTTATGACTACCCAAGTTTTTCAGATTGATAAAGGGAATTCGATAGCCAGTTTTAAGTGAATTTGCAGCTATGTGCTATATCTGGAAGCAGTTTTCATCACTGCAGACTAGTCAGCTGTGAGATTTTACCAATACACAATCCTTCTGCTGCCCTTGATGTTTTGCTTTTTTGTTCCCATTGCTTCAGTTGCCAGTGGTGACCACTCAAAGTCACTAACCAGTGTGGTTGATCTTCCAAGTTGTACATCTATTAGGATGTCCCAATGTAAGGCATTGAAACCAGATAAATTGGCATGGCACCGTCTGTGGGACTGTGACAAGTTGAGTTCTTTTAAGGGTCTTTTCTGGATTTCTTGCTGCTTTACAATCATAAGTGAAATTGGCAGATAGCTAAATAATACAATGAATACCGGGGTTACCCACCAGTTATGGAAGGCAATCAGTGAATTTGTTTTCAAGGATGACCTGCATGAACGAGAGCTTGCTACACATGTAGAAGGCCATAGGAATCCTGCCTGGCAATCTTTTACATCCTTGACCTATGGATGGCAGATATATTTAAGCCCAGGAACAGATCCCTCTCAATGTCCTTAAATCTACTTAGCATAATGATGGGTGCCCTTTAGCAAAAGTAAAAATGGAAAAAGGTTTGGTTTGTAATTCTTGACCAAATCACTGAAGTGACAAATGAAGTATTGCTGACAACATTGACTATATAACAAAACAGGCTATTGTAGCTCCACTGACACTTGGATATCCAACTTTCAAAAAGGCTATATATATATATATATATATATATATTTGAAAAAAAACTTGATAAGTGCGGAGGATGAATCAAGGATTTGGTTTTGAGAAGAAGTTTGGAGAATTGAATCCAGTCCATTTGAGACCATGGAGATGTAATCTGTGGATTGCAACTGAACAGGATTGAATAATTTAGATTGTGTTAATCTGATATCCTGGAGTTTGTGGGTGAACCTTGGATATGTCAATTATTCAAGATATTAAACAAGCCGGGCATCGTGATTTTTAAATGTTCATTGAAAGTAATGGGGTGGATGAGGTGACTGGTCTTTTCTTATTTCATACATATGATCGTATCAGTGTCCTAAGGAAAAGGTTAATTAGAAATTGAGATGACTGTGCAAATTCCAGAGCATATTATGTATTGTAAAAGTAATAAAAATTTGGCACTGATCCTCTTCTGGGTACTGATCTTGTGTTTGACACATGGTTCCCATTATGTTGTGATGGAATAGAAGTTTCAAATCCATAACTTTTGGCACAGAAGGCAGTGAGGAAGAATTGGCTAGCAGATTATCAAATATTCAGTTATACTTTGTTCAGTCACAAAAGTATTGGAGGCAAATTAGAAATGTGCAAATGGGTAGCTGGCTTCATTGTTTACAGTGCAGAACCATTTAATTACTGTTGCAAGTGCCTTTTCAATGCCATATTGCAACATTGCTCTTCAGGTCTTATGTTGGAGTAGTGCATAACACTCTTGTGCTTTAATGTAAGATTTGGAGTATAACGAGGAAAGAAATATTTAACTTTGTTTATGCTACTTACTTTTGAGCTGCAATAGACATAAATGGGGTTAATCAGGGGATGGGGAGAGGTACCAGGGTCCATCAGTAGTGGGGATGTGTGATCCTGGGATATGACACCGCAGGGATGGCATCCTGGGATGAGAGTACAGGAAAAGAGTCTTAGATTCTGGTACCTCTCGGCAATGCTCCTATCAATACTGGGAGAGATGGGTCCCCGGATGTGGTGATGCTGATGGGGTCTGGAGAACTGGGGATAGGATATAGGATGTACCTGATGTTAGGGACTCCTGGGGTGTGCATGGAGTGGGAGGTAATAGTAGGATGATAATGGTGGGTAGTGAATTGGGTCTGGAAGAATTTGAGAGGGGAGTTCTGTGATGTAGATGGGGTTATTAGAGCCCTCCCTACTTCTTAAGGTGTTGCACAATTCCATTCATGAGCGATTTGACATTTCTTCATTCTGTTTACCTCTGCATCAATTAGAATTGGAATGTAGATTGCATTTTGTGAATGCTTTTGGAGCTTTGTCGTACCTACATAAAAGGTCAGAGTCTGTAAGGATCAAAAGCTATGTGTTCTCTGGTTCACACATTCAGTGAGGAAATTTCCAAACAGGTGAATTCTGTTGTCATCTGGAGGCTGAAAATTTTGATTCATTTAAGGGCTATTCAAATGGGTCAACTTTGCCTGCTTGAGCTAATTGTCAGAAGATATTAGTTGTAAGCATTTGTAGTGCAGCTACCTAGATTAGTAACCATAACTTTTCCTAAGTGGTGTTTTAAGTTGTCACTGAAAGCTGATCATCCAGTATGCTAAATCAATTCTGTCTGACCTCAACTGAGTGGAGGCTGGGTCTTAGTTGGGTTATTTTTCCTTGGTATGTGGAGGATACAAAAAGGAAGGTAGATTACACACCTTCCATGGAGTCATCCTCATTTTTCACTTCAAAAGATCCCACCCATCCATATGTCCTCCTTGGAGTTATTCCTTTTCTTTTTGGCTGTCCATTTCATATTTCAGTACTTGTCCATGAAGATAAATCAATGGATCTAACTTTGGGGTTTCATTTTTATGACACAGGAAGGGAAAATTGTATGAACAGCACCTTATTGTCACTGGCTTAAAAACTTGTTAACAGAAAACAGCACATAAGATGTTCCTTTTGAGTTGGGCTCACTTCTGCAGTATTTAAAGCTTGCTTCAATTTGGAGGAAAAATACCCTATCTACTAGATTGACTCATTGAGGTTGTTATATTCAGTGTTTAAAGTAATTTTAAAGATTGCATTGAATGGTTGCTGCATTTTGTTTTGCTCGTGCTCTTTGTTTATATAGTTTACCAAATAAATTAGTGCTAGTTTATTAGACTGCCATGAAATTGGTCTTTAGCTGTTCTAAGTCACTGGCAGATGCAGAATAGTTTGGTTTAATGTGACCGAGATACTATTCTAACTGAGGATATATTTATATCTGTCCTTTCCTCAAACTAAAACAAAAATTAAGTTAGTTGACAAATTATAACTACTTCCTTTTATCTTGAAGGGAACGATCAAATGCTGAAGCCTGCCTTTTTCATCCTTGGCTGCAAGCAGAAGAGTTGATGAGTGATCCTGTGCCTGAAATTATGCCATGTGTTTCACAGTCTGGAGAGCAGTGCATTAAGTCTTTAGAAGAGAAGAATCCCATCCGATCCCTCACATTTGGGGCATGCAGACATTTGGATAAAGAAAATATTTCTGAAGAATCAACCATCGTTCCCAAACGATTCCGATTTGATGATTCATACAAAAGTTGCCATGAGGTTACTGGGGAATTGGTATTCTGAAATTGGAGGATAGTTGATTACAAGTAAAAGGCACTTTGGGAAAACTTCCCCTTTTTTTATGTTGGGCTTGATCACTTTATAAAAGTGATCCAGACGTATGTGACACGTAGGTGTGTAAATGCCTTCTTGGTAAGTTTAAGCAGTGGCTCTCAATGGAGCATTGACTTGTGCTTTCAAACTTTTAAAGTTTCATGGAGACAGACACATCAGCTTTTTTGCACTTATCTCAATAGTGACTCAAAAACAGGAACTGCTCTTTTTTATGAAATGGGCAAGAATTATGGTTGTTATATTTTGCTTGGGATAACCAGGAGCAAATTGAAAGTGATGTCTTAAATGTCAATTTGATTCATTGCATGTAGAATGGTTCAGATAGTACCTATGTATGAACCTCCTTTTGCAGCAGCTGGCATATACTGGAGAGCTATAACTAGGATCAGTGACTAGTTCACAATTTTTATATAATAGGAAATTATTCAAAATCTTACACAGTTGCAGCAACACCATGAAACGGTTTACTTGTTTGAGTATATTGTGATTATCTGAGAAAACCAGGTGGTGATTCAGTATGTAAGCAAGTTGTTCAAAACTTGTTTCAAATGGTGTGTTGCAATTGTAGTCATAGGTTGAAAATTAAGTTCTTCAAAATAATAAAATTCAGTGCAAAATACGATGATTCCCTGCAATGAAAATTGCTTTGTATTGCAAACTGTTCAAAAACATGCATTATTTTCAGTTGTACCAGAATTCATTGTTGGTTGTTAGCCTGGCAAAATATCTGATTCTTTCAAATCTTACTATAAATGTGGATAAACTTCATTAGAATAAATTTAAAAACAAACCACAAAGTCCTTAACCACTTTCATATAACATTCTGGCTGAGGTATTTCTACTTCTGTGCTCACCTACTCACAATTTTCTGTCCATTATAGTGAATAGGAGAAAAATTATGGGCTGCCAAGTGCAGAGGTGGACAACCCTGGCCTCAATATCTATTTACATTCTGAATTTGATGCAAACAATTGGTATTCATTGTTCTCAACTATTTCAGAAGGAAATCTTGAAATCCAAGTAAAGGATTGTAACTGTTTTCCTGATATGTATTGCATGTGATTTTGCACATTAAACTGAAGGAATAGATGTGGTTGAAAATATTTGGAGAAAATATTTTTTTTACGCATTGGTAACGCGTAACTCATTGGTCCTATTGTACATGTAACAGTTTCCTTATTTTGGAATTAAGGTAACAGATTTCAATTTTTTTGAAGTTAATGATAGACACTAAATGGTCTGTCACAATTGAGAATAATATAAGGTATTGGGAATATATTGTGTGTGTATATATAAATATGATTTTACTAGCTTCATAGAGATTAATGCTTTTAGATATCCAGTTAAAATTTAATATAACCATCCAAGAAGCCTGAATCATAGCTTCAAATGTAGAATGCCTGGGCAAAGCAGAACCTGTTTCTTGGTTATGGCTACTGTGGAAGCCGTGGAACCTCTGTAACCCAATGAAGATGATTTTTTTTTTTCCCCTGTGAAAGTTTAAAACTGTACCTATTGCAGGTCACTTAACTTTTTTTGAAAAGTTCACACTAATGTTTTGCAACTTGGAAATTAAATCTGATGTTGAAGTATAGCTTTCCATGCTTGGAAATCTTTTTTATTTTATTGTGACATTGCAAATTACAATAAATGTAATTTCTCAGGAAGCATTTGTCAGTTTATTTACATTTAAGCTCTCTAGCAAAGATCTTTGCAGTTTAGGAAACATGTTTTAATGCTTTTTTTCCTGAAAACATTATATAATCAAAGCTTCAGATGAAGATTTGCATAGCAAATTCCAGAATTAAGTCCTGTCTGCACATGTACCTGCTTTTTTTAAAAAAAAGAAAAGCAAAACAATTGCATATTTCTTGGTAGGAGGAGAAGAAAAAGCAATTGGGTGCAGTTTAAACCTCTTCTGCAAAAGCAGATGTAATGAGAACAAAATTTATGTTGTGAGAGTGAGCCAAGACGTTCCTACAGCTATGGTTAAGTATTTGTATCTGGTTTTTCGCCTCCCAGGAGATCACAGTTTTGAGTGGGGAATGTATGTATTGTGATGCACACTCACTCACAATTGTGTGGGACAGGCTGGATGGACCAGAGAGTCTCTTCCTGTCCGTCATTGTTTGTAGACCACTCTTGTCCTTAAAGGATTTTCATTTCACAACCCAATGGGAATCTCTGTGTACTGTTAAATAAAGGGATAAAGCTAAAACTGATGCCTTGGTGGTAAAAATTCTGCAACCCATGGTTACTGTATTCCATCCAACATATGAATGTCACATTAAGGTACTCCACGCTGGGATTTTTTTAAAAAAGAAAAGTTAAAGTTAAGTGGTACGATATATTGATATGTAACTGAGGTATTTCAGAGCCCTTCGTGTAGCTCTTCTGTTCGAGTCGTCTTTTGTCAGGGATTGGTTTATAATGTACCCTTTGCTGTTTTTTATATCTCTCCCAGTTGCTATTGTTTGCATTTTTTGTATACTTTTTCTTTTAGTTTTATACTGTTCCTTACCTCTTGTCATCCATGGCTGTTTTTTTTGGCAATTAGAGCTCTTGCCCCTTAGGGGTATGAATTGGTTCTGTATCACGTTAAATTATTTTTTGAACACCTCCCACTGATCTTCTTTCGTTTTACCCATTAACAGATTTGCCCAGTTTACTGCGCACAGTCTCTACCTCATCCCGCTGAAGTCAGTCTTACCTAAATTTAGAATCTTAATAGCTGATACGGCTTTCTCCCTTCCGAACACAACATTGAACTCATCATATTATGATCGCTATTAGATAAATGTTCACGCACTGTTAGGCTGTTAACTAAATCTGGCTCATTATTCAGTGTTAAATCTAATATGGCCTGCCCCCTTGGTTCTAGGACATAATGTTTCGTAAGCTGAACTGAATACACTCAAGAAATTCGCTATCTTTCTGACATGAGCTCGTCTGCTTATCCCAATCTATATGAAAGTTAAAATCCCCCATTAAAACCACTCTGCCTTTGCTATTCGCTTGTCTAATCCCTGCATTTAGTCATTGTCACTTCACAGCTGCTACCAGAGGACCTATACACAACTCCCACTACAGTCTTAAATCCTTTTCTATTTCTTAATTCTACCCAAGAGTTGATGATTTTTGTGGAGAGATACAGTTAGGAGTTGTTAGCATACATGTAGGAACTGACAGGATATTGCTCAAAGGTGACTGTAAGAACTCCAAGATCAATACCCTGACCAGAATATTCATCAAGGGCACAAGATGAATCCTTAACCCTCTACCTTTCCTCCTCACCAAGGAACCCTCTGGGGTTTACTACCAGTTTAAGTTTAGGAGTTAATGATGCTTAAATTTGACTTGCTCTACTGTCTTGCATCAATCAGTTGGGATTATATTAACATTTACTCCATCAACCTCCCATCAGGATCTGCACAGCTGCTCAGTGAATTATCCTTTCTTGCCAATGATTGAAGAGGAAGTCGGATTTAAAAAAGTAATGAACGAAACAACTATTTACTACCCTTAGAATCATAGTTCACAGCACTTAAACATAAACATTGAGTGCGCAAATAGTAGATGGGGTTAATTGACAAGATAATAGGTTATTAAACTGGTTAATGGACATAAAAGTGAGACTAAGAATAAACCTATTCAGTTAGATTTATCATAGTTATGAAAAAGGACAGGGATAGAACAGGAGTAAAAGTTCTAAATTGGGGAAAGGCTGATCTTACTAAGCTGAGAAGTGATTTAGCAAAAGTGGACTGGAAACAGCTACTTGAAGGTAAATCAGTGTCAGAGCAGTGGGAGGCATTCAAGGGGTTCAGAATAAACATGTTCCCACAAAGAAAAAAGGTGGGACTGCCAAATCTAGTGCCCCCTGGATGACATGGAGCGTACAGGGTACGATAAGGCAAATAAAGGAAGCTTATGTCCGACACCAAGAGCTCAATACTGCAGAAAGCCTAGAAGAGTATAGAAAGTGCAGGGGTGAAATTAAAAAGGAAATTAGGAAAGCAAAGAGATGGCATGAAAAAATACTGGCATGTAAAATTAAGGAAAACCCAAAAATGTTTTATAAACACATAAAGAACAAGAGGATAACTAAGGAAAGAGTAGGGCTTATTAGAGACCAAAAAGGTAACCTGTGGGTGGCGGCGGAAGATGTGGGTATGGTTCTAAATGAATACTTTGTGTCTGTCTTCACAAAAGAGGGGGACGATGCAGAGATTGTAGTTGAGGAGGAGTGTGAAATATTGCATAGGATAAACATAGTGAGAGAGGAAGTTTTCAGGGGATTAGCATCTTCGAAAGTAGGCAAATCGCCACACCCGGATGAAATGTATTCCAGGCTGTTGAGAAGCAAGGGAGGAAATAGCGGAGGCTCTGACCATCATTTTCTAATCCTCCCTAGCTACAGGTGTGGTGCCGGAGGATTGGAGGACTGCTAATGTTGAACCATTGTTTAAAAATGGAGAGTTGGGTTCAATGGGGTCCCGCAAGGCTCAGTACCAGGTCCCTTGCTTTTTGTGGTATATATTAATGATTTGGACTTGAATGTGGGGGGCTTGATCAAGAAGTTTGCAGATGATACAAAAATTGGCTGTGTGGTTGATAGTGAAGAGGAAAGCTGTAGACTGCAGGAAGATATCAATGGACTGGTCAGGTGGGCAGAAAAGTGGCAAATGGAATTCAATCTGGAGAATTGTGAGTTAATGCATTTGGGGAGGGCAAACCAGGCAAGAGATTACACAATAAATGGGAGGATACTGAAAGGTGTAGAGGAACAAAGGGACCTTGGAGTACATGTCCACAGATCCCTGAAGGTAGTAGGAAAGGTAGATAAGGTGGTTAAAAAGGCATATGGGATACTTTCCTTTATTAGCCGAGCCATAGAATATAAGAGGTTATGCTCGAACTGTATAAAACACTGGTTAGGCCACAGCTTGAGTACTGCATACTATTCTGGTCGTCACATTACAGGAAAGATGTGATTGCACTAGAGAGGGTACAGAGGAGATTTACGAGGATGTTGCCAGGAGAATTTTAGCTATGAGAAAAGATTGGATAGGCTGGGGTTGTTTTCTTTGGAACAAAGGAACCTGAGGGGAGATTTAATTGAGGTATATAAAATTATGACAGGACTAGATAGAGTGGATAGGGAGGACCTATTTCCCTTAGCAGAGGGGTCAGTGACCAAGGGGCATGAATTTAAAGTAATTGGTAGAAGAATTAGAGGGGAGCTGAGGAGAATTTTTTTCACCCTGAGGGTGGTGGGGGTTTGGAACTCACTGCCTGAAAGGGTGGTAGAGGCAGAAACCCTCAATTCATTTAAAAAGTACTTGGATGTGCACTTGAAGTGCCAAAACCTACAGGGCTACGGACCAAGTGCTGGAAAGTGGGATTAAGCTGGATAGCTCTTTGTCGGCTGGCACGGACATGATAGGCTGAATGGCCTCCTTCTGTGCTGTAACTTTCTTTGATTCTATGATTCTAATCGGGTCATTTTCAGGTTGGCCAATTGTAACTAGTGGGGGGCCACAAAGATCAGTGCTTGGGCCTCAGCTGTTCACAATATATACCAATGACTTAGATGAGGGGACCGAGTGTAATGTATTTAAGTTTGCTGACGATACAAAGCTAGGTGGAAAGTAAGCTATGAGGAGGACGCAAAGGGACATAGACAGGTTAAGTGAGTGGGTGAGAAGATGGCAGATGGAGTATAATGTGAGGAAATGTGAAATTATCCACTTTGGTAGAAAGAATAGAAAAGCAGAATATTTTTTAAAAGGTGAGACACTAAGAAATGTTGGTATTCAGAGGGATTTGAGAGTCCTTGTACACGAATCACAAAAAGTTAACATACAGGTACACCAAGCATTTAGGGAGGCAAATGGTATGTTGGCCTTTATTGCAAGGGGGTTGGAGTATAAGAGTAAGGAGGTCTTGCTGCAATTATAAAGGGCTCTGGTGAGACCACATCTGGAGTACTGTGTACAGTTTTGGTCTCCTTACCTAAGGAAAGATATACTTCCCTCAGAGGGGTGCAACAAAGGTTCACCAGATTGATTCCTGGGTTGTCCTATGAGGAGAGTTTGTGGAGAATGGGCCTGTATTCTCTGGAGTTTAGAAGAATGAGAGGTGATCTCATTGAAACGTATAAAATTCTTAGTGGGCTTTATAGGGTAGATGCTGAGATGTTGTTTCCCCTGGCGAGAGAGTCTAGAATTAGGGGTTATAGTCACAAGATAAGAGTCGGCCATTTAGGACTGAGATGAGGAAAAATTTCTTCACTGAAGGTTGTGAATCTTTGAAAACCCCAGAGGGCTGTGGATGCTCAGTTATTGAGTATATTCAAGACTGAGATTGATAGATTTTTGGATACTTAAGGAATCGAGGGCTATGGGGATAAGGCGGGAAAGTGGAATTGAGGTAGATCAGCCATGATCGTATCGATTGGCGGAGCAGGCTTGAGAGGCCGTATGGCCTACTCCTGTTCCTATTTCTTATGTTCTTATTGACTGCTGATTTATAAATTTACAGTTGATCAGTGCCTAAGATTTATATAAATTGGTGAGTTTAATTTAAGATTAGAATTCTTGGGTGGCAAGCAAACTGAATTAGATAGCTAGTCTCTTGAATAGGTTAAAGTTATTTGCTTGTTAGCAGTGTTTCCGGTATTTATGCCACCTCGTCCTTATGAGCTGCTGTGGATGAATTGGTTGCCTCGCCATGTTTTAGAAGAGTTCAGCCCTGCTGATGTCAATCATCTCGTACAGTCCTATTGGCACGCCGAATGACCTCCAAATCGATGAAGCACAGGCACATAGACATGCCAGGATGGTCATTTACCCCCTAGCTTCTCAAGTCTTTATTAAGCAGGGTCACACTTGGGTGTAGATAAGGAAAGACATCTTTATGTCCCTCTTAACAAACTGTCTTCAGGCCTGTGGTCTTGATGGCTTGTTTTCTATCTCTGTTAAGGAATGTTTAGTTTATATAAGTTTTCATGGTTTAATTACCATTAGCCCTTTCCTAACATTCAATCTGACTGCATTTTGAGGACGCATTTAAGGACTGTCCAAAATGGTGAGTACAAGCAGCAGATGATCCTTTTCTAAATAAATTATTTCTCACTTTAAATGCTTCTTCCTGTACCGGAATGGTGGGCAGCTCACTTCTGGCTGGAAGTGTACACAGATTTTAGATTTTTTTTCTTTCCTATGTGTGTAATTGTTTTTCATGAGAATTTTATCATAGAAAGTGAACTTGATGAAATACAGAAGTTTTAATCCCAATGTATGCTACACTTATTGTAACATATTAAGTGGAGTTACTGTGAGCTAACCTTCTCATTCAATTCATGGCTAAGGTTTTAGCTCTGCTATACTGTTCAGGAATCTGGAGACTGAACTCAAAGCTCTGTTTTGAAGTCATGATCTCACATTGCCTGGTACATGTGAAACCAATCCTGCTTTATACTGTTCTTATGCTGCACCTACTAGTCTAGTACCAATAGCAGTTATGAAGTGACATGAGTCAGGAGTTGTGGTTTCACTGTCTGATCATATTGCTGTGGAATGGGGGTTGATAGTGCTCCAAGCATGTGCACTCATGTGCGTGTAGATTGGTCCTTACTGAGTGCAGTCAGTTTCTATATATTCAGGCAGCAGAAATTAAAAGGTAGTATGTTGTAATGCCAAAGCTTAGTAAAAAATCTGTGGAAATAGTGAGTAATAAGAAGGCTTCACACCAGTAGCAGTTATACTCCTGCCAGCAAAAATGAGCCCTTGGAGTTTGTGCCCAGACTGTTAACTTTTTATATTGCATTTCTGATATAAATACTGAGGTATATCATTTCTGATATACCTCGCTAAGGTATTTCAAAAGATCAGCTAATTTTATAACTTTGCTAAATGTCCGTTTGTAGAATTTCTAAATAATGGAAAGCTGCTTTCTAAAGTCTCCTTTTTTAGCATCACACATGACAATTTATACTGTCTTAATACTGCACCGAGATTTTCAGTTAAGATGTGCTTATCAGTTTACAGAAAAGTAAGAATTCAAGTTACCTGAATATTCAGTTTCATATCAGAAACTCATATTCAGTTAAGATGTGCTTATCAGTTTACAGAAAAGTAAGAATTCAAGATACCTGAATAACTGAAATGAGGACAAAGTAACATTGTATATCTCATATTGCTAAGAGAGCATTTATTGTCAGCTGATCATGCATCATTAATTATGGTAATTTTAAAATAAATAATCTGGGGTTTGCACCAGACTAGAAAATCCCAGGAGGGAGTTTCTGTTCAACTTTGATGATCTGAAAAACATAGTAACTCACCAGCTTGCCATTAGTGGGTTCAGTGGCTTATCACAGCTCTTCCTATCCGAGAGGATCCTGTCTGATTTCCCTTCTCTAATACAAGAGCACAGGGCAATTCCAGTACCCCTACTGCCACCCCAATGGAGACCAGAAAACAAGAATTGAACCTGAGAGCATAACTCAGCTGCATGCTGCCGTTACTAATTGCTTGTGGTATACTGAAGGAGTACTAAATTACCAGAGGTGCTGTCTTTTGGATGAAGTGTTGAAACAAGTCAGATTGCTTGAGTGGATGTGAAAGATCCCATAGATACTATTTGAAGAATGGACATGATGGGCTGTATGGTCTCCTTCTGTGCCATAACTTTCTATGATTCTAAGAGCAGAGGGTTTTCCTTGTGTCTTGGTCAACATTCCTCCCTCAACCAGCACTTCCAAAAAACAATTATCTGGTCATTCATTAATTTACTATTTGTGAGATCTTGCTGTGTGAAAATTGGCTGCCATGTTTGCTTATGTAACGGTGACTGCACTTCAAAAGTAACCCCACTTGTTGGAAATCACCTTGGGATATTCCAAGGACATGAAAGGGTGCTATTTAAATGCATGTTTTCTTTAATTGAGCCATGGGTCAGCCATATACAGAATTGTTACAAAATATTCCCAGACAAAACTATAGAATTTAACAGATCTGGAAATTTTCATTGCCTGTGAGACATTTAGTAATAAACCTACATATGCTAAAGGATTCATGAGAACATTGCAGATTTTTCAGCTACATTTGAAGTTAAGTTGGTGGGGAAATGACAGTCACAGGTCCAAACGCACCACAGTTTGTTTAAATCCTTTGGTGTTTCTGCACACTTCCTGAGAAAAGGGATTTTTATTACTAAAATACCCACAAATTTCTGTTCACATACATCAGCCTCATGACAAATTTCCTCATTTCACTCTGGGGTGACTCATTATCAATTACTGTAATACAGTAAGAGGTGACTTGTTCTGTTGAAGTCCTTTTGAAGGGCTTATTTGGTTCTTTTTAAAATGTCTCCAGCAGCACAGGCTAGCCAACTTTACAAAGGGTACATTAGGTAGAAGTCCTGGAACTCTCAGACATGCCCCCCTGACATGGGAGAGGGCAGAAGACTTGCCCTCTTCCCTCACCCCCCACTAGAATTTCACTGGCTTTTTTACATGGAGTCCAATGCAGCAGATCTGCCCTCATTCTGCCATTGGACTGATCAGAATTTTGGGCCCTGTTTTTAAATTTTCAAGTCTATATCAATGGCATTGCGAAACTGGCTGCTAGGAGGTGAATGAGAACAGTCCACTGACATGATCCTCGTCCACCCACCTCCCCCAAACATACACACTTCCCTCCCAGTGTTTCTTCTGTGCTGTGTGACTTCCCCTTATGGCACTGCTAAGATTACAAACTTGCTGCGAGTGGAATCTCACAATGAACCATGTGCCCTTTTCTGTGCAACATAACATCATAGCACCAATGCACCTTCTGCAACAGCACCAATGAATTTTGTTTCTGAGAAAATTAAACCAAGCTTATGAATTCAATTTAAAACAATCATTTTCGTTTCCTCTATGTCATTCAGAGTCTAGCCTGTTCAATATGTTGCCATTGTACTTTGCATCAGCAAATCGGAACCAGCATCAATTTATTTATAAAAATAACTAAAAATAGCTGGTTACATATTCTAGGTCTTTGAGAAACCTTCCCTCAACAAAACATTATTATAATTTTAAAAATTTATATTTTTGATTTTTTATGTTTCTCAGAATGAGCATGTCAACACTGAAGAATAGCACATTGTTTACTTTAGGCACCATGGGTCAGTACCAAGTAATCTTGGGTGAGATGTAGCATAAACTATTTTTAAGGTGTATATCTCTCTACTCTACCCTTAGAAAACATTTTCACTGCACCAGTCTGAATATTTCCATTTCTCAAACCACATTTTCATATGGCAAAGCTGAATGAGATTGTCAATTTGTGCCAACTCATGACTACTAGGAACTGGGTTAAGGCTGCCTAAACTCACTTTATTTAGGACCCTTACAGCCAGCAGCGAGAAACTTTCATACCTAGTCTGCAATGGAGTTGGACTCAGAGTTGGAAGAACAATTTGTTAATCTCAGTCCCCAACAATGTTTCCCCCTGATTTTGCTAATACTGCACCATGGAGCTAGTAGAATACAAGTTTTTTCCAAGAATTCCTTACTCAACTGGCAAGATTTTCCTTTCATTACTGCGTGATGTTTGGATGACCAGATGCAGGAGATTGGCAAAGTCACGCCCTGCGGGAGATATGCTGAGTTTGTGTCCTGATAAAAGAAAGGTTTGCTTTAATATAGCACTTTTCATGACATCAGGACATCCCAAAGCGCTATACAACCAATGAAGTACTTTTGAAGTGTAGTCATTGTTGTAATGTATGCAGCAGCCAATTTGCGTACAACAAGCTCCCATGAAACAGCAGTGAAACAAATGACCAGATCATCTGTTTTAGGTGTAGGTTGAGCGATAAATGTTGGTCAGGACAGCGGGAGAACGCCCCTGCTCTTCTGTGAATAGTGCTGCGGGATCTTTTAGAGCCACCTGAGGGCAGACGGGGCCGCGGTTTGATGTCTCATCGGAAAGACGACACCAACAGTGTATTTTCTGGTAGGCAGAACCAATAGCATTAGAAACGCCTGCCTCAAACAGGCAGGCAATTTATTTTAATATTAATTTGAGAATATATCGGGCTTGGACTTCAGTTTCCATACTTCAGGCATGCAGTTGCCTGGCGTTAAAAATGTCAGTTTTAAATGGGTACCAGGGTTTTTGGCAGCAGTAAGTGTATTTTTGCTGTCTTTTAAAAGAAAAATTTCCTCTTGGAACTTACATTCTCATGACATTTTGTACCATTTCATATAAGTTATTTATATGAAATGGTACAAAATGTTTTCAGTGACACTGCATGGAAAAAAGCATAACACGGTTATCAAGCGCCAGTATTACATGATTGGTCACACCTCCCGAAATGCCGCCGACCATTTTTGCAGGCCCTGGTACTCACGCTTGGCAAAGACTATGCAGATTCAGAGCTGTACCAGCTGCTGCAAGGACATTTCCAACTGTTGGAGGGAAAGGGAAGAGGAAATTTGTAGATATATGAAGGAGATGAGTAGGAGTAAAAAAAAATTCTAGGAGATTTTAATTACCCACTCATTGATTGGAACAGGGAGGGAGCAACCAGAAAAAAAGAAATGGAATTTCTAAAGAATGTGTAGGACTTCTTCCTCAAGGAGTATGCCTGTAAGGGGAGAGGAACGTGGGTGAGCACCTCAGGGGTAGTAACCAAAATATGATAAGGTTTAAAGTCCAAATAGAATAGGAAAAGTTAATACAAAAACAAAGGCACCAGGTTAGAGTAAGGCAGATTTTAGAAAGATAAGCTGAGGTGACATGGAAAGAAAAATTGACACACAGGGCTATGAATAAAGAGATTGCAATATGGATATATATCATTAAAAAAATGAGACTATCTTCAAATTTTGGAATATTGTGGATAGATAAAGAGGTTAAAAACTTACCAAAATCTAAGAAGGGGGCATATCGGGGGTGATTTTAACCCCCAAGAATGGGTGGTTTGGGGGCGGGTGGGAGTTGAAAATAGTTGTTTTTTTGAGTTGCAACCACAAAATTTTCGGACTTTGCATTCCCAATTGGAAGCCTGTACTTTTACGCGCCCACGTTAAACCCAGAAGTGAAGCCGGATTGCGGTCGTGACCCAAAAATCACCCCCATGGACTCTATATGTATGATGATAATGATAAAATAAGGAAAGATGTTAAGAAAGGGATAAGAAAAGTAAAGAGGGAGTATGGGGAGAGAATATCAAAAAATATTTAAAAGAACAGTAAAGTGTTCTGTAAATATATCAATAAGAGAATTGTTAAATATAAGGTGAGACCCCTGAGGGGATAGGATAGTAAGTTAGTAAAGGATAAGCAGAAATTGGGTTACTTAAATACTATGCTTCAGTGTTTACAAAAGAGAAGGATATTGGGGAGAAGGTAAATCCCAAATTGGTTAAAAGCGAGATGAGAGATATTATAACAAATAATATTATAATAAATTAAGGGAAAGTATTAGAAAAATTAGTTAAACTAAAGGCAGACAAAGTGCCAGAACCTAATGGGATACACTCAAAGATCCTGCAGGAAATGGGAGAAGAAATAACAGAGGCCCTAGAAATTATATTCCAAGGTTTTACTGAGAGTATGCCAGAGGACTGAGAGTGACCAAATTTTGGAATCTTTAGTTATATATATATATATATATATATATATATATATAAAATTATGGGGGGTGGGTTAAGGTTAAGAAGGAAGGAAACAGTGAGTAGGAGTTAAGGGCAGTGAGGTGTTACATTTTGGTTAAAAAAAAGTATAAAAAGTATTAATTATACTTTCGGAAAAGCTAGGTGGGTAAGGCCATACAAAAAAGCTAATGAAATATATGGTTTATGGCAAGAAGTATAGAATATAAAAGTCAAGATGTAATGTTGATCCATATAAAACTGTACTGTGGAAGTAATGTGTGCAGTTTTGGTCTCTACACTAAAGGGTGGATGTTTAGGCAATAGAGAACATATAGGATTCCTTCACTAGGATACTGCCTGGTATGAGGAAATACAAAGACAGACTTGGAAAATTCCTGCTTTTTTTTTTAGAACAGAGAGGATTACACAGTGATTTGATGAAGGTGTTTAAAATTATGAAGGGACAGAGTAGATAGAAACAAAATGTTTCCAGTGATTGAGGGGTCGAGAACAATGGGACACCGATATAAGATTAAATTAAATGTTTTAGGACAGAGAACAGGAGAAACTTTTTTACACACTGGGTTGTGAGGCTGTGGAATGCACAACCAGAGTTAATGATTGAAGCAGAGACCATGTCAACATTATGAACAGGTTAGATAGGTGGTCGAAGGAAAGGGGAATAAAGGGATATGGGAACAGAATGGACACATAAGATTAGGGCTCCTGCTCATGTGGAAGATAAATACCAACATGGATGGTTTGGGCTGAATGGCCTGTTTCAATGATATAATTTCTACTTAATACCACACAGCATCGGGTTGACACATGCAGTGACAGTAAGTCTCAGCAAATCATTTCTACAGAAATGATTGGCGGAATAGACTCCTTCTGTGCTGTAAACATCTATGGTTCTATGGTTAGACGTGACCTAAAGCTGTGGTACTAACTTCTGGAGATGTAACCTCCTCCCAACCACCTCATTCTGCACCAATTTGAGTTCTGCAGCCATCAAACAGGGGGTCAGGTGCTTGGCTGTTCTGGCAGTTGTCTGTAGACACACACCTGCACCTAGTTCCCCTTCCCTTCATTTTTGTTTCTTCTTAGTCCCCTGATTTTCAACCTAGGAAAAGGCTACAAATAGGTTGAAATGCCTTCTGAGCCTTTCCAAAGGCTTTCTTAATTTTTGCCCCCTATCGTGAAACTCACCTTTAATTGCCCCCATTCCTTTAAATTTGATTAAACACCATTTTCTTCAGCCACTGGTCCAATCTGACACCTGAAGTTATACCAATGAGTTGACTGAGGAACACTGGGGGCAAAGACCCCACTTCCATTTCATTCTGACTAAAACCCATCAATAGTCATTCTGGCGGTACTTACACCAAGAGCAAAACAGCTGGCGTTCTGAGTCTTGATCTCAGCTGAGCTATCAGGAGGAGCTATCAATAAAGGTAAAAACTTTCATCCTGCAGCAAGAACAAAGATAGGAATATTAATTATTACTCCTTTCTCGACTCTTCGTCATAACATTTTCATTGCATTTGTAAATGATTCTAACATTTATAACTGCTTAGCACTTGTTTCGATAATTGTTTCAGTAATGATTGTACTTGGGTGGATGGGCAGTGGGAATATAGAGACAACTGGATAAGCATCATTATGTTAACAGATGGTTAGATTAGGATCAGCTGTTCTCTACGTAAGTGTACGATACCTGTGTGCTGTGTAGGCTGCTTGCTGGCATGGACAGACTGATTGGGCTCGATTTTCGGACGTCCGAGATAGCAGGTTCGTGGCGGGGAGGGCTCTGAAAATCATTTGCAGACCTGATTTGTAGGATATTTTAGGAGGGGTGGGATTTTCAACTCAACTGAGACTGTTTCCCGTACTGGGGGAAACACTCCCAGTTGAAATGGACGTGTTGCAGCCACCAGCCTGTGGCAGATGCAAAGGTCCATTTGACGGGTGGGGAGGGGGTGGGGGGAGACCCTCACTCATTGCAGGAGGCCACTCTGTCACCTTGTACAAAGTTTGGCCTCCACCACCCTCCTCCTAATAATAAAATTCACAAACTTGCAACCTCAACCCCGGTGTGCAGACACATTTAGCTACCTTGCAGACCCCCTCAAACGTACATCTTCCGGATGGGGGCTGCCGTAGCTGCAGTCATGATCTCCTCGGAGGACGAACAGCATCACCAGTCTTGCCGGCCACACTGTCCACCTTTGACATGTGGAGCTCCACAATACAGTGCTGTGACACATCCACCTGCACAGCAGGAGGGAGTGCAACCGCAGAGAGAGATGCTTCGCAGAAGGCAGTACCCTCGCCACAGGGTCTACAGACCGAGGCTCAGCTTCCTGGACCTCTCAGTAGCAGTGCACACGGAGGCTCAGAGTCACTCGACATGTAGTTGTGGACATCTGCAGCCTCCTTCATGCCGAGCTGCTCCCGGCTGGCCCGAGCACCATCTTCTTGCCTGTCGCTGTCAAAGTCACCACTGCCCTCAACAACTTCTCCTCCGCATCCTTCCAGGGTGCCACCGGGGAGATCGCTGACTTCTCTCAGTCGTCTGCACAAAAGAGCCCTGCAAATACACCTACACCCACTCTGCAGTGACACAATGGGTGGCATCAGGTGTGGGTCTTCATGGTGATCCTCTGGAAAGGGCATTATTGCACAAACCAGACAAGATTTGCAAAGATGTGGCAGTAGTGGTGCCAATATAATATGTAATGTGAGTTGATCAGAAATCAAATATAAGTAAAAACCATGACAAACCCTCAAACACCCTTGTGGATCCCCTTCATGCTCACGACACGTTTGCCTTACGCTTCCTACTGCACATATGTGATGCATGCCCTGTGGCTGCAGCACAGGTAGTGGCAGGTTGGATGAGGCTGACCATGAAAGAGATGCATGAGAGGGTGAGTATGACGCAAAGCCATGGAGATTGTATGAGGATTGGTTTGAGTGGTTTGGTGGGATGAGTACTGGCGAGGTGAGTCAGTGCAGGTAAGATGAGGATGAGCTTTGAGTGGGTGTGAGGAGTGATGTGATAGAGTAGTGTTGGCAGTGCAGAAGGAGATGTGGGGTGGGGGCGGTGATGTGGCAGATGGAGTGTAGGGGAATGAGTAAGTGTACTCACTTCGGCTGACCTACTTAGGTCATTGAAGCGCCTCCTGCACTGTATGCAGGTGCATGATATGTTGGTGGTGCAGGTGACCTCCTCTGCCACCTCCAGCCAGTCCTTTGTGGTGGCAGAGGCAGGCCACTTCCTCCCGCCCGCCGGGGGGATGATCTCTGTCCTCCTCCTCCTCACCCCATCCAGTAGGACCTGGAGTAAGGCATCATTAAACCTGGGAGCAGCCTTCCTCCTGGGCTGCTCCATGCTGTAATTTTGGCTCCTTTCTGCAGCATCAGTCAGTCGAGGACTGCC
This sequence comes from Heptranchias perlo, assembly GCF_035084215.1. Lineage (NCBI taxonomy): Eukaryota > Metazoa > Chordata > Chondrichthyes > Hexanchiformes > Hexanchidae > Heptranchias > Heptranchias perlo. Next base: position 67,214,492 of record NC_090331.1, on the reverse strand, counting down.
CCTTTAAATTGGGCTCCTCCAGCTGACAGCCTATGATGCGGCTGCGCAGTCCGCCTGCTGCGCATCTTTCCAGCGCGAAACCGGAAGCCAAGGTAAGTGGCTTCAATTAGGCTGCGATCGCTTGCGGAGCACCCCGAATTCACTGGGCGTGTTACCCAAGTCGACCCCCCGCTGCCAACCTGCCTCCCTCCTAAAATCGAGCCCATTATAAAATTGAAACTTTTTGCTGAATTGGAAAAGAGTGAAATTCAAAGAATCTCAGTTTTATTTATTAGTCACATCATGACATTTATTGTGTAGAAATTATGAGCATATAGGCAGTCAGGGCAATAGAATAGCCCTGCATATCAGGGCATTATGCTGATTCTCTTACTTTTGATTACAGTGTTCCATCTGATAGAAAATGTACTTTGAACACTTATATTACACTATCAGATGATCTGCAAAGAGTAACTTACCTGACGTCTTACTTATTTTTGGGGATAGCAGTTTTCTTACAGGAAGATTTTACAGGCTCTGAAAATCTGTGAGCCACAAACCTGGCAGTTATGCTGGGTGTAGCTTTTGCCAATTTCCTCCGGCGCTGCCTTGCTAAAATTTATGGGGTCAGCAGAATGGCTCGAAAAATGCTTGTGGTGGGTGGGTGCCCATGCCACTACAGGCATACTACCGGCACCCGCCTACCTAATGAAGCTGGAAAATCCATTGTAGGGGTGCCCAAGGCCCCCCAACACCATAGTGTAGTGCCACCCCAGCCCTTGTGTAAGATGGCCGATCGAAATTATTTTAAAAGGAAGAAATTTACCTTTTCTCCCGGGGTCCAAGCCAAACCCTCCCCCCACCACCCTTCCGGTTGTGTCCATTAGTGCTTTTCTAGAGGCCAGTATGCTCTTGGTGTATGTTGGATCTCTACTAAGCAGGGGAAGTGGGAGTTCCAAGCATACAGTCCCCACCCTGGTTCTGTCCCCTTGACGTCATTGGCTTTGGAAGGGGCGCGTTGCAAATCTGATTAGGAAATCCTGAACTGACAGGGATCTGACATAACCGGGTCCCTGCCTTTTCCAGTGGATTCTGTCAGAGTTATGGCAAAAGTCCAGTGGAATCCTTGAAGAAATTCAGGGGCATACTGTTTTCATAGTGTTCTACTGCAGCTCTTTGATTTGTTTTAGACAGTGGAAGTTATAGCATTATTTACAAGGAAAAACTTCCTCTTGGGCAATGATGTGAGTCATATTTGTTTTATGATACATTATTCAAAGCTGTAGTAATACATACAAGGTTTTAGCTGTTCAGAGTTATTGACCTTTTAGTGGTTTATAAAAATAAGTGACATTGTGCACATGGATTTCAAAGGACTTGGACAGAACTCTTGAGTTTTAGAGCACAGCTAAATAATAATATTCATGGACAATAAGTAAGCTTTTAACATTATTGATAACTAATTTTAAAGGCTTGTTTATAAATTAAGACTCAGTAGAATTTGGACTACAGAATCCATAACACTCTGATTGTTAGAATTGAAAGTTAGTTAAAATATAACTGTGCATAGGGTGGGGTGAGAAAGAGAAGGAGAATCTCTGAACTGCTAGGAAAATTAGCTGAATAATCCCACTAAACCATCAAGTGAAAAGCCCATTGACAGAAACCTCTTTGACAGACACATAGATAGAAACTGACACATTCGAGGCATACCTCCAAAAACACCATGGAAATTAAATAGAATTGGTGTATGAGATGGTTTGGATTCAGATGTTCAGTTAAGAGCTCATCTCCAAGTTGGATCAGACTTCTGAATGAGTAGGCTAAAAACTATGTAACTTTGTATATTATTCATACCAGTACATGATATTCATGCAGAATAACTATGACAAACTCATCCTGTCAGATTTAGTTTCATAACATGATTGCTCAACCCCATACTGACTGTCACTTGCACAATACTTGCTTAAATTTACCTATATGCATGCCAAGAAAATGGGTACGGAAAATACCATATACGGTCATTTTTTTCAAATGATTTCAAAACAAGCTGGACCATAAATTTTAGAACCTTTTTATGAGCAATCTATTTTCAATTTTAAAAAAAATTCAGCATGGGACAGACTGCTGAGAGAAATGAACAGTTGGTAGAGGAGATAGATAGAGACATGTGATCAGAGCACTTGTGCTTTACTTTATTTATATTCAAAAATAATCATTGTTTATGTAATATTTTAAATTTCATCTGCCACATGTCTGCCCATTTCACCAGTCTGACTATGTCCTCTTGAAGTCTGCTACTATCCTGCCCTCTGTTTACTACCTTTCCACGTTTTGTGCTATCTGCAAACTTTGAAATTATGCCCCTTGTACCCAAGTCCAGATCTTTAATATATATCAAAAAGATTAGTGGTCCTAATACCGACCTCAGGGAACAGCACTGTATACTTCTCTCCAGTCTGAAAAACAATCGTTCTTGAGAGAAGGCGAAGAGATTGGCAAATTAGAACAGTCTGCTTCTCTTTTTCTCTCATTCTAAAGTAAAAAAAATAAGCAACAGTAAGTGAATATTTCCTGAACAATAACACTATTTATCAGTTTGTTTTTCCAAATGATTTGAAAAAGTGCTGACAGATAAATTTTCTAATTTTCAAAGCTTTGTCAGGTGAAGTTTCAACGGAAAGCTGCTTATTTTTTTTACTTTAGAATGAGAAAAAGAGAAGCAGACTGTTCTAATTTGCCAATCTCTTCGCCTTCTCTCAAGAACGATTGTTTTTCAGACTGGAGGGAAGTATACAGTGCTGTTCCCTGAGGTCGGTATTAGGACCACTAATCTTTTTGATATATATTAAAGATCTGGACTTGGGTACAAGGGGCATAATTTCAAAGTTTGCAGATAGCACAAAACGTGGAAAGGTAGTAAACAGAGGGCAGGATAGTAGCAAACTTCAAGAGGACATAGTCAGACTGGTGAAATGGGCAGACACGTGGCAGATGAAATTTAATGCAGGGAAGTGTGCATTTTGGGAGGAAGAATGAGAAGAGGCAATACAAACTAAATGGTACAATTTTAAAGGGGGGTGCAGGATCAGAGAGACCTGGGGGTTCACATACACAAATCGTTGAAGGTGGCAGGACAAGTTGTTAAAGCTGTTAAAAAAGCTTGACTTTATAAATAGAGGCATAGAGTATAAAAGCAAGGAAGTAATGCTAAACCTTTATAAATCACTGGTTAGGCCTCAGCTGGAGTGTTGTGTCCAATTCTGGGCATCACTTTTTAAGAATGATGTCGAGGCCTAGGGGAGGGTGCAGAGGAGATTTACGAGAATGATACCAGGGATGAGGGACTTCAGTTATATGCAGAGACTAGAAAAGCTGGGATTGTTCTCCTTAGAGCAGAGAAAGTTAAGAGGAGATTTAATAGAGGTGTTCAAAAGTATGAAGGGTTTGATAGAGTAAATAAGGAGAAACTGTTTCCAGTGGCAGAAGGGTCGGTAACTAAAAGACACATTTTAAGATAATTAACAAAAGAACCAGAGGGGAGATGAGGAGAAATTGTTTTGCGCAGCGCGTAGTTGTGATAATAAATCCAAATTCTCTCTGCGTTTGTTTTTATTGGTATTTGCTTTAGCTTGAAGCAGACATAGAAGGTGTCCCAGATAGGAACTTAAATAGGAAAATCCTTGAAGATCTCTATATAGTTACTCTGTTACATCCACGTTCTTTTCTGGCTAATTTGTGGAATTATGATTAGGAAGTTTCCCTGAGATATTCTTCGAGAGGTGTTGTACAACTGTAAGTTATTGTTATGTGGGCTTCATAAAATATTCAATTACTTAACATGATTCATGTAGAAATTCTTTCAGTGCGATTCTTGGCAGAAAAATAAAATGCTGGCAGTAGATGGCAGCCCCGCACATTACAAACTAAAGCCTGGACTTTCCATCTCAGACTAAGTCAGTGTACCGACATTGTAGCCTCTTCACCACTCACTACTGCCGATAAGCACCAGATTTGAATAACTACATTTTAATATTTCAAATAGGTCAGATGTGCAACAACTACTGCTGTTAAGGAGAGACCAGGGAGTTCAATGAAGTGTGTTTCACTAGTAGAAAGAATACTTTCCTCTTTTCAAGCTCCTCCCAGTTTGGAATTTTATTTAAATAGTTAGCTGAAGTACTGCCAAAGACACAATGCTAGAAATATTTGACAGGAGACAGATTATTTAAAAGCTTAGATACTTGGTATCGGAATTCCCTCCCTAAACCTCTCCGTCGCTCTACCTCTCTCTCCTCCTTTAAATAGCTCCTTAAAACCTACCTCTTTGACCAAGCTTTTGGTCACCTGTCCTAATATTTCTTTATGTGGCTCGGTGTCAAATGTTGTCTGATAACGCTCTCGTGAAGCGCCTTGGGACATTTTTACTACATTAAAGGCACTATTTTAATGCAAGTTGTTGTTGTTGAAGTGGAAAGGAAGCCTTCTTCCAATAAAACTTGCAGTCAGGAGTCTTTTAATTATATCAGTTTCTGTGGTATGTTGGTTACTTGGTACACATTCCTTATCTGGGTGCAGACTTTCTCATAGAATCATAGAGATTTACGGCACAGAAGGAGGCCATTCGGCCCATCGTGTCTGTGCCAGCCGAAAAAGAGCCATTCAGCCTAATTCTGCTTTCCAGCTCTTGGTTTGTAACCTTGTAGGTTATGGCACTTCAAGTGCACATCCAAGTACTTTTTAAATGCGATGAGGGTCTCTGCCTTTACCACCCTCTCAAGCAGTGATTTCTGGACCCCCACCACCCTCTGGGTGAAAACATTTTTCCTCAGCTCCCCTCTAATCCTTCTACCAATTACTTTAAATCTATGCCTCCTGGTTATTGACCCCGCTACTAAGGGAAATCGGTCCTTCCTATCCACTCTATCTAGGCCCCTCATAATTTTATATGCCTCAATTAAATCTCCCCTCAGCCTCCCCTGTTCCAAAGAAAACAACCCCAGCCTATCCAAGCTTTCCTCATAGCTAAAATTCTTCAGTCCTGGTAACATCCTCGTAAATCTCCTCTGTACCCTCTCTAGTGCAATCACATCTTTCCTGTAATGTGGTGACCAGAACTGTATGCAGTACTCAAGCTGTGGCCTAACCAGTGTTTTATACAGTTCAAGCATAACCTCCATGCTCTTATATTCTGTGCCTCCGTTAATAAAGGAATGTATCCCGTATGCCTTCTTAACCACTCATGACCTAGCGCGTCTTTGTTAACCCAGAGATGAGAAGCCTCGCCCCCACTAGCAGCACCCTCTTACTAAATGCCTGGAAGCTATGCGAGATGTGATAGTTGACCATGCTTACTTCAAATCATATTCTTATGGGGCACATTTTATAAAGTATGCTCCCAAGCAGAGATTCACACATCAAGAGTGCTAATCAAAACATTGGGCCCAATCAAGGATCCATTCTTGGTCCCCTCCTTTTCCTCATCTACATGTTATCACATGGTGATATTCACCTGCAAATATGGGGTCAACTTCCATCTGTACACTCTTCTTCTTCACCACCTCTCTTGAACCCTTCACTGCCTCTGTGTAGTCAGTGTACTTGCCTAACATCCAATCTTGGATGAGCTGCAATTTCCCCCAGCTGAACCATGGAAAGACCGAAGCCATCATCAGTTCCCACCACAAACTCTGCATCCCTGCTACTAACTCCATCCTCCTCCCTGGCCAGTCTCTCAGCCAGACTGTGCATAATGTCGGTATCCTGTTTGACCCCAAGCTGAGCTTTCCACTCCATACCCTCTTCATCATACAGACTGCCCACTCCCTCCTACATAACAATGCTGCTGAAACCCTCATAAATGACTTTTTGTCACCTCCAGACTCAACTATTCCAATGCTTCCTGTTTGGCCCCCCATCTTACCCTCCGTGAGCTTCAGCTCATCCAAAACTTTGCTGCACGCAGCCTATCCTGCAGCAAGTCCAGCATAGCCAGCATCCCTATCCATGCTGACCTACATTGGCTTCTGGTCCCCCAATACCTCAAATTTAAAATTCTTATCCTTGTGTTCAAATCCTTCCATGGCATGCCCCTTCCTATTTCTCTAACCTTGAATGCCAAAACCCTCCGCCCCAAACTCTTTGTTGCTCTGACTCCGGCCTCGTGCTTCCCCCCTCCCTTTGCCCCACTATTGGCGGCTGTGCGTTCAGACACCTAGAGGGCATACTCTGAATTCACTCCCTAAATCCCTCTATCTCTCCACCTCCCTCTTCTCATTTAAGACCCTCCTTAATACCCACCTCTTTTGGTCACCCACCCTATATCTCCTTCTCTAAAATGGAGTCAAACTTTTTCCTTCCGTCTTTATGAAGCAACTTGGGACATTTTTCTACATGAAAGGTGCTAAATAAATGCAAATCATAGAAGAATAGAATGGTTACAGCACGGAAGGAGGACATTCAGCCTGTCGAGTCTGTGCCGGCTCTCTGCAAGAGCAATCCAGCTAGTCCCACTCCCCTGCCCTTTCCCTGCAGCCCTCCAAATTTTTTCCCTTCAAGTACTTATCCAATTCCCTTCTGAAAGCCACGATTGAATCTGCCTCCACCACCCCCTCAGGAAGTGCATTCCAGATCCTAACCACTCGCTGTGTAAAAAAGTTTTTCCTCATGTCACCTTTAGTTCTTTTGCCAATCACCTTAAATCTATGTCCTCTGGTTCTTGACCCTTCCGCCAATGGGAACAGTTTCTCTCTATCTACTCTGTCTAGACCTTTCATGATTTTGAACACCTCTATTAAATCTCCTCTCAACCTTCTCTGCTCTAAGGAGAACAACCCCAGCTTCTCCAGTCTATCCACATATCTGAAGTTCTTCGTCCCTGGAACCATTCTAGTAAATCTCCTCTGCACCCTCTCTAAGGCCTTCATATCCTTCCGAAAGTGCGGTGCCCGGAACTGGACACAATACTCCAGTTGTGGCCGAACCAGTGTTTTATAAAGGTTCATCATAACTGCCTTGCTTTTGTACTCTATGCCTCTATTTATAAAGCCCAGAATCCCGTATGCTTTTTTAATCGCTTTCTCAACCTGTCCTGCCACCTTCAAAGATTTGTGCGCATATACACCCAGATCTCTCTAATCCTGCACCCCTTTTAGAATTGTACCCTTCAGCTTATATTGCCTCTCCTCATTCTTCCAACCAAAATGCACTTCTCTGCGTTAAATTTAATTTGCCATGTGTCCGCCCATTCCACCAGCCTGTCTATGTCCTCTTGAAGTCTATCACTATCCTCCCCACTGTTCACCACACTTCCAAGTTTTGTGTCATCTACAAATTTTGGAATTGTGCCCTGTACACCCAAGTCCAAGTCATTAATATATATCAAGAAAAGCAGTGGCCCTAGTACCGACCCCTGGGGAACACCACTGTAAACCTCCCTCCAGTCCAAAAAACAACCACTCACCATTACTCTCTGTCTCCTGTCACTTAGCCAATTTCTTATCCATGCTGCCACTGCCCCTTTTATTCCATGGGCTTCAACTTTGATGACAAGCCTATTATGCGGCACTTTATCAAATGCCTTTTGAAGTTTCCCCACCACTGAGGTTAAACTGACTGGCCTGTAGTTGCTGGGTTTATCCTTACACCCTTTCTTGAACAAAGCAATAACATTTGCAATTCTCCAGTCCTCTGGCACCACCCATGTATCTAAGGATGATTGGAAGATTATGGCCAGTACCTCTGTAATTTCCAACCTTACAGTCCGCATCCACCACCACCCTCCTCCACCTGGCTGAACTTGTTCTTACATCGTACAACTTCTCCTTTGACTCTACTCACTTCCTCCAAATAAAAAGTGTCTCTATGGGAACCCATATGGGACCCAGCTATGCCTGCCTTTTTGTGGGATACGTGGAACATTCCTTGTTCCAGTCCTACTCAGGTCCCCTCCCTCACCTCTTTTTCTGGTACATTGATGACTGTATCGTTGCCATTTCCTGCTCTCATCCCGAACTGGAAAATTTCATCAACTTTGCTTCCAATTTCCACCTGTCCCTCACCTTCAATGGTCCATCTCCGACTCTTCTCTTCCCTTCCTCGACTTCTCTATCTCCATTTCTGGGGATAGGCTGTCAACCAATATCTATTATAAGCCCACCGGCTCCCACAGCTACCTTGATTACACTTCCTCCCACCCTGCTTCCTGTAAGGACTCTATTCTCTTCTCCCAGTTTCCTGGCTCCGTTGCATCTGTTCTGACGATACCACCTTCCGCACCAGTGCTTCTGATATGTCTTCCTTTTTCCTCAACCGAGGATTCCCCTCCACTGTAGTTGACAGGGCCTTCGACCGTGGCCATCCTATTTCCCGCACTTCTGCCCTCACCCCTTCCCTTCCCTCCCAGAACCATGATGGGGGCCCCGTTGTCCTCACTTTCCACCCCACCAGCCTCCACATTCAACGCATCATCCTTCGCCATTTCTGCCACCTCCAGCGCAATCCCACCACCAAACACATCTTACCCTCCCCTTTCAGCATTCTGAAGGGACCGCTCCTTCCGTGACACCCTGGTCCACTCTTCTATCACCCCCAACACCCGGACTCCTCCCCACGGCACCTTCCCGTGCGAGCGCAGGAGATGCAACACCTGCCCCTTCACCTCCTCCCTTCCAACCGTCCAGGGCCCCAAACACTCCTTCCAGGTGACACAGCAGTTTACTTGTACTTCTTTCAATTTTGTATTCTGGGTGATCGCTTTGCTGAACACCTCCGCTCTGTCCGCAAGCGTGACCCTGACCTGCCGGTCACTTGCCATTTTAATTCCCCGTCCCACTCCCACTCTGACCTCTCTGTCCTCGGCCTCTTACACTGTTCCAATGAAGCTCAACGTAAGCTCGAGGAACAGCAACTCAACTTTTCTTTAGGCACTTTACAACCTCCCGGACTCAACATTGAATTCAATAACTTCAGACCAAAACCACTGCTCCCATTTTTATGGTCAACTAGTGCTGGTAATGGTTCTGCTGTTGCCATTTACAGCTACTCCTGATCAATCTTTTATTTCTTAACCTGTCCCATTACCACCTTCCTTGCCTTGCACCATCATCCCTTTTGTCATTTAACCACTCGTGCCCTCCACCCTATCACAGACCTTCCCTTTTGTTCTTTCCTCCCCTCCCCTCCACCTCCCCCCCCTTCCCCTGGTTCTGTACTTGCTCAAAAACTTTAACTCTTTTAACATTTTCCAGTTCTGATGAAAGGTCTTTGTCCTGAAACATTAACTCTGTTTCTTTCTCCACAGATGCTGCCTCACTTGCTGAGCTTCTCCAGCATTTTCTGTTTTTATTTCAGATTTCCAGCATCCGCAGTATTTTGCTTTTGATTTAGCCTTTCTAATACTTCCTCTTTATCAATTTTTAGACCATCCAGTATCTCAACAATCTTTTCTTTCATTGTGACTTTGGCAATGTCTTCTTCCTTGGTAAAGATAGGTGCAAAGTACTCATTTAGTACCTCAGCCATGCCCTCTGCCTCCATGTGTAGATCTCCTTTTTGGTCCCTAATCGGTCGCACCCCTCCTCTTACTACCCAAAATGCAAGTGTTTGATGTTGATATTATTGATCTGTGAAGTTATTTGAAACTAGGATAATTTTTGTAAACAGTAGGGGGAAGTTTTATGTTTTGCAATAGAATTTATTGCTATTTTACAGCTTTTTCAATAAACCCATACATGCATCTAAAACATTTGAATTAAATTTATTCAGTAGGTCAGTTATTCTTCATTCCTGTATTCAGGATATTCAATTAGTCTGAATTTAATTTAGAAACTGGAAGTGACTTCTCCTCTTTTCTGATTAACACATCATAGGTACACTACTTGCAACTTTCTTTTTGGTAAGATAACTCGAAATGTCAACATAACACGCATGATAATCAGGTGAGATAATTGAAGCTGCTCTGTCAACACAAAAGCTGACAATCAGGGATAATTGGTGGTTGTTTGCTTCAAAGTTCAACTAACTTACTTTTGAAAAAGGTGAAAAGATACAATGAAACATTGAAACTAGGAGCAGTAGTAGGCCATTCGGCCCTTCAAGCCTGCTCCACCATTCAGTATGATCATGGCTGATCCTCTATCTCAAAACCATATTCCCGCTCTCTCCCCATTCCCCTTGATGCCTTTTGTGTCTAGAAATCTATCCAGCTCCTTCTTAAATATATTCAGTGACTTGGCCTCCACAGCCTTCTGTGGTAGAGAATTCCACAGATTCACCACCCTCTGAGTGAAGAAATTTCTCCTCATCTCAGTCCTAAATGTCCTACCCTGTATCCTGAGATTGTGACACCTCGTTCTAGATCCCCCAGCCAGGGGAAACATCCTGCCTGCATCCAGTCTGTCTAGCCCTGTCAGAATTTTATATGTTTCAATGAGACCTTCTCTCATTCTTCTAAACTTGAGTGATTACAGGTCGAGTCGACCCAATCTCTCCTCATATGACAGTCCTGCCATCCCAGGGATCAGTCTGGTGAACCTTCGCTGCACTCCCCCTATGGCAAGTATATCCTTTCTTTTGGGGGGGGGGGGAGGGGGAGGGGAAGGCGGATCCCGGTTCCCAGTCCCCAGTGGATCTTCCATCTTTCTCCCAGTGTTACCACTGCTTCCAAGAAAACAGGATGCATTAACTTGGCTTGTATTCAATTGTTTAGTAGGTGAAGAGGTGATCTAATCAAGATATTTGAAATGATTAAGGGATTCAATAGGGTAAATACCAAGAATCTATTTCCTTTGGTGGGGGAATCCAAAACAAATGGGCTATTCTTCTTGCTTCTATGTTATTATTTCTGCTTACTAGGTAGTTTTACCTTTTATGTATTCATCTGGCAGGGTGTTATTTTCTGCCTTTGGAGGTGACAGGAGAATGTGGCAGACATCTCATTGGTTACCATGATTACAGGTTAATTGTTAAACCTGGGCATGCCAACTGGTACACTGGCAGAAAAGGTCTCAGGTTTTGGTTCTGGGCAGACTCTATCTGCATATGGAAAATCTGTCTATCCGTAAGTGCAAGAAACAGCGTTGAGGGGTAAAATTTTAACAATCCTGTAGCAGTTGGAGGTGAATTTCCAGTGGGGTTCACCCTCTTGTCCACTGTAACTTCAGTGGAGGAACCGCAGAGACCCTAAAAAAATAGCGCATACCCAGTTTTCCCAGGGTTTCCGTGGCTCTTGTGCAGAAATTAGAGTGGAGGAGCAGGATAACCCCTGTGGAGATTCAACTCCTTGGTCACCTGGTGGAGCATTTCAGAAATGTATCGTCAGTTAAGTCTAATTGCCCGTAACACTGTACTTACAAACTTAATAAGTAGATTCTATTTTGAATATTTAGATTGAGTCAGCAGTAATGTATGCAAAGTGCAATAAAAGATTTGAATTATGTTGTCAAAAACCCTTGATTGCACGATCATATCTGCAAAACAGTTGCTGAAGAATCAGGTGTGGAGTTTCCACATGATTTCCCCCCAGATAGCAACATAATCTGGGCGGAATAAAATGAAATAGCGGTAAAGTTCGTGGAATTTTAAACGTAAGTGAATTGTGCCCATAATCACTTTACGAGACAGTATCCGCGATCATTTACGCAGGTTTAACAGTTCCAGCCCACAAATCTGACCACACCCCCAGGTCGGATTGGCGAGTTTCCATCGATTGCGCCCATTCGGGGTTGTTCATCACATTGCACCCAGATCCTTGGGGTCACAGACACCCATGGTCACATAAATCTAGCGTTAATCACCTGTACCTGCAGTGACCAGCAGTCAATTGAAGCCTGACCCAGGTCTGTTTCTTCTACTGCTGCTGCAATTACTTTAAATTCAGTTTTAGTGAGTCTAAATTCAGTCAATTACAGCAGGACACACCTGTGTGTCTTCAATTGTCAGCTGGCCTTATGTTCCAAGGGCAGATCAAAGAAGTTAATTGAAGCCAATTAAAACATAAGACCAAGAGCATTAAATCAGTCAATTGAAGAATGGCTCATTTCCTGACCATCTCGCTCCTCTGTGATGCTGGAGAATGCCTTGTTCCAGTCACGAATCGATGACGATCGATTACACTGCTTGATTGCGCTGATTCATGGGAGATTTTACGTTCGGGCTTGTGCGATCGAGTTTGCGTGGAAACTTGAGTGCAACGTCACCTCGACAAACCATCTTCAGCCAGAAGTGCCGAGTGGATGATCCATCTCGGCCTCCTCCTGATATCCCCACCATCACGGAAGCCAGTCTTCAGCCAATTCGATTCACTCCACGTGATATCAAGAAATGGCTGAGTGCACTGGATACAACAAAGGCTATGGGTCCCGACAACATCCCGGCTGTAGTGCTGAAGACTTAAGCTACAGAACTAGCTGCGCCTCTAGCCAAGCTGTTCCAGTACAGCTACAACACTGGCATCTACCCGACAATGTGGAAAATTGCCCAGGTATGTCCTGTCCACAAAAAGCAGGACAAATCCAATCCGGCCAATTACCGCCCCATCAGTCTACTCTCAATCATCAGCAAAGTGATGGAAAGTGTCGTCGACATTGCTATCAAGCAGCACTTACTCACTAATAACCTGCTCACTGATGCTCAGTTTGGGTTCCAGACCTCATTACAGCCTTGGTCCAAACATGGACAAAAGAGCTGAATTCCAGAGGTGAGGTGAGAGTGACTGACCTTCACATCAAGGCAGCATTTGACCGAATGTGGCACCAAGGAGCCTCGGTAAAATTGAAGTCAATGGGAATCAGGGGGAAAACTCTCCAATGGCTGGAGTCATACCCAGCACAAAGGAAGATGGTAATGGTTGTTGGGAGCCAATCATCTCAGCCCCAGGACATTGTTGCAGGAGTTCCTCAGTGTCCTAGGCCCAACCATCTTCAGCTGCTTCATCAATGACCTTCTCTCCATCATAAGGTCAGAAATGGGGATGTTCGCTGATGATTGCACAGTGTTCAGTTCCATTCGCAACCCCTCAGATAATGAAGCAGTCCGTGCCCGCATGCAGCAAGACCTGGACAACATCCGGGCTGATAAGTGGCAAGTAACATTAGCGTCAGACAAGTGCCAGGCAATGACCATCTCCAACAAGAGAGAGTCCAACCACCTCCCCTTGACATTCAATGGCATTACCATCGCCAAATCCCCCACCATCAACATCCTGGGGGGTCACCATTGACCAGAAACATAACTGGCCAGCCACATAAATACTGTGGCTACAAGAGCAGGTCAGAGGCTGGGTATTCTGCTGTGAGTGACTCACCTCCTGACTCCCCAAAGTCTTTCCACTATCTACAAGGCACAAGTCAGGAGTGTGATGGAATACTCTCCACTTGCCTGGATGAGTGCAGCTCCAACAACACTCAAGAAGCTCGACACCATCCAGGACAAAGCAGCCTGCTTGATTGGCACCCCATCTACCACCTTAAACATTCACTCCCTTCATCAATGGCGCACTGTGGCTGCAGTGTGTACCCATCCACAGGATGCACTGCAGCAACTCACCAAGGCTACTTCGACAGCACCCCCAAACTCGTGACCTCTACCACCTAGAAGGACAAGGGCAGCAGGCACATGGGAACAACACCACCTGCACGTTCCCCTCCAAGTCACACACCATCCCGACTGGGAAATATATCGCCGTTCCTTCATCGTTGCTGGATCAAAATCCTGGAACTCCCTTCCTAACAGCACTGTGGGAGAACCTTCACCACGCGGACTGCAGTGGTTCAAAAAGACGGCTCACCACCACCTTCTCAAGGGCAATTACGGATGGGCAATAAATGCCGGCCTTGCCAGCGACGCCCACATCCCATGAACTAATAAAAAAACGGCGCAGTGTCGGGTGCATTTTGGGTGCATTTTGCCGATTGCACCCCTAGCAGAAACTCCACATCACAATGCTTATTCTGTGCACTGAATCTTTTCTCAAGTACTAGCGGATTAAATGTATTGTAGGTGTTTCTATGTTTAAACGTTGTAACAACTGTTAATGAAGCATTAATTAAACTCAAATTTGATTAGGTTGTAATAGATTTTATGTAAATATTATGCAAATTGATGCTTGATATTGAATTTTGCTTTCTTCCCACATATTTTATTCATAGATGCAGCTACAGTATTAGTGTGGTTTTCTCTTCTGCCTTGAGGTGGATTTCTGAAACACGGTTATTTGCTGCAATATTTTTAGGGCATGGACATAGTTCTCCTGTTTTAAATGGAGAATATACACCGTGAATGGTGGAATAAAGAATTTATTTGGCCGGTAAGGAAGACCTAAAGAACTCACTCTTGGACTAATTCTAAACAATCATACCATATTTTTTGAGTAAAATTAAAGCTTATGTTTTGATTTTCTTTTTAGATGGAGTATCACAAACCCTGAGTATCACAAACCATTTTAGTACACCTCATTAAATCATATAACTGGCATCTTGGAAATCCCCTTAGCAGAGGATAAAGAATTGAATTTGCAGGCTCAAAACTGAGTAGGTTACAGCATTGAGTCATGGAATTCGGAAAAAGTTTTGACTCTGTCACACAATATAAAGAGACAGAATTGGTCTTATAATCTGAGTTTGGCTGCTATTTCAATATACTGTAATTGAGCAGAAATGATTTTCAAAACTGCTTGACATTTTCATCGAGTGAGGTGAGTCTTGTTCTGCATTCGGAAATAGATGACAGACTTTCATTAAAAAAATAGGCCGTTGTTCCCCCGTGGTTCACTAAAGAAATTTATTGCACGGAGTCAGGGGACAAGTAGCAGAATGGATAGCAAGCTGGCTACAAAACAAAAAACAGAGAATAGGGTTTAAGGGTAGTTACTCAAGCTGGCAAAAGGTGGGAAATGGTGTTCCACAAGAATTGGGGCTGGGACCATTGTTGTTCACCATATACATCGAATCAAAGAAAGTTATGGCACAGAAGGAGGCCATTTGGCCCATCATGTCCGTGCCGGCCGAAAAAGAACTATCCAGCTTAATCGCACTTTCCAGCACTTGGTCCGTAGCCCGGTAGGTTACAGCACTTCAAGTGCACATGCAAATATTTTTCAAATGAGTTGAGGGTTTCTGCCTCTACCACCCTCTCAGGCAGTGAGTTCCAGACCCCCAGCTCCCCTCTAATTCTTCTATCAATTACTTTAAATCTGCCCCCTGGTCACTGACCCTTCTGCTAAGGGAAATAGGTCCTCCCTATCCACTTTATCTAGTCCTGTTATAATTTTATATACTTCAATTAAATCTCCCCTCAGCCTCCTTTGTTCCAAAGAAAACAACCCCAGCCTATCCAATCTTTTCTCACAGCTAAAATTCTCCAGCCCTGGCAACATCCTAGTAAATCTCACAAATGATTTGACTTGCAAATCAGAAGTACAATTTCAAAATTTGTGGATGACGCCAAATTGGAGGCTATAGTTAATGCTGAGGAGGACAGAGACAAAATAAAGGAAAACATTAATAAACTTGCAGAATGGGCTTGTAATTGGCAAATGAATTTCAATATACATAAGTGTGAGGTGGCGCATTTTGTAGGAATTATACTGAGGCCACATACTCCTTGGAAAATAAAAGTCTAAACGGGGTGGAGGAGCAGAGGGATTTAGGGGTAGAGATACATAAATCACTAAAGGTAGTGACGCAGATTAATAAGACCACACAAAGAGCAAACCAAGCACTGGGGTTCATTTCTCGAGGGATAGAATTGAAAAGCAGAGAAGTAATGCTACACTTGTACAGAACCTTGGTTAGACCACTCTTGGAGTATTGCGGACAGTTCTGTCTTCACGCTATAAAAAGAGATAAAGAGGCACTGGAGAAGGTGCAAAAAGGATTTACCTGGATGATACCAGAAATGAGAAGTTATACCTATCAGAAAAGATTGGTAAGGCTGGGGCTCTTTTCTCTGGAAAAGAGAAGACTGAGGGGTGACTTGATAGAGGTCTTTAAGGTTATGAAAAGGTTTGATAGGGTTGACATAGAGAAGATGGTTCCACTTGCGGGGGAGATCAGAACTAGGGGCCATAAATATAAGATAGTCACTAACAAATCCAATAGGGAATTCAGGAGAAACTTCTTCACCCAGAGAATGGTTAGAATGTGGAACTTGCTACCACAAGGAGTAGTTGAGGCGACTAGAATACATGCATTTAGGTGAAGCTAGATAAACACATGAGGGAGAAGGGAATATGTTGATAGGGTTAGATGAAGAAAGGTGGGAGGAGGCTCACATGGAGCATAAACACTGGCGTAGACCTGTTGGGCCGAATGGCCTGTTTCTGTGCTGTACTTTCTTTGTAATTCTTTGTATTAATGACCCACATAGGCCCTAAAGGTCTTGTGTTCGATTTCTGGTCTGAGTTGATTGACTTTACCCAGGACAGTTGGCCTCAGTGTGCCAGCTATGGATGGAAAGAATTATCCAGGGTTCCTCCTCCTGATCACTGTCTGGTGACCTGTGTGGGCATTTTCTGAGGGTAGGGATCAGCTTCTGTTGTGATGCCCTACATGGTTGAATAGTCTGCTGACCTGTAATATCTTGATTATATATGAAAACTGTTCACTTGAATTGAGGTACTGGATGATTGCAGGCTCTTGGGGAACCAAACTTCAGCTTAAGCTATCTCTTTCAGGAAAGGAGAAAAGGGGGGAAAAAATTCTTAGGTGGGGAGGGGCAGATTATATTAAGAAAATTATTGCAGCTGCTCATAGTTGGCCAGGTGGGATTCGAAGCTACCCCACTGCACTGATTGAAAATGAATCTGAAGCTGTGGGTGAGGGAAGGGCAGAGCATTACCGGGTGCTGGAAGGTGGAATAGAATCGGCACCTGGTTGTTCTTTGAGCCGGCGCGGACACAATGGGACGAATGGCCCCCTTCTGTGCTGTATCTTTTCTATGGTTCTATGACATGAACACTGTAGTCATGATGTGGAGATGCCGGTGATGGACTGGGGTTGACAATTGTAAACAATTTTACAACACCAAGTTATAGTCCAGCAATTTTATTTTAAAACATTTGCCTGAGGAAGGAGAAAATCTCCGAAAGCTTGTGAATTTAAAATAAAATTGCTGGACTATAACTTGGTGTTGTAAAATTGTTTACAATGAACACTGTAGGTGAGGTTGGATTTGATCATTCTAAATAACTCCAAAGAATTGGTCTGCACAGTCAATGATGTATATCGGTAAGTTTTAGAATTGGATGGTTGCCATTGCAACACTTTTTAAACTGAAAATTAGATACACAAAATTATCAAAAAGAAAGGTGAAGTCCACAAGCAGCAGTAAAATGTTCAAAAAATAAAGTGAAAAACTCATGTTTGCACAGCAGTTTTGTGTTCTTTATAACAAGGTGAATACAAGTAATTACTGCGAATAAAGAGGTTGTATTTTGTTCCAGGAAGACAATGAGCAGGTCTTGTGAGGATGAAAAGAAAAAGATGATTGTTAATGGTGGAGGAGAGAGAGAGAGAGAGGGAGCGAATGCTATAACTGGGGCGAGGCAATTACAGCACCGTCCTTTGGTGAAACACAAGTGACCTCTACTGGTAATGCAAAGCATAGAGACACCTGCTGGTATGAGACTGAGTTCAACTGTACTCAGAATTTATGTGATTTTTAAAAAGCTTGAAAGAATTTGACTAGAGGCACTTGTTCACCAATGTAAATAAAGAAAAGCAAATAATTAATATACACAAGACGTTTCATACTGAACCAATTCTGACTAGTTACAGGGGAGTTTGCATTTTTTACAGTACAATATTGTGATTGATTTCCCTCACAACTAAGTGGCCTGTTTAGGTGTAAGGTTTATTGTTGACTGAGATTTGTAAATAAAGTTTTTTTTTTGCACAAGGCCATTGTTCCAGCTGAGCAGATGAATATATCAGGGATGGTCTATTCAGCAAGAAAAACTGCATTGGAACTGGAGGGATTTCTGGTTCTAACAGTGCTGCTGTTTATTCGTTTCATGTCGAGGTGAAGGGTTATTGGAGAATGGAACACTTTCCATTACAGGACCCAGTTTTTTTTTATATTTCAAAATAAACTTTATTCATAAAATACATTGCAATTCAAGTCACGCTTCAAACAATACAATACAGGTCATACAATTTGCAGTGGTACATACAGTACAAATCAACGGTCCTGGTACAATCAATAGTTACGCATCATACATTGTAAATACAGTTCATGGCACCCTAGGGTGCCTCATTGCATTACAGTCGTTACTGGTTACAGATACAGTACATTTCATTACGTTCATTTATCATTTTACATTCTGCCCAAGGGGGTTTCCCCTGATTCCAGCCCCTTGATATACAATGGCTGGAGGTCTCTAAATGGTGGCCTTTCCCCATAGAGCCTTTGTGTAGGACGCACCTCACTTCAGTGCGTCCCGCAGCACGTACTCCTGCACCTTGTAGTGTGCCAGTTGGTCATGGACAGCTCCTTTACCTGGAAGACCAGCAGGTTTCGGGCGGACCAAAGGGCCTCCTTCAACGAGTTGATGGTCTTTCAGCCGCAGGTGATATCTGTCTCGGTGTGCGTCCTGGGGAATAACCCATAGGGCACAGCGTCCTGTGTTACTGAACTGTTGGGGATGAACCGGGACAGAAACCAACGCATCTCTCTCCACACCCTCTGCGCGAAGAGGCAGCCCATCAGGAGCTGGACGAAGGTCTCCTCCCTGCCGCAGCCTCAAGGGCAGCTTGCGTGTTGGGAGGACCGCACTGGGAGGACCTTTCCCACCACCATCCAGGCTACATCCTGGTGCCTGCTTGTCAGCTCTGGGGATGAGACGTTCTGCCAAATGGCATCGACCGTCTGGCCGGGGAAGAAACCGATCGAGTCCACTCTCTCCTTTCTTTACAGGTCTCCCAGGACATTTCGTGTCAACCACTGTCTGATGGCCTTGTGGTCGAAGGGATTCCTCCTCAGGAACGTCTCCACCTGGGAAGGTGGGGAAGGACGGTCCAGCTGGACGGCGTGGCCAAACCCGAACTTCTCAGTGTGTCGGACAGGTAGAAACCCAGCATGTAGCGATACTTGGTGTTTGCGTATTGGGGTTCTACACACGTCCTGAGGCAGCCACATACAAAGGTGGCCATCGGGATCAGAGCGGCGTTGGGGACGTTTTTCCCCCCTTTGTCTGGGGTCTTGTACATGGTGACCCTGCGGACGCGTTCTATCTTGGACCTCCAGACAAAGTGGAAGATAGCTCGGGTGACTGTGATGGCGGAGTTGTGGGGAATGGGCGAGACCCTGGTCACGTAGAGCAACACCGCGAGTACCTCACACCTTAAGACCAGGTTCCTGCGGTTATGGAGAGGGATCGCCCCACCCACATAACAAGCTTCTGTTTGGCCTTGGCGATCCGCTCCTCCTAGTTCTTCGTGCAGGCCAGGGGCCCCCCGAACCAGATCCTCAGCGTTTTAGGTCATCGGACCTGACGGTGAAGGGGACAAAGGATCGGGTCTCCCACCTGCCAAAGAACATGGCCTCGCTCTTACTTTAGTTTACTCTGGCCCCCGAGGCCAGCTCAAAACAGTTGCAGATGCCCATCAGTGTGTGGAGCGACTGCTCAGCAGAGCAGAAAATGGGACGTCATCCATGTACAGGGAGCCTCCGCTGGCTGGGATCATCATCCCCTTGATATCTGCATCCTTCCTGATGGACGTGGCAAATGGCTTGATACAACATACGAACAAGACCACGGAGTGAGAACAGCCATGCTTGATCGGAAAGCTCTCCGAATCCAACTCGTTGATTAGGACTGCGCTGTGGATGTCCGCGTAGAGCAGTCGGATCCAATCACAGATTCCCTCCCTAAAACCCATTTTGGAGAGCACGTCCGTCATTAACGTGTGGGATATTCTGTCAAAGGCCTTCTCCTGGTCCAGACTGATGAGGCAGGTGTTCACCCCCCTGTTCTAAACATAGGCGATCGTATCCCTGAGCAGTGCAAGGCTATCAGAGATCTTCCTGCAGGGTACAGTACAGGTCTGATCCAGGTGGATCAGTAGCTCCAGAGCAGACTTGAGCCTGTTGGCGATGGCCTTGGACAGAATCTTGTAGTCAACATTTAGCAAGGAAATTGGTCGCCAATTTTTGATTTCTTCCCTCACCCCCTTCCGCTTGTAGATGAGGATGCCTTTCCTAATGGACTCTGACATGTTGCCTGCCAGGAGCATACCCTCGTAAACTTCCAGTAGGTCTGGTCAAATCGAGTTCCACAAAGCCGAGTACAACTCGACCGGTAAGCCGTCGCTTCTGGGAGTTAGTTCTACTCTTCTTGAAGAACCGGCGGCCTTTGTCAGCTCGTCCAAGGTCAGTAGTCGATCCATACTCTCACGCTCGCTGTCCTCTAAGACTTGCGTGATAGAGGACAGGAAGGACTGGGAGGCTGTGCTCTCTGTGGGCTTTGCGTCATACAACCCGGCATTAAAGGATTTGCTGATCCTCAGTATGCCGGCCTACGTTGACGTCACTGAGCCGTCTTCCAAGAGAGAAACAGAGTTAACACTTCAGGTCGATGACCTTTCATCAGAACTGGAAGATGTTAGAGTACGGTAGCATAGTGGTTATGTTACTGGGCTAGTAATCCAGAGGCCTGGACTAAAATCCAGAGTCATGAGTTCAAATCCCGCCACGGCAGCTGGCGAATTTAAATTCAATTAATTAATTAAATTCAATTAATTAAATAAAAATCTGGAATTAAAATACTAGTATCAGTAATGATGGCCATGAAACTACCGGATTGTCGTAAAAACCCATCTGGTTCACTAATTCCCTTTAGGGAAGGAAGCCTGCCGCCCTTACCCGGTCTGGCCGATAGGTGACTCCAGACCCACAGCAATGTGGTTGATTCTTAATTGCCCTCTGAAATGGCCTAGCAAGCCACTCAGTTGTAAAATCTCGCTACGAAAAGTCATAATAAGAATAAAACCGGACGGACCACCCGGCACCGGACACGACAACGGCAAAACACCAAGCCCAGTCGACCCTGCAAGGTCCTCCTTACTAACATCTGGGGACTTGTGCCAAAATTGGGAGAGCTGTCCCACAGACTAGTCAAGCAACAGCCTGACATAGCCATACTCAGAATCATATCTTTCAGCCAACGTCCCAGACTCTTCCATCACCATCCCTGGGTATGTCCTGTCCCACCGGCAGGACAGACCCACCAGAGGTGGCGGTACAGTGATATACAGTCAGGAGGGAGTGGCCCTGGGAGTCCTCAACATTGACTCTGGACCCCATGAAATCTCATGGCATCAGGTCAAATATGGGCAAGGAAACCTCCTGCTGATTACCACCTACCGTCCTCCCTCAGCTGATGAATCAGTCCTCCTCCATGTTGAACACCACTTGGAGGAAGCACTGAGGGTAGTAAGGGCACAGAATGTACTCTGGGTGTGGGGACTTCAATGTCCATCACCAAGAGTGGCTCGGTAGCACCACTACTGACCGAGCTGGCCGAGTCCTGAAGGACATAGCTGCCAGACTGGGCCTGCGGCAGGTGGTGAGCGAACCAACACGAGGGAAAAACTTACTTGACCTCGTCCTCACCAATCTACCTGTCGCAAATGCATCTGTCCATGACAGTATTGGTAGGAGTGACCACCGCACAGTCCTCGTGGAGATGAAATCTCGTCTTCGCACTGAGGACACCATCCAACGTGTTGTGTGGCACTACCACCGTGCTAAATGGGATAGATTCAGAACAGATCTAGCAGCTCAAAACTGGGCATCCATGAGGCGCTGTGGGCCATCAGCAGCAGCAGAATTGTATTCCAGCACAATCTGTAACCTCATGGCCCGGCATATTCCTCACTCTACCATTACCAACAAGCCAGGGGATCAACCCTGGTTCAATGAGGAGTGTAGAAGAGCATGCCAGGAGCAGCACCAGGCGTACCTAAAAATGAGGTGCCAACCTGGTGAAGCTACAACTCAGGACTACATGCATGCTAAACAGCGGAAGCAACATGCTATAGACAGAGCTAAGCGATTCCACAACCAACGGATCAGATCAAAGCTCTGCAGTCCTGCCACATCCAGTCGTGAATGGTGGTGGACAATTAAACAACTAACGGGAGGAGGCGGCTCTGCAAACATCCCCATTCTCAATGATGGCGGAGTCCAGCACGTGAGTGCAAAAGACAAGGCTGAAGCGTTTGCAACCATCTTCAGCCAGAAGTGCCGAGTGGATAATCCATCTCAGCCTCCTCCCGATATCCCCACCATCACGGAAGCCAGTCTTCGGCCAATTCGATTCACTCCACGTGATATCAAGAAACGGCTGAGTGTACTGGATACAGCAAAGGCTATGGGCCCCGACAACATCGCAGCTGTAGTGCTGAAGACTTGTGCTCCAGAACTAGCTGCGCCTCTAGCCAAGCTGTTCCAGTACAGCTACAACACTGGCATCCACCCGACAATGTGGAAAATTGCCCAGGTATGTCCTGTCCACAAAAAGCAGGACAAATCCAATCCGGCCAATTACCGCCCCATCAGTCTACTCTCAATCATCAGCAAAGTGATGGAAGGTGTCGTCGACAGTGCTATCAAGCGGCACTTACTCACCAATAACCTGCTCACCGAAGCTCAGTTTGGGTTCCGCCAGGACCACTCGGCTCCAGACCTCATTACAGCCTTGGTCCAAACATGGACAAAAGAGCTGAATTCCAGAGGTGAGGTGAGAGTGACTGCCCTTGACATCAAGGCAGCATTTGACCGAGTGTGGCACCAAGGAGCCCTAGTAAAATTGAAGTCAATGGGAATCAGGAGGAAAACTCTCCAGTGGCTGGAGTCATACCTAGCACAAAGGAAGATGGTAGTGGTTGTTGGAGGCCAAGCATCTCAGCCCCAGGGCATTGCTGCAGGAGTTCCTCAGGGCAGTGTCCTAGGCCCAACCATCTTCAGCTGCTTCATCAATGACCTTCCCTCCATCATAAGGTCAGAAATGGGGATGTTCGCTGATGACTGCACAGTGTTCAGTTCCATTCGCAACCCCTCAGATAATGAAGCAGTCCGAGCCTGCATGCAGCAAGACCTGGACAACATCCAGGCTTGGGCTGATAAGTGGTAAGTAACATTCGCGCCAGATAAGTGCCAGGCAATGACCATCTCCAACAAGAGAGAGTCTAACCACCTCCCCTTGACATTCAACGGCATTACCATCGCCGAATCCCCCACCATCAACATCCTGGGGGTCACCATTGACCAGAAACTTAATTGGACCAGCCATATAAATACTGTGGCTACGAGAGCAGGTCAGAGGCTGGGTATTCTGCGGCGAGTGACTCACCTCCTGACTCCCCAAAGCCTTTCCACCATCTACAAGGCACAAGTCAGGAGTGTGATGGAATACTCTCCACTTGCCTGGAAGAGTGCAGCTCCAACAACACTCAAGAAGCTCGACACTATCCAAGATAAAGCAGCCCGCTTGATTGGCACCCCATCCACCACCCTAAACATTTACTCCCTTCACCACCGGCGCACTGTGGCTGCAGTGTGCACCATCCACAGGATGCACTGCAGCAACTCGCCAAGGCTTCTTCGACAGCACCTCCCAAACCCGCGACCTCTACCACCTAGAAGGACAAGGGCAGCAGGCGCATGGGAACAACACCACCTGCACGTTCCCCTCCAAGTCACACACCATCCCGACTTGGAAATATATCGCCGTTCCTTCATTGTCGCTGGGTCAAAATCCTGGAACTCCCTTCCTAACAGCACTGTGGGAGAACCGTCACCACACGGACTGCAGCGGTTCAAGAAGGCGGCTCACCACCACCTTCTCAAGGGCAATTAGGGATGGGCAATAAATGCCGGCCTTGCCAGCAACACCCACATCCCATGAACGAATATAAAAAAAAAATGAACAGCTCATAAACAAGTGCAGAGCCAGGGAAAAGGGAGAGCTCTGTGATAGGGTGGAGAGCAGAAGTGACAAAAGGGATGATGGTGCAAGGCAAAAGGAGGTGATAATGGGACAAGAAGAGAAACAAAAGATGGGTCCAAAGGAGATGTAAATGATTACTGCAGAATAGCAGGGGGGAGGGAAGCATGGAAAATCTAGCAAAGAGAAGGCTCCCCTGGACCGGGAATGTGATGGAGAAAATGGGTAGACCACAGGGATGCAGACCACCCTGCTGGCAGTGTACCGACAGGCAATCCCTGCCCCAAGCACCAGCCCACACCTCCCCCACTCCCACTGGATCTGGTGCAGCCATCTTTCATTACCAGCACCTGCCGTCTAGAGAAAATGGTGTTAACATCTAAAGTTGTTGAACTCAATCCTAAAGCCAGAAGGCTGTAAAGTGCCTAGTAGAAAGATGAGGTGCTGTTCCTCGAAAATCAGATGTGGAGATGCCGGTGATGGACTGGGGTGGACAAATGTAAGGAATCTTACAACACCAGGTTATAGTCCAACAGTTTTATTTGAAAATCACAAGCTTTCGGAGGCTTTCTCCTTGACGAAGGAGAAAGCCTCCGAAAGCTTGTGATTTTCAAATAAAACTGTTGGACTATAACCTGGTGTTGTAAGATTCCTTACATTCGAAAATCAGAGGGTGAGTCATCTTGCTCAGTCTTAGCAATTATCCTCGCAGTTGGTTATAAAGTAACATTGGCAAAGGCCTGTAAATGGGTAATTTACTGCTCTTTGCACTGGGAGCTGGTATGTAATATGAGACCTATAAGACAAAAGGAATTTCTTTCAGTTTCTGTAGAACAATGAAAGGCATGCCTCCCAGTACCACAGTGTGCTGGTGCATCAATACACGATGTCACAGACTGTTATGATATGGGTTGAACTTGGGACTTACCATTAAATTATTCTCAAGACAAGACATCTGGTGTGTGGAGAGGGGGAAGGGGGAGAAAACCAGCAGAGGTGAAGAGCTTCTGCATAGTCAATCTGCATAGATGCTTTTGTACTGCTACTAATGTTGTTCAGATTCCAAGAGACTGTCTCCGTGAGCTGGTTTCCTAGTTTACACAACTACATTCTATCCCTGTTACAGAATCTTAGACCCATTTTTAGGGGTCTTTGATTCTGCTATCTGGATATGATTAATAGATTAAACTCTGCGAACAGGATCAGGCACACCAGTCTATTGGAAATTGATTTTAAAAAAAAAAATTGCCATTATAAAAACAGCTTCAATTTGATGCCAAGTCAACGCGTTTCTCTCATGTGCTCTATAAGTGGTTGCTTAGCAGTTGTTGAGGCCAGTTGCTGGTCATCCACCCATACTATCAATCAGAAAGCTGCCCTATTGCTTCAATAGGGGAATGGTGAGTGAGAAACCTGGGAAAATGGGTACGGAGAAAAAGGTAAAGGAAATGGGGAAAAGACTATATTCAAAGTATGATCATTAAGTTTAAATAATACAATGTCTGGTTTTAGTAGCACACTGTCAGTTAACTCTATGTACAAGCACCTAAAGGTTATTTCAGTTGTTATCTTAGTATTTAATTTATCCAATATTAATCAACTTATTTGCTTTACATGTATTCTTTGTCCCTGAGCATATTATGTCATTTTCATTCTCTTGTTTTCACTTATGTGCAGTGGAGCAATAATATGAATATCTCGTTTAAATTGGGGCTTGTGATCTAACACGGATAGAGAATGTTTTTCAAATGGATCATCGAGTGCCTTCACAATGGCCCAACCTGAACTTCGGCTATGCCTTTATCAAATTCATGTGCTTTGCTCTAGAAATTATCAAAGGCCGTAATCTCTGGGGCTGTGTAGATTGCAGTTAATATTTAATTCAGAGTTTATGCATTGCACATGAAGGAAACCCAGATCTTCACGTTTTTTAACTGCTGAACTTCATAGGCTGCTTTACTAACACTAAGTGAATTAAACAAGAATTAATAGAAAATTGACACACTATGATCTTGAATTATGCAAAGGCATTAACTTGTTATGTTCAATGGGTTAATGCCTCCACTGAAATAGCAGAGAGAGGAATTTCAAATCAATACGTCTGACACTTATAATTTCAAGGCCTGATCTTTTTTTTTGGGTGGGTGGGAGGTGTCCCTTGTTCTGTTCTTTATCTCAATTTTATTTTGACTTTGTGCCACACACCATTTCCTGCGTAAGTACGTAAAGAGAGACTTCTGCCAATCCTTCCTGGTGTGACTCGTGCATGAATTTCCCTTTTCTCCCTATGGGGAACCA
The DNA here is from genome assembly GCF_035084215.1 of Heptranchias perlo. NCBI lineage: Eukaryota > Metazoa > Chordata > Chondrichthyes > Hexanchiformes > Hexanchidae > Heptranchias > Heptranchias perlo. Next base: position 67,188,271 of record NC_090331.1, on the reverse strand, counting down.
CAAAGCCTCCACTCAATGTGTTCATGTGACATCTGACCTGAGATTAGGTATTTGCTATTTGAAGCAACATCTACTAATGACTCCATATAGAATCATAGCAAGGTAACAGAACGGAAGGAGGCCATTCGGCCCATCGAGTCCATGCCGGCTCTATGCACGAGCAATCCAGCTAGTCCCACCCTATCCCCGTAGCCCTGCACATTTTTTTGTTTCAAGTACTTATCCAATTCCCTTTTGAAGGCCATGATTGAATCTGCCTCCACCACCCCCTCGGGCAGTGCATTCCAGATCCCAACCACTCGCTGCCTAAAAAAGCTTTTCTTCATGTCACCTTTGGTCCTTTTGCCATAATCTTAAATCTATGCCCTCTGGTTCTTGACTCTTCTGCCAATGGGAACAGTTTCTCTCTATCTGCTCTGTCTGGACCCTTCATGATTTTGAATATCTCTATCAAATCTCCTCTCAACCTTCCAAGAGAACAATCCCAGCTTCTCCAACTATCCGTGTAATTTAAGTCCCTCATCCCTGGAATCATTCTAGTAAATCTCCTCTGCACCCTCTGTAAGGACTTTACATCCTTCCTAAAGTGCGGTACCCAGAACTGGACACAATACTGCAGTTGTGGTCGAACCAGTGTTTTATATACAATAACTATGGGTTTCATTACAACAGGCACTGGTTTAAAACTGAAACCTTTTTAGTGTACTATGGAGCCAGCAGACGTGGGTTACATTGTCAACTCCATGTTCTTGTCTGGCCAAGGAAAATGGAGTTCTCCATAAACATGATTGCATTCACTAATACCTGAATGCTAATTGAACTTTGATGCAGCAAAGAACCAAAGGGACAGTGGTAACATTAAGAAGATTAAATATAAATTTGAAATTAGGCTGTCTGAGAACTTTTTAAATCTTGCCTCACCCCAGTTATACTTATACTGCAGTGGACGTGAAGCTGAAATGGTGTGAGACGACCTGCTCAAGGAGGTGGCACATTGCCTGACAAAATTGAATTGACTTTCAGATCCAAGTTACACTACATCGTTTGCATCAATGTGATGTTGAATTGCTTTGCATCAATGCAAAATAACTTGCGTAACTGGTCAGTTCACTACTATAACACAGTTTGTTTATTTTTAGCATTTAAATAACTACTGGGAAGGGGAACTGATCACAGAGGGGGGAGGAGCCCCGGGTGGCAGGTACCCCACAGTATTTTTGTGAAACCCAGTGGAGCGCTCTTCCTCCTCCTGGCCCCACAAAAGTGCCTCTTGCATACCTTTTGGGGCCTTTTCTGCTTTAGTGCCTGGTACAAACGGCTCACACTCCGCCCAGTTGTCCCTTGAAATTGCCTCGGGTCTTATGTGTATCGTAGAACCCCAATTTTCATTTAGTAACGAAGCTCCTGCCTGATTCAGACAGGCATTTGAGCTGCCCAGGGGAAGGCCCCAGGAAATATGGTGGGTGGGGGGTGGGGGGCAGAAGCTGAGCAGGAATGGTGTGGCAATTGCAGCTCAGGGGGCTGATTTTAGTTTCCTGCGGTAATCGAGTGGGCGGCAGGCGTATGATCGCGACGCCTGCTCATTTATAGCAGTGAGAGGCCCGAACCACCTTGGTGACCGGGCTCATCAGCATGCGGTCGGCGAGCTGTGTGCGCCGAACAGGCGGTCCGAGGCAGCTCAACAGTTGGGGAGGGCGGGAAATTGTACAGCTCCTGTGCTGAGCCAGCCAACAATACAGACCTGCCCGGGGTGGGCGGAGGGGAAGAGTGGCAATCCCAAGGTTCACGCAGGGACTGGCAGTGGGCTGGAGTATTTTTATGGGTTCAGAAAGAGCTCTCCTGCACCTCCTGCACCTCCTGCCCCCCCTGTAAAAGTTTAGGAAGAAAAATAAATTTCAGCTGTTTTTGGAACAGCCTGCAGCACTCCCTTTAAGGAGCACTGACCATGTCAGGGACCAATGGGCAGGGAGTGTATGATGCATGGCCTGCCCATTGGTACATGAAAATCACTTTAGGGTCCTGCAACAGGTGTAGGACCCTGATTTAAATATTTGAATATGGTTTACGCCTGTTTTGGGCGGAAGTGCTGGCTGCCCATTTTGAGGCCCGCTCAAAAATCGGTATCGGGCGGGCCTTGGACAGCCAATGGGCGGAACTCTTTAAAGAACAATTGTTTGCCTGTTCTGAAGCATAAATGGGGTGATAGGCATACAAAAATCTGCCCCCAGCTATTTTAGGAATGCTACCACCCCATTTCTGCTCGGTGGGCCTTAAAATCAGCCCTAAGGGCTCCACCTTGAAATGTTAACCTATCTTTCCAAATACTGATAGGCCTGCTTTATCCTTCCAGCACTTTCTGTTTTTATTCCCACATCTAAAAAGTCTATTTCTACCGTAACAACTTTTTAGCCCAGAAATTGCTGCTGATGAGCTATTAAGGGGCATGGGTGAGTTGCTAAAATTTTTGGAAAATTTTTCACTTGCAACTTAACCCCCAATTTACCTGTGCAAAATTGTGCAATCACCTGTCCGCACGACTGGCTGTCTAATGGAGCGGCAAAATTGATTATACTGCAGAGGAGCACTTAAATCGATTTGATGACCAAGAACTGCCAGTCCTTATCCATGAATAGGACAGAGGGGCATCCTCCTCTCCTCAAAACAAATTTGGTTTAGCAAACATGGGAGCAGATAACCAATAGAGTCAATTTTGTGTGCTGTACCCAACAAATCTGGATAGATGTCAGGAAGAAGCTGACCTGAAGAAAGCTGCCAAGGTAAGGCTGCAGTATGTTCTGTACCATGTGCGTGCCCCAGGTATACATTGTCACAAAGAATATCCTCATTACCTGCAATTTACTTTGTGCTGACTCACCCCCAGCATTCTTAGAAGCTTAGCACCATCGAAGTTTACAGCACAAAAGTTTACATTGTGTCGTTGCTGGCCTGTTGCTACAGCAATCCAAAACTAATCCACTGCCCTATTCTCCCTGTAGACCTGGCTCAAATATTTATCCAATTTTGCCTGAAAAGAAGCAATGGTCTCTGCCTCAATCACTCTCTGTGGCAAAGCATTCCACACCCCAACAATCCTCTGAGTGAAAAAATTCATCCTAATCTCTCTCCTCACTTTCTTAATCACAATTTTAAATTCATCCATGACGGAAATAGCCCATTGAATGCTTACTATGCAGGACCATACTGCAGCATTGGAAAAAATGCCAGCAGCAACTTATAACTAAAGCTATGAGAGAAATCATTAAGGGGCTTGTTAGAGGAAATCCTTGTAAGACAACCTAGCTTCACGATAACATATTTAGTGTCAGACAGGATGTGCTGGAGGATGGCCAGCTGTATGTGCTCCCTATACTAGCAAAATCTGAAGACTATCTGCTTGTATGACATGATGGCACATTATAAAAAAGAGCAGAACAATACTGGGGGAGGTCTCAGGAACTTCAAGGCTTTGATCCCCTTTGAGCAGGCCACCCTGTATATCATTAAGCAGGACAGTGTCAAGGAAATAGAGGACAGTGAAAGTGGCGCACTCCTCAAAGTGTCAGCCACGGCTCAGTGGTAGCACTCTCCAAACAAACTCCATTTTCGTTTGCATTAGGAATAAATATAGTATATAAATATTTTAAACATAAACAGCAGTCGGCCCAGCCAACTATATTTTTTCTACGTCTCTCTACTCATTCAGAGAGAACTAATACACAGATTAAGGAAGTCTTGCTGCAATTTCATAGGGCTTTGGTGAGACCACACCTGGAGTACAGTTTTGGTCTCCTTGCCTAAGGAAGGATATACTTGTCTTAGAGGCCGTGCAACGAAGGTTCACTAGATTGATTCCTGGGATGAGGGGGTTGTCCTATGAGGAAAGATTGAGTAAATGGGCCTATATTCTTTGGAGTTTAGAAGAATGAGAGGTGATCTCATTGAAACCTATAAAATTCTTAGAGGGCTTGACAGGGTAGATGCTGAGAGGCTGTTTCCCCTGGCTAGAGAGTCTAGAACTAGGGATCATAGTCTCAAGATAAGGGGTCAGCCATTTAGGACAGAGATGAGGAAAACTTTCTTCACTCAGAGGGTTGTGAATCTTTGGAATTCTCTACCCCAGAGGGCTGTGGATGCTCAGTCATTGAGTGTATCCAAGACTGAGATTGATAGATTTTTGGACACTAAGGGAATCAAGGGATATGGGGATAGGGTGGGAAAGTGGAGGTGAGGTGAAGATCAACCATGATCTTATTAAATGGCAGACCAGGCTTGAGGGGCCGTATGGCGTACTCCTGCTCCTATTTCTTATGTTCTTTTGTTCTTATTATCAGTGCCTCAGATATCCAAATCGCTCAAACCAGATATTTTCTCGTCCCACTCCAGAGACTTCAGCACACAATCTGGGTTGACACTTCAGTGCAGTAGTGAGGCAGTGCTGCACTGTTGGAGGTGCTGTCTTTCAGATGAGATGCTAATCTGAGGCCCCGTCTGCCCTGTCAGGAGAACATAAAATGGTTGCTGCGTTTCCTACATTACAACAGTAATTACACTTCCAAAAAAAAAGTACTTCATTGGTTGTAAAGCACTTTGGGACCTCCTGAGGTTGTGAAAGGTGCTATATAAATGGAAGTCTTTCTTTTTTCTTTCAAAGATAAGGGAATAGTAGTATTCTGGTCTTGTCATGTCATCTACTCACTCACCCACTTACATGTAAATGCTTGCACTCAATCGCAAAAAACATAACACAAAGTATATTGCAAATCAAAGACTATTCAAATATCCTTCTTTGAGACAGCACTTTGACATATGTTTCTCTTCTAGACCTAGAAGAGTGTCATCACAGCTCGTGTACCCAAACAAGTCACCACCTTCCAGAACCTTGCCTTACTCTCACCAACTCTAGTAAGCACCAGCCCAGGTAGTGAGCTTGAGGAGGTAGCACCAAGTGAGTCACAAGTGGTGATGGAAGATGAGGAGTGGTCACCCGTTGCCTGGGGGCCCTGCATGGTTCCTCCCTCAGTTGCACTGCTTGGAGATTCTGGCCTCAGAGCCTCCTTAGAAAAGGACATTGCTGTCTGAGCATGACTATCTACCGGAATCCCTTGAGTTCATACAAAATACCTTCCAAGGTCCAGCTACGAGTATAGAAGAGTCTAGTAGCCGTCTCTATGTAGTCAGCAGAAAAGAAGATAATGCTATTTGTTCATTTGTCAAAGTATATTGCTTTTTTGGTGCAGGATTATTATTTTAAGTAATATATTGCAGGATAAGACCATTATTAGGTGGTATTATGGCATTCCTTTCAAGAAGCTAAACAAAATCATTTTAAAATGGTGCATAATTGTGCTGTACTAATTATAAAAGGATGAGAGTTACCTTGTTCCAAAAAAACACACTTCAGTGAGATTATTAGGCAGGCAAACCACCTTGACGACTCCATAATTTCTTGTTTTATTAAAATATTAGCTGTTAAAATTCAGAGTTTACACATTGAGGAAATGTTAAGAGTGAGATTTATGATCAAAAGAGTGAGATCAAAAGCACATTTAGCAAGGTATGTTAAGATAGGTCTGACTCCATAATGTACTAAAATCATTGTTTCCATGTTTTGGGAGTGATTTTAGAAGTACTGTATGTTGTACTTTTTTTGTAGTTACAGCAGAAAATGCAAATTGACTCACAAAACTGCACATCCATGCAGTGGCATATCCAAGCATCAAACCAGCTGTTGAAGTGCTGCCCCAAATGATGTGGCCAGGAAACACTTCAGCTGCATTCACTGGTGTTCTTCATCCGACTAATCCTGATTAGAGCTTGTATCTGGTGATGTAGCTTCATTCCGGGACTGGACATCTGGGAATTCCTGGTCTTGTGATAAATCTGGAATTTCCATCTGCAGCACAGAGTATGATCCTGGAACAAAGCAGAATGTTAGGCATGAACTAGAGCCAGATCAGCAGGAAGAACATCAAGGAGGGAGAGTACCCTCTGTAGGGAGGGGAAGGAGTTGAATGTGGAAAATAGCTCTCTGACCTTGGAATGTTGGAGGAAAGGTGTCTTTGAATTTGCAGGGTGGGAGTTGGAAGGGGAGATTGCCTTTGTGGGGAGAGGGTTACAGGGAGAATATTTATAGGAACTGGAAGGGGTTGGAGGGGGAAGTCTCCAAACTGTGGTGGGAGGAGTTAGTGGGAAAAAGTGTCTCTGGGAACAGGGGTGGTAGGGGGTAAAAAGAAAGAATACCTCTATGAAGGAAGAGAATAACCTTTGAGGCATCTTTTGAGGAAATTATGCTTTTGTTGGAATGGTAATTGTGGATAAACCCAATAGCACCTATTTCAACTATATATTTTTAGATTAAATCTACCAATTGTGAAGTTAAAAAAAAAGTTTTGTAAATTAACTAGAATGCATATCTTAAATGTAAAAATTCTGAACTTTACAGGGAAGCACGCCCCCAGACCCATCTTGGACTAAACGGGGGAGAGGAGTGTGTACAATTCTAAATTTAGTACCTCGATCCTAAAATAGTGCATAATTTTTAAATTTAAGAAAGTGCCATTAAAAGGGCGGAAAAAAAGTAAATGTGCGACAATTATCAGGCTTGGGATTTGTTGTTTTAAGACAATGGACATAATCCACGTGGTGCCACTTTGGGCAGAGGACAGCACCGAAAGCCAGGCGACCAACCTGTGCCGCGGGATGACCGCAGCGCGTCGCCTCTTGAATCTCCAGAACCTTCTCGACAATCGTTACCTTGGAAACCGTGATGCCCCATTTTTCAAACAGCGTGTACAGAAACTGACCGGGTTTTAAAGACTTTCACCAGGCGGTTCCCATAGCGGGAAAGCCCGGTTTAAAATTAATGTCCGATTTAAAAACTAAATCGTTAGTTAGTTGCGGCCCAACACCTTGTAATCCCAAGTGTTGAGCGGGAGCGCTGTTGCTAAGCAACGTCCCCTCCCCAACAACATTGCAAACTTTAGCAGCGGCAGCAGCAGCAGCGGGGCTGCGGTGAAGGGTGGCGGATGGAGGAGTCCTCGCTTTGTCAGTGCCTCAAGGATCCTGAGGCAGAAAAGCAGGTAATTACTGCACAGAAAGTCCTGTGATATTTTTAATAATAGTCCTAATGTTCAGGCTATGAACTGAAAGTTACCCGCACAGTTTAAAGGCGCAGTGAAGCGCACTTAACAACAACACTGATTTAAACAACTTACAGTTTATTGCACATGAAATACAAAAATGGCCATTTAAAAAGCAATGAGAAAAACATCTTCCATTATTATTTACACTACGATTCAGAAATCACGTTTACTTTCTTCTCAATTTAATTGGAGTTCTAAATTGATATAAAATTACATTTCTGTTACCAAATGCGTGACAACAAACTATTATCTGAATCATTTTGTAGCAAGTTTTTTTTTATTCGTTCATGGGATGTGGGCGTCGCTGGCGAGTCCGGCATTTATTGCCCATCCCTAATTACCCTTGAGAAGGTGGTGGTGAGCCGCCTTCTTGAACCGCTGCAGTCCGTGTGGTGAAGGTCTCTCCCACAGTGCTGTTAGGAAGGGAGTTCCAGGATTTTGACCCAGCGACGATGAAGGAACGGCGATATATTTCCAAGTCGGGATGGTGTGTGACTTGGAGGGGAAAGTGCAGGTGGTGTTGTTCCCATGTGCCTGCTGCTCTTGTCCTTCTAGGGTTGGTAGAGGTCGCGGGTTTGGGAGGTGCTGCAGTGCATCCTGTGGATGGTACGCACTGCAGCCATGGTGCACCGGTGGTGAAGGGAGTGGACGTTTAGGGTGGTGGATGGGGTGCCAATCAAGCGGGCTGCTTTGTCCTGGATGGTGTCGAGCTTCTTGAGTGTTGTTGGAGCTGCACTCATCCAAGCAAGTGGAGAGTATTCCATCGCAGTCCTGACTTGTGCCTTGTAGATGGTGGAAAGGCTTTGGGGAGTCAGGAGGTGAGTCACTCGCCGCAGAATACCCAGCCTCTGACCTGCTCTTGTAGCCACAGTATGTATATGGCTGGTCCAGTTAAGTTTCTGGTCAATGGTGACCCCCAGAGTGTTGATGGTGGGGGATTCGGCGATGGTAATGCCGTTGAATGTCAAGAGGAGGTGGTTAGACTCTCTCTTGTTGGAGATGGTCATTGCCTGGCACTTATCTGGCGCGAATGTTACTTGCCACTTATAAGCCCAAGCCTGGATGTTGTCCAGGTATTGCTGCATGCGGGCTCGGACTGCTTCATTATTTGAGGGGTTACGAATGGAACTGAACACTGTGCAATCATCAGTGAACATCCCCATTTCTGACCTTATGATGGAGGGAAGGTCATTGATGAAGCAGCTGAAGATGGTTGAGCCTAGTTTTGCTAAGTTACTGTTGCATGTTTCTTGCATGAAATGGCAGGCAGGTGTTCACAGGGCTTTGCCGAGGCTCCGTTTGTGCACAGCGCTTAAAAGTGTATGAGACATTTTTTACTTACTTGTCTATGTTTTTTGAACAGAATTATCTTTGGGGCAGAATTAGCTGTCAAAATAACAGCGAGGCTAACAGCGCTCACCGTTATTTATGCGCAAATTGGACAGCAACTTCAGGCCAAGGCAGATGTGCAATTAAATGCGGAAATCGGAAAGTTGCTGTCCAAGATGTGCCAACCTGCCTTCAGCTTGGTGAAAACGGCATCTCGCTATCTGACTCACCATTGAAATGTATTGAAAGGCATGAAGTTCCTGTAATTGCGGGGTAGATAGGAACTAAACTCGCCACAGAAAGTTCGTGCTCGCCCTTTGCAGTCTAAGTGCTCTTTTTAACAGTGTGATAAGCCTTAATTACAGTCAAATAACTTTTCTGGCACTGAAAATTAACTTTTACAAGCGTGGAGTCTCATTCCTTCAGCTTTTAATTGTTGGAGATTTAAAAAAAAGTACATTTTTTTTTCTTTCTGTCTCTTTTATTTCTTTTAAACCAATCTTTCCCTCTCTTTATTTCACACTCTGTACTTGATTTGACATTGAATTCACTAGTCTAACTTACACTTCCTGGTTTGGACTCTGCCCTGTTATTAACTATGCTTTAGATTGGTTAAGGAGATACACAGCTACTTGACCTGTTCACATAGGTACCAGATGCCCTGTCGAGGGTGCCGTGTCATTTGGCTCTAATTTACAGGAACTTGCCTTGCAAAAGCTCATGGAAAGTATATGGGTAACGGCAAGTCGAGCAAGCGGCAGGTGCCATCCATCCATTGTCTTTTTATGAAATGTGAATTTTATTCCACGCCCGAAGTAATATATACTCTATTGTAAACAACTCATATATTTCTGAAGTTAGCACATCATCCATTAAAATCTGTGTTGTAATTGTATTTGTAGGATTTATGTCCATTCATCCCATTTAAGAGTGATGACTGACTTTTAGTTGCCAGCTCATGAAGAGGTCAGTCATTGCTGACATGGAGAGTAGTTAAGTTTTTGAAAAGTGTTCGCGAAGAGGGTCGTGAATATTTGGAATTCTCTACCCAAGAGGGCTGAGGATGCTCAGTTGTTGAGTATATTCAAGGCTGAGATTGATAGATTTTTGGACTCTAAGGGAATCAAGGGATATGGGGATTGGGTGGAAAAGTGGAGTTGAGGTTGACGATCAGCCATGATCTTACTGAATGGCGGAGCAGGCTCGAGGGGCCATTTGGCCTACTCCTACTCCTATTTCTTATATTCTTATGTTCCTCTGCAATTTATGGATAACATGAATCTATAAACAACTCTTGTGCATATAAATTAATTCTTATAGCTGACTTGTCAGCAGACACTTCATTTATTTCAGTATGTGGGTTGTCAAAGTTGGTTTTGTTGAGGGCTGCCTCAGCAATGGGATCATCGAAGGCTACTGTGGCTTAGAGTCACTGAGGGCTACCAATGCCTGGGATGGCTGAGAACTGGCATAGCAGGACAGAACTGTGTCGTGGTAGAGGGGGTCAGGTGAAGGTGGCAAGTAGCATTTACCTGCAAGACAGTGTATATGTCCTGAGAAAACTAAGTTGTACAAATATTTCCTGTGTACAAACAACAGGATTTATAATTCTTTTTCCCACTTTTCAAGTAGTTATGCAGCTCATTATCTGCTTAAGAATCGTGAAACTCACCATCAGTGCAGATTTCTGCTAGTAAGAAAATTGAATTAGTGAGAAAGTAATCCAATGAGAGGAAACCAAAAATGCAACCTTCATTTTTCTTTCCTTGGTAATATTCACATCAGAGTGGGATTAGACTAGGTGACTCGCGGAGGAAAACACTGGTGCAGAATTGATGGGTCAAATGGCCTGCTTCTGTGCTGAATCACTATCATTCAATGACCAGGTGCTCTTTAATAAACATTTCTAAAGGAGGAAATATGGACCTACATCTGCTAACAGTGGCACTAAGAGTACCAGTCCATAATTACAAGTTGCAATCCTTGACTATCAAGGTCACATCTTTTCAGTCACCTTTATCGGTATTTAAACCCAAGGGTTTAATTTATGTGTTTAAGGCCCACTCCAGGTAGAGAACTAGGCTGATACTTCAGTGCAGTACTGATGCATTAGCTTAGAAAGTCATTTGCACTGGAGATGAGGCCTCCAAGATCGGGCTGCTGTGTCACCGGCTGCGGCCCTCAGGTAAGTCCTTAAAGGTGACCTGGAGATGGGGATGACCGGGAAGGGAGGGTGACTTAGAGGGAGGGTATTGTTGAGTGGAAGGGAGGGTAGCATTGATCAAGGGGAGCATGGTGGTGGCGATTGGGAGATGTTGATGTTATGATCGGAGCGGGATAGGGGGGCATGCGGTGGCTGGCAGTGGCCTGGGTGGTTTTAATGTGTGGTTGGGAGGAGCACTCCTCCTCCTCATGGCTCCACATTCAGGTAAGTATTTTTAACAAACTTACCTTTTTGGTGCAGCCTGCAACAGTCCCTTTAAGGCCTGCCTGTTAGGCTGCATGTGGATCTGATATGCCTGAAAGCAGCTGGCTGCCTCAGGGCAAACCAACATTGCAGAGGGGGCCTCAAACAGTGTTGGGCCTCTTAGTTGCATGTGCAGAGGTGAAGGCCCTGGATGCCTATTTTCTTGCCTATACCAATATGGCGGGTGGCGCACTCTTGTTTCATAGTTAGCGTGCGCTTCCTGCCCACCATATTGGAGGCTTAGGTACCCCTTTAGTGCCTGAACAACTGATGTAGTGCCGTCTGGTTTCTAGGCCATTATCTCTCGGATGAGACAGTAAACTGAGACATTAATCTGCCTGTTTGGCTGGAAGTGAAAAATCCAATGGCACAGTTCAATGTAGAGCAGGGGAGTTCACCAGCTGTCCTGGCCAATATTTATCCCTCAACCAACACCACCAAAAACAGATAAACTAGTCATTTATCTCATTGTTCTTTTTGGAGCCTCGCTGTGTGCATATTGGCTGCTGCATTTTCCCACATAACAACAGTGACTACACTTCAAAATAATTCATTGGCTGTGAGGCATGTAAAGATGTCCCGAGGATGTGAAAGGTGTTATATAAATGCAAGTTTGTTCTATCTTTCGTTCTTTCTTTTGTTCTTCCTTTCATCAGTGATGAGCTTTCTTAAACTGGGTTAACCCATTGAAACTGAACATGAGCTGCCAATATAGGTTAATGCCCATTAGAATTGATCCTCAGATTCCCAGAGATCAAGGGTGTTGTCGACACTTCTGCTGCAGTGTCGTGTCTCTTTCGTTTATTTTTGATGCTATGAAATTTGTTGTTCGTTTAATCTCCTATGAAAATGAACTATCTGATTCTGTATTAGTATAGTACATAAAATATAACCATTTCAAGTTAATAATTTTAATTTTTTTTTGCTTTTCACAGACTGGCTTACAAGTTAAAGGAAAACTGCCTAGGAATGCAGCTTCATTTTTACCCCAGTTACCTGCGGTAATGTACCTGTAGATAAAAGTCTAATACAATGTAATATATTCTGGACGTAGAACATTATGGCAAATTATTTCTCAATAAAATTGAAGCACAGCATCACATCTACAATTTTTCAGTGTGATTGTGGTCATGCATCAATGACCAGGAGCACTTAGAAAGTATAACTGTTGCCAGCAAAAAAGCAGAGCGAAATGGAATAAAATTATGAACAGATTTTATACATGGTGTGATATCAAGGAAACAATTTAAACTTGGGGCTCTGATGACTTCTAATTTCCTTGGGTGTCATCCAATCCTCTTAATTAAATTGGTATCATAATAACACCAAAATACACATTATGAGTTACAGGTTAAGATAGTTAACATAAGCTATGGCTCATGATGGCTGATTCTATTTGCAATGATTGCAGTACATATTCAGCTATAAAAATAATTGAAATGAGCATTTTTGTAGTAATTGTAGCCCCCAAAAAAATCAATTCAGGGAACTCTTTGAATGAAGTGCCATGGACACAGTGATGTTCCTAGGAATTTTCTGCAGAGAGTGAAATTCCGCACCCATCCATTTTCTAGACTTCAGGAAGAAATAGAGAGAGGAGTATTGGGCAGAAAAAAATTAAAATAAATTCAACACTTAAGAGGAGTGCACTGGAGTGGTTAAAAGACCTAGTGATAGTGCATTGTTACATTAATGGGACAAATCTTGCTGGAGCTGGATATCTCCTGGCAGGACCAACAGTGTACCCCCTTAACCAATGAGATTTAAGGAATAAGAAAGAAACACGTATAACAGAGAAGGAAGATGAAATTAGAGTGGACGAATTAGGATCAAATGAGATACAGAAAGAGAAATAAAGAGAGGGAAAGAAAGATTGGATTAAGAGACAGAAAGGAAAAGTAAGTAAAACATTTAAAAATGTAAAATTTGTAATTTTTAAAATCTCTAAGAAGAATGAGATTGAGCATTTGAAATTGTTCTCTTTCTGGGCCAGAGAGATTGATTGGCATTGCATTAACAATTATCACAACATTGAAAGGGTACTTGCGTTCTTAATTACAAGCCCTAACTTCCTGCGGCGAGTTTAATGGGCAATTAATGTGCAAATCCAGCAAGTGCTTAAAAATAATGGGGAGGCTAAGGGCGAGATGCTGTTTTTGTGAAGCAAATGGCGGAGAAGCGTAAATCAACCAGCAAGTTCTGAAGAATCGCAACTCATGCCATATCTCTTAATCCCCCGAACTTGCTGGCTGATTTCCGCATGTCATTAACACGCTATTATGTTTTATGACTAGTCCATCTTCCTTTGCATTGGTTGCTGGTCTGACACTGAGGCTTAGCTATACTGTCCCCTTGTGCTACATTGGACTCCCTTTGTATTTGCCTGGGACTGTTGCTATGTCTACCTCAATCTCCCAATGTCTCTGGTGCAGCCATGCTGTCTTTCTTGCTTTCCTCATATAACAAAACAAACCTCTTAAAATCTCCAGCATATGTTCTCCCACCACATCACAGCTGGGAGGATCAGTGGTGCCTCAGTAAGACACAGAGACACATTTTTTGCAGAAGTTATAGGATATAAAATATGCATATATTGAAACCGGTAATGGATATTCGATACTGAAAAAGTCATAATATTTTCAATAGTTGGTGTGAATTTTTTTCTCTCTGTTGCATCTAAAATAGGCTTGAAAATCTTTTTTTTTCATTTTAGTGAACAATAATAGACACATATGATTTTCTTCTCAAACTATTTTAACCTATTATAGATGTAACACACATATGAATATTAGTTGCTAATGCAGAAACTTAAAATAATGCTACTGTTAAATTATATTGCTTTGAAACATTGTACAATTGTTAAAGTATATATAATATAGCCTTTGTTTAATGCATCAATATAACAATTTTTTTTGTGTAAAAGTATTGGATTGGGAAGCTTTATCTGCAGTATAACTGCTTAGTAAACATTTAAAAACAAATTCCCAAAGCACAACAGAAATTTTCACCCATAATGAGAAATAGTTTCTATTTCACCCATAATGAGAAATAGTTTCTAAAAGAAAGAAAGTGACCACCATTTTTAGCAATATGTTTATTTGTACAACTTTTCAGAGTCGGTCCAAGCCATTGTGGCAGTCGGCCTCGCCTTCTTTCTTCCTAAGAGCAGAGAATGAGGAAGAACAAAATGATTTAACAAGTGAGTTTGAAGCCTCAGAAATATTGCAATTGTAGTCGATTATAATGAATAGAGAATCATGCTCATAGGGTATTCTCAGGTATATCAAATATCTCCATCATTGCTTTCTTTCGTTGATCTTCTTGGACAAATACTATTAAATTTGATTATTTTGAATGTTTTCACTTAGTTGATAATCATAAGGATTTGACACCTTCACGCTGAGGTAAAATAAATTTGTGCTGTCCTGGAAACAATTTATTCAAGCTTTTAGTGTGCTTGAATTGGATCCTAACTGGTTAACAAAATACTAGTGTCTTTTTTGCTAGCCTTCACTACTCAATACTTGAATGATTGAACAACACATATAATGCAACACAACATTCAGCAAATATAGACTCCAGTGTATCAGATTCAGTGCAGTGCAAGATTCAGTTTTCATTTAGTTATTGTAATGATCAGTTTTGCTATTAGCACAAGCGTGCTGCTAGTGGAACATCTTAAATTCAAACCTCCATGTATACAATCTGCTTACTTTAAGGAGACCCAAATTTGATTTTTTCCATACAGGTAAAAAGAATGCCGTAAATCTGAACTAAAAACAGGAAATGCTGGAAGTACACAGCAGGTCCATTGGCATCTGGGAAGATAAAAGACAGGTTAAAGTTTTGGGTTGAGACTGTTCATTAGAACTGATTCGTAGTTGTGATGAAGAGTCTCAACCCAAAACATGCATGTTCAGTACGTTCTGCTATTTTTTGATATTAGTAGGTCACCTGTAACATTGCATACAGTAAGTTGGACGATAGGCAGTTTTATAATGACAGGAGTTTCGTAGCATGTGACAATGCTATTCTGCTGCTAAGGTGGGGCTGTGGATATGCTAGGCTGTCTCTTTATGGCTACAAGGTCTAATTGCTGTCTTTTCAGTGACCAGTTGCAGGTTAGAAGAAACCAGACTGTCTTTCCTTTTTTATATAATTTTTTAAAGTGTGAAATTTGCCTGTGTAACAAAGCCTGAAGTGTGGTGGACATGTCTCAAAACTCATCTTGTGTAGAGCATGCATTCCATTGAAACCTGCCATGTGAACATTTCTAATGGGAATTCCAATTCTGAAATATCAACACCTACTTGTTAACCTCAACTGTAACTATTACCTTTCTGCTACTGGGTGATGCTGTAATGAGAATTCCATTGTTTCCAATGGCAGAAGGGTCGGTAACCAAGAGACACAGATTTAAGGTGATGGCAAAAGAACCAGAAGCGACATGAGGAAACATTTTTTTACACAGCAGGTTGTTATGATCTGGAATGCACTGCCTGAAAGGGTGGTGGAAGCAGATTTAGTAGTAACTTTCAAAAGGGATTTGGACAAATACTTGAAGAGAAAACATTTACAGGGCTATGGGGAAAGAGCAGGGGAGTGGGACTAATTGGATAGCTTTATCAAAGAGCTGGCACAGGCACAGTGGGCTAAATAACCTTCTTCCTTTCAGTATCATTCTATGATACTACTATGAAATGACAACACTGGCCTTCCACTGTTACCTGTCACACCATTATTATGTTGTATTGACTTTACCCCACAAATCACTTAAAAAAATGACATATTTCACAATGATGTGATTAAATTTGCCCATTGAAATGTCCATTTTTGTTCTCAAATGCAGTTTCCCATTTGTTTAATGAAGTCTGTCTCCTACTGCCATTTTTTTCTTGAAGCATTCTTTCATATTGTCCCATTTTCTCCAAAAGTCTCTTACCACTAGCTCCATTTATTTTCCCAATTTTTGTTTGCCAACATCTTTTTTTCTCCACAAACCAAAGCAAAATCTATGTGTCCCACTCCACATTGCTCCAATTCCCTGCTCAATTCCCATTATTTCTTCTACCCCTGAACGATTCAATGGCTCGGAAATTGCTCATGAAATAATGGTGAGGTTAACAGGGCTCACAGTTATTTCAGAGCAAATGGAAGAGCAAGTTCTGGAGAGCTCACATGTGCAGTCAAACACGGAAATCTGGAAATTGCTCTACCATTTGCCCAGCTTGTTTGAAAGCTTCTAAAAGAGATCTCGCCGGCTGAATGAATCGACCAGCGTGAACTTGCTGCATAGCCCAGCTGAAAATTAACTAATCTCTCCACAAAAAAGGTACGCTGGGTTTTTTTTAGATCTAAACTAACTTTTAACAGCATGGTAAGTCTTAATGACTGCCAAACAACCTCTCTGGCACTGAAAATTAGCTTTTCAAAATGTGGAGTCTCATTCCTCCCGATATTCATTGTTGTTGGGGACATTTAAAAAAAATTTAAAGTTTTTTTTTACTTATTCCTCTTTTACCTCTCACCCTCTCTTTATTTTTCCTCTAACTAGTTTTATAGAGAATTTACTAATCTACCTGACACTTCCTGGTTCTTAGTCTGCGTGGCTTGTGAAGGAAGCTTTCACTTCCTGGTTCTGACTGCGTGGCTTCCAGCTGATTGGTTGAGGGGAGAGAGATATCGTTTCCCCGCTCTCACAGCTCTGAGAAGCCCGGGAAAGACCACTTCATATCTTGCAGGTCTCCACTGAAGCAAGTTGGCGCTCAGAGGCCTGCAAAATGTTTGTGAGTGAGTTAGTTACTTAAGGGTACGGTAGCATAGTGGTTATGTTACTGGACTAGTCATCCAGAGACCTGGGCGAATAATCCGGAGTCATGAGTTAAAATCCTGCTATGGCAGCTGGGGAATTTAAATTCAATTAATTAAATAAAATCTGGAATTAAAATACTAGTACCAGTAATGGTGGCCATGAAACAACCGGATTGTTGTAAAAACCCATCTGGTTCACTGATGTCCTTTAGGGAAGGAAACCTGCTGTCCTTACCCGGTCTGGTCTATATGTGACTCCAGACCCACAGCAATGTGGTTGGTTCTTAATTGCCCTCTGAAATAGCCTAGCAAGCCACTCAGTTGTAAAATTTCACTTAAAAAAAGTCATAATAAGAATAAAACCGGATGGACCACTAGGCACCAGACAGGACAAAGGGCAAACCAAGCCCAGACAACCCTACAAAGTTCTCCTCACCAACATCTGGGGACTTGTGCCAAAATTGGGAGAGCTGTCCCACAGACTAGTCAAGCAACAGCCTGACATAGCCATACTCACAGAATCATACCTTTCAGCTAAACGCCCCAGACTCTTCCATCACCATCCCTGGGTATGTCCTGTCCCACCGGCAGGACAGACCGACCAGAGGTGGCGGTACAGTGATATACAGTCAGGACGGAATGGCCCTGGGAGTCCTCAACATTGACTCTGAACCACATGAAATCTCATGGCATCAGGTCAAACATGGGCAAGGAAACCTCCTGCTGATTACCATCTAATGCCCTCCCTCAGCTGATGAATCAGTCCTCCTCCATGTTGAACATCACTTGGAGGAAGCACTGACGGTAGCAAGGGCACAGAATGTACTCTGGGTGGGGGACTTCAATGTCCATCACCAAGAGTGGCTCGGTAGCACCAGAGCTGGCCGAGTCCTGAAGGACATAACTGCGAGACTGGGCTTGCGGCAGGTGATGAGCGAACCAACACGAGGGAAAAACTTACTTGACCTCGTCCTCACCAATCTACCATGCATCTGTCCATGACAGTATTGGTAGGAGTGACCACCGCACAGTCCTCATGGAGACAAAGTCCCGTCTTCGCACTGAGGATACCATCCAACGTGTTGTGTGGCACTACTACCGTACTAAATGGGATAGATTCAGAACAGATATAGCAGCTCAAAACTGGGCATCCATGAGGTGCTGTGGGCCATCCACAGTAGCAGAATTGTATTCCAGCACAATCTGTAACCTCATGGCCCGGCATATTCCTCACTCTACCATTACCAACAAGCCAGGGGATCAACCCTGGTTCAATGAGGAGTGCAGAAGAGCATGCCAGGAGCAGCACCAGGCATACCTAAAAATGAGGTGCCAACCTGGTGAAGCTACAACTCAGGACTACATGCATGTTAAACAGCAGAAGCAACATGCTATAGACAGAGCTAAGCAATTCCACAACCAACGGATCAGATCAAAGCTCTGCAGTCCTGCCACATCCAGTCGTGAATGGTGGTGGACAATTAAACAACTAACGGGAGGAGGAGGAGGCTCTGTAAACATCCCCATCCTCAATGATGGCGGAGTCCAGCACGTGAGTGCAAAAGACAAGGCTGAAGCGTTTGCAACCATCTTGAAGACTTGTGCTCCAGAACTAGCCGCGCCTCTAGCCAAACTGTTCCTGTACAGCTGCAACGCTGGCATCTACCCGACAATGTGGAAAATTGCCCAGGTATGTCCTGTCCACAAAATGCAGGACAAATCCAATCCGGCCAATTACCGCCCCATCAGTCTACTCTCAATCATCAGCAAAGTGATGGAAGGTGTTGTCGACAGTGCTATCAAGCGCCACTTACTCACCAATGCTCAGTTTGGGTTCGGCCAAGACCACTCGGCTCCAGACCTCATTACAGCCTTGGTCCAAACATGGACAAAAGAGCTGAATTCCAGAGGTGAGGTGAGAGTGACTGCCCTTGACATCAAGGCAGCATTTGACCGCGTGTGGCACCAAGGAGCCCTAGTAAAATTGAAGTCAATGGGAATCAGGGGGAAAACTCTCCAATGGCTGGAGTCATACCTAACACAAAGGAAGATGATAGTGGTTGTTGGAGGCCAATCATCTCAGCCCCAGGACATTGCTGCAGGAGTTCCTCAGGAGAGTGTCCTAGGCCCAACCATCTTCAGCTGCTTCAATGACCTTCCCTCCATCATAAGGTCAGAAAGGGAGATGTTCGCTGATGATTGCACAGTGTTCAGTTCCATTCGCAACCCCTCAGATAATGAAGCAGTCTGAGCCCGCATGCAGCAAGACATGGACAACATCCAGGCTTGGGCAGATAAGTGGCAAGTAACATTCGCGCCAGACAAGTGCCCGGCAATGACCATCTCCAACAAGAGAGAGTCTAACCACCTCCCCTTGACATTCAACAGCATTACCATTGCCAAATCCCCCACCATCAACATCTTGGGGGTCACCATTGACCAGAAACTTAACTGGACCAGCCATATAAATACTGTGGCTACAAGAGCAGGTCAGAGGCTGGGTATTCTGCTGCGAGTGACTCACCTCCTGATTCCTCAAAGCCTTTCCACCATCTACAAGGCACTTGTAGATGAGTGCTGCTCCAACAACACTCAAGAAGCTCGACACCATCGAGGACAAAGCAGCCCACTTGATTGGCACTCCATCCACCACCCTAAACATTCACTCCCTTCACCACTGGCGCACCGTGGCTGCAGTGTGTACCATCCACAGGATGCACTGCAGCAACTCGCCAAGGCTTCTTCGACAGCACCTCCCAAACCCACGACCTCTACCACCTAGAAGGACAAGTGCAGCAGGCACATGGGAACAACACCATCTGCATGTTCCTCTCCAAGTCACACACCATCCCAACTTGGAAATATGTCGCCGTTCCTTCATCGTCGCTGGGTCAAAATCCTGGAGCTCCCTTCCTAACAGCACTGTGGGAGAACCTTCACCACACAGACTGCAGCGGTTCAGGAAGGTGGCTCACCACTACCTTCTCAAGGGCAATTAGGGATGGGCAATAAATGCTGGCCTAGTCAGCGACGCCCGCATCCCATGAATGAATTTAAAAAATGAGCGGCGGGCGAAGTCTGTTCGCCGCTCAGAGCAATTTCCGGGCCATTATCTTTATCATCAGTACAATGTCCCCATTACCGACTACCAACAAAAATCCTCAATTCTTTTCTTATTAATAAGGATTTCCCTATTCCACTCAATTACTCCTACATCTCTCTTAAGCCCTTACGAACCAAATAACCCATTACCACAAAGCATATTGCCTCAACTACAGTAACAAATGCCACAGCAGATCCACTAAAAGTCCACCTCTTCTCACTTACTGTGGTCAATGCCAGGAGAAATTTGCTATTGTTTTTGAAAAAAAGATTTTAATGATGTACTGTGATCTTCAAGGAGGAGAGAGGAGCAGAGATGAGAGAGACAACCAGAGGAAAGAGGTAGGACAGAGGCGAAGGTGGAAGAGAGCAGAGAAGAAAGAGAGGGGGCCAGAAAGGACATGTAGGAAGACAGAGAAAGGATAAGAGTGAAAGAACTAGGTTTCAGGAGAAGGTTAGGATGTGGGCAAAGAAGAGGGGAGATGTGTGGGAGATTGGAGGGAATGAATGACTGGGAAAGGAGAACGGGGACTTTGTATGGTCTTGAATTTTTGTGCATTGGTATGTTACAAATTTCATGCATCTACAGTAGATATTCTCCTGGGCTCAGCATCACTGGTCACTCCTTTAAGCAGATCTTGTGTCTGCTATGATCATGAGTAGACCTTTACTGCCCAATATCTAGTAAAATGATAGCATAATCTGGGTAATGTAAAATAGACTCCTTGTTGTGTGCACTGGTTATTATGATCTTGCATGTACTGCCACGTGCGTTCTCTTGCCTTTTGGGAGGGAAGACTGAAACTCACTCGAGGCGTGATTGTAAACCAATAATCAAAAAATGATACATCAGAGAAGGAGGCCATTCGGCCCATTGTGCCTTTGCTAGATCTGGTTTATTTTACATAAAATGCATGAATGAACAGAATACAGTCTTCACAGTGACATTCACTCAATTCTCCAATGCTGCTTATACCTTAAAAATAATAACTCACACTTGTCTGCTGCCATTTGATCCAAAACTCGCTGTTCAAGTTAGCGGCCCCTAAGCTGACTAGTCCTGACTTTCTATGTTACAGGCTGTCCATGTTTGTATCTAGGCGTGGAGCCTATTCCCCTGACTGACTCTCACTAGATGAGCCAAAGAGAGAAAGAAACCTTCCTTCAACTTTGTGTGTTGAGGATTGGTCTTCCGAGCTGCCAATCAAAGTTATCACCTTGAATGAAATGCCATCCCCTTGATGGGGGTGCTTTGTTCAGCCAAGCCTTCTACTCAGCATAATCAAGTATTCTCCAAATCAGTTGTAGCTGGGATAGAGACAAACATCAATCGTAAAAAATACAATTTGAACACACAAACAGAGGTCCAAACAAATTGTTGGAGAGAGATACACAGAAAAAACCCAGAAACATTATTGTATGATACAGGCATCCTGACAAACAGACACATCAATTGAAGAAGGAAAACAAACAGTGCAGCACAAGACAGATGCAGAGAAATTAAAGCTATATAATGAGAGGCATACAAAATTACATTAAGTTGACTTACCATGAGCAACTCCACAGTAAGCCTAGTAGTGTTATTTAATTAAAAAAAACTGCTTGCTGTTGATATAGTGTGTCAGCTCTTTGGAATATAATGATAGTGGAGTGCAGAAGTGTGATTTTTTTTTTTCCTTCTGTATTCCTCTCAGTTCCTATTGATAGCTGCACTGTTGTGGAAAGGAGCAAATGGATGCAAAGTTGCTTCCCATAAGCTGGAGGAAAATTTGGAAGGAGAGCTATCACCTGGCTGTTGTCACATACTTTCTGGGAGTTGGTGACAAATGTGGGAGAGGATCGGGAGTGTGTCATTGTGTAGCTAAGGAAGATCTGGGGGAGAGCATATTTAGTGTCAAAAAATTACATGGGATGTAGAATGGACAAGGAAAACTTTATTTTCTTAAAACAATCTATGCTTTATAAGCCAATCTTTTATCTTCATAGATAAGCAGGTTATAAATAGGCATGATAACATATACATAAGTTCATATAGATATTTATGTAGGATTGGATTTATCAGAATTTACAGGTGAATCTGCTTACCTTCACTGCTATCTGAGAGACTCCTAACTACAGAAGCTAAGAGACCAAGATCTTTACTTTCTTGCTGTTTCACAAAATCAGCCATATTGTACCATGTGTTACTTTAGGAACTGCCAGGCAGAAAATAAGACTACTGGCCTCAACTTTTGTAGTCTGGATTCTCACATAGCAATGAAGATAAATGGAAAATAACTGTTTTGTGGGAGGGTGAGCTGATCGCAGGAGGGTGGGAGCAACAGTTATGTTATGAAACGCCAGGTTTGTGGGTGGAGCCTGTTCAATCCAATTCTTTTCAAATTAATTTTGGAATCAGGCCTTGGGCTGAGACAGATTTGCACCAATTCTGACTGTTTGAGTTTTGCTCATTTATTGTACTAAAAGGACATTAGATTTGCCTGAATTTATATAAAATGTGTTGCCATTTTGTACAGTCAACAAAAAGGGAATGCATTGATTCTCATAAAAATTGTATCGAGAAAGGTTTAAAATTCCCATTAGAAAGCAAGTGCAAACGCTTAGATGTCCAGTTGCACTTAATAAAAATTTAGCAGCTTATTGTGTAAAGACTGAATGGTGGTAGGAAGCAGAAGTCATAGTGACTATGGGATCAATTTTAAAACCCACTCGTACGGGTTTCCCAGACGTCCTTACGATTTTGACGTAAGGACATCTTTTTTTTTGTTTTCTGTCCGACTGAGCAGCCTGAGTGACAGGGAGACCAGCCAGGAAGAGTACGTGTTCAGGTAAGTCTTCAGGTGAGTCTTTGCTTGTATGGATGGACGGGGCGTGGGTGGGCATGGGGGTGTGTGGGGGGGCACGGGGGCATGGGTGGGCATGGTTAGGCATGGTTTATGGTTGGGCATGGGGTATGGATAGGCATAGGTTGGCATGGGTGGACATAGGTTGGCACGGGGTCGTGAGTCATGGGGGGAGGGATCGGGGGTCAGTCACTGGGGGGGGGGGGGTGTTGGGGTTGGGGGTCATCGCGGCGGTCCATGATCATTAAGGGGGAGGATTGGGGGTCGGGGGTGGGAGGATCGGGGTTGGGGGTTGGAGGATCGGAGTGGGGGAGAGGATCGGGATCGGGGTGGGGGAGGATCGAGATCGGGGATCAGTGGTCCGCGATCGGGGGTCGGGTGTCCATGATCGTTGGGGGGTCGGTGCAGGTAGGCTTGTTGGGCCTGGGGGAAGCACCCCTGCTCCCACGGGCCCACAAGCTGTGCATTTCTAGGCACCTACCTGTTAGTCTTGAGTCTTCTCGCCTCCTTTCACGAGGCGTAAAACAGAAGGCCCGGGAATCCCAGTCCCCCCGGGGTTGAAATCGGGAAGTCCAGAAAAATGGAGACCCAAAGCCTCCTCGAAAGGTTTTAAGACCCGAACCCGCCTCCTGGGAGCAGGTTAGTTGCCCGCCCCTCTTCCCGCCCCTGTGAAAACCGGAAATAGGCGGGTTGGGGGCGGTTCTTAAATGATGGCAATTTTCAATGCCCCCCCACCCCCAACCCACCCGTTTTTCACTTTTAAAATTGAGCCCTATGTATATAGGGATAGGCAGAATTAAAGTAATTAGAATTTGAAACTGAGGAGAAACAAATGAGAAATTTAAACTGATTGAATGAAGGGGAAATTTTTAGAAATATTCATGTGAATCACTGGGAGGCTGGTAAACTCTGTTAATGAAATGTTAGCAGTTAGCTTTATAGTAATCTTCATCGGCATTGATGCAAAATTAGGGAGTGGGCTGTGCCAAATGCATTGGAACTAATACAAAATCAAAACAGTATTCTAGACTCAGGGCAGGGTTTGATGGTTATTGATCTTGTGGTAGATTAATCAAGAGAGAAAAGTTAACAGAAAATATCGATAAAATCATCAAATAAGATTTGAAACAACATTTATCAAGGAAAACCATCATGCTTAAGAGCTACATCATCATCATATATTATGCCAATTGTTTCTTCTTGTTTTGTGTGAAAAATCCACATGTTTTTAATTGGTTTTGTTCCAGTTTTGGCTCCAAAAGACGGCACAGACCTCTGGCCAGCTTGGCATTACCTTGACCTGGAAAATTTCAGGCTGGCCAACTTTACTTGATACCTCTTACCATAACAATATTTTTTATTAGTGTCTCATAGTCATAACATTTACAACACATGATAAACAATTGGACTTCTAAAGGGTAATTTAAAATAGCCATTTTTGAAACTAGGCAAATTGGAGTAATGGCTTTACTATTAATTTTAAACTCTGAATGACAGAGGTGACCCATTGCAAGGCATTTTTATGTACTTAAAAATGAAAACAATAACCTCAACAAATTCTTGATCGCAGGGGGTTCACCACCACAGAAACGCAAACGAGGCAAAGCTTGGGAGTCTGGAACTTCTGGCGTCAGCTCAAATGGAGGAACTCGGTCAACCCCTGATGGATTGTCCCAGCCAAAGAAGGATCGTGAGCAGTTTAGAAGTACTCTAGTTAATATCATAATGTAGGTACATATTCAGTTCATGCTGTGCTTAATGTTGCTGTAAAATGTGTTTTAATAAAAGTTGGCATGTTGGTCCAGCAGGCAGATGTTTCAATATGTTGTGCCATAGAGCTATTGGGCGCAAGTTTGCTCCTGCACTTGCCCTACATGGAGATTTCCTGATTTTCCACCATCCAATCAAAGAGAAGTCCTCAGTAGACCAAGTGCTTCCCCAGGGGAAGGAGAAATTATTGGAGGACAAATTATCCCAGGTCACCATTCCTGGGGCTCCTCCGGTTCCATAACTTCACAGCCACAAAAATTGGTATGGAATTTCTCCTGCTGTAAAATTTCTCCACCCATCTTAGAAGCAACAGGATTGAAAATGGGAGAGGCAGCATGACAGGGAGAGGTCTAAGAGATAGTGTTGACTTTTACAGTAAACTTAGTTAATACAAAAGTCCTGTGGGAGTAAGAAAGTTGCAGTAAAGCCCTAAATCTGCAAGACCTGCAAAATCTGTGCTGGGATTGGTTAGATGCCTGGCCAGTGTTTGCCCACACTCTACTGAGATGAATAACAAATTTTGTAGGGTCAGTCCGTTTGAATAATTAGCATAAACTCCCAGCATAGGTTTGCCTTGGGCCAGCACATAGCCTGATAGTGACATGCAAAATCTGACCAGGTAAGTGGCTGCATATAAGGGCAATTTATTGATTCCAGACACACATTAGCATTGAATTTAAACAATACTTTAACTCCTAATAACAAGCTTGTACAGTTTTAGATTAGTTTCACTGTTAAGTGACTCACAAGAATTCTGTTGCAATGCAAAGAAGAATTATTTCCAGCACCATATAAATATTCTGCATCAATAGTCGCAATTGCTCTTGTATAATTAGATATTGGGGCAGTAAGGGCACAGCCCTGAGCATAATGAGGTTGGACCACTTACCGCAGTTACCAGGACTGCTGCACCTAAGAGAATATCTAAGGTAGACCCGAAACTTGTAACAAAAACATTAAGCACAGTATGGAACGGATGCCTGAGGCCTACAAGATGCCTGAGGCGCCCAGAGTTCTTCAGTGAAGGTGGTGACGCAAAGGGGCCTGCAGAGCCTGGTTCACTAGGTCCTCACTTCGTTGTAAATTAGTGATTGCCCACAATGTGTCAGGAACTCCTGAGCAGCAATGAAGCACAGTTCGCATTTGGAACAAGGATAGAGAGAGAGAGTCCACCCTTTAAAATTTTCTTACAATTCAGGCACTGTGCTTTTTGCCCCCCCCGCTACACCTGAGCCCCATTGTGGCTCCTCAACCCACCCGCCCCCCCCCCCCCCCCCCGCCGCGCCCTCCCCCGCCTTCCCAATACGGGGTGATTGATTGGCTCACAATGGAGAGCCAGCAGTTTTTCACCGACTTCTGATGCCCAACATTGTGACCCTGGTATTCCCAGCTCATCATGAGAGACATCCAGAGGGTCACAAAATTATGCAAATGATCTGACCTCACTTTATCCTGTGAGGTCAACTCATCAGCGTGGAGGTGTGTGCATTACAAGCCCCTATATCTCATGTGTTTTAAACAGGAATATGCCCAGTCTACTTTATTCACTACAGATCCTGGCTGGGGATTGCTGCCCATTTACTCTAATGGGGGGAAAATCATAGGCGAGTTCAGTGCAGAAGTGAAAGACCTTGATCACCATTTTCATTCCACCTGTGAGGCTGGCCTGTGTAACTCATTTGTGACTTCAGGACTTACGAGTTGTGCTATGTTTTAATGCTTTTTTGCCAAATATTTAAATGTATAAATTTTTAATCATATAAAATTGCTCCTGACATACATATTATATGTACATATTTGTTTGCAAAAGCCTATTTTACCATTGACCATTTTAAATAACAGGCAACAAGACTGTACTGCCAGACAGCCTCCTTCTTTGGATGAAACTGAACCTTCAACATCTGGATCTCCTTCAACAGTGGAGAAAGACATCCTGGTAAGAGAAAAACATGCTTGCTATTTAAAATACTTATCAATTTTCTTACTGACTTGATATTTATGTACTTCCTTGTTTATAAGTGTTGCTACAAAGTAAGCACAATTTTTAATGTCTTTATAAATTCAAAAGCTAGACAAGAGTTGCAGGTTTAAAATTGCATCCAAGTGTTGTTATGTTGTTTTTATCACTTTGTGTCCAGAAAATAATTTTACAGGAAAATAATAGTAATTTAAAAAAAAGTTTGCAGTTTATTTTAAGAATGCTGTAAACTGGGAATTGCTTTGTCATTAATGTAATATTCAGAACCAGTAAATTAACTCATGTTTGTAGCTATTATGAGGGAAACATATGCCTATGGTGAAAGCTGCAAAGAGCAGTCAGTATGAGTGACAAAATATCATCCCTTGAGTTAGAAAAGTAACTTTGAATGTGTAGTAATGGCAAACTAACTCTGTTTGAATAATTTAAAATTGCCAGTTTGGCTACTTCTCTTCATCCAGCCAAATGTTATTTATGATGAACATTTCACATTGCTTTGCAAGTATTTTCTTTAGGAAAAATGATTAAAATTTAAATACTGGACCTTTGCTGTGTCATGATAATGGCAAATAGAAGACACCAGTTGTGGTTTCTCATTGTATTTAATGGTGTAGGAAAGATTAATGATGATAGTCGTACTCAATCTCTTTAGAAACAACAGAAACACATTGAAAAGATAAAATGATATATTTTTCTCCATTTGCTAATCTATATACCAACAGCTCTCCCATGGCATTGATCACAGTGAATCAGAGGATAAGTTGTTTTATAATAACTGGGTTGTTATACCACATAATGTACAATGTACTATTATATAATATGAAAATAGTTTTCTTTGTTAAATTATGTATTTTTAGAAGTTTTTTTTAATAACCGCCAAAGAAATCTAAAAGCAACCCTTCCTGCGAAGCAGGCAGTAGGCAAAACATTTTGTTAAAAAATAGAACCGTAACATAACAGTCCCCAGTACACGAATGGCTAAAATTAATTGTGAAATGATAAAGATTTGATTGGACAAAGTAACAGATTTACCACAAATCTGGAGTAAAAAGAACTTTATCTTCCAAACAAATATACACAAGCTGGACGGTTGGGCACGGTCAAGTTAAAGGTTACAGGAGGTACACCTCTAGAGAGTGGAAAGGAGGCCAAAAAAAACCCACCAAAAGCCACTAAAGATAAAAAAAAAATTATTAAACAAGTTCAGAGAAAAACTTTAATGCCAGCACGAAACATAATAACCTCTAGTACATGAGAAATAGCACACAATCGTGTTTCTGTGGACGCAGTGTTGGAGGCTGTAAATGTGCAATAGGCACACACTTTTATGGGAAAAAGTAGGCGAGAAAGCCCAACAGAAGAAGATACTGTGCAGGAAACAACTAAAACTCATGCTTGTGTGGGAGAAGCTGTTGCAGAGATTTCAAACAGAAAAGGCAACTCTATGGATAACTTTAATTATTTTGTTGTACATTATTTAATCTTTTATGTGTTGTTGGTTTAGAAATCTTGGGCATGATTTTAAATGGGAAAAACAGGTAGGTTGGGGGCGGAGGGGTGGGGGCAGTAAAAATTTTAAAAATCTAAAACCAGTCTCCAACCCGCCCTTTTCCAGTTTTCACGGAGGCAGGACGAGAGGCGGAAAACAACCCACTCTCAGGAGGCGGGTCGGTCAGTGACAACTTTCAAAGAGGCTGCGGGCCTCCATTTTGACACTTTTTTGTTTTTAATCCCTGGGGGCCGGGACTCCCGGGCCTTCTACTTCAGGCCATGAGAGGAGGCGAGAAGGCCCAAAACTGCAGGTAAGTGCCTTTATAGTACAGCTTTTGGGGCCAGAGGAGCAGGAGTGCTTCCTCCAAGCCCAACAAGTTTACCTACAACAACCACCTCCACGATCTCCGACCCCCACCCCCCCCCCGATCTCCGACGCCCACCCCCCCCCGATCTCCGACGCCCACCCCCCCCCGATCTCCGACCCCCCCCCCCCCCGATCTCCGACCCCCACCCCCCCCCGATCTCCGACCCCCACCCCCCCCCGATCTCCGACCCCCACCCCCCCCCGATCTCCGACCCCCACCCCCCCCGATCTCCGACCCCCACCCCCCCCGATCTCCGACCCCCACCCCCCCCCGATCTCCGACCCCCACCCCCCCCCGATCTCCGACCCCCACCCCCCCCCGATCTCCGACCCCCACCCCCCCCCGATCTCCGACCCCCACCCCCCCCCGATCTCCGACCCCCACCCCCCCCCGATCTCCGACCCCCACCCCCCCCCGATCTCCGACCCCCACCCCCCCCCGATCTCTGAGCTCCCCGATGACTAACCCCCAATGACTGACCCCCCCCCCCCCGATGATTGGCGCTCCCCCCGGTAACAACTGACCTCCCGAATGATTGAGCCCCCCGATGACCCGTGACTTCCCCCCCCCCCACCCCCCACCCCCCACCCCCCACCCCCCACCCCCCACCTAACACTTGCCTGCTCGCTTCCTCTTTCTTTCTCTTCTCCCATCCAACTGAGACCAGCCTGTCAATCAGGCCTGTCTGTTGGGCGGGAAACCGACAGAAAAAAAATTCCGAGCAAATTGGTTCCCTTCACCTGTTTGTTGAATGCCTATTTTGGCTTTTTCAGCTTTTTTGCTGCTTGCTGGCTCTTCATTAGATGTTTTTCTAATCTGTATTAACTGGTGCTTGTTAATTGGTAGCTTTTCCATCTGTTCAGTATTATTTGAAGCAATCAGTATTGTTCAGTTTATAGTGATTCGTTGTGATTTATTGCTTTTTTATGAACTAGTGGATCTTCCATGGTGTTGCTCATGTGAGTTGGAGGACATCATAATGTTTTATAACATTAGAAAGTAAAGTGGTGCATTGCATGGTTCCTCCTCCACGGCATTGTAGCCCTCTTCCTCTGACTTTTTCTTTGCTAATGTAATCCCTCTCTTTTTTCTTTGTTTGCATTCAATTCTTTTCTCTTCATTTGGCTGTTGCACATTTTTCTCACTCTGGTGTCTTTATTTATCTGTTTGGGTCCGATGCTCTGTTTCTGCAAGTGTCTCCTCTGTTCTGCATCCTCTCTTTTCTGCATATTGTCTCTCATATGTTCTTTTACTGATATACTCACTATCTAACCATTACCCATCTCAGGCCTAGGATATATAATAAGATGAGAGGTATTTGTGAGTAGAGGTGGGTACCAGGATGTGGGGATGGGGCTTTCAGAGTGCTGTTCTATATACTCAAGGTAAGTGGCCTGGAGACTGAGGGGACTCAGGATGTTGGGATCTGAGAGAACTGGGTGGGCCACTCAGGCCTGTGGGCAGCCCAATCACCATTTTTATATAGGAAACAACTACCAATCAGCAACTGGCAAACACTGGAAAACCAATCAATTCAAAGATTTTTTCAAACTGGTTTTGGCAACTCTCCTGATTTTTGAGCTAGGTTGGTATGTGCCCCTAATATTTATAAAATAACTAGCCAATCTCCTGTGGCATTGTAGATAGGGGGATTCAATGGAATGAAATTCGGGCGAGTTCTATAAAGGGTGGGTGATCCTCTGTGCCAGATTATCACCCAAGCGGTGAAGACGAAAATCTACATCAGGGAGTCATGACCCAGTATAGTCTTCAGGTGAAATGAAGTTAAAGTACGAGGGATAATTGGACCAGGGAGTGCAAACGTGAATCAATCACCTTTTTAAAGTCATACTTCAGTTTACTATTATCATTTATAGTTAAATAGCAAAATGTATGGCATTTACGTATGAAGCAGAGAAGTAGAGTTGATTGGAGCATACGAAGTTTCTCCATATGGGTTAATGTAATGCAGGTCTAATGATTAACTCCAAATTGTGGTAAACTGCTTATTGGAAAATAAGTGGGATGCTCACAACATTCCCTCATCACCTCAAAAGGTGGAAAAATACCACATTGCTGTGATATTAGCTAAAACTACTGTCCAGGTTTATTTACAGATAAAATTATATACAAAAGCAGAAAGATAGGCAAGCACAATCCATCTTAAAAATCAGATTTGCATGTTGCACCAACCGAGTTGACTATTTAAAACACAAAGGAAACACCCATAATTTTTGCAGCTCCTCTCAGCATCTTCTTAAAAATGCAGTTTTGATGGCACATATGCAAGATTTTATTCTAATGGAGTTCCTATTTTCCACTAACGCAAAGAACCAAGGTGAATAGAACACTGGTTTGGCCCTGAAATTCCTGGCAGTTACACTGGGATTGTGTCTGTTGGTGCTCTCCTGCACTGACCCGCCAGTAGGGATGCATCTCAGGTGGAAATTGCTGCTGTCTGGGGAGGTGCCCGGTTCCCCCTTCCTCAGAGAAACAATTTAAGCTCCCCTGTCCATAGAGAGTCGATAGTAAAAATTGATTTTTTTTTTCACCTTCTTGGGGCCCAGATCATTTCCTAGTTTGAATCCACCCCCCCACAGTGCGGTCCATTTCTGCCCTTCAGGAGGCTGGTATGCCTCAGGTCACTTCGCATACTGGCACCGATACTTGCACTGGCCCCAAAGTGGCTGGCAAAAGGAAGTAGGATATCACAGCTTAGGTGTCCTTGCCCCCTCTGATATGGGAGACCATGGGGTCGATTTTAGGATGGCCGAGCGGGTGTGTTGAGGGTGGGGGGGCTTGTAAAATTGGGGAATCCCGGAGTGGGTCCGGAGCCCGGCTCCAACCCGTCCACTTCCGGGTTCCCCAGTGACGCGTTCAGGTGCGCACGCAGCTCGCGCATGCAGGACTCTCACCGGCAATTAAAGCCGGTGGGGTGACAATTTAAATACTTACCTAGTTGAGGTACTTGACAGACCTAATTGGCAGGAGATTTTGGCAGGGGTGCAATTTTCATGGATCCTCAGCGTGTTTCCCGTGCTGTGGGAAACACTCCCTGTTGGAGCAGATGTGTGTCAGTCAGCAGCCAGTGGGAGATGCAAAGGATTTTTTGACAGTTGGGAAGAATACCTCATTTATTGCAGCAGGGCACTCTGTCACTTCAGACAAAGTTTTGGCTGCAACACCTTTGTCTTTCCACTCAAAATTATTAATTTATAGCCTAATCTCTGCTGTGCAAACACATTTACCTACTTTGCGGACCCCCTCAAACTCATACCGTCAGGATGGGGGGCATCATGGCTGCATTCATCACTTCATCCGAGGATGAGCAACATCACCAGCCTCGCCAGGCATGCCGTCCACCACGTGGAGCTCCACAACACAGTGCTGCGCCACAGGCACCTGCACAAAATAGTCGTGCAACTACACATACACCCACTGTAGGGTGACCCAATGGGTGGCATCAAGTGTGGGTGTTCATGGAGAACCTCATGAAAGGGACTTATTGCACAAGCCAATCAAGAATGGCCAAGACATGGCAGTAGTGGTGACAATATAATATTTAATGTGAGTTGAACCAAAATCAAATATAAATAAAAAACATGACAAACCGTCAAACACCTTTGTGCATCCCCTTTGTGCTCACAAAACCTTTGCCTTACGCTTCCTACTACTCATACGTGATGCATCCCCTGTGGCTGCAGCAGAGGTAGTGGCAGGTTGGGTGAGGGTGACCGTGAAAGAGGTGCATCAGAGGGTGAGTATGAGACAGAGCCACGAGATTGTATGAGGATTGGGTTGAGTGGTAGTGGTGGGATGAGTACGGGGGAGGTGAGTAAGTGCAGGTAAGTTGAGGATGAGGTTTGAGTGGGTGTGAGGAGTGATGTGATAGAGTAGTGTTGGCAGTGCAGAAGGAGTTGTGGGGTGGGGGCGGTGATGTGGAAGACGGAGTGTAGGATAATGAAATAAGTGTGCTCACTTTGGCTGACCTAGTTAGGTCATTGAAGCGCTTCCTGCACTATATCCAGGTGCGGGATATGTTGGTGGTGCTGCTGACCTCCTCCGCCACCTTGAGCCAGGCCTTCTTGGTGGCAGAGGCAGGCCACTTCCTCCCGTCCACCAGGTAGAAGATCTCCCTCCTCCTTCTCACCCCATCCAGTAAGACCTGGAGTGAGGCATCATTAAACTTGGGAGCAGCCTTTCCCCTGGGCTGCTCCATGATGTAATTTTGGCTGTTTGCTGCAGGAGCAGCATTGGAGGACTGCCCCTTTAAATAGGGCTCCTCCAGCTGACAGCCTGTGATGCAGGTGCGCAGTTCGCCCACTGCGCAGGTTTCCAACCCGGAAGCCAAGGTAAGTGGCTTCAATTTACTCGCGGATGGAGGTTCCGCCCCAGACAAGATCCCTGGATCCTTCAAAGTACCAGCAAAGGCTAGGACCTGGTATGTCCAGGGCCTGGTCTATTTCCTGGGTCTTCTGCTGAATTCTAGCTGAGATATGCCAGGGGTGCATTGGAAGGCCTGCACATTTTCAAGGTCTATCTGAGCAGACATACATCACAGCAAATACTATGTTAATAGACTAAGAAATGTCTTTTCTTGGGGTTGTTCACACCTTGACTTCAATGGAAAAGAAAATTGGGCAGGGTGTAAAACGGGCTGCCAATTCGCTATTGCCTCTTTTGCACCACTGCCCAAGACCAATCACATTCCCATTACCACAAACTCCATTCCCTCACCATCGATTCCATCCCCCACCCTGGCCCAAGCTGAAACAGACTGTTTGCAACCTTGGTTGACCCCCAAGTTGATATTCCGACCCCACATCCTCTCCATCACAAAGACCGCCTACTTCCACCTCCATAACATCGCCCGTGTCCACCCCTGCCTCAGTCTATTTGCTGCTGAAACCCTCATCCATGTTTTTTTACCTCCAGGCTTGACTATTCCAATGCTCTCCTGGCCCTCCTCCCATCCCCCACCCTCCATAAACTTCAGCTCATCCAAAACTCTGCTGCCTGTATCCTGACCCACACCAAGCCCTACTCACCCATCACCCCTGTGTTCGCTGACCTACGTTGGCTACCAGTCCCCCCAACACCTCAATTTTAAAAATCTTATCCTCGTGTTCAAATCTCTTCATGACCTCGCCCGTCCCTATCTCAGTAACCTCCTCTAGCCCTGCAACCCTTTGAGAACTCTGCGTTCCTCTAATTCTGGCCTCTTGTGCATCCCCGACTTCCTTTGCCCCAACATTGGAAGCCTTGCCTGCAGCTGTCCAAGCCCCAAGCTTTGGAATTCCTTCTTTAAATCTCTCTGCCTCTTCACCTCTCTCTCTTCCTTTAAGATGCTCCTGAAAACCTATCTCTTTGACCATGCTTTTAGTCCCCCCTCCTAATATCTCCCTCTTTGGCTTGGTGTCAGTATTTGTCAGAATACACTTCTGTGAAGCATGTTGGGATGTTTTTCTACATTAAAGGTGCTATATAAATGCAAGTTGTTGTTGTAATATAGCAGTCTGCCTATGAACTTGGCCAGAGAAAAGACACCTTGGATAAACCATTGGTTCAATCCACTTTTAAATCAGCTTTATTTATCTAACATCATATAGAATGAAGACAGAAATTCCTGCATTTGTCAGAGTCTCATATATTTTGGAACATTTCAAGCATCTGTTCAACATTTGTTTGAAATGTAGTTCTCTTTGGGTTCATGCTGCAGCAATTTCAGTCTTTCATGATGCATTGGGTGTTTGCTTCACTAGCAGATGATCCTTGCATCATAGGAATCATAATTTGTTGGGAGTGTCCTGTTTTTGCAAGGAATTTGAAAGTTGTGCCCAACTAAGTCCTCACTGGTTCTTAATTGGGAGAATAATTCAGTTCTTCATAAGTTAATGTACTCACCATTCAAATCTCTTTGAACATGGAAGTTTAAATTTCTTTCATGGAATGCTGCATTTGTTATCAACATTAGTTTTGTTTTGCAGAATGGATTGTAAGCCCTTATTTGCATTAGCTTCATTTGTTTTGGCATTTTGAGGACTATTCTTAGAACCCATCTAAAGCTTTTCCTTAAGAATGATTCCAATTTCATTTGGGTCAAAAAGATGTTATCCCATTTTATCCCCCAGCAAACATTTCAGAACTAGAATGTCGATGCCACAGAACCAAAAGCTATTATATCTCATATAGAACAATTTGGACAGTCCCAACAATTTGTGTTTCCTATAATGCAAGGACACAGGCAAACTGGTAACCAAGCAATGGATAGTTAAATGGAAGGCTCGATGTATTCTCCACTGCTACCATCTTTCAAACAAATTGAACAGGTTGAGACTAAGATCAAAGGTTAACATTAGCAGTCCCATGTCTGCTTCCTGGGCATCTCGGTCAGGCTTCAATTATTAACACACGTAAGGCTACTAAATGGAGAAATCATCACATTATTAAACATAACTGTCTAGGTGTTACTACAACACACAACAATACTTTTGGGCAGGCTGGTCCTAACGGCTGGTCTTGTGTACCTTCCACAGGGGCCTCTGCCTCCTAAATTTGTTTACTTTGTTAGACAGTCCGCACCGCTTATAGCGGGCACGTTGGTGTTAACGCGATTTGCCCACTTTAAGCGGTTGACTTTAAAACCACAACGGGCCAGATCTTGCTGAAAATATAACAGCGTCTGAATGACACATGCCGTTATTAATGCACAAATCGACCAGCAACTTGTAACGAGAAAGAGATACCCCATCAGTTGTGAATCGCCACAAGTTGCTGGTCGATTTGCGTCGCTCCACTGTTAGCTTCACGAAAATGGCATCTCGTGCTTAACCTTTGCACATTAATTGTCCATTAAACTCGCCACAGAAAGTTAAGTCTGGTAATTATCAATGTAAGTACCTTTTTGATGATGTGATAATTGTTAATGACTGCCAATCAACCTCTCTTGCCCAGAAAGTAAACAATTATAAGAGTGGAGTCTCATTTCTTCAGGTTGTGAATTGTTTTAGGCGATTTTAAAAATGTCAAATTATAAAAAAAATCTTACTTTTCCTGTCTCTTTTTTCTCTCTCTTAAGCCATTCATTCTTTCCCTCTCTTTATTTCTCTTCCTGTACCTGATTTGACATTGAATTCAATCACAATAATTCACCCTCCTTCTCACTCCTTCCCCTGTTTATTTCTCAATCCTTAAATCTCATTGATTAAGGAGATACACTGTTTGTCCCATTGTTCACCAAGGTCCCACATGCCCTATTGCCCTTGCTGCACCTTTATCAGCTTGCACTTCCAGCAAAAATTTTAAAACCTAAACGTTCACGAACAATTCCAACTAACTGGGCACGCCACAAGATGCCCCGCTCCAGCAAAATCTGACCCATGAGCTCCAGGCTCCCTCCAGAGGATTTGGAGTGTATCATTAAAAGTTACCTAGTAAATCCAAGTGTGTTAAAGGCAGCAGCATATGACAGTTGCTCAAATAAACACAAAACAGTGCTGACACTTAAATTTGATTTTAATTTTGCCTCACCGCCTTATTAAATGGTACTTGAAACTTCTGTGTTTCAACGGCGGCAGCGGCAGTTCAGGAACTCTGAAATTGACCAGCTCACAGTTTGTAGGCATCAATTGCCAGTCTCCCTGCAGCATTGGCGGCTTCGACCTCATTTGAGTAAATTTCAAATGACAAGGAAATGAGTAAAATTTAAATGATAAGGAAATGAGTAAAATTTAAATGACAAGGAAATGAATAAAATTCAGATCACACGGAAACCGGTCTTCACAGTTAATTTATTCCTTTCAACCTATAACTTTAACGATCAGAGTCATTAAACTGTAGGTACAGAGGAGTAAGTAATTAAAGTAATCATACTTTAAAGAGATGCGAAGAGCTTACTCAATGACCCGAAACAGCCAGCACGTTTAATATGTTTGTAATTGACTTCTATGGTGATGGAAATGGATATCGTAATTGCTCGGTATAGACGGTTGCCCGCCATAAAAGTGGGCAGTATAAATGGTGGGGACTGCGCTCCTATAGTGTGTGCAATGAAGAGGGAAGATAGATTAGCTATCTTGTAGGGTTTTAAGACCCTACAAGGTAGGTAATCTTTCTCTATTGATCACTGAACCATAATTATAAAGAAAGGACTAACTGCAACAAAGAACCTAAGTGTTACTTTCTGGAGTACAAAGTCATATAATAATGAAATGTTGAATTATTTAATTTAATTTAATCATTTGAGTTTTCATTTATGTTACTATTTAGATTATGGGGTTTTACCCTGGTTATCTTTTTAAAAAGAAAAGTTTCTTACTTCATTTATATGCCTGTTCTTCCTTTAAATAAAACATAAACAACAACACATGATTGAAATGATACTCGCCAATGGCTTAGCAACATTTCAGAGATTAATATTGAATTATTTAACATCATCATACACCTCAGTAATGACATATTGGCAGATAAAACATGGAAGGCATAAGACAGTTCCTTATCACTGTTGTTTAATATGT
This sequence comes from Heptranchias perlo, assembly GCF_035084215.1. Classification (NCBI taxonomy): domain Eukaryota; kingdom Metazoa; phylum Chordata; class Chondrichthyes; order Hexanchiformes; family Hexanchidae; genus Heptranchias; species Heptranchias perlo. The sequence goes on along the minus strand of NC_090331.1, from coordinate 67,151,454 downwards.
GCTGTTAAGTTTGTGATCATTACAAGGGCGTCATGCAAGTGAGATGATTGTTTTTAGAACTATAGAAATTTACAGTACAGGAGAGGGTCATTTGACCCATTGTGTTTGTGCTGGTTCTTTACTAGATCAATATAAACTAATCCCGCCACTCAGCTCTGTTCCTATTGTTCTGTATCTTCCTTTGATTCAAACCAATGAAATTGGAATGTACCACGTAATCCAGGACACTTGGGAGGTATGTCTCTCTGCTATATGCCATTCCAAAAGTTACCTGGGATGGCTTATGTTCCACTGTTGAATTTTGTAAAATTATTCTAAATTTTAAAATGCAAGATATTGAAGAGTGTAGCACTATACATTGGGGCACCAATCCTTTCTGTTACCATTTCTATATTTTAATAAATTAGATCACAGGTCAGAAATTTTTCAATATTTGAAAGATGGTTTTAGGTTCCTCTGGAAACAGAATTATTCCTTGTTTTATCTACCAATACGTCACTGTTAAGCAGTATGATGATGTCAGTGGTTTCAATAGCATCAAAACACTTATCTTGTAACCAATGTAATTTTATTGTCACTGTTATCAATTGTTAAATACATGTTCTTGGCTTCTAATTTTGCAGCGGTATTACTATTACATTAACCATGGAATAGACACGGAACATGTGGCTCCTATGGAAGACAGCTGGTTGGAAGATGTATTATCCTTGGTGCCATTCCATCTCAAAACACACACTGAGATTATTGAGTCACTTTCAGATGAAATGAAAGAAGATTATCTTCTTAGTGTAAAGAAGGCAATAGGTAAAAGCTCAGTAACAGTTTACAAAATTCTTTTAAAAATTATTATTATGATAGGAAACACTTAAACAATATACCGCCAAACTTTATTGCAAACTTGAGAGAATCAGTAAAGATTCCATTAATCAAGATTTTAGCTCAGTTGCTGATTAGAGTGGATTTCTAGTGGGATGGGGGTTGTGGCAATGAGAGGCATGTATAATCAGAATTTAATATAATGAAGTTTTACTATATTTGCACACTACTAGTATGCTTAATTTTTAAATTTGTTTTAGCAAAAATTATATGTGCTCGATAATGTTGAAAACAAGATTAACTTGTTCATTTCCTCTTCCACTTAAATAATGGTATTTAAAAAAAATCCAGTCACTTTTCAAATTTTATGACAATGACCTGCAGTCATAACATAAGGAGGTACTTAAAAGATTGGCAGTACTCAAAGTAGAAAAGTCACACAGTCTAGATGAGATGCATCCTAGGTTACTGAAGGAAGTAAGAGTAGAAATTGCAGAGGCTCTGGCCACAATCTTCCAATCCTCCTTAGATATGGGGATTGTGCCGGAGGATTACAAATGTTACATCCCTGTTCAAAAAAGAGGAGAGGGATAAACCCAGAGGGATAATCACAGGCCAGTCAGCCTAACATCGGTGGTGGGGAAGCTTTTAGAGACAATAATCCAGGACAAAATAAATTGGCACTTGGAAAAGTATCAGCTAACAAATGAAAGTCAACAAGGAAGATCGTGTTTGACTAACTTGATTGAGTTCTTTGATGATGCAACGGAGAGGGTTGATGAGGGTAGTGCGGTTGATGTTGTGTATATGGATTTTCAAAAGGCATTTGATAAAGTATCACATAATCGACTTGTTAACAAAATTAAAGCCCATGGGATTAAAGGGACAGTGGCAGTGTAGATACAAAATTGGCTAGGGTGAATGGTTGTTTTTCAGACTGGAGGGAAGTATACAGTGGTGTTCCCCAGGGTTCAGTATTAGGACCACTGCTCTTTTTGAAATATATTAATGACCTGGATTTGGGTATACAGGGTATAATTTCAAAGTTTGCAGATAACACGAGACTCAGAAATGTGAACAGACTTCAGGAGGACGTAGACAGACTGGTGAAATGGGCAGACACGTGGCAGGTTGAAATTTAATACAGAGAAGTGTGATGTGATACATTTTGGTAGGCAATATAAACTAAACGGTACAATTTTCAAGGGGGTGCAGGAACAGAGAGACCTGTGCACATACACAAATCTTTGAAGGCGGCAGGACAAGTTGAGAAGACTGTTAAAAAGGCATATGGGATCCTAGGCTTTATTAAATAGGTATGATGTGGAGATGCCGGTGATGGACTGGGGTTGACAATTGTAAACAATTTTACAATACCAATTTCGAGATTGTGGCGTCTGCTGTAGAGTTGGTGTATGAGATGGTTGCGGAGTGTGCGAGAGGTACGGCGGCAGAGTCTCTCAGCTTAATCCGAGTTGTATGTCACGCTACACGTTACCCCACCAGCGAACAAATGTTATCTGTTTTTAATATAACGGGTCAGTTGCTGTCTTTTCTATGTTTCTACCTCTCTATCTCTGTTTTTTTTTTGTTTGTTGTTTTTTTTGGTGATTTGTATATTCTGAGACCTGGCAGGTAACACCTGTCTGTCTGCACACTGATTGCCTTGGCAACGGGCAGTTGAAAAAACTGTCTGTAATCACCAAGCATTGTTCTGTGAATTATAAATGCGATTTCATTTCGAGGATTTCATTTTCACATCGTTCACCTGACGAAGGAGGAAGCCTCCGAAAGCTTGTGAATTTAAAATAAAATTGCTGGACTATAACTTGGTGTTGTAAAATTGTTTACAATTATTAAATAGGCATAGGGTACAAAAGCAAGGAAGTTACACTAAACCTTTATGAAACACTGGTTAGGCCTTAGCTGCAGCATTGTGTTCAATTCTGGGCACCACCCTTTAGGAAGGATGTCAAGGCCTTTGAGAGGGTGCAGAAAAGATTTACTAGAATGATGCCAGGGATGAGGGATTTCAGTTATGTGGAGATGGGGTTGTTCTTCTTAGGACAGAGAAGGTTAAGGGGAGATTTGATAGAGGTGTTCAAAATCATGAAGGGTTTCGACAGAGTAAATAAGGAGAAACTGTTTCCAGTGCAAGAAGGGTCGATAACCAGAGGGCACAGATTTAAGGTGATCGGCAAAAGAGCCAGAGGCGAAGAAAAACTTTTTTACACAGCGAGTAGTTATGATCTGGAATGCACTGCCTGAAAGGTTGGTGAAAGCAGATTCAATAGTAACTTTCAAAAGAGAATTGGATAAATACTTGAAGGGAAAAAAATTACAGGGCTTTGTGGAAGGAGCAGGGAAATGTGATCAATTGGATAACTCTTTCAAACAGCTAGCATAGGCACGATGGGCTGAATGGCCTCCTGTGCTGTACCTACTATGATATGACTATGACTATGACTATAATATGTTCCAGCAAAATAGTTCACAAGAAAATACAAGCTGAGGGCATTGACATTGAAGACCAGTGGTTACTAGAACAACAGAAAAAGCAAATATGCAGAGTTAAAGTGGAAATAAGTTAAATGATAGCCATCTGGAATAAAGAAACAAATGAGTATACAAGAGGATAGAGGGAAGAGAGATTTGCAACAGGGGTCCTTTGTTGGTCTTTCACTCTCCTATTGATTATGCTATGAGAAGGGAAAAAAGAAAGAAATGATCCCATGGGGGGCATTTTAACTCCCAAGAACAGGTGAGTTGGAGTTGGGTGAAAATAGTAAGTTTTTTGGGTCGCGACCGCAGCCTGGCTCCAACGCACCCACTTCTGAGTTTAACGTGGGCGCGTTTGGATGCGTGCGTGGAGCCGAGGCCACTTTTCCAATTAGTGCCAGCGGGAGGCTTGTTAGCAGAGTAATTAAAGTAGATAAGAGATGTTAAGTAGCTTTTTTTCAATTGATTTTAACAGCTTTAAATTTAACATCTCCAGGATGGTTTCCTAGGGCTCGTGAATCTCGCAAGGTAAGAGGAGGTGAGAAGGGCCAGTTCATCAGGTAAATGCCGTTATTGCATTGCTTATGGGCCAGGAGGAGCAGGAGTGTTTCCTCCAGGCCCAACAAGCTTACCTACTGTGATCAGACCCCCGATATCCGAGCACCCCCTGCAATCGCCGACTTCTCGCCTCTTCCCCCTCCCCCCCCCCCCCCCCCCCCCCCACCACATTGTGATCAGCACCCACCTATTCAACCCCCGATGACACTGATCTCTCCCCAACATCCCCCATCCAACCCCCGAGGACATTGATCGCTGCCCGACTTCCCCCATCCAACCCTCGCCAACTTCATTTCCAGGCTTCCCGTGCAAAAATCTACCCTTCCCCCACTCTGTTCTCAGCTCCAGATAAAAATCATGCCCCACGTCTGTATTTGCAGAAGATGCTGTCGCCCTAGTGTTCACTCATTCTTGGATACTTTCTGGTATGGAATTATGAAACCTTTTATTATTCATCTGGTGTCTGGAGTTTTGCCTACAGTGAACCTATTTTTAGGTTTGAACTGAATCTGTCCAGAATATGGGGGTTAGGGGTTGCTTGGTAGTGCAGTGATCAGGATTCAGCATTTTCTCTCCCATGGCCTAAGCTCTTTTTCTGGAGAGGGAATATGCTCTTTTTTAGTACTTGGATAACTAAGGTGGTAAAGAGCTACAGCATCTGAATTCAGGCCATGATACTCAACGCTCAGTTCCATTAGGATGGACATGTTAAGATGGACGACGTACAGTAGCTTAAGCAATAACTTTAATCAACTGCAAAAGTAAATAGAAGAACAACATAGATTTTAATCTAAGAGTCCAGTGTTTAAGTCCAGTCTTTGGACATTATTCAAATTGGGAGGGGGTGAGAATGGCTAGGCTGAATAATGAAGATTGATAAATATTCCAGAATTTGCTTGACTGTCTCTGGGGATTAGGGAGTATTTAAAAGAACCTTTCCTTGGAAGATTAAATAGGTAGAGATGATGTGATCCATGGAAGGTCAAGCTTGATAGGACTAATGGTCTTTTCTTGTTCCAAGCTTCCTTCTGTGCTTTTAGTAATACTCAAATTACTGATGACACAATTTCTGTAGTAGGTGAGAATGCCAGAATTCAAAGGATATTTGGACAGCTTAAACAGATGTGTTAGGGAAGAGCAGTTGAAGTTTTTAAGAAGGACAAATGTAAAGTAATGCACAATGATACAGGAAAAGTGACATATGTACATAAAGGAGGGATGCTCGTTGGTAATAGTGGAAAAATGATTTGGATATTATTAGTTGAAAATCTCTAGTCTGTTGGACTATTTTCAAGAAGGCAAATGAAGTACTGAGATGTATTTTTGACTTGAAACAGGTTATTTTAACTCCCCTAATATCTACTCTACTTTCAATAGATGCATTGGACAGAGATTAGAGAGAGTGACCAGTTATAAGAATAAGCTAGTAGAACTAGATCTGTTCCCATTGGAGAAAATTATGAGAGATGATATTATCTAGGTGTTAAAGATAGTGGGCACTGATGATGTGAAGGTAAATGACTTAAACTTGATTACATATCTGGAAAACCTCAGTACAAAATTAGCAAGCCTCGAGCAACTCTGGTGATTCAAATATATCCCCCCTTCCCAACCAACAGAGTACCAATTATGTGGAATAGACTCTTGAAAAATGTGGTTACTTTGTTGATTAATTCCTTTAAAAAGTATGTGGATAAATATCTGGTTATGACAATGAAGCTTATAGAGATAACCATAGACACATATGACAAACACATGGGGCTCAATTTTCAAATGGAGTTGGGAAGAGGGCAGGGGAGTCAATTTGAGGTTGGGAAACCCATTAGTACGGGTTTCCCGGATGTCCTTAGGATTTTTTTTTTTGTCAGTTTCCCGTCCAACTGACCGGCTGATTGACAGGCTGGTTTCAGTCGGTCGGGAGACCAGCCAGGGAGAGGATGTCTGCAGGTAAGTCTTTGTTTGCATGGATGGTGGGGTGGGAGCTCGGATGGGCACTGGGGCACAGGTGGGCAAGGGACACAGGTGGGCACGGGGGTCATGAGTCATGGGGAATGGGATCGGGGGTCAGTCACAGGGAGGCAGGATCGGGGGTCATTGCGGGGGTCTGCGATCGTTGGGGGGTGGGTCAAAGGGAGGAGGATCGGGGTCAGGGGATCGGGGTCAGGGGATCGGGATCGGGGTCAGGGGATCGGGGTCGGGGGATCGGGATCGGGGTCGGGGGATCGGGGTCGGGGGATCGGGGTCGGGGGATCGGGGTCGGAGGATTGGGGTCTGGATCAGAGGATTGGGGTCTGGATCAGAGGATTGGGGTCTGGATCAGAGGATCGGGATCTGGATCAGAGGATCGAGGTCGGAGTCAGATGATCGGGGTCGGGGGTCCGTGATCGGGGTGGGGGGGTCCGCTGCAGGTAGGCTCGTTGGGCCTGGGGAAAGCACTCATGCTTCTCCGGGCCCACGAGCTGTGCCTTTCTAGGCACTTACCTGCAGTCTCGGGCCTTCTTGCCTCCTTTCACGAGACATAAAACAGAAGGCCCAGGAATCCCGGCTCCCTGGGGTTGAAATGGGGAATTCGTTAAAAATGGAAGCCTCCTTGAAAGGTTTTAAGGCCCCACCTGCCTCCTGGGAGCGGGTTGGCTGCCCGCCCCTCGTCCCACCCCTGTGAAAACTGGAAATGGGCGGGTTGGAGGTGGGTTGGGTGTGGGTTTGAAATGGTGGCAATTTTCATTGCCCCCCTGTCCCCAACCCACCCGTTTTTTACTTTTAAAATCGAGCCCATGTTATTTCTGCCTATAATCTATGGAGAATATTGCTTTTTGAGTCTACTTGCACCATTGGAATGTCATCTGTGGAATGAACTGTGTCGGGCTGAATAAAGTAGAATGCAATATTGAATGGATATCCTGGAATTTATGGTCCATTACCTTTGGGAGTTAGGAAACAATTCTGTTCTTTGAAGCATTATCTGTGGCTATTCAGCTCGCTCAAGAGATTAAATAAATTGTGAGTCCAGGACCATACATCTCATATACCCACAAATGCTGGAAATCTAAAATAATAACAGAAAATGCTGAAAAGAGAAAAACAGCTCTGATGAAGAATCTATATCCAAAATATTTAATTTCATATTGTATATAATGTGTTTGAAGAATTGGACCCTTTCTCTTTCGATACTTTCTGGCACATTCCACACATTTTGTGCTACTTGAGAGTGTTTTCTGACTTTTGGAAATGGTACTTCAGATTGGCCAGGAATACCACGGAAATATTTAACTGTATATTGTGCAGCAGTTGGCTTTGTTTGTGAGCGTATCTATATGTGTTCGGCAATTTGAATATTTGCACATTATTTACAAATATATTTTTCATGTTTTCAGTGGACTTTGTTTTAAGAGATCCCAGAGAGAAAGAGGAAGTAAAGAAAGACCTTCCCACCCATCGTGCAGAGTAAGAAGGACTATATGAAGTGAAATTCTTAAACGTTTACTTTAAGAATATATGTGGATACAGAAAAAAAAAAATGTCGAACTTTGTGACAAGAAAGTGCCTTGCTTAAGTTTTTTTAAAAGTGCTCATTATGCAGCTCAGCTTACATATCTGTGGTACAAGATGACACACATGCAAAGGTTATTATTTGATATCCCATGCATTTCTTATAAACGTAAATAAAAGTAAAAGTTATATGTCTTTTCCTATGTATTTCTCCTACTCTTTAATTCATCCTGAGTATTTCAGCTTATTTTTCACACTTTTTCTCTCTAGGGTTGTTTCACACTTCGGCTCAAAGTGTTCTCTGTACTTCTCTGTTCATTTTTTTCTCAGTCTTTTTCTATCACTTTCTATGTCTGTTCTTTTCTCCATTTCCTGACTCTTCTCTATGCTTCTCACTGTGTTTGTATATATGTGCCTTCACTGCTTTATTGAACTTATATATTTTAGCTTTTTTAAAGGCTAGACCACACTCCATAATGAGAGCCAAAAGATAGGTGGCCAGAGGTGGGATTCTGGGCTGGGGAGGGAGAAGGTGGGGCTGGATCAGGAGAGGCTGTGTTGTAGTTACTGCAAGCTGAATGGGTGTCAGAGAAAATAGAGTTTTGACTCTAGACTAGGAGGCAGTGGAGTACCCAAGCTAGGACAGAACTGTGGAATAGGAGTCTGGTCTGGAAAGTACTTGCCTTGGCAAGGAAAAGTGAATTTGGAATTGGGCCACTGTAGTGATTCCCCTGGGAACAGTGGCAACGTGTGGAAGAAATTAGGAGTGTCTGCCTGGGTGGGAGTGGGGGTCTGAGTCTAGAGCGGGGAAGTCACTGGGTCTGAGGATGTAGAAGGAGGCAGCAGTTCTAAGTCTGAAGCAAAGAGGGAGCTTAATGTTGGCTGGGAGCAGGGCAGGGCCTGGAGGCTGAACTGGAAGGGAACACAGTGGGGGCTTGAACCCTGACTTTGTAGTGGGATGGACTAGAGCTGCAGCACTGCATTGGAAGGTAGGCCTCAGTTATGGAACCAGAGCTGGAAGATTCTTGGTGAACCTTGGTGAGAGGGAATGAAGAGCTGGTGTTGGAGCACTTTGAGATGGAACCGGGAGGAAGGGAGCAAAGGCTAGGAAAAGTAAAATCCCTGGGATGGAGGATTAACAGAAGGGGGAATTTGGAACTAAATTAGCATTGCAAACCAGTTGAAATTGGACCAATGAGCGACATTAGAGGCTCAATATAGTCTTAGAGTTTACAATATTATAGTCTTACATCAATTATATTATAAATACATACAAAACTTCTAATAATATTGATTGATTTAGTTTGGGATTAAAAAATAAAATAAAAATATTCCAATCTTTCAATGGGGAAAGTTGGACAGTGCAAACTTTACCCCTCTTCACCCACCTCCCTGAAACCCCCCCTCCCCCCAACCCAATCTCTAATCGTGAATGCATCATGTCTATGTGGCATTCCATTCTGGTTGAAAACAGCTGACTACCAGCCAGTTGGATCAAATAAGCTTGAGACAGGAAACCCTGTGGTTCAAACTCCTGACTCTAGGTTAGCTGTCTAGCATTTATTCGCTTAAAAAAAATACTATTGAGGCTTATAGAGTGGTTTAATCTATGCTGAGGAACATGAGGAGAAATACTTCAGTTTTGACATCCGCAAAAGCTGATTTACAAAAGATAGACAATTTCTGCAGTGGATTCTATGTTCTATGGAATTGCTGAATTTTAGAGGCCTTTAGCATCTCTCAGAATTTTTTATTAGCTAGATAGTTAGATGTATTATTTCTAAATCTGTAATTGTTAGATGAAGGATTTAGACTTCTGTGTTATCCTCATTTAAGTAGTAAGTCTGGTAATTTAAGCCTTGAGTCAGTGAATTTTGAGATTCTTCTTTAAGTATCCTCCACACACTTTGGAAATAAAGCCTAACTTGATTATTCTGGGGAAACCTGTGCTTTGTGTGCACATGGAAACATCACCATAATGGTGCAACGTCACCATAATGGTGCAGATGAGCAGTGTCACACATGGTCTCTTACTCCTGCATTGTAGAAAGGTCCATGGTCTCTGCCATAGCGCCAGTTCCTTTTCACCTAGTCCGCACTTTGGATCTCTCGTCACCAAAATTATAGTAAACAAAACAAAATAAAATTGATGCTGTCAGCTTGTCTACAGCATCAGCAAGAGAAAAATTAGCAATACTGTACTCTTCAGGTTATATAGTAAAGCCAGCAGCCAATCATATGCTCCCTAAATCATATGAGAACAAATAAAGTAGACGCAAACAAAGTGAGTATTCCCATACAAGGGGGCAAAAGCAGAAACTGGAATTTTACACAGAGAATGCTAGTGGTCTGGGCTGTGACCTTTGCTACTGACACATGCAATACATTGTCTGCGTCAAAATGTAGAAAGTGCCTCTACAAGTTGGGTCAGCATATCTGCACCAACAACAGCCAAAGCCTTTAGGAACATAGAAACAGGAGTAGGCCATTCAGCCCCTTGACCCTGCTCTGCCATTCAATTAGATTATGGCTAATCTAAAAACTGCAAAATGCGAGAGCACTTGCAAGAATCTTCTGCCTGCCCCTCTCCCCACGTCAAGAGATTGTGTCTGGGGGAGTCCTTGTGCTTCACCAGGAAGTCTGCACATTTTGGTCTTGGCATACCTCAGCAGAACTCTTCCTAGCTGAGAGCTGGTGTGAGTTCTGTGGGGGCCCTTGGCAAGACCCCAGGACTGCACTAGTCCATTTGGCCCTTTCTGCTATTCTTAGGCTCTTCAATGGCCTCTTCATGTCCAATACATTGGCATGGAGCTGCTGTGATTTACCACACTACTGTTGCCCCTGATGCACCCTTCCAATTGCAGGCTGCCTGCTCCATAATGACCCCGTCCCTGGGATTTGGGATGAGGTCTGCATCTGTTGTTACGGGTGTGTGGGATTCCTGCTGCACCATACTTATGCTGGCGGAGTTGGAATCCTGGAATTTTGGGACCAAGTTCTTTAGACCAAATATATAGAGGTGTTTACTGCATGGGTCTCAACTCAGGCAAAGAGTCCTTCTCCCAGATCTTGCATCAAGTAATATTCATGGAGTTCTTCATGACCATGTCCCTATGACGTACAAATAAAGGATCTGGGTCGAGATATGTAAAGTATTTGTTTCAAGACTGGTGTACAGGATGTGCTGAGATTTGGTGGAGCTTTTGCATTCTTCCTGAATGGCAGATTGAACAGATATACTTGAGGTCCTCTGTCATCATGTAAAACCCACCACACTGGTAGCTAACCCCAACACCTCTGGCTGAAACACTAAATTTATGGACGAAGTCAGTTAACAAATTTACCAACAAGTATGTAATCAGATTTGAATACTGTGACAGTAGACTCACTAGCTTGAGTTTGTTGATCAAAGAGCCACACAACTCCAGGTGGTTAATAAAACCGATTTTGACATTTTTTGCAATCCTACTGCCTATGATTGAGAATCAAATGCTGGCTGCTGTGTTGCAACAGGAGAGAGTGGTTAATACCTCAGAGCGCAATCTATGGGTTTTGGTGTTTGCTTATTTGCCTGCTATCACTCCCGTGAGAACTCCAACAGTTATTGCTCTTTGACGGCAAAGGTATTTTCTTAGACCAGTAAAAAAGGTGCTGGAATATTTTAAAAAGCACCAGCAGAAATTGAGAATCAATTACCAGGATATCTATGAAAAGCAGGATCCCTTTTTACGGTTCCTCTTTAATTAACCGACAGGTCATGACAAAGTCTGTCTTAACAATCCTTTTGCGGTACTACCCGGTTTCCTAGCCATGTATCCATGACTGTTGAACCACTCAAGAATTATATTCACAAACACATACGTTTGGTGGGGCTTCACCAGGTGTCCTTCACATCTGCATCAATGGTTCACTGGATTCCTCATCATTGCTGGAGTCCAGATAGAGGGTCATTTACAGGAATTTGCAGCCGTATGAAAAGCAATAATTACAGACATGTAGGTCTTTGAAGCTATCAGTGAGGGCGATCCCTTCATTTCATGAGTACACCTGTGGGATTCTGTGGGATAATCAGACCAAATCATTTACAGGATTGTATCATGATGGCAACATTGTCAACTAAGATAGACAACTAGCATCAGGAGTGTTTACCACAAATAACGGAGAACAGGCCTTTACTTGTAGTTCTCAAAAAGAGAAAGAGCTCCATCCAATATTGGACCATGATAATAAAACCAATTTGTAAAATGAAGAAAAACGTAAGATGGCAAAACTACTATAGATGATTAAGTGTTTTTCATTGGAGTACCATGCCATTTCCACAACTGGCAGTGGTAATGGAGATGTTCCTGACATGATGGGGAGCCTATCTGCAAGGGATTGGGCTCAGCGCAGGTGGATCATAAAACAGTTCAGCTGGCACATTAATTGTTTGGAACTAAAGGTGGTAAGGTTGAACATAGTATAGAGCAAATCGGTATGTATATTGTTGGATCATGGTAGTTTTCTACTTCAACAAACAGGTAAGGAATTATTTCCGTTCCCTTTGCAGAATGTAACCCTATTAAAAGATTGGTGCCTAGTTCAAAAGATTACATTGTCACATTAACAGTTCGACAGGGTAGACAGCATAGTGGCAGATGCTCTCAGTTGTCTCATCGTTTACTCTCGTGGAAAATCTATCCAGAGATGGTTGAAGAAGTTTTCAGCATTTGAGAATGCTCAGAGAGGGACCTGCTTGCCTTTCTAAGTAACCACCAGTTCCTATATTTCCGCTTGAGGAAAGAGCCCTATTAGTTTGGAGGTGGGATAGCTTTTGCATTTTCTGAACAGTTTTCTATATGCAGTCCTTTCATTTATTAATAGTTCATGAGTAATTCAAAAGATATAAGCAGAAGCTTCCCCCTTATTTGCCTGAAAAACCTGGTTGTTGGACATCCTGGTAATGTGCAGGAACATTAATTCATAGTTGGGGAAGGCAAACAGTATATCTGAACCTGCCAACATTCCATTTGATGGCCTGGTTATTTAAAAATTATATCCGCTTGAACAAGGCCTCCCACCTTCAGTTATAGATACCATGATTAGTTTTTACAGGTTTCAGCCTTGGTTCAAAGTATCACTTTCGCCTCCGAGTCAGAAGATTCGTGGGTTCAAGGTCCACTCCAGGACTTGAGCACATATTCTTGGCTGTCCCTCTATTGTAGTACTGAGGGAGTTCTGTATTGTTGGAGATGCCGTCTTTGGGATGAAACGTTAAACGGAGGTTCTGTCTGCCCTCTCAAGTGGACATAAAAGATCCCTTGGCACTATTTGAAGAAGGGAAGGCAAGTTATCCTGGTGTCCCATTTATCTCTCAACCTACATCACTAAAAAACTGTTAAATTGCTCATTTATCCCATTGCTGTTTGTGGGATCTTGATGTGTGCAAATTGGCTGATGTGTTTCCCTACATTACAACAAGTGACCAAATTTCAAAAGTACTTCATTGGCTGTGAAGTGCTTTAGGATATTCTGTGGCTCAGAAAGGCACTGTATAAATGAACATTCTTTCTTCCTAGAGATTATACCGCCTAATGGAAATAGTTTGCCCGTTCAGGTTCTACTAAATCAGTTAACCTTATCTCCTGATGTCCCCGTATTTTGTATTATCTGCAGCGTTTGACTGACATTTGTTAAAACATAGTTCTATTCATGTGCAGCTATTTCAGACTTTTGTGACCCATTTATTTGGATAATTAGAGGATCACCCACTGGTATTCTGCCATATACATTCTATTTCTAAATTATACCCAGTAATGCTGTCACGGTTGCTAACTGGGATCTGAATTTAGTTCTTCTCAAGTTAATATGTCCACTGCTCATAACTCTTCAAGCATCTTCATTTGTTTCTTACTTGGCAAACTGCATTGTTAAGTTTAGTTTCAGCTTGCAGAGTTGGTGAATTGCATGCCCTTATTGCAGATTGGCCATATTTAATTTGGCATTCTTACTAAGCAGTTCTTGGAATTCACGTACAGATATTATCTTAGATAATTTTCCAGTTTCATTTGGGTGAAAAAGTTGTTCTCCCATCATTTTATGTACTGCCACAAAAGTTAGACTTGGCATTTTGTTTGTAATGGAGATGTGTAATGAAACCCAAGCTATTGGGCCGGATCTTGCTGGAAAAATAACGGCATGCTAATGATGCAAGCTGTTATTAATATGCAATTTGGCCAGCAAATTCAGGCGATTAAGAGATATGCCGTGAGTTGCGAATCTCCAGAAATTGCTGGTCGATTTACATCGCTCCACCGTTTGCTTCGCACAAACGGCATCTCGCCCTTAGCCTTTCGGTTATTTTTAAGAACTTGCTGGATTTGCATATTAATTGCCCATTAAACTTGCTGCAGAAGTTATGTTTTATGTGTGGAGCAATTTCAGAAGTTTTACAAGTATCTCTTTCCTATGATGCAAAGACCCAAGACAAACCAAGCATTGGATAGTTAAAAGGATGGTTGATTACATTTTCTGCTACTGTTACCCTGCAGGGATAAAACCCACAGAGGAGGTTAAAGGCCACTTCCTGGGAAGCTTTCAGCCAGGTTCCAATTAATAGCACTTGAAAATGTGCCACCTGGAATATCCACACACGTGTAGCAGACATTGCCGTCTAGATCTAACTGCAGTATACAGCACCTTTGGCAGACAGCTGGTGTTACAGATCATCTCCAGAGGCCTCCTCTTTCCAGAATGATGCTTTTTTGGAATGTCTGATGTGTGGATGATGCTTAATGAAGTCAAGAGATAGACCCCTTGTAGGGTCTTCACTCATAGAATATGCATTATTCATGTACTACAATCCTACCCATCCATCTCTGCAGGCCTTGATTGAGTTTTACTGGGGGCATTAGAGGTTATTCAGTTCCAGTTTAGCTTCTGGTCAAAATAGGTTGATGTAGGTCCTAAGACTTCATACAATTCTAGAATAAAAGATCACTTGTGGCATTGAATAATCTGTATTGCTGTGTCAAGTTGTCTTGTACTTGTATAACACATGAATTAGCACTTCCATTGCCAGGAGTATTAATTTATAAAATCTATCCCATGGTTTTCCCAGAAGCAATCAACATAGGCTTTAATCCTACAACATGTAGAACCATCATATTATTCAAACAATAAAGAGGACCCTACATGATAGGTAATCTATCTTTTTATTCCTCTACATACAGTAATCAGTTGTATAGGTAATCAGCTTCGGGCCATTCTGGCCTCACACCCTGGTGCAACTTTTTCTTAAACCTCTTTGCCTTGCTTTCTTCAAAGGATTCTTGAAAACCTACCCGTTTGACCATTCATTTGGTCACTCCTGATTCTTTTCTTGTCACTGTTTTTCGATGTCTGTTTCTGCCTGTTTGAAGCACTGTGGGTTGTTTACTGCATCAAAGGTGCTATATAAATGTAAGTTCCTGTGAAAGTCTGTTCCATAGATGTTGTTTCACTGATATATCACGTAAAAATGCAACATTACAGCAGAACCTTGGTAGAACAGATTTCAAGTTGATTTAGAATTTTATTGAAGTTTGAAATGACAATCAATTTCATGATGATCAGTACCTACCTGAAAATCTCAGTAGAATCTTATGTTGATAAAATAATGGTGGTCATGAATGCTTTGATATCAGGAAGTCTTACCCATGAAACTCAACTTGAGTACACAAATTTCTCTACTTTTTTTCATGTCTGCCATCTATGAAATTCTACCTTAATGACGTAACATTGGACAAACTGTTGCATGACCTGTTTCCTCATGTTTTTAAGGTTGGAGATAGTACCAAAGCCATGGAACAAGTCATTTTTATCAGCACGTAACTTCATAAAGGCGAACCTAAATTCAGTAAATCCTACCATGTTGGCTGTCCTGGATCTCTGGCAGTGTTCTTTTCAGTGAGTTATTTTATTAAGATGTTTACATTGACTGTAATCAAATCTCCAACTGAAGTCGGAAAGGTTTCTCGCTTGTAGGTTGTTGGGTTTTTTTGGTGGATGGAAGTGGTGGGTGGGAAAAACAATCCAGTAATTGATTACTGGGGCTTTAACTATGAAAAAGAAAGCAGGTGACTTACCTGCTAGCACTACTAAGTGGTGGTTACACTGCATGCAAATACCCTGTCTACGATTTGCTGAGTCTTGCTGTATCCTAATTAGCAAATCCAGTGTTGGGGGAAAAATCCCATCATTCATCCACCCTTTCATTTATTGTATGAATATTTATACAATTTTAACAGAGGCGTTAACCCATTTAAACTGAACAGGTTAACATCTCCATTACAATAATAAAGAGGGGAATATAATATAGTGCGTTAAGTGTTCACACGATAACATTGTTCACAGTAATTTCCAATCTTAGGTAATTGAATAATAAAATGTAATACACTGTGTTCCGTTCTACTTCAAAAAAGCTGGGTGCGGTTTTATTTCATTCTTAGCAGTAGAAAATAAAAGAAAGTACAATCTCAAAATAATGTAAAGAGAAAAAAAATTATCAGTAGGATATGAAAAAGCATGTGCAAATTTGACCTGGCCCTATATTATGTTATGGAAGAGGAAAAGATTCAGGCATTCATGGCATGACTATGATACATAATGGGCCTCAGTGAAATATCGATATGTATTTCACTGTGCTGTAATTCATGAGGAATAAGGTTGCAAATTAATTAAATAGTGATTTCTGAAGTGAAATAGAAGTCAGTATTTCATTGTGACATATCCCATATTTAGTGAGTATTGTTAATATTTTTACTCAACATTAATGTGATAATGCCAGGTAATTAAAAAAAATTATCATTCACTATTAAATTATCAGTTAGCCTTTTAAGTACTGGCTGTTTTTTCTGTCTTTCAAAATATTAGTTGATCTCCCATAGAATTGTTCACAGTAAACTGCTTTTTGATGACAGGAGCAACAAATATCCCTTTATTCCTGTCACCAGGTAAACAAAGAAATCAATCATATTAATTCTATGTAGTTACTGGATGTTACAATGGAGGCATAGTCCCTCAAGCTACATAGTTCAGAATCCTCTCTTTATATTTCGTTTCACTCAGTTATTTGTAAGAGATTGGTTTTGGTGCTATGTGGGGAATATCGACTCCAGCTGTGTGTTTTAACCCAGCTAGAGGTTCTTACCTTTGTCTCAGATGGGCATGTACTTGGTTTAGAGGGTTGGGTTATCCCTACTCTCAGGCGGCAGAAGACAGAGAGAAGGGATAATGGGTATGTACTCAAATTGGAAAGAAGTGACTAGTGGTCCCACAAGGGACTGGGGCCTCAACTGGGTCACTATATTTATTAATGACTTATAACACATTAGAGAGCCATATATCTAAGTTTGCCGATCCACAAAGATAGGTGGCATCGTAAGTAGTGTAGGCAGGAGCATAAAATTACAAAGAGACATTGATAGATTAAGTGAGTGGGCAAAACTGTGGCAGATAGATTTCAATGCAGGTAAGTGTGAGGTCATCCATTTTGGAAAAAAAAGATAGATCCGAGTATTTTTTAAATGGTGAAAAGCTAGGAATGGTGGAGGTCCAAAGAGACTTAGGGGTTCATGTACACAGATCACTAAAATGGAGTGGTCAGGTACAAAAAATAATCAAAAAGGCTAATGGAATGTTAGCCTTTATAACTAGAGGGCTAGAATATAAAGGGGAGGAAGATTTGCTACAGCGATACAAAGCCCTGGTTAGACCACACCTGGAATACTGTGTACAGTTCTGGGCACCGCACCTTAGAAAGGATATATTGGCTTTGGAAGGAGTGCAGTGCAGATTCACCAGAATGTTACCAGGGCTCCAAGAGTTAAATTATGATGAAAGATTACATAAACTGGAATATAGAAGGTTAAGGTTTTTAGGATTTTGAAAGGAATTGATAGGGTAGATAAAGAGAAACTTTTTCTGCTGATGGGGAAGCCTAGGGCAAGGAGACATAACCTTAAAATCAGAGCCAGGCCATTCAGGAGAGAAGTTAGGAAACACTTCTTCACACAAAGGGTGGTAGAAGTGTGGAACCCTCTCCCATAAAAAGCAGATGCTAGCTCAATTAATAATTTTAAATCTGAGATTGATAGATTTTTGCTAGCCAAGGGTATTAAGGGATATGGAGCCCAGGTGGGTAAATGGAGTTAGGATAGAGATCAGCCATCATCTCACTGAATGGCGGAACAGGCTCAAGGGGCTGAATGACCTACTTCTGTTCCTATGGGTTCATGTTTATTTTTGGTTCCTTCGTTTAAGTGTGTGAGGAATGGGACAGACTCACCATTTTTCTGTACTATGTTGTACCTATCACAGAGTGGAAAAAAACATGGTTGGTCTTCCACTGTCCCATATTGCAGCTGCCTGTCACCTTGTAATTTTCTCCCCACCTGATGCACGACATTACATAGCAGCCCCCCACCCTTGGTATTGTTATGCGTTGTTACCTACCTACCATCTTCTAGTGTGTCCTGCACTTTATAAAAAGTTAAGACATAAAATTAATTCACAGATTAACAAAAGTAAATGTATAAACTCAATTATATTGACTTTTCCTGTTGCTTTGTGTAGCAATTTGAAACTATAGCATGCATTGCCTTGCAGTTTAATAGTAAGAAATTATATATTTGTTCTGAACTTTTAGGATGTTTACTTGGTCTTTAGAAATGTAGTGAAATGATGCATTATAATGGAAAATAATTATTTTTCTTTTGCAGGCAATTGCGGTTCATTGATGTTGATGAATTTCGTAATCGTAAGGATTCGATGGAGCTAACTACATTCCAGGTCTTGTTTACTAGGCACATTGAATCGGCGAAAGAGCAACTCCTTAAAAAGTATGACCACCCTCAAAAAGTCAAATAGCGATACTTAGATGTACTTGTTTTTTTCAGTTTGGATTGATTTTTGATCGTTTCTTTATAGTACATACTAATCTGGTTAACAAAGATTTTAATGAAAGTTACGTTTGTAAGAATAAATTTGCAAGTAAAGGAAACATTCAAATTACTATAACATTCATTACAAGTGGAAAATAAGCTTTCATATCCAGTTTTTAACTGATGGTTTTGTGTAATGTTTTTTAGATGGTTTCCTGAAGTCCAAAATATTTATTATCTGGGAAATAAACGGAAACAAGTTCCCAGTAATACTAACAGTGCCAAACTAAAGTCTTTCTTTAATTGTGCTGCGACTCTGATGACTTCACAGCTGCAAAGTTTAACACTAAAATCCATTCAGGACTATACAGACCTGATTGTACAACGACCGGTATGTTTATTAGCAACGAGCAATATGCTGCTAAATACATTTCATAGTCAATTCTTAACACTATGCAGATTATAGAAACCTTTTTACTGACTATGATGAAAGTTGTATTTCATGTTTTTCATAGTTTATAGGCACTTACTAGAATTTTATTCAAATAGTGTTCTAGATAGTTATATATTTAATCTGTTGATCTATTGATGATTTTGGAGGGAAAATTCAAGTTTAGACTTTGAGCTATTACTAGAAAATCTAGTGTATACGTCACACCTGTGCGTGATTTATTTGCCTAGCTTTTTGGTTGCTGTTACAGTTTAAACAACAAAATGTGGCCACAACTCATATTTAGAACTTCAGAAATTGTTTTCACCATTTCCCAACATGTAGTGTTAAAAGGCACCATAGCCCCAATTTTGCAACATTGAAAATTTTGTGTGCACATGCTTGTGATGTGGATGCAGCCATGTCCATAGCATGAGGATGGTTGCGCCGAACTTTTCTGTTATAAAGCCCCCAACACCATTTTAAATAGGTTACAGGCGCCAGAAAAGCTTACCCAGAGAGCTTGGTTGGTAGAGCACTTAGCAGGGGATTGAAAAATCCGGCAAGAGTGCAGCTTTTCCGTCACCTCCGCGCACTTCTCTTTTTTGGCTCCAACTAACTTCTTTATTTCACCTGTATTATATAAACAAACAGAATACAGTTTTTGTTGAATTTCAGTCTATTTTATATTGCTCCTCATAACATCAAAAATAAAAAAGTGTATCACTCTATGGGGAGTTAACCATCCTGTGCAGAGTGTTTATCATCAATAGAGAGAACAATGTCACTTTTGATGACATCCATCATTAATAGAAATGAGAAATGCTATAGAATCAAGTATACTTCCCTGAGGAGGTGGCTACACAGTTGCTTTGATAAGATGACACATGTCCAAATTGCTCCCCTGTACTCACAGGGCATTAAAACAGGTATGGAACTGAGTTATACACTAGATTTTATGTTACGTAACTTAAAATCATACATTTGGTCTGATTAATTCCGAAGCATAATATCTTGTTACATATTATTTTCCGTAAAGGACTGCTTAGATTCAGTAAGTTTCTCATTTGTAAATCCTTATATTTGGATATATTTATGTGCATAAAGAAAATTTACATTTTATGCAGTCCATTCAGATTTTATCAGCCACAATTAAATGCTTAAGAAATAGAGGTGAAACCATTGAGATAGTTTTTCATTTCAATTGTGTATGTCTGGAATTTTTCATCTAGGATTCCGTACGTGTTTATGAACACCCAGGCTTCCTTTTGCGTCTGATCCTAAATAATAATGGTATCCAATTTGAACCAGAGTTCAAGGATTTTGAACTAATATTCTTGAGTGTTTATGATATCATGCTGAAAACTGCGAATCTAGTGCCACGAGTTGAGACAAAGCTGTACACTGAATGGGTAAGTGATGTTTACATTTCAAAGCCTTGAGTGCTTCAACACCATGCCCAAAATGAATACAGAATCACAGTTGTATATTTTCTTAGGTTGTTTCATTCATATTAGTGGTAATATGCACATTTTCACAATTACTTTGGAATGACAGGAAATCATTTTTTTTCAGAATTTTAAAAATGATCTTCCTTTCTTCACGGCTTGATCATCTGAACAATTGAGAATTTACAAATGATCCCATTGAATATTTATGATGTGTGGCAAATTGTGAATCTGGTTCCAAGAGTTGGAAAAAACCTGTACATTGATTGGCTGTGATTTTTAAAATGTTTTTGCCAGAGCCTGGAGTGTTTGTTCACTGCCCAAAGTCACAAAATCACAGTAGTACATTTATCTTAGTTCATACTAATTGTGGCCACAAGATTGATTCCCAGTTTAAACGTCTTAGTTATCCAGATAGGCTCAATGAATTGGGTCTCTGTACTTTAGAAAAGCGTAGACTTAGGGGTGATATGATCGAGGTTCATAAAGTAATGACGGGTATAGATTGTGTTTATGTAGACCAATTATTAAAACTGAATAGGTTATGGAGGACCGGGGGTCACGCTTGCAAGTTATGTAAGGGCAGAATTAGATTGGATGTTAGGTGGCCCTTCTTTTCCCGGAGAATAGTGGAGCTATGGCACAGGTTGCCGACTCGTACGGTGAATGCTGATTTGCTGTATCCTGTCGATCAAGAGCTGGGCCTGTTTCTGGCTGGATCACCCACAAGAGCTCGGTAACCTGTAATGTAAATTAGAGCCACTGTGATCTCCTGGACTAGTTTTGATCGACTAAGGGATCGGAGATGAATTTTCTATTTCTCATCCCCTAATTGACCTGGGTTTTTAATCTGGTTTTTCGCCACTCCCAGGAGATTACATGGCTCTGGGTGGGTGGGGAGTGTATGTATTGTGATGCATAGGGCATCACAACTGTGTGGGACAGCCTGTTGATGGACCAGTAGGTCTTTTCCTGTCTGTCATTTTTGAATGTTCATATACCAAAACACAATGTTATGTTGTCTTTTTTTAACAATATATGCGAGCAAATCTCCTGCAATGTTGCTCACAATGAGGTTGAGGATATGCTGTTTTATGCTATGTAATGTGCAATATATTATCACTGATTTGCAGTGATTGAACAAGCCAAATTTTATTTTTATTACACAGCATTGTAGAAGGGTTAGTGATATTTTTGTGTTTAAATTCTTTGATTATGGGCATATTTGTGTGGAAACTGTAAATTAGTGTCCTTGATTACTATTAAAAATTCAGAAATCTGTGTACATAATTTTGTCTCTTAGTCCTGGGCTTGGACTCTAGCCCTGATTTTAACTCCCCACTCCCAACAGAATGGGCCTGATGTCATTGACTTCGGGTTTGGTCTATTTAAGTTACGGTGGTGGAGTGGGACTCCGAGGAATTTCCCGACCTATGTCTTTTCTGCTTCCTTTAAATATGCCCACCAATATTTGGGCGGGCGCATCCAGTATCGTGCCGAAGTGATGCCAGAAAATGTGTTGGATGCCAAAATCAGTGAAGATCCTGTATTCCTGCCCACATTTTTTTCCACTCACCTGAAATTGGACAGTATAACAATGTCTGTAACAGGTCTGTAACTGGAGGGCCCAAACCATTCAATTCAAATACCCGCAGTTTAGTACGTGGAGCCTCACTTGATGGGAGGACAGATTGGACAATTGGGTGAGGATGTCAGCTTTGTGATTCTCCTATTTTTTTTGGTCATTACAATTATTAACTAGAAAATTGGAAGGACCATGGGGAATCTGGTATGGTGACCTCTGCACTAGCTCATAAAACGTAGTCTACTACTTCTTTTAGAAATGCTTCTTGTGTGCTCAGAAGTAATTTTTTTTCTTTGTTATAGTCTGGTGTTAAGACCACCCTGAAACCAATAATCTTGGATGAAATCCTAGAAGAAAACAGAAGAAAAGTTATAGAGCTTATTGCCAAAGAAAGTTTGGGACCCCAAGAGCATACCAAATTATATGATAAGTATAACATGCTTATAAACAAGCAAGCTGACTTGGATGTAGAGCAGTTCCTGAATGAAGAGCATACATTTGAAGAGACGGCACGGGAAATTATTAAGTATCTGAACCTGAAAGAGGAAATTCAGTATGGGTCCCAAAAGGTATATACTGGCTCATGTTTAAATGATAATTGATGTAAATTATGTTTTTATGTGTTTATATAGGAATGAGATTTAATATAAATATACTTTATTAATTTTTACAACTACCACTTACTAATTATTCCATTTATTAAAAATTTGTAATCTACAATTGATAGATGTGTACTAAATGGTAGTATTAACATTACTGTATATTAAATAGGTAGGTAGCAGACCATATAATAAAACAATCTCATTGCTGGCACAGTTGTGTTTTCTATGCAAGTATACTAATGTACTCTTTGGTTTTTATTTTGTGTAATTGTCTTAATTTTTGCTCCAGGTTGTTCGCTTGGGAATGTTTGAGGTGCACTGTGATGAACTCATAAGGGCTCTTGTAAAACGGGCAGAAGCTCTGTGTGAGAAACTTCTGGATAGGATAAACAAATATCATCAAGAAGCAAATAAAGCGTTAGTACTATTGTAAAAGTGCATCAAACCTCTTCGGTAAAATTGTAAATTATGCAGAAATACTCATAATTGCATTTCTTTCCCAGCACAATAATAATTGGAGCTGCTTAGTGTTTGTTAGTTCCCTTAGTTCTTCCAAATCCTCCTTATGCTGCTAAACCCCACAGCACTCTTTCCTACTTCTGCTAAACCCTAGCTACTTAACTCCAACTTGGTAAATGGTGCCTATTATCTTTCTATGTAGCTGAGCTTCAAAAATTGTAAAAGATAAAAATTGAGTACATAGGTAAAGGAATATATAATAATCAAAGCCACTGATTTTTAGTTTACATGGAATTGCATAGCTCGATTCCCAAAACACCAGTATAGATGCCAGGATATCATGCAATAAAAGTATATTCTCCAACTCACCATGAGCAATGCCGCAGGAAATCTGCTAAAAATCTATTAATTGTTGCATATGTGTGCATTTCCTGTTAGTGTCACACTTGCTTCCTATAACAGTTCCTGTCATGCCTATTTCTGACATACCTTTTTTCATTATACTTTTTCCATCAGGCTATTTCAGTCACACTTTTTTGTCACAAACTTATTTATTCACTTTACTTAATTCTGACTGAATCCTCTAAATTTTGTCTCCCAAGAGTGGTGCTGTTGTATACTTCCTGTGAGACCCCCCACTTGTATCTCTGAGTTGGATGGTCCTGTGGTGCTCTTGTGCACAGCAGAATCCATCTTGAAGCAGATAAAAATCAGGCCTGTGGTCTGATGCTGACTGTTCCTTTTCTGCTGACATTCCTCTGATTCCCCAATCTGATTTGAGGTCCATTTGCAAGCCAGGGGGAGGTCCAATCATGGTGGGGGAAGTGTTAGCAGCTAGGACAGTTGTGGTGGGTGGGGAAGATTACTTAAAAAGAGTTTCCCTGTATTATTTAAAATACCTAGTTGTATTTTAAATGAAATAAATTTCCCAAGGCACTGTTGGGGAAACCTTTATAAGAAATCCACCCCTCCCCACAAAACTGCCTAGACTGGATACCCCTGTCCTGAGGATGCACCCTTCCCCCCTCCCCCTTTCTGCTGCCTCTTGCCAGTCCCACCCAACACTTCCACCCTCGCTGTCCCATCCCTGAGAAAACCCTTAACACCTGCTTTTATCAGCAACAGTGTTTTATCACTATCACACTCAGCAACCCCTTCTAGTGTTCCTTCATCCCGGGACCCCTCTCTCATTCTTCTCACACCTAGAACCCCTCCTGTGCTGCCATACCTTGATACCCTCTCCCACTCTTACCAGCTCCTGTTACCCCCTTCTGAGTGCTCTGAAACACCATGGCCTAGAAATTTGTCCACCCAGCACCCATCTTTCGGGCACTAAATGTCCTCCCAAACCTGCAATATGGTGGGCAGGAAGCGGACTTTCATTACGAGCCAGAGCTCACAATATTGAGAGTGGCCAAAAAATTGGCATGCAGTGCCCACGCTTGAAACAGGTGTTAGCCCCTTTGCCTATGCAAATAAGGGGCCCAACGCCTGTTTGAGGCCCCACTGCAAGATCGGATTGCCCTGAGGCACTGATGTTGGCTGCACTCAGAAAGCCAGGCTTACATGCAGGCTAACAGGCGGTCCTCAAAGGGACCAACAAGGTAAGTTTTAAAAATGTACTTAACTGAATGTGGAGCCGGGAGGTGCGGGAGTGCTCCTCCTGACCCCACATTAAAAGAATGTGGGCCGCTTCTGCACCCCCGCTCCCCTGATCGCTGCTGCGCCCCTCCCCTGCCACCGCTTCCTCCCCCCAGCTACCGCTCCCTCCTCCACAGTCACCGATTTTCCCCCCCCCCCCCACCGGCCAACACTTCCTCCCCCTCTTGCCACCTATTGCCTCCCCCAGGCATTGATCGTCCCCCCTCCCAGCCACCAATCACCCTCCCTCGTACCTCCCGCCAGCCACCATTACCTCTCAATCTGATCGTCCAATTTTCCTCACCAGGTTACCCGCTCCCCCACCCCCGCAAACTTGGTCGGCTCCCTTCCCGACCTGATCGTCCCTCTTCCTCGTCTACCTGAGTAGCCCAAATTTCCAGGCCCATGAACTTTCCTCAGTGCTCCCATATCCTACAACACTCCTCTTGGCTCTCGCAGACCTTTGTATCCCTCAATAATTCCACACTCCATGATGCCTTCTCCGCAACCTCATGACCACCCTTCCAACACTACCAGCCCACATGGCTTCCCCAACTACCCACTACTGCTATGGACACACCTTACAACCTACCTTCCTTCAGCCTGGGACATCTTCCTCTGTAGTCTGTGCTTTAACTGTTGGATAGTTAACGCGTTCTGTTTTTTTTTAATGGCAGGTTATGTCTTGAATATGAGAAGATAGCAGAGAAAGCCCTGATGACACCTCCAAATACACAAGCATTAATGGAGTTGAAGGTATTTTTTTTGTTTTGCAGATAAGATGTCATAACAATAACGTACAATTGAAAACAACTACTATGAGGACAAATGACAGACAATAAACTTCAGTGGACTACCTTTATAAGATTTCAGATATAATACATTTTATAGCTCCCTCAATAACAGGAAACCCATATAAAACACATCCTTTAATCCATGCCCCCTTTATATCATTCTTTATGTATGAATCCTGTTACATCTTTGGGTCTTTTCTAACCACTTAACCTAGACTATTACAGTTGTCTTAGATCACTTATGAGTGAGCCCTAACTCCCCAAACCTTCAGGAATGATTATCTTTGTATTAATATCTAAGTAAGCTTTTGGTAATGTGTTAGGGTAAAATGAACAGCAACCCCTGTATGGCAATTGCTTTTAATTCATAAGATTCCACTTGCAGAGTTCCAGTGATACAGTATAGCAGCAGATGCTGTTTAAAATGCAAAATATCAAGCAAATTTATTACAAAAATAATAAACAAGCAAATAATTTAGCAGTTCTATAATATAGTTATATATTTAGAGTAGAACATCTTTTATCTATCTCCTGAAGGGACGAAGTAATAAGATGACTGCAACTCTAGGAATGAATCTACTGCATTGTAAATGCCTTTAAATATGCTCAGCACTTATCTTTACAGACTTTAAAATTGCTTATTCTTCTCAAACCAGTTCCTAGTTGTATTTATGAAATCTTTAAACTGTTTCACTTGAGAATCTCCAACTGCTAATTTCCCAGATGCAAACAAAATTGTATCTTTTATATCCTGGAAAAGAGTAAAGAATATATGACCATTTAAAATCAGAAAAGAACTGTTAGACAGATACAAACTATACAATCTAAACCAATTATGGGGCATGATTTTGACTCAGAGCTGGGAAGGGGGCGGGGGGTCAAATTGTGGACGGGAAACCTGTAAGTACGGGTTTCCCGGTCGTCCTTACGATTTTGTCGGTTTGCTGTCCGACCGACCAGCCTGATTGACAGGGTGGCCCCAGTTGGACAGGAGACTATCTAGGGAGAGGACGTGGTCAGGTAAGTCTTCAGGTAAGTCTTGTATAGATGGGGGGGGGGGGGGCATGGGCGGCATGGGTGGAAACGGGGGACATGGGTTGGCACGGGATGCATGGATTAGCATGGGGCATGGGTTGGCACAGGGGTTACGGGGAGGAGTCAGTCATGGGGGAGGGATCGGGGGTCAGTCACGGGGGTCCACGATCATTGGGGGGTCAGGGGTCATTGTGGGACTCTGCGATCGTTGGGAGGGGGATCAGGGGTGGGGGTCCGTGATTGTTGGGGGGGGTCAGAGATCGGGGGCGGGGGAATCCGCGATCGTTGGGGGCGGTCGGAGCTCATGGTGAGGGGGGTTGGAGATTGGGGGCGGGTGTCTATGATCGTTTGGGGGGTCGCTGGAGGTAGGCTTGTTGGGCTAGTCACTTGGAAGCACTCCTGCTCCTCTGGGCCCGCTAGCTGTGCCAGAAAGGCACTTACCTGTTAGTCTTGGGCCTTCTCGCCTCCTTTCACAAGGCGTGAAAGAGAAGGCCCGGCCCCCAGGGGTTGAAATTGGGAACTCTGCAAAAATGGAGGCCCACAACCCGCCTCCTGGGAGCGGGTTGGTCGCCCGCCCCTCGTCCTGCTC
Organism: Heptranchias perlo; assembly: GCF_035084215.1. NCBI lineage: Eukaryota > Metazoa > Chordata > Chondrichthyes > Hexanchiformes > Hexanchidae > Heptranchias > Heptranchias perlo. Next base: position 67,124,608 of record NC_090331.1, on the reverse strand, counting down.
CACCCCAGTGAAAACCGGAAATAGGCAGGTTGGAGGCAGGTTGGGAGCGGGTCCGAAATGGTTGCGATTTTGAATGCCCCCCCCACCGCTCCCAACCCACCTGTTTTTCCCTTTTAAAATCATGCCTGTGGCGTCTGTATATGTTTAAAAATTGTGTGGGTAATTTTATCCTAACCCACCCGACGGGAAACTGACGCGATCAGATCGACCGCTTGTTTTACATGATGCTTGACTTTACTCTCCATTGAAGTTAATGGAATGTAAAATCGGGTGGCCAATCAGATCGTGTCAGTTTCCTGTCGCGCGGGTTAGGTTAAATTACTCACATATGTATGTTAGATTCCCTCTTAAGCCAACAGGGTTTAAAATGAGGCCAGATAACTTTTCTGTAACCACATTTTTAGTGAAAAATAATCTGTCTGCTTCCCTAATATTTTGTTCTTTCGGTACCACAATTGTGCGATCTTTCAGTCCTAATCTCATGCTTCTCTTTAGAGCTCCCTCAATGGCAGGAGTGGGTGAAACAGCTGGCTTTTGTGTTGCTTGAAGAGTCTTTGGAACTTCAGATGACCCTCATATTAAAGCAGCTTAGGCTCGAGAGGCACCTGATGAGGCAGTTTTTCCTGTGCTGCTGCTAGGACAGCCTGGCCCTGGCTTCTTATTGCCACAGGTGTTGCTATTTAAGGGGCTGGTGGAATGGCACAAACATGGTATTGTGCTGAGAGACAGCATCATCTTGGAAATGTACACTTGCCAGGCCTCTGCTGCTGGAATTTGGGTCTAATTGGCCACTAATTAGCAGGAAAACTATCTGATGGCATCAGTCAGATCATAGAAGCCTTGAGAGATACTTATCAGTATTCCAGCCCAAAATATTTGGAGGCCGGAAGAGAAAGCCCAATCCATTTTGACCCCCAAGCGCCTGTGGCAGCAATTGCAATTGTGAGGTGAGGTGAGAGTGACTGCCCTTGCCATCAAGGCAGCATTTGACCGAGTGTGGCACCAAGGTGCCCGAGTAAAATTGAAGTCAATGGGAATCGGGGAAAACTCTCCAGTGGCTGGAGTCATACCTAGCACAAAGGAAGATGGTAGTGGTTGTTGGAGGCCAATCATCTCAGCCCCAGGACATTGCTGCAGGAGTTCCTCAGGACAGTGTCCTAGGCCCAACCATCTTCAGCTGCTTCATCAATGACCTTCCCTCCATAATAAGGTCAGAAATGGGGACTTTCGTTCATGATTGCACAGTGTTCAGTTCCATTCGCAACCCCTCAGATAATGAAGCAGTCCATGCCCGCATGCAGCAAGACCTGGACAACATCCAGGCTTGGGCTGATAAATGGCAAGTAACATAAGTATCATTCGTGCCAGACATGTAGTGGAGGCGGGTACAATTTTGTCTTTTAAAAAGCATTTGGACAGTTACATGGGTAAGATGGGTATAGAGGGATATGGGCCAAGTGCAGGCAATTGGGACTAGCTTCGTGGTATAAACTGGGCGACATGGGCATGTTGGGCCGAAGGGCCTGTTTCCATGTTGTAACTTCTATGATTCTATGATTCCATGTGCCAGGCAATGACCATCTCCAACAAGAGAGAGTCTAACCACCTTCCCTTGGCATTCAATGGCATTACCATCGCCAAATCGCCCACCATCAACACTCTGGGGGTCACCATTGACCAGAAACTTAATTGGACCAGCCACATAAATACTGTGGCTACAAGAGCAGGTCAGAGGCTAGGTATTCTATGGTGAGTGACTCACCTCCTGACTCCCCAAAGCCTTTCCAACATCTACAAGGCACAAGTCAGGAGTGTGATGGAATACCCTTCACTTGCCTGGATGAGTGCAGCTCCAACAACACTCAAGAAGCTCGACACCATCCAGGACAAAGCAGCCCAGTTGATTGGCACCCCATCAACCACCCTAAACATTCTCTCCCTTCACCACCGGCGCACAGTGGCTGCAGTGTGTACCATCCACAGGATGCACTGCAGCAACTCGCCAAGGATTCTTCGACAGCACCTCCCAAACCCGTGACCTCTACCACCTAGAAGGACGAGGGCAGCAGGCACATGGGAACAATACCACCTGCACGTTCCCCTCCAAGTCACACACCATCCCGACTTGGAAATATATCGCCGTTCCTTCATTGTCGCTGGGTCAAAATCCTGGAACTCCCTTCCTAACAGCACTGTGGGAGAACCTTCACCACACGGACTGCACCTTCTCAAGGGCAATTAGGGATGGGCAATAAATGCTGGCCTTGCCAGCGACGCCCACATCCCAAGAACGAATAAAAAAAAAATCTCTATGTCAGAACTGTTCACTGTTTTTAAATGTTCTGTTAGGGCTCGTTCTGGAGATACCTATGTATTCCAGGATTGACCGTAGTGTCAAACCCATATATATCATGGTGCAGCAGATGTGAGTAGTGGACTTCTTCAATTGAGCCATCATCTGCAGCAAGTTCTCGGACAGTGACCCCAGTGCCTGTACATATGTTGGATGATCTGAAAGCATTGTTCTCTTAAAAACAGGACCCTGAGAGCTGAGTGTGAAGACTCCTTCACTCGGGGCAGACTGACCCTCCCAACAATGATGTCTGCCTTGTTATCTTCCACCCCCTTCTTCTGCTCCCACTTATGCTCCTGTGCATCATTCTGTGCACTTCCCCTGGCTCACTAAGTAATTCCCCTAGGTGAATGTTCCAGGGCTAGTGCTTGGGAGGGAGAGGATGATTAGTGTGTGTGAAGAGGTGTTGCCAGCACCTAAAGCAGGGGCCCGGGTCCTGATTTTCCTTTGCTTGTTGCTGTAGCACACCTAAGAAGGTACAAAATAAAGAGAGATATGCATAGGTAGTTGAGCAGCACTGTGGCCATTATGCTTTCAGTACAAGAAATGATGTGAAGGGTTCATAATGTATTGCAGTTACAGATTATGCATACTGCAGGAGTTGAAATGACATGAAACGATGAATTGTATGATCAAGCTTGATGTTTGATAATCGCTCCTGTGAAGCGCCTTGGGACATTTTACTACGTTAAAGGAGCTATATGAATGCAAATTGTTGTTGTTGCTTCCATTCATGTTAGGCTGTGAGGGAAGGAACATTTGCAAATGAAGAAATTAAAGTATAGTGGAGCTCCTGCACATTGATGATAAGTTGTAGATGGTGTTGAATACAATTGAGGATAAGGTTGCTGGAAATGAAAACGTGATTCGTTACTGGGTCTGACAGCCCCTTCGCATCTTGGTGCCCTGGTCAGGACGTAGCACTTCTTCAGGTACTGAGTTGATATGTGGGTGCAGGAGATTGTGGAGGTGTCACTGACTCCCAATGTCATCCCCTTCCACTGTCCATTCCTTTCGTTGGTATCCTTTCCTCATTCCAAAATAACTGCTCCTCCTTTCCTTTATTTGGAACAATAATACACAAGTCTGAAAACTTGGGGGCTCTGTGCCCTCCTGCTTCACCTTCAGGCAGCTTCTTTTTGACACAATTCAGATTATTTGCTCCCAGATTGGAAATCTATGCCCTGACTCTTTAAACTGTTGTAGCCATTTAAAGCTGCAACAGTGCTAGTTCATCTCCCCACCAGGGGAAAGTTCCCACTCGCTAGCGCTAGTAGCGCTGGGAGCCGAACCTGCAAAATTTGGCAGGGCCAGTGAGGGGTCACGCTGGTGGAATGAAGTCCTGCCCTGGTGCTTCTGGCAGATAACCCCCCCCCCCCCCCCACTTCCAAATCAGAAAATTAAGCCCAGGGGGTCTCTGCTGAATGGAGACTGGTAAGTTCATATTTGTAATCCAGTTGACTGCACAAGATCTGTGCATCAGGAGTTGATTGCACAGGAGTAATGTAAATGCACCCAGAAATGCATTTGTATAGGATAGCAATGGTTCTGAAAATGGATTATTTTCTTAAAAGATTCCATCTTAAATTGAGTTTGTTGTCTATAGTATAAGGGCCAATATGGAAGAATTCAAGGCTCACTTTATGAATTGTTTTGATTATAAACTATACACAGCTCACTTGGTGTTTTTTAAAAGGTAGGTAATAAATATTGTGATCTCTAATGCAGAGGTGATAGGCTTACTATAGATGGTCCTATTAATAAGAACATAAGAACATAAGAAATAGGAGCAGGAGTAGGCCAATCGGCCCCTCGAGCTTGCTTCGCCATTCAATAAGATCATGGCTGATCTGATCCTAACCTCAAATCTAAATTCATGTCCAATTTCCTGTCCGCTCCCCGTAACCCCTAATTCCCTTTACTTCTAGGAAACTGTCTATTTCTGTTTTAAATTTATTTAATGATGTAGCTTCCACAGCTTCCTGGGGCAGCAAATTCCACAGACCTACTACCCTCTGAGTGAAGAAATTTCTCCTCATCTCAGTTTTGAAAGAGCAGCCCCTTATTCTAAGATTATGCCCCCTAGTTCTAGTTTCACCCATCCTTGGGAACATCCTTACCACATCCACCCGATCAAGCCCCTTGACAATCTTATATGTTTCAATAAGATCGCCTCTCTATTGTTTAAATGCCACCTATTGGTGATAGCCAGAGTTATGGAACTGTTGAAATCACTGCTGAAAATAAAATGTACAGCACAGTATTTAAGAAAAAAACAATTGAAATTTGAGGCTAATTGTGGGTTCTAATTCAAATGCAAAAATGGTATTGTACACTTTAGAGGTCTAACTGACAGTTTTTTTTAATCAATGTCTTTTTCGACAGGCCTACGTTCAACAGGTCGAAGTGAAGGATATGGCTGAGCTTGAGCTGAAGCTGATTAAAGCTAGAAACCGTCTGTCTTTTCTTGTGGATTATGTTACATTTTCTCCAAGTGACATGCGACTGAACAACAATACATTTCATTGGAGTGGACGAATGGCAGAGATTTTTGATGACCATAAGAAGATGGTAGCAGAGAAAGAAGAACAGTACCAACAAGGACTCAGGGTGAGACATCCACAAGCTTCAGTATTGATCAGATTTTTCGTCAATTTACTTTGCACCAACACAGTTGGTTCATGCAGCCTTAATCTAGGGTCAGGGCCCAACCTGACACCACAGCAAAGCTTTGTACTAACATTAAACATATACTGTAAATGCATTCTAAATTATGCATTGAAACCGTGCTCTGGTAGCTGCTATTTGTTGGAATGGATATATTTTAATTTCATGTGGGGATTTTACTCAGTTCTAGGTACATTTCTTTGCTGGTGGTGGCTGTTTTTGTTGTCATTAATATATGATGGTATTCACTTGGGAGGTTTAAAAATTCTGATATTATCACTGTATGTTTACCAAGATATTTGCTATCAATTACAAGGAAATGTATGGTCAGTATATATTGTGTTTCAAAGATGAACTAAAATACATGTAGTTTTAGGGAGCACACTAAAAACGGTGGGGCCAAAATTCCAGTTGGTCCATTCTATCAGCGGAAGTGCCCAAAGCTTGAGACCCAGCCTCGAATTGTGGGAATTTGTCATCTACATAATCAATGTGGGCCACTGGTGCCTTCAAAGGTGCATGAATGGCACCCGCCTTGATCTGCCAGCCGACAGTAAATGTCTTCCTGGAGGTTTCATCACATGACCTCCTGCATCCACCTGCCCCGCCATCTCCAATATTTTTATAACTAATAAACAAAAGTGTTCAAAGATAATAAAAAAAAAATCAACTTTTTTTAATAGCACCATGATCTTTCTCCCCAATTGCTCTCAGCAATGTCCAGGAGATTAATCCTTAATTCCTGGAGACTCCAGGACAATCCAGGAAGGTTGGTAACCTAGTGGAGTGGCCAAAAGCTGCTCCGCCACTATGCGTCAAGGCCCTCCAGCAGCTGAGGGTTAAAATATTTAAAACCTTTCAGCTCTTAAGAGAGCCCTGTTCTTAAAAAAAAAATTAAGGTAATTAATCCCCTCCAGGATCAATTACCTTTCCTTGGTAAAGGTTTTGGGCCTTTTGGAAGGCCTGAGTCAGACTCATGTCAGCTGTCAGCTGGTGAGAGTTCCACTGAGGCTGTTTAAGGGCATACAAGGTAGCCCAGAAATTCCCCAGACTTGCCGCCTTGATGTAGGGGAGAGCAGACAGAAGATCTGCCATGGCCCCCTCAATGACTACAGCTAAAAAAACAAGGAAGAATCTCAGCAGAACCGGGTCCCATCCTAGGTTCCAACTGCAGGTGGGCCATCCGCCCGTTCTCTGCCCTTGGGCAGAACTGGAATTTCGGGCTCAACATTTTTATGACTATTAGTGGAAACTTAGGTTAAACCTATAATTCATATTTCCAAAAAAAAATCTATACTATACACTTAAATTTAATATGCATACCTTTTTCATGATTTATTTAACTTTTAGCTTCGTACTGAGAGATTTACAGAGGAACTGGAGAGCTATGCTAAACAAGTGGAAGAATTCCACAGTTTTGGAGAATTGACAGAAGTTAGTCGGTACTTACGAAAGGCTCAAGCATTAAACGTAAAGCTGAATCAAGCAATGGAGAAGGTACTGGGTTACGTATCGGACAAAATATTGATGAATTTAAAATACATTATTCATCGTTTTGAAAAAAAATAAGCTGATGTTTTATATTTTATGAAAGACAGTTAATATTTTAATATGAGATATATTATATATATATATATATATATATATATATATAATGTCACAGCAGTAGAAAAAGTATAGGTAATGTATGGATGTGACATTGATATCAAGTGAAGTCAGGCTTGGACATGGCTGTGATACTCCCGCAATCAAATAGCTTGCTGACACTCACTGTTAAGACTCACGTGTGAATAATAGCCTCTGGAGTGAGGTACCACAGTGCTCAAGGACCCATCCCTCAGGAGAGGAGGGGAGAAAATTTAAAAAACAAACAAAAAAAATGATTGATTAAATTCACTACTTTTAAGTGGAGAATGCTGTATAAAAAGAATATCTTGGTATAAAATACTAACTACTGTGTAAAATATTTGACCATGTGAAAAGGTGGATAACTAGCCCGAGTGCAAAATGTACACTGGAGAAAATTTGAGACTCAGGATATTTTATCTTCATTAAGATGCTGCCGGTCCTTTAGGCAGGAAGTGGGGATGAAAGCAGTTGCAGGCTTCTTAAAAAAAAATTGGGCGGCCCACTGGCATGAATGCAAATGTGGGGACGGAGGTTCTCAGAGGGATGGGGGAAGTGTCTGTGGCAGGGGCGGCAGTGACTTTCCTTGCTGGGCCCAAAGGAGCACTCCTGCTCCTCCTGACCCCACAAAGGAAAGTAAAAAACTTACCTGTTTGGGCCTCTATCTTCCCGGCAGATCCCAACTCTCTTTAGCCTATCATCTTCCCCGTTCAGGCCTGAGTTAAAATCACATTTGGGGCCTAATGACGTCATTGGACCTTGATCTGCATATTTAAAGCAGGATCCCACTGGCTTCCAGGTGGGTGGCTTAGCTACGTGACTAGAAGCCTGAGTGAAAATCGCGGATGGCAGAATCCAGGCGGTTTTCCAGCAGGTAAATAACCGAGGGCATTTTAACTGCCCACTCGCCTCATTTCTGCAGGGCGGGTAAGGTTAAAATCGTCCCTTGGGCTAAATCTTTAAGTTGTGGGATGGTGTGCCATAGGATGAACAAAGAGCCCTTCCGCTATTTGGGTATGTACTGGAAATAGGAAGCTGCATTCACCAGGTCCTCCGTATCTCTCCAAATCAGCAGAAAACATAAAGCTCAGGCTATAAACTGTAATCGAGTTTATTGTAAGAAGTAATAGTCCACAAAGTAAGAATAAATCATCAGATTATATAACAATACATTACTTAATTTTCACCAGTATATCAATTAGCTTTATGAATCCAACATAATAAATGGTTATCAAGATCCTGAGTCCTTTTTCAGCTTCCTTATAACTGAATCATGAGTGCTTCAACCTCTACGGTTTTCTGCCTTGTTATAGTAACTTGTATGTGTAATACAAGCAAATTCATTGAACAAAAAAGTAGTGAAAGCTTGTCATATTTATTCTTGGATTCAGGCAGCTTCTGGCTAGAGAACTGTCGATCAAAATTACAACAAAGATACTTTGGTAGCCTACCATATTAATGAGCTGTGATACTCAGTGTCTGCCATATCCAGGAAATTCTAATGCTGATACAATATTCACTTGCCCTGTCATACAAACAAGAGATCTCCAATCACCAAATCAAACAATGCAAACTGCTTTTTTGCAACCTGATCCTGTTCTCAACCTGCTCATATTCTCAGTTGATCTTAAAAGACAGCTTTCAGTTTAAACATTCCAGTGCCGAGGCCATGTTACAAATTATACGTACAAAAGTAGAGTATAGATTTTCTTATGAGACTGGATGGGGCCCAGGATCTATCACAGTAAATTATTGGTTTCTTCACTTTCTGAAACAATGGGGGAAATTTTATCTCCCCATCTCCCCCCACCCCAAGGGAGGGAGAGGGTTAGAAATAAAAAATTGGGCAACGCGACCCCAACCACTGCATACACGCCTGCCGCCATTTCTTCGGTGGTGGGTTGTGTGGCGTGTCCGTGTCCCGCTCTCGAGAGGCAGGACATCTCATTATAATATTTAAATCGGGCTCCCACATTGCAGTTTGGATTCTGATTTAAATTTAACACAGGGCTCGGGAAACCCTTCTGCTAAATGAAGCCTGGAGCAGTCGGATCAAGCAGGTAAGTGCTTTTTATAGCACTGCTTGTGAGCCAAGAGGAGCATGAGCGCTCTTCCCGGACCCCCAAGCGAATCTTCTGCCACGATCGGCCGCCCCCCCCCCCCCCCCCAAACCCGCAGTCCCAAGCCTTATGCACCGCGATCTTTGCTAACCCCCTTGTGCCCCGCGATCTTTGCCGACTGCTGGGGACCATCCCCAATGGTCCCTGGCTGCAGCCTTCTACCGCCGGCTTTCCTGCCCGGCAGCCACCAGCCTTCAATCTGGCCGGTTGCTGGACAGGAAAGGGAATAAAATAATGATAATGAGGTTCTGCCGTTAAATTCATGCAATAATCCTCAGCTGCACACTCGAATCAAGAAATGAGATCTGGCATTAGTAGCGTAACAAAGGAGAACATTTTGAAGAATCACCACAATGGTGAGAGAAGAGTTTTATCCTCTGTAAACCTCTCAAGACACCCAGGGGGAGGGAGGAAACCTTGGAAATAAGTCTCTATTTCCCATCCCAATTAAACAAAAATTCTCCCAGACAGCACCTCGGTTTCTGGTGCGGTAAAGTGAAAGAGCCAAACTGTAGGGCACAGTGGGGCCGATTTTCGGATGGCCGAGCGGGTGCGTTGGGGGCGGGGGGGGGCTCCGAAAATGGCGGAATCCCGGAGCGGGTTCGGAGCCCGGCTCCAACCCGCTCACTTCGGATTCCCTCCATCACAGACATTCCCGCACTTACCCGTGACGCTATCTCAGAGATGCCCTCACGTCCCTGTGACAGTATCTCGGAGATCCTCTCCTGTACCTATGCCACCATTCCATTCATGCAGGAGTTGGACTCCTCCACCCTCTGAGCGATTGTGAAGAGTGCGCGTGGCACCTGTTCCAGCACCTCGCAAATGTGCTGCTGCCCCTCGATCATTCTCCTTTTAAAGGATGGCCCCCCAGGGTTCAGCATCTGTGTCCAGCTGAGCAGAGCCTGGAGAAGAATGCTCCCACCGACGCGGACTCTCCACAGCTGCCCCTGCCACCAGTGTCTGCTCGTGCTCACGTGCGTGTGGTGACTCACCATGTGCAACCCCAACTAATTAAGGACGGAGACCCACCGAGGTGTGTGTATCTGCGCTGGTGGATGGCTCGCTCAGATGTGACGGTGCCCCCTCAGAGGCCGGCAGGTCCTCTGAGGAATAGCCCTCCACCGTCACAGCAGTCACTGAAGGCCCTGTAAGACAAGAGAAGGCAATATTAAGCATGATGACAGATGTTGAGGTGCTGAAGACGGCAAGGCATGTTAACATCATTTGCTATTGTGAGTGCTGAATGTTAAAGTTCTGTCACCAGCTGTTTGTCAGGTGGCAGTCTCGGCGTCCCCAACGGACAGGCACTCGAGGGTGTGGCTCAATGCAGGAGCCTCCTGCTCCGCGTCCGTGAGAACGACCTGATGTTGCAGGTCTCCCCCGGTCTTCACCCTCTTCTGTGCATTCTGGGTTCTCTTCTATAAGGGAAAAAAGCAGAGAGGTGTGAGTGAGGGATAGTGACGTGGCCAACCGCTGAATGCACTGGTTTGGGTGAGGCTGACCGTGAAAGAGATGCATCAGAGGGTGAGTATGAGACAGAGCCATGACATTGTATGAGGATTGGGTTGAGTGGTAGTGGTGGGATGAGTACGGGGGAGGTGAGTAAGTGCAGGTAAGTTGAGGATGAGGTTTGAGTGGGTGTGAGGAGTGATGTGATAGAGTAGTGTTGGCAGTGCCGAAGGAGTTGTGGGGTGGGGGCAGTGATGTGGAAGATGGAGTGTAGGAGAATGAGTAAGTGTACTCACTTTGGCTGACCTAGTTAAGTCATTGAAGCGCTTCCTGCACTGGATCCATGTGTGGGAGACGTTGCTGCTGCTGCTGACCTCCTCTGCCACCTCGAGCCAGGCTTTCTTGGTGGCAGAGGCAGGCCACTTCCTCCCGTCCGCCGGGTAGAAGATCTCCCTCCTCCTCCTCACCCCATCCAGTAAGACCTGGAGTGAGGCATCATTAAACCTGGGAGCAGTCTTTCCCCTGGGCTGCTCCATGGTGCTGTGTGGTCCTTTGCTGCAGGATCAGTCATTGGAGGAGTGCCCCTCTAAATAGGGCTCCTCCAGCTGACAGCCTGTGATGCAGATGCGCAGTCCGTCCGCTGCGCAGGTTTCCGACGGGAAACCCGGAAGCCACGTTAAGTGGTTTCAATTTACCCGCAATCACGTGGGGAACGGACGGATTTTACTGGGCGGGTTACACACGCGCCCAGTCACCCCCCTGCTCTCAACCCGCCTCTCTGGTAATATCGGGGCCAGTGAGTGGGAGGGGGGGGGAGGTGACAGACAAAAGAGTGGCTACCATGGTAGAGCAGAATGGAGAGGAGAGTCAGTGATGGAGTGATTCCCAGCTGAGGATGTATGGCTTCCTGATAAAGGCTATCCTGAGAATGTTCCACAGTGAGTTGCAAGCTGATGCACTGATAATAAAGTAAAGAGGGAAAATAATATACCATACAGACAGCTATAATATAACATATACCAAAGACAGGAGCACCAACAAATAATGTAATGGATAGCATAGAGGGAGAGATATTATCAAACAGTATATGGTACATAAAAACAGAAAATGCGGGAAAAGCTCAGCAAGTGAGGCAGCATCTATGGAGAAAGAAACAGAGTTAACGGGCACGATTTTAACTTTGAAATCCAAGCGGGTTGGGGGCAGGGGAGCAAACAAAATCGGGCATTTCTGGAGCGGGAATGAATCCTGGCTCCAACCTGGCGAAATAGAAGTCCTGCTGGCAATTAAAGCCGGCGGGACGATATTTAAACCAACAGTTGAAGTACTTGAAGTACTTGAAATCTGTATTAATGTAATTCATTATGCTGGCAAGCGATTTCAACGCTGCCTTAATGTGTTTCCTGTGCTGTGTGAAACACGGTATGGAAAACTCGGCGGGTTGCAGCTGGCAGCCAATTGGACATTTAAATCCCTGTTTGACAGATGGAGATAAAAGGTGAGTTATTGCAGCAAGGCGCTTAGTTCTCTCAGACCAACTTTTGGCTGGGCGATCTTTGTGTTTAGACTGAAAATTCTTGGTTCACACTCAGAATTGTTCTGTTTGCACATATTTAACTACTTTTTGGACCGCCTCAAATTGACACCATCAGGATGGGGTGGGGCAATGGCTTCATTCACCATTACATCCGAGGAGGAGAAACATCACCATTCTCGCCAAGCACACGTACACTTCCTCCACTTGCAGCTCCACAACACAGAGGTGTGCCACAGGCACCTGCACAAGAGCAGAGAGGGCAACAACAGAGGGACCAATGTCATAGGGGGCACTAGCCTCGTGAGAGTGTCTACAGACCGAGGCTGAGCTTCCTGGACCTCTCTGAGGAACAGTGCATACGGAGGCCGAGACTGAGTTGCCAGGTGGTCGCAGACATCTGCAGCCTCCTTCATGCCGAGCTGCTCCTGACTGGGCCTGGTGGCATTGCATTGCCCGTCACAGTTAAAGTGACCACTACCCTCACCATCTCCAGATCCTTCCAGGGCACCATCGGTGACATTGCCGGGGTCTCTGTCGCCTGCCCAGAAGTGCATAAGACAGGTCACCGATGGTTTGTTTCTCAGTTTGTTTGTCAACTTCCCCATGGATGACCTCAGCCAGATGGAGAGGGCAGTGGGTTTCCACTCTGTGGCTGGCTTCCACGGGTACAGGGTGCAATCGAGCACCTCCACACGAGCCAGGACTATTCATCAACAGAAAGGGATATCACTCCATCAACGCGCAGCTCATTTGTGACCTTCGGAAAATATTTCTTCACGTGTGTGCGAGATTCCCTGGCAGCTGCCATGATTCATTCATTCTGAGGGAATCCAACATCCCGCCCCTCTTCCACACACCAAACACCCTTAAGTGTTGGCTGCTTGGAGATAAGGGATACCCCCTGCACATATGGCTCATGACTCCTCTGAGGAACCCCATCAGCGAAGAACAACGTCGACACAACAACAGTCACATTGCTACCAGGTCTGTCATTGAACATGCGATTTCGGTGTCTGGATGGGTCTGGGGGAGCGCTTCAATATGTCGCAATAGAGAGGGTTACTAGTTGATGAGGCCCCATGCCCTCATCCAGCATCCACATCTGCCATACACATTGAGGAGGAGGAGGAACCCATTGGCAGAGCAACGGCTCACCTGGCTGTTCGTGAGACCAGAGAGTCACTAATATTTGAACGCTTCTCATAAGGAGATCACAAAGTGAAAATAGTCCAGTGCTCAGATCACCTGGAAAGAGCAACGCCAACACCATCTCCGCCAACCCCCCTGCACAAAACAATCCTACAACTACACATACATCCACTGTAAACTCACCCACTGGGTGGCATCAAGTCTCACCGTTCATGATGAAGCACATGAAAGAGCGCTATCAAAAAGGCAGACAATGGGCAAGACATGGCAGCAGTGGTGAGAAGTGTAACATTTAATGTGAATTTAACAAAAACCAAATATAAATGAGAAACATGACAGTCTGTCAAACACCCTTGTGCATACCCATTGTGATCACAAAACCATATTTCTACATGATGCATCCCCTATGGCAGGTTGCTCATGTTCATGCCTTGACTGCTTAGGTGTTTTCGGCCTACGCCCCCTGGGTTTTGGAGCCCGTGAGGGCTCCGCCAAAGACTGCTCCACCTGCACCTGTGCAAGGGCAGACTTGGCCACCTGGAGAGGAGGCAGCATTTCTGGTACTGGTCGAGAGGTGGGAAACAGGTGAGAGTGGGAGTGTTTCGAGTGGCGTCCCCACTTCCATGCCCCCTTTCGCTGTCATCCCTCTCCTGGGCCAGGCCCACATCACTCCTACCCTGCCGGACAACAGTTTTTTAAAAATTCATTCATGGGATGTGGGCGTTGCTGGTGAGGCCAGCATTTATTGCCCATCCCTAATTGCCCTTGAGAAGGTGGTGGTGAGCTGTCTTCTTGAACCGCTGCAGTATGTGTGGTGAAGGTTCTCCCACAGTGCTGTCAGGAAGGGAGTTCCAGGATTTTGACCCAGCAACGATGAAGGAACGGCAATATATTTCCAAGTCGGGATGGTGTGTGACTTGGAGGGGAACGTGCAGGTGGTGTTGTTCCCATGTGCCTGCTGCTCTTGCCCTTCGAGGTAGAGGTCGTGGGTTTGGGAGGTGCTGGCAAAGAAGCCTTGGTGAGTTGCTGCAGTGCATCCTGTAGATGGTACACACTGCAGCCACTGTGCGCCGGTGGTGAAGGGAGTGAATGTTTAGGGTGGTGGATGGGATGCCAATCAAGTGGGCTGCTTTGTCCTCAATGGTGTCGAGCTTCTTGAGTGTTGTTGGAGTTGCACTCATCCAGGCAAGTGGAGAGTATTCCATCACACTCCTGACTTGTGCCTTGTAGATGGTGGAAAGGCTTTGGGGAGTCAGGAGGTGAGTCACTCGCCGCAGAATACCCAGCCTCTGACCTGCTGTTGTAGCCACAGTATTCATGTGGCTGGTCCAGTTAAGTTTCTGGTCAATGGTGACCCCCAGGATGTTGATGGTGGGGTATTCGGTGATGGTAATGCCGTTGAATGTCAAGGGGAGGTGGTTAGACTCTCTCTTGTTGGAGATGGTCATTGCCTGGCACTTGTCTGTTGTGAATGTTACTTGCCACTTATCAGTCCAAGCCTGGATGTTGTCCAGGTCTTGCTGCATGCGGGCATGGACTGCTTCATTATCTGAGGGGTTGCGAATGGAACTGAACACTATGCAATCATCAGCGAACATCCCCATTTCTGACCATATGGTGGAGGGAAGGTCATTGATGAAGCAGCTGAAGATGGTTGGGCCTCGGACACTGCCCTGAGGAACTCCTGCAGCAATGACCTGGGGCTGAGATGATTGGCCTCCAACAACCACTACCATCTTCCTTTGTGCTGGGTATGACTCCAGCCACTGGAGAGTTTTCCACAGGAGAGGACATGTGTGATGCCTTGGAAGCCCAGTTGCAAAGTTTCTGTCCGCCTGTTTACCGCGGCAGAATGTTGTTCACCCTGAGTCCAAATGGCTGTAGTCAGGACCTGAATGGACTCATTTGTGAGCCATGCTTGAAGTTCAATGGAAGCTAGCCTTCTCTCCATCGCAGACATTCCCGCACTTAACTGCGACACTATCTCAGAAATTATCTGACATCCCTGCGCCACTATTCCACTCATGCTGGAGCTGGACTCCTCCATCCTCTGGGCTATTGTGGAGAGTGTGCACGGCATCAGTACCCCGCAAATGTGCTGCTGTCCCTCAATCATTCTCCTTTTAAAGGATGGCCCCTGGCGTCCAGCATCTTCGTCCAGCTGAGCAGATCCTGGAGAGGAGTGCGCTCTCCAACGCGGACTCTCCACAGCTGCCCCTGTCACTAGTGTCTGCTCATGCTCACTTGCGTTTGGTGACTCACCAGGTGCCAACTCAACTAACTGACTACTAGGATCCACCGAGGTGTGAGTATCTGCACTGGTGAATGGCACACTAAGATGTGACGGTGCACCCTCAGAGGCTGGGAGCTCCTCTGAGGAATCACCCTCTCCCATCACTTTGGTCATTGAAAGGCCTGGAAGAGAACAGAAGGCAATATTAACCATCATCACAGATGTGTATTGTTGTGATGTGCATACAGACGTGTTCACTTTTGCTGACCTTGTTAGGTCATTGAAACGCCTCCTGCACTGGACTCAAGTGCGGCAGATGTTGCTGCTGCTCATGACCTCCTCTACCACCTCGAGCCAGGCCTTCTTGGTGGCAGGAGCGGGGCGCTTCCTCCTAGCTCTGTCCTCCTCCTCACCCCGGCCAGCAGCACTTCAAGTGAGGCATCATTGAATCTTGGAGCTGGCTTGTCCCTCTGCTGTTCCATTCTACGTGCTTGCTCCAGCAAAAGCCATTGGTGCAACGGCCCTTTAAATCCAGACACTCCAGCTGGCAGCAGGTTATGCGGGTGCGCAGTCCACCCGCTGAGCAGCTTTCGGACGGCAAACCTGGAAACAACGTTAAGGGGCACCAATTAAGTTGCGATCATGTGGGGAACGGTAAGATTTTATTATTTGGGTTTGCCGCGCGCCCATTGACCCCCTCCCCCCCACCTCTGCTGCCATCCTGCTGCCTTATTAAAATTGTGCCCAACGTTTCAGGTCGAAGACCTTTTGTCAGAATTGGAAGAAGTATATGGTATATATAGCATTCTTTAACAACTTTGACTATTCTTTACATTTAGGCATGTCCTGCACTGATACTTTATGGTAATATCTGTGCCTTGCCTTTGTGCTGTTAGTCATGTAACTTGTTTCAGAGCTCCTGAGTTGCTGGCACTGTTTTGGCTCTTTGCATCGTCTAATGCTATGCTTGTTTCACCCTTTACATAGTGGAGGTCATTCTCCACCACCAAGTATTTGCACACGCTTTTCCATTGGGCTGGTCACCAGCGCATTCTGGATCTTTAGTAAAGCAAACTTTCTGAACTTGGTCCATGAAAAGTTTTCCCACAAGCATTGTGCACTTCACAACTGGATAAACAAACCTCTCATCATTTATACCATTTAAGTAGCTCTTTAGCTGTTTGAAAAGTGTCAATGGTGTGACATGATTGGTTGCTTGGTTTTTGTTCTTGCTAATGGAATTGCATCCTCATAATGTGCATGTTTGTCCAGGGGGTCATAAATCGCAATCAAAGAACAAGATTGTTTCCTGTTTTTTTTCACAAACAGGACAATATGGCTTGAAGTTGTTCAGTAAGCAATAACATTTGGAAAACCTCATCTCTTTTTGTTTTCTTTCATGTGGTTTTGTCTTTTGAAATGGATGTTTTATAGTTTCCTCTGTTATACATTTGAATTTCAATAGTTGTTCAATGCGCTTGACAGTACCTGGGGTCTGCAGTATGGATCGCGGTGGAGATCTGACTCTGAGTAAGTTCACTGTCTGATAACGAGAGGCCCCTTTGCCTGATGAGCTGCAGTGTGTGGGTGCCATTGGCTGCTTTTTTTGCTCTTGCCTCACTCTCTGTTTTGAAATTTATAGTTTAATTGGTTCTACAATTCCTGTTGGAAAGATTTTGTTGCTGTGAATAAATTTGTTCCAGGTCTTCTGGGGTGTAAGCAATTCAATTTTTGAAGCCTGATGGTGCATTTTCAATTTTAATATTAAAAACTGAGGTATCAGATGTTTGAGAAGTTTCAGTTTGTTATATATTGTATAAATTTGTGTTGTTTTTCATTTTGTGATTTCCATATTTTATGCTTGCAAGGAGATTTTGCTCTGTAGAGCTCTGTAAATAAGATTGGTTGCCAATTGAGTGTTTCTGTGGCAACAGGAACCTTGTGAATGACACAATTCATTATTTTTAACTGGTGCAAGGGAGGATACATGCTATGATTGCATCCTCACATGTGCACAGCAAATGGATCATTTTATTTGAGTGGACAAATTGTTGGGTTCAGAAATAATCTATTATAAATAAACCATTACATATGAATCCACACATGTGGTGTGCAAAGTTAGATTAAGTATATGTTTGGACCAAAATTATACTGTGTTTTGAAAGGCATGTGTCTCCACAATAATACTTGAAGTAAGTTGAAAATATGATTTTATATCAGTTAATCAACATAGTCTTATTAATGTGACATTTCATCACTAATAATTCTTTTAAAATGGTTAATTAAATAATGTTCACTTTTTCATTGTGCCAGATTGATCAGATCAATATAGAAGAGGAAGCTTTTGGATGGACTGAATCTCAGTATCCTCAGCGTAAAAACACCAGTGATGTTCTTCAACCGTACCTAAGGCTGTATGACATGACAGTAGAGTTCAACACCAAGTATAAAAGTTGGATGGAGGGACCATTTACTGAGGTCAACCCAGATCAAGTAGAAGCGGATGTAGGAAACTACTGGCGTGGTCTATACAAGTTAGAACGGACCTTTTCAGACTCGCCAAATGCAGCAAAAATTGCCAATACTGTTAGGAGAAAAGTTGAAGAATTCAAAGAGCACATTCCCCTTATTCAGGTTCTGTGCAACCCTGGTTTACGTGATAGGCACTGGGATGCCTTATCTGATATTGTGGGATTCCCACTCAAGCCTTCTGATGACACAACTGTTACCAAGCTTCTCACTATGAATCTTGAACCTTTCTTGGATCAGTTTGAGGGTATTAGTGAGGCTGCTAGCAAAGAATATTCACTGGATAAAGCCATGGAAAAAATGGTGAGCGAGTGGGAAGCAATAGAATTCGTTCTCATTCCATATCGAGAAACAGGAACTCACATACTTTCAGCTGTTGATGATATCCAAATGTTGCTAGATGACCATATTGTAAAGACCCAGACAATGCGTGGATCTCCTTTTATACAGCCATTTGAGAAAGAAATCAGGTAGTTCAGTTTTTTTTTGTCTTTGTGGAATTTTAAAAGATAATTTCAAGAAGTGTAAATGATACTTATGGATCTTTGCAAAATGTTTAACAATTTTGAACAAACACGTACAATGAATTTAACAATAGTGGTTAGGGGAGATAAACTGAAGTTTCTTAATTTTTTGGTCTCTATAGTTAATTTAGAGTAAACCATACAACTGGGAAATCACGGGGATGTAAATCTCTATAAGAGATTTTTAAGTGAGTACAATGTAAATCTCTTACTAGCATACAATACATAAGAGTTCTGTCTAACATGGTTATTTCATAGAACAATCATAGAATCATAGAAAGTTACGGTACAGAAGGAGGCCACTCGGCCCATCGTGCCCGTGCCGGCCGAAAAAAAGCTATCCAGCTTAATCCCACTTTCCAGCACTTAGTCCGTAGCCCTGTAGGTTTCGGCACTTCAAGTGCACATCCAAGTACTTTTTAAATGAGTTGAGGGTTTCTGCCTCTACCACCATTTCAGGCAGTGAGTTCCAGACCCCCACCACCCTCTGGGTGAAAACAATTTTCCTCAGCTCCCCTTTAATCCTTCTACCAATTACTTTAAATCTATGCCCCCTGGTCACTGACCCCTCTGCTAAGGGAAATAGGTCCTCCCTATCCACTCTATCTAGTCCCGTCATAATTTTATATACCTCAATTAAATCTCCCCTCAGCCTCCTTTGTTCCAAAGGAAACAACCCTAGCCTATCCAATCTTTTCTCATAGCTAAAATTCTCCAGCCCTGGCAACATCCTCGTAAATCTCCTCTGTACCCTTTCTAGTGCAATCCCATCTTTGCTGTAGTGTGGTGACCAGAACTGTATGCAGTACTCAAGCTGTGGCCTAACCAATGTTTTATACAGTTCTAGCATAACCTCCCTGCTCTTATATTCTATGCCTCAGATAATAAAGGAAAGTATCCCGTATGACTTTTTAACCACTTTATCTACCTGTCCTGATACCTTCAGGGATCTGTGCATGTGCACTCCAAGGTCCCTTTGTTCCGCTGTTCCTCTACACCTTTCAGTATCCTCTCAATTATTGTGTACTCTCTTGCCTTGTTTGCCTTCCCCAAATGCATTACCTCACACTTCTCTGGATTGAATTCCACTTTTCTGCCCACCTGACCACTCCATTGATATCTTCCTGCAGTCTACAGCTTTCCTCTTCACTATCAACCACACAGCCAATTTTTGTATCATCTGCAAACTTCTTAATCAAGCCCCTCACATTCAAGTCCAAATCATTAATATATTTATATTATCCTTCGAACACTTTTTCTTCTGCTGTTAAATCACAAAGTTGGAATTGGATTGTTGTAGAAGACCAGCTCAGACCATATTTCATCTCATTCTTCCTGCAAAGGCTTAAATCTGTATCTTTCTAATGAACCAAACATTTGTCCATTTCCTTTATGAATGCTTCAGTAGAATTCACATTCAGTATCACCAGGTGGCAGTCTATTCTTTACATTAAGAACGCTTAAGTGCGAGATATATATATGCACTCAAATTATGTTCGGCTCAAGGTTTCCTTAGTTTGTAATCTTGTCTCCCTAATCCTGTTCTCTGATCCTAGTTGAGTAAAAAAAATAATTTCTCTTATATCAACATCAACAGTTCTTTTTATGATTAAAAAAAATGACTTCTTGTTTATTTTGGGGGAAGAACTACACTGATTACTTGAGCACAAAGTCTAAGCTGACACTCAAGTGCAGTATTGAGGAAGTGCTGCACTGTTGGAGGAGCCGTCTTTCGGATGAGACGTCAAACCGAGGCCCCATCTACCATGTCAGGTGGACGTAAAAGATCCCACG
This sequence comes from Heptranchias perlo, assembly GCF_035084215.1. Lineage (NCBI taxonomy): Eukaryota > Metazoa > Chordata > Chondrichthyes > Hexanchiformes > Hexanchidae > Heptranchias > Heptranchias perlo. Next base: position 67,104,624 of record NC_090331.1, on the reverse strand, counting down.
GCACTATTCGAAGAAGAGCGGGGGAGTTCTCCCTGGCATCCTGGCCAATATTTATCCCTCAACAAACATCACTAAAGCAGATTACCTGGTCATTATCACATTGCTGTTTGTAGGACTGTGCAGATTGGCTGCTGTGTTTCCTACATTACAACAGTGACTACAAAAGTATTTCATTGGCTGAAAAGCGTTTTGGGACGTCCTAAGGTTTTGAAAAGCGCTGATATAAATACAAGTTTTTCTTTTTTATCTAACAATATCATAAACACGTTCAAGAAACCTTCTTCTGGTTATTATTTCTAGTAAAATGGTAAACATATTCTTTTTGAACAGGTTTACAATTTCAGTGGAAATACCAACCAAAAGGATTTTTTTTAATCAATGCATTAAAATGTCGCTACCTACAGGAACCAGTGTAACTCTTTTTTGCTTTTTTCCACTAAGGATAATTTTTGCTTTTTTATCCTCACCATAACTCATGAATTTAAGGCCTGCTACTATTATTATTGTTTTTCTGGGAAGCCTTTCTGTTACGTCTGCATCTTTTGTAAATTATGATTACCAAAACTAGACAGGAGTGTTTCTACTGCAGTCTCAGGATTTGTACTCTTTCAGACTGAAAGCTTGTAAAAAAAAATTGAAAGCTCTGAAATACTTACTTTTCTCATTTTTAAGGGGCTCTATTCATTAATACTGTAAACATCACCAAATAATTTCTTTTAATTCCCCCGATATTCATTACAATTTCCCCTTTTTTTTATCTTAGTATCTTTTTACTTTGCTTTTGTTTGTTTTCTAATGTCCTTTCTTTCCCATTGCCTTACACAGATTAAAATGTTATCTTCTCCTTTGCCATTACTCCAACATGCCTATTTAACCACTTGGGTACTTGCTGTACATAAGCCTGAAGGTATGGTGGTGGTGTGAATTGTAGCAGCAATGTACAGTACAACAGAGTGACTGAGTACATGTTACCACTCTCAGCCATACTGTTAGACAGTGACAGTTGCTCTGAGAGGAGGCCAGGTATGTTTCAACAATGTTGGGAAAAAAAGTTAGAAAGGGATGTATTGCCAGTTTGCTGTCTTGTACCTCCTATCTATTGGTTCAAGGGTAGCTTGGGTGGAGGCCTGGAGCAGGGTATTTACCTCTTGACATGCTATGCAAAAATCAGAAAACAAGAAAAATAGGACTGAAGTTGGAAAGTAACATACCCAAAAAATAATGTAAGTCCAAGTGTCTGTTTTTTATAACACAGGGAATGGGAAGGTAAACTGTTGCTGCTGCAGGAGATCATGGATGAATGTTTAAAAGTACAGGCAACCTGGCTATACCTGGAACCTATTTTCAGCTCTCCTGACATCATGGCCCAGATGCCTGAAGAGGGAAGACGGTTTACCGCTGTAGATAAGACTTGGAAAGAACTTATGAAACAAGTTTTAATGGTAAGTTAAATAATAATTGAATGTTAGTGATAATATTACCACTCAGGAAAATGATAACTAACTGTAGCGAAAGTGAAGACAAAGTCTGCATTTACTGGCCTGCATATACAAATGCTCTTTCACTGATGCAAAAGACTTTATTGAACTAATCAAAACTGCAAGATTCGTGACTTAAGGACTCTTTACAATTATTTAATTACTCCAATATCATCAATATAATATCCGTATAATTTTTCTTAGCATTTTTTTCCCATCTATTTTCACTCCTCCCATCCTCTCCCGAAGCTGTTGAACTCTTGTTACGATACGCCTCTACAGGCACGATTACTCTTTGGCATCTGGCCTAAGCAGCCATTATTTATATCTAAGCCTCATAGTGACTGTTGTTCAAACTCAGGATTATCACAATTGAGTTTGAACTTATCCTCGTCTGATACCCACACACGTGCGCTTCCAGTGGAATGACGGCTAGCAATCAAGAGTGGGAATGCTGCCCGATTTCCTTATCCTAAACCTGAACTGCTGAAACCAGTTATAGCACTCCTACTACTGCCCTAACTGAGATTAGCTAACTCAGCACAGATCAGGGATCATGTACTGGTTCAGCTATTCACTGTGTAAACTCCCTGAGCCATTGGGGGAGCAATTATATTTCTTATTAAGTAATTATTGTGAAATCTTTTCTTTTAAAGTGCTTATCTTTTTAGTAGTGAACCACCTGGTCTTGAAACAATGTTGTATTTGTGATGTGCAGTGAATTACTGAGATCATAAGATGATGTTCCTTTCTAGCAATATAATTTTTACTGCAAGTTAGTTGATAATTTTTGCACATTGAACTAGGGAAACAAATCCATAAATGAAGTTCAGAAAAAATCTGCACCTTGCATTACTTTACACAACAATATAGAAGCTGGTATTTGTTTCGATTCCCATTTGTCTGTAGCCTGCAGTACTTAAGCACCTGGATATCTCTAAGTGATGATATATCCTTCTGCATTTCCTGTGCAACTATGTAGTGCTGATATGATTTGTGTATGTGCCTTATATATATATATAATGTAAGATCTTGCTGTTTAAAAGCATTTTGTGGAACAGGTCACCAGCTCTCATTATGCAGCAAATGTTCAAAGGTTCATGATTTTGTAATGCAAAAGTGTTAACTTGGCATTTCTCTAGAAATTCAATTAATTTCATTGGTCTGGAATAAAATGTGTCTGACTTGGTGAAAACCATTATTAAGCTGTCAGCTACTCAGGGTAAAGGCCATAGAGAATCCATTGGTAAATGACAAGATAGTTGCCTTCAACAGAAATTGTTTTGACCCATTGGTGAAGTACTTAATCATAGACCTATGTACAATATATTAAAATGTATTATTGTGATGTATTGTAATTCTGTGTCACATGGACTATGAGTGTCAAAATTCTACATACTAAACACATTTACTCGATTAAATCTTTTTAGTTCCAGGATGAACTGACACGTTATAGAAATCTGCAAGCTTTACTAAATCATTTTCATATACCTTGAATTATTCTTAAAAATGCCTTGTTTGATAACGTAGCTGGAAATCACACAAAAGCATGGCAAATATTAAATGCGCACCATCCTTGCTAAATAACAATAGAAACAGTTTAAAAAGTTAGATTTCCAGTAGGGCTGTCAACCGATTTAAAAAAAAATCTCAAAAATTTTAATCTCAGTTAATATTTGTTTTAATCGCATATTTAATTGATATCGTTGTCACTGGTGTTGCTAACTATTTACATGCCAGCTTTATGATGATCATTTCTGGCTGCCATGTTGGTTATATTGGCATCTGTTTTGGCCTGTGTGCCAAAATGTCAACATTGTCTTTATTGTGAGCAGGGGGTGATTTGTCTGCTGAGGCAAAGGTTGATTGTAAACCGAATAAATTATTAGAAGGATCATTATACATGTTACAATAACAGCATAATACCAAGACAGTTAGAGGTACTCAAAAATCTCTTACCTGATAATTAAAGGAAAAGTAATGAAAATTTACTTTTCAAGTCATTCCCAGCCTTTGGTGAAGATAACGTGTTCCTGAGTGGACTGTTTGGTGTAACTGAGTGGATGGCATCCTGCTTGACCCCAACTCTGCTTCTCAGGCTTTCCAATTCCATCCTCACCCTGCTTCCTCCTCTCTGGGGCTTTCCGTCCCCGTATCCCATTCTCGCCGTGCTGCCTCCTCTCCTCGTAACTTCTGCATTAAAAAATGAACCAAAAAAATCAACGTGTTAATAGCAGAAGTTAACTGTGATTAATTGACAGCCCTAATTTCCAATACTTTAGGCACTAAACATCATAACCACCTGTAGTATCCAATTTGCTTCACCATCTGTCATCTCATACCGTTTTTCTGCTTGCAGCACCATATTTAACTAGCTATTTAGGAGTTACCTTGATAGCATACCGATACCGATATCCCTCTACACTGTGAGCTGGCAGTGAAGGGGCGGGAGGAATTGGAAAATATAAGCGAGAAAGAGGTACTTAGATTTCACAATGTATTCCACTTATGATGAGGAATTCTTGGTTGCTTCTCTGAAAATTCAATTAACTTCACTGGGCAGGGGTAAGGTATGTCAGACTTTGCAAAAAGAATTATTAAGCTGTCAACAACTCAAGGTAAAGGGCACAGTAAATAACACTTGTGGTTTATGTTATTTTCCTCTTGTAGATTACTGTGCATCGTGTGTATATTTTTGATAATGGTGCTGCAAAAATGCTGCTGCAGCTCTCAAAGAATTAAGGTGCTTTTTGGTGTCATGAGTACTTCTGTGGCACTGTAATATATTAATTGATGTAACAACATTCAATATATGTACAATATTTTCCATATCTCACAGAGACTTGAGCACATCACCTAGGCTGACACTCCAGTGCAGTACCGAGGGAGTGCTGCACTGTCAGAAGTGCCGTCTTTTGGATGAGACATTAAAACAAGGCCCCCCCTGCCTTCTCAGGTGGACATGAAAGATCCCATGGCACTATTCGAAGAAGAGCAGGGGAGATATCCCCGGTGTCCTGGCCAACATTTATCCCTCATCCAACAGCTAAAAGAGCTGATCTGGTCATTATCACGTTGCTGTTTGTGGGACCTTGCTGTGCACAGATTGACTGCCGCATTTCCCTACCTTACAACAGTGATTACACTTCAAAAGTACTTAATTGGCTATGAAGTAATTTGGGACATCCTGAGGTCACGAAAGGTGCTATATAAATGAAGTTCTTAAAAATGCAATTCACGTAATTCTATGTGTTTATACTAATATTATGTTAAATGTTAGCAATGTACTGCTAAAATGCAACTGTACATTTATACTGATACAGCCAATTTTTAAAGCGCAACCTTCTTGACCCAAATATCTATTAGATATTACATGAGGTGTGCATTTTTTTGAAAACTCGTTATAAGTACTTGCAGTACCAATTACTCTTGTAGGTGGCACTGTGATAGGTATTTTCAATGTTAAAGGTGTCACACTGTGTGAAGCATAATAGTTTTCATTTTATTGTTAGAGTATATTACCCTGAGATTGTACAATTTGTCCCCTGGGCTCCCGTAAGTCACTCAAAACGCTTTCTGAACAATGTATTCAGCCACCATTTTCTCATTAATTAGAATTTCTAATATCCAAAATAAGGGTATAAAAAAGTCAAAAAATTATATATTTCACAATAACATGATTAAATGTATTCATTGAATTGTATCTTAACTTTAACGGAGGCATTAAAAGACTTTATTTGAAGGCCTCAGCCTCTCCAAAGACTATGGCTTGGATGATATTTTTTCCCAGGGCTGTGATTATGTGAATTGAATTTAGATGTGTGATGTACCTAATTTTCCAGTAAGCATCAGTACCATTCAGTCAGCTGTATTGATGGGATATTTTTATTCATTTCCTAGCTCTTTCTGCCCAGTAGCTTTTTTTCAAACAGAGCAAATTTCAAAAGCATTATTAAAGTAAAATTTCCATTGAGCATTTGTTTAAAAAAAAGCGTGTGTGTGTGTGTGTGTGTGTGTGTGTGTGTGTAAAAGAAATAAACAAAAGTGTTTTCATTATGCACCTGTTGTAGCTATTATTTTGTGTTCTATAAACTAAAAAATTTACTAAAGTAAGGAAGGGAGAGAGAATCAAGTCAGAGAGAAGGGGTGTGTGAGAGAGAGAGAGAGAGACTAGGCTCAGAAGAAAGAAGGAGAGGTGCAGGAAAGAATTTTCTTCATTTAATGCTACATTAATTTTCAAAATAAAACACCAGTTGAATTTTGAAGCCAACTAATTACCTTATCTGTCTTTCATTGATAGAAAAAAAATCAATGCTAATGGCTTACACAGTGAGACAGAGATTCTAATTTCTAACTTCTATGAGAGAGAGAGAGAGAGTGAGTGGAGAGAGAGAAAGGCAGACAGGCAGTCTTTTTCTTCATTCTAATTTGATGATTTTTTTAATAAAGTTGAATTTTGAAAGCAAACAAATTCTCTGAGTGAAATAGATAGGAAGGAAGACTAGGAGGGAGAGCAGAGGAGGGAAACTGGTTGAGGATGAGGGGATCTCTAGCATGTCAATATTTGGGGAGGGGATGGAGGATTATGGGTGAGGTGAGTGACAGCAGAGTAAGGGGGAGGGCAAAGTACAGGAGTTGAGTGGATAGTTCAAGGGTAGTTCAAAGGAAAAGAGGTTGTGTAGTGATGGGAGCAAAGGGTTGGTAGGAAGGGGAATGAGTAATGAGTGGGGAGGTGAAGGGGTAGGGAGACACAATAGGAGCGAGAGGGTGGGGGAAGCATGAGTGATGGGGATGGGGACAGGAAGGGATCCGCTGGGGACCACATGCAGCCTGCAAGTTTCCTTTCCCCACCACACCATACCACATCCACCACCTTCCACCCAAAAGGAAAGAAGAAAAAGACAGAGAGAAGCTGAAGAGGACAAAGAAAGAAACAAAGACGAATTAAGTGGAGAAGCAACAGAGAAGAGAAAAAGAAGCAGAAGAGAACAACAGCAACATGAAGACATCAGAGATAGGTAAGAAAGGGACCATATTTTCCGACTTAGTGTATGCAATGCCACGTGAGATTGACTAGTAACATTTAAAATTTGGAGAATCTGAGAGTCTGTATTTGTCCATTTTGGATATACGTTGTCTATTATTGGTGATATATTACTCAGACATTTTGGGGTAAATAGAACTATTTTTTTTTACTGGGTAGAAGTTGTTCAAATTAAATTTGTTTTTCACTGTATATTATTTAGCTAATCACAGTTTAAAGAACAGAACAATTCATAATACTTAATTTTATCTGCTCCTCCATAGCAAAAAATTAACTATACATCATATATTGATGCTTCTCATGTAGAAGCCAACTTAATGGATATGCTGTACCCTTAATGTAATAATATAAATATCTGAACATTATTTCCATTTTTAACCTCAGATATTTCAGTTTGTATGTATTACAGTAAAACCTATCTTGAATGCTGAGGATGAATGAGCCAGCTAAAATTCAAAGTTTTAGTCTAGGTTGTCTAAAATGCATGGACCCCAAAATTCAACTAAGCTTTCTCAATGCTTCCTACTTGCTAAACCGACTACTACCACTATCTCTCAGGGATGCTAAGTAGTTCCCATTCGATGCTCTGGTCTGTCCTGGAAGACTTTGCCGGTAGGGACTCTCGAAGTTGTTGCCTAAGAACAATTAATATTCCTAATGTAACAAATGTCATCAATTTTTAAAAACAAGAATTACTTAGTAACAAAATTACATTCTTGGTGTAATTCCACAAATAAATAAAGTGAAACATGGTTTGATTATTTCCAATAGGCAAGAGTGGAATATCATGTGACAATAACAAAAGCGGTCTGATTCAAACGTTTTAAAACATTTTAAAAATTCCTCTTTGAGATGTCTCTGCACTACACATTATTTCCTAACCAAGAAGGTAGAAGTTAACTTCCTCTGAGGCTTCTACCAACATTGCTTAGTAACTGGTCACTAGAAGCTATACTTGCCTCATGATTTCCTACCTCCTTGCAGGCAAGAACTTAGCCTGTTTGGCCACTCATCCTGACGCCTAGGCTGATACTGGAAAGACAAGGGGCATGATTCTCACTTGGAGCTGGGTACCCCACGCATCTGCAGATATTTGCCTGGGGAACCCGGAAGCGAATTGAATGCGTCGCAATCTGCGATCGCAACTCAATTGAAGGTGAGTATTTGAGCTTCCGGGTTTCCCACCTGCCAGGCAGCCAGATCAACAGGCTGGCTCCTTATTGGGAGTGAAAGGAGTTGCAAATTAGAGAGGGGGGGCAGGAGGGAGAGATCGATCATCAGGCTTGGAAAAAAATCAGAGCGGGGGAGGTGCGGGAGGTCAGATACGTGGACGACATCAGGGGGTGGGGGGTGTGTCAGTCAGCATCGGGATTGGGAAAATCAGCCAGCATCAGCGATCGGGGGTGGGATGGTGGTCCAGCATTGGAGGGGGTTTACCATCGGGGTGGGGAGGGGGGGTGACTGATCGCGGGGGTCCTGTTGGCCAGGAGACTTTGTTGAGCCTGGATGAAGCATTCCTGCTCCTCTGGGCCCACAAGCAGTGTAATAAAGGCACTCACCTCATGGATCCGGCCCTTCCCGCCTGCTTTCACCTGACGTGAATCGGGAAACCCGAACAGGTAAGGTCAAATTCATTTAAGTTTTCCAATACACAAAATATTAAGGACCTCAAGTATTTCAATAAGGTACATTGTCCCTTTAAGTATCGGCCTGCCGGCTTTAAGTGAGGGCGGGACTTCCTGATGTCTGCTGTGTACACGCACACAAACCTGCCTAGGTTAAACTCGGAAGTGTGCTCATTGGAGCCGGGATGCGGTCCCGCTCCAAATATCTACTATTTTGATTGCCCACCCGTTCTTGGGGGTTAAAATTATCCCCAGAATGTGGGAAGATATCGCAATGTATCCACATTCTACCAAATCCAAACTTTTATGCATAAAGTTCCATCGTCTGAACTTTAGGTTGGTTCTACATTCAAGCTTAATCTACGCAAAAACAGTTTGTTAACAAATTTGAAAACCTTTTTACCTAATAATAGGATATGAATTTTGTGGGTTTGCCAAGGCAATAACATGCAATAAGAAATGTACTTACATTTTAATTGGCTTTTCTCTGAGAATTCAATTATCTTCATGTCACGAACAGCATTATTAAGCCGTCTGCTGGTAGTTGCTGAGGTCACAGGGAATTTGCTGGAAGGTGACAAGACTGCTCTCTTAACAGCTTTCTTCTTGACCTGTGTCTAACATAGGCATTCAACGAACAGCACCAGTATGAGTTCAAAGGTGATAGGCACTGAAAATTGCCTGCCAAAGACAGATAAAATGGTAACATATGCATAGAATTATGTTACTATTTTAGTTCCCAAAATGATTTGGCAGAGTTGTAGATTAAATCAATTTTTTAATGTATCTATTATTTGCAGTTAAGTATTTATTTGTCGGCATATTGCAACATATCTTGTTGAAGGAGGAGAGTACAGTAAGGAGTATGTTCAATACAAATCTGAATACTTAGTAGTGCATTTTCCCACTTCAGATGGTTCCTGATATTCATCTAAGATTGGAACAGATACTGATTTAAAGATTTCTAGTGTAGCTTCTTGCTGATGGGTCTTGTTGATGTCAGTAGACTGGTTTCTAGCTGAATGGGAAGATCCACTGTGGAGTTGCTATTTCATATTAAAATGTTGTCTCTACAGTTTGCACCTGTAAACAGTACCTTTTAATTCAAAAATGCAAAATTAGTTGTGAAGAATTTAGGTTAATAATTTTTTTAATCAAAGTAATTGAGTGATTTTATTTTATTGGATTGATGGATTGATTTTATTTTCATTCTTATAAATCTGAATGTTGCTTTGGAGTTTTGCTTGGTTCACCTTTGGGAGCCAGGTAAAAATACCCATCCCTAGTGCAGCATAAAAATAACAGACTCCATTGAAATTCACTTGACATGTCGTCCAAATATATCCACATCACTTTCTCTAGTAAATGTGTCATTAAGTTCTCTGATGCCCCACTGGATAAAGGCCCTGCCTGTTGTGGCACTAAGCTTCATAACAGGAAGATTCGAGTCTCTGCTGAAGAGGGGAAAAAATTGTTTCTTGCGAATGATCACTATTCGGTGACTCCCAGTGGAAGATATTGGTTGAGTGCAGGATTGGGCTCAACTGTGATATCCTCCATGGGCAAATAGCCTGCCAGCATTCACTACTGTCTAGTCTCACACATGAAGAACAGCCACTGAAGCAGGGTACTGGAAGGCCGCTGGTGCCTGTGTAACTTTACCTCAGCACAAGTCAACACCGTCAAGAGAAATTGGGAAAAATTGGAACAAAATTCAGTTATTGCTATTGTTGTGAGGACCACCATTTTGGAATGAGATTTCCAAATAGGCTATCCCATCATGCATTTAGTATGGTATTTACAAATAGCCATGAAACTGACCGTCCTTCACTGTAGAGCCTAGCTTTCTTTTCCTTTTTTTGGGCTTGTCAAGGTTAGTCATGTCATTGCTGAGGAATGGAATATTTTTTTACTTTTGACACCCATCATCAATATTAATCACTCCCACATCAGTTACAGCATGGGCTAAATGTAGATTGGAGCTCTCTACCTAGGTCCAATAATGTGTTTTAATCCTAAATTCAACTGGGATAATTCCTACCGCACCACTTTTTAGAATTTTTCCATTTTCTGCGCAGCCATCTTTATTGCCTCGCCACCATTACTACGACAGCAACGTGCAATTATATAATGTCTTTAAAAAAAAATCCCCAAATCACAGAGGCATAAGACAAAAATGTTTGATGAGCCAAAAAGGAGATAATAGAAAGGATGACAAAAAAGCTTGGTTAAAAGTGGCAGCATGGATACAAAATTGGCTAAGGGACAGAAAACAGAGAGTAGTGGTGAACGGTTGTTTTTCAGACTGGAGGGAAGTACACAGTGGTGTTCATCAGAGGTCAGTATTAGGACCACTGCTCCTGTTGATGTATGTTAATGGCCTGGACTTGGGTATAGAGGGTATAATTTTAAAGTTTGCAATGGCACTAAACTCAGAAATGTAGTAAACAATGTGGAGGATAGTAACAGACTTCAGAATGACATAGACAGACTGGTGAAATGGGCAGACACATGGCAGATGAATTTTAAAGCAGAGAAGTGTGAAGTGATACATTTTGGTGGGAAGAATGAGGAGAGGCAATATAAACTAAATGGTACAATTTTAAAGAGAGTGCAGGAACAGAGGGACCTGGGGATGTACGTACACTAACGTTTGAAGGTGGCAGGACAAGTTGAGAAGGCTGTTAAAAAAGCATATGGATCCTGGGCTTTATTAATAGATGCATAGAGTACAAAAGCAAGGAAGTTATTCTAAACCTTTATATAACACTGTTTAGGCCACACTTTAGGAAAGATTTCAAGACCTCAGAGACGGTGCAGAAGAGATTTACTAGAATGGTACCAGGGATGGGGGACTTCAGTTATGAGGAGAGACTGGAGAAACTGGCATTGTCCTCCTTAGAACAGAGAAGGTTAAGAGGAGATTTGATAGAGGTGTTCAAAATCATGAACTGTTTTCTTAGAGTAAATAGGGAAAAGCTGTTTCCAGTGGCAGAAGGGTTGGTAACCAAAGGACATAGATTTAAGATGATCAGCAAAAGAGCCAGAGGCGACACGAGGAAACATTTTTTTATGCAGCAAGTTGTAATGATCTGAAATGCACTGCCTGAAAGGGTGGTGGAAGCAGATTCAATCGTAACTTTCAAAAGGGAATTGGATAAATACTTGAAGGCAAAAAATTTACAGGGCTATGGGGAAAGAGCAGGGGAATGGGACTAATTGGATAGCTCTTTCAAAGAGCCAGCACAGGCAGGATAGGCCGAATGGCCTCCTGTGCTGTACCTATTATAAAAAGGTGGACTTTAAGGAGGATCTTAAACAAGAAGAGGTGGAAGAGTTTAAGGAAGGAATTGTAGAGGATGGAGTCTAGGTGGCTGAAGACAAAGCTGACAATGGTGGGGTGAAGGGAGCAGGGAATGCACAAGAGGACAGAGTTTATGGAGCAGAGAGTTTGGGGTGGAGTTGTAGGGCTGGACAAGGTTACAGAGATAGGAAGAGGAGAGGCCATCAAGGAATTTAAATTGATGACGATTTAAAATTTGAGACATTGGGAGGCCAGCGAGGAGAGGGTGATGGATGAGCTGGACTTGCTATAGGATAGAAGAGTTTTGGATGAGCTCAAGTTTACAGAGGGTGGAGGTTACGAGGATGGCCAGGAAAGCATTGAAATAGTCAAGTGTAGAAGTGACAAACGCATGGATCAGCATTTCAGCAGCAGATTGGTTGAGATAGGAGTGGAGGTGGGTAATTACAGAGGTGGAAATAGGTGGCCTTTATGATGGACAGGGTATGCATCGTAAACTCAACTTGGCGTTGAACAGGTTATCAGAGATTGTGAGCAGTTTGCTTTGGCTTGAGAATGGACATAGAAGCAGATAGAATTGGTGCCAAGTGTCCAGAATTTGCGGTGAGGTCCTAAGATGACAGCTTAAGTCTTTCCAATGTTTAACTGGAGGAAATTACTGGGAAAACAGCAGACGCTCTTTCTTGTCTCTATTTTGTTGACAAAGAAATTCATGAGCTCCTTGTACCTGTTATGAGTTAGCGAAGTCGAGAAGTCGGCAAGTGGCATGTTAATGAGGCCTGGCCGCTAAAATTGGCCATGTCTCTCTACTACCGCTCCCAGGCGGGTTGGCTGTTCATTTTACTGCGCTCCCGCCGGGAAACAAAATCAAGAGCCTAATTATACAAATAAAAGTAAAAATTTTGGTTCTAATGACATAGATCTATAACTCAGTCTTTCAAAAAAAACGGGCATGCCAGCAATTGGGATGTACAATTTCATTGCTTTGCTTAATATCCTACAATTTCCCACTCTCCATCTGGTATTGTCATTCTTGACTATTACTTTATATGACTTATGTGGCTGTTGAAGTCACTTCAGAGGCGCAAAATGTACTTTAACGCAGGTTGGTTCTGATTGCCCAGGTTTCTGCGAGTAAGGCTAATGAAATCCTGTAGAACAAATTCACCCAGTAGAAAACTGAAGCAATTAACATTTCCATTTATTACCATTAAAATAAAAAATGGCAGGATTATCACTTCAGTTTCTAAAAACAGAAAACATCCCTAAATATTACTCAACTGCAGGTGTGTTCTACTTTTATGACTGACGTTCTAAATGAAACCAGCTATTCTAAGTAAAATGTTACTTTTGCAGGACACGCATGTTCTAGCAGTGGTGGACATAGAAAAAATGATCGATAGACTAAAAAAAGCAAACGGCCTGCTGGATTTGATCCTAAAAGGACTTAATAGTTACTTGGAAAAGAAACGCCTCTTTTTCCCACGATTTTTCTTCCTGTCTAATGATGAGTTGCTGGAGATCCTTTCGGAGACCAAAGATCCTACCAGGTATGATTTATTTCGATGCGTAATCTTCCTAAAACTCTGTGGTGATCTTATGAGGTTTTTGATAGTTACTCCTGTGTAAACTCTCTAACAATTGCATGCTATTTATAAGGCCTTTTAACTGACACCTGTTTACTGGATGAATATTTTCTGATTGGGAGGGTTGGGTAGCAGTCGCTGGTGAGCTAACATAAGCAAATTGTGTAATGCTTTCTAAAAAATTATATATGATTTAAATATATAAGCCCAGAAATTCAGGCGTGTTCAGATATTGGGCCTTGGGCCTCAATATAATGGAGCCGGTGGGACATTGGAGCCCGCCGGTGAAGAGTTATGAAATAGTGGGCCGCTGCTGGCGTCACTGCGGCTCTCAGGTAAGTGGGTCCAGGGATAGGGTTGGGTCTGGGGGACAGGTTGGGTTGGGCCGTGGATCTGGGTCCGGGAATCGTAGGGTCAGGAGAGAAGGCCAGGAGGGAGGATCAGGGAGTCTGAGCCAAGAGTGGAGGAGATCGGGGGTCGGGAACTTGGGAGATGAGGTGGGGTTGGGGTTGGAAGCGGCAGCGATTGAGGGGGGAGCAGTGGCGATTGGTTCCTTTAATGTGGGGTCGGGAGAGGCACTTCTGCTCCTCCCGTCTCCACTTTTCAGTGTTACTTACCTCCTTGGTTGGCAGACAATCCCTAGGGCTAGTTTCCCTAAGTGCAGCCCGCAATGGTGCTGGCTGACTAAGGACAAACCAATCTTAGAGAGGAGGCCTCCAGCAGGCATTGGGCCCCTTGTTTGCCTTTGCAAAGGGCCTAATGCCTGCTTCAGTTGTGGGAAAAGGATGCCTTTCTTTAAACCTTTCCTAATGTGGCGGGTAGCACACTTCCAGTCAGAAATGTATGCGCACTTCCTGCCCGCCATATTGGGGGCTTAGTAGGCCAGTTAGCGCCCAAGAAAAGAGGCTCTGCGCTGCCGAATTTATAGGCCACAGGCCAATTTTCAGAATGGCACTGGTAGCGGAGAACCTTATCCACTGGCACCCCATAAATATATCGGATCGACAGTTTCATAGACTGACAATTTTTTTTCTGCTTAGTGACCCAAATAGGTAGAAACTGAAATGTAGGATATTCTAATAGAGATAATGGAAGTTATTAAGTTATGCATTTTAAATTCTAAAGATTTTGACTCTTGCTACAGAGTACAGCCTCACTTGAAGAAGTGCTTTGAGGGCATTGCAAAAGTTGAATTTACTGATATCTTGGAAATAACCCATATGAAAAGCAGCGAAGATGAAGTGGTGGAACTTATTGACGTAATTTCTACTGCAAAAGCTAGAGGTCAAGTGGAAAAGTGGCTGCTGGAACTGGAATTGGCCATGGTGAAATCCATTCATAAGGTAATGTGTGTCTTTTGATGACTAGATACATTAATCAATTTCAGACCAAAAATAGTTATTTCTTGGTATGGCTGGGATTGTTTTTATTTTATGCATTGTTGAGAAAAAATAATTCATATGACCTTTGATGGATCCCACACATAATTTCACCAAGTCAGTAATAATTAATATCTGGCGCATAAGGGCAGGCAGGCTGTTAAAAATGTTTTGGAGTACATATCAAGTTGTCCCCGCTGGCCACCATTTTAATCATTTTAAGGCAACCACCAGAAACGGGTGGGGTCTCATGAACGTATGCAAATGGGTGTCCTATAAGATTATTCGGACCCGTAAGCAATTTTAATGTAGAATCGCCGAAGTCCCGTTCAGCACCCAATTCACTAGTAAAACCTTGTGGGATTGGTCTCTTAGGGCCACAGGAAGCACTAATTAAAGGTGCACACACCTGCAGCAATTGGATCACAGTGGTCTGTATGCTCTTTATATTGCTAGCTTTCGGAGATTATCTCCTTCGTCAGATGAATGAATGAAAATGTTCTCAAATCGCATATCTTATACTATGTTGGGACAGCATCACACCAATCAAAAGGTGTCGTTGTTATTCAAACAGGCCAGTCACGGAGAACAGCACGTCCCAGTACACTAGATATACATTGTGTCTATTACACAGACACACGACAACGCAAAATCGTCGAGCAGAAGTTGATAGCCAAGTTCCGCACCCATGAGGACGGCCTCAACCTGGATCTTGGGTTCATGTCACGCTACACGTAACCCCACCAGCAAAAAGGGGGGAAAAAATTATATGTTTTTTAAAATTCTCTCTCTCTCTCTCTCTGCCATTTTGAGTTTCTTTCTGCCTGCCTGTGTAATAGACACAATGTATATCTAGTGTACTGGGACGTGCTGTTCTCCGTGACTGGCCTGTTTGAATAACAACGACACCTTTTGATTGGTGTGATGCTGTCCCAACATAGTATAAGATATGCGATTTGAGAACCTTTTCATTCATTCATCTGACGAAGGAGATAATCTCCGAAAGCTTGTGATTTTAAAATAAATTTGTTGGACTATAACCTGGTGTTATAAGATTCCTTACATTTGTCCACCCCAGTCCATCACCGGCATCTCCACATCATGGCTTTATATTGCTAGGAGAGTTTCAAGCTTCCAGATTGCTTCTTTCTGAGATCTTTTGCTTTACTTACCCTGATTAAGTTTTCACAACTTCTCATGGGTGCCATTATAGCCACTTTGATTTGGGTGGAGGGAGAGAAGGAGTAGCAGCCTCAGCAACTAGTCCGAGCAGCAGATGGACATACTAGAAGACAGCAGGTGGGGGGAGGCTGCTTGTAGGAAGCTCTACCCAGCCCACAGGATCTTTAGTTCAAGTCACTTTTTTGGATCTTTCTGAAGAGCAGTGCATCAGGAGGCTGCACTTCTCTAAGCAGGCTGTTGCAGACCTCTGCAGCCTCCTGCAACAAGACCTGCTGCCTGCTGGACCAGGTGGCCATGCTTTACCAGTGGCTGATAGTCACCATAGTCCTTAACTTCTTTGCCATAGGCTCATTCCAGGCTGCTACAAGGACATTTCCCACATATTCCCAGTCTGAAGTGCACAGCTTCATCAAGCAGGTCACCAATGCCCTGTTTGCCAGGGCCAACCAGTACAAAACATTCCCCATTGACTCTCAACAGTCAACATGAGAGAGTGCAGGGATTTGCAGCAGTGGCTGGCTTCCCTTGTGTCTAGGGTGTGATAGACTGCACACATGTTGCCATCAGGGCACCAGAAGACCAGCCAGTAGCTTTCATAAGTAGGAAGGGCTACCATTCACTTAACATCCATCTCATCTCCGATCACAGAAACCAGATCATACAAGTTTATGCAACGTTTCCAGGCAGCTGTCATGATGCCTTCATCCTACAACAGTCAACTATCTCCCCACTATTTGATCCTTCCAGGAACATGACAGGATGGCAGTTGGAGGACAAGAGATACCTCTAACATACATGGCTCATGACACTCCTCCACAACCCCAACACGCCTGAACAACATAGGTATAATCAAAGCCATGGGACCACTAGGACCAGAATTGAGCACGCTATAGGGCTCCCCAAACAAAGTTTCAGGTGTCTCGACAGGTCTGGAGCCTCCCTACAATGTGGCCCATGAAGAGTCTCCCACATTATAATGATGTGCTGCATCCTGCACAGCCTTGCCATCCAGAGGGGGCTGCATTTGGAGGATACAGAGCAACAGTAGCAATTCTCATTGGATGAGGAAGACCTAGGTGAAGGTGAAGAAGGAGATGCCACCTCAATGTCTTGCGTCCAGAGATGGGTCAATTTCACAGTGATTCCGGTGACCTGTTCATTCCCCTGCAATGAAAACTTACATAAAACTCCTTTGCATTAACAGTCCTTGTTACATCAATCACCTCTCCCTTAATTCTGCATTAAAGAACATTGAAACCATTCATCCAATTTCTATATCAATGACATACTGACAATGCAGACTCAGAAGTTGTGTGAAACCACACTGCAGACCAAAGTGCCAAATGTGATAAAGGTGATTAATATAATGGCAAACATAATAATTGCCTTGAATTCATTTCTTACCCAAATGTCAACCCACAGTGCCTTTCTTAAAAGAGGAAATAGAAAAGGAACAAGAGTTAGCATGCCACTGACGGGCTGGACATTAACACTTCACGGTCTTCAGAATGCAGCTTAAAGTTGTCAAGCTGACTGAATATACAATTTCCTGAGGTGAATGAAGGGGTTCAAATAATAGGCAGCCACCCTGCTCAGACAAGATGCAAGCCTTACCTTCCCCAGTGCTCATTGTTCTGGCCAAGCAACTAATCTCCAGGTCTTCCTACTCCATTTGTGTGAATGCCATGATGTCAGATGTTCCTCCCCTGGTCTTGCTTTGCTCCCTCACATTGTGTGCTGTTTTGTCCTGCAGAAAGAGAAGGTGAGAGTTAGTAAGTGTCTATTGAAAATGACAGGACTTTTGCATATAGTGCAACTACTGAGAGCTGGAGAAGAAGCAGGGTGGAATCAGGATGGGAAGGTGATGAGTAGGAAGCCAAGTGTCTGGAATGTGAAGTGAAGAAGGAGTCCTGAGCAGAGTTACTGATTCTGCAATTGTTACCATGCGAGGAGAGTGTTAGTGTCAGGTGGGAAGACAGCAAAGGAAGAGATGAGTGTGTTTGGAATAAAAATAAGAGGTGGTACAGTATACCCTTATGAATAGTGGTGAAGGATGTGATGGAGGGTAGGGAATTGTTGAGAGTACTGGGGGAGAGGGTGAAAGTACTGTTGTCAGGTGTTATTGAGAGAAATGGAGAGATGAAAAGCTGTACTCGCCCTTACTGCTCCTGTGAAGGTCATTGAACCTCTTCCTGCATTGAATCCAGGACCTGAAGATGATGTTCCTGGCACTGACCCTCTCAGCCACCTCTTTCTAAGCCTGTTTTATGTTGGTCCTGGGTATCTTCCTGCGAGTGCTGGGAAAGAATCTTTTGTTCCTTGCCTTGATCTTCTCCACCAGGATCACTAGGGTGGCATCAGAAAAACTGGGGCCAGCCCTCCAACTGATCCTTCTTCCAGCAGTGTAACATGCAAATCTGGCATCAGGGAACACAACCACCCTTTAAGAGGTGCATTTCTGCTTTAAATAGGCCCCGATGGCCCGCCAGAAATTGTGGAGCGAAAATGGGTAGGCTTCCCATTTCTTAAAGCTATTGGGTGGCCAGCCTGCCACTCATATTCAAATGAAGCCCAGAGTTAAAATCCCGCTTCGAGCTATGATGTCTGTGGCTATGTGTGCTAATATTCTGAGGTCACTGTCAGCAAGCATATAATGTGACCCAATGAAATAACATTCATTCTATACTCCTATTACCTTTCAATTAATTCTACACATCATATAGAATGGTATGTATTAACTTCTGATGGTTACACAAGGACATGGTGTGTGAATGCACAAGAAACAGTTTTAAAAATTTGTTCATGGGATGTGAGATATTACATTTATTGTGCATCTGTAATTACCATGAGAAGATGATGGTTCTTCTTGAATTACTGCAGTCTGCTTGGTGGTGGTGCATCCAGAATAATGTTAGAGAGGAGAATTCCAGGATGTAGACTCAGTGATGATAAAGGAATAGAAATATATGTCCCAAGTATGGATGGTGTGCGACTTGGAGGGAAACTTGGAGGTGATGGTGTTGTATGACATTGCTGCTCTGGCCCTTGGGTGTAGAAGTTGCGGAGCTGGGAGGTTCTGTCAAAGCAAGTTTGACCGGTTGCTACAGGGCATCCTGTAGATAGTGCATACTTCACCTACAGTATGGTGATGTTGGAGGTAGTGGATATTGAGCACAGTAGCAGGGGTGCCAATCAAGTGGGCTGCTTTGTCCTGGATGGTGTCAAGTGCTTTGAGTGGTGAGTTATCTACCACACTCCTGACTTAAGTGTTGTGAATGGCAAAGAGGCTTTGAAGGGTTGGGAGATGAACCACTTGTTGCAGAGCTCCCAGACTCTGCCCTGCTCTTGTCATCATGGTGTTAATATGGCTGGTTCAGTTAAGCTTTTGGTCAGTGGTGACCCCCAGAATTTTGATGGTGGGGACTCAGCGATGGTGGAGATTATGATAATGGATAGATCATCGATGGTTGGGTTGAGGACTATTATAGTTCACAAAAAGAAAAAACTAAACACCTGTGACAAAGTTTATTTTGGGTATTCGGTCAGCTTCCATGTGTATGCTAATGACACTCAGCTCTATCCCTCTACCACCTCTCTTGACCTCTCCACTGACTCTGTGTCATCAGACTACTTGTATGACATCCAGTCTTGGATAAGCGGTAACTTCCTTCAGCTCAACATCAGGAAGTCAGAAGCCATCCTCTTTAGTCACCAGCACAAGCTCCATACCCTCACCATTGGCTCGGGCTGAACCAGACTACCAACAACCTCAGTGTCCTCATATCGTCTCTACCATAAAGAACGCCTACTCCTACCTCTATAGCATTTCCTACCTCAATTGCTTGCATTCTTTCTCACAGTTTATCATGATCTCATTTTGCTGGTGTGAACAAACTTCAATGTTACTTCTCCTATGTCTTTGTCTAAATTATTTGTATAAATGGAAAACAAAAGAGGTCCCAGCATAGACGTATGGTCAAACCACTATCAATGTCTTGGCAACAGGTAAAACAGCTAAAACATTCATTTACTCCTATGATCAAGTGTCAATTTGGCTCACTTTTGTCTCTAAGTCAGAAGTTTGTGGGTTTATGCCCCGCTCCAGGATGAGCACATGATCCAGGCTGACACCTCACTGCCGTACTGAAGGATGCTGCTTTGTCAGAGGTGCTGTTTTTTGGAGGGGATGTTAAGCTGAGGTCTTGTCTATTTGTACTGGTGGATGTTAAAAGATCCAATGACAGTATTAGAAGAGGAATAAAGAGTTTTCCTGATGTTCTGGCCAACATCCATCAACACCATCAAAAAAATTAATTTCTCACTTTTGCTGTTTGCGATAATTTGCTTTGTGCAAATTTACAGCCGAGTTTTCCTACAAAAAACCAGTAACTACACTTAAAAAAAAAAGTAATTCATTAGTTTGAAACATTGGGACATCTGGCGGTTGTTAAAGGTTCATATAAATGTAATGTCTTTCGATTTCCCAGTCATTCATCTATCCATACAGTTAGATTTCCTTTAGTACCATGTGCCTCAATCTTCAGAAGTGTCTTATGTGGTATTTTATCAAATGCCTTCTGAAAATCCATATATACAGCATTGACAGTATTCACTTTATCTATATACTTTGTGATTTGACGAAGTTAATTAAGCATTGCCTGCCCTTTACAATTCCATGCTGTCTATTCCTAATTACCCCATTCCTTTCTAAGAGTTCACTCATTTCATTCCTTAGAATGAATTCTAAGGCCTAGAAGTTGGTTATGGCCCGTTGTCGGGCATATAACTAGCAGCGCACAGACAACGCAGGCCCAACTGGGAGGCCCAAGGTCAACCCAAAATTGGGCCTCGGGCCTCATTTTGCATTATTTGGTTGAGCTGCTGGCATCTGTTACGCCTCCACAGGTAGCTCGCCCATTTTAAATACATGAATTTCAGGCCACGTGTCTTGCCGGTTGCGGCCTTAAGGTAAGGTCTGGAGCCTGCTCCACTTATTGGAATCCAATTTAGCACACTGGGCCGAAAACAGACGTCACACCCCTCATTTACATATGCAAGAGGCTGAATGGCAAGGATACACTCCCCACCTGTCCTCTCCCACATGACCATCAAATTGCTCTCCATGTGATAACACATTGCTTCCTCTCGCAGCTCATCGCATAAATAGAAACTACCACCAACTGGGACTTCAAATCCAAATTCATAACGTAACACATTTACTCAAGTATTAAACATTAGACTATTCACCCTTGTGCATTCCCTCAGTGCCTGTTGTTCGGGTGCCTTTGCCTTTCCTAGTGCTCCTATGTGGTGCATTCCCAGTAGCTGGAGCATGGTTGGTGGAAGGCTGCCGGCCTTCAATTGAGGAGTGTGCAGATGGCCCTGGAGGATGACCTCAAGCTGCTCTGGGCCAGGAGGGCCTGGCTTAAGGTTGCACCATCTCGGCATGGGCTGCAGCAGTCTGGCCTGGCTGGTTGGCAGCCAACAGCAAGAGCACTGGCGGGGTGACAGGGATGGGAACAGGAATGCTGTCGTCTGGAGAGAGGACAGCAGGTTCGACTGCTATAGTGCCACTGCCATTCGCATGGGGCGGTGCCTCAGTATTCCTAATAATCAGCTGGAGAACGGATTGCTGGAGTGCTGTGATGACCTCGAAGCCCTGTTCCACAGCGGTACCAAAGGCCATCATAGCAGCAGTCTGCGCTTCCAAAGCAGCTGTCTGAGCTTGAACTGAAGCTTTCAGACCTTTGATGACATCGGTTTGTGCTGCAATGGAAGCCGCGACATCAGTCATCAGACGTTGCATCATGCTGGGCTCCATAGATGTGCTGGTGGAGGTGATCACCTGTTCCATGTGGGTAAGATTGGGCTCCAAGCTCTGCGCAAAGTCTTGCACTAAGTTCGAGGTGGACTCCTCCATGCTCCTTGGCATTATGCGCAGGCTTTCTGGTAGGCTTTCCAATGCACCAAACATTTGGTAGTGTACGCCCATCAGCCTCTTCTGTAGCCGGGCCCATCGAAGTCATCTGACTCCTCGGCAGCAGAACCTTGGTGGGACCTCTTCCTCGTGCGAGCTGACACCTGTGGTATCCGTTTCCCCTGCCCCGGCTCCTGCGCACTTGTGCCCGGTATCTCACTATGTGCAGATCCCTCCTCTAACCTAGCATCTAAAGGACGCATAGTGTCAGTATCTGAGCTGTTGGATGCAAGTGTCAGATCGAGTGACGGTGCGACTTCATTATCAGCATCCTCCTCCTCCTACCCCTCCTCTTCCTCCTTCTCCCCCTCGTCCCCTCCTCCTCCTCCTCCTCCTCCTCCTCCCTCGGACGGTGCCGGCTCCAGTTTTTGGGTGCCTGCAATGACAAAGGGAGACAGATTGAGTTGTGGAGTGGGGAGAGGAGTGAGTATGGCATGAATGCTGCCACCATCTGCAGCACATGAGTCAGGAAAGATTGTTGGGTGAGGGAGATGTGGAAAATGAGAAGGAGGATTAGATATGCAGAGACCCCCCCCTTCGTCAGGACCGCCAGTGGCCACGGCCGCAGCGCCGTTCCACCCAATGATGCGCAGCACCATCCCCCCAAGTGGGTTAGGATATGTAAGTGTGCCTGTCTTCCCTTGGGTCTTTCGGTCTGCTGACTGTTATGCGCCACCTTCTCCTGCAAGACAGAGAGAAGTGTGTCAGTGAGTGTCCTGCAATGTGTTTGGGTGATGTGACTCTCATGGACGAATAGCTGCCAGTGTGTTTGACCTGTGAGTGGTGGGTATGTGGATTGCAAGTGTGCTACTATGTGATGGTGAGATGCCGCATCTGAAGTGCAGCATTGCGTACGAATGGGCAGCGTTTGCTGGTGGGTGGGTGAAGGGGTGTGTCGTGCTTGGAGCAGTGCTGCGGTTGGTAGGATGTGCCACTTAACATTTGTATTCACTCACCTTGACCACTCATGTCAAATCATTGAACTTTTTCCGGTACTGTATCCATGTGCGTGGTGCTATACTCCTGCCATTCACTTCCATGGCCACTGCCTCCGCAGCTGGTGTCGGGAAGGTCTCACGTTACTCTGCGGGTACAGAATGGCTCTCCATTCCTGCACTCCCTCCACTAAGGCCTCCAGTGCGCTGTCGGAGAACCTCGGGACACGCTCTCTTGCTGCTCCAGCCATTTTGCCTGCCATGCTGCACTGCTTCCATTGACAGTGCACCTCCCCTTTAAGAGGTGTAGGCTGCCTTTACCTGTTGCTGGGCACATCCCATATCGTGCCTCCTGCTGGTAACAATGGGTGCGGCTTAACCACGTGCCGCAACCTCAGGGCCCAGTATTGGGCTTTATCCAGTTTAACCCCCACTGTTCTATAATTTCCTGGCTTATCCCCTTCTCCTTCTTGAAGCAGTTCATCCAGCTGGCATGGTACAAGATTGTTGAATTGGAATGATGTACAGTTACTACAAGTGCTATAGTTATGACTTTCATGATTAATGCATTAAATTAGCTGCTATATTGATTCTGCTCCTTCTTTGTATCTAGAACAACAGAAAAAGCCAAGAACTGCATTAAAATCATAACAAAAGCACTTAAATGAATAATAACTGCACAAAAGCTGCTTTTACAGATTTTGTTTTGTAATTAATGCAAAGGTTATTGGCGAAGCGACTCAAGCTTATCCAAATACTCCACGTATAGATTGGGTGAGAGACTGGCCTGGTCAGACAGTGTTGTGTGTCTCGCAAATGTTTTGGACACAAGAGGTTCAACATTCTATTAAAATGGGTGAACAGGTAAGTGAAGTTAGGAGAAAGAATAGAAGAAAAAAATCTAATTTCAAAAGTGAATTGGCTTTGTGTCAATACTTATGTTTTTAAACCAATACATATACTGTTGTTGAAATAAATAGTTGGAAAGTTGTAATTTTAAAATTTTGATTTTAAATTTGGTCTGCTGAAACTGACTAAACTTTCTCACTGAAAGTAGAATAAGCTTGCAAAGCATTGCCTTGATCCACTCTTTTCAATGAATTTAATCCTATTACCAGAAAAATTGCAATATGATGAAGTACGTAATGCTACTTTCTAATATTATAATTTTGGCATCCTTGTGATGCATTGTAAGCAGGTGATTTAAATTGACAAGAGTTATCTTCAATGATTTAAATTAGCAACTTGATGTTTTCTTTTAAAAAACAGAGTGGTAGAGTAAAACAAGGTACAATGGACATAGTCAATTGCAGAAAAATTGTTTGCCCTATATATGATAAATTGAGTTTGATCTTGATTGCATACAATTAACTGGCCTATCCCATTTACTTCTTAGGCCCTCGTGGATTATCTGGATCAGAATAACAGGCAGATTGATGACATTGTTACCTTAGTGCGTGGAAAGCTATCCAAGCAGAATCGTACTACTCTTGGGGCTTTGGTTGTGCTAGATGTGCATGCCAGAGATGTCTTGGCAGTTCTGGTAAAGAAAAAAATCAGTGATGAAAATGACTTTGAATGGTTGAGCCAGCTGAGGTACTACTGGGAGGTGAGTGAATACTTGTAATGCCCTGAGTCAGTAAACTGTCTGTAAGAACATTTTTAATTAGATTAATTCATAATATTAGTCTTTCTATTGCTTAAGAGTTGAAACTTATGATGGCTCTGCAACAAAGAACCTTTAGACAAAAACCTTTGTGAGGAAGATGCAAAGAGGCTTCAAGGCGATTTAGACAAGTTGCGTGAGTGGGCAAATATGTGACAGATGCAATATAATGTGGATAAATGTGAAGTTATCCACTTCGGAAGGAAAAACAAAAAGGCAGAGTATTATTTAAATGGTGATAGATTGGGAAATGTTGATGTACAAAGGGACCTGGGTGTCCTTGTACACCAGTCACTGAAAGCAAACATGCAGGTGCAGCAAGCAGTTAGGAAGGCAATTGGTATGTTTGCCTTCATTGCAAGAGGATTTGAGTACAGGAGCAAGGATGTCTTACTGCAGTTATACAGGGCCTTGGTGAGATCACACCTGGAGTATTGTGTGCAGTTTTCGGCTCCTTACCTAAGAAAGGATAGAGGGAGTACAGCGAAGGTTCACCAGACTGATTCTTGGGATGGCAGGACTGTTGTTTGAGGAGAGATTGGGTCGACTCGGCCTGTATTCACTCAAGTTTAGAAGAATGAGAAGGGATCTCATTGAAACATATAAAGTTCTGACAGGGCTAGACAGACTGGATGCAGGGAGGATGTTTCCCCTGGCTGAGGAGTCCAGAACGAGGGGTCACAGTCTCAGGATACGGGGTAGGACATTTAGGACTGAGATGAGGAGAAATTTCTTCACTCAAAGGGTGGTGAACCTGTGGAATTCTGCACCACAGAAGGAGCTAGATAAATTTCTAGACCCAAAAGACATCAAGGGGTATGGGGAGAGAGTGGGAATATGTTATTGAGATAGAAGATCAGCCATGATCATATTGAATGGTGGAGCAGGCTCGGAGAACCGAATGGCCTACTCTTGCTCCTATTTTCTATGTTTCTATATTTCTATGTAGATCCATTTTGATCAAATGACACACAAAGCCAGCACGAGTTGTTAGTCTCACTTTTGTTTATGTGAAAAATTGCTTAGTTATACAAATGAAATAGTGTTATGGAAGATTTTAGGAAAAGGCTTTGCTCCTTCAGTATTGTTAATGCTTTGGAATCCAATATTCTGCTTTCATGATGAAGTCATGCTTGGTAAATGATAAACGAATGTAAACCATGGATTCAAAAATAACAAGATTTGATGCTATAAGGGACTGAAGATCAATTACTGCTCGAGTGCCAAGCTCAAGGTAAGTGAAAAGCATCAGTATCTGCGATCTGCATCACGCAATTTGCCGCAACACCTTGATGCAGATATCCCAGTTTGATTAAACAGGATCAAAATCTTCATATTAGACATTATGGCCTAAATTTTTAACCCAGAAGAATGGCTTGGTTGGGGGCGGGAGGGTAGTAAAAATTTTAAGAGTTTGGAGTGGGAATGAGTCCTGGCTCCAACTCGCCGAAAAACGCGTTTCACCCAGATGCAACTGGGTGCATGCGCACTTCAGAAACCCGGAAGTTCCACCGGTAATTAAAGCCAGTGGGCTGACATTTAAAGGGGCGATTAAGATAGTTCAAATAGATAACTCAATTAAATTTTTGTGGATTGAGGCAGACAAAAGATTTTAACTCGACCTGAACGTGTCTCTCGTGGCCTCCAAAACACGCGATGGAAATGGAGGCGAGTTGCAGCCAGCAGCCATTTGGACCTTTAAACCATTGATTGACACATATGTATAAAAGGTGAGTTTTTGCAGCAGCGCAATCAGTTCTCTCAGACTTTGGCTGATTTGTTCACTCATTTGTTCACACTCAGAATTCTTGTGTTCAGACATATTTACCGACTTTATGGACCCCCTCAAACTGACACCATCAGGATGGGGGGGGGGTGCGGTGCAATGGATGTATTCAGTTGTACATCTGAGGAGGAGGCACATCAGCATCCGCGGCAGGCATGGCATGCAGTTCTGGGAGCTGCAGCTGCACAAGACAGAGGTGCGGCACAAGGACCAGCAGAAGAGTAGAGAGAGGAAGAACGGAAGGGCCTACGTCGCAGGAGGCACTACCCTCGTGAGAGGGTCTACAAGCATAGGCTGAGCATCCTGGACCTCTCTGGGGAGCAGTGCCTACACAGGCTCAGATTGAGTTGCCAGGTGGCCGCAAACATCTGCAGGCTCCTTCATGCAGAGCTGCTCCCGGATAGCCCTGGTGGCCACCCATTGCCTGTTGCAGTTAAAGTCATCACTGCCCTCAATTTCTTCACCTCCGGGTTCTCTCAGCTGTCTTTTTTTTTATGTGTTCATGGGATGTTGGCGTCGCTGGCGAGGCCGGCATTTATTTCCCTTGAGAAGGTGATGGTGAGCCACCTTCTTGAACCACTGCAGTCCCTGTGGTGAAGGTTCTCCCACAGTGCTGTTAGGAAGGGAGTTCCAGGATTTTGACCCAGCGACGATGAAGGAACGGCGATATATTTCCAAGTCGGGGTGGTGTGTGACTTGGAGGGGAATGTGCAGGTGGTGTTGTTCCCATGTACCTGCTGCTCTTGTCCATCGAGGTGGTAGAGGTCACGGGTTTGGGAGGTGCTATCGAAGAAGCCTTGGTGAGTTGCTGCAGTGCATCCTGTGGATGGTACACACTGCAGCCAATGTGTGCCGGTGGTGAAGGGAGTGAATGTTTAGGGTGGTGGATGGGGTGCCAATCAAGTGGGCTACTTTGTCCTGGATAGTGATGAGCTTCTTGAGTGTTGTGGGAGCTGCATTCATCCAGGCAAGTGGAGAGTATTCCATCACACTCCTGACTTATGCCTTGTAGATGGTGGAAAGGCTTTGGGAGTCAGGAGATGAGTCACTTGCTGCAGAATATCCAGCCTCTGACCTGTTCGTGTAGCCACACTATTTATGTGGCTGGTCCAGTTAAGTTTCTGGTCAATGGTGACCCCCAGGATGTTGATGGTGGGGGATTCAGCGATGGTAATGCCTTTGAATGTCAAGGGGAGGTGGTTCGACTCTCTCTTGTTGGAGATGGTCATTGCCTGGCACTTATGTGGCGCGAATGTAACTTGACACTTATCAGCCCAAGCCTGGATGTTGTCCAGATCTTGCTGCATGCGGGCTCGGACTGCTTCATTATTTGAGGGGTTGCGAATGGAACTGAACACTATGCAATCATCAGCGAACATCCCCATTTCTGACCTTATGATGGAGAGAAGGTCATTGATGAAGCAGCTGAAGATGGTTGGGCCGAGGACACTGCCCTGAGGAACTCCTGCAGCAATGTCCTGGGGCTGAGATGATTGGCCTCCAACAACCACTACCATCTTCCTTTGTGCCAGGAATGACTGCAGCCACTGGAGAGTTTTCCCCTTGATTCCCATTGACTTCAATTTTACTAGGGCTCCTTGGTGCCACACTCAGTCAAATGCTGCCTTGATGTCAAGGGCAGTCACTCTCACCTCACCTCGGGAATTCAGCTCTCTTGTCCATGTTTGGACCAAGGCTGTAATGAGGTCTGGAGTCGAGTGGTCTTGGTGGAACCCAAATTGAGCATCGGTGAGCAGGTTATTGGTGAATAAGTGCCGCTTGATAGCACTGTCGACGACACCTTCCATCACTTTGCTGATGATTGAGAGTAGACTGATGGGGCGGTAATTGGCCGGATTGGATTTGTCCTGCTTTTTGTGGACAGGACATACCTGGGCAATTTTCCACAGTGTCGGGTAGATGCCAGTGTTGTAGCTGTACTGGAACAGCTTGGCTAGAGGCGCAGCTAGTTCTGTAGCACAAGTCTTCAGCACTACAGCCGGGATGTTGTCGGGGCCCATAGTCTTTGCTGTATCCAGTGCACTCAGCCGTTTCTTGATATCACGTGGAGTGAATCAAATTGGCTGAAGACTGGCTTCTGTGATGGTGGGGATATTGGGAGGAAGCCAAGATGGATCATCCACTCGGCACTTCTGGCTGAAGATGGTTGCAAACGCTTCAGCCTTGTCTTTTGCACTCACGTTGTGGACTCTGCCATCATTGAGGATGGGGATGTTTGCAGAACCTCCTCCTCCCGTTAGTTGTTTAATTGTCCACCATAATGTGGCAGGACTGCAGAGCTTTGATCTGATCCGTTGGTTGTGGAATCACTTACCTAGTCTATAGCATGTTGCTTCCGCTGTTTAGCATGCATGTAGTCCTGAGTTGTAGCTTCACCAGGTTGGCACCTCATTTTTAGATACGCCTGGTGATGCTCCTAGCATGCTCTTCTACACTCCTCATTGAACCAGGGTTGATCCCCTGGCTTGTTGGTAATGGTAGAATGAGGAATATGCTGGGCCATAAGGTTACAGATTGTGCTGGAATACAATTCTGCTGCTGCTGATGGCCCACAGGGCCTCATGGTTGCCCAGTTTTGAGCTGCTAGATCTGTTCTGAATCTATCCCATTTAGCGCAGTGGTAGTGCCACACAACACGTTGGATGGTGTCCTCAGTGTGAAGATGGGACTTTGTCTCCACGAGGACTGTGCAGTGGTCACTCCTACCAATACTGTCATGGACAGATGAATCTGTGACAAGTAGATTGGTGAGGACGAGTTCAAGTAAGTTTTTCCCTCGTGTTGGTTTGCTCACCACCTGCCGCAGGCCCAGTCTGCCAGCTATGTCCTTCAGGACTTGGCCAGCTCGGTCTGTAGTGGTGCTACCGAGCCACTCTTGGTGATGGACATTGACGTACATTCTGTGCCCTTGCTACCCTCAGTGCTTCCTCCAGGTGGTGTTCAACATGGAGGAGGACTGATTCATCAGCTGAGGGAGGGCGGTAGGTGGTAATCAGCAGGAGGTTTTCTTGCCCATGTTTGACCTGATGCCATGAGATTTCATGGGGTTCAGAGTCATTGTTGAGGACTCTCAGGGCCCCTCCCTCCTCACTGTATATCACTGTACCGCCACCTCTAGTCAGTCTGTCCTGCCGGTGGGACAGGACGTACCCAGGGATGGTGATGGAAGAGTCTGGGACGTTGGCTGAAAGGTATGTGTCTGTGAGTATGGCTATGTCAGGCTGTTGCTTGACTGGTCTGTGGGACAGCTCTCCCAATTTTGGCACAATTCCCCAGATGTTACTGAGGCGGACTTTGCAGGGTCGACTGGGCTTGATTTGCCTTTGTCGTGTCCGGTGCCTAGTGGTCCAATGCCGGGTGGTCCATCCGGTTTTATTCTTATGATGACTTTTTTTAAGCGAGATTTTACAACTGAGTGGCTTGCTACGCCATTTCAGAGGGCAATTAAGAATCAACCACATTGCTGTTGGTCTGGAGTCACATATAGGCCAGACCGGGTAAGGACGGCAGGTTTCCTTCCCTAACGGACATTAGTGAACCAGATAGGTTTTTACGACAATCCGGTTGTTTCATGGCCACCATTACTGGTACTAGTATTTTAATTCCAGATTTTATTTAATTAATTGAATTTAAATTCCCCAGCTGCCGTGGCGTGATTTGAACTCATGACTCCGGATTATTAGTCCAGGCCTCTGGATTATTAGTCCAGTAACATAATCATTATGCTACCGTATCCTTTGTTTGCATTCTTCTGGCAGGATGGCCCACAGCATAGAAGGCCATGGAAAATAACTACCTTCATTACTGGAAGTTTAGACTGCTGCCACGAAGGCCTTGGTGCCCATGTTGAGAAGGCTGTGTCCTTTGTTTTGGACCAAATTGATGAATGGTTGGAGACATGTATTAGACACGGTTTCACTGTCTGGCAGGTACCATACGATCTTGCAAATCAGCAGCCGAGCAGAGCCAGTGCTGAGTTCTAGGACACTGGCAGGAAGGTGCTCAAATGCTCCTGCTCTCTTTTAGTATAATAGGACAAGTGAGTCAGTCACCACAGACCCCTGCACATGTGTTTGTAGGATGGCGTGGCTGGGCTTCCTAGGTAACATTATTGCAGCTGCAATGTCCACCAGGTCATTCTCGGGATGTAGGTGACTGGACAGTAAGTCCACCACATTCCTACGAGACTCATTGGCTCTGGTTTGGTCTTTGGTGTACATTGGCGGACTGATCACAGTGCCCGGGTGGGCGCAGTGCTAAAGTCTATGAAAATGGCATGGGGGTCCTAACTAGATCCTCGGACCCTGATTTGCATAACTTTGAGGCTCCCTCATTTAGCTGCCTAAATCGAAGCCTAGTCGTTAATTGCAATGGGTGGGCTTTGGGCAGGAAGTTAGTGGTAGGCAACTTTTTGCAATTTTAGTCTTGCTACTGCTTTATTCACGCTGAAGAACAGGGCAGTCGGAAGACCCAATTCGGGGCCATAGATACATGTCAGCTGACCACCTTACTGGCTCGTGCTACTCGGGTAGAAGAGCACACAGCGGTACCAAAGGGAAAAATTTAGTTCATCTGAAAGCTGTAAGGGCAAAAAATTATTTATTGGTTCACTTCCACGATGCTTTTGGGCCAGTTATTTGAGCAATTTGGAAATGGCTGTTTGTATATCTCAGGAATGGCAGTTGTGTTTTGCTGAGGAGACTGCTGAACATTGTGCTTATGGTGGATTCCGAGGGAGAGGCACTGGGCAATATCAGATGAAATTGTGGCTGCTCGGCTCTCATATGAAGGTTTCCCTATTAGGCTGTCTCGAATGTTATTTTCTGCAGTCACGGGCTTCCAGGGGATGACTTCTGTAAATCCCTGCTCCCCACTGCCAGACTCCACTTTCACCTTGTGTTCTGTATATGTCTCAGTGACAAATCCTCATCAGAACTGTCTACTTCCCCTGGGTTGATTTATCTGGACTGGTAAGTGAGAGAGAAAGGATGAATAACTTGAATGGGATGGGTAAAACAGAGGTGGGAAGGCCTTGCCCATTTTCGACTTTCTCCTCCTCAGTGGCATCTTGCTGAGACTCAATAAAAAAGAAATGAAATGAAGAGATGTTAGAATATTAGGTGGCTTATTGGATGTTTTCTCAGTTGCCTCTGAAAGAGATTGACCATGTTGCTTCTAAGTATGCCAGTATCCCGTGGCCATGATTGTTGAAAGCTCCTGATGGTCCTGACAAAACCTGCAGCTTCCACTGGCCCTCTAACTTCTCAATCTTCAACTGACTTGGCTGTCAAAATCAGGATTTGGAATGCTTCCTCTTCGGGTGGCTTGAGCGGTCTTATATGGGGAGGGTGAGGAAATGTCCACCACCTGTTGTCTGCGATTCACATTCGTTTTGGGCTACCTCCATTGCTGCCATAGCCTCCTAAAGCAGCAATAGATTATATGCCCTCCTGCTGCACCGAGTTCCTGCCTCTCAGTGATAGTTTCCCCCTTTCCCCTCCCTGTTCAGTGGGGCTACCAGTCAGGGTGCATCTAAGGTTTCACGCCAGCCTTTCCACCTGTTTCTGCACTCCCCAGATCAAAGTATGATGTTGCAAGCTGACGTTACACAGTCTGCATACTTCAGTGTTCTAATGAGGTGATCCTGTGATTTCTGGCAGGTTCAACATTGGAGCAAAAAGACAGGCGGATGTCCTGCCCTGATGCACTTCTGGTGGTGTAACAATACCACTGGAATTTCAAGGCTCAGGACCTAAAGGTTCATAATAAAAAGAGATAATAATCTGTAGATATTTGTTATTGGAGAAAATTGGGGAACAGTGCCTGTGATTTGGAAAAAAAAATCAGGACAATGAAACTGAATAATAAAAGTGGATGGTAATTGAGATATGCCAACAAAATTCTGCTATTAGTTCCTTGGCAAATATACTAGTCTTTTTGCAGCTCCTTGTACTATTCATTTTATAGGACAATGAAATTCAGACAAAAATGATCAACGCAGGCTTACCCTATGGCTGTGAATATCTTGGAAACACACCACGACTTGTTATCACTCCTCTTACAGACAGGTGCTACAGGTGAGCTTTTTTGCAAATGATGCTTGAATAAACAAAATAGGGTACAGTGCTATGATATATTGCTAAATTATTAATAATGAGTAAGAATACTGAAATTCTTCAGAAGGACAAACTGTGAACTGACAACCAAGATCAAAGAAGTTGAAAACATAGTGCCCAGAAATTCCTAGGATATAAATTAAAGTAAAATCCATAGTAACTTCCTTCTTCCCCACACAACCCCTGTTTTAATAATAAAGACAAAATCTATAATAGTGAGGCTGGAATTCACCGTATGTTGGGGGATACTCACTGACCTTTGACTGAAGAACACAACCCACAATCCCAAGCAACGGTTTGTTTGAAGACCACTCTCACAGACTCACCACAAGTTAATTCCACGTGTCTCTAACATTCTCTGCAAATGTTTCAAAATTTATAGAAAATGTTAGAGACATTTTGATTGACCAATCAGACTATGTGAGTGACTAATGAAGTGGAGAAGCCATTCTATTGCCCAGTCGCCACATGATGGCCTCTAATATTTTGCAGAAGTTTTTTGAATGTTCAGCTAATCTGCCTGCAAACTGTGCTCTTTGAAAGGGTGGTGGTTGTATTTGCATTTGGACTATCAGCATATAAATACCTAAAAATTACAACATGGAAACAGGCCATTTGGCCCAATCAGTCCATCAGCCCCCATGTGAGCAAATAGACCTAATCACATTTAGTCACCCTGTTCCCATATCCCTTTATCCCTTTTTCTTTCATCCACCCATCCATTCCAATCTTGAATGTTGACATAGTTTCTGCCTGAACCACGAACACTGGAAATGATTTCCACAGCCTTACAACTCTCTGTATAAAGAAATTTCTCTTGCTCTCTTTTCTAAAATTCAGTCATTTTACACCCCTCAACTACTGGAAACAGCCTGCTTCAATCTACCTTGTCCCATCCTTTCATAATATTAAACACTGCTATTATATTGCCCCTTGATCTGTGTTGTATTAACAAAAATAACCTCAATTTTTCAAGTCTCCGTGTTTGTATTTCCTCATAGCTGGCAGTAGTCCAGTGAATCTTCACTGTACATAAGAACATAAGAACATAAGAAATAGGAGCAGGAGTAGGCCAATCGGCCCCTCGAGCCTGCTCCGCCATTCAATAAGATCATGGCTGATCTGATCCTAACCTCAAATCATGTCCAATTTCCTGCCCGCTCCCCGTAACCCCTAATTCCCTTTACTTCTAGGAAACTGTCTATTTCTGTTTTAAATTTATTTAATGATGTTGCTTCCACAGCTTCCTGGGGCAGCAAATTCCACAGACCTACGACCCTCTGAGTGAAGAAGTTTCTCCTCATCTCAGTTTTGAAAGAGCAGCCCCTTATTCTAAGATTATGCCCCCTCGTTCTAGTTTCACCCATCCTTGGGAACATCCTTACCGCATCCACCCGATCAAGCCCCTTCACAATCTTATATGTTTCAATAAGATCGCCTCTCATTCTTCTGAACTCCAATGAGTAGAGTCCCAATCTTGTCAACCTCTCCTCATATGTCCACCCCCTCATCCCCGGGATTAACCGAGTGAACCTTCTTTGTACTGCCTTGAGAGCAAGTATGTCTTTTCTTAAGTATGGAGACCAAAACTGTATGCAGTATTCCAGGTGCGGTCTCACCAATACCTTATATAACTGCAGCAATACCTCCCTGTTTTTATATTCTATCCCCCTAGCAATAAAAGCCAACATTCCGTTGGCCTTCTTGATCACCTGCTGCACCTGCAAACTAACTTTTTGATTTTCTTGCACTAGGACCCCCAGATCCCTTTGTACTGCAGTACTTTCCAGTTTCTCGCCATTAAGATAATAACTTGCTCTCCGATTTTTCATGCCAAAGTTTTCATGCCAAATTTTCCAATATTGTATTGCATCTGCCAAATCTCCGCCCACTCACCCAGCCTGTCTATATCCCCTTGTAGGTTTTTTATGTCCTCCTCACTCTCTACTTTCCCTCCCATCTTTGTATCATCTGCAAACTTTGATATGTTACACTCGGTCCCTTCCTCCAAATCATTAATATAGATTGTAAAGAGTTGGGGACCCAGCACCGACCCCTGCGGAACACCACTGGCTACAGGTTGCCAGTACGAGAATGTACCATTTATCCCAACTCTCTGCTTGCTGTTAGATAACCAATCCTCCACCCATGCCAGAATATTACCCCCAATCCAGTGATTCTTTATCTTGAGCAATAATCTTTTATGTGGCACCTTGTTGAATGCCTTCTGGAAGTCCAAATACACTCCGTCCACTGGTTCCCCTTTATCCACCCTGTACGTTATGTCCTCAAAGAACTCAAGCAAATTTGTCAGACGTGACTTCCCCTTCGTAAAGCCATGCTGACTTTGTCCTATTAAATTATGTTTATCCAAATGTTCCGCTACTGTCTCCTTAATAATAGACTCCAAAATTTTACCCACCACAGATGTTAGGCTAACTGGTCTATAATTTCCAGCCTTCTGCCTACTACCCTTTTTAAATAAGGGTGTTACATTAGCAGTTTTCCAATCTGCCGGGACCTTTGCCGAGTCCAGAGAATTTTGGAAATTATTACCAAAGCATCCACAATCCCAACTGCCACTTCCCTCAAGACCCTAGGATGTAAGCCATCAGGTCCAGGGGATTTATCCGCCTTGAGTCCCATTAATTTACTGAGTACCAATTCCTTAGTGATTTTAATCGTATTTAGCTCCTCCCCCCCTCGAGCCCCCTGTTTGTCCAGTGTTGGGATATTCTTAGTGTCCTCTACCGTAAAGACTGAAACAAAATATTTGTTCAGCATTTTTGCTATCTCCATGTTTCCCACCATCAATTTCCTGGTCTCATCCTCGAAAGGACCTACGTTTGCCTTAGCCACCCTTTTTCTTTTTATATAACTGTAGAAACTCTTGCTATCTGTTTTTATATTTTTTGCTAATTTATTTTCATAATCTATCTTCCCTTTCTTAATCAATCCTTTGGTTACTTTTTGCTGTCTTTTGAAGACTTCCCAATTTTCTATCCTCCCACTAAGTTTGGCTACCTTATATGTCCTTGTTTTTAGTCGGATACTATCCTTAATTTCTTTACTTATCCACGGATGGCTGTCATTTCTTTTACACCCTTTTTTCCTCAGTGGAATATATATTTTTTGAAAGTTGTAAAATAACTCCTTAAATGAACACCACTGCTCATGTACCGTCTTACCCTTTAAACTATTTTCCCAGTCCACTTTAATCAATTCCGCTCTCATACCATCACAGTCTCCTTTATTCAAGCTCAGTACGCTTGTTTGAGAACCAACCTTCTCACCCTCTAATTGGATATGGAATGTAACCATGTTATGGTCACTCATTCCAAGGGGATCCTTAACTAGGACATTATTAATTAATCCTGGCTCATTACACAGGACCAGGTCCAAGGTTGCTTGCCCCCTTGTAGGATCAGTTACATACTGCTCAAGAAATCCATCCCTAATACACTCAATAAACTCTTCCTCAAGGCTGCCCTGCCCAATTTGATTTGTCCAGTTAATATGATAGTTGAAATCCCCCATAATTATAGCTGTTCCCTTATTACATGCCCCGACTATTTCCTGATTAATACTTCTTCCAGCAGAGTTGCAACTATTAGGAGGCCTATATACTACGCCCACGAGTGTTTTTTTCCCCTTATTATTCCTTATCTCTACCCAAACTGTTTCATTATCCTGATCCTTTGTCCCAATATCTTTTCTCTGTATTACAGTGATTCCTTCCCTTATTAACATAGCCACCCCACCTCCCCTTCCTTCCTGCCTGTCCTTCCTGATTGTTAAATACCCTGGCATATTTAATTCCCAGTCGTTGTCACCCTGCAGCCATGTACCCTCTTTAAAGCCTTAATATCCTTCCTATTGTGCGGTGGCCAATTCTGCACACAGTACTCTAACAAAGGTCTTATTAAGATTTCATATAGGCTCATCTTTACCTCCTAGTTTTTATATTCTGTACCTCGTGATAAAACCTAGAATGCCGTTAGTTATTTTTATGACTTATCAACCTGTGATACTGCCTTTAATGTCCTGTGAACTTGTACCCCCAAGTCCCTCTTCTCTTCCGCCACACCAAGCTTACTTTTCCATTCAGAGTATAATTACTGCTGTTATTTTTTTACCAAAGTGTTTCACCTCACAATTACTGATATTGAATTCCATTTGCCACTTTTTATCCCATTCCCCCAGCTTATTAATATTTCTTTGTAGCTTCCTTTGGTTTTCTAAAGGATTAACTATATGTCCTATTTTGGTATCATCTGCATATTTTAACACCACTCCCTTTAGATTTATATCTAAATCATTGATATACACAGTGAACAAAAATGGCCCCAGAACTGAACCCTGTGGGACACTACTACCCCCTTCCAATCACTCTGAAAAACTGCCCTTAACTCCTACTCTCTGTTTTCTTCCTTCTAACCAATTTTAATCCAATTTGCTATCCTTTCCCTAATTCCATACCCTTTAATGTTCTCTAATAATCTCCTATGTGGTACTTTGTCAAAAGCTTTCCTAAAGTCCATGTACACTACATCCACTGCACTTCCCCATCTCTCATATCTGTTATCTCCTCAAAGAATTCTCTGAGGATTATCAAGAACAATCACCCCTATTGAAATCCGTACTTTCTCTTTTAATCTAGATATGCGGTAATTTCATCCTTAATTAAAAACTCTTAACATTTTTCCTACCATATTTTTCCGATATAACTGACCTGTAATTACTTATTAGCTCTGTCAACCTTTTTAAAAATGCACTGGATTTGACAACGCTATCTGCCAAAATAGTGGTGATGTGGGACAGGACTGAGGGCTGCAACAACACCTTTTAAGTGCTCCAGTTTGCCCACGGAATGACTATATAATGAGTACCCTGGT
Source organism: Heptranchias perlo (assembly GCF_035084215.1). Taxonomy (NCBI): domain Eukaryota; kingdom Metazoa; phylum Chordata; class Chondrichthyes; order Hexanchiformes; family Hexanchidae; genus Heptranchias; species Heptranchias perlo. The sequence goes on along the minus strand of NC_090331.1, from coordinate 67,067,630 downwards.
TGCATGCATTAAGAGGTGGAATTAGAGAAGCACCGTATTAGTTGGAATCTGAATAGAGAAGTGAAACAGGCAGCAAATAAATCTGTATCTTCTGTAAACTTGGCAATAATGATGTTTTACCCTCTCACAACATTTTTGCTTCTGTAGTATGTGATTTTTATGTTACAAACTTGTGCGTGTCTCAGAAAAGTTCAAAGTTACAAAAGTATACAAAAATATAGAAGCTTTACTTTTGAATATAGCTTAAATTGGAATTGAAGTTATTAGTATTTCCGTATACATGTATTCGTGAGCTATGATATATATCCTTTTGATCTTGAATAAATATCCAGAACCTTGTTTGGTGCTTTACATCTCTATCTTGGAGGAGCACCTGAAGGACCAGCGGGCACTGGTAAGACTGAGACGACTAAAGACTTGGCAAAGGCTGTAGCCAAACAATGTGTGGTATTTAATTGCTCTGATGGACTGGACTACATTGCCTTGGGAAAATTTTTTAAGGTGCGTATGATATCAGAATACAAGTTCCTAGCAACTTAATTTTAATTTAGGAATTATTGTTGAATTTTTAATTGCAAACTTGGTTCTGATTTCAGGGATTGCTCTCCTGTGGTGCTTGGGCATGCTTTGATGAATTTAACAGAATTGATCTGGAAGTACTTTCTGTTGTTGCCCAGCAAATTCTAACTATCCAAAGAGGTTTGTTAATTTGCGATTTTTAATGCATAGATTATCATCTAATTTAGTCCGTTTAATTATTATATTTTGGTCCATTCCCTTTTCTTGTGCTGTAAAAGTGCTGGAATATATGTTAAGCTGCTGCCAATTTTTGCCTATGTACAGTTGCTTTGCACTTCAATATTTTGTGGGATCCAATCTAACTTTTTATTTAATAGCACGGTTATTATTATGATCCATAAACTTCTGATCTTCAATTTGCTTGTATGTTTTACCATCATTTCTTTTCCAGTTACTGAAATAGAAATTTTTATTGGCTCTGTTATGGCAAGTTCTGTTCTTAGCCTTAATTTTTAACTTCATTCCCCATAAAAGTGATTTTCTAAATGACAATCATTCATCTCATCTGGTAATCTGAAGAGAAGTACTAAAAAATACAAATAGTTATTGTTTGAATGGTAAAATGTATAAGAAAGTGTTTAAAGCAAGTCATGATAAATAATTTATATTCGACTCATGAGTTATCCACAAATTAAAGCAGGTAAATGCAACTTTATTGAAAAGATAGTCAGGGGCGGGGGTAGAATCATGATTTGCCACCACAACTTTGATGGAAGATTGACAGAAACCCTGCAAAATGGGAGTAAATGGGAGAACTCCTGTGGAAATTCCAGGCTTGCCATCTTACTGCCTCTGTGAATCCTCTTTTCGATTTCCTTTCCACTCCTTTTATGTCCTGGTGTTTCCTATAAAAGCAGCTGACTTTTCTTGGTTCATTTTTCTCTCCAGTGCTAACCTTAATGATCATGGTATAGAACCATGCCTGGAATTTCTGTCGTGGTTCTCCCAATCTATTGTTGTAACTTCGGTGAAGATTGGTGGAACCCTCAGAAGAATGGTGTAAATGGCTAAATATGGCCGCTTATGCTGTTTTTCCAGGAGCTTCGCTGGTTTTCCACTGAAGCTATGATAACCTGTGTAAACTACTACCCTCTTTCTGTTGCTCCATTCTGTTCTGTTATTATGAACAACATTGTTTAATCCTCACCAGGTATGTCCAATCTTCTGCTCTCTGGGTTGCAATCAGACCTTTGGTCCTGATGGTTTCCTTCCCATCATCCTCAAGACCTGTGCTGGAAAGTTAACCATGTCCTATTGACTTTTTGTCAATCGTTTTTATTTCCAGTGCGCCTTTCCTTCTCCTTGGAAATTTGCTTATGTTCACCCTTAAGATATTGGTGCTGTCTAAAATTACAGAAACTGATGTTAACTCTCAAATTATCCATCACGTTGAAAGTTCTGGCTTAATCCATGATTGCCAGTGTAGTTTTCAGCATGGCCATTCCTCTGGGGATTTTGTTACCTATGTTCTGTATCTGTTGAACTCTGTTCTTGAACATTTTGGGAATCATTACCTTGGACATCTACAAAACGGTTAGCAGGGCACTTCTAAACTAATTCCTATAATATGGTGTGCCACTAAAACTACGTTCATGGATTTCTAGTTTCCTTTCAAATCACTTTATCTGTGGTATAGTTGATGGCTTGCCCTCTATATTTCCTACTGTTGTCCATGTCTGCCAAGGTCCTGCGTACTGCTACCACTTCTTAAGTGGCTCTTCTAGTAGCTGTCTCACATTCCTGGATACAGCCAAGAAAAAGCTTATTGTCTGATTGACAATCTTTCTCTTGCACCTTGCCTTCAATCACTCAAGGACAACATCTTGCATTTATCAGTGTCTTTAATGCAGGAAAAAAATATGCCATGGTGCTCCACAGAGATGCAAGGAAAAAAAAATGGACACTGAACAAAGTAGAAGATAATAAAAGGGGTGCCCAAAAGCTTGGTCGAAGAGGAGGGTTTTGAGGAGAATCTCAAAGGAGGAGAGGGAGGTGGAAAGATGGAGGGGCTTAGGGAGGGAACTCCAGAGCATGAGACTGTAAGAACATTGGGATTGATACCCTGACCAGAACATTTATCAAGGGCACCAGACAAATACTTAAACCTTCATCTTGAAAAAGAAAAATAAACTCGAAAAAGAAAAATTTGCAAGACTATGGGAGAAGATCAGGGAAGTGGAACTAATAGGATAGTTCTTTCATAGAGCCAACACAGACATGAAGGGCCAAATGGCCTCCTTCTGTGTGTATGATTCTATGATCTTAATTCCTCATCAAAGAACTGACTGGGTTTACCACCCAGTTTATCCGTAAGAATGAATGATGCCCGAGTTTGGCTCGTCGAATTGTCTTGCTTCAACTAATTTGGATTATATTAGCACATCACCAACCTCCCATCAGGATCCGCTGTATCTGGAATAGCTGGCTTAAATCTCACCTCTCTCGATCTCAGGAAAACTTGCACATCTAAACGACACGTTATCAAAAGCAAAATACTGCGGATGCTGGAAATCTGAAATAAAAACAGAAAATGCTGGAGAAGCTCAGCAAGTGAGGCAGCATCTGTGGAGAAAGAAACAGTTAACGGTTCAGGTCTAAGACCTTTTGTCAGAACTGGAAGATGTTAAAGAGTTAACAGTTTTTAAGCAAGTACAGAGCCACAGAAAGGTAGTGGGGGGGAGGGGAGGGGAGGAAAGAACAAAAGGGAAGGTCTGTGATAGGGTAGAGGGCAAGAGTGATTAAATGACAAAAAGGATGATGGTGCAAGGCAAGGACGGTGGTAATGGGACAAGTTAAGAAACAAAAGATGGGTCTAGAGAAGCTGTAAATGGCAACAGCAGAACCATTATTAGCAGCTACAGTTTCACAAAAAAGGATAAGAAAAATAAAAAAAAGTGTTTATGGTCTTAAGTTATTGAAATCAATGTTGATTTATATTAAATGACATATCTGTCTGCATCTGGATGATATAGCTGTACAGTCTTAACTTCTGTAACCTTCTCTGCTCTGTTGGAGATGTACTTTCCGATTTTACAGAGTTGCCTTTCAACATATAATAGACAATATTATTAAAAGAACTAGAAGTAAACTAAGAACAGAGGACTGAAGACGAAGAGCTGAGACTGAAATTATCTTATCTATCCTTAATTTCCAAAGAAACCTCCCCATTTCTATCACCAATTTGAGTGAGACTTGTATTAGAAGAGTTCAGCCTTTTTGGTGTCAGCCACCTCATGCTGCCCTGTTGGAACACAGGATCTCCTGTAGGCCTGTTCTGCCATTCAGTGAGATCATGGCTGATCTGTGAACTAACTACATATACCTGTCTTTGTCCAATATCCCTTAATACCTTTGGTCAACAAAAATCTATCGATGAGCACCTGAAACCATTTGATATTGATGCAGAAGTGTACAACTGCAGCCTTAGTTGTGAATTATCAGGTTGACTCAATATTTAGAAGACTAAAGATTACATTTCAATTATCTATTTATAAAACACAGTATGCTGAGCGTCTGTCACCTTTGAAGAGTTATGCCTGTCTAAATGCAAATTTCTGTGCCAAATTTGCATCGGACTTAAATTTTATATTCATATAAAATTCAGAAAAACATAAAGCATGAACTCTTAACCTTTTCTGAGGTAACTATGAAAATGTGCATACTCTATACTTGCTGGTGTCCATAACAACTGTTGGTAAGTACAGATACAAAGCCGTGCACATACAGCTGAGGAGAGTCCGGTGAGTGGGAATTTTGAATGGTTGCAGCAGCTACATCTGGCCCACCGTTTGATTGCTATTGAAGTGGAAGCAATGCTATATGAGCTGGCTGCAAAAGGGAGTGGGCCTGTTTGCCACTTCACAACAGCATTCTTGTAGGTCAGCATTGCAACATGTCTCAAAGGAAGTGGAGGCAAGTTTGAAGCCACAGCTGACCAGTACTGTCACTGGCTGTGCCAGCCTATGGTACATGATAGTAGCAGGTGTTCTTGCAACAGATAGCATAGCTGTGCATCTGGCTCTCTCTGACCTGGACCTGGTGAAGACCGTTCAACATGGTTGTTGCCATGTAGGTGCGTTAATGCCTGCAATTATGGTTGGTGGCATCTTTGTGGTTGTGGCCAGTTAGATTATATTGATTGTTGATTACCCTGGCATGCCCTCTTTCATGAAGTACCGCTAAAAGCTATTTCGGAGGGGAAGAATAGGTGTTTCACTTGTATGTTGTATTCATGCTTTGGAATGTGATATGAATGCAATTTTGAAGCACTATTTGAAGTAAACAGAAGGTGGCCCACAATGGAGCACTGGTAACACTGCATGCTTTACTGTATACTATTAAAAATTAGATTTTCTGCCAAAACATAATGTTACTTTCTTGAATGTAGCTTGAATTGATTTCTTACAGTCCCATAGCCACCAGTGACGTGTTCTTTATATGTTTAGTTATACATTGAAGCTTTCTATTCTCTTTTTGTGCTGCAGGTATTGCAGCTGGATCTACTACATTGATGTTTGAAGGAACTGAATTGAAACTTAACCCAACTTGTGCTGTCTTCATTACTATGAATCCAGGATATGCCGGTCGTTCAGAGTTGCCAGATAACCTGAAGGTATTTTTACAAATTCTTTGCCATGGTTTAGATCAGCTTGCAGCAAGGTGAATATTATATTTTTATCATATGATCAATAGCCAACCCTTGCTTAGTCATCCAGAATAAAAATACTGTAGACATAAATCAGATGTATAGTTTAAGGTTTTATACAGCTACCAGAAAATTTTCCAACCGTGTAATAGTTTGATAATGTGACAATATGCTGCCTGATTGCATCTGAATTTTGAAACAAAGATTTTTGGTTATGAAAAGGAAGGAGTATCTTGACAAAACATGTTTGACAAATTATAAACATGAGTTTATTTTAAGTAAAAAAAAACTCGATGGGACCCTAACCCTAACCCTAACCCGCCTGCCGAATTGATCTGGTGATTTACCCATTGATGATCCACCTGGATCCCGCCATCTTCAATTTTAACCTGCTCCTCCAAGCAGCCTCTGCGGCTTTCCCGCCAGGTAAAGTCAAGTGAGAAGAGGCCATACAAGGTATGTTTTTTACTTTCCTTTGTGGGGTCAGGAGGAGCAGGAGTGTATATGCCTCCCCAACTCCAGACTGCACCCCACCCCCCCCACCCCCGGCCGCCTTTTGAAATGCGAGATTCCCACCCTGGGGAACCTCGACCCCTATATCGCAGCCGCTTTCTACTCTCACCTCTCGCCTGTTCTGGGTGGGAAGTTGGCCGGCTGCATGTGACTGTTAGTCGCCGTAGCCTCATTCTGCCGCGGACAGATGGGAATCTAATTGAAACTTACTGTTTTCCTCGCTGGTAGTTAAAATCCTTCCTATTTCTTTGTAAATTTGAAATAGACATGTGTCACTAGAATGACTTTTGTCAGGAATGTAAAACCATATTTTAACATAACAATAATTTGATCATGATTGTATTGCAGGCTCTCTTCAGAACAGTAGCTATGATGGTACCAGACTATGCAATGATTGCCGAGATTGTACTTTACTCTTGTGGTTTTGTCAGTGCTCGACCTCTGTCAGTTAAGATTGTAGCTACCTATCGGCTTTGCTCTGAGCAACTGTCTTCACAGCATCATTACGACTATGGGATGCGTGCAGTGAAATCTGTCTTAACTGCTGCAGGAAATCTAAAGGTAATGTATGATGCATAGTTATCCTAATGTAGCAGGTTTTGTGACAAATGCTTATTATGCTACATATATAGTAAAATCTAGTCACTTTCTTAAAGATAAATAAATTATATTATAAATTTAGCTATGTTTTTGTTGTATTTAGCTGAAATATCCAACTGAAAATGAAGAGATTTTACTACTGAGATCGATTATTGATGTTAATCTGCCCAAGTTCTTGTCTCATGATTTGCCACTTTTTGAGGTAAAGCCGTCTTTCCTCCTCCTTATGTTTTTAGTTTTGTCCTCCATTAGTGATGTCTTTGAAGCTTTACAGCAGTTTCATAATGAAGTTAATAGCTGAACAAAAAGAATGATTACAATCAATTCATTAAACGTTTTAAACAATGCAATGCAAATAATCAATTGACTTGTTTTTGAACCACCTTCTATATTTTGGGTGAGTGTTTATATAGAAACAGAGGGGATTAAATTGGTTAACCCCCAAAAACGGGCACAGGGATTGTGGTGCGTGATTAACCCGCGCTTGTTCGTTGAAATGCAGGCAGCATGTAACATTCATGAGTGACTGCTTACCAGCAGGGGCCCAGATATCGCGAGTGGCTAGCACCACTTAAAGGCAGCCTGCACCTCTTAAAGGGAAAGTGCACTGTGGCTGCAGGAAGTGGTGGAAGTCAATGGTGAAGTGAATCTGTGCTGCATTATGTCGAAGCATGGTGATGATGGGAACTCTGGAATTTTTAATGAGCAACAACTTGGTTGCTCAAAGTTTGTGGGACTCTTACATTTTATATTCTGATATGGGTCTGAATGGAGATCAGAAATAGCACACATAAAACACAGATGCAGATCCCGTCCTTATGTTTACAACCTGCTGAGTTCCTTCAAAACATTGCATAAAGGTTGCTCAGCACTGCACCCCTTATCACCCACCTACCAACAAACTCTTTCAATCAGTACTCAACTCTTCCAATCAGCTGCTACATATCACCCTCACACATTACCACTGTTGCAAGCCGCACACTCACAACTCACAGGCCACACACACTGGCAGCTATTCAACTATGACAGCCATATCACTCAAATATCTTGCAGGACACTCACTGACGCACCTCCTGCTTTCTTGCAGGAGAAGATGGCACATTGCAAGTGGCAGTGTCGCCAATGAACATGATACTGCTTTCCTCTATCAGGATGACAGCGTTCCTGTTCCACCCCTGCCACTCTGCTCGTGCCCTTGCTGTTGCCTGTCAGCTAGCCAGCTCACTTCCTGTAAAGTATTGAAACTTTGTTATAGGAAGATAGGACCGGGAGTAGTACATTTAGCTCCTCGAGCCTGTTAAGAGCATAAGAACATAAGAAATAGGAGCAGGAGTAAGTCATACAGCCCCTCAACTCCACTTTTCTGCCCGATCCCAGTATCCCTTGATTCACCTAGTGGCAAATATCCATCGATCTCAGTCTTGAATATATTCAACGACTGAGCATCCACAGGCCTCTGGGATAGAGAATTTCGAAGATTCACAACCCTCTGAGTGAAGAAATGTTTCCTCATCTCTGTCCTAAATGGCCGACCCCTTATCTTGAGACTATGACCTCAAGTTCTAGACTATCCAGCCAGGGGAAATAGCCTCTCAGCATTCACTGAGATCATGGCTAGATCTGTGACCTAGTTCCATATACCCACCATAGCTCCATATCCCTTAATACCTTTGGTTAACAAAAATCTATCAATCTCAGATTTAAAATTTACAATTGAGCTAGCACCAACTGCCGTTTGCGGAAGAGAGTTCCAAACTTCTACCACCCTTTGCGTGTGGCAGCATTTCCCAACTTCACTCCTGAAAGTCCTGGCTCTAATTTTTAGGCTATGTCCCCTCATCCTAGTATTCAAGTATAGGAGACCTCCAAAAACAGGTACAACTGCATCAGCAGCCAGAATAACTAATCCAGCAACTAACCTGTAACTCCTGCATGATCCTTTTAAATAGCGCTGGGTGGGGGGGGTGGGGGGGGGGTGGGGGGAGGTGGTTCTCCATGCTGTTAAAGACCTGTTCAGCAGTGAGCGGTTAAGACAGTTTGTTGGCTGGAACATTGAGTTCCAAAATTGCATCTATCCCTTTAAATCAGCGTTGCACACTGATCTACCGCATAATCTCCCTACTTTACATGCTGCCGGCATTCGTTAAGTGCGCGTCTGCAAACGCCTTTACCAATATGGCGCCCTGTGCACGCCACGCGGAAGTGTGTGCACGCATCTCGGACACTATTCTGCGTCCTTAGAAGTCTGTGTAGCGCCTACACAACGGGTGTTATGTGGCCCAATTTAGATCCCAGACTATTTTCAGTGCTTTCAATGTATGACACCAATAAAGAAGACAAACAAATTGTTGAAGTATATCGGCAGGAGGATAGAACATAAGTTCCAGCGGTAGTAGTGAGCTCACTTAGGGCATTGATTTGGCTCCACCTGAAGAACTGTGTGCAATTTTAGTCACCATTCTATAGTGGGGATATCCTGGTTTTGGAGATGGTACAAAGGTGGACATCCAACTTATACTGAAGATTAGGCATTTGAACTAAAAGGATAGACTAAAGAAGCTGAGAATGTTTACATCGGAGAAAAGGAGACTTTTAAAAAATTCGTTCATGGGATGTGGGCATCGCTGGTGAGGCCGGCGTTTATTGCCCATCCCTAATTGCCCGTGAGAAGGTGGTGGTGAGCCGCCTTCTTGAACCGCTGCAGTCCGTGTGGTGATGGTACTCCCACAGTGCTGTTAGGAAGGGAGTTCCAGGATTTTGACCCAGCGACGAGGAAGGAACGGCGATATATTTCCAAGTCGGGATGGTGTGTGACTTGGAGGGGAACGTGCAGGTGGTGTTGTTCCCATGTGCCTGCTGCTCTTGTCCTTCTAGGTGGTAGAGGTCGCGGGTTTGGGAGGTGCTGTCGAAGAAGCCTTGGCGAGTTGCTGCAGTGCATCCTGTGGATGGTACACACTGCAGCCACAGTGCGCCGGTGGTGAAGGGAGTGAATGTTTAGGGTGGTGGATGGGGTGCCAATCAAGCGGGCTGTTTTATCTTGGATGGTGTCGAGCTTCTTGAGTGTTGTTGGAGCTGCACTCATCCAAGCAAGTGGAGAGTATTCCATCACACTCCTGACTTGTGCCTTGTAGATGGTGGAAAGGCTTTGGGGAGTCAGGAGGTGAGTCACTCGCCGCAGAATACCCAGCCTCTGACCTGCTCTCGTAGCCACAATATTTATATGGCTGGTCCAATTAAGTTTCTGGTCAATGGTGACCCCCAGGATGTTGATGCTGGGGGATTCGGCGATGGCAATGCTGTTGAATGTCAAGGGGAGGTGGTTAGATTCTCTCTTGTTGGAGATGGTCATTGCCTGGCACTTATCTGGCGCGAATGTTACTTGCCACTTATCAGCCCAAGCCTGGTTGTTATCCAGGTCTTGCTGCATGCGGGCTCGGACTGCTTCATTATTTGAGGGGTTGCGAATGGAACTGAACACTGTGCAATCATCAGCGAACATCCCCATTTCTGACCTTATGGTGGAGGGAAGGTCATTGATGAAGCAGCTGAAGATGGTTGGGCCTAGGACACTGCCTTGAGGAACTCCTGCAGCAATGTCCTGGGGCTGAGATGATTGGCCTCCAACAACCACTACCATCTTCCTTTGCGCTAGGTATGACTCCAGCCACTGGAGAGTTTTCCCCCTGATTCCCATTGACTTCAATTTTACTAGGGCTCCTTGGTGCCACACTCGGTCAAATGCTGCCTTGATGTCAAGGGCAGTCACTCTCACCTCACCTCTGGAATTCAGCTCTTTTGTCCATGTTTGGACCAAGGCTGTAATGAGGTCTGGAGCCGAGTGGTCCTGGCGGAACCCAAACTGAGCATCGGTGAGCAGGTTATTGGTGAGTAAGTGCCGCTTGATAGCGCTATCGACGACACCTTCCATCACTTTGCTGATGATTGAGAGTAGACTGATGGGGCGGTAATTGGCCAGATTGGATTTGTCCTGCTTTTTGTGGACAGGACATACCTGGGCAATTTTCCACAGTGTCGGGCAGATGCCAGTGTTGTAGCTGTACTGGAACAGCTTGGCTAGAGGCGCAGCTAGTTCTGTAGCACAAGTCTTCAGCACTACAGCTGGGATGTTGTCAGGGCCTTTGCTGTATCCAGTGCACTCAGCCATTTCTTGATATCACGTGGAGTGAATCAAATTGGCTGAAGACTGGCTTCTGTGATGGTGGGGATATCGGGAGGAGGATCATCCACTTGGCACTTGTGGCTGAAGATGGTTGCAAACGCTTCAGACTTGACTTTTGCACTCACGTGCTGGACTCCGCCATCTTTGAGGATGGGGATGTTTGCAGATCCTCCTCCCTGTTAGTTGTTTAATTGTCCACCACCATTCACGACTGGATGTGGCAGGACTGCAGAGCTTTGATCTGATCCGTTGGTTGTGGAATCGCTTAGCTCTGTCTATAGCATGTTGCTTCCGCTGTTTTGCATGGATGTCGTCCTGAGTTGTAGCTTCACCAGGTTGGCACCTCATTTTTAGGTACGCCTGGTGCTGCTCCTGGCATGCTCTTCTACACTCCTCATTGAACCAGGGTTGATCCCCTGGCTTGTTGGTAATGGTAGAGTGAGGAATATGCTGGGCCATGAGGTTACAGATTGTGCTGGAATACAATTCTGCTGCTGCTGATGGCCCGCAGCGCCTCATGGTTGCTCAGTTTTGAGCTGCTAGATCTGTTCTGAATCTATCCCATTTAGCACAGTGGTAGTGCCACACAACACGTTGGATGGTGTCCTCAGTGGGAAGACGGGACTTCGTCTCCATGAGGACTGTGCGGTGATCACTCCAACCAATACTGTCATGGACAGATGCATTTGCAACAGGTAGATTGGTGAGGACGAGGTCAAGTAAGTTTTTCCCTCATGTTGGTTCGCTCACCACCTGCCGCAGGCCCAGTCTGGCAGCTATGTCCTTCAGGACTCGGCCAGCTCGATCAGTAGTGGTGCTACCGAGCCACTCTTGGTGATGGACATTGAAGTCCCCCACCCAGAGTACGTTTTGTGCTCTTGCTACCCTCAGTGCTTCCTTCAAGTGGTGTTCAACATGGAGGAGGACTGATGCCATGAGATTTCATGGGGTCCAGAGTCAAGCTACTCCCTCCTGACTGTATACCACTGTACCGCCACCTCTGGTGGGTCTGTCCTGCCGGTGGGACAGGACATACCCAGGGATGGTGATGGAAGAGTCTGAGGACGTTGGCTGAAAGGTATGATTCTGTGAGTATGGCTATGTCAAGCTGTTGCTTGACTGGTCTGTGGGACAGCTCTCCCAATTTTGGCACAAGTCTCCAGATGTTAGTAAGGAGGACCTTGCAGGGTTGACTGGGCTTGGATTTGCCGTTGTCATGTCAGTGCCTAGTGGTCCGTCCGGTTTTATTCTTATTATGACTTTTCGTAGCGAGATTTTACAACTGAGTGGCTTGCTAGGCCATTTCAGAAGGCAATTAAGAATCAACCACATGTGGGTCTGGAGTCACATATCGGCCAGACCGGGTAAGGACGTCAGGTTTCCTTCCCTGAATGACATTAGTGAACCAGATTGTTTTTTACGACAATCCGGTAGTTTCATGGCCACCGTTACTGATACTGGTATTTAATTCTGGATTTTTTATTTAATTAATTGAATTTAAATTTGCCAGCTGCCGTGGCAGGATTTGAACTCATGACTCCGGATTACTAGTCCAGTAACATAACCACTATGCTACTTGGGGAGACCTTGTCAAGGTGTTTGAGATTCTGAGCGGGTATAGATAAAGTGAAATCTAATAAATTGTTTGACATAACTGTTCACTTTTTGTATTATTATCTAAATAATTTCATGGGGTCAGTCTCTCAAACCACTTCCTTAGGCGACCCCTCAGCCCCTATTCCCTGAAGCGCACCTTCATTGCCCCACATCTAGGTAATTTGTAGTGAGCCCAGGGATTGAACAGAAAACCCTTGTTATTGTGTTTCAGTTTACTGCTTATCCCACATGCCCTCACATGATTGTCCTCAACTTTGGAAGGTGGTAGAATGAACACTTCACTAGATTGTGGCTTAGGTTATAAACTGCCAAACAAATGTATTAAACAAATAGATAACTAAAAAGTAGTATTGTTACACTGTAGATTTACAGCATAGGTTTAATAATCCCCCTTTGGGAACTAGAAAATAACAATCATGTGTGTTGAACTAAATTGCAGTGTAGACTGGATTGCGCATATGTTCCCTGAATATTGACTCTTATTGATGCTAGCATGCTAATTATATGTGTTAATGGTTTATTGTTTTTAAAAGTTATATTATGCTGATATACAATAAAAACCTTTTACCTTTCCTATAATCATCCCAAACACAACAGTATCTTATTTGTAGCACTTGTTGTGGTTCAAAAAAACTCAGAAGAATTTTGATCCTTTTTATTCCGTTGGAGTTCCAATATTTTCATCTCGTTATGCTTCCATGTTTATTAGCCTGTGACTCTTACACGCATCTTCATACTACTTTGGTTTTTGAGGAATATCCTTCTTCAATTGACCACTCGCTCTCAGTTTTCTATGTCTGTTCCTTTTAATTTCAGTGATTACAAGTTATACATTTTTGACTGAAGGTTTTGACTGAGGCCAGTTATTGCTCCCTCTTGATGATCTTTACAGCAGGGGGATTGAGCCTGCATGGTCTGCAGGTGATGCCTTTATGCAGTTCTGGCAATATACTGTGCAAATTCCATTGGCTCCATGAAAGTAACTGTACTTGAGGTTTTAAATATTTTATCTGATTTTAAAAGAAGTCCTAAACAATTATTTTGATATAAATGCAATACATGTTGAGGAGCCCCTGTTCACTTGAGCTGAACCTGGTTGTATGCAAACTCACTGTTCTGTCTGACCCTCAGCTTTCTATCCACATGTGCTCTGTTGTCAAGGCTGCTTTCTTCCACTTCCAGAACATTGCCTGCTTATGCCCATACATCACTCTCATTGCTGCTGAAACCTTCATTACCTCAAGGATAAATTTCTCTAATGCTTTCCTCACCAGTCTATCCACGTCCATCCTTCACAAACTTTGGTTGATCCACAAATCTATGCCCTGAATCTTCTGCTGTCAGCCCCACACACTCATTACCCATCCTTACCAAGCTCCACAGGTTCCTTGTATCCCAGTGAATTGATTTTAGAATCCTCTTCTCCCACTTTCAAATCCATCCATAGCCTCACCCGCTCCGTTTGAGTAATCTTCTCCAGCTATATGCCCCAGCACGCACCTTGCATTCCTCTCTCTAGATTACAACTTGTTTGCTGACCCCTTCTGTTCCATTATTGAAGTCTGAGCCATTCACCATGTTACCTTTCTCCCTGCCTTCAAAAGGCTCCTGTGAACATATCTCATTTGTCTTTAGTCTCTCCAACTAAATTTCTGCACTTGCAGTGTCCACCTCTATCCCTTGTAAAGTGCTCTGACATGTTATCTGAAGGGCACTATATGAATGTTAGTTGCAGCTGCACAATTGTGTGCCTATATATTTGCAAGTATTAGGGCTCTTCTGTGAATGAACTAATGTATTACTGTGTGGGTCCTCGTGAATAAGACTGCCAATATCATGCTTCCTAGGTACAGACCCTACAATAGCAATTTACACCATTGCCCAGTGATCTCCTGCAGGTATTGTTTAAATCAACTATTTGGACTAAACCACAAGTTATTCATTTGTTTAAGTCAAAAATTGAATTAAAATTATCTTTGAACCTATACAGACAAATAATCTGCCTCACAAAGCACAGTCACTCCTAATGAAAATTAATAGACTCTCACTATATCACATACTTTGATGCTTTGCTGGTTCTTTGAGCAATAGAACACCATAGATTTGTTGTGAGGCAAGTATTCAGGCAGCTATTTAACACCTATTATACTGTAGTAAATCAATTTTTTATATTGCTAGGGTATCACTTCAGATTTGTTTCCTGGAATAAAACTACCAAAACCTGACTACCGTGTCTTGCTGGAAGCAATCAAAGAGAATTGTGAACACATGAATTTGCAAATGACTGACTTCTTCTCACAGAAGATCTTACAAATCTATGAAATGATGATTGTGCGTCATGGTTTTATGATTGTTGGAGAACCATTTGGTGGAAAGACAGCAGCTTATAGAGTTCTGGCTGCTGCTTTACATGATATTTGTGAAAAGGTAGAAGTGAACACTGAATCATGTAATAGTGCATCTCTGTTTATTTTGTCATCAGTCAGTTGTAGTTTATAATTAATATTTTTTGGACAAATGCATAGGTCAACTTAACTTTTCAGTTACATAAATATATTAATGAACTTGAAAATGAAACAATAATATAATCACAATGAACATTATCTATCTATCTATCGGTCATATAATGCAAATTTATAAAGCTGAAGGATATGATCAAGAAGTCATCACTTAGCTAATGAGAAGATTCTAATTGTCAAATGTGTAAATTATGGAAGTTATTGCATACTAGATGTCACTATCCTAACATGAAGAAAATATGTATTTTGCCTAACAATGGAAATAGTAGCATCATGTTGTAAGATTTTGATTTTTCTACTACTGTGCCAGAGTAATGCAATACATATCCAGTTATCTTAAATTGACCAGTTGTGCCGTTTGATGTCATTTCTTTTACCATCACAGTAATTAGATTTTAGCATGCCGCTCTTTACATCAGTGATGGCAATTAAATGGTTCTGTAAAATGTTCTATTTATTGTATTTTGTCCAGGGGCTTCTGGAAGAAAACAAGGTTCAAATCACAGTTATTAATCCCAAGGCCATCACTATGGGTCAACTGTATGGCCAGTTTGATAAGGTGTCACATGAATGGTCAGATGGCATTCTGGCTGTTAGCTACAGAGCATTTGCTGTTTCTTCTGTGAGTATTTGTGAATTATGTTAATTTATAGTTATACAAACCAAACAAAGTACTATGACATGCAGAAAGTTATGAAACCCTCAAACAAAAAAAATCCCAAGTATTTAGTATATGTAATTTCAGAATAGACTGATACTTCTAAATGAATGTTAAAAAAAAAGAAAAAAGAACACTTGCATTTATATAGTGCTTTTCATGACCTCAGGACGTCCCATAGCGCTTTACAGCCAATGAAGTACTTTTGAAGTGTAGTCACTGTTGTAATGTAGGAAACGCAGCAGCCAATTTGCACACAGCAAGCTCCCACAAACAGCAATGTGATAATGACCAGATAATCTGTTTTAGTGATGTTGGTTGAGGGATAAATGTGGGTCAGGACACTGGGGTGAATTCCCCTGCTCTTCTTCGAATAGTGCCATGGGATCTTTTACGTCCACCTGAGAGGACAGAGGGGGCCTCAGTTTAATGTCTCATCCTCTGACAGTTCAGCACTCCCTCAGAACTGCACTGAAGTGTCAGCCTAGGTATGGTTCTCAAGTCTCTGGAGTGGGACTTGAACTCACAACCTTCTGACACAGAGAGGTGAAAAGTGTTTGTATTACCCAAATAAATTTGTGTATACTTGTAGCTATCTATTTATCTTAAAAATGTCTGTCTGTAATACCATATTATTGTTAATTGTAGTGAGGCTCTTAGATTACTAATGCTCCATTGCCAACCATGTGACATCATGGATGAATCAGATTTTGATATTTCTCCTCCTACCCCTAACCACATGACATCACTAACCAATGACAAGGTCACACAAAATAACTGTAGATGGGGAAAGCTATTTGGCCCATCCTAGTTCATCTATCCAAAAAGACCTACATGATCTCCATTGTAGCATCTAATTATTTCTTAAATGATTCCAGGGTTTTCACGTCAATTCTCTATCTGAAGGTCCATTTCATGTGTTCATCACTCTTTGTGCGAAGAAAAACTTCCTGACATCAGTCTTAAGTTTACCTTTTACCAGTTTGAACCTGTATCCCCTTGTGTCACTCATATAATTTAAAGTAATATTCTGGACTTAGTGTTTCCACACCCTTGGCTATATTACGTACCTTTATAAGATTATCTCTGAGGTGCCTTCTTTGTAATTTCTGAGCGGCCTTCTTCGAAACCATTGTCCCAACTAGTTTGGTATCATTTGCAAATTTGACCACTTTGCATTGAGTTTATGAACTGAAGTCATTGATTTAAATTAGAAGCGGTAGTGGTACCATTATGCGTCCTAGGCTACCCCACTCGGTTCTTTCCCTCTCCATAACGTGACTCCTCTAACAAGTTTTCCTCAGTCAATTTCTTATCCATTTCCAAGATTTACCGTGGATCCCCTTGGCTTTGACCTTTATTAATAGTTTATAGTGTGGAACTTTAACAAATGCCTTTTGGAAATCTATGTACACCTTGTCAAAGGGTTTTCCACAGTCCACTGGGGTTGTCACTTCCTCAAATACATCAAGTAGGTTGGTCAGGCAGGATCTACCCCTTCTGAAGTCATGCTGACTGGTGTTTACTAGATTATTGTCGTACAGAAAATCAAGTTGACTCCCTATAATTGATTCCATTATTTTACACATAATTGAACGAAGAACAATAGGACTGTACTTTACTGTGTCTATTTTAACACTATTCACAACATTGGTCTGTTTACAATCTATGGATACCTCCCCAGTGTCCAGTGACTCCCTCATAATGGTTATGTGTCTTTCTCAAATCTCTTCCGAGTCTCTCCCCTGGTATAAGTACCATCTATCCCTGGGGATTTATTTATTAATTTTGAGCTCTTTTAGCCTGCTAAGGATTTCCGATTAATTTATATTGAAGTCGTTAATTTTGCTTGGGTCTGGTTGGTGATGTTATGTTGCTCTTGTCATCCTGAGTGAATACCTGGGGAAAGTTATCATTCAGAGTATTTACTATTTTGTGCTCATTCTCAGCTTTTAGACTATTTGCATGAATTAGATAATTTTTTAAAAAATCAATCCATTTTCAAGTTATCCCTTTCCTATTGTTAATCCTCCATGCCTTCCTGGTCTCTTGGTACCTACCCTCCCAGGTATGGTTGAGTACTTGAGCTGCAGCTTTGCTCTTTCACTGCCACCAAGGCCCACCCTGAATACTCCTGCTCTACTTGCTCCCACCCTCTTGTTGAGGCCTGCCCTAACTACTCAAAGCTTTGGCATTGCTCCATGTTTCCTACTAAGAACATCCTGAATATTCCAGCTATGGCTATGGACGGAGAATTAAAATGGCAAGCAACGGAAGCTCAGGATTATGGTTGCGGACAGAACGGAGATGTTCAGCAAAGCGATCACCCAATCTGTGTTTGGCCTCCCCAATGTAGAGGAGACCACATAGTAAGCAGCAAATACAGTATACAAAATTGAAAGAAGTACAAGTAAATAGCTGTTTCATCTGAGAGGAGTATTTGGGGGCTGGACGGTGGTAAGGGAGGAGGTGAAAGGGCAGGTGTTCCATCTAATGCGCTGGCACAGGTCGGTGCCGTGGGTAGGGGAACGGGGTGATGGAAGAGTGGCCAGGGTGTCGTAGGGGGAACGGGGTTATGGAAGAGTGGCCAGGGTGTCACAGAGGGAACGGTCCCTTCGGAATGTTGAAAGGGGAGAGGAAGGGAAGATGGATTATAAATTGGGCCGTGTAGCGCCCGTTGTGTAGGCGCTATGCGAACTCCTAAGGACCTAAAATGGCATCCGGAATGCATGGGCACACTTCTAGTGTTACATGTGCCTGACGCCATATTGGTAAAGACATTCACGCACATGCAGATAACGAACGCTGGCACCATGTAAAGTAGGGAGATTATGCGGTAGATCAGTGTGTAATGCTGACAGAGGCTGACTGATGCGATTTTGGAACTCAACGCTTAAGCAGTCTTAACCTCGCACAGCTGAACAGGTCGTAGACGGTCTGAAGGACCCCCAACAGCGCTATTTAAAGGAATCACGCAGGAGTTGCAGGTTAGTTGCTGGATTATTGCTTCTGGCTGCTGATGCATTTGTATCTGTTTTTGTAGGTCTCTAATATTTGGAAAAAGTTGTAATATTATATAGAGAATGGTCTGGCAGGTCCTGCATTACTGTTGGTGGCATTTAAAACAATGAACTGAACAAGGTTGCTGCCAACCATGGGTGGCCTGCTAGGGTTCCCGCTGGGTATTGAACATGACTGGAAGCATGCAGAGAAGCCATGCAGAGCAGGTCCATCTGCGAGAAGAGAGAGGAGGAGGAGGAGGCACAGAGCACTGAGCAGGAGGCCATATCCAATGAGGGCCTTCAGGGACCAATTCTCTTATCTCAACCTGAGCAAAGATCAGTGCCTCCGAAGGCTGTGGATCATGAAAGAGGCTGTGACAGAGATTTGTCAACTGCTGCAGCCACAACTGCAGCTTCAGAACAGGGCAAGGACAGCATTGCCTGTGGCTGTGAAGGTAACAGTGGCGCTGAACTTCTACGGCTCTGGATCCTTTCAGGTTGCTGCTGGCAATATATGCAACATCTCGCAGTTTGCAGTGCGCTGCTGCATAAGGGACGTCACGGAAGCACTGTACGAGCCGCCAAAAGATTAATCTCTCTTGACAGAGAGAAGCGGAATGAGTGAGCACGAGCGTTTGCTCGCATTGCAGGCTTCCCCTTGGTGCAGGGTGCCATTGACTGCATGCATATTACCATGCGTGCTCCACATCTCAACTCGGCCATCTTTATGAACAGTGAGGGATTCCACACTGCGCATCATGCAGGTCAATGCCCGCTACCTTGGCTGCAGTCATGATGCCTTCATTATGCGGCAGTCCAACGTCCCACCTATCTTTCAACCGGCACGGCAAGTCAAAGGCTGGCTACTGGGCGACAAGGGCTATCCCCTCATAAGATGGCTTATGACTCCAGTCAGGAACGCATGCACACGTGCAGAACAGGCCTACAATGAGCTCCTTGTGGCCACATGAAATGTCATCGAGCACACCATAGGTGTCGTAAAGCAATGCTTCCGCTGCCTGGACTGTTCTGGAGGAGCCCTGCAGCACTTAGCTGAGCGGGTGTCAAGATTCGCCGTTGCATGCTGCACAACCTCATCATTATGAGGGAACAGCCCTTGCCACCGCCTATCCAGCAAGACCCTGAGCCAGAGCCAGAGGTGGAGGAAGAGGAGGAGACGGAGGAGGAAGTGGCGGCAGAGGCAAGGAGGCAACAAGGTGAACATGCCCTGTCTGCCAGGGCTCTGCATGCTCACCTTATTAATGAGCGATACCAGTAACCTCAATGACACCTCCCAAGTCACCAACAGTCCAACACTTCTCACTTTTCCTCTCCCATATGACCATCAAATCGTCCTCCTTATGATTACACATTGCTTCCTCCCAAAGCTCATCGCATAAATAAAAACCACCACCAACTGCGACTTCAAATACAAATTTATAAATTAACACATGTAATCATGTATACAACATTACACTATTCATCCTTGTGCATTCCCTCAGTGCCTGTCATTTGTGTGCCTTTACCTTTCCTGGTGCTG
Organism: Heptranchias perlo; assembly: GCF_035084215.1. Taxonomy (NCBI): domain Eukaryota; kingdom Metazoa; phylum Chordata; class Chondrichthyes; order Hexanchiformes; family Hexanchidae; genus Heptranchias; species Heptranchias perlo. The sequence goes on along the minus strand of NC_090331.1, from coordinate 67,047,777 downwards.
CTATGAGGTGCATCCCCAGTGGCTGGAACATGGGTGGTGGAAGGCTGCTGACCTTTGATTGAGAAGCATGCAGATGGCCTTTGAGGACGACCTCGAGCAGCTTTGGGCCAGGTGGGCCTGGCTTAACGCTGCATCATCTCGGCCTGGGCTGCAGCTCTCTGGCCTGGTTGGCTGACAGGCAACAGCAAGGGTACTGGCAGGGGTGGGAGCAGGAATGCTGTCATCCTGAGAGCGGACAGCGGGTTTGTCTTCTATGGCACCACTGTCACTCTACCGGGGCGGCGCCTCAGGAATCCTGGTGACCTGCTGGGCATCAGATCCCTGGAGTGCTGTGATGCCCTGGAAACCCTGTTCCACAGAGGCCATCAGAGCCATGATAGCAGCAGTCTGAGCTTCCAAGGCGGCAGACTGAGCTCCAAATGCACTAGTCAGACCTTGGATGGCGGTTGTCTGTGCTGCAGTGGAAGCTGTGACATTGGTCATCAGACGCTGCATCATGGTTGGTTCCACAGTTGCACTGATGGAGGTGATCACTCGTTCCATGTGGGTAAGGATGGGCTCCAAGCTCTGCGCAAAGCCCTGTGGCAAGTTGGAGCTGGATTCCTCCATACGTCGTGACATTTCGCACAGGCTTTCTGGCAGGTTTTTCAGTGCACCGCATTTGGCTGTGTACGCCCATCAGCCTTCTTCTGCAGCCTGGCCCATCGAATTCATCATCTGACTCCTCTGCACCAGAACTAGTGAGCGACCTCACCCTCTGGCGAGCTGGCACATGTGGTATCCATTCCCCCCGCCCCAGCTCCTGCGCACTTGTGCTGAGTGTCTCACCATGTGCAGATCCCTCCTCTAACCTAGCGTCTACACTATGTGTAGTGTCAGTATCTGAGCTGGTGGATGCGAATGTCAGATCAAGTGACGGTGTGGTGTCGTTGTTACTGCCTTCCTCCTCCTTCATTTCGGAAGGCGCCAGCTCCAGTTCTTGGATATCTGCAATGACAAAGGGAAACTGGTTGACTTGTGGAGTGGGGAGAGGAGAAAGTAAAACGCGCATGCTGACACCATCTACAGCACGTGAGTCAGAACAGATTGTGGGATGAGGGAGATGTGGGAAATCAGAATGAGGATTGGATATGCAGAGACCCTCATCATTGATACCTCCAACCGCCAGTGGCCATAGCCGTAGTGATATCCCACCCAATGATCCCCAGCACTATCTCCTCCATGGGGGTGTGGATGTGTAAATGTGCCTGTCCTCCCTCAGGTCTTTGCTGCTGCCGGCTGTTATGCGCCACCTTCTCCTGCAAGACAGAGGGAAGTGTGTCAGTGAGTGTCCTGCAAGGTGTTTGGGTGATGTGGCTGTCATGGTTGAACAGCTTCCAGCATATGTGTGACCTCTGAGTTGTGGACGTGCGGCTTGCAAGAGTGATACTATGTGAGGATGAGACGCAACATCCGAAGTGCAGCGTTGCGTACGGATGGAAAGCGTTTGTTGGTGGGAGTATTGTGCGTGGTGCAGTTGGTAGGATATGCCACGTGACAGTTTAATTCACTTACCTTGACCACTCATGTCAAATCATTGAACTATTTCTTGCACTGCATCCACGTGCGTGGTGCAATGTTCCTGGCATTCACTTCAGCGCCACTTTGTCCCACTGCCTCCATAGCATGTGTCTGGAGGGCCTCCTACCACCCTGTGGATACAGGATGGCCTTCCGCGCGTCCAATTTGTGCACCTAGGCCTCTAGTGTGTCATTCGAGAACCTCGGTGCACGCAATCTCGTCGGTCCACCGATTGAATTGACAATGCAACTCCCCTTTAAGAGATGCAGGCTGCCTTTAAGTAGTGCTGAACGCCAACTCACCAACATCTCTTCCTACCTCCCTCTGGACTATGACCCCACCACCGATCATCAAGCCATCGTTTCCCAGACCGCCACTGACATCATCTCCTCTGACGATCTTAACCCCACGGCCTCCAACCTATTTGCTCCCAACCCCGCACAGCCCACTTCCACCTTCTTCCCATGACTCACAAACAGGACTGTCCTGATAGACCCATCATTTCAGCCTATTCTTGCCCAACGGAATTTATTTCTTCCTATTTCAACTCCAATTTTTCTCCCCTTGTCCAGTATCTTTTGACGTACATCGGCGACTCTCCCGATGCCTTCCACCACTTTAACAGTTTCCTGTTTTCCGGCCCTAACCATCTCCTTTTCACTGAATGGCCAGTCCCTCTACACTTCCATTTCCCCATCAGGACGGCCTGCGGGCCCTCCGCTTCTTCCTTGAATAGAGGCCCAACCAGTCCCCATCCACCGCCACCCTGTTCCAACTGGCTGAACTTGTCCTTACATTGAACAACTTCTCCTTTGGAACCCATATAGCTATGCCTGCCTTTTTGTGGCATATGTGGAACATTCTTGTTCCAGTCCTACTCAGGTCCCCTCCCTCACCTCTTTCTCCGGTACATTGATGACTGCATCTCGCCCCGAACTGGAAAATTTTATCAACTTTACTTCCAATTTCCACCCCTCCCTCGCCTTCACATGGTCCATCTCTGACTCTTCCCTTCCCTTCCTCGACTTCTCTATCTCCATTTCTGGAGATAGGCTGTCAACCAATATCTATTATAAGCCCACCGACTCCCACAGCTACCTTGATTATACTTCCTCCCACCTAGTTTCTTGTAAGGACTCGATTCCATTCTCCCAGTTTCTGTATCTCCATTGCATCTGTTCCGATGATGCCATCTTCCACACCAGTGCTTCCAATATGTCTTCCTTTTTCCCCAACTGAGGATTTCCCCCCACTGTGGTTGACAGGGCCCTCGACCATGTCCGTCCCTTTTCCCGCACTTCTGCCCTCACCCCTTCCCATCCCTCCCAGAACCATGATAGGATCCCCCTTGTCCCCACCTTCCATCCCACCAGCCTCCACATTCAATGGATCATCCTTCGCCATTTCTGCCACCTCCAGCATGATCCCACCACCAAACACATCTTCCCTTCCCCTCCCCATTCAGCATTTGGAAGGGACCATTCCCCCTGCGATCCCCGGTCCACTCTTCCATCACCCCCAACACCAGCTCCCCTTCCCATGGCACCTTCCCACGCAAGCGCGAGAGATGCAACACCTGCCCATTCATTTCCTCCCTTCCTGCCGTCCAGGGCCCCAAACATTCCTTCCAGGTGAAACAGCAATTTACTTGTACTTCTTTCAATTTAGTATACTGTATTCGCTGCTCCCGACGTGGTCTCCTCTACATCGGGGAGGCCAAATGCAGATTGGGTGATCGCTTTGCTGAACACCTGCATTCAGTCTGCAAGCGTGATTCTGAGCTTCCAGCCGCTTGCCATTTTAATTCTCCATTCCACTCCCACTCTGACCTCGGTCTCCTACACCATTCCACCGAAGCTCATGGAAGCTCTAGGAACGGCACCTCATCTTTTGATTAGGCACTTTACAACCTTCTAGACTCAACGTTGATTTCAATAACTTCAGATCATAACCACTACTCCCATTTTTTCAGAGAACAAGTGCTGCTAATGGTTCTGATGTTCCATTTACAGCTCCTCTAGACCCATCTTTTATTTCATTACTTGTCCCATTACCTTGCCTTGCCTTGCACCATCATCCGTTTTGTTATTTAATCACAGCTGCTCTCCACCCTATTGTTCTTTCCATCCCTTCCCCCCCCCCTTTCCCTGGATCTGTACTTCCTTAAAAACTGTTAAATCTTTACTTCTTCCAGTTCTGACAAAAGGTCATTGACCTTAAACATTAACTCTTTCTTTCTCCACAGATGCTACCTGACCTCCTGTGTCCACCTCCTGAGTATTTCCAGCGTTTTCTGTTTTTATTTCAAATTTCCAGCATCCGCAGTATTTTCCTTTTGCCTTAATGATGAATGTTTATTTGTTTACCATTAGATACCAATTATGCTTCAGACCCTTTGGAAGAGGTGGTCATATTTTATGGCATTTTTAGAACTACAGGCTTTTAATCTTGCAATTCTTCCTTACATGCTGGCTCCGCTATCCTAGAATAACAACTAAATCAAGCATAGTTTCCATTCGGAACTTTCAATGGATAATTTAACTCTTTTTAAAGGAATAGACTAGTAAAGGTGATGTGTAGTCTACTGAATTTTTTCAAAATCCCTCTTAGGTGCCTTCATAAAGTTCAGTTACGGTAAAACTAACACTAGTAAGTGCCGCTCAGAATCGATTGTTCCCATTCATGGTCACTGGAGTCACAAGAGTGGTTGTTCTATGTAAAATGTCTGCCCCAGACTAGCTCAATTCAGCTGTTTTAAAGTATAAAATAGCCAGAGTTAGAGTAATTGAGAAACATTGATGAATGTAAAGATATCTACTTCATAACATTTTTAATTATTTGACAATTAAGTAGAAAGTACTTCCCCCTATAATGAAGTTTGTCTGTCTTAAATGGTAGACACATTCTTGGCCTCCAGAAAGCAGGGAACAAGAAAAGGCCATTTAGCCAATCGAGCCTGTTGTTGCTAACCCCTCCACAAACATTTTTCACCATTGTGGACTCACCGACTTAATTTCTTGAGGAAGTCAACAACAGATGTAACATTTTCATAAGAATATAAGAAATACGAGCAGGAGTAGGCCATATGGCCCCTCGAGCCTGCTCCGCCATTCAATCAGATCATGGCTCATCTTAGACCTCAACTCCACATTCTGACCCAATCCCCATATCCCTTGATTCCCTTACAGTCCAAAAACCTATTGATCTCAGTCTTGAATATACTCAATAACTGAGCATCCATAGCCCAGCCGGGTAGGGAATTCCAAATATTCACGACACTCAGAATGAAGAAATTCTCCTCATCTCAGTCCTAAATGTCCGACCCCTTATCCTGAGACGAGTTCCAGACTCTCCAGCCAGAGGAAACATCCTCTCAGCATCTCCCCTGTCAAGCCCTCTTAGAATCCTATATGCAATGAGATCAACTCTCATTCTTCTAAATTCCAGAGAGTATAGGCCCAATCTACTCAATCTTTCATCATAGGACAACCCTCTCATCCCAGGAATCAATCTAGTGAACCTTCGTTGCACTACCTCTAATATATCCTTCCTTAGGTAAGGAGACCAAAACTGCATACAGTACTCCAGTTGTGATCTCACCAAAGCCCTGTACAATTGCAGCAAGACTTCCTTACTCTTGTACTCCAACGCCCTTGCAATAAAGGCCAACATACCATTTGCCTTCCTAATTGCTACCTGCATGTTAACTTGCTGTGTTTCGTGTACAAGGACACCTAAATCCCTCTGAACAACAACATTTAATAGTTTCTCACCATTTAAAAAATATTTTGTTTTTCTATTTTTCCTACCAAAGTGAATAACCTCACATTTCCCCACATTATACTCCATCTGCCACCTTCTTGCCTACTCACTTAGCCTGTCGATATCCTTTTGCAGACTCTTTGTGCCCTCCTCATAGCTTACTTTCCCACCTAGCTTTGTATCGTCAGCAAACTTGGATACATTACATTCGGTCCCTTCATCTAAGTAATTAATATAGATTATAAATAGCTTAGGCCCAAGCACCGATCCTTGTGTCATTAGTTACAGCCTGCCAACCTGAAAATGACTCGTTTATTCTTACTCTCTGTTTTCTGTCCATTAACGAATCCTCTATCCATGCCAATATATTACCCCCAACCCCATGAGCCCTTATCTTGTGTAACAACATTTTATGTGGCACCTTATCGAATGCCTTTTGAAAATTCAAATATACCACATCCACTGGTTCAAGAAAATAAAAGTCTGAAATTTCTCCCTAACTCCCAAGAACGGTCAGATTATAATCTTAAAATCTTGATTGAACAGTTTATGTACTTTGTTCAACTCTGACCAGCTGTACTCACAACTGACGCTACCAGGATTATAGCTGCAGTTTTCCATAAAGTGCATTTACGTTGTAGTGCTAGCTTCATAGAGTGGCAGTATACCAGCCTTCCAGCACTGATTTTTTTTTTCCCATTTACATTTCAACCCAGTGTCATTCGTATCAGGTACCAGGCAGAAGCAGAATCAAAGAATCCAGCAGCAGGTCAAAGGACCCACAAAGATAATCTGTTAGCTGTTGGTTGAAGCTTTTATAAATATAAAAAGGCCTATTGATCATCCAGATCGACACTGATATTCTTATAATCTTTACACTTGTTCTTAATCAGATGGTTATCCACTTCTTTTTTAAAGGAATTAGTCAACATGACATCAACTGTTGCAGATTCCCCAGCCAATAGTGAAGCTTTCCAGCTACTTGTGGCTCCAGATCGGCTCTCAGATTGGTTCCCATATTTTAGCTCTCCCATGGTAGCAGGAAAAGATTTTTAGGTTTCTTTTAAGTCTCTCTGACTGTCCAATTCCTTAGAACAGTTGTAATTGGTTATTGTTTTGCTCTGTTTAAAGTGAAATGAAGACTTTTTTTTAAAATAGACCCCAGATAGGAAATGGTTAATCTTTGATGGACCAGTTGATGCAGTCTGGATTGAGAATATGAACACTGTGCTGGATGATAACAAGAAGTTGTGTCTGATGAGTGGAGAGATCATTCAGATGTCTCCTCAAATGAGCCTTATATTTGAACCAATGGATCTGGAGGTTGCTTCCCCTGCTACTGTAAGTAGTCATATATTAATCTTGATAGAAATATAAGGCAGATTCCACGATTGAGTGCTTCCAGCGAGGAGTGGCATTCGTAGGGGGTGCAGGTTGGGAAAGCTCGGGCCTGCAGCCCATGATTTTCTGCTCATTAATTTTAATTGATGAAAAAATCGCAGGTTGCGGGCAGCGATTTCCCGACTCTTGGCCCCTGCAAATGCTGCGCCTTGCTGGGAGCACCCAATCCTGGAATCAGTCCTTAGTGCAACAAATTTTAGGTATACTCGAAATTATCACTTCAGATGCTATGAAGAGAAAGGAAACATTTGTGAAATGTCTGAAGACATTTTGTATTTTGCTTAAATTTATAATTTTTTCAAAAGGTTTCATTTTTTTGCATTAATTTCTTCATCTGCTTGTTAAATGAATGGCTGGGAATTTCCTTTCAGCTGCTCCCGCTCCATCGCAGAAACATTGCTGGATGCACGATCGAAACTCCGTTTGCACGCACTTCTGCCAAAGTTACAACAGTAGAGCGAGAACAGCTTCAGGGAAATTTCTGGACAATGTGTTTTTAGAAACTGGAATTAGGGCCAGATTGCATGCTACATTTTTTCATTAGAATTTCTGTTCATTATATTTTAGGTTTCAAGGTGTGGAATGGTCTACATGGAACCTCTTATGATGGGATGGAAGCCTATAATGGTATCTTGGATGAATAAGATGCCTCCTGGTCTTAGTCCCATGCACAAGGAATTAGTTGAAGGGTTGTTTGACAGAATGGTGCCAGTGTGTCTTCAATTTGTTCGAAAATCAGCTAAGGTAGTAAACTGGTTATTATAAGTGTCTTATGTCTAAAAGGAATATGATTCCTGCAAATATAATTTTTTATATCTATATCTATATATATATAATGTGTGTGTGTCTACATATGTCTTCATTCCTAACCTATCAGGAACAGCACTTTTTCTACAGGAATTTGTGAAAGTCTAAACAAAACCTCGTGGTGCAGCCAGTATACAACACCATGGCTTAGTATGATGATGCCAAGTGTTAGCCTTGGCACAGTGGTAGCATTCTTGTCATTGAGTTAGACAGTTGTGGGTTCAAGCCAACTCCAGAGACTGGAGCACATAATCCGGGCTGACAATTCAGTGCTGAAAGTGTGCTGCATTCTTGGAGGTGCCATCTTTCAGATAAGACATTAAACCAATGGCCCTCTTGGGTGGATGTAAAAGATCGCATGGCACTGTTCGGGTGCTTCCGGTGATCTGGCAACATTTATCTCTCAACAAACATCACTTCACAACAGAGACTGAGGCCTACAAAACAAGTTAAAACAGGTGGTCATGGAAAAGGACAGGGAGGGGCCGGAAATAAAGGTTCTAAATTGGGGGAAGGCCGATTTTAATAGGATAAGGCAGGATCTGGCCAAAATGGACTGGGATCAGCTGCTTGTAGGAAAATCCGCATCGGAGCAATGGGAGTCTTTCAGAAGGGAGATTGAGACCATACAATGGCAACATGTTCCCGTAAAGGTCAAGGGTGGTTCCAAGAACTCCAGGGAACCTTGGATGTCAGGGGATATACGAGAATGGATTTGGAAAAAAAGGAGGGCTTTTGGCAGATACAAAAGGCTAAAGACGGAGGAAACCCTAGAGGAGTACAAAGAGTGCAGGGGGATACTTAAAAAAGAAATTAAGAGATCAAGGAGGGGCCATGAAATAACACTGGCGAGCAAAATAAAGGAAAATCCTAAGATGTTTTATAAGTATATTAAGGGTAAGAGGATGACTAAGGAAAAAATAGGGCCCATTAGGGACAAAAATGGCAATCTGTGTGTGGAGCCGGCAGATGTAGGAGGGGTTCTAAATGAATTTTTTGCATCTGTTTTCACTATGGAGAAGGTGGATGTAGACATAGAAATACGGCAGGGGGACTGTGATATACTCGAACATATTAACATCGAGCGGGAGGAGGTATTGGCGGTTTTAGCAGGCCGAAAAATGGATAAATCCCCAGGCCCGGACGAAATGTATCCCAGGCTACTGTGTGAGGCAAAGGAGGAGATTGCGGGGGCTCTGACACATATATTCAGAACCTCTCTGGCCACAGGGGATGTGCCAGAGGACTGGAGAACCGCTAATGTAATACCATTATTCAAGAAGGGGAGTAGGGAAAAACCGGGGAACTACAGGCCAGTGAGCCTAACATCAGTGGTAGGAAAATTATTGGAAAAAATTCTGAAGGACAAAATTAGTCTCCACTTGGAGAAGCAAGGATTAATCAGGGATAGTCAACATGGCTTTGTCAAGGGAAGATCATGTCTGACTAATTTGATTGAATTTTTTGAGGGGGTGACTAGGCGTGTGGATGAGGGTAACGCAGTGGATGTGGTATACATGGATTTCAGTAAGGCCTTCGATAAAGTCCCCCACAGGAGACTGGTCAAGAAGGTACGAGCCCATGGAATCCAGGGTGCCTTGGCACTTTGGATACAAAACTGGCTTAGTGGCAGAAGGCAGAGGGTGATGGTCGAAGGTTGTTTTTGTGACTGGAAGCCTGTGGCCAGTGGGGTACCACAGGGATCGGTGCTGGGTCCCTTGCTGTTTGTGGTCTACATTAACGACTTGGATATGAATGTAAAAGGTATGATCAGTAAGTTCGCTGATGATACAAAGATTGGTAGGGTGGTAAATAGCGAGGAGGATAGCCTCAGTCTGCAGGACGATATAGATGGGTTGGTCAGATGGGCAGAACAGTGGCAAATGGAATTTAACCCGGAAAAGTGCGAGGTGATGCACTTTGGAGGGACTAACAAGGCAAGGGAATACACAATGAATGGGAGGACCCTAGGCAAGACAGAGGGTCAGAGGGATCTTGGTGTGCAAGTTCACAGATCCCTGAAGGCGGCGGAACAGGTAGATAAGGTGGTAAAGAAGGCATATGGGATACTTGCCTTTATTAGCCGAGGCATAGAATATAGGAGCAAGGAGGTTATGATGGAGCTGTATAAAACACTGGTTAGGCCACAGCTGGAGTACTGTGTGCAGTTCTGGTCGCCACACTACAGGAAGGATGTGATCGCTTTGGAGAGGGTGCAGAGGAGATTCACCAGGATGTTACCAGGGCTGGAGCGCTTCAGCTATGAAGAGAGACTGGGAAGATTGGGTTTGTTTTCCTTGGAGCAGAGGAGGCTGAGGGGGGACATGATTGAGGTGTACAAAATTATGAGGGGCACAGATAGGATGGATACTAAGGAGCTTTTTCCCTTCGTTGAGGGTTCTATAACAAGGGGGCATAGATTCAAGGTAAAAGGCGGGAGGTTTAGAGGGGATTTGAGAAAGAACTTTTTCACCCAGAGGGTGGTTGGAGTCTGGAACTCACTGCCTGAAAGGGTTGTGGAGGCAGGAACCCTCACAACATTCAAGAAGCATTTGGATGAGCACTTGAAATGCCATAGCATACAAGGCTACGGACCAAATGCTGGAATATGGGATTAGAGTGGACAGGGCTGAAGGCCGGCGCGGACACGATGGGCCGAAGGGCCTCTATCCGTGCTGTATAACTCTATGACTCTAGGGATTCGGATCAAGGGAAAGGAGATGACTGGAAGGCTCTCTCCCTTTACGGGTGAAGCCCCCCGATGTCCGATCTTCCCCCCCCGATGTCCGATCCTCCCCCCCAATGTCTGACTCCTTCCTCCCCCCCCCCCCCCCTGCTGTCCGACTCCCCCGCCCCCCACCCCCCTCCAATGTCCAACTCTCTCCCCGTAACGTTCAACTCCGCCCCACAATGTTCGACCCCAATCCCCGATGTCCGACCCTCTCTGATGTCCGACGCCCCTTGCGATGTCTGACTGCCCCCCCCCGATGTCTGCCCTGCAATCTCCCCCACAGATGTCCGACGCCCCCCCCCCCCGCCGATGTCTGACTCCTCCCCCATCCATCCCACCCCCCCCCCCCACCCCACTGATGTCCGACTCACCCCTTCCCTCCGCTCCCAAGCTGCAGGCCTACCCGTCCGACAGTCAGTCAATCTCACAATCTGGCTGGCTGCGGCTGGGTATCGGATTCCAAAAATCAAATCAGGTCCTGCTGTTAAATTCCATTTTTCTGGGTTTCCCAACCGCTAAACCTCCCCTTCATAAACTTGAGCTCATACAAAACTCTGCTGCCCGTATCCTAACTCGCACCAGGTTCCATTCACTCATCACCCTGTGCTCGCTGACTTACATTAGCTCCCGGTCCAGGAACGCCTTGATTTTAAAATTCTCATCCTTGTTTTCAAATCCCTACATGGCCTTGCCCTTCCCTATCCCTTTAACCTCCTCCAGCCCTACAACCCTCTAAGATCTCTGTGCTCCTCCAATTCTTGCCTCTTGCGCATCCCCAATTTTAATCGCTCAACCATTGGCGGCCATGTCTTCAGCTGCCGAGGTGCTAAGCTCTGGAATTCCCTCCCTAAACCTCTCCACCTCTCTACCTCTCTCTCCTCCTTTTTAAGATGCTCCTTAAAACCTACCTCTTTGACCACCTGTCCTAATATCTCCTTATGTGGCTTGATGTCAAATTTTGTTTGATGGCAGTCCTGTGAAGTGCCTTGGGACATTTTACTATGTTAAAGGCGCTATATAAATGCAAGTTGTTGTTTTTGTTGTTGGTCTTATATAGATTCCACTCCTGACTATCCTTTCTATTTTTCATTAAACATCAGGGTTGCTTGAGAATGATTGCAAAGAATTTTTATTGCTTGGAAAGATACACAAGGGGTATTGCAATCTGAAGAGGACTTTTGGAGCTAGAAGGGCTGATTCTGCATCTCTGTGTTTTGAGTAGGGAGTGGCACTCAAGGGAATGCACGGTGGGACATTGCAACTCATAAATCTACGCCCATTAATATTAATGGATGGAAAATCAAGGGCTACTTGTCCACGAATTTCTACCATGAGCTGGGCGCAAAGAATCGGTCCTACAAGTGTTAGTCAGTATAATAGCCACTAGTTTGAAAAACGATGTTCCTCTGTATCCCACATAATTGATTGTAACTCTTTGTTGTATGGTATGCTATATATAGATTTGATTGAAATGTTGCACCGTTAATTTGTTCTGTAGCCACATAGTTACAATTCTGATATAAACGACGAACAGAGGAGACAGTAACTTGACATTACTGATGTTAAAGACTTTGGGTTGAATTGCTGCGGGCATTTTCCCGCTCCTCAGTCATAACCTCAGCACATTAAGCCATTTTTTTAGGCTTTCCGTAGCTCTTTGTCCCCTTTTTAACAAAGCAAGTCTACTACTCTTAGTTCCTGATAAATGCTAACCCTGAGTAACAAAATTCTCAAATTTTCCTTTCAACCTATAGGAGCTAGCTCCTACTGCTGACACAAGTTTGGTACGGTCACTGATGAACTTTATGGACTGTCTAATGGGAGAATTTACAGATGCAGCCAAAATCAAGCAAATGAATGAACGAGATATTTGCTCTTGGCTTGAGGTAGGCATTACTTTTGATGTGGATAAATTTAGAAGTTTGCATCCTTCTGAGGCAATAAGAAAAGATTTTTCTGATTTTAAAAAATATATTTGGGGATGTTTTTAATGTGAACATATACAATTGAAACTACCAGTGTAAACATTATAATGGATGTTTCCGATGTAAACTTCTATCCTGTCACAGTGTACTTGCAGGCCTACCACCACTTGCCGTGCTTTGATGCCCCCCAAATCCCATCCACTAGCTCCCCCACTGTTTGGCCTCCTCAGCCTCTGGTGTTGTTCCTTGGCTTGGTTCTCCTGCTCTGATTTGAGACTCCCTGTAAGGCTTCTTGCTGCACCACCCACCTCTGCTTTTATTGTCCTACCTCACTCCAGCTGTTAATTAAAAATTGATCCTGGGACTCACCTGGGGGACAGGCTGATAGCCAAAAATATAAGTGCCTGGTCTTTGGCTCACTCCTTCTGTCCCAACCCCAATTCGTCTAGGTCTCCCAAAGGCTGCCTTTCCGACAAAGACACTCTGTGTCCATTGGATCCCACGATCAATGCCATGGGAGATCCACTAGTGTTGTTTATAATGTTCATTGTAATTGAAAAATGGAGATTTTACACACTGCAAATTCTGCTTTATAAGTCATGTTGTCACACATGTTTTTCCTATCCTCCATGTTTATTGGAATAATGCGTACATAGGATTTTATTAAAAATTAAAACTGCTTTTACTCATAAAAGGTTACATTTAGGCTTAATTTTCCAAGTGCCATGGATGAGCTTGCTCGCCTGTGGCAAGCACTCCTTTGTTCGAGCACAATATTAGTGAGAAGAAATGGATCTGATCACATCGACGATGAACCCTTGCTGTACCTTAAAGCTTGTACATTCCTGCCAATGAAAATCTTTTTTTAAAAAAAAAATTGCTCCCACCTCCAAAATGGTTACTGGAACCAGAGAAGAAGAAGACAAATAAATTAAAGATTTAAAGGATAAAATAAAAAGGTAAAAAGTTTAGAATGGTTATGGGACAAGTAGAAAAGAGTAAAATAAATGTTAACACAAAAAGGACAATATGAGGAAAACGATGATAAATGAACACAGGTAAATTATTTACATTGTTTTATTTTTATGTAAAATTATGGTTCAGATGTTTATTGTTACTATTACAACAATAATTTTATTCCTAATATTTTAATAATTTTCCTACTGTAATATTAATGTTTATTTCATGGATATGATGCAAGAAGGAGACAGGAGTTGCCCTGAATCTGCCAACAATCTAGGCATTAAGAATATATGCACTCCAATTGTAGAATAATCATTTAACATCAGTATTTATTCCTCATGCATACCCATAGAGTGATTTTACCTTAACTTGACTGTTCTTGCTTATTCATAAAATATGTATAAATAAGTAGTTTAAAAAAACAGCTCAGCTGCTGATTTGAGTTGCTGGAGTATGTGCCTTTCTTAAAACAAAAGTTATATTCGGGTTCATAAGACCGAGCATTTGACAAGGTACCGCATGGTAGGTTGTTACATAAGGTTAAATCTCATGGGATCCAAGGTGAGGTAGCCAATTGGATACAAAATTGGCTTGACGACAGAAGACAGAGGGTGGTTGTAGAGGGTTGTTTTTCAAACTGGATGCCTGTGTCCAGCGGTGTGCCTCAGGGATCGGTGCTGGGTCCGCTGTTATTTGTTATTTATATTAATGATTTGGATGAGAATTTAGGAGGCATGGTTAGTAAGTTTGCAGATGACACCAAGATTGGTGGCATTGTGGACAGTGAAGAAGGTTATCTGGGATTGCAACGGGATCTTGATCAATTGGGCCAGTGGGCCGATGAATGGCAGATGGAGTTTAATTTAGATAAATGTGAGGTGATGCATTTTGGTAGATCGAATCGGGCCAGGACCTACTCCGTTAATGGTAGGGCGTTGGGGAGAGTTATGGAACAAAGAGATCTAGGAGTACAGATTCATAGCTCCTTGAAAGTGGAGTCACAGGTGGATAGGGTGGTGAAGAAGGCATTCGGCATGCTTGGTTTCATTGGTCAGAACATTGAATGCAGGAGTTGGGATGTCTTGTTGAAGTTGTACAGGGCATTGGTGAGGCCACACTTGGAGTACTGTGTACAGTTCTGATCACCCTATTATAGAAAGGATATTATTAAACTAGAAAGAGTGCAGAAAAGATTTACTAGGATGCTACCGGGACTTGATGGTTTGACTTACAGGGAGAGGTTAGACAGACTGGGACTTTTTTCCCTGGAGAGTAGGAGGTTAAGGGGTGATCTTATAGAAGTCTATAAAATAATGAGGGGCATAGATAAGGTCGACAGTCAAAATCTTTTCCCAAAGGTAGGGGAGTCTATAACGAGGGGGCATAGATTTAAGGTGAGAGGGGAGAGATACAAAAGGGTCCAGAGGGGCAATTTTTTCACTCAAAGGGTGGTGAGTGTCTGGAACGAGCTGCCAGAGGCAGTAGTAGAGGGTACAATTTTGTCTTTTAAAAAGCATTTGGACAGTTACATGGGTAAGATGGGTATAGAGGGATATGGGCCAAGTGCAGGCAATTGGGACTAGCTTAGTGGTATAAACTGGGCGACATGGACATGTTGGGCCGAAGGGCCTGTTTCCATGTTGTAACTTCTATGATTCTATGATTTCAAGTCACCTTCCTGAGTTGCTCCAGTGATATTACATTTTTGGAGTTTTATTCCAGATGCTTTTCTGTGGTTCAGTTTCTCAGACCTTTGCTGTAGATGAGCTCTTTCTCCCTATGAACCAGTGTGCTTTCAATTTACCTTTCAATTAACTAAAGTAATTTATAGTTTCCCAGAGGATGAACAGAAAACCCTCTTTACTATATTTT
Organism: Heptranchias perlo; assembly: GCF_035084215.1. Classification (NCBI taxonomy): domain Eukaryota; kingdom Metazoa; phylum Chordata; class Chondrichthyes; order Hexanchiformes; family Hexanchidae; genus Heptranchias; species Heptranchias perlo. The sequence continues at coordinate 67,032,756 of NC_090331.1, read as the reverse complement.
AGCTTACTGGTTGTGACATGTAATCTTCTTCAACTTCATAAATTATCAACAGTCAAACAGATTTATTAAATAATGAATGGGTAAATGAACAGTGTCAATGACATACTGCAGGTTTAATGATAGTTACAGGCTTAACTGTAAGATAGAAAGTAACCATTGCATCTGCTGAACTAAAATTTAGTGTGATTTGAAACTGGTTTAAAGTCATTGATTTAACCTTGCATGGCAGTTTGCCGTTGACGTCCACTGAAACTGTCTTGTCTATCTATATCTCTCAGATGGACTATCCAAGTGGAACAAGACAAGGCTGAAATATAGAGGGTAATTTTAACCTAGCCGCCCGGAGGGAAAATAATGGGATCAAATCGACTGCCCATTTTACACCCCATCTAATTTTACTTTCCATTGACTTCAAAACTGGTGGTTGATCCAATGCCCATCAGTTGGGTGGGTTAGGTTAAAATAACCCCATACATTCAGAATTTAACCAGGTAAAGGAAATTTAAATATGTACCTGTTAAATTCACGTAGAGCTGCCAATCAAACGTTTTTAAACAAAAGCCACAGGATGCTTGTATTTGAATTCAATGGCTTGGCCTCTTTGATCCAACGAAAGGTCTTGAACAGAAGGCCCATTCTCTTATAAGTATAATATATATCTCAAAGTGGGGAAAGATCACTTTGCTGCACAGCATTTAAATTTCATAAGGAGGCAGTGTCTGCTGGTGTTTTCCCTCTGTGGGTTAATGGGGAATGCTATTTATGTGAAGGTTGAACTTAACTCAATGAATGAGGAAAACAATACTGAACATCTTTGTCTCTGTCTCTGGTTGCAAGTTTGATAATTGTGTTCCCACCTGAGTTTGTTCTAGGTTTAGTATAAAATTAAGTTGTTTCAACTGTTCTTTATTAAATGGACTTCTGTGCGATTTCTTCTTCTCACTGTTGCTTTTTTATTCATAGGGAATTTTTCTATTTTCCTTAATCTGGTCTATTGGTGCTACTTCCGTAGAAAAAGATCGACTGAAGTTTGATAAGCTTGTGCGGGAGATAACCGATGGACCTCTTACTGAGGATACAAGAACACGGTTCAATTTATTTATCCAGGTTGATCCTCCAGTCAAACTCCCCACTGTTCCAATTCCCAAGGAAGGAATAATTTACGATTATTTGTTCATTAAGGACGTATGTATTAACAAATTGCTGATTAAAAATAGAATAAGCACATTGATTAAAATGGATTCTAATCTATGTAGAGGATATGTGACCATCTCATTTTCCCCATGTTTGTGTTCTCACTGTGCCATAGTACCTCTCGTAGCCAAGAGAGTAGACAGACAACCTGCCCCATGCAACTGTCTATACTCCTCTCATGCTGCCATGCGTACGTCTGCACATGAGACTTCCTTTTCGTTTCCTCCCCTTTTGTGGGAGAAGGTGTCATGCACTTTTTTGTAGCAATGAGATTAAGATCAGGAACTCAGATGGTTGAAAGATCAAATCTAAATTCCATCACTCTGGTGCTGCACATTGGTGATCCAATGTGTTGTGCCACTGTATTGCCTCGTTTGTAAATACACAGAAATCCCATTTTATTAATTCAGGTATTCAATTTCTACAATGTAATTAGAAAAAGATATTAGAAATGTAAAGAAGACCCTGGAGATAAATTTAGATAAAGATGTTAAGCATTATATTAATAAGTATTTCCTGATACAGAGGCTGTGGAATGCTTTACCAGAGTTGGTGAATGAAGCAGAGATTAAGGGCAGCATTTTAGCACCCGCTATCGTGTGCGTTCCTGGCGGGGGGCCCCCGAAAATCGGGAAATCCCGGAGCGGGACCGGAGCCTGCCTCGAACCCGTGCACTTCCGGGTTCCCCACTGACACGCTGGCGGTCGCGCGCAGCCCCCGCTGGTGGGAATCCCGCAGGCAATTAAAGCCAGCGGGATGCCACTTGAACGTATTTATTTTGCTTGTTCAGGTCATTAACTGACCTGATTAAGGGATTATGTGAGGAGGTGTGGGATTTTAAAGCAAACTGGGACTGTTTCCCACACTGGGGGAAACACTCCCAGTTCAAATGGACCTGTTGCAGCTGTCAGCCTGTGGCAGCTGCAAAGGTCCATTTGACAGGTGGGGGGGTGGGTGGGGGAGACCCTCACTCATTGCAGGAGGCCACTCTGTCACTTGGGACAAAGTATGGCCTCCACCACCCTCCTCCTGACAATCAAAGTCACCAACTTGCACACTTACCCCGGGGTCCAGAGACATGTACCTACCTTGCGGACCCCCTCAGATGTACATCTTCCGGATGGGGGCTGCCATAGCTGCAGTCATGACCTCCTCAGAGGGTGAACAGCATCACCAGCCTCACCAGCCTCGCCGTCCACCTCTGACACGTGTGACACATCCACCTGTACAGCAGGAGGGAGGGCTACCGCAGAGAGAGATGCGTTGCAGAGGGCACTACCCTCGCCACAGGGTCCATAGACCGAGGCTCAGCTTCCTGGACCTCTCTGAGCAGCAGTGCACATGGAGGCTCAGAGTCACTCGACATGTAGTCGTGGACATCTGCAGCCTCCTTCATGCCAAGCTGCTCCCGGCTGGCCCGAGCACCATCTTCTTACCTGTCGCTGTCAAAGTCACCACTGCCCTCAACAACTTCTCCTCCGCATCCTTCCACGGTGCAACCGGGGACATCGCCGACGTCTCTCAGCCGTCTGCACAAAAGAGCCCTGCAAATACACCTACACCCACCCTGCAGTGACACAATGGGTGTCATCAGTTGGGGGTCTTCATAGTGATCCTCAAGAAAGGGCATTATTGCACAAACCAGACAAGATTCGCGAAGACATGGCAATAGTGGTGCCAATATAATATGTGATGTGAGTTGCTCAGAAATTCAATATAAGTAACAACCGTGACAAACCCTCAAACACCCTTGTGCATCCCTTTCATGCTCACGACACGTTTGCCTTATGCTGCCTACAGCACATATGTGATGCATGCCCTGTGGCTGCAGCACGGGTAGTGGCAGGTTGAGTGAGGCTGACCGTGAAAGAGATGCACGAGAGGGTGAGTATGAGATGGAGCCATGAGATTGTATGAGGATTGGGTTGAGTGGTAGTGGCGGAATGAGTACTGGTGAGGTGAGTAGGTGCAGGTAAGATGAGGATGAGGTTTGAGTGGGTATGAGGAGTGATGTGACAGAGTAGTGTTGGCAGTGCTGAAGGAGATGTGGGGTGGGGGCGGTGATGTGGCAGACGAAGTGTAGGGGAAAGAGTAAGTGTACTCATTTTTGCTGACCTACTGAGGTCATTGGAGCGCCTCCTGCATTGTATGCAGGTGGGCGATATGTTGGTGGTGCAGGTGACCTCCTCTGCCACCTCGAGCCAGGCCTTCCTGGTGGCAGAGGCAGGCCGCTTCCTCCCGCCCGCCGGGGGGAAGATCTCTGTCCTCCCCCTCCTCCTCACCCCGTGTATTGATACCTGGAGTGAGGCATCATTAAACTGGGAGCAGCCTTCCCCCTGGGCTGCTCCATGCTGTAATTTTTTCTATTTGTTGCAGCATCTGTCAGTGGAGGACTGCCCCTTTAAATAGAGCTCCTCCAGCTGACAGATCTTACTGTGCATGCACAGTCCGCCCGACGCGCAGATCAGCAGTGGGGAACCTGGAGGAGCAGGTAAGTGGATCCAATTGGGCTACGATCGCGCGGGTGGCTGACTGATTTCGCCGGGCGCGTTACCCAAGCGCCCGATAGCCCCCCCACCGAGAACCCGCAGCCCTGGTAACATCGGGCCCCATGTCAATATTTAAGAATAGGTTAGATATGTGGTTGAAAAAAAGGGGTTAAAGGGATCTGGGAACAGGGTGTGTATATGGGATTGGACTCGTGCCCATGTGAAGGATAAACACCAACATAGACTGGTTAGGCAGAATGGCCTGTTTCCGTGTTGTAATTTCTATCTAAAAATAAACACATGTCCAGTCATTTTGTTGCGCTGAAATGCAACTAATGCAACTTTGGGAAAGAAAGACGGGAGGGTTTCCGGGAAGTTCTATTTATTAAAAGATCAATCCTATATTAATTTATATAACTTTTCCTTCTGATGCCACAATTTTGAAATATGAAAAAAGTCAAAATTCAAAATGTTATTGTTTCTTATATAAGAATCACTCGAAGGTTATCATTTCTATTTAATAATTTTGCTCACATTTTATTTTGTGCATGCTATTTTTCAATTTCCTATTGAGTAAATAAAACAAAATAAAGATAAATCTGCCAAAATTCCATAAGACCGGTGGCTAGGAAGACTTGGGGCTCTATTTTCGCACCCACAATCGGGTGCGTTCGTGGTGGGGGGGCTGCGAAAATCCGGGATTCCCGGGGCGGGTCCGGAGTCCAGCACCAACCTGCCCCATTTCCGGGTTCCCCAGTGACGCGCTCACATGCGCGCGCAGCCCCCGCATGTGGGACTCCCGCCGGCAATTAAAGCCGGCGGGGTGCCACTTAAAAGTACTTGAACAAGTACTTCAGGTTGTTAACAAACCTGATTAACCTGATATTTTAGGAGGGATCGGATTTTGCAATTGTAGATCGAATCGGGCCAGGACCTACTCCGTTAATGGTAGGGCGTTGGGGAGAGTTATAGAACAAAGAGATCTAGGAGTACAGGTTCATAGCTCCTTGAAAGTGGAGTCACAGGTGGATAGGGTGGTGAAGAAGGCATTCGGCATGCTTGGTTTCATTGGTCAGAACATTGAATGCAGGAGTTGGGATGTCTTGTTGAAGTTGTACAGGGCATTGGTGAGGCCACACTTGGAATACTGTGTACAGTTCTGGTCACCCTATTATAGAAAGGATATTATTAAACTAGAAAGAGTGCAGAAAAGATTTACTAGGATGCTACCGGGACCTGATGGTTTGACTTATAGGGAGAGGTTAGACAGACTGGGACTTTTTTCCCTGGAGAGTAGGAGGTTAAGGGGTGATCTTATAGAAGTCTATAAAATAATGAGGGGCATAGATAAGGTAGATGGTCAAAATCTTTTCCCAAAGGTAGGGGAGTCTATAACGAGGGGGCATAGATTTAAGGTGAGAGGGGAGAGATACAAAAGGGTCCAGAGGGGCAATTTTTTCACTTAAAGGGTGGTGAGTGTCTGGAACGAGCTGCCAGAGGCAGTAGTAGAGGCGGGTACAATTTTGTCTTTTAAAAAGCATTTGGACAGTTACATGGGTAAGATGGGTATAGAGGGATATGGGCCAAGTGCAGGCAATTGGGACTAGCTTAGTGGTATAAACTGGGCGACATGGACATGTTGGGCCGAAGGGCCTGTTTCCATGTTGTAACTTCTATGATTCTATGAACTAAGACTGTTTCCCATACTGGGGGAAACACTCTCAGTTGAAATGGACGTGTTGCAGCCATCAGCCTGTGGCAGCTGCAAAGGTCCATTTGACAGGTGTGGGGGGGAGACCCTCACTCATTGCAGGAGGCCACTCTGTCACTTTGGACAAAGTTTGGCCTCCACTACCCTCCTCCTAACAATCAAATGCATAAACTTGCACACTTACCCCGGTATCCAGACACATTTACCTACCTTGCGGACCCCCTCAAATGTACATCTTCCAGATGAGGGCCGCCGTAGCTGCAGTCATGAGCTCCTCGGAGGGCGAACCGCATAACCAGCCTTGTCGGCCACGCCGTCCACCTCTAACACGTGGAGCTCCACAACACAGTGCTGTGACACATCCACCTGCACAGCAGGAGGGAGGGCAACCGCAGAGAGAGATGCTTCGCAGAGGGCACTACCCTCGCCACAGGGTCTACAGACCGAGGCTCAGCTTCCGTGGACATGTCGTCGTGGACATCTGCAGCCTCCTTCATGCTGAGCTGCTCCCGGCTGGCCTGTCGCTGTCAAAGTCACCACTGCCCTCAACAACTTCTCCTCCGCATCCTTCCAGGGTGCCATCGGGGACATCGCCCACTCTGCAGTGACACAATGGGTGGCATGAGTTGTGGGTCTTCATAGTGATCCTCAGGAAACGGCATTATTGCACAAACCAGACAAGATTCGCAAAGATGTGGCAGAAGTGGTGACAATATAATATGTTATGTGAGTTGATCAGAAATTAAATATAGGTAAATACCATGACAAACCCTCAAACACCCTTCATGCTCACGACAAGTTTTCCTTACGCTTCCTACTGCACATATGTGATGCATGCCCTGTAGCTGCAGCACAGGTAGTGGCAGGTTGAGTGAGGCTGACCGTGAAAGAGATGCATCAGAAGGTGAGTATGAGATACAGCCATGAGATTGTATGAGGATTGGGTTGAGTGGTAGTGGTGGGATGAGTACTGGCAAGGTGAGTAAGTGCAGGTAAGATGAGGATGAGCTTTGATTGGGTGTGAGGGGTGATGTGATAGAATAGTGTTGGCAGTGCAGAAGGAGATGTGGGGTGGGGGTGATGATGTGGCCGACGGAGGGGAGGGGAATGAGTAAGTGTACTCACCTCGGCTGACCTACTTAGGTGATTGAAGCGCCTCCTGCACTGTATGCAGGTGGGCGATATGTTGGTGGTGCTGGTGACCTCCTATGTCACCTCGAGCCAGGCCTTCTTAGTGGCAGAGGCAGGCCGCTTCCTCCCGCCCGCCAGGGGGAAGATCTCTGTCCTCCCCCTCCTCCTCACCCCATCCAATGATACCTGGAGTGAGGCATCATTAAACCTGGGAGCAGCCTTCCCCCTGGGCTGCTTTATGCTGTAATTTTTCCTATTTTCTGCAGCATCTGTCATTGGAGGACTGCCCCTTTAAATAGAGCTCCTCCAGCTGACAGTCTATGCTGCGCATGCGCAGTCCGCCCGCTGCGCAGCTTTCCAGCGGGAAACCCAGATGCACAGGTAAGTGGCTCCAATTATCCTGTAATTGCATACGGAGCACCCCGATTTCACTGGGCGCGTTACCCACATGCCCAGTCGACCCCCCGCTGAGAACCCGCCACCCTGCTAATATCGAGCCCTTGCAGTCTTCCTGGTGGCCACTCTCGATGAATCTGGCAGATTTGATTTTGGGTGGCAGACAGGTACACAGGGTCCACGCATTAGGAACCGGCAGTGATAACATCGACCTTATGTAAAGGCAATTTTATTCAAGTGACCAAGCAGAGCAGATTTGAGTGATTATCACCATTGGATCTTGAATCCATAAGAATGTAGTTTAGAGGTAGACAGGTCAACTGCTTGCACTTTTAAGCAGAAGTTTATTTAAAATAACATGGTACAGTGATAGGTAAGGGGCAAATGAATATAAGAACATAAGAAATAGGAGCAGGAGTAGGCCATACAGCCCCTGGAGCCTGCTCTGCCATTCAGTAAGATCTTGGCTGATCTTCGACCTCAACTCCACTTTCCCACCCAATACCCCTTGATTCCCTAACAGTCGAAAAATCTATCACTATCAGCCTTTAATATACTCAAAGACTGAGCATCCACAGCCCTCTGGGGCAGAGAATTCCAAAGATTCATAACCCTCTGAATGAAGAAATTTCTCCTCAACTCAGTCCTAAATGGTCAACCTCTTATCCTGAGACTATGCCCTCTAGTTCTAGACTCTTCAGCCAGGAAAAACAGCCTCTCAGCATCAACCCTATCAAGCCCTCTCAGAATCTTATATGTTTCAATGAGATCACCTCTCATTCTTCTAAACTCCCGAGAGTGTAGGCCCATTCTACTCAATCTCTCCTCATAGAACAACCCTCTCATTCAAGGGATCAATCTAATGAACCGTCGTTGCACCGCCTCTAAGGCAAGTATATCCTTCCTTAGGTAAGGAGACCAAATTGTACATAGTACTCCAGGTGTGGTCTCATCAAAGCTGTGTACAATTGCAGCAAGACCTCCTTACTCTTGTACTGTGGTGCCCTAAATCAGGTTTGTGAGAACTGACTTAACAACTAGCTGTATTATTTTCCCGTAAAAGCTGCCATAGGTTCTCTCCTGAAATAAGAGAAACTCATAGGACTGAGGAGGGCATAGAGCGAGTGCATTGCCGACCCGGAGGGATGGAATTTTGGGTGCAGCCTGTTTCTGCCCTGGTTTCTTCCCCATTTAACTTCTGCCTTAAATTTCAGTTTGGAGGGGAGACACAAGGAAGTCTTCCACCTGCACCACCACATAAAGCGGATATATCTGGAGGACTTTGTGGGCTACCTGGGGATTTCCTCCATTTCTTCCCCCATTAGGCCCAATGGAACCATTGCCAACTGACCGATGGTGCAAGTTCCATTCAGAACCTAGCAAAGGCCCCAGAACTGTACTAGGGAGAGGTCAGAGTGGATCAATTACCTTTAAAATGGCAATGTTCTCCCTTAGGAGCATTTTTAAAATATAAAGGATCTTCCCCTTCAGCCCTTCCTGGGCCTCAGCTCTGCCCTTCGAGTGGCATGGTACTGCTCCAATATGCACCCTTACAAGGATGGGCCACCAGCCCTGAGTATTTAAATGAGCCTGTCCCCAAGATTTTGGACAGGGTCTGCTTACGGATCCAAGGGCAAATGGGAAAATCACTCTGCCATATTTCCACCAGCAAAGCAGGACTCCTGAAATTTTGGCTCTTGGTTGCGTAACCATGAAATCAAGTTACCTTGACCTGGGAATGTGAAAGAAAATATTGCTTTATTTGCCTCCATATAAAGCAATTTTATAGACAATAACAGGTTTACTGTATCTAATTTAGCTTTAACTTTTTCAACTTTAATTCTTAGGGATCAGGGAGATGGGAACTATGGACAGAAGCATTGAATTCTGTTCCCCCCATTCCAAAAGATGTAGAGTTCAATGAAATTATTGTACCAACCGAAGATACAGTTCGCTACATGAAATTGATGATGCTTTTGACAACAAATCAAAAACCTTCTATATTTGTGGGTCCAACCGGAACAGGGAAAAGTGTCTACATTATTGTAAGTGCTTTGTTGTTGAAGCAAGTAGCTCAATAAAATAAAGTTAATTAATTACATCACTTCATAAAACATCTGTAACATTGTTACTAATATTTTAAAAACAGGTTATTATCACTAGGTTGCAGTAGTACTGGATTATTTTTGAAGCAAGTGAAGTTTCAGTCACTACATTAGAGAGGAAAGGAGGATTGTACCGTGCAACAGTGATGGCAGTTGTTCCATCATTAAAGAAATAAAATGAAGCACAGCATTAGGTTATTTTGGATTGGTATATCTGGGTTATAATGAAATTGAAGGTTATAGAAATAGACTGAGGTACGAGGTAATTCACAGGACACAGTGCATTGGACACTCTGCTGCTCAAAGTTGGGGCAGGCAATGGTCATCATCTATGGAGGGCAGCTGGCCAGGGTTAAATAGTGAAGGTGTGAAAATCAGCTATGTAAGTTTCTTCCATATACCCATAATCTTTAACTGTTTTAATGCCTATATTTTGAATATCAAACCCCTTTATGCATCGTTATTACCGATTTATGTGTGGCTTCACATTATAAAGCGACCCATAGTGTGAGAATTCCATCTAGCCGAGCCCGTCTTTTGTTGTAGGAATTTTTGTATTATTGAGCGTTTCTGAAGATTTTAGAATCCCTCGGCTCAAATCAATACATTTATATCTTTTTTTGAAATTTGACCTATTCTTAAACCTGCAAAGAAAGAACTTGCATTTATACAGTGCCTTTCACAACCCCAGCGTGTCCCAAAATGCTTCACAGCCAATGAAGTACTTTTGAAGTATTGTCACTATTGTAATGTAGTTAACTGCAGCAACCAGTTTGCAGACACCAAGGCCCCACAAATAGCATTGAAATAAATGACCAAATAATCTGTTTTAGTGGTGTTTGTTTAGGGATGCATGTTGACCAGGACACCAGGAGAACTTCCCTGCTCTTCAAATAATGCCAAGAGATCGTGGCTCAGAGGCAAGAATGCTACCACTAAGCCAAGTCTGTCATATTGTAATGCCTGAAGTGTCACTTAACATCATTATTATTGTTCTGACCTGTTCATCTATGAATTTAGTCTGTATCTGTTTTCTTTTTTTGTAACTGTCCATCATTTCTTTCTGAGCCATTGCTATACAAACAGCAATGCATACAAAACAATTGAACTATCAGCATGTATATTGTAAATGTGCTCGAAAATTGCTAAGCGAATAACATTATCTATAACGTTTGAGTATAATTCACCCTATAGGAGTGATTCCGCGATCTGATGCTTCCAGCATGGAGCCATGTTCACAGGGGGTATGGGTCCAAGAATCGGGGTTGCAGTGTTGTAGCCCAGTCTTCAGTCCATGGTCCCTGCAAGAGAAGGCTCCCTGCTGGAAGTGCAGGATCGTAGAATTATCTCTACCACTAGGTCATATTCCAGTAACAGTATATACTATAGACCTTATGTAGCATTCTGGCCACGACCCATTGCTCACAGAATAGAAACAATGACCAAGGGGTAGAATTTCTGATTAACAAAGCTCAGTTATGAATGCTTAATGTGCTTGTACTACATTCCTGTGTGCCCTATTTTTAACGTGCATTTTTTAAAGTAAAAATAGCTGCATAGAAATAGTGCCTACAGGAATGTAGTATGATCATGTTAAGGGTTTGTACATGAACTTTGCTGATTGCAAGTATTAATTTCATATGTCCTGAAGTTTTATCACTGTAGTTAAAAGGGAATACATAGGTGTGCATTTTCTGCAGGGGCTGTTCTTCCAACATGGCAGGATTTTCATTTGCCCCACATATGGCCCCCTGGCCCCAGCTGAATTTCTGGACTTGGTGTAATTTAAATGCAGGAGGGGAACGCCCCAGCCTCCACCAGATTGTACCCAACTGGGAGCAGATATTTGCTGCAGTAAGCCTCAAGGGCCTCACAGCTGGAGGAAGAAAGCCTGAAAGAAACATTTTTTTCTGTTGAAAACGTATAGTGATGCTGCTGGGACCTATACATGACCACTCTCTGACAGTGCTATCACAGGCCTGTGGACTATGACCTTTGAATTATGGGGCCCAAGAGGTGGTTCCAGTATCTAGTGTTCAATGGGGGAACACAGTAAAAATACGGCAGAAGCCATTATTACCCCGGCATTAATTTAGTTTGCATGCGCCCATTCACGAATGGGCGGGCGCATATTAGGTTGCTGAAATAGGGGGAACCTTAGGATCTCTCTGGATGAATGAATTATTCATAATTATCTTGTGATCCAGTCTTATCTTGTGGTTGACTGTAAATTGTAATTTTAAAGACTGCTGTTCATATGTACATCCCCATCTTCCTTAGAAACCTCCCTCTTGATGTCCTGCTCCCAGGCCATGCTGGAACACCTGAGCTCACTGTATTGTGGACAAAAGAACACTATTTACATAGAAGATTGATAGACCCTCCACGTTAAAGTGACTCCAGAGAGTCAAGCGGCTTGTAACTCTTGCCAAAATATGCACACTGCTAAGGCAGTGATCAACTTGGAGATAAAAAAAATCCCTTTCTCTCCAATGAAACTACTATTGAGAGGCTCATATGACTGGAGCCCCCTTGTTTTTTTTATATAAAAAGAGATTCTATATGTTGTCAAATCTGAATTGTGAAAATTATTGTTTCATGTATTGGGCTTCTTATTGCCCTCTGCATTTGAACACAAATGTTAGCCCCTATTTTGTGAGGCTCTGTTAGTGGCACAGAGCCTCACCAGCCATCCAGCCATGAAAGTGTTGATGTGACCTGGTACACAGGTGAGCACACTAGATCTATTGGACACTGCATTTCCCAGCAAAGATAAAAGCTTTGTTTTGGAGGCTGTGTTGATAGCTAGTGCAGGCTTTCTTACAGCCACAAAAAAAGTTTGTATAGGCCACACAGTGGATTTACATAGAATTACATAGAATGTACAGCACAGAAACAGGTCATTCGGCTCAATAGGTCCGTGCCAGTGTTTATGCTCCACATGAGCTTCATCCCTCCCTACTTCACCTAACCCTATCAGCATATCCTTCTATTCTTTTCCTCCTCATGTGTTTATCTAGCTTCCCCTTAAATGCATCTATGCTAGGCGCCTTAAGTACTCCTTGTGGTAGCAAGTTCCACATTCCGACCACTCTCTTGGTAAAGAAGTTTCTCCTGAATTCCCCATTGGATTTATTACTGACTATCTTATATTTATGGCCCTTAGTTCTAGCCTCCCCCGCAAGTGGAAACATCATCTCTATGTCTACCATTTCATAATCTTAAAGACCTCTATTAGGTCACCCCTCGGTCTTCTCTTTTCTAGAGAAAAGAGCCCCAGCCTGCTCAATCTTTCGTGATAGGTATAACCTCTCAGTTCTGGTATCATTCCAGTAAATCTTTTTTTCACCTTCTCCAGTGCCTCTATATCATTTTTATAATATGGAGACCAGAACTGTTCACAGAACTCCAAGTGGGGTCTAATCAAGGCTCTATAAAAATTTAACATAACTTCTCTGCTTTTCAATTCTATCCCTCTAGAAATGAACCCCAATGCTTTGTTTGCTTTTTTATGGCATTATTAACTTGCATTGCTACTTTTAGTGATTTGTATCTGTACCTCCAGATCCCTCTGCTCCTCTACCCCACTCTACCCCATTTAGATTCTTATTATTCAAGCAGTATGTAGCCCCCTAATTCTTCTGACCAAAATATAATACCTCATACTTATTTATATTGAAATTCATTTGCCAATTATACACCCATTCTGCAAGTTTATTAATGTCTTCCTGTACTTTGTCACAGTCCTCCTTGGTATTAACTATACCCCCCAATTTGGTGACCTCTGCAAATTTTGAAATTGTATTTCCAATTCCTGAATCCAAATCGTTTATGTAAATGGTGAACAACTGTGGTCCCACTGGGCACCGAACCTTGTGGAACACCACTTCCCACCTTTTGCCACCTTTAACCCCTACTCTCTTTTTCTGTTTGATAGCCAGCTTGTTATCCAATCTGCTACTTATCCCCTGACTTCACATGCTCTGACCTTAGTCATGGTCTACTATGCAGTACCTTATCGAAGGCCTTTTGAAAATCGAAATATATTACATCTACTGCATTACGCTTGTCTACCCTTTCTGTTACTTCTTCAAAGCAGATGTAACTGCTTTCTCACTACTTCCTTGTCAATAGTACTTCTTGCCTAAACTCACAGGCACACCAGTGAGTGGAAGACCTCCCCTATAGAAGTTAGTTTCTTAAAGATGGCTAGCACTTTTTAGTGTGGATTGGAAAATTGCAATTTGTTTGGCTTATATTGTTTTATCTGTATTTTCATTTGTGCATTAATTTTTGCTGCTGTTTAGGCCTGATTTTCTTTGCATTCCAAGACTTATTTCCAACTTCATTTCTGACAACATTCTTGTTTCCAGTTACCATTTCACTTGCAGTAACCAATAGCCAAAGTGAGCAGGATAGGAATTCCTTTTGGAGTTCCAATGGCACCCCCAGATTTGGAGGAGGAAGAGTACTTATTGAGGGAACCAAAAAGGCAGGCATACCTCATGCATTGTGTGGCACCTATCCTTGTCCCAGGACCTGTGCTTACTGGTCCAGGCAGCCCTTCTTGGGCATCCCAGAGGAGATCTGTCTTCAGCACCTCTGCTTCACAAAGAAAGCTACCACATAGTCATGCCATCTACTGGAATCTGACTTGTACCACAGGGATGGTTCTGCCTGTGTTTGCAAAGATCACGACCACTTTAAACTGTTATGCCACCAGATCCTTCAAAGCAACCATTGATGATGTGCCAAATCAGTCAGCTGTCCACAGATGCATATAGCAAGTTTTTTTTTATTCGTTCATGGGATGTGGGCGTCGCTGGCGAGGCTGGCATTTATTGCCCATCCCTAATTGCCCTTGAAAAGGTGGTGGTGGTAAGCCGCCTTCTTGAACTGCTGCAGTCCGTGTGGTGAAGGTTCTCCCACAGTGCTGTTAGGAAGGGAGTTCCAGGATTTTGACCCAGCGACGATGAAGGAACGGCGATATATTTCCAAGTCGGGATGGTGTGTGACTTGGAGGGGAACATGCAGGTGGTGTTGTTCCCATGTGCCTGCTGCCCTTGTCCTTCTAAATGGTAGAGGTCGTGGGTTTGGGAGGTGCTGTCGAAGAATCCTTGGCGAGTTGCTGCAGTGCATCCTGTGGATGGTACACACTGCAGCTACAGTGTGCCGGTGGTGAAGGGAGTGAATGTTTAGGGTGGTGGATGGGGTGCCAATCAAGCGGGCTGCTTTGTCCTGGATGATGTTGAGCATCTTGAGTGTTGCTGGAGCTGCACTCATCCAGACAAGTGAAGAGTATTCCATCACGCACCTGACTTGTGCCTTGTAGATGGTGGAAAGGCTTTGGGGAGTCAGGAGATGAGTCACTCACCGCAGAATTCCCAGCCTCTGACCTGCTCTTGTGGCCACAGTATTTATATGGCTGGTCCAGTTAAGTTTCTGGTCAAAGGTGACCCCCAGGATGTTGATGGTGGGGGATTTGGCGATGGTAATGCCGTTGAATGTCAAGGGGAGGTGGTTAGACTCTCTCTTGTTGGAGATGGTCATTGCCTGACACTTGTCTGGCACGAATGTTACTTGCCACTTATCAGTCCAAGCCTGGATGTTGTCAAGTGGCAGAGGTCCTGTGGCAAGGGAGAACAACTTCATCACTTTTCCAGTGGAAAGTATGCATCAGTTCAACAGGGCACAGAACTTTTTCTGAGTGGAAAGGTATCATAGATGGCATTCATGTACTGTACAGGCCATTGAGCCTGACTTCCACTACCTGACAGGCAAGGTGTAATGCTATTCTTTGTGGAAGGTGCCTAGGAGTGCCAATCAAGGCAATTCTCCTCCCACACTCTTTATACAATAACACGCCTACTTTGCCAGCCATCAAACAGGGGATGAGGTACTGAACTGCTGCCACAAAATTTGATTTGTGCCTCCCCATTGGGATTCTATAACTTCATTTTGTCTGGCACTTCTTTCCCTCCACCATCCCACCCCCCACCTGTCTCCCCATAGCTGACAAAGGCCAAAAAATATTTCAAATCCATTTTAAACCTTTATAAAGGTTGAAAAAATATTTGCTTACATATGCAGCCACTTACCTTTTGAGTGGATGCATTGCTTTAAACTTGAGCTGCTAGCCAGATTTTCCATGTCCCTCTTTAAGCAATAGTAGTTTCTCCTCCGATACAACTGAACCAGGTGCTTCTTCCCTCCCCCATCTCCAAAACAAATCATACAAACATGAAAAAAGTAGGTTGGGAAACACACAAATTGCATGAAAATAAGTGAAGAACACAGATTCTTCCTATGCTGAAATGTTCAAATGGTTGCTGGGTAGGCCAACGATAGTGTACCAGGGAAATAAGTGTTTAAATATTCCATTGGGTGGGGATTTGCAAAATTGCGCATTTAGGCGAATGGACAAAACATTGCATGCAATCTTACATGTCTGCAAAGGAAACGGAATATTGAGGTCATTATCTTTAATTCCTTAAAAAGTTAAAACTCAGACATTTACAGTCAAATACCATAAATACTATAATGTAAACTAATCACATTGAACAATGTTACCTTGCTCCAGGCATGAAAAGAATGGAAAACATAATTTAAGTTACACAAAGCAATATATTCTGGTATTGATCTTGTTTATACTCTGCTCCAGGATTGTGTTAAGAATATTGAATTCAGTGGATTATAAACTTTTTATGCTTTAGGTAATATTATGAAGAATAATTACATGTCAGTGGTATAAAAGACCATTGATTTTAGCTATGGACTTTTTTGGCTGACTTGCTGAGTATTTGCAGCATTTTCTGTTTTTGTTTTTTAGCTGTATATTGGGAATTAAAATGTATGTGTTGTGCAATAACAAGCTTTGTAATATTTTCTTTCAGGATTTCCTATTAAATAAGCTGAACAAAGACATTTACAAACCATTGCTGATTAACTTTTCAGCCCAAACGACTGCTGCTCAGACTCAGAATATCATCATGTCTAAGCTGGACAAAAGAAGGAAGGGAGTTTTTGGTCCACCTCTAGGCAAAAAAATGGTATAAAATTAAGATTGTTACAATAATAATAATAACAACAACCTGCATTTATATAGCGACTTTAACATAGTAAAACGTTCCAAGGCGCTTCACAGATGCGTTTTCAAACAAAATTTGACACTGAGCCAAATAAGGAAATATTAGTACAGGTGACTAAAAGCTTGGTCGAAGAGGTAGGTTTTAAGGAACGTCTTAAAGGAGGAGAGAGAGAGGCAGAGAGGTTTAGGGAGGAAATTCCAAAGCTTAGGGCCTAGGCAACTGAATGTACAGCCGCCAATTGTAGAGCGATTAAAATCGGGGATGCATAAGAGGCAAGAATTGGAGGAGCAATCACCAAATAAACTAGCAACATTGGAAAGATACTAAGCAGGCAGTATAGCTGAGGATCATTTAAAATATATTTTGTCATTTTACAGGTTCTATTTCTATGGTGAAAAACCAGGAGAAAATCAGGCAAAAAAAAAACCATTGCAATCTTACCCACCAAGTTAACTGTTGATGATTGTTAAAAATAGTTGCAAAATGTTTCTCGTCAGGCTGCTGCTCTGTCTGGACTTGAGTGCTTCTCCTTTTCCAGACCTTGATTCTTGAAATGGGGTGTTGAGGTACAGCTCCTGCTGACAAATGATGTGTGAGTGATGCATTGTGGCAGTTGTAATTTTTATGCCTCTGCTGTGGAACAATAATACTCGGTGTGTGCTATGGAAACCCATGTCCAATAGCAACCAGGCAGAAAAGATCTTTCAACTGGACCAGGGAGTTCCTGTTGATAAATTTTGCGTGAGAGTGTGATGCATCAAACAAGTTGTACTTCCACAGGAAAAGGATGAAAAATACGATGCTCGGGAGGCACCATGACAACTCCTATCACACGGCAACTTAGCCGACCAGGGCCAGATCTGAGCTCCAGCATTCCCTGTCAGGAAATGGGAGTACGCAGGCCATGATTTTCTGTCCATTAATTTTAATGGGTGAAAACTCTCAGCTGTGTGATTGTGATTTCCCACTCTGCATTCCCTTTCTGAGCATTGCTGCAACTGGGAATGCAGAATTAACAGTTTATTTTTCCTCATGTTTCTTGCAGTTGAAGCCATTAAATGTTTGAGATGAGGGTTATTTTTTTGTATTGCTTAGATGGATTCATAAACGTGCCGCATCTGGAAGCAAATATTAATGCGGTATGCTGATGCTGAGGTTAGACACTAAGGCTAGAGTCAGTCAGTCAAGCCTGAACCATAGTGAATGAACACCTGCTCGAGGTCCCATTCATTGAAATCTCAACAGTGGGAAAAATCTCCTTGACAAAGGATTTACACCAACTACAGCTCCAGCAAGAATTCTAAAAATACTGTGGGAAGCAAGGGGGAGAAAAAGATATCTTACATATTTTTATAAATAAATGAGAAAAAACTTTTTGGAGAGGAAGGAAGACAGAATAAATAACAGTATTGGTGTATTAACAATTATTGCAAACTGAAAATAGAAAGTTTTGGAAGGGAAGAACAAACAAAGTTACTCATGCCTTAAGCAAATTTTGTAAAGTGGTGGGTAAATAACATTAATACTTTTGAGTTTTAGTAAAGTGCATAATATTTTTACTATATGTCAGGCATTTGCTTTATTGCTTCAGTAAATTTGTTGTGTTACAGTGATGGGCAAACTACTGTTGCATCTCGATTGTTGCAGAACTGTGATAAACATCAGAAACTGTGCGGTTCACGATTACAGTGAGCAATGCCATGCAAAATCTGCTACTGTATAGTGGTACAATACTTATAAAGGCTAATTTTCTGACTTTGCCTTCCTGGCAAAGAGCCTCGCCCACTGTAAGTGTAAAGATGGAAAGTTACCCCTGTAATATAGTATCACAATAAATTTTCCGATTGCATTCTCCCAGCTAAGAGCCTCACCTACTGGGAACAGATATTGGGAAATTGTGGAGTGTGCAGCCTGGGATTTTCTGTCTATTAAAATTAATGGATGGAAAATCATAAGCTGTGTTTGATTTCCTGATATACATTCTTGCAGGTGAGGCTCCATGTCCAGAGTGTGCAATCCGAAAGTTTTACCTTGGACGTTTTTTTTGTAAATTTGCTAGTGAGCAATACCACAAGATATCAGCTACAATTACAAATTAAACTGACATATTTACGTGATTAATCATATAATGTGTGATACTACATTTTTGCAGATTTTCTGAGCGTGAAATGTGATTGGAGATAATTAGGCAAAATTTAGGTCTTTTTGAATTAACCTGAAATGTGGCATCTTTTGTGTAACTCCATGCTATTAATTCTTTTCCAGGTTGTATTTGTGGATGATGTGAACATGCCACAACGAGAAGTCTTTGGTGCTCAGCCACCAGTTGAACTTCTACGTCAGTGGTTAGACCATTGGAACTGGTATGACCTAAAGGACTGCAGCGCTATTAAACTTGTGGACATACAAATTATGTGTGCAATGGGACCACCTGGTGAGTTATCATGTGATATCGATGTTCCAGAGCAATAGACATGAAACAAATCACAAACATTTATTAAGAGTGGAAAAAATAATGGCAGTAACAAACTGCCTTAAAAATATTGATGGAATTAAGGTGCTAATTTTATTTTTATTCCTTCATGGGATGTGGGCGTCGCTGGCGAGGCCAGCATTTATTGCCCATCCCTAATTGCCCTTGAGAAGGTGGTGGTGAGCCGCCTTCTTGAACCGCTGCAGTCCGTGTGGTGAAGGTTCTCCCACAGTGCTGTTAGGTAGGGAGTTCCAGGATTTTGACCCAGCGATGATGAAGGAACGGCGACATATTTCCAAGTTGGGATGGTATGTGACTCGGAGGGGAACGTGCAGGGGCTGTTGTTCCCATGTGCCTGCTGCTCTTGTCCTTCTAGGTGGTAGAGGCCGCGGGTTTGGGAGGTGCTGTCGAAGAATCCTTGGCGAGTTGCTGCAGTGCATCCTGTGGATGGTACACACTGCAGCCACAGTGCACCGTTGGTGAAGGGAGTGAATGTTTAGGGTGGTGGATGGGGTGCCAATCAAGCGGGCTGCTTTGTCCTTGATGGTGTCAAGCTTCTTGAGTGTTGTTGGAGCTGCACTCATCCAGGCAAGTGGAGAGTATTCCATCACACTCCTGACTTGTGCCTTGTTGATGGTGGAAAGGCTTTGGGGAGTCAGGAGGTGAGTCACTCACCGCAGAATTCCCAGCCTCTGACCTGCTCTTGTAGCCACAGTATTTATGTGGCTGGTCAAGTTAAGTTTCTGGTCAAAGGTGACCCCCAGGATGTTGATGGTGGGGTATTCGGCAACGGTAATGGCGTTGAATGTCAAGTGGAGGTGGTTAGACTCTTGTTGGAGATGGTCATTGCCTGGCACTTGTCTGGCACGAATGTTACTTGCCACTTATGAGCCCAAGCCTGGATGTTGTCCAGGTCTTGCTGCATGCAGGCTCGGACTGCTTCATTAGCTGAGGGGTTGCGAATGGAACTGAACACTGCAATCATCAGCGAGCATCCCCATTTCTGACCTTATGATGGAGGGAAGGTCATTGATGAAGCAGTTGAAGATGGTTGGGCCTGGGATACTGCCTTGAGGAACTCCTGCAGGAATGCCCTGGGGCTGAGATGATTGGCCTCCAACAACCACTACCATCTTCCTTTGTGCTAGGTATGACTCCAGTCACTGGAAAGTTTTCCCCCTGATTCCCATTGACTTCAATTTTACTAGGGCTCCTTGGTGCCACACTCGGTCAAATGCTGCCTTGATGTCAAGGGCAGTCACTCTCACCTCACCTCTGGAATTCAGCTCTTTTGTCCATGTTTGGACCAAGGCTGTAATGAGGTCTGGCGCCGAGTGGTCCTGGCGGAACCCAAACTGAGCATGAGTGAGCAGGTTATTGGTGAGTAAGTGCCGCTTGATAGTACTGTCGACGACACCTTCCATCACTTTGCTGATGATTGAGAGTAGACTGATGGGGGCGGTAATTGTCCAGATTGGATTTGTCCTGCTTTTTGCTAATGATATATTTTCCTTTGTTCAAAGCATCACTCATAAGCCTGGATCCTCCACTGCTGTTGATTAGGTAGCTGGTAGTGGAAAATGGGTAGACCACCAGAACTCTGCCCACTTTGTACATTGGCAAAGTTTTTTCAGGGGGTGGGGGCCGGGGCCGGGAAGTAGTGGTGTTGGAAGTTCCCATCTTAAATAGGTGGGTGCATCATTAACATATACAATGGGGGTGGGGGGCTGCAGGGATGTCAGCCTGACATTTGAATGTGCAGGATCTATACTGGAGGTGGCCAGACCTTGCTTTGGCTGACAGTTAGCGCAAGCAGATGATCCTTTTCCCAGAGGAAGCAAGGACAGTAGACACAGTGACACTATTATGATATGTGACTGCCTAACTAACCATAACATTGGGGTGTTTCCGAGGAAGCATCCAATCACAATAACTCACGTTTTTAGTAGCACTGCAAGAAAGAAGACATGCCAGAGTGTTCAGCTGCCAGTGTACCCTGAATTAGCTGCACCCTGAAAGATGCTACCAACCATATTTGCCAGCCCTGGTACATCTACCTGCCAATGACCATGGGGAATTGTCTTCACAGGGTCCAGGTCAGCATAGAGCCTGAATGAGGGCCATGCCATGTTTTGGAAGGATACACAATTTCCATGGAGCACAGAGCTAGTACATCCAGTGATGGTAACTGTCAGCTGTGGCCTGAAATTTGGCTCCACCATACTTGCAGGCATGATGCAATGTTAATTTATGGGGATCATGCTCTGGAGCAGGACAGAGGGCAACACTCATTGCAGCCACTTGATTCAGCATAACATACACTTCAGCAGCCATCAAATAGGGGGGTCAATTGCTAACTTTCTCTGGCACTTTCTTGCAGTTTTGTGCATAGAATTACCTAAAATCTATAGCGCAGAAACAGACCATTCTGTCCATCTGGTCTATGCCAGTGTTTATACTGCATATGAGCCTCCTCCCACTCTAAGTACCTCTTCCCACCTTGCTCCTGTATCCCTGTATTCCTCATGTAAACATCAAGCCTACCTTTAAGTGAACCAATGCTATCTGCTTCAAGCACACCATATGGCAGCGAGTTCCACATTCTCACCACTCTCTGTGAAAAGAAATTCCTCCTAAATTCCTTGTGATCTGTTAGTCGCTATCTTATATTTATGCCCCCTTCTTCTGGACTCACCCAGAAATGGAAATAGTTTATCCATTTTCACTCTATCGAACCCCTTCATAACTTTAAAGACCTCTATCAGTTCCCCTGTTCGTCTTCTCTTTCTGTACTTTCTCCATTGCTTCAATATCCTTTTTGTAGTATGGAGACCAAAATTGCACACTGTATTCAAGTGTGGTCTAACCAAGGTTCTATATAAATTTAACATTACCTCCCAGCTTTTGTAATGTATTCCTCCAGAAATGAAACCCAATACTTTGCACTTTTTATGGCCATATCAACTTGTGTTGTTACTTTTAGTGATTAATGTATTGGTATTCCCAGATTTCTTTGCTCCTCTACTCCATTTAGTTTCTTACCTTCCAAGAAATAAGTGGGCTCCTTATTCCTCCTGCCAAAATGAAGCACCTCACATTTCACTATATTGGATTTCATTTGCCATTTATCCCTCTACTCTGTAGGCCTGTTTATGTCCTCCTGTATTTTGGCGCAGTCCTCCACATTATGGTATCATCTGCAAATTTTGACACCATACCTCCAATTTTTAAGTCCAAATCATTTGTAAATAGGGTGTCAGCATGGATCCCTGTGCGGCACAACATCCCACTTTTTGCCAGTCCGAGAAAGTTCCCTCAATGTCTACCTACCCTTTATTTTCTGTTTTGTAGCCATCTTTCAATTCATTCTGCTATCTGATCCCTGACTCCACATGTCCTGACCTTTGTCATGAGTCTCTTTTGTGGCACCTTATCAAAGACCTTCTGAAAGTCCATGTATAGCCTACTCTTTCTGTTATTTTTTTCAAAGAATTCAATATGGTTGGTTAAACATGGCCTTCCTTTCAGAAATCTATGATGACTATTTTTTACGATATTCTCCCTCTAGATGTTTTGTAAGGTAATTTTAACCTAAGCTGCCCGGTGGAAAACTGATTGGATCAGATCGGTCACTCATTTTATTTCTAACCCCATTTAAAACTCCATTGAAGTCAATTGAGAGTAAAATCGGTCAGGGTGTAAAAGCGACATTTGAGACAATACTATCAGTCTCCCGCCCGGCGGGTTAGATTAAAATAATACCCTGATCTTTTATCAAAGGTTCTAGTATCTTTCTTACCACTGACTTTAAGCTAAATGGTCTATAGATCCCTGAGTTTGCTCCATCTCCCTTTTTGAAGATAGAAATTACATTTGCTGTTCACCAGTCCTCTGGCACTATTCCTTTTTCTATTGACTTTTTATATATGGATGTTAGTGCCTCTGCTATCTCCTCACTATTTCTTCGAGAATACGCAGGTGCAATCCATTTGTACCCAGGGTTTTGTATTCTTTAAGTTTGACTAGTTTCGCCTGTACTTCTGGCTTCCTTTCCCACATTTTTGCCTGTTAGTTCTTAGTCTCCTTCCGTTCCAACCTTGGCAAAGGCAAATAATAGGTTGAGACACCTTCTGAGCCTTTCCAAAGATGTTCGCAATTTTTGTTGCCCTGTTCGGATACTTTACTTTAATTGTCTGCTTCTCATTAAATTTAATTTACATACAATTTTCCTCTCCGACTACTAGGCCTAGAAATTTGTTGATGCTACATCTGTTTTACAGGCGTAAAATGGGTGCCTAAGCATCCAATATGGCAGGTGGCGCACATATTGGATTGGGCTCCTCCATTGGCATCCAGGGTATGCAAAACTTTCCATTCTGTGCCAAAAGTATGTTGAACAATCATTGATTGGCACCTGCCCTCCTTGAATCTGGATACCCGCTCAGAGCTGTACTGCAAAGCTCCTCTCGAACAGACCAAGCAGCGGAATTGTTGCTGAAGCACGCCAACGGTCTTTCTTGTGGCAGCATGACTCTCGTTGTAGGCCACCTCTGCAGCTGTGCCCATTTTCCCGACAGGAGTTTTGAGTCAAGTCTGGAGGAGATAGCCCTTGCCACCCAGTAGCCAGCCTGTAACCTGAGGGCTTGGTTGGAATCATTGCGGCTGCAACACATGCCTGAACCGAGAGGCCTGAGGCTGGCCCAAAATTGGCCCTTGTGCTTATCTATAAAATCTGGCCAAGCTGCTGGTGCCTCTACAAGCAGCTTGCCCGACTAGAGAATCGAATTTTGGGCCACCTACCTTGCTGGGAGTGGTCCTCGGGTAAGTCCTGGGTAGGGAAGGAGAATGGGAGGAGGTCCGATTGCGGGCTGGTAGTGGCCCTCCTGGATCACTCCTGCTACTCCTGGCCCCACATGAACATTTCTTTTAAATTATAATTTTTTTTTAAACTTATCCTTCGTTGGTGGCCGCTGATTCCAGACCAATTACTGCAAGGGGGACAGAACAGGCGTTAGGCCCCTTATTTACATATGTAAGAGGCCTTTTGCCTTTTTTAAATGGCCGCCAGTGGCACCTGAAAAATGGCCCAATTTCATGTGAGACATTTCTCAGGTGGCCCTGGTACCCATAAATTGGGCCTCGTGCCCAGTTTATGCCTGGAAAATAGGTACAACAAGGTATAATTTCTATCCCTATAATTCTACATTAAACTAATACTGAAAAATAATGATGTTTCCTTGTTTATAAATTTACATTTTGGGGTGACTCTTTTTCCATTTCCCACACCAATAATCCTTCCAGACTTGCTGAGCGGCACTGCTAACCAAATGCCAGTTTGTTCAACAGGAATTAACTCGTCACTGCCCCAGGGTCATTTCACTTAGAACTTTGTACCTGGCACAGAGAGATTATCATTCAGGTCCCAGAAAAATAAACTGTGATGCCACCCAGTCTCCTTCTTTGTTTTTTTTATAACGAGTTGTGCTGTTTTAATAACACAATTATTTTGTTCTTAGGTGGTGGCCGAAACCCAATTACACCTCGATTCATGAGGCACTTTAACACTGTGACTATTAACGACTTTGATGACACAACTATGTACACCATTTTCTCTCGGATCCTTGACTGGCAGTTTGGCATAAGGTATATTACAGTGTTTAAAGACTTAAATGTTGGAATGAACTGGCAGAAATTTCAATCACTTTTACATAACCTTCAGCCTTATCTATCTCAGTTCTTCAAAAATCTCAGCATAGGAAAGGTTTAGATTGACATGGGGAGATGCTGTTACATATGGTGTTCTCTTTTTTTTTCTCTCTCTTGCTTTCACTATTTGGCCTGGAGTTTTCTTGAAATGACAAACCGCTGTAGTACCTTTTAAAAAAAAAAGTAGCATCCGCTGGTGACCTCAAGAGGGAGATACACGAGTTTCCTGGGTTGGCTTATTTGCATACCCATCGATGCAGGCATTCATGGAAAACTGGTGTAAAACTAGTGTAAGTAGCTGAACCAGGAGGAAACTTCTGTGAAGCATTTTAAATGTACTATTCAGTCTTCACACTTCCGTAGCACATTGGGGGACAAGCAGATAAAACAGGAACAGTGTTTGGCTCTTTCATTTCTCTTAAATTATTTCACTGAATGCCTTACCAATATTTTTATTACATATGGATGGAATTATGAACATCTGAGCCTAGAGATCAGCAGGTCATGTCACCAAGCCAGAGGAGCAGAATGCACAACTTCTCATTCAGAATTCCAAGCCATCTTGGAGGACACTGCAAGCAGAACATACGGACTCCTTGGTGTGTGTGCCATCAGGTTTCCCAGGATTATCACTTGTGCCACAAGAGAAAGGTGGCACAGGCACTGAGTGCCAAGTTCCTCACTCCCGGACTGCAGATCAGTGTCGCAAGAAATTCCACATCCTCAGCAGGGCAGGCAATGTAAAATGCCTCTCTCTTTTCTTCCTTGCCCACCCTCTTCACCCTCTTAAAACAACACGTCCAAAACTAACCCTCTATAATGCTTTCTGGTCAAGAGGGGCTCCAACTCTGCATCTTCCGCTATGGTTACACAGCTCCCCTCACAATAATTACTTACATGGACAACTCTAAAACCCCTTTAACAGCCTCATACCCCCACATCTCATACTTTACCTCTCCCATGCCAATTGACGCAAACTCCAAAAATTGCTCGTCTTACCCTTATTCGTTCTTTCGTCTTCCAGGACATATTGGTGCACAGTGCCCAACACATGCAGGACACTGGAGGGGGCTTCACCAACTATAAGTACCTCGCCTACTTCGAGGACAAGGCCATGCAGCTCCTGGAGAGGCACTCAATTCTTGCCGTAGGAGATCGTGAAGTTGGTGGCATCTAGCCAGCACCAGCTTACTGACTGAGATCTGCACGAGCATTATTGCTCTGACATCCCTTTGAAGCACCACACAGACACAACCTTCCACTTCCTTCTCTGTCTCCTTAATCCCGAGAGGGTGATGCTCACCCATTTTTGGCTTCTACCCTTCTTTCCTGCAGATTGATCGCAGGAACAGGCGCCACAAGACGAGGAAGGTGACGGTGAAGAGGACAATAAGGACCAAGCCACGTTGGAGTCTCAGCTACATGATACTACTGTCCCTCAGGACAGCAGCACATGCCAAGCCTCTATCCGGCTTCCTCATAGCATCATGCCAGTGGAAGGTGGCAGGTGAGACCAGGCAGCTCAAGAGAACCCTCCAGAGATGCAATTAGCATCAGCACCATGCCAGGAGCCAGCTGCCATGAGACAAGGGCCACCTCAATCACATGACCCTTCTGTACAGCATGAGCAGCCTACCATCTTCTGCGACCTTGACCCTCAGGTGGCACCCAGAAGAAGCACAAGAATAGGTGCCCATAGGGAATACCATACCTGCTCCTAAGAAGCCCTGATGGTGGGTAGGCATGGGGGGATTGTTGTGCTGGGCCTGAAAATCTGTCAGTGGTCTGATCCTGTGAGAAGCAGTCAGAATCAAATGCAGGTATCTGAGCAGAATAGAAAAAAAAACTGCTTAAAAAAATCATTTCCTACCTGTAGAAATCAGAATTTAAAGATCTTCAGTCTCTTCTGTTTCAGGAACACCTCGCTTCTACCTTGAACAGCTGATCACTGAACTGTGTCTAACTTACCCCTGGCACAGCAGCAGTTCAGCTTTAGGAAACTCTGAGGTCCTTCACCACTGGCTCTCACTTTGATATACTGAAATAAGGCCAAGTCGTGGGAGAGCTGCAGATGCGTGAGGAAACTTGGGGCAAGCCGTTTAAATGCGGAAGTCGGGCGGAATTGGCTTCCGCACAACTTTCCTTGCAAATAAAATTGCCAAAGCTGTTCCAGCATTACTAATGCGCCAAACATCCACTTCATCTCTAAATTTAACCAAGACACTGGCGAGCTCAAACAGTGCCTTAATCCCTCCTGATAACTTTGTGACTTGGCTTTAAAATCCATATGGAGGTATTTAACTTGTATTTTGAAAACTCCCAAGTCCCTTTACCAGGGAAG
Organism: Heptranchias perlo; assembly: GCF_035084215.1. NCBI lineage: Eukaryota > Metazoa > Chordata > Chondrichthyes > Hexanchiformes > Hexanchidae > Heptranchias > Heptranchias perlo. Next base: position 67,006,122 of record NC_090331.1, on the reverse strand, counting down.
GTACAGCAATGTGGTGTTATGGTACACAAGTTCAATTCACAGGTCTTTTGCCTTTTAGATCTCTGCTGCATTGATATGAGAATAGAGAGTCTTTCTCTGGCCACTCTAACCTAATTTAATAACTTTATGCTGTGTTGTGCACATTTGTACTTTTTAATTATTTTCTTTTTAACTTATTGTACACCTTCCAGATATTGTGCGAAAGCCTGTATCCCAAGCTTGTGTTAGAGGTGTGGAACCAACTAGAAATTGTAAATGTGTAAATGCAAATTATTGGGTGCAAGATAAAAAAGTACTTTTCCCAAGATCACTATGGAATGGATACTGAGAAACCCAAATGTAAAGGGCACTACATAAGTTAAAGGACAGATACACCCCTCTCCTCAAAGTTTGTAATATTTTTGTCTGTTCATGGTGATCTTTAAATCTCGAAAGGTAAGAGGGGAACGAGAGGTTGCAGTATGAAAGTTAGACTTGGGACATGTAGCATTTGGACTTGGAATGTAGTGTCTATCTATAAAGTAACTTGTGATTCTATTTTTGAACACCAAATAATTTTGGGAATTGCAAGAGACTTGTTATTTGATATTTGACGGTGGTTAATAATGGAAGTAAGTCCTGCTATTGAATTATGGTAGAAGTGGGCTTTGTGGCAGTCTTATTTGATGACATTTAGGGAAGATTCATAAAATTGTAGTAGATGTTGTGATATTAGTATTAGGAATTGTGGTATTTCATGTGTGTTGTAACATTCAAAATGTTGTAGGAAAAGCTATGTTCTATAAGATCTATAGTGGCAGGATGCATTTTTCAGCTCTTATTCCTGTTTAGACTGTCTTTTACAGCTGCCCATAAACAAATTGAATGTATAAATTTGAATCATGTATTTAGTGAATTGTAATAAGAATTTTTTGTGATAAACTGCAGTAATCAAGGTAACATTAAATCAGCACCTAGCACTCAACTGTGACCACAGCAAAGCTTGACATTCCCTTGACCTGTAGAAATCAATTGTAAAGAAGCAGGGAAATAATTTACTACTCCACTGATTGCTGGTTTTGAGTTTCCATGTAGAAAAGTTATTCCTTTGTATTTTCCTAAACATGCATATCTAAATGTCGTTGTAGGGCTATAGTACCACTTGTTTATATCTAATAATATAGTTGAAAATATCTGCAACTGAATTATAATGAGATTGCTGGTACTTCTGGCTATTAAAAGTGTGTATTTGTCTTTTTATGAATAATAAAAACTGTGGCTCTCCTATTAAAATAATACTTTAATTTTGATTGCATTTATTGTGTTTTTATTTAGGTTCACTTTCGCACCGGAATTTGAAGCTCTGACTCCACAGATCATTAATGCCACTTTGACTGTTTACAAGGAAGCAATGAGCAATCTCCTCCCAACACCGACGAAGTCTCACTATCTGTTTAACCTGCGGGATTTTTCCCGTGTTATTCAGGGGGTGTGTCTTTCAAGTCCGGAGACATCAGCAACTCCAGCTGTGATCAAACGCCTCTGGGTTCATGAGGTGAAATCTTTATTTACAAGTGTTAGTGGGGCTAGGTCTGTTTAATATTGATCTAATTTTCAGTGAAAGTAACAAACACTTGCTGATATGTTGCTGGCACAGAAGGAAATTATGATGACAAATATTAAGTATTACATATATAACAATTCATTAGAATAGGGAATAGTGCCATAGGACTGGCGGACAGCTAATATTGTTCCTATATTTAAAAAGGGAGATAGAACAAGTCCAGGGAACGATAGACCAGTTAGCTCAACATCGGTGGTAGGAAAGATAATGGAATCTTTACTCAAAGATATAATAGAAAGACAACTAGAGAATGAAAATATAATAAAGGGTAGTCAGCATGGATTTCAGAAGGGAAAGTCATGCTCGACCAACCTTATTGAATTCTTTGAAGAAGTAACAAAGAGTAGACAAGGATAATGTAGTAGATGTAATATATTTCGATTTTCAAAAGGTACTGCACTGCAGACTCATGGCTAAGCTCAGAGCATGTGGAGTCAGGGGACAGGTAGCAGAATGAATAGCAAGTTGGCTACAGAACAGAAAGCAGAGAGTAGGGGTTAAGGGTAGCTACTCAGACTGGTAAAAGGTGAGAAGTGGTGTTCCACAGGGATTGATGCTGGGACCACTGTTGTTCATAATTTACATTAACGATTTGGATTTGGGAATTGGAAGTACAATTTCAAAATTTGCAGATGACACCAAATTGGGGGGTGTAGTTAATACAAAGGAAGAATATATCAAAATGCTAGAGGATATTAATAAACTTGCAGAATGGGTGTATAATTGGCAAATAAATTTCAATATAGGTAAGTGTGAGGTGATGCATTTTGGTAGGAAGAATAAGGAGGCCACATACTGCTTGGATAACAAGAGACTAAATGGGATAGAGGAGCAAAGAGATCTGGGGTACAGATAAACAAATCACTAAAAGTAGTGACGCAGGTTAATAAGGCTATAAAAAGTCAAATCAAGCACTCGGGTTCGTTCCTCGAGGGATAGAATTAAAAAGTAAAGAAGTTATGTTAAACTTGTATAGAACCTTGGTTAGACCACACTTGGAGTATTGTGCACAGTTCTGGTCTTCATATTATTGAAAGGATATGGAGGCCCTGGAGAGAGTGCAAAAAAGATTCACAAGGATGATACCAGAACTGAGAGGAAAGGCTGAACAAGGTGGGGCTCTTTTGCCTAGAAAAGGGAAGGCTGAGGGGTGACCTGATAGAGGTCTTTAACACAATGATAGGGTTTGATAGGGTAGACGTAGAGAAAATGTTTCCACTTGTGAGGGAGTCCAAAACTAGAGGTCATAAATATTAAATTGCCGCTAATAAATCCAGTAGGGAATTCAGGAGAAACTTCTTTACCCAAAGAATGGTTAGAATGTGGAATGCGCTACCACAAATAGTAGTTGAGGCAAATAGCATAGATGCATTTGAGGAGAAGCTAGATAAGCACATGAGTGAGAAAGGACTCGAAAGGTACCCTGATAGTATTAGATGAAGAAGGGAGGGAGGAGGCTCATGTGGAGCATAAATGCCGGCATAGATCAGTTGGGCCGAATGGCTTGCTTTTGTGCTGTAGTTTCGATGTAACTTGATCAGAAAACCTTCCACTAGTATTTTGTCAACCATAGTAAAATTGTGTTATTTTCTTAATCAACAAATTTTATTGCCTCAACATAGGAACCAGAGAAGGCCATTCAGCCTCTCCGGCCTGTCCGCCATTCAACAAGGTCATGGCTGATGTGTACCTCAACTCCATTTAAGAACATAAGAAATGGGAGCAGGAGTAGGTCGTACAGCCTCTTGAGCCTGCTCTTCCATTCAATAATATCATGGCTGATCTTCGACCTCCACTCCATTTTCCCGCCTGATCCCCATATCCCTTGATTTCCTTACAGTCCAAAAATCTATCGATCTCAGTCTTGAATATACTCAACGACTGAGCATCCACAGCCCTCTGGAGTAGAGAATTCTAAAGATTCACAACCCTCTGAGTGAAGAAGTTCTTCCTCATCTCAGTCCTAAATGTCCGACCCCTTATCCTGAGACTATGCCCCCTAGTTCTAGACTGTCCAGTCATGGGAAACAGCCGCTCAGCATCTACCCTGTCAAGCCCTCTCAGAATCTTATATGTTTCAATGAGATCACCTCTCATTCATCTAAATGCCAGAGAGTATAGGCCCATTCTACTCAATCTCTCCTCATAGAACAACCCTCTCATCCTAGGAATCAATCTAGTGAACCTTCGTTGCACCGCCTCTAAGGCAAGTATATCCTTTCTTAAGTAAGGAGACTAAAACTGTACTCAGTACTCCAAGTGAGGTCTCACCAGAGCCTGTACAAATGCAGCAAGACTTCCTTATGCTTGTACTCCAACCCCCTTGCAATAAATGCCAACATACCATTTGCCTTCCTAATTGCTTGCTGTACCTGTAAGTTAACTTTCTGTGTTTCGTGTACAAGGACACCCAAGTCCCTCTGAACATCAACGTTTAATAGTTTCTCACCATTTAAAAAATATTCTGTTTTTCTAGTCCTCCTACCAAAGTGAATAACCTCACATTTCCCCATATTATACTCCACCTGCCACCTTCTTGCCCACTCACTTAACCCATCACTATCCCTTTGCAGTCTCTTTGGGGACTAAATTGGGCCACGCAGCAGCCTCCTAAGGACCCAAAATAGCATCCGGAATGCACGTGCACTCTTATAGCGTGGCGTGCATTGGATGCCATCTTGGTAAAGGCATTTGCGCACGTGAACGCCGGCAGCATGTAAAGTAGGGATAATATGCGGTAGATCAGTGTGCAAGGCTGATTTAAATGCAATTTTGGAACTCAATGCTCCAGCCAACGCACTGTCTTGACCTCACACTGCTGAACAGGTCTTGGACAGCATTGAGGGCCCCCCACATGCTCTATTTAAAGGGATCATGCAGGAGTTACAGGTTAGTTGCTGGATTATTGCTTCTGGCTGCTGATGTATTTATACTGTTTTTGGATGTCTCCTATACTTGAATTCTAGGACTAGGGGACATAGCCTAAAAATTAGAGCCAGGACTTTCAGGAGTGAAGTTAGGTAACGCTTCTACATGCAAAGTGTGGTAGAAGTTTGAAATGCTCTTCCGCTCTTTGGCCTCCTCCCAATATCCCTACCATCACAGAAGCCAGTCTTCAGCCAATTCGATTCACTCCATATGATATCAAGAAACGGCTGAGTGCAGAGGATACAACAAAGGCTATGGGCCCTGTCAACATCCTGACTGTAGCGTTGAAGACTTGTGCTCCAGAACTAGCTGCGCCTCTAGCCAAGCTGTTCCAGTTCAGCTACAACACTGGCATCTACCCGACTGTGGAAAATTGCTCAGGTATGTCCTGTTCACAAAAAGCAGGACAAATCCAATCCGGCCAATTACCACCCCGTCAGTCTACTCTCAATCATCAGCAAAGTGATGGAAAGTGTCGTCGACAGTGCTATCAAGCGGCACTTACTCACCGATGCTCAGTTTGGGTTCGGCCAGGACCACTCGGCTCCAGACCTCATTAAAGCCTTGGTCCAAATATGGACAAAAGAGCTGAATTCCAGAGGTGAGGTGAGAGTGACTGCCCTTGATATCAAGGCAGCATTTGACCGAGTGTGGCACCAAGGAGCTCTAGTAAAATTGAAGTCAATGGGAATCGGGGAAATCTCTCCAGTGGCTGGAGTCATACCTAGCACAAAGGAAGATGGTAGTGGTTGTTGGAGGCCAATCATCTCAGCCCCAGGACATTGCTGCATGAGTTCCTCAGGGCAGTGTCCTAGGCCAAACCATCTTCAGCTGCTTCATCAATGAGCTTCCCTTCATCATAAGTTCAGAAATGGGGATGTTCGCTGATGGTTGCACAGTGTTCAGTTCCATTCGCAACTCCTCAGATAATGAAGCATACAGCAAGACCTGGACAACATCCAGGCTTGGGCTAATAAGTGGCAAGTAACATTCGCGCCAGACAAGTGCCAGGCAATGACCATCTCCAACAAGAGAGAGTCTAACCACCTCCCCCTGACATTCAACAGCCTCACCATCGCCGAATCCCCCACCATCAATATCCTGGGGGTTACCATTGACCAGAAACTTAACTGGACCAGCCACATAAATACTGTGGCTACAAGAGCAGGTCAGAGGCTGGGTATTCTGCGGCGAGTAACTCACCTCCTGACTCCCCAAAGCCTTTCCACCATCAACAAGGCACAAGTCAGGAGTGTGATGGAATACTCTCCACTTGCCTGGATGAGTGCTGCTCCAACAACACTCAAGAAGCTCGACACCATCCAGGACAAAGCAGCCCGCTTGATTGGCACCCCATCTACCACCCTAAACATTCATTCCCTTCACCACCGATGCACCGTGGCTGCAGTGTGTACCATCCACAGGATGCACTGCAACAACTCACCAAGGCTTCTTCGACAGCACCTTCCAAACCTGCGACCTCTACCACCCAGAAGGACAAGGACAGCAGGCACATGGGAACAACACCACCTGCACATTCCCCTGCAAGTCATATACCATCCTGACTTGGAAATATATTGCCGTTCCTTGATCGTCGCTGGGTCAAAATCCTGGAACTCCCTTTCTAACAGCACTGTGGGAGAACCTTCACCATACGGACTGCAGCGGTTCAAGAAGGTGGCTCACCGCCACCTTCTCAAGGGCAATTAGGGATGGGCAATAAATGCTGGCCTTGCCAGCGACACCCACATCCCATGAATGAATAAAAAAAACCAGCAGTTGATGCTAGCTCAATTGTAAATTTTAAATCTGAGATTGATAGATTTTTGTTAACCAAAGATAGTAAGTGATATGGGGCTAAGGCATGGAGTTATGTCACAGATCAACTATTATTTCATTGAACAGGCTCAGGGGGTAAATGGCCTACTCCTGTTCCTATCTTCCTATATTCCTATAATAAAGTTCAGTTCTCTACAGGAAGTGGGCAGGCTAATTGACAGGCAACAGTAAAGACAATGATGGAGTGGCAGGCGTGGGACAGGAATGTTGTCATCCTGAGAGAGGACAGCAGGTTCATGTTCCATGGAGCCACTGCCACCTTCTCCTGCAAGAAAGTGGGACGTGTGTCGGTGAGTGTCCTGCAAGATGTTTGGGTGATGTGCCTGTCATGGTTGATTAGCTGCCCGTATTTGTGACCTGTGAGCTGATTTGATTGGAAGAGTTGAGTACTGATTGAAAGAGTTTGTTGGTAGGTGGGTGTTGGGGGTGTAGTTCATGCAGCAGTGGATGCGGCTAGTGGTGCAATTGGTGGGAGATGCCACTTGACAGTTGACCTCACTCACCGTGACCACTCATGTCAAAGCTTTGAACTTCTTCCACCACTGCATCCATGTTCGTGGTGCTATACGCCTGGCATTGACTTCGTTCCCCACTGCCTCCCACTGCCTTGGGAGTATATGTCTGGAGGGCCTCTTGTCCCCCCCCTGCGGATATAGGATGCCCCTGCTTCTGTCCATCTCTTGCACCAAGGCCTCCCGTGTATCATCAGAGAACCTTGGTGCAGGCCCGGTACAAACTCAGATGGGCAGATTGGTGGGATCTGGGATGCCGATTGGAGGATGTGGGATTTAGTAGTGCACAACCTTTATTCAATGTTTTAAAATAACTCAACAGTTTGTAATCATAGGGATGGGACCTGCATCTGTGCTTTACTTGTGCGATGTCTGATCTCTGTTCAGAGTCTGTGTGGATCCGTATCTTATATTTTGTAAATAAGAGGTGTAGGCTGCCTTTAAGTGGTGCTAGCCACTCGTGATATTGGGACCCCCTGCTGGTGAGCAACCACTCAACAGCGCAGCTGGGCTTGCTTCCTGAGACCATCCCTGAATGGCCTAGCTCTAATTTTAAGGTTATCCCCCCCCTTGTTCTGGACTCCCCCATCAGAGGAAATAGTTTCTCTCTACCCGATTGAATTCTTTAATCATCTTAAACACCTCAATTAGATCATCCCTTAATCTTCTAAACTCAAGGGAATACGAGTCTAGTCTATGCAATCTGTCCTCATAAGTTAACCCTTTTAACATCGGATCATTTTGGTGAATCTGCGCAGCTATCCCTCCAAGGTCAATATATCCTTCCTGAGGTGTGGTGCCCAGAACTGAACGCAGTACTCTAGATGTGGTCAAGCCAGAGCTTTATACAACTGTAGCATAACTTCCACCTCTTTTTATTCCAGCCCCTTGAGATAAAGGCTAAAATTCCATTAGCCTTTTAAATTATTTTTCTGTCCACTAACTTTTAGTGATTTCTCACTTGGATCCCTGGATCCCTGGATCTCTCTGCTCCTCCACAGTTCCTTGCTTCTCATCATTTAGAAAAAACTTTGATCTATCTTTCTTAGGTCCAAAGCGGATGGCCTCACATTTCCCCACATTGAACTCCATCTGCCACAGTTTTGCCAACTCGTTTAATCTATCGATGTCCCTTTGCAACTTTCTGCTCCCATTCTCATTACTTACTGCGACAAAGCTAAAACTTTAAAATCTTGACATGAAGAAGAAATTTCACCTCGCTCACGTTGAATTTTAATTAAACTAGTTGATATCCTGTGACATGTTCACAAGCAAAATTTAAAAAAATATTGGAATTGAGTAAGCCTCAGCAGTTAAAATTAGTTAAAATTTCAGTTAGAACTTGAATTTTTAACTGCAATTATTCAGCTAAGTTGAACTTCAGTTGCATTTTTTAAAATGGCTAGTTATTCTACCTTGATTAAATTTACAGTTTTTGTTGCGGAAGTGTCGTGGAATGTAATTCTCAGATCTGATTAGTTGCTGCTAACCACATGATCGATAATGCTACATGTTTAACACAGAGCACACAGAAGACAATTTGGAATGCTATGATCATACATTCATGCAGACACAAAAATGTTTATCTTTTCTTTCTCGTTCGTTCCCTTTTTCTGCTGCGCTTGGTTTTGTGTACCTGCTCAGATACACACCGATACACATGATTCAGTTGCTGCAACCATTCACATGTCACAAAATAAGCAAGCAATGCAAAATTTTGAATGCAAAGTTTCACTTATCTGTCTAGATTCTGTCTTTAAAGCAATGAGAATTTAAAAGAGAACAGATTAATTTGTATTTGTATTTTTGGAGTCTGCAGTACATCAGTATTTTTGTTTTCTTTGGGCGTTTTTTTTTAATCCTCTTTATGTTGCAATGATTGTGCCAAGGGTTTAGTACTGCCATTAAAGTTTAGGCCATGAGTATTCCAAACCTTTCTACTTACATTTTGTGGAGGAAGAATAGGAGGAAACAAAGAAGGGATGCCAGGCAGGTGAGGCTGCAACAGAATTGAACCTGAATATACAGGCATAGGCGCACTTACCTGAATTGTCAAAGGAACGGTCTTTGTAGAATGTAGTTCACCAGAGAGGATTTGACAGAGTTGTGCCTGGCCACCAACCAAATCCAGTATAGGCACATCGCTGCCAATAGCTACCGAGGCCACCACACCACACCACACAACTTTTATGCCTCAATCTCATTCCAGTGTGCCGCAGGGGACATCAGAAATATCATTTGAAATACAGTGTGTAGGTTTGTCAAGCAGGTGACTGTTGTTTTGCTTGCTAGAGCAAGGAACTTTGTCACATTTCCCAGGAGAGCCAGGAACTATAAGAGCGCATGGCACCTTTTTCAAATGGCTGGCTTCCTCAAAGTCCAGGACATTATTCATTGTACCCATTGTACCCAAGTGACCCTACAGGCTCCTGCGCACAATATCTGTCATTGCTGGTTGTAGGACGTTGCTATGCCTGTTTGGCTGCCACATTTGCCTACAAAACCAACAGAGATTACACTTCAAAAGTAATTTGTTGCTTATGAAGTGCTTTGGGCTTGAAGATGTAAAAGGTACTACATAAATGCAAGCCTTTGTTTTTATTTTTATTGCTCTCACATTCATTCAAAATTAATTATAATTTTTTTCTGTCTGAAATGCAGGTTTTACGAGTCTATTATGATCGTTTGGTGGATGATGCAGATCGAACATGGCTTGTTGACTGTCTCCAAGAAGTGATGGAGAGTCAGATGGAGGAAAACTTTTATGAACTCTTCATACACCTTGACTTTAATGGTGATGGCAAAGTGATGGAAGATGAACTTCGCAGCCTTATGTTCTGTGATTTCAGTGACCCTAAAGGTGAAGACAAGGGCTATAGAGAAATCTTTGATAGCACCATGTTACGAAAAGTGGTTGAGAGTCATTTGGATGAGTTCAATAACCTTAGTAAAAAACCTATGAACCTGGTTGTATTTAGATTTGCAATTGAGCATGTCTGTCGAATTTCCCGTATTCTAAAGCAGCCCCGTAGCCATGCCCTTTTGGTGGGAGTTGGAGGCAGTGGTCGTCAGTCACTAACCCGACTTGCATCACATATGGCTGATGACATTCTGTTTCAAGTGGAAATTTCCAAGGGTTATGGCTCTAGTGAATGGCGAGAAGATTTAAAACTAATATTCCGAAAATCTACTGAAGGCGAGATGCAAGGTGTTTTTTTATTTACCGACACTCAGATTAAACAAGAGTCATTTCTAGAAGACATCAACAATTTGCTGAATGCGGGGGAAGTGCCAAATCTCTTTGCTGTGGATGAGAAACAGGAGGTTTGTGAACGTATGCGTCAGATTGACCGTCAAAGAGATAGATCAAAGCAGACTGACGGGAGTCCATTGGCACTTTTCAACATGTTTATTGAGCGCTGTCGTAATCAGTTACATGTGGTTTTAGCAATGAGTCCAATTGGAGATGCTTTCCGCAACAGGCTAAGGAAGTTCCCAGCACTTGTCAACTGCTGTACCATAAATTGGTTTCAGGTAAGTGTCTCAGCTCACATGTTTATTTGATCTATGTTCTGATGTTGGGCAAGTAATTAATAAATCAACTTGAGTTGAAGAAATATCAAACTAGCAACACAATCTTCTATTTAATTAGGAAATCCACCAACATTTTAGCTTATTCAGGACATTGTTGTAGTACAGGTTCCAATACCTATTGAGTGTCACGCAGGGCCAGCAGACCCACTGCTGGGTTCACATTATCCAGTGAACAGGGAAATGTGGCACAGACCACTGCTCACTGGAATCTGATTGCCAGTTAAATTTGAACATTAACAAAGGACAGACCATCCCATTGATTCTTTGTTAACATTAAAAAGATGCAGAAAGGAGTTTTTAAAGTTATCATGAACTACCCTGGCCTATCTTGGAAATGCTTAAATTTTGCTTTGCTTTAGGAGTTGTACTGCTTCAGGTTTGAAGCTGAAGCACTATGAGACTACCTTCTTGTGATGGTCTCACACATTGGGGATGATTTTAACTCTTATCACGGGTGAAAAACAGGTGATAGCGAATTGGCAACCCATTTTACACCCACACGATTTTCCTTTCCATTGGCAACTGTTGTTATCACTATCTCAAGATTTCCATAAAGAGAGACAGATCTGTTTAAGCAAATAAGAGAGACTGCAGGAAACTGGAATGCAATAATCATGGGAAATTTCAGTGTGTCAGAGGTAATGTGGACTGACCTGAACAACCGGAAATAAACATTTTCCTAAACATAATCAGCGACTGCTTCTTAACATGACATGTGAACCAGGTGCTAAATTAGATTTAGTATTTAGCAAGCTACTAAAACTAGTTAACTACATTGAAGCAGGAGAACACTTTTTTTATTCGTTCATGAGATGTGGGTGTCGCTGGCAAGGCCAGCATTTATTGCCCATCCCTAATTGCCCTTGAGAAGGTGGTGGTGAGCCGCCTTCTTGAACCGTTGCAGTTCTGTGGTGAAGGTTCTCCCACAGTGCTGTTATGGAGGGAGTTCCAGGATTTTGACCCAGCGACGATCAAGGAACTGCGATATATTTCCAAGTCAGGCTGGTGTGTGACTTGGAGGGGAACGTGCAGGGGGTGTTGTTCCCATGTGCCTGCTGCCCTTGTCGTTCTAGGTAGTAGAGGTTGCGAGTTTGGGAGGTGCTGTGGAAGAAGCCTTGGCGAGTTGCTGCATTGCATCCTGTGGATGGTACACACTGCAGCCACAGTGCGTCGGTGGTGAAGGGAGTGAATGTTTAGGGTGGTGGATGGGGTGCCAATCAAGCGGGCTGCTTTGTCTTGGATGGTGTTGAGCTTCTTGAGTGTTGTTGGAGCTGCACTTATCCAGGCAAGTGGAGAATATTCCATCACACTCTTGACTTGTGCCATGTAGATGGTGGAAAGGCTTTGGGGAATCAGGAGGTGAGTCACTCGCTGCAGAATACCCAGCCTCTGACCTACTCTTGTAGCCACAGTATTAATCTGTCTGGTCCAGTTAAGTTTCTAGTCAATGGTGACCCCCAGGATATTGATGGTGGGGGATTCGGCAATGGTAATGCCGTTGAATGTCAAGGGGAGGTGGTTAGACTCTCTCTTGTTAGAGATGGTCATTGCCTGGCACTTGTCTGGCGCGAATGTTACTTGCCACTTATCAGTCAAGCCTGGATGTTGTCCAGGTCTTGCTGCATTCGGGCACGGACTACTTCATTATCTGAGGAGTTGCGAATGGAACTGAACACTGTGCAATTATCAGCGAACATCCCCATTTCTGACCTTATGATGGAAGGAAGGTCATTGATGAAGCAGCTAAAGATGGTTTGGCCTAGGACACTGCCCTGAGGAACTCCTGCAGCGATGTCCTGGGGCTGAAATGATTGGCCTCCAACAACCACTACCATCTTTCTTTGTGCTAGGTATGATTCCAGCCACTGGAGAGTTTTCCTCCTGATTCCCATTGATGTGTGGGCACTGACAGGTGTGACACTTGAGTCCACAGCTCTCACTTGCAGGAACATCACAGAAGCCTTTTCTTCATTACAGACATCAGTGCAGTGTGTGTCACCTTCCTTGGAAATCTGGAACAGACCTCCACCTAAAAAGACACCACGAACATCTCCACGGAAGCACAAACTGCAACAATAAGGAAGGGAATAGTTAGCACCCTGCATAGCAGCTTCCAGACCCTGCTGGCCGCAATGCATGCTGCTGTCTCTCAGGCCTTTCAGGATCTGATAGCAACCATTAGACGAGCCATCTCCTTGATTAGCGGAGACACAGATAGAGTGGAATGGTGATTGCTGGAGTCAATCTGCCTGATACTGCTGCCTCTCAGCACACTAGCACATGTGAGGCCACCGGCCTTCCCTTTCAGCACCATGGCAGTGGAAGGCAGGAGGCGACACAGCTTCCCAGGAACAAGCTTTAGAGACGCTTAATGTATAGAGGCCAATAAGACATGTTGTGGATCAAAGGCACCTGGATCTGATGCTATATACCCCAGAATCCTCAAAAGAGTAGCGAGAACATAGGTAGGACTCCAGTTAATATTTTTAAGAATTCCATATGTTCAGCTGCTATACCTGAGAACTGGAGGTTAGAAAATGCTATTGTAATTTTGAAAAAGAGGTGGAGCATGAGCATGAACATAGTTACTTAATGAAGAAATTGCTAAAGAGCCCTTTTTGCAGGAAGCTGTCTATTGTTCATCTAAAGAGAGCAAACATTTTTAAAAAGGGACCTTGCAGAATTTGCAGATGATGCATTCGGATGGAATTGACAACATTTAGCTTTGAAGCAAAGGTCTGCTGAATGACTACAGATTGCTGAACCTGGGCTCTGCTAGCTTCATTATTGGTTCTTAGGAGACAAATACTGAGCTCTACTGGGTGTAATCATGCTTTGTGTATCACCATGTCTACAATCAGGAGATAGGGGAAAGAACCAGTGAGCGGGGTGATAATGCTTCACTTATAAAACCATAGTCATTTGAAAACAGCTTTGGTTAATCCAATTCGTGCAGCCTTTTATGCTGTCCTTAATCAAATAGTCTAAGGAGTGCCACACTGTCTGACCCAGCATAACAGTATTTATTAAGAGTAACTGAAAAAACACATTCACCAAAGGAAAACCAAATGACTTGATCTAATTGTTTCATTGATATTTATATCCCACTAATGAAAACTGAAAAGCAGACTCTCAGGGGATAATGTGTACAAGGTTAGTTACTTTTGTTGCAAACAACTTCTTAGGTTAACAAACAAGGATCATTGAAATTATGCTGTAGGAAGATTAGCGGAGGAATGCTTTTCACGTTCGTACTAAAATCCTTTTAGTATGCTATTTTAAATAGGTAAATTGATCTGTTAAAATAGCAGACTAAGGAATTTATTATGTTTGGCTGATAATCTTCACACACCATAATTCAAGGTCAAGGTAATATTTGTACTTGTATCATGTATTGTAGCTATCACAATATTACATTTAGTTGGAATATCGACTAACTGTAGGTTGTCTGGTTATATTATGCATATGATTTTAAATCAAAATAGCTTATGGGAAATGATATGTAGTACGGATACTTCGAAGTTCTGGCCAGAATTGTAGACACCCTTGCAATCCTAAGGTAGTTGGATAACTAAGATTCTATTGTAACTAAATTGGTAGATTTTCTTTATTTGTTCTCAGAATTTGGGCAATGCAGGCAAAGCTGCATTTATTGCCCATCTCTAGTTGCTCTGAGAAGGTGGTGGTGGGCCTACTCCTTGAACCGCTGCAGTCTTGCTCCCACAATGGTGTTAGAATGTTGTTAGATAGGAAATTCCAGGGTATTGACCAAGTGACAATGATGGAACGGTGATATACAGTATGTACAAGTCAAGATGATGTATGTCTTGATGGGGAACTTGGAGGTGATGATATTCCCACAACATTGCTGCTCTTGTTCTTCTCAATGGTGGACATTGCAGGGAATGGGTGTGCTGATGTAGTGACCATGGTAAATTGCTGCAGTGCATTCTGTAGCTGGTAAATATGGCAGCCATGGTATATCAATGATGGAGGGGGTGGATATTGAACAAGATGACGGGAGCACCAATCAAGTGAATTGCTCTGTCCTGGGTGACATTGAGGTTCTTTAGTGTTGTTGCGGCTGCACCCATCCAGGTGAGCGGTGTTATTCCATCACACTCCTGATGTGCCTTGTAGAAGGTGGACAGACTTGTTGCAGAAAGATGAAGTCAATTCAATAGATATAAATGACTCTACTTGGATTTTCAAAAGACATTTGCTAAAGATCCACATGTAAGGCGTATAAAAGATTAATAACAAATTAATTAGATGAAAATGGTTTAGCAGTAGAAAGCAGAAGTTTCTGCTTTGGCAAGTGTGCGGTGGCTAATGGGTGAATCTGTTCTGGGTCTCCTGCTGTTTAGAAATAATATTGAAGAATGTTCTCCTAATATTATAAAATATTATAGTGTTTATAATAATATTATGGAATCTTCTGGTGATACCAAGCTATGTGGCCAGTTGATTGATTGATTGTATTCATACCGATTGGGGACAATTAAATACATAGGCTAAGGAATGGCAGATGATCCTCAATCTAGATAAACATGTGTTTATCTAGAACAGGGAACCCAGTTCATGATGTGAGGAAGTCAATTTGTGGAGGTGGAAAAGGAAAAGGATCTGGGTGTGATTACTGATTGTTCACTGAAAGTATCCAGCCAGTGACGCAAACAAAGCTGACCATCTACTAGAATGAGTTAGAAGAACATTCGAATACAAGTTGAAACAAACTATTCTAACTCTGTATAGATAAGATGGTGAGGGCTCATTTGAAATATTGAGTGCAATTTTAAGCCTGCCACCTGCAAAAGGGACATTAGGAACATAGGAACAGGAGTAGGCCATTCAGCCCCTCGTGCCTGCTCCGCCATTTGATAAGATCATGGCTGATCTGTGATCTAACTCCATATACCTGCCTTTGGCCCATAATCCCTGAATACCTTTGGTTGCCAAAAAACTATCTATCTCAGATTTAAATTTAGCAATTGAGCTAGTATCAATTGCTGTTTGCGGAAGAGAGTTCCAAACTTCTACCACCCTTTGTGTGTAGAAGTGTTTTCTAATCTCGCTCCTGAAAGGTCTGGCTCTAATTTTTAGACTGTGCCTCCTACTCCTAGAATCCCCAACCAGCGGAAACAGTTTCTCTCTATCCACCCTATCTGTTCCCCTTAATATTTTATAAACTTCGATCATATCACCCCTTAACCTTCGAAACTCTAGAGAATACAACCCCAATTTGTGTAATCTCTCCTCGTAACTTAACCCTTGAAGTCCGGGTATCATTCTAGTAAACCTACACTGCACTCCTTCCAAGGCCAATATGTCCTTCCGAAGGTGCGGTGCCCATAACTGCTCACAGTACTCCAGGTGCGGTCTAACCAGGGTTTTGTATCGCTGCAGCATAACTTCTGCCCCCTTGTACTCCAGTCCTCTAGATATAAAGGCCAGCATTCCATTAGCCTTATTGATTATTTTCTGCACCTGTTCATGACACTTCAATGATCTATTGTACCTGTACCCCTAAGTCTCTTTGGACATACATTGTTTTTAACTTTTTACCATTTAGAAAGTACCCTTTTTTGATCCAAAGTGGATGACCTTAAGGCAAAGTGTCAAACTGACAGATGTTATGATGGACGTTTTAATATGCTGAGAGGAATAGATATTGTAGATGTAAACAATTATTTATTTGTATATGTAGAACTAAAGGACAGCAGTACAGCAGTACAAAATTAACAAGCCTCAAGAAAGACAGGTTTGGAATATTTCTCCCCCACAGAGCAGTTAAATAATGCTGTGAGAGTTAACCCCTTTAAAAGAGAGCTGTACAAATATCTCGGGGGTGAAATTCCTCCTAGCAATAATTTTAGCAAAAAACTCAATGACAGCATAAAACAGAAAATTTAAATCGATCAACAAGTGGAATTTTACCACTAAAGTTAGGAATGGAATAGAGGGTTATTAGGATAAGCACATATAGAGATAATGAAGTACTCTGTGGAAACGATTCAACCTCCACCTATAACGATCTCACAGGTCTGCCCCTACTTCTTTCCAACCTGTAAACAATTTTACAACACCAAGTTATAGTCCAGCAATTTTATTTTAAATTCACAAGCTTTCAGAGGCTTCCTCCTTCCTCAGGTGAACATTGTTGGAAATGAAATCCTCGAAATGAAATCGCATTTATAAATCACAGAACAATGCTTGGTGATTACAGACAGTTTTTTCAACTGCCTGTTGCCAAGGCAATCAGTGTGCAGACAGACAGGTGTTACTTGCAAGGTCTCCGAATATACAAATCACCAAAAAAAAAAAGGAGAGATAGAGAGGTAAAAACATAGAAAAGACAGCAACTGACCCGTTATATTAAAAACAGATAACATTTGTTCGCTGGTGGGGTAACGTGTAGCGTGACATGAACCCAAGATCCCGGTTGAGGCCGTCCTCATGGGTGCGGAACTTGGCTATCAATTTCTGCTCGACGATTTTGCGTTGTCGTGTGTCTCGAAGGCCGTCTTGGAGTACGCTTATCTTTCCAACCTGGTGTGGCTTTGGGCTTTTTTATCATTTTCTGTAGCTATTTTAGTGCTGCAGCTGTTAAAAGGTGTCTTGATTCAGGATTCTAAGGTGATTTTCCTTTGTTGAGTGATGAAAGTTCCTGTTTGTATGTGGAGGTTGAATTTCTTTCAAAGTATGTGGAACACCATACTTACTCTGCATAATTTAGTATTTTGACAGGCTACGCCAAGTGGGTTTTCCTTTATGTTCTACATTGGACAGAGAATACATTAGGCATTAGTAATAAGGCAGGTGTGACTTCAGATATTGGTCGCAGCTTTGAGCAGAACTGAGTAGCTATGAATTTGGCCAACATTTTATATTGGACTGCCTTTGAATAATACTAACATAAAACCTACCATAGACATGGATTTACTGAAGTCAGTGGGGAAGAATTTACGGAGATGATGCTACTAATTGGAGATCTGATTTTAGGCTTGATCTGGCAGTACAAGTAACATATTAAAACCTCAGAAATTCCCAGTGATTTAAAATGTTGAACTTATACTTTGCAAAGTACGTTGGCTCAAAGAACAAAGATCTCATTAGTACAGAGAAGTGCTGGAAAGTGGCTTAGAAATTCAATTGCATCCGAAAACAGGCGGGCAGGGGGTGGAGCGCATGCTACACACGCCTGTTCACGTGGTCCTATTAACCAAGTGAAATTTGTGCTGGGACCTCATTAAAATGATTCAGGTATGCAGCCACACTAGCGTGCTAGTTATTGGCTCAATCTGTTTCGCTCTGTTCATGGGAAAAGAAACGTAGGTGTTCCTCCTGGCATTGGGAGCCTCGGTGAACTCCCTGACACAACGGTGGAATGCAAACTGGGAGATGTCACTGATGTCAGCACAGCAGCCTGGAAGGAGCTTGTTGCATCGAAGTTGAAGGCCACAGTGACCTTGACAGCCACAGGCAGTGCTGTCCATACCTTGGTTTAAGGCTCGAGTTGTGGCTGCAGCAGGTGATACAGCTCAGTGATAGCCTTGTTTGCGAAGCGAAGGCTCCTGAGACATTGCTTCTCAGTGAAGTTCAGGCAGAAGAAGTGCTCCCTGAAGATGCGCTGTGGGTATGGCCTCCTATGCAGTGCCCTCCTCCTCCCTCTTGTCCCAGCTGCTCCTGCTCTCTCCTATCTTCTTGGCTTCCCCTCGCCCTTTAGCCCCAAAGGTAGCGCTACCAGAGCACCTATGACTGCAGTGAAGCAGCCAAAAGCAGTGGAGCACCAGCAAAAACTTCTTCTCAGTTCAGAAATCAGTTATAGAAATTAGAAAAATGGCCCAAAAAACACCCAAATGTTAATCAGCAGCCGAAAAGGACAAGCCAGCAACTAACCTGTATGTATTGGATGAGCCTTTAAATCATGCTGCTGAAGGGTCTTTGCAGCCTGTTAGCACCACGAGTTGCTGAGCAAGAGAAGCCCGATCCAATATGGTGGGTAGTGGACTTCTGGCGTGGGCCAGACGTGTGCATAACGCCCGCAATATTTGACATGTGGGCTCCCGCTTTACACCTGTAAATTGGGTGCAGCGCCAACAAATATCTAGGCCAGTTTTTTTTATCTTCACCAGTTATTTCTCAGCAGCAAACAAATATGTTACCATCAACAGATTTTTAAAAATTCATTGATACCAATGTATTGCGCAGTAATTTAAGAAAATTCTACCAATTTGGATAGGAGATAAAGTTTGCACTTCAGCATATATTTCATAAAGTTTAGTTGGGGTTTTCTATTTATTTCTTACCATTTTATTTCATTTAGTCTTGGCCTGAAGATGCTTTGCAAGCTGTGGCAACACGCTCTTTGGAGGACATTGAAATGTCAAACAGAATACGTATGTGCTGCATTGATATGTGCAAGAGTTTTCATACCTCAACTATTGATTTGTCTGAAACATTTCATACAGAGCTTCAGAGATACAACTATGTGACTCCCACGTCTTACCTGGAACTGATCTCCACATACCAAACCTTACTTGAAACAAAACGAGCGTAAGTACAAATTAAATGGAGTATTTTGCAGTTTTAGGATTTTCAATAATTGTCATAACTGGCATTTGACGACACAGTCAGAGCTGGTTTGTCCAAATAGGTTGAGAATGCATAATTTTGTTACAGATTCCTCATCACTGGATTAACCAGGTTTGACTATATTTTCAAAACTAAGTGCCAGTGAGTTCCTGTGCCTGCTTAAAATTAAACTCAGCATCCACAAAGGAGAATAGAATGCTTTGTTGAAACTCAGTTGGTTGGTACCAATGAGCATTGAGTGCATTGTTCAAAGAAAACTGAAAGTTGCAGTCATTGAGTGGACAGTGAGTTTAGGAAGGCCAACTGGTTACTGAATATTAAACAACATGCTTTCCACTCACAGAAAGGAATGTGCAGTAATATGCTCTTTGACCAGTGGAAACTTTCAAAATATTTTAAGCAACGTGCTCCCCCCACTGGCAGAATATATAGTAACGAGTTAGTTTTCAAAAACACATTCTCATCTTAACTACATTGCAATAGTGTCTACACTTCAAAAGTACTTCATTGGCTTTGTAAAGTGCTTTGGGATGTCCTGAGATTGTGATAGGCACTATATCAATGCAAATCTTTCTTCTTTCTTTGTAACTGGTATTTGTTATGGACATTATGGGTGAGAAATAGGTTTCGGGCTGGATACCTGGCACAAAGCAGATGGCACGTCTAGAATGCACGCCCGAAGATGGAGGCCCAAGGCTCATGTGAACTTGGGCCTTGGGCCTCAACTCCATCACACCAATGAGCTGCTGTGGACGCCAGTCAGGCCTTTCCAAAATTGGTTGGGGTGAGCCAGCTTGCAAGTAAGTCCTGGGAAGGGATGAACGAGAGGTAGACGAGCGCAGACTAGCAGTGGTCTGCAGTATTACTGTGGAGCCAAGAGGAGCACTCCTGCTCCTCTTGGTTCCAAATTGAGGAAAGTAAAAAGAATTGGAAGCTTACCTTACTGTTGGACGCCTCCAGCAGTTCCTTTAAGGACCTTTATCGACCGCTGATTAGGCTGCATTGGCCCGGAGAATCTGAACAGAGCATGCATGATGCCCCAGTTGCTCTGAATTCGCCGCCTACCAATTTGCCAACTGTGGACTTCTGGGGGGGAATTGGTCGTGGCAGATGTGCCCCGAAATTGCCCCCACCCCCCCAACATGCATTTCGCACCTACAAAAACAGGCACGACCAAAGTTCCCTCTAATTTTTTTCGGCCATGTGCGGAATAAATTTGGGTTTGTGCACCGATATAAAGGCTGTGTGCGCCACCGTAAAAAAAATCACAACTTTGAATCGAACATCTTTTTAGAAAACATTATTCAGGGTATATAACAAACAGAACAAATGTACAAAATAGTGGATAAATGTGACAATTTAATGTTATATTGGCTGATAAATTTATATAATTTATGAAATGGGTTTCTTAAGTTACACTAGGATTGAGCAGACCAGTCTCGTTATATTTTATTAAAAATTATCTGATGGGAACGATTCCAATCAGCTTTTTGTTGAATCAGCTTAATGACTCTGATTCAAACAGAAATAAATCGTGTGCAATCAGGATTTTTAAATTGAGTCAGAAATACAAAACAGCTGTCAAATCAGTCAGTGTGAATTTGGGGATAGGGAACAGTTTCATTAAAGCTCCCCTCACCCCCACCCCCACCCCCACCATTGAATCCTCAGCAGGGTTTAAAAAATTATTGCATTATAATTGTACATCTTGCAGGTCTCATTAGTTTTGGCTGCCTCTATGTAAGGCAGGGAGCAGTTTGGTCATGAAGAACCTGAACTGAGGGAGGCAACAGGCAAAGATAAAAAGAGACAATCCATGGGGCAACAGAGGGCTTTTGGATAGCAGTTGTATAAAACAATTTAAATCAACTTCATTGTTTTGATTACAATGTACCAATGTGATTAGAAAGTATATTTTAGCACAATTGTAATAACAGTATTACACATGATCTTTCAGAATTACTTAATTTGTAAATATGAAATATGGAAATTGATAAACAATTATTACAATATGCCAGGTAATTTGGATTAATTTGTAGTTTACTTCAGAAGCTAACGTCAAATAGGATGGTGACAAAAACTGTTAATTGCACTAATCATAGACTCCCTCCAATGTTATTTGCTCCCAATGCTTTAAATATGTTTGTCTTTAGCCTAAAGTAACAGTTCTCCACAATTTGCACCAGTGATGAAAAGCTTTCATTTAATTGAACGCATCTCCTCACTGAATGTTTACCGAATCCTCGTGTGCTGAAGTTTTCTGATTGGAAACTCAAATCAGTTATATCATGAAGGGATGGAAATGTATATGTGTGTATATATATATATATATATATATATATATATAAACTTTTACACTATTTGTCCAATGAATATATATACATAAATATATAAACATTTACACTATTTATCCTCTATATATAAATAAACATATATAAATTTTTATACTTTGTCAAATTAGTATATATTTTTATACAATATATATAAACTTTTACACTATTTCTTCTATATATATATACACAAACTGTTATACTATTTCTTTAATATATTTTACAAATCTATATATATACATTTACATTATTTGTCCAATGAATATATATATATATGTATATCCATCGGACTATTTGTGGAGACCGGTCTCTGTACAACTGACTCTCACTAGATACCGATATCTGCAGTACAACGCTCCCATCCAACTATTACACTATTTTCCCAACGCTCCCGTCTGACCATTGCACTATTTTCCCAATTAAAATATATATATTATATATATATAAACTGTTACACTATCTATTTGTGGACACAGATCTCTGGTCCCAGAGCAGCTGTACCACTGATCCGCACTAGAGGCCGACATCCGCAGTACAACGCTCCCATCCAACCTAACTTTAACTCCCGCCCTTGCTGCAAACTGATTGGTAGCTGACGTCACCTCAGCTGCATCTCCACCAGAAAGCACTGGTGTGCGTAGACGGAATGATGACGTGCGCGGCACATAACAAACTGCTGCGCAGCTGCGCACGTGTGCAGCTTAGAGGGAACAGTGAGCATGACAAGGATCATTTCCTCCCTTTGTGATGCTGGTTCAGTGTAAAGTTTTAACTGTTCATTCAGAGACTAGGTATAAAGTGCTAATTGCCTTTAGACTTAACAAAGTAAAAGCAATGATGGTCTGTGGTTTAGTATTGAATTCTGTCCAGATTCAGATGCAGAGGTTTACAGATTAATTAGTGGCAAATGCTGGTAATGACAACAAATATTTTAGATTCCCAAACAAATGGATTCAAAACAGTACATAAAAATAACGTTTGTGAATATGACAGTGGTGCTGAATGTTGGCACGGATGAGACATCAATTGTCATCTTTGGTCTGCCTTCCTTCAGATGTGTTCATTTTAGCTGTGCTGTTTACGAGTCACTGCCCTATAAGAAAAAAGTAAATCAGGGAATGATTTGCCACTGGGCAGCCCTGTGTGCCTGAGAGCTGCTTTCTCCTTTTTACTTCCCCACCTACCTAAATAAGAAGAGTGAAAGAATAAGTTCAAAAATATATATAGCACCATGCACTTTCACCTGCCACTTCCAACCTGCCACCAAAAAGTGACATTTTGCATAGAAGCGTCTCTCATGATTTCAGGGTCCAAAACGGGAGCAACGAAGTTGAATACAGAAGTGTACCGTTCCGCGTCGGAAGTGTGTGTGATACCACATTGGTCTGTGCACTGGATAAGCGTCCATGGTGGCCGCCTGCAATAAGCGCAGGCATCATCTAAATACGATAAGCCAAATCTTGCTGGCGCAGGGCATCTCGTGGCACCCCCTGTTAGTTAGACTTTTTCCTGCACCCTTCAGCTTGAATATATTTTGTGCTGTAATATGTTGGAATTGCGAGCTGAAAATGGTGCGGTGAGGGCAACGGGGCGTCCGGGACCTTAGTGAATGGCGGGACCAACAGTCTATCTCCTTAACCAATGTGATTTAAGGTTTAGATTAGTCATGAAAAAGGTCAAGGAGCAATCTAGAGTAAAAGTACTTAATTGGAGGAGGGCCAATTTCAGTGGATTGAGAACGGATCTGGCTCAGGTAAATTGGAATCAAAGATTGACACGGAAAGCTGTAATCGAACAATGGGCGGCCTTTAAAGAGGACATGGTTCGGTTACAGTCCAGGTAGATTTCCACAAGGGGGAAAGGAAGTGCAACCAAAGCCAGAGCTCCCTGGATGACAAAAGAGATAGTAAGATGAAGCAGGCACAGGGTGTGTATGACAGATGTCAGGTTGATAATACAAGTGAGAAACAGGCTGAATATAGAAAGTACAGAGGAGGAGTGGAAAAGGAAATGAGAGGCAAAGAGAGAGTATGAGAATAGACTGGTAGCTAACATAAAAGGGAATCCAAAGGTCTTCTGTAGGCATATAAATAGTAAATGGGTAGTAAGAGGAGGGGTGGGGCCTATTAGGGACCAAAAAGGAGATCTACACATGGAGGCAGAGGGCATGGCTGAGGTACTAAAAGAGTACTTTGCATCTGTCTTTACCAAGGAAGGAGATGCTGCCAAAGTCACAGTAAAAGAGGAGATAGTTGAGATACTGGAGGGGCTGAAAATTGATAAAGAGGAGGTACTAGAAAGGCTGGCTGTACTTAAAGTAGATAAGTCATCCGGTCCGGATGGGATGCATCCTAGGTTGCTGAGGGAAGAAAGGGTGGAAATTGCAGAGGTGCTGGCCATAATCTTCCAATCCCCCTTAGATATGGGGGTGGTGCCAGAGGACTGGAGAATTGCAAATGTTACACCCTTGTTCAAAAAAGGGTGTAAGGATAAACCCAGCAACTACAGGCCAGTCAGTTTAACCTCAGTGGTGGGAAAGCTTTTAGAAATGATAATCCGGGACAAAATTAATAGTCACTTGGACAATTGTGGATTAATAAAGGAAAGCCAGCACAGATTTGTTAAAGGTAAATCGTGTTTAACTAACCTGATAGAGTTTTTTGATGAGATAACTGAGAGGATTGATGAGGGCAATGCGTTGACATTGTGTGTATGGACTTTCAAAAGGCGTTTGATAAAGTGCCACATGATAGACTTGTCAGCAAAATTGAAGCCCATGGAATAAAAGGGGAAGTGGCAGCATGGATACGAAATTGGCTAAGTGACAGGATACAGAGAGTAGTGGTGAACGGTTGTTTTTCAGACTGGAGGAAGGTATACAGTGGTGTTCCCCAGGGGTCGGTACTAGGACCCCTATTAGGACTTCTATTAATGATTTGGACTTGGGTGTACAGGGCACAATTTCAAAATTTGCAGATGACACAAAACTTGGAAGTGTAGCAAACAGTGAGGAGAATAATAATAGGTTTCAAGAGAACATTGACAGGCTAATGGAATGGGTGGACACATGGCAGATGAAATTTAACACATAGAAGTGCGAAGTGACACATTTTGGCAGGAAGAATGAGAGATAATATAAACTAAATGGTACAGTTCTAAAAGGGGTGCAGGAACAAAGAGACCTGGGGGCATATATGCATAAATCTTTGAAGGTGGCAGAACAGGTTGAGAAAGTGGTTAAAAAAGCATAGAGTACAAAAGCAAGGAAGTTATGTTGAATCTTTATAAAAACTGGTTCATATTGTCGTATTCACAACTGGAGTATTGTGTCCAATTTTGGGCACCACACTTTAGGAAAGATGTGAAGGCCTTAGAGAGGTTGCAGAAAAGATTTATTAGAATGGTTCCAGGGATGGGGGACTTCAGTTATGTGGAAAGACTGGAGAAGCTGGGGTTGTTTTCCTTAGAGCAGAGAAGGTTAAGAGGAGATTTGATAGAAGTGTTCAAAATCATGAAGGGTTTAGAAAAAGTAAATAAAGAGAAACTGTTCCCATTGGCGGAAGGGTCGAGAACCAGAGGACACAGATTTAAAGTGATTGGCAAAAGAACCAAAGGCGACTTGAGGGAAAACGTTTTACGCAGCGAGTACTTATGATCTGGAATGCGCTGCCTGAAAGGGTGGTGGAAGCAAATTTAATCATGGCTTTCAAAAAGGAACTGGATAAACACTTGAAGAGATAAACTTTGCAGGGCTATGGGGAAAGAGCAGGGGAATAGGACTAACTGGATTGCTCTTACAAAGAGCTGGCATGGGCTGAATGGCCTCCTTCGGTGCAGTAACCATTCGATGATTCTATGATTGAGAAAGAAACAGAGGAATGATGGAGAGGAAATAGCGTGAATTAGAGTGGGTGAATTAGAGTCAAATCAGGTACAGAGAGGGAAAGATTGGATTAAGAGAGAGAGAAAAAAGAGACAGAAAAGAAAAGTAAGAAAAATAATTTAAAATTTGAATTTTTAAAAATTTCTAACAACAATTTACTACATGCAGAAATGAAACTCAACAGCTTAAATGTCCACAGTGCAGACTCGATGGGCCGAATGGCCTCCTTCTGTGCTGTAACCTTTGTATGATTCTTTGAAATTATTCACTTTCTGGGCTGGAGAGACTGATTAGCATTGAATTAACGATTATCACATTGATAAAAGGGTACTTACGCTGTTAAGTACGTAAAAATAATGGGGAAGCTAAGGGCAAGATGCTATTTGTGCAAGGCAAACAGCGGAGCGGCGTAAATTGACCAGCAAGTACTGGAGGTTTGAAACTCACGGCGTATCTCTTCTTTCCCTGAATTTGCTCGCCAATTTACGCATTAACAACAGCGTGTGTCGTGAACTCGCCATTATTTTTCTAAGAAGATTTGGCCCAACAAGTGCAGGCATTATTTAAATATGATAATAACGGTCCTGTGTCTGAACCAGGGCCCTTTGTTAAATTGGTATCCGTGTGCACCTGAAATGCCACTTCCTTAACCTGCCCAGCAAATCATGGTGGGAACTGTTGATAAGCAGCTTTCACAAGCAGTATTTAAAGGGTTCCTCATCTTCATCAAGGTAAGTCTCTGGTTAGTCACTTTAGGCTGCAAGGGTGCTTCTGGGCCAGGTTTCAGGCTGTTTGGCAAGTGTTTCTTTGTTTAATACTTTTGCGGAGTGAGTTAGTGGAGGGCAAGATCTGTTTCACAGACTTTGCTTGATCTGTAATACTGAACATGGAAATGCTGTTGGGTTTAACATTAAAGATCCGAAATCAGGAGGAAGAGCAGCAGCAAGGAAGACAGCAAAGATGTGCACAAGATTCAAGAAGAGGGCGAAGGGGGCAAGGATGCAGGTGGCATCACAGCATGCAGGCATTGAGGAACAGAACATCATACCTCAACCTCACAGAGGAGCAGTGTGTAAGGCAGCTGTGTTTCAACAGGGAGAGCAGTCACATCTGTGCCACCTGTTACGGCATTGTCTGTGGCAGTGAAGGTCACCGTGGCTTTAACTTTATATTCAGCAAGGAAATATATTTGTGTGTATGGTATGGATAATGTTTTGTATATTTTGTCTTTAGTGAAGTAGTGAAGATGAAGAGGAGATATGAAGTCGGTCTAGAGAAACTAGACTCTGCTGCATCTCAGGTAGCCACAATGCAGGCTGAACTGGAGGCCCTGCAGCCAGAACTGATCGTTGCCAGTGCAGCAGTGGATGAAATTATGATCATCATTGAAAAAGAGTCTATTGAGGTCTCAAGAACAGAGGAGATTGTGAAAGCTGATGAAATCATAGCAAATGATCAAGCCATGGCAGCAAAAGCAATTAAGGATGAATGTGATGCTGATCTGGCAAAAGCATTACCAATTCTGGAAGCTGCACTTACTGCCCTTGACACACTCACTACACAGGTAGGGATAAATTTGTTCATGGTTAGTGATTTTACTGACCTGTCTGCATAAAAGGCAAATAATAATTTATGTACATACACATCATTAGCTTATAATATATTTTCTAAATGTTGAAGGACTATCACGTTTCAAGGTTTTGTGCCTATTTGTCCTAGGAGGGATTTTTGGGTTAATTTATATTATGATAAGTTAAACTTGGCCCACAAAGGATTAATCCCAACAAGAACCCTGATTTTAGTTTGGGGCAGCAGTCATGCGGGTGGGGGCTGAGGCAGGCGGCAAACCGTCCTGACTGAAGGAACGATCCTGGGCACTCGGGTGAGTGTTTGGGAGGGTGTTCGGGAGGGCTTCTCAGTCTAGGGAGGGGGAAGCCCAGGGCAGAGGGGGCCTTCTGCTCCTCCTGACCACATAAGTAAAGATGTAAAAAAAAGAAGTAAACTTACTTACCTTTGTGGGTCTCTTCTGGCCCCGGCTCCTCTCCCCGCCAGGATGGCTTAGCGGGAAGCCATTATGGTTAAAATAGCAGTCAGGCTCTGGAGCCCAATCTGCAAATTTGGAGAAGAGTAGGTTAAGATCAGAACCTATGCGAAAACTGTGGGACCTCAGCGGGTAAGTCCTACGGGCGATTTTAACTGCCCGCCTACCCGGTTTCCATTGGGTGGGCGGTGTTAAAATTGCCCCTTAGATATCTGATAACACTGCTTATGCCCGTTAACAGGGACCAGACAAAGTAGCTAACAGAAATTAGTTTCTCGCATATCATATTAGTTTGAGACAATGGAGTTGACTAGAACATTACAGAGAAGAATTAGAAAGGAATGTTGGAATGGTTTCATTCATTTGAACACAGCATGGATCTTAGTTAGAGTCATAGAGTCATAGAGTTATACAGCACGGATAGAGGCCCTTCGGCCCATCGTGTCCGCGCCGGCCATCTAATCCCATATTCCAGCATTTGGTCCGTAGCCTTGTATGCTATGGCATTTCAAGTGCTCATCCAAATGCTTCTTGAATGTTGTGAGGGTTCCTGCCTCCACAACCCTTTCAGGCAGTGAGTTCCAGACTCCAACCACCCTCTGGGTGAAAAAGTTCTTTCTCAAATCCCCTCTAAACCACCCGCCTTTTAACTTGAATCTATGCCCCCTTGTTATAGAACCCTCAACGAAGGGAAAAAGCTCCTTAGTATCCATCCTATCTGTGCCCCTCATAATTTTGTACACCTCAATCATGTCCCCCCTCAGCCTCCTCTGCTCCAAGGAAAACAAACCCAATCTTCCCAGTCTCTCTTCATAGCTGAAGCGCTCCAGCCCTGGTAACATCCTGGTGAATCTCCTCTGCACCCTCTCCAAAGCGATCACATCCTTCCTGTAGTGTGGCGACCAGAACTGCACACAGTACTCCAGCTGTGGCCTAACCAGTGTTTTATACAGCTCCATCATAACCTCCTTGCTCCTATATTCTATGCCTCGGCTAATAAAGGCAAGTATTCCATATGCCTTCTTTACCACCTTATCTACCTGTTCCGCCGCCTTCAGGGATCTGTGAACTTGCACACCAAGATCCCTCTGACCCTCTGTCTTGCCTAGGGTCCTCCCATTCATTGTGTATTCCCTTGCCTTGTTAGTCCCTCCAAAGTGCATCACCTCACACTTTTCTGGGTTAAATTCCATTTGCCACTGTTCCGCCCATCTGACCATCCCATCTATATCGTCCTGCAGACTGAGGCTATCCTCCTCGCTATTTACCACCCTACCAATTTTTGTATCATCAGCGAACTTACTGATCATACCTTTTACATTCATATCCAAGTCGTTAATGTAGACCACAAACAGCAAGGGACCCAGCACCGATCCCTGTGGTACCCCACTGGCCACAGGCTTCCAGTCACAAAAACAACCTTCGACCATCACCCTCTGCCTTCTGCCACTAAGCCAGTTTTATATCCAAAGTGCCAAGGCACCCTGGATTCCATGGGCTCGTACCTTCTTGACCAGTCTCCTGTGCGGGACTTTATCGAAGGCCTTACTGAAATCCATGTATATCACATCCACTGCGTTACCCTCATCCACACGCCTAGTCACCCCCTCAAAAAATTCAATCAAATTAGTCAGACATGATCTTCCCTTGACAAAGCCATGTTGACGATCCCTGATTAATCCTTGCTTCTCCAAGTGGAGACTAATTTTGTCCTTCAGAATTTTTTCCAATAATTTTCCTACCACTGATGTTAGGCTCACTGGCCTGTAGTTCCCTGGTTTTTCCCTACTCCCCTTCTTGAATAATGGTACTACATTAGCGGTTCTCCAGTCCTCTGGCACATCCCCTGTGGCCAGAGAGGTTCTGAATATATGTGTTAGAGCCCCCGCAATCTCCTCCTTTGCCTCACACAGTAGCCTGGGATACATTTCGTCCGGGCCTGTGGATTTATCCATTTTTAGGCCTGCTAAAACCGCCAATACCTCCTCCCGCTCGATGTTAATATGTTCGAGTATATCACAGTCCCCCTGCCGTATTTCTATGTCTACATCGTCCTTCTCCATAGTGAAAACAGATGCAAAAAATTCATTTAGAACCCCTCCTACATCTGCCGGCTCCACACACAGATTGCCATTTTTGTCCCTAATGGGCCCTATTTTTTCCCTAGTTATCCTCTTACCCTTAATATACTTATAAAACATCTTAGGATTTTCCTTTATTTTGCTCGCCAGTGTTATTTCATGGCCCCTCCTTGATCTCCTAATTTCTTTTTTAAGTATCCCCCTGCACTCTTTGTACTCCTCTAGGGTTTCCTCCGTCTTTAGCCTTTTGTATCTGCCAAAAGCCCTCCTTTTTTTCCAAATCCATTCTCGTATATCCCCTGACATCCAAGGTTCCCTGGAGTTCTTGGAACCACCCTTGACCTTTACGGGAACATGTTGCCATTGTATGGTCTCAATCTCCCTTCTGAAAGACTCCCATTGCTCCGATGCGGATTTTCCTACAAGCAGCTGATCCCAGTCCATTTTGGCCAGATCCTGCCTTATCCTATTAAAATCGGCCTTCCCCCAATTTAGAACCTTTATTTCCGGCCCCTCTCTGTCCTTTTCCATGACCACCTTAAATCTCACCGAATTATGGTCACTGTCTCCAAAGTGCTCACCTACTAGCACTTCTTCCACTTGGCCGGCCACATTCCCTAGAATTAGGTCCAGTACCGCCCCCTCTCTTGTAGGACTTTCTACATGCTGGCTCAAAAAGCTCTCCTGGATGCACGTTAAGAATTTTGTACCCTCTAAGCCTTTTACACTCTGAGTATCCCAGTTAATATTGGGGAAGTTGAAATCCCCCACTATTATTACCCTATTATTTGCACAATTTTCTGAGATTTGACTACATATCTGTTCCTC
Organism: Heptranchias perlo; assembly: GCF_035084215.1. Lineage (NCBI taxonomy): Eukaryota > Metazoa > Chordata > Chondrichthyes > Hexanchiformes > Hexanchidae > Heptranchias > Heptranchias perlo. Next base: position 66,975,888 of record NC_090331.1, on the reverse strand, counting down.
TATCTCCCCCTGACTGTTTGGGGGCCTATAGTACACTCCCATCAAAGTGCTTGCCCCCTTTTTGTTTTTAAGCTCCACCCATATGGCCTCATTAGAGGAACCTGCTAATATATCATCCCTCCTTATGGCAGTAATTGATTTTTTAATTAATATTGCGACCCCCCCTCCTCTTATACCTCCCCCTCTGTCTCGCCTGAAGATTCTGTACCCCGGAATATTGAGCTGCCAGTCTTGCCCCTCCCTCAACCATGTCTCTGTGACAGCAACAGGCAATGTAGGTGCCATGGGAGGGGGAAAGGTTCCTCAATCGAGGTGACAATATTGTTTGGCAGCTCAACAAGCTAATCCTCAACACAGAGAGTGGGGTGAGGCAGCAGGGGGGAAAGGGTCAGAAGTCACTTTTGTCCATCCATGTCTTTCTGGAAAACACAGTCTGCAGTAATTTGGATTTTGAAACAGTCAGAGGCAGAGAATTCTCTTATTCTAAAGTTAGAACCAGTCAGCACAGCAATTACTGGCTTGTAAAGTGAAGTTAGACCCATATCAATGTTTGGTGTAATTTATTATTTTTGATGTTACATGGAGCAATAGGAAATAGATTGAATTTCACTGAAAACTACGTTCTGTTCAGTCATGTATTTCATGTAAAATAAGTTGGTTTACAATTGGCCTTGCCTCACTAGAGTTTGCCTTCACAAAAATAGGCAAAATGCACATGGGGCACATGCGTGATCACAGAATCCAGTGCATACAATGAGGGGACTTATTACCCATCCGAGTCACACTACCATTTGACTAGATATTGAACAATTGTGGCATTCTCCAGATTGCAGGGTCCCCGAGATGAAGAGACTGAAGACGTTGAACTTGAGAGAATATCCAGTGCAGACCTGAAATTTTATAACAATGACATTGGGATACAACACTGAATTCTCTTATTTTTTAAAGGATATTACTGTGATGAAGTCTATGAAGAGCCCGCCGGCTGGAGTAAAGCTGGTTATGGAGGCAATTTGTATTTTGAAAGGAATAAAGGCAGACAGAATTCCAGATCCTACTGGCTCAGGTAAAAAGATTGAAGATTTCTGGGGCCCTGCCAAAAAGGTACTGGGTGACATGAAGCTTTTGCAGTCTCTCCATGAATATGACAAGGATAATATTCCTTCAGTATACATCAATGTCATTAGGAATAAATACATAACGAACCCAGAATTTGTTCCAGAAAAGATTCGTAATGCTTCCACAGCAGCTGAGGGTCTCTGCAAATGGGTCATTGCAATCGACTCCTATGATAAGTAAGTACTTATATTTGGCTCATAGAATATTTAAACCTTTTAAAATTCACCAGCTTCAATTGTACATTGCGTGGGATGGAATTTTTTTTTCACTTTTTATTAGAGTAGCTAAAGTTGTGGCTCCCAAGAAAGTGAAGCTAGCACTGGCTGAAGGTGAATTGAAGATAGCAATGGATGGGCTAAGAAAGAAGCAAGCTGCACTTAAGGAAGTGCAAGATGAGCTGGAAAAATTGCAGGATCAATTGGAAACTAATAAACAAAAGAAAGCAGACCTGGAAAATCAGGTAATTTATAGTTCATCTATTTTATAAGTAATATTTGAAATTTTTAGAAAAAAAAATGAAATCTATCAATCTATAAAAGTCTTGCATGTAGTACACATCAATCACTCTCTAGACATTATGCACCAGACAAAATGTGACACTATGTTATTGATGCAAAACAGTTTGAAGAAAAGAGAAAGAAATCCAGTTACTGACCTGGAGCCTGAAGTGTATGAGTGTTACATAGAATTACATTGAAATTACAACATGAAAACAGGCCATTTGGCCGAACCAGGCATTGGCGTTTAACCTTCACACAAGCAGTATGCCTGTGCCCGCCCTGTTCCCATATCACATTATCCTCCTTTCCTTCAACCACCTATCTAACCTATTCTTAAATGTTAAAGTGGTCTCTGATCAATCAGTAGCTCTGACAGTGCATTCCACAGCCTCACAATCATCCTTGCAAACAAGTTTCTCCTTCTCTGTTGTCCTAAATCTCTTACATTTAATCTTATATTTATGCCCCCTCATTGTAGACTTCTCAACCATTGGAAACAGTTTTTTTATATGTGCTCTGTCCCATCCCTTAGTAATTTTAAACGCATCTATCGAATCACCCCTCAATCTCCTCCGTTCTAATGAAAACAGCCTCAATTTTTCAAGTCTTTCTTCATATTTGTATTTCCTCATTGCACACAGCATCCTGGTGGATCTGTGCTATACCCTTCTATTGCCTTAACATCCTTCCTATAGTGTGGAGCACAAAACCTAGCTCCATTTACCCATCTTAGCTCCTTGGGGGTTAAATTGGTTAACCCCCGAAACCGGGCGCGGGTATCACGATCCACGATTAACCCACACCCGGTGCTTCTGTCCCCCACATACCAACAAATGCTTTTCATCAGTACTCAACTTTGCCAATCAGATGCTTCCTCTCACCCTTACATGTTACCACTGTTGCAAGCTGCCCACCCACAACTCACAGGCTACACTCACTGGCAGCTATTCAACCATGACAGACCACATCACCCAGACACACGTCCCCATTTTTTGCAAGAGAAGGTGGCACATAACAGGAGGCAGCAAGTGGCAGTGGCATTTAGCCCCTCAAGCCTGTTCCGCCATTCAATGAGATCATGGTTGACCTGTGACCTAACTCCATATACCCGCCTTAGCCCCATATCCCTTAATACCCTTGGTTCACAGAAATCTATCAATCTAAGATTTAACATTCACAATTGAGCTAGCATCAACTGCCGTTTGCAGAAGAGTGTTCCAAACTTCTCCCATCCTTTGAGTGTCGAAGCGTTTCCTAACTTCACTCCTGCAACTCCTGGCTCTAAATGTTAGGCTATGTCCTCTCGTCCCAGTATTCAAGTCTAGGAGACCTCCAAAAACAGTTACAAATGCATCAGCAGCCAGAAGCAATAATCGAGCAACTAACCTGTAAATCCTGCATGGTCCCTTTAATAGTAATGGTGGGGGGTCCTCCTGGCACTCTAAGACATGTTCAGATGGTCGCGGTTAAGACAGTGTGTTGAATGGAGCGTTAAGTTCCAAATGTGTCTCTCACTTTAAATCAGCATTGCACACTGATTGTATGCATTTTCTCCTTACTTTACATGCTGCCGGCGTTCATTATTTGTGCATGCGCCACTACCTTTATCAAGATGGAGTCCGGCATACGTCACGCTAGAATCATAGAATCATAGAATCATAGAAGTTTACAACATGGAAACAGGCCCTTCGGCCCAACATGTCCATGTCGCCCAGTTTATACCACTAAGCTAGTCCCAATTGCCTGCACTTGGCCCATATCCCTCTATACCCATCTTACCCATGTAACTGTCCAAATGCTTTTTAAAAGACAAAATTGTACCCGCCTCTACTACTGCCTCTGGCAGCTCGTTCCAGACACTCACCACCCTTTGAGTGAAAAAATTGCCCCTCTGGACCCTTTTGTATCTCTCCCCTCTCACCTTAAATCTATGCCCCCTCGTTATAGACTCCCCTACCTTTGGGAAAAGATTTTGACTATCGACCTTATCTATGCCCCTCATTATTTTATAGACTTCGATAAGATCACCCCTTAACCTCCTACTCTCCAGGGAAAAAAGTCCCAGTCTGTCTAACCTCTCCCTGTAAGTCAAACCATCAAGTCCCGGTAGCATCCTACTAAATCTTTTCTGCACTCTTTCTAGTTTAATAATATCCTTTCTATAATAGGGTGACCAGAACTGTACACAGTACTCCAAGTGTGGCCTCACCAATGCCCTGTACAACTTCAACAAGACATCCCAACTCCTGCATTCAATGTTCTGACCAATGAAACCAAGCATGCCGAATGCCTTCTTCACTACCCTATCCACCTGTGACTCCACTTTCAAGGAGCTATGAATCTGTACTCCCAGATCTCTTTGTTCTATAACTCTCCCCAACGCCCTACCATTAACGGAGTAGGTCCTGGCCCGATTCGATCTACCAAAATGCATCACCTCACATTTATCTAAATTAAACTCCATCGGCCATTCATCGGCCCACTGGCCCAATTTATCAAGATCCCGTTGCAATCCTAGATAACCTTCTTCACTGTCCACAATGCCACCAATCTTGGTGTCATCTGCAAACTTACTAACCATGCCTCCTAAATTCTCATCCAAATCATTAATATAAATAAATAACAGCGGACCCAGCACCGATCCCTGAGGCACACCGCTGGACACAGGCATCCAGTTTAAAAACAACCCTCTACAACCACCCTCTGTCTTCTGTCGTCAAGCCAATTTTGTATCCAATTGGCTACCTCACCTTGGATCCCATGAGATTTAACCTTATGTAACAACCTACCATGCGGTACCTTGTCAAATGCTTTGCTGAAGTCCATGTAGACCACGTCTACTGCACAGCCCTCATCTATCTTCTTGGTTACCCCTTCAAAAAACTCAATCAAATTCGTGAGACATGATTTTCCTCTCACAAAACCATGCTGACTGTTCCTAATTAGTCCCTGCCTCTCCAAATGCCTGTAGATCCTGTCCCTCAGAATACCCTCTAACAACTTACCCACTACAGATGTCAGGCTCACTGGTCTGTAGTTCCCAGGCTTTTCCCTGCCGCCCTTCTTAAACAAAGGCACAACATTTGCTACCCTCCAATCTTCAGGCACCTCACCTGTAGCGGTGGATGATTCAAATATCTCTGCTAGGGGACCCGCAATTTCCTTCCTAACCTCCCATAACGTCCTGGGATACATTTCATCAGGTCCCGGAGATTTATCTACCTTGATGCGCGTTAAGACTTCCAGCACCTCCCTCTCTGTAATATGTACACTCCTCAAGACATCACTATTTATTTCCCCAAGTTCCCTAACATCCATGCCTTTCTCAACCGTAAATACCGATGTGAAATATTCATTCAGGATCTCACCCATCTCTTGTGGTTCTGCACATAGATGACCTTGTTGATCCTTAAGAGGCCCTACTCTCTCCCTAGTTACCCTTTTGCCCTTTATGTATTTGTAGAAGCTCTTTGGATTCACCTTTGCCTGATCTGCCAAAGCAATCTCATATCCCCTTTTTGCCCTCCTGATTTCTCTCTTAACTCTACTCCGGCAATCTCTATACTCTTCAAGGGATCCACTTGATCCCAGCTGCCTATGCATGTCATATGCCTCCTTCTTCTTTTTGACTAGTGCCTCAATCTCCCGAGTCATCCAAGGTTCCCTACTTCTACCAGCCTTGCCCTTCACTTTATAAGGAATGTGCTTACCCTGAACCCTGGTTAACACACTTTTGAAAGCCTCCCACTTACCAGACGTCCCTTTGCCTGCCAACAGACTCTCCCAATCAACTTCTGAAAGTTCCTGTCTAATACCATCAAAATTGGCCTTTCCCCAATTTAGAATTTTAACTTTTGGGCCAGACCTATCCTTCTCCATAGCTATCTTAAAACTAATGGAATTATGATCACTGGTCCCAAAGTGATCCCTCACTAACACTTCTGTCACCTGCCCTTCCTTATTTCCCAAGAGGAGGTCAAGTTTTGCCCCCTCTCTAGTCGGGCCATCCACATACTGAATGAGAAATTCCTCCTGAATACACTCAACAAATTTCTCTCCATCCAAGCCCCTAATGCTATGGCTGTCCCAGTCAATGTTGGGAAAGTTAAAGTCCCCTACTATTACCACCCTATTTTTCTTGCAGCTGTCTGTAATCTCCTTACATATTTGCTCCTCAATTTCCCGTTGACTATTTGGGGGTCTGTAGTACAATCCTATCAAAGTGATCTCTCCCTTCTTATTTTTCAGTTCTACCCATATGGACTCAGTGGGCGAACCCTCGGATATATCCCCTCTCACTACTGCCGTGATGTTCTCCCTAATCAAGAACGCAACTCCCCCTCCTCTCTTACCTCCTGCTCTATCTTTCCTATAGCATCTGTACCCTGGAACATTGAGCTGCCAGTCCTGCCCCTCCCTTAGCCATGTTTCAGTAATAGCTATAACATCCCAGTCCCATGCACCCATCCATGCCCTGAGTTCATCTGCCTTGCCCATCAGACTTCTTGCATTGAAATAAATGCAGTTTAATCTAGACTTCCCTTGGTCTTTGCCCTGCTTTCTCAGACCATCTGTCCGGTCATGTTCTGTACACTCTCCCTTACTGCCTTTTGTTTCTGTCACCACTTTATTTCCCACTGACTTCCTGCATCGGTTCCCATCCCCCTGCCACATTAGTTTAAACCCTCCTTAAACTTGCGTGCACATCCAAGATGCCATTTTAACACCCTGGGAGGCCACGTAGCACGAAACATTCGGCATTAGATGGCCCAATTTCTAGCCCCTTATCCCCTAATACCCTCACCTAACAATCTCAGTTTGGAAATTTTCAGTTGACCTAGTCTCAACAGCTTTTTGGAGGAGAGAGTTCCAGATTTCCACTACCCTTTGTGTGAAGAAGTGCTTCCTGACATCACCCCTGACTGACCTAGCTCTAATTTTAAGGTTATGCCCCCTTGTTCTGGACTCCCCCACCAGAGGAAATAATTTCTCTCTATCTACCCTATCAAATCCTTTAATCATTTTAAACACCTTAATTAGATCACCTCTTCTATAATCTTCTATACTCAAGGGAACACAAGCCTAGTCTATACAATCTGTCCTCATAGTTTCACCCTTTTAGCCCCAGTATCATTCTAGTGACTCTGCGCGGCACCCCCTCCCAGGCCAATATATCCTTCCTGAGGTGCAGTATCCAGAACTGAACGCAGTACTCCAGATGCGGTCTAACCAGAACTTCATACAACTGTAGCATAAATTCCACCCCTTTGTATTCCAGCCCCTTGAGATGAAGTCTAACATTCCATTAGTATTTGAATTATTTTTAGTACCTGTCCACTAGTTTTTAGTGATTGGGTGGATACTTTATTGCAAAACTGCATTTTGTGAATTTTAAATGTGAATTTTGGCTGCAGGTTAAACATCTTTCTTGGGAACATCACTTACCTTCGCTGCTGTGAATGATTCGTTCACATTTACCACACTTTCCCATTTCTGGTTTTTCACATTTAACACACTGGATGATTATTTCATTAACACCTCTGCACATTCCGGTATCAGAGTTACTGATTGATCAGTATTTTTTCGTTGTTTTCACTTTTTGTTGCAATTTACAGCCACTTTTGACTCTTTTTGGCCACCTGTCATTAAATTTAATAGATTAATCAACAACCATTTTAACGGATCAGAAAATAAGCCAAATTCTCCACATTTTGTTGGTTTGTGACAGTGAAGGTTACTTGTTTCATAGGTTGATTTGTGCAGTAAAAAGCTGGATCGAGCAGAACAGCTGATAGGGGGGCTTGGTGGTGAGAAGACACGTTGGAATGAGACTGCCAAACGTCTAGGAGTACAATACACTAATCTGACGGGTGACATCCTGATTTCTTCTGGAATTGTGGCGTATCTAGGGGCCTTTACACCCATCTATAGACAGGTAACCTAAAAATAAAGCAGAGAAAGTGGATTTGTATAAGCATGGAATTTTTCATCAATCTTTCTGTGCATTGCATTCTTGTACTTTCTAACTCCAGTAGAATCATAGAAAGGTTATAGCACAGAACGAGGCCATTTGGCCCATCGAGTCCATGCCAGCTCTATGTAAGAGCAATCCAACTAGTCCATCTCCCCCGTCCTATCCCTGTAGCCCTGCAATTTTTTTTCTTTCAAGTACTTATCCAGTTCCCTTTTGAACGCCACAATTGAATCTGCCTCCACCACCCACTCTGGCAGTGGGTGGTGGAGGCAGTATCAACTACTCGCTGCATAAAAAAGATTTTCCTCATGTCACCTTTTGCCAATCACCTTAAATCTATGTCCTCTGGTTCTTGACCCTTCTGCCAATGGGAACAATTCCTCTCTATTATTCTGTCTAGACCCTTCATGATTTTAAATACCTCTGTTAAATCTCCTCGCAACCATCTCTGTTCCAAGGAGAACAACGCAGCTTCTCCAGTCTATCCACGTAACTAAAGTCCCTCATCCCTGGAATCATTCTAGTAAATCTTTTCTGCACCCTCTCTAAGGCCTTCACATCTTTCCTAAAGTGCTGTGCCCAGAATTGGACACAATACTCCAGTTGTGCTCGAACCAGTGTTTTATAAGAGTTCATCATGACTTCCTTGCTTTTGTACTCTCTGCCTCTATTTATAAAGCCTAGGATCCCGTATGCTTTTTGAATCATTTTTTCAACCTGCCCTGCCACTTTCAATGATTTGTGCACATGTACCCCCAGATCTCTCTGTTCCTGTACCCCTTTTAGATTTTTAAAATAACATTCTTTTAAGTAAAATTGATATACCAGAGGCAACATTTACCGTTTAAAGCATATTTTGATTTTAATACTAGTTTTAGTGTAGATATTTGCTATTCATAGGAGTCCACGAACAACATTTGTTTGAGGGTTTAAAACTATATAATTTAGACGTCCTTGCAATTTCCCAGTGCTTCTGTCAGTTCAGCATTTAGTCACCCATATAAAAGGGGCATCCTTGGCTGCCAGGGTGTGCTGTTCATGGAGTACATTCAAAATACCCTGTAGTAAGATTTGTAATAGCATTTAAAGCTATTTCCAAGTCTTTGTTTTTGATTTTTTTGTTTCTTTCCTGTTTCAAGTTACTCAGTCAGGAAGCTTTGTGTCAAGTGTTCTGGCACTGCCATTTTTTTGCACATCCATAATGTTACGACAATGTGGGTTGGATTCTGCTGTGAATTACTGCACTCAAAACTGCCACTGAAAAACTGCACCAAGATTATTCTCCCCAAAAATCACCAGTCGGGACTTTTGCTGCTAGCTTCACTCAGTTCTGCTCAAAGTACTACTTTGCATTGGGGACATGGATTTCCCCATGTGAATCTCTGTATTGTTATGTTATGAAAAGGAGGATTAGGATATGGAAGAGGCTAGAATGGAGGCTCTTAGAGTGAGACATCATAGAAGGCACCTCTTCCCTACATGTACATACCCACTCACCAGGATCTACTCACTAAAAAGCTCTTACTTAGACTTTTAAGACTTTGCTTCAGAAGACTGCAATTCCCTCTGGAGGCTATGGACAAATCTGTTAACTTAGAGTCATAGAGTCATAGAGTTATACAGCACGGATAGAGGCCCTTCGGCCCATCGTGTCCGCGCCGGCCATCAGCCCTGTCTACTCTAATCCCATATTCCAGCATTTGGTCCGTAGCCTTGTATGCTATGGCATTTCAAGTGCTCATCCAAATGCTTCTTGAATGTTGTGAGGGTTCCTGCCTCCACAACCCTTTCAGGCAGTGAGTTCCAGACTCCAACCACCCTCTGGGTGAAAAAGTTCTTTCTCAAATCCCCTCTAAACCTCCCGCCTTTTACCTTGAATCTATGTCCCCTTGTTATAGTACCCTCAACGAAGGGAAAAAGCTCCTTAGTATCCATCCTATCTGTGCCCCTCATAATTTTGTACACCTCAATCATGTCCCCCCTCAGCCTCCTCTGCTCCAAGGAAAACAAACCCAATCTTCCCAGTCTCTCTTCATAGCTGAAGCGCTCCAGCCCTGGTAACATCCTGGTGAATCTCCTCTGCACCCTCTCCAAAGCGATCACATCCTTCCTGTAGTGTGGCGACCAGAACTGCACACAGTACTCCAGCTGTGGCCTAACCAGTGTTTTATACAGCTCCATCATAACCTCCTTGCTCTTATATTCTATGCCTCGGCTAATAAAGGCAAGTATCCCATATGCCTTCTTTACCACCTTATCTACCTGTTCCGCCGCCTTCAGGGATCTGTGAACTTGCACACCAAGATCCCTCTGACCCTCTGTCTTGCCCAGGGTCCTCCTTCTATCTGATGACTTGCAGCCAACTTCCACTAGAAGATAACAGCGAATATCATTGAGTTGGAGAGGCGGGACCCGTCAAGGTTACCACTGCTTTGAATTTCTTTGTGACTGGACCCTCCTAGGTAGTATCTGGTGACTTTTGTCGCATTAATCAGGCAGTTGCTCAGAACTGCAGGAAGAAGGTCACTGATTCTCTGTTCAGGAGGACTGTACAATTTAAGAGAGAGAGCTATCCAGCTCTACAGACTAGCAGGGTTGCTACAGGTATTAAGAACAATTGATAGAACCTTTATGCCACTTAAAGCCCCATATGACAACCCCCTTAATTTTATGAATAGGAAAGATTTTCATCCTATTGTGCAATGCCAATCACTTTACCCTGCACATGTGCCAGATCCCAGGAAGCTGCCATGATGATTTCATCATGTGACAATTCACCACATCAGCCCTGATGATACAAAGACATGTCTCAGGATGGTTGATTGGTGATCCCCTGCTATCACCTGCAGCCATGGCTTATGACTCCAGTAAGGCTTCTGCAGAAAGGCCTTGATATTATAAGGGCCTTGATATTAACCCCACCATGACAAGCGGGAGAGGGTCGGGGGTTGGGGGGGGGTTAATGCAATAAATATGGGGAAGGCGACCCCAACATGCCACGCCGCCTTTTTTATAGCAACGGATATCATGGAGTTGGAGAGGCGGGATACTTAATTCATATATTTAAATTGGGCTCCTACAGTGCAAATGGGGGCTCGATTTAAAATTGACTGTTGCTGCCAGGGTTTTCCTGGCAGTGAAAGGGAGACAGGAGCTGCCGGCTCCAGAAGGTAAATGCCTCTTTCAGCACTCCTTGAGCTCCCCCCCGAATCTCCCCAGCCCCAATCGTCAGCCTCCACCTCCCAGACCTCCCGATCACAAACTCTCTCCCCCATCCTGAACATAGACTCTCTCCCCTCTCCTGATCGCGGGCTTACTCCCCCATCATGATCGCGGACACTCTTCCCCCTCCCGATTGCAGACTGTCTTCCCCCTCCCGATTACAGGCTCTCTTCCCCCTACCGATCGCGGGCTGTCTCCCCCCTCCTGATCGGGCTCTCTCTCCCTCTCCCCGATCGTGGGCTATCTCCCCCCTCCCGATTGAGGGCTCTCTGCCCGCTCCCGATTGCGGGCTCTCTGACCCCTCCCGATTGTGGGCTCTCTCCCCCCCTCCTAATTGGGCTCTCTCTCCCTCTCCCCGATTGTGGGCTCTCTCCCCCTTCCTGATCGCGGGCTCTCTTCCCCCCTCCTGATCGACGGCTCTCTCCCCCCTTCCGATCGCAGGCTCTCTCCCCCCTTCCGATCGCGGGCTCTCTTCCCCCCTTCCGATCGCGGGCTCTCTCCCCCCTTCCGATCGTGGGCTCTCTCCCCACTTCCGATCGCGGGCTCTCTCCCCACTTCCGATCGCGGGCTCTCTCCCCACTTCCGATCGCGGGCTCTCTCCCCACTTCCGATCGCGGGCTCTCTCCCCACTTCCGATCGCGGGCTCTCTTCCCCCCTCCCGATCGTGGGCTCTCTTCCCCCCCTCCTGATCGCGGGCTCTCTCTCTCCCTCCTGATTGCCGTGCCTCTCCGACCTCCCGATAGCTGGGACCGTCCCCATGGGCCTCCTGCCAATGGCGTCATCTCCTGCCTGCCGGCCAGGCTGTCCATTTGGCTGGCTGTAGGGCAGGAAACACAACAGAAAAATGTTAATGAGGTCCTGCCGATAAGTTCGGCAGGACCTCCATGTCCCAGGCCTTGCCGGGTTCTTCGGCCGTTTTCGGCCTCACCAACACCCTCCCTTACTCCCCGTAAATAATAGGGCCAGTGAGTCCATGCCACTAGAGGAAATATCATAGAACAGACAAGGAATTCTTAAGTCTCATTTTAGGTGTTGGATAAAGCCCTGCAATACAGCCCAGAGAAAGTCTCAAGAATTATTGAAGCTTGCTGGTTACTATGCAGTATTGCAATGAAGAAAGGTTCGCCGCTTGCAGAAGCTGAAGACAATGATGATGAAGTAGGGATGAAAGGATCTCCCTCCCCAAAGCGTGAGGAGGGTGTGGAACAGGAAAGCCAGCAGCCAGAAAAAGATGGACACAACCGATAGCTCAGTGAATCGGCAAAAAAATCACTTTGCACCCGCCTGTTCTCCACCCACATCCTCACAAAGTCCCTCACTGTAAAAGACCTCTGCCAATTCCCTTCATAAGACAGAAGTCTGCATTTCCCTTGCTACCTTTCAAACCTTTTACAATTGAAAACATATGCAAAACTGAACTCAGAACTCTATGTGCACAAGTCCTGTTTACTATACAGAATAACATTCTGAAAAATGCCAAAAATTTAAATAATTAAGTACAACTGCATCTTTATACCTTCTCTACCTTATGTGCTAACTAACTTACTTGCTTGAGCTCCTAATTTATTACTCCTATGAGGTTCCCTGAGTGAGATGTGGTTGAGTGATGGATGGCTGGGATGGTTCCCCTCAACCGGTAGAGCCCTGAGGTGACCCTCATCTCAAGGAAGCAGCTGTCCCAGAGGGATCAGCTTCCAGCAGTCTTTCTGTTGTAGTGGTAAGGGGTGCCGAGCCCATGTCTCCTTCATTTGAAGGCATTGGAGTGGGCCTTAAGGCAGCAGGCTTAATGCCGTTCACCTGACGAAGGAGGAAGCCTCCGAAAGCTTGTGGAATTTAAAATAAATTTGTTGGACTATAACTTGGTGTTGTAAAATTGTTTACAACTCTCTGGAGAGACATTGACATCTACTCCCATTCCTTGCAGCCCACTGGTTCTGGGCATAGACTCAGAGGTGCTACTGGTCATGCCAGTACTGACAAAATAACCAAAACCAGGTCTTGGAAACCATGTGAATGTGTCCAATTCAAAGCACCTATGGTAGCACTGTTAGCTGCCCCTCCAGAAGCCACCAGTGTCCTTCCGATCACAGTCTCCAGGGTGTGCAGGTAATGAGAAACTTCCCACAGTGTGTTGCAGATGAGGGTAGCAAACTCCTCCCACTTGTCCATCGCCTCAGTGATATGTGTGCAAACCATCCCTACTGCCTCCACATCAGATTGTTGTTCACTAATCATAGCTTTTTTGAAGACTAGGTACCCTTGGCTCCTTAGCCAAGGGCAGTCGTTTCTTCACCCTGTTGCACTTCCAGGTCCTTATTCTCACTAATGCTCAATGCTTTACCTCTTCTGACTCACTAGCTATGTCCTCCTATGTGGGTATCTCTGGGCTTGTACCCGTCCTGTCGTGCAAATAACAGCCCCAGGTGGTAATTACAGCAGATTAGTGTTAGATTCACGTGGGTGGTCAATATTATCACTGAACCGCTAATGCAAATTCAGCCCTGGGTTTACCTGCTTTAATGTCTTCTTACACTTATCCTTTTTGGAGGAAGAAGATGAGCAGCAATGAGGGGATGCCAGGCAGTTCAGGTCGCACCAGAGGCAGAATGCACCCACCTACTGGTACCCTCTGACTTGCGTTTATACGTGTACCTATCTAGCAATGACCTTGCAGAAGTGTCTACCCTGGCAGACAGCCAGTTGCAGATCTATGGCATCTGGTGCAAGGATACCGGCAGCTAACATATATTGTGAGGCTGGCCTTGTCAGTGGCTGCAGTGGTCAGCTGTGCTCTCAAATTCTCTCCCTCTTGCTTCCATGCTGCAATGCTATTCTATGCAAAAGGATGTTCTGGAGTGGCAAACAGGATCACCATACATGCTATGACATGCCCCACCTCCACCACCAGCTATCAGGGGATGGAACGTTGGTGCTGGTCCATCACATGGCAACAGACATGGTTTCCTGCGTCCACATTTATTATGCCAGCCACTTGGTTTTGCCAGGTATTTTTGTTGCCCAAACAGCCTTTCCAGGAATGAAGTATGCATTAACATTATTAGCAGCTTTACTATCTCCTTGGAACTCAGATGAACTCTCATGTCTTCTCAATTGCTAAAGATGCCTCCATGAAACTTGGTTTCCTCTTTTCTAGCAACTACTTTCCCCACACCACCCCATTCCCCCTCCACCTCCCCCCACTTCCCACCACTGTTAACCCTTTATAAAGGCCAAATCGGCCAGGATTGGAATATTATTGCCATATCTGGGACACTTTTCTTGTACCTCTCTCGCATTCCTGAACAGCATACAAATAAAAGCTTACAAGCCCCATTTTTAAACTCCTGCGGGGCGTGTGGATGTGGGTTAAAATATTGGCAGTTTGGCACTCACTGGAGCCCCAGACAGGCGAGGGCCTCATTAAGATTCAAAAGTTGGGGTCTGATGATGTAATTCAGACCCCAACCACATTTTAACCAGCAGCTGCGAGGTCTTTACCTAGTGCCATCTCCCCAGGGAAACCCGGCGCCAAGGAACAGCAGGTCCAGAAGAGGGCTGAAAAGGTCAGATATTTTATTTTTTAAAGGTTTTCTTGGGGACCAGGAGGATGAAATATTTGAATAGAATATTATAATAAATAGATGACACTAGTGAGAGAGAAGGAGACATGTTAATAAAAAGATAATATGAATGACCTCTGACAACGGTAGCATAGTGGTTATGTTACTGGGCTAGTAATCCAGAGGCCTGGACTAAAATCCAGAGTCATGAGTTCAAATCCCGCCACGGCAGCTGGCGAATTTAAAATTCAATTAATTAATTAAATTCAATTAATTAAATAAAAAAATCTGGAATTAAAATACTAGTATCAGTAATGATGGCCATGAAACTACCGGATTGTCGTAAAAACCCATCTGGTTCACTAATGTCCTTTAGGGAAGGAAGCCTGCCGCCCTTACCCGGTCTGGTCCATATGTGACTCCAGACCCACAGCAATGTGGTTGATTCTTAATTGCCCTCTGAAATGGCCCAGCAAGCCACTCAGTTGTAAAATCTCGCTACGAAAAGTCATAATAAGAATAAAACCGGACGGACCACCCGGCATCGGACCACTAGGCACCGGACACGACAACGGCAAAACACCAAGCCCAGTCGACCCTGCAAGGTCCTCCTTACTAACATCTGGGGACTATGTGCCAAAGTTGGGAGAGCTGTCCCACAGACTAGTCAAGCAACAGCCTGAAATAGCCATACTCACAGAATCATATCGTTCAGCCAACGTCCCAGACTCTTCCATCACCATCCCTGGGTATGTCCTGTCCCACCGGCAGGACAGACCCACCAGAGGTGGCGGTACAGTGATATACAGTCAGGAGGGAGTGGCCCTGGGAGTCCTCAACATTGACTCTGGACCCCATGAAATCTCATGGCATCAGGTCAAACATGGGCAAGGAAACCTCCTGCTGATTACCACCTACCGTCCTCCCTCAGCTGATGAATCAGTCCTCCTCCATGTTGAACACCACTTGGAGGAAGCACTGAGGGTAGTAAGGGCACAGAATGTACTCTGGGTGGGGGACTTCAATGTCCATCACCAAGAGTGGCTCGGTAGCACCACTACTGACCGAGCTGGCCGAGTCCTGAAGGACATAGTTGCTAGACTGGGCCTGCGGCAGGTGGTGAGCGAACCAACACGAGGGAAAAACTTACTTGACCTCGTCCTCACCAATCTACCTGTCGCAAATGCATCTGTCCATGACAGTATTGGTAGGAGTGACCACCGCACAGTCCTCGTGGAGATGAAATCCCGTCTTCGCACTGAGGACACCATCCAACGTGTTGTGTGGCACTACCACCGTGCTAAATGGGATAGATTCAGAACAGATCTAGCAGCTCAAAACTGGGCATCCATGAGGCGCTGTGGGCCATCAGCAGCAGCAGAATTGTATTCCAGCACAATCTGTAACCTCATGGCCCGGCATATTCCTCACTCTACCATTACCAACAAGCCAGGGGATCAACCCTGGTTCAATGAGGAGTGTAGAAGAGCATGCCAGGAGCAGCACCAGGCGTACCTAAAAATGAGGTGCCAACCTGGTGAAGCTACAACTCAGGACTACATGCATGCTAAACAGCGGAAGCAACATGCTATAGACAGAGCTAAGCGATTCCACAACCAACGGATCAGATCAAAGCTCTGCAGTCCTGCCACATCCAGTCGTGAATGGTGGTGGACAATTAAACAACTAACGGGAGGAGGAGGCTCTGCAAACATCCCCATTCTCAATGATGGCGGAGTCCAGCACGTGAGTGCAAAAGACAAGGCTGAAGCGTTTGCAACCATCTTCAGCCAGAAGTGCCGAGTGGATAATCCATCTCAGCCTCCTCCCGATATCCCCACCATCACGGAAGCCAGTCTTCGGCCAATTCGATTCACTCCACGTGATATCAAGAAACGGCTGAGTGCACTGGATACAGCAAAGGCTATGGGCCCTGACAACATCCCAGCTGTAGTGCTGAAGACTTGTGCTCCAGAAGTAGCTGCGCCTCTAGCCAAGCTGTTCCAGTACAGCTACAACACTGGCATCCACCCGACAATGTGGAAAATTGCCCAGGTATGTCCTGTCCACAAAAAGCAGGACAAATCCAATCCGGCCAATTACCGCCCCATCAGTCTACTCTCAATCATCAGCAAAGTGATGGAAGGTGTCGTCGACAGTGCTATCAAGCGGCACTTACTCACCAATAACCTGCTCACCGATGCTCAGTTTGGGTTCCGCCAGGACCACTCGGCTCCAGACCTCATTACAGCCTTGGTCCAAACATGGACAAAAGAGCTGAATTCCTGAGGTGAGGTGAGAGTGACTGCCCTTGACATCAAGGCAGCATTTGGCCGAGTGTAGCACCAAGGAGCCCTAGTAAAATTGAAGTCAATGGGAATCAGGGGGAAAACTCTCCAGTGGCTGGAGTCATACCTAGCACAAAGGAAGATGGTAGTGGTTGTTGGAGGCCAATCATCTCAGCCCCATGGCATTGCTGCAGGAGTTCCTCAGGGCAGTGTCCTAGGCCCAACCATCTTCAGCTGCTTCATCAATGACCTTCCCTCCATCATAAGGTCAGAAATGGGGATGTTCGCTGATGACTGCACAGTGTTCAGTTCCATTCGCAACCCCTCAGATAATGAAGCAGTCCGAGCCTGCATGCAGCAAGACCTGGACAACATCCAGGCTTGGGCTGATAAGTGGCAAGTAACATTCGCACCAGATAAGTGCCAGGCAATGACCATCTCCAACAAGAGAGAGTCTAACCACCTCCCCTTGACATTCAACAGCATTACCATCGCCGAATCCCCCACCATCAACATCCTGGGGGTCACCATTGACCAGAAACTTAACTGGACCAGCCATATAAATACTGTGGCTACAAGAGCAGGTGAGAGGCTGGGTATTCTGCGGCGAGTGACTCACCTCCTGACTCCCCAAAGCCTTTCCACCATCTACAAGGCACAAGTCAGGAGTGTGATGGAATACTCTCCACTTGCCTGGATGAGTGCAGCTCCAACAACACTCAAGAAGCTCGACACCATCCAAGATAAAGCAGCCCGCTTGATTGGCACCCCATCCACCACCCTAAACATTCACTCCCTTCACCACCGGCGCACTGTGGCTGCAGTGTGCACCATCCACAGGATGCACTGCAGCAACTCGCCAAGGCTTCTTCGACAGCACCTCCCAAACCCGCGACCTCTACCACCTAGAAGGACAAGGGCAGCAGGCGCATGGGAACAACACCACCTGCACGTTCCCCTCCAAGTCACACACCATCCCGACTTGGAAATATATCACCGTTCCTTCATTGTCGCTGGGTCAAAATCCTGGAACTCCCTTCCTAACAGCACTGTGGGAGAACCGTCACCACACGGACTGCAGCGGTTCAAGAAGGCGGCTCACCACCACCTTCTCGAGGGCAATTAGGGATGGGCAATAAATGCCGGCCTTGCCAGCGACGCCCACATCCCGTGAACGAATAAAAAAAAACAAAACAGTAGGTTTACTTTCCATAACTTTCTGACAGTGAGAAAGTATGGTCAGAATTACCTTGTATGTGAATTTAAAAGGTATTTTGTCAATATATATTATAACTGCAAACGACCATTGATTTCTGAACATGGAATTTCCTACATTCTTTCATGGTAATTTTACCAACAATGGTAAGGTAAACTCTAAAGTCTGTAGTTCTCTGGCCTCCACTCAGTGCCTCATCACAGCCTGAGATCAAGAAATTGGCAGTGAGGGGATGGATCTGTGACCCCCCTTACTATGAATCATGGACTTGTGTTCCAATAGGATCTTTGTTTCAATCTTCTTACTCTTAAAATAAATATTTATGAAAATCTGTCAGTTTAAATAATCTCGATTTCTTTGAAGCAAAGCAACCATTATTTTTTCATTCATATTTATCTCTATCTGTTGTACACACGTTTCATCCTTACTACTTTCTGTACATAGTCTTCAGATACTCATCTTAATAATGGCTTCTGGTATATTGTAGCAACAAGCAGAAAAATGGGTGCAACAGTGCAAGGCAATCTACATCCCATGTTCTGATGATTTCTCTTTGACAACTACTTTGGGGGATCCTGTAAAAATTCGAGCTTGGAATATTGCTGGATTACCTTCTGACAGTTTCTCCATTGACAATGCTATCATCATATCGTAAGTAGCAAACAGGTCATTCATGACCAATATAAACAGTAGTACAAATGAAACCTTTAGGTTAATCATATATGCTTGAAGATTGCTTTCTAGAATTTAGTAATAGCAGTTGCCCAAATAAGATCAAGCTGTTTCGGGATTGGAACTTATCCTTGCAGAAGTGTGATTTGCTTTAAACAAATTGGCTGGTGTTTCCTCCACATTTGTGTCCAGATACACCGGTAATTTGGGCGCAAACAAATTACGTGGCTTAAAAGAACTTGGAATTTTGGGTGTGAGTTACACACGTCAATACGCCCAAGTCTCCTTGATCTTTTATGACAGTCCATCAAACCTTCTGTCTGAATGAATCTCTGCCCACAAAACTAGCCACACCTCCAACTCTCAAATGCATGTATCCTTCAATTGCACTAGTTTGGAGGTCCCTCAACATTGCGACCAGATTTTCAGGCGCAGCAGCAAACAAAATCATTTTTCTGGTCTTTTAATTGCAATTTTTTGAGTGTTTTTTTTAAATTATCCTCACTGAGACCTGCTCTGTATTTTCTGTTTCTTTTAATGCATTTTTGTGGCATAAGTATGACACATCAAATTTGAAAAGTTTTCTTAATTGCAGGTTTTTAAACATGCTGTGCTTGATGTACATAAATGATGGCTAAATGAGTTTAAACTTAAATTTTAAGACTCAAAGAAGCAATATACTGGTGTGAGTTTGGCATTCCTTGGGCCCCGATTGTTACGGTGATTTGTGCTGCTTTATATCCATTTTAAGTTTGGACGTATTCTAATGAGATTAGGAGGCTACTTGGGTGTAATTTGTCATCAGCAAAATGGTGGCAGCTTTGGGTGCAACTTCCGGGTTGCACCCACTGAGGAAACACCAAGGCCATTGGACGTATCACATAATGAGACTTGAAGTTTTGTATATAATTACAGTAGATCTTTGTTCTTACAAACATTTATTGGAGCATTTTGCTGCACCAGCTTTCATCTTTGTTAATCATACTCCACATATCTTGGGTAAGATATTTAATCCACCAAAAATCAAGTGACTTTTTCTTTTGAATGTTCATGATGTTTCTTTCATTAACCTATATCAATACCTAGACAACAAGCTATTTTCAATTCATTTGATCTCTCTGTTCCACCTGTGGTCTTTACCATGTTCCCATCTGTATTTGCTGCACATTTGCATTTCTTGCTGTTACCACAACATTTAGCTTACCTGTGCAACATGAAGTATACCTTCATTCAAATAATGATCTCTATACCTAAAGGTGATTGAGTAACCCACCAAGTCTAAATCCTGGCATTTTTATTATTTTTGCTATAAACTAGACACAGAAGGCATCAAGGGGAATGGGGAGAGAGCGGGAATATGGTATTGAGATAGAGGATCAGCCATGATCTTGTTGAATGGGGGAGCAGGCTCAAAGGGCTGAATGGCCTACTCCTGCTCCTATTTTCTATGTTTCTATGTAACTGCTCTGTTTTCACTGTTAGTTTGCTAAATAGATCCCTCAAAGTAAAATTATCCTCACAAAACATGGTGAAGATTGGATTTTGTTCTATTTTTTAAAAAGTATTTGAAGTATTCATAAAATCAACCTATTTTGACACTGCTAGGCTATTTTCTGTAAAACTTATATTCATATCACTTCCACTTCATAACAAATCACACTTTTAATGCTGTATAAAACTTTTGACTTCTTGCAGGAATGCTCGAAGGTGGCCACTGATGATAGATCCTCAAGGTCAGGCAAATAAGTGGGTAAAAAATATGGAAAAAGCCAACAGTCTTCATGTAATTAAGCTCAGTGACTCTGACTTTGTGAGAACTTTGGAAAACTGCATTCAGTTTGGCACTCCTGGTAAGTCACGGATATGCAGTTTGTAAGCACCGCCTAAAGGAAGTGCAATTTACCATAAAGGAAACTAGCTTCTAAACCATACAGTTGAATTGACACAAGAAAATAACTGGACTATTGTCTTGAATTGTATTCTTTCAGTATTTATTTCAAACTATGCATATAAGACATGTTTGTTAAAATCACCCTGCCAAGTAGCACAGAACTGCACAGTGTTGGCAATACAAATACCGTGGTGAGCAATTGGAAGGTTAAAATATTGGAAAGAATTATTCTTAAGCTACTTTATTTTCATTTGGAAAGACAATAGTTTAAAAATAAATGTCAACTGTTACTCTTTAAAATCACTACATAGAATTGTACATTGGCAATGCTAAATTGTTTACAATTCTGTTTTTCAATTTGTATAAGGAAAAGGTAAAAATCCATAGGTATCAGCATTTTAAAGGAAATACTGTACTATGTTTTGTAATTTGAACCCCACATAAGGAAAAGTTATCACCTAGCAGGAGCAGGACACTATGGCCAGAAAATCGTGGGCAGTGTGCGCCTGAATTTCTATTTTATGCTACCCAGCAGGCAAAGCATCCGGTTGATCATTTAAACCAGACTAAATATACCATACCTACTGATTTTAATATAGTATCAAAATAGGTATGGCACAGGAGGAGGCCATTTGGCCCATCGTGCCTATGCTGGCTCTTTGAAAGAGCTATCCAATTAGTCCCATTCTCCTGCTTTTTCCCCATAGCTCTGTAAATGTTTTCCCTTCAAGTATTTATCCAAATACCTTTTGAAAGTTACTATTGAATCTGCTTCCACCATCCTTTCAGGCAGTGCATTCCAGATCAGAACAACTTGCTGCGTAAAAAATTGTTTCCTCATGTCACCTCTGGCTCTTTTGCTGATCAACTTAAATCTGTGTCCTCTGGTTACTGACCCTTCTGCCACTGGAAACAGTTTCTCCTTATTCAAAACCGTTCATGATTTTGAACACCTCTATCAAGTCTCCCCTTAACCTTCTGTGTTCTAAGGAGAACAATCCCAGCTTCTCCAGTATCTCCACATAACTGAAGTCCCTCATCCCTGACATCATTCTAGTAAATCTCTTCTGCAGTTTCTCTAAGGCCTTGACATCCTTCCTAAAGTCTGTTGCCCAAAATTGAACGCAATACTCCAGCTGCGGCTTAACCAATGTTTTGTGAAGGTTTAGCGTAACTTCTTTTTTGTACTCTGCCTCTATTAATCAAGCCCAGGATCCCATATGCTTTTTTAACAGCCGTCTCAATTTGTCCTGCCACTGTCAAAGATTTGTGTACGTGCACCCTCAGGCCTCTCTGTTCCTGCAACCCCTTTAAAATTGTACCATTTAGTTTATATTGCCTCTCCTCATTCTTCCTACCAAAATACATCACTTCACAATTCTACGTTAAATTTCATCTGCCATGTGTCTGCCCATTTCACCAGTCTGCCTATATCCTCTTGAAGACTGATAATATTCTCCACATTGTTTACCACATTTCTGAGTTTTGTGTCACCTGCAAACTTTGAAATTATACCCTCTATGCCCAAGTCCAGGTCATTAATATAAAAATCAAAAAGCGCAGTGGTCCTAATACTGACGCGTGGGGAACACCACTGTATACTTCCCTTCTGTCTGAAAAATAACCGTTCATCACTACTCTCTCCTTTCTGTCCCCTAGCCAATTTTGTATCTATGCTCCACTGTCCCTTTAATCCCATGGGTTTTAATTTTGCTAACAAGTCTATTATATGGTACTTTATCAAATGCCTTTTGAAAGTCCAGATACACAACATCAACCGCACTACCCTTATCAACCCTCTCTGTTACTTCATCAAAGAACTTAATCAAGTTAGTCAAACACGATTTTCCTTTAACAAATCCATGCTGACTTTCATTTATTAGCCCACACTTTTCCAAGTGTCAATTTATTTTGTCGCGGATTATTGTCTCTAAAAGTTTCCCCATCACTGACCGGCCTGTAATTGCCGGGTTTATCCCTCTCCCCTTTTTGAACAGGGGTGTAACATTTGCAATCCTTCAGTCCTCTGGCACCATCCCCATATCTAAGGAGGTTTGGAAGATTGTGGCCAGAGCCTCTGCAATTTCCACCCTTACTTCCCTCAGTAACCTAGAATACATCCCATCTTGACCAGGTGACTTTTCTGCTTTGAGTACTGCCAATATTTTAAGTACCTCCTCTTTATCTATTTTTATCCTATTCAATATCGCTACTACCTCCTCCTTTACTGCTACATTGGCAGCATCCTCTTCTCTAGTGAGGATGGATGCAAAGTATTCATTTAATGCCTCAGCCCTGCCCTCTGCCTCCAAAAGAAGATTTCCTTTTTTGTCCCTAATCAGTCCCACGTTTCCTTTGACTAGCCTTTTACTATTTATATGTTTACAAAAGACTTTTGGGTTCCCCTTTATGTTAGCCTTTAATCTATTCTCATACTCTCTTTTTGTCCCTATTACTCCCTTTTTTACATCTCCTCTGTACTTTCTGTATTCAGCCTGGTTCTTTACTGAATTATGAACCATACATACAACATAAGACTTCTTTTTCTGTTTCATTTTAATCTCTATATATTTAGTCATCCAGGGAGCTTTAGCTTTGGATGCCCTTCCTTTCCCCCTTGTAGGGATGTGTCTACTCTGTCCCTGAACCAACTTCTCCTTGAAAGCCTCCCATTGTTCAATTACTGTTTTGCCTACCAATTTATGATTCCAATCCACCTGGGCAAGATCCCTTTTTAACTCACTGAAATTTTCCCTCCTCCAGTTAAGCATTTTTATGTTTGATTTTTCCTTGTCCTTTTCCATAACTATCCTAAACCTAATGATATTATGATCACTGTTCCCCAAATTCTCCCCCACTGAAACATGCTCCACCTGCCCTACTTCCTTCCCCAGAACTAGATCCAGCACTGTTTCCTTCCTGGTTGGGCTGGAAACACACTGTTCCAGAAAGTTCTCTTGAACACATTTTAGGAATTCCTCCCCGCTCCTTGCCCTCTGTCCCATTTGAAGTCCCCCACTATCACTGCTCTTATAATTCTTGCATCTTTCTGTAATTTGCCTGCAAATTTGCTCCTCTATCTCCTTCCCACTATTTGATGGCCAATAGTATACACCAGCAGCATAATAGCTCCTCTACTGTTCCTTAATTCTAACCAAATAGATTTTGTCTTTGACTCCTCAACTACATCATCCCTTTTTAGTGCTATAATAGATTCTTTGATCAATACTGCCATCCCCCAACCTTCCTTCTTTTCTTCCCTATCCTTCCTGAGTACCTTGTAGCCATGAATATTAAGTTCCCAACCCACCCCTTCTTTGATCCAGGTCTCTGTTATTGCCACTATATCATAGTCCCATGTGGCGCCTTAAACCTGCAACTCATCAACCTTATTTACCATGCTACGTGCATTTACGCACATGCACTCGAATCTCATATTAGACTGCCTCTCATTTGCCCCCTGTCTGATCCCTCCTTTTTCTAAACTATTCTTTACTCTAGTGCTACTTGTCCCTCCCAGTTCTCTGTGCAACTTGTTTCTCCTCTCTAATGTTTCATCCTGGTGCCCATCCCCCTGCTCTGCTGAGGTGCAACCCGTCCATCTGGAACAGATCCCTCCTGGCCCAGAACTGGTCCCAATGCCCCAGGAATCTGAAGCCCTCCTGCACCATTGCCCCAGCCGCACATTAACCTATCTTATTCTACTATTCCTATACTCACTAGCACGTGGTACCGGAAGTAATCCAGAGATTACTACCTTTGAGGTCTGCTTTTTAACTTCCTCCCAAGCTCCTGAAACTCTGACTGCAGGAATTTGACCCTTTTCCTTCCTATGTCATTGGTTCCCACATGGACCACGACTTCTGGCTGTTCCCCTCCCCCCCCTCAAAATGTTCTACACCCTCTCAGTGATGTCCTTTACCCTGGTACCAGGGAGGCAACACATTGTCGGCGGTTGCAGAAACACCTGTCTATCCCCCTGACTATCGAATCCCCTATAACAACTGCATTTCTTTTGACCCCCTGTGCAGCTGAGTCTCCCACAGTGCCATGGATTTGTTCCTGACTGCACTCCCTGAGGTGTCAATACCCTCACTGGTATTCAACATTGAATACCGGTTTGAGTGCCACACTCCCGGGGACTCCTGCACTGCCTGCCTGTTCCTCTTAGTTTGCCTGGTGGTCACCCACTCCCTCTCTACCTGAACTCTCTGTAGCTGTGGGGTGACCACCTCCTGAAATGTGCTATGCATGAAACTCTCAGCTTCCCGTATGCACTGTAATGATGCCAGCCGCCCCTCAACATGAACCTGCTGTTCTCTCTCAGGATGACAGCATTCCTGTTGCACCCCTGCCCCTCCGCCAGTGCCCTTGCTGTTGCCTGTCAGTTAGCCAGCCCACTCCCTGTAGAGTTTTAAAACTTTGTTATAGGAACATAGGAAGATGGGAACAGGAGTAGGTCATTTAGCCCCTCGAGTCTATTCCACCATTCAGATCATAGATGATCTATGACCTAACTCCATATACCTGCCGTAGCCCCATATTCCTTAATACCTTTGGTTAACAATAATCTATAAATCTCAGATTTAAAATTAACAATTGAGCTAGCATCAACTGCCATTTGCAGAAGAGTATTTCAAACTTCTACCACCCTTTGTGTGTAGAAGTGTTTCCTAACTTGACTCCTGCAAGTCCTGGCTCTAATTTTTAGGCTATGTCCCCCAGTCCTAGTATTCAAGTATAGGAGACCTCCAAAAACAAGTACAAATGCAATCAGCAGCCAGAAGCAATAACCCAGCAACTAACCTGTAACTCCTGCATGATCCCTTTAAATAGCGCTGGTGGGGGGTCCTTCATATGGTTTACGACCTGTTCAGCTGTGCGAGATTAAGACAGTGTGTTGGCTGGAGCGTTGAGTTCCAAAATCACATTTGTCCCTTTAAATCAGCGTTGCACACTGATCTACTGCATATTCTCCCTACTTTACATGCTGCCGATGTTTGTCACCTGCACGTGCGCAAACGCCTTTACCAAGATGGCGTCCAGCGTATTCCGGACTCCATTTCGGGTCCTTAGGAGGCTATGTAGCGGCTACAATATGGGCACTATGCGGCCCAATTTATAGCCCAAAGTCTTTAGCAGAAGGTTGATAAACTTATGGAATAAGTGGAAGTGCAGCTGTTGAACAGGAAACTTTAAGGGGTTTCAAAAAGGAAATAGGTAACCTCCTGGTGTCTGTGAGGGTTCATGCCTGTTTAATTTTAGAAATAATCTATAGAGAGAAAGGGGAAAATTGGATTGATAGGTCAGATGCACCAATGGTCTTCCCCTGCTTGAAATGTGTCAGTGTGGGGCTGAAAGTTTCTGTGAGACAGGTGGAATTCCTCTGAAAATGGCAAAGGTGTGGTTGTTTCTTTGCCCTGTAAACAGCAGAACCTCAGCCTGTTCTTTAAAAGGCAAAAGATGGTAAGGGTCGGAGCCAAGAGCAAGGACTCCCTACACTGCAAGTTACTGCTCCTTTGGCTCAGTTGGCACTCAGCATATCAGTGGTGGTTTGTACGCCCAGTGAGGTGAGGCATGTTGCCCTCCATTTAGGCAGCTGTGGACCCGGGCAGATGTAAGCTTTTTTCAAGAGTTATTCACAGGACTGAGGGCAACTTGGCTGAGGTCAGGTTGAGAGGGTTGAGCAACAACCCCATAAAAATGGCCAGGTGATGCAGTTTACAGCAGCCATGGGCAGGTAGGCACCAGATATGCCGCTGCAGTGGTATTTGCATTTGCTTGTCCCATGACTGTGCAAACTCTGGCAGGGTTAGTGCTGGAGGTCACTAGCGAGCATGATACCAGCCTAACCCCCTGGATCATGTCCCAAGGAATTTCAGGGCCTATGTTGCTATTAATACCATAAATTGCTGCATTTTGTTTTAAAACTAGAACATGTTACCTATTGAGAATATAGCACAAGCGGAGGGAAGATAAATCTGTCATGACATTACTCTAACAAGGTCATTGGTGTCTATATTCTCATGTTGCTGATTATTTGTAACTGTTTCCATAGCAATGCAAGGCTTTCATTCTCTATCTTTGAGTTTATTTTGGCTGAGTTTAAAATTCACTGCCAAAAAAGACATCATTCTTGATGTAGTATGGGTTAATGAATGTTCTTTGCTTCTGTATATATCTCTCTAATTTCAATTTATAATGTTTCTAACTGGGACTATGCAGCAAATTAATTTTATGGATGTTATCTGAAAGAAATAGTTCAGTATTTTGAAATAGTTCTTTAGTATTCAAGGGGTAAACATAGATACAGTGGTGAAAATGAGCTGTTATTACAGATAAATGAACAATAATCTTCAAATAATTTATTTATTACAGTTCACAGTGGAACTAATTACTGACCTTCTGCTTAAGGGTAAAATAAATGTATGTTGGCAAAATGCTATGTAAAATGATAACTACGGTGTTAATGATTTTTTTTTTCTAGTTTTGTTGGAAAATGTTGGCGAGGAACTAGATCCCATCCTGGAACCTTTGCTGCTTAAACAAACATTCAAGCAGGGTGGCAGTGTATGCATTCGTCTGGGTGACACCACAATTGAATATGCCCCAGATTTCCGCTTTTACATCACAACAAAGCTGAGAAATCCCCATTATCTTCCAGAAACATCAGTCAAGGTCTGAAATTTGATGAGTAATTGTCTGCTTTTTAGTTGTGGGTCACTGTTTAATTTCTGGTCATTGCTAAATTTCCAGGTAGTTTTGACACCATCACAATTTAACTGTTTTATTATGTTTTTGATGAGATATTGAATGTTAATGTTTCTCATGTATCTTAAGTTTGCACGCACTTCCTGTCAACTTTTCCCATTATAAATTCCTATGTCTACAGTTTTTATAGAAATTGCCTTTTAAATTTGTCATGTTGCATTTACAATCCCCCACCATTTGTAGTGCTGTTGCACCTCGGTTTTACTACTCCCAGCTCCTCAGCCTACATTGCAGAGAAATTCCTGTGCTCCAACCAACCCTATTTCTCTGCTTCCCAAATTGTTATAACCTTTGTATTTAACTATAAATTGCATTAACAAATCAACGTATTATATAAAAATAAGAAAAGAATATATGACTTCAAAATGGCAACTTAATTATATCTGTACGCCCTAATCAAATTATCCTCCGTCCTCTAACCCCACTTCACTTGAAGCCTACACTGGTCTTGACTCCTCGTAAAACACTATGGAAGATCAACCAGTGCTGATTAAAAGTATGTTGACCATAACTAGCACCATATAGCAAACATAACACTGTACAATTATAGAGCCAACAGAACAAACATAATGCCTAAAAGATCAGTTTAATTGCATTAAGAGTGCTGCTAGTAAAATAGTCCCTGACCTTAAGGAGATGAATTAATGAAGATAAAGTTATAAAACCTCTATATTAGTATCTTAAAATATTTAAGTTGCAGTGATATTGCATACATTTTATCATACCCACCCCTCCAAAAAAGTGACAAGCAGAGTTTTAGTACACCACACAAGTTTTTTGTACAAGACTACTGAAATATACTTAACACATGAGGAAAGTTAACATTAAAGTAAAATTTTTGAGTGTTCTTAAATTAGTGGGTGGATAAGCTAAGTTACTAAACGGGGTTTCTTTAATGGTATGCTTAATAACATCTCTGGCCTAAATCTGTGATTGGCCATTATTAAATATTGGCAATGCTGCCAAAGAAAAGTGGTGTTGAAAAGCCGGTTATAATTCCATAATATGAGCACCACAGATTTGATCACAGGAGATGAATTAGAAGTATTGCATTTCTGTTCTATGATAACTATGATAACATTACTAGCAATGTTTATACTTTTGAATTTATTCCACGACCTACAGGTGACCTTGCTAAACTTTATGATTACCTCTGAGGGGATGCAAGACCAGCTTCTGGGTATTGTAGTGGCTAGAGAAAGGCCAGACTTGGAAGAAGAGAAGCAAGCTTTAATTTTACAAAGTGCAGAAAACAAAAGGTAAACAAAAACCTATATATTAATTTATGTAACGTCCTATTTCTGTCTTCCACTTAGTCTAATTAAAACAATGATGCTGAATTATGTGCTGCTTTTGTTAGTAAATCATATTGAGAGGTTTTCAAAGGAAAAGCTACATGAACACTGTGATTAAAACAGTTAGAACAGTGTAATATTTTGAGCATGGGGGCAAGTGGTGCTACCATACCATTTTGACAATAAAGAAAATTATTATACTCCAATGATCCAATGATGAATGGTGCAGGCATAGTGGAAGGAAGTGCTTTGGCATTCAGTGTCACATCCAACAATTCCCCCATGGCAACTGGAGCACTGGAAGAAGTTAAATGATCTCACCAGGGCAACCAATATAAGTGGAGGTATTCACATCTTGCAACAATGCACTGCAATAAACATGTTTTCCATTTTCATCCACCTTGCCCTCATTGTGTTAAACACCATCTGGATCTTGTCAGCAATCTGCAAGAGGTACCACAATACCGTTTACATACCCTTCCTTCAGCTGCTGTTATTTCACTTACAGCCTAAGATGAAGGGAAACCGTAAAAGCCTCACTTGATCTGCATTTGCTTGTTTACTCCACCTGCTAGTATCCTCATTATGGAATCGTAATTGTCTGCTTTCCATATGATCTCAAACAAAAGATCTTCACTCTGTCTACTTTCTTCATAATTGAGAATGCGGCCCATAACCAATATCAAGGAATGACCACATGTGGTAGAACTCCCAACCTCTGGCCTCTTACTTCAAGTAACTGGGAAGTCCTGGAACTCAGGCAGGCATACAAGAGAAGGAGTGGGAAATGCGGAAGTATGAGGGGAGTTGGCAGATGCATGTTGGTCATTCAATTCACCTTTTCATGTTTCTTCAGCTCCTACAACACATAATACTTTTCTGTCATCATAATACTTTGTGAATGCCTCAGGTCATATATGACCAACTTGCTGCTCCTCTACCGATGGTTAAATCTCTTTCTTTTGTGCCTTCCTAGATGTGCCACAGCAACAAGCAAATCATTAACAAGTGGACCCTGATCCCATTGCTGTCCCATCCCTTTTCACAAACTCTGCCAATCACATTTTCTCTCCTACTTAGAGGGGAGCAGTCTATGAGGCAGAAGGAAGTGCACAGTAATGCACAGAGTACGAGTAGCAAGGGCTGGAAGAGGAGGAGGTATTTCTTCTTTGACTAGAGAGTTGGAACACATCTGCTCTTGGCTGAGGACCCTTGGGACCCTTATAATGGGTGCTTTGTTTAAAAGAAGGATGTTTGTGGAGGATCAAACATATATACAGTAACTGGGGATGGTGTCCCAGAATGTGCTGCAGATAGTGGCTCAGTTGGCGTAGTCTACTAATTGCATCTGTGGCTCCATAATGGATGTGTGCTCAGCACTTCAGTCAATCCTGATGTGGGTGGCAACCGCAGAATGACCAGCAGCAGAGCCCTCCCTCCGCAATAAAGGATCTAAGGACAGTCATATCTTCTGGTATGGAGGCTGTGACTGCTGCAATAGATGCCTTGCATGACAAAGTGGAGAGGGATGTCTCTTCCAGCCTCCAAATGATTGGGGATGAAAACCAGACAAATATTTCTCACAGCTTCAGTAATCTGATTGGTGCCACTTGGGCTGTTTCCCCATTACTCGGTGGTTAACTGGTGCTAGGACTCAGTATTAGTGACCTGGTAGGCGGGTGATCTCAGGACAGTACCACATATGTGGCCTTCCACCAGCCCTCTTAAGATTTCCACATATGTGGCAGAAAGTAGCCAGGGCAGACACATGGAAGATAAAATTTAATGCAGAGAAGTGTGAAGTGATGCAATTTGGAAGGGAAAGAGGAGAGGCAGTATAAATTAAATGGTACAATTTTAAAGGGGGTGCTGGAACAGAGAGCCCTGGGGGTTCACATATAAAAATCTTTGAAGGTGGCAGGACAAGTTGATAAAACTGTTAAAAAAGCTTTATAAATAGAGGCATAGAGTATAAAAGCAAGGAAGTTATGGTAAACCTTAATAAATCACTGATTAGATCTTAGCTAGTGTATTATGTTCAATGCTGGCACCACACTTTAGGAAGGATGTCAAGGCCTTGGAGAGGGTGCAGAGGAGATTTACCAGAATGGTACCAGGGATGAGGGAATTCAGTTATGTGGAGAGACTGGAGAAGCTGGGGTTATTTTCCTTTAGAGCAGAGAAGGTTAAGAGGAGATTTAATAGAGGTGTTAAAAATTATGAGGGGCTTTGATAGAGTAGATAGGGAGAAACTCTTTCCACTGGCAGGAGGGTTGGTAACCAGATTTAAGATAATTGGGGAAAAAATTATCTTAGCGAGTTGTTATGACCCTGAATGGGTGGTGGAAGCAGATTCAATAGTAACTTTCAAAAGGGAATTGGATATATACTTGAAAATGAGAAATTTGAAGAGCTATGGGGAAAGAGGAGGGGAGTAGGACTAATTGGTAGCTCTTTCCGAGAGTCAGAACAGGCACGATGGGCCAAATGGCCTCCTTCTGTGCTGTACGATTCTATGACTTTAAAAGTACTTCATTGGACTATAAAGTGCTTTGGGATGTCCTGAGGCCATGAGAAGCACTATATAAATGCAAGTTCTTTTTTTATATATTGGTGTTCATTGCAATGGGGGAATAGCCAAAAGTGCAAATGTTGGGAAACACAACGTTTGACGTAAATGCAGTATTTATACTTAATATACGTATGGGTGGCAGTATTTGGGCGGGCATTTCTGGCCATTGACCTGACTTACAGCAGAAAATCTAGAATGGCATTGTTGGGGGTGGAAATATATCATGTCATGTTACTGCCCCATTTTCTATCCTCATCTACCCCGAAACCACCAGGAAATCGAGTGGTGAAATAGATATTAACAGCTTCAATCCTGTTGATAGCTGTCCTTTGAGGTGTTAGAATCCCATATGCCGGTACGGAAATTCCTTTCAATTATTCCGAACTGACACCTTGTTGGTTAGAGAATTAAGGTTTTAATTGTTCACAGACAGTGTTTGATCATTTTATATAACAATCAATGAACAGTAACTAACAGTCTTAAACAAGCATGATATTATCCGTTTAGCGACTGGACAGCCGGCGTGGATGGCCCGTTCCTAGTTGTTCCTCAGAGAGTTACACAGGGTTAGGCTGAAGCCAGCATTTACGTCCCGTGGAAGTATCTAACTCTTGGAAAGTTACACAGGGTTAGGCCTGACGCCAGCATGGATCCCTTGGATATGTCTAACTCCACTTCTCTGACTGTGGGGCTTCTGGCTAAAAGCCAGTATTTATATACCCTATTTATGCCTGAGGAATGTGAAATTCTGCACATACTGTTTGCAGGTGGTGGGTTAGATAATAGTATCAGTTATTGTATTTTCTTATCTGGGCAAGGGTGGTTAAGATATTCCTGGAATCGGTGCAAAGGTCATCCTGCAACCGGTACCATTTTCGTAGAAGCAGAACGATGGTTCTCCAAAATAGCTGACTTAGGCAGCTTCCTTAGGGTCTGCAGCTTTGCAGCTTTCCTGTTGGTTAAACAGAAGCAGAGAAAAGGTTCTCCAAAATAGCTAACTCAGGCAGTTTCTTGAGGGTCTGCAGCTTTCCTGTTATCTGACCACATAGTTCTGTTAAAAGGGTCAGTAGCTTTCGATGCTGCTGCTTCATTATACTTTGCCCCCTGCCTGGTTAGTTTTTAAATCCATTTACAGCTGATTTCATTTTAACAGATTCTTAGCTTATTTGATAGATTCTTACAGTGGCAAAACGTAATACACGTTATCTGATACGTTAGCTCTTCTCCAGTTTCTTTTTCTCCTTTTCTTTTGAACAGACCTCTGTCACTTTTGATGTCTACACCAAATTAGGGTAATGTAATGTTTATCTTGCTGTACTAGTAATCTATACAGCGTAAGTTCAAATCCCATGATGGCAGTTTGAGAATCTGAATTCAGTTTTAAAAAAAAAATTGGCAATAAAAAGCTGGTATCAATAAAAACAAAAGTGACCGTGAAGCTTTCAGATTGTCGTTAAAAACCCAATCGGTTCACTAATGTCCTTTAGGGAAGGAAACCTGCTGTCCTTACCCGGTCTGGCTTATATGTAACTCCAGTTCCACACCAACGTGGTTGACTCTTAACTGCCCTCTGAAAGGGCCTAGAAAGCCATTAAGTTGTATAAAACCACCACTTTCTCAGGGATACTAGGGATGGGCAATAAATGCCGGCCTTGCCGGCAATGCCCGCGTCCTGAGAAAGAACTAAAAAATGGTACTGTGTTGGTGTTAAATGTTATGGATATTGATTTTTTTTTCAGCTTCAGTGTTGATACTAATATTGTTGTCAATGTCTTAATGTATGTCAATGTTTATCATACTATTAATGACATTTTTCTTCTCCGACTTTCTTTGCTGTGTCTGGGGACGTCGATTCATAATCCAATTTTTTGAGGATTTCTGCTAGCCAGGTTTTAGCACTAATGTCTTATATCATAGTTGATACAAATAATCCACAAATTCTATCCATCACCTGAATTTATGTAGGCTTTTGCCAGGTTTCCTACTGGGTCATAACTTGCCCAATTTCCACCATTAGTGCCCAAACCTTCCTTGATATCCTTTAATGATGAAAGTGTTATAATCTCTCTCTCTGGGAAGTGAACATGAGACTGATGAGATCACATTTCTGATTTGAAAAATTCTTGTTTTTACAATCACACCCATTTAAGGATCTGATGTGAAAGTTGTATTTAATAATGGCAGAATTTTTTATTATCCTGAAGAAGGGTTCTTCCCTGTTTGACAATGATTCATTATGTATTCCTGTATTAAACATTGTCAGTACACATCTTTCTCAAAATTGTTTCAATCATCTTTACAAAGTACCCAAGAAAATGATTGAGCTCTTTTACACCCAGTCTTCAGTTGACTTTTTGATCACCACCTTAGTGTTACCTAAAGCTGCCAATAACCAAATTCATTCCAGCTCTTTAGATAGTTTGGATTATTACTTGTATGTGTAACATTTTCAATTCTTATTTATTGATTGATTTTTTGAGCTATTGTATGGCGAGACTGTAGTAAAACCGTGTTAGCTTCTCGTGGTGTTTATGTCTCTGTCATTATTCCATTGAAAAAATAGTCTGATCTGAATGAGCGACAGTATCCTTCAGTATACAGCAAAACATGCTGGCATTTAGTTTCGGAATTGTTTCATGGATCTTGATTTTGTTCACTTTCAGTGGTATTGTCTTGCCTCTGACATCTCTGTGAATTTGGTCTTAAACTAGTTCTGTTAGTGGCACATAGCTACAGTACCTTTCATACAGACTTGGATGGTTAATAGTTGGGTCATATTCACTCTTCTTTTTTCTTAGGTGCACTCCTACGCAACCCTTTTATTAAACCTGATCGAGTCTCATTTTAAACTTGACCACTATGACCCTTGTGAGTGCATATGAATCTGAAATTATGTCTTGGAAAACTGCATTTTTGATGACTACAGACTACAGACTTTGCCTTTATTTTTCTCTTTCTATTTTGATCTTAAATCTTATTATATTATGGTCACTACATCTGAGGTGATCAATTTTGTTACTCATAACTAAATCTAGCAATGCCACTTCCCTTTTTTAATCATTGATTTATAATAATATTGACTGCCTGAACTTCTTGTTGTGTACATTAGTCTTTTCTTCACCACGTATTCTCTCCTTCACCAATATTGCCACCTCCCTTACCTATTATATCCTTTCTAAAAAGGTAAGCTATATTTAGCTTCCATTCCTGCCCAGTTTGCAGCCAAGTTTGTGTTAGCACTATTAAAGCTATATCATCCATTTGCATAATTGATTCTGATTTCTCCAGTTTATTTCCCACACTCTGAGCATTGCAATACAAGCACATTATCTTTTTTTGCTTGCATTTAACACTATTAACACAAAAAGACCTTGATGTAGGTCTTTTCCTTGCTTATAACTGATTGATTTGATTTTCCTTCTCTCACTCCCTGTATTCCTTTTGCATGTTATCCCTTTTCCATCCTAGTTTAAGTGACTCTTCTCTTCACTAAAATAATTTTGGGGCAACCTGGGAGGCCACCCTCGTAACCATTTTGCGCCCTCTCCAGGCGGGCTCCCCGACGGTGGGGCTGGAGGCCCACCTAAAATATGTTAATTACCCATAGAAACATAGAAAATAGGAGCAGGAGTAGGCCATTCGGCCCTTCGAGCCTGCTCCACCATTCAATATGATCATGGCTGATCCTGTATCTCAATACCATATTCCTGCTCTCTCCCCATACCCTTGATGCCTTTTGTGTCTAGAAATCTATCTAGCTCCTTCTTAAATATATTCAGTGTCTTAGCTCCACTGCCTTCTGCGGTAGAGAATTCCACAGGTTCA
The DNA here is from genome assembly GCF_035084215.1 of Heptranchias perlo. Classification (NCBI taxonomy): domain Eukaryota; kingdom Metazoa; phylum Chordata; class Chondrichthyes; order Hexanchiformes; family Hexanchidae; genus Heptranchias; species Heptranchias perlo. Next base: position 66,940,983 of record NC_090331.1, on the reverse strand, counting down.
CCACCCTCTGAGTGAAGAAATTTCTCCTCATCTCAGTTCTAAATATCCTACCCCATATCCTGAGAATGTGACCCCTCCTTCTGGACCCCCCAGCCAGGGGAAACATCCTTCCTGCATCCAGTCTGTCTAGCCCTGTCAGAATTTTAAATGTTTCAACGAGATCCCCTCTCATTCTAAACTCGAGTGAATACAGGCCGAGCCGACCCAATCTCTCCTCATACGACAGTCCTGCCATCCCAGGAATCAGTCTGGTGAACCTTCACTGCACTCCCTCTATGGCAAGTATATCCTTTCTTAGGTAAGGAAACGAAAACTGCACACAATACTCCAGGTGTGGTCTCACCAACGCCCTGTATAACTGCAGTGAGACATCCTTGCTCCTGTACTCAAAACCTCTTGCAATGAAGGCCAACATACTATTTGCCTTCGAAACTGCTTGCTGCACCTGCATGTTTGCTTTCAGTGACTGGAGTACAAGGACACCCAGGTCCCTTTGTACATCAACATTTCCCAATCTATCACCATTTAAATAATACTCTGCCTTTCTGTTTTTCCTTCCAAAGTGGATAACTTCACATTTATCCACATTATACTGCATCTGCCATGTATTTGCCCACTCACTCAACTTGTCTAAATCACCTTGAAGCCTCTTTGCATCCTCCTCACAACTCACAATCCCACCTAGTTTTGTGTCGTCAGCAAACTTGGAAATATTACATTTGGTTCCCTCATCCAAATCATTGATATATATTGTGAATAGTTGGGGCCCAAGCACTGATCCCCACTGGCCACCGCCTGCCACCTCGAAAAAGACCCATTTATTCCCACCCTCTGTTTCCTGTCTGTTAACCAATTTTTAATCCATGCCAGTATATTACCCCCAATCCCATTTGCTTTAATTTTGCACACTAACCTCTTATGTGGGACTTTATCAAGGGACTTTATCAAAGGCCTTCTGAAAATCCAAATAAACTACATCCACTGGTTCTCCCTTATCTATTCTACCAGTTACATCCTCAAAAAACTCCAGTAGGTTTGTCAAACATAATTTCCCTTTTATAAATTCATGTTGACTTTGTCTAATCCCATTGATTATTTTCTAAGTGTCCTGAGATCACATCCTTTAGAATAGCCTCTAGCATTTTCCCTACTACTGATGTTGGGCTAACCAGTCTGTAGTTCCCTGTTTTCTCTCTCCCTCTTTTTTAAAATAGTGGGGTTACATTTGCCACCCTCCAATTTGCAGGAACTGTTCCATAATCTATAGAATTTTGGAAGAAGACAACTAATGCAGTCACTATTTCCATGGCTACCTCTTTTAGTACTCTGGGATGCAGATGATCAGGCCCTGGGGATTTATCGGCTTTCAGTCCCATTAATTTATCCAGCACTATTTTTTTACTAATACTAATTTCCTTTAATTCCTCCTTCTCACTAGTCCCTTGGTTCCCTAGTATTTCTGGGAAGTTATTTGTATCTTCTGACCCTGACCCTGGAAAATCATCTGGGATGATGCACAAGCCAATGCAGGATTCTGCCAAGCTGGAAAATGCTGGCCATTATCTTGGGCTGCATATGAGCAAGGGCCTCTAATCATGCTGATATGATTCAGTGGTCACTCTAAAATGTGGTATTAGTGATGCCATGGATCACTACTGCGCTGAACGTGACCACAACCTGCTGCACACACGTCGGCTGCCATTTTTACGGCGGCGAATATCGGGGTGGGGGGGGTTGCTGCTGAGATGGGACAGTTATTAACATATTTAAATTGGGCTCCTACTGTTCAATTGGGAGCCTGATTTGAAGTTAACTGCTGCTGCACGGGTTTCCCAGGGGTTGTGAAGATGGTGCTGCATAACGCAATGTTGACTCCAAAATAGATGGCAGCAATAATGATGTTGTGGAAAATGATGGTTAATATTATGGTGACTTTGCCAATAAACAAGACTTCAAGACTTCTATTGGACATTTCAATTCAGTCTGTTTCAGATTTTGAAGGATTTTAATTCACCGGTAAAACTTTCACTGTTATAACACCAATATTTAAAGTTTAAAAGTTTTTAACATTTGAAAGTGCCTTAATTTCAACATTAATAGTGTAAGAATTTAAAACATTTTAACATAAAAATGTTCAATATTGTAAACTTTTATTGTGTTTACTGTTTGTGCACTGTTTTAATGTTGACCTATGGTATTGTTTTAGCCTTTCTAAAGGCTGCAAGTATTTTAAATATATATTTAAGTTTTTCTTAAGGCTATTTGAGGAAAATAAATGGCTTGCAAAACCAAGGCAAGATGAAACAAATGGTAAAGCAGGAAACAGCCCATGATACTCCAATTTGATAGGTGGAAAAGTGAAGGTGCTGCTGCATAAGATGGGTGTGAGGAGGGTTGCCCTGCTCGGCTCTCCAGGGCACCCTTCTCAGGTGACAGCAGTGCAGCATTCCTGGCAAAAGGTGGTGCCAGGCTTAATTCTGTGTACAGTGAGCAGCTGCAAAAGAAGATGATGCACCTTAAGGAAGACTACTTTGCAGCATGATTTACCAGATGGAGGGCTCAAGTATGCACACTTCAAAGTGTTGCGTATCTACCTGTTCCACATTTACTGCTAGCCTATGCCAAGCTCTCACACACATGCTGACAGTGCAGTCATACTCCAGTGTGGCACACATTCAAGCTGCTACTTATAATTGAATTACATCTTGAAAGTCCTTAACACATAAAATAATTGCAACACCACAAAGCTGTATGATACATGGTCACTTACCGATATACAAGATAGGCTGCAGTTTGGATACATATCTTTCACTGTGCTGCTTCAACTTACAATATCTGAAGACTACTTTTCTGTCTATGTGATGAGATAGCACACAACACATGGGAACTGAGCTGAACTGGAAAAGGCTCAGAAATTACATGCCCAAGATTCCCTTGGAGAAGGCCAGTCTAGACATCCTTGTATGTAAGAACGTCAAGGGAGTAGAAGAAAGTGAAACCACAGGCTTCTCTCAAGCACAGGGAGAGTACCATCCAGCTCTTGTGCTTTCTCATTCACATCCACACGGGCATACACTGCATCTTGCAAACATCACAGTTAGTATCTTGTAATGTAAGGTCTGTTTAAAGTACGTCTTGAATCCAGCATTCTAACATTAATTTAAATGGATGGAAAATTGAGTGTGCTCCATTATGGGCATGTGAGCCTTCCTCCCTGCCTGATTTTCCCTATTTGCTCCAACCAGGTGATCCTTTATGCCAAAAGCTATAAGATAAAAATATGTCCTTAGGAATTTTAATACAGGTGACTTATAGACCTCTATATTAACACCCCATGCCAGGCAGGAGAGGGTCCGGGGGAGGTCAAAAAGTGAAATGCACTGAACGCGTCCACAACCTGCCGCACAAACGTCCACTGCCATTTTTACGACGGCGAATATGGTGGGGGGGCTGGTTAACATATTTAAATTGGGCTCCTGCAGTTCAATTGGGAGCCCGATTTGAAGTTAACTGCTGCTGCATGGTTTTCCCAGGGGTCGTGAAACTCAGCAGTGAAACAGAGGCGGAAGCTGCTGGCTCCCCAAGGTAAGTGGCTCTTTCAGCACTCCTTGTGTGCCAGGAGGAGCGGCAGTGCTCCCCCAGACCCCTCAAGGAAGCCTTTGGCCTCCTCCAGCCCTAATTTCCGACCTTCCCCCCCCGCCCCCACCACGATTGCTGATCTTCCCCCCTTCCTGATTGCGGATCTCCACCCCCCCCCCCCCCACCCTCCACCACCGATTGGCGGGACCGTCCCCAAGGGTCCCGGCTAGTGTTTCCTACCACCCGCTGGCCAGGCTGTCCATTTGGCCGGCTGCCGGGCCGTAGGCAGAGCTTCAAGACGTTAATGAGGCCCTGCCATTAAGATCGGCAGGGCCTCCACGTCCCCGGCCTTGCTGGGTTCTATGGCTGTTTTTGGCCTCACTTGCAAACACCCTGCTTCCCAGTAAATATCGGAGCCATAAAGCCTGTCAAATTCAGGTAATGAAAGAACAATTGCATTCATTTGTGATGAGTTACAAGATTATACTCTTCAGTGATGAAAGGAGGCTGAATTCACTATGATGTAATATAGTCTTTCAGATTGATAAATATTGTTTGCAGTCATTTTCGTGTTTATTTGAATGAAGTAAATGATTGTGCAATAAATACACCTGTATCAAGTTGAAGCTATTTCATTATTCAGGCAGCTAAAAGAAATTGAAGATAAGATTCTGGAAATTCTCTCATCCTCGGAAGGAAATATCTTAGAAGATGAGACTGCCATAAAGGTTTTATCTTCGTCAAAGGTCCTTGCTAATGAAATAACTCTGAAGCAAACTGTAGCTGAGAAGACAGAACAGAAGATTGATGCTACTCGAATGGGCTACCGACCTATTGCAATACACTCTTCCATCCTATTTTTCTCAATTGCTGATCTTGGCAATATAGAGCCTATGTACCAGTATTCTCTGAGTTGGTTTATCAACCTTTTTGTCATGTCTATAGAAAATTCGGAAAAATCTGACGACCTACCGCACAGGTATGACAAAATTTGGTTTAATTTTGCACTGTCCAACCAGATAATGGGGGATGTTTTCAACTTTGGCTGGGGTGGAAAACTGGTGGTATTTGATCAGCTGCCCGTTATATGCCCTGCCCAATATTCCTTTGCATTGATGGAAAGGAAAATCTGGCGGGATGTACAATGAGCAGTTGATTTAATACCGTCAGTTTTCTGCCCCTGCTGAAGTTGAAAATTACCCCCAATTGATTTTAATATGTATCATAAGTTTTTCATCTTTGAGCTTATAACAAATATGATATGAATCACAAGACACAGGGTACTAATAAATGAGGAAGGCCATTCAGCCCATCTTAATTTATCCATCTAGATTCTACACTCCCCGCATTGCTGCATCTAATTGTTTCTTAAATGATTCCAGGGTTTTCACCTCCATCACGCTGCTTGGAAATCCATTCCAAGTTTTGATCACCCCCCTGCATAAAGAACTTCCCGATATCAGTCCTAATGTTACCTTTTACTAGTTTGAACCTGTATTCCCTCGTCCTACTCCTACAGTTTAATTTAAAGTAGTATTCCAGATTAATCTTTTCCATACCATTTACTATCTTGTATAAGATCACCTTTCAGATGCCACTTTTCCAGGCCAAAAAGCCCAAGTTTCTCCAGTCTTTCATCATTACCCTGACATCTGACACTAGGGATAAGTCCCTTGGCTCTTCTTCGAACTGACTCCAGTGCTTAATGTCTCCCTTGTTTCTTGGTGACCAGAATGGAGCACAGTACTTGAAGTGCGGTCTGACCAGAACACTCTATAGTTTGATCACAACTTCGTCTATTTGTATTCTGCTGCTTTGGATATGTAGATCAACATTCTATTGACTTTTTGATTGTTGTGCCACAGTGATTGGATAGGTTGAGCGTTGAGTCTACTAATCTTCTTTCTTATGTTCTTAATCCTTAGCTATTTAGGTTAGCTAGTGTTAGCTTGGAATTTTTCACATTAGAGATTTTTATCCTGATTAGTTGTTTCTACAGGATCAACTTTATTTTCCTTCCAGTTGTTCCTGGCATACATCGTCAAACCATCTCCTTTTCTGTTCCATCTGTTCTTTCTGAATGCTCTAAACCCTGAATGTTAAATTAATTTCTATCCCCTGGATTTACCCATCTTTCCACCACCTCGTAGTTCCTTATTGCCAGAAGAACCTCCGGTTCTGGCATTTTCATCCTGATGCTTCTAGCATTCGTGTATAAGCATCTAAATGTAGATTTGCTTCCTTTCATGTTCCCCAATGTCTACTTTTGCCTGGGCTCCGGTACAGGTATGTCCCTCTAGGTTAGAGTCCACACCAACTTGTTGACTGCCTTCTACCCTATGATCTGTCCTATCTAGGATACGGTAATCTCCCTACCTTCCCCTCCCCTCACCTATCTTTTAAAAATAATTTTCAATTGCTGCCTCAATGTTCTTTGTAAATCTCTTTGTTCCCATAAGTGTCAATCATGGTAACACCTTCATCTTTGTGCCAGGAGGTTGTGGGTTCAAACTCCACTCCAGAGACTTGAGCATTTAATCCAAGCTGACATTTCAGTACAGTTCAGAGGAAGTGCTGAACTGCCAGAGGTGCCGTCTTTCAGACGAGACATTAAACCGAGGCCCCTTCTGCCCTCTTAGGTGGACGTAAAAGATCCCATGGCACTGTTTGAAGAAAAGCAGGGGAGTTCTCACAGTGTCTGGCCAACATTTATCCCTCAACCAACATCATTAAAACAGATTATCTGGTCATTTATCTCATTGCTGTCTGTGGGATCTTGCTGGGTGCAAACTGGTTGCTGCATTTGCCTACATTACAATAGTGACTACACTTCAAAGGAATTTCATTGGCTGTGAAACACTTTGGGACAATCCAAGGATGTGAAAGGTGCTATATAAATTATTTTAATATGTATCTGATTTAGGTGCAGTCTGGCTCCTCTATAATCAATCCATTTTATTCTGGACATGTTCCCAATTATTTATGAAGGTACTATTGTTGTTTTGACACCAAGTTGCCAAGTCATTCATCTACATCTTTAATTTTATTGGTGAACTCCTCTCCTTTCCCAAGTGCTGGAGTATGCCAGAAAGCACTACTTTACATTTCCTATCTCTGCATTTTAAGGCAATCCTCATGTAGGTTCCCTTTTAAGGCCCCTTTATTATTTCTCTCGTATCGTTTACATCTTTGTGGACTACTACCACAGGGCCTGGTCTTAATCCCTTCAGTATCCCTTCTAACCTTTCCTCAATGTGTACTGCTCTAGCTCTAGGTACAAGTTACCATTAATTTTACTTCTGTCAGATGCTGCCTCTTTAGTCTTGTTTCTCCCATTTGCCCTTTTTTAGTTTTATTGTAAGGGTTGGTCTGATAGTGCACAATAAAGATTTCATATACTAAATCCAGTTAATGCTTCAAGTCAGCAAATCCCAACATGAAGCATTCCTCATTTGGAATGAGGCTTATTTTGTGTCAATGAATAAATGAAGTCTTACTCAATGCATCATATTATGAAAAAACAAAACAGAGCCCCTAATGACTTAACGAGTAAATGTATCATGTATTGTGGTACTGCGCCAAAGAGAAATGGATAGCCCCAAATTTGATATATGGTCTGTGTTGAGTTAGCAGATCTGAGCCAGGGCAGCATTGGGGAGACTACATTATCTTCAGTGCCCCCAAGATGGGGGAGGTATCAGGAATGTCTATCCATCGATCCCTGCTACAAAATTAATATGTGGAAAACAGGATCAAGGTGGCTGTGATATGTCCATTATCAAACATCCTGCTGACATTCGCCATCAAGGATGACGTGAAGAGAAACCAGCTGTCCAAAGTACCATTTTGCAGTATCTGGAGTAACCGTATACAGGGGGGGAGGAAGAAAATTGGAAAATAGTTTCTGCATTACCTTTTTGAATAGTTTGAAGTCTTTCTCTGCCAGTTTGATCATGGCTTTCACTTCTAGCATCCCTTGACAACACCACAAAGACAACAATTACATGATACTACCATGCAACTAATTCACTGTGTTCCTTCCTGAAATATTAATGTCTGATTGTTTAAAATGCACATCTACACATTATTATAAAGTTTGCTTGTGGGCAGCGTCCCTAGGGTATGGGAAAGTGTTTGATGTGCTTGTAGTACATAAAAAATACCAATTGACTTTATGTCCTATTCACTAATTTTAAAAATAACCACTCTGTAAAAAGAAATCATTATTATAGTTATCTCCACAAATGTTTACTATCTCTTTATTTAAATCATTCATTCATTAAAAAGCAACCAATGAACTAACCCAAAAGCAATCAGTCAAAAGCTCTGAATATTTTCATTCATGTTTACCCCTCACCAACCCCTATATAATCCTTAAAGTGAAAATTATAACATAAACAATTTCGAAAATCACTAAAATTACATATCCCATCTTACAAATCCCTCCAATAATTTTCGACTTCTCAGAGGCCTCAACCTTACATATAGCTCTTTTCCTAGATTTGCAGTGCTTTACATTGGCCTTTCCACATTGGTTTTCAGCCTTCCATGCATTTGCAAAAACAGTACTCGTCTGTACATACATAGGGTGTCATTGCCCATAAATCATACAGAAATAAGTGAAAGGCAAATGGAAACAGACTGACATAGAAATAATTAGAGATTAGGTAAGAATTAGCGAGACAGTTGTAGGAAGTGAGAGTCATTTTTTAATTTTCTATTTGTGAGATGCTATCATAGGTCAACTTGCATATTTAAAATGTGCAGTAACATTACAACAAAAATAGTATCTATTTTGATGTATTTTATTAGGCTGCTCCTTGACAGTTTTTCACTGGCCTAGCTGGGTTTATAAAATTGCCACTTTTAACTGTTAAGTGACTTTTAAAAAAATTGTGTGTTAAAGCTGTCACACATAAACTAGCAGCAATTTTAAAACCTGTCTTTGCCATGTGAAAAACCAACCAGTTGGCAACCCTAATTTCTAAATGAAAATATGTTTTCTCCAAAATGACAACTGCATGCTGCAAGGGAAGCAGTGCCTCGTGATACAATGCAAATGAGAACTCTCCACTCTTGAATATTAGGAGCAAATTAGAAAATATATTGCAGTTGCATGTTTCTTGATACATTTGTAAAGTTTGTTTTTATCTAGTTGTGCAATGCCAGTGGAATTTCCTCCATTATAAAATCAATTGACAAAAATTGAATGCCTTTGGAACTTTTGCTGCATTGCATATGAACTGACGTGCACACTTAGAAACTGTTGACTTTTCATGTATAATTGACCATAAGACCTATGAGAATCACAGCAGCCTAAGTGATTTGTAATTGCGTTTTTAAATGCACATGTTTTAATATTTAATTTGTCTCTCAACACTTTTAGGTTGCAGATCCTAAGAGACTATTTTACATACTTATTGTATGTGAATGTGTGTCGATCGCTCTTTGAAAAGGACAAGCTGCTGTTTTCATTTTGCTTGACTATAAACCTATTAAGGCACAACGGACTGGTCAGTCCTCTACAGTTTTTAATAATAGGTTATTATATGTGAAAGTTATATTTGGGAGCATTCTGGAGGAAAATTATAATTTAAGGCAATTATAACAATTTTCTCTTTGCTCTAAGAGGTTATTATCATCTTTTATGCACAGCTATTAAAAATTCACATTTATTTTTAAGTAGTCTTAGAGAAGCTTTCATTCTTCCCTGTAATATGGCATTGCTTTTGTAAAACACTTAGTTTGCAGCTCCATAGTTGTCATTTCAAATCCCAACATAAGACTTTTTAGCATTAATGAAAGGTAATAAATGAAATGCTGCTTAAAGGGGGATCGCACGCTTGCATTAAAGTAACAGCCCTTTGTATGGGGGTACATGAAGGCCTGAAATTTCCTGGAATTTTTCAGCGTAACCACAGCATAAGAGCAACGTAGCACCGTTTTTTCCAAGGAAATTTGCGTTCAACTGATTTACGCCAGTTTTATGCCAAAATATCAGTATGCGTGAATTTCCTCAATTATTTGCGCCAATTCTGAGATATATCCGCTGAAACCCTTTGCCACTCATTCACATAGCTCCACTCCCATGCAAAAGTCCAACTCGCACGAGTTTCCTGCATTTATGGCAGTAATGTGCTGATGTGGATTTACGCCCAAACATTTGTTCTGAATATTGGTGAGGGAGAGGGTTCCCCTGGGGAGTGCAGCCAGAGCCAAGACTGTAGCACCATGGGTGGCTCAGCTGTACGGGGTGGGGGGGAGGATAAAGGACAAGAGAGCGAAAGTGATAGGGGATTCTATAGTTAGGGGAGCAGACAGGCGTTTCTGCAGCCGCAGACGTGACTCCAGGATGGTGTGTTGCTTCCCTGGTGCCAGGGTCAAGGATGTCACTGAGTGGCTGCAGAAAAATCTGGAGGGGGAGGGTGAACAGCCAGAGGTCATGGTCCATATCGGTACCAACGACATAGGTAGAAAGAGGGATGAGGTCCTCCAGGCAGATTTTAAGGAGTTAGGAAAGAGATTAAAAAGCAGGACATCAAAGGTAGTAATCTCCAGATTACTCCTGGTGCTACGCGCTAGCGAGTATAGAAATAGGAGGATAGGGCAGATGAATGTGTGGCTGGAGAGATGGTGCTGGAGGGAGGGCTTTAGATTCCTGGGGCATTAGAACCAGTTCTGGGGGAGGAGGGACCTGTACAGGCCGGACAGGTTGCACCTCAACGGAGTTGGGACCAATGTCCTCGTGAGGAGGTTTGCTAGTGCTGTGCGGGGCGGGGGGGGGAAGGGGGAGGTTTAAACTAATTTGGCAGGGGGATGGGCACCAGGATGTAGCAATGGAAAGGAGAAACAAGGGGCACAAAGGATTGGGAGAGAAAGATAGCATTAGAGCAAGAAATAGTACGGTAATAGATGGGACCAGACTAAGAGAATACAAGAAAGTCTAAGATAGATTTACAGTGCATGTGTGTAAATGCACGAAGCGTGGTAAATAAGGTTGGTGAGCTGCAGGCGCAATTAGCCTCATGGGAATATGATGTTGTGGCGATAACGGAGACCTGGCTCAAAAAAGGGCAGGATTGGGTACTAAATATTCCCAGATACAAGGTGTTCAAGAACGATAGGGAAGGGAAGGAGGGTCTGGTGGCAGTATTGATTAAGGAGAATATTGCAGTGCTGGAGAGAGAGGATGTCCTGGAGGGGTCAAGGACAGAATCTATTTGGTTAGAGTTAAGAAACAATATAGGTGCCATTACACTACTGGGTGTATTCTATAGGCCACCAACTAGCGGGAAGGAGATAGAGGAGCAAATTTGTAGGGAAATTACAGAGAGGTGCAAAAGCCACAGTGTACTGATAACTGGGGACTTCAACGATCCTAATATAGACTGGGATAGTAATAATATAAGGGGCAAAGAGGGGGAGGAATTTTTGAAGTGTGTTCAGGAGAACTTTCTTGACCAGAACGTTTCCGGCCCAACGAGGAAGGAGGCATTGCTGGACTTGGTTCTGAGGAATGAAGCAAGCCAATTGAAGCAAGTGTCAGTGGGGGAACATTTAGGGAACAGCGATCATAGTGTCATAAGGTTTAGTGTAGCTATGGAAAACGACATGGACCACTCTAAAGTAAAAATACCCAATTGGAGGAGGGCCAGTTTCAGAGGGATGAGAACTAATCTGGCCCGGGTAAATTGGAATCAAAGATTTGCAGGCAAAACTGTAATTAATCAATGGGCAGCCTTTAAGGGGGAGATGGTTCAGGTACAGTCTAGATACATTTCCACGAGGGAGAAAGGTAGGGCAATTAAAGCCAGAGCTCCCTGAATGACAAAAGAGATAGAAAGTAAGATGAAGCAGAAAAAAGGGGCATATGACAGATGTCAGGTTGATAACACAAGTGAGAACCAGGCTGAATATAGAAAGTTCAGAGGGTAAGCGAAAAAGGAAATAAGAGGGGTAAAGGGTATGAGAATAGACTGGCGGCAAACATAAAAGGGAATCCAAAAGTCTTCTATAGGCATGTAAACAGTAAATGGGTTGTAAGAGGATGGGTGGGGCCAATCAGGGAGCAAAAAGGAGATCTACTCATGGCACGGCTGAGGTACTAAATGAGTATACATCTGTCTTTACCAAGGAAGAAGATGCTGCCAGAATCTCAGTAAAAGAAGATGTAGTTGAGATACTGGATGGGCTAATAATTGATAAAGAGGAGGTACTGGAAAGGCTAGCTGTACTTAAAGTAGATAAGTTACCCGGTCCGGATGGGATGCATCCTAGGTTGCTGAGGGAAGTAAGGGTGGAAATTGCAGAGATACTGGCCATAATCTTCCAAATATCCTTAGATACGGGGGTGGTGCCAGGGGACTTGAGAATTGCAAATGTTACACCCTTGTTCAAAAAAGGGTGTAAGGATAAACCCAGCAACAACGGACCAGTCAGTTTAACCTCAGTGGTGGAGAAACTTTTAGAAACGATAATCCCAGACAGAATTAGCAGTCACTTGGACGAGTGTGGATTGATTAGGGAAAGCCAGCACAGATTTGTTAAAGGTAAATCATGTTTAACTAACCTGATAGGGTTTTTTGATGAAGTAACAGAAAGGGTTTATGAGGGCAATGCGGTTGATGTGTATATGGACTTTCAAAAGGGGTTTGCTAAAGTGCCGCATAATAGGCTTGTCATGAAGATTGAAGCCCATGGAATAAAGGGAGCAGTAGCAGCATGGATACAAAATTGGCTAAGTAACAGGAAGCAGAGAGTAGTGGTGAATGGTTGTTTTTTGGACTGGAGGAAGGTATACAGTGGTGTCCCCCAGCGGTTGGTACTAGGACCACTGCTTTTCTTGATATATATTAATGACTTGGACTTAGGTCTACAGGGCACAATTTCCAAATTTGCAGATGACACTAAACTTGAAAGTGTAGTGAACAGTGAGGAGGATAGTGATAGACATCAAGAGGATATAGACAGGCTAGTGGAATGGGCGGACACATGGCAGATGAAATTTAACGCAGAAAAATGCAAAGTGATACATTTCAGTAGGAAGAATGAGGAGAGGCAATATAAACTAGAGGACACAATTCTAAAAAGGGTACAGGAACAGAGAGATCTGGGGGTATATGTGCACAGATCGTTGAAAGTGGCAGGGCAGGTTGAGAAAGCGATTAAAAAAGCCTACGGGATCCTGGGCTTTATAAATAGAGGCAGAGAGTACAAAAGCAAGGAAGCCATGAGGAACCTTTATAAAACACTGGTTCGACCACAACTGGAGTATTGTGTCCAGTTCTGGGTACCGCACTTTAGGAAAGATGTGAAGGCCTTAGAGAAGGTGCAGACAAGATTTACTAGAATGATTCCAGGGATGAGGGACTTTAGTTACGTGGATAGACTGGAGAAGCTTGCGTTGAGAGGAGATTTGATAGAGGTATTTAAAATCATGAAGGTCTAGACAGAATAGATGGAGAGAAACTGTTCCCACTGGCGGAAGGGTCAAGAACCAGAGGACATAGATTTAAGGTGATTGGCAAAAGAACCAAAGGTGACATGAGGGATAAACTTTTTTACACAGTGAGTGGTTAGGATCTGGAATGCATTGCCAGAGGGGGTGGTGGAGGCAGATTCAATCATGGCCTTCAAAAGGGAACTGGATAAGTACTTCAAGGAAAAAAAGTGCAGGGCTATGTGGATAGGGCAGGGGAGTGGGACTAGCTGTATCGTTCTTGCATAGAACCAGCACGGACTCGATAGGCCAAATGGCCTCCTTCCGTGCTGTAACCTTTCTATGATTCTATTTAGGCGCAGTCACCTGAAGTCATCTGATATCAGTGTAACTGAGATTTCTGGAGTTTGATAGCGATTTTCTTTGCGAATCGTTTTTTGAATGTTTCTTACTGAGAATTACACTGTATTTAACCAAAGTACTGCCATTGAGGGACCATGGCAGCAGACAGATGCCCACATGGTCTTACCCCTATTGACGGCGTTGCATTTGCCCTTGTTTTACGCTGGTTTTTATGATCCAGCGTAGGCAAATGAGCTCTGCAAGAAATTTCAGCGTTAGTTCCCGTCGACAAGATCGACGTAGAAACCGGCCTAAATTTCAACATCATTTCTGCGTAAGGGCAGTCCAGGAAATTCCAGGCCAAAATTTCAGCTGGCTGGAGAAAGCCACATACTTTGCTGAGTAAAGTGAGCTGGTCATCCTCAGTTAAGAACATCATGCTGGAGACACTATATCTAGTAGATAATATAAAAGCAACCAAAATTGTTTCCTATATTGTTTTGTGATATGTGATGCATATATTGCACATTTATATTACTTTTAAATTGATATTGGTCTATTGAATCAAAATAATTGGCCTTCAGAAATTGTGGCTGAGCACAGTCTTAAAGAACAGTTCATTTAAAGTTCAAATAATTTACTTTAAAAATTATCTTTTACTTGGAAGGAAATATTTATTGTTCAAGGCTTCCATTATAATTTATCATCTTTATTCAGTAAGTAGCTGAGCCAAACCCAACCAGGAAGGAGCCAAGATCTGTGCTAAGTTGCATCTCAACTGGGGCAATGGTGGGGGAATTACAGTGTATCAGGGTTGAAAAGGGAAAAATCGTCTGGGGTTTCCACTTCTAATCACTTTGTCAGGAATCCACCGGAATGTCGGCTGGGACACGGTTGCACTGGGTCGCAACCTAGCACCGAAGTTTCTGGGATGGCCTTGTGGGGTAAAGCCTCTGCTTGCCCCTTGCAAGGCCCTACGTTGCAAATTCTAACACGCCTGGCTTTCAGAGGAACCCGAGGTATGATGGACCCAGGTAGGCCTGGTCAGACCGGGGAGACCGGCCAACTCTTCAATGGTTGTCTCACCTGGGGTGTGGGCTGGGATTGATCACTGGACCCCCAAAGATCTGGCACTTTCTTAAAGAAAATTTTGAAGTAACCCCCTTTGTAAAGGGGCTGTGGGGACACCAACAGTTTTCTTCTAGGGAGGCAACCTGGGATCCCCACCTCCCCCGGCCTGGGACTCTGCAGCTGGACTTTTCAGTCTCTCTTGTGGGGGCTGCCCCAGATGTGACCCTAGCCTGTCGAATGCATGTAAATTGCAAAACGATCCCCTGACCCCATGAACTTTGACAGGGTCAGTGGCAAAAACCCAAGATGGGTACATTTTGACAAGTTGCACTGCCCCATGCATTTTCTGGGCCAAGATATAAATGTTTGTTGGTGTCATCGACCTCAAACATGAATCAAGCCCACATGTGCAAGTACTGAAGGGTGACCAGTGCCCAAGGAACTGTACCCAAGCATGGAGCCAACACCTTCAGGAGAGGTAGAGAGGAGAGGGTAGAAAAGTGACGAGGAAAAGAAAAGAAGTCCTACAAGATGAAGTGGCATCAAATTTAATACAGCAGCTCAAATTCCATTCATACATACACAGCAGGACTGAGGCATTCGGCATGCTGTAATGTGGGTCATGTCATTTGTTGCATGTGTTTGAATCTCATTGTTTACGACTGGTTTATAGGAAAATTAAAATGTCACCTAAAAATAGAGAAGAACAATGCTTCTTGATACTTTTGTGATAGTAACAGCACAGAATTCTAATACTGTTTTGTAAGCGTAGGAGTATAATACCCCATGTAACAAACATTGGGGGCGATTTTGAACTTTCGCTGAAAACGGGTGCAAAGTGGAGAAGACATCCACTGTACCTGCTTAATGGCTGCAGTGAGAGGCTTGATCTCGAACCGTTGGTTAGGCCACTCCACCAGAGCGTGCGCGGTGCAAGTTCCATGCATCGGTACTGAAAATTGGAAACAGGACCCTAAGCCCCGATTTGCATCGGCAATTACACTTCCACCCATTTCAAGGTCTGAATTTTTCCCCTGCTGTTCATCCTGTTTTCCAGCACAAATGGAGAGGGCTGCAGTTGAAATTCGCCCCTAATCAGTTATTGTGCTGCAAAGGGGAGCTGTGTACCACCTGTCCAGTCCCTTTAGGGTCACAATGTCTTATTGCTGTCAATAGACATAACCTGACATTAATCAAAGGAAATTTACTGTCACTGGGAAACTGCTATGAAAATGGTGGGTATATAGATACACACATACATACACAACAGGCCTGAGGTACCCAGCGTGCTTCACTGTGGGCTATAAGTGCAAAGCGGCACAGACTGTTCACCAGGCTGATGAGGCTTCTGATTTTTCTGTGAATTCGGCAGCCTGGAGTGTGCCTGGAGTGCCTGAGCAGTGCAGTGACTGTTTGGAATGGGATCTGAAAGGGGGGG
Source organism: Heptranchias perlo (assembly GCF_035084215.1). Classification (NCBI taxonomy): domain Eukaryota; kingdom Metazoa; phylum Chordata; class Chondrichthyes; order Hexanchiformes; family Hexanchidae; genus Heptranchias; species Heptranchias perlo. Next base: position 66,925,114 of record NC_090331.1, on the reverse strand, counting down.
GGGGGGCTGATTTCCAACAAAGAATAATTTCCTGCCCCCTGGCAACAATGCACACTGTCCCCTGCCCCACCCCTCTGCCCTGTGTCTGGTGCCTTTTGCCCCCACTCCTCCCCCTCAACAATAAAATCATCCAGTGCACAATAGGCAGCCAGTAGCCCTTCACTGCTGGCACCCAATATTGCATCCCTGCCGTTTTTGGCTTATCATGAGCAATGTCCTTGGAGCACCAGATAATTCTACAAATGAGCTGACCTCACGTTATCCAGTGAGGTCAACTCTTTCGTCCTCCGGCACACACTGCGCCCAAACAGGTCCTGTGGTGCCTCTAGTTTGATGTTTTAGTTCAATTGAGTCCAGTACAAAAAGAAAGAAAAAATGCAGCATCTTCCAGCAAATAACTGTTTGTCAGTACATTATATCCAAAACATTTTTACCACAGTAGTGCTTATTAGTTTACAAACACAAATAGATGTCCAGCATTTCAAAGTGCATTTACGTCCTATCACATTGTTAAAATTGTATTAAAAGTTCAAAACTGAAGCAATGTTTAGCTCTTGCGATATGCTTATTTGGGGTTCATTAATGAGATCACATACATTCTGTCTATTAATGCTGCCTTTACCTTCAGATTGATGCTGATGAGTGGAAATTCTTGCTGACCGGTGGCATTGGCTTAGACAACCCCTACAAAATTCCATGTGACTGGCTTCCTATAAAGTCTTGGGACGAGTTCTGCCGACTTGATGAAATAATGGAATTCATGGGCATCCAGAGGGAGTTTGCGATTATGATAGATGGATGGAAGGCTGTGTATGACAGCATGGTAGGTGGGGATGGGGCGGGGTTGGGGTCAGGAAAAATATGAAGTTGTTCAAAATTAATGTGTCGACCTTCAAGGTTATTTTATCAATATATTGATTATTTAGCTTGTACTGAATGACGGAGATATTTAATGCATGCTGAGAATTTTGATATTTGTCAAAATATAGGGGATATACAAAATAACAGACTGCAGTGTTTGTTACAAATGACAATTCATCAATGCATTGTGCAACATAAATTATTATAGGGTGTTCAGTTCAAAATAAGATATAAACCTTTAAATAGCATAGTTGATTTGTAAAAAAAAATCATAAATCATTCAGACCATACAGTGTTAAGTTTAATATTTAGTTTGTCAAAGAATATATTATATATATATATACATAACACGTACATACATAAACGTGATCACTGACTGCTACGGCATATAAATCATATAACTATTAAAACAGAATAAATAAATAAAAACAGAAAATGCTAGCAGGTCAGATAGTATCTGTAGAGAGAGAAATAGAGTTAATGTTGTTAAGTGTTTCCAGCATTTTCTGCTTTTATTTCAGATTTCCAGCATCCGCAGTATTTTCTTCTTGTTTAACTAGCAAAATAATTTGTTACTGTCTTTTGTGGCCTATTAGTATTAGGGATGAGGGGCCACACAGATTGGTCCAGTTTGACTTAATTCACAGAGTGTTTGAATTTGGTTCAAGTGGCTGCAACATAGGTATTTTGTACCCAAAATGTTTATTTTTACTTTTGATAATCTCTTGGTTAGATCTTGTATCAGAAGAGCTTGTAACCTTGTTGTATGGGTGCTGTGTCTGTCAGATCTCTAGCCAAGCTTTCATATAGGTGAAATCACTGAGGGCAATTGGGCATGGGAATCAAAATACTGCTGGTTCTTATCCTTATTCCTGTAAGAGTAGTTTCATTTAAGGAGCTTGAGCTTGATAGGGATACTAAAATGTTAAAACCAGGAAACTGAATTTCAGCAACAAAAACAGAAAACGTTGGATGCACTCAGCAGGTCAGGCAGCATTTGTCTGAATCTGACCTAAATTTCAGACTCCCGCTTCAATCTGGAATATAATCCCAGTTTACCCAGATAGGCCACCGCTAATTGGTACCTCGGTAAGTAAAGTCTAATATTCTAATTAGCTGGGCATGTAATCATTGCTTCATTCCTAAATACATCAAAGGGCAGAACAAACAAAAACAATATTCTACTGTGAAAATTAAATACTGTCAATAGAATAGAAATACCTAAAATACCAGAGCCATCTGCTAATAATGGATGTTGTTGAGTAAATTCACTGATCCCAACTGCCCTACGGGAGCTGCACTTGAGGGGACTGAAGATTGGATATAGTGCTACAACACTGTATTCTCCTTGATTCTCCAACCCACACTCCCCACTGGCATCATGAACTCTGTGAAATCACCCTTATAAGCTGGGATAGTGGATCTTGAGCTAAGTAAAGCACTTGGTTCTCGTTCTGTGCTATAGTCTGCCTGTTGTTTCATATTCCAATATAGAAGCTGTTGAACACTTATTATAGCTCTATCAAATTGCAGTTATCTGCCATATAGACACATGCTGTCAACAGCAAGTGTGCTTTAGTGATTTTATTTTTGCAAAGTTTGAGATAGGTGCAAGAATCTGTAAATTTGCCTGGTTTGATCTTGTGCAATCTAAATTTCCAGTAAAGTCTGGCCTAATTTAATATGATTTATTGCTTTCTACTTAATTTAAAAATAACAATAGAAAATTGTATAATAGATTCAAACTCTAATGTAATGTAATTATAATCTAGAATAACTGGCTCAATTTTTATTTCAGCACCTGCATACACAGAGTTCCTTGTTACCATAGGGATTCCTGTGTGTACGGGAAAACCTGACAAAATTTGCTTTGCACTTGGGGCACCTCCCTCTCCCCCAACCCTTCCTCTTCCCCTTTCCATGTCAATGAGGGTCAGTTGTGTCTCAGACGTAATTAGACCTCCAGTTTAGAAGTAATGACTGCAAATGACCCAAAAGAGTTTTGTTTTGTTTCCCTGTATAATCTAATTGTAAACTATGAAACTAGACAGGATTTATTATTCAGCAAAATACCATCAGAATTGCAATGTTTCCAAGGTTTGAAGGTACTCTTGTTCCTTGACAGTAAGCAGAAAAAACACATAGGAAAATGTTTAATGTAATTAAGCGACTTGTTTTTTGCTAAAAGACCAATCAGGAATTCAGAGCCCTGAATGTACAAACATTAGTACTAAGTTGGCCACAAGTAGGTCTGTCTTGTGTCCCTAATTACAATTTGTTTCCATATTGTGCTGGGACCACAAAAAATGCCATGATAACATTATGCCAATTTGAGAGGAAGATACCCTAGAAGCCTCAGTGGCCATTTTCTTATGTTGTGGATAACAAAACAGACACACTATGAAGGCTTGTCAGCATTATTGTTTTGAATGCTTGAGTAGTTCAGTTTTTTTTGTTAGAAAACCATACTATAATTTGGGCTAAATTCATAGGTAGGACTTTCATATTTGCTATTTCTAAGGCCACCTTTCCTTAGAGTTGAAATTTTAAGCCACAAAAAGCAACTAATTTCTCTAATTTATGGCACCCTCTTAACCTATTCTACTTCCTACTACATGCTAATTAGTTGCACTCTGTGATTATGTTTTGTTAATTTTGCAAACATTTTTACATATGTCCCAATATTCTTATATTCTTTTCCTCATTAACAGTCAGAATATCTCTCTATGTTGCACAACAACTTCAAGATGTATGTTCTCGTCTTAAAATCCTTCTTCCTCCAGCTATCTTAGCAATGCTCATTAGCTATATGTCTTCACACCTACCCCCTGCTCCTCTGACACTGGATTACTGATAGAAAAAGCTGACACAGCCCCAAAAAAGTTGACAACTCAAAAATAGGCCTGAATATAAGCCTTTGACATGTGAAAGCAAATAATTACATTAAAAATGCAGTGGAGCACAGATGTCTAGCTTAAACTGTAGGTATACTCAACATTTCTTCATTTGTATTGGCATAAACAGAGCTGAGTGTTGTTGATGTACATATGGAAGCTAACCCCATGATATTGCCAAGCAATAGTATATAAATGATGAAGAGGAGGGGTTGGCCAATGATGGAGTCCTGGGGTTATCCAGGCAAAAGAGGAGAGGGCATGAAACCTTAAAACCAAATTTGTGTATTCTTTTATTGTATTGTACTAGTTGATTCTATTCTTATATATGTTATTAGTTCTTGAATAAGGAGACAATAACTTGCATTTCTATAGTGCCCTTAATGTATAAAAATATCCCAGGGTACTTCACAGAGGCATTTTGAAAAAATACAGATACCAAGCCAAAGGAGGGGATATTAGGAGGGGTAACCAAAAGCTTTGGTAAAAGAGGTGGGTTTTAAGGAGAGTCTTAAAGGAAGAAATTGAGATGGAGAGGCAGAGGAGGTTAGGGATGGAATTCCAGAGCATAGGGCCATGCAGCTGAAGGCACAGCCGCCAATGGTGATAGGGAGGTGAGAGGCCATAAAGGGATTTAAACATGAGGATGAGTATTTTAAACTTGAAGTTTTGAGGAACCAAGAACCAATGTAGGTCAGCAAGGACAGCAGTGATGGGCGAGCAGGACTTGGTGTGGATAGAGTACAGGTAGCAGAGATTTGGATGAACTTAAGTTTACGGAGTGTAGACAATGGGAGGCCGGTCAAGAGAACACTGGAATAATCAAATCTAAAGGTGACAAAGGGCATGGATGAGGGTTTCAGCAACAGGCAGACTAAGGTAGGGGTGGAGGTGAGCGATGTTACAGAGGTGGAAGTAAGTGGCCTTTTTAATGGAGAGGATGTGGGGTCGGAAGCTCAGCTTGAGGTTGAATACAATGCTGAGGTTGCGAACAGTCTGGAATTGGTGGCAAGGGTACGGAGGTTGTGGTGGGGGCTGAAGACGGTGACTTCCCAATGTTTAGCTGGAAGAAATTGTGGCTCACCCAAGACAGGATGTTGGACAAGCAGTCCGACAGCACTGAGGCATTGGAGAAGTTGACAGAGGTGGTGGAGAGGTTGAATTTGGTGTTGTCAGTGTGCATGTGAAAGCAGACCCCATGTCTGAGAAAGATGTCGCCAAGGAGTAGCATGTACATGAAAAAGAGGACGGTGTCCAGGAAAGATGCTTGGGTTACTCTAAAGGTAACACTGCAAGGGCATGAAGGAAGCCAATGCTGGAAATGCTTTGGCTACGATCAAAAAGGTTAGAGTGGAACAAATGAGGGCTGTCTCACTGAGCTGGATAACTGAGGAGGATAACGTGGCTGACTGTGTCACAGACTGTGAGAGAGATCGAGGAAGAATGTCGTCATTTGTTTGCAGCGATTCAAAATGGGAGTTGTGGGAAAGATGGGCACAGATTTGGGAAGCGACAACATGTTCAAGAACTTTAGAGAGGAAGGGAGATTGAAGATGAGGCAGTAATTTGCAAGGACAGAGTGGTTGATGGTGTCTTTTTTTGAGGGAGAGTCATAACAGCAGTTTTGATTGGGAGGGGGCAGTGTTTGAGGAGAGGGGCCATACCTGGGGAATAGCCAGGGTAGGAGAGAGTAAAAGGTTTTATTAGGGATAAGGGCATCAAAGATGCTTGAGCAAATCAACGGCTACAGAAGTATTGTGGTGAAAATCTGACCTCTCGGAGTGCAAAGTATTATTAGGACTATCCTTTTTCCACATCTGTGTGTGTGTTTTGTGTGTATCTTTCTATGGTTTTTCAAATTTACATGCTGTTTTTCAGGAGCCATATAATGAGGTATTTCCTGGTCGGTGGGAGGAAAAGTTAGAGAGATTCCAGAGGATGCTTGTAATTCGGTGCCTGAGGCCTGACAAGGTTTGAATGTCAATCCTTATCACTTAAATACGTGGTATAAAAGCTAATTAAAAAGTTGTCTCAAACCTGTGGGGCAATAATCTACAATCTATCAACAGAAACTGTTAGAGGTGTAATGACCTAGAAAAGAGAAAAAATGAGAATAAAAGTTACTGAAGAATAGAATGTAAACATAATAACCAAGAGATAACAGCAAATGCTTTTAGGGACAAACGGAAAATATTTGACATTTTTTAAAAGTAAGGGGAAAAATTTCTTAAGGGTCCATTTTGGGCGATGCGCTACCACCCTGCACCCGACGGACCCTGCGCATGCAGGATGCAAGTTTGGACCCACGGGAGCACTTACCCGCAATCAGCGTTCCTTTCCGGGCCTTGCATGTGGAATCAATGCAATTTGCACTTTGCACCACTAGAGGGAGCTCAATCTCTTAAAGGGAGGATGTTTCTTAGAAATCTCTTAAAGGTGTCTTGTATCTGTTATTTGCTGAAAATAACAGTCTACTGTCTGCATGGAGTCCGAACAGAAATCAGACGTTGCACATGTAAAACACAGATGCAGATCCCATCCCTATGTTTACATCCCTATGTATCCTGGAACTCCCTTCCTAACAGCACTGTGGGAGAACCTTCACCACACGGACTGCAGCGGTTCAAGAAGGCGGCTCACCACCACCTTCTCAAGGGCAATTAGGGATGGGCAATAAATGCCGGCCTCGCCAGCGACGCCCACATCCCATGAACGAATTAAAAAATAACACTGGTGAGTTATATTAAAACATTGAATAAAGGTAGCACACTACTAAATCTCACATCCTCCAATCTGCACATCAGACCTCACTAATCTGCTGATCTGAATTGGTACCAGACCTGCGAGAGTGCATGCACCACAGTTCTCTGCTGATGCACTAGAGTCCTTGGGTGCAAGAGGAGGGCAGAAGGAGGGACATTCTATATCCGCAGTGGGTGGGGAGGCAAGAGGCCCTCCACACATATACACAAAAGACAGTGGGAGGCAGCGGGGGACGAAGTCAATGCCAGGCGCACAGCATCATGAACATGGATGCAGTGCAGGAAGAAGTTCAATGCTTTGACATGAGTGGGCAAGGTGAGTGAGGTCAACTGTCAAGTGACGTCTCCTACCGACTGCACTATGCACTACACCCCCCATCCCCCACATACCTATAAACTCTTTCCATCAGTACTCAACTTTTCCAATCAGATGCTTCCTCTCACCCTTACACAGTACCACTGTTTCAAGCTGCCCACCCGCAACTCATAGGCTACATACACTGGCAGCTATTCAACCATGACAGGCACATCACCCAGGCACACGTCCCACTTTCTTGCAGGAGATGGTGGTGCATATCAAGAGGCAGCAAGTGGCCGTGGCATTTAGCCCCTCAAGCCTGCTCCACGATTCAATGAGATCATGGTGGACCTGTGACCTAACTCCATATACTCGTCTTAGCCCCCTTGGTTCACAGAAATCTATCAATTTCAGATTTAACATTCACTATTGAGCTAGCATCAACTGCCGTCTGCAGAAGAGCGTTCCAAACGTTTCCCACCCTTTGCATGTAGAAGCATTTCCTAACTTCACTCCTGCACGTCCTTGCTCTAAATGTCCCCGCGTTCTAGTATTCAAGTCTAGGAGAACTCCAAAAACAGTTACAAATGTCTTGGCAGCCAGAAGCAATAATCTAGCCACTAACCTGTAAATCCTGCATGGTCCCTTTAAATAGTGCGGTGGGGGGTCTTCCAGACACTCTAAGACACGTTCAGATGGTCGGGGTTAAGACTGTGCGTTGAGTTGAGCGTTAAGTCCCAAAATGGTGTCTATCACTTTAAATCAGCGTTGTACACTGATTGAAGACATTTTCTCCCTACTTTACATGATTCCAGCGTTCGTTATCTGCGCGTGCGCAAACTCCTACACCAAGATGGCTTCTGGCGCCCATCACGCAGGAAACGTGCATGCGCATCCAAGACGCCATCTTAGATGTCGGAGAGGCCGTGTAACACCGAAACAACGGGCGCTACACGGCCCAATTTGGCGCCCAAGGTCTTTGAACTTTATCCGTTTTATTGATGAGAAAGTTATCAATGGATAACCTTTTACCGATTTAAGGATGCTTTTGTGAAAGCACCTCCAGCATATGGCATGTTGATTTTGTCCATATGATGAAGTTACCCTCTCAATCAAGTGTGGGACTGCTATAGGATTGACTCCAGTTATGGTTACTTATGGCATGTAAAGGCATTCTGTATTCTTGGATGCTAACTGCGGATTCACTTTTCAAAATGTCTAGAGGACATGATGCATACAATTGAGCAAATCACTCCCCAAAACAACCTGGAGAGATCCAAGGGCCCAAGGTGTGCTCCCAATTTTTTAAAAGCACTAAATCACATGTTTAATGTGAAGCATTGGGGAAATGCCTCCCTCTCTATCTCCTAATTCTGATATCCTTGCTTTGAGGCATAAGGTACCACAAGGAGAGATGGCTGCTACCACTACAACCATTTGGTAAAGGCGCTACTATTAAAATGTAAACAAGTACAAGTTTGATCAATGCTTCAGTGTGCTCTATTTGTGAATGTATAAATATTGCTGTTTCAAATTTGTCACTAAGAAAATGCTGGATCTCTTATTAGAGCTGACACTCCTGTCTGAGCATGATAGAGCACGATTTACTCCTGTTACAAAAGCAGCAATTCTCAGATGTTATCGCTCAGGTTTTAGCACTTCCAAAATAGTTGAAACTCACAGTTAATCCCTGAATAGTGCAACAGCAGCAATTTCTTGGCTAATATTTTCGAAGCAATATGGTTGGACAGTAGTAGCCTTTTCTATGAAGCTATCAGGTCATACATTAAAAAGTCAACTCTCTTTCTTCAGATTATTCCAATGACTCAGGAATATGTGACTGCTAACCTTGGTCGACAATTCATTGAACCTCCTCCATTTGATTTGGGTAGTGCTTTTGGTGACAGTCACTGCATTGCACCACTTATATTTATCCTGTCACCTGGTGCTGACCCAATGGCTGCCCTCCTCAAGTTTGCTGAAGATCAGGTATGTCCAAATGTACCAACTGATTTGCTGAATAAAAATCAAATACAGAATTAAATTTGCAAGTTCCTTAACATGATAAAATTGTCCAAAGTTAATTGCCAAAGATAATGACAAAACAATGTAGAACTATCTAAATAAAATATACGAGAGTATTAAAAGAAAGTGTATTTTTGGTACCTGTGTTGATTGTGTGTTGAGTATAGTTGTTTTGTTTGTGATAGCTCAGCTTGTTAAGACAGTGAGCAGGTGAGCTACAAGGAACCAGAAGGACCCAGGTTCATTGCCTAGCCTATACTGAGTTGGGTAACATCATCTGGGATGGTGGTAGGGGTGTATCATTTAGCTTTAGTGCCCCTGGGTTAAGGTGGGAGTTAAAAAAGATTGACAGGGTTCCAGCTTCTGATTGCTAGTTAGTGACCTTTGCTGAAGTGTGTCTGTGTAGAGGTCAGATGAGGACAGAATTGAGCATGGATCTTGAATAGCCTTTGATACTTACTGTCGCATATGAATGTATGATCATTTAGGTGAGATACCCAGGGACTGTCTTACAGGTGAAGAACATCCTAAGGCATTATTACTAATGGCGTATTTTATATATTGTTTGGGTTTCAATAATTTTAGTGAGAGTATGGAAACTTGGAGTGGTAACATTTATTGAGGAACAATGTGCAATGCTGATGATATTAAACAAGTATTTACTCAAATAGATTTTTCTTCACTTGAGTAAACTTTTTTGGTCTGGTCCTTGAAAGTGACAGGTTCTTCCGTTAAATGAGTCCTGATCACATATCCATTTTGCTACCTTATCTACCTTGAGTGGTTTTATCAAAATCCATAAAGGCAGTTTTTCCCTTCATGGGCCAAAGTGACCAAAACTTATGTGAATAATTTTCTAACCACATAATAAAAATCTAACACGTTCTGGAGACACTTTCAAATCTGGTTTAGCTGCTGCAAGTTATTGTTATTAACCATCTCTGTACATTAAGGCAACTTACTGATTTTTACCTCGTTCCTTTCTGAAATCGATTAACTGCCTTTCAGTTACATGCAACATTATGATAAAACTATTTGGGCTCCCCTGATAGCTCAGTTGATAAGTGCGGAACTGAATTAAATAGACTTGAGAGAGCAGCTTTGATCCAGGTTCTGTGCTAAGTTATTATCTGTGCTGCAGCCTGCAAGTTTACTCTCATAAAGTCCTGCACTCCCATCCTCTCCAAGCTCCACTGGCTCCCCGTCCCTAGCATGTTGCATTCAAATTTCTTGTCCTCACTTTTAAATTCCTCCATGGCCGTGACCCACCCTGCCGTAGTGATTTCCTTCAGCCTTCTGGTCCTCCATGTGCCCTCTCCTGTTCTGGTCCTCCTGTTCCCTCCCATTTTCCATTCGTGGTTGCTTGTTCAGCCACTACGTTCCTGTCCTCTGGAACTCACTGCCCAGTTCCCTGTGTCTTCCCACCTCTCTCTGTGCTTTCAGAAACCTTCTCAATGCTTCCAGTGGACAAAGCTTGGTGCCAAGATATGCATTTGGAAAATTGGCCCTACTGTGCCATCTCATTTATATTGCAGTACTGCTGTTGGAAGCTATGCTGTAATATAAGTGCAGTATTGGATTCTGTTTGTCATCTAACTGAAATTGGACATTCACTGTGTGGACAATTTGGCTTGAATTTGCATTTTCCCTGTCTGTTAATGTACCAGTGTCACCTATTATTATCCTCACTGGAACCACTCAGGGTTAGAGAAGAAAACCAATATAAAAACATCTCCATACGTCCAAGTATAAATAATTCTTATAAAAAAGCTTTATTGTCTTTGTACTGAATAGCTCATTATTGCACAGAAAAATAAACTTTCAGATAATACTGCAATCCTTTAATTGTGTTTTAAAATGGAAATAATATTTGCACATATTGCATTTAAAAATATTAACTAACATGTCCTGTCTGTACAGGGATTTGGCGGATCCAAGCTAAGCTCTCTATCCCTTGGACAGGGTCAAGGGCCAATAGCCATGAGCATGATTGAGAAGGCTGTGAAGCAAGGCTCCTGGGTGGTATTACAAAACTGTCATCTGGCAACATCATGGATGCCGACATTAGAAAGAGTCTGTGCGGTAAAAAATTTGTGTTTAGTTTATTATCAACTATTCAAAAAGAGCAGGCGCTAAAAAGCATGGGGGCGATTTTTGTCTCCATTTACACCGAAAAATGATTTTCGGGCGGACCTCGATTTCAGCAGACAGAGTGCCTGCTGGAAACAGGCAGGGGCCTCATTAATACAGGCAAATCGGGGTCGAATGTTATCGTTAAGACCCCAAAACAATTTCTCCCCTACCTGCATTGCTATCACCGGTTCCTCAACCCACCCACAAGCCATGGATGATACATGTCAGGAGACAGCCATTTCTAGCAGTGTAAAGGGATCCATAGCTGCAGTAAGGAAAAGCTGGAAGCATATCTGGCACTCATTTTTACTGCAGTCGATTGCATGTGTCAATCCTTAAATGCTTCTAATATTTGATCTCTTTGCTGCTGCAGGGGTGCAAAGATTTTCCCCGCCACTACAAAGTGCTGCTGCCTTTCATTCCTGACGTTTCCACCCCTCCCCATCAAGTTGTTGTTGCAGGCCCATCAAAATCAGCTGCCCCACCAGATTTCCCGCCCTCCCAATCAGCGAGCTGCCCATATAAGGAGTGGGGGTAGCACCGGCAGCTCACCGATTCAATGTTAACGTGGCCCAACCATGAAGATCGATCAGGCCTCCCCTCCCACCGACTGCATCGGGCAGATGGAGCGGACGCCTCATCCACCAGCAGCCCAAAAAGACTCAAATCGAAAGTTCCCTCCCCAACCCCCCATGATTTACGTTTGGGGTCTTTACTGAAAATATAAAAAGGGATAGTTGTTTTTTATTGAGGTGGATGTAATTGTAAACTCCAGTTCATCGTGTTGGAAATTGCACTAGCTGAATCTAAAATGAAACCTTTATTATTTTTTTAATTTTATTTGCATCTTATGGTTTTAGTTGTTCACCTTCAGCTCATCATCTTGATTCATATCTCTAAATCATATTGTAGTTGAAACTGTATAACAGCTGATGGTCATAAAAGTTAGCTTCTACCTCAATTAATTCCATTCACCCCCAACCACTGCAAACTAATACTTGAATATGTACTGAATCCATTACTAATTTATGCATTTCTATTCCCTATAAAAACCATATGTGAGCTAACATGCACACAATAAATAGCAGGTGACTAATGAGGACTATTCACTCACATATTAATGATTGTCTAATGATTATTGATGAAATTCATATGTTCAGACATGGTGCACTGCCAGACCACAGGAGGTAACATAAGAACATAAGAAATAGGGCCAGTAGTAGGCCATACGGCCCCTCGAGCCTGCTCCACCATTCAATAAGATCATGGCTGATCATCGACCTCAACTCCACTTACCCCCCGATCCCCATATTCCTTGATTCCCTTAGAGTCCAAAAATCTATCAATCTCAGTCTTGAATATACATAACGACTGAGCATCCACAGCCCTTTGGGGTAGAGAATTCCAAATATTCACGACCATCTGAGTGAAGAAATTACTCCTCATTTCAGTCCTAAATGTCTGACCCCTTATCCTGAGATTATATTCCCTATTTCTAGACTCTCCTGCCAGGGGAAACAGCCTCTCAGCATTTACCCTGTCAAGCCCTCTTAGAATCTTATATGTTTCAATGAGATCACCTCTCATTCAACTAAACTCCAGAGAGTATAGGCCCATTCTACTCAATCTTTCCTCATAGGACAACCCTCTCATCCCAGGAATCAATCTAGTGAACCTTTGTTGCACTGCCTCTAAGGCAAGTAAATCCTTCCTTAGGTAAGGAGACCAAAACTGCACCCGGTACTCCAGGTGTGGTCTCACCAAAGCCCTGTACAACTGCAGCAAGACTTCCTTACTCTTGTACTTCAACCCCTTTGCAATAAAGGCCAACATACCGTTTGCCTTCCTAATTGTTTGCTATACCTGCATGTTAACTTTCTGTGATTCGTGTACGAGGACACCCAAATCTCTCTGAACACCAACATTTAATGGTTTCTCACCATTTAAAAAATATTCTATTTTTCTCATTTTCCTACCAAAGTGAATAACCTCACATTTCCCTAAATTATACTCCATCTGCCGCCTTCTTGCCCATTCACTTAACCTGTCTATATCCCTTTGCAGACTTTGTGTCCTCTTCACAGCTTACTTTCCCACTTAGCTTTGTATCATCAGCAAACTTGGATACATTACACTCGGTCCCTTCATCTAAGTCATTAATATAGATTGTAAATAGCTGAGGCCCAAGCACCGATCCCTGGGGCACTCCACTGGTTATAACCTGCCATCCTGAAAATGACCTGTTTATTCCTACTTTCTGTTTTCTGTCCGTTAATCAATCCTCAATCCATGCTAATATATTACCCCTAATTCCATGGGCCCTAATCTTGTTTAACAATGTCTTGCATGGCACCTTTTCGAATGTCTTTTGAAAATCCAAGTATACTACATTCACTGGTTCCCTCTTATCTACCCTGCCTGTTACACCCTCAAAAAAATCTAATAGATCTGTCAAACATGATTTCCTTTTCATAAAACCGTGTTGTCTCTGCCTAATCATATTATGATTTTCTAAGTGCCCTGTTTCTACATCCTTAATAATAGATTCTAGCATTTTCCCTGCTACTGATGTAAGGCTAACTGGCCTGTAGTTCCCTGTTTTCTCTCTCCCTCCTTTCTTGAATAGCAGGGTTACATTTGCTACCTTCCAATCCATGGGAACCGTTCTGGAATCTAAGGAATTCTGAAAGATCAAAACCAATGCATCCACTATCATTGCAGCCTCCTTTTTTAAAACCCTAGGATTTAGTCCCATTCATTTTTCTAAAACTTTTTCTTTACTAATCTTAATTACCTTAAGTTCCTCCCTCTCATTAGACCCTTGGTTCTCCACTATTTCTGGTATGTTTTTTGTGTCTTCTATTGTGAAGACAGATACAAAATATTTGTTTAACGTCTCTGCCATTTCCTTATTCCCCGTTTTAATTTCTCCTGTCTCTGCCTCTAAGAGACCCACGTTTACTTTCGCTAATCTCTTCCTTTTTATATACTTGTAAAAGCTCTAACAATCTATTTTTATATTTTTGCTGGTTTAATCTCATATTCAATTATCTCCCTCTTTATCAATTTCTTGGTTATCCTTTGCTGATTTCTAAAACGCTCCCTATCCTCAGGCTTACTACTCTTTTTGACAACATTGTAAGTCTCTTCTTTTATTCTAATACTGTCCTTAACTTCTCTACTTAGCCAGGTTGGATCACTTTTCCTGTGGAGTTTTCATTCTTCAAGGGTATGTATATTTGTGGTCTCGGTTGCTCATTGACAGGAGATTTTGCAGTAAACACAGGAATTGTTAGGTTCAGCAATGTTCATTGCCACTCCTCCTTTTCACATTGGGGCTGGCTTATTGTCTGCTTGCCATCCAAAGTATCTCTCCTCCAGCTTTTGGATGGCAGTGGTTGTCAGCCAATTCAGCAGTTATCACCAGAGGGATGAATTATGACACTGTAGGAAATAGCAGCCTACCCAGTTCACTTAGAATCATAGAAAGATTACAGCATGGAAGGAGGCCATTTGGCCAATCGAGACCGTGCCGCCTCTACGCAAGACCAATCCAGCCAGTTCCACTCCCACGCCCTATCCCCGTAGCCCTTCAAATTTTTTCCTTTCAAGTATTTATCCAGTTCCCTTTTGAAGGCCATGATTGAATCTGCCTCAACCACACCCTCGGGCAGTGCATTCCAGATCCTCACCACTCGCTGTGTAAAAAGGTTTTTCCTCATTTCACCTTTGTTTTTTTTGCCAATCACCTTAAATCTATGTCCTCTGGTTCTTGACCCTTCCGCCAATGGGAGCAGTTTCTCTCTATCTACTCTGTCTAGATCCTTCATGATTTTCTCAAATCTCCTCTCAACCTTCTCTGTTTCAAGGAGAACAACTCCAGCTTCTCCAGTTTATCCATGTAACTAAAGTCCCTCGTCCCTGGAATCATTCTGGTAAATCTCTTCTGCACCCCTTTCTAAGGCCTTCACATTCTTCCTGAAGTGCGGTGTCCAGAACTGGACACAATACTCCAGCTGTGGTCGAACCAGTGTTTTATAAAGGTTCATCATGACTTCCTTGCTTTTGTACTCTCTGCCTCTATTTATAAAGCCCAGGATCCCATATGCTTTTTTAACCGCTTTCTCAACCTGCCCTGCCACCTTCAATGATTTGTGTACCTATACTCCCAGGTCTCTCTGTTCCTGTATCCCTTTTAGAATTGTACCCTCTAGTTTATATTGCCTCTCCTCATTCTTCCTACCGAAATGTATCACCTCACATTTTTCTGCATTAAATTTCATCTGCCACGTGTCCGCCTATACCACCAGCCTGTCTATCTCCTCTTGAAGTCTATCATTATCCTCCTCACTGTTCACTACACTTACAAGTTTTGTGTCATCCGCAAATTTAGAAATTGTGTCCTGTACACCCAAGTCCAAGTCATTAATATATATCAAGAAAAGCAGTGGTCCTAGTACTGTCCCCTGGGGATCACCACCGTACACCTCCCTCCAGTCCAAAAAACAACCGTTCACCACAACTCTCTGTTTCCTGTTACTTAGCCAATTCTGTATCCATGCTGCTACTGCCCCTTTTATTCCACGGGCTTCAATCTTGATGATAAGCCTACCATGCAGCACTTTATCAAACCCCTTTTGAAAGTCCATATATACCACATCAACCGCTTTGCCCTCATCTGCCCTCTCTGTTACCTCATCAAAAAACTCTATCAAGTTGGTTAAACATGATTTGCCTTTAACAAATCCATGCTGGCTTTCCATAATCAATCCATACTTGTCCAAGTGTCTGCTAATTCTATCCCGGATTATCATTTCTAAAAGTTTTCCCCCACCGACGTTAAACTGACTGGCCTATAATTGTTGAGTTTATCCTTACACCCTTTTTTGAACAAGAGTGTAACATTTGCAATTCTCCAGTCCTCTAGCCCCGTATCTTGATTCCCAGTTCATACTTGCGCCTTACTTCATTTTTGAAAATTGGAATCACATTTGCTATTCTCAATCTCTAATCTTTTGTGATTTATATAATTCTGTCCTCCAGCTCACTGTCTAAGCTAAAAAGCTTACTTATCTTAACCTTGACTATACCCTTGATTATTACAAAGACATATTGGCCTCAAAATTGGTTTGCATTGGCAGGGTAGGCTTGAGGCACACCCCTCAGGCCTCATTTACATAAGGTGTATACAAAGGGCCTTGCAACTGTTGAGGCTTCCAGCATCAAATGTGTACGCATATGCTGCTCGCCATATTGACACTTTGGTGCCCATTTTACACCTGTAAGATGAGTGTGTCGTCAAACAATTTCTAGGCCATCATGTCTCTTCTATCATTTTCTCCAGAAAAAATAAATAGTTGCCTGACGCTTTCTTCAAAATTTAGTCCGCTAAGGCCTGGAATCATCCTTGTCAATCTTCTCTGAGCTCTTTACTTTTTGAGCATTACCGGCACTGCATTCTATTCTCCAGTATTGACCTCGCCAGTGACCTGTACTCCTTCTAACTTGTTCTGACATGTAATCCTATGCCCCTGATAATCCCAGTACCCAATGTGCCTTAATGACAAGTGCTTCACACTGGCTATATATTTTTACAGTAAGATCAGTGATCCTTTTCACCATCCCCACACATTCTTCTTCCTATAGGCATTACCTTATATTTATCTGTATTAAAATCCAATTGCTTTTTTCTGCTCAAATGTTTAATTGGTCTAAATGATTCTGAATAACACTAGCCGAGTTCTCTCTTCAAAGAATTTTAATGTGTTTATTGTACATGACCTATCACTTCTAAAACCATGTTGACTGCTACTTATGATATTTGTGCTCCTTAGTAGATCATTGACAATATCTTATGTGATGCAAATATAACCCCGCTATTCAAGAAAGGAGGGAAAGAGAAAACAGGGAACTACAGGCCAGTTAGTCTGACATCAGTGTTCGGGATAATGCAGGAATCTATTAGTAAGGACATAGCAACAGGACACTTAGAAAATCATAATATGATTAGGCAGAGTCAACATGCTTTTACGAAAGGGAAATTATGTTTGACAAATCCATTAGAGTTTTTTGAGGATGGAACTGACAGGGTAGATAAGGGGGAACCAGTGGACTAGTGAATGCAGTATATTTGGATTTTCAAAAGGCATTTGATAAGGTGCCACACAAGAGATTGTTACACAAGATTCGAGCTTATGGGATTGGGGGTAATATATTCGCATGGATAGAGGATTGGTTAACGGACAGAAAACCGAGAGTGGGAATAAATAGGTTTTCGGGTTGGCAGGTTGTAACTAGAGGGGTACCCCAGGGATCGGTGCTTGGGCCTCAGCTATTTATAATCTATATTAATGACTTAGACGAAGGGACTGAGTGTAATGTAGCCAAGTTTGCTAACGATACAAAGCTAGGTGGGAAAGTAAGCTGTGAGGAGGATGCAAAGAGCCTGCAAAGGGATATAGACAGGTTAAGTGAATGGGCAAGAAGGTGGCAGATGGAGTATAATGTGGGGAAATGTGAGATTATTCACTTTGGTAGGAAAAATAGAAAAATAGGATATTTTTGAAATGATGAGAAACTATTAAATGTTGGTGTTCAGAGAGATTTTGGTTTCCTTGTACACGAAACACAGGAAGTTAACATGCAGGTACAGCAAGCAATTAGGAAGGCAAATGGTATGTTGGCCTTTATTGCAAGGGGGTTGGAGTACAAGAGTAAGGAAGTCTTGCTGCAATTATTCAGGGCTTTGGTGAGACCGCACCTGGAGTACTGGGTGCAGTTTTGGTCTCCTTATCTAAGGAAGGATATACTTGCCTTTGAGGCGGTGCAACAACGATTCACTAGATTGATTTCTGGGATGAGAGGGTTGGCCTATGAGGAAAGATTGAGTAGAATGGGCCTATACGCTCTGGAGCTTAGAAGAAAGAGAGGTAATCTCATTGAAACATATAAAATTCTAAGAGGGCTTGACAGGGTAAATGCTGAGAGGCTGTTTCCCGTGACTGGAGAGTCTAGAACTAGGGGGCATAGTCTTAGGTTGGACATTTAGGACTGAGCTGAGGAAGAATTTCTTCACTGAAAGTATTGTGAATATTTGGAATTCTCTACCACAGAGGGCTGTGGATGCTTAGTTATTGAGCATATTCAAGACTGGGATCGATAGATTTTTGGACTCTAAGGGAATAAAGGGATATGGGGATAGGGCGGCGGGTAAGTAGAGTTAGGTCGAAGATCAGCCATGATATTATTGAATGACGGAGCAGACTCGAGGGTTTGTATGGCCTGCTGCTGCTTCTTTTATGCCCTTAAACATGTTCCCTACTATAGATGTTACTGGAGTGGTTTTGGGGAATAAGTAAAGACCCAAAATGGTGGGGTAGATTTTAATTATTGGGTGGCTGGCCGGCTGCCCGATCATGCCAGCTGGAGGCCTGTTCCATTTTGAGGACCAGGCCTCATCACCATGCTGCCGGTGAGCCAGTGCCATTTCGTGCAGCTCAGAGGCTGACCTGGCTAGTACTCCTGGCCTGACAAAACTAATTTAAAAATACCTTTTTGGTGCCTCCTGCTGTGCACATCGCACACTCCACCCAATTGCCTGTCAAAATTGTATCTGGCATCCTATGTAGGCACTGCCTAGCAGAAGGCCCCTTTGAGGATGGCGGGGGCTGGAGTGCTGGTGTTAACAGGATAGTAAGCCATTTTCCGGCTGCTATCGTCTCGTTTACGCCGGGTGTCCCAATTTAAAATTTACCCATGCTCTTAACAGGCAGAAGATGAATCACTAAAGTGAAGATAGCTTTCATCATTTCATAGAATCATATAGCACAGAAGGAGGCCATTTGGCCCATCATGCCTGTGCCGGCTCTTGAAAGAGCTATCCAATTAGTCCCACTCCCCTGCTCTTTCCCCATAGCCTTGCAAATGTTTCCACTTCAAGTATTTATCCAATACCCTTCTGAAAGTTATTATTGAATCTGTTTCCACCACCTTTTCAGGCAGTGCATTCCAGGTCGCAACAACTCATTGCATGAAAAAAGTCCTCCTCTGGCTCTTTTGCCAATTACCTTAAATCGGTGTCCTCTAGTTACCCACCCTTCTGCCACTGGAAACAGTTTCTCCATATTTACTTTATCAAAACCCTTCATGATTTTGAACTTTTATCAAATCTCCACTTAACCTTCTTGGTTCTAAGGAGAACAACCCCAGCTTCTCTAGTCTTTCCATGTAACTGAAGTCGTTCATCCCTGGCACCATTCTAGTAAATCTCCTCTCCACCCTCTCCAAGACCTTGACAAAACGTGTGGTGCCCAGAATTGGCCACAAGACTCCAGCTGGGGCCTAACCAGTGTTATATAAAGCTCTGGTATAAATTCCTTGCTTTTGTACTCTATGCCTCTATTTATAAAGTCAAGGATCCCATATGCCTTTTTAACAGCCTTCTCAACTTGTCCTGCCACTTTCAAAGACCTGTGTACATACACGCCCAGGTCTCTCTGTTCCTGCACCCCCTTTAAAATTGTACTATTTATTTTGAATTTCCTCTCCTAATTCTTCTTACCAAAATGAATTACTTCACACTTCTCTACGTTAAATTTCATCTGCCATGTGTCTGCCCATTTCACCAGTCTGGCTACATCCTCCTGAAGTCTGTTATTATCCTCCTTACTGTTTACTACATTTCCGAGTTTCATGTCATCTGCAAACATTGAAATTATGCCCTGTATACCCAAGTCCAGGTTATTAATATATTTCAAAAAGAGTAGTGGTCCCAACACAGACTCTTGGGGGATACCACCGCACACTTCCCTCCAGTTTGAAAAACAACCGTTCACCACTACTCTCTGCTTTCTGTCCACACTGCCACTGCCCCTTTAATCCCATGGACTTCAATTTTGCTAACAAGTCTATTATGTGGTACTTTATCAAATGCCTTTTGAAAGTCCATATACACAACATCAACTGCACTGCCCTCATCAACCCTTTCCGTTACCTCATCAAAGAACTCAATCAAGTTAGTCAAACACTATTTGCCTTTAACAAATCCATGCTGACTTTCATTTATTAACCCGTATTTTTCCAAGTGCCAATTAATTTTGTCCCGGATTAATGTCTCTAAAAATTTCCCCACCATCGACATTAGGCTGACTGGCTTGTAGTTGCTGGGTTTATCCCTCTCCCCTTTTTTTGAACAGGGGTGTAACATTTACAATCCTCCAGTCTTCCGGCACCACCCCCATATTTAAGGAGGATTGGAAGATTGTGGCCAGGGCCTCCACAATTTTCACCCTTACTTCCCTCAGCAACCTAGGATGCAGCCCATCTGGACTGGGTGACTTTTCTACTTTGAGTGCTGCCAACCTTTTAAATACCTCCTCTTTATCTATTTTTATCCATCCAACTTCTCTATTACCCCCTTCTTTACTGTGACATTGGCAGCATCCTCTTCTTTAGTGAAGATGTGGAGATGCCGGTGATGGACTGGGGTTGACAATTGTAAACAATTTTACAACACCAAGTTATAGTCCAGCAATTTTATTTTAAATTCACAAGCTTTCGGAGACTTCCTCCTTCCTCAGGTAAATGTTTCCGAAAGCTTGTGAATTTAAAATAAAATTGCTGGACTATAACTTGGTGTTGTAAAATTGTTTACAATTCTTTAGTGAAGGCAGATGCAAAGTACTCATTCAGTACTTCAGCTATGCCTTCTGCCTCTACAAGAAGATTTCCTTTTTTGTTCCTAATTGGCCCCATCCTTCCTTTGACTACCTTTTTACTATTTATATGTTTATAAAAGACTTTTGGGTTCCCTTTTACATTACCTGCTAATCTATTCTCATATACTGTATCAGCCACACTTATTTCCTTTTTCAGTTCCCCCTTGTACTTTCTGTATTCAGCTTGGTAATCTACTGAATTATGAGCCTGTCATTTATCATAAGTCTCCTTTTTCTGTTTCATTTTAATCTCTGTATATTTAGTTCTCCGTGGAGCTTTAGGTTTGGATGCCCTTCCTTTCCCACTAGTCTGTACCCGAACTATTTCTTCTTTGTAGGCCTTTCGTTGCACATTTACTGTTTTACCTGCCAATCTTTGATTCCAATCCATCTGAGCCAGATCCATTTGCAACTCATTGAAATTAACCCTCCTCCAGTTAAGTATTTTCACATTTGATTGTTCCTTGTCCTTTTCCGTAATTACTCTAAACCTAATGATACTGTGATCACTGTTTCCCAAATTCTCCCCCACTGAAACATGCCCCACTTACCCCACTTCATTCCCCAGAACTAGATCCAGCACTGCTTCCTTCCTCGTTGGGTTGGAAACAAGAAAGTTCTCTTGTACACATTTCAGGAATTCCTCCCCTTCTTTGCCCTTTGCACTGTTATTTTCCCAGTCTATATTAGGATAATTGAAGTCCCCCATTCTCACTACTCTAAAATTGTTGCATTTTTCTGCAATTTGCCTGCAAATTTGCTCCTCTCCTTCACACTATTTTGTGGCCTATAGTACTCATCCAGCAGTGTAATAGCTGCTCTATTGTTCCTTAATTGTAACCAAATAGATTATGTCTTTGAACCCTCAAGTACATCATCCCGTTCTAGTGCTGTAATAGTATCTTTGATCAATACTGCCATCCCACCTTTTTTTCCTTCCCTATCTTTCTTGAATACATTGTAGCCAGGAATATTAAGTGCCCACTCTTCCCCTTGTTTGAGCCCGGTCTTCGTTAATGCCACTATTTCATAATCCCATGTGACTACTTGTACCTGTGGCTCACCAACCTTATTTACCACACTCCGTGCATTTACGCACATACACCCCAAACTCATCTTGGTCTGCCTCACATTTCCCCTCTGTCTGATCCCTCCTATTTCTGAACTACTCTTTATTCTATTATACTGTTTGTCTCTCCCAGTCCTCTGTGCACCTTGTATCTCCTCTATAATGCTTCATCCTGGTGTCCCTTCCCCTGCCAATCTTTGATTCCAATCCACCTGGGCCAAATCCCTTTTCAACTCACTGAAATTAACCCTCCTCCAGTTAAGTATTTTCACATTTGACTGTTCCTTGTCCTTTTCCGTAACTACTCTAAACCTAATGATATTTTGATCAATGTTTCCCAAATGCCCCCACACTGAAACACACCCCACTTGTCCCACTTCATTCCCCAGAACTAGATCCAGCACTGCTTTCTTCCTTGTTGGAAACCCTCCCTCTCAGCACTAGCTAACCTCCCTGTGAGGACATTGGTCCCAGCTCTATTGAGGTGCAACCCATACAGCTTGTACAGGCCCGTTCTTCCCCATAACTGGTCCCAGTGCCCCAGGAATCTGAAGCCCTCTCCTGCACCATTTCTCCAGCCTCTCTTATCTTACTGCTCCTATACTCAGTAGCATGTGGCACTGGGAGTAATCTAGAGATTACTATCTTTGAGGTCTTGCTCTTTAACTTCCTCCCTAGTTCCTGAAACTCTGTAGCACTTCAACCCTTTTCCTAGCTATGTCATATGTTCCAACATAGACCAGGACATCCAGCTGTTCCCCTTCTCCCCCCCCACCTCCCCGGCAAAATATTCTGCAACCGTTCAGTGATGTCCTTTACCCTGGCACCAAGTCGGCAACGCACCATGCAAGACTCACGTCGGCGATTGCAGAAACACCTGTCTATCCCCCCGACAATCAAATTCCCTATGACCACTGCATTTATACACTTCACTGTGCCCCCCGTGCAGTCATTTGCCCAATGGCACCGTCAATGTACTCTAAACTACACTCCCCCGAGGTGTCGCCACTCTCACCGGTATTCAGCATTGAAAAATGGTTTGAGAGTGCCACACTCCCGGAAGATTCCTGCACTGCCTGCCTCTTCCTACTCTGCCGGATGACCACTCACTTACTATCCTCCTGAACTCTCTGTAGCTGCGGGTGACCACCTCCTGGATCGTGCGCTCCAGGAAATTCTCAGCCTCCCGTATGTCCTGCAGTGACTCCAACTGCTTCTCAAGCTCAGAAACCCTGAGCTTGTATTATGTTATATGTTATTTATATATATATGGTATCCTCTACCTATTTAATTTTATCCTTTTAGATCTCATTGATTACTGATTATTTATATATTTACTTATTCACTGTTGCCCATTGGTTTAAATTACTTGGCACCTCCTTCCCCCTTTGCACTGAATTCCCACTCTCACCAAATTCCCGTTTTTAAAGTCTTCGCTCTGTTTGCAATTTATTCGATTTCACCAAGCTTTATGCCCAAGAGGTAAGCAGGTAAACTTTGTTGCCAGTGCTGATATTAGTGAAAAAGTTAAAGTATAAAATAGAGAAACATACTCTACATTTTTAGCTGTTTTTTTTTAAGTTGTTAAATAATACACGTAATAGTGTGTCCTGTACTGAGATTATGCCCCAATTTTTCCTTTAAGTTCCCTCTACTGTATCCCAACAATGTCCCTTGACCAGAGTTTCAGAAGTCCAGCCCTGCTACACCAGTATGAATTCTTTCATTCCAACACCTCCATCCTTGTAGTTCCTTTGATTGAGGTTGCCAATTTAGGGAAATTTGTACAGAATTTGGACAGTTTTGTGCTGTGGACTGTTATCAATGAAATTAATTGAATTTGCTATTCATATAGCTATCAAAGAGAGGTGAGTTTCAGCCCATCATTTTGTGTTGAATTTGAATTCAAGTCTCACAGATGAAAGTACATTGTTCTCATCCACTGTGACATATTGTCCCTGCTCAGGCTCTGTTTTTGCTTCAGTGATGTGCAGTAATCGATAATTCCAGGTCTTGGCTCTATCCCAATGCTCCTTACAAACTTTACAATGAAGCCATTTCATTTTTCGATATAGTGCTACCGATTGCCTCATGCTGTGTTGGTACATATAATATTGTTCCAGGCTTAAATTTGTTCATCCGTACTACAGCTATGCCATTTGAAACAAATGAAAAATATACAGCTTGGGAAGATAGTCACACAGTACACAAAAATATTGGAAAATGCGCAGTAGAAACAATAGGCACTACAATTATGACATTTTGATCAAAGTATTCAGATTGCCTTCACTGCTGCTACCAGGAATTCATATACAGAAATGTTCAAGTATTGTAAGTTGTAAATATTAACATTAAGAAAATTGGCATTATCCCGGTACATTACAATTTTGTTACTTACTTATGGCTCGTTTGTGTGGGGGTCACTGCAAGTTAAATGGGAAGAAAAATTTACCGTGATAGGATGTTTTATATAAGGCAGTAAAGTTTATATTTAATGTGGCTCCTCTTTTTTTCTTTTTTCCTTAGAGCTAATATTGTTTCATCTGTGGCATTATATTGCAGGAACTGAATCCAGAGACTACACATCCTGACTTCAGACTTTGGCTTACAAGCTATCCTTCTCCAAATTTCCCAGTTTCCGTTCTACAGAATGGTGTGAAAATGACAAATGAAGCACCAAAGGGTCTTCGACCTAATATTATCCGATCCTATCTTATGGATCCCATTTCTGATGCAGAGTTCTTCGGTAGTTGCAAGAAGCCTGTTAGTATCGTTTTAATTGCAAATCGTTCCGGATTAACAAATTGTTTTGAGGACTTGATGCAAAGATAGATGACAGGAACATTACACTTCCTCTAACCTTAATTTAAAGATCATAAATTAATATTAAGAAAAGAGAATATTTGCGAGAACATTTTGTGCGTTTGCAATTCTGCTTCTTCCTATAATATTTACTTTTACTTAATATGACAACAATCTTCTGATAAGAAATAACTGAAATTATGGGAAATAGAAGGCTAATACAATTTTTTTGTACTGTGTATTGTAACCTGTGTATTGTAAAATTTCACCGTAATCAGTTAACAACAGGTTTTCCTAGTTTGTTAATTGATGTAATAATGTGATGCTTTAAGAATCTTCTTTTTGCAGTAGTTGATATTGCTGAAATTCTGTGCACTGACAGTAAATGGACATTACTGTGTATGACGAACTGTAGAACACATTTATCTAGCTAGAGTATTATGATCAGTGGTCATATATGTGACTTCAGACAACCACATTTCTATTTATTATATGACACATCCATTGCAATTTTAATCCCCTGAAAATTATATTGTTACAATCTTTTTATAGGTGTTACAGAATTCCAAAAATAATAAACACTTAGAGATATTTTTAAATCTAGGATATATATGGATTCTGATTTTAAGAATTAAATGTGTAATTAACATTTTATTTGGGGCTGGACCCAGCATTTTGATTTCTAGTTCTATATGCACACTGGATGTGAAGAAAATCTGAAAATAGACAACTTGTTCTTTTTAAATTTGTTGACATTATCAACGAATCTAAAGACAACTTAAAATAACCGAACAAAATAATTGATAGTGATGCAGTAATCATTTATCGCAATTCCATTTTAAAAATGCTGGCATATATTGAGAGGAAACATTTGTAGTATTCACAGTAATTCTGCTTGAAAATATATTTAAAAATTTGGTCAAAATATGTATAAAATTTGTTTCTGTTGGGGCACATTAGGTTCTGAGCTGTCTTGAATGTACATAGTGACTGGGATGGATGCTGTATTTTTTTTTCTGACAGAATGAATTTAAAAAGCTCCTGTATGGTCTATGCTTCTTCCATGCACTGGTTCAGGAAAGACGGAAATTTGGACCACTGGGATGGAATATCCCCTATGAGTTTAATGAAACTGACCTGCGGATAAGTGTACAACAGCTCCACATGTTCCTTAACCAGTATGAGGTAAGCCATTCCAACGGTAGCAGCAGAGCCATCTGCTGTCAGACTTTCATCAATGACACTTTTAGACTTCCAGGAGGCATGTGAAAGCTTCTCATGGAGTTTTTTCGCCCTCCAATTTTACCCCTCCTCAATGAGGCCTGTACTCAAAACCTCCCCACAGCCTTACAACAACTTAGCAAAGTGGCACTCTGCTGATACATAGCTACATTTTGCTGCTTCATTATGCTGGAACGTGCTCTTCAAATATTCTACACCATAGTACCACCAAGGGGAAAGCAAGAGTTTATTGTCTATTATTTTTCCAATGAGTTAAATTCCAAGGGCTGTCTCGTGTTTCTGTGCCTCCAAAGTACAAACATTGCACAACTGAATGCTTCTATATGTAAAGACCAGTGTTTAATTCATTGGGAAATAATTTAAATGAACAATGGTGCACAATTTTTTTATTCAAAGCTAGTTACCTTCCATTGAGAGCATTCATTCTCTTTTACCATTTTCTTCTTTAGTTATAAAGCAACTGGTATAAAGCTGAATTGTTGTGAGACTACCTTAGAATCATAGAATCATAGAATCTTACAGCACAGAAGGAGGCCATTCAGCCCACCGTGCCTGTGCTGGCTCTTTGAAAATAATTTTTCCAGGTATTCCTAGCCCTACCCTAATATGTCAAGAGAAAAAGATTAGTGAAGACAAATGTAGGTCCCTTACAGTCAGAAACGGGGAAATTATAATGGGAAACAAAGAAATGGCAGAACAATTAAACACATACTTTGGTTCTGTCTTCACAAAGGAGGACACAAATAACCTCCCGGAAATGTTAGGGAACCAAGGGTCTAGTGAGAGGGAGGAACTGAAGGAAATCAGTATTAGTAAAAAAATAGTGCTAGGGAAATTAATGGGGCTAAAGGCTGACAAATCCTCAGGGCCTGGTAATCTACATCCCATAAAGGAAGTGGCCCTGGAAATAGTGGATGCATTGGTGGTCATCTTCCAAAATTCTATAGACTCTGGAATAGTTCCTACAGATTGGAGGGTGGCAAATGTAACCCCACTATTTAAAAAAGGAGGGAGAGAAAAAACAGGGAACTACAGACCAATTAGCCTAACATCATTTTGAATGGCAGAGCAGGCCTGAAGGGCTGAATGGCCTACTCTTGCTCCTATTTTCTATGTTTCTATGACTCAAAATGCCAAGCTCACCTTGCATCTCTACAATGTACAATCCATTTTGCAGTGATACAAAATGTGTGGTATAGCTACATTATTGATTTTCATGGGCTATTGTGGTAGGTACTCCCTCAATCTGTAAGGTTTTCCACAGTGATTAGTATTAGCTCAGGAACGAAAGGAAAAAATATGCGATTGAAAAGGAAAGATGTTAAAAATCATCTAATGTTGGCTCATCATGATCAGTTTTCTTTCAGTTGATCTCAACTACATATGTCCATTTATTCAGGAGGTGCCCCTTGATGCTTTACGATACATGACCTGTGAATGCAACTATGGTGGTAGGGTGACTGATGACTGGGACCGGCGCACACTCCGCTCAATTCTTAATAAATTCTACAACAAAGAAATTACATCAAATGATGCCTACTTTTTTGACATGAGTGGCATTTATTATGCACCACCAGCAGGAGATGTAAGAAAGATCTTATTCTTGATGTATATAATGTGCTAAAATATTGATATAAAAACAGATTACACAAAAAAATTTAAATCTGTTGGCTGCTTTCCCTAGACAGCATTTAGAAGAATATTTTGAATCGTTAGTTTCCAAGATCACGGACAGTAGAAACAACATAAGTTGCACTGAAAATGCAAGTACACCATGTAATTATCTGCTAAATCTGTTAATCTCCTTACAGTACATCAGCTACATTAACTATACTAGGACCCTTCCTTTGAACCCGACTCCAGAAATCTTTGGGATGCATGCTAATGCAGATATCACTAAGGATCAGTCAGAGACCCAGAACCTGTTTGACAGCATCCTACTTACTCAGGTAGATCAAAATGCATGCTACAGTTTGAATAAAATGGGATACAATGTTTGACTTAAAGAATGTGTTGGTCTGAGCAGAGGATGAAAATTGGAATAATATTTTTGTTTTTCAGTCTTGTAACTCCCTATCTAGATGAACTCCAGTATGTATAAAAAATGATTTTAGACATGTATGATTTGAGCATACAAGAGCTCATTATCGTTTTAAAACATAGCAATTATATAATGTAAAAATTGTTTTGTGCCACGTTAGTGTGAAATCATATTAAGAGGCAAAAGAAAATATTTGGATTTTTAGAAATGCTGGGGTTGATTTTAACTTGTCTAAATTGACGTCAATGTGACGTCCTCAAAATGGGGTTGGTAGGCTTACTGCCGCGTTGACACCAACAATCAGCCAGCTGCCACTTCAGAGGGGTCTACTGCTGCGTTGGCAAAGTGCCTGCCTGTGATAGGCCCCTTTTAATACGCATATAATAATAACAATCCTATGCCTTACATAGGACCCTGATT
The DNA here is from genome assembly GCF_035084215.1 of Heptranchias perlo. Lineage (NCBI taxonomy): Eukaryota > Metazoa > Chordata > Chondrichthyes > Hexanchiformes > Hexanchidae > Heptranchias > Heptranchias perlo. The sequence continues at coordinate 66,896,851 of NC_090331.1, read as the reverse complement.
GCCATTTTAGGAAAGAACTAGCCAGAGTGTGTGCCATGCACTCTCCGACCAGTTTCACTGGTGATAGAGCCGAAGAGGCCCAGGAAAGGTAATTTTTCAATTATTTTTATGGGGCCCAGGGGAGCTCCTCCAGGACCCACAAAAATAATTGCAATCGCTGCCAGCCAGGGTTTTCCTGTCCCCCCACGATTGCGACACTCACCCTGGACTTACCTTGCTGCTGGCTGCCTGATATTGGGTCTTCCTGAATCCGGCAAGCTATATCAGGACTTCCATGTGGTGCCTGCGGCTTGCTGGTTCCATTTAAGCGAGGCCCAGGAATCAAAATTGCTCCGGCCTCTTCATCCCCAGAATGAGCAGGCTGCCGCCGTGATCCGCTAGTTGGCCCCCCAAAAATTAAAATTGACCCCACTATTTTCAACACAATGTTCAGATGTGAGGATCTATTGTTCTAATTTTATTTTGGAGAAGTACTTTTCACAGGCTGATATAGATGTATGTTTAACTTGGCTGGTTGCTTCGTATAGGGTCACGGATTTTACCTAATTTTTCAAGGAGCTTTAACAGTTATGTGCTACAGTATACAGTCTTGTTGTTCAGGCAAATCCAGTTTTTTCATAACTTCCTAGAGGTTCTAATCTGGTTTTGGTGTTTACAGCTTGTACTAAATGTGCAGCATTGCAGGAAATACCGGAGAGGATAGCAAACCTTGTATTTCACCAAAAAATAAGAACAAACTAGCTAAGAATGAGACACCATGGATAAATAAAGAGATGAGGATAAAATTAAATCTAAAGAAAAAGTGATACGCAAAGTACATAAACAATAAAGGAGAGGATAACAAAATATGAGTTTAGGAAAGTGGTAAAAAGACAATTAGGAAGGCAAAGAGGAAATATGAAATGAAAATAATAAACAAACATTAAAAAAAAGTAATGTATTCTATAGGCACATAAATAACAAAATGAGAATTAAGAAAGGGATAGTGCCACTAAGGGATGAGCAAGTTAAACTCACAGAAGATGATACTGAAGTGGCAGGAATACTGAATACTTTGCCTCATTTTTTAACTGAAGAGGCTAACAAAGAGGAACCAACACTAGTAGAAGAAGTCAAGGGATATTACAATAGTTAAGAGAGAAAGGAAGGATATATTAGACAATCCAGTCAAACTTAAGGAGGACAAGACCCTGTGTCCAGATGGATTGTACCCACAGATACTCAAACTAACTAGGGAGGAGATAGCAGAGGGACAATTAAACATATATATAAATTCAATAGAAAAAGGAATAGTACCAAAGGACTGGCGGACAGCAAATGTAATTCCTATTTTCAAAAAAGGAGATAGAACTAATCCAGGAAACTATAGACCAGTTAGCTTAACGTCAGTGGTAAAGATACTAGAATCATTGTTAAAAGTTGAGATAAGAAAACATCCAGGGACGGAAAATATGGGGATAATTTTAGCCTAACCCACCACGCGGGAAACTCATACAATGGGATCATCTGCCCGTTTTACACCATGACTAATTTTACTTTCCATTGAATTCAATGAAGAGTTAAATCAAATGGGCTGTAAAATGAGCGACCGATCCGATCCTGTCAGTTTCCTGCCGGGCGGATTAGGCTAAAGTTAACCTATAGTCAGCATAGATTTCTAAAAGAAAGGTCCTGTTCATCCAACCAACCATCCGGGAGCGACAGCAAGGAGGCTCTGCAGATTTTAACAGTTGGGCCTCTTACCAACTTCCCGACCAAAAGGACTGGGAAGTCAGTGGGAAGCAGCTGCCCGGCAGTTAAATTATGCTGCTCGGAGACTGCCACAGGGCACCTGTGGGAACGGTCCCCGCCACAATGTAATTGGCTGCGAGAGGAATCCCAGTCAGGGGAGGGGGATGAACTCCGGGGCAGGGGAGGCCCAAGGTTTTCTTGTGGGGCCTGGAAAGTCACCTTGCTCCTTCTCGCCCAGAAGGAAACAAAACGTTTTTTAAAAAACTTACTTTGCTGGGCCTCGTCTGGCCCTAACTCCTGTTCCCAGCAGGTTTGGCCTGGCAGGGAAGCCACCACTGATCCTCCATTCCGGCCACAAGTAAAATAGCAGATTGGGCTCCGATGATGTTATCAAAGCCCTATCTGGATATTTATGCAGGTCCCCGCCAGCTTGGGGTGGGTGTCCTTGCCACCCTAAAATTCCAGTCAGTCAGATCGGGGCGGGAATGGAGTGGGTAAGCCCCCTGCTCCATTTTAACTGTCCCCCCTGCCCAGCTTCTGTGGGTCAGTGGGTTAAAATTCCCCCACTGTATCCATCTCCTAAGCTGAATTTGACTTTGGTTGCAATGATCCACCATTGCGTATTACTGTAAAACTGATGTTAGCTTTTTATTCATACCGGGACAGTTTCCATTTTCATAGTTTTTTGAAGCATTCTATGCAGCAATAATTCCGCCATTTACATGACACTGCTACATGTCAATCAGTGTACCTAAAAATGTAATATTTCATGATTACCCACCTTTTTTATTTATGTGTATCAGTGTTTAATTAGAGTATGTTTAGCTTTTTGGATTCTTTGCCAGTATTGCAATATAAATTGGCATAGGTCAGTACATACATTGATAAGATACTGACACATTGCATTGTAAAGTTCACTACTGGCAACAATAAAATTAAAGCACTTTCCATTTAAGATCCTTCACCATCGTGTAACCCCAATCGATCTGTCTCATGCCTTGAAGAATATGTTGCAATATAAGGTAGATTTTCTGATTCCTCACCCACCTCGCATGGTTCAACCATGCATCAGAATAATGCGCGCTCACTACCTGTGATTTTCCAATGCAAGCTTTGCAAAGGGCAAGAACTCAGAAAATCTATGCTTATATGTCAAAGTTAAATTAAATTATCCACCCACCTTGACCCACTGCACATGAACGTTTCGTCAACATAAATTGCTAATATTCAAATAGAGGCAACTTTGATGAATAGCTGTGTAATGCAAATACGTTGATAGTTATTTACAGAATGTCATTATACATCAACATTTTCATGATCAAAATATTAGTGGTGTATGTTGAAGAAGTGTCAACCTATAATAATTCTGTTCTTGGGTAGATAATTTATGAATACATTGACATCAGAAGATCATAAGCATTGGCTGGACTGCCACTGAAGCCTTGAGTAAACCTATTTGTCACTTTGCAGGGGAATGATTATCTAACTTGAGATATGGCAATCTTTCAACTTTATTGGTAGTTTGTTGGAAGGACCTTAACTATCAGACATAACTGCTTATTCTCTATGGCAGCAGTTTCACTTTATGGCTTGTTAGCTAGTCATAACAAGAAATCATTTTACAATGTATGGTATATACTTTTTAAATAGTGAGCCATTTACAAAACTGAAATAGGCAAATTAGAATTTTTTGTGCAATAAATATGGACCAAGTATATTGTACAAAACTGTATTTGTACCAGGATTATTCTTGTTTGGTTCTAATTGTTTATTTTCCAATTTTTAAAGAGGTTCTGGTAGTATACCTCCCTGAAGCCTCCTTCTGTGATGTATCATTCTATGATTCTATGATGTAAAATGATGTAATCTGCTACATTTAAAAATCTATGATTTTCATATTTTCAGCTTTCCTCACCTTCACTATTCATTCAGCAGGCAAGAATCAGGTAATCTGTTCTCTGTACCACTCTAACCACTTTCCAGGGGTTGTGTGTGAACAATTCCGAATGACTGATCTGTTCAATTTTCAATTTTCCTCACCTCATTCATGGCCATTTGATTGAATTTTAGAGATATACCCATCTGTTGGATTCACAGAAGGCTGTATCTTTATATCAATATCTTTATTAAATGTCGTCATTGTAGCACTATTTCCATCAAACCCAAAAGGCAAGTAACATTTGTTTCAGATAATTTAATTTGGTAAAAACTCCTCTCAATTGAACCAGGTGAGTTTGAGTGTTATAAAATTTAAGGCAAATGCTCAATAATTTACATGAATGAACCAACTTTATTTCTAAACATTGCTTGCATCTTTCTCTTGCTCGATACTCTTGTGGATTTTTTTTTTGTTTACACATTTCTTCTTTATTAGAATTACTTCCTGAAAACAAATTAGACCTGCTTTTCTGTTGGTCTGTTCTTACAGTTGTAATAAGGAACTTTAGATAAATTAATGGGGAGCCTTTTATGTTTTGCAATCAGAATTGTCAAACATTTTAGAAATGGCACTCAAAGAATTCAATGAAGTATTTTTGGTGCTTAATAAATAGTGTAAGTCCCAGCCTATAGATATGAAATACAGTAGAATATTAGAATAATGGCCCCGATATTACCAGGGAGGCGGGTTGGCAGCGGGGGGGGGGGGGGGGCGTGGGTAACCTGCCCAGTAAAATCGGTGGGTTTTCCACGCGATCGTGGGTAAATTGAAGCCATTTACCTTGGCTTCCGGGTTTCCCGTTGGAAACCTGCGCAGCGGGCGGACTGCGCACCGGCATCACAGGCTGTCAGCTGGAGGAGCCCTGTTTAAAGGGGCAGTCCTCCAATGCTGCTCCTGCAGCAAACAACCAAAAGAGCAGGATGGAGCAGCCCAGGGGAAAGGCTGCTCCCTGGTTTAATGATGCCTCACTCCAGGTCTTACTGGATGGGGTGAGGAGGAGGAGAGACATATTCTACCCGGCGGACGGGAGGAAGTGGCCTACCTCTGCCACCAAGAAGGAGTGGCTTGAGGTGGCAGAGGAGGTCAGCAGCAGCAGCAACCTATCCCGCAGCTGAATCCAGTGCAGGAAGCATTTCAATGACCTGACTAGGTCAGCCAAAGTGAGTACACTTACTCATTCTCCTACACTCAGTCTTCCACATCACCGCCCCCGCGCCACAACTCCTTCTGCACTGCCAACACTACTCTATCACATCACTCCTCACACCCAGTCAAAGCTCATCCTCAACTTACCTGCACTTACTCACCTCCCCAATACTCATCCTACCACTACCACTCAACCCTTTCCTCATACAATGTCATGGCACTGTCTCATACTCATCTTCTGATGCATCTCTTTCATGGTCAGCCTCACCCAAAACCAATGCATTCAGCAGTTGGCCACGTCCATGTAGACCACGGAGGGGCAGGACTGGGACAGCCATAGCATTAGGGGCTTGGATGGAGAGAAATTTGTTGAGTGTATTCAGGAGGAATTTCTCATTCAGTATGTGGATGGCCCGACTAGAGAGGGGGCAAAACTTGACCTCCTCTTGGGAAATAAGGAAGGGCAGGTGACAGAAGTGTTAGTGAGGGATCACTTTGGGACCAGTGATCATAATTCCATTAGTTTTAAGATAGCTATGGAGAATGATAGGTCTGGCCCAAAAGTTAAAATTCTAAATTGTGGAAAGGCCAATTTTGATGGTATTAGACAGGAACTTTCAGAAGTTGATTGGGAGAGTCTGTTGGCAGGCAAAGGGACGTCTGGTGGTAAGTGGGAGGCTTTCAAAAGTGCGTTAACCAGGGTTCAGGGTAAGCACATTCCTTATAAAGTGAAGGGCAAGGCTGGTAGAAGTAGGGAACCTTGGATGACTCGGGAGATTGAGGCCCTAGTCAAAAAGAAGAAGGAGGCATATGACATGCATAGGCAGCTGGGATCAAGTGGATCCCTTGAAGAGTATAGAGATTGTCGGAGTAGAGTTAAGAGAGAAATCAGGAGGGCAAAAAGGGGACATGAGATTGCTTTGGCAGATAAGGCAAAGGAGAATCCAAAGAGCTTCTACAAATACATAAAGGGCAAAAGAGTAACTAGGGAGAGAGTAGGGCCTCTTAAGGATCAACAAGGTCAGCTATGTGCGGAACCACAAGAGATGGGTGAGATCCTAAATGAATATTTCACATCGGTATTTACGGTTGAGAAAGGCATGGATGTTAGGGAACTTGGGGAAATAAATAGTGATGTCTTGAGGAGTGTACATATTACAGAGAGGGAGGTGCTGGAAGTCTTAACGCGCATCAAGGTAGATAAATCTCCTGGACCTGATGAAATGTATCCCAGGACGTTATGGGAGGTTAGGGAGGAAATTGTGGGTCCCCTAGCAGAGATATTTGAATCATCGACAGCTACAGGTGAGGTGCCTGAAGATTGGAGGGTAGCAAATGTTGTGCCTTTGTTTAAGAAGGGCGGCAGGGAAAATCCTGGGAACTACAGACCGGTGAGCCTGACATCTGTAGTGGGTAAGTTGTTAGAGGGTATTCTGAGGGACAGGATCTACAGGCATTTGGAGAGGCAGGGACTGATTAGGAACAGTCAGCATGGTTTTGTGAGAGGAAAATCATGTCTCACAAATTTGATTGAGTTTTTTGAAGGGGTAACCAAGAAGATAGATGAGGGCTGTGCAGTAGACGTGGTCTACATGGACTTTAGCAAAGCCTTTGACAAGGTACCGCATGGTAGGTTGTTACGTAAGGTTAAATCTCACGGGATCCAAGGTGAGGTAGCCAATTGGATACAAAATTGGCTTGACGACAGAAGACAGAGGGTGGTTGTAGAGGGTTGTTTTCCAAACTGGAGTCCTGTGACCAGCGGTGTGCCTCAGGGATCGGTGCTGGGTCTGCTGTTATTTGTTATTTATATTAATGATTTGGATGAGAATTTAGGAGGCATGGTTAGTAAGTTTGCAGATGACACGAAGATTGGTGGACAGTGAAGAAGGTTATCTAGGATTGCAACGGGATCTTGATAAATTGGGCCAGTGGGCCGATGAATGGCAGATGGAGTTTAATTTAGATAAATGTGAGGTGATGCATTTTGGTAGATCGAATCGGGCCAGGACCTACTCCGTTAATGGTAGGGCGTTGGGGAGAGTTATAGAACAAAGAGATCTAGGAGTACAGGTTCATAGCTCCTTGAAAGTGGAGTCACAGGTGGATAGGGTGGTGAAGAAGGCATTCGGCATGCTTGGTTTCATTGGTCAGAACATTGAATACAGGAGTTGGGATGTCTTGTTGAAGTTGTACAAGACATTAGTAAGGCCACACTTGGAATACTGTGTACAGTTCTGGTCACCCTATTATAGAAAGGATATTATTAAACTAGAAAGAGTGCAGAAAAGATTTACTAGGATGCTACCGGGACTTGATGGTTTGACTTATAGGGAGAGGTTGGATAGACTGAGACTTTTTTCCCTGGAGAGTAGGTGGTTAAGGGGTGATCTTATAGAAGTCTATAAAATAATGAGGGGCATAGATAAGGTCGATAGTCAAAATCTTTTCCCAAAGGTAGGGGAGTCTATAATGAGGGGACATAGATTTAAGGTGAGAGGGGAGAGATACAAAAGGGTCCAGAGGGGCAATTTTTTCACTCAAAGGGTGGTGAGTGTCTGGAACGAGCTGCCAGAGGCAGTAGTAGAGGCGGGTACAATTTTGTCTTTTAAAAAGCATTTGGACAGTTACATGGGTAAGATGGGTATAGAGGGATATGGGCCAAGTGCAGGCAATTGGGACTAGCTTAGTGGTATAAACTGGGCGACATGGACATGTTGGGCCGAAGGGCCTGTTTCCATGTTGTAAACTTCTATGATTCTATGATTCTATGAAAAAATCCATGCTGGCCTACCCTAATCAATCCACCCTCGTCCAATTGACTGTTAATTCTGTCCCGGAATATTGTTTCTAAAAGTTTCCCCACCACTGAGGTTAAACTGACTGGCCTATAGTTGCTGGGTTTATCCTTACATCCTTTTTTGAACAAGGATGTAACATTTGCAATTCTCCAGTCCTCTGGCACCACCCCCGTATCTACGGATGTTTGGAAGATCATGGCCAGTAATTTCCACCCTTACTTCCCTCAGCAACATCGGATGTATCCCATCCAGTCTAGGTGACTTAATCTACTTTAAGTACAGCTAGTCTTTCTCGTACCTTTTTATCAATTTTTCGCCCATTCAGTATCTCAACTATATCTTCCTTTACTGAGACTCTGGCAGCATCTTCTTCCTTGGTAAAGACAGATGCAAAGTAATCATTTAGTACCTCGGCCATCCCCTCTGCCTCCATGATTAGATCTCCTTTATGGTTCCTAATCGGCCCCACCCTTCCTCTTACTACCTGTTTACTGTTTACATGTCTGTTGAAGACTTTTGAATTGACTTTTATGTTGGCTGCCAGTCTATTCTCAAACTCTCTCTTTGCCCCTCTTATTTCCTTTTGTGATGGAGTATGCTTCACAGGGCAGTATGTGAGGGTGGGGGGGTGATGTGCTCCACAGAATGCAGGTGAATCAGTAAGTGTACTCAATTTTGCTGACCAGGTTAGGCCATTGAAGTGCTTCCGACACTGCACCCGAGTGTAGGAGATGTTGCCGTGCTGGTCACCTCCTCTGCCACCTCTAGCCAGGCCCTCTTGGTGGCAGAGGCAGGGTGCTTCCTCCTGTCGTCCGGGTATATTATTTCCCTTCTCCTCCTCACCCCGGCCAATGGCACTTCAAGTGAGGAGTCACTAAATTTGGGGGCAGGCTTGCTCCTATGATGCTCCATTATTTGCAAATCCTCCTTTCTCCAACAAAAGTCATTGCATCAATGGCCCTTTAAATACTCCAGCTGACAGCAGGTCATGCGGGTGCGTAGTCCGCCCGCTGCGCAGCTTTCAGTGGGCAAACCCGGAAACAATTTAAGGGCCATCAATTAGGTTCCAATTGCGTGGGGAAAGGCAGGGATTTATTTTTCGGGTTTCCCACGCGCCCATTGACCCCTCCCACTGACATCCCGCCAGCATATTAAAATCCTGGCCAAGAGATTTAAAACAGAAAGCAGGAGACATTTTTTTCACATAGAGGGTTGTGAGGCTGAGGAATGCATTACCGGAGCAGAGACCATGGGCACGATTTTAAAACAAAAGTGTAGGTGCTTTGGAGGCGACGGGGCAACGAAAATAGCGTTTCCCAGGAAGGGTCAGAAATCCGGGCTCCAACAGCCTAAGCAAGCGTACGACCCAGAGTCATCTGGGTGCGTGGGCTGTTCCCGAAACCGGAAGTCCCGCTGGCAATTAAAGCCGGCAGGATGATATTTAAAGCAGCAATTGAACTATTTAACCTAGTTTAAAAATCCAAAAATGCAATTCGCTATGAAGGCAAGCGATTTCAAAGCTGCCTCAACGTGTTTCCCGTGCTGTGTGAAACACGCCATGGGAAACGAGTCGTGTTTCAGCTGGCAGCCATTTGGACATTTAAATCCCTGTTTGACAGGTGGGGATAAAAGGTGAGTTACTGCAGCAGGGCACTCAGTTCTCTCAGACAAACTTTTGGCTGGGAGATCTTTGTGTTTCGACTGAAAATTCTTGGTTTCCATTCAGAATTGTTCTGTTTGCACATATTTACCAACTTTTCGAACCCCCTCAAACTGACACCTCCAGGATGGGGGTTGCGATGGCTGCATTCACCACTACATCCGAGGAGGAGGAACATCACCATCCTCACCAGGCACGGCGTGCACTTCTGCCACTTGTAGCTCTCCAACACAGTGCTGCACCACAGGCACCTGCACAAGAGCACAGAGGAGAACAACAGAGGGAGCGACGTCGCAGGAGGCACGACCCCCATCGGAGGGTCTACAGACTGAGGCTCAGCTCCCTGGACCTCTCTGAGGAGCAGTGCATACGGAGGTTGAGAGTGAGTCGTCAGGTGGTCGCAGACATCTGCAGCCTCCTTCGTGCCGAGCTGCTCCCAGTTGGGCCTGGCAGCATCTCATTGCCCATCGCTGTTAAAGTGACCACTGCTCTCAACTTCTTCGTCTCCAGATCATTCCAGGGTGTCATCGGTGAGATCGCCGGGGTCTCTCAGTCGTCTGCACACAAGTCAGGCAGGTCACCGACGGCTTATTTCGCAGAGCTTTTCAGTACATCAACTTCCCCATGGACGACCTCAGCCAGACAAAGAGGGCACTGGGGTACAGGATGCAATTGATTGCACGCATATGGCAATTCGAACACCTCCACATGAGCCAGGACTGTTCATCAACAGAAAGGGGTATCACTCCATCAACACTCAGCTCATTTGTGACCACCGCAAACGATTTCTTCACGTGTGCGCCAGATTCCCTGGCAGCTGCCATGATTCGTTCATTCTGAGGGAATCCAACATCCCGGGCCTCTTCCACGCACCGAACACCCTTAAGGGCTGACTCCTTCTGGACAAGGGATACTCCCTGCACAAGTGGCTGATGACACCTCTGAGGAACCCCATCAGTGATACAACAAAAGCCACATCGCCACCAGGTCTGTAATTGAACATGTGATAGGACTGCTGAAGATGCAATTTCGGTGCCTGGATCGGTCTGGGGGAGCGCTTCAATACCCACCATCGAGAGTGGGTCTAATTATAGTAATGTGTTGTGTCCTGCACAACATGGCACAACAGAGAGGGGTACCAGTTGACTCGTCCCCATGCCCTCATCCAGCATCCACATCTGCAATCAACATTGAGGAGGAGCAGGAGGAGCAGCAGGAGGAGAAGGAGGAGAAGGAGGAGGATGAAACCATGGGCAGAACAACGGCTCACCTGGCTGCTCGTGAGGCCAGGAAGTCACTCATGTATGAACGGTTCTCGTAAGATCAGAAAGTGAGAAGTGTCCAGTCCTTACACCACCTGGAACGAGCAGTGCCAACACCAGCGCCCCTCCCCACCCCATGCCGCTGCACGAAACAGTCCTGCAACTACACGTACACCCACTGTAAAGTGATCCACTGGGTGGCATCAAGTCTCGCCGTTCATGGTGAAGCACATGAAAGGGCACTATCACAAAAGCCAGTCAAGAATGGGCAAGACGTGGCAGTAGTGGTGAGAATGATAACATTTAATGTGACTTCAACAAAAAATAAATATAAATGAAAAACATGATAGTCTGTCAGACACCCTTGTGCATACCCTTCGTGATCACAAATCCTTAGCCTTTCTCTTCCTACCGCTTCTACATGGTGCATCCCTGTGGCTGCAGCAAGTTGCTTATGTCCATGGCTGGACTGCTTCGATGCTTTCAGCCTATGCCCTCTGGGTTTTGCTGCCCATGGGAGCCCACCAGCACCTGTGCAGGGGCAGACTCGACCACCTGGAGAGGAGGCAGCATTGCGGGTACTGGTTGAGACGGGAGCAACGGGTGAGACATGGGAGCGCTTTGAGTGGCATCTCCACTAACATGTCCCTTTCGCCATCATCCCTCTCCTGGACCAGGCCCACATCACTCCTACCACCCTGCTGGAGAACAGTTTGGAGGACATGTATGATGCCTTGGAAGCCCAGTTGTAAAGATCCTGTTTAAGGCGGCAGAATGTTGTTCATCGTGAGTCCGAATGGCCATTGTCAGGGCCTGAATGGATTCATTTGTGAGCCGTGCTTGAAGCTCAATGTAGGCTAGCCTTCTCTCCATTGCAGTCATTCCTGCACTTACCTGCGACACTATCTCAGACATTTCCACAGTTACCTGCAACACTATCTCAGACATTTCAGCAGTTACGTGCGACACTATCTCAGACAGTTCCTCACGTCCCTGTGACACAATCTCAGAGATTCCCTCACGTACCTGTGCCACCATTCCACGAATGCAGGAGTTGGACTCTTCCATTCTCTGCACTATTGTGGAGAGTGTGCATGGCACCTGTTCCAGTACTTCGCATATGTGCTACTGTCCCTCGATCATTCCCCTTTTAAAGGATGGCCCCCAGGGTTCAGCATCTGCGTCCAGCTGAGCAGAGGCTGGAAAGGAATGCGCCCACCGACGCGGACTCTCCACAGCTGCCCCTGTCACCAGTGTCTGCTCGTGCTTATTTGTGTGTGGTGACTCATCAGGTGTCAACCCATCTAACTGACTACTAGGACCCACCAAGGTGCAAGTATCTGTACTGGTGGATGGCTCGCTAAGATGTGATGGTGTGCCCTCAGAGGCCAGGAGCTGCTCTGAGGAATCGCCCTCTCCCATCACTGCGGTCGTTGAAGGGCCTGTAAAAGAACAGAAGGCAATATTAAGCATCATCACATAAGAACATAAGAAATAGGAGCAGAAGTAGGCCAATCGGCCCCTCGGGCCTGCTCCGCCATTCAATAAGATAATGGCTGATCTGATCCTAACCTCAAATCTAAAGAACACAAGAAGTAGGAGCAGGACCCGGCCACCCACAGGGCCTTGACCGATCCAAACTCAGCTTCATGTCCAATTTCCTGCCCGCTCCCCGTAACCCCTAATTCCCTTTACTTCTGGGAAACTGTCTATTTCTGTTTTAAATTTATTTAATGATGTAGCTTCCACAGCTTCCTGGGGCAGCAAATTCCACAGACCTACGACCCTCTGAGTGAAGAAGTTTCTCCTCATCTCAGTTTTGAAAGAGCAGCCCCTAATTCTAAGATTATGCCCCCTAGTTCTAGTTTCACCCATCCTTGGGAACATCCTTACCACATCCACCCGATCAAGCCCCTTCACAATCTTATATGTTTCAATAAGATCGCCTCTCATTCTTCTGAACTCCAATGAATAGAGTCCCAATCTACTCAACCTCTCCTCATATGTCCACACCCTCATCCCCAGGATTAGCCGAGTGAACCTTCTTTGTACTGCCTCGAGAGCAAGTATGTATTTTCTTAAGTATGGACACCAAAACTGTATGCAGTATTCCAGGTGCGGTCTCACCAATACCTTATATAACTGCAGCAATACCTCCCTGTTTTTATATTCTATACCCCTAGCAATAAAAGCCAACATTCCGTTGGCCTTCTTGATCACCTGCTGCACCTGCATGCTAACTTTTTGATTTTCTTGCACTAGGACCCCCAGATCCCTTTGTACTGCAGTACTTTCCAGTTTCTCACCATTAAGATAATAACTTGCTCTCTGATTTTTCCTGCCAAAGTGCATAACCTCACATTTTCCAATATTGTATTGCATCTGCCAAATCTCCGCCCACTCACCCAGCCTGTCTATATCCCCTTGTAGGTTTTTTATGTCCTCCTCACTCTCTACTTTCCCTCCCATCTTTGTATCATCTGCAAACTTTGATATGTTACACTCGGTCCCCTCCTCCAAATCGTTAATATAGATTGTAAAGAGTTGGGGACCCAGCACCGACCCCTGCAGAACACCACTGGCTACTGGTTGCCAGTCCGAGAATGAACCATTTAACCCAACTCTCTGCTTCCTGTTAGGTAACCAATCCTCCACCCATGCCAGAATATTACCCCCAATCCAGTGATTCTTTATCTTGAGCAATAATCTTTTATGTGGCACCTTGTCGAATGCCTTCTGGAAGTCCAAATACACTACGTCCACTGGTTCCCCTTTATCCACCCTGTACGTTATGTCCTCAAAGAACTCAAGCAAATTTGTCACACATGACTTCCCCTTCGTAAAGCCATGCTGACTTTGTCCTATTAAATTATGTTTATCTAAATGTTCCGTTACTGTCTCCTTAATAATAGACTCCAAAATTTTACCCACCGCAGATGTTAGGCTAACTGGTCTATAATTTCCAGCCTTCTGCCTACTACCCTTTTTAAATAAAGGTGTTACATTAGCAGTTTTCCAATCTGCCGGGACCTTTGCTGAGTCCAAAAAAATTTGGAAAATTATTACCAAAGCATCCACAATCCCAACTGCCACTTCCCTCAAGACCCTAGGATGTAAGCCATCAGGTCCAGGGGATTTATCCGCCTTGAGTCCCATTATTTTACTGAGTACCAATTCCTTAGTAATTTTAATCGTATTTAGCTCCTCCCCCCCTAAAGCCCCCTGTTTGTCCAGTGTTGGGATATTCTTAGTGTCCTCTATCGTAAAGACTGAAACAAAATATTTGTTCAGCATTTTTGCCATCTCCATGTTTCCCACCATTAATTTCCCGGTCTCATCCTCTGAGGGACCTACGTTTGCCTGAGCCACCCTTTTTATTTTTATATAACTGTAGAAACTCTTGCTATCTGTTTTTATATTTTTTGCTAATTTATTCTCATAATCTATCTTCCCTTTCTTAATCAATCCTTTGGTTACTTTTTGCTGTCTTTTGAAGACTTCCCAATCTTCTATCCTCCCACTAAGTTTGGCTACCTTATATGTCCTTGTTTTTAGTCGGATACTATCCTTAATTTCTTTACTTAGCCACGGATGGCTGTCATTTCTTTTACACCCTTTTTTCCTCAGTGGAATATATTTGTTTTGAAAGTTGTAAAATAACTCCTTAAATGAACACCTCTGCTCATGTACTGTCTTACCCTTTAATCTATTTTCCCAGTCCACTTTAATCAATTCCGCTCTCATACCATCATAGTCTCCTTTATTCAAGCTCAGTACGCTTGTTTGAGAACCAACCTTCTCACCCTCTAATTGGATATGGAATGTAACCATGTTATGGTCACTCATTCCAAGGGGATCCTTAACTAGGACATTATTAATTAATCCTGGCTCATTACGCAGGACCAGGTCCAAGGCTGCTTGCCCCCTTGTAGGATCAGTTACATACTGCTCAAGAAATCCATCCCTAATACACTCAATAAACTCTTCCTCAAGGCTGCCCTGCCCAATTTGATTTGTCCAGTTAATATGATAGTTAAAATCCCCCATAATTATAGCTGTTCCCTTATTACATGCCCCGACTATTTCCTGATTAATACTTCTTCCAGCAGAGTTGCAACTATTAGGAGGCCTATATACTACGCCCACTAGTGTTTTTTCCCTTTATTATTCCTTATCTCTACCCAAACTGTTTCATTATCCTGATCCTTTGTCCCAATATCATGTCTCTGTATTACAGTGATTCCTTCCTTTATTAACATAGCCACCCCACCTCCCCTTCCTTCCTGCCTGTCCTTCCTGATTGTTAAATACCCTGGCATATTTAATTCCCAGTCGTTGTCACCCTGCAGCCATGTTTCTGTAATGACCACAAGATCATACCCATTCGTAGTTATTTGTGCCGTTAACTCGTCCATTTTGTTACCAATGCCACGTGCATTCAGATAAAGAACTTTCATATATGTTTTGTGACACTTAGTTCCTGCTTTTTCCTTTTTTAACACTTTACCTTTTACTCCATACCTTCTGTCCCTTCCTGACACGCTTTCCTCTGTCTCCCTGCTCAGGTTCCCAACCCCCTGCCACTTTAGTTTAAACCCTCCCCAACAGCACTAGCAAACACTCCCCCTAGGACAGCGGTACCAGCCCTTCCCAGGTGCAGACCGTCCGGTTTGTACTGGTCCCACCTCCCCCAGAACCAGTTCCAATGCCCCAGGAATTTGAATCCCTTCTCATTGCACCACTCCTCTAGCCACGTATTCATTTGAAATATCCTCCTATTTCTACTCTGACTTGCACGTGGCACTGGTAGCAATCCAGAGATTACTACCTTTGAGGTCCTATTTTTTAATTTACCTCCTAACTCCCTATATTCTGCTTTTAGGACCTCATCCCCTTTTTTACCTTTATCATTGGTGCCTATGTGCACCACGACAGCTGGCTGTTCGCCCTCCCCCTCCAAAATGTTCTGTAGCCGCTCCGAGGCGTCCTTGACCCTTGCATCAGGGAGGCAACACACCATCCTGGAGTCTCGGTTGCGGCCGCAGAAACACCTATCTATTCCCCTTACAATTGAGTCCCCTATCACTATCGCTCTTCCACTTTTTTTCCTCCCAGCCTGTGCAGCAGAGCCACCCATGGTGCCAGGAAGTTGGCTGCTGCCTTCCCCTGATAAGTCATCCCCCTCAACAGTATCCAAAGTGGTATATCTGTTTGAGAGGGGGATGGCCACAGTGGACCCCTGCACTACCTGCCTGTACCTCTTACTCTGCCTGGTGGTCACCCATTCACTTCCTGCCTGTACACCCTTTACCTGCGGTGTGTCATGTTGCGATGAGCATACTGAGGTGTTCAACATGCCATTTGTTAACATCAATTCATGTTGTGTGTGATGAATGTTAAAGTTGTGTCACCAGAAGTTTGTGGGGTGCCAGTCTTGGCATCCCCGATAGACAGGCACTCGAGAGTGTGGCTGATCTGTAGGGCCTCCTCCTCCGCCTCTGAGAGGACCACTGCTTGTTGTGGCCCCCCTCCAGTCCGCGCCCTCTTGCGTGCATTTTGCGCTCTCTTCTCGAAGGGGAGAAAGTACAGACGTGTGAGTGAGTGATGGTGAAGTGGTCAGCCAATGAATGCATTGCTTTGGGTAAGGCTGACCATGAAAGAGATGAATCAGAGGGTGAATATGGGACAGAGACATCACATTGGATCAGGATTGGGGTGAGTGGTAGTGGTGGGGTCACAAATGGGGAGGTGAGGAAGTGCTCAGGATGTGAAGGTAAGTTGAGGATGAGCCTTAAGTTGGTGTGATGGAGTAGTCTTGGCAGTGCAGAATGAGTTGGGGGTGGGGGGGTGGTGCTGTGGAACATGGAATAAGAACATAAGAACATAAGAAATTGGAGCAGGAGTAGGCCAATCGGCCCCTCGAGCCTGCTCCGCCATTCAATAAGATCATGGCTGATCTGATCCCAACCACAAATCTAAAGAACACAAGAAGTAGGAGCAAGACCCGGCCACACAGCCCCTGGGCCCTCTGCGCCACCCACAGGGCATTGACCGATCCGAACTCAGCTTCATGTCCAATTTCCTGCCCGCTCCCTATAACCCCTAATTCCCTTTACTTCTAGGAAACTGTCTATTTCTGTTTTAAATTTATCTAATGATGTAGCTTCCACAGCTTCCTGGGGCAGCAAATTCCACAGACCTACCACCCTCTGAGTGAAGAAGTTTCTCCTCATCTCAGTTTTGAAAGAGCAGCCTGAGATGAGGAGAAACATGTAGGAGAATCAGTAAGTGCGCTCACTTTTGCTGACCTAGTTAGGTCATTGAAACGCTTCCTGTACTGGACCCAGGTGCGGGATATGTTGCTCCTGCTGGTGACCTCCTCTGCCACCTCGAGCCAGGCCTTCTTGGTGACAGAGGCAGGGCACATCCTCCTGTCGGCCGGGTAAAATAGTTCTCTCCTCCTCCTCACCCCGGGCAGTAGCCGCTGAAGTGAGGCATCATTAAATCTTGGAGCAGCCTTGTCCCTGTGCTGCTCCATTGGGTCTTCTTGCTCCTTCCTCCAGCAAGATCCATTGGAGCATTGCCCTTTAAATCTAGACGCTGCAGCTGACACTCTGTCATGCGGGTATGCAGTCCACCCGCTGCGCAGCTTTTGGATGGCAAACCCAGCAACAAGATTAATGGCCACCAATTAAGTCGCAATCTCGTGGGGAACGGTAAGTTTATATTATTCGGGTTTGCCGCGCGCCCATTGACCCTCCCCCCCCCCCCACTGCCATCCCGGCGCCCTTTTAAAATTGAACCCCATGTCAACATTTAAGAGTAGATTAAATAGGTGGTTAAAGCAAAGGGGATAAAATAAAATGGGAATAACATGGGTACATGGGATTGGGGCTACTGCTTGTGTGGAGGATAAACACCAATATGGACTGGTTGTGTCAAACAGCCTGTTTTGATTTTGTAATTTCTATGTAATTTCCTGTTTGCCACTTCTAGCAAAATTGTAAACAAGTTATTTATACGATTTTGCTATAAATGATGAACAAAGGAACAGAGGTAATCTTCCCCAAATCCATTGCACAGTGTACATTGATTATATACACCAATTTGAAAGTAAACAACTAATAGACTTGTTTGTGGAAGTTGTATAGGTGACCTAAAAGTATATTACATATACAGCGAAGAAAATCAGAGAGAAAAGAAAGACATGCATTTATATACCTTTCGCGACCCCAGGACGTCCCAAAGTGCTTTGCAGCCAATTAAGTACTTTTGAAGTGTAATCACTGTTGTAATTTAGGAAGGCAATGTGCGCACAACAAGGTCTCACAAACAGTAATGTGATAATGACCAGATAATCTGTTTTTTAGTGATGTTGGTTGAGGGATAAATACAAGACAGCGGGGAGAACTCCCCTGCTCTTCCACTTGAGAGAGCAGACTGGGCCTCGGTTTAACATCTCATCCAAAAGATGGCACCTCCGACAGTGCCCCAAGCCTTTTATACTTTGCAGTCAGAATTATCAAACATTTTAGAAATGGTATTCATAGAATTCAATTAAATATTTTTGTTGCTTAATAAATAATGTAAGTCTCAGCCTATAGCTATGAAATACAGTGGAATATTGGAATAAGGTTTGAGTTGGAAAAGGCAGTACCAATGATTTGGATTTCTCTGCAACTTGAGTCTGGAAACTTTCATCTGAGAGAAATTATGTAATTGAGAAGATGGTATGTATGCAGTCTGCATGCAGTATTCCTCAGCCTGAAAAATAGATGGATATAATAGCATAGATGAATTAATACTTACCCATTAGCCCACCTGACAAATTAAGCTTACATGTACTATCACATAAATGGAAATGTACATGACCACATAACCTGTTTCTTAGCGATATTGGTTGAGGGATAAATATGGACCAAGATATCAGGGAGAACTCCCCTGCTCTTCTTCAAATAGTGCTATGGGATCTTTTACATCCACCTGAGAGGACAGACAGGCCTTGGTTTAACATCTCATCTGAAAGATGGCACCTCCGACAGTGCTGCACTCCTTTGGTACTGCATTGAAGTGTTAACCTAGATTTTGTGCTCAAGTCTCTGGAGTCGGACTTGAACCCACAACCTTCTGACTCAGACGGCGAAAGTGCTACCACTGAGCCGCAACTGACACTTTTAATAAGTTATAGCAGTTTGGGTCAGTTTGGAAATTTGAGGCAATTACCATGTTCGGTAGTTAAACCTTCTTAAATTAATTTTTGTTTCGCAGTTTAGTTTTCATTGCATGTGATTTTTTAAATTCCAAAATGCCTCTGTCTTTCACAATCTAATAATAATTGTGATCTGCAAACATTACAAAAGCTGCTATTTTGTTGTGAAATTGGGATCTCCTCTTCAATTGTTTACTGTTTTAAAAGATGTGGATGAATTTTATGCAAGTCAGAAGCACTTTTCTAAGTTATGATTATAAAGGGATTCCTTATGTATCTTCCAC
Organism: Heptranchias perlo; assembly: GCF_035084215.1. NCBI lineage: Eukaryota > Metazoa > Chordata > Chondrichthyes > Hexanchiformes > Hexanchidae > Heptranchias > Heptranchias perlo. The sequence continues at coordinate 66,877,819 of NC_090331.1, read as the reverse complement.
AGCAAAATTGAAACAATAATTTTCTTAAAATTGGGTTAGAAGAATGAGTTATGTACAAAATTCTGCATCTACAAAGGAAAATGGTAGTAACACAAGTGTAATGTGAAAGTTTAATATTTTATAATCTAGCAATAAAGGAACAAGAAATAATAGGCATCAAATTGTGACTTATTTTATTAAAGTAGGTCAGATGTTTTATTATTCCTTCAGCAAAAATATGATTAGGGGAACAGATTGCTGAATCAGGTTGCAACACCGTTAGTAATTGTCATCCTTTTGACAGTAAATTAAAGTGCTTTGTGGTGATTAGTTCTGCATACAGATGAAACAATGAATCAATTGCTATAACTGAATATTGATTGATTGGCCTAATAATTGTTGCATCTTTATTGCTAACTGTTATGAATTCTTCCACAAATGTTTCTGCCGTAGCTGTGGAGCTATATTTACACTATGCATATGCTTTTATTGTTACTGTTGCTATTGAAGTGTGATTTAACTGACACAACATTTCAGATGGTTGTACATGCGAAATAGTGGCAAAAACAGCAGGGAAAATCATTAGAAAGGATGCCACACTATCAACTCCCACATGCAGATATTAAAATATGTTTTAATCTGTCACATACAAGTAATAATTATATATAATTTCCTTCAGATGAACTAATTTACCTATTTTAGAAATGTACATCTCACATATACAATTACATTTGTTTAGATCTATGTGTCTTTTAGATAAATGTAAATCATGCACATATGTGCTTTTATCATTTTTCACATAAGTGGATACAATTTATTGTAACCCCCAATTGCACTTCCTCAGAAATCTCGGCTGGTTAACAAATAACCCATGCATAAATCCATAAGAAGTTTGAAGCAAAAGTTGCCATATACATCACTGTGGAGTTTCTACCATTCAACTAATAGGCACTGACTGCGTTATTTTCTGGTGAAATAGGTATCACTCAATAAATGTCCAGTGATTACAATAGACATTTAGTGAGGTGATCAATCATAGTTCATCAGACACATGGAACATGTCTATTGTGGCACTTGGCATGGCAAAAGAACCAGGGGAAAAAGGGAATAAAGTTGTCCCCATCAATCGTACGTTAAATACTATAAAGCAGAATAGATATATGGGAGGTTGCAGTGCAGTGATTTCATCTTGAGGTTCGGATGATTATAAAATGCTCAAGCTTTGCACTAAATGTTTATGATGTCATCTGTATCCCTTGAGATTACTGCCTTGTAATCACTACTAGACATCAAATATTGTATGGAAATTAGGAACACTGATTAAAACAGATTAATGTTGGTTTATTAATCACAAGATTTTTAGGGGATCACAATTGAACCTCTTACTTCTGAGGCAGCACAATCCAGCAGACAAATACTTTTTGCTGATTAGTGTCCGCTTCCAACTAAAAACAAAAAATATATTCTGTCTTTAAAATAGTGTAGATAAGTTGCATGCAATACTCAGTAGATTAAAAAAATACAGGTTATTATGATATCTTCCCATTTGTGTTGACCTTGACAATAGCATGATGGTTTGGTGGAATACAAGGACAGATTACTTTGATTATAACACAGTCCTCAGGAGCCAAGCATTTTGTGCGTTATACCGTATGATCAACACCAACCCAAACTTTTGGAAGCCCATAGCATGGAGCATTGTAACTGAGATAATGCTGTGATTGATAAGGTTCAGGTATACACGTAATCAGCGTTATTGTATGTCTGCCATAGTAACATCAAAAAAATGTTAGAATCTACACTGAAACTAAAATGCTCCTGAAAATGACAAAAGAACTGAAAAGTTTCTGAGAACAATAACATATTTAACTACTATTAAATTGCTCGTGCAATTGTTCACAGTCAGTTTGATCTATATAAGTTTTTTTTCTATAAATGTTGGCAGCAGAGTTGGGATACAGACTTCAGAGGCTCATTCCACAGAGCCAACTAGTGCCTGTAACTACATCGTGACAGTTAATATAGCAAAATTGGGAAATGTTGGCATAGTAATTTACAATGGTAAATGTTGACAGAAAAGCATGATCAAAAGTCATGACAACAGGAAACAAGGTTTGTGGACAGGAAGTGGGTGACCTAAACAAGATTTTTATCATAAAGTGTGTGTGTAGTTGTATATGGGAAGTTAAGGACAAGTGCAGTCTTCAGGTGGGGCAGGATTAGAAGGCTGAGGAATTATTGGATCAGTGCATGTTGATATAATTCAGTCCCCATTTTAAAGTCGTATGTTCAGCCTTTATTCCCATTATAAATTCCTATGTCCACAGTTATAATGGATACTGCCTATGTAAACTTGCCATGCTGAAGTTACCCTCTCAGGACGTATGCCAGAGGTAAGATTTTGTATATACCCACATATTGGAGATGTGGGTATATAGTTAAAGGATGCACCCTCCAATTCAGAGAAGGTTAAACTGCTCAAGCTTTGCTCTCATGGTTTTAAGATTTTTCCGATTCCTTGATTGAGTTAAAACCTTGTAATGCTTTCCAGGGTCATCTACCATTATATGTCTTCTATCATCATTCACAAGACAAATGATATTTAATGTCCTATGGTTTGTTTATTTTTACAGTCTCGAACCATTGGTGGGGCTGGAAAGTCCACTGATGATATTGTTTTTGAGGTGACAGTTGATATCCTCCATAGGGTGCCTCCAGACTTTGATATTGAGGCTGCTATGAGAAAGTACCCAACTACATACAACCAGAGCATGAACACCGTGCTGGTACAAGAGATGGGTCGTTTTAACAACCTGCTCATAACAATTAGAGAGTCCTGCATCAATATACAGAAAGCTATTAAGGTTAGTGTTCATAGTCATAAGCACTGGGTTATAAACTCTGAAAATTACAATGGACTTACATTTATACAACACAAAATTATCTTGTTTTGTACACGGAGTCTTCCCTCCGCACAGCAGACCTTTTCTCCTGTCTCCACAATTTCCCTGCCACCTAGACACCCTCCCTCTGGCTTCTTACCCTCTCTTGATCTTTTCATTAAGAACTGCCAGCGTGACAATGGCCATTTCAGTTTCTCCACTCCCCTCACTCACTCTAATCTATCTTCCTCGGAACTTGCAGGACTCTGTACTCTCAGATCCAACCCTGACATCATTATCAAATCTGCTGACGAGGGAGGCGCTGTTGTTGTTTTAACCTTTTTTGTTCTAATAAGAAGAGCCCCAATTTCTATAGTCTCTCATAACTAAAATTTCCAACCCATGGTAACATCTTGGTGAATCTCTTTTACACCCTCTCCGTGGCCATAACATACTTTGTATAAGTATGGGACCCAAAACTGGACACAATGGACTAGAAATTGGGCCGTTTAGCGCCCGTTGTTTCGGCATTACGCGGCCTCCTGAAGTGCCAAGATGGTGTCCTAGCTGAGCACACGTGACGTGCGCCGGACACCATCTTGTATAGGTATTAGCGCGTGTGCTAAGTGTGAATGCTGGCAGCATGTAAAGTAAGGAGAAAAAAGATGCAATCAGTGTGCAATGCTGATTTTGGGACTTAACACTCCACTCAACGCACAGGCTTAACCGTGACATCTGAACATGTCTTAGACTGCCTGGAGGACCCCCCACCAGTGCTATTTAAAGGGACCATGCAGGATTTACAGGTTAGTTGCTGGATTATTGCTTCTGGCTGCTGATGCATTTGTAACTGTTTTTGGAGATCTCCTAGACTTGAATACTAGGATGAGGGGACATAGCCTAACATTTAGAGCCAGGACGTGCAGGAGTGAAGTTAGGAAGCGCTTCTACATGCAAAGAGTAGTAGAAATTTGGAATGCTCTTCTGCAGACGGCAGTTGATGCTAGCTCAATTGTGAATTCTAAGTCTGAGATTGATAGATTTCTGTGAACCAAAGGTATTAAGGGGGGTATATCGAGTTAGGTCACAGATCAACCATGATCTCATTGAATGGCGGAACAGGTTCAATGGGCTAAATGCCACTGCCACTTGCTGCCTCCTGTTATGCGCCACCTTCTCCTGCAAGAAAGCGGGACGTGTGTCTGGGTGATGTGCCTGTCATGGTAGAATAGCTGCCAGTATGTGTGGCCTGTGAGTTGTGGGTGGGCAGCTTGCAACAATAGTAATGTGTAATGCTGAGAGGAAGCATCTGATTGGAAGAGTTGGTCCCAACACTGACCCTTGGGGGATACCATTGTTTATGTCCCTCCCCTCTTAAAAAAAAGCCATTAACCACTACTCTGTTTTCTGTCTATTAGCTAATCCCTATCCATGCTGCCAAACTATCTTTAATATCATGTACCTTCATTTTATCAACGCACCTCCAATGCAGCATCTTATCGACACCTTTTGAAAATCTATATACACAATATCCACTACACTTTCTTTATCAATCCACTGAGGCCGAAGAAGCGGTAACTCCCAGCGTAGGAAGTCTCCGCTCTTGGCCCTATCTGTTCTGCATCAACAGAAGGGTTGTTTGGGAAGGATGGAGACTGTGCCCCCAAACGAAGCCATCGGAAGGGGCCTAGCATATGCAGGTCACAGACGAATTTCCAGTCGTTCCGATAGATACCCAGTTGAACTATGGCAGAAGTCCAAGAAAACTCGGGACCTCCTGTTTGAAATGTTTTGATTGTTTGTTCACTCCCTTATCTGTCAATTCTTTTCCAATTTCTCTGGGCTAGTTCACTTTATATCTTGTCAAAATTAGCATTGTTCCAGTCACGTACCTTTATATTTGACTGCTCCTTTGCTTTTTCACTTTTTATATCAAACCTGATTATGTTATAGGAGCTGTTTCCTAAATGTTTCCCTATTATTCCATTATCTGCTTGCTCCAGTTTATCTCCTAGAACTTGATCCATCACTGCCTCCTTTCTTGTTGGACTAAACATACTAATCTAGAAAGCAGTCCTAAAAACGTTGCAGAAACTCCTCCCCTTCTTTGTCAATTATCTTACTTTTATCCCATACTATCTGGATAATTAAAATCACCCATTATTATGAACGTGTTGTTGTTACATTTTTATCTCATTTGTCTACATATGTCTTGTTCTATCTCCTTTCACTGTTTGGAGTCTATAATATACTTCTAAAAGAGTAACAGTCTCCTCATGCACTGCTCCTCAGACAAATCCAGGAAACTCACTCCAGTCTAGAGGAGGAGGCTGCGCTTTTCCAGACAGGCTGCCACAGACCTATGCCTGTTGGGCCAGATGGCATGCTTTGCCTATTGAAGTAATAGTCGCCACTGCCCTTAACTTCTTTGCCTCGGGTTCTTTCCAGGGTGCTGCGGGGGACCTTTTTTCTCATCTCTCCATCTGTAGTTCACAAATGCATCAAGCAGGTCGCCAACACTCTCTGTGCCAGGGCCAACGACTACATTGCTTTCCCAACAGACGCCGGCAGTCGGAATGAAAGGGCTCTGGGATTTGCTGCAATTGCTGGCTTCCCTCATGCACAGGGGGTCGTAGACTGCAAACATGGAATAACAAGAAAGGATTTTATTCCATCAATGCTCAGCTGATCAATGATCAGTGCCACAGAATAAAGTAGGTCTGTGCCAGGCTTCCAGGCAATTCCTTCATTCTATGCCAGTCAACTATCCCCCCACTATTCCACCTATCATGGAACATTAGAGGATGGCTGTTAGGTGTCAAGATCTAACCCCTCTACACATGACTTATGATATCCTCTGTAACCCTAACACGCCTGCAGAGATGAGTTACAACCAGAGCCATGGGACCGCCAGGATGATCATTGAGCACACAATTGGGCCCCTGAAGCAACGGTTTCAGGCTCTTGGTTCCAAATATATGATTCCAAAAGTTTCAAAGCAGCTACGTACTTCCACTCTAGAGCCACAGTGGTTAAAAGACAAACAAAATATGTGAAGGAAACCTCTGACTGTGGAAAACCACAATAAAGATCTGGAAAAAAAACTTCAACATTTAACAGCAGTTCATTTTAAGATTTTTTTTGGACTAAACTAAGCTTTACATTGATCAGTCACTTTGACATTTAAGTCTTTTAATAGATTTTCACTCCTGATGCTCCCATGGAAAGTCTATGCTACTGTGTCTTCAAAGAATGTGAAACTAACAAGAATTTCATTACCCATTGAAGGTATGGAAGAAATCAAGGTCCCCTGATTCAGTCATTGCACAGTGAGAAAACTAGAGGCAATGATCACTGAAGGCATGTGTTCTGAAGAAAGTTCATGAATACAGAACAAAATCATCTGCAAATGAATATTTAGGGTTAGATGCCGAATAGAAGCAGGAACACGGGAGAGAAAGATCACAGCTTTAAGGAACTCTTGAATGAATGGGAAAACAAACCTTCATCTATAGCATAGATAAAAAACAATGGCCAATTAGGCAAGATAGTGGAGGACCAACACCCATGGAACCCTACCCCAGCAAGAAATCAGTCTTTTCAGAAGGGTAGAGGGGGAGATGGGTAAAAATTGTCAAAGAAAAAACTACAAAAGAAATCAGAGCACCTTAGTAATCATTTCTGACCTTTCAATAGTTTTATTTATAACATGTGCTTTCACAAAATTTGTTGAATTATGATATTGAAGCAAGTGGACTGCACTAGTGACAGTGTCATTTTTGCAATTATAAATAACTGGTTTACTATTCAATGCACATTCTGATAGCAGAACATAAAAATGACCTGGTTTTCCACAGTATTTAGTAGATAGGCACTATGCGTAGTAGACAAATAAATACATTTTCTATGTATTTATTGATTAATTAATGGGCCAATAGCCTTCCTCATCTGTAAGAGTCTTGTGATTTTGTGTTGTCTTAAACAGCTATTCATGGGGGGAAAAGTTGAATACAAATGTGATTATATAATGCAAGGATGAATAAAATGAGGCCACATTATACTGCTATTTTTTTATTTATTCATGGGATGTGGGCGTTGCTGGCATTTCTCACAAATAGGATTAACATTGTCTGGTTCGTCTGGTAGGTTTACCTAGGTTATGCACATCATTTAGTCTATTATACTGTTTACTTTATTTAAATGCTTTCTGTAAGGAATTAAGATGTTTAAATTACCTAGGGCAATAAAACTTTTGTTACTGGAACTGTATTGTAGTTAATAGGAGTATATATATTGCCGTTCCTTCATCGTCGCTGGGTCAAAATCCTGGAACTCTCTACCTAACAGCACTGTGGGAGAACCTTCACCACACGAACTGCAGCAGTTCAAGGAGCGGCTCGCCACCACCTTCTCAAGGGCAATTAGGGATGGGCAATAAATGCTGGCCTCACCAGCGGTGCCCACATCCCATGAACGAATAAAAAAAATAGGAGTATAAAGTGGCCTCATTTTATTCATCCTTGCATTATATAATCACATTTGTATTCAACTTTTTCCCCATGAATAGCTGTTTAAGACAACACAAAATCACAAGACTCTTATAGATGAGGAAGGCTATTGGCCCATTCATCAAGTACAACCCTACACTCTGCCCCCATTGCTGCTTCTAGCTGTTTCTTAAATTATTCCAAGTTTTCGTATCCATCACTCTGTCCAGAAGTCTTTCTAAGTGTTGATCATTCTCTGTGTCAAGAACCTCCTGAGATCAGTCCTAAAGTTGCCTTTTACTAGTTTGAACCTGTGTCTTCTTGTCCTACTCCCACTGTTTATTTTGAGGTAGTATTCTGGATTAACTCTTTCCATACCATTTACTATCTTATACACCTCTATAAGATCACCTCTCAGACGTCTCCTTTCCAGGCTGTAAAGCCCAAGTCTCTCCAGTCTTTCGTCGTAACCAAGACCCCTGACACTGGGGATCAGCTTCATGGTACTTCCCTGTACTGCCCCCATCCCTTGAATGTCTCCCTTATTTCTCACAGTATTACTCAAAATATTAGTTGCAGCGTTAGTTGTACAATGTGATGGAATTGTGTTTATTAAGCAACATACCAACAAATGTTACATATGGTTTTACTACCTACCACAGCAAATGGTAATTGGAATCTTATTTCTTTGCCGTAAAAATGAAACCGTAGGCTACAGATTACTCAAATGATTTCATTTATTTGATGCGAATTTAATTTACTTGTTATCTTCCTTCATTTGGTGATTTCTATTTTGGAGTCTACCAAAACTGAGATTAGTAGATTTTTGTTAGGCAAGGGTATTAAGGGTTATGGAATCAAGGCGGGTAGATAGAGTTAAGATAAAGAACAGCCATGATCTAATTGAATGGCGGAACAGGCTCGAGGGGTTGAATGGCCTACTCTTGTTCCTATGTTCCTACTTTACCATTTACAATTAATTGAATCTATAAATAGCTATCTAAAAAATGCTGTCTTCACTTGGTGCAAAATCTCATTAATTTGACATTTCATATTCTACAATTTTTTAGGGACTAGTGGTGATGTCTGCTGAACTGGAAGAGGTGGTGCAGAGTATGCTGAGTGGAAAGATTCCAGGAATGTGGATGAATAAATCATATCCTAGTCTCAAGCCAATTGGCAGCTACATGCATGACTTCTTAGATAGACTGAAATTCTTACAGGTGAGTGCATTCACAGTACATTTGCTCTCTTATGGCTTGTATTTTAGTAACCAGCCATTCATCACCTTATCCCTTGTGATACTAATCATTTGAAAATTAACATCACAATAAAAAATGATTAGCTTTTATTGGCTTAATTTTAGATAATGGATGTAAGGGCATAATCAGTTCATTTCTGCATCTGTTGTGCACAGTGATCTGCTCAGTAATGCATATAATATACAATTGAGGCAGCTCTCACAACACAACCATGTGAGTCAACTTGGCACATTTCAATTTAATTTACATTAGACAGATGGTGCATCATGAATATCCTGTTGAAGTCTGTAAAATGATAGACATATTGGCTAAAAGAAAATATCCTCAAAATAAAGCTCATTCAGAGTGGTTCAAAATATGCAAATAAAGATAATGGCTGAAAATCTACAAAAAATTAATCCTTTTTTAAAATGTAGGTGAAAAAATACATTGTTGGTCCTTAGTTCATCAGAATTCAGTTATCACATCATTTTAAGCACTGCTCAAAATTCAAATGAGCATTTTCAGCATTGACTACCCATTCCTTAATGCCAAACTGGTTTACTGTCAATATGCAAAACTGCAACCAGTCCTGCTTATTTCCACCTCTCTCCAAGATTTTAGTGCGATTGCTTGCATTTTTATGAAGGATCCCATTGCTAAATTGAATAGGTCTGGGGGACCTACAGGTAAATTGGACTAACCTACTGAGCTAACACTGGTGTACTGGGCTGTGAAAGGCCCAGACAAGATAAGTCACTGGCATCATAGGCTGAACTATCTTCAGCTGCTTCGTCAATGACCTTCCCTCCATCATGAGGTCAGAAATAGGGCTGTTCGCTGATGATTGCACAGTGTTCAGCTGCATTTGCAATTCCTCAGATAATGAAACAGTTCATGCCTGCGGCAAGGCCTGGACAACATCCAGGCTTGGGCTGCTAAGTGGCAAATAACATTCACGCTACACAGGTGCCAAGCAATGACCATCTCCAACAAAAGAGAGCCTAATCATCTTCCTTTGACATTCAGTGGCATTACCATTGCCGAGTCCCCAAACATCAATATCCTGGGGGCCACCATTGACCAGAAACTCAAATGGACCAAGCACATAAATGTCGTGGCTATGACGGCAGGTTGGAGGCTGGGTATTCTTCCGGGAGGGGCTCACCTCCTGACTCCCCAAAGCCTCAACACCACCTACAAGGCACAAGTCAGAAGTGTGATGGAATACTCTCCACTTGTCTGGATGGGTGCAACTCCAACAACACTCAAGAAGTTTGATGCCATCCAGAACAAAGCAGTTGCTTGATTGGCATCTCATCCACTAACCTAAACATCCACCCCCTCCATCACTGGTGTAGTGTGGCTGCAGTGTATACCATCTGCAGGATGCATTGCAGCAACTCGCCGAGACTTTTTCGGTAGCAAACCCACAACCTGCCAAGCCCACAACCTCCACCACTTAGAATTATAAGAGCAGTGGGTGCATAGGAACACCATCAGCTCCAAGTAAACCACCATCATTCATCGTCACTGAGTCAAAATCCTGGGACTCCATACCTAACAGCATTTTGGGACCACCTTCATCACACGGACTGCAGCGGTTCAACAAGATCTTCTCAAGGGCAACTAGGGATGGGCCCACATTCCGAGATTGAAGAAAAAATAAAAAGGGTACTCCAGAAAGCCTAGCTTTAGAGTCGTGACTCTCTGTAAAATCTCAGTATCAACTGCTGCTATGTGGGAATACATTTCCATACCTACTGGTACCTGTAATATGCCTATATCAGCGTTGAAGACCTCCACTAAGTACCCAGTACTGGACAGCACTGGATACGTTTCATTCTAAAGTCACTGAAGCATTAGGTTTTGATGCTGACATGAAAAATCTCCTCAGAACCAGTGGGTGGTAATTGGCACCAGTGAGTCACCTTTTGTATTGATAACTTGCATTTTTCCTGTCTAGATCCATCGGGTGAGAGCCAATGCCCAGTATCAAGATGCATTTTTGTTACTAACTGGCAGGACCAAATTGCATTCTCAGGACACCTTGATAGAAATGATTGAACTTTACCCCTATCTTGGGTTTCTACATGCATTGTTTCTAAAGGGATCAGGCCCCTGTTTTTGGTGACCCTTTGCTGAAAGGTTCTCCACACTGGAGTTGACAAGTTGACTGGAGATTAGGTGGGATCTTCGTGTGCTCTGCTCAATAATGGTGTATAAGTTGGCTATATGAAACTCTGCCCTACTTGAAATAGGTCACTGCCGATGGCTTTTTGGGCATGAATGTTGGTTCACAAACTCTGATTCTTGCCTGTAGGTGTGATTCCACCCTTCTCAGCAACACAGAAACTAGTGGAATCAAAACTCTCTTATGCTATTGCAAACATTTTTATACACCTTTTGAGTTTTCAATCCCCCTCCCCCCTCCCCCCTCCCCCCTCCCGACAAAAAGGCACTCCAGGTACAGCTGAGCAAGCTCTACTCTGAAGATTCAGAGGAGGAGGAGGTGGATAACCTATTGAGTCAGCTTATGTCTGAGTCAGACACTTCAAAGAAGTCATTCAGTTAATTCAGTGCCAAGGTAGCATAGTCTTCCCACTTCATTCTGCTGCTCCATTAATCCCCTTGATATTTTCAGTCCTCCCCTTTAAGGTGCTGCTGTAGGCCCACTTTAGTCTCTGACCTGCTTGATGGTAGAGGTGGTAGATGGTGGTAGAGGTCGCAGGTTTGGGAGGTGCTGTCGAAGAAGCCTTTGTGAGTTACTGCAGTGCATCCTGTGGTGAAGGGAGTGAATGTTTAGGGTGGTGGATGGGGTGCCAATCAAGCGGGCTGCTTTGTCCTGGATGGTGTCGAGCTTCTTGAGTGTTGTTGGAGTTGCACTCATCCAGGCAAGTGGAGAGTGTTCCATCAAACTCCTGACTTGTGCCTTGTAGATGGTGGAAAGGCTTTGGGGAGTCAGGAGGTGAGTCACTCGCCGCAGAATACCCAGTCTCTAACCTGCTCTTGCAGTCATAGTATTTATATGGCTGATCCAGTTAAGTTTCTGGTCAGTGGTGGGGGATTCGGCGATGGTAATGCTGTTGAATATCAAGGGGAGGTGGTTAGACTCTCTCTTGTTGGAGATGGACATTGCCTGTCACTTGTCTGGCGCGAATGTTACTTGCCACTTATCAGTCCAAGCCTGGATATTGTCCAGGTCTTGCTGCATGCAGGCATGGACTGCTTCATTATCTGAGGGGTTGCGAATGGAACTGAACACTGAGCAATCATCAGCGAACATCCCCATTTCTGACCTTATGATGCAGGGAAGATGGTTGGGCCTAGGACACAGCCCTGAGGAACTCCTGCAGCAATGTCCTGGGGCTGAGATGATTGGCCTCCAACAACCACTACCATCTTCCTTTGTGCTAGGTATGACTCCAGCCACTGGAGAGTTTTCCCCCTGATTCCCATTGACTTCAATTTTACTAGGGGTCCTTGGTGCCACACTCGGTCAAATGCTGCCTTGATGTCAAGGGCAGTCACTCTCACCTCACCTTTGGAATTCAGCTCTTTTGTCCATGTTTGGACCAAGGCTGTAATAAGTTCTGGAGCCGAGTGGTCCTGGCGAAACCCAAACTGAGCATCGGTGAGCAGGTTATTGGTGAGTAAGTGCCGCTTGATAGCACTGTCGACGACACCTTCCATCACTTTGCTGATAAATGTAGAGAAACTTACAACACCAGGTTATAGTCCAACAATTTTATTTGAAAATCACAAGCTTTCGGAGGCTTTCTCCTTTGTCAGGTTAATGTGGAAATCCTTGAACGTTTCGCATTTATATTCAGAGAACAATACCTGGTGATTACAGATAATCTTTCCAACTGCCCGTTGTCAAGGCAATCAAAGTGTTCAGACAGAGAGGTGTTACCTACAGGACCACCGAATATACAAACGGCCAGAACACAAAACAGAGAGAGGGAGAAACATCCGAAAGGAAGAGAAAGACAGAAAATGACCCGTTGTATTAGAAACAGATAACTTTTATTCGCTGGTGGGGTTACGTGTAGCGTGACATGAACCGGGGTTACGTGTAGCGTGACATGAACCCAAGATCCCGGTTGAGGCCATCCTCATGGGTGCGGAACTTGGCTATCAATTTCTGCTCGACGATTTTGCGTTGTCGTGTGTCTCGAAGGCCGCCTTGGAGAACGCTTACCCGAAGATCGGTGGCTGAATGTCCTTGACTCTGAAGTGTTCCCCGACTGGGAGGGAAGCCTCCTGTCTGGCGATTGTTGCGCGGTGTCCATTCATCCGTTGTCGCAGTGTCTGCATGGTCTCGCCAATGTACCATGCTCCGGGGCATCCTTTCCTGCAACGTATGAGGTAGACAACGTTGGCCGAGTCACTTTGCTGATGATTGAGAGTAGACTGATGGGGTGGTAATTGGCCGGATTGGATTTGTCCTGCTTTTTGAGGACAGGACATACCTGGGCAATTTTCCACATTGTCTGGTAGCTGCCAGTGTTGTAGCTGTACTGAAACAGCTTGGCTAGAGGCGCAGCGAGTTCTGGAGCACAAGTCTTCAGCATTACAGCCGGGATGTTGTCGGGGCCCATAGCCCTTGCTGTATCCAGTGAACTCAGCCGTTTCTTGATATCACGTGGAGTGAATTGAATTGGCTGAAGACTGGTTTCTGTGATGGTGGGGATATCGGGAGGAGGCCGAGATGAATCATCCACTCGGCACTTCTGGCTGAAGATGGTTGCAAATGCTTCAGCCTTGTCTTTTGCACTCACGTGCTGGACTCCGCCATCATTGAGAATGGGGATGTTTACAGAGCCTCCTCCTCCAGTTAGTTGTTTAATTGTCCACCACCATTCACGACTTGATGTGGCAGGACTGCAGAGCTTTGATCTGATCCGTTGGTTGTGGAATCGCTTAGTTCTGTCTATAGCATGTTGCTTCCGCTGTTTAGTATGCATGTAGTCCTGAGTTGTCGCTTCACCAGGTTGGCACCTCATTTTTCGGTACGCCTGGTGCTGCTCCTGGCATGCTCTTCTACACTCCTCATTGAACCAGGGTTGATCCCCTGGCTTGTTGGTAATGGTAGAGTGAGGAATATGCCGGGCCATGAGGTTACAGATTGTGCTGGAATACAATTCTGCCGCTGCTGTTGGCCCAGAGTGCCTCATGGATGCCCAGTTTTTAGTTGCTAGATCTGTTCTGAATCTATCCCATTTAGCACGGTGGTAGTGCCACACAACACGTTGGATGGTGTCCTCAGTGGGAAGACGAGACTTCGTCTCCACGAGGACTGTGCGGTGGTCACTCCTACCAATACTGTCATGGACAGATGCATTTGCGACAGGTAGATTGGTGAGGACGAGGTCAAGTAAGTTTTTCCTTTGTGTTGGTTCACTCACTACCTGCCCCAGGCCCAGTCTGGCAGCTATGTCCTTCAGGACTCGGCCAGCTCGATCAGTAGTGGTGCTACCGAGCCACTCTTGATGATGGACATTGAAGTCCCCCACCCAGAGTACACTCTGTGTCCTTGCTACCCTCAGTGCTTCCTCCAAGTGGTGTTCAACATGGAGGAGGACTGATTCCTCAGCTGAGGGAGGACGGTAGGTGGTAATCAGCAGGAGGTTTCCTTGCCCATGTTTGACCCGACACCTGTAGTGCCGATAGCTTGCTTCCTGTATTTAAATCAGGCCCGATCATGAAAATTGATTGGGCCTCCCGTTGATTATCTGCCTGATGTACATCAGGAATGAAAATCAACTCCTATAGGTTTAGTATATGAATTGGGGGAGGGGACAGTGAGAACATTCTCAAAAACTGACCATGCTGAGACAAGAAATTTTTCCTGAAATTTTGTTGATGTCAGGAATGTTCCTTTATTACAGCATTTCACTGCTTTTGATTTTTCTCTTTACAATTAGAAAGGGAGATTTTATTCTGTAATTCCTCTCCTGTACTTAAAGCATCCTTGAGTTTGCATTTCGGGCAATGTGTACCTCCAGGTAAAGGCAACCAAAATCAAGGAGCAAATAGATCCTGTACCAGTGTGTGTTTTATTTTTTAAATTGTAATCTACCCCATGCATTTTCAACCCAAAATCCACTGGGTTCATGTCTCTGCTGCTGGGATGGTGTATTCCCTGACCTAAACCTCCCTTTGCAGCCAACAAGAGTGCAATATGTTTTTTAGGCAGGACATCTCTGTCTTACCTTCCTATCTGTAACTTCAATCCAAAAGTTCACTGCACAGTGCGGCTTAGAACGAGAACCAAATGAAGTGGGAAATTTAACTTATTCGTAGCATGGCATGTTAGTGCTCTAACATTCACTGCCAGTGAATCTCTCCAGCTGATGGGTATATTAATATCCTGAACCACTTAAAGGTATCATAAGATGTATTCCGTGCAGACGCTTAGGTTACTTAACTGGCAGTTCTGTTTCAGATTTGTATGATGTGCTATGCGAAATACAATTGCTTCCTGGCTATATATTACAAGGAAAAGATGAATTAACCACCTAAGAAATACAAAACTTGTATTAAGTAACAATGTATACACATTTTCTATATATTTATATGTTTACCAATTAAAAATTGTGAGCAGATGAATCCTTATGCTACCATATTAGGTAAATGAATGGCTTTTTAATCATATGCTAAACCTCAGGTTAGACAATTTTTTTTGAGTTCTTGATTATTATTCAATTATTATGATTATTTAATAATTTATAAAGGTAAAATTTTCTTGTTGTATGAAAACTTTGCCTTGTTTAATAGTTTTCAAATAATTACTAACCTGACCTACAGTACATTAAGTAGAGAGAAACCGGTCATTCAGCAATTCATCAAATGCCAGTTTTTCTCATGTAATAGTTCTTGCTCATTCAGAAGAATTCTATTAAGCTTGCTCACATTCTAGTTTTAAAAATGTGCTCGTAATAGATCCTGGATAAATCTTTAAAGAAATAAAACTGCCCTTCAGAGCCTTTTGATCTCCTTCAAATGCTACAATATCAATGATAACATTGAAAAATTATGTGTGGGCTGCAATGAGAGACTGGTGTTCTTCACAACCCATTAGACTTGGCTCTTTCTGAAAATTCCAATTTCACAATACATTCCACACAGCGGCAATGATGAACTATTAAACAAGCTGTCCTGCCAAGGTGGAGTTGTTAGGGGTAGAATCTCTAATATAGTGTAGCAATTCAAATATTGACAATGTCTACAAAATAAATTGTTATTTTAGTTATTCTGAACAATTCACTTTAAAAAAAACACCAAATAGCAAGGGAATGCTGTTTACACAGTCAGCATGAGCAGCTAATGCATTCCTGCCAGCCTGCACCTCCATTTCCTTGGTAGAGTGGTGTACAAGGACATACATGTTAATTCCACATTGGATGAGCACAGAAGCCTGTGAGACTGAGCAATTCAAAGAATGCATTTACAATTTACAAATACTTTGCAAGGACTTCAAATAGCATCATAAAAACATGTGTCAGGCTGAATCAGGCTAAAAGCTGTGGTTTTACATTTATAAATTATTTCTTCCACAATTCCAGGATAGGAGAAACTGTCAAATATTTGAGATAAAGCTAGATACTGTGAGGAGAGAAAAAAAATACATCACAGACAAGCATTCCTCCAAGAATGGAGGACAACATTTTTTTAATTTGAGGAGTTTGAAGAAGTTAGAACAGAGATATTTGAACTAATTTTAAAAAAGCATCAGAGAGATCAAAGCTGAAGCAGTGGTAGTGGAAAAATGCATATAAAGGACTGCTGTGTACATTTACATTGGAGATAAGCACTTGACTGACCTTGAAAACAAACGCAACCTGGTTTTAAGATTAAAAAACAGAATGTATCAGTATAAAAGTCAAAACTCACAACAATTCAAGTTACCAGAACACAGAAGGATTTTTGATTTTCTGAAAGAAGTGGAATGCCAGAACCCAATTACCTGTGTGGAATGGATGTACTAGGTAATGCTAAAAGAAATGCATCGTGGTAAGGTGACTCAAGTTGACTCCGTCAGATCGCTGAGGTGGGCGTTAATGATTAATATCTCCTGAACTTCAAATCAAATCAGAGAATTCCTCAAGTGGCACAGGTGGTGTATCATATGAGGACTCAATTTTCAGTTATAGTGAAACTGCTGGAGAAACCAAAAATACTTTGACAGTCCCAGGAAAGTTGAATAACATAGGAATCAAATTAAGTAGGTTACTGTGATGATTTAAATGTTCTGCAGGACTCAGTTGAAGATAAGAGAATAAATTAAAGGAGATGATGAGAGCTTCTAAAATTGACTTGATGAACTGTTAAATAGATGATTAAATAATTATTATAGTTTGTTGTGAGAGGCCATTTTATTTGATCCTTAGATGAAATCATAGCGTCTCTTTTTAGCTATGATCTTTTAATGGATTATTTTCTCAGGAGAGTGTTGTATGATTGGATAGAGCTAAATAATGAATTTATGGAGGAGAGAAATTTCTTCGATATTTAAGGTCAGAGTTGAAGAGAGACCATGGGCCCGATGTTAGCAGGGCTGCGGGTTCTCGGCGGGGGGGGTTATCGGGCGTGTGAGTAACGCGCCCGGCGAAATTAGTCAGCTCCCTGCGCGATTGTAGCATCCAATCCACTAATTGGATCCACTTACCTGGTCCTCCGGGTTCCCCACTGCTGATCTGCGCGTCGGGCGGGCTGCGCATGCGCAGTAAGATCTGTCAGCTGGAGGAGCTCTATTTAAAGGGGCAGTCCTCCACTGACAGATGCTGCAACAAACAGAAAAAATCACAGCATGGAGCAGCCCAGGGGGAAGGCTGCTCCCAGTTTAATGATGCCTCACTCCAGGTATCAATACATGGAGTGAGGAGGAGGGGGAGGACAGAGATCTTTCTCCCAGCGGGCGGGAGGAAGCGGCCTGCCTCTGCCACCAGGAAGGCCTGGCTCGAGGTGGCAGAGGAGGTCACCTGCACCACCAACATATCGCCCACCTGCATACAGTGCAGGAGGCGCTCCAATGACCTCAGTAGGTCAGCCAAAGTGAGTACACTTACTCTTTCCCCTACACTCAGTCTGCCACATCACCACCCCCACCCCACATCTCCTTCTGCACTGCCAGCACTACTCTTGTCACATTACCCCTCATACCCATTCAAACCTCATCCTCACCTCGCCAGTACTCATCCCGCCACTACCACTCAACCCAATCCTCATACAATCTCATGGCTCTATCTCATACTCACCCTCTCATGCATCTCTTTCACGGCCAGCCTCACTCAACCTGCCACTACCTGTGCTGCAGCCACAGGGCATGCATCACATATGTGCAGTAGGCAGCGTAAGGCAAACGTGTTGTGAGCATGAAGGGGATGCACAAGGGTGTTTGAGGGTTTGTCAGGGTTGTTACTTATATTGAATTTCTGACCAACTCACATCACATATTATATTGGCACCACTACTGCCATGTCTTCGCGAATCTTGTCTGGTCTGTGCAATAATGCCTTTTCCTGAGGATCACTATGAAGACCCACAACTGATGCCACCCATTGTGTCACTGCAGAGTGGGTTTGGTGTATTTGCAGGGCTCTTTTGTGCAGACGGCTGAGAGACGTCAGCGATGTCCCCGGTTGCACCCTGGAAGGATGCGGAGGAGAGGTTGTTGAGGGCAGTGGTGACTTTGACAGCGACAGGTAAGAAGATGGTGCTTGGGCCAGCCAGGAGCAGCTTGGCATGAAGGAGGCTGCAGATGTCCACGACTACATGTCGAGTGACTCTGAGCCTCCGTGTGCACTGCTGCTCAGAGAGGTCCAGGAAGCTGAGCCTCGGTCTGTGGACCCTGTGGCGAGGGTAGTGCCCTCTGCGACGCATCTCTCTCTGTGGTAGCCCTCCCTCCTGCTGTGCAGATGGATGTGTCACAGCACTCTGTTGTGGAGCTCCACGTGTCAGAGGTGGACGGCGTGGATGGCGAGGCTGGTGATGCTGTTCGCCCTCCGAGGAGGTCATGACTGCAGCTACGGCGGCCCCCATCCGGAAGATGTACATCTGAGGGGGTCCGCAAGGTAGGTACATGTGTCTGGACACCGGGGTAAGTGTGCAAGTTGGTGACTTTGATTGTCGGGAGGAGGGTGGTGGAGGCCAAACTTTGTCCCAAGTGACAGAGTGGCCTCCTGCAATGAGTGAGGGTCTCCCCCCACACCTGTCAAATGGACCTTTGCAGCTGCCACAGGCTGATGGCTGCAACAGGTCCATTTGAACTGGGAGTGTTTCCCCCAGTGTGGGAAACAGTCCCAGTTTGCTCTAAAATCCCACCCCCCCTCACATAATCCCTTAATCAGGTCAGTTAATGACCTGAACAATCCAAATAAATACTTTCAAGTGGCATCCTGCTGGCTTTAATTGCCTGCGGGATTCCCACCAGCGGGGGCTGCGCGTGCACGCCGGCGTGTCAGCGGGGAACCCGGAAGTGCGCGGGTTCGGGGCGGGCTCCGGTCCCGCTTCGGGATTTCACGAATTTCAGGGCCCCCCCGCGAGGAACGCTCCTGATAGCGGGTGCTAAAATGCTGCCCCATATTTTAATAGATAATGTTGACCGTTTAAGAAAGGAATGCTTTATAAGAAAAAGATGCCAGATATTTGAAATAAAATCGGAAAATGTTGGAATCAGGTTAGCCAGCATCTGTGGAGAAAGGACAATGGTTAGGTTAATGTTTCAGGCCTATGACCTTTCAGCAGAGCACTTTCAAATGTGGTCCTTGCTACCTGAAAGGAAGAAAAGAAGTTTTCAGTTAAAGTGGTTTATGAAATTAAGGATGAAATGGAACTGAAGACCAGTACAGCTCTGACATAAAGTGGGTCAGTGCTGCTGAAGAGAAAGGTCGAGAGCATGTATGTGGCTGTGCATGGTGGAGAGGGTGGATCTCATGAAGTGGAAAGAGCAGTGGTTAGAGTAATGCTGAATATCACAGCGATATCTCAATCATGGGCAGATCCAAAACAGGAAGGGTGGAATTTAAGCTGGAATCCACGTGGGTTCTGATGAAGGGTTATAGACCTGAAAGATTAACCTAACCATTTTCTTTTTCCAAAGATGCTACCTGACCTACTGAGTGTTTCCAGCATTTTATAGCTTTTTAACAAGGAAGCTAAAGGGATGGTAGCTGTTTTATTTATCTCACTAAGAATAGAGGTTGTTATTTATTGCCTGTTAGTGGACAGCTTCCTGCTCAAATGCGGCATTTCCTTTTATTTGTGGTTGCCCCTTGAGCCTTTGCTGAGGTGATCTGGAAAGCATCTGATGTACAAGAATAAGCATACAGATGGTATTTGATGCAAAAATTAGATAAAGGGATTCCAAAATAGTTAGCAGTTTTGTTATATTACAGCTTTTGTTTTGCTGTGAAGCAGCTGTACGTTGATGTGAGTACAGGAGTGTAATTTGCAAATCAGGTCCCAATCTGATTCCTGAACATACTGAAGCCTGGACATGAGACAACCTATAGCAGGTAGTCTTACACTGAGTGGGTTTTGCACATGATGCAATAGAACTGCAGCAAAGCCGTACTTTAAAAGTATCTAGATGATCCATGAGACCTTCTGGGAATTATTTTAATGTTATGAGAGAAATGTCACTTCCGCCCACGCTTTCCCAACATTAAAGCTTGTCAGACAGGAATGTGAGGGGCGAAATTCGACTTTCGCCTGAAATGGGTGTGAAGTTGGTGGTGCAGATGTTCTGCTCGCTCATTCATGCTGATGTGAGGCCCGAACTAAATTCAGGTCTTATTGCCATGCTGCCAGTGAGCTGTGGGCGGCAAACGGGCATTCTGCTGCAACTGGCCAACTCTGGACAGTGCAATATCGGGCAGTCCGGAGACTGACCCAGCCAGCAGGAAAATAGGTCCGGGTGGGGGGAACCGATATTGTGGTGGGTGGAGGTGGCAGCCTCGAGTGGCAGCAGCCCATGTTATTCCTATGGAGCCATGGAGGAGCACAAATGCTCCTCCATGGCTCCATAAAAATAATTTTTCACTTACCTTCTTGAGGCCTCTTCCTCTTCACACCTGGTACAACTAGGTGGAGCATGCATGCCGTATGCTCGGCCCACTTGTGCCTGAATTTTGTACTACCGTCATAGGATTCCGATTTGCATATTAAAGCAGCTTTATGCCTGTTTCAGACGGGCAGACTGCCCACTCATTTATAGGCCCGCATAAATGTTGCATCAGGCGGGCCTTGCCGGCCGAGGTTCACACCCCCCCATCTCCGATTTTCAACTGCTGGCTGCCCTTTTTATCTGGCACAAAATGGGCAGCTGTGAGTTGAATTTCTTCCCTCTGATTTCTGAATGTGTGAAAATAGCAGGGTGCAACATGTGAAATCTGTATGTGGTAGACTTCAATATCATAAAACATATTTCCTAAGTTTGTCATTAAGGGGAATTTTGATTCCCTTTGTCGTGGAAATGGGACGGATTGGGAATTAAAATCCAACTGGTGCACTTACCTCTTGATTCATGTCCCAAACACATACATTGCTTCTGGCAGTATCTGGCATATCTGCAGTGTTGAATTTAAGAGAGTTTTAATCACACTGGGCTATCAGGAGAGAAGTGGTTTGCCCAGAGAGACCAAAAACTTCCAAGTTGAATAAGTCACTGCACTGCTCTCATGCACTTCCCAGTGATTGGTTGTAGAGGCACTGAATCAAATTTTAACTTTGTTGTTTTCTTGCCCAGTTGAGGCACCCATCTGACACGAGTGGGAGCCTCATGAATACATGCAAATCAGGTTCCTATGATGTTGTTAGGACCCCAATACAATTTCAACAGCCTTTAAGTTCTTCCATCCTCCTGCTGCAAACCATTTTCAGCTGTTCACACCGGTCTCCTGCCAGAATTTGTCAGTATCACTATGGCCCTGAACTTCTGCCAGGCTATCGCTGGTCTCCCAACTTACCCTGGCAGGATACCGGTGTGAACAGCTGAAAATGGCTTGTAGCAGGAGGACGGAAGAACTTCCACATGATTCAGTGCTTCTACAACCAATCACTGGGAAGTGCATGAGAGCAGTGCAGTGACTTGTTCAACTTGGAAGTTTTTGGTCTCTCTGGGCAAACCACTTCTCTCCTGATAGTCCAGTGTGATTAAAACTCTCTTAAATTCAACATTGCAGATATGCCAGATACTGCCAGAAGCAATGTATGTGTTTGGGATTTAAATTCATAAACCAAAAGTTGAATGTCATTTTCAGAAAACATAGATGCATTAACTTACTCTGCCTCGCAGGCACACATAAGTTAAAAGTAATTTATCGTGGCAATAGGTATTGGGAGAACAAAAAACTGATAAGCTAAAAGTTAACTTCCGTTCTTTCACCCATACTAGCAGATCTCTCGTGAAATTATTCACAAGTAGTCTTACGTCTGGAACACAGTTGTGACGTTTAGCTGCTACCTTGGCCAATCTCTAAGGCCACTGCTCTGGACAAGCAAATCCAGTTAATTGTAGCCACTTACAAACTGTGACAGCCAGTCAGAGTTCAGTTGTAGTTGTTAGGTTTCAGGATGTTGGTCAATGATTGTCTTTCTTTAAAAAGATTGTTTTACGTCGGTAATGAAATGTGAAATCTGGGGTGTAATGGATTTGACGCAAGACATGTTATAACATATATGAAAAAAGGCTAGTAATTCGCACATTCCTGTTATACTCCAGACAACAAATATTGATGCAAAACAATCTCAAAAAACTTGGAGACTGAATTAAAGTTTCCTTCATATTTGAAACCACCTGGAATTATGTAAATTATAAAGACTGTTTGGGGGTAACCTTTAGTTTGGACATGGATGGAAAGCTGGCAGTTGTGAATTGGTTGCCTGTTATACAGCCCACCCAATTGTCCTCTCTTATTGAAGTCAGTGGAAAGAGAAATCAGGCAGGGTGTATCCACAACCGCCAGTTTTTTGTCCGTGTCCAAAGTGAAAATTATTCCCTTTGTGTTGTCACTTAAAGCTAAGATTTATCTCTTGTACAGCCTGATATTTCTCTCCCTAGCATTACAGGGTAGTCATGTGAAGAAGCGAATGGTGAGCCTTATATCTGGGGCCCCCTCAGATCAGAGGGTCTGATGGAGCCAAGCAGCAAGGCAAGGGAGGCCATGAAGGCAAGTGTTCCTTTTTCCCCATCCTCCCAACAGTTCTTCAGGCCTGGAGGCCTCCTGGCTACTGTTTCCCAGCACAGTGCCCTGCCAGGGTGTGGGCCAATGCCATGGGCACAACGAGCCATAATAATGACCTAGTCCACCAAATTCAGGTAGCTGAACAGGCACAATGCATCTCAGATAAGCTCCACCTGTCTAGTGCCAGGCTAGTGGAGGAGGAATATCGGAACTATAATGTTTGATGTTCTTGAGTAAAATCATAAATCATAGCTTGGCTACTGCATTAATTCCAAATACAAACTTGAACAAAATTAGAAGCAGGAACTACATGATTTTTAAAAATTATTTCTATGCCTTAGAATTCTAAAGGTAGGTGATATGTAACCAGAGCATAAATTGATTCCTTTGCACATGAATATGGACTTGTTTGAGATGAATATACTCAATTTGATTGTTTTGTCTTTTCTTCAATATGCTAGGACTGGTATGAAGTTGGAGCTCCTCCTGTCTTCTGGTTGTCTGGTTTTTTCTTTACTCAAGCTTTTCTGACAGGGGGCCAGCAAAATTTCGCCAGAAAATACACCATTCCCATTGACCTGCTCACATTTGATTATGAAGTATTGGAGGACAAGATGTACAGGTATCCCCCAGAAGATGGTAAGAAAAACACAACTTTAACACTGAACAGTATTGTCACTGTGATTTTGGTAATGTGCAATTGTTGGTGTCGAGTAACATGTCACGCTACTGAGCAGTGTTGCATATTAAGTCCTGTTTAAAAATGGGACACTTGTATTTTGTTTAATTTTGTTCCCAAATTGCATGATTGAAAACTTTCCTATGACAAAAGCAATCCGTTGCAATTGCTATAATAACTATTACTTTTCAAGCAAAATCACTGGAGCCAATTTTACAAATGCACACTTCCAACGGGGAGCCTTGCCTGCTGGAAGTGCACATTGAGTAATCGCTGGTGCATCTCCAACATTTTCCATCCATTAAGGATTTTGTAAAATCAGCCCTATTGTGTGATCACTAGATTGTTAACGCCCCTCTAAGTTACCGTATTTTTGCTTCTTTGAATACTTGCAACATTTGTGTGTCGCTGTAATCTGAAGGCAGCCTCTTTAGTGAGTCAGGTTCTGCAATATGCCCCGAAGCGAGTCACATTTGAAGCACTTGTTATCCTCACTTCAGTATTGGGCCCAATATGCTTTACAATGTAGTGTGGTAGAATAGTCAAGCATTGGGTCACAGAATAGTGGGAGACTGCACTTGGCTAGCCTCTTAATGTCACAGATGCTGATATGGGGAGGCTCCAAGCAGCGGTCAGGTAACTCCCATCAGAGGGGAGGGGGGAGAAAATTGAACTTAAATCCTCACCAGACAGTTCTTGTGAATCTTCTGGTAGTCGACAAGAAGTAGATGTTTGCCTCACCCTCTCAGCTGAAGAGGTATATAGTCTACAGGGACTAGTAATAGGAGAAAACTGGAGGTAAGAGATGCAACATACCTCTTACATTTCATATTAGGGTAAATACGCTAAAACCACCCACAGAAAATTCTATATACAGAGCAAAATAACCACAATATTCCAGTACTGAGAGTGGCTGGATGAGTTGTGACAATGATGAATGTTGTATGTAATAATGAGCGTATGTAATTCCGAATTGGCTTAATGTTTGTGGTATCTTTACTGGTCTCCTAGTTATAAATGTATAAGATTGTGACGCAACTTCACCTGGTCTATAACAATTGTCTAAAACCACAATCATACCATTGGGAAACAGGTTTATGTTTTGGAAGATATGCTTGCTACAAATTACAGAATACAATAGGAGTACAATTTGATCTCAGACCTTGCACAAACTCAATCATACCTACTTTCTGATTGCCTCAGTTATCCTTTCAAACTCAATTGAGGATATCATGATGTGATTTTGGATACCTTTGTAAGACAGGCTGCACTTTGCATAATATTGTTACAGCATAACATGAAAGTAGTATCATTTATAAAGCACTGAAAGGCCTATTTATACTTTTTGTCCGTGCTTTGATCAAATCGCAATAATATAATTGTCTGCATGCTGTAGGGGGTCAGCATGCTGCTACTTAATTTGATCATGTCTGATTGCCTGAAAGCTACACTTTCAAATGACCTTATTGAAGACAACTTTCTCGGCAGCCCTTCAAAAGCCTTTCCACCATCTACAAAGCACAAGTCAGGAGTGTGATGGACTACTCTCCACTTGCCTGGATGAGTGCAGCTCCAACAACACTCAAGAAGCTCGACACCATCCAGGACAAAGCAGCCCGCTTGATTGGCAGCCCATCCACCACCCTAAACATTCTCTCCCTTCACCACCGGCACAGTGTGGCTGCAGTGTGTACCATCCACAGGATGTACTGCAGCAACTTGCCAAGGCTTCTTCGACAGCACCTCCCAAACCCGCGACCTCTACCACCTAGAAGGACAAGGGCAGCAGGCACATGGGAACAGCACCCACTGCACGTTTCCCTCCAAGTAACACACCATCCCGACTTGGAAATATATCGCCGTTGCGTCATCGTTGCTGGGTCAAAATCCTGGAACTCCCTACCTAACAGCACTGTGGGAGAACCTTCACCACACGGACTGCAGCGGTTCAAGAAGGCGGCTCACCACCACCTTCTCAAGGGCAATTAGGGATGGGCAATAATTGCCAGTGACGCCCACATCCCATGAACAAATAAAAAAAAATTACAAAACATCTGGCACACAACCACTGTTAGTTACATAGCAATAAAAATGAAAATCTATTCATATGTACGATATTTTCAGTTGATAAAGCACTAAATGGTGTTTTCTGTCTTATCAAAACTGAGCAAGCGGCCACCATGCGCGATTTTCCAGATACAAATCATCGAGCTGGTTATCAGGAAACAAATTAAATGCTGGCAGCTTACCAAGCACATTGGAGTAAGGACTCAGGGAAAGGGGCAGTAGTGGGCCAAAAATGACAGTGCATCACTTACTGCTGCTGGAATGGCCGCCACCATTTTCATTGGGGGCTTCATATATGCGGCCCTATGTACATCATAGAACCCCGATTAACATATATTACTGATGCTCCACCCTGAATCAGGTGGGAATCTCAGCTGCCGGCAAAAACATCAAGGTTAATCTTGCTGCGGGATGGGAATGGAACAGCAAATAGAACACCGCTTGATTTTAATTCCCAATCTACCCGGTTTCTGCTGGGCAGAGGGAGTTAAAATCCCTCCTAGTATTTTAGTAATAACATTAGTATTATTGTAATAAGTAATTTCAACATTTTTTTAAAGTCATAATTATCCACTTTGGTAGGAAGACTAGAAAAGCAGAATATTTTTTAGAAGGTGTGAGACTAAGAAATGTTGGTATTCAGAGGGATTTGGGTTCCTTCTACATGAATCACAGAAAGTTAACATGCAAGTACAGCAAGCAATTAGGAAGGCAAATGGTATGTTAGCCTTTATTGCAGGGGGGTTGGAGTACAAGAGTAAGGAGGCCTTGCTGCAATTATATAGGGCTCTGGTGAGACCACACCTGGAGTAATGTGTACAGTTTTGGTCTCCTTACCTAAGGAAGGATATACTTGCCTTAAAGGGGGTGCAACGAAGGATCACTAGATTGATTCCTGGGATGAGAGGGTTGTCCTATGATGGGCCCTATATTCTCTGAAGTTTAGAAGAATGAGAGGTGACCTCATTGAAATCTATAAAATTCTTAGAGGGCTTGACAGAGTAGATGCTGAGAAGCTGTTTCCCCTGGCTGGAGAGTCTAGAGCTAGGGGTCATAGTCTCAAGATAAGAAGTCGGCCATTTAGGACTGAGATGAGAAAAAAATTCTTCACTCAGATGATTGTGAATCTTCGGAATTCTCTACTCCAGAGGGCTGTGGATGCTCAATCATTGAGTATATTCAAGATTGAGATGAATAGATTTTTGGACACTAAGGGAATCAAGGAATAGGGAAATAGGGCGGGAAAGTGGAGTTGAGGTCGAAGATCAGCCATGATCTTACTGAATGGCGGAGCAGGCTCGAGGGGCCGTATGGCCTACTCCTGCACCTATTTCTTATTCTTATGTTCTTATGAACTTTAATTCTTTTCTGCCTCTGTCTTTTCTCCTACTCTCTCTTTCCCAGTCTCTTTCCTAGATTCGTTATTTTGATATTGATTTTCTATACTTTATTCCTTATACAATCTATTTTATCTTATTTACAACTTATTTTACTTTTAATGTTGCCTCTTTCTGAACTCTATGGATCCAACCTCTGTTGCTAAGCTGACATCTACATCTTTGAAATTTAGTTCTTGATTAGTTGAAAACTGGTTGCAAAAGCCATGCTTTTTTCCAGTTCTGGATATTGAAGTTTGAACAGCTCAAATCTATGGTGTTTGCAAAAATACAAAGGAAAAGATGAGAGAAGATCATCAGGCCCATCAATGCTCATCTTATCTATTAAACGGTGAGCCTCATGCTTCACCCTCTCTAATCCCAAGTACAACCAGAGAAATGAAACTGACAATTTCAAGAAAAACTCTGGGAAACTCCTCCTAAACTCCCCTAGGCAATCAAGCAGACTCTAGGGACCCATGGTTACACAATATACATCACCAGATGTACTTAACTAGCTCACACCCTCCCCATCTACTCTGATTTCCAGGAAATTAGGACTGCGCAGGACTGGAAAAGATCATTTTCTTCAGTCCATTCCCAAAGGCCACAGACTTGCTCCTTACCTTATCACCTTACCTCTGATACCCATCTACAGTCCTGTCTGCCAAAAATATATTCAACACCTTCCTAAAATTTATAGCATCCTTTGCTTCCTCTGGGTACACTATTCCACATGTTTCCATCTCTCTGCGTGAAAAGGAATGTGATATAGTGTACTCCAACTGTTTGTGCCCAGGGACTTCAACTAAACTGTTCTCTCCACTACACTTTCTTTTTACGCTGTTCCTCTTTCTCCAAAATGCCTTCCCTTCTGCAACTGCACCCTTTCCTTTGCCTCCCTTCTTGCTAATCCCAGTACTCTCAACAGCTAGTTCCAGCTGTACTCCCCCTCTCCGTTTCTCCACAGACTCTGTTTCTACCTTCTCCAGGAAATTATTTCTTTCAGCCAGCACATTACTGCCCTCCCAGGCAGGAGCCCTTTATTTGAAAACCAGTGCCTGTGTGTGATCACCGTAAGTTGGCCTTTGGTCGCAAAAGTTTCACCTGCTGTCCCCTGGATCAGGTGCTTTTAATCAGCGCTGCAGAAGCAAATCAAAGGCTGGCCCGGCTTTATGTGGTGGCTGTAGGGCCTCGGAGCCCCATCAAATATTAAGACCTGCAATCTTGCAGCAACTCCTCTTCATATGGCATAACTCAGGGTGTTTATACAGTGTAATTGCTGGTCTGAGACTGGTAGCTGCAGTTTGGGTTTGACACCGCAAGGGATTTACACTCCATGTGGTGGCAAACTGGAATGTGTGAGACTATCCCGTTCAGGAAATCTCACTCTGCTTCACTCCAGAGTCTGGTCCGGTTCTCGTTCCAGCCAGGAGAGCCCTGGTTGGCACCTCCCTGGCTGGAACTTTAACTGTCCTGATTAGTAGAGAGCTCAGCGTATGCTGGGATGTGCACATATCACAAAGCTGTGTTGTCACTGTTTAAAAATCTAAATGTTGTAAAAAGAGGGGATAGAAGAATCCCTGCTCTCTACACAGTTAAATTGGAAACAATTTTACAACACCAAGTTATAGTCCAGCAATTTTATTTTAAATTCACAAGCTTTCGGAGATTTTCTAAATTGGGGTCAGGTAGGTTTAAAAAATGTGCAGGAGGCCCAATGCATTTTGTAAACCAGGTTTGACATCGCAAGGGATTTACACTCCATCTGGTGGCAAACTGGAACGTGTGAGACTACCCCTTTCAGGAAATCTCACTCTGCTTCACTCCAGAGTCTGGTCCGGTTCTCACTCCAGATTTACACTGCAGGTTTAGTGTCAATATGAAGCTATTTTCCCTTCACGCCAGTGCTAAGCTTGCAGTGTAAATGCACCCTAATATGTTTCAGAAAGAAAAGAAAGTAATTAATACAATGCCTTGTAACATTTTAAAATGCCTCACATATAATTAATTACTTTGAAGCTCAGTGATTGTAGATATGAAAGCATATATGGCAGCCATTTTACATGCAGCAAGATCCCATAAACAGCAGTGGAATGAATGACCAGTTTTTTCTGGTGGTATTGATTGAGAGATACCAGGAGAAACACCCTGTTTTTCTTCCAATAGTGTCAAATTTCTAACCACATGATTCATTTTTGGCAAATTTATAATAAAAATGTTAAAATGTGCATGGGAGATTGCATGCCACATGTACTCTTTGCATTTCTATCCAAAAATATACCCACAAATTAATTTATTAAAACACATTCCTCACATTCAGCCAAGAAATCTAATGTCAGCATGACAGATGGCAGGTTGATAACACAAGTGAGAACCAGGCAGAATGTAGAAAGTTCCAAGGGGAAGTGAAAAAGGAAATGAGAGGGGCAAAGAAAGAGTATGAGAATAGACTGGTGGCCAACATAAAAGGGAATCCAAAAGTTTTCTACAGGCATGTAAACAGTAAACGGGTAGTAAGGGGAGGGGTGGGGCCGATTAGGGACCATAAAGGAGATCTACTCCTGGAGGCAGAGGGGATGGCCGAGGTACTAAATGAGTACTTTGCATCTGTCTTTACCAAGGAAGAAGATGCTTCCAGAGTCTCAGTAAAGGAAGATATAGTTGAGATATTGGATGGGCTAAAAATTGATAAAGAAGAGGTACTTGAAAGGCTAGCTGTACTTCAAGTAGATAAGTCACCCAGTCCGGATGGGATGCATCCTAGGTCGCTGAGGGAAGTAAGGGTGGAAATTGCGGAGGTACTGGCCATAATCTTCCAAACATCCGTAGATACAGGGGTGGTGCCAGAGGACTGGAGAATTGCAAATGTCACACCCTTGTTCAAAAAAGGGTGCAAGGATAAACCCAGCAACTACAGGCCAGTCAGTTTAACCTCAGTGGTGGGGAAACTTTTAGAAACAATAATCTGGGACAGAATTAAGAGTCACTTGGACAAGTGTGGACTGATTAGGGAAAGCCAGCACAGATTTGTTAAAGGCAAATTGTGTTTAACTAACCTGACAGAGTTTTTTGATGAGGTAACAGAGAGGATTGATGAGGGCAATATATGGACTTTCAAAAAGTGTTTGATAAAGTGCCATACAGTAGGCTTATCATCAAGATTGCGACCCATGGAATAAATTGGCAGAGGGACAGGAAACAGAGAGTTGTGGTAAATGGTTGTTTTTCGGAATGGAGGGAGGTGTACAGTGGTGTTCCCCAGGGGTCAGTGCTGGGACCACTGCTTTTCTTGATATATATTAATGACTTGGACTTGGGTGTACAGGGCACAATTTCAAAATTTGCACATGACACAAAATTTGGAAGGGTAGTAAACAGTGAGGAGGAAGTGATAGACCTCAAGAGGATATGGGCAGGCTGGTGACATGGGCGGAAACATGGCAGATGAAATTTAACGCAGAAAAATGCGAAGTGATACATTTCGGTAGGAAGAACGAGGAGAGGTAATATAAACTAGAGGGCACAACTCTAAAAGGTACAGGAAAAGAGAGATCTGGAGGTATATGTGCATAAATCGTTGAAGGTGGCAGGGCTGATTGAGAAAGTGGTTAAAAAAGCATACTGGATCCTGGGCTTTATAAATAGAGGCATAGAGTACAAAAGTATGGAAGTCATGATGAACCTTTATAAAACACTGGTTCGGCCACAACTGGAGTATTGTGTCCAGTTCTGGGCACCGCACTTCAGGAAAGATGTGGAGGCCTTAGAGAGGGTGCAGTAGAGATTTACTAGAATGATTCCAGGGATGAGGGACTTTAGTTACATGGATAGACTGGAGAAGCTGGGGTTGTTCTCCTTGGAACAGGGATGGTTGTGAGGAGATTTGATAGCGATTCAAAATCCTGAAGGGCCTAGACAGAGTAGATAGAGAGAAACTGTTCCCATTGGGAGAAGGGTCAAGTACCAGAGGACATGGATTTAAGGTGATTTGCAAAACAACCAAAGGTGACATGAGGAAAAACTTTTTTACACAGCGAGTGGTTGGGATCTGGAATGCACTGCCCGAAGGGGCGGTGGAGGCAGATTCAATCATGACCTTCAAAAGTGAACTGGATAAGTACTTGAAAGTAAAAAGTTTGCAGGGCTACAGGGAAAGGGCGGCTGAGTGGGCCTAGCTGGATTGCTCTTGCATAGAGCCGGTGCAGACTCGATGGGCCGAATGACCTCCTTCTATGCTTAACCTTTCTATGATTCTAATGAAAACTGCTGCAAAGTCAGAGCATAACAGAAGATTTACTTCCTTAACAGCAGTTCCTTCCATTGACCCACTATATCTTCAATTCCCTCGTTCATTCCCTGCTTACTATTTAAATTGATACAGTCTCTCTATTTATAGATGTCTAAGGCTTTTTCAATTCTGATTGCAATTCTATTTTGGTAAAACCGTGACATATTCTTTTGACAACTTTCTTGACAATTCCTTTATACGGAAACTCACCCGTTAACAATTCCACTGAAATTCTCTTGACCAAGTTTTCATTTTATTTCCAAATAATTGTTCTAAGACAGTTATTCCGTGCCATGTAACCTGCCCTGGCATTGCTCTACTACCTTTTGGAACTGCATGGCTGAGTGTAGCAGTACAAAAAATACATTAGAGAGTTAGAAAGACATGGGTTAATTAAGGACAATTAACAAAGATTTGTAAAGGCCAACTTGTGTCTGACAAATTTAATAGAGTTCTTTCAGGAAATAATACTCTATTGGTAAAGGAGATATTGTATAAATGGATCCTCAAAAGATATTTGATAAAAATGTCACATAGGAGGCTTGTTGATAAAATGAACACACCCAGGATTAAAAGAGATGAGGCAACATGGATAGGAAGTTGGTTAAAGGACAGAAACAGAGAGTAGTGGTTAATGGATGTTTTTCAGACTGAAAAGATGTAAGCAGTTGTGTCCTCCAGAGGTCAGTGTTGGGACCATTGCTCTTCTCAATATATATAAATGATCTGGACTTGGATATAAGGGATCCAATAGCAAAATTTGCAGACAACGCAAAAGTAGTTAACTGTGATGAGGATTATAAGTGGCTTCAGGGGGCATAGACAGGTTAGTAGATTGAAGAGATGTTAAATAAAATTTATTGTGGATAAATGTGAGATGACACATTTTAGGAAGAAGAATAAGAAGAGGAAATAGAGAGTAAACAGTGAAACTTTAAACTGAGTAGAGGAGCAAAGAAACTTAGGGATTCAGATACACAGTGCTTTAAAATTTGGAGGAGAAGCTGTTAAAATATTACAAAAGTATGTGGGATCCTTGGTTTTATAAATAGGGGTGTAGAGTACTAAAGCTAAGAGGTAATGTTAAATCAATACACATCATTGGTTAGGCTGTAATTAGAATATTGTGCTTTGTTTTGGGTACCCCATTTTAGGGAAGATGCTATGGAGAAGGTACAGAAGAGAATCACAAAAAGGATCTCAGGGATGAGAGGCTGTAGTTATGAGGGGAAATGGGGGCCTTTCTCATTAGAACAGAGAGTATTAGAGGAGATCTGATAGAGCTCTTCAAAATTATGAGGGATTTTGATAAAACAAATAGGGGAAAACTATTTCCACTGGTCAGTGAGTCAGTAATTAGAGGGCATAAATTTAAGATAGATCATAGCAAAACAATGAAGGGAGAGAATTTTTCTTTTATGTACAGGGCTATGCCATAGCAGAAACAGTGATGGAAGCAGAACCATAACAGCTTTTAAAAGGGAAATGGATAATTATTTCAAGAAGAAAAATTTAAAAGTGTATGGGACAAAGTGGACAGCCCTTTCAGAGAGCTGACACAATACAATGGGCTGAATGGCCTGTGCTGTAAAATTCGATGATTCATTGAAATTCGAAATGTTGACCCTGAAATTCCACTCGGTGAGCTACACCGCATTTACACCAATGAGCCATGGGTTGCCATCAATTGTCTGGAGCGCTGTTTTTGCATATCTGCTGGACGATTCATTGGCATATATAGTGTGTAAAATGGGAGTGCTGTGTTGGGGTGCTTGGAAATTAGAATGCCGTCTTTAAAAAGCCAGTTCTAGTTTGGGTACCCATCTTACCTAACAGTAATTACTTGCATGCCCAACCTTAAAATTATATTAGGATGATACCACCACATCCTTTACTTCGGCTGTCCCATTCCTCAACTGCTAGCCTTCAGCTAATTCACTCAAACTTGTTGCAGGACAAACTGGTGTCCAATGCCCATGAGAGGCAGGGCACAGGAGAGGGCATCCCTGATTTTAAAGACCTCATCCCCTATTAGGCGAAGGCCACAGAGCTGATGCAGAAGCACTCTGCTCTTGCTGTGGTAGATGGCAGGGTTTGAGAGCATAGTCCTGGTGCTAGGTTGAACTGAAAACCTACACAGTTGCTATGGCATTTTTGTGAAGCATCACACAGCGACAAGCTTCCACCTACTTTTCTATCTCTTTAATCCCTTGGTTTCCACTGGGGTCATTTTCACCCATTCTTAACTTCTACCATCCTTTCCTGTAGAACCATCACAGCAATAGGGACGGGGGAAGGTGTAGGGGCAGAAGAGGACAAGAGCAACTTCTTCCTTATGGATTATAAGGATGATTAAGGCAAGGAAGATGATGATGAAGAGGGAGAGAAAGTCAGGATCGTGTCCAAAAGAGAGTTCCTACAACAACTCCTGCCCCGAGTTCCTCTGTCCCCTAAGATCTCACCTCATCTCACGTACTTTTTCCTTATCACGTACCAGCTCAGATACTTTCACCTGGTGGGGGGGGGGAATTAGGTAGTGCTAGTGAGGATGTGGCAATGGGTGATTCACAGAGCATGAGCAAGCTGGCAGAGTAAGGATTGGATGGAGGCCGAGAAAGCTGCCTATGACTTTGGAGTCACGGGATCCAGAACACATAGGGTACTCACCTGAAAAGTAGGATGTCTGAGGAATATCACACTTGCGTACAGGGTCTGAGGTCAACCTCTTGTGTCTACAACGTTCATTTGCGGCAACGCAAGGGATGATTTTTGTTTGTTGCAGATGCCAATGGAGTGTGAGGTAGCTTCGGTTGGAATCTGCAGCATGTCCCCACTTAAGAAGTAGCCAGGGACCAGTCATTGCCCCCACTTCCATAGAAGCACAGAATGTTGCCCTGACAGTATGGGACTGAATGGACAATGTCCTGCTTATAGGCTTCTAGAACCTGGGAGCGAGGATGCATTATTCTGCTGTCTCTCAGAGCTTTCAGCATCTGATAGCAGCCATTAGACTAGCCAATCCGCTCATCGGTGGGACCACAGATACAGGACCCTGTGGAATGGCAATGGCTTGAGTTAACCAGTGTGAGGCTACCATCTCTCAGTACAGCAGCACCTGCCAAGTTTCTAGTCTGCCCCACTCCCCAACCCCCTGCCAAAAGTGGAAGTAAAAGGGAAAACCAGGCTGCCCAGGAACAAGCTCCAGAGATGCAAGCAGCAAGCAGCTCCCTCCCTGGAGCAAACTGCCATGAGAGGAAGGCCACCTCAGTCCCATGATCCTTTTGTGGAACATGAGCAGCCACACACCTCTCACAATACAGGCCCTCAGGTTGCACTTTAGTTTAGACTTTTGTTATATTAAAATAGAACATGCAATTGTTGTGCTTTGTTATTCGTGGAAGTTAGAGTCAGACAGAGAAGGGTGCGTTTATTTGGTGCTGACTTCTTCAATCAGATGATGATTAGTGGCATTTTCATGTAGGGAAAGAGGTCTGACGTGTTGTCGTGTTTTAGGATGGTTACTAGATTGAAGGATTAATCCTTTCTTTAAAGGTGAGAAGGAGTTAAGGCACTGGTGACAAAAGTAAACTGTTAAACCGAAAAGACGACCTCAGTGATCAGTTATGCTCTGATGCCTCTCGCAGCAATCACTGAGGAGTGCAGGTCATCGTGATGCTCTCCTCTCTATTTCCACTTCCAAAGCAGCTGGAGCCACAGGAATGTCCAAATTCAGGCGTTTTTTGCATGGCAGAGCTGGCTACAACTATGCACAGCACACAAGCTGGAGCATACTACAGAGCTCCTTTTTGACCTGCTGTCAAGATAACAAAAGTAACTTTTTAAGACCCTTCTGGTCCTCTCGATGATCATTCTGGTAGAAGGTTGTACCGCTTGCCACTCTTAGTGGCGTCATTATCCATTCAAGCAGGGGGTTGGCCTTGTTACCTATAAGCCATCGTTTACTTGATTTTCTTCCTTGTAGAGGTCAGGAAGGGCCAATTTTGAAGGATGAATGCATCGTGGCAAGTATTCGTCACATTGATATTCAGGATCCCTAATATGTTGTCACACAAAAACTGTATGTTCAGAGAGTGGAAGCCCTTCCTGTTGAGTACTTTGAAGGGGTTATCTTTAGGAGCTCAGAAAGCAACATGGCTGCCATCTATTGCACCTTAGACCTTGGGAAAGCTAGAAACCTTCAAAACTGGATGGCCTATCTATCTGCTACCTTGCTGTGATGCAAAGTTGATAAATTCCCCAGCTCCCCTGCAAAGCGCATCAGTCATGTAACAAAAACTTGATAGAATTGCAGCCTGGTCGATGATATGGAAATTACCTGTGGCTGCCTGAAATGATCCTGTGCAGTCATCACCTTCACAGCCTCAGAGCGAGCGGTGTGGGCAGATGAGCGTGATTACAGGACCTCTTGCAGTAGGTGGCAGATCTCCCTGTAGCCCCTTTGGTGAAGCGTACACACTTTCTCACTAAGGTCCTCATAGGAGCTGTGTTGCCGGTGTATCTTTTGGGGGAGGGGGTGCAATATCTGTTGGGATGCTATCTCCCTCTCCTTTCCTCCATCCTCTGTTGCTGTTCCTCCTCTCCCATAATAATGCCATACCTGCTCCTGAAAAGCTCTCCCTGATCAAAATCTCATGGTGGTCTCACATTGCCAGAAGCAGTCAAAAGTAAGTCCAAGGTTGTGTAGGCAGATTGCCAAATCAAAATCATCCCAAAAACCTGTTGCCAACTGCAGTAATTGCCAGTTAAACCCTCCACACAGGTCAGGCTCAGAAACTCCTCACTTCCGTCCGTCTCCGCTGATTCTGGCAGCAGCTGTGCCTTAGATCTCTCATTTTAACCTACCCATCTTGTGCCATGCCTCCTTATTAGCATATATTATAATGAGCGAGTAGTGCATAATTCACTGATACTTGGAAAATGAAATATTCAAATGTTGTGTGCCTAGCTGTGTTAAGCATGAGCAGGATGTGAAAGTCCTCCTCATAAACCTTAGTAATATTGGTAGCACCATTATCAACAAAGTTAATCTGCTACGTATTGTATAGCTGCTGCTTAGAACAGATTTAAAGTTGCTCCAGGCTGCCTCTAATAGGACATTTCACAGGCTGAAAATTCATGTATGTGCTTTAAGAGCTTTAATTTCTCTGATGTGAATTAGCACCATCAGGTATTGTTGTCCATGCCCATGGAATAAATGTTCATTCAGCAGTTTATGGCCTAGAAATTGGATTGCTCCGACAGGCCGGTGCGAATTGGACACAGGGAACGAGCCTTGCACCAGAACGTGTAGACCTGAGGCACATCCGATATTGGGCCACATGCCTCATTTACATGAGACCGGTGAGCTGGCATCTCCAGACAACTTTCTGGTGAATCTGATTTGAATTTCGGGCCACTGTGGGCCCGCAGCAGCCCTCAGGTAGGTCATGGGGAGGGGTGTGGGGTGGTGATCAGGAAGGGGTCGAGTGGGGGCTGGCACCAGTTTATGGCACTGTTGTGGAGCTGGGAGCAGCACTCTTACTCCTCCCGGCTCCACATTCAGGTATGTATTTTTAAACAAATTATCTTTTTAGTGTTGGCCTCCAATGGTCCCTTTAAGGACTGCTGGTTAGATTGCAGGTAGCCCTGGTTTTCATGACGACAGCTGGCCCATCGTTCAGGGCAGACCAATTTCGAGAAGGGGACCTGAAACAGGCATTAAGCCCCTTGTTTGCATTGGTAAAGGACCTAATGCCTGTTTCAGGCGCAGGCCTTGGGTGCCCCTTTTTCTGCCTTCACCAATATGGCGGGCGGCGCACTTCTGGCGTGGAATATGCATGCGCACGTCACCCACCATATTGGACGCTTAGACTCCCATTTTACGCTTGTAAAATGGGCGCAGCGTCAACAAATTTCTAGGCCTTTGTATCCCTTTCCAGAAGTGATTTCTGATCTGTTATTGATGGGTATCATGCCAAACTGCAAGAACTGCAGCAGTTTTTATTTTTAGAGCAGTCACATAAAACTGAGAACAAGCACAGTACAAACAGAATAGACAATGAGATACTTCTAGATTAGAAAACATAAACTATCAGGTGGTGGCAGACCACTGACACCTGTGAGATACGAGGCCTGATGTCATTCATGGTTTATTGCTCTAAATCCATCATTGTGTATGTCCACTATATGATGGTTTGCTATTTTTAGGAGACAGTCAGAGATTTGTGTATTTAATGTAAATATAGTTTTACCACTTGTAGAGATACACAAATTACAAAGCGCTGTATTAATTTTTTCGTTGATTTTAGCTGACCAGATGTAGGGCTTAGTTTCCTTTCATGCTGTAATATTTTTTTTTTTATTCGTTCACGGGATGTGGGCGTCGCTGGCAAGGCTGGCATTTATTGCCCATCCCTAATTGCCCTTGAGAAGGTGATGGTGAGCCACCTTCTTGAACCGCTGCAGTCCGTGTGGTGACGGTTCTCCCACAGTGCTGTTAGGAAGGGAGTTCCAGGATTTTGACCCAGCGACAATGAAGGAACGGCGATATATTTCCAAGTCGGGATGGTGTGTGACTTGGAGGGGAACGTGCAGGTGGTGTTGTTCCCATGCGCCTGCTGCCCTTGTCCTTCTAGTTGGTAGAGGTCGCGGGTTTGGGAGGTGCTGTCGAAGAAGCCTTGGCGAGTTGCTGCAGTGCATCAACTGGCTCTGTTTCCTTACAGATTGACATTTCTGTAATTAGGTGCAGACGTTATAAAACTGCTGTTCTTTTTTTTATATTTCTGTAGATTTTGCAGGATTCGGGATTCAATAGTTAGGAATTAATTCCATGAAGTGCTGTAATTGTCCTGACCTCTCAGTATGCCAGTAATTAGAAAATCTTTGGTCTTAGCCAATGTTTTCATGTTGAAAACCAGCAGGATGATAGCAGAATATTGCTTTGCAGCAATCTGAGAGAAAGTGAGAGCAAATTCATTGGAACACAAATTAGTTAAATCACAAAACAAATTTCTCTTTAAAATGCATTCAAGAAAATTAGTCCTTTTACAGAAAAGAACGACAAATGGGTTTCATCATTTTTTTACAAAAGGGGGCTGCTAAAGTCCTGTGGGCTTTAAAGCTCCAAATCAGGATGAAATTTCTCAGGTTGACAGCAATGCTGTCCACAGAAATAAAAATAGAAAATGATGGAAATGCATCGCAAGCCAATCATCATCTGAAAGAAAAAAAGATTAACATTTTGGTCTGTGCTTTCATTAGAACAGTATCAGTGACAGGACAAGCCTATACTGCAATTGAATCAAAATCTTTGTTTCTGCACAAGTGTGATCTTGAATTGAACAAAACATAATGGACAAGAAATGCAATCTTTTGTATATCACTAAAGCCAGCCAATGTGCACCACTCTTATTCAAGATCTCCACTTATGACAAGTTGTCATTCGGTAGAGTACAACAGGAAAAGCTTTGCGAATATGGAGGATGATAAACCAGGAAAGAGGGCATTAGAATAATCAAGTCCAGAGATGACAAGAGCATGGATAAAGGTTTCAGTGCCAGAGGGGCTAAAGTAGGGGTGGAGGTGGGCAAAGTTACGCAGGTGAAAATAGCTGGAAATATTGTGCAGGTGGAAATTTAGTTGCTCAGCTTAGACTAATTGAGGGAAGCTGCAACTAACTAAATACTACCTTACAAAATAATACAGTACATTTTATAAGCATATATGTTTCCATTGTGTTATGGGACGTTTATTAGCCAACATCTCATTATAACAAACTAAATCGCCAACTTCTGAGGACAGTACATAAAATGTTTAACTTTGTTGACAACTGTGTTGCCATAGGCCTTAAATGTCGTTGCAGGAAGAAAATAAAAATGGAAATGAAATTCAAAAAGGGTACTGTGTAATGGAGACATAGGAGGAAACGTATAAAGATAATTGCACAGCAAGGAATAGAACCAGAGGGCAGAATAAAATCAAGAATTAACCAAAAATCTACTAACTGATTAAAAGTGGCATTTAAGACATGGAAGGCATGGTGTTGAAATGTTGCTTGCAGACTTCACCTTGAATGACAGGAGAATGAGGCACATTCACCTTGCGTTTTATGAATGCCAAGAGCTAAAACAAAATGCATAAAAAGGAAATTGCAAACAGCAGCAATTTTACTGACAGTTTTTCAGAAAGCTGATGTGTGGTGTGAATACTTATAAAATGTGCTGTATTATTTTGTAAGACAGTGTGACTTTAGTTAGTTGCAGCTTCCTGAGTTAGACTAAGCTGAGCAACTAAATTTTCACCTGCACAATATTTCTACCTGCACAATATTTCCAGCTATTTTCACCTGTGTAATTTTGCCCACCTCTGCTCTTACTTTAGCCCCTCTGGCACTGAAACCCTTATCCACGCTTTTGTCATCTCTAGACGCGATTATTCCAACGCCCTCTTCTGGTTTATCATCCTCCAACTTGTCCTAAACATAGCCACACATCATGTTGTCACTAAGTCCCACCCGTCCATCACTCTTGTCTCTCATAGGTCAGCACCTGTTTCCTGACTGATTCCATTTGTGAAGCGCCTTGGGACAATTTCTACTTTAAAGGTGCTATGCAAATACAAGTTGTTGTTGTAAACCAACGTGAGGCCTTTTTTTAAATAGAAGATATTTTAAAGAAAATGTTGCAAAATTAAAGTTTACATTTCCTTACATTACTGCTAAGCCTGTAACCCTCTACACCCTGTTGAGTCAAGAATTATGTTTGTTTACTTACTGAATGTTTTCTTCATCTGACTCCTCACATACTGCAGTAGACAGTAGCCTAGTCGCAAAGTTAATACCTTGAAAGTGTGAATTGGTTACTCCTTAAGTTACATGTTTTCTTTGCTTATAATTATATCCCCAGTATTTTTCCCTGGATACGCATATCTTCTTCACATCCACACAATCAGTTACTTTTGTGATTTTAAAAACATGCTTGAGCCTTTCTTGCTTAGTTTTGTTTCATTCAGAGCAGATTTAGACCTTTTGGCTTCTTTTCGTAGTATATTGTGAACATACCAAAAGAAAGATGAAAAAGGCACATCTATGGACACCCTACCCCCTTCGATGGTGCAGCCACATGTAACATCCTCCTCAATCCCTTGTTATGCTAATTCTGGTGGAAGCAAAAAGAAACCTATGATCAGTTTCAAGAAAAACTGGAAAATTCATCTCCAACTTCCTATGGCAATCAAGCAAGCTGCAGGAGGCCAGTGTTACCCATTATGCATCACTAGGTATACTTAATCTAACTCCCTCACCCCCCACCCCCCCAACCCAAATCTCCCAGTTTCCTTTGGAGCATAGGACTATACAGAATTGCAGACTTTCACTCGGCTGGTCCCAATGGTCACAGACTTCTTTATCTTTGATACCTTGTCTGCCAAAAATTTAATAAACATATAGCATTTCCACTGCTTCCCTGGGTAGGCTATTCCACATGTTTACTGCCCTCTGCATGAAGAATTCCCTGATTTCTCGCAGAGAGTGCTGGTCGAGAAACCATAGGTTTCTATCCATTAATTTAAATGGTCAGAGAGCAACAAATAGATTTATGCAGAGTATGAACACGACCTAAATGATGGGATAATCCAGATGGGTTTAATAGTCTTTTTTCATTCGTCTCTTTGATTGTACTAATTACATTTGATTGTGTTTCCTGACCCAATATGATTCTTTTCCTAATCTTCATTGTTTACTAGTAATTGTAATTGCTAACAAATTATAAATTCCCTGATTGTGTCTCTCATCTTTAATTGGTGCTTTGGCTTTAATTAAATATGTGGATGTTCTAGGTAACGATTCTCAGTAAAACTGAATGTGTCGACTGTGTGGTGGAATTTTATTTTTTGCAGGTGGAAATCTCAGGTAGATAAAAGTTTTGAGATATTGTTACAGGACACATGTTCAGAGAGATTTGGGTGTCATCATACAAGAAACACAGAAAGTTAGCTTGCAGGTTCAGCAAGCAATTAGGAAGGCAAATGGCATGTTGGCCTTTATTGCAAGGCCAACATGCCATTATTGCAAGGAGTTGGAGTACAAGAGTAAGGAAGTCTTACTACAATTGTACAGGGCTTTGGTGAGACCTCACCTGGTGTACTGCGTACAATTTTGGTCTCCTTATCTAAGGAAGGATATACTTGCCTTAGAGGGGGTGCAACAAATTTTTAGTAGATTGATTCCTGGGATGAGAAGGTTGTCCTCTGAGGAGAGATTGAGTAGAATGGGCCTATACTCTCTGGAGTTTAGAAGAATGAGAGATGATCTAATTGAAACATAAGATTCTGAGGTGGCTTGACAGGGTAGATGCTGAGAGGTTGTTTCCCCTGGCTGGAGAGTCTCGAACTAGGGGGCATAGTCTCAGGATAAGGTGTCGGCCATTTAAGACTGAGATGAGGAGGAATTTCTTCACTAAGGGTTGTGAATCTTTGGACTTCTCTATCCCAGAGGGCTGTGGGTGCTGAGTCATTGATTATATTCAAGGCTGAGATCGATAGATTTTTGGACTCTAAGGTTAATCAAGGGCTATGGGGATCGAGCAGGAAAGTGGAGTTGAGGTCAAAGATCAGCCATGATCTGATTGAATGGCGGAGCAGGCTCGAGGGGCCGTATGGTCTACTCCTACTTCTATTTCTTATATTCTTATACGTGCTACATTTCTTCAGAAGATTGTGCTCTCAATTTGAAACCAATCAGCTCTTTATATTAAAGAACAATCTTTGAAGACTTTAAATAAACTTGGGTTTGCACAAATACTGATCTCATCATATTGTGATAATGATTTGGATATGCCCTCCCCATTTTTATCCCTCACCCAATGGTGTCAGCCTTGGCTCAGTGGGTAGCACTCTCGCCTCTAAGTCAGCACATTGTGGCTTCAAGTCTCACTCTAGAGACTTGGGCACAAAAAGGCTGACACTCCAGTGCAGTACTGAGGGAGTGTTGCACTGTTGGAGATGCATCTTTCGGATGAAACATTATCCCGAGGCCCCTGTCTGCCATCTCAGGTGGATGTAAAAGATCACATGGCACTATTCGAAGAACAGGGGAGTTGCGCCAGTGTCCTGGCCAATATTTATCCCTTAACCAACATCACTAAAAACAGATTATCTGGTCCTGGTCACATTGCTGTTTGTGGGACTTTGCTGTGTCTCATCCATTACAACAGTGACCACACTTTGAAAAGTTCTATTTGCAGTAAAGCGCTTTGGGAGGTCCTTAGGTCATGAATGGTGCTATATAAATGCAAATTTTACTTTCTTTCATTGGGCTGTTATTCAGGGGGATGTTGGGAATTATTGCTTGATTGAATTGTTTTAATCACCTCATAAACTGTGGTAATTTATTGTACAATATAACATTTTATGAACAGAGTTTTTGGGAAACTAAGCATTTTAACAAGGGACTGTTATAGTGATCCAGGTGGCATAAACCCTCTATTGCCATACTGCATATGTCCACTGATCAGCAAACTCATTATACTGTCAAACATCCACAAATAACATGAGACTGTTACAGTAATCCAGGTGGCATAAACAGAATACCTGATAGGAAACATTGTGCATGCACATAAATAGTGGACTTCTGGTCCGCATTATCAGAACCTGTTTACTCCCAAAACTTCAGAAGGGTAACCTTTGATGGGCTCTGTGTTCTCAGTTTATTGTTTTAATGCTTAATTACAAACTTTCCATTTATTCGTATAGTCTCACATCTCTGAAAGATTCCCTTTATGTTGCAGATATACCCCACCAACCCATAACTATGTCTCCCTGAATTGAATGATGTTGTAAGTCCGCAGCTTTCAAAGAATCAATACATATGCCATGTGTTTAAAAAATGTTGCTTCCTTTTTTAATTGTTCTATTATAACTAGGAGTGCCTTAAAGGCCAAGGGTTCAGATACTATCACAAACTGAGAAATGGACAAAACTGAGATTAAACATGATAGTTAAAATGCTAAATGAATACTTCCTCTAGTCATCAGGTAGGATAAAAACCGACTTCATTTTTTTGTGAAAGTGGCATCCCAAATGGACTGTGAAAAGCCCTAAGACATGGTGGGCGCTACATTGGGCCATGTAGCACCCATTGTTTCGGTGCCTACAAGGCCTCTCCGACATCCAAGATAGTGTCTTGGATGCACACACACATTTCCAGCATCACATGCGCCAGACGCCATCTTGGATGTCTTGAGGAGTGTACATATTACAGAGAGGAAAGTGCTGGAAGTCTTAACGCGCATCAAGGTAGATAAATCTCCGGGACCTGATGAAATGTATCCCAGGACGTTATGGGAGGTCAGGGAGGAAATTGCGGGTCCCCTAGCAGAGATATTTGAATCATCGACAGCTACAGGTGAGGT
This sequence comes from Heptranchias perlo, assembly GCF_035084215.1. NCBI lineage: Eukaryota > Metazoa > Chordata > Chondrichthyes > Hexanchiformes > Hexanchidae > Heptranchias > Heptranchias perlo. Next base: position 66,834,218 of record NC_090331.1, on the reverse strand, counting down.
GCCTGAAGATTGGAGGGTAGCAAATGGGACATTGGAACCGGTTCTGGGGGAGGTGGGACCAGTACAAATTGGACGGTCTGCATCTGGGCAGGACTGGAACCAATGTCCTAGGGGGAGTGTTTGCTAGTGCTGTTGGGGAGGGTTTAAACTAAAGTGGCAGGGGGATGGGAACCGATGCAGGAAGTCAGTGGGAAGTAAAGTGGTGACAGAAACAAAAAGCAGTAAGGGAGAGTGTACAAAACATGACCGGACAGATGGTCTGAGAAAGCAGGGCAAAGACCAAGGGAAGTCTAGATTAAACTGCATTTATTTCAATGCAAGAAGTCTGATGGGCAAGGTAGATGAACTCAGGGCATGGATGGGTACATGGGACTGGGATGTTATAGCTATTACTGAAACATGGCTAAGGGAGGGGCAGGACTGGCAGCTCAATGTTCCAGGGTACAGATGCTATAGGAAAGATAGAGCAGGAGGTAAGAGAGGAGGGGGAGTTGCGTTCTTGATTAGGGAGAACATCACGGCAGTAGTGAGAGGGGATATATCCGAGGGTTCGCCCACGGAGTCCATATGGGTAGAACTGAAAAATAAGAAGGGAGAGATCACTTTGATAGGATTGTACTACAGACCCCCAAATAGTCAACGGGAAATTGAGGAGCAAATATGTAAGGAGATTAGACAGCTGCAAGAAAAATAGGGTGGTAATAGTAGGGGACTTTAACTTTCCCAACATTGACTGGGACAGCCATAGCATTAGGGGCTTGGATGGAGAGAAATTTGTTGAGTGTATTCAGGAGGAATTTCTCATTCAGTATGTGGATGGCCCGACTAGAGAGGGGGCAAAACTTGACCTCCTCTTGGGAAATAAGGAAGGGCAGGTGACAGAAGTGTTAGTGAGGGATCACTTTGGGACCAGTGATCATAATTCCATTAGTTTTAAGATAGCTATGGAGAATGATAGGTCTGGCCCAAAAGTTAAAATTCTAAATTGGGGAAAGGCCAATTTTGATGGTATTAGACAGGAACTTTCAGAAGTCGATTGGGAGAGTCTGTTGGCAGGCAAAGGGACGTCTGGTAAGTGGGAAGCCTTCAAAAGTGTGTTAACCAGGGTTCAGGGTAAGCACATTCCTTATAAAGTGAAGGGCAAGGCTGGTAGAAGTAGGGAACCTTGGATGACTCGGGAGATTGAGGCTCTAGTCAGAAAGAAGAAGGAGGCATATGACATGCATAGGCAGCTGGGATCAAGTGGATCCCTTGAAGAGTATAGAGATTGTCGGAGTAGAGTTAAGAGAGAAATCAGGAGGGCAAAAAGGGGACATGAGATTGCTTTGGCAGATAAGGCAAAGGAGAATCCAAAGAGCTTCTACAAATACATAAAGGGCAAAAGAGTAACTAGGGAGAGAGTAGGGCCTCTTAAGGATCAACAAGGTCATCTATGTGCGGAACCACAAGAGATGGGTGAGATCCTAAATGAATATTTCGCATCGGTATTTACGGTTGAGAAAGGCATGGATGTTAGGGAACTTGGGGAAATAAATAGTGATGTCTTGAGGAGTGTACATATTACAGAGAGGGAAGTGCTGGAAGTCTTAACGCGCATCAAGGTAGATAAATCTCCGGGACCTGATGAAATGTATCCCAGGACGTTATGGGAGGTCAGGGAGGAAATTGCGGGTCCCCTAGCAGAGATATTTGAATCATCGACAGCTACAGGTGAGGTGCCTGAAGATTGGAGGGTAGCAAATGTTGTGCCTTTGTTTAAGAAGGGCGGCAGGGAAAAGCCTGACATCTGTAGTGGGTAAGTTGTTCGAGGGTATTCTGAGAGACAGGATCTACGGGCATTTGGAGAGGCAGGGACTGATTAGGAACAGTCAGCATGGTTTTGTGAGAGGAAAATCATGTCTCACAAATTTGATTGAGTTTTTTGAAGGGGTAACCAAGAAGATAGATGAGGGCTGTGCAGTAGACGTGGTCTACATGGACTTTAGCAAAGCCTTTGACAAGGTACCGCATGGTAGGTTGTTACATAAGGTTAGATCTCACGGGATCCAAGGTGAGGTAGCCAATTGGATACAAAATTGGATTGTAGAGGGTTGTTTTTCAAATTGGAGGCCTGTGACCAGCGGTGTGCCTCAGGGATCGGTGCTGGGTCCTCTGTTATTTGTGGATAGGGTGGTGAAGAAGGCATTCAGCATGCTTGGTTTCATTGGTCAGAACATTGAATACAGGAGTTGGGATGTCTTGTTGAAGTTGTACAAGACATTAGTTAGGCCACACTTGGAATACTGTGTACAGTTCTGGTCACCCTATTATAGAAAGGATATTATTAAACTAGAAAGAGTGCAGAAAAGATTTACTAGGATGCTACCGGGACTTGATGGTTTGACTTATAGGGAGAGGTTGGATAGACAGATTTTTCTCCCTGGAGAGTAGGAGGTTGAGGGGTGATCTTATAGAAGTCTATAAAATAATGAGGGGCATAGATAAGGTAGATAGTCAAAATCTTTTCCCAAAGGTAGGGGATTCTATAACGAGGGGGCATAGATTTAAGGTGAGAGGGGAGAGATACAAAAGGGTCCAGAGGGGCAATTTTTTCACTCAAAGGGTGGTGAGTGTCTGGAACGAGCTGCCAGAGGCAGTAGTAGAGGCGGGTACAATTTTGTCTTTTAAGAAGCATTTGGACAGTTACATGGGTAAAATGGGTATAGAGGGATATGGGCCAAGTGCAGGAAATTGGGACTAGCTTAGTGGTATAAACTGGGCGACATGGACATGTTGGGCCGAAGGGCCTGTTTCCATGTTGTAAACTTCTATGATTCTATTCTATGAGTTAGCTTATGCCCAAATACCGAACGCCGGAAGCATGTAAAGTAGGGAGAAAATGGATCAGTGTGCAACACTGATTTAAAGAGATAGATAACATTTTGGGATTTAATGCTCAACTCAATGCACGGTCTTAACCCCGACCATCTTAACGTGTCTTAGAGTACCTGGAGGACCCCCCCAGCAGCAGTATTTAAAGGGACCATGCAGGATTTATAGGATAGTGGCTGGATTATTGCTTCTGGCTGCCGAGACATTTGTAACTGTTTTTGGGGGTCTCTTAGACTTGAATACTAGGATGCGGGGACCTTTAGAGCCAGGAAGTGCAGGAGTGAAGTTAGGAAACGCTTCTACGCACGAAGGATGGGAGACATTTGGAATGCTTTTCTGCAGACGGCAGTTGATGCTAGCTCACTTGTGAATGTTAAATCTGAGATTGATGGATTTCTGTGAACCAAGAGTATTAAGGGATATGGGGCTAAGGCGGGTATATGGAGTTAGGTCACAGGTCCACCATGGACTCATTGAATGGCGGAACAAGCTCGAGGGGCTAAATGCCACTGCCGCTTGCTGCCTCCTGATATGCGCCACCTTCTCCTGCAAGAAAGTGGGATGTGTGTCTGAGTGATGTGCCTGTCATGGTTGAATAGCTGCCAGCATGTGTGGCCTGTGAGTTGTGGATAGGCGGCATGAAACAGTGGTAACGTGTAAGGGTGAGAGGAAGCATCTGATTGGAAGAGTTGAGTACTGATGGAAAGAGTTTGTTGGTATGTGGGTGATTGGGGGGGGCGGTGTAGTGCGTGGAGTCGTGGATGCGGCTCGAGGTATAGTTGGCAGGACATGCCACTTGACAGTTGACCTCACTCACCTTGACCACTCGTGTCAAAGCATTGAACTTCTTCCTGCACTGCATCTATGTTCATGATGCTGTGTGCCAGGCATTGACTTCATCCCCTGCTGCCTTTTGGGATTTTGTCCTGTCTTCCCCCCCCCCCCCCCCCCCCCACGGATATAGGATCTCCCTCCTTCTGTCCACCTCTTGCACCAAGGTCTCTAGCGCATCAGCAGAGAACCTTGGTCCACGCACTCTCGCAGGCCTGGTACAAACTCAGATCGGCAGATTGGTCAGGTCTGGCTTGCAGATTGGAGGATATGGGATTTCGTAGTGCGCAACCCTTATTCAATGTTTTAACATAATTCATCAGTGTGTAAACATAGGTATGGGACCTGCATCTGTGTTTTACGTGTGGGATGTCTGATCTTCATTCAGATAGTAGACCTTTATTTTCAGCAAATAACAGGTACCAGCTACCTTTAAGAGATATCTAAGAAACATCCTCCCTTTAAGAGATTGGGCTCCATCTGTTGGTGGAAAGTGCAAATTGCATTGATTCCACGTGCAAGGCCTGGAATGGAACCCTGATTGCAAGTTCGTCCTCGGGCTGGCAGAAACTGCCTGTGGAGGGGTCATTGGGCACGGGGTGCTAGCGCATCACGCTACCTGTGCCCAAAAACGGTCCTTATCCAATTCCCCGATATACCTTGACTTCCAAAAACATGACAAAGTTCCACACGAACAACTGCTACTTAAAGTACAAAGTAAAGAAAGAAGAATGAACTTGTATGCATATAGTGCCTGTCACATCCTCAGGATGTCCCAGAGCACTTCACAGCCAACTTTGGAACACAATTTGTGCACAGCAAAATTTCACAAACAGCAATGAGATAAATGACCAGATAATTTTTTTTGGTGCTGTTGGTTGAGGGAGGAATGTTGGCCGGAATACTTTGTATTTGGAGGGTAGTAGCAGAGGGCACTTGTTATGGGAATGACGCGATGGACAAATTAGACTCTTCCTGGACGGATGACTAGCATGGGCCTAATGAATGGCTTCTCCACATCTATTTTGTGATCGATATCTTGAGTCCCACAATTAGCTGCACAATTTTTAAATTATCAAAATCTATGTGCTATATTTTTGTTTCAGTGAAAATCAAATTGATGGAATCAGTGAACCTACAAGCATACCTCAAGACCCAAAGTCAAGAATACCACGTTTGCGAAAAGAGGGAAAAAGGAGTAAAATCATAAATAACAAACACATGATAGTCATTGCTTGGATCTAATCTCAGGAAGGAGAGGGATGATAAATTAATTCTAATAATTTTCAGTTCTGCTTACTGTTTATAAATAAAACAAACTCAGCAGTAGCTGTCAATTTTAAGTGCAATTTTTAATTTCAAACAGTAAAAGGACAAAAAGTATAGAACTTCATTTGAGATCATGCACCTGGGGACTTTATTAAATCTATGCTGCTAATAGAGTTTAGATTTTTGTGCATTTGGTCAGCAAAATTTAAAACTAGTAATTTTATATATATATAGGTGTCTACGTACGAGGCCTCTTTATAGATGGAGCACGCTGGGATAGGCATAGTGGAAAACTGGCGGAATCATATCCCAAAATTCTCTATGATACATTGCCTGTAGTAAGTAGCATTCGGTTTTGTAAATGAAAGTGTATATTTGTAGTTCTGTAAAAAAAAGTTTGATGGAATTTGATGCAATATTTAGTTACACAAAACGTTAAAAGTGAATTCTTGAGACACCAGTGACAGTTGGAAGTTATGAAATGTTCAGAATGGAGTACGCTGTAGCTTTCCAGAATGAAATTAAGTAGTAGAAGGCTAAAAAAAAAATCAAGGGCAGGACTCCAAATTCTGATCATTACTGTTGCAGTCAAGCAGCAGGGATCAGACCAAACCAGTGTCTTACTACATCTGGCATGATCAGTGGCACTGAAAAGGAAAAGTTCGATGACTGGTTACCGATGACCATTTCTTCACGAGTTCAAAAGCATCAATGTCTAGAAACACAGAGAAATCAATTCTCGTTGGCTTAGAATACGTACTCCCACTGCCCACAGATAGACTCTGATATTCTCGGGGCATATGCCAAAGGCTCCAGGCATCCTGTTATTTATTTAATTCTTTGAGTTTCTCCATAATATATGCTTCACATAATATATGCTTACACATGCTATAGATTCCTGAAGTGAAATGACTGGATCAACATTTGTCTGTAGTGTTCATTTGCGAACTCTGAATTGAAGAACAGAAAACACCTCTGCCATTTTCTGATTTTCTATATTTCTACCCCACTTAACCCCTTAAAAAGGGACTACCTGCCAGTGGAAACAGTTTCTCCCATCAACTCTTATCAAGACCCCTCACAATTTTGAACACTACTATTAAATCCCCCCCTATCCTTCTCTGCTCTAAGGAGAACAATCCCAGCTTCTCTAGTCTCTCCACATAACTGAACTCCCTCATCCCTTGTATCATTCTGGTAAATCTCCCCTGCACCCTCTCAAAGGCTTTGGCATCTTTCCTAAAGTGTGATGCCCAAGATTAGACACAATACTCCAAGCTGAGGCCTAACCAATGATTTATAAAAAGGTTTACCATAACTTCCTTACTTTCATACTATATGCCTCTATTTATAAAGCCAAGGATCCCATATGCGTTTTTAACAGCTTTACCAAATTGTCCTGTCACCAAAGATTTGTGTATGTGAACTTTTTGTTCCTGCACCCCCTTTTAAAATTGTACCACTCAATTTATATTGCCTCTCCTCATTCTTCCTACCAAAATGTATCACTTCACACTAGAGATTACAATGCATTGAACATATATTTTACATTTGTTGTGTAACAGTATTACCAACAGGTTGTAAACAAAATTAAAATTATGCAAAGCATTTTTTTTAAAAAAGGCAGACTAAGCAGTTTTGCAACAGAAGGGGCCATATTCAGGCTTGTTCTGCACATATTTTGATGGTCATGGGATGAGAGGTATTCTGGCTTGTGCAATGCCTTGGACGTACAACCACAGTTCTCTTGCCACCTATTTCCGAGCTCAGCTAATTCTGCACCAACCTGACACTTCATACTTAGAACGGAGGTAGGAATATAGAAACTAGCGTCAAGGGAGCCTTACTCTGCATTTAGCCTGTGCCATACCTGATACGAGAGCGCTTCAAGAAGACCAGTGTTTTGTTCCTTAGTACTGACACCCCTTACATCAATGAAGCCAAAAATGAATTATGTTGGATTAACCAGAATGTGTAACGGCACTATTTTTCTCACACCTCAAGTTATTTCCCTCCCCTGTATAACAAATTTTTTGAATCACATCAACAATGTTACATATGTGTTCAATACGTATTTCATAATTTATCTTCTTTTTGCTTTTCTTTGACAGATGTGGCTAAAGCCTTGTAAAAGGTCAGAAATCTCTCAGCAGCCTGTTTACATCTCCCCAGTTTACAAGACCAGTGAAAGAAGGGGTACTTTATCCACAACTGGACATTCCACTAACTTTGTGATTGCTATGCGCATCCCTTCTGACCAGCCCCCTGAACACTGGATTGGCCGCGGTGTTGCTCTACTCTGTCAGCTCAATTCTTAATAATAATGCTTTTTTGTGCACTACATTACAGCTTGAAGTTTACTAATATGTTCAGTGCTCAAACCTCAATTTGTATTTGAAACAAGTCTTGCTGGTGAAAATTTTCTTAAATATCTGCCTCAATTGTGTAACAATTAGGATTTTGGGAAAGCACTCACTTTCTATTTCCCAATTTTATATTTCTGGCTAATCAATTTTGTTGGTAGGATTCCTGCAGAAATTTTAAGTTAATTTTTTTGACTGTATACCCATCTATCATTATATATACATCAAAACTCAAACAGCATATTACAGCATCAATACAATAAATCAAATGTTTTGCGTTGTCAGGAATTTATTAAGTAAAACTTCAAAGAACCAGTTTCATTCATACATATTAGTATAATACAGGCTTATAACATCAAAACTTTTCTTTAGTGATAAACAAAATGCTTTTTAATTTCACTTGTAAGAAACACAAAGTCTATGGTACCTTAACACTGAAACTTTTCATCTAAACTTCAAATTAACTGGTTAGGTTCCATAATCTTTGGCTTTAACAATGAATTATTAGGTTGAATAATCAACATCCACAAGAATCACAGGATCCACTAACTCACATTTATCATATTTTGGCCAGTTGCACTTGATCACATATGATCGATTACATTGATTTAAACAGTGACAAAAAGGGAAATGTCACACAGTGACAGGCTAATATGGGCTTACAAAAGTCAACTCCAAATTAATACATACAGCAAGCAATCTAGCTGATCACTTAAGACAGCAAACATGGTTCTGAGGTATTACAACTGAGGGAGGAATGTTAAAATTGAATGATAAATGAATCCAATGGACAATGTCAGCAATTAAGTAATAACACACATACAATTTTTAAAACTAAATTGGAATCTGCTAAATTGTGTATATGTGACACTGGAGATGTGATCTCATAAAAACAGCACCATGAATCCAGATGGCATTACAGTTGGTGACTGCCATCCATAAACAAACACCTAACACAATGCATGCGAAAGGAAGTATTCTAAACAGCTGTTACAAATACGCCACTTATCCTGATCTAACTGTGCTAAATACTTATTCAAGCATTGATTTTGTCTTCTCCACAGACATTTAAAAAAGTTGATTATTTAAGTTTCCATACTGAACCACGGAGGTAACCGTGCATCAAACCAACCTACGAACAGCAGCTGTTGTGAAAAGTAATCTATTGTGCTAACAAATATCTGTCACAATTTGCTTTGCAAAATCCATTTACCACTGAATTGTTACATATAAGGCAAACAAGACCATACGTTATTTGTCATCAGAACTGTTCAACGTTAGAAGTGGATTACAATTTGATCCTCAAAAATGGCAATTAGCAGCATGATGGTAAACCCACAGAGCATCCCAGCGTTCTGTAGAGCAAAGTGCCCAAACTTAGCCTGACCACGGTTATCTGTTGGACGGTGTAGCATTTCTGGTAACTGGAAAGGGGGGGAAAAAAAAACTTTATTAGGGCCCAATCTACAAATAGCAATTTCAGGTATTGTATCTGCCCTTCCACTGTAAATCGATTGAAAGCTCGAGTCCACATTTTTTTAATGTGAACCATGTGCCCATTCGCATGGTAAAGGTAGTTCATAAACTTAGGAAACAGCATTCATTTTCACTTTGGTGCACGAGATGTAATCTTCGTCACATATTTAATAAATCTCAACCAAGGTTACTTTTCATAAGCATTCTGTTTAGAATAAATGTGGTTATGAATTTTGCATAACTGTCACAAACTTATAAGCTGCTAGAAAATATACAGTATATGAAACAAATCAATGATGCATTGTGTGCTTCATATGTATATAACTAGAATTTCAACAGAATGCAGTGAAAGCCTGAAGTACAAACTTTTGATCACAAACCCTAAAACAAGATGCTCTCCATTCAAGTTTTTTTTTAAACATGGAATTAAATGCAAGAGTTACATAAAGGAGGTTTACAAGGACAGAAATGAGAATAATATTCCCAGCTCATTAAACTACAATTCATTTTAACAAGCATGAAACCATAACTCATAAGTGCATCATGCCGTATTGAGTTTTCCAAGAAAACTCATGTACAGGGACAACCTATTGATCAATCAACCACCAGATTTGTTCATTTCACAGTTTTGTTTGAAGAGGTTTCACATATGTGAAATGTTTTTTTAAATGTGGTGACATTTTCACTTGTGCCCAACAAATGCTCTCCCTTTTTTTAATCAGGAGTTCCCATGGTGGGAGACTGCAGCTGGAAATGCCTGTCTCATCACTATGGATGAAAGACACCTATTAAATAGCTAAATCTGTTGAATCCCAGGTGGCGTTTGTACTGACAGTGGGTTATGAATGCTGTACAAAAACATTTAGGTACTACAGTAGATTAGAAGATTCTTCATCATTGTTCCAGGTTTCAAACAATGCAAATTTCTCTCCACTGTCCCCTGTGGCGAGAGCAGCTGCTCAATGTTAACAGAAACAAATCGAAATCCTTCAACTTCTAAGTGGGAATAAAGCTATCTAAGCAGTTTAATTTATGCAGAATTGTATTACATTTCACTGCAGGTAGCCACACATCCTCTACAAATTGTTACAATCAACCCTCCACGGAGACCTTCGACAAACTAGGACCCATGTAGGTGCTCACTTTTGAATTCTACACTTATAATTCAGGTTTCCTGACATTCTTCCAGCAGATAAGAACATAAGAAATAGGAGCAGGAGTAGGCCAATCTGCCCCTCGAGACTGCTCCGCCATTCAATAAGATCATGGCTGATCTGATCCTAACCTCAAATCTAAATTCATGTCCAATTTCCTGCCTGCTCCCCGTAACCCCTAGATGCCGTGTCACTGGCCTTTCAATGCAGATACAGTCATTTTGAGCAAACCATATATGATGAATGTTAGCATATGTTACAACACAATGAACAATCACTGCCTGAAGGCACACTGATGCCTTGATACACACATTGCCTTCAGTGCCCTATCCAGAGAAATAACTTGCACAAACAAACCTTTATATTTAATAAATCATCAACTCCAGCACACCTGATCCTTGCTTTTAATTCCACATCAATATGCAATAACTGAAATCACTCAATATAGTTTTCCAACCTTAATTTTTCTTCTGCAGAGAAAATTAAACTGGCAAATTTCTGCAACAGATGTAGCTTATCAGTGCTGCAGGGTAAACTGAAACTTGGTTGCAGTCCAAACTGTTACAGATGGGAAATCTTGCAGATGAGTCTTGAGAATGTCAAGATACACTGGACTGGAAGTGAAATACAAATATAACATTGGTTCTTTGGGTAGAAATTGGTCTGCATTGTGCCCGTTTTTTGGGCATAAAATGAGTGCAAAGCATTCAAATTTAGCAGTGGGACGGCCTGCGCTTAATCTGCATATGCATTGGTCCCACTGCTAAATTCGTGGGGCTCTTATTTCAGGTGTCCAGGGTGGGTGCCTAAAACAGGCGTCAGGCCCCTTAAATATGTAAATTTAGAGCCTACCGCCTGTTGATGGACCTTATAAGAAAATTTGCTGGCGGTGAGTGAGGCAGCCTTATGTTCAGGATACTTCAGTGGCCCTCGCAGCCGCCAATGAAAAGGTAGGTGTCAATTATTTTGTTTATTTTAATAAAAAACTTCCTGTGGAGTGCTCCTCTACAGGAATAACAATGGCTCCCCCCCCCAGGACTTACCCGAGGGCCGCTGCTGGCAAGGCAGGTGGCCCGACATTGATGTCTTCACTCGGGCGAGCTGCCTGTGGAGGTGCGACCAGTGCTGGCAGCTCAGGCCTTGTGTATTGACAAGGCCCGAGGACCAATTTCCATCGATTCTCAGTTTGGACGCATGCTGGTCATGGGCTCAGACCAAAATCTAGCATTGTTAGTCTGTCTGCTTTTGAATAAATTGAAGAGTGGACTGAACTCTCTTGGCAAAATGAGGAGTCTAAGCACAGTACTGGGCTCGTATTTCTCCAACAGAAATTCATCTAATAGAATTGCAAATCAGCATATGGGATTAGAAACATGTTCAGAAAATATAAAGATACAAAATTAATTGGCAAATTGGAAAATCCTTAGATGATATTATTTGAGTCCACTATTCAATATGGACTATCATGCTTTCTGAATGGGAGCCAATAGATATAAAAAGAAACACTAGTTTCAGAATGGTCCTCAAACCTTCTAACTCGCTGTGCACCTCCCAAGTTATTACCTATCTGAATGTTACTGGTTTGGAAAATGCCTTCAGTTGGAAAATGTTCTTTAAAAAAAATCAAGATGCCCTACAGGATCCTCCTTCCCAAAGCCCACTGAAGGTCGGCAGGGTGGGGCTTCCACTCATCATCCCGAATACAACCCCTCTTCCTAGGTTGGGATTGTTTGTGTATGCAGGATTCCTAACAGCAAGAGGGAGCAAAATGTGAGTGGTGCTATGGTGGTATTGCCTCTAAAGCACCAGAAGAAATGGAGGCCAAATTTTAAAAAAAGAGAAGCACCTTGAAGATCTGGCTGCAAGTTCAATGTTAGCCCTATCAAAAGGTCAGTGTTTGGGGCCTGAGGAGAAGAGTTGCCTACTACTGGACCTCTCCCTCCAAAAGGGGCATCAGCTGAGCTTCCACTATTGCCCCAGGGACTATCGCTAGGCCATCTCCTGGAGGTTCCTGGGGTCAGCAGTGGAATCCAGGGAAAACCAGATGGGTTTCCGGGCTCTGCCTCCCTCCTCGTCATGTATGGTAGCCTTCCTTGAATTCAGGTCAGGGTTGAGTTGGGGAGATTGGCCTCCTCATCCGTTAGTTGTGGATTTTTCTCCAATTTCAAGCAGCATTGCTGAGAAAAATCAAGTCCTATGTCCTTGTGCTCCAGAATAAGCCGCGCCGTTCCAATACAGCTACAACACTGGCATCTACCCGACAAAGTGGAAAATTGCCCAGGTATGTCTTGTCCACAAAAAACAGGACAAATCCAATCTGGCCAATTACCGTCCCAACAGTCTACTCTCAATCATCAGCAAAGTGATGGAAGGTGTCGTCGACAGTGCTATCAAGCTGCACTTACCAATAATCTGCTCACCGATGCTCAGTTTGGGTTCCGCCATGGCCACTCGGCTCCAGACTTCATTATAGCCTTGGTCCAAACATAGATAAAAGAGCTGAATTCCAGAGGTAAGGTGAGAGAGTGACTGCCCTTGACATCAAGGCAGCATTTGATCGAGTGTGGCACCAAGGAGCCCGAGTAAAATTGAAGTCAATAGGAATCGGGGGAAAAGTCACGATTAGCTGGAGTCGTACCTAGCACAAAGGAAGATGGTAGTGGTTGTTGGAGGCCAATCATCTCAGCCCCAGGAGTTCCTCAGGGCAGTGTTCTAGGTCCAACCACCTTCAGCAATGACTTTCCCTCCATAATAAGGTCAGAAGTGGGGATGTTCGCTGATGATTGCACAGTGTTCAGTTGCATTCAAACCCCTCAGATAATGAAGCAGTCCATGCCTGCATGCAGCAAGACCTGGACAACATCCAGGCTTGGGCTTATAAGTGGCAAGAAACATTCAGGCCAGACAAGTTCCAGGCAATGACCATCTCCCCATGACATTCAATGTCATTATCATCGCCAAATCCCCCACCATCAACATCCTGGGGGTTACCACTGACCGGAAACTTAACTGGATCAACCACATAAATACTGTGGCTATAAGAGCAGGTCAGAGGCTGGGTATTCTGTGGCGAGTGACTCACTTCCTGACTCCCCAAAGCCTTTCAACCATCTACAAGGCACAAGTCAGAAGTGTGGTGGAATACTCTCCACTTGCCTGGTTGAGTCCAGCTCCAACAACACTCGAGAAGCTCAACACCATCCAGGACGAAGCAGCCCGCTTGATTGACACCCCATCCACCACCTTAAACATTCTCTTCCGCATCGTGGCTGCAGTGTGTATCATTTACATGATGCACTGCAGCAACTCACCAAGGCTTCTTCGACAGCACCTCCCAAACCCGCAACCTCTACCGCCTAGAAGGACAAGGGCAGCAGACACATAGGAACACCACCTGCACGTTCCCCTCCAAGTCACACACCATCCTGACTTGGAAATATATCGCCGTTCCTTCATTGTCGCTGGGTCAAAATCCTGGAACTCCCTACCTAACGGCACCATGGGAGAACCTTCACCACACGGACTGCAGCGGTGGCTCACCTCCACCACCTTATCAAGGACAATTAGGACTGGGCAACAAATGCTGGCCTTGCCAGCAACACCCACATCCCATGAATGAATAAAAAATTGTTGCATGGTTAGCACAAATCTCACTTATAATTGTCACTGACACTATCAAGTTTCATTCATTTACAATGGGAATTTAGTCTGATTTAAACCATTACTGCATACAGAGATTAGCGGCAAGGAAGTTAGGATGGTCTGAACTGGATATGTAACTGCTACTGACATTGCTGTAGTTTTTCAAAATAGTTTTTTTTAAAGATTCTAGAAGTTATTGTGAATTTGTGGTTTATGCCGATTTATTCCTTTGTAGCAGTTGTGTGATCAGACCTCAACAAGATTAACTAAACCACACATTGGTGATGCAGAAAAATATTTGGGCCCCGAAATTCCACTGGACCTCTTAGTGATCGGCAGTCTCACTTAATACCCATTAGTGGTTCAATAGTACAAATCCCGTTTAAAACTGAAGTAATTAGCTGGGGGGAGGTGCTTGGAACTTAAAAAGAGTGCAGCCTTTCAAAATCTAAGCATGGCTGAAGATTGCCGTAGCAGGCTAGAGGAGTGTCAGGTAAATAGGATACAGTGTTTGGCTCAGTGAGCTGACTGTCAGGTAGCTGTACCAGATGGCGCACGTGTAATTTTGCACTACTTTTAAAACACATCTTTCCAGTGAAGGACCTGGCATTGCCATCCAAAAGAAGGGAGCAGGGCATTGCAAGAAGGCAGAAAAAAGCTCAAAATTTTAGTAAGACCGACCTTCAGACAGTCCTGGATTAGAGGCAGAAAAGTAGACAAAGATTGTTGAATGTCCATGGGAGGAAACCGCAGAAAAATGTCTTGTGTGCTACGTGGAGAGAGGTGGCAGCTCTCTTTCCCCGCACACCCCCCCACCCCTTAGAAATGCAGACTAGTGCCAGTAAAGTTCAATGACGTAACAAGGCAGGCAAGGTAATAGATCAGCCACTGTCCCTTTTCATTGCTTGGACACCCACATAAGGCTCACACTCTAAAATCTTCAAACTGTTTTGTGGTTAAGGGATTCACTAACTTGGGATCGTAAAATACGTGTCCCTATGTCCCCTAACAGCAATTACTTGCATTCACAATTTTGCAACCCCTTCATCCACTTACAGGACAATATTAACAGATCCATTACATCAGCTATCTGATGCCACCTGGGAGACATCCCTTAATTGCTGGCTTTCACCTAATTCATTCAATCGTGTTGCAGAAGCTTGCATACAATGCCCGTAAGAGCTGGGACCAGAGGGAGATTGCAGACTCCCCACAAATAGCAGGCCACGGAGCTTCTAGGTGGGGAAGAACCATGCTCTAGCTGTGGGAGATGGCGGCAGGTTAGTGGAAGAACATCCAGACAATTGCCATGGCTTACCTATGAAGTAGCACAAAGCCAGAAGATTCCTCATCCTTCTATGTCTCCTTAATCCGAAGGGGGATTATGCTCACCCATTCGTAGCATATGTCCTCCTTTCCTACAGATCCACCAGAGCAATTGGGAGCAGAGAGATAATGGAATACTGGGTTTTATGGCAACAAGTATAAGATATAAAAGTTGAGATGTAATGGTGAATCTGTAAAAAACCGTAGTAAGACCACAGTTGGAGAACGGTGTGTAGTTTTGGGCTCCACACTATTGGAAGGATGTTGAGGCAAAAGAGAGGGTACAGCACAGATTCACTAGAAAGCTGCCTGGTATGAGGAAATACAAATACAAAGACTTGCAAAATTGGGGCTATTTTGATTAGAATGGAGGAGATTACGGAGTGATTTCATGGAGGTGTTTATAATTACTAAAGGATAAGACAGAGTAGATAGAAACAGACTGTTTCCAATGGTTGAAGGGTCTAGAATGAGGAGCCATAGATATAAGATTAAATGCAAAATATTTTGAACAGAGGACATTAGGAACATTTTTACAGTGTTGAGAGACTGTGGCATGCACTGCCCGAGTTGGTGATTGAAGCAGAGACCACGTCAACTTTTAAGAAAAGTTAGATAGGTAGCTGAAGAAAAAGGGATAAAAGGATATGGGAACACGACAGCACAAGGAATTAGGACTACTGCTTGTGTAGAGTATAAACACCAAATGGTCTGTTTTTGTGTTGTAATTTCTATGTTATTCTTTGTAATTCCTAGTGCTAAACAAGAGTCAAATCATGCATTAATTCAACTCCTGTTTGCCACTGTAAAAAGATACAAGGCATAATCAGCAGTTTTCTGCCAAGGAAAGCAAAGGATTGAAGGAGGAAATACCTTTCCTGTTACAGAAGTAGGATCTAGATTCAGGGTCTGGGTCCGATTTAGAAAAATTAAAACCGGGCCCAATGCATTAAGGGGAGCAGCAGCAGCAAGATCATATGGTTTTCAGTTCCATAGTGTAGAGTCAATACGAGAGAGTAAGAAGTGATGCGCACATTATCTGGTTCAGTACTGCACCATCAATGCATGAATAAAATTGATTTTTATTGAACACGGATGAATCCAATATTAATCTTGTTGCTTTGAAAACTGTCCTATTTATGCCCGGGGCAGTTTCATAAACCAGTGGGTACCAGTGTTAAAACAAAAATCCCTGATGTTCCCATTGACCTCTCTATGCAGTGGTTTCTACTATGAAGTCTGGCTGAAGAAATCACAGTAAGAAGTAATATTTAAGGAAAAATAGCATGCACACATCCATAATGTGAGCTTTATGCTTTTGCACTTGTAGTTTTCGTTTTGGAGACCTTTAATATTATGTTTGACTTTAAATGCAAATGAGTATAATAGTTTTGCTTGATGAAAATAGATTTAAAGATCATTATACCCACCTCCCCACAGAGTGATTTTTAAAAAAATTCAACCAAATCAGTATGCACATAATGAGAAATAAGTGGTGAGTAGTAGGGAAAGGAGTGATGCCTCATTTGAATGTGAGCATTTAAAAAGTTTTAATTACCCTCTTAAATTTCCAATGCATTTCTAAATTGGTAATTAAAATAACTACTAAACTATTTAGTAAATTTAGCATGAAATGAAAAGGAATTTGGAAAAACAAAATAAAGTCGATCATTTCAGGCAGTCAAAAAAATGGAGTAGTGACCCAATTTAGAAGAACCACCAAACCTGCTCTTTCTTTCTTAATTATTACTCACAGCTGGGACTTGGAGCAAATTGCAATGCGGGTTTTTATTGTTTACAACCAATTTATATTTGCATTACAATTTACATAAATTACTAATAACACAAACATTTAATTGATCATATCTCATCTCACATTTAGGTATTGCAATAGAAACTTCCAGGGAGATTTTTACTCATTGTTACAGAATAAATAAGAACGAGCAAACCAATGTATTATTCATTCTCAAGGATGCTTTCAAGTACACCAATTTATTAAAGGTTTCATTTTTGAAGAACCACAGCAAAAAAAACCCTGCAAGCTAATTTAAAATTAGGTTCAATTTAATTAGTTCAGATCAGACCTTTTTAAACAGCACATTTGTCCAATTAATAAGGTTTACGGTAATACTCACCATATCCACCAATGCCACATATAGGAACATGCCCGCAGTGATGGCAAAGATCCATTGGGTTAAATTATGAGTATACTGTCCCACGGCTATACCTATTACTACACCAACATATGCAAGCAGAGCTGACAGGAGGTTGTAAACAATGGCCTGTTTCACAGACATTCCGGCATTAATCAGAACAGCAAAATCACCTGGTGAGAGGGGGGGGAAAGAAAAGTGAATAAAGTTGTAAGGTCCTCTGTGTTTTAATTGTTTTACGTTCTGTTTAGTTCAGATCAGACTTTTTTTTATATAGCTACTCAACTGGGTCTGAAACACACACAATTTGACTCTCTATAATTTCTATTTCAGAATGCTTTTAGTGCCCCATTGCCATGTCTAAACTATAGGCCTTAAGTCACATGTTGATCCCATCAATGGAGAGGAAATATTTTATTTTTAGCACTCCATGCGTAGACCTTCATGTGCCAAAAACACACATCGGGAATTCTGGTGTGTGTAGGAATTCCTGATATGCGCTGCCGGCGCACAAAGTTCTGTGCAGGAAGCACTAAAGACTAAAATTCATCCATGTTGCATTCATACGTGCTCTTCATCTGAACTCTAAGCTCACAGGCATAAAGATATTTATATACATCTAAGCACCACCATGTATGTATTCTATTTAAAATGGACAAACAAGAAGCTTATTCTTGTATTTCACACAAATGTAGATGCAGCATATTGCAGATAAAACTGTGGGATATAAGGACAAGCATCACATTGAAAGTGGGAATGCTATTATGTATTTCAAAGTAAAATATCTTGTTGCCTTTTGGAAACATGGCCATGGCTACACCAAATACTTCATATGTTTTTACATTGATCTTCAGCCTCTTTGCTCAAGTCTCCCACTGCCAGCACCACGTCAATGTAAACATGACAGATTGTTTTAGACTAACAGGCGAGGGAGACCCGTTTTGCACTAGGTCTTCCTGACTGCCTCCGGTCTTACTGGGCTTAGCAGATGCAATGCTGCAGCGCATTCCAGTGGTGATGCTGTGGCATTGCATCATGACATCATGACATGAGCAACTCCATTATCTGCAACATCATGATTGATGTGATGACATCAATATTCCATACATGCATGCTGGCCAAATTGTCATTGTCACCCAATACACATGGGACCCCCATTGTGCAGTCAGTTTACAGGAAGACCAACTGGTCAATACAAAACTAAAGCAGGTCAGGGACTGGATTTGCTTGCTCTCCCGAGAGCCAGCTGCAATGTTACCATTGCCTAGATCCTTATATACTACAAGCATGAAAAATAAAACATGATCCTGTTGAATCAAAATAATGCCATTTTGATCTGATTCAAGTGAAATTAAATATACTAATACTACTACAACTTCCATTTATATAGCACCTTTAACATTAAAAAAATCCAAAGGTGCATTCTAGAGGTGGAAGGAAAAAATGGACACTGAGCCAAAGAAGGAAATAATAGGTGGAGTAAACTTGGTCAAAGAGGTGGGTTTTCAGGAGGGTCTTAAGGAGAGGGTGGTAAAGAGGTGGAGGGATTTATGTAAGGAATTGCAGAGTCTGGGGCACAGATGCCTGAAGGCACAGCTGCCAGTTGTGGAGTTAAGGGGATGGGGTTGCACAAGAGGCCAGTACCAAAGAGATGAAGAATTGGGGGTGACAGGGGGCGGGGAGAAAGAGGGGGAGTGGTAGCACAGGTGGAGGTTAGGAAGGGAAGGGAAGGGCGAGGCTAAGGAGGGATTTAAATACAAAGATGAAAAATTTAAATTTAAGGCTATGGAGGACTGGGAGCCATGTAGGTTAGCCAAACAGGATTGATCAACCCCAGAATTGATGAATTTTACGGAACATGGAAGGCTGAACAGGAAAGCATTGGAAAGTAAAATGCAGTATTGAAATTTTTATTTTACATAGTTTATATTTTATTTTGCTGTTTCTATGAAGAGGATGATCAAATTAGAACGAAGTTTGGATAAGAAGACTATGTTATGAATTTCAGCTCCGTAAATTTTCAATCATTGGTTGATGGATTACTACAGGAATATAGGGGACCCAAACACATTGCAAGGATCAGTGAGGCAAGGGCTGACAATTCAGCCATACGCAAACCAGTAAAACAGCAAGTATTGCTGACACTGACCTATTTGAGCCAGTGCTGTGGCTGAAGGTGGAGAGAAGCCTCATCTTAATGAAGCTAATCATATGTGACATTAAGCGATGGCTGAGAAAACTGTGCTAAACAAGTTCTTTGGGAAGCTCCTGTAGTGAATGTTTTTGACCAATATCCTTTTCCTCTTGAAATACATGTGCTTATGTCAAGTGGGCAAGCTTAGCAGCTCGGAGCACTTCTCTACAAGTCTTAATGTCAAAGTTGGCCTGGATTGATATTGGCACCAAAGCCAAGGACAATAATAATGGCTGCACTGGTGGAAATGAATTACCTCAACAACAGGCAGAGATTTCAATGCTCTAGCCCCAAGACCAAAATGGCCAGTGACTGAACCTAAATGTTTAGCTGACTTGTGTTCAATACTGGGGGAGGTTTTGTGGACATCATAGGACCCCCATGCCTCCTTCCCAGAATTCAGTTTGCCTTTGTACTGGAAGAATCAAGCTTCACACCCCTGTAACCAGAAGAGTCTTTCAGAGAATGATCCTTATAGAGTGTAGAGAGACTCATGCTTTGAAAAATCATACAACAGAACACAATATAGACAAGCACATGCTGGGAAACAATGTAGATTTTGAAGCTAGCAGTTGGCATCAGCATTAACTGTAGAAGTGTGACCAACTGATGTGGGCAAATACCCAAAATTGCATTGGTCAGTCAATGCAAGAAATAAAACATCACAATAAAGTAGCAAATTTAGAAAGAACTTTTAAATGGACTTAAATAAGCTCAATGAAAGAGCATGAGCCGATAAGACAAAAGAACTAAAGAACACCAATTAATAGCTATTTGAATTATTTAACCAGATAAGATGACAGAAAGATATGCTATGACAATGGGAAAGCAAGATCAGGACATGGCTCAAATCAAAGTAATACATACAACAGAGTGAGGAAGATCATCTGATGGCACATGGCATAGATTTCTTAAAAGCACAGTACTTTAGTGATTCTCCCCATATGGTAACAGAAGTTCCTATTTCTATGTGGTGGTTGAATAAATTAAGAATGACAAATAAATCTAGTGCGGTAGCCAGTACTTCCAGACAGTTAGTGAGAAAATTAAACATTAAGCAGATCTCCCATTGAATTGCTCATAGTGATCGTAGGATATGCTATTTTGTAACAAAAGCTGTGTTATCAACAAAGTATGATGGGGTAAGTGTGACAGGGAAAGTGTGACATAAAGCAAATGCTGCACGTACAGGAAGTACTGTTATCCGCAAGACTTTTATTATTTTGCTATATAAGCACAATATGTGTGCTACCCTTTGGTCCAAATTAAGACCACATAAGACAAGAATCTAATGTTATGTTTAACTGGTACCATGTCAGCCCTGGAATCCTTACTATTTACACAGGGTGAAAAGACAAAAAGGGCACCATTTCCTATTATTGTTGTTTCTTTCATTGTTGAGTACAAAAATCCGAAGAGTTTTTTTTAAAAAAAAAACATTTCAAATATGGCACTAATCTCTCAACAGGTTCAATAGAGAATAGTGTGACTTTTCTTCAACAGTATCATTCAAATCCAACATTTTCATGCTCTCAAACTGTCCTTAAGGTTGGATGGTGACATGACTGTAATACATTAATTATACTTGAACCAAACACTTAATTAATATTCATATATTCTACACAGTACTGCACAAGACAAATAGCAGATACATTTAACAGCAGCTATGAAGCCTCAAACAGCACAGGTTAATATACAGCAATGAAAATATTTATTTTGGGATAAATAAATAGTTAAGCCACAGCTAGAGTACTGCACAGAGTGCTGGTCACCACATTACAGGAAAGATGTGATTGTACTAGAGACAGTAAGAGGATTTTGCCAGGGCTGGAGAATTTTAGCTATGAGGAAAGATTGGATAGGCTGGGGTTTTTTCTTTGGAACAGAGGAGGCTGAGGGGAGATTTAATTGAGGTGTATAAAATTATGAGGGGCCTAGATAGAGTGGATAGGGAGGAACTATTTCCCTTAGTAGAGTGGTCAGTGACCAGGGGGCATAGATTTCAAGTAATTGGTAGAAGGATTAGAGGGGAGCTGAGGAGAAATTTTTTCACCCAGAGGGTGGTGGGGGTCTGGAACTCACTGTCTGAAAGGGTGGTAGAGGCAGAAACCCTCATCGCATTTAAAAAGTACTCGGATATGCACCTGAAGTGCTGCAGCCTGCAAGGCTATGAACCAAGAACTGGAAAGTGGGATTAGGCTGGATAGCTCTTTTTCGGCTGGCCCTGACATGATGGCCTCCTTCTGTGCCGTAAATTTTTATGATTCGATGATACCTGTTGGCTGTGGGAAAGTGTAAGATATTTTTGTATGATAAAACCATTAATACCAAAAGCAAAATACTGTGGATGCCACCCCTGCAAAAAGACTTAGCTAAGTAAACAGAGCCTCTATATTACTCTCTCTCATTGTAACAAATGTATTTAAAGAATATAAATCCTTGCTTATAATTTTCAGAGATTCCTAATACTATTAGCATTTTAATTGACAGCCAGAGCTCTCCTTTTAAATAAAAAGTGTCCTTTTATCTATGCAAAATCCAGTTTGTTGGCCTGATTACAAATAGAGGCCTAACATATTTGGGAGCAACCGAAGTGATGGAACCACTGAATCCTTTTGTTCCTCCCCATCCCTTAAGAGTGGGAGAAGAAAAGGAAATTAGCTTCTTTAAAAAAAAAATCTTGCCACCTATACTGCAGTTTTATTCATCAAACATTTTCCATGGACATTTCAGCATTCTCCATGACAGGAGAAGGAAACCCAAGACCTGCATTTTTAACATTAGCGGTTCATTAGTGAACAAGGGGGAAGAAGTGAAATAATCACAGAACCTTTGGGAGGAAAAAAATAGAAAGGTGTTATCAGCTAAAAAAAGACATAATTTAAAAGGAAGGATAAATCAACAACATGGAATCACACTGGCACTGCTCCAGTACCAATTCATGCCCCTGCCTGGAAGCATCTGAAGCACAGAAATGAACTACATGCCTGGAAATTTGTTTGCGCCCAATGCTGAGCACAAACCGAGCAGTGGCAATGATCTCCACGCCTAAACTGATGGGCGAGAGGACCACGTGATATTGGTCTTTTGCGTCATTAGGAGGAGGCTGGCATACTGCAGGCACTAGTCGCGCACTAAGAGGCAGTTCACCAGCCATGATGAGGAGATGAATTGGCTGTCTGGGATGCTGACCAAAGACCTATGCAAAGTCCTAGGGGGGGGAAGGCGACCAGGAGGAGGGCGAGCCCAGGCCGACAGCAGCCCACAGTTTTAAAATGGAGCATTCCTGTTATCCCCTGGCTCCACACTCAGGTGGGTTTTAAAAACTTACCGTTGTTTCTTCCACAGCCTCCAGCGGAAAACCCTAAACAGTTAAGTCAGTGAGACTGGTGACCTCCGAGTGCCTCAGCCAAAATAGCAACAAAAACAGCCGTCACCTACGATAAGCCAAGGCGGGAGTAGTCCGAAATTGGTTTGTTGAGAGTAGCTGCAATGAGTTACTAGTGAAGGTGGCATTGGTTTAAAAGAAAGTGGGAGAACTATCTAAATTCAATTACACACTACACTTGAGAAACTCATAAATCTCAAAGGAAACGCTCTACAATTACAATGAATTGTATGTTTACAGCACAAGGAGGCTATTCATCCCATTGTATCTGTGCTTGCTCTTTGCTAGAGTAATCGAAAACTAAACCCACTACCCTATTCTCTCCCCATAGCCCCTGTCTTCATCTGCTTCTAGTATTTATCCAATTCTCCCTTAGATGTAATGGCCTCTGCCTCAACCACTCCCTGTGGCGAAGAATTCCATGCTACAACAACCTGTTGCATAAAGAAATTTCTTCTAACCTCTATCCTCACTCACTTAGTGACAATTTTTAATTGATGAACCCTTGTCACTGATTCCGTAACAGAGAAAACAGTGTTTCCCTATTCACTATCAAAACCCTTTGTAATTTTAAAAACCTTCATTAAACTTCCTCTTAGCCTTCACTGTGTTAGTGGAAATAATCTTAGTCTCATTATAACTATAGTTTCCCATCTGTGGCATCATCTTGATGAATCTATAATGCATAATCTCTATGGATTTAATGTCCTTCCTATAATAAAGGGAACCCAAAATTGCACCAGAACCCTTGTGTTCTCTTAACCCTTTAATTTCAAATCTTTGTTCCTTCTGGTCCCCTTACTGATAATAGATATACAAATTTTGGCAACTAAAATATTTTCCCTATCTAAAAAGGTCATTGAAGTGCTTAATACAATTCATTCTAATAGAAGTCACAAGAAAACGTACCTAGCTCATGAGGAAGCTCATGGCAAAACACAGCAATGGAAGTACTCAGCCCCCCTGTGATGGAAGCACTGAAAGAAGCTCCTAGAGGGAAGAAAAAATCCTTTACATCAAGTACAACAGTAAAAATAATTTAGTGTATATAATAATTCTGCATATATCAGTTAGAATCAAGAGAAATTATATTCAAAATACAATATATTAATATTGAACATTCTGAACCGTAAAATCACTAGTTTTTTTATTGGCTGTAAAGCGCTTTGGGACACCCTGAGGTCGTGAAAAGGCGCTATATAAAGTGCAAGTCTTTCTTTTTTAGTTTAAATTTGGAATTTACAGTACAATAGAAAGTACTTGTTGTAATTACCAGTGTCATTTTTTAAGATTAATTCGGACTTGCAAGACATGTAATTTGTGCAATGCAAAGGGATTGTTCAGAATATAACCTTGCTCATCAACATCTATTACCTGAACATATAAAACATGTATATATATGCTTCAGACTAACTGCATCATAGTTTATAAGTTGAAAATATTAACGTAAATAAATCAAATGAAATTCCCCACCCAAATTACAAAATGCAACACTTCCAATCAAACTTCCATAAATCTACAATGACATGAGAGCAGAAAGACAACGGTTGTGTTCTTTCAACAAGGATTTTTTTTAAATTAGCTTTTAGTTTATTCAGAGAATGTATGCAAGAAATGTTTTGAAATTCCATACATCTCCCATACTCTTTTAAAGAATACATATTTCGTTTGAAATCTAGAGAAAATGTGCCAAGAGCTGGGAAGTGGGATTTGGCTAGATGATTCTTTTTTGGCCAGCACAAACACGATGGGCCGAATGACCTCCTTCTGTGCTGTAAATTTCTATGATTCTGGTAGCTCCAGGAATAGAATGCTTGGCTCTTAAAGCAGATTGATCTCAAGTATGAACATTCAAATTTCCTGTCCTTATTAGAGAGCATTTCAGAAGTTCTAAGTTGAGCCTAATAAGAAATCTAGTCCTGTCTCCCAGAAGTATAAACCTAATACGGAAATATAATGCCATTGTCTACAGTTATCTGCAGGTCAGACTGTTCCACCCTCCTGCTTGTAAATAGGCAGAAGCAGATTCTCAAAGTGAAGCGGAATGACTTTATATTAAAAACATTGTTTTTGAAATAGAACACAAATCAAAGGAATTCAATATTCAAAGTTTTTGTTACCAAATAACCTAACATTTTTAAATAAAATCTCAAAGTATCAGGATTGGAATTGAAGCACATCATTACAACACAATTTATACTCTGCAGAACAGTACTGAAGAATATTTTATGCACATTTAATGAAAGGCGCAGACTTTGTTAGCAGTGTATCACTTTTAAAACACTGTTGAAGCAATCACGTTTTTGAACATAGGACTGATTTTTTTCTTACCTATCGCCAGCCCATCACTGAAGTTATGCATACCGTCTCCCATGATAACCATCCAAGCAATATTTGCTATTCCAGCATCTTGCATCTCTTTATTAGAATGGCAGTGGCCATGAGAATGATTTGAACGATGTTTTTTAGGTATGGTTTTATCTTCATAGTTTGCAGTGCAATAATCAATTTCACTATGTGAGTCATTAATGTAAACAGACTTTAAATCAGGAACAATAGATGTCTTTGATGGGGATCCTAGGGTGCCGTCAAGGTCAGTAACCTGGGTTACATCATGTTGCTCACCAAAACCATCCTGCTGGTCTGTTCCTGAAACTAAAAATAAATCATAAATCATTATAGTGCAATTGAGAATTTGAATTTGTTGCTACCTAAATTGTTAGATCATTATTTTATGCAAAATACTTCCATATGAAACCTCCTTCACAAAGCATTTGGAGATCTGCCTCAATATCTCTGATCAATGGGAGCTCCATGAAAAACTGAATACTGCCAGGTGAAACACACCTCATTAAATATATAATTGTTTTACACAACTATCCTCCTCAACACTTTTTAAAAAGTGACTGAGATGCTCAGTATTTGCTGTGAATAATGACTGACTTTTTTTTATTCGCTCATGGGATGTGGGTGTCGCTGGCAAGGCCAGCACTGATGGCCCATCCCTAATTGCCCTTGAGAACGTGGTGGTGACCTGCCTTCTTGAACCGCTGCAGTCTGTGTGATGGAGATTCTCCCTAAGTGCAGTTAGGTAGGGAGTTCTAGGATTTTGACCCAGCGACAATGAAGGATCTGCGATATATTTCCAACTTGGGATGGTGTGTGACTTCGAGGGGAACGTGTAGGTATTGTTTCCAAGTGCCTGCTGCCCTTGTCCTTCTAGGTGGTGGAGGCTGAAGGTTTGGCAGGTGCTGTCGAAAAAGCCTTGGCGAGTTGCTGCAGTGGATGGTATACACTGCAGCCACGGTGCGTCGGTGGTGAAGGGAGTGAATGTTTAGGGTGGTGGATGGGGTGCCAATCAAGCGGGCTGCTTTGCCCTGGATGATGTCGAGCTTCTTGAGTGTTGTTGGAGCTGCACTCATCCAGGCAAGTTCATCTGCTCCTCCAATACAAGAGCCCAGGAGGCAGAGCCTCCAGTACTCCTGGTGTTGACGAGGGAAAGACAATACAGCGTACAGTAAGAATAGGAGAAGGAGAGTACAAGAGAAACTTACAGAAGAGAATAAAACAAAAGCAAAATACTGCAGATGCTGGAAATCTGAAATAAAAACAGAAAATGCTGGAAACACTCAGCAGGTCGGGCAGCATCTGTGGAGAGAGAAACAGAGGTCGATGAAAGGTCTGCGACCTGAGACATTAACTCTATTTCTCTCTCCACAGATGCTGCTTGACCTGCTTAGTGTTTCCTGCAATTTGTGTTTTTATATTAGAAGAGAATAAAACGTCAGTTGACAAAGTAAAAAAAAGACACCAAGATATAGGGGAGAGAGAGAAAAATCAAAAGAGCAAGATATCTAGAGAGAAAAAAATAACAATGGGCCCGATATTAGGAGGGCGGCGGGAGGTTGACTGGGGGCGTGGGTAACGCGCCCAGTGAAATCGGGGTGCTCTGCACGGAATAGCAGGCTAATTGGATCCACTTACCTGTGCTTCCGGGTTTCGCACTGGAAAGCTGCACAGAGGGCGGACTGCGCATGCGTAGCATAGGCTGTCAGCTGGAGGAGCCCTATTTAAAGGGGCAGTCCTCCACTGTCTGATGCTGCAGGAAATAGGAAAAATTACAGCATGGAGCAGCCCAGGGGGAAGGCTGCTCCCAGGTTTAATGATGCCTCACTCCAGGTATTATTGGATGGGGTGGGGAGAGGGGGAGGACAGAGATCTTCCCCCCGGCGGGCAGGAGGAAGCGGCCTGCCTCTGCCACCAAGACCTGGCTCGAGGTGGCAGAGGAGGTCACCTGCACCACCAACATATCGCGCACCTGCATACAATGCAGGAGGCGCTTCAATCACCTAAGTAGGTCAGCCAAAGTGAGTACCCTTACTCATTCCCCTACACTCTGTCTGCCACATCACCGCCCCCACCCCACATCTCCTTCTCCACTGCCAACACTACTCTGTCACATCACTCCTCACACCCACTCAAAGCTCATCCTCATCTTACCTGCACTTACTCACCTCGCCAGTACTCATCCCACCACTACCACTCAACCCAATCCTCATACAATCTCATGGCTCTCTCTCACACTCACCCTCTCATGCACCTCTTTCACGGTCAGCCTCACTCAACCTGCCACTACCTGTGCTGCAGCCACAGGGCATGCATCACATGTGCAGTAGGAAGTGTAAGGCAAATGTGTCGTGAGCATGAAGGGGATGCACAAGGGTGTTTGAGGGTTTGTCATGGTGTTTACCTATATTTAATTTCTGATCAACTCACATAACATATTATATTGTCACCACTACTGCCACGTCTTTGCGAATCTTGTCTGGTTTGTGCAATAATGAGGATCACTATGAAGACCCACAACTGATGCCACCCATTGTGCCACTGCAGAGTGGGTGTAGGTATATTTGCAGGGCTCTTTTGTGCAGACGACTGAGAGACATCGGCGATGTCCCCGGTGGCACCCTGGAAGGATGCGGAGGAGAAGTTGATAAGGGCAGTGGTGACTTTGACAGCGACAGGTAAGAAGATGGTGCTCGGGCCAGCCGGGAGCACCTCGTCATGAAAGAGGCTGCAGATGTCCACGACTACATGTCGAGTTACTCTGAGCCTCCGTGTGCACTGCTGCTCAGAGAGGTCCAGGAAGTTGAACCTCGGTCTGTAGACCCTGTGGCGAGGGTAGTGCCTTCTGCAACTCATCTCTCTCTGCTGTTGCCCTCCCTCCTGCTGTGCAGGTGGATGTGTCACAGCACTGTGTTGTGGGGCTCCACGTTTCAGAGGTGGATGGTGTGGCCGGCGAGGCTGTTCATCCTCCGAGGTCATGACTGCAGCTACGGCGGCCCCCATCCGGAAGATGTACATCTGAGAGGGTCCGCAAGGTAGGTACATGTCTGGACACCGGGGTAAGTGTGCAAGTTTGTGAATTTTATTGTTAGGAGGAAGGCGGTGGAGGACAAACTTTGTCCAAAGTGACAGAGTGGCCTCCGCAATGGGTCTCTTTCCACCCCCCACCCCCACCTGTCAAATGGACTTTTGCAGCTGCCACAGACTGATGGCTGCAACATGTCCATTTGAATTGGGAGTGCTTCCCCTAGTACGGGAAACAGTCTCAGTTCATTGCAAAATCCCACCCCTCCTAAAATGTTACGTTAATCGGGTCTGTAAATGACCTGAAATACCTTCATGAGTACTTTAAGTGGCACCCCGCCGGCTTTAATTGCCGGCGGGAGTCTCACATGTGCGGGCTGCGCGCGCATGTCAGCGCGTCACTGGGGAACCCGGAAGTGGGCGGGTTTCGGGCTCCAGACCCGTCCCGGGAATCCCCGATTTTTGCAGACCCCCCACCACGAACGCACCCGCTCGGGGGTGCGAAAATAGAGTCCAATATGTACTACTTGATCTCCATGCTGTTGCATACAGGAAATGAAGAGCAAATTCAGTATTCAGGTCAAGCAGGGTTAGCGTTTGGGGGATAATTGGACCAAAGTTATGGAGAGAACATGGGGAGGGAAAAGGAGAAAGAGGAAGGTGACAGACAAAAAACGATAGGGTGAACAGGGAGGAGGATGGGAATGGGGATGCATAGGCAGGGAACAGGTTGTTTGCTATGATTAAGTATCATTTTGAATACTTTTCCTGGATTGAGAACCCCTTGCTAACACTAATAGAACTGGAAGAAAGCGTGTATCTTTAATGTGACATCAGTTCAACACCATAATCCACCAAAGGCCTCACAGCCTCTGTTGGAATAAGCTGGGGCAACTTCTAAAAGTTATTGACTTGCTGAACCTTGGGCCATATCCCACCAGGGATCTTTATGTGTGGACTGAAATGCAGGGTTTGGGAGCCTCTTGTGGTACCAAATTTGTATCTTGGTCGCAAAAATTCCTTGATCAAGTGTTGTACGGTTCACAATTATTAGAGATCACTATACATATTCTTTACCATCAGCTTTAACACGGCAAAAGAATTTTTTTTTTTAAAAAAGAGGTAGAATTACTAACATCTTCATATTACAGATAAATATCACTCATCTACATCTTACATTTCACTTTCAGTAAGCCAAGTCATCTATGAAATTAATTATGAATTTGTTCATGGCACATAATGAGGTTATTCTCACCAAAATATGAAAAGTAATTTCACACTTTCTGCTTACACATAGTCTATTGTACATAGTCAACATCTTCAGCTCTGTTCTAATGAACAGTTAACAAATACACTTACCAGACATGGTCTTAAGGTCAAGCCATTCACCTTCTGACCTACGGTTCAATTTGTGGTCTGACAATTTTCGTCCCACTGCTGCCTCTCCGCTCAGAACTTTCTGCTTGAGCCATTTTTTTTTGCCCTGGTAATTAAATTTTTAAATATAACCTCATATTGCGTATGGTTTTCAAAATATTAAAGCCTCATCTTCTATTCCGTTGCAGCTAAATAGACTTTACAATAAGTGTCTGAATGAAGAGGAGTCGGATGTACATGGGTACTTCTGATGATGCAATAAACCAATTCAGGATTGTTGTGATATGCAAACATTGTATAAAACAAAAATGGAAGTTTTACAAGATAGATACCCATGTTTTGTAATGTTCACATTTTTGAAAATTGATAACTTTTTAAGGTAATAGCATTGATGAAAATATTCCTCATATAATTATAAATTACATAGGAAAACATAATTGAATGCAGGGTCTTTAGCCTGATCCTATCCTCACTCAATGTCCACATCCGCACATTTTTCAGCAAGAGCCATTGGATAGCAACGTAGGGGAGAAAATCTGGCTGATTTTCCCCTCCCTACCTCAGGGGCGCTGAGGCCAACAGTAGTGCCCTTCCTGCTGTTCCACTCAGCACAAACTGGAAATTGAGCTTGGGACCAGCCAGTCTGCATCACTCAGAAGCACATCAGGCAATGCCTTTACCCACAAAGCCATCAGGAAAGCTCTAAACTTGGATAAACTTATACTCAGTTAAAGCATCGCTATTTCAGTGTACAATTTCTATGCAATCAATAATACCATGGGGTAGATTTTCCACCACAGCGGTGTAGAGGTGGCTGCTGGGTGACGCCGTCGTTCGGGTGTCCGGTCACGTGGCCAGAAGGCCTGGCCAATTTTGACAGCTGGGCCTTATTTGCATCTCACTGGCGAGCTGCCCAAGCATTTGGGGGGTGGGGGAACATGACATTTTGCCGGCCATCCTCAATATTCAATGGGAATGCACCTCTTAAAGCGAGGCGTCAATTCACCCTGAATTCCATTCTGAATTTTAACCAGTCGCTGTGTTAGAGGAAAGGTTTTCATTTATAATTTACTCCTCAAATCAGTAAGGTTCTTAAACATTGAATATCACAGATTTATTAAGCATACAGCACATGGAAAAGTGCTAAACATACATTTAAAAGACAGTACAATCCCCAGCACTTAAAATGTCCATGTTTAAAACGGGCAGTCGCTTATGTCGGCCAAAAAGGGATACCCATTATCCATTTGCACCAATGTAAATTGCAAAGTTGCCGGTTAAAACTTGTTAAGTGCCCCGTTTATTTCGGGTGGAAACAACGGTGTTTACTAGTTTGCACCTCATTGTGCACTGAATGTAAGTACAAATATAAGTAACTAAATAACACCTCGTTAGTGTTCAATTATCTTTTGTGCATTTAAACCTTTTTAATCCCTGCTAAATTGGGCTCAATTTTAAACTTAAATTGCAGATGCATTGGGGGCTGTGAAAATTGCAGCAATGCAGAGTGGGCACCAACCCGCCGACGTCGAGGCACCTATGTGCGCGCGAGCGTCCCAAATCCGGAAATCCCGCTGGCTTTGATAGTTAAAGAACCAAATGTAACTCATTGAGGTACTTAAGGCACTTTACTTGTGACATATTAGGTAGCTAGAATGGTAAAACCAGGCGTGATGGGCCGGATCAGGCAAAAAGAAACAAAATAAATTAAATAGCAACCCACTGCACAAAGTTAAAACACAAAATCAACCTACCTTTCCATCCCGCTCTAATATCTGATGTCTCCCTCTCTTTCCTCCCCCCCTCCCCGATCTCCCCCTCTTCCCCCCCCCGATCTTCCACTCTCCCCCGGCCCCCCTCCTCCCCCACCGCGATCTTCCGTTCCAATGCTGGATGATGTCTTGCTCTCTCTCTCTTTCTCTCTGCCCCCCCGCCCCCCACCTCGGCGTTGCAGATCCTGTCGGCCGCCAGCCTGTCAATCAGGCTGGGTGCCAGGCCGAAACCCGGAAAGAACTTTAATCACCATCAATTACATTGCGATCGCATTGGAAACGGTAAGTTTTTTTAAAATTCGGGTTTGCCACGCGCAACTTCACCAGCTCCCCCTCCCATTTCAAAATTGAGTCCATTGTGTAGGATTACAGGTTGTAAACTGACTGCAGCTTAAATAAAGTTGCAGGTCAGGACCTCGGCACAGGAATCTATGTCACCAACTCTGGCAGCTTTGATCAAAGCTTAGACAGGTGCCATTTAGGCTTTGGGCTCCTCACTCTCCACCGGCTTCGAAAAGCTGGTGGAACACACTGATATGTGCAGCCGACTGGCTAACATATGCCATGTTCCAAGCTGCAACCTGGAAAGACCATGAAATTAAAAAAAAAGGGCAGCTTTGACTGCCACTGGCAGAGAGTGACCAGATGAGAAAAAGCCTGCAGGTTCTCAGGCATGAGGCTGCACAGGTCAGCTACTGTCTGCCAGGAGAATGTGAGTCTCCTTACACATTGCCCCTCGGTGAGCTCCTGGTAACTGATTCTGGGTCTATAAACTCTATGTGGAGGGCAGTGTCGCCTGTGGACAAACGCCCTCCTATCTGTTGCTCCGATAGCACATGTTGCAGCTCCAGCATGCTCTCCTTAATGCTCATGCTGCTGCTTCCCTTGCTCCTCTTTATCCTTGTCTGCCCACAACTGGGTTGCAAGAATCATTCTCATGCATCCTCTCCTAACTCACCCTCCCTGAAGGCAAAGAATAAATTCTGGCAAGAATTTTCAGATAACCTGTCTGTTATATCCAGTCCTGAAGACACAGTAGGTTCCACACCACTCAACTAAGACTTTCAGCAAAAGTACTAACAATTTTTGGCTGCAGATGCTTGCCCCTTTAAATCAGTCTCTCAACTGCCGATTCCGGAGCGACTTCCGTTTTAGGGAACTAAAATAGCATCGAGTCCTAATTGAGTCATAGGACCCTGATTTCCATAAGCTGATGGTCCAAGTACTAAATTCTAAGGTGAGGACCCTGGGATAATAGCACGGACCGCACAGGCGACGGAAATGGGGTGGGAGTTCTTTCCCTGCTATTTCCGAGGGGGTTTCTGCCCCATTTCTGTCAGGTGGGAGGCCTCAAAATTAACCCTATATTTCTTCCTACTAAACTATTCCTAGTAAGTGAATATGTATTTACACGATCATGTACTGCTAAATATGATTTGCTATTCTTTGAAATGTTAGAACAGTCAGAGGCTATCTTTAATGGTTATATTTTTCCATGTGTGATCCTTTTCTTAGCTCCCCAATGTATTCTAAATTACATTTAAGAACATGCAGATAAACTACTGAACCTATACATTCCCCCGTACTCCCCAGAGTGCTCTGGCTAGTATGAAAATGACAATGATGGATAGTTAGCTGCCCAACGCAATGCATTTTGATATCTGAACAGAAACAGGGAGGGAATGGAGGAGGAATGCTTCTGAGAACCAGAAGACTTGGGAGGATAAGCTGGCTCCAGTTGTTCTTTCATACCTTTTAGCAAGTAATTACAGAGCAACATTAGCAATTGCAGAGTCTACCCATTTTGATAACTGCATGAGGAACCTAAAGGCTGATTTTCTGTCAGTAGCACAGAGGCAATACACTCAGAAGTGCATGAGCACATCTCACGTCATGGGCATGTGGAGCAGGCTGCATGAGATTTCCCCAAGTCTCCTTATTCTAATGATTATTCATTGCTCCAAGCGCAGATTGGGCCATGGGCTAGGAACAAGGAGGCCTGCTGGGCAGGATATCCAGCACAGCAGAAGTTTCTGCAAAAAGGAGCAACCACATATTGTACTGTTTCAAAGTACACCATGTAATTTGAATTTGGTGTGTATCACGGATAGCAGAGGGCAGTGCTGGAGCCCAGTGATGAGGGGGGGAGTATGGCGTCCCTCTTTACGGAGAGAGCCATGGAGATTGCGCTGAGGGAGGTGCAGCAAAGAAGGGTTCCCATCTTTGAGTCCGAGGGACATATCCCTCAGAAGTCTAGTGGCAGTGTGGGTGAACGCAGTTTCAAATGTCAGGAGGTCAAACACATGCAGAAAGTTTTAACGCGTTGAAGAAATTTGTCTATGTAAGTGCCTATACCTCCTTCAATTGCAGTGGTACAACATGGCTGCAACATACACTTTCACCTCAACTAACTGCATTCTTAACTTTGGATGCACATCAGTTAATTTTCCACTTGAGAAACTTGATGTAAAGCCTCACCCACTGGGGACTTAGAATGTGAAAATGCCTGAGTACAGCCCATGACTGGATGGAAAAATCATGGCCTGCTTATGCACAATTTCTCAATATATGCTACTGTTGGGCAAGACCCTATGCAGGAAGTGCAGAAGCAGAGAACTTATGTAATGGTGATCATTTGCGAACCCTTCAGTCTTTCTCACAGTCACAAGGTGGTCCATATTACTCAGTTTTGAGGTCCTGCTTTTTAATCTCCTAATTGCCAAAGCTCCATTAGCAGGACATCAATTCAGTCCCCTCCTCTATCATTGCTTCAAACATGAACCAAGACTTCTGACTGCTTCCATTTCCTATCCAAATTTTTTTGCAATGGCTCCCTCACCCTGACGTCTGGGAAGCAACATACCATCTGGAATACAAAGCTGACGCTACAAAAAGCCTATCTCTGCCCTGACTACGGAATTCCTTATTATTGCTCAGTTTCTGTACTTCACTTTCCCTTCTTTGGCAACCACTTTCTTCCTCACACTTGTTATCAACATCACAAGTCCTATTTGTCACTCCAACATTCTCAAGGAACTTCCGCACTGTCTCCTCTTCCTATACCAGTGGACGGTCACCCACTTCACTTCCTCACTAAACTGCTCTGCCTACCACCTCCTGCATCTATATTCCCCGAAAGCCTTCAGCTTCCTGTATGTGATGGTCCTCAAGCTCAGCAACCCAGAGCTCATCTTGCACACATGCTCATCCTGGACAGAGAAAGTATTCAGCAGAATACTTTCTCTGTCCTTTAATGTGCAGTACCTGCCCACATTGCGCAGGTACTGCACATTAAAGGGCTCAGCTGTACCCCAGTACTAAACTAAACTTTTTTTCCCTTAAAAATGTGATAAAATCAAACACAACTTAGTTACTTAACTCCTCACATAATTAAGGGCCAAATGCATCTTAAGGCTGAACTCCACACCCTCCTGGCCTTTCACACTTTTATAGAACTTCTCTCTGCTCAAGGTAAAGAAACTGAAATATTATTGAATTAGATGCAATGCCCATGTAACTATTTTACTTTAATCTTTTTACTCCAATGTTTCTTTCCAACCATCATCAATTAAACTTACAAACTAAATCAAATTAGTGACAGCTTGCAGTTCCATTAGCACATTATTTAAGCTGATCATACTGTACATTAGCTATCAACTACAATCAACACTATCATAGATTAAGCCAAATTAATATGTAATTATGTTCATGATAAAGTAATTTCAGTTTTGTTTCTGAATTGGTGACTGCAATTAGGGTCGTTCCTTTCAGCTGTACCTCCAACAAGAAGTCATTTTCTTGCATGGCCTGTTGCATAGCACCATACTGCAATTTAAGACAACTCTAGAATTGAAGGATAGGGGAGGGAACATTGAATCACTGGTTATGATGCACACATTTTGAGCTTACCGTTCTGGCTCTGCGGTCTCGGAACATGCCAATGCAGTGTTCAATGATGAAAAGAAGATAGATTCCACCCAGAGCTGTGAGTCCTTTCCACAATCCATTATAAGCTGAAAGGAGATCTTCAGAACGTTCATGACTCCCATGAGTATGGTTATGATCGTGGTCATGGTCATGGTTGTGGTCATGATGGCTATGATCATGGTTACCTTGTGACTGTTTTTTGCAAAACAGATAAATAGTGATAAAGCAGACATTTTCAACTTTACTCCCAGTACATTTTAAAATAGTTCAGGCACTTGAAGAAAGAACAGAAACATTAACGATGATCTAAAACACTCTGCTAATTCAAAACACAAATTCACACACATTTTGTAAATGTTTATAGACATTTTCAATGTTAGATTACCCCTGTCCAATCAAAATAAGAGGTTAATCATCTTCACGCTTCAACACAATAAACACAAGGTAGAGGGGAAAACTTCAGCACTGCAATTTCCTCAGAGAAATAAAACAAAGGTAGTTTTGGCAAAAGAAATGAATGGAGGACTGCTCCATCTGCATGTTAAACAAGATAAGAAATTTCTACCACCAATGGATGCATCTCATTAATTCTTTATTCCAAGATGAACACTAAATAACAAAATTCTTTTGAGCTATATAAGAATGCAAATTCATCAAAACCAAATTCAAATCCCAAAATGTTGCATTTTCTAGAACTCTTCATGAACTGGGAAACAACAGGTGTTCTGTAACACCAGATGGATATTAGGCAGAAAAAAACGTGGATTCATAGCAAGCTCAGAGTATCTCTGATTCAGTGGCATATATAAATATGACAGAACGTGACATCACAGTGGGTTGAAGTTACAGCCCTGGCACCAGTGGACGAAGCACTTCTAATTGGCGGTCAGCCTTCAAAGAGGAGGCTTTCTTGGATGTTACTAATATAATAACCAGCTCCCCAGTGGTCAGGCAAGTTCATCCAGTGAGTAGCTGAGCCAAACAGACCAGGAAGGTCCCAAGTCCAATCCCAGTTTGTTACTCGAGTTAGTTGATCTCAGCCTGCGTAGCAGCAGGGATGCTAACAATTAACCTCATAGAATGATACAGGACAGGAGGCCATTAGGTCCATCATGCCTGTGCCAGCTCTTTGAAAGAACTATCCAATTAGTCCCTCTCCCCTGCTCTTTCCCCAAAGCCCTCAAAATTTTTCCCCTTCAAGTATTTAATTCCCTTTTGAAAGTTATTATTGAATCTGCTTCCACCACCCTTTCAGGCAGTGCATTCCAGATAGAATCATAGAACGGTTACAGCACGGAAGGAGGCCATTCGGCACATCGAGTCCGTGCCAGCTCTAAGCAAGAGCAATCCAGCTAGTCCCACTATCCCTGTAGCCATGCAAATTTTTTCGTTTCAAGTACTTAACCAGTTCCCTTTTGAAGGCCATGATTGAATTTGCCTCCACTACCCCATTGGGCAGTGCATTCCAGATCCTAACCACTCGCTGTGTAAAAAAGCTTTTCCTCATGTCACCTTTGGTTCTTTTGCCAATCACCTTAAATCTATGTCCCCTGTTTCTTGACCCTTCCGTCAACGGGGACAGTTTCTCTCTATCTACTCTGTCTAGATCCTTCATGATTTTGAATACCTCTTTCAAATCTTCTCTCAACCTTCTCTGTTCTAAGAGCACCCCCAGCTTCTCCAGTCTATCCACGTAACTAAAGTCCTTCAACTCTGGACCCATTCTAGTAAACTTCTTCTGCACACTCTCTAAGGCCTTCACATCCCTCCTAAAGTACAGTGCCCAGAACTGGACACAATAGTCCAGTTGTGGCCGAACCAGTGTTTTATAAATGTTCATCATGACTTCCGTACTTTTGTACTCTATGCCTCGATTTATAAAGCCCAGGATCCCGTATGCTTTTTAACTGCTTTCTCAACCTGCCCTGCCACCTTCAGCGACCCCAGATTTCTCTGTTCCTGTACCCCTTTTAGAGTTGTGTCCTCTAGTTTATATTGCCTCTCCTCGTTCTTCCTACCGAAATGTATCACTTCACATTTTTCTGTTTTAAATTTCATCTGCCACGTGTCTGCCCATGCCACCAGCCTGTCTATAGCCTCTTGAAGTCTATCACTAGCCTCCTCACTGTTCACTATCCTTCCAAGTTTAGTGTCATCAGCAAATTTTGAAATTGTGCCCTGAACACCTAAGTCCAAGTCATTAATATATATCAAGAAAATCAGTGGTCCCAGCACTGACCCCTGGGGAACACCACCCTCTGGTTCCTTTTCCAATTACCTTAAATCTGTGACCTCTGATTAACGACCCTTCTGCCACTGGAAACAGTTTCTCCTTATTTACTCTATCAAAACCTTTCATGATTTTGAACACCATTATCAAATCTTGCCGTAACTTTCTCTGTACTAAGGAGAACATCCCCGGTTTTTCTAGTCTCTCCATGTAACTTAAGTCTTTCATTCCTGGTACCATTCTAGTAAATCTTTTTTTTTTTTACTCGTTCATGGGATGTGGGCATCACTGGCAAGGCCAGCTTTTATTGCCCATCCCTAATTGCCCTTGAGAAGGTGGTGGTGAGCTGCCTTCTTGAACCGCTGCAGTCTGTGTGATGAAGGTTCTCCCACAGTGCTGTTAGGTAGGGAGTTCCAGGATTTTGACCCAGCAACGAAGAAGGAACGGCGTTATATTTCCAAGTCGGGATTGTGTGTGACTTGGAGGGGAACGTGCAGGCGGTGTTGTTCCCATGTGCCTGCTGCCCTTGTCTTTCTAGGTGGTAGAGGTTGCGGGTTTGGGAGGTGCTGTCGAAGAAACCGTGGCGAGTTGCTGCAGTGCATCCTGTGGATGGTACACATTGCAGCCACAGTGCGCCAGTGGTGAAGGGAGTGAATGTTTAGGGTGGTGGATGGGGTGCTAATCAAGCTGGCTGCTTTGTCCTGGATGGCGTTGAGCTTCTTGAGTGTTGTTGGAGCTGCACTCATCCAGGCAAGTGGAGAGTATTCAATCTCACTCCTGACTTGTGTCTTGTAGATGGTGGAAAGGCTTTGGGGAGTCAGGAGGTGAGTCCCTCGCTTGCAGGATACCCAGCCTCTGACCTGCTCTTGTAGCCACAGTGTTTATGTGGTTGGTCCAGTTAAGTTTCTGGTTAATGGTGACCCCCAGGATGTTGATGGTGGGGGATTCAGCGATGGTGATGCCGTTGAATGTCAAGGGGAGGTGGTTAGACTCTCTCTCTTGTTGGAGATGGTCATTGCCTGGCGCGAACGTTACTTGCCCCTTGTCAGCCCAAGCCTGGATGTTGTCCAGGTCTTGCTGCATGCGGGCACGGACTGCTTCATTATCGGAGGGGTTGCGAATGGAACTGAACTCTGTGCAATCATCAGCAAACATCCCCATTTCTGACCTTATGATGGAGGGAAGGTCATTGATGAAGCAGCTGAAGATGGTTAGGCCTAGGACACTGCCCTGAGGAACTCCTGCAGCTGTGTCCTGGGGCTGAGATGATTGGCCTCCAACAATCACTACCATCTTCCTTTGTGCTAGGTACGACTCCAGCCACTGGAGAGTTTTTCCCCTAATTCCCACTGACTTCAATTTTACGAGGGCTCCTTGGTGCCACACTCTGTCAAATGCTCATCTCACCTATGGAATTCAGCTCTTTTGTCCATGTTTGGACCAAGGCTGTAATAAGTTCTGGAGCCGAGTGGTCCTGGCGAAACCCAAACTGAGCATCGGTGAGCAGGTTATTGGTGAGTAAATGCCGCTTGATAGCACTGTTGACGACACCTTCCATCACTTTGCTGCTGATTGAGAGTAGACTGATGGGGCGGTAGTTGGCCGGATTTGATTTGTCCTGCTTTTTGTGGCAAGACATACCTGGGCAATTTTCCACATTGTCGGGTAGATTTCAGTGTCGTAGCTGTACTGGAACAGTTTGGCTAGAGGCGCAGCTAGTTCTGGAGCACGAGTCTTCAGCATTACAGCCGGGATGTTGTCGGGGCAGACAGCCTTTGCTGTATCCAGTGCACTCAGCCGTTTCTTGATATCACGTGGAGTGAATCGAATTGGCTGAAGACTGGCTTCTGTGATGGTGGGGATATTGGGAGGAGGCAGAGATGGATTATCTACTCAGCACTTCTGGCTGCAGATGGTTGCAAACACTTCAGCCTTGTCTTTTGCACTCACGTGCTGGACTCTGCCATCACTGAGGATGGGGATGTTTACAGAGCCTCCTCCTCCCGTTAGTTGTTTAATTGTCCACCATCATTCACGACTGGATGCGGCAGGACTGCAGAGCTTTGATCTGATCCGTTGGTTGTGGAATCACTTAGCTCTGTCGATAGCATGTTGTTTCCGCTGTTTAGCATGCATGTAGTCCTGTGTTGTCTGCACCCTCTGTAAGGCTTTGACATCCTTCTTAAAGTGTGGTGCCCAGAATTGGCCACAATACTCCAGCTGGGGCCTAACCAGTGTTTTATAAAGATTTAGCAGAACTTCCTTGCTTTTATACTCTATGCCTCTATTAATAAAGCCCCGGATCTCATATACCTTTTTAACAGCCTTTTCAACTTGTCCTGCCACCTTCAAAGATTGTGTACATACTCCCCCAGGTCTCTCTGTCCCTGCACCTCCTTTAAAATTATACCATTTAATTCATATTACCTTTCCTCATTCTTCCTACCAAAATGAATCACTTCACACTTCTAAGCGTTAAATTTCACCTGCCATGTGTCTGCCCATTTCACCAGTCTGTCTATGTCCTCCTGAAGTCTGTTACTATCCTCCTCACTGTTTATTACATTTCTGAATTTTGTGACATCTGCAAACTTTGAAATTTTTCCCTGTATACCCAAGTCCAGGTCATTAATATATATCAAAAAGAGTAGTGGTCCCAACACTGACTTCTGGGGGACATCACTGCACACTTCTCTCCAGCATGATAAACAACCGTTAACTACTACTCTCCGCTTTCTGTATCCAATTTTGTATCCACGCTGCCACTGTCCCTTTAATCCCATGGATTTCAATTTTGCGAACAAATCGATTATGTGGCACTTTACCAAACGCCTTTTGAAAGTTCATCTACACAACATCAACCACACTACTCTCATCAACTCTCTCCGTTACTTCATCAAAGAACTCAATCAAGTTAGTCAAACACGATTTGCCTTTAACAAATCCATGCCGGCTTTCAGTTATTAACCCATATTTTGCCAAATGCCAATTAAATTTGTCCCGGATAATTGTCTCAAAGTTTCCCCACTACCAGCATTAGGCTGACTGGCCTGTAGTTGTCGGATTTATCCCTCTCCCCTTTTTGAACAGGATTGTAACATTTGCAAACCTCCAGTCCTTTGGCACCACTCTCATATCTAAAGAGGATTGGAATATTGTGGCCAAAGTCTCCGCAATTTCTATCCTTACTTTCCTCAGTAACCTAGGATGCATCCCATCTGGACAGGGTGACTTTTCTGCTCTGAGCGCTGCCAACCTTTTAAGTACCTCATCTTTATCTATTTTCATCCAGCCAATTTCTCTACTACTCCTTTACCGTGACATTGGCAGCATCCTCTTCTTAAGTGAAGACAGATGCAAAGTACTCATTTAGTACCTCAGCCATGCCCTCTGCCTTCACAAGATGATCTCCTTTTTGGTCCCTAATCAGCCCCACCCTTCCTTTTACTACTTATAATAATCAGGGCTTTTGGTTGGGGAAGGGAAATCAGCTTGGTTAAAGTCAAAGAATGTATCAGTGGGGTGAAAATAGACTGCATTAGCAGCATTAAAAACAATCCTCGATGGCCGTTGGTAAATGGTCATTCAAATCAACACCAGAGCAGAGAGTGGTCCAGTAGTCTAGCTCCTGGCAACCTTCTCTATACCTCTACGAACCAACTCGCTGCAGGAGTATATTAAATGAATAAATAGTCTTTCGATCATTTCCCTTCCTACAATTCATTCCTTTTCAAGATGAATTTAGCTTTGACATTCTTATAGCTGATATCACCTTTCAGACCAAGACATATCCTTCTCCTGAGTCTAGATGTGTCTCTCACATTTTAAAACAAGTTGTTAATGCAACTGTGAGGCGAGTCTTGGCAGGATCAAGATCTACTGAAGTCAAACATGTATGGATTATATTTGTAAGACCATTTAAACTTTTTGTTTTTATGTGGCCCCTCATATTAAAACAAAAAAATATATAAACACTGTTCTAAAAAAAATCCTACCAGTGATTTCAACTACAAGGAAAGGCATTTTCTGCATCTCAGATAGAGATGAAATGTAATCACCAATAACAAAATTGGGAAAAAAGCAACTTGAAATATAGGAAAAGAAAGTGTGAAAAAAATCCAAAGAAAGAATGTTGAAGAACTTGGTCAGTTAAAAATAGCACTTCAGACTGTATTGGAGCAAATGAGAAATCTTTCTCAGTAAAAACAACAGTAAAGAGCTGCTACTGATGACAGGGAAAAAAAACAGGTGACAGTGAGTCTCAAAGTGAGGCTGTATTTATACAATGGGAAGAGGTACTGATCTCAAAGAAAAAACTTCTTGGTTTTCATCTTTTGATGCACATATGCTGCATGAATAGCTATATAAAAATTCAAATTAAAGAATAAAATCTGAATTTAGAAGTGTTTCTTTTTCAAGAAAAAAAATACAAACTATATTCTCATTAAATCAAATTGTACTTACATGTGGCATAAGATGCAGTAATGCATCACCACTGAGAGTCCCCACCGCCAGAGCCACTAGGAATGTTAGAAGATACTTGAAGCACACTTGATTGATGATAGGTACAAGGACGACACCCAGAACTGACAACAAGCTTATAATGGTGATTGAGAGGAGTCCCCAAATCCAAACTGTGTAAGAAACAACTGATTCAGAAGAATATATTAGGTTACCACAAAAATGTCAAAATAGGATTAACTTTACAGTTGACAATGGTATGCTCAAAATTCTTTATACAATGAAACTGCCATATACTCAATTCTTGCAGTTTCTTTCACTTAGAGAAATAGTAGCAAACCCATTAGTTAAGTTTCAGTTTTGAACTGCTTGACAAGTTTTCAAGCTTTCATCCACATATCAAGTAGAATAATAGCTGTGAGAATTTCAAGATTTCTTGTTCCAATATACGTGAGAACATTTAATATAATTCAAATGAGAATTTATGTCCACTTCTAATCTATTTTAATTTACCTGAAATGTGATATAAACAATGTACAAAACACCACAGGATAGGCTCTGTATTCCATTTGTGCTATTGACTGTAAATCATTTGCGATTTCACGCCATTGTGGCGGGGGGGGTGGGGGGTGGAGGTTATCAGATCGGCCCTCTTGTAGAAAGTAAATGATATCTCGAAACTCATTACACATCCTCTAATTACTTGCTTAGGTTGGAAGACCTGAACAACTGTTATCCTAATCCAAGAGCTTCCCAGCTTTAAGGTGTGAGCTTTGGTTCAGTGCTAAATAAAAGACAAAAAATACTGAAACCAACATTCAAACTCAGATTACAGCAAAAAAATACATTACTAATCAGCTCCCCAACTTTGCTTCCCTTCTGTCGCCTGATCACACCACAAGGTGGATGCTTTGGATCTTCGTGTGGAAACATCCAACAATAACCCAAAAAATGTTTTAATGTGCTTTCAAAAATATTATTGACTTTAATAACATTCCTGAAGTATTTAGTTCTGCAAAATAAGAATGCTGCAGGGGCTATAGATTCTACAGCTGGACTATTGTGCCAATCACAATGCATCAAAAATCTTGCACAATAATTCAATCAGGTCTCACACCTGATTCAGATTTCCATTCCTGGATCTGAAATGTGGCCTCTGGTTCAGTGCTCCAATTACTTCACCAGCCCGATGAATATTAAAATTAAAATTAAATTAACAT
Organism: Heptranchias perlo; assembly: GCF_035084215.1. Lineage (NCBI taxonomy): Eukaryota > Metazoa > Chordata > Chondrichthyes > Hexanchiformes > Hexanchidae > Heptranchias > Heptranchias perlo. The sequence continues at coordinate 66,791,194 of NC_090331.1, read as the reverse complement.
TTTCATAATACATTTCATCAGGCCAATAGAAGAAATGTTTACTATATATAAATTTTAAAATGTTTCTTAATTTCTTTTTGTTTAACCTGGTTATATTTTGTGACAGAACATTCAATATTTAATTCATTAAAACTTCATCACATATGATTGTGTTCCCCAGCTCCAACTCTTAAAAAGCCTCTAAATAGGCTAAGCCACAACTGTGGCCCAATAAATACGCATTCTGTAGGCACCATAACAGTTTCAAAATGAATTTATACCAGATGGCACTTCTATTCTTTACACTTCAACTTAAAATTATGTTTAATAAATTGCGAAGTGTTTTTTTTAAAAAAACTTTGAGACAACTGTTGATCAGACAAAAATGTACCATTTCTTTGGCTTTTTGTGCTGACTAAAAACAGTTTGATAGCTTAGGTTGGCATTATCCATCAAATCTTTTGAGTTCAAAGATTATCTGCTGATGCGTCCCTTAAATTCAATTTATTGATTTTTGTGTACACAATTTCAATTTTTTCCAGTGAAGACAATCAGTTTTTCAAAGTATATGGCACACAGTGCCAATCAGGTATATCAAACTTAATCAGCTGCTGTGTACTAGGTCAATTAGATGTTTTATTAAATGCAGAACACAAAGAGTACAGAAATGAGCAATGAAAAACAAATATCTCTCACAATCCCTTCTCTAGAGAAAGAATGAAGAAATCAATATTACCTGAAAGTGAAATAAGAAAAGTAATGACCTGCATTGCTATTTCACGCTAGAATAGTTAAATTATTTGAGATCTCATGCGTGAATTTCTTATTTATTTACCATCTTTAAATGACTAATCATTAATTATTAATTACATTCTGTTTTTCAATTTTCTTAATTATCTGCCACAAAGCACACAAGGTAATCTCTTTACACCTCATGGAAACTATCAAGTATTTACAATGCTCTGAAATAGATGATAACGATTATAAAAGTTGCCATCTCTACTGGACAAAATTCTAATTACAAAATCCCATATAGAAAAATAAAAATACCAAAATGCATTACATATTTTCTAGTGATGGAAAACTACTTCAGATTCAATTTTTTGGTTCTCCACCCCTAGCCCAAACAAAATGAAGCCAGAAAACCAAATGGATTGATGTTTTACACAACACAAACAATGACCACATCTGTTGCCATGTGAAACGGTCATATCAATGAAACCACCATTTGGAAACATTTATAGCAGCATCAGTGAAATTATACTATACAATTCAAACTTGTCAGTTTAGGTGCTAATAGCAACAATTGCTTTTTTTTTTGAACAGGATGAAGTTAGATTTGGATCAATATCTGATCCATATTTCCATAATAACTCCACTTCCATTTTCCTTTTGGCTTTGAAAACAAAGGGATACTTTTCATCCAGTATTATCACAAAAACTGTAAACATCCATTAGAAGCCAATCAAATAAGAAAATCATCATGGGGTTATAAAAAAACTTGCATTTATTTATTTATTGCACCCTCAGAAATGTCTCAAAGCACATCATTAGATTTTTTTTCACGTGCAGTCAATGTTATTATGGAGATGAATGCAGCAATTTGTACACAGCACAATCCCATAAATAACAATTACTCTGTTTTGGTAGTGTCCGTTAATGGAGAAATATTGTTCAGGACACTGGGTGAACTCCTTGCTCTGCTTAGAAAAGTGATATAGAATCTTTAACGTGCAGCTGAACAGGATCTCGGTTTAGCGCCTTATCCGAAGGGCAGTACTTCCAACAATGCAGCTCTCCCTCAGTGCTGCACTTAAGTGTCAGCCTAGATTAAATTCTTAAATCTTAGAATGAAGCTTGAGCCATAATCTTCCATCTCAGAAGAGTGTTACCAACTGAGTTAAACTGACACTCACAAAGCATTTCTTTATTATCAGTATATTAGCAGAGTACACTGAAAAATTAAGCTGTTCAATAATTTTTAAAATTCTTTTAATACCATGCGAACAGAGGAATGGGTAAATTGGAGAAGAAGGAACTCTATATTTAATATAAATTTAAGAAAACATTCTACTCCATCCATGCTATTGCACACACAATTTCAGTCTTAATATATTTACCTACAATACACTTCCCACATACTAATGTCAAATAAATTATGAGTGCATACACATTTCCAGGATATCAGTGCTATTACTAGGATTTCAGTAAAGTGTAATAGTAGGGGTATTGGAATTTTCATCAGAATCATAGGATTACAAAGTACAGAAGGAATCCATTTAAGCCACTGCCAGTGCTAGCTCTTCAACTAGAGCTATTAAACATAGTAAGTCATTCAGCTCCTCAAGCCAGTACTTCATTCAATCAGATCATGGCTGATGTATACTTCAGCTCCATTTACTCACCTTTGTCCCATATCCCTTGATACCCTTACCTAACAAAAATCTATCGATCTCAGTCTTAAAAATTTCCATGCATCTCTTTCATGGCTTTAACAGCTTTCCTATTATATGGTACCCAGAACTGCAAGCAATACTTCAACTGTGATCTAACCAATGTCTTGTACAAATTCAACAACCTTTTCCAGCTTTTGTATTCAACGTGCCTAAGTTTAAAACAATCAATCCAAATTGCCTTTATTCTACCTGTAATCCAACCTTTAAAGATCTATGGGCTATAAATTGGGCTGTGTAGCACCTGTTTTGTAGGCGTTAGGCGGCCTCCTAAGGACCCAAAATGGCATCCGGAATGCGGCTCACACTTCTAGCGCAACGTGGTAAAGGTGTTTGTGCACGCGCAGATAACGAACTCCAGCAGCATATAAAGTAGGAAGAATATGCAGTAGATCAGTGTGCAACGCTGATTTTTTTTTTGTTCACGGGATGTGGGCGTCGCTGGCAAGGCCCGCATTTATTGCCCATCCCTAATTGCCCTCGAGAAGGTGGTGGTGAGCCGCCTTCTTGAACCGCTGCAGTCCGTGTGGTGACGGTTCTCCCACAGTGCTGTTAGGAAGGGAGTTCCAGGATTTTGACCCAGCGACAATGAAGGAACGGCGATATATTTCCAAGTCGGGATGGTGTGTGACTTGGAGGGGAACGTGCAGGTGGTGTTGTTCCCATGCGCCTGCTGCCCTTGTCCTTCTACGTGGTAGAGGTCGCGGGTTTGGGAGGTGCTATCGAAGAAGCCTTGGCGAGTTGCTGCAGTGCATCCTGTGGATGGTGCACACTGCAGCCACAGTGCGCCGGTGGTGAAGGGAGTGAATGTTTAGGGTGGTGGATGGGGTGCCAATCAAGCGGGCTGCTTTATCTTGGATGGTGTCGAGCTTCAAGAGTGTTGTTGGAGCTGCACTCATCCAGGCAAGTGGAGAGTATTCCATCACACTCCTGACTTGTGCCTTGTAGATGGTGGAAAGGCTTTGGGGAGTCAGGAGGTGAGTCCCTCGCCGCAGAATACCCAGCCTCTGACCTGCTCTCGTAGCCACAGTATTTATATGGCTGGTCCAGTTAAGTTTCTGGTCAATGGTGACCCCCAGGATGTTGATGGTGGGGGATTCGGCGATGGTAATGCCGTTGAATGTCAAGGGGAGGTGGTTAGACTCTCTCTTGTTGGAGATGGTCATTGCCTGGCACTTATCTGGCGCGAATGTTACTTGCCACTTATGAGCCCAAGCCTGGATGTTGTCCAGGTCTTGCTGCATGCAGGCTCGGACTGCTTCATTATCTGAGGGGTTGCGAATGGAACTGAACACTGTGCAGTCATCAGCGAACATCCCCATTTCTGACCTTATGATGGAGGGAAGGTCATTGATGAAGCAGCTGAAGATGGTTGGGCCTAGGACACTGCCCTGAGGAACTCCTGCAGCAATGCCCTGGGGCTGAGATGATTGGCCTCCAACAACCACTACCATCTTCCTTTGTGCTAGGTATGACTCCAGCCACTGGAGAGTTTTCCCCCTGATTCCCATTGACTTCAATTTTACTAGGGCTCCTTGGTGCCACACTCGGTCAAATGCTGCCTTGATGTCAAGGGCAGTCACTCTCACCTCACCTTTAAAGGGACAGATGCGATTTTGGAACTCAACACTCCAGCCAATGCACTCTTAACCACGTACAGTTCAACAGGTCGTAAAGAGCATGGAGGATCCCTCAACAGCACTATTTAAAGGGATCATGCAGGATTTACAAGTTAGTTGTTCTGGCTGCTGATGCATTTGTACCTGTTTTTGGAGGTCTCCTATACTTGAATACTAGGACTAGGGAAAATAGCCTAAAAATTAGAGCCAGGACTTGGAGGAGTGAAGTTAGGAAACGCTTCTACACACAAAGGGTGGGCGAAATTTGGAACGCTCTTCTGCAAATGGCAGTTGATGCTAGCTCAATTGTTAATTTTAAATGAGATTGATAGATTTTTGTTAATCAAAGGTATTAAGGGATACGGGGCGAAGGCGGGTATATGGAGTTAGGTCACAGATCAACTATGATCTCATTGAATGGGGGAACAGACCCGAGGGGCTTAATGGTCTACTCCTGTTTCTATCTTCGTATAATAAAGTTTATTATTCTATAATACCCCACAGGGAGTGGGCTGGCTAGCTGACAGGCAACAGCAAAGGCACTGGCAGAGTGGCAGGGGTGGGACAGGAATGCTGTCATCCTGTATCTTACATTTTGCAAATAAGAGGTGCATGCTGCCTTTAAGTGGTGCTAGCCGCTTGCGGTATCAGGGCCCCCTGCTGGTAACAGCCACTCAACAGCGCAGCTAGGCCTGGCTGCTCACAGCTATCAGGTAAATCACCAGGCAGCACGAATGTTAAGTGTTGCCTGCATCTCAACGACCGGGCGTGGGTTAATCGCGCACTGTGATCCCTGCACCCGGTTTCGGGGGTTATCCAATACAACCCCCTATGTATCTTCACCCCGAAATCACTCTTTGCCTCCCCCAGTTAAAAATCGTACTGTTTAGAATATATTTGCTTTCACTGTTCTTCTTCCCAAAATGTACTATTTCACCTATATGCCCCCTCCAGTAATCTGTCTATGTTCTCCTGCAACCTGCTTCATAGTTTGCCATGCCCCTTAATTTGGTATCAATAGTAAACTAGAGCCATTCCTCCTGTGTCTATATCCAAACCATTTATATAAATGAAAACAAAAGCAGGTCCCAGCACAGATCCCCAAGGCACGCCACTACTGACTTCGTGCCAATCTGAAACATCCATTTACCCCTACTTTTTGCTTTCAATCCTCAAGCTAACTTTCTATTCATGCAGTTACATTTCCTTTATTACCTGTTACAAGTTTCGGGTCTTCCTGGGTACAATGGTGTTGGTCACTCCCATAAACAGTCTGAGCATGTTTAGGGGTGTGTCCATATTACCCATTATCTGACAATACATTAGCATGACCCAGGGTGATCTGAAATCTTGTCTTTCAGATGTGCCCTCCTCCAATCTTTTCGAAGGCAGACTGAGAAACACTTGGTCCAGAGACATGTACCTACCTTGCGGATCCCCTCAGATGTACATCTTCCGGATGGGGGCCGCCGTAGCTGCAGTCATGAACTTCTCGGAGGGCGAACAGCATCACCAGCCTCGCCGGCCACCTCTGACACGTGGAGCTCCACAACACAGTGCTGTGACACATCCACCTGCACAGCAGGAGGGAGGGCAACTGCAGAGAGAGATGTGTCGCAGAGGGCACTACCCTCGCCACAGGGTCCACAGACCGAGGCTCAGCTTCCTGGACCTCTCTGAGCGGCAGTGCACACGGAGGCTCAGAGTCACTCGACATGTAGTCGTGGACATCTGCAGCCTCCTTCATGCCGAGCTGCTCCCGGTTGGCCCGAGCACCATCTTCTTACCTGTCGCTCTCAAAGTCACCACTGCCCCCAACAACTTCTCCTACGCATCCTTCCAGGGTGCCACCGGGGACATCGCCGACGTGTCTCAGTCGTCTGCACAAAAGAGCCCTGCAAATACACCTACACCCACTCTGCAGTGACACAATGGGTGGCATCAGTCGTGGGTCTTCATAGTGATTCTCAGGAAAGGGCATTATTGCACAAACCAGACAGGATTCGCAAAGACGTGGCAGTAGTGGTGCCAATAATATGTAATGTGAGTTGGTCAGAAATTCAATATAAGTAAAAACCATGACAAACCCTCAAACACCCTTGTGCATCCCCTTCATGCTCACGACACGTTTGCCTTACGCTGCCTACTGCACATATGTGATGCATGCCCTGTGGCTGCAGCACAGGTAGTGGCAGGTTCAGTGAGGCTGACTGTGAAAGAGATGCATGAGAGGCTGAGTATGAGATAGAGCCATGAGATTGTATGAGGATTGGGTTGAGTGGTAGTGGCGGGATGAGTACTGGCGAGGTGAGTAAGTGCAGGTAAGATGAGGATGAGGTTTGAGTGGGTATGAGGGGTGATGTGGGGTGGGGGCGGTGATGTGGCAGACTGAGTGTAGGGGAATGAGTAAGTGTACTCACTTTGGCTGACCTACTGAGGTCATTGCAGCGCCTCCTGCACTGTATGCAGGTGGGCGATATGTTGGTGGTGCAGGTGACCTCCTTTGTCACCTCGAGCTAGGCCTTCCTGGTGGCAGAGGCAGGCCGCTTCCTCCCGCCCGCCGGGGGGGAAGATCTCTGTCCTCCCCCCTCCTCCTCACCCCATCTAATGATACCTGGAGTGAGGCATCATTAAACTGGGAGCAGCCTTCCCCCTGGGCTGCTCCATGCTGTAATTTTTCTATTTGTTGCAGCATCTGTCAGTGGAGGATTGCCCCTTTAAATAGAGCTCCTCCAGCTGACAGAGCTTACTGCGCATGCGCAGTCCGCCCGACACGCAGTGGGGAACCCGGAAGACTAGGTAAGTGGATCCAATTAGGCTGCAATCGCGCGGGGGGCAGACTGATTTCACCGGCCCTCCCGCCGCGAACCCGCAGCCCTGGTAACATCGAGCACCATATCTCCTTTCTTGCACAGAGCACATACAAGGACAGATTTATTAATCTGTGCAGCTGTTTTGTACATTAAGAACAAAGTCTTAGGTAGAATCATTGCTAAGCAGAGGTCTGCAGTCTGTTTTCCTGGTACAAAAGAAAACTAGAACTCATTTTCCATTGGCCAATTCTTAGACTGATGTAGAGGATTTCTCTTGATGTCAATAGGTAGGAACTAAGAGAAATACACACATTTTTACTGAGCATTAATTTCTTGCCTTACTCCAAGATGACCAGCAATTGAAAAGCACTGGAGTGACAATACTCTAAGCTGGCCTGAAAATATAAGCCCTCAGAAACACATCAACATTCTGCACTGCTTTAGTATGTTCCTACTATATGTGAAGTTTGTGTAACATCCCCCAGTGATGCGCTCCTGGTGGATAACTGTCAATAATCTATTGTGTGAAATTTGAACAAATGAATAAATTGCTCTAGATGAGTGTTTGCATGTCAAACAATTAAGGTTTATACAAGTTGATGTGTATACACTTAACTTACTTCAATTTTTTCCTTCTATTTGTTTAGACGTGCAAAAATGGGAAAGCATTACTTAAAGTGAGGCAAATTTATGCAACCTCGAAAGGTTATTGGCTCTGACTTTATTGTATATGCAACATGTTACATTACTATCATACATTATACCCAAGGCCAAATAAACACGAATAAAATACGATGATTACACATAAACAGATGTTCAACATGCAGAGTTCTAACAAAGCAACGTTCTAACAATGAAATATTAAATCCAAATTTGTATTGTTTTATTCAATTGCCTACACAATTCATTTGGAGGTACCAGAACAATGATTTAAATAAACTGTAGCCACATAGATCTAATGCCTCTCTGCAACAGAGTGCATCAGTCATTACAATACCCACAAGTCATGTCTTCCATCTTTTAAACTATTTACTGTAAGTGTCCAGATGATTCTGAAAAATTATACAATTTCAAGACAAAGATTTTTTTTTTAGAATCTATACACAAAGCAAATGGTTTCATACCCAGTTAAGAAAAACGATTTAACCGTACCGTTAATAAATACGCTTAATAATGAGGAAAGTAAGCAAGGTTGATTAAATTCGAACCATAGCTGAACTGTAATATAATGGTTATACTCAGTTATTAACTGCTGTCTAACCTTTATGGTAGGCTACTTTCTGGAATTAGGCACTCTATTCAAAACTACATATCTACTTTGTTTGATAAAAATGCATAGAAAAAAATGTATTACAAGTTCATGCTTTTTTAACAATGCTGTCTAACCCTTATTATATAGGCTAATTTCTGGGATAAGGCATTCTAATCGAAACTGCGTATCTACTGTGTTAGAAGAAAATGTGTGGAAAAAATATTACAAGTTTGTGCTTTTTAAACACAATATGCATATTGTTGTTGAAGTGAAATAAAGTCTCGAAGGAGTACTTTTTGTTCAAAGTACTACTCCTTCCTGTATTAGAAAAAAAACTTACCAGAAATGTCTTTACTTTAAAAAAAATCAAATCAAATTTTGTTGCCAGTAATGAAGAGGTGAGTAGGGTCTACTTCACTAACGGCAGCTCTATCATAGTCCGTAGCACGATTTCCTGGGGTAGGTTGCTCTAACGTGGCCCCTCAGTTTGGTGCAACTTCATGGCTCCACTCCATACGAAGATACTGCTCGGGAACACACAACACGCTCCTCATAACTGATATTGCTAGAATGATCGAGTGAGTGAGACCTGACTCAAGACCCTACTCTATACCAGCAACAAAGATAGCTTTTTAAAAAAGATTTTCCTGCATGCATTTTAATTTGTTTCATAAATAAAGTATTCTAAAGGGCCGAATTTAACCCGCCGTACCTAACGGTAACGGGGTGGGCGGGTGGTTAAATTCACGGTAGAGTACTTACCGCTGTGTTCCCATCTGCTGCCATCTTAACCCACAGTTTTCGGAATCGTTTGAAGCGGAGGCTTCACGAATACATGGAAATCAGGGTCCTATGACACAATTAGGACCCCAACACTATTTTAATGCAAAATCACTAAATTCCCTCCCAGTGCCCAACCCGCCAGTAAAATCGAGCGGGATTGGTCTGACAGAGCCAGTGAAGCAGTATTTAAAGGAGCACTTACCTGCAAGCAAGTGGATCACAGGATCTATGCTTTCTGGATTGCCAGGAGAGGTTCCAGCTTCTAGATCCCTTCTTTCTGATAATTTTTTGCCTCAGTTAGCTTTACCTGCTTATCATGGGTGTTATTATTGCGAACAGCAGCAGCTTCAGCAGGAGCAGCTGGACCGATTGGAAAGCAGGTGAGTGTGGCTGCTTGTAGAAGGCCACATAAGGTATACAAGCAGAAAGTAATTTCCTTCGATCTAGCCGAAGAGCAGTGCAACTGGAGGCTGCGCTTCTCTAGGCAGACTGTTGCAGACTTCTGAAGCCTTCAGCAACAGGATCTGCTGACTGCTGGATCAGGAGGCTATGCTTTGCCAGGGGCTGTCACAGTCACCACACCCCTTAACTTCTTTGCCATTGGATCCTTCCAGTCTGCTATAGAGGACAGCATCCATATCTCCCAGTCTGCAGTACACAGCTGAATTAAGCAGGTCACCATTGCCCAGTTCGCAGTGCTAACCAGTACATCACCTTCCCCATTCACCTTAACAGTCAACACAAGATAGCTCAGGATTTGCAGCAATGGCTGACTTTCCTCTTGCCCAGGGAGTCATTGACTGCACATATATTGCCATAGGGTACCAGAACACCATCCGGCAGCCTTCGTGATTAGGAAAGGCCGCCACTCCATTAATGGCCAGGTAGTCCTCAATCATAGAAACAGCATCATGTAACTTTATGCAAGATCCTAAGTCTATTACTCCTGTGAGGTGCTCCCCCAGGTGCCGAGGTCTCATCAAAGCTGGTGGAAGGCTCACGTGGGAGCCCTTGCGATGCTCGTGGCCAGTGACTTCTGGGTGCTCGAGCCTCTGAGGGCTCGGCTGCAGACTGCTGCACCATAGCTGCTGCCGGGACAGTCTGGCCCAGCTGACTTGCTGGCACCATGGTGGGTATAAACTGAGCTGGTGGCAAAGGAGCGAACATTCTGACATCCTGAGAAGGCAACACTTGCTGCTCCCAATGAGCACCACTGCCACTCTGGTGGGGCTGGGGCTCATCACTTCCACTCATCTGGGGAGAGCATACTGCAGCAGATGAATGACTCCAAGAACGTCCCTATCCATTTGCTCTACAAATCTGTCCAAGGTAACACTGGTCCTCCAATGTGAAGCTGTTTGAGCTGATGCCATGCAACATGACACCACATGCTAGAAGTGAGCATCCCATGCTTTCAGCCATAGCGCTGAAACTTCTTGGCAGGCCTTTCCATCCTGATATAACTGCTTGTGAGAGGCAAGCAATTTTCTGACATAACTGGGCTCCTGAAGTCCACATCTCCGTCCTACTCAGCAAGCTAGGAGAGGACCTTGCCCTCTGGCAAGCTCTCTCCTGGGCCCTCCTTGCCACCGGTATCTGCTCACTCGTGTTGGATGTTGCACCACGTGCAGACCCCTCTGGCTCACGATCTAACCCACACAGAGTGCCAATATCTGTGTGGGTGCTTGGGAGGGAAGGAGCACACGACTGTGCATCCTGAGGAGGATTGTCCCAGAGATATCATCTTCTGTAGGGTCCAGGTGCTGAGAAGGACCTAAAAGAAAAGAAAAAAAGGACAAGAGTTAGAATGGCACTGAGAGACGGGACATTAGCAGATAGCAGTCTTAAGAATACAGCTTGAAGTTGTGAGGCTTACTGAATATTTGCTGGGGGTTATTTGCAAGGGTTACACCCTGCTCAGATAAGCCACCAGCCTCACCTTTCCCGATGCTCATGGCTACTAATCTCCAGAGCTTCGTGCTCTGCTATGGTGAGGGCTATAATTTTGGGTACTCCAACCCCTGGTCTTGCTCCTTTATCTTGCATTATGTGCTGTTTTGTCCTGCAGAAAGAGAGGGCGAGATTTAGTGAGTGGCTACTAAAAAGGTAAGTGGAGATGTGTAAAGCATGTGCATATAGTGCACGTGCTAAGAGTTGGAGATGAATGCAAAGTCAAGTGTGTGTATGTTAAGTGAGGAAGGCGTGCTGGGAGGAGTTAGAGGTTATGCAAGTGCTAGGATGTGAGAAGAGAATGCTGTCAGTGTGTGGCATGAAAAGAGCAAAGGAAAAGGTGGGCGTGTTTGGAATGTGAAGGAAAGGTGTTGCAGTGTGCCCTTGCTAACGTATGGTGAAGGATGTGATGGAGGGGTGGGGGAGGGTGAAAGGAGTGTTGTTGAGAGAGATGAAGAGCTGTACTCACCCTTGCTGTTCTTGAGGTCACTGAACCTCTTCCTACACAGTAACCACATCCTCAAGGTGTGGCCCTGACAGTGTTATCCACCTCTGTCCAGGCCTGCTGGATAGTGGCCCTGGGGATGCTTCTGCAGGTCCTGGGGAACTGTACCTCACACCCCTTGCCCGGACTTCATCCACAAGGACCTTCAGGGAAGCATCAGAAACCGGGGAGGGCAACCTTCTGACTAATCAGTCCTACCAGAATTATGTCCTCAGTGTTGGAACAAAATCTGAAAGCAGGGAATGCAACTTTGCTTTAAAACATTAATTCCCACTTTAAATAGGCCATGGGTGGCCTGCAGGAAATTGCATGGAGAAAGTGGGCGGGCTGCCCATTTCTGAACGCAATCGGGTGGGTAGCCTGTCAATCATATTAAAAGGAGGCCTGGGCGTCGAAATCGCCTAGGCATCATGCTGGTGATGTCTTGGGGGCTTCCTGCCCATCCACCCAAACAATCCGCGCAGTTAAAATCGGCCCTTTCTGGTTAGTTTCAGAGTGAATGTCATTTATATTTATGAACGTGATACATCTTTGCAAATATTCATAGCTTGCAAATAATTTTGGTGAGGTTTATCTTCTCATCAGACAGTTTGTGAGTATGCTCCAATGTTCAGTTCTTGAAAAGGCCATGAACAATCTGCAATAAAGTACATGCCATCATGTTGGCCTTTGGGGAAAAGATCATGCTGTATCATTGACTTCAATAATGCTTTACTTTCTTAAATCTTGTTTTTCCATTAAAGGATGAATGAACTTATTGTGCCATACATGACTGGACAAAATGATGCACAGATCATTTGTCTGCACCCTCCTTGGTCAATGAATAGAAGGATACATGTTGCATTACTTTTATCATGAACAGCAACCATCCATTAAAACAACAGAAATTCTCTGAATAATATGGTAGTGATTAACTGAGAAAAAGATATTCATTTATACAGCATTCAAGTCATATCTGCGGTGAACATCTTGGGCTACATGAGTTGATCTTAAAACAAATATTACCAACTTTGCACTCTTATGAACTTCAAGAGGAATTTAGGGAGCTATGCTGTAGGTATTCTGAGGACAGTTAAACAAACTTACTTGGAACTCTCGAGATCATATAACCAGCCCTACAACCTTCCAAGATCTCTGCACTCTTCCAATTCTGGCCTCTTGCGCCTACCCGATTTTCTTCGCTCTACCATTGGTGGCCGTGCCTTCAGCTGCCTAGGCCCCAAGCTCTGGAATTCCCTCCCTAAACCTCTCTGTCTTTCTCTTCCTTTAAGATGTTCCTTAAAACCTACCTAACCTGTCCCAATATCTCATGTAGCTTGGTGTCAAATTTTGTTTGATAACGCTCCAATGAAGCGCCTTGGTTTTACTACGTTAAAAGCGCATAATAAATGCAAGTTGTTGTTGAGTAATCTATTATGTTCACTCAATGTTCATAACCATAACTTTTCTAAATCTAAACAAATGGGGTCTTTATTCATTCAACTATACATATTGGCAAATAATGAAGTGAACATGACCCGTAATGGTATAATTTATTCAGGTATTGCAGAATGATTGATATGTGGTAATTCTTTAAGTTTTCATACCTTAGATGCAATTTGGACATTTTGTAAAGTTGAAAATTAAAGTACTGTTACACAAAATACTAATAGCAACCATTAAACAGGTACAAACTTATTTTTAACTAAAAGTACTTTCAATGTAGGCAATATTCTCAGTCAAATTTATAATACAGATGTCTTTATGTATATTTATCTACTCCCTAGGCAGTTATCTGGAAAAATGCTCTTTATTTTAAAGAAATGTACAATATGCAAATATTCTAATTATCATGGTTCAAAACATTCATGAGATGAGTGTTTTCTGGGCTATTTAAGCATTTTAATTGGAACCAAATGCTTAGCAGTCTTAAAAAAATAAATCTCTTGATAATTGCAACAGGGGTCAGTTGTAAGACAGAGAATTAGCTCAACCCACGAACTGCACCCTCATCTGTTGCAAACAGCCGATAGCTAGCTTCTTCATTGCAGTCTTTCTACCAAGTTAATGAGGTATCTCAGCAATACTATCGCCATGGGAGTAATAGTCAGAATGAGTCTACCTTCCTTAATAATGAGTTGATCTTCAAAAAATAATTACCAGCTGTGCACTCTTACGGATTTCAGGAGGAATTTAGGAAGCTATGTTGTAGGTATTCTAAGGACAGTTAAACTAACTTACTTAGAACTCATGAGATCATATAACCAGACCTTTAAAAGGATTTTGCATTCTTACAGTCAAATTCACTATTAATACACTGAAAAGAAAATTCAGGAAAGCTAATTGGACTAGACCGAAGCATCTTCCCATGTAGTCCCAGTTGTTCAACATCTTAAGCTATTACACTCACTTCCAGATTGACCTCCTGCGGATTTAAAAAGTAAAAATCCACTGCAGAAAATTCATCTTATTCTGAACATAGGAACGAGCTGGAGTGTGCGATGAGGCCGAGTTCCTCATTGGAAAAATACTTCATGGGTCAAATGGCCTGTTTCTGTGCTGTAACATTCTATGATTCCATGATAAACTTTAATCTTTTTCACTTGCCGTTGCGCCATTTGATGCTCTGTGATTTTGGGATATGCTTTTCTCTGTGTGTAAAGTTCCCAAACTGTAATTAAAATGATTGTAACTGCTGCACAAACAAATTTTTGATTTTCTTTTTAACTGATAGTTAGATGAGACCAATCATAGGATTAAACCAGCCAGACCATCAGAAGTGAGAGTGTGACTAGTAGGAACTAGTTAGCACAAGCTGTTTTGGTGAAGTTTGAGTTCTTTTCAACATTATGTTTGAACTGTTCTGAACTACAGGTGGCCTGTAGCATTTTTCACTACTTTGGCAATGAGAATCATAGTCTGAACACATAGCAGCTGCAAGTTTCTTATTACAGCTCTACTGTGTCAAACATTGCTGAAGAAGAACAAAGCAAAATACATGCTAAAAAACACCTTTATTCCCTCAATTGAATCAATAGGATTGCCTACTGATACCATTTTAAACAGTACAAGTGCCAGTAATTCTGGGTCTTACTTTATATTTAACCTTTGTGTTGTTTAAAAAAGATTTATGGTCTTTGAGTAGAATGGGCCTATACTCGCTGGAATTTAGAAGAATGAGAGGTGATCTCATTGAAACATACAAGATTCTGAGAGGGCTTGACAGGGTAGATGCTGAGAGGCTGTTTCCCTTGGCTGGAAAGTCCAGAATTAGGGGGCATAGTTCTAAATTGCTGACCCCTTATCCTGAGACTGAGATGAGGAAAAATGTCTTCACTCAAAAGGGTTGTGAATCGTTGAAATTCTCTATCCTGTAGGGCTGTGGATGCTCAGTCATTGTGTATATTCAAGGCTGAGAGCGATAGATTTTTGGACTCTAAGGGAATCGGGCAGGAAAGTGGAGTTGAGGTCGAAGGTCAGTTATGATCTTACTGAAGGGTGGAGCAGGCTCGAGGGGCCGTATGGCCCACTCCTACTCCTATTTCTTAAGTTCTTATGTAAACCACTTCATTTCTCAGTGTCTGCAGTCAGTTCTAAATATTTTGGATGAATCTTTCCATCTCTTCCATTGGTACCTGTTTCACATGCAATTTTGGCACCAACAATTGTGTGGCACACCAGGAGTATCAACAGCAGCTCCTGTTTGTATTTAAAGGCAAGTACTTGAGCATGTATCTTTTTAAAAAAAACTATGAGTTTCAAATTACAACCAAAATCACTGACCCATAACAAAATAATATTCATACTATTTCCACAATACCAGCATGGCTGCACTTTTTTTTATAAAAAGGGTAAATAAATTATTAATACAAGCCATATCAAAAGTACCCTTTTATAAAATTATGGTCCAACAAACAATTTTTTTTGGTGCTGGATTTGTCATCCTCAAGAAAGAGCTTATTTGAAGTTGAAACAGAAAAATTAGAAATTTAACGAAGGAGAAAGCCTCCGAAAGCTTGTGATTTTCAAATAAAACTGTTGGACTATAACCTGGTGTTGTAAGATTCCAGAAATTATAAAAGTTCATGTTTCAAACCAATTTTAAAAACACAATGTTATACAGATTCAAGTTTTAGAAAAATCAGATTTTTAAAATTTGATGCTATTAAATGGTATCACATTGCCTTAATGAATGCAATTTTCTGTGGAATCAATAATTGCATTTATATAGCACCTTTAACATAGTAAAACGTCCCAAGGCGCTTCACAGAAGTGTAATCAGACAAAAATTGACACTGAGCCAAAGAAGGGGACATTAGGGCAGGTGACCCAAAGCTTGGTCAAAGAGGTAGGTTTTAACGAGGGTCTTAAAGGAGAGAGGGGTGGAGAGGTTTAGGGAGGGAATTCTAGAGCTTAGGCCCTAGACATGGGCTGAAGGCCTGGCCGCCAATGGTGGGGTGAAGGAAGTAGGGGATGCATAGTAGGCCAGAGTTGGAGGAACGCAGAGTTCTCGAAGGGTTATGGGACTGAAGGAGGTTACATAGATAGGGAGAGGCGATGCCCTGGAGAGATTTGAACACGAGGATGAGAATTTTGGATGGCAGAGTTTTGGATGAGCTCAAGCTTATGGAGGTTGGAAGATGGGAGGCTGGCTTAGAGAGCATTGGAATAGTTGAGTCAGGAGATAAGAAAAGCATCGATGGGGATTTCAGCAGCAGACGTGCTGAGACAGGGGCGGAGATGGGCGATATTACGGAGGTGAAAGTAGGTAGTATTTACGACAGAGAGGATACGGGTCAAAAGCTCAACTCAGGGTTAAATAGGACGCTGAGGTTGTGAACAGTCTGATTCAAGCCAAGACAGTGACCAGGGAGGGGGATGGAATTGGTGGCAAGGGAACAGAGTTTGTGGTGGGGACTGAAGACAATGGCTTCAGTGTTCCCAGTGTTTAATTGGGAGGAAATTTTGGCTCATCCAGAACAGGATGTCGGATAAGCAGTCTGAAAACACAGAGGCAATGGAGGGGGTCAACATCAAGCAGTTTGACAACCATAATTATTCTTTTCTGCAAATCATTTAATGGGTAGATTTTTCTCAATTTGATATTGAAAAAGTAGACATAAATATAAAGTGGTATTTCTTGCTTTATATCCAATATTTTCCACCAAAATAATGAACAGAGGAAAATATACTCGTAACAGCAGTTGTAAGACCTTAAAGGGTCTATTTCTTCTTTGAATTTTGATTTGTTTTCTCTTTCATCCTTTAAATTTGATCATTCTAACCCAATCTCTGTCCCAGCGAATGGAGACGAGAGTTCCAGCCTCTGAATACTAGTTTGACATCCAGCTGAATAACTGTGTCCAATGGGAGTGGGCTGGCATTCCCAATTCCATCTAGCTGGTTCTCCTGGTAAGGAATTGAGAGTCACGTTAACGACCTATCCATGTGAAAAGGGACTTCATTATGGAAACAAGCCAGAGCAGAATCTGCTGGATGTAAAGCAGTGGAAGAAACGGATTGCCTTGTGTGCCGTTAGGCACAGAAGAGAAGAACCCAATCTCTAGACGAAGCAGAATGTTGTGCTTGATATGGAGAAGTAAATACCATTTAACTGGAACACAAATATTCACATATTTTAGACTGATTGGGCAATAAATCTAGCCTATTTAATTTTGCTCACCCAGTCCCATACCACCACCAGTTATTTTCAACCAGCCACTGTATTTACTTGCACTTGGAGATGTAAAGCCCAGTAATTTCAAACTCTGTAGTGCTTTGATTGTTTGGGGGGGGGGGGGGGGGGGAGGGCGGGGCAGAGGGAGTAAACTGAGTATCTGACAACTTGAAACAACTTTTATAGCACAGGATGAGGCTCTCACAATACAAAAATTTATAAAATATAAAACCTGAAAATGCTTGGAAGCTCACTTACATTTGTGGGCACTTGTTAAAAATAAAAGCAAAAATTCAGCTTTATCTTAGATCAATTTTTATGCCTCACCTGGTAATACGGAATCTTGGTTGTCTACTGGTTCCATACTCAACTCATCATGATGCTGGATGCAAACCCTGCTATCAATTTGGTACAGCAAGGCAGGACATAAGTATGTAAACTCCACTGTAGAAATGCCAGAATTTGTGCTAAGACCATGGTGCTGCAGCAGCTGGGAGACATTCAAGCACTAGAAAGAACAAATTCATGTAAATAGTCCAATACTCTCACCAATTAAATGAGTAAACATAAGAAAGAACTTGCTGCTTATAAGTTTTTAGATTACAACTTAACAATGAGGTAATAATTGATTCTATTGCCAAGGTCATTTTTTGAACAAAAATTTTCAAATATATTATCTGGAAAACAATAAGTTAAAATGTGGAGACTGAAAATTCAGTTAAAATCTTATTATCTGATATGGAAAAGAGAATATACACTTATAATTGACAGAGTACAGCATATGAATAAAATACACAATTATATTACATCTGGTATTATCCATCTGCTCTATGAGTATTTCAAAAGGAAACAACTACAAAAAGTTTTAAAACAAAGACTGATTAAAATTTTGGGTATAATCCTTGATCATGGAGGACCACACCCAAAACGTCAATCTAACCTATCTTTTTATTTCAGATACCAATTGATTTGCTGTGCATTTCTATTATTTTTTTTTCTTACAGATTTCTAGAATTTTAATTTTTCTTTACATCGCTACACAGTGACATGCATTGTGTCTGCTCAAGTCTACATGTGCTACAAATGTGGTCTCACACCACAATAACTCCATGTAAACTAGAATTCAGTTCACAATTCACAATGCAACTTCATTAAAATTCTTCAAATTGAAACCAATAAATTTATTGAACACCAAACATGAGCAAGTGTCAGCCTTGGAACCACTTTTCTCATGACGACGAGGCCCCGTCTGCCCTCATAGGTGGATGTAAAACATCTCATGCCACTTTTTGAAGCAGAGCAGGGGAATTCAACTGGTATTCTGGTCAAAACGTATCCATCAACCAAAAAAAATGATTATTTGGTTATTTATCTCATTACTGTTTGTGGGACCTTGCTGCACGCAAATTAGCTGCAGGGTTTCCCTACTTTACAACAGTGACTGCATTTCAAATGCACTTCATTGGCTGTGAAAAACTTTGGGACGTCCTGAAGTCATGAAAGAAGCTATATAAATGCAAATTCATTTTTATGTACAAACTGAGAAAAAAAAATGATATAAATGATACACCATACAGGTCAATACTACAAATTGTATGATATCATTTAATTGCAGTATAAATATTTCTCCTCTATTATTTACTTTCATTCAATTTTCTCCCCTCATCTCTCCAATTGATTATCCCGCCAAAACCTCATTCAACCGGCCATTTTTCATGTGCTTCATCGTAAGCTATTTTAACATTTGAGGCATCACAACCAAATTTTCTCCTGTCCTCAACGAACATTCAGAGAAGTGCACTTTCCAGCATGATTTTCCCCCCTCTCAAGCCTGAAAATATTGGGACAATTTTTGCCTTCAGATGCAAATCAGTTTGAATTTGGTTTGCACCGTTTTAATATCTGCCTCAATATCTATACAATTCTCTGGTCTAAGCTCGTTTGCATAATTATTTATAACTCCAAGAGCAAACTCAGACAGGTCCAGGGATGATGCTAGTAGTACGACAGGAAAGTTGCATGCAGGTGAAATTTAAAGTGAAGGATGTTATTTTTCTCTGTAGTTGCAGGGAAGCACATGCCAGCAGGAAGGCACAGCACACTTGTTGGCCAGCCAAACTTGCCTGGCACCACTCTGCAGCTCCTACTTTTCCTCTTAACATGGCAGCTTGAAGGATCCCTATTGGTATACCGTCTGGTGTCAATAAAATACGGTAACTGGCACAAAGACTGGTGAAAGTGTAAGTGACAGCTTTGGGGGGGGGGGGAAGAGAAGAAAGAGTGGAAACAAACAAAAAAAATTACAACGGCTCGAAACACCTTTTAAAATCTGCAGTTCTGTTAAAAGCCCTTCTGCTGCAGGCTTGCTCAAGGTCCAATTCTTGCCAGGTTTTCATGGATGTGCTGGAGACTCAAAGCACAGCATAGTTGGGGCTGGGGAAAACTGAACAGCACTTTTTCCCATCTCCTTTTGCAGGTAAATAAAGCTCCTACCTGCTTTGGAAGAGAGCTTCATACTTTCATCAGAGCCACAGCAGAGTCCAAAATGAGCAGGACTCTACTGGAACTGATTTAGAATCATAGAATAGACTCATAGTATGGTACAGCACAGGAGGCCGCCATTCAGCCCATTTTACCTAATCCAGCTCTTTGACAGACTTATCCAATTAGTCCCATTCCCCTGCTCTTTCCCCGTCACCCTGCAAATTTTTCCCCTTCAAGTATTTCTCCAATTCCCTTTTGAAAGTTATTATTGAATCTGCTTCCACCACCCTTTCAGGCAGTGCATTCCAGATCATAACAATTCGCTGCATAAAAAAAAAATTCTTCATGTTGCCTCTGGTTCTTTTGCCAATTACCTTAAATCTGTGTCCTCTTTCTGACAGAGCTGCTGCTATCATGCCATTAGCACCCCTAATGGGGATGCTAAGGACACCAAATTAGCCCCATTGAGTCTCACCATACTGTTCCACTGCCACCCCTACTGAGATCAGCTAACTCAGCACAGATCAGGAATCAAACTTGGCTTATGTTCAGTCTGTATGGCTCAATATTTTGCTTTTAAAAGCATATATAAGTTAAATTCTGAATTTGACATTAGTTCTCATGGTTAATTTGAGTCGGTTTGAAATTAGATGACCAGAAAGCTTCATTTACAAACACTGTAGTGAATGAGCTTTCAGCAGTGCAAGGTCTTTGTCCAAATGCACGGTCAAGTGTACACAAAAAAACTATCCAGTTCTTCTTTATTTCTCCCATTTTTACTGGTTATGCATTTTTATTATTTTTAAAATGTTTTAGCTTTAGATGAAGCTGAATGACATATTATTACACACAAATAAAAGATAGCAAGAACTGATACCCACTAGGCCCATTGCAAATTAAGCTTAAGCAATTAATTAAAAAGGGGAAGTCTACATTTGAAATGGTGCTGCTTTTATCAATGATCTTGTGGGGAATCTTTCTAAATTCATTTAGACCCACCATTTATTGAACAGTAGCTTTAAAAAAGGTTACATTTTATATAATTTGGTTCAGCCTGTCTCACCTCATCACGCGCAAGTTCAGCTTCTAGGTGATCCTCATGATTCAATTTTGAAGAACTCAAATCTTTTTTTGTTCTGCGTTGAGAAACTGCTTCCTCCTCGGGTGCATGAAGATGATCATCTGCATCATGTTCAGTCTTGGACATAATACTTAAGTATTCCTCAGGAGATGCAGTTAATGCCACTTCTGGTTGTTTTGCTATACCTTTATGTTTTTTGCGTTTCTTTGACCTTTTTTTGGGTTGCTGCTGTAATGTATTGGGATCTGATGGGTCGGGGAGTTGGTCTCCCTCTTTTTCAATGTGTGAACCTGCAGAATGGGCAGCACCTCGATGATGGTTGCGGTTATGATGCCGAGGTTGATGGTGAGCAAATGAAGTGGTCACAGTGGGATGTGTATTCTTGCTGTCTGAGTTTTTGCAATGTCTGACTTTCACCTTGGGAACTGGTACTGTCTGGTCATGTGCTGTGCGGTTGGAGTGTGAATGGGAGTGTACATGTTTATGTTCTAGTAGCTCTAAAAGGTCTAGATGTGAAACATGATCATGGTCATCATGCTCATGTTCTACCTCTACAACTTTCATTTCTCCAAGACCTAAATTTGATAAGAGTTTCTCTAAACCATGAAAGGTCAACTTCCCATTGTCACCATAACGACTGAACAGTTTCTGAATGTAATACATTTGCTTGTTTTCTGCATTATGTAGAGAGCCCTTGCTGGGATTGTTTTGAAGGTACGACTCCTCGGAGATCTGGTAATCATTGTGCTTATGTATATGATTCTCCTCAGTACCACGGTTATGATCATGATTGTGCTCATGGTCATGGTCATGGTCATCATGGCAGTGGTTGCAATGGTGAAAGAGAAAAGTGAGTAAGCAAATGAAACAAAATTTCGTATGTAGATGTACCTTCATGGTGGCAATACTGTATCTGAAATAAAAGAAAAGATGGTTTCAGAAAAATGTCCTAAATCATCTCAGTTTCCATCTTGTTACAAAATGTTATTGCCTTACCACGGTGAATCCTAAAGATGCCCCAGTCAAGAAAAAAAATTCTGGGTCATGTTGCAACATAATTAAATCATTTGGTCAAAGAATATAGCAGTTATTGCAAAAACACAGAAGTTCATACAAGGCTTCTTTGCCAAACAGAATATTTTTTTTATTAGAAACTGACATACATAAACTCACTTGGTTTGAAAAAGTACTGTGGTTTCTAATAGCTTAGCAAAGAGATCAATTTTAGTGTTAGAAAGAGGATATTTCAAAATGATAAAAGTTCATCGTGACATAATGAATTAGCTTTCCCAAAGAGACTGTTCAATACCAAATTTACCATCTGAAGAAAAAGGATAAACATTTAACTGTCACAAATGGCTCATGTGGAGCATGGACCTGTTGGGCTGAATGGCCTGTTTCTGTGCTGTATATTCTATGTAAAGAAAATGGGAGGAGATGGGATGGAAAAAGAAAGGCCAAGTAGACACATTGTCCTCTGGAATCCATTATTAAGGATGCTGGAATCCATTATTAAGGAAGTGGTAACAGGGCACTTAGAAAATCATAATATGATTAGGCAGAGTCAACATGGTTTTACAAAAGAGAAATCGTGTTTGACAAATTTATTAGTTTTCTGAGGATTCTGAGTAATTAGCAGGGTAGATAAAGGGGAACCAGTGGATGTACTATATTTGGATTTTCAAAAAACATTCGATAAGGTGCCACATAAAAGGCTGTTACGCAAGATAAGGGCTCATGGTGTTGGGGGCAATATATTAGCATGGATAGAGGATTGGTTAACAGACAAAAAAAAACAGAAAGTAGGGATAAACGGTTCATTTTCAGGTTGGCAGGCTGTAACTAGTGGAGTGCTGCAAGGATCAGTGCTTGGGCCTCAGCTATTTACAATCTATATTAATGACTTAGCTGAAGGGACCAAGTATAATGTATCCAAGTTTGCTGATGATACAAAGCTATGTGGGAAAGTAAGCTGTGAGGAGGACACAAAGAGTCTGCAAAGGGATATAGACAGGTTAGGTGAGTGGGCAAGAAGGTGGCAAATGAAGTATAATTTGGGGAAATGTGAGGTTATTCACTTTGGTAGGAAGAATAGAAAAACAGAATATTTTTTAAATGGTGAGAAACCATTAAATATTGGTGTTGAGAGAGATTTGGGTGTCCTCGTGCAAGAAACACAAAAAGTTAGCATGCAGGTACAGCAAGCAATTAGGAAGGCAAATGGCATGTTGGCCTTTATTGCAAGGCCAACATGCCATTATTGCAAGCGGTTGGAGTACAAGAGTAAGGGAGTCTTACTACAATTGTACAGGGCTTTGGTGAGATCTCACCTAGAGTAATGTACACAGTTTGGGCCTCCTTATCTAAGGAAGGATATACGTACTTTAGAGGCAGTGCAACGAAGTTTCACAGGATTGATTCTTGGGACGAGAGGGTTGTCCTATGAGAGGTTGAGTAAAATGGGCCTATACGCTCCAGAGTTTAGAAGAATAAGAGGTGATCTCATTGAAACATAAGATTCTGAAGGGGCTTGACAGGGTAGATGCTGAGAGGCTGTTTCCCCTGACTGTAGAGTCTAGAACTAGGGGGTTATAGTCTCAGGATAAGGGGTCAGCCATTTAGGACTGAGATGAGGAGGAATTTCTTCACTCAGAGGTTGTGAATCTTTGGAATTTTCTATCGCAGAGGGCTGTGGATGCTGAGTCGTTGAATATGTTCATGATTGAGATAGATAGATTTTTGGACTCTAGGGGAATCAAGGGATATGGGGATAGTTAGGTTGATGATCAGCCATGATCTTATTGAATGGTGAAGCATGCTCGAGGGGCCGTATGGCCTACTCTTGCTCCTATTTCTTATGTATCAACAAGTCAGAAGAACCAATACACTTCCTCTATGCATCATGGATACAACACCTAGTGGGTGGATCTTTATAAACCTAGATTGATGTAATTCTAGGCTCTGCCTCTTTTGGTCATTAGTATAAATGGGTTGCATTTAAAAAAAATCATAATTTTTCTCAGGCAAGAGGATCCCTACTGATACCAGGTTCAGCAATGCATAGTTTATATAACAAAGTAGTACACCTGCCAGCAATTTGGAATCTACTGTGCATGAAACAAAATATTTGATTCAAATGGTATGAACTGTATAAAAAGTGAAGCCTGCTGAAACTCGCCAAATTAGGTCCACTTCCTCATACATGCTAACTTAGAAAACTAGCAAAAGCTGACCAACAGTTTCAAATAAGCTGACACAATCCCCAAAAAGCTGACTACACAAGAATGGTCCTGACATAAAAATAAGTAGCTAAAACAATCTTTGTACCTGAAATGGTAGATATACAGAACATTCCTTTACATGTACTGGAGGGAAAAAAATCTAAGCATATGTATGGCCTTGCTCCTCCCTAATTCCATAACCTCCTCCAATGCTACAATCCGCCCAACTCTGTTTCTCTGACTGACCTTTTGTGCAACCCCCTCCCTCCACCCCATCATTGATGGGCTGTGCCTTCAGCTGCCTAGCCCCCAGGCTTTGGAATTCTCTCCCTAACCCCCTCGCCTCAAAAACCATCTCTTTCACAAAGCTTTTGGTCACCCCTCCAGATATATCTCCTTTGACTTGGCATCCATCTTTTCTTCATGCTTCTGTGAAGCCCCTTGAGATGTTTTTAAGTTAAAAGTGCTATATAAATGCATGTGGTTGTTTTTGTGATTCCATGAAAGCCTGCAGGGGAAAAAAAATACATGTTGAACACAAAATTGGTGGTGCATTTCTAGTTGGATCTGTGGCTATGCTCCCCAGAAATTGTTAATCTAAAAAAATACAAAACCGAAGTGACATTTGGAACTCCAACCATCAATCTGCTGACAATTAGCTCAAAATTCACTCTCCCACATTCAACCCTGGTTCACAAAGGTACTTCAACCCCTCCGGACCCAGTTCACACAGACACTGAATCCCATCCAACTTCACACTCTACAGAGACACTCTTTTTTCCTCCTCCAACCCTCATACAGGCAATCTTCTCCCTCTCCTTCATCAATTAAACCTGGGATTCGCCTCCCTCCTCAATTCAACCAGATACTCTTCCCCCTCTAACCTAGTTATGCTGATATTCTTCCCTTCCTCAGCCCAGAGTTCATACTAGCACTCCCCCCCCCGCCCCCATCTCAGTTAATGCCCCAAAGCATCACATCCACCTTCTCCCCAATTCTTTCCAAAGCACTGTTCCTAGCTTCTGACCCCTTCCCTCTGTAGAGCAATGGGGTTTGTACTGCTGGAGTACCCGAGACTTATGAGAGAAGGGCTGCAGGCCAAGATCAGGTGAGCGAAGTTTGAAATTTTACTGCAGGAGATGGTACAGTTCTGAGAACTCTACCTCATCCTCTAGCTCCCTGACGGAAAGAGGAATTGCCAAAGGAATGATCATCCTATGCTTTGAAACTGTTTCTATTAGAACTATATCATGTAGGCGGATGCCAGATCCTTGAAGCTGTCCCAATTCTACATCCTACAAAATAGGTGTTACAAATTTTGGATCTGCAATCTTGGGATGAGCGTCTCTGGTCTCTCCTGTAATTGGATCCAGCATCCCTTAAGATCAGGAGTTTACCTTTACACACCCTACAATAGTTTGACCTGGAGCTATAAAAATGAATCATACCAGGGATGAGGGACTTCAGTTATGTGGAGAGACTAGAGAAGCTGGGATTGTTCTCCTTACAGCAAAGATTAAGAGGAGATTTAATAGAGGTGATCAAAATTATGACAGTTTTTGATAAGAGCAAGGAGAAACTGTTTCCAGTGGCAGAAGGGTCAGTAACCAGAGGACACAGATTTAAGATAATTGGCAAAAGAACCAGAGGGGAGATGAGGAGAATTTATTTTACACAGCGAGTTATGATGATCTAGAATACACTGCCTGAAAGGGTGGTGGAAACAGATTCAATAGTAACCTTCAAAAGGGAATTGGATAAACACTTGAAAAGTAGAAATTTGCAGGGATTATGGATTAAGAGCAGGGGAGTGGGACTATATGGATAGTTCTTCCAAAGAGCCAGCACAGGCACGATGGGTTGAATGGCCTCCTGTGCTGTATGATTCTATGATAATTATCATCCATTTCTCTGTATTACTATCCATTTACACCCCTTCATCCATTTCCCTTTTCCCTCTCTCCTACATTGGCTCCTTCCTCTGACCTTCATTACCATCTATTCTGTCCCCACCCCATGCCATCTATTTTCCAATCCATTCTGCCTTCACCTTGCTATTCCCACCTCCCTCCCCTTCCCTCTTGTTGCCACCTATTCTACCCTTCTTACCCATTGCCATTCATTCTATCTCTTGCCTTACAATCCATTATGCCTGCTCCCCTCCCATTATCTTCCATTCTCCCCCCTCTCATTGCCATCCATTCATCCCCCCCCCCCGCCATCCATTTTGCCCTCCCTTCCCCTTGTCAATCATTCTCCTCCTCCTCCTCTTCCCCTACCAGTGCCATCCATTCTGCTCTTCCTATCCATTTACCCTGCTTACTCCTAGCCAAGCCCAGGGGTTAATACACTGGGCAGTTGGCATGAATGCTTCCTGCACAGTCTAATCAGACTGATCGGTGGTAGGGTTTGGGCTGTTAAAATAATGTTTTCTCAAAGCTCAAAGAACGACTTTAATTTTTACACAACTGTTTCCAGGACCCATTCAAAATTTGCTCCTGCCACAATGCTCTCACTCCAGATAATTTGAGATCAAGTCATAGATATGTAGAGACGAGGGAAGCGATCGGTTGTTTACACCTTAGAGGTCATAGGGTCTCATGTAATGGCAAGGTTGAGTAGGTGGTCATGGGTGAGGAGTTAATGTGCAGGAGGTAACCGAGTGAGGACAAGAAGGTAGAGAAGTTGGGAGGAGGAGAGGCAAAGGGAATGAAAGTTGAAATCACCAAGGGTGTGTAATCGCTCGGTGCAAAGGTTATGGGAAGAGATCAAGGCAAAGAAATCACCACTGGGTTTGGGAAGGCAGTAGGAAATGAGGATTTTTAAAGGAAAGGCAGGGAAGGATGGAAGAAAGTGAGGTACTCAAAAGAGGAAAAGATTCCAGGGGAGGGGAGGAGGAGAAGAAACTGAGTTGGAACCTGGCAGCGACAGCCAGTGTCAGTGGTGCAAATGCAATACTCCAACACTTTGATTTGATGGGATACATACCCAGGTGACAAGGCAATGGTGAGTCAGGTTTCAGTCAGGCCCAGGAAGTAGAAAGACTCATTTGAGATGAAGCAAGGGCCTTGTTCGCAAAGTAGTAAATATTCTGGAGGACAAGACAGAGTGGACCAGTGCTTGGAGGCCCTCCGAAATAGCCAGAAGAGGAAAGTGGCACAAAGAGGAGGTTGGAGAAATTAACAACGAAGAAAAATACTCGGCTCGCACTCTGCCAGGAAGGAACAATGAGGTGGTGGGGTTGCTGCTCTGTGAGAAACGGTAGCGGGTATTGCAGTAGGCACAAAAGAGAATGCCTAGCACTAAACAAGAGCAAGCTGTGGGCATGTCCAGGAAGGTTTTGGGCCTGGGGCAGTTGCATGAAAGTAGCACCAAGTGAGATAGGGAACTGAGAGGGACACATTGCAGATGGTAGTATGGAAGTGGTAAGCAAGGAACTGATGCTGAATTTGTAAGAGACATTGATTAGACCACAGTTGAAGTACTGTGTCGATCTGGCTATCTCATTATAGAAATATTATTAGAGCCCTGGAAAGGGCAGTGAAGAAGGGCTCAAAAAATTAGAGTTTCTTCCACTGGAATAAAGGGGGATCTAATAGACGTCGCCAAAATTACAAAAAGTTTTGAGGGTAAATGGTAAAATACGGTTTCCATTGGTTGGTGAATTCATAACAAGAAGGTATAAACTCTGGAACATCACTAGAAGAACAAAGAGGAAGTAAAGAAATATTTTCACACCGAGTGTAATTAGAATATAGAATTCTTTATGAATAGTGGCTATTAAGGTAGAAAATGTAATTAAATTTTAAAAGGGAATTGGTTAAGTATTTGAAAAGGAAGGATATAACAAAGGGCAAGGAAATGGGACTAGCTGAAGAGCTAGCACCAACAATACGTTGGGACAAATTACTTCCTTCTCTGCAAGGGGGAAATCAGTGAGTTGGGAAGTGATAGGCAGAGGACAGGATAGAGGAGCTTGGGTCCAAAGTGGTAGTCAGTGCGCACACAAAGAATTTCAGCAACAGAAACTTAGATGATTACATAATCAGAATGCAAGAGAAACTAAACATGTTCAAGAGAGTCCTTAGTAGAGATTGGGGAAGGTGACAGAGAGGGATTCTGAGCTGGTGGAGTCTCGTCACAAGGTCAATGTGGCATTTGGAGCACTGGTCTGGATTACTGTTCAGAGAGGGCGAGTCTGATGGTAGTAGTGTTTCCTAGTCTGGTAAGTTGATAGAAAACAGGGGGAGTCTCAATGCTGTTCAGTGGTCCAAAAAGGCAGTTGATGATCAATGTTCCAGGGTAATCCAGCTGGGGTAACTTGGAGCAGCAGTGATTGGGAGCCTTCACACCTAGTCACCAAATCCTTTAGTTGGCACTTGGAAAAGTATGGGCTAATAGATAAAAGTCAGCATGGATTTGTTAAAGGAAAATCGTGTTTGACTAACTTGATTGAGTTCTTTGATGAAGTAACAGAGAGGGTTGATGAGGGGAGTGTGGTTGATGTTGTAATTATGGACTTTCAAAAGACATTTGATAAAGTACCACATAATAGACTTGTAAGCAAAATTAAAACCCATGGGATTAAAGGGACAGTGGCAGCGTGGATATAAAATTGGCTAAGGGACAGAAAGCAGAGCATAGTGGTGAACGGTCGCTTTTCAGACTGGAGAGAACTATACAGTGGTGTTCCTCAGGGGTCAGTATTAGGACCATTGCTCTTTTTGATATATATTAATGACTTGGACTTAGGCATACAGGGTGTAATTTCAAAGTTTGCAGATGACACATAACTCAGGAACTTAGTAAACAACGTGGAGGAAAGTAACAGACTTCAGGAGGACATAGAGACTGGTAAAATGGGCAGTCACATGACAGATGAAATTTAATGCTGAGAGTGTGAAGTGATACATTTTGGTAGGAAGAATGAGGAGAGGCAATATAAACTAAATGGTAAATTTTAAAGGGGGTATATGAACAGAGAGACCTGGGGGTGCACGTACACAAATCTTTGAAGGTGGTAGGACAAGTTGAGAAGGCCATTTAAAAAAAAAAGCATATGGGATCCTGGGCTTTATTAATTGAGGCATAGAGTACAAAAACAAGGAAGCTATGCTAAACCTTTATAAAAACACTGGTTAGGACTCAGCTGGAGTATTGTATTCAATTCTGGGCACCACACTTTAGGAAGGATGTCAAGGCCTTAGAGAGGGTGTAGAAGAGATTTACTAGAATTGTACCAGGGATGAGGGACTTCAGTTATGTGGAGAGACTAGAGAAGCTGGGGTTGTTCTCCTTAGAGCAGAGAAGTTTAAGAGATTTGATACAGGTGTTCAAAATCATGAATGGTTTTGATAAACTAAATAAGGAGAAACAGTTTCCAGTGGCAGAAGGGTTGGTAACCAGAGGACACAGATTTAAGGTGATTGGCAAAAGAACCTGAGGTGACATGAAGAAACTTTTTTTTTTAAAAACATAGTGTTATCATCTGAAATGCACTAGAAAGGATGAAAGGGTGGTGGAAGCAGATTCAATAACAACTTTCAAAAGGGAATTGGATAAATACTGGGAAAAAATTTACAGGGCTATGGGGAAAAAGCAGGGGGGTGGGACTAATTGGATAGCTCTTTCAAAGAGCCGGCACAGGCATGATGGGCTGTAAGACCTCCTTCTGTGCTGTAATATACTATTTTAGTATGCTGTGCTTCTGAAGTTAAACCCTTGAGTGTAGAAATAGATGGGGGCCCTGAAAGTAATTGCCTTCAGGCACTAACAGCACTCTGGATGGAAAAGCTGGGAAGAATATACTGCGAAAAATGAGAGATCTAGGAAAAAAACTGAGAACAATTTCCTGAGTGGTGGGGTTAGGCTCCACAGTTTTAATAGTCCCTTTGTTGGGCTCTCAGATTAAGAGTCATGTGTTGACCATAAATCACGTCATTACCAGGTCACTCTCGCAGTTATTTTTCAATTCTGACTGGCTGTGGCACAAATAATAGCATAAATCCAGCAAATTGGCAATCGTCACGGACTACAATGGAGGCCTGAGCAGCGAGAACAGACTTTTATTGGCTATGACGAGGCTAACAGTGGAGCGGTAAATGTGCCAGCAAACTATGGCACAACGCCACTCATGGTGTAACTCACTTGCTCCATTATTTCATGGAACATTCACATATTAAATAATGGCGTATGCCGTTAATATGTCATTACTATAACGCAACTTTGCAGCAAATTCAGGCCCGATGACTACCTGGGGTACTATTATAAAGTAGTGCAAGGGGTGGAGGTCACATGGTCCTGGTCAGAAATCCCTTGATTAAGGCAGTCCATTTTTTTATAAATACATGATAGTTGCACCAAACATCTAGAGTGCAGTCACATTGTTATTTTACTTACTGTGATGATTCCACTTGTCAGTGATGCAAAAATAATAACTTCAAGGTCAGGCCACAATCTGGGTCAGGAGCACAGAAATGTGAAATCCTCTCAAGGAGACCATTTCACAAACCTTAGGTTTGATACTACATGGAATATTATTTGAATGCAGTGTCAAGCCAGACTGGAAAAGTGCAGAGAGATCTGTTGGATCTCCTAGGTGCTTTATAAACTGAAGCAGAGGCATTAAATAAAATATTTTGAGAAAACAGGTAATCCATTCAAACTCTGAAAGCATTTAAAATTTGTCACAGAAATGCACTACCCATGTGGTTTCACATGGGCACAGGACTAACAGAAAATTGCAGGCTGAAAATTCTTCATAGTTGCTATCGTTCTTAGGCCAATAGCACAGTATACCTGCAACTTTAGGCAGCAAGGCCCATACCAATTCATCAGATGGTATAGCATCTAAATTCCAGCAATATAATTCAACATGAATTAGACCTACCTCTTTGAAAATAAAATGGACTTTGGTTCAAATGTGACAATGATGCGATGCAATATGGTAACATGGAATGTACAGTATCTATATACATCCAAATTGTTTCATGCTAATGTACTCTAAACAAGAATACTAGCTGACTAATACTTCAGCACAAGTTACTGATATTTATAATCCAACAACTACAGTATACTATAACATATTCCACACACTTAAGATTCACTAACATATAGCGCAATTTCTAACATTCCCAAAGACTATAGAAGAAACTATACTTCCATTGAGAACGGTCTATGCACAACCAGCCAAAGCTTTCTCTTATTTATATCTCTTTTCATTGTCATGAGATGGGATCTTATGTAGATCTTTATTTGCCATCCAAGAAACGTTTACGGCAGCACAATTATAATGTGACCTTTGAAATTTAAGTCAAATATCTAAGTGAGAAACATTAGTATCAAGTTTATAGCAGTTCTAGTTCACAACACATTTTTGTCCAGGGTGGCTTTTCATCCTGAAGGAAGACTGCTCTAGAATGTCTTCACCACCCCCTGTCAATTCAAAGCCCAGCAAAACAAAATAACAATTTTCAAAAAATCTGTTTTTGGTTCATATAGTAAAACCAAAATCAAAAGCACCAACGGGTAAGTCAGGAAGAAAAAACCACAAGCTATATCCTAGAAGATTTAATACTGCACATCATCCTTGCATGTTGAAAAAGGTTCATAACTTCATATTCAACTTCTACAAAAGATGTGTGTATTGTAGCATCACAAAACAACCAAACACACTACCAATTAAGGTTGTCTTCCTCACCCCTTAAAATAAGCGGCAGTTTAAGTATAGCAACACACTTTTTAATTGGAATTTATAATGCTATAATTAAGACAAATGTGACATTACAGTATGAGTGTTCCAAAATGTGTACATATAGAGATATATTAAAAAAACTGTCCAAATCTTCAAATAGAAAAATAAAAATCTTAACCCAAACCATTCTGGAACTCATTACATTACAATAATTCAGAATCAAATGAGCCACGCATAAGGCAATTAATTTTGATCCCGGAGATGAAGTTCTGTAGACCATTGCTGTAGAAAATGCCTACGCTGTTTATTGTTTCATTTACTTTACATTTTTGGAGTTGGTGCCATGCTTAGATTTCAAACCTGTAGTTTTATCACTAAAAGTAGCGACACTGGTTAATAAGGCCATAAAAAAAGCACTGGGCATCATTTCTAGAGGGATGGAATTGAAAAGCAGAGAAGTTATGTTAAACTTGTGTAGAACCATAGTTAAACCACACTTGGGGCACTGTGCACAGTTCTGGTCTCCACATTATAAAAAGGATAGCGAGGCATTGGAGAAGGTGCAAAAAAGATTCACAAGGATGATACCAGAACTAAGAGGACATACGTTATAAGGAAAGGCTGAACAGGCTGGGGCCCTTTTCTCTAGCAAAGGGACGGCTGAGGGGTGACCTGATAAGAGGTCTTTAAGATAATGAAAGGGTTTGATAGGGTAGATGTAGGGAAAATGTTTCCACTTGAGGGCGAGTCCAAAACTAGACGTCATCAATATAAGATAGTCACTAATAAATCCAATAGGGAATTCAGGAGAAACTTCTTTATCCAAAGAGTGGTAAGAATGTGGAACTCGCTAACACAAGGAGCAGTTGAGGCGACTAGCATAGATGCATTTAAGAGGAAGCTAGATAAACATGAGGGAGAAAGGAATAAAAGGGTATGCTGATAGGGGTAGATGAAGTAGGGAGGGAGGATGCTCGTGTGGAGCATAAACGCCAGCATAGACCAGTTGGGCCAATGGCCTGGTTCTGCGCTGGCTTCCAAACGATTTAATCTGGGGTAGGCTTACCCAAATAAGCTTCAGAAAATATTTAGTTTAGTATTAAAAATAAGTAGTTCTGCCTCCACACAAATTCTTCATTGTCCAACGCAGAAAAACAGGCATCATATTCAGATAAGAACATAAGAAATAGGAGCAGGAGTAGGCCAATCGGCCCCTCGAGCCTGCTCCGCCATTCAATAAGATCATGGCTGATCTGATCCTAACCTCAAATCTAAATTCATGTCCAATTTCCTGCCCGCTCCCCGTAACCCCTAATTCCCTTTACTTCTAGGAAACTGTCTATTTCTGTTTTAAATTTATTTAATGATGTAGCTTCCACAGCTTCCTGGGGCAGCAAATTCCATAGACCTACCACCCTCTCTGAGTGAAGAAGTTTCTCCTCATCTCAGTTTTGAAAGAGCAGCCCCTTATTCTAAGATTATGCCCCCTAGTTCTAGTTTCACCCATCCTTGGGAACATCCTTACCGCATCCACCCGATCAAGCCCCTTCACAATCTTATATGTTTCAATAAGATCTCCTCTCATTCTTCTGAACTCCAATGAGTAGAGTCCCAATCTACTCAACCTCTCCTCATATGTCCGACCCCTCATCCCCGGGATTAACCGAGTGAACCTTCTTTGTACTGCCTTGAGAGCAAGTATGTCTTTTCTTAAGTATGGACACCAAAACTGTATGCAGTGTTCCACGTGCGGTCTCACCAATACCTTATATAACTGCAGCAATACCTCCCTGTTTTTATATTCTATCCCCCTAGCAATAAAAGCCAACATTCCGTTGGCCTTCTTGATCACCTGCTGCACCTGCATACTAACTTTTTGATTTTCTTGCACTAGGACCCCCAGATCCCTTTGTACTGCAGTACTTTCCAGTTTCTCACCATTAAGATACTAACTTGCTCTCTAATTTTTCATGCCAAAGTGCATAACCTCACATTTTCCAATATTGTATTGCATCTGCCAAATCTCCGCCCACTCACCCAGCCTGTCTATATCCCCTTGTAGGTTTTTTATGTCCTCCTCACTCTCTACTTTCCCTCCCATCTTTGTATCATCTGCAAACTTTGATATGTTACACTCGGTCCCCTCCTCCAAATCGTTAATATAGATTGTAAAGAGTTGGGGACCCAGCACCGACCCCTGCGGAACACCACTGGCCACTGGTTGCCAGTCCGAGAATGAACTATCTATCCCAACTCTCTGCTTCCTGTTAGATAACCAATCCTCCACCCATGCCAGAATATTACCCCCAATCCAGTGATTCTTTATCATGAGCAATAATCTTTTATGTGGCACCTTGTCGAATGCCTTCTGGAAGTCTAAATACACTACGTCCACTGGTTCCCCTTTATCCACCCTGTACGTTATGTCCTCAAAGAACTCGAGCAAATTTGTCAGACATGACTTCCCCTTCGTAAAGCCATGTTGACTTTGTCCTATTAAATTATGTTTATCCAAATGTTCCGCTACTGTCTCCTTAATAATAGACTCCAAAATTTTACCCACCACAGATGTTAGGCTAACTGGTCTATAATTTCCAGCCTTCTGCCTACTACCCTTTTTAAATAAGGGTGTTACATTAGCAGTTTTCCAATCTGCCGGGACCTTTGCCGAGTCCAGAGAATTTTGGAAAATTATTACCAAAGCATCCACAATCCCTACTGCCACTTCCCTCAAGACCCTAGGATGGAAGCCATCAGGTCCAGGGGATTTATCCGCCTTGAGTCCCATTAATTTACTGAGTACCAATTCCTTAGTAATTTTAATCGTATTTAGCTCCTCCCCCCCTAGAGCCCCCTGTTTGTCCAGTGTTGGGATATTCTTAGTGTCCTCTACCGTAAAGACTGAAACAAAATATTTGTTCAGCATTTTTGCCATCTCCATGTTTCCCACCATTAATTTCCCGGTCTCATCCTCTAAGGGACCTACGTTTGCCTTAGCCACCCTTTTTCTTTTTATATAACTATAGAAACTCTTCCTATCTGTTTTTATATTTTTTGCTAATTTATTTTCATAATCTATCGTCCCTTTCTTAATCAATCCTTTGGTTACTTTTTGCTGTCTTTTGAAGACTTCCCAATCTTCTATCGTCCTACTAAGTTTGGCGACCTTATATGTCCTTGTTTTTAGTTGGATACTATCCTTAATTTCTTTACTTAGCCACGGATGGCTGTCATTTCTTTTACACCCTTTTTTCCTCAGTGGAATATATATTTTTTGAAAGTTGTAAAATAACTCCTTAAATGAACACCACTGTTCATGTACCGTCTTACACTTTAATCTATTTTCCCAGTCCACTTTAATCAATTCCGCTCTCATACCATCATAGACTCCTTTATTCAAGCTCAGTACACTTGTTTGAGAACCAACCTGCTCACCCTCTAAAATGCTCCTTCTTACCTACCTCGGTTGTATACCATACTTTGTCGAGAGCTGTGTCGTAACTCTTCGACTAGACAAGATAAACTGACAAAGCAAAATTAAGCAAATCCCTCTACGTAGGGCAATTTCTGCACTTGCAGTTGCTAAGATTTTTACAACTGATTTGTAGGATTTTTAGGGATGGGCAATAAATGCTGGCCTTGCCAGCGACGTCCACATCCCATGAACGAATAAAAAAAATGACTATCTGGGCAGAACTCTGATAGGACAATTCCCTAGGTATTCACAGATGCATCGGTAAGTCTTTGAAAGCTCTACACTACAGAAAGGTACTTCCTTAATAATCTGAGTGAAAGAAAGAAGTTACATTTTATACAGCATCTCAGCACTTCACATCCAATTAATTTTTGAAACATGGTCACTTTTATGCAGCTGATTTGCGCAAAAATATCCAACACCAAATTAGATTAAAAAGTTGTTAATCTATTTTTGGGGGTGTTAGTTGAGCGAGGAATATTCGTCTAGACCTCAGGAGAACTCCTTGCTCTTTTGAATAATACCATTCTTACATTCACACGTAACAAGCAGATAAGGTCTCAAAGTTATCATCTAAAAGATGGCACCTCTGACAATACAGCACTCCTTTGCACTACACTTAAGTACCAGCCTGCATTATGTGCTCAAGTCCTGGAGGAAAGCTTGAACCCATAATCATCCAGAACTTTATACTGGTAATATACTCAATGGATACTGAGTGTGAAGTATTTTCTGTGGGGCTCTCAAATCTTAGTTGCAAAGCAAACATCATGCTTAGAACCCCAAGTTGTTCTGGCAAGGGTAGCTTCTCTATTGCCCAAGCAAGCTGTGGTGATTGCACATCCAGGGCCAATATTTTTTCAGTCTGCGCATTCCAACTGTCCAGAACTGGAACTGGTTTTCTTGAGCCATGGTGAAGCTACTCTTGCCAGGAAAACTCAGGGCTATACACTTACTACTTTGTAAGGACAGAAGGATCCTCACTCTTAATTTTCCTACATTACAACAGTTCAAAAATACTTCATTGGCTGTGAAGCACTTTGGGACGTCCTGAGGACATGAAAGACACTGTATAAATGAAAGTTATTTCTTATAGGCACTTCTTTATTCTATGGTTCAAGATTGTAAAGCTGCTTTAGATAGTTCAGGGGAGTGGCAGCTGTTGGCCTCAATAATGCCTTACCCAAAAGTATCTCTCTACAACTACAGAACCAGATCCTATTTGAGCTAAATTCATTACATGTCATCACCTGGTGATTCAACTGGGTTTTGTAATGATGATGAGCTACAGCTGGGGATGTGGAGGAACGCCCAGAGCTAGTTTTTTTCTGGGCGTCACTGACATTGTTGCGTAAGTTTTGAAGCCAGGGTGAAGGGTCCCCGGCAAAGAAGAGTTGTCCACTGAATCAAAATTCCAACATTTTCGCTTGTAGGTAAATTGGGAAATGTTTAGATCTCAACCTATGAAATACAAAGTTTTGTGTGCTGAAGCTAGCTCTTGTGTCTAGTTGGTGAAACACAAATATTAAAGCCACCTATTGAGAAAAAGTAAATAAGGAACTGTGGAAAGACTATGGGCCCGATATTAGGAGGGTGGCGGGTTCGCAGCAGGGGGTCGACTGGGCACGTGGGTAACGTGCCCAGTGAAATCGGGGTGCTCCGCACGCAATTGCAGGCTAATTGGAGCTACTTACCTGTGCTTTCGGGTTTTGCGTTGGAAAGCTGTGCAGTGGGCGGACTGCGCATGCGCAGCATAGGCTGTCAGCTGGAGGACCCCTATTTAAAGGGGTAGTCCTCCACTGACTGATGCTGCAAGTAATAGGAAAAATTACAGCATGGAGCAGCCCAGGGGAAAGGCTGCTCCCAGGTTTAATGATGCCTCACTCTAGGTATTACTGGATGGGGTGAGGAGGAGGGGGAGGACAGAGATCTTCCCCCCGGCGGGCAGGAGGAAGCGGCCTGCCTCTGTCACCAAGAAGGCCTGGCTCGAGGCAGCAGAGGAGGTCACCTGCACCACCAACATATCGCGCACCTGCATACAGTGCAGGAGGCGCTTCAATCACCTAAGTAGGTCAGCCAAAGTAAGTACATTTACTCATTCCCCTACACTCCGTTTGCCACATCACCGCTCCCACCCCACATCTCCTTATGCACTGCCAACACTACTCTATCTCATCACCCCTCACACCCACTCAAAGCTCATCCTCATCTTACCTGCACTTACTCACCTCGCCAGTACTCATCCCACCACTACCACTCAACCCAATCTCATGGCTCTCTCATACTCACACTCTCATGCATCTCTTTCACGGTCAGCCTCACTCAACCTGCCACTACCTGTGCTGCAGCCACAGGGCATGCATCACATATGTGCAGTAGGAAGCGTAAGGCAAACGTGTCGTGAGCATGAAGGGGATGCACAAGGGTGTTTGAGGGTTTGTCATGGTTTTTACTTATATTTGATTTCTGATCAACTCACATTACATATTATATTGGCACCACTACTGCCACGTCTTTACGAATCTTGTCTGGTTTGTGCAATAATGCCCTTTCCTGAGGATCACTATGAGGACCCACAACTGATGCCACCCATTGTGTCACTGCAGAGTGGGTGTAGGTGTATTTGCAGGGCTCTTTTGTGCAGACGATTGAGAGACGTCGGCGATGTCCCCGGTGGCACCCTGGAAGGATGCGGAGGAGAAGTTGTTGAGGGCCGTGGTGACTTTGACAGCGACAGGTTGGAAGATGGTGCTCGGGCCAGCCGGGAGCAGCTTGGCATGAAGGAGGCTGCAGATGTCCACGACTACATGTCGAGTGACTCTGAGCCTCCGTGTGCACTGCTGCTCAGAGAGGTCCAGGAAGCTGAGCCTCGGTCTGTGGACCCTGTGGCGAGGGTAGTGCCTTCTGCGACGCAACTCTCTCTGCCGTCGTCCTCCCTCCTGCTGTGCAGGTGGATGCGTCACAGCACTGTGTTGTGGGGCTCTACGTGTCAAAGGTGGACGGCGTGGCCGGTGATGCTGTTCGTCCTCCAAGGAGGTCATGACTGCAGCTACGGTGGCTCCCAACGGAAGATGTACATTTGAGGGGGTCCGCAAGGTGTCTGGACACCGGGGTAAGTGTGCAAGTTGGTGTATTTTATTGTTAGGAGGAGGGTGGTGGAGGCCAAACTTTGTCCAAAGTGACAAGAGTGGCCTCCTGCAATGAGTGAGGGTCTACCTCCCCCCCCCCCCACCACATGTCAAATGGACCTTTGCAGCTGCCACAGGCTGATGGCTGCAACACGTCCATTTCAACTGGGAGTGTTACCCCCAGTATGGGAAACAGTCCCAGTTGTTTGGAAAATCCCACCCTTCCTAAAATATCATGTTAATCAGGTCTCTAAACGACCTGAAGTACCTAAATGATTATCTTAAGTGGCACCCCGCCGGCTTTAATTGCTGGTGGGAGTCCCACATGCGGGGGCTGCGCGTGCTGTCAGTGCATCACTGGGCGGGTTGGAGCCGGGCTCCAGACCCGCCCCGGGAATCCCCGATTTTCGCAGCCCCCCCGCCACGAACGCACCCGTTCGGGGGTGCGAAAAATCAAGCCCTATGAATCAGTAACAGTCCAGCTTATGTTAAACCAATTCCAGATTTCAAAAAAAATTTCATACTTTAATTTTGTAAATCAACTGATGGGGTAGGTCTAAAAAGAAAGTGACTATGTAGGTCTGAAATAGAGGAGAATGTTTAATGTTTGTCAGTTTTAATGTTTAAAACAGACAATAACTAGTAATAATCTTGTAAATTTTTAAAACCAAAGTTAAGACACATAATTGTAATCTTTTTCTATTAACAATGGCTAAAAATAGTGACCATAATTTACCAAAGCAGCTAGAGCTGCTTCCAATCACAATCTTTGAGTCTGACACAAATTTCTAAACAATTACACACAATTTCAGCTATAAATAATTACAAATACAGCATTGTTACTGTTTTTGTATTTGGCGAATTTGTTTACGTGATATCTGAAATTAGGAATAGAGTTCACAAATAGAAACTGAGAGGTTACCTATTAGGAAAGATTGAACAGGCTGGGGCCCTTTTCTCTAGAAGAGAGAAGTCAGAGGGGTGGCCTTATAGAGATCTTCAAGATTATGAAAGGATTTGATAGGGTAGACATTGAGAAGATGTTTCCATATGCAGCGAGACCAGAACTAGGGGCCATATTATAGGACAGTCACTAATAAATCATATAGGGAATTCAGGAGAAACTTCTTTACCCAGAGAATGGTTAGAATGTGGAACTTGCTGCCACAAGGAATAGTTGAGGCAACTAGCATAGATGCATTTAAGGGGAAGCTAGATAAACACGAAGGAGAAAGGAATAGAACGATATGCTGATAGGGTTAGATGAAATAGGGAGGGAGGAGACTAGTTAGGAGCATAAGCACCGGCATGGACCTGTTGGGCTGAATGGCCTGTTTCTGTGCTGTACATTCTATGTAACATATGTAGTTATGTTGCAGATGCTGATGAGAGGGGACATTAAACATACTAGTGTTTTTTTTAAGTAAAGGTAACATACTGTTGCTTTTTTAAAAAAAAGTTTGGAAATTGCCTCAATTGCAAAATACACAATATGCTGCTTTTTAATAATAAGGTTTAGTAGTTATAGTTATAAAGTTAAAATTCAATTGTCCAACCCCTCTATTGATATCCAGTACTTTTACTTAAAGTATTTCCAGGCAAGAAACACACAATACCACACTGTCTCCTTTGACTAGGATAGCAGGATGGTTTAGAACCATAGAAAAGATACAGCATAGAAGGGGCCATTCGGCCCATTGTGTCCACACCGGCTCAAAGAACAACCAGGTACCCATTCTAATCCCGCCTTCCAGCACCTGGTCCATAGCCCTGCAGCTTACAGCACTTTAGATGCAGGTCCAGGTACTTTTTAAAAAAGAGTTGAGGGTCCCTGCCTCTACCACCAATTCGGGCAGCGAATTCCATACACCCACCACCCTCTGGGTAAAAAAGATTTTCCTCATGTCCCCTCTAATCCTTCCGCCAATCAGCTTAAATCAATGTCCTCTAGTTCTTGAACTCTCCGCTGGGGAAACAGGTACTTCCTGTCTACTCTATCTGGGCCCCTCATAATTTTGTACACCTCAATCAAGTCACCCCTCAGCCTCCTCTGCTCCAAGGAAAACAACCTCAGCCTATCCAAACTCTCCTCGTAGCTGCAATTTTCAAGCTCTGGCAACATTCTTGTAAATCTTCTCTGCACTCTCTTCAGAGCACTTACGTCCTTCCTGTAATGCCGTGACCAGAGCTGCGCACAATACTCCAGCTGTGGCCTTACCAGCGTTTTATACAGTTCCATCATTACATCCCTGCTTTTGTGTTCTATACCTCGGCTAATAATGGAGAGCATTCTGTATGCCTTCTTCACAACCTTATCTACCTGTACTGCCACCTTCAGGGACCTGTGCACATGCAATCCAAGGTCTCTCACTTCCTCTACCCCTCAATATATTCCCGTTTACTGCGTATTCCCTTTTACTGTTTGCCCTCCCTGAGTGCATTACCTCACACTTCTCCGGGTTGAACTCCATTTTCCACTTTTCCGCCCACTCCACCAACCCATTGATATCTTCTTGGAGTCTACAGCTATCCTCTTCACTATCAACTACATGGCCAATTTTTGTGTCGTCTGCAAATTTGCCAATCATGCCCCCCTACATTCAAGTCTAAATCATTAATATATACCACAAACAGCAAGGGACCCAACACTGAGCCCTGTGGCACACCACTGGAAACAGATTTCCATTCTCAAAGACATCCATCGACTTTTACCCTTTGTTTCCAGTTACTGAGCCAATTTTGGATCCAATTCGCCACATTTTCCTGTATTCCATGGGCTTTTACCTTTCTGACCAGCCTGCCACGTGGAACCTTGTGAAATGCCTTACTAAAATCCAAGTAGACAACATCTACTGCACTACCCTCATCAATCCTCCTTGTCACTTCCTCAAAGAATTTAATCAGATTTGTACGGCATGACCTTCCCTGAACAAATCCATGCTGACTATCCCTGATGAAACCATGCCTTTCCAGGTAACAGTTTATCCTATCTCTCAGTATTGATTCTAATAGTTTGCCCACCACTGAGGTAAGACTGACCGGCCTATAATTGTTCGGCCTTTCCCTCGTAACCTTTTTAAACAATGGTATTATGTTTGCAGTCTTCCAGTCCTCCGGTACCTCCCCTGCATCTAGTGAGGATTGGAAAATGATCCTCAGAGCATCCGCTATTTCCTCCCTGGCTTTCTTCAATAGCCTAGGAAACAATCCATCTGGCCCTGGTGACTTATCAACTTTCAAGGATTCCAGTCCCTCCAGTACTTCCTCTCTCGTTATGTTTACCTTATCCAATATTTCACACCTCTCCTCTTTAACTACTACGTCCGGATCATCCCTTTCCTTTGTGAATACGGAGACAAAATATTCATTTAAAACCCTACCCATATCCTCTGCTTCTACATACAAGTTACCCTTATCATCCCTGATAGGTCCTACCTTTTCCTTAGCTATCCTCTTGTTCTTAATGTACTGATAAAACATCTTTGGGTTTTCTTTAATCTTACTAGCTAATATTTTTTCATGCCCTCTCTTTGCTCTCCTTATTTCCTTTTTTACGTTATTCCTGTACTTTCTATACTCCTCTAGGCTTTCTACAGTATTTAGTTTTCTGTGACAGTCATAAGTTTTCTTTTTCTGCTTTATCTTGCCCTGTATACTTCTAGATTTGGCAGTGCCACCCTTTTTCTTTGAGGGGACGTGTCTGCATTGTACCTGTAGAATTTCAATTTTTAGTGCCTCCCACTGGCTTGCCACTGATTTCTCCTCAAGTAGTTTTGTCCAGTCCACTTCTGCCAAATCACCTCTTAGTTCTGTAAAATTTGCCTTCCCCCAATTTAAAACATTTACTCCTGATTTAACTCTGTCCTTTTCCATAATAATGCTAAAACGAACTGAATTGTGGTCACTATCCCCAATATGGTCACCCACTGTCACTTCACCCACTTGCCCGTCTTCATTTCCCAGGACTAAATCTAGAATTGCATCCTCTCTTGTTGGGCTTGTCACGTACTGGCTAAAAAAGTTCTCCTGGACAAATCTACTGACAACTCCATGATTTAGCTAATAGGATGTTCGGGGCTTGCTGATGGATCAGTCTTTCCCTTTCAAGGTGCATCTTGAAACTTAGCTGAGAGCAAAACTCACCATCAGCCTTACAAAGTTGAAGCACAACTTTGAAGAACATATAGAGTTAATCAATCATCACATGTCATTTTGG
This sequence comes from Heptranchias perlo, assembly GCF_035084215.1. Taxonomy (NCBI): domain Eukaryota; kingdom Metazoa; phylum Chordata; class Chondrichthyes; order Hexanchiformes; family Hexanchidae; genus Heptranchias; species Heptranchias perlo. Next base: position 66,748,886 of record NC_090331.1, on the reverse strand, counting down.
AGATTTCTGAAAGTAGGCTTCGTGCCTGGAACAGTCATCATGGGCATCATTTTAAATAGGAAAATCGGGTGGGTTGGGGACTAGGGGGCAGTAAAAATTTTAAAAATGTAAAACCCGCCCATTTCCAGTTTTCATGGAGGCAGGACGAGGGGCGAGCGACCAACCCGCTCTCAGGAGGTGGGTTGGTCAGTGAAAGCTTTCAAAGAGGCTGCGGGCCTCCATTTTGATGTTTTTTTTGTTTTTAACCCCTGGGGACCGGAATTCCTGGGTCTTCTACTTCACGCCACGTGAGGAGGTGAGAAGGCCCGAAACTGCAGGTAAGTGTCTTTATAGCACAGCTTGCGGGCCCAGAGGAGCAAGAGTGCTTCCCCCAGGCCCAACAAGCCTACCTGCAGAGACCACCCCCACGATCTCTGACCGCACCCCCCCCCCCCGATTTCCGACACCCCAACCCCTCCACGATCTCCGACACCCCTATGATTTCATACACCCACCTCCCCACGATGACCCTGACCGCCCCGATGACTGGACCCAACCCCATTGACCCCCGACACACCCCCCCCTACATCTAACATTTACCTGCTCATTTCCTCTTCCTTCCTCTTCTCCCGTGAGACTGAGACCAGCCTGTCAATCAGGCCGGCCTGTCGGGCAGGAAACAGTAAAAAAACCTCCTTACGATGTACTCCCGGGTTTCCAATCAGGAATTCCACCCCCCCAACCCCCGATAAAATCATGCCCCATAAGTCTGGAAAATACTGCACTTATTACAACATGATATTTTGGTATGCAGCTTAACAAAGTACAGTTACTATGAGTTCCCCTGATGACTTAGATAAATGCACCACCCAATGTGGTACTCAATCATATGAACGAGAAGGGCCCCAAGTATGATTCCCCAATCTGTGCTGAGTTAGCTGATCTCAGTTACAGTGTCTGCAGAGGTGATACAATTGTCCTTTGTGCTCTTGGAACAGGAAAGCAAAAGATAAACACCCAGGATTTGTGCTCTTAATCACTATTCAGTTACTCCTGGAAAGTGCATATTAGGTAAAATGCAGTATTCAACATGGATACGATGCCAACACAGGCACATGGAGACACTTAATATTTGGACACAAGACAATAGAACATTTGGAGGAGGTACTGGAGGACTGTAATAACTATATGCAGCATAAGTCAGTACCTTCCAGACAGGGTGGGGATAAAAAGAAAGAAAACTGGAGAAAAAAAAATCTACTTCGTGTAAAATCTGATATATGCACACCATAGTCAGAAAACTTAGTGCTGTGGCACAACATTTTAGGCAATCATCTAAAGTGCAAACTATATAGTGCAGATCAGAAAGAAAGTGAAATTAAAGCTTTAGCAGAAAAATCAACCGATACACATAAAACCCATAAAATTCATCCCTTTAATATTTATTTCCTGAAATCTAATTGAATGTAAGTATGCTGTTGAAAAAAAACCATACATTGGACAATTTAAAGGATATTTGTACAATACTGTAACTTTCTTTTAAAGTTGGGTTTAGCAACTATGCATTTTGAATTTATAATAAGGCAGTTTTGAAATTATGACAAAAAATGACAGTTTGAGAATTTAATTTGGTTTTAATAAAAAGCTGGTATCAGTAAAAGTGACCAGATCATAAAAACCCAACTGGTGCACGATTGTCCACTAAGGAAGGAAACCTGCTGTCCTTACCCGATCTGGCCTATATGTGACTCTAGTCCCACACCAACATGGCTGACTCTTAACTGCCCTCTGAAGTGGCCTAGCAAGTTACTCAATTGTATCAAAAACCACCATCAGTGGTTCAATAAGACGGCCCACCACCACCTTCTCAGGACAACCCTATGGATGGGTAATAAAATGCCAGCCTTTCCAGCTATGCCCACATCCAGAGAATGATTTTTAAAAAATTATCAGTAAATTTCCTTACTTTCCCATATTTGCTAAGAAAATTTCAGAAAGGCAAAGAAGAAAATATCAGATTAGGCCATCAAGTTGTACCTTTGTTATAAAAACTCTATACTCTTTGTAAGCAGAGATCATCTTGGAATATAATGAAGTTACACACATTAGGCTTACTCCTCTGAGAAAGACAGGAAACCAATGCCATATTTTCTGGTAGTCTTAAACAAGTGGAATGTATAACTAAAGGTGGAAATAATTGGCACTGACAGCAATCTGCAACACCTGTACTTATTGGAAAACAATTTTATACCAAAAAAAAATCTTAATTGTCTGCAACACCACTTAGAACAAATTAATACATGTTTTAAAAAGTGCACTTTTATCTTTATCCCTTAACGGTAATATTAACACTGCAAGTCTATGAAAACAAACAAAACAAAAAAAAATCATAAAATGTTTTAAGAAATGCAGTATACAGAATCTTGCTTTGCTGGAGCATTCTAAATTTGAAACATTATACCAAACCAATAGGCTGAGCAAAACAAAATGTTTGTCAATTGTCCTGCCTAATCTGAAATGAAATACAGAACTTAAATAAATATGCCTGCATTAGGTCCTACAACTATCTGAGATCCTCAGTTATCGGAAAAATACACCCATATTTTATATGCGTGCCAAGAGAGAAACAAAGAGTTTTTAAAAAATTGGGGTCATCTTCTCAGCATTTCTGGGAAAACATGATGTTTACCAAGAAGCTGACTGGTCTTGGGAACCAAGGTTGAGTGACAATGCATCTTTTCTCTCTTCTGCCACACTCTCCCACCCCCCCAATTTCAAAACCTCAGTTAAGAATTAACACGAGAGAACAAGAAGTTCAATTTGTCCACAGCAATACATAATGTACTTACACCAGGTGGAAAAGGCTCAAGCTAGCCAAATTTTACGTGATTTTAGTACAATTTGAAGATCACAGTGAGCCAGAAGTTGTTATACTGCAGCGGTGAGGGGCACGGTGGGGTGAAGCTGTAATAAATTTTATTTGTAGAGATAATAGGCAATGCCATCTAAAAGATTTGGAAAGAAATTTGATAAGGAGCTGCACAAAACCAGTAAAGTAAGTGTTTCAAGTGTTCGACACCCCCCACTGGGTTCCTGGAGAATTTAAGCCAATTAGCATTTTGTGTGCACTGAACACACTAAATGCAACATTTTTATATGTCCAAGCATATCTCCCATGATGTTGCTTACAGGGAGGTGGAAGCTATGCTCTTTGTATAATAGGGATGTTCATATAACATCCAATTTATTAATAAGCCCATTGATTTATGGTGACCGTAAGTCAAAATGTATTTTATTACATGGTTTTCTGGGATTTTAACTGGTGTTTCTGGAATCAAGATCCACGAGTGACCATTTTTGCAATAAAACTGGAAATCAATGGACATTATAATTATTACTATTATATGATCCTTTACCTACGTACCCAATTTTTAGCTCTTACCTTTTTTAGAAAATATGATACACAGCATGATAATAGGCAAGATATGCCAGGATGGAGGCAGACACCAGTCATTTAAAAGCATGGTGGTGGTGGTGGGCGGGGGGGTCAAGCAGTTTAGCAGCTCTGGTGGGCTTGGACTTTGGGTGGGGGGGGGGCTTGGGTTTGGGTTTGGCAATACTATGGTGCAGATGCTGAGGTTCAGCAACACTAAGGGAGCAGGCTCGAGGGGCCGATTGGCCTACTCCTGCTCCAATTTCTTATGTAATCCTGAATTTTGCCAGCAATACAACTGGGAGCCCTAGGCTTTATGCGCTCAGAAGGAGGAGTGGTTCATGATTTGGCAGCACTGGGGTGGGAGTCCTGAAGATTTGTAATACTGGGAGATGTCCTGGGATTTCTGATGATTTACTGATGTCCTGGGTTTCGGCAACATGGAGGAGGAAGAATCTGGACATTGGCAGAACTAGAGGTTGAAATGTGGGGTTGGCAATCTGGGTGGTTCCTGGAGTTTTGCAGGACAGGGGAGGAGACGGTATTGGATATAGCAGCATTATTTGTTGGGATCCCGAGGGTAGGCAGCAGTGCAAAGGGCTGCCAGGGCTGTAACACCACAAAGTTGGTGCCTGGGCTGTGGCAGCACTGGACAGGGAGGTCTTAGAATCCAGCAGGCTCCTCGGATCTCACAATACTGAGGATAGTGATCCCAAGGATCTAGCAGCAACAAGGAGGGGTCTCAGAATCTGTGAGAGCTGGCGAGTAAAGTGGAGAAGAAAAAGATGTAAGGTCTGCCAGCAGTTGGGAGGAAATAAGTCCTAGAATCTGCTAGCACAAAGCTAAGAAGGATAAGCCAGGCACAGAATCACTGCCTTCCCTGGGCTCAAGTACCTGCATAGGTAGTTGCCACCATGGAGGATAATAGCACCCACAGCATAAGTTAGAGAGGAAATGGTGAGTGGGAAAATGAGGCAGGGAGGGATGGAAATTTAACCAGGAGTGGGTGGGTAGGTGAGACCAGGGAGGTGAAAGCTCTATCACTGAATCCCCACTCCATATCCCTTTGCCCTCGTCTCATCATTGTCCCTTTACCCAGTCCCCAAATCTGTCATCCCAATGTCTTGTTTCCCAGCATGGAGCTGGAAAACTAGCTGTTCATTACAGTGCTTATTGCATTTATACTGCCTTTGTTGACTCATACATTTGGAAAACACAATGGCCCAGAACGTCCCGGGACAATAACGGCAGGTTTTATGCGCACGCCGTCATTACTGTGTAAATTCTCCAGCAACTTGTGGCGAGGAAGAGTGATTTGAGAATCGCCTTAAATTGCTGGCCGAGTTGTGCCAGTCTGCTGTTAGGCTCGCGAAAATGGCAGCTCGCCGTCAACCTCGTCATGAGTTTCAAGAAATTGCTGCATTTGCCACAGAAAGTTAGGTACGTAACAGCACAAGGACTCTTTTAATGATGAGATTTATGTTCCTGCAATGCCACTCAACCTCTCCAGCCCAGAAAGGGAACAACTGAAATTGTGGACTCTCATTCCTTCAGGTAGTAAATTCTTAGCGGTTTTTAAAATGTTTCTGTCTTTTTTCTTTCTTTATTTCTCTTTCTGTACCTAATTTGATTCTAATTCACCCTATTTCCTTCTCCGTCATTCCTGTTGCTTTCTCTATCCTTAAACCTCATTGGTTAAGGTGATAGACTGTCGTTCACGAAGGTCCCAGATGCCCCTTTAACAGTTTGTACGCCCAGCCATTTGTGGTACAAAAATTTTTCGAACTTGAGTCTGAGGGAAAAAGTCTAAGTAACAGGGCACGCTGCAAGATGCCCCACTCCATCAAAATCTGTGCCAATATAAATGCATCAAGCATTTCAATCAACTAATGGCCAATTACCTGCATGGTGCTGGGAAACCAACAGAAAGAGGAGTTGCATTGGGCGAGAACCCTGATGGAGGGGTGGCAGGCAAGTGAGGCGTCCTGATCATGGGAACAGGAAACAGGAGTGGGGGTGTGGAATAATTGTGGTGGCAGGAACCAGACTGAATGGTAAAAGCAAACTGAATTTAAACTCAAACCACCAATGTGTTGCAATAAAAAGTACATTAATTTCAAACTTTGATCATGAGTAGCTGTCACTTGATTATCGAAGGAAATAAATTTAGTTGTTAATATATGGGAAAATTAATTTTAGATTCCCAACCTATCGCCGCTGTTACAGAAATTAAAAACTCTCCCCAATACAAGAAAAGCATTATACCACTTTAACTTCTTAATTTACAAGCAGCAATCTTTGCTTTTAAAAATCAAATAACCTCTTTTATATATTAAATTTCATAATAGTATTCTAAACTACATTAATTTAAGTACTCTAAGGCAAATCTAACTATAAGCAACAAAGAAAATAGAGCTTGTCTGAGTATTGATGAAGCTCTGCTCTCAGTGATTTGAATAATCGATTGCATTGGCAGGGATCAATCAAATGCCAAATCTGCAGTCACTTTCCAGCACAACATCAGGTTCAATCAGCTCTCGTCTCCAGCCTTGGGCCCTGTTCCTGGACTCCCTTCCATGAGGTGAGGCTGCTGGTTTCCCTCTCGGACATCATACTTCCCTTTGGCATCTGCTCTGAGCCCCACTGATTTCTTCTCAAACCCTTCTTTAGACTTGTGTCTCTAGTCCTGTGAATTTTTTTCATTTCAATTTTTAAACCATCTTTTTTTAAAAAAAAGACTTAATGTAGAATTCCAAGTATGTCAGAAGAAAAGGCTGAAGAAAATTAGCACAGTTTGAAGCAGGAGCATAGAAGTAGAAAGAAAGAGTGAGACCAATATCAAGGCCAAGATTACAGAGCATAATCACTGGAAAGGAAGAAGGAATGCAAATGGTGCATTAAAAAAAAATACAGGATAGGGCACGGAGCAAAAAAAGTACAAAAGGAGAACAGTAGGAATGAGAGGAGGAAGTTGAAGGTAACAAAAAAAAAAGGCACAAGGAAATGGGAATATTAAAAAGAGGGAAAATGTTGTGAGGTGTGGATAAGGCACAAATGAATGCCACCGATCAAATAAATTGACACAATTTATGAGTGAGATATGCAGGAGAATCTGTGTGCAGGCCAGGGCTCATGGAAGCACCAGAGTGGCACTACCCCTCACCTTTCACTTACCTGCTGGTACACACTCACTGCCTACATCGCTTCATTAGTGATGCAACTCCGAGATCAACGATGCAGAATGTGTCAGAATTCCCCATGGTGGATTGGAATCAAAAATTGGTAGGCAAAACAGTAATTGAACAATTGCAGGCCTTCAAGAAGGAGATGGTTCGGGTACAGGGTAGACACATTCCCACAAGGGGGAAAGGAAGGGCATCCAAAGCTAGAGTTCCCTGGATGACTAAATATATAGAGATTAAAATGAGACAGAAAAAGGAGACTCATGACAAATGTAAGGTTCATAATACAGTAGGAAATGAAGCTAAATACAGAAAGTTGAGGAGATCTAAAAAAGGGAATGAGAGGGCCAAAGACAGTTTGAGGATATATTAGCAGCTAACATAAAAGTGAACCCAAACGTCTTTTATAAACATATAATAGTAAAACGGTAGTCAAAGGAAGGGTGGGGCCGCTTAGGGGCAAACAGGAAATCTTCTTGTGGAGGCAGAAGGTATGCCTGAGGTACTAAATGAATATTTTGCATCTGTCTTCACCAGAGAAGAGGATGCTGCCAATGTAGCAGTAATGGAGGAGGTAACAGCGATATTGGGTAGGATAAAAATAGAGGAGGTACTTAACAGATTGGCAATACTCAAAGTAGAAAAGTCATCTGGTCCAGATGGGATGCATCCTAGGTTACTAAGGAAAGTAAGGGTGGAAATTGCAGAGCCTCTGGCCAAAATCTTCCAATCCTCCTTAGATATGGGGGTGTTGCCAGAGGACTGGAGAATTGCAAATGTTACACCCCTGTTCAAAAAAGGGGCGAGGGATAAACCAGCAATTACAGGCCAATCAGCCTAACGTCGGTGGTGGGGAAATTTTTAGAGACAATAAATCAGGACAAAATCAATTGGCATTTGGAAACATATAGGCTAATAAATGAAAGTCAGCACGGATTTGTTAAAGGAAAATCGCATTTGACTAACTTGATTGAGTTCTTTGATGAAGTAACGGAGAGGGTTGTCGAGGGTAGTGCGATTGATGTTGTGTATATGGACTTTCAAAAGGCATTTGATAAAGTACCACATAATAGACTGGTAAACAAAATTAAAGCCCATGGGGATAAAGACAGTGGTAGCATGGATACAAAATTAGCTAAGGGACAGAAAGCAGAGAGTAGTGGTGAACGGTTGTTTATCAGACTGGAGAGAACTATACAGTGGTGTTCCCCAGGGGTTGGTATTAGGACTACTGCTCTTTTTGGTATATATTGATGACCTGTCCTTGGGTGTGCAGGGTATAATTTCAAAGTTTGCAGATGACACGAAACTCAGAAATCTGGTAAACAATGTGGAGGATAGTAACAGACTTCAGGAGGACATAGGCAGACTACTGAAATGGGCAGACACATGGCAGATGAAATTTAACGCAAAGAAGTGTGAAGTAATACACTTTGGTAGGAAGAGAGTGAGCAGAGGCAATATAAACCAAACGTACAACTTTAAACGGAGTGCAGGAATAGCGAGACCTGGGGGTGTATGCACACAAATCTTTGAAGGTGGCAGGAGCTGGAGCATTGTGTTCAATTTTGGGCACCACACTTTAGGAAGGATGTCAAGGCCTTAGAGAGAATACAAAAGAGATTTACTAGAATGGTCTCAGGTATGAGAGACCGGAGAAGTTGGGGTTGTTCTCCTTAGAGCAGAGAAGGTGAAGAGATTTGATAAAGGTGTTCAAATTCATGAACGGTTTTGATAGAGTAAATAAGGAGAAACTGTTTCTAATGGCAGAAGGGTCAGTAACCAAAAGGGACAGATTTAAGGTGACTGGCAAAAGACCCAGAGGCTACGTAAGGAAGCTTTTTTTACTCAGCAATTTGTTATGATCTGGAATGCAATGCCTGAAAGAGTGGTGAAAGCAGATTCAATAATAACTTTCAAAAGGGTATTGGATAAATGCTTGAAGGGAATTTTTTTTTTAAAAAACAGGGCTATGGTGAAAGAGCAGGGGAATGGGACTAATTGGATAGCTCTACCAAAGAACCGGCACAGGCACAATGGGCCGAATGGCACCCTTCTGCGCTGTATCCTACTATGACACAATGGTCCAGGCTCTCTATCAACATTAACCAGGTGAAAGAGATGCCTGAGTTCAGCAGCATGGCCTGGACCCTGTATGGTGCAACGAGAGGGGCGGGGATGGTCAGAGCTTCCAGCCCTATATCCGCTCCATCACCAAGACCGCTTTCTTCCACCTGTAACATCGTCCGTCTCCGCCCCTACCTCAGCTCATCAGCTGTTGAAACCCTCATCGATGCCTTTGTTACCTCCAGACTCAACTATGCCAATGCTTTCCTGGCTGGCCTCCCACTTTGCACCCTCCATGAACTTGACCTCTGCTCGCACCAAGTCCCATTCACCCATTACCCCTGTGCTCCCTGACCTACACTGGCTCCCGGTCCTGCCACACCTCGATTTTAAAATTCATATCCCAGTTTTCAAATCCCTCCATGGCCTCGCCCCTCCCTAGCTCTGTAACCTCCTCCAGCCCTATAAACCTCAAAAATCTCTGTACTTTTCCAATTCTGGCCTCTTGCATATCCCCGATTTTCTTCCCTCCACCATTGGCGGCCGTGCCTTCAGATGCTTAGGCCCTAAGATCTGGAATTTCCTTCCTAAACCTCTCTGCCTCTCTCTCCTCCTTTAAGACACTCCTTAAACCTCTTTGACCAATCTTTTGGTCACCTGTTCCAATATCTCCTTATGTGGCTGTGTCAAATTTTGTTTGATAACGCTCCTATGAAGAGCCTTGGGACGTTTTACTATGTTAAAGGTGCTATATAAATGCAAGTTGTTGTTTGTCATGGGAACAACATGGGAGAAGGTGCTTTAGAGCCGCTTACTAAACACTGACAATTTTAGCTGCAAGTAACATCGTGGGACATCACTAACCCTGTTGTACCATGTGACTAGTGTTTCTAGAATGTCATGCAAATCACATTTTTATTTTCAGCCTGCGCAGCTCCACATGTGGCTTTACACTGTGAAATTGACTTGGCAATAAGATGAACATTTTAGACTTAACAAATTCACAGATATCTGACTTTTCCCATTTTTTTTCGTTCTTAGTACAAGTGCTCAAGACATGAACAATGAAATTGTATTCAGTCCACTGAAAAGGATTCCCACCAAATCTTTCCTGTCAATCTGAAATGGGACAGCGACAAAGATTACAAAATGTCCCCACGTATTTCTCAAGGAGGAAATCATGTAACAGGCAGAAGTTGGAAACATATTTAGGGAAGTGACCTAAAGCTTAGTTGGAATAGATGGAATTTAAGAAGGCTTTTGAAGATGTGGCAATGATGATAGGTTGAGCAAGGCAATGGAGAGATTTGCAAACAATGGCCAGGATTTTGGAATCAACACACAGGCTGTTGCTCTGCTCCTCAAGCACTGATATTTAAATAGCTCCTTTTCCTCCTGACCTCAGTCCCAGATCCCACTACTGATCTAAAGCTGGAGACAGCAGAGCAAGACAGATACAGGGAGAAGAGATTTAAAAGTCAATAGCAGTGGTCAGGACTGAAGTCAGGTGGAAGAACTGCTATTTAAATATCAAAATACAACAGAACAACAGTGGATAGAAATCCATTGGTTGAAATGAGGAACAAGAGAAAATATATTTGGGGGCAGCAGCTGAGATGAAGGTAAACATTTTAGTGGACAGAAGGTTTAAAATGTTCACCTTATATGAAAGTAATTAATTTGGGAGGGGGGGGGAAAGAGAATAGGGAAATCATTTTATACATGTGTCATCTTATTACATAAAAATATGGTAATCGTAGCATGCTTTGGATGGTTCAGTCATGCTCCACTCACACACAAATTCCTTCTGACCAGCCATAAGGAGACACAAGGTTTACCAGAAGCAGTACATCACTGTGCCAGATTTCCTCCCTCTTGCAGAGATGACACATTTTCCAATTGTGGGAATCAGCTCAGAAACTGAGTGGAAAAACTGTTATCCTCCTCCTCTGTAGCAGTGAATGGCTCTAGTATTCATGGGTGCAGTGTCACCTCTATAATCATGTTCTGCCTTTTGTCATACATTGTGTATGGAAAACTTTCTTACTGTAAACTACCTGGAATAGACTATGCAAAAATAGCACAAACAAGGTACTTCTTTTTAAGTTGATTGCTGAAAATATTAATGGCAATCAAGGTCATTTGTATAAGCAAATTAAGCCCAGAAGATGCCATTTAAAAATCTCCCAAGAACTAAGTTCTGCAGATCAATTAGAAGAGTTCGTTGATTGAATTTGAAAACTTGTTAGCACAATATTAATACTATACAGTTGCCAGGGAGACAGTACATAATTTTGGATGCAAGGAAAACAGGACGGAGAAAAGAAATATGGAGATCATTTTTGAATATTTGAGCATATATAATATACATCTTTTTGCATTCTGAGAAAGCAACTAATTCAAGCATTCACTTTCAATTAAATTTTAAACAAAAATAATTGAGATTGTATGTTATTTTTATTCTGGTAAAAATTGTGGTGGGGAGAGGAGAGAATGTCACATTTTGCTGGAGAAAGTTGGAGGGGGGAAAATCAATGTTGCAAAAAAAAACAAGAAAAACATGTGCCCATTTTAGTGGAGAAGCAGAGAGAAAATACTACAGGCCAATTCCTACAAATGCAGAGACCACAATCTCACGAGAGTACTAAAATAAACATTTCAGCAATTGTGACAGTCTGTTAAGTTTCAGTTAAAAAGTAAATTATTAAAAATCTGAGGGAAAAACAGCAAAAGGAAGAATCTTACCTATTTTGTGTCATATACCTGCTATAGAACAGACTGAACTTAATTCAACATCCTTATTCTGCAGCCATTGAGTCGTGAAGTTCAAGTGCATATTTTCAATTACGTCATGAGGTATAAACTACTTGTAAATAAATAAACAGCTTTAAAAACAGTTTAATTTTTATTAGGCAGAGTTAAAACCCAGTTATACTTTAAAATCCGACTCACTGCAAAGCAACCATACACGTTAGTGCTGTATAGATAACCGCTTCATTTCCAGTCATGTCTATACTTTCCTTTTTTAAAAAATTACCACCACCCCCCAATGCATTACAGAGTACAGTTGCATAGGGTCCTTTTTCACCTGTGAACCATGAAAATGAGTGTCGATTATGGAGGACATGAGTAGCTGAGCCCAGTTGCGTCCTTACTGGGTGTACAATCAGACAGCGGGGGTTACTGGATAGCAACTGAAAGCAACCCTGGCTAATTTTTCCCTCCCTAACCCAAGACACTGAGGCATATTGTAATGGCCTACCCTCATCCAGTTACAATCAGCTTACTCAGCAAAATGATCACTGAACCTGGGCCATTACTGGATTGTACACCTATGTTACTCAATGGATAAACTGACAAAGCCATCTGGAGTTATCCTCAGTCCCTTAATGCATTACATACTTTTGAGGACCCACGTGGTCAAATTTCCAAACTGATAAATCTGCATTGTTTTGCAATATCTGACATTTACAGTACATAAGAACATAAGAAATAGGAGCAGAAGGCCATACGGCCTGTCGAGCCTGGTCTGCCATTTAATAAGATCATGGCTGATCATCTTCGACTTCAACTCCACTTTCCCGCCCGATCCCCATACCCCTTGATTCCAAAAATCTATCGAGCACAGCCTCGAACATATTCAACGACTCAGCATCCACAGCCCTCTGGGATAGAGAATTCCAAAGATTCACAACCCTCAGTGAAGAAATTCCTCCTCATCTCAGTCTTAAATGGCCGACCCCTTATCCTGAGACTATGCCCCCTAATTCTAGACTCTCCAACCAGGGGAAACAACCTCTCAGCATCTACCTTGTCAAGCCCTCTCAGAATCTTGAATGTTTCAATGAGATTACCTCTCTTTCTTCTAAACTCCAGAGAGTTTGGGCCCATTCTACTCAATCTCTCCTCATAGGGCAACCCTCATAAGACAACCTTTGTTGCACCTCCTCTAAGGCAAATATATCCTTCCTTAGATAAGGAGACCAAAACTGTACTCAGTACTCCAGGTGAGGTCTCACCAAAGCCATGTACAATTGTAGCAAAACTTCCTTACTCTTGTACTCCAACCCCCTTGCAATAAAAGCCAACATGCCATTTGCCTTTCTAATTGCTTGCTGTATCTGCATACTAACTTTTTGTGTTTTTGTACGAGGACACCCAAGTCACTCTGAACACCAACATTTAATAGTTTCTCACCATTTAAAAAATATTCTGTTTTTCTATTCTTCCTACCAAAGTGAATAACCTCACATTTCCCCACATTATGCTCCATCTGCCACCTTCTTGCCCACTCACCTAACCTGTCTATATCCCTGTGCAGACTCTTTGTGTCCTCCTCACAGCTTACTTTCCCACCTAGCTTTGTATCATCAGCAAACTTGAATACATTACACTCGGTCCCTTCATCTAAGTCATTGATACAGATTGTAAATAGCTGAGGCTCAAGCACTGATCATTGCGGCACTTCACTAGTTACAGCCTGCCAATCTGAAAATGACCTGTTTATCCCCACTCTCTTTTTTGTCCGTTAACCAATCCTCTATCCATGCTAATATATTACCCCCAACCCCATGAGCTCTTATCTTGCGTAATAACCTTTTATGTGGCACCTTATCGAATGTCTTTTGAAAATCCAAATATAGTACATCCACTGGTTCCCCTTTATCTACCCTGCTAGTTACATAAGCAAAAAACTCAGATTTGTCAAACACGATTTCCCTTTCATAAAACCATGCTGACTCTGCCTAATCATGTTATGATTTTCTAAATGCCTTGTTACCACTTCCTTAATAATGGATTCCAGCATTTTCCCTACTACTGATGTTAGGCTAACTGGCCTATAGTTCCCTGCTTTCTCTCTCCCTCCTTTCTTGAATAGCGGAGTTTACATTTGCTACCTTCCAATCCACTGGAACCGTTCTAGAATCTAGGAAATTTTGGAAGATCGTAACCAATGCATTCACTATCTCTGCAGCCACCTCTTTTAGAACCCTAGGATGTAGGCCATCAAGTCCAGGGGATTTATCAGCTTTTAGTCCCATTAGTTTCTCCAGTACTTTTTCCTCTACTGATATTAATTACTTTAAATTCCTCACTCATTAGCCCCTTGGTTCCCCACTATTTCTGGTATGCTTTTTGTGTCTTCTACTGTGAAGACAGATATAAAATATTTGTTCAACGTCTCTGCCATTTCCTGATTCCCCATTATAATTTCTCCTGTCTCAGCCTCTAAGGGACAACGTTTACTTTTGCTACTCTCTTCCTTTTTACATACTTGTAGAAGCTCTTACAATCTGTTTTTATATTTCTCACTAGTTTACTTTCATATTCTATTTTCTCCCTTATTATCAATTTTTTGGTCATCCTTTGCTGGTTTCTAAAACTCTCCAGCAATCTAATCCATATGCAATTTTCCACTTAAAAACAGCGAGACAGTACACTATTTATAAGTACTGCATGCTTCAGCCACATCACTGCATGGTTTAACAAAAATGAGGTACAAAATCTCTCAAGCATGCCTATACCTGTATCTAATCAAAGTACTTAATGGGGAAGTCTCATCACCAGCACTTCAATAGATCAGTTAGCATGAATTCTGATTAGTTTTCTTTCATACTTTTACTTTGGCTAAGGAGGTTACATACCTCTTGACTAAAAATGAGAGAATGCATTTTTCTCCATAATAAACTTTTAACAAAACTGCACCAAGAAAATTGCATGTTAAAAAGCTATGCACTCTCATAATTTTGTTGACAGGTTGTTAGTTAGAGGACACACCAATGACAGTGTAAGATATAGGTCTTTTGAAGATTTCTGAAGGCCAGGAGGGACACAGCAAGGCAAGAGGGAGAGATTTGCAGAGGATGGGGAATAATGCCCAAGGGATCAGTCTGTTGGTGGAGCGGAGAGTGGGGAATCCAGAGCCAATATTTATTTAAAGATGAATTTCACTCCTCAGCTGCTGATAATATCACTAAAAGTAGCTCGAGAACTGATTTTTCTAACTCTCTGTCCTCCCTGCGTCAGCTAAACCAGTACTCTGCATCTATATCCTTTCCCCCCACCCATCACCATGGACCCTGCAACCTTGCCAGCTTTCTGCACCTCAGCAAATCAATTGCCAAGATTCACATTTTAAAGTCCCTCCATAATCTTGCCCTACTTATTTGAGATTTTTTTTCCCCTGACTCTTTCCTGCCTGCACCCTGGCTCTGATTTCCCCATTCCCTCTGCTCCACCAGAAGGCTGATCAATCACTACTCTCTGTCCTCTGGAACTGTCTCTCTATCACTTTGCATTGCAACCTCACACAGTCTTCAAAAAAGCTTTCTAAAAACCTGTATTTTTGATTACGTCTTTGGTCTTTCTCAAATTTTCCCGTTGGTGTTTCTCTCAGCACTTAAGCGTCCCAGACATTATTTTACATTAAAAATGTAACATAAGTTTTTAAACACTTAATTTGAGTTAGGAAGGTCTATACTTTGAATATTAACATTAGAAAAGTTGCTCCTTGGCATGTGCGCTTGTCTGCTCTACATCCTTTATGCAGTTACTTCTCTAAAAGCACGTTGCAATTTCATGGAATATTATACTCTAAGCCACACGTTCGCAGAATGAATGAGTCAGAGACAATATTAGGTCATTGGACTTTCCTCATCAACAGCCTGTATTGATCCACAAGATGTCATAAATACCAGGTACTTGCAAAAATCATGTAATTTAGCTTGTTTCTCGTCACTAAGACAAAGATGATTTGTTGCTTTTAAAATGAAGATTGACAACTGCAAAGCTTGCTTGGCATCAGAATTCTTCATTTATGAATCAACTGTAGTTTCATTTGTTATCATCCTTTTCATTGTTGCATCAGCAATCAACCAGATTATTGCCTGGTTATTTTGTATTGCCCATCACTATGCTCGACGAGAATCCTAGTGGTAGGGATGTGCATTACAGCATGACAAGTTTACACAAGCATTTAAATTATAAATGTGGACAGAGGAATTTATCATGGAATTATAAAGATAAGGACACTATGATGACTTCAAAACTATGTCTGGATGCCCTGGTCCAATTATCCCTACCCTCTAATCCTGCTTCACTTGAAAACTACACTTGTCTTCAATCTCTGCCCGCAACGCCACTGGATGTCAACTAATACATGTGCTTTATACCCACTATATTCACACACACACAATTTAATATAACCATGGGCCTTTCTTTTCTCTAGTGCTCTTACTACATTTGTTTTTTTTTAAAAAGCATTGTTATTCTGGTTGCAAATCTTTTTCTACATCCCCAATTCAGCATCTCAGCACTGCACCTAATAAATGCTGATGGATGCAAATTTGGAAGCTAGTGCTAGGGCAGCCATGTAAATTCTTTGAAAACTATTTCAGCAATGGAATAATTGACTGTGAGATAGGGTACTGTAGTTTGTAGTGGGACCAATAGCAGCTTGAACCATATGTTGCATGCACACAATAGAAATCCTTTGAGCTATGAATGTGGCATAGTCCCCTTGATATTTACAGCTAATATGCCATCATGATAAACTGAACTACTGTTGACATCAGTCCGTTCCTAAACCTAAAATAGGGCAAGATCGAATATTTTTAATTCATTAATCAAAGTCATTCATTAACCACGAAACTAATATCAGTATTCACTACGGCTGTCATTATAGATACCAATGTCTGTACAGTGTAGCAATCAGGCCATGGAACACAGTTATACTGCTGGTTGGATCTTACACTGAGCTTGCACGCTGTAACTGCCATGAGGCCCGAGCCATTTTGTGCCCAGGCCTCACTTACATGCAGCCAGCAAGCTGCGCACATCAAATAAGGACCCTGAGCCAGTTCAGCATTTGGGGAGGATGGGAAATTGGATGGTTCCTACATGCAGCCGTCCAAAAGTCGGAGCCAAGGAAGGGGAGGGGGCACACCAGCAGGGAGCGGGCCTGTACCTCCTGGCCCCACAAAAATAAAAAATTCTTTGGTCTGTCTTTTGAGTGGCCTCTAGTGGTCCCTTTAAGGTTAGGCTGCTCATCACCGGTACAAATGGCGCCTGAAACAGGCAGGCACTCCCACTCTTGTAATGAACCTATTCAAGATAGCAGTGGCCAGAGTGCCAAATGTAAACAGGGCGGACAGTGACAATGCCATCTTCAGGCTGGTACCATCCCGTTGACACCAGGCAAAGGCATTTAAAATTAGCCCCCACATGTTTTATAATAGCAGTGTACAATAAAATATAATTCTTTTATAATATATACAATATACATCGGCCTGTTTCTGTGCTGTAAATAGTTTGTAAAAGTAGCTTGGGTACATGTGCCACCAAGTTGAAAAAGTTCACAGGAGATTCATACACCCAGTGTAAATCCAAGTTGTAGATGGTGTCACACCTCCTGGTTAGATGCACTTGTAAATCAGATCACAACTCAATACGAATGTGGTAGAATGCAGCCTAAAATAAAACTGAATTTACAATACATTTAGGTTTCTTTACTTTATCTCTCACTTGCCCCAGCTATGTATTTAACTAACATTTTTGTGTTTGCAAAATTACTTGGATTCTGACTGGTCGGTACTAACCAGATGGCATTATTGGTTATGTGCTTAGCAGTGCCCAGATTACAAAATCAGAAGGCCATTATATTCATCGTTGCTGCTACTACTGTCTGACTAAAGGTCTGTGGTTACAATTTTTTACCCAGCCCTCTCAGCTTATTCCCTACGGCCAGATCAACTATTTATACTAATGAGTCTTCCCCACCTGAAATAAGCACTGAGTGAAACTAAGAACATTGGTATTTAGGGCATCGGTTTCAAAACTACATATCCCCAACTGCACGTGAGCAATGCCACTGAAGATCACTAGAGAGCTAATCACTTTTTTTGATGAAGGGTCAGATGCAAGATATTTACCCATCACTTTGAAACTGCTATGTATTTTCAGTTCTTATTTGATTTTTAACATTTATAGTTTTCTCTTTCATCTATAATTTAACAGGTTCTTCATTTTAAGATGGTATTGTGATCCAGTTACATCAAGTTAACTTTGAAAGGGCATTAACGGTGAAAGTATCTACAATGTCATTCAGCCTGCAAGTATAAACAAACCATTATGGAAAATATCTGAATTCAAGCTGTAGTTGATAGCAAGCAACAGCAATTCTTGAGATTTTTTTTAATGTTACATACTGTTGCATAAACCAACAAAAAACACACCTATGAACAAAGTAAAGCAATTGCATTTCAACTTGAATCCTACTTAAAATATATTTGATAACTCTCAATGTTAATGGAATGATGCAACAAATTGTGTCATTTCGTTAGCAATTTTTATCTGCAATTTTCCAACAAAATTAAAACATTTAGAGAACGTAGTATTAATCATAAAAGATCCCGTTGATCATCTGCAGGACTGTAACTGGTTGGTCTGCCTTAGAAAGGGAAGATAACTATGGCCTTTTAAATTGCAACATTTTACGTTCAATCTCCATCATTTGTGGTTCAACTCTACTAAATCTCTTCTGTATTTAGTCCATTGATCACAAAGCAGATAGGAAATGTTTTTTAAAATTTCAAATCAGATGTGTTCCTATCCACTTCGGAGGCGGGGGGCGTTAAACATGCGCCAAAGTGATGATCGAAAATTGCAGCAAAAAAAATTCTCTCTGTTAAGGGACATGAATCGAGATGAAATAAGATTTAAGTGAAAACTACCACACAATGTTTAACACTGATACACAGCTAGAGATCTGCTAAAAGGACAGCAAGCCGCTCATCAATGTATAAGGGTGAGCCTGCCCTTTCCTTCCCCTCCCCCACCACCGCCGCATCAGTAATGTAATGCTCGGATCCAGGCAGGGGGAGCTCGGGGCTCCTGCGGCATTCGGACAGCCGCCAGAACGATAGCAGCGGTTCCATAAGCACAAAATAAATCAGCCGGTAATAAAATCACCCGGAGTTCACCCCCGGCCTACTCCCTATCTAACGTAGTCACAGATTCCTTCCGAAGTCTCGCTGTATTCGGCCAAAGCAGACGGCCAGCTGCGGATACCGCCATTCTTTTGTTTTTTAAAAAACATGTTTTTCTTCTTTAAAAAAAAACGTTTGCAAAGCGCATCAATCGCGACACGTGACACCGAACCAGACTCGAGGTCAGCGGGACCCGTCTCAACCCCCCACTCCCTGTTTTCTTGATGTTTATATAATTTATGTATTTTTATAAGTTATTAAAATTCATAACGAGCGGAAACGCTCGGTCTTAAGAGCTTGACCACTAAAGTAAGCAGCACACCCGTGTGTACCGCTCAACAACTTGGTTGTGAGAAGGAAAACAAATGGGTGTTTAAATACCTCACTCGAGTGCCGTGTGCATCCTCTCCGCTCGGTACCAACACAAGGAGCACGAGGCGGGCCGCGCTTGCGCCGCATTCGCAGGTCCTGCACGCTATGAGTCGCCCGCGCCAACCAACCTTCATTTTAAAAAAAAGAAAAATAACCGCCACTTCCCCTACCCGCCTCACCCGGACCCCAAACCCCCCCTCTCCTCTCCTCCCGTTACCGGCACACAACACGGCATGCACCCGCGCTGAACCTACCCTGTCCATTAAACCTCTTTTTTTTTGTTCCCGTGCGACTTGACCGACAATGAAATCGATCGCTTGTTGTTTACCTTTTAGGACTTTCGGTGCAAGATAGAAAAGGCGGTCATGTGATCCGGAAACCTACCAGAATGTTCTGCAGAGCCGAGCGGCGCAATGTGACTAGTGAGAGGAAGCTCTTTATTACAACCAAAAGCAGTGTTAACTCCTGTTTAACAATAGAATAGTGTTATCAGTCGTGTGTGGGTATTATTGTGTGCGGTACAGGTGTTTTTGAGTTGGTTATTGCAATTTTTTTAGTACTGGAAGGATCTGCGTTCCCTTCCTGCTGGCCCCATTTCCATGGTGATTGCCTTCATTTTTTTGCCAGTTTTATGCCCGCTTCCTTTTCTGGTATAGTTTTGTTTCAGATGGGGATTGTGTAAAAGGTTTTCTGACGGCACACAGATTTTGGAGTCCGAAGTCAGTCCCAGAATCCCCAGCAAACTTGGCCACTCTTCATCCTGTGACATTGGCCTGAGACTTTGTTTCCATAAAACTTTACTCAGAAGCCTGTAATTTTCTGCACATTTATGATATGTGTCAATAAAGAAACCTGACACCGGTTCCTTGAATTCAAACTAAGTGATTCTGTTTTTCAGGATGTGGTAACCCCCTTAGCACCCCTCAGACAGAGAGTCTATGTTATCCGTTAACCAATATGTGGAGATGCCGGTGATGGACTGGGGTTGACAAATATAAGGAATCTTACAACACCAGGTTATAGTCCCAACAGTTTTATTTGAAAATCACAAGCTTTCGGAGGCTTTCTCCTTCGTCAGCTGAAGTGTGGGATTCCTTGAAGGTGCCGCACCTGACGAAGGAGAAAGCCTCCGAAAGCTTGTGATTTCAAATAAAACTGTTGGACTATAACCTGGTGTTGTAAGATTCCTTACATTCGTTAACCAATAGCGATTGATACCTAAACCACTGCACGGTATGTGCCAATGCTGTAGAAGTCATCCATGACTGATGATAATTATATGAGCATGATGTACTTTGTTCAGAGCAGCTGATCTTCACGTTTAATTATTTCTTTATACACCATTTTTGATTGATTAGTCTTGTTTTAAAAATGTTGCTTCTGAAAGGGACCATTTGTTACAGTTCATCAGCAGGATTGGATATTGACCAGTCCTGCCTACATGGTTATAGTTTTAAAGTACAACTTAACATCGTAAAGGAAAATTTTAATGCTACGTAATTGCCTCATAATCCTAAGTATTATAAAGGAAGCTATCTTAACAATGATCAAAACCACTAGGTCACCTCTTGTTGAGGTTTTAAAACACAAAATACATTGTTAGAAGGTAGCCTATAAACAGAACTCCCCTTTGTATGACTTTGTCAGTGTGGCCTACTGCCCATAACTCACCCATTCCATATTAAATGGAACTCTACGCAAAACATATGTTCGTAGGATGTTCCTAAGCAGCAATTTTAAATATAACTTTTAATGGAAATCTTTTTTATAAAACATTAGTAGCAAGGAATAACTAACAGTCACTGGTATGTTAATAGTTCTTTGTAAGATTTAGAATTATATAACAATTTGGTAGTAAAAAATGCCCTTTAATAATGTAAAAGTGTTTCACCAATACCATCCTTGTGGTGCAGATTCATCATCTCAGACAGGACAGCAAGCCAAAGTTATGCTCTGACCATTTTCATCTTGAAAATCGTGATCCTACCGCGTTCCTGGCCACTGTAATATTAATGGTGGCGATTCAGGCCATTGACGAGACCCCCACTAAAAGCAAGCGGGGGCCTACTTAACATGCAAAAGTCTCATCGGTGCCCTGACGTAGTATAAACATCAAGCCAGAGGGGAGTCCCACACTGTCAGCCTCAGTAACACGTTTCATAGCAAGTACTAACCTCAAAGATGCTAGTGGCACTCACGATTAAACAGGATATTATAAAAAGAGACGTGGAGGGAACAAAATTAAATGGTGCTTATCATAATTCATTGTAGCTTTTTTAGAAAGAGGACTTCCCCTTCAGATACATTGCATAGGACTTTTTTCAAAAATGGACGTATTCAAAACATCACATATCTATAAGAAGCAACATCACCTTAATAACTTCAAAATACAACAAACTTTATAATTGTCAAGTCCATCTTGAAAAAATATGCACAATTTGAATGATACACACGTCACAATCAAAAATAAATGAGGGTGTGATTTATTTAACATACATTGACATGGTCTTTCATAACAATAGAATAGTGCCCAAAAATGTCGCTCTTCCCTGGGCCGCTGTGCATCTTGCATACCCCACCCAGTTCTTGATGGTGAAGCCCCTGTGGTTCCTGTAACTGATAGTCCTATTTGCTTGTAATTTGTTATTTTTCAATGCATAGATATGTCAAAACTACTATATTTTCTTGGTTTTGAAAGAAAAACAAATTTCATGCTTGTGGCATCGAACTGCAGTATGCCATTAGGCTTTAAGCACTGCACTAAGTATATATAGTTGGTTACTGTGTCTGACAACCATGACAGCTCTGGTGCCTGTCCAACAATTATGAAATGAATTTGTATCAGATGTACTTGAGTTCTCTGCCCTTACCTGCCAGGATTAGTTCCAGCATTACTACTTCAAGATCAAATATGCCACCTGACTTGAGAGTCAGGTAAACCCATTGGCAATAGCTGGTTCTTGCAGAATTGAGAGTTCCCCAAAAGTTCATTTTTGACCAGGATTATTTTACTGAGCAGTCAGTGTTAATTATTCACACTGTATATTCTGCTGTCAGTACTCATTGGCTTTTACCATTTTTCAAGCCATATTACAAAATACGTCAAAGCAGAATTGGCATTGTTCCCTCAGTATTGACTGATACTATAAAATGTCCAGTGTGAAAGTTCTGTTGGTACTGGGAAGTCAGCAGCACTGCTCTGTAAAAAGTTCTGACTGGCACACACAAAAGATAATTTCTCTCCCAAGAAGGAGGCTGTATTTTGTGCTGGTAGAGATTTCTGATCCCCTCAATGCTGGTTTTGGAATCTTTAACTGGTACACCAAACTTTTTCAGGACTTTTACCATCTCTACTGTGGTTGCCTCCAATCCCAAGGACAAACTTAATGAAGTGTGGCCTTAGCAAAGGGTTTTAGGGGAAGCATTTTGAAATTTGCTGGAGTCTGCAAGTCGTACCAGCAAAATATTAAGGCTGTGCCGGGGTGGCTCCGAGTGACAGACAAGACTTTGAGTTTACTTGGTCACAGACCTATTGCACAAAATTATCTTGTAGTGAGGATAGCTTGTCTCGGCAATAACGTGTAAAATGAAAATGTCCCGACTGCGAGACCCTCCTCAATACCCCTTCTCACGACTTACCTGAGTGCCAGGGACTGGTCCTGGCCACAGCCTCCTGCTGCCTGACATTCCGTTCCCGTCTGATGGCCTGCTGCCGCTTCCCGCCGGATTCAGATGGGCAACTGACCGGGAGTTAAAATCGGCCGGGCTTCATGCTGCCAAGGTCGGGATGGGTTAGTGCTCACCTCATCTGCAGCCCGCCCGATTCCCAGGTTAATATTGGGCCTTATCTTTAAATTAACATAGGAGATCGGCTAATCTATCCATGACATTATTAAAAAGATTGAGCATAATGTTCACCATCGCACACTTCCTCTGACTCACTTCCTGTGAATTTTTGTGTAACATTTTTGCATAACACTTCTGTATCACACTTAATCAGTCAAATTTACTAAAATTTATTAACTTATGGTATAAATGTATTGCTGTTGATTGGATGATATACACATTTATTCAGTGAGATTCATTTGTATATGAATTTGTTAGAAGAGTAGAAGGCCGGCCAAGTAAACCAATGAGATCAATGAAACCAAACTTTCCAAATACTTTTGTCCACCATTTTGCTAAGTAACTCAAATTTTTAATTTGTCTAAAATTAATAAAAACATGAACAAATTATACATTTCACAATACATGATTAAACTTACCTATAAAGTTGTCATTTATGTCTTTGAGTAGCTGTATTAATGTTTTTACATGAAGGCTAAAACCTCTCTCAAAAGCTGGGCTTGAAGTTTATATTCTGATTTAGACCTCTCTGTTAGCTTTAGGGGAACATCGCAGTTTGCAGGGAGATTCGATGTGGAATGGGGCACAGTTTCCCACCATGCATCAATCGGATAATCTCACTAAGGTTTGACCTGTGACAGGATTTCTGACTTTCTTCCTTCCAAATGATCACAAAACACAACAGTAGAACAAATTGACAATTTTCTCTCCAGGTATTCTTTATGTTTGAACTATTATCCACATCTGAATTGAGCCGCTTAAATTTTCTTCAGAGAAAGCAAGACAAACAGCAGTTGTCCTTTCTGCTTTTTTATACTTAAAATCAAGCAACAAATTTATTTATTTTTTCAGTGAAAAGTCCCACCCCTTTTTAATTTTGATTTCACTATAGTTAATAATCGTTTCCTTTCAGTGAAATGAGGATTCACAGTGTTACAAGGTAAAACATTCTTCAGGTAAATTTTAGAACTTTTCCAATTGACAGTAATACTGGTGTGTATGTATGCGAGTGAGGGAGAGAGAAAGAAAGACAAACACTGAGACTGGGAGAGAGAAAGACAAACACTGAGACAGAGAAAAAGAGATAGACATATATACATAAAAAAGCAAAGAGAGAGAAGGAAAGGGTGCAAGACAGATAGTGGGAGTAATTTTAACTTTTATCGCTGCACGATAAAGTGTGATAGCGAATTGGCAGCCCGTTTTACATCTCGCCTGATTTTCTTTCCCATTAAAGTCAATGGAAAGTTAGAGGTCCTGTGATAGGATGAAGCTGACTAGTAGACGGGGTGGCGTCAGCATGGAACATCGCCAAACCAATGCCAGGTTCAAAGACAGTTGTAGAGAGAGACTGAATCCAGGAGCTGATTGAGGGGTGCTAGAGGTTGTCCAGTGAAAAAAAAGGGTTCTGAGGAGGAGTGGAGAGACAGCCATGAGCCAGCAGACATTGATCCAGAGGTCCAGTGGAAGTGCGTAGTGGCCTCAGTGTTAGCAGTGCTCACCAGTATATCAGCAGAGGAGTGAGAAATATGGGAGTGAAAGCCAAGGACCAAGAACAGCGAAGCCCAGGGAGCCAGCAGACGGTGAAAGGTAAATCCATGGGATCAGTGCATATGAGGGAGCTGGTCCGAGGAACAGCTGTAGGAAGGTGAGGAGCACAAAAGATCTGGAGTAACAATAGGAGCTTGAGGAGCTGATCCAACCCAATCCAGCGAGGCGTGACGGAGGAGTTCTGAAAGGTGAGTGGAGTCAGTGGCAACGGGAAGTAACCAGAAAGCAGAAAAGCAGAGATCATTCAGTAGCCGTGGAACAGAATCCACAGCCGGCACTGGAACCAGCAGGAACAGATCAGTATCCTCCAACTTAATGTGGAGAATGCAATGAAGGTCCGCTAGTCATTTCTTCCAGCTGATTGTAACATGTGCAAATTTCTTAATTCTTTTTATAATTAAAAATTCTTTGAAAATCCCTTTAGCTGCCATCTTTGCTTTCTCAGTTTTTGAAATATCTAATATTGAAAATAAGGTTTCTAAAATAATAAAACCATAAGTACTTGAGACTTCAATGAAGGATAACAAAAGAGATCACCTGGAAGGATAGGATCTGATTACAGAGAGCCATCATAGATTTAGGAGGAGCAGTGGTTGCTTCTCCACTCGGCTTGTCACTCTCCTGCACCCCCCCCCCCCCCCAACCCCGACCCCGCTGTGATCCTGCCCGAGTTAAAATCAAGGCCTGTGGTTTCTTTCGTGATATTGGTTGAGGGATAAATATTGGCCAAGACACCAGGAGAACACCCTCCCCCCCTTTGAAGAGATTATAGATCTGGTGAACAAGGGTGGGGCAGTGCGTATTATCTACCTGGATTCCAGGAAGGCATTTGACGCTGTCCTGTATAACAGAGTGAGTCACAAAATGTGTGCCCGTAGATTAGATGGCAAAGTATTAGGCTGCATTAATGTGTGGCTGAAAGGTAGACACCAAAGGGTGGTAGGTGTAGGGAGGTGGCAAAGTTAAAACCAGCTACCAGTGTAGTCCTACAGGGGTCAGTCTTGGGACCTCAGTTTATAATTTTTATAAATGAGTTAGAATATGAAATACTATCAAAGGTGTCTAACTTTGCTCATGACAACTTTGGCAGAATCTAAAACTTGCTGCTGCTTAAAGAAGCAATGGCAGCACTGAAGGAAGCAAGCAATCTGAGTGACAAAGATGGCTGCCAGATTGTAGAAACAAATAGTAAAGCTCACAGAGCCAGACCTGCATGTACTCTGACTGGAGAGATGGCATGGGAGGGATGGTGTGTTTGAGCTTGACTCTTCCTGGATGTAATTTTTGATGTGTGGCACTCCTTCATTCATTGCCCTCACGTTGCCAAAGAAGTCAAAGGTGAAAGTGGGATCTGACAGCAGGGAACGAAGGCTCCACAAAAGTCAGCCCCTGGGTCCTAAGCCTGTAGTCTCAGATCTCTGAGATCCTGCTCTAAAAAGAAGGACGCTGGGTGATCATTGCATTCACATGGAGGCACTAAGGACCATCTTGGAGGACCTGAGACTGATGGCAGGGGTCATGGAATCCTCATTGCTAATAACAATGCAGCGACCCCTTTGTGTGGATGCTGACACCATGAACATCTGCTTTCTCACTGATGGAGAGGCCTTCAGACAAATGAATTAATCCAAAATGGATGTTTTGACCATTTGCCTTCAAGCCTTGGTGGAGTTTGGACAGAACATTGTAAAGTGATTTCCAAGAACTTCAGGGAGCCATCTCTGGGTTGTCAGGAGCTAATTGATATAATCAGATGTACTTTCCCACTGATCAGTGGGCATTTTGAAGACCCAGCATGAGGCATGGTTAGAGTCTGTCTTCATGATGCCGTCCTCTCTCCTAGTGACAGCTTATGTGACCTTTCTAGCAAACCCCCTTGGATGCTTACTCAAGATACATGACAAGCCGCCCACATACCTGCTATGGTAAAGCAACCTGCTGAAGTGTCCCTCTGGGACTAAAGCTCTGAGATAACCCAAAAGGCTCATGCTGCCACAGCACAGACAAGCATCATTGGCATACCTGGCTCTCAGACACCACCTCAGTGCAGCACCAGGATAGATTTAAGAACAGCTGTTTGAGATAGGAAGTTCAGTGCTCTGAAGTTAATGTATTCTCTTTTTTTGTGTGTTGAGAGATGTTTGGAGGTCATTTTGCAATGGGAGATAAAGTTCCTTCTTCACCTCCTAACTGAACTGTTCCTTCCTTAAGCACCACTCTGAGATATTAAAATCTGCAAACTCTGGTGGAAGGGCAGCTCCTAGTAGATTTTGTAGACCAATTATGGTTTGAACCTCACCACATCCTTTGTACAATCAGACAAGTGATGAATTGCAGAATTTCCCAAAAAAACAATCACCAATGTCAGCATGTCATACAATCGGTACAAAATGACTGTTAAAAATAAAGTATGGGGAACAATTCAAATTAAATTGGCTGTACAGCAATGTGCACAGCGTTTGAAACAAAATGGGGGAACTGGAGGCAATAATTCGTAGTGAGGAGCCAGATGTAGTAGGGATAACAGAAACATGGCTACATAAAGAACAGGACTGGCAGTTAAATATTGCAGGATATAATGTATTTAGAAAGGATAGGGAAGGAAGAAGGGGGGGGGGTGAAGTAGCTATACTAATAGAGACAACATAATGGCAATAGAAAAAAGGGACATAAGTGATATTAAGATAGAAACCAAATCCATATGGATTGAGACAAAGGATAAGATGGGATCAATCACGTTAATAGGTATATTCTACAGACCACCTAATAGTGGAAGGGAAGTGGAGGAAGAAATATATAGGCAAAAAATATTGAATAATAATCATGGAAGATTTCAACTACCCCCAAATAAACTGGCAAGAAGAAGTAGGGACAGGGGAATGGTGGTTTTCACATTGTGTACATGAATCCTTTCTTACCCAGTAGGTGAGAAGCCCAACAAGAGAGAAATCACTGCTGGATCTAATAATTGGAAATTAACCGGAGCAGAAAAATAAGCATAGGGGGACATTTAGGCAATAGCGATCATAACACAATAAGGTTTAAAATAATGATTGAGAAAGACATGAGTAAGACAAAGACCAAAGTGATAGATTGGAAAAAAGCTAATTTTGAGGGGATGAGAATGGAACTAGGGAAGGTAAACTGGAAAAAGGTTTTTACAGACAAAGAGATAGAACAGCAGTGGGAAATATTTAAAATGGTAATCAATGGAGTTCAGGAGAAATATACTCTAAAAACAAGAACAAACTAACTGATAATGAAACATCGTTGATGAATAAAGAGTTAAGGATAAAATTGAAACTAAAAAACAGGCATACTGTAAGTACATAAACAATAAAGGAGAGGATGACAAAAAGGAATACAAAGAGGTCAAAAAAACAATTAGGAAAGCAAAGAGGAACTACAAAATTAAATTATCAAGGAATATAAAAAGAAATAGTAAAGTATTCTAAGGCCACATAAATAACAAAAAAAAATCAGGATGGGGATAGGGCCACTAAGGGATGCACAAGATAAACCCACAAGTAATGACAGTGAAATGGCAGAAATATTGAACAGTCACTTTACCTCAGTATTTACCAGGAAGACTAACAAGGTGGGTATGACATTAGAAGAGCAGATCAAAAATAGTGTAAAGACATTTAAGATAGAAAGGGGGGAGATAATTGATAAACTAATCGAACTTAGAGAGGATAAAACCCCTGGTCTGGTTGGATTGCATCCACGCATATTAAAACGATTTAGGGACGAGATAGCAGAGGCACCACTACATATATATAAAATTCATTAGAAAAGGGAATAGTGCCAGAGGACCGTCAGACAGCTCAAGTTATTCCTATATTTAAAAAGGGAGATAGAACAAGTTCAGGGAACTATAGACCAGTTAGCTTAATGTTAGTAGTAGGAAAGATAATGGAATCTTTACTCAAAGATGTATTAGATAAATATCGAGAAAACGATAATATAATAAAGAATAGTCTGCGGATTTCAGAAGGGAAAGTCATGCTTGACCTACCTTATTGAATTCGTTGAAGAAGTAACAGAAAGAGTAGACAATGGTAATACAATAGATGTAATATATTTGGATTTTCAAAAGGCCTTCGATAAGATACCACATTATAGATGCATGACTAATGTCAGAGCATGTGGAGTCAGGGAACAGATAGCAGAATGGGTAGCAAACTAGCTACAAAACAGAAAACAGAGAGTAGGGGTTAAGGGTAGCTACTCAGACTGGCAAAAGGTGGGAAGTGGTGTTCCACAAGGATCGGTGCTGAGACCACTGTTGTTCACAATTTACATCAATGATTTAGACTCAGGAATCGGAAGTACATTCTCAAAATTTGCAGACGATACAAAATTGAGGGGTGTAGGTAATAGAAAGGAAGAATGTGTCAAAATGCAAGAAGACACAAATAAACTTACAGAATGGGCGTGTAATTGGCAAATTTCAATATAGATAAATGTGAGGTGGTGCATTTTGGTAGGAAGAATAAGGAGGCCATGTATTGCTTGCATTATAAGAGTCTAAATGGGGTAGAGGAGCAAAGGGATCTCAGGGTACAGATGCACAAAAGAATAACCCAGGTTAATAAGGTCATAAAATAGGCAAACCAAGCACTAGGGTTCATTTCTAGAGGGATGGAATTGAAAAGCAGAGAAGCTGTGTTGAACTTGTATAGAACCTTGGTTAGACCACACTTGGGATACTGTGCACAGTTCTGGTCTCCATATTATAAAAAGGATAGAAAGGCATTGGAGAAGGTGCAAAAAAGATTCACAAGGATGATACCAGAACTGAGAGGATATACTTATCAGTAAAGACTAAACAGGCTGGGGCTCTTATCTCTAGAAAAGGGAAGGCTGAGGGGTGACCTGATAGAGGTCTTTAAGATAATGAAAGGGTTTGATAATGTAGACACAGAGAAAATGTTTCCACTTGTGGGAGAGTCCAAAACTAGAGGTCATCAATATAAGATAGTCACTAATAAATCCAATGGGGAATTCAGGAGAAATTCCTTTACCCAAAGAGTGGTAAGAATGTGGAATGCGCTACTACAAGGAATAGTTGAGGCAAATAGCATAAATGCATTTAAGGGGAAGCTAGATAAGCACATGAGGGAGAAAGGAATAGAAGGGTATCCTGATAGGGGTAGATGAAGTAGGGAGGGAGAAGGCTAGTGTGGAGCATAAAGGCCGGCATAGACCAGTTGGGCCGAATGGCTTGTTTCTGTGCTGTAGACTCAATGTAACTCAACGTAATGTTACGACAAGTATAGATTTTGTAACATAAACTAGATTAGAGGGCACATATGAGACCTTTTTTGAACTTGTAAAGAGTTAAAAATGTTCAATTAAAGGAATCCTCCAGAATAAAATACGACAATGGCCTTATCCTTGATTATTTGCCTAAAAAATACACTAATGCATCACATTTGAAACAAACATAATTTACAGACTGGGTGGCACAGTGAGTTAGCAGACAGTATTTTCACTGCTGGAATCTGGACTCCATCCAACCCAGACTATTGGGATGAATGTTTCCTTTCTCTGTCAGTAGTAAGGATACTAAGTGTGAAATAAACTTAGGCAGTCTCAACCCAGTTCCAAGTGACTGTATCTCTGGAGCACAACTAAATTATCAGTCTCACTCAGAGTCCACAAGGATATGTGGAATGGAAAAATTCACACTTCTGCATCACAGCTACATTTCTGAGGCCGCGGATGCAGCGTAGCGGGAGCTTTACTTTTCAGCCAGCTGTGCAAAACTTGAGCTAGAACTACTTAATGCTGACATTGGATTCCAAAATTGGAAAAGCAACCCCTAGAAGTAACATTCCTCACCTTGATAAACACAAATAAATCTTGGATATTTTTCAACATAATCAAAAACATTACATTCAAAGTTTTTATTTGTATGGAGCAATTTAGTTAAATATGTTTTATTAAAACTTGAATTGAAATGTGATTGGCTGAAAAGCTGTTTGTGCGAGAATGTTTGCTTGCAGCCTGCTAATTAAGACCAGTGAGCAAACCAGTCACTGATGTCAGCATCAATAGAGAAGAGACTATTGTTGACTCAAGATGTGAAACAGGAAGGCGGTTTGCTGAGGCACACATTAAACATGAGCCACTGCATATTGAAAAGTAACGCATTTTAATTTTTGAATACCCATTTTTTATACTTGAAAGTTAAGACTGCAGTTTTACTGCCACTTTGACATTGATAATAATTAGTTTCAAGGGCGCATGGGTGCAAAAGTGCCATCATATTCAGAGTCCAGTCCCTCTCACACTGTTAGGGCTTAACATCGGGTGGAGTATAGCTGATATGAAGCTGGTTTTAAAAAGGTACTCAGGCATAATCTTAAAATTAGAGCTAGGCAGTTAGGAGTGATATCAGGAAGCATTTTTTCACACAAAGGGAAGTGGAAATCTGGAACTCTCTCCCCCAACAGGCTATGGATGCTGGGTCAACTGAAATTTTCAAGTCTTAGATCTATAGAATTTTGTTAGGTAAGGGTTTCAAGGGATATGGAGAAATGGCTGGAAAATGGAGTTGAGGTACATGATCCAATTGAATCGTGGAACAGGCTCGAGGGACTGAATGGCCTATTTATGTTCCTATGATTTCCTGAGACTTTATAAACTTAATGTTGAGTCTTTTTAATGTGAGAAAGTGAATTCTGCTGCCTGCTCACTACTAATGTTAAAAATAGCCACCGACGATGCAGACCTCTGCACTTGCATGTGAGCACCCATGCACAGAGCACCTTCCTGGACGGATAAGTGGGAGTCACAGCCACCAGTATAACTTGGGTCTTCTTGGCTGTGCTTTGCACTGTACGGTTACCATTCTTAAAGCAGTCATGTTGCATATTGGTAACCTGACAGTTTGTGCATCACTATCCCAATTATTTCTTGTTGTCTCTTGCCTCCAACAGTTTTCAGCATTTGTAATCCTCTGTCTTGTTATCTTTCGCATTTTAAGTTGTTATTTGTCTGTGTTGAGTTTTGGATTATCTTTTCAGGTCTTGCATCACAATTACTATTAACCCAGTGTGGGATAATTCTGAAATGCCCAAAATGGGACAATCAGCAGGGAGGTTATGCTAGAACTGTATAAAACATTAATTAGGCCACAGCTTGTGTACTGCGTACCGTTCTAGTCATTACATTACAGGAAAGATGCGATTACACTAGAGAGGGTACAAAAGAGATTTACGAGGATGTTGCCAAGACTGGAGAATTTTAGCTATGGGGAAAGATTGGATAGGCTGGGGTTGTTTTCTTTGGAACAAAAAAGGCTGAAGGGAGATTTAATTGTGGTGTATAAAATTATGAGGGGCCTAGATAGAGTGGCTACGAAGGACCTATTTCACTTAGCAGAAAGGTCAATAACCAGGGGGTATAGATTTAAGTAATTGGTAGAGCGATTAGAGGGGAGCTGAGGAAAATTTATTTCACCCAGAGAGTGGTAGGGGTCTGAAACTCACTACGTGAAAGGGTGGTAGTGGCAGGAACCCTCATCATATTTAAAAAGTACTTGGATATGCACTTGAAGTGCCATAACCTACAAGGCTATGGACCAAGTGCTAAAAAGTAGGATTAGGCACGAAAGCTCTTTTTCGGCTGGCACAGACACGACGGGCCGAATGGCCTCCTTCTGTGCCGTGAATTTCTATGATTCTATGAAAGATAACAATGTAAAGATAGTACTTGAAGGTACATAGCATAGGACTGTCAGGGGCTGATTTTACTCACCTTTGCTCCACAGAGTAAAAAGGACAGAAAAAAAGAGGTGGAGATCCATTACACTGAGTCTTTGCCCCTTTCCATTGCCCCAGACTTTCTGGGGCTTCCCTCAAGGGTCAGAACA
Organism: Heptranchias perlo; assembly: GCF_035084215.1. NCBI lineage: Eukaryota > Metazoa > Chordata > Chondrichthyes > Hexanchiformes > Hexanchidae > Heptranchias > Heptranchias perlo. The sequence goes on along the minus strand of NC_090331.1, from coordinate 66,716,588 downwards.
GAACCTGTGTCTGCAATAGGCCAGTCTAAATGAGCTGGAAGGAGGTGTTTCCATTCTCCTGCCTCAATCTATTGTCTCTGGAGTCCAATGGTGCCCGAAGAAGAGATCCGGAAGGTAGGTAGGCAACTTTGTTTTCAGGTGCACCACAGAAGTTTTCAGGACTTTGGGGCCTCCTGACTGCCGTTTCTCAAAAGCAGCCAGAAGGTCCTGAGGCAGGCAGCCAGGCCTGTAGCTGTGCTCTGTGAGATTTGAGAGCCTTTTTGCACCATGGAGTTGGACATTCTCGTGTGTCTACACCAAAGGCACTGTAAGACAGGGGTTAAAACCCCGTTTGATATTGTGAATTCGGAACGTTGGACATTTAGGGAAAGGGTTAACTTTGTCCCTTAAACCTGCAGAACAAGCTTTTGGCTCGTAAAAGCATTGGAATTTAGCCGGGACAATAAAGGTAAACAACTCGGCCCTAATCCACACAGTGTGTGGAAGTGATCCCATTTTCTTCTGAGGTGTGTTAATACCAGAGACTAGCCAGAACAATGGAGGGGCAGAAACTGGTACATAGCTTTTCAACATTACATTTGAACATTTGGACAATCAATTTAAAAACTGCCAACAAAAACTACCAGTAGTCCTCTAACAGGTTTTTGATAGGGCGCGTCTACTGCCACCACTATGCTAACACTACTGAATTGAGAGAATGCACAGCGCTGACACTACTGAATTCAGAGAACACACACTGCAAACACTCCCAAGTTCAGAGCACGCACAGCGCTAACACTACTGAGTTCAGAGTACGCACAGTGCTGATGCTACCGAGTTCAGAGAATGCACAGCACTGAAACTACTGAGTTCAGAGAAGGCACAGAGCTGACACAACCAAGTTCAGTGAACGTGCAGCGTTAACACTGCCGAGATCAGAGAACGCACAGCACTGACACTATCGGTTTCAGAGAACACACAGCGCTGACACTAGCCAGTTCAGGGAATGCACAACGCTGACACTACTGAGTTCAGACATGGCACAGCGTTGAAACTACCAAGTTCAGACAAGGCACAGTGCTGACACTCCCGGAAGGGTAAAGAGAAAAGAAGAAAAAAGGGGAAATAGAAGCGATGGGTTTGGGACTGGTGCAGCAGCCGAAGCACGCACGCGAATGGACACAGGGTGACTCAAGTTACGTAGGCGTGGTCACATAACAAGAATAGGATAGTTAGGTCCTGGTAATAAACAGGGAATAGAGAGGAGACAATAGGAGTGAGTTCAAAGTTAAAGTCAGAGGTCCCATGGTGGGATAAGGTTGACGTAGATAGGGTGGAGTCAACTTGGAGCTTTGATGAACTAATGTCCAGGTTCGGAGACAGGTGTGGAGGGCAAGCCAATAGGTTGCCTCCAATTCCATGTGCTCTCATTTTTGTTAACAGTCTCTTATGTGGAACCTTGTCGAATGCTATCAGTATGATCTGATTAAAAACTCTCATCAAACTCCCCTGTCTGCTGGAGGAGTGAGGCCTCCACATTGAGCAGCCTCCCACCTTGCTTTGACTTTGAAAACACTCCACGCCAGGCCAACGCAGCAATTGACTTGTGGGCCCCTTCAAATATGTGGCCCCATGAACAGGCACCGCAAGGTCATGCAGAAGGCTGTAGCTGTTTCTCTGTGAGGCTGAATTTGACAAATGTACCGCATTGACTATTTTACAGAATATAAGCTGCAAGGTTGGTTTAGTAAGGCGCATTTCATTTAACGAGAACGGGTGAGGGTGAGTCATTGGAAATTACATCACTGGCAGAGCCGTAGCTTTTTAGCATGTGCTGTGAATGACGTCATTGGGTGGCCTGACGCATCACAGGTTGATCGAAAACCGGAAGTACCCACACTGTCACTAATCACTCCTGTCAAACTAAACACTCTGGGGTGACTGATGGGGCATTGTGTGCGGGCCATGGATTGTTTTCAGGTTTATTGGGTAGAAAGTGGGGGCGGGGGAGTCACCTTTTACATTACAAAGTGAATAGTGACACTGCGTCCAATGATGTCACCTGCCACGCATGCGCGGGCTTTCCGAGCTATCAACTCGCTGCCATTCATGCTCAAGAGCATGATCCAGGTCTAATGGGCGGAAGGAGGAGAGTGTGATCCATCTCCCCGCCTGGACCGCAATCACCCTCTCTCACCTCTCCTTAGATCTGGATCACATTCTCTCCCCTCCCCCTGCTCTACTCCCTCCGGGCTCCCCCCTTCCCTTGTTGCTTCTGCTTCCCCTGTTCCCCTCGCTGCTACTGCTTCCCTCCTGCTTCTGCTCCCCCTGCTGATTCTGCTTCCCCTCCCCCTGCCTCCCTCCTTCCACCCTGATCCACCCCTTCCCCTCTGCTTCTGCTTCCTGCGCTGCTTCTCCGCTTCCCCCTGCTTCTGCTTCCCCCTTCTTCTTCCCTTACCCCTTCCCCTTGTTTCTCCCCTTCCCCCTGCTTGTCTCGCTGCTTCTACTCCCTCCTTCCCCCTTGCTTCTGCTTCTCCCTGCTCCTCATGCTGTTCCTGCTTCCCCCCACTGCTTCTCCCTTTCTCCCCTGCTTCCCCTTCTTCTCTCCTTCCTCTACTTCCCCTGTGCCTCCCCTTCCCCCCTGCTTCTGCTTCCCGCGCTGCTTCTGCTCCCCCTTCCTCCTGCTTCCCCCCTGCTTCTGCTCCCTGCTTCTCTCCTACCCCCTGCTTCTGCTTCCCCCTGCTTCTCCCCTTCTCCCTGCTTATTACAGTATATGACCTTAAGTACTAAATTATTATATATCATCATATCTTTATTTTCAAAAATTTATTTCACTCCTAAGCTTGAAAACTTCATTAATAAGCGAATAATTATTACAGTACTTACAATTTAAGGATCCGTTGGTGCTGATCAATTCTTGTTTCTTCCTCTTGCTGTTTCACATCACTTTCATTGACTCGCTGTATTTTCTTTTGCTGTTGTTGCTCCTTTTCTCACTTTTTATTCCTGATACTATTTTTATAATTAATTCTTTTGTCCCTGTTACAGTGCCTTCACATACTCCTATTGCTTTCTTATTTATTCTTTCAGAAGAACAAAGCTAACAGGGAATATACAATGAAGCAAATGGAGGAATAAATAAAAGAATGAGAGAAATAAATGGTAGAAAGGTTTAAGTTTTCTTTTTCAAAGCCTTGAAATAAATATATGTTGGATGAAAAATATCAGAGAAGGCAAGCAGAAAAAATGAAACCCAAAGTAAATGGGATATGTGGAACACCAACAACATTTTGAGGAAAGCAAAGACACACATTTAAATGAGATTTGTTTAATTGTAATACACTTTTTCTGTTATGTCTATCACATGTTGTGGCAGCAGCCAGTGCTCACACTGTAAGCTTACTATCATTTAGGTATTTACCTGTTGTGCTACCACATTCCAATTTTAAAGTGTTTACAATTATTCACTTTTTTAAAACAAATTCAACTCCCAGGATGTAGTAAAACACATATTGACTGGATTTTGGGCTACAAGGTAAACCATTTTACCTTTGGCTATAGAAGTGACATCAAATGTAATGTCCTCAGCCTTTGGCTTCAGGCATTAAAACATGCTCTAGCTAAATAATGCAACATTTGGGTCAATGGTTTCCTACTATAAGCCTGGAAATTACTGTTTGCGATATTAGAGGATGCTTAATATATTCATAGGACCTTTCTTTGTCTATTATCTTAACACAGGAGCTGCCCTGCTTATTTTCAGTGGGTTAATACCCCAAGAAATAATGACAAAGGACTGTTACTTGACCTTGTTAGGCGTTTGTCTGCTAATATTGCAAACAGCCATTTCTAGGCCATGGACCTGACTGCAGTCAATATTTGGTCACATTTTTGTATTATCTATTATTGTCTGTCACTTTAGATCTCCCAGACAACATACTATTTTCTGGATGGCAGGCCAGGCAGGGGACCTGCTGCTAATACTATCCCTGAGCCAGCCATTAGGACGTTTTGCAAGAACAGTCTGGGACAGCTCACAGTCTAATTTCTCTCCTTCCCTGTGAAGAAGCACTTGATATCTGCTCAACATGTTACTATAACAATATGGCTGAGATCGGGAACTCAGCATGTAAGGAGTCACAGGTACAAATCGTGTCCTCTGGGTAAAACTCATTGGGGGGAATTTTAACCTCCCCCCCCCACGACGGGTGGGAGAGGGTCGAGGGTCGGGGGTGGGGGGTTAAATTGGTAAAAATGTGAAACCCGACCCTAACCCGCCGTGAATGCGCCTATTTCGGTTTAACCGCAGCGGGTTTGGGGGCGTCCGAGTAACCTGCTCTGGAGAGGCGAGACAGTGATTATAATATTTAAATGAGGCTCTGTTCCTCAGATTTTGGGAGCCATTTGAATCTAACAGCTGCCAGCCGGGTTTCCCAGGGCTCGGGAATACCGGCAGCTAAGGGAGGCGGGAGCTGCCAGATCCAACAGGTAAGTGCTTTTCCAGCACTACTTGTGGGTCACGAGGAGCAGGAGAGCTTCCCCTGGCCCCTCAAGCAAATCTTCTGCCACGATCTGCCTCCCTCCCCGCGATCGGATGACTCCCCCCACCCCCGTTCCCCCACCGCAATCAGTCTCCCCCAGCAATCGGCCGCCCCCCCCCCCCCCCCCCACCACCATCTTCCGACCTTCCCACCCGTCAGCGGCCAGCCTTCAATCTGTTCGGTTGACGGGCAGGAAACAGAATTTAAAAATGCTAATGAGGTTCTGCCATTAAATTCGGGTTTCCCTGCTACAGACACGTCCCCTCACTCCCTGCCTCCCCGTGAATACTGGGGCCATTGGTTCTAACAGACTGTGCTGTTCAAATTCTCTTCATGTTAACAGCAAGAGTCTTGCAATTCCTTAGCACAAGAATCTGAGGTTTTCCACGTAGGGTTGTTTTTTTTTGACAGACCGAGACACCCAAGCAGCATGGTACCACAACGCACAGGTGCTCCAGCTGTACAGTGCTGTTGGTAGTGGGGCATGGGCTCCTACCATAGTGCCTCACAGTTATTTCCCAATCACAGCAACGTTGTTGGCAAGAGGGAGGGAAGAGAAACTGGAGGATGAATCACTTAGCTACTGCTGCACCTTCTATAAGGAGCAACACAGACAAGATAAAAGTTTGGGAACAGCTTGCATGCTTAGATCAGGAATAGTACATGACTCAGCCAGATCTAAGGGAAAGAAATAGAATTCAAATAGGGGTAATTATTTTTAAAGAAAGAAACTGGAGGCAAGTTTAGTGACTATGAAGTAACCCAGATATTGTCCATGTATTATCAAACAAAAAATCACAAATTAAGGGCTTCTTAAGAAAGACTTTCCTTATATTGAGTGAAACAGTGAAATTGATGTCAGTGTGTTCATTCACTTCTAAAACTGATTGCAAGCACTATCTTTGTTTTGTTTTCTTAGTCTCTGCTGAAGTTTTGCAAAGGCACTCACTATTGTAACTATGGGGCGTAGAACAATGTCAGGTTCCACATGTACATAACACCCAGCTCTACCTCACCACTACCTCTCTCAACCCCTCCCCGGCCTCTAATTTGTCATGCAGTTTGTCCGACTTCTAGTACTGAATAAGCAGAAATTTCCTCCAATTAAATATTGGGAAGACTGAAGCCATTGTCTTTGGTCCCTGCCACAAACTCCGTTCCCTAGCCACCAACTCCATCCCTCTCCCTTGCCACTGTCTGAAGCTGAACCAGACAATTTGCAACCGTGGCGTCCTATTTGACCCTGAGCTGAGCTTCCGACCCCATAATCCTCTCCATCATCAAGACCGTCTACATTCACATCTAACATCGCCCGTTTCCGCCTCTGTCTCAGCTCATCTGTTGCTGAAATCCTCATAGAATCATAGAAAGGTTACAGCACGGAAGCAAGCCATTTGGCCCATCAAGTCCACGCCGGCTCTATACACGAGCAATCCAGCTGGTCCCACTCCCCCACCCTATCCCCGTAGTCCTGCACATTTTTTACTTTTAAATACTTATCCAGTTCCCTTTTGAAGGCCATGATTGAATCTGCCTCCACCACTCCCTCGGGCAGTGTATTCCAGATCCCAACCACTCGCTGAGTAAAAAAGTTTTTCCTCATGTCACCTTTGGTTCTTTTGCTAATTACCTAAAATCTATGCCCTTTGGTTCTTGATCTTTCCGCCAATAGGAACAGTTTCTCTCCATCTACTCCGTCTAGACCCTTCATAATTTTGAATACCTCTATCAAATATCCTCGCAACCTTCTCTGTTCCAAGGAGAACAATCCCAGCTTCTCCAGTCTATCCGTGTAATTTAAGTCCCTCATCCCTGGAATCATTCTCGTAAATCTCCTCTGCAGCCTCTATAAGGCCTTCACATCCTTCCTAAAGTGTGGTGGGCAGAACTGGACACAATACTCCAGTTATGGCTGAACCAGTGTTTTATAAAGGTTCATCATGACTTCCTTGCTTTTGTACTCTATGCCTCTATAAAGCCCAGGATCTCGTATGCTTTAACCACTTTCTCAACCTGCCCTGCCACCTTCAACGATTTGTGCACATATACCTTCAGATCCCTCTGTTCCTCTACCCCTTTTAGAATTGTGCCCCCTAGTTTATATTGCCTCTCCTCATTTATCCTACCGAAATGCATCACCTCGCATTTTTCCACGTTAAACTTCATCTGCCATGTGTCCGCCATGTGTTTCCTGTCATTTAGCCAATTCTGCCTTTGTTACCTCTAGACTCAACTATTCCAATGCTCTCCTAGCTGGCCTCCCACCTTGCACCCTCCGGAAACTTGAGCTCAACCTAACTCGCACCAAGTCCCGTTCACCCATCACCCCTGTGCTCGCTGACCTACATTGGCTCCCGGTCCGTCAAAGCCTCGATTTTAAAATTGTCCTCCTTGTTTTCAAATCCTTCCATGGCCTCACCCCTCCCTATCTCTGTAATCTCCTTCAGCCCTACAACCTTCTGAGGTCTCTGCGCTTCTCCAATTTTGGCCTCTTATGCATCCCCGATTTTCATCACTCCACCATTCGTGGCTGTGCCTTCAGCTGCCTAGGCCCTAAGCTCTGGAATGCCCTCTCTAAACCTCTCTGCCATTCTGCCTCTTTCCTCTTCTAAGATGCTCCTTAAACTCTACCTCTTTGACTAAGCATTTGGTCACCTGTCCTAATATTTCCTTATGTGGCTTGGTGTCAAATTTTGTTTGATAACGCTTCTGTAAAGCGCCTTGGGACGTGTAAAGGCACTATAAATGCAAGTCGTTGATGTTGTTATGGCTATGATTCTCAGTTGGAAAGGTGTGACTTGAAACATGCAGACTGGTACTCAGTCATTTGCTGAATAAATGTAATCAGTTAATCTGCACCCTTTCATGAAATGCTTTCTCCACTCCAAATTGTTGTCAAGAAGGTAGTAAATGTTACAGTGTGTACAATGATAAATGAGCTAGTAAATGTCTCAGTGGGAGGTTTAATAAGTATGTCACATTAGAAAATCCTAAAATATGGAAATATATGACATTCAGATCTGCTTAACATAATTCTCTCATTTTAAGATGTAGATTAATTCAATATAAGACAAGTATTAATTTATTTTCAGATTGCAGATTTTTTAGTGACACTTTTTTACATCCGTTTCTTATATATGTAAAAATCTTCAATTATTATCATCTAGAATTACATTTCCAACATTGGGTCAGATTAACCCATTTATTTTTACACAGAGTAATATTCATAAATCTTTGAGACTTGCTATAATGACCTGTAGACAAATGCAAGTAGGTGCAGATCCAAAAGCCCAGTATTATGACTATAAAACATCTTTAAGAACAATTAAATTCAAGAATTAATTATGTTTAAGGAGTCCATGGAGAGAACCAGTAGACATAAGACTTACTGATTTTTTTTTAAACTTAGGTTTTAATTAAAGATTTGGCGAACAGTACAGCTATTCTTACAGGATACCCAGTAATTACACACCGTGGTTTCTTAAGCCAAATTCTGATGGCTGGGGGAAGGGCAACCTCTCTCTCTCTCTCTCCCCAAAATGTTACAACAATCAGGCATGGTTTATGTGCTGATGCTTGAACTGAATGGTGTACTGAAATGCTTTTGGAGAGCTGTGCTGTATTCATATTGCAGCTTTGGCACCAGTGCCATGCCAAAATTTTCAGAATACCAATGGTAAAAAGTACCATATAAAACTGCTGATCAGGGGACACAATTGGTGCCAGGGAGCCTATCTCCAAGCAGCGAGATAACATTAATTTTGATCCACATTGGCAGCAGTATCAACATCCCATTTAATTAACTATATATTTTTAAAAAAATAAACCAACAAGTTCTCCTGTGCTGCCAATCTGATTTTTTAAAAAAGCTGCCAATCTGATTCTTTAAAAAAGCTGACTCTTAGTTCAGTCCATTAGAATCAGTGTAAGGAATCTTACAACACCAGGTTATAGTCCAACAGTTTTATTTGAAAATCACAAGTTCGTCTGGTGAACACTTCACCTGACGGAAGGAGAAAGCCTCCGAAAGCTTGTGATTTTCAAATAAAACTGTTGGACTATAACCTGGTGTTGTAAGATTCCTTACATTTGTCCACCCCAGTCCATCACCGGCATCTCCACATCATTAGAATCAGGTAAGCAGTGCTCTATGCATGTGTCTGAACGAGGATGTGCAAAGTTTTGCCAACACTGAGATGTGAGCTGGCAGAATAACTGTGCCTCCCTGCTCGCATGGCTAATGAAGTGCTGTTGGTATTGCACTTCAAAGTACAGTGCAGAAACAGAAGCTGTCATATTAAAATCTTTTCTAGAATCTTTTTTGATCAGCCTCCCATGGCTGTGTGGCCAATCCAATACCTGTGTCTCTGTGGGCTGGTAATTATTGGGATTAAAGTGGATTCTGACCATATTGTAAGAATTACGAAGTCACTGTTTTGTGCACTGAAAGTTATTCAGGCATCTTTGTTCAAGTCTTTGCTTATTAGGAGCTATATATTTGTATGTTTTAGTCCAGTAATCTAGCTGGTTAAAACGCTTTAGATCTGGAGTTTCCTGCTGTTGCTAGCTAAGGAACTTCAATAATTTCTTCTAGATAGCCGATATATTGCTGGTTGCCCTTCAAACATTGCCTCTTCCAACATTTCCTTCCAGCTGAATACTGCTGTTTGATATTTTGGATCCTTGGCATATGAAATATTCAGTATTGTGGGGGTGGGAAACAGCCAGAATTTGTTGTGAAGTATTCTAAAAAAAAATTCTCATATAGTGTGTTATACTTCAAGTCAAATTTATGTCACTAACATTTTTGAACATTTAGTTCACTTTAACTAGCTACAATTGACTGTATTTTGCTGTAAAAATAATGGTGAGGCTAACAGCGCTCACCGTTATTTCTGTGCAAATCGAACAGCAGCTTCCGGCGAGTGCACATGCGTAGTTGAACAAGGAAATCCAGAAGTTGCTGTACAAGATGCCCTGCTCCTCCGTAAGCTGTTCAAAAATGGCATCTCAGCGTCTGACTCACCATTCAAACATATTGAATGGCGTGAAGTTCCTGTGCTTACCTCATAGCCATGGACTAAACTTGCCACAGAAAGTTAAGTCAAGTCATTTCAAGTTTAAGTACCCTTTTGACGGCGTTGTTAAGGCTTAATTGCTGCCAAATAATCTCTCTGGCACTGAAAATTAACTTTTACAAGTGTGGAGTCTCATTCCTTCAGCTTTTAATTATTGTTGGATATTAAAAAAAATTTAAATAACTTTTTAAAAACTTTTTCTTTCTCTCTCTTAATTCAATTTTTCTTTTCGTCTCTTTATTTTGCTTACTGTACCTGATTTGATGTTGATTTCACTATTCTGACTTACATTTCCTGGTTCTGACTGCTGTTATTAACAATTCTTCAATCTGATTGGTTAAGGAGATACACAGTTGCTTGCCCTGTTCACACAAATCCCAGATGCCCTGTAGAGGATGCCGCATTGTTTGGCTGTCCTGTTGACAGTAACTTGTCGTGCAAAAGCTCATAGAAAGTCTATGGGCAAGTGCAAGTCTAATGAATGGCACCTCACAGCAAAGTCCGACTCATCATCTAACCTTTAGGTTTCAATGTCTGTCTACCTACTGTCATTCTTCTTTTGCCCCTCTTCACTGGATTAAATACAGATGAAGTGTACAAGGAACTTTCATTGAAAGTCTGGAAGGAATGAATAACATTATAAACCTTTTAACAATGGGCTGAGCAGGAACAGATATAGTAGACAATGTTATATGCTCTGGCGAGATTATGTGAGGTGGCAAATTTAACCTACCCGTCAGGAAACTGATGAACGCAGGTGCAATGTTGGTTTTGCACCCCGTCCGATTTCACTCTCCATTGAAGTCAACCCAATCCTGGGGTTTCTCGCCCAGCAAGGTAGGTTAAAATGACCCCCGAGAGTCTGCTGGTGCCTGGCTTTTCTTTGGAATATGGCCTGTTGGGGGTGGAGCAGGGATGCTGATGTACTCAGATCAGCAGTCCAGTGTGAGCCTATGGTGCTTTTATGCTTAAAAATGCAGCTGACAGCAAATGTGTGGTTCTCTCACCATTGGTTGCAGTCACAAATATCAACTTGTTAACTTACCTGGTTCCGATGGCAGTGGAATCCCAATTTTTTTTTGTGGCACTTTATGGAGAATGGTACTGGGTGGAATAGGGAGGGCAGCACAAGGCCGCTAGTATAGTCCCACACTTCTGAAACTGGCAGTGCCTTTAAGAGCTGTATTTCCAATTCTGGCCTCTTGTGCATCCCCGATTTCCTTCGCCCACCATTGGCAGCCTTGCCATCAACTGTCTAGGCCCCAAGCTCTGGCATTCCCTCCCTAAACCTCTCCATCTCTCCACCTCTGTCTCCTCCTTTAAGACGTTCCTTAAAACCTACCTCATTGACGACCTGTCCTAATAGTGTGGCTCAGTGTCAAATTTTGTCTGATAACGCTCCTGTGAAGCGCCTTGGCACGTTTTACTACTTTAAAGGTGCTATATAAATGCAAGTTGTTGTTGTTTTGGGTTGCTCTGAGGTGAGCTGGCCAAATTCTGTTGGCAACCCTCCCTGCTGCTCCATCCAGCAGAGAGCCATGTGAGTGCTATGAACGAAAAGCACTCACCTCTGAAAAAGCTGCCAGAAAAAAGAAGTGACCTGCCAGTGCAAAATAAAACAATCCTAAAGACAGCACCGCTAGCTCTCCTACTGAGTGGACACTGAGCTAACACCTGCCTCCTGCTCCAACTATGCTGCTCTCCCCCTCCAGTCAGGACCTGCCTCAGGAATCCACAATACTGCAGGTGAGTTGGGAGACTACCTATTATGTGAAATATCAAATACCATGGCTGAATATTCAATTATTTGGTGCCAATCCTAGTTGTTCCATAATTTTCTGCATACCAGTTTACATTGAAAACAATATGTGTTATAAGCAAATGCATGTCAGCAAGTGTAAATCTGGAACTCTCTTCCCCCAAAAAGCTGTTGAGGCTAGGTTAATTGAAAATTTAAAAACTGAGTTGGATAGACTTTTGTTAGACAAGGGTATTAAGGGTTACGGAACCAAGACAGCTAGATGGAGTTAAGATACAGATCAGCCATGATCTAATTGAATGGCGGAGCAGGCTCGAGGATCTAAAAGGCCTACTCTTGTTCTTATGTTCCTATTACATGTAAAATGTTTTACAAAAATTGACTGATTTTCGTATGTAATGCACATGACTGTATTTTACGTTACAAGTTAGGGCTTAAATACAGGTATTATTCTCAATTGTCCCATTTTAAACAGAACATCCTGACATTAAACAGTGCCATTGAATATAGCAACACCAGTACACAGGACTCCCAAGATGGCAAAATCAGCTAATTTGTTGATTCCATAGAAAACCATACTCCTGCGTAAACACAGATCCAAATTCCAGTCTTTCAACCCAGTGCAGGTAGAGATGGATGAAAATGGGCACATATTTGCACAAGTGGGTTATGTGTGTTATAAGTAAGTGCATATTATATATAAAATATTTGATACAGGCAGGAAAATATGCATTTATTGCTTGCAAGCATTATTTCTGAAGAATTATAATATTACCTTTCATCATCAAGAAGGAAAGAAAAATAAATCTGCAGGCATGTATCAACTGCACTTTCAGACTAACACTGTTTTATTTTCTTCCATGATGTTAGTTGATGCATCATTCCTATAGTTTGAATCTTTATTCACATTAGTATATATGTAAATCCTCAAAAAATGATAGGCCTGAAATCCACAGATTGGCAATTCATTACTGTCTGCAGTTCTAAAAGTTCACTGAAAAAGTGGAACTTGATCAATGCAAAGTTAATCTTAGCCATTTAGGGGAATATAAATAGAAGTCATTTATTGCAACAATAGTACGACTGTTGATGGATTTGCCCCTTCATACACCTTATGGAAGCAAATGGCACCAATTTAGGTAATTACATATTTAATGTATTACAGTAGTTAACAAGAGTGAATTCTGCTCTCTCAATAAAAGAGTTGTATCTATGCAGTTATTGACCTTCTAATTAAACGTAGGAATTCAAATGGATGCTATAGGGTAGCTGTCAAATCATTCTTTAAAAGTGCTGAGCACATTTAGGCTCCATCTGCATGTGTACCTGAAGGCTCCAGCTTGCCTCATTCCAACTTCCACTGTGTAAATCTGCAATCATCAGGTAACACATGTGTATTTGTCATCCAGTAGAGACAAATGTTGTTGACATCTAATTCATGGCCTGCGGGATGAGATTTATATTTAATTATGAAACAAGTGTAAAGGGCTTACAACGCAGACCCATTATCAAGCCAGAAAGGCAGTTATTTCATGAGTTGAAGGCTACTAAAAATTGATAAAATGGTTTTCAAAGAATTTCTATACTAATGGCTGCAAGAACATTGGGTCCCAAATTTGAATGCTTCAGCACGAATGGAGCACAGTGCTGAGATGCTGAATTGTGGAAGCAATTAAGTGCTACAGAAAGTCCCTTGGCGACATCATCTAAAGACATGTGGGCCTAAATTTTAACCCCATGAACGGGTGGGCTGGGGGCGGGTAGGAAGGTAAAAATTGTAAAAAAAACTTAAATCGACTCCAACTCCAACCCACCCACTTCCGGTTTTAACAGAGGCGGGACGAGAGGCGGGCGACCAACCCGCCTCTGTTAAAACTACAAGGAGGTTGCGGGTCTCCATTTTTACAGCTTTTTTATTTTTAACTCCTGGGGGCCGGGATTCCTGGAGGCAAGAAGGCCCTAAACAGCAGGTAAGTGCCTTTATAGCACAGCTTGTGGGCCCGGAGGAGCAGGAGCACTTCCCCCAGGCCCAACATGCCTACCTGCAGCAAACCCCCACACAATCTCCGACCCCCGACCGCGATCTCCGACTCCACGATCTCCGACCCCCCTGATGACACCCTACACCCCGATGACCTCTGACCCCAATGACTCCCGACCTCCCCAATGACTCCCGACCTCCCCGATGACCAATCTCGATGATTTCCGACCCTTGCTGACCGACACCAAATGACTCCCGACCTCTGATGAGTCCCAACTCCCCGATGACTCCCGACCACCCCCCCGCGACCACTCCTGACCACTTCCGACCCTCCCCCGACCACTCCCGACACCCTGATGACCGATCCCCGATGACTCCCGACCCCCTGATGATCCCCGACCCCCCCCATCTAAGATTACCTGATCGCATCCGCTTTCTGGCTCTCCTCCTATCCGACTGATGACCAGCCTGTCAATCAGGCTGGCCTGTCGGGCGGGAAACCAATAAAAAAAAAGACATCCTTACATCAAAATCGTAAGGACGTCCGGGAAACCCATACTTCCAGATTTCTCGTCACAAAATCCACTCCCTCCCCACCAGCACTCTTCCCGGCTCCGAGTTAAAATTTAATCTTTGAGGTCAATTTTAACCCTACCCACACAGCAGAGACCAGGCAGGTTACTTACCCGTCCTGGAGTCACAGGGAGCTGAAGGTTTATGATTATAACCTGCTCAATTGAGCAGGCAGCAAGGATCCCAATAACATAATCGGGTCCCAACTGCAATATTAACTCTGCAGGTTAAGCGGGATATGGCAGTGAGTTTCCTGCTAGGTCAACCTAGTGGAGAAGTGGATCAGGGCCAGAAGAGACCCAAAGAAGTAAGTTACAAAACTTTTTTTTTCACTGTCCTTCTGCAGCCAGGAGGAGCAGGAATGCTTCTCTGGGCGCCACAAGGAAACTTTAGGCTCGCCAGTTGAACTTTCTCCCAACCCCTTCCCAATTGTGACACCCCCTTGGGATGGACCCAGCAGCTGATCCCATCACCTATCTGGTCTCAGCGGACGACATTAAGGCCGCACGGTTTTCTGGCATTTCCCGCTAACTTGCTGGTCAGAACGGGTGGGAAGTCAGCCGGTGGAATTTAAATGAGGCGCTGGAATTAAATTACCTGGGCCTCATTTCTGGAGCAGCAGGTGAGTTTCTAACTCACACCGTTACTCACTCGCAGAAAATTGGTCTGTAGTTAAAATTGGGGCCATAGGTCAGCTTCCACATGTAAACTGACGATACCCAGCTCTACCTCTCCACCTCCTCTCTCAAACCCTCCACTGTCTCTGTGTTGTCAGACTCCTTGTCTGAAATCCATTCTTGGATGAGCAGTAATTTCCTTCAGTTCAAACATTGGGAAGTCCTGCAAAGTCTTCCTCACTAACATCTGGGGACTTGTGCTAAAATTGGGAGATCTGTCCCACAGACTAGTCAAGCAACAGCCTGATATAGCCATTCTCACAGAATCATACCTTTCAGCCAACATCCCAGACTCTTCCATCACCATCCCTGGGTATGTCCTGTCTCACCAGCAGGACAGACCCACCAGAGGTGGCGGTACAGTGATATACAGTCAGGAAGAAGTGGCCCTGGGAGTCCTCAACATTGACTCCGGACCCCATGAAATTTCATGGCATCAGGTCAACCATGGGCAAGGAAACCTCCTGCTCATTACCACCTACTGCCCTCCCTCAGCAAATCAATCAGTCCTCCTCCATGTTGAGCACCACTTGGAGGAAGCACTGAGGGTAGCAAGGGCACAGAATGTACTCTGGGTAGGGGACTTCAATGTCCATCACCAAGATTGGCTCAGTAGCACCACTACTGACCGAGCTGGCCGAGTCCTGGAGGACATAGCTGTCAGACTGGGCCTGCGGCAGGTGGTGAGCGAACCAACATGAGGGAAAAACCTACTTGACCTCGTCCTCACCAATCTACCTACTTGACCTCGTCCTCACCAATCTACCTGTCGCAGATGTATCTGTCCATAACTGTATTGGTAGGAGTGACCACCGCACAGTCCTTGTGGAGACGAAGTCACATCTTCGCACTGAGGACACCATCCAATGTGTTGTGTGGCACTACCACCGTGCTAAATGAGATAGATTCAGAACAGATCTAGCAGCTCAAACCTGGGCATCCATGAGGCCTGTGGGCCATCAGCAGCAGCAGAATTGTATTCCAGCACAATCAGTAAGCTCATGGCTCGGCACGTTCCTCACTCTACCATTACCAACAAGCCAGGGGATCAACCCTGGTTCAATGAGGAGTGTAGAAGAGCATGCCAGGAGTACCTAAGAATGAGGTGCCAACCTAGTAAAACTACAACTCAGGACTACATGCATGCTAAACGGTGGAAGCAATATGCTATAGACAGAGCTAAGTGATTCCACAACCAACAGATCAAAGCTCTGCAGTCCTGCCACATCCAGTCGTGAATGGTGGTGGACAATTAAACAACTAACCGGAGGACGAGGCTCTGTGAACATCCCCATCCACAATGATGGCAGAGTCCAGCACGTGAGTGCAAAAGACAAGGCAGAAGTGTTTGCAACCATCTTCAGCCAGAAGTGCCGAGTGGATGATCCATCTCGGCCTCCTCCCGATATCCCCACCATCACAGAAGCCAGTCTTCAGCCAATTCGCTTCACTCCACGTGAATTCAAGAAACGGCTGAGTGCACTGGATACAACAAGACTATGGTCCCCGACAACAGCCCGGCTGTAGTGCTGAAGAGTTGTGCTCCAGAACTAGCCGTGCCCCTAGCCAAACTGTTCCAGTAGAACTACAACACTGGCATCTACCCGACAATGTGGAAAATTGCCCAGGTATGTCCTGTCCACAAAAAGCAGAACAAATCCAATCCAGCCAATTACCGCCCCATCAGTCTACTCTTAATCATCAGCAAAGTGATGGAAGGTGTCGTTGACAGTGCTATCAAGCGGCACATACTCACCAATAACCTGCTCACCGATGCTCAGTTTGGGTTCCGCCAGGATCACTCGGCTCCAGACCTCATTACAGCCTTGGTCTAAACATGGACAAAAGAGCTGAATTCCAGAGGTGAGGTGAGAGTGACTGCCTTAACATCAAGGCAGCATTTGACCGAGTGTGGCACCAAGGAGCCCTCATAAAATTGAAGTCAATAGGAATCAGGGGAAAATTCTCCAGTGGCTGGAGTCATGCCTAGCACAAAGGAAGATGGTAGTGGTTGTTGGAGGCCAATCATCTCAGCCCTAGGACATTGCTGCATGAGTTCCTCAGGGCAGTGTCCTAGGCCCAACCATCTTCAGCTGCTTCATCAATGACCTTCCCTCCATCATAAGGTCAGAAATGGGGATGTTCGGTGATGATTGCAGTGTTCAGTTCCATTCGCAACTCCTCAGATAATGAAGCAGTCCGTGCATGCAGCAAGACCTGGACAACATCCAGGCTTGGGCTGATAAGTGGCACGTGACATTCGCGCCAGACAAGTGCCAGGCAATGACCATCTCCAACAAGAGAGAATCTAACCACCTCACCTTGACATTCAACGGCATTACTATCGCTGAATCCTCCACCATCAACATCCTTGGGGGGTCACCATTGACCAGAAATTTAACTGGACCAGCCACATAAATACTGTGGCTGCAAGAGCAGGTCAGAGGCTGGGTATTCTGTGGCGAGTGACTCACCTCCTGGATCCCTAAAGCGTTTCCACCATCTACAAGGCACAAGTCAGGAGTGTGATGGAATACTCTCCACTTGCCTGGATGAGTGCAGCTCCAGCAACACTCAACAAGCTCGACACCATCCAGGACAAAGCAGCCCGCTTGATTGGCACCCTATCCACCACCCTAAACATTCACTCCCTTCACCACCGGCGCACCCTGGCTGCAGTGTGTACCATCCACAGGATGCATTGCAGCAACTCGCCAAGGCTTCTTCGACAGCACCTCCCAAACCTGCGACCTCTACTACGTAAAAGGACAAGGGCTGCAGGCACATGGGAACAACACATTCCCCTCCAAGTCACACACCATCCCGATTTGGAAATATATCGCTGTTCCTTCATCGTCGCTGGGTCAAAATCCTTGAACTCCGTACCTAACAGCACTGTGGGAGAACCTTCACCACACGGATTGCAGCGGTTCAAGAACGCAGCTCACTACCACCTTCTCAAGGGCAATTAGGAATGGGCAATAAATGCTGGCCTTGCCAGCGACGCCCACATCCCATGAACGAATTTTTAAAAAAGTATTGACTTGCACCTTTCAAGAAAATTTAGGAACCCGTTTGATGATACATTTCATAATTTGTAACCAGTTAGTAGGATTTTCACTGAAGGTGGTGATGGACAATGTTAATCAGCCAGAAAATGATCTAATTCACTGTTGATGCAACAATGACAAGGATGACCATGGGTGAAACCACTGTTGGCTCAATTAATGGAAAATGTTGCTGCCAAGTGGGCTTTGCAGTTATCAATTTTCATTTAAAAGCAGAAAATCATCTTTGGCTCATTTAGGAAAGAAAAACAAACCAAATTATATAGTTTTTGTTATTTTATGACACCACATTGATGCACACAGACTGCTGATAAGGAAAATTCTGAGACTGTTATTAACAGTGTGTTTTGAGCATAGTCAGAGTGCCAACATTGTGCCTTAGAGTAGTGACTAGTAACACAATATTCCATGAAGTAGCAGCATGCTTTAATACACTTGCATCATGGCTAATGTAACTGCATAAAGGAGGAGAGAGAAGTCAAACCATAATTGGCTGCTGTCTCAAGCACATGCAAGTAATGCTGAGGAGAAACTTTTCTGATGTTGGAAATATTCAAAGTATAGTCCTTTCTAATTCAAGTTAAGTGTTAAAAAAACTTACATTTCTATTGCACTTCTCATGTAAAAGTGTCTGAATGTTTAACAATGAGCTGAGAGGGACACTGAGCCGAAGGGAAGAAGCAAAGGGGAGAAAGCAAAGACATAATCATAGAGATCAGTTTTTGCAGGCAGGGAGGGAGGTAATAAGGGAATGTTTAGGGACAGAGTTTCAGGGGTCAGAGAATAGTGACTGAATGAACATCTTTGGATGGTGGAGTCGAGGGATTGGTGAACAGAAAGGGAGCGTGTTTTGAAATTTTCAGGATATGTGGGCAGGAATAAATGGCTTGAGAAGATTGCTCAGATATGTAGGGCATTTGATTTGAAAATGAAGATGAGAATTTTTATTTTCCAGGGCATAGGAAGACATTGGAACTTAGCAAGAACTGTGTGGGAAAATATAGAGTGTGGAGTTCTGGATTAACTGCACTTTGTGAAGGGTGGAACTGGAGAGGATCTAGAGGCAGTGAAGGTTTGGACTAGGATTTCAGCAGCAGTGTGGGAGAAGTAAGTCAGCAATGTTCTGGGGAACAAAAACATATTTGGTGATTAAATCACTACAGGTAGAACTGTAGAGTGAATGGACAAATGGTTTGTTATCTTCAGCACTGAGAAGACCTAGGCCAGGAAATGCCTCGTTGCTGCTTCTGCTCCGCCGGCATTACTTCGCCGGAAGCATGACGGAAACTCCATTTACATGCGAATTTCCCGACTCTAGCTAGTAACAACAGGAAAAATGGACTGCAATGTGTGACATCAAAGTCTACGACCTTTACCCTGAGGGCTGCAAACTTTTTTTTAGTTACATTCAACTTTTTGGCCTCTTAATGACAACTGCTCTGCATTGGGCAAGGAAGTGGTAAAGAAGGCCAGGAAAGTTGATAGAAAAATGAGCCTATATTGCAATGTCACTGTTTGACAATTTGTACCTTGTGCATAATTTTCATTCACTAAACTCTCATTTATGCCTCAATTACATATGACATATGGGGGGTTATATTGATAACCCGTTTTCTGTGCTGTTGATTGGCCGCATGCATCAGCAGGGGGATCCGATATCAGGAGTGGCTAGCACTACTTAAAGGCAGCCTGCACCTCTTAAAGGGGAGGTGCACTGTGGCTGCAGGAAGTGGTGGAAGTCAATTATGAAGTGAATCTGTGCTGCAATATATTAAAGAATGGCTGTGCTTGCGAGAGAGCGTGCACCAAGGTTCTTGGATGATGCACTAGCGGCCTTGGTGGAAGGGGTGGACAGAAGGAGGGGCCTCCTATATCTGCAGGGGGGCAGGAGGCCCTCCAGACATATGCTCAGGAGGCAGTGAGAGGAAGTAGCAGATGAGGTCAATGCCAGGAGCATAGCACCAAGAACATGGATGCAGTGCAGGAAGAAGTTCAATGATTTGACACGAATGTTCAAGGTCAGTGAGTTCAACTGTCAAGTGGCATATCATACCAACTGCACCACTAGTGTCATCCACTGCTGCATGCACTATACCCCCATCACTCACCTACCAGCAATCTCTTTCAACCAGTACTCAACACTACAAATCAGATGCTTCATCTCACCCTCACACATTACCGCTGTTGCAAGCCGCACACCCACAACTCACAGGTTACACACACTGACAGCTATTCAACCATGACAGCCACATCACCCAAACATCTTGCAGGACACTCACTGACACACTTCCCTCTTTCTTGCAGGAGAAGGTGGCACATAACAGGAGGCAGCAAGTGCAGTGGCTCCATGGAACACAAACCTGCTGTCAGCAGGATGACAGCATTCCTGCTCCCACACCTGCCACTCCTCCAGTGCCCTTACTGTTTCCTGTCAGCCAGCCGGCCCACTCCCTGTAGAGTATTGAAACTTTATCCATGCGTAGGAAACCTCCAAAAACATGTGCAAATGCATCAGCAGCCAGAAGAAATAATCTAGCAACTAACCTGTAACTCCTGAATGATCCCTTTAAATAGTGCTGGTGGGGGTCCTTCATGCCCTTTAAGCCAAGACAGTGCATTGGATGGAACGTGGAGTTCCAAAATAGCAGTGGTCCCTTTAAATCAGCGTTGCACACTGATTCGCATCTTCACAAACACCTTAAGCAAGCTGGCGTCCTGCGCACTTCACGTCGGAAGTGTGCGCACACATCTAGAACACCATTTCTCGGGTTTAGGTGTCAGCTTAGCACCTACAAAACAGGCGCTACATGGCCCAATTTCGCACCCATGGTCTGGTAGTGCATGTGGGGGCATCTGTCATGCGTGAAACACTAGGGATTCAATTATGAAATATATGCTCTGGCACACAACCCAATTGTCCTCGTCCTAAAATGTATGTCACACATGTGCACAGAAAAAATGTTTTAAAATTAAGCTCAGTATGTTCCAGTTTCATGAAACCTGAAGGGTACGCTTGTTAAAGAAGCCTGCAAATTAGACCTAATCTGAAAATGTAGATTAGGTTTATTCTGAAACAGACTTTCCAATGCAATTCTATAAACACCATTTTACAGATGGCGTTCAATGGTATTGTATTTTTCAACATAGTTAGCTATCACTTCTCTAGACAGTGCAAAATGAGTAAGAATGCAGGATAATAAAAGACTTTCCTCAAGCTGAACTGTAGTAGCTTCAATTCAAATTGCTTAAAACATCTAAGTGACTTCCCAAATTATTTGCTATGGACAAATAAAAGGCATATTTCACCACCCAAAGAGGAAATTTTCTGTTTGATTATATGTGTGTGCCTTGTGTTTTCAAACTTTTCCTGGATTTTCTTCATATTAATAAAATTTTAATTTGTAAAGGCAAAACAAACATTCTAAGGTTAATGACATAATTTGCTCAGTGCTGCTAGTGCTGGCATCCACACGACATAAGAATATTAAAGTCAGGTTTCATGGTTATGGTATTCATCCACATTTCACAAATGATTATCTTGTCTTTCCCTCCCACATACAAGGTAGACTTTAATATTAATTAAAATATGAGCGTGGCCAGTAGGCTTTCGTCGACTCAAGGTCCCCTTGAAGTCACATATGCTTACCTTCTTAATACTGTGCTCTATTATTAGAATGCTATAAATATTATGCACATTTATTTTTAGATTATGAAGTCAGTAATGTCCTCGCTTCAGTTTTTCATAATGGATACGGAAGGTAGTAGGATGTATTACATTCACTGGCCTGAGTATCTGTTCGGTTAGCAAGGTTAGACAAACCAGAGTGCCAGCTACAGGTGTAAATATTACACCGCAGTATTAAAAGTGACCCAATCCATCATCATTGTTATTACAAACAAATGTTATTTACATCATGCAGATACTAACCTGTTCTGGTAAATGTTGATTTCAAAATCAGAAGTCTTCATGTTGTGAGCTGAAATCTGAGTGGAATAATAATGTTCAGTTTTTAATATCTCCAGTAGGAGTGGAGACAGTTTCAATAAATTATGTGCATACAGAGTAATTGAAGAGAGAGCAAACTGTGCAGTGATAGTAGGTGGCCATTGTTAACAGTCTTAACCTGCTGCTTTATTCATATAGAAATTGTTTCAGTAAAGAATGTCATCTGTTAGAAAAATTCTAAAATCACAGCAGACCACCTAGTTCAGCAAAAACATTAATATCTGTTTTGCAGCACATTGATTTTAGAGCTAATTAGTGATCTAAATTATGCAAGGCTAAAGGTCACAGTTCATAGAATCATAGAATCATAGAAGTTACAACATGGAAACAGGCCCTTCGGCCCAACATGTCCATGTCGCCCAGTTTATACCACTAAGCTAGTCCCAATTGCCTGCACTTGGCCCATATCCCTCGATACCCATCTTCCCCATGTAACTGTCCAAATGCTTTTTAAAAGACAAAATTGTACCCGCCTCTACTACTGCCTCTGGCAGCTCGTTCCAGACACTCACCACCCTTTGAGTGAAAAAATTGCCCCTCTGGATCCTTTTGTATCTCTCCCCTCTCACCTTAAATCTGTGCCCCCTCGTTATAGACTCCCCTACCTTTGGGAAAAGATTTTGACTATCGACCTTATCTATGCCCCTCATTATTTTATAGACTTCTATAAGATCACCCCTTAACCTCCTACTCTCCAGGGAATAAAGTCCCAGTCTGTCTAACCTCTCCCTATAAGTCAAACCATCAAGTCCCGGTAGCATCCTAGTAAATCTTTTCTGCACTCTTTCTAGTTTAATAATATCCTTTCTATAATAGGGTGACCAGAACTGTACACAGTACTCCAAGTGTGGCCTCACCAATGCCCTGTACAACTTCAACAAGACATCCCAACTCCTGCATTCAATGTTCTGACCAATGAAACCAAGCATGCTGAATGCCTTCTTCACCACCCTATCCACCTGTGACTCCACTTTCAAGGAGCTATGAATCTGTACTCCTAGATCTCTTTGTTCTATAACTCTCCCCAACGCCCTACCATTAACGGAGTAGGTCCTGGCCCGATTCGATCTACCAAAATGCATCACCTCACATTTATCTAAATTAAACTCCATCTGCCATTCATCGGCCCACTGGCCCAATTTATCAAGATCCCGTTGCAATCCTAGATAACCTTCTTCACTGTCCACAATGCCACCAATCTTGGTGTCATCTGCAAACTTACTAACCATGCCTCCTAAATTCTCATCCAAATCATTAATATAAATAACAAATAACAGCGGACCCAGCACCGATCCCTGAGGCACACCGCTGGACACAGGCATCCAGTTTGAAAAACAACCCTCGACAACCACCCTCTGTCTTCTGTCGTCAAGCCAATTTTGTATCCAATTGGCTACCTCACCTTGGATCCCATGAGATTTAACCTTATGTAACAACCTACCATGCGGTACCTTGTCAAATGCTTTGCTGAAGTCCATGTAGACCACGTCTACTGCACAGCCCTCATCTATCTTCTTGGTTACCCCTTCAAAAAACTCAATCAAATTCGTGAGACATGATTTTCCTCTCACAAAACCATGCTGACTGTTCCTAATTAGTCCCTGCCTCTCCAAATGCCTGTAGATTCTGTCCCTCAGAATACCCTCTAACAACTTACCCACTACAGATGTCAGGCTCACTGGTCTGTAGTTCCCAGGCTTTTCCCTGCCGCCCTTCTTAAACAAAGGCACAACATTTGCTACCCTCCAATCTTCAGGCACCTCACCTGTAGCGGTGGATGATTCAAATATCTCTGCTAGGGGACCCGCAATTTCCTCCCTAACCTCCCATAACGTCCTGGGATACATTTCATCAGGTCCCGGAGATTTATCTACCTTGATGCGCGTTAAGACTTCCAGCACCTCCCTCTCTGTAATATGTACACTCCTCAAGACATCACTATTTATTTCCCCAAGTTCCCTAACATCCATGCCTTTCTCAACCGTAAATACCAATGTGAAATATTCATTCAGGATCTCACCCATCTCTTGTGGTTCCGCACATAGATGACCTTGTTGATCCTTCAGAGGCCCTACTCTCTCCCTTGTTACCCTTTTGCCCTTTATGTATTTGTAGAAGCTCTTTGGATTCACCTTTGCCTGATCTGCCAAAGCAATCTCATATCCCCTTTTTGCCCTCCTGATTTCTCTCTTAACTCTACTCCGGCAATCTCTATACTCTTCAAGGGATCCACTTGATCCCAGCTGCCTATGCATGTCATATGCCTCCTTCTTATTTTTGACTAGTGCCTCAATCTCCCGAGTCATCCAAGGTTCCCTACTTCTACCAGCCTTGCCCTTCACTTTATAAGGAATGTGCTTACACTGAACCCTGGTTAACACACTTTTGAAAGCCTCCCACTTACCAGACGTCCCTTTGCCTGCCAACAGACTCTCCCAATCAACTTCTGAAAGTTCCTGTCTAATACCATCAGTTCATTCATATCTAAGGCAAACACAACAAAAATTAAATATAGCAATTTTAAAAAATATTTAGAATATTGATTTCATTCACCTGAGATGACCTCAGGTTGTTTCATAAGAATTTGTACGAAAATATACATACACCAGTGACTATACATTTCAGTAAACGACAGTCATACAGTTAACTTTTCCATTAAAACATAAGAAACCCAATTGTTATCCTCCATTCATACTTCTGCAGCGGATAATCTTTGAATATAGCCTTTAGCCAAAAGAAAACTTTCTCCCTTTCTTTAGGTTGGTTGCCATTTCATGGTCAAGAGGACAGACAAATAACCTACTTCCCCTGCCACTGATAATGCATAATTGGTAATAGGAAGTGTCTGAAAGGGACCAAGGAATTTCTTATCTTCATGTGATGAAGTGCTAATTTTCACTCTGTGCTTTTCCTTGACAGCATGGCCAAGGTTGAGAACTTGCTGTAAGTGAGACTGTGGGTGTACAACAGCTGCTGCACCAACTCACTGATATGATAGCTCTCTGGGGGTGCAGGTTCCATTCTGGACGCAGTCGGGAAATTGTGCCCAAAATACACTCGAAATTGCGTTGGTTAGTTTACAGTTCAAGTTTCCGATAAAAATCATTTGCGTAATCACAAACGTTAAATCTTTCATGAACCAGCGCAATTGGGCTGCGTAATAGAATGTAATCGTTTATTTTATTTTCTTTCCATTAAAAAGTATTCCTTAATGTATTTAAGAGTGGTAACCTGGTGCAGTTTTATTAATGCAGCTAGAAATGGGTTTATCACAAAATAATAAAACCTTTTTAATAAGTGTCCAGTCCTCTGCCTATGAGTAACCTGATTTAATAGCACTGAAAATGACTTTAAAAAAACTATACTGCACCATTTACTAGTTTCATTAGTGTACATTTGTCAGCTTCTTCGTAAATTAAATATTTTTTGATATATAAAAACATTTAAAACGTGCTTACTACTACCTGTGTGCTTAAGAAAATGAACACAATTTGAAGAGCCTTCCCAACCCACCAGCGCAATTGGCGGAATCTCACAATGTCGACCTGGGGGCGTGGCCAGTTTTGCGGGCGGGGCCTGATATATTGAATCTTAAACCAGCGTAAAAAAATCACAGAAACCACAAACATATGTGTTTTGGGGCGTGGTTCACTTACGTTTAAAACTCCTCGATCTTTTGCACTGGTTTGGCTGATTTCGCTTGGATTGCGCTGATATTACTAGCTTAAACGAATGGGAACTCTACCCCTAGATATACCAAACAGATGAAGATAATGTCATAAGTGCATTCTATTCAGTTTATGAGTTGTTTAAATTTAAAATTACAAGACATCCATTATGTTTATGCAATAAAAGTACCATAAACTTTGTTGTATTAAAAAAAGACAACTACAAACAAAGCAGGAAATCCTACTTGCATTATAATTTGTTTCTGAGAGTATCAAAACTTAAGAAGAGGATTTGCTTTCAATATTAAATGACAATGCTAATATTTCAACTTTTGTAATAATAATTGAAGAGTTGCAAACTCAGGTTTATTCCCTTTAGGTGAGATTAGAGGAAACTTCTTTCCTCCACAGAGAAGAGGGTTTGTGGAACAGATTCCCAGCAAAACCAATAGAGGCCGTGTCACTTAATTCCTTCAGGAAAATGAAGAACAAATTACTAGCTGGGGTATGGGATGGAGGTTATAAGGATGGTTATAGGCTATGAAGATCAGATCCTACATAGGACACAATAGTCCTCTGCTGCTGAGGCAGGGAAGAAACATTGTGGAGAGCAGCAGACAAGGATCAAATAATTCAGATGTGAAGAAGATTGAATACTCTTCAGTTTGCTTTATTACCTTTGGAAATTAGGGAATACATTCCCTCAGGAGATCAAATGGATGGGTTAGAATCCACTTAATTTTTGATTGTACTTGATCTGTGGAAGAAATAGGTTTAATGAGCCAAATAATCTTTTCTTGTTCTCCGCTTCCTTTTGCTCTTGAATGGCTTTAGGATTTTGCTGTAAACTGAGGTCTTTAATTTTCGGTACTCTCTCCTTTTGAGCTAGGGTTGCTGACATACAATTCTGTGATGCAGTTCAATGCACACAATTTTTGTCAAGCACTGGGGCCAATTTTTGTCCCAGCCCTCTGTTCCACCGAATGTTAGATCGTGAATAATGCTGGACCTGCTTTGTAGTTCCAGGCTCAACATATTTGCATGTAGTGGGCAAGAACCAGGCATGATTAATGCCAGCCATTTGTTGCTTGTCCACTAAGTGACCCAACATAGAGTTTAAAGGGGCATTGCTGCCATACTGAAGGGAAGAAGTACTGTGCTGCAAAGAAGTCTGAAATACATCTAGCAACAGTTGTGACAGTAGCAGCGTACCATGCTTCACAGAAGAGATGATTGACATTTTGTTCTGGCGAGTGCAGAAGAGTCCTCTTTCCTGCCATTGAATGGGCTGAGGTGTGGGTTGGGTGTTTGACAGGAGATGATGAATAATATCGATACTAGTAGCATGGTGCAATGTTCGAGGTTGCAGTGCCGTAAGAAGTTTATTGACCTCACCTGGAATCCCAAGGTATAGGACCCTACTGTAACCTTATTGCAATCCACTATATTAATTATGAATGGCATAAACAGTTCTTCCCCACTCACATTGTCTTGTAGCACTTTGATAGCTATATAAAAGGAGTTGATGGGCACATACAACACGTAATTCCTGGAGGGAGGGGTGGGGTGGGAGGTGGGGCGGGGAGCCAATACCTTCTCCAGAATACTAGGCCACAATTTGTAAACTCTTCCCTATGGCATGCAAGCCATTATTTCAATTAAGAAAGCTTCCCCTAACCTCACAAACCAGAAGTCACAGGAGTGCGAAATCCAGCCTGATGTCAAGGCCACGGGTCTTTGGGCTTAAGATACGCAACGAGCACAGAAAAAAGTACATAAATCACAATAAAATTATTAAACTTTCCCATACAGTTGATGTTTAGGTATATAAATCTGACTGATAATATGTCTCCTGGAAGTCTGAGCCTCTTCAGGCACCTAGAACATGGGGATTCCCGATGCCAATATTGTGTCAGCTACCTTGAATGGCAGGCTTAATCAGGTGCCTGAGTATAACTCCCAGATGCACCTTGTATGACTCTTCAAGGACTCTTCAAGGACAAGTCCCAGAATTCACTTAAGGCTGCTTCCCTTCTGAGCCTGATCAATGCTACTACATTTTAACAGAAAATACACCTAACCAATAATATACAAGGGCTTGTTAATGTGTGATTAAACAATAATAACTCATGCATGCCATATGTTACACAGAACTGACCCTGTCTCTCATATATCCAGGAGTCACTCCTGCTCTCATGGACCTTCTAATGACCAGCTATAAAGTGGCACTTGCAAAGGCCTAGGAGCATGTTTTCTGCTTGCCCTCTGACCAGGTGGTAATACATCGACTGGGAAGGGGTTGACCTAAAGCAAAAGAAAAAAACTAATTAAAATAGAGAAAAAAGTAGTAAATGAGCAATAACTTAATTCCCTTAGCCAGTGCAGAGGTTCAAGCATCAGTGCCTTTTCTGGCAGGAAGTGAGACGTGTAGCTCAATAAAAATCAATTGTAGTCAGGCAATTAAGATGGCATAAATCACATGTTAACAATCAAACATTTCATTGAATTTTAAAATTACTTTTATATATTTTGAAATTCAATCCTCATCCAGAACAGGGTGTGCACTATTTTTAAAAGGACCATTGCAAATTGATATAATTTGGATTACTTGTCATCACATTCACATAGGCACTATACTTATTTGCACCATTGGTGCAAAATATATTTTAAAAAATAAATTCATCGCCTATTAGGTTTGTATGATGGGTTTATTTGGTGAAATTAGCCTAGGAATTCCAGAGGCAGAGTGGAACTTTTGCCTGCTGCTTTGCTTCCACCATAACTCTGTCAGAATCCTGGAATAGACTCATTACCATATTTGGGGCAGGCACCTATGCCAGTAGTGGCACTAGGGGGCACCCACCCAGCGCAAGTACTGGAATCTCTGAGAGGCAGCCTGCTGCTCGATAACAGTTGCCACACGTCAGTCCGGCCAAAGAAGAGAAAGTGGACCAGTTTTGCTTGTGTTTGCTCCGTCAAGGTTAGGCCAGAATCAAAAGGCGATCGATCTCTCTTCCTGGGGTGGGGGGAGGTGAGGGCTGGGGGAGCACTTGCAGCTCATAATGCCTGCTTTCTTAAGGCACAGGTACTGCTGGACATTACAACTGGGGCCCTGGTCAGTTTTTGCTTCTTTTGCTTCAGCTCTCTTAATATTTTTACCTGGTAGTAGCAAGTGATATAATGCTTCAGTAAATTTGCTGTATTATTGTGATGAGCAAACCTCTGTGTCATTCTTAGGCTGCAATGGGACCATGGTAAACATCAGAAAGCTGCACTCCTAGTCCAGAACTGCCATAAGCAACAGCATGGGAGACCTACTAGTGAAATAAAGGGAAATATCAGCACAGCCATGAGTCAGCTCTTGCTACTCTGTAAATAGAGACAGAGGATTCTGGGTAGATTTCAGTGTTCAATGATGTCTGTGGGCATAACTTCAGGATATCACAGGAGAAGAAGCTCAACACAAAATGTCTGCTTCTAGGATGCCTTCACTGCTTTATTACACTGAGGGTTCTGGTCTTTTTTTTTAACATTTTAAGTGAAAGAAAGCTTTCAAATTCAAACTTGGAAACTTCTGATTGGAAATCAATGGACTCACAATATTCTTTGGACTAAAAGTTATTAAACCATTAGGATTTAAATGTAGCAATCTCAGTTCCTGGAATGCCAGAGGCTTAAATCTATTTGTTCTGCCCTGGTGCTTTTAATGGTTGTTGCATCTTTAGCTGCCTTTAAGGTATGTTGGCATAGGGTACATTGATTAGTAAATACACCAATGATTGATTACGCACTGTGTTTAGAAAGGCATGCCCAAGTTGAATTTATACTGCTATGGATTTCCGAATGGGATTAATGCTGCTTGAGATACTGGGCTAGGTTTTCAAGTTGCCGCCCGGGTGTAAAACTGGTGTTGCGGATCAGCCGGCCGTTATAGAAACTGCCTAATTTTAATTTCCACATTGCTTTGGGGAAGTAGCCCTGGGGTGCCAAGCAGGGCAATCCTCCTCACACACACCACATGTTGTAGAAGCATCACTTTACCAGTTACCACAGTACCACTCCATCATTTGCTCACAGGCTCTATTTCCTGTCTCTACATTTGTGTAGCCACATTCCTTTAATTTCCACCTCACCACCTTTCTCGAGCTCCTATGGCTAGGCCCAATATGGGTCAGGAAATTGACCTGAATAAATGATGAGGACCGTGCTCAGGAAATTTTGGAAGGTTAGCCCCCTTGGAATTGGCAAGCATTGCATATGTTATGTGGATGGCTTTGCTGGCCTCATGGAGGATTTACCCATAGATTTATTTTTAATTTTTATTATAAAGTTTTCACTACCTCTGTTGTAAAGCCTACTTGAGCTTAGGTCCTTGATTTCTCAGGTTCTATTTTATGCTGTTATACACTTGGAAAACAATAAATATCACTGACTTAAAAGCCATCTTGTGAGAAAATGGTCTGTGCAGTTTTAATAGTCCTCACTGTGTAATGTCAGCAAGATTGTGGGTCACTAGCATAATAAACCATAACTTGCACAAAATGAATGAAAGGGTATTTACCATTCATGAGTATAATGAAACAAATATTGACTGCAATCTTTGATTATTGATATTCTCAAACACTTCTACAATTCTCAGCCCAACTGACTAGTTTTTAATAACTGCTGCATGCCACAGGATATTGCCTATAACCTGATTCTCAAGGAAAGAGAATTAACTGCAGATCTTTTAAAAAAATTTAATGGAAATCTTTTAAATCGTTAATTTTGTCCCTTAGTTGTCTGGGGCAAATATGCAACTGAGAATTAAATCTTCTTTGGACTTGAGACTCAGATTTAGTTTTGAAGGTCCAAAATTTTAACAAAGCTGAATGTGCGCCTGATAGCTGCTGCTATTTTGAGTTCTGTTCCATGAAAGGATGCACCACTGCATTTTGCCTGTCACTTGCCCACCATCTTTCTACTACACGGCCAGGAATTGTGTGGAAGTTGTACGAGTACAAGGCTGCACGGAATTGGCATCCCAAACCCAAAATGGTTCAAATCGGACAAAACTCTCAGGCTGTCACAAAGTAACTCAAAACATCCCTGCCCAGAATACGTCAGATTTTTCATTACTGCACTGTAAACGAGTATTCTTCGTGGTGTTATATGCTTTCAAAACCAGGTCAAGTTCCTGGAAAGTAGAAGCTGCTATGTATCTGTGCTGATCATAATCTAAAATGCCAGGAATAGCCAAGAAAAACATTTGATTCTTTCCCGTTTGTCATGCATGAAAAAAATGATCAGCTTATGATGTCTCTTCAATGCAATACTTAATATTATCTTACAGCTCCAGAAATTACATTCCTTTTGCATTCTCAATGAGAACAAACCTGTGATTAAAAACATAGTTTTATATTTTGTTATATTTTATATATTGTTAGCAGTTGAATCTTATTGCAACAGCTTACAAGGACTTTCTAGGATAGAAATTGGTATGCATTGTGCCTGTTTTTCGGGTATAAAGTGGGTGTAAAGCGTACCAATTTAGCAATGGGATGGCCTGCACCCAACATGCACAGGTGTTGGTCCCACTGCTAAATTTGTGGAACCCATTTTTTAGGTGTTTCGGATGGATGCCTAAAACAGGCGTTAGGCCACTTGAATATGTTAATGAAGGGCTAACGCCTATTGAAGGACCCCTTTTCAAAATGAGTTCCCGATGAGCAGGACAGGTGTCAGGCCTGCCCCACACAGGATTCTTCAGCAGCCTCTGCGGCCATCAATGAAATGTAAGTTTGAGAATTTTTTTTATAAAACACTTCCTGTGAAGCCAGGAGGATCAGGGTGCTCCCCCCAGCTTTACAGGAATCGCGATCGCCCCCCCCCCACCCCCACTTTCACCGGGAACCCACTCCAACCCCCTTTCCAGGACACACTTGAAGCCCTAAAATGCTTCTCTCCGTAGGGTGAGTTGCCTGTAGAGATGCGACCAGCACCGGCAGCTCGCCCCAGTTATTCACAATGAAGTCTGAGGAACAATTTCTATGTATCCTCAGGCCTCTTGGTTTGGGTGCATGTTGCCTCCGTGTAGCCCGAAAATGGGCCCAGACTCATTTCTACCCCTTGGCATAGTAAGATGTCCCATGGCATAAGGTGAGGGGCAGGGAAAATGGACAAGAAGCAGGAGCTAGGAAAAGTGATGGGTGCAAAGGCATGATAGGTTATGGGGAGACTTTTAACAAGGCAAAGCAATTTATGAAGTGAGTTCCAGAGAACAGGGATGTGACGGCTGAAGTGCCGCCAGTGATGATGTGGAGGGAGGGAGGGAGGTAGGATGCACACTAGGCCAGAGTAGGAAGAGCAGAGGGTGTGAGCTGGAATATATAGCTGGAGGAGATTAAAAATGATTGTACTGATAAGAAGTTTGAGCACACATATTGTTTTCTTAATTAGTTTCTAAGGCACTCTGTTCTTGTTCAGAACAAACTGTTTTGCTTTTT
Organism: Heptranchias perlo; assembly: GCF_035084215.1. Taxonomy (NCBI): domain Eukaryota; kingdom Metazoa; phylum Chordata; class Chondrichthyes; order Hexanchiformes; family Hexanchidae; genus Heptranchias; species Heptranchias perlo. The sequence goes on along the minus strand of NC_090331.1, from coordinate 66,684,773 downwards.
CCACCCACTCCAATGATACAAGTATTTTTCCCCAGCTACGGTGCACTCCAATGATTTATGGAAACATGCCTTCCTTTTATCTCTGCGTCTGGATCATTGATCACCCATTAATGATTCATCACTGCACAAAACCCGTAGAATGTGTTAGGTAGCACTTGTTGGGAAATTAAGGGCCTGCAGCCACTGATCAGGGAATAAACTAATGAGTCATTTTACATAGCCTTTTAAACCTTGATTTTCCCAGTGTGTCTTGCTGTCAACAATATCGTTTTTTTTTAAAAAATGGACTGAAGTGTGCTTTAACACACCATACTTAGAAACAAGTGACATTAGAACATTTTATCATCAGCATACCATTTCTCCTTTATATTGTGGTTTGTTTGTGACTTTGTAAAGAAATAATATGCTAGACTTATATAAAAAAATGCATCTGCATTTCTCCAGTTTTTGGATTTCTGACATTATCTCGCCCTAAGTGATGATCTTGCAGATTGTAAAGTAGGCTGAATACAACTGCCAATCCCCATCATAATGTTGACCGGTTTATGTGAAAGATTATGCACTCTTTGCAGAGGCAGGCATGGGCATCCAACAGCCAAAGTAATATCAAGTGGGGCAGTCTAACGTAGCCTCGGTGAGAACTATCAAAGAGGCATCACAAATTTGGCATCTTGTTGACTCTGGCGAAGAATGAATATTCTCCATCTGCATGTTCACTCATTTGATTTAACCTAGACTGACGCTTGCCTCTACATGATAACTGTCCAGCTTCTAGTTTCTGCTGACTAATTTATCATGGAAGAGAAAGCCACTGTAAATAGAAATAAACAAATAAGGGACAGTAGAAAAAAAAACTGACACAAAAATAAATCAGAAGTTAAAAAACACATGAGCAAACAGGAAAATAAAATAGAAACAAAGAGAGAAAACACGGCCACTGAAAAATGGAAAGATTAGACAAAGAAGAGTAGAAAATAGATGAAGTGCAATGGGAATAGATTTAAATTGTCAGATTACAGTATTTTTTTATGGCTGCTTAGGCTGTCTTATTGATTTATTATCACTTAGTGTGACAATTGTTTATATCCTCGAGAAAGTAGTTCTATTTTAATGTAAAGCAGCAACACATTCTCAAGAAAAACATACTGGCATAATATAAATGTCATGCTAAAATAATAGAGATTCGTTCTATTTTCATGGTGGTCAGGCCATACCAACTTAGTTACGAGTGCTCTCAGGCCCTGCACTGTATCATAGAATGTCTCGTAAAGTCTATCATAGTAGGCTGTCATAATAGTTAAACTGTACAAGACAACAGTGACCACCTTGACTGTGATATATGGAAATAGAGAAAACTCAAAGCGTTAGTCTAGTTATGAAGTATGAATATGCATTGGTGTATGACTAACATTTGGAGAGTGTAAAATTTTTGTTGCAATTCTTAGATTTCTCTAGCTCACCAATATACATTGCACAAAATTATTTATTTTTATTCTCGGGTATGACCGATGCTGGCAAGGCCACATTTATTACCTATCCCTAGTTGATGGTGGGCACCATTACAGATGGCATTAAGAGTCAACCACATATTGTGGGACTGGAGTCATGTGTAGGCCAGACTGGGTAGGAGTGGCAGGTTCCCGCCTCAGAAGAACGCTAGTGAATCACTTTTTTCCCCTGATAATCATGGTCATTTATTTGGTTCTAGCCCACAATTACCAGATTTATTAAGTTCGATTTTACCTCTGGGTTGTTAGTCCAGTATCATAACCACATGGCTACCGTAATCTTTTGGGTAAACATGATCATCTTTATGAGAAAATTTCATGTATCAATCATGCCTTAACTAGTAAACTGTACTGCTACTGAAATGGAGACAAATACATTGGATGCACTCAATCCATGGTTATTGACTCATTCCAGACAAAAATGGGTCAATGGATAAGCAAAGCATGTATAACATACGAGAGTTAGTTAGTCCTATTTATACTTCCTGAACGTGGCATGGACTCGATGGGCCGAATGGCCTCCTTCTGTGCTGTAACCTTCTATGAACCCATCTTTAATTCCTTTTAATTTAGTCACAAACCTCTATTTTTTTGTCTTCAAAAACATTAAGATTATTTAATGATAGGAAAGATCCTTGGTTGTCACAAGGATAAAGATACAATCCATCATGGTCTTTGTTCCAACAGAAAGGGGTTGATTTTGACTTTGTGCGATAGTGTGACTTCAATGGAAATAAAAATTGGGAGAGATGTAAAGCAGGCTGCTGATTCGCTATCAGCCATTTTTTACTATCGCACAAAGTCAAAATCTACCTCCGAGTTCCCTTCTAATATCCGGATGATTGTTTTACAAAGAGGATGACCTATGGGGAGATGCCAGGCAGGCCAAGCTTCACGAGAGGTGTTGTGTGTCCACCTGCCAGTACCCATGCACCTTCATCTGCAGACAGATACATCGCTCTTTGGCAGATGATTAGTACAAGCGGAGGCTCCTATTCAGTAAGGAAGCTGGGACTGCAGACCATAATGCACCACTGAGAATAAATGGACGAACAACCAAGGGAATGTTTCAAGTCCAGAAGAATTACAATTTCAGCTCAGGGTGACAAAAGGTGGGATATTCTGTCCATAGTTGCTTACTGTTTCTTTACTGTATCTTATAGTTTAAATAGGTTTTTGAAAACACAACACTCAAAATGGGAGTTATGCAGTCACTAAAAAAGCCAACATATTGATTTAAGAGACAAGACTTTTACAATAACATTTTGAAGAGACAAAGGGATTAATTTTAAAGCACTATATAAATGCACATTATTTCTTTATTTCTTTTTGCCGTGTAATGAGATGCAGTAGAATTCCTATAAACAATAAAAGGGTTCAATGTTTGTCCAGGCCATGCTTTCCAGACACTTCATGAATAAGGTCACATTTCGGTTCACAGAGAGCAAACTGTTTGCATTAGGCATGAGAAAAGTATTTGGACTGGGCTCAAATTTTAGGATGGTTTGCATAGGGAAACATGCCATCAAGTGAGGTGGGGAATGTATCACAGTCTCACGCGATCAAGGGAGAGTTACGGTTCTAACCAAAGTACTTTCTACATTGTAAGAGGATGTAATGTTGCCAAATTTCCAGACATCTAAAGAGATTACTAGGATTTGTTCAATTTATGATTAAGATGCTGTTCTGTCCAGATAGCATAGGGTAATAGTGCAGAATAATAAAATGCAGAGAGAAATAAATGAGGAACTGGAAATTCAAATAAGCTGCACACCATGCTGTAGAGACAGAAAGAGGTCACAGATACACACAGATAAAGAGGAAAAGCTGAAGGAGAATAGGAAAAAGTGTAAGGAATCTTACAACACCAGGTTATAGTCCAACAGTTTTATTTGAAAATCACAAGCTTTCGGAGGCTTTCTCCTTCGTCAGCACTCACCTGACGAAGGAGAAAGCCTCCGAAAGCTTGTGATTTTCAAATAAAACTGTTGGACTATAACCTGGTGTTGTAAGATTCCTTACATTTGTCCACCCCAGTCCATCACCGGCATCTCCACATCATGGAAAAAGTGGGACAGAGTAAATATAAAATTTAAATCATTTAGCAGTAGTTATAAAAATTGTAATTTGACTGCTATAATTTGTAAAATGCAACAATAATTACTTTTTAAAATGGCATTTTTTCCACAGCAAAACAATAAACTCCCTCATCTTCTCTGTCACTGTAATGCCAGTGAATTACTGCAGAGGCTGCTGGGCGTGGCTGAATGGAGGCTGCAGGACTCAGTATGTTACCAGGGCTGGAGCGCTTCAGCTATGAAGAGAGACTGGGAAGATTGGGTTTGTTTTCCTTGGAGCAGAGGAGGCTGAGGGGGGACATGATTGAGGTGTACAAAATTATGAGGGGCACAGATAGGATGGATACTAAGGAGCTTTTTCCCTTCGTTGAGGGTTCTATAACAAGGGGACATAGATTCAAGGTAAAAGGCGGGAGGTTTAGAGGGGATTTGAGAAAGAACTTTTTCACCCAGAGGGTGGTTGGAGTCTGGAACTCACTGCCTGAAAGGGTTGTGGAGGCAGGAACCATCACAACATTCAAGAAGCATTTGGATGAGCACTTGAAATGCCATAGCATACAAGGCTACGGACCAAATGCTGGAATATGGGATTAGAGTAGACAGGGCTGATGGCCGGCGCGGACACGATGGGCCGAAGGGCCTCTATCCATGCTGTATAACTCTATGACTCTATGACTCTATTATCGTTTGTGGTACTGGCCCTGAATGCTTGAATTGACAGGGAAACTTCAACCTTAAGACAACTTACACAGAACAATCCTGTCACTCACTTTTATCATTTCATCTCCGCACGATAAATCAGTTTAAAAGTGAATGTTTCCCACCTGCTGAGAGGAATTATTGACTTTTGTGAAGAAATCAGCAGCTTTTGTTACCAGATTGTTGCATCATACTGTTCACTGTTGGCTGAAATTATATGAAAAATTCCAGGAGTTCTGTATAAATGAATGTTTTCCATCATCAAATCGTAGGCTATAAATCATCCCTCGCAAAAAATCTAGTCAACCTTTTTTAAAAACCTGTATTATCCATTTTCTAAAGTTTAACCCCATCCATTAATGTTTACATTATTATTTCCCACATGTTTAAGCTAGTTGATTCAGGAAGTATGATATCATCATCTGATAACAAAAGGTTTTTAACAACATGCCTAATGGTGCACTTATGCTGTAGCTGCTGAACCATGTGTGATTATACACTTGCAGACAGCTCCTCTCCCAGCGGCCAAAGTTTTTGGGTGAGACCTTCTGCCCTTCCTTGACTGGGGTGCATCCCGGGAAGGAGGGAGAATGGGGCATTTGCCCAACACGGAAATGCACCTCTGACCCCGTACAATCTTCCGGCCTTCGGTTCATTTATGTTTTGGAGGTTGTTGTCCTCACCTCGGCCTCCGCTGGGGAGTGGTGCCAGTCGAGGGTGGACTGTTGTTTTGGCAGGTCTCAGAGGCCTGCCCCCTGAAAGAATGCAAGCAGCCTCAAAGCTGTCTGCAAAAGTAATAAAATGTTGCTTAAAATATTATGGTTTCCTCTTTGGAAGGAAATGTTGTGTGAGCATTTGGCTGAATAAAACAATTTCTGGGGACCCCTCTGTCAATGTTCAAGCACTGGGCCCTGGGCCTAACAGCATATTTTGTGTCCAACTTTCAAACCATTCAAATAGAGGGAAATGTGTTGGGGGCTGTATCTCTCTTATTTGGATGTTGTTTCAATATATTGCTCATACATGAGAGAGTGTATTGAACGACACTGGGAGTGAGCAATAGGAAATTGGGGAGGGGGTTGGCGGGGCAGCAGGATTTGGGGGTTCAGTGGAGTGTGTCCCTAAGCAATTTTCTGCCCTCCCTACCACAAATCCGCTGAAAAATCAGTTGGGGTGAGAATTGTTAGTGTTGGGGAGAAAACTACATCTATATGTTTTGAGAGCGTAGGCGGCAGTGGCTGCTTGGTTTAAACATTTATACAAGGTAGGTTTTTTCCAGGGTGTCCAAAGGACCCACGGGAAACTTTTAAAATCCAGTTTGACACCACCCCCAGCTTACACGCCATGCAGGATCAAATCGAAGCATACAAGTGTAGCCCCTGCAGAGCGTCTTACAGTGTTTCATTCTGGAACGAGACAGGACACCAGATGGATACTGCAGCTTTAGCATCAATAGGAAGCAGAAACCACTTTGGAGAAAGGTTGTAGTATAAATGCACCCTGCAGCGAGAAATGTGTTGTTGTCAGTGAGTGGAACACAATCACTTTGGAGATATTTTTTGAGATGAAATGATAAAAGTGAGTCAATACTTGAACTTTGATATTGGAGACTTGTTTCAACGACACCATGATCAGGACCATTGGGTCACGGTGACTGAATGAGTTTAATTCCATTTTTCTTACATGAAATTCTGGGAATTTTACTGATGCTTTAGGGATTCTGTCCATTTTTCCATGAAAATAGTAAGCCAGTGGTCTTAATTCTTATTTAACTACAAGTTTTCTGAAACATTAATTACCCTTGTACATCACCCACCTCTGAGTTTTTGAATGATGGAACCTTTCCTGCTCCTCCAATTAGATTCAATCAGGACAAAAGGAAAAGATTATTTATAAGAACATAAGAAATAGGAGCAGGAGTAGGCCATACGGCCCCTCGAGCCTGCTCCGCCATTCAATAAGATCATGGCTGATCTTCGACCTCAACTTCATTTTCCTGTCTGATCCCCATATCCTTTGATTCTCTTAGAGTCCAAAAATCTATCGCTCTCAGTCTTGAATATTTGTAAACAATTTTACAACACCAAGTTATAGTCCAACGATTTTATTTTTAATCCACGACTCAGCATCCACAGCCCTCTGGGGTAGAGAATTCCAAAGATTCACGACCCTGATCCATTAGTGTCTAAAAGTAATCTATAAGAAGTTTTTATCTGCAGGTGTCTATCTGAAAAGGTATTGTAGGAACAAAATGTAATACTGGGAATGCATTTGGAAAGATACTACGATATCAGTGTTTAGAGGCAACGATTGAGTTATACTAAATTTGGAAACACTGAGCTAGTTTTAGAAACAGATGTCGGGCCCGGGGGTGGGGGTGGGGGTCGACTGGGCGTGTGGGTAATGCACCCAGTGAAATCGGTGGGTTTGGCACGTGATCGTAAGTAAATTGAAGCCACTTAATGTGGCTTCCGGGTTTCGCGCTGGAAAGCTGCGCATCGGACGGACTGCGCACCCGTATCATAGGCTGTCAGCTGGAGAAGCCCTATTTAAAGGGGCAGTCCTCCACTGACTGGCGCTGCAGAAAATAGGCAAAATTACAGCATGGAGCAGCCCAGGGGGGAGGCTGCTCCCAGGTTTAATAATGCCTCACTCCAGGTCTTACTGGATGGGGTGAGGAGGCGGAGGAGGAGGAGGAGGAGGGAGATCTTCCACCCGGCGGACGGGAGGAAATGGCCTGCCTCTGCCACCACAAAGGCCTGGCTCGAGGTGGCAGAGGAGGTCACCAGCACCACCAACATATCACGCACCTGCATACAGTGCAAGAGGCGCTTCAATGACCTAACCAGGTCGGTCGAAGTGAGTATACTTACTCATTCCCCTACGCTCCGTCTGCCACATCACTGCCCCCACCCCACATCTCCTTCTACACTGCCAACACTACTCTATCACATCACTCCTGACACCCACTCAAAGCTCATCCTCATCTTAACTGCACTTACTCACCTCGCCAGTACTCATCCCACCACTACCACTCAACCCAATCTTCATACAATCTCATGGCTCCGTCTCATACCCACCCTCTCATGCATCTCTTTCACGGTCAGCCTCACCCCACCTGCCACTACCTGTGCTGCAGCCACAGGGCATGCATATCACGTATGTGTAGTAGGAAGCGTAAAGCAAACGTGTCGTGAGCATGAAGAGGATGCACAAGGGTGTTTAAGGGTCTGTCATGGTTTTTACCTATATTTGATTTCTGATCAACTCACATTACATATTATATTGTCACCACTACTGCCACGACTTGGGCATTCTTGACTGGCTTGTGCAATAATGCCCTTTCATGAGGTTCTCCATGAACACCCTTGATGCCACCCATTGGGTCACCCTACAGTGGGTGTATGTGTAGTTGCACGACTTTGTGCAGGTACCTGTTGAGCAGCACTGTGTTGTGTAGCTCCATGTGGCGGAGGTGGACGGCATGCCTGGCGAGGCTGGTGATGTTGCTCGTCCTCCAATGGAGTGATGAATGCAGCAATGGACTCCCCCCCAACCCCCCCCCCCCCGCCCCCATCCTGACGGTGTGAGTGTGAGGGGGTCCACAAAGTAGGTAAATGTGTTTGGACAGCAGAATTTAGGGTTTGATTTAATAATTTGGAGTGTGGAGACAACGGTGTGGCAGGCAAAACTTTGTCTGAGGTGACAGAGTGCCCTGCTGCAATGAATGAGGGTTTACACCGCACCTGTTAAATGGACCTTTGCAGCTGCCACTGGCTGCTGGCTGCAACACATCTGTTTAAACAGGGAGTGTTTCCCCCAGCATGGGAAACACGCTCTGGGTCGTCCAAAATCCGAATCCTCCTAAAATCTCCAACCAATGAGGTCTGTAAACGACCTCAAGTACCCAGATAATGATCTTAAGTGGGATCCTGCTGGCTTTGATTGCCGGTGGGAGTCCTGCATGCGGGGGCTGCGTGCGCACCAATTCGTGTCATTGGGGAACCCAGAAGTGGGCGGGTTGGAGCCGTGCTCCGGACCCGCTCTGGGAATCCCCAATTTTAGGAGCCCCCCCATCACAAACGCACCTGCTCGGCCATCCAAAAATTGACCCTGTCATTTCACAGATTTCTTGGTGCATTTAGTTCTCAACCAAAAACAGAAGAGAGAACCTGTTTTCCTATTATGTTGCAGATAATTGTGATGAACTCTAAATGGAGCTAATGTTATGTAAATTAATTAATTCAAAAGGAAAACAAATATCTGGCAACGTAAGGGATTGTTGGTTATAAGGATAATTAATTAACATGATAGATGATAAAATGCTTCATAAAACACCACGGGGTAGATTTTTATCTTTAGGCTTTGGGCATAAAGCATTGTCTGGGACAGGAAAATCAGCAGGGAGGATCACACTCCCATATTGGAATTCGCTTAATGGAAGGAAGATTGGGTGGGCTCCATTACAGGCACGTGATCCTTTTCCTTTGTGCGCTATGTCCAAATGATGCTTTACATCTGGGCCCTAAAGTTTAAAATCTACCCCCAAAATTCCAGTCCTACCGGGACCAAGAGAGTGTCATTTGAGGAACTGATTTGGCCAGGGTTATATCATGTAGACTGTATCATAGTAGGTACAGCACAGGAGGAGGCCATTCGGTCCATCGTACCTGTGCCGGCTCTTTGAAAGAGCTATCCAATTAGTCCCATTCCCCTGCTCTTTCCCCATAGGCCTGTAAATATTTTCCCTTGAAGTATTTATCCAATTCTCTTTTGAAAGTTACTATTGAATCTGCTTGCACCACTCTTTCAGGCAGTGCATTCTAGATCATTACATATCACTCCGTAAAAAAATGTTTCCTCATGTTGCCCCTGGCTCTTTTGCCAATCACCTTAAACCTGTGTCTTCTGGTTACTGACCCTTCTGCCACTGGAAACAGTTTCTCCTTATTTACTCTATCAAAATCCTTCATGATTTTGAACACCTCTATCAAATATCCCCTTAACCTTCTATGTTCTAAGGAGAACAACCCCAGCTTCTCTAGTCTCTCCACATAACTTTTTTATTCGTTCATGGGATGTGGGCGTCACTGACGAGGCCAGCATTTATTGCCCATACCTAATTGCCGTTGAGAAGGTGGTGGTGAGCTGCCTTCTTGAACCGCTGCAGTCCATGTGGTGAAGGTTCTCCCAAAGTGCTGTTCGGAAGGGAGTTCCAGGATTTTGACCCAGTGACGATGAAGGCACGGCGATATATTTCCAAGTCGGGATGGTGTGTGACTTGGAGAGGAACGTGCAGGTGGTGTTGTTCCCATGTGCCTGCTGCTCTTGTCCTTCTAGATGGTAGAGGTTGTGGATTTGGGAGGTGCTGTTGAAGATGCCTTGGCAAGTTGCTGCAGTGCATCACACTGCAGCCACAGTGCGCCGGTGGTGAAGGGAGTGATGTTTAGGGTGGTGGATGGGGTGCCAATCAAACGGGCTGCTTTGTCCTGGATGGTGTCGAGCTTCTTGAGTGTTGTTGGAGCTGCACTCATCCAGGCAAGTGGAGAGTATTCCATCACACTCCTGACTTGCCTTGTAGATGGTGGAAAGGCTTTGGAGAGTCAAGAGGTGAGTCACTCGCCGCAGAATACCCAGCCTTTGACCTGCTCTTGTAGCCACAGTATTTATGTGGCTGGTCCAGTTAAGTTTCTGGTCAATGGTGACCCCCCAGCATGTTGATAGTGGGGGATTCGGTGATGGTAATGCCGTTTAATGTAAAGGGGAGGTGGTTAGACTCTCTCTTGTTGGAGATGGTCATTGCCTGGCACTTGTCTGGCGCAAATGTTACTTGCCACTTATGAGCCCAAGCCTGGATGTTGTCCAGGTCTTGCTGCATGCAGGCTCGGACTGCTTCATTATCTGAGGGGTTGCGAATGGAACTGAACACTGTGCAATCATCAGCGAACATCCCCATTTCTGACCTTATGACGGAGGGAAGGTCGTTGATGAAGCAGATGAAGAGGGTTGGGCGTAGGACATTGCCCTGAGGAACTCCTGCAGCAATTTCCTGGGGCTGAGATGATTGGCCTCCAACAACCACTACCATCTTCCTTTGTGCTAGGTATGACTCCAGCCAGTGGAGAGTTTTCCCCCTGATTCCTATTGACTTCAATTTTACTAGGGCTCCTTGGTGCCACACTCGGTCAAATGCTGCCTTGATGTCAAGGGCAGTCACTCTCACCTCACCTCTGGAATTCAGCTCTTTTGTCCATGTTTGGACCAAGGCTGTAATGAGGTCTGGAGCCGAGTGGTCTTGGCGGAACCCAAACTGAGCATCGATGAGCAGGTTATTGGTGAGTAAGTGCTGCTTGATAGCACTGTCGACGACACCTTCCATCACTTTGCTGATGATTGAGAGTAGACTGATGGGGCGGTAATTGGCCGGATTGGATTTGTCCTGCTTTTTGCGGACAGGACATACCTGGGCAATTTTCCACATTGTCGGGTAGATGCCAAGGTTGTAGTTGTACTGGAACAGCTTGGCTAGACGCCCGGTTAGTTCTGGAGCACAAGTCTTCAGCACTACAGCCAGGATGTTGTCGGGGCCCATAGCCTTTGCTGTATCCAGTGCACTCAGCCGTTTATTGATATCATGTGGAGTGAATCGAATTGGCTGAAGACTGGCTTCTGTAATGGTGGGGATATCGGGAGGAGGCCAAGATGGATCATCCACCTGGCACTTCTGGCTGAAGATGGTTGCAAACACTTCAGCCTTGTCTTTTGCACTCACGTGCCGGACTCTGCCATCATTGAGGATGGGGATGTTTACAGAGTCTCCTCCTCCCGTTAGTTGTTTAATTGTCCACCACCATTCACGACTGGATGTGGCAGGACTGCAGAGCTTTGATCCTATCCGTTGGTTGTGGAATCGCTTAGCTCTGTCTATAGCATGTTGTTTCTGCTGTTTAGCATGCATGTAGTCCTGAGTTGTAGCTTCACCAGGTTGGCACCTCATTTTTAGGTACGCCTGGTGCTGCTCCTGGCATGCTCTTCGAGACTCCTCATTGAACCAGGGTTGATCCCCTGGCTTGTTGGTAATGGTAGAGTGAGGAATATGCCGGGCCACGAGGTTACAGATTGTGCTAGAATACAATTCTGCTGCTGCTGATGGCCCACAGTGCCTCGTGGATTCCCAGTTTTGAGCTGCTAGATCTATTCTGAATCTATCCCATTTAGTACGGTGATAGTGCCACACAACACGTTGGATGGTGTCCTCAGTGCGAAGACGGGACTTCGTCTCCACAAGGACTGTGCGGTGGTCACTCCCACCAATACTGTCATGGACAGATGCATCTGCGACAGGTAGATTGGTGAGGACGAGGTCAAATAGGTTTTTCCCTCGTGTTGGTTCGCTCACCACCTGCCTCAGGCCCAGTCTGGCAGCTATGTCCTTCAGAACTCGACCAGCTCGGTCAGTTGTGGTGCTACCGAGCCACTCTTGGTGATGGACATTGAGGACTCCCACCCAGAGTACATTCTGTGCCCTTGCTACCCTCAGTGCTTCCTCCAAGTGGTACTCAACATGGAGGAGGACTGATTCATCAACTGAAGTCCCACATCCCTGATAGCATTCTAGTAAATCTCTTCTGCACTCTCTCTAAGGCCTTTACATCCTTCCTAAAGTGTGGTGCCCAGAATTGAACACAATACTCCAGCTGCGGCCTAACCCATATTTTATAAAGATTTAGCATAACTTCCTTGCTTTTGTAGTTTATGCCTCTATTAATAAAGCCCAGTGTCCCATATGTTTTTTTAACAGCCTTCTCAACTAGTCTTGCCGCCTTCAAAGATTTGTGTGCATACACCCCCAGGTCTCTCTATTCCTGCATTCTGTTTAAAATTGTACCATTTAGTTTATATTGCCTCTCCTCATTTTTCCTGCCAAAATGTATCACTTCACACTTCTCTGCATTAATTTCCATCTGCCACGTGTCTGCCCATTTCACCAGTTGTCTATGTCCTTCTGAAGCCTGTTACTATCCTCCACGTTGTTTACTACATTTCCAAGTTTTGTTTCATCTTCAAACTTTGAAACTATACCCTGTATACCCAAGTCCAGGTCATTAATATATATCAAAAAGAGCAGTGGTCCTAATACTGATCCCTGGGGAACACCACTGTATACTTCCCTCCAGTCTGAGAAACAACCGTTCACCACTACTCTCTGATTTCTGTCCTGTAGCCAATTTTGTATCCACGCTGTCACTGTCCCTTTAATCCCATGGGCTTTAATTTTGCTAACGAGTCTATTATGTGGTATTTTATCAAATGCCTTTTGAAAGTCTATATACACAACACCAACTGCACTACTCTCATCAACCCTCTCTGTTATTTCATCAAAGAACTCAATCAAGTTAGTCAAACACAATTTTCCTTTAACAGATCTATGCTGACTTTCATTTATTAGCCCATACTTTTCCAAATGCCAATTAATTTTGTCCGGATTACTGTGTCTAAAAGTTTCCCCACCGCCGACTGGCCTGTAATTGTCGGGTTTATCCCTCTCCCCTTTTTTGAACAGGGATGTAACATTTGCAATCCCCAGTCCTCTGGCATTGCCCCCATATCTAAGGAGGATTGGAAGATTGTGGCTGGAGCCTCCACAATTTCTTCCCTTACTTCCTTCAGTAACCTAGGATGCATCCCATCTGGATCAGGTAATTTTTCTACTTTGAGTACTGTCAAACTTTTAAGTGCCTCCTCTTTATCTATTTTTATCCTATCGAATATTGCTACTACCTCCTCCATTACTGCTACATTGGCAGCATCCACTTCTCTAGTGAAGACCGACGCAAAGTATTCATTTAGTATCTCAGCCATGCCCTCTGCCTCCACAAGAAGATCTCCTTTTTAGTCCCTAATCGGTCCCTCGCTTCCTTTGACTACCCTTTTACTATTTGTATGTTTATAAAAGACTTTTGGGTTCCCTTTTATGTTAGCCGCTAATCTATTCTCATACTCTCTCTTTGGCCCTCTTATTTCCTTTTTTAGACCTCTGTACTTCCTGTATTCAGCTTTGGTTCTCTACTGTATTATGAAGCTTACAATTGTCATAAGCCTCCTTTATCTGTTTCATTTTAATCTCTTTATCTTTACTCATCCAGGGAGCTCTAGCTTTGGATGCCCTTTCTTTCCCCCTCGTAAGAATATGTCTACTCTGTACCCGAACCATCTCCTCCTTGAAGGCCTCCCATTGTTCAATTACTGTTTTCCCTACCAATTTTTGATTCCAATGCTTCTGGGAAAGATCCCTTTTAACTCACCAAAAGTAGCCCTCCTCCAGTTAAGTATTTTTACATTTGATTGTTCCTTGACCTTTTCCATAACTATTCTAAACCTAATAATATTTTGATTACTGTTCCCCAAATGCTCCCCCATTGAAACATGCACCACTTGCCCCATTTCATTCCCCAGAACTAGATCCAGCACTGCTTCCTTCTTCATCGGGTTGGAAACACACTGTTCAAGAAAGTTCTCTTGTACACATTTCAGGAATTCCTCCCCCTCTTTGCCCTTTACACTGTTCCTGTCCCAATCTATATTGGGATAATTGAAGTCCCCCATTATCACTACTCTATAATTCTTGCATCTTTCTGTAATTTGCCTGCAAATTTGCTCCTCTATCTCCTTCCCACTATTTGGTGGCCTATAGTATACACCCAGTAACGTAATAGCTCCTTTATTGTTCCTTAATTCTAACCAAATAGATTCTGTCCTTGACCCCTCAACTACATCATCCCTTTCCAGTGCTTAATACTTTCACAGTAGTGTTAGATTGATATCTTGAAATTTTTCTTTATTGTTTTTCAGTGCCAAAGCAAAATTTCCAAATTTTCTCCTCTTGGATATTTTGCCTGTGATTATTTGTTTCCCTGAGAAGAGAAGAGAATGGGCTTCATGGATCAAGTGGCCCTTTTCACATTCCCTTTTTGCTTATCAATGTGATGAATATCAGTGCCAGGGGTTGGAGCACTCTTTCTAATTTGGGTATTTACATCAAACAGTCCCAGCACGAAAAGATGCAGAGTAAAACTCCCTTTACTCTGTCTCAATAACATACCTAATGACATCTCGGAAGATCAGTGTGACATTTTCAGTTCCCAAAACACATTCTTGTAGCCTCTCTGAATAAGCTTCCCAACTTGGCATCAATTTGTGGGCAGTTTTATGCTGCGATTCCATGCTCACTGGGAACATGGCTGAGACTGGCCTACATTGCTGCAGGAGTTCCTCAGGGCAGTGTCCTAGGCCCAATCATCTTCAGCTGCTTCATCAATGACCTTCGCTCCATCATAAGATCAGAAATGGGGATGTTCGCTGATGACTGCACAGTGTTCAGTTCCATTCGCAACCCCTCAGATAATGAAGCAGTCCGAGCCTGCATGCAGCAAGACCTGGACAACATCCAGGCTTGGGCTCATAAGTGGCAAGTAACATTTGCGCCAGATAAGTGCCAGGCAATGACCATCTCCAACAAGAGAGAGTCTAACCACCTCCCCTTGACATTCAACGGCATTACCATCGCCGAATCCCCCACCATCAACATCCTGGGGGTCACCATTGACCAGAAACTTAACTGGACCAGCCATATAAATACTGTGGCTACGAGAGCAGGTCAGAGGCTGGGTATTCTGCGGCGAGTGACTCACCTCCTGACTCCCCAAAGCCTTTCCACCATCTACAAGGCACAAGTCAGGAGTGTGATGGAATACTCTCCACTTGCCTGGATGAGTGCAGCTCCAACAACACTCAAGAAGCTCGACACCATCCAAGATAAAGCAGCCCGCTTGATTGGCACCCCATCCACCACCCTAAACATTAACTCCCTTCACCACCGGCGCACTGTGGCTGCAGTGTGCACCATCCACAGGATGCACTGCAGCAACTCGCCAAGGCTTCTTCGACAGCACCTCCCAAACCCGCGACCTCTACCACCTAGAAGGACAAGAGCAGCAGGTGCATGGGAACAACACCACCTGCACGTTCCCCTCCAAGTCACACACCATCCCGACTTGGAAATATATCGCCGTTCCTTCATTGTCGCTGGGTCAAAATCCTGGAACTCCCTTCCTAACAGCACTGTGGGAGAACCGTCACCACACGGACTGCAGCGGTTCAAGAAGGCGGCTCACCACCACCTTCTCGAGGGCAATTAGGGATGGGCAATAAATGCCGGCCTTGCCAGCGACGCCCACATCCCGTGAACGAATAAAAAAAAAAATGTTTGGATTCTAACAGCCAGCAGGCAAATGTGATCCCAGCATTTTGGGCTGGATTCAAAATCGGGCTGCAGAGGTAGAAGCACATTGTTCTAACCCACTTCCATGCTCAGTCCTCAGTTCCAGCAGCATAAAAAAATAGCACTTTCTTTATGCTGCTGGAACTGAGGACTGAGCATGGAAGTGGGTTAGAACAATATGCTTCTACCTCAGCAGCCCAAAAACAAAACAAATATTTCAATACAATTATATGAAAGAAATAGGAGAACAATTGGAATGAATAAAAAAACTAAGGTGCAATTTGACAAAAAAGATCATTTGGGATGAAAACTGAAATTGGGAAAAGAAAATGAAAGGGATAGTAAGAGATTTGGGGTCATTTTACAGCAGATTAAAGTATTAGAAGGAAGTTAGTCCCTTTAAAAGAGTGGGACTAGGAAAACATCTATATAATACCAAAACATTCTATAAGAATCTTCTACTTTATAGGATTTATCCTAATTTAAGGCCCTGATTCCCTAGATTTTCTGATAGGGATTGACAGACTCAAGCTCCCAGCTGAGCTGCTTAGGGGAAATGGGAGTGGGTCACCGCATCTGTCACTGTTAACTCCAAGAAGATAAAATTAGTGCAGAAACAAGCTTAACGATCTTACCAGATAAGAGAAGCTACGCAGATCTCCCACCAATGCATTGTATTAAGCATGTCTGCCACTTACAATTATCTCTCACACTCAAAAAGCTAATCAAGAATGTCCAAGGGTATCCTAACCTTCACCTGGAACTGTTCCTTCACTCATCCTTACATGCACTCAACACATAAAAAGTCTTCTATATGCACCGGTCATTAAACTTATTATGGGCTGCATCCTGACATCAGCGTATTACTGCATATCATGGTAACTATAGTGCTCACTTTTGTACTCTTTTTGAAGGCAAACGGAGCTCAGAGCAACAAGCAGAGAACAGTAACAAATGATGGGCCCACAAACCTGCGACCTTTTACTACATATGAGAATGAATTTTTGGAAATCCTGGGGGAAGGAGTTTATAAAGGGTGCTGGACACATGGCAGTGGAAGGACAGGAGTTAGCCCTGGGTTCGTAAAAAAAATTCTGCTTGACTTCTTTTTTTATCTTATTTTGTCCTTTATTAGCTGTCAGCTAAGCACATCATGAAGGCCTGTACCATGTCACTCCTTCCCCCCTCCAGAGACTTCAGCACATAATCCAGGCTGACACTCCAATGCAGTACTGAGGGAGTGCTGCACTCTCAGAGGTACTGTCTTTCGGATGAGACATTAAACGGAGTCTGCCATCTCAGGTGGATGTAAAATATCCCATGACACTATCCGAAGAAGAGCAAGGGAGTTTTCCCCGGTGTCCTGGCCAATATTTATCCCTCAACCAACATCACTAAAACAGATTATCTGGTCATTATCACAGTGCTGTTTGTGGGACCTTACTGTGCGAAAATTGGCTGCCACGTCTCCTACATTACAACAATGACTACATTCAAAAGTATTTAATTGGCGGTAAAGCGCTTTGGCACATCCTGAGGGTCATGAAAGGGGCTATAATAATGCAAGTCTTTCTTTTTCTACTGTAAGTTGTATGCAAAGTTTATCCATCAGGACACCACTGTAACTTAATGTCCTCTCTCCTTTCTCTAGATGTGCTTGAAAGAGTTAGATCCTAATATATTTGGTTCTTCACACCACAGGCTCTCACCCACATAATCCTTCACAACATCAGCTTGCAGTCATCTATCCCAGGAGATTTATAAAGTGCACTAACGGAGAGCGCACTGAGTGGGGGACATAGCATGAGTAAGCAGGAACATCTGGTGGTGGCACAGGAGAAGGAGGAAGAACCGGCAGTCCAGAGTGTCAACCTGTATTGTACTTCAGCTCAAGTTCCTGGAGACTGGGAGTTCACAGGTATTGCTTTCAAAAGGATGGTTAATGAGCATCAAACCTTGGTGTGGGCATTGGGGACCATGCCAAAAAGGTGTGCTGCAGATGGTAGGTTGGGTGCAGGAGCCTACTACCTGCATGTGCAATATCAAGAAGGATGGCTTTTTAATACTGCTGTTCACCATGGAGTGTGTGTGGCAATGCTGGGGACATCTACAATACTGCCCCCTTGTCAGAGTCCCCAACACCAGTTGAAGTTTCTCCCATGGATGCTCAGACTGCTGCTCCAGAGGTCTGGGGTGGCAGACTGCAGTGGACTTGTGGTTGTGAGTTACGGTCACTGGTAGTGATGTGCCTGTGGTGGTGTTTGGCTGCAAGTCTGCTTGCAGCATGTGGCATAACTCTGTGGGCATTGCTTCCTGGACAAGTGGAAAAAGGTGCACCTCTACCAATATATTCTTGTGTGAGGGTACAGGTGGGTGGGCGCAGGGCGACTTAAATTGCAGCTTGATCTGCGTGCAGCACTGGAGGGTTCCTGAGATTTGCCTCACTGACTGAAGGAGAACCCTAAGGTTTGGAAGGACTAGGGGAGGCTCTTGGGATTTGGCAGCACTGATTATGGGGACCCTGGGATTTGTCCAGTCCAGGGAGGCACCTGGGATTTATCTGGATTGGGAGGCGGGGTGAAGGAATGTGGGGTTTCGTAGTGATTGGAGAATGGATCCGGGATATGGCTGTACAGCAGGAGGGAATGCAGGGTTTGGTAGCATGAGGGTGGGAAACAGTTTGGAGAAGGGAGCTGGGAATGGTCAGGAGCACCAGCACACTATGGCATATTGTAGTGACTCTACCACTGTCCTGGCTCATATCAGCTAATTCAGCACAAATCAGAAGTTAAACTGCAGACTTTCCTGGCTTTGTGGGCCAGAGACTGAGGCTTTAGCTGTGGCATAATGTATCTTTTCAAATGATAAAATTTTAAAAAAGGGCAGCCTTGGGTCAGAAGTAGCACTCTTGCTTCTGAATTATAAAGTCATGGGTTCAAGCCCCACCCCAGAGATTTCAGCACATAATCTAGGCTGGCACTTCAGTTCTGCACAGTCGGGGGTGCCGTCTTTCAGATGAGACATTAAACTGAAGCTCTGTATGCCCTCTCAGGTGGACGTAAAAGATCCAATGGCACTATTCGAAAAAGAGCAGGGGACTTCTCTTCGTGTCCTGGCTGACATTTATCCTTCAACCAATAGCTAAAACATGTCCTCAAGTGAGAACTGGACCAGTTTCTGAGTGGGGCAGTTTTCACGTCGTACAAGAGGTAGATATCCTGTATTATAAGTCAGGGTCAATGTGGTCTTTTGCATTAATTTCGATCACCTAAAAGGGTTGGAGAGGAATCTTTCAGATTTTGTTTCCCCAACTTGCTTAGGTTTTGATCTGGTTTTTCTCCACTCCCAGGACATTACATGACTCCGGGTGGGTAGGGATTGTCTGTATTGTGATGCATAGGGCATCATGACTCTATGGGATAGGCTGGATGGACCAGCCAGTCTTTTCCTGTCTGACATGTTTGTATGATCTGGTCATTAATTTCATTGCTGTTTGTGGGACCTTGCTGTATGTAAATTGGTTGCCATGTTTCCTACATTACAACAGTAACCAAACTTCAAAAGTTGGCTGTAAATTTCTTTAGGATGTCCTGAGGTCTAGAAAGGTGCTATATAAATGCAAATTTTTTCTTTCATACAGTTACCTTTTTTTGAAATTATCCTTTAAAGTGCCTATTTAGTTACGTGATTATATAGCTGTCTTTACTTATGATGGCTGCTTGTTAGAGTGACAAGCAGTCCTCATTCACTACAAATCTGCATTCAGAACCCATTACAAACCCTTTGAGTGTCTGAGTAATGTGATTTCTCTGCTATTGTGTTTATCATTGCTATTAATTCTGTTCTGTTACAGGCTGTACAATAGGAGCTCACAGCAGTAGTGTGCAGATTCCTTACTTTGTGATTTCCAAGCAGTCATTGGATTAATATGATTATAACAATAGGTCCAACATGTTTTATGCTGGGATAGGGAGATGGTTAAAAGGTCCCATCTTCCATATAAAGCCCATTGTAACATTAATGATGAAATGCTATTGGCTGTGGTAATCATGCTTGCTGTAGGTATGTCTGCATTTAACACACATTAATACCAATAGGATGAAAAAGATTTGATGATCTACTTATATTTTTAAAGAAGTTAGCTCTTTTGGTGAATGTTTTCGCAACAAACAAAAATTGGTTGAGTAAAAATTAAAGTGAGAAAATATTTATGCAGAGAGCTACACATGTGTTCAAAGTTTTAGGTTTTCAAAAAGCAAACTGTTTTGTGTAACACTGTTTAAGCATTCCCTACACCGATTTACTGCAGATTATAGTTGTTAATGGGATTCACAGTCTAATGGCTGAGATATTCCAGTGCCAAATTGTGAATCATAAATAACAAATCACTTAAATATAGACTGGATAATGAATAAGCAATTAAGCTATGAAAGGTTGGCCCCTATTATCTGAGATTTACCAGCTCATGCAACACTAAAATTACTCTGAACCACTGTAATTAATTGTGATTTAGCCATGTGAACTCTGTCATTCCAGAAGTCTTTTTAAAAATATGTTTGTAAATTAGTTGCTGATTCCATGGTGTTGCTCACGGGTAAACTGGGGTCTGGAACATGACTGAGATGTTTAGGTACTGAGATAGAGCTGGGAACAGTGCAGAGAATGGCTCAGATACTTAGTGTTGAGGGACTATTCAACTGTTCTCTCACCAAGATGCAAATGGAGGACTGCAGATAGTATGACTACAGGAATGTGGAGAATTCCTATGGTCAGAAACCAATTAAGTCAAAATGGCTTTGATGGCTGCAATAGCTTATTTGAAATGTTAATATATGCAGATTGACAGACAGTGACGTAGACAACTCTATTTTCTCTGAGCAATTAGAGGTTTCATTATGAAGAAGGGTAAAATTCCATCTGGGAAGAAAGTATGAAATAAATAGCAATTTTAAGATATTAACACTTCACCTCACAAGATGTAAATTCCTTTAAATTTTTTGTTTGTTTGTTTATTTATTTGAAAAGAAATGGTCATAACATGAAAGTATTCCTATGGCGTATATCATAATTAGGTTGCCAATTTTCAGTTTGAGCAAAAGCACTCAAACTCTGGGCAATCTGAACCTTGTGTTGACATTTCATCTTGAAAGTCTACTAAATGGCAATCCTGGCATGTTTTATGCAAAAGTCCAGTTGTTGGTTAGAGGTTGTAAGAACTACAACTCTGGAAAGGGTACATTTTTGGATTGATTCTAGTTTTATATTGTTTTTAAGTAATGAGCTGTTTTGTGCCTTGCTGTGCCTTTTGGCTTCTGTGTATTATTTGATCTATAAATAAATTCGACAGAGTAGTTTTAGCCTGTATGCCTTGGTCTGTCAATGTATTATTTTCCGCATTCCTAAGTGGCAGTAGAACATAGTAAGTGTCCCATGTATTCTCCTGTGAACAACATATACACTTAGGGTTAAACCTGGGCATAGTAACTTGTACAGAATATGAATGAGGACACTATATAGGAACATAGGAACAGGAGTAGGCCGTTCAGCCCCTCGTGCCTGCTCCGACATTTGATAAGATCATGGCTGATCTGTGATCTAACTCCATATACCCGCCTTTGGCCCATATATGATTAATAAGGGACTCAATCTGCAATGGAAACTGTTATCTAGCCATGAATGCAAGAGCAAGTATTGGGTAAAAGCCTGAACTGTGACAAAGAGATAAGAGTCATCTATATTTTTGAAAAGGTAACAGGTCTGGGTAAATTTGGATTTCTCCACCGATATGCAGCAGCAGTATGCTCATTATTTTGGGGGGAAGGCAATCAATTCAATGAGAAACTGTGAATTGCCAATAGAGGAAAAAATATAATCCATAATTTTTGTAAAGGCTGCCAAGGCACCTCTGACTTTCTCCAATTGACCCCCTATATATTCACCTATGATAAATGTGGTATCAAGCCAGTGGGTATAATGTAAACAAAGCAATATCTGCCCCAACTAACCATTTCAAAATTTGGACATTTTCATTGCTTCAGATTGACAGGTTGCCTGTCATTACCCACCAGGGTAGGTGTAGTTTCAAAAATATGTAGTCAAAAAGCTAATGAGGGGGAAATAAATGGTTGTAGATTTAGAAATAAGCATCACATGGCATGCTATGAGTCATATAGATCAAGGCAGTCCCCAGTGGATCTCTGGTCTTTGCTGAGCTCGCTAATCTTATCTAATGCAGTAGTGGAATAATTTAGCATCCCTCAGCTAAGGGAGACAAAGTTAACCAGGGCTCTTACTGCTGATCAGTATCATTTGACCTTTATTGGAAAGTATGTATGTGTAGAAATTAGACTTTGATTAGGCTGAGAAGCCCCGAGTTGAACAGTTGGCTGATGTTCACCATCTGGGATTACATAAAATATTACCATTTGGGTGAGATACTGGAATACTGCCAGCAGCTGTGGGGCCATATTGCAACACGAGTCACTAACTTTCATGTCATGATCCAGGATTCTTGATTATTTTTTTCTCGATGGAAAGGATTTGGGAATGAATTATGTTCAATAATTGCGTTTTAAAATAAAGTGAACTCACACAGATTTAAAAATCTGCAGTCTCTGAGATAGAGAGGGGGAGGGGCGAGGTGTTAATTGTAGAGCTTATTACAATGACTGGGATCTGTAAGAAATTTGTCATTTGGTCTCAGATGGCCTCAGTAAAACATCCACACCCATGATGGTAGGGACAATTCTATTCATGATAGCCCAGCATGAGGCATCTGCTGAGAATACACTCTTGGGAGATGGACCAGTCAGTTTGATGCAGGCCTACTGATGAATCCCGAAATGGGGAAGCAGTCAGAGGCCTTGCCCTTCCACTTCCTCTGATTGCAGGGAGAGAAAAGGAAAAACATGGGCAGTTTGGATGAGTGCAGCTCCAACAACACTCAAGAAGCTCGACACCATCCAGGACAAAGCAGCCCGCTTGATTGGCACCCCATCCACCACCCTAAACATTAACTCCCTTCACCACCGGCGCACAGTGGCTGCAGTGTGTACCATCCACAAGATGCACTGCAGCAACTCGCCAAGGCTTCTTCAACAGCACCTCCCAAACCCGCGACCTCTACCGCCTAGAAGGACAAGAGCAGCAGGCACATGGGAACAACACCACCTGCACGTTCCCCTCCAAGTCACACACCATCCTGACTTGGAAATATATCGCTGTTCCTTCATCGTCGCTGGGTCAAAATCCTGGAACTCCCTTCCTAACAGCACTGTGGGAGAACCGTCACCACACGGACTGCAGCGGTTCAAGAAGGCGACTCACCACCACCTTCTCAAGGGCAATTAGGGATGGGCAATAAATGCCGGTCTCGCCAGCGACGCCCATATCCCATGAATGAATTTTTAAAAAGTCAACCAGCCAGATAGATCTGGGAAGGGAGCCTGGCCGAACGAGGGGAAACACACTCATCTCAAGCCCAGAGCCAGTCAGAATTAAGCATGCCAAATAATAGGGAGTGTGTTGGATATTTTTAATTATTTTTCATGTTCTTGTGGAGGATTCTGTAGTCAGTGGGTTCATAGAATCATAGAATCATAGAAGTTACAACATGGAAACAGGCCCTTCGGCCCAACATGTCCATGTCGCCCAGTTTATACCACTAAGCTAGTCCCAATTGCCTGCATTTGAAGTTGATTATGACTGACTGCTGTCTGTAAAATAAAGCAGCTTTGCCTCACCAAGTGTTTTGAGTCTGTCTTCAGTAAGATTGGAGAAGGACATCTGAAGCCATGTGTGAAAGACTCAGGGGTAATTTTAACTTTGGGTGATTGTGCAAAATGAGCAATATCGAATTAGCCGTCCATTATACATCACACCCGATTTTCCATTCTATTGAAGGGAAAATTGGCTGGGACGTATAATGGACGGCCAATTCAATATCGCCAGTTTTAAACTATCACCCAAAGTTAAAATGACTCCCACAACATCCAGTTCATATCATAAAGGGTTACTTTCATTACACCTCTGGATTATGTTATTGTATAATTAGAGGTTAGGTGACAGTGACTGCCCTTGACATCAAGGCAGCGTTTGACCGAATGTGGCACCAAAGAGCCCTAGCAAAATTGAAGTCAATGGGAATCAGCGGGAAAACCCTTCAGTGGTTGGAGTCATGCCTAGCACAAAGGAAGAGGGTAGTGGTTGTTGGAGGCCAATCATCTCAGCGCCAGGAGTTCCTCAGGGCAGTATCCAAGGCCCAACCATCTTCAGCTGCTTCATCAATGACCTTCCCTCCATCATAAGGTCAGAAATTGGGATATTCGTTGACGATTGCACAGTGTTCAGTTCCATTCGCAACCCCTCAGATAATAAAGCAGTCCGTGCCCGCATGTAGCAAAACCTGGACACCATCCAGACTTGGGCTGATAAGTGGCAAGTAACATTCGCGCCAGATAAGTGCCAGGCAATGACCATCTCCAACAAGAGAGAGTCTAACCACATCCCCTTGACATTCAACGGCATTACCATCGCTGAATCCCCCACCATCAACATCCTGGGGTTCACCATTGACCAGAAGCTTAACCGGACCTGCCACATAAATACTGTGGCGACAAGAGCAGGTCAGAGGCTACGTATTTTGCGGTGAGTGACTCACCTCCTGACTCCCCAAAGCCTTTCCACCATCTACAAGGCACAAGTCAGGAGTGTGATGGAATACTCTCCACTTGCCTGGAGGAGTGCAGCTTCAATAACACTCAAGAAGCTCGACACCATCCAGGACAAAGCAGCCTGCTTGATTGGCACTCCATCCACCACCCTAAAAAACATTCACTCCCTTCACCACCGGCGCACTGTGGCTGCAGTGTGCATCACCCATAGGATGCACAGCAGCAACTCACCAAGGCTTCTTTGACAGCACCTCCCAAACCTGCGACCTCTACCACCTAGAAGGACAAGGGCACCAGGCACTTGGGAACAACACCCCCTGTACGTTGCCCTCCAAGTCACACACCATCCCGACTTGGAAATATATCGCCATTCCTTCATCGTCGCTGGGTCAAAATCCTGGAACTCCCTACCTAACAGCACTGTGGGAGAACCTTCACCACACGGACTGCAGCGGTTCAAGAAGGCGGCTCACCACCACCTTCTCAAGGGCAATTGGGGTTGGGCAATAAATGCTGGCCTTGCCAGCGATGCCCACGTCCCATGAACGAATAAAAAAAAAGATACTGGACATTATGGTCACCCTTCTGAATGTAAGACCCTCAAATCACTTTTGGGAGTGACCAACACCACTATACCTGAGAGAATATCGGAGGAAAACCTGAACCTGTAATGGAGGGTAAGGAGAGAACATTAAAATGAAAATGGGAGGGAATTTTCCTCGGCAATCTTGCCCGTAGTTGGGCAGAATCACAGCAGAAAGCGACAGTAATGGTGGCTCTGAAACTACCGGATTGTTGTAAAAACCCATCTGGTTCACTAATGTCCTTTAGGGGAGGAAACCTGCCGTCCTTACCCGGTCTGGCCTATATGTGACTCCAGCCCACAGCAATGTGGTTGATTCTTAATTGCCCTTTGAAATGGCCTATGCAAGCCACTAAGTTGTAAAATCTCGCTAAAAAAAGTCATAATAAGAATAAAACCGGACGGACCACCCGACATCGGACCACTAGGCACCGGACACAACAACGGCAAACCAAGCCCAGTCGACCCTGCAAAGTCCTCCTCACTAACATCTGGGGACTTGTGCCAAAATTGGGAGAGCTGTCCCACAGACTAGTCAAGCAACAGCCTGACATAGCCATACTCACAGAATCATACCTTTCAGCCAACGTCCCAAACTCTTCCATCACCATCCCTGGGTATGTCCTGTAGCACCGGCAGGACAGACCGACCAGAGGTGGTGGTACAGTGATATACAGTCAGGAGGGAGTGGCCCTGGGAGTCCTCAACATTGACTCTGGACCGCATGAAATCTCATGCCATCAGGTCAAACATGGGCAAGGAAACCTCCTGCTGATTACCACCTACTGCCGTACCTCAGCTGACGAATCAGTCCTCCTCCATGTTGAGCACCACTTGGAGGAAGCACTGAGGGTAGCAAGGGCACAAAATGTACTCTGGGTGAGGGACTTCAATGTCCATCACCAAGAGTGGCTCGGTAGCGCCACTACTGACCGAGCTGTCCGAGTCCTGAAGGACATAGCTGCTAGACTGTGCCTGTGGCAGGTGGTGAGCGAACCAACACGAGGGAAAAACTTACTTGACCTCATCCTCACCAATCTACCTGTCGCAGATGCATCTTTCCATGACAGTATTGGAAGGAGTGACCACCGCACAGTCCTCGTGGAGACGAAGTCTCGTCTTCGCACAGAGGACACCAACCAAAGTGTTGTGGAGCACTACCACTGTGCTAAATGAGATAGATTCAGAACAGATCTAGCAGCTCAAAACTGGGCATCCACGAGGCGCTGTGGGCCATCAGCAGCGGCAGAATTGTATTCCAGCACAATCTGTAACCTCATGGCCTGGCATATTCCTCACTCTACCATTACCAACAAGCCAGGGGATCAACCCTGGTTCAACGAGGAGTGTAGAAGAGCATGTCAGGAGCAGCACCAGGCGTACCTAAAAATGAGGTGCCAACCTGGTGAAGCTACAACTCAGGACTACATGCATGCTAAACAACGGAAGCAACATGCTATGGACAGAGCTAAGCAATTCCACAACCAACGGATCAGATCAAAGCTCTGCAGTCCTGCCACATCAAGTCGTGAACGGTGGTGGACAATTAAACAACTAACAGGAGGAGGAGGCTCTGCAAACATCTCCATCCTCAATGATGGCGGAGTCCAGCACGTGAGTGCAAAAGACAAGGCTGAGGCGTTTGCAACCATTTTCAGCCAGAAGTGTCGAGTGGATGATCCATCTTGGCCTCCTCCCGATATCCCCACCATCACAGAAGCCAGTCTTCAGTCAATTCGATTCACTCCACGTGATATCAAGAAACGGCTGAGTGCACTGGATACAGCAAAGGCTATGGGCCCCGACAACATCCAGCTGTAGTGCTGAAGACTTGTGCTCCAGAACTAGCTGCGCCTTTAGCCAAGCTGTTCCAGTACAGCTACAACACTGGCATCTACCCGACAATGTGGAAAATTGCCCAGGTATGTCCTGTCCACAAAAAGCAGAACAAATCCAATCCGTCCAATTACCGCCCCATCAGTCTACTCTCAATCATCAGCAAAGTGATGGAAGGTGTCATCGACAGTGCTCTCAAGCGGCACTTACTCACCAATAACCTGCTCACCGATGCTCAGTTTGGGTTTCGCCAGGACCACTCGGCTCCAGATCTCATTACAGCCTTGGTCCAAACATGGACAAAAGAGCTGAATTCCAGAGGTGAGGTGAGAGTGACTGCCCTTGACATCAAGGCAGCATTTGACCGAGTGTGTCACCAAGGAGCCCTAGTAAAATTGAAGTCAATGGGAATCAGGGGGAAAACTCTCCAGTGGCTGGAGTCATACCTAGCACAAAGGAAGATGGTAGTGGTTGTTGGAGGCCAATCATCTCAGCCCCAGGGCATTGCTGCAGGAGTTCCTCAGGGCAGTGTCCTCGGCCCAACCATCTTCAGCTGCTTCATCAATGACCTTCCCTCCATCATAAGGTCAGAAATGGGGATGTTCGCTGATGATTGCACAGTGTTCAGTTCCATTCGCAACCCCTCAGATAATGAAGCAGTCCGAGCCCGCATGCAGGAAGACCTGGACAACATCCAGGCTTGGGCTGATAAGTGGCAAGTAACTTTTGTGCCAGACAAGTGCCAGACAATGACCATCTCCAACAAGAGAGAGTCTAATTACCTTCCCTTGACATTCAATGGCATTACCATCGCCAAATCCCCCACCATCAACATCCTGGGAGTGACCATTGACCAGAAACTTAACTGGACCAGCCATATATATACTGTGGCTACAAGAGTAGGTCAGAGGCTGGGTATTCTGCGGCGAGTGACTCACCTCCTGACTCCCCAAAGCCTTTCCACCATCTACAAGGCACAAGTCAGGAGTGTGATGGAATACTCTCCACTTGCTTGGATGAGTGCAACTCCAACAACACTCAAGAAGCTCGACACCATCCAGGACAAAGCAGCCCGCTTGATTGGCACTCCCTTCACCACCAGTGCACTGTGGCTGCAGTGTGCACCATCCACAGGATGCACTGCAGCAACTCGCCAAGGCTTCTTCGACAGCACCTCCCAAACCTACGACCTCTATCACCTCGAAGGACAAGAGCAGCAGGTACATGGGAACAACACCACCTGCACGTTCCCCTCCAAGTCACACACCATCCCGACTTGGAAATATATCGCTGTTCCTTCATCATCGCTGGGTCAATATCCTGGAACTCCCTTCCTAACAGCACTGTGGGCGAACCGTCACCACACGGACTGCAGCGGTTCAAGAAGGTGGCTCACCACCACCTTCTCAAGGGCAATTAGTGATAGGCAATAAATGCCGGCCTCGCCAGCGACGCCCACATCCCATGACCGAATAAAAAAACATTTGGGCAGTGAGGCCTATCCTGACCAGGATTTCCATCTGCCCCCTCTCCCTTTTGGGAGCACTACTGGCCACTCCTTCTCTGCCCAGTGCATGTAAATGACTACGGGGTGCCCAATGGATTTTTATTCTTTCCACCCCAGGTACTGATGTTTCCTGGGGCTGCCATGTGGAAGGTGATGGTAGGCCCCGGGAAGCAGATGTAATGGCTGAGCGATCCTCTGATGGAGGGAGAGGGCCTCGTTGTGGCCTTCTCTCCTTCCAGTCGGCCCCAGAGACTTATCTGCTGAAAGCCTCAGGCTCAGTGTCGGCTGAAGCCTTCACTAGGAGCTTACCTTGCAACCTTCAGCGTGCTTCTGCTCCTTTAAGGTCTCTTGCTGGCTCTTTTGGGGCTGCACCATTGTCCCAGCTGCAGCACAGCGGAATTTCCCCGCTCATCCTGGTGAACTCCCTTTGGATGAAGGGAAACCTGCCGGGCTCCTACCATACATATGCATTAAGTCCTGACCCACAAAAATGTGCCAGAGCTTCGGCAGAGATGGAGGGGGATTCATATGTTGCGCTCCGTCAGCACTCCTCCCCGAACAGGAGAATCCCTCCCATGGTTTTTTACATGAGAGTCACATAAGATAGATAAAGGTTAGGAAGGTAACTTGTCCCATCTTATCTCATGTTGGAATATATTCCTTTCAGGGAACACTATTCACTGGCTTCTCAGAATCAGAAAGATTATAAGAATTACCCTTATCGCTATTTAAAGTTATTTAAATTGTTGATGTGGGCTAGGTTTTGGACAGATGATCAGGTGGGAAGTTGGGACAGTTCATCAGGCGTTAGTACACTACAGTTGAAGGTAGGTTCATTCGTTGCACCTTGGTGTATTGGGACTACTCTCTCCCTTTATTGTTTTATATTTTAATATGTGAGGATTTTGTGGCAGATATATATGATGGTGGTGTGGTGGTGGGCATCATGGTCTAGGATCTCTGAGATATTTGTAAGAGTAGATAAAGCATTCTTCATCGTGGTAAATATCAAAATCACAGTCTTGGAGTTTACCCCAGATTTGGGTGGAGGGATACGTGGACCGGTAAAATTAACAAAAATTTTTGGTTTAGTTAAAGTGTGACATTGATCTGCAGTAAGAGATCAAAAGGATAATTACTTTATTTGGATAATGACTTTGGCATATTTTCACTTCTATGCTGTAACTCATTGCTGGGCAAGTCAAATTGGCAAAGGTAGTCTGGAGGACGAGTTCATGGAATGCATTCAAGACGGTTTCCTCGAACAATTCTTCATGGAACCAACCAGGGAACAGGCTATTTTAGATCTTGTATTGTGTAATGAGACAGGGTTAATCAGTATTCTCACACTAAAGGATCCTCTGGGGAAGAGTGATCATAATATGATAGACTTTCACATTGAGAGTGACGTACTTAAGTCAGAAACCAGAGTTGTAAACTTAAATAAAGCCAATTACATAGGTATGAGGGGCAAGTTGGCAAAAGTAGATTGGGAAATTAGATTAAAGGGTATGATGGATGAAAAACAATGACAAACATTTAAAGAAATATTTCAGTATTCTCAACAAATACACATTCCATTGAGAAATAAAAACTCCATGGGAAAAGTGATCCATCTGTGGCTAACTAAAGAAGTTAAGGATAGCATTAGATTAAAAAAGAGGCCTATAACATTGCCAAGAAGAGTAGTAAGCTTGAGGATTGGGAGAGTTTCAGAAACCAGCAAAGGACAACCAAAAAAATTGATAAAAAGGGAGAAAATAGAATATGAAAGTAAACTAGCAAGAAATATAAAAACGTATTGTAAGAGCTTCTATAAGTATGTAAAAAGGAAGGGAGTAGCAAAAGTAAACATTGGTCCTTTAGAAGCTGAGACAGGAGAAATTATAATGGGGAATCAAGAAATGGCAGAGATGTTAAACAAATACTTTGTATCTGTCTTCACAGTAGAAGACACAACAAGCATACCAGAAATAGTGGGGAACCAAGGGGCTAATGAGAATGAGGAACTTAAGGTAATTAATATCAGTAGAGAAAAAGTACTTGAGAAACTAATGGGACTAAAAGCCAATAAATCCCCCGGACCTGATGGCCTACATCCAAGGGTTCTAAAAGAGGTGGCTGCAGAGATAGTGGATGCATTGGTTATGATATTCCAAAATTCCCTAGATCCTAGAATGGTCCCGGCGGATTGGAAGGTAGCAAATATAACCCCGCTATTCAAGAAAGGACGGAGAGAGAAAACAGGGAACTACAGGCCAGTTAACCTGACACCAGTCATCGGAAAAATGCTGGAATCCATTATTAAGGAAGTGGTAACAGGGCACTTAGAATATCATAATATGATTAGGCAGAGTCAACATGGTTTTATGAAAGGGAAATAGTGTTTGACAAATTTATTAGAGTTTTTTGAGGATGTAACTAGCAGGGTAGATAAAGGGGAACCAGTGGATGTAGTATATTTGGATTTTCAAAAGGCATTTGATAAGGTGCCACATAACAAGTTGTTATGCAAGATAAGGGCTCATGGGGTTCAGGCTAACATATTAGCATGGATAGAGGATTGGTTAACGGACAGAAAATAGAGAGTAGGGATGAACGGGTCATTTTCAGGTTGGCAGGCTGTAACTAGTGGGGTGGCGCAAGGATTGTTGTTTGGGCCTCAGCTATTTACAATCTATATTAACGTCTCAGATTAAGAGATCGAGTGTAGTGTATCCAAGTTTACTGACGATTAAAGCTAGGTGGGAAAATAAGCTGTGAGGACACAAAGAGTCTGCAAAGGGATATAGACAGGTTAAGTGAGTGGGCAAGAAGGTGGCAGATGGAGTATAATGTGGGGAAATGTGAGGTTATTCACTTTGGTAGGAAGAATAGAAAAACAGAATATTTTTTTAAATGGTGAGAAACTATTAAATGTTGTTGTTTGGAGAGACTCGGGTGTCCTCGAACAAGAAACACAAAAAGTTAGCATGCAGGTACAGCAAGCAATTAGGAAAGCAACTGTCATGTCGGCCTTCATTGCAAGGGGGTTAGAGTACAAGAGGTAAGGAAGTTTTGCTACAATTGTACAGGGCTTTGGTGAGACCTCACCTGAAGTATTGTGTACAGTTTTGGTCTCCTTATCTATAGAGGGATATACTTGCCTTAGAGGCTGTACATCGAAGGTTCATTAGATTAATTCCTGGGATGAGAGGGTTGTCCTATGAGGAGAGGTTGAGTAGAATGGGCCTATACTTCCTGGAGTTTTGAAGAACGGGAGGTGATCTCATTAAAAAATATAAGATTCTGAGGGGGCTTGACAGGGTAGATGTTGAGAGGTTGTTTCCTCTGGCTGGAGAGTCTAGAACTAGGGGGCATAGTTGCAGGATAAGAGATCGGCCATTTAAGACTGAGACGAAGAGCAATTTCTTCACTAAGAGGATTGTGAATCTTTGGAATTCTCTACCTGAGAGGGTGGTGAATGCTGCATCATTGAGTACATTCAAGGCTAGATAGATTTGTGGACTCTAGGCGAATCAAGGTATATGGGGATCAGGCAGGAAAGTGGAGTTGAGGTTGAAGATCAGCCATGATCTGATTGAATGGCAGAGCAGACTCGAGAGGCCGAATGGCCTACTCCTGCTCCTAGTTCTTATGTTCTTATATTCTTATTGCAGCGTATCTGAATTAGAGGAGTTTCACAAGACCTTACACACTACAATTCTGGCAATAAAGGTCAGTAGAATGAGTAGATTCGCATTATATGCAGTCAAAATTGGTGCAAATGATTTTTGCATTGTTAGTGTTGATGTCCCTAATTCTGGTTTATCTTTAATTTTTATTTTTTCTCCTGTTATCTGTTTTCCTTTTTTGCCTCCCCCTCCTCTATTTGTTTTCTTTTTCTCTTCTTTAACTCTTGCCTTTGGCTGTGCTTGATTCTGACATTTCTAGTGATGTCTCTTCACTTAAGCATGGCCTCTATATGTTTCGTCACATTTAACAAATGAAAACAGAAAATGTAAGGGTGAAATTTCCCCAATAGATAAAGTCTCCCTCAAGTAAAAAAAGTCACTATGAGTACAAAGTATCTTTGGTAAAATTATTGTCGGAGGAATTTCACCACTGTAGCTTTTGCAATATTTGCTATCCGTTTGTTGTTTATTATATGTTATACACAGTACTGTTATTTGCAGGGTCAGGGTGGACTTTAGAAGGACAGATTAACATTTACTAATGATAATGAAACTACTGAAGTGGATTTGCAGACTGTTGCCTGTCCTTTAACATGCCTAGAAATCTAAGGATGGATTTAAAGTGACACTGACTTCGCTAAAACATGTTAAGAAAATCTTTTTTTCATTTGGGAGTAGAGCCGGCAACATCTTGCAGTGTTTTCATCATGTTTTGTACAACTTATGGCAATGATGTATATGACAATAATGTAGTATTTTTGATTGTCTGTTTAAATCCACTCACAATACATAACGAGTTTGAAAATAATATCCAGTAGAATTTAGTACAAAGCATAGTGAGGATGGGTCATACTCATTTTTGAATTGTAGGCTTGAGGGGAGAAACCAAGCTACTCTTAAACAGATACAGGCTGTGTGATTTATTTAGTTAACTGTATGACAAACAATCATTTTCAAATCCAAGCGTCAGTTATAAAAATCCAGACAATCCACAGGAACCAGCGAAAGGGTATACAAGCTATTGGTTCTGCTGATTAACGTGCATTGATAGAATATATATAAACTAACCGGAGTCTTCACAGGAAAAGACAAGGTAGGCTAGCTAACTCACATAATCAGAAAAAATTGCAAGAAAGGGCTGCATATATAAAATAACTACAGAAAATGCTGGAAATACTCAGCAGGTTAGGCAGCGACTGTGGAGAGAGAAACAGAGTTAACAGGGATAATTTTAACCCCCCAGGATGGGGTGGGGGGGGGGGAGGGGGGGGTTAACAATCCAAAA
This sequence comes from Heptranchias perlo, assembly GCF_035084215.1. Taxonomy (NCBI): domain Eukaryota; kingdom Metazoa; phylum Chordata; class Chondrichthyes; order Hexanchiformes; family Hexanchidae; genus Heptranchias; species Heptranchias perlo. The sequence continues at coordinate 66,651,650 of NC_090331.1, read as the reverse complement.
ATGAGAAACCCGTCTCCAACAGGCGACTAACAGGCTGCATGGCTCAAATTTTATCTCTCTTTCACATTTAACGCTGGCCGGCTGGGCCTCGGGAAACCCGGCAGCTGAAGTGAGATGAGAACGGCTGGATCCAACAGGTAAGTGCCTTTCCAACAGAGGAATACCTCCGCCTGGCCCACCAAGCTAACTAGTTAACTTCCCCACGATTGTATCCCCCCTGCGATCCATCGATCGGACCCCCAACCGCTCCGGCCCCCGATTGATCTCACCGGACCCCCTCTCCGAGATCTCTCCAATCCCCGCCCCACCTCTCTAACCCCCCCCCACGATTCCCCCACCCCGCAATTTCTCCCACCCCTGACCCACCTCTCTGGCTCCCGACCGACCTCTCCGAGCCCCCCGCTGAACCAATCTCTCCCTCCCACCTCTCCACTCCCCAGCTGCGGCCAGCCTCTCAATCTGGCCGGCTACGGCCGAGAAACGGTGGCCAACAATTTAAATCAGGTCCTGCTTTTAAATTCGGCAGGACCTCTGGGAAACCCGTATTTGCAGTTTTCCCAGCCAATTCACTTCCCTCCCCGTAAAGATCAGGACCAACATTTCAGTTCGACGACCTTTCATTAGAACTGCAAGATGTTAGATATGAACAGCTTTTAAGCAAATACAGAGCCAGAGAAAAGGGGGCAAGGAAAGAAGAAAAGGGAAAGGTCTGTGATAGGGTGGAGGGCAGGAGTGACTAAATGACAAAAGGGATGATGGTGCAAGGCAAAAGGATTTGATAATGGGACAAACATGGAAACAAAAGATGGGTCCAGCATTTTTTGTTTTTATTTCAAATTTCCAGCATCCACAGTATTTTGCTTCTGTTTTTCTGCATATATAACAACTACTTGCATTTATATACTATGTTACATTAATGTAGTAAAACATCCCAAGGTGTTTCACAGGAGCATTATTAAAAGCTCAAAGGTATGGGGATTTAGGACTTGCCCAGTAGAATGATTTAAGATATGAGACTGAAATAATCTAGAGTAAGCAAAGTACGAAAAAATGTAAAGTGTTTTGCTGGAATTTATATAATTGTGTTGTGCATTTGCATTTGCAAAGCATTTTCTCATAAGGCTATACTCCTTTAATTGGGCAGAATTTTATCAAATAGCAGGTCTTTATTGTTTTGTATTTAACTGTTAATTATTGCATCCTTGCTAGTTCTAATTATTTGGAACTACTTGCCACTATAAATAAGCAATCACACATTAGTGCACAATGTCAGTGGTAATGGAGAAAGCCTGTTATGAATGTCAGTGCAGTTACATTGCATGCTTTCTTTATTATCAGACCCATTATCACTTGCTTTCCAGTCTCCCTGAAATTAATGAGACGTCCTTTCCACACACAAAACAAGCTATGTGGCCCCGATTTTAACCTGTCAGAAACTGGGTTGGGGGAGGGGGGGTGGTGAGGAGGGACAGTTAAAATGAGGCCAGTCACTTACTCCCTCTGATCTTGCTGCCTTCCTGCCATGTCCCGATCTTAACTTACTCTTTTGAGTGGGTGAGCAGGACACCCGCAGGAAGGCAGTGGGGTCCTTCTTTAAATATGCAGATAGGAACATAGGAACAGGAGTAGGCCATTCAGCCCCTCGAGTCTGTTCCGCCATTCAACAAGATTATGGCTGATCTGTATCCTAACTCCATCCACCCACCTTGGCTCCATATCCCTTAATACCCTTGGCTAGCAAAAATCTATCAATCTTAGATTTAAAGTTATTAATTGAGCACCTACTACTTTTTGTGGGAGAGTGTTCCACACTTCTACCATCCTTTGCATGAAGAAGTGTTTCCTAACTTCTCTCCTGAATGGCCTGCCTCTGATTTTAAGGTTATGCCTCCTTGTCCTAGAATCCCCCACCAGCATATAAAGTTTCTCTCTATCTAGCCTATCAATTCCTTTCAAAATCCAAAAAACCTCAATCAAATCACCCCTTAACCTCCTATGTTCCGGGGAATACAAGTCTAGTTTATGTAGTCTCTCCTCACAATCTAACCCTTGGAGCCCTGGTAATATTCTGGTGAATCTACGCTGCACTCCTTCCAAGGCGAATATATCCTATCTAAGGTGCGGTGTCCAGAACTGTACACAGTATTCCAGATGTGAACTAACCAGGGCTTTATATCGCTGTAGCAAAACTTCCTCCCCTTTATATTCTAGCCCTCTAGTTATAAAGGTTAACATTCCATTAGCCTTTTTGATTATTTTTTGTATATGACTACTACATTTTAAATGATCTGTGTACATGTTCCTAGCTTTTCAACATTTAAAAAATACTTGGATCTATCCTTTTTTGGTCGAAAATGGATGACTTCACACTTACCTGTATTGAACTCCATTTGCCACAGTTTTGCCCACACACGATGTCTCTTTGTAATTTTATGCTCCCATCTACACTACTAACTATGCCATCAACCTTTGTGACATTGGCAAACTTAGATATATGGCTCTCTATTGTGTTATCTAAGTCATTAATAAATATAGTGAATAGTTGAGGCCCCAGCACAGATCCTTATGGGCCACACTAGTCACTTCCTTCCAATTTGAGTACATACCCATTATCCCTAATCTCTGACTTCTATCGCCTAACCAGTCTCCTAACCAAGCCAATAATTTGCCTTCAATTCCATGAGCTTTAATTTTAACTAACAGTCTCTTATGTCAAACTTTATCCAATGCCTTCTGAAAGTCTGTGTAAACTACATCCATAGATATTCCCCTGTCTACTATTTTAGTTACTTCCTTAAAAAATTCAATTAGGTTCATTAGACATGACCTACCTGTTACAAATCCATGTTGGCTCTCTCTAATCAGCCCAAATTTCTCAAAGTGCTCAGTCACCCTGCTCTTCACTATAGATTCCAATAAATTCCCCACAAAAGATCTTAAATTAACAGGTCTATAATTTCCTGGTTTCTCTCTCTCACCTTTCTTAAATAATGGAGTTACATTTGCAATTTTCCAATCTAAAGGGACAATTCTTGAATCGAGAGAGCTTTGGAAGATTATGGCTAAAGCATCTGCAATTTCCTCACCTAATCCCTTTAAAACCCTCGGGTGAAAACCATCAGGTCCTGGAAATTTGTCAGGCTTTAGTGCCATTATTTTTTCTAATACTTTTTTCTTGCTTACGTTAACTTTAATGAGTTCCAGTCCATGATTCATTATTAGTTTCCCTGGAATGTCAGGTATATTATCCTCTTCCTCTACTGTGAAGACAGACACAATGTAATTATTCAACAAGTCTGCCATTTCCTTATTTTCATTTGCAATATTACCCGCATCTGTTTTTAAAGGGCCCACATTACCCTTGACTACCCTTTTTCTTCTAATATAATTGTAAAAATGTTTTTGTGTTAACCTTGATATCCCTTGCAAGCTTCATCAGGACCCGAACTGCAATTTTAGTTGAAGGCCTGAATGGAGGAGCAATGATGGATTCCCCATCAGGCCAAAACTGCTGGGACAGGGGTAGTAAGTCAAAAGAGGGACAGAAGGTAAGTGTGAAAAATGTTATTTTAGGTTTCCTTGTGGGTCAGGAGGAGCAATAGTGCTTGGGCCTCCCTTGCACCGGGCTTCTCCCTCACCCCGATCGCAGCCAGAGCTCCCTCACCCTGATTGCAGAAAGAACTCCCCCTCCGATTGCAGCTAGCCCCTCTCTCCACTATGGCAGCCAGAGCCCCCTACCACCGATTGCAGTCAGAGCCCCCCTCCCTCCGATTGCAATCAAAGCTGCCCCTCCCTCCGATCACAGTCAGAGCCCCCCCACCGATCACAGTCAGAGCCCCCACTCCCTCCAATCGCAGTCAGAGCCCCCGATGCCTCCCATCTCAGTCAGAGCCCCCCCTCTCTCCCATTGCAGTCAGAGCCACCCCTCCCTTCAATCGCAGTCAGAGCCATCCCTCCCTCCAATCACAATCAGACCCTCCTTTCCTTCTGATCGCAGCCAGAGCCCCACCTCCCTCCGATCGCAGCCAGCCCCTCTCTCCCTGATCATGGTCAGAGCTCCCCCTCCCTCCCTGATCACGGCCAGAGCCCACCCCTCTCCCTGATCGCGGTCAGAGCCCACCTCTCTCCCTGATCACGGTCAGAATCCCCCCACCCACCACTGACTGCCGGCTATGGCCTCATGCTATCAAATTCCCACTTCCGCCCACCGACCAGGTCATGGACCTGGCCAGTTCGGTTGGCGCTCCGGGAACATTTATGAAAATGAGGCCCAGCCATTAAAATCCACGTCTCCGGACTCCCCGGGTGCACCACCCGCTTTGGGGCTCACGTGCTTCAAACCAGCGGTTCCATTAAAATCGGGGCCTATGTGTTTGGATACTTCCAGGTACATTTTAATGACAACCTAAGCAAGCCAATGCTTAATACTAACCATGATGTGGAGATGTCGGTGATGGACTGGGGTTGACAATTGTAAACAATTTTACAACACCAAGTTATAGTCCAGCAATTTTATTTTAAATTCACAAGCTTTCGGAGGCTTCCTCCTTCCTCAGGTGAATGTTGTGGAAATGAAATCCTCGAAATGAAATCGCATTTATAAATCACAGAACAATGCTCGGTGATTACAGACAGTTTTTTCAATTGCCCGTTGCCAAGGCAATCAGTGTGCAGACAGACAGGTGTTACCTGCAAGGTCTCCGAATATACAAATCACCAAAAAAAAAAAAAAAAACATGGACTTGAGTGGGTTCGTGATCTGTAGTCCTTTCGGGATCTAACCACTTAGAATACTAACCACTTAGAAATGGATCTCAAAATAAGCCAGCAGATTGTGACAGTTCTGATCTCAATATGACATCAACCCATGTTCATACCCTCTGTATGACGATAACCTAGTGTCCTGGTTTTGTAGTCTCTTTAGTTGGTTCAAACTTGCCATTAACATTAATGCTTTTAATGCTGATGTTAACAACCAATTTATGTGGAACATGATAATTTACTTGGGGTTTATTTCATACCCACACTGAGTTAATTTCTTTCATTTAAAACTGGGGTTAAAGCACAGGAGAGAGCTGGAAGAGTACCAGTGGTCAGAAGGGCAGGAAATATTAGGGCCAATTTTACTGTTGTGTGCTACCAGCTGAGGGCCTTGACCACCTGCAGCGCGTATCAGGAAATCATGGGCCTCTGAGATAAAGGAGGAGTATACCAGTTGCAGCATGGATGTTGCATTAAGTCTGTCAGCTCTTGATATTTGAAGAAGAGGGAGCAGTAGCAGCAAAAGAGCATAGATCAGAAGATTCAAGGGCACAGGAGGTGAAGTTACAGTACTCAGTACCATTGATGCAGCATTAGTATCTCTAGAATGTCACATACCTGGGCTTCAGTAAATCCTTTGTGTAAGGAGGTGTATTTCAACAAGAATGTGATCCAGAGCTTTGTCCGCTCCGGGAGCCAAGCCTGCAGTGCAGAGCAACAATCGAATGGCACTCTCAGTATCAGTGAAAGTGACCACCCCTTTTAAATTTCATGCACTGGGTCTTTCCTTACATCAAAAGGAGACATCTCTCAGAGCAGCCAGTATGTAGTTAGTTCACTGCTGGATCACTGAGACTCTATCCTTGACCCTCTCCTTTTCCTCCTCGACATGCCGACATGTGGTAAGTGTAGCATGCTTGGGAGGAAAAAGATGATTATGGTTCCCTAAGCTCTCCACCATTGGGGTTTTCCTTGTGTCATTTCTGGGTCTGTTGTAGACTAGTTGATAGAGATTGATTGCTATGATTCGTCAACAACTCCATTATCAATGTATCGTGCGACTACCAGAATGGTAGAACGCGAACTAGATGGACCTTAGTCTTTTTTCGTCTAGTAATTCCTATGTCCCTGCTCATGGGTGACAAAATTTGTTGGCTTCTTGATCACCTCTGTGACATCCAATCCTGGATGAACTAGAACTTCTTTCAACTAAACATCAGAAAAACTGAAGCCATGCCTTCCTACTCCTGCCAAAGTTGACATTTCCACATTTTTTATCTGGACATATCCCGTCACCATCACAGACATGAAAGCTTTTTGCCGACATCTGATTCTCTCCCATTGAAGAGGCTGGAAAGCGGGAGAGCTGTGGGTGGCTCGTCACAGGGAGATAAAGAGAAAATAAATTTTCTTCAGGCATTATACCGACAATCGCTAGTAGTGGGAAAATCGCTCTCGCATGAACGAGCCTGCTATAAGCAGTGGGGACTGTACTTGCCTCTGTTTTTATGTTTGAGCCTCAAATTGAGCAAATACATGAGCCCGGCTCCCTGAGTCGAGATTACTAAAGCCAGTTCCCTTCTTCTGAAGACAGAATTGCAGAGCCATGTCTTACTGGGCCTACGATGCCAGCCACAATCTGCATTTGCTCACGGTGTGGAACAGCCAACAGAGGGAGACCTTCTATAGTTTGCTGCACTTCTGTGGTGTAAAAGCACTATAAGATTTGTGCGGTTCAGGGAGATCAGAAAGAGGGAACAATGTAGAGTGTAACATTCACGGAAAAAAAGGAAAAAGAAAATGGATGCTTCAGCCAAGAGTTCGATGCATTGATGAGAAAACAGAGAAGTGAATCAAGACTAACCACTGTCTTTTGCTGAAGGACTATTTGCAACCCATAAAGCCACAGCTTTGCTCCAGAGACTGCAGACTCAAGCTGATATGAGCATTGTATGAACAAAGTTTAGATTAGCATGTTCAAACACTGAAGCAACTGTTAACGTGCCTTTGCAATGGATCTGATATTTACAAAGGGTTACACTTGTGCCAATTTCTCCAAATGTTTCACACCATGAGAATAAGATCCCAGTGGCTCTTATACTTACGAAAAGAAGTAAAAATAAAAGTCCTTGGCTGAGAAATTGTTTTCATGACGGAAACTGGGGTGAAATAGTCGGTGCACCTGGGATGCACGCCCGAAGATGTCAGCCCGAGGCTCACTCCAAATCGGGCATCCCGATGCAATTCACCTTTTGGGGCATTCTCAAAATTAGTCATCTCAGATGCCAAGTTGGCCCACAGGTAGGTCCTAGGCAGGGGCTGGGAGGAGAATGGGAGGGAGTCAAGCCCAGCCTAGCAACAGCCCACAGTACTGTTGTGGAGCCAGGAGGAGCACTCATTGCTGGTCAATCCTGTTTTACTATTCGGCAGACTGAAACACTTGATTAGATGAGTTTTATATCACAGACAGCGAGTGAACAGATACAGTAACAGTTAAAGCTTCTATCTCATCTCTCTCCTCTATAATAAAGGGTGAAATAATAAACCATGTATCTTGTCACTTTTATGTACCGACTGACTTGTTTTTGGTTTTACCTTTCTTCCAGACTCTTCTAACTACAAACAGTGACCCGGATTTTTTTAGCTTCGAATTCCAGATCTAGGGCTGTGCACCACAGTTTCTGTTCAAAATCTCTTTTCCCCCCTGTCCCTTTTCTGTTAATTCAGAAGCAGAAGTGTCCCTGACACTTTTCCAGGCAGGGACTTGCCAGCTAGTGGGTGCCACAGAGATCAGTGCTTGGGCCTCAGCTATTTACAATCTATATTAATGACATAGATGAAGGGACCGAGTGTAATGTATCCAAGTTTGCTGACAATACAAAGCTAGGTGGGAAAGTAAGCTGTGAGGAGGACACAAAGAATCTGCAAAGGGATATAGACAGGTTAAGTGAGTGGGCAAGGAGGTAGCAGATGGAGCATAATGTGGGGAAATGTGACTCACTTTGGTAGGAAGAATTTTTAAATGATGAGAAACTATTAAATGTTGTTTTTTAGAGAGATTTGGGTGTCCTCGTACAAGAAACACAGAAAGTGAGCAATAAAAACAGAAAATGCTGGAATAGCTCAGCAAGTCAGACAGCATCTGTGGAGAAAGGAACAGAATTAATGTTTCAGGTCGAAGACTTTTCATCAGAACTGGAAAATGTTAAAAGAGTTAAAGTTTTTGAGCAAGTACAGAGCCAGGGAAAGGGGGAGAGGGAAGGGAGGGAGGGGAGGAAAAAACAAAAGGGAAGGTCTGTGATAGGGTAGAGGACAGGAGTAATTAAATGATAAAAGATAAATGAAAGGCTGACGAAAAAATGGAAGCAGTGATTATGATCTGAAGTTATTGAAATCAGTGTTGAGTCTCCGCGGAAGGCTATAAAGTGCCTAAACGAAAGATGAGGGGCAATTCCTCGAGCTTACGTTGAGCTTCATTGGAACGGTGTAAGAGGCCGAGGACTGAGAGGTCAGAGTAGGGGTGGAAAGGGGAATTAAAATGGCAAGCGACCGGCAGGTCAGGATTACGGGTGCTGTCCTATGAGGAGAGATTGAGTAGAATGGGCCTATACTCTCTGGAGTTTAGAAGAATGAGAGGTAATCTCATTGAAACATATAAAATTCTGATAGGGTTGATAGGTTAGATACGGAGAGGCTGTTTTCCCTGACTGGAGAACTAGGGGGCATAGTCTCATGATAAGGGGTCGGCCATTTAAGACTGCGATGAGGAGGAATTTTTTCACTCAGAGGGTTGTGAATCTTTGGAATTCTCTACCACAGAGAGCTGTAAATGCTGAGACGTTGAATATGTTCAAGGCTGAGCTGGATAGATTTTCAGACTCTAGGGGAATCAACGGATATGGGGGTCAGGTAGGAAAGTGGAGTTGAGGTCGAAGATCAGCCATCATCTTATTGAATGGTGGAGCAGGCTCGAGGGGCCGTATGGCCTACTCCTGCTCCTATTTCTTATGTTCAGGCCTGTCGAGCAAACTGCCTATCCCCTCTTCCAGGAGTATATCCTCCGCAAACACTTGATGTTATGCCCACATGAATAGAATCACCATCACCATGATGGGTGTGAATATTTATTTCGCTACCTGAGATGAGAGAACAAATTGCTTAATGACCCTGGTCATCCTGGCTCGTCTGGCTTTAACATACACTCTTCAGTGCCTGCAGCCTGTGGTCATTTATAAACCTGTGTAAACTTACTTTGTCCTAAAATACAACCCCTAAATATATTCAAAAACCCCAAACAGCGGAAGCAGCATGCTATAGACAGAGCTAAGTGATTCCACAATCAACAGATCAGATCAAAGCTCTGCAGTCCTGCACGTTGGTGGACAATTAAACAACTAATGGGAGGAGCATGCTCTGTAAACATCCCCATCCTCAATGATGGCGGAGTCCAGCATGTGAGTGCAAAAGACAAGGCTGAAGCGTTTGCAACCATCTTCAGCCAGAAGTGCCGAGTGGATGATCCATCTCGGCCTCCTCCCGATATCCCCACCATCACAGAAGCCAGTCTTCACCCAATTCGATTCGCTCCACGTGATATCAAGAAATGGCTGAGTGCACTGGATAAAACAAAGGCTATGGGCCCCGACAACATCCCGGCTGTAGTGCTGAAGACTTGTGCTCCAGAACTAGCCGCACCTCTAGCCAAACTGTTCCAGTACAGCTACAACACTGGCATCTACCCGACAATGTGAAAAATTGCCCAGGTATGTCCTGGCCACAAAAAGCAGGACAAATCCAATCTGGCCAATTACCGCCCCATCAGTCTACTCTCAATTATCAGCAAAGTGATGGTAGTGTCATCGACAGTGCTATCAAGCGGCACTTACTCACCAATAACCTGCTCACCGATGCTCTGTTTGGGTTCCGCCAGGACCACTTGGCTCCAGACCACTTGGTCCAAACATGGACAAAAGAGCTGAATTCCAGAGGTGAGGTGAGAGTGACTGCCCTTGACAACAAGGCATCATTTGACCGAGTGTGGCACCAAGGAGCCCTAGTAAAATTGAAGTCAATGGGAATCAGGGGGAAAACTCTCCAGTGGCTGGAGTCATACCTAGCACAAAGGAAGATGGTAGAGGTTGTTGGAGGCCAATCATCTCAGCCCCAGGAAATTGCTGCAGGAGTTCCTCAGGGCAGTGTCCTCGGCCCAACCATCTTCAGCTGCTTCATCAATGACCTTCCCTCCATCATAAGGTCAGAAATGGGGATGTTCGCTGATGATTGCACAGTTTTCCGTTCCATTCGCAACACCTCTGATAATGAAGCAGTCCGTGTCCGCATGCTGCAAGACCTGGACAACATCCAGGCTTGGGGTGATAAGTGGCAAGTAACATTTGCGCCAGACAAGTGCCAGGCAATGATCATCTCTAACAACAGAGAGTCTAACTACCTCCCCTTAACATTCAACGGCATTACCATCGCCGAATCCCCCACAGTCAACATCCTGGGGGTCACCATTGACCAGAAACTTAACTGGACCAGCTACATAAATACTGTGGCTGCAAGAGCAGGTCAGAGGCTGGGTATTCTGCGGCGAGTGACTCACCTCCTGACTCCCCAAAGTCTTTCCACCATTTACAAGACACAAGTCAGGAATGTGATGGAATACTCTCCACTTGCCTGGATGAGTGCAGCTCCAACAACACTCAAGAAGCTCGACACCATCCAGGACAAAGCAACCCGCTTGATTGGTACCCCATCCACCACCCTCAAAAACATTCATTCCCTTCACCACCGGCGCACTCTGGCTGCAGTGTGTACCATCCACAAGATGCACTGCAGCAACTCGCCAAGGCTTCTTCGACAGCTACTCCCAAACCCGCGACCTCTACCACCTAGAAGGACAAGGGCAGCAGGCACATCACCTGCACGTTCCCCTCCACGTCACACACCATCCCGACTTGGAAATATATCGCTGTTCCTTCATTGTCGCTGGGTCAAAATCCTGGAACTCTCTTCCTAACAGCACTATGGGAAAACCTTCACCACATGGACTGCAGCAGTTCAAGAAGGCAGCTCACCACCACCTTCTCATGGGCAATAAATGCCGTGCTCGCCAGCGACACCCACATCCCATGAACGAATAAAAGAAAACTGTGCTCACAGTCCTCAATATGGACAGAAACCAACGATCTTGATCATCTGTTTCAGATCTGTGGTGCCCAATTTGAGAACCTATGCACTGTACTATGATTTTTGATGAATTCCCTCCACTCTACATGGTAAATTCAGCACAACACAACTATTAGACACTTTTAGGACATCTCTAAGTATCTTATTCAAAAATGTGTGCAGAAATGTTGGCAAGCCAGTGTGGAAGAGACAACAATGAAAAGAAACACGAATAAAAATAGTTCTGCATTCTACAACAAACTGCTGGCAAACAAGTTAATTCATCGCAAAAGTACACAGAGGTCTCAGATGCTTCAGGTCCATGACCACAATTTATATTTACAACACATTTAGGCATTTATATTTTTGTTATAATTTTAGTAAGTTTTGAGAAAATTATTATATGTTGTAAAACACACTCCTTGATTTCACATAAAGGTCTTTGTGTACAGTGGTGAATCTTTGGCACATCATGTAATTTTATATATATTGGCCCGGATATTGTGCTAAGCAGCGAATGATCCTCGCCCGCTGCTCGTTAGTTATAAACTCACACAAAAACTATTTGCAGGCTTCTGGGTGCCAACTTGCTTCAATGGTGAGCTGCTTTAAGTGCAGCATTCTTTCCTGGGCATTTCTGAGCTGCGTGAGTGGGGAATGGATCTCTCTCTGCCCTCAACCAATTAGCTTGAAGCATCCTTCACAAGCCATGCAGTCAGAACCAGGAAGTGAAGCATCCTTCATAGACTAAGAATCAGGAAGTGTCAGATAGATTCATAAATTCACTATAAAATCAGTTAGAGAAAGTGAAATGAAGAGTGGGTAAGATTAAGAGACAGAAATAAAAGAGACAGAAAGAATAAGTAAAAAAATAAAAGTTTTAAATTTTAATGCCCAACAGCAATTAATATCGGGACAAATGAAACTCCAGATTTTTAGAAGTTAATTTTCAGTGCCATAGATGTTGTTTGGCAGTCATTAATACTTGCTGCACTGTTAAAAGTGAGTTTGGACCTAAAAAAAAAGTGTATTTTTTTTTTTGGAGAGGTTAATTCTTTTTCAGCTGGGCTTTGCAGCAAGTTTGCACTGGTCTATTCATTCAGCTGGTGAGATCTCTTCAACGCGAAGCTTTCAAAGGAGCAGGGCAAATGGTAGAGCAATTTCCAGATTTCTGTGATTGACTTGCTCGCCGGAACTTGCTTGTCCATTTGCCCTGAAATAATGGTGAGCCTGTTAGCCTCCTGGCTATTTTGTGAGCAATTTCCGTGTCATTGAGTTTGCTGCATGGTGAATCCTCAGTTTGTTATGTTTGATAAGAATGGATTGGCACTGATGTTCAACAGCCAGTTGCTTGTGATATGCAGGTTCTTCAGAAACAATATGAATATAGAAATTGATGAATATTGCACATTAAAAGGTCAGGATTAGCTTTTGAACCCTCAGAATAACACAATTAAAAATGTTTGTCAATACCTGCAGCACATACATGGCAAAGGCATAGACAAACCTACTTCATAGACTGAACCAGAAATAATAGTTAGAGATGCTTAAAAAAGGAAGCATTGTTGAAGACAGCAACAAAAAGATCACAATCCAAGATTGCATCTGAAATTTAGGTAAGCACTGCCAATAAATAAATACAAGCCTTGAAGTGAAAATCTGGATCAGAGGATATATGAGTAACGAACAAATTTTTCAGTATGCAAAACTCACATGAACATTTTTTTGCTAAGTCTATATAAATTGAATAACCAGCATTGGACTTCTTCAAAATTACTACCTCAATCCCATTTTAATGTTTATAAAAGTGATTTCACAGTTGGCCTGGTCTCCCAAATTTCACAATGGCTGAGGTAATATCAGATTGAGATTATAGATAATAGGGAAAGGTGTGTGGTTTGTGGAGGGGGTGAACTAGGTACTAGATACTAGAACATCATATCAGAAGTCTTAGCTTATTTAGAATGAGGAACCAGAGAGAAAATAGTAACTTAGATTGGGGGCACATTGATAAAGAGAGAATTTAGTCTTTGCTTTTCATTTGTCGCTCCTGATCGCGCTTTCCTTTATTCTACCTTGTTGAATAATTTCAGCTTTCTGTTTCTGTTTCTTTCATTCATATTTCTTCTACTCTTCTTTGCTGTCCTTTTTTAGTTAATTATTTCTCTTTTTGTCTCCCTCTATATTTTCTTCCAGTCTAAAACCCTAATGTTCACCTCAGTACCCTCACATACCTGTGCAATGTCTGATGCCCATGATGTCTGAATCACACATTACTGCCCAGCAAGTCCAGAACTTGAATCTGAATTTACCTGGAATTGTGTTGAATGCTGACAGGGCATCCTTAAGATTATTGTATCTTCTCTATTCTACTGTATTATTGCATTTACTATACCTATCAGATCTACATTGTCAATATGGAAGTACAGTAGCACCAGTATCATGAGTGCAAATGTCAATTGGATGCTTTGTTTGTAGGTGTAGAATTGATAACCATTGGGGACAGCCACTATCTGACACTTGGGCAGCTAAGACTGAAGGCAATTTATTACACATGTATGTAAAGAATACAACATATACAGTGTGCTTGTAATGTAGCTGCTTTGAGGTGCAGCATTTCTGTCTCTGCTGCATTGTTTAATCATTCTTGCTGGTGATTTTCACTTGAAAATGTTTTTTTATATTTCAATAAGTCAAACACTTTTGGTTTTGTTGTATTTTACAATTAACTCTAACTTGTTGCTGCTTACACCCCTTTCTTTACGCACAGCTGCAACAGTGATACCACTTGGTGTGATTCCCACTGCAGTCCCTGGTCCTGGCAAGAGGCCAGATAGTGTGATTATTGCAGCAGTGCTGAGTAGATATGGGCTAGTGATTTAACAATAACAGTCTGAAGTGAATGAGTTAATATTCCTACCACTTGACCTTGAGGACAAAGCCAGGCTGGTTCTGTTAAATGTCAGGCACTTGGCAACACTATGTGTCAACTTGCTATGCACAGCTACAAAAGCAATAATATCAAATTAAACATTAAATATGAAATATTAATAGACAGAGCTCACTTAGTAGTAATTCTAACCTACTTACATTTACACATGTTATCCTTATTAAGTGACAAAACAGCAAAAAATTATTTTGGTACAATTATATCAACTACAAAATGATACAAGGATTTTATTTAGAACCAACAGTGATGAGTTTTCACATCAATTCCCTCATAGTATTTGATAAACAAATAAAATTGGTTTGCTAAACACTTTTGGATGAAGGTATTTTGCCCGTTAAGAATGCCTGCTGTAATTATTCAAAATTGTATTACATTTACATTCTTAGATTTCTCCATAATACATCAGTAATTAATGCCACCGTAAAGAAATGTGCCTTAATTCAACAGACATTCTTCAGTCTTAAAATAAGACTAGAACCATATTTAAAACACCCTGTCAATGCAGCCTTGTGTCATTCAGCAGAAAGCAAACACAACCTGTTCAGCAGGGATGAGTGAGTAGGCGTCCTTGGAATGCCACAGCAGGGCTGTCATTGAGTTCTCTCTACCATGCAGGCAGGAGAAAGCTCGGAGGAAATGATTAGAGATCACTCTCTATTAAACTGGATTTTTGCTAGAAATTATGTTCAGTCAACTGTAAAAGCTTTATCATTGCACCACCATGTCAGGATTTCATTTTTTTCTTATTGTTACTTTTAATTTTCCCCATTTGTTTTTATGCTTCCTTCCAATGCTTCTCTGGAGCTGGCAGCAAATAAGTGCTGTCTAGGTTGACTCACCCATCAATTTTACATCCCCTGGCTGTGACTAGAATCTCACCATGTGGAAATCAACCCGTGACCTTCCTGACACAATGCAGTACGGCGTCATAACACTTCACCATCGACTATCAATTTATTTTAATTTTACCCAAGGTGTAATCCTTTGACTTTTCTGATAATATATTTTCAATGCATAACAATGTTGTAAGTCAATTGAGAAGTACAACTGATAAGATAGGCAGGATGTTTCCGACAGTATGCAACAACTGTACAAAATTCTGAATATTTATGACCATTCTTCATTTTTGTAATTTTACACCCTTATAGGGTAGATCTCAATGTTGGAATCTTATTGTATGACTACTTACCACACATGTATCAATTCTTCTCTTCATTATTTTAACAGAAACATTAACCTGTTCAAAATAAATGGGTTAACACCTCAGTGAACTTAGCGAGCAGTAATTTCTGCCCTTGTGTGTATTGCTTTGTTGCTTTTAATGCTAATGTCTACTTACAGGAGACTGGTTACCCAGGTTGGAAGGTATGGAATAAGGGGAGCTTCTGGAGTTGACTAGAAATTGACGTAATCAGAGGAAGCAAAGGGTACTTGTATCGGAATACAGGGAAGACTAGCATGGTAAGGAGATAAAAGGTGTGCCTCAAAAATCAGCACTAGGACCATTTTTGTTTATATTGTACTTGTGATTTGGAATGGGGACAGAAACAACACTGTCTAGGTTTGTTGATGATGGAGAAGGGAGGGGCTGAAAATAACAGGGAACAAGCAAACTAATTACAGAGATCTTGAAACATTTGCCTGAGGAAGGAGAAAATCTCCGAAAGCTTGTGAATTTAAAATAAAATTGCTGGACTATAACTTGGTGTTGTAAAATTGTTTACAATTGTCAACCCCAGTCCATCACCGGCATCTCCACATCATAATTACAGAGGGACATAGATAGATTGGGCTGATAAGTGGTAGATGTCATTCAATGTAGACAAATGCTAAGCTATGAGACTGGGGAAGTGGAATATGCAGTGGGAATATAAAATGAATAGTAGTAGACTACACAGGAGAGAAGGTATTTATTCACCTTGTTGAAATCATGAGTGCAGTGTACTACAGCAGTAACAAAGGCAGCCAAGAACTTAGGGCTTATAGCCAAAGGTACGGAGCATTAGGGATCGTAGTGAGCTCATATAAGGCACTGGCTCAGTCCCACTTGGACTATTTTGTGCAATTCTGGTCACTGTACTACAATGTGGAAATCTTTGTTTTGGGAGGCTACAGAACTGATAATGGGATTATTCACCTTAACTATGAAAAGAGAGAGGAAGAAGATGGGAATGTTTATATTGGAGAATAAAGGGGAGACCTTATTAAAGTTTTCAAGATTCTAAAGGCACATCAATAAAGTGAATCCCTAATGCATTGTTTAACATAACCACAAACCCACTGTTACCTAGGGGCAGTGGTGGAGCCAGTGGGGGGGGGGGGGGTCATGACCCCACCAATTATTTTGAGGTCAGCCAACGCGGCTTTAGAAAATCGCCTTCACTTCAATGCCAGGATCCTCTGTCGCCCGTCTTCGGCCTCCAAGTTCGAGTTAAGAATGTGTGGTTTCTGGTTTATCACCATTCCCCAGTACCCAGTTGAATCCCTTTCCTGCCAAGTTGACCAAATCTCGAGCTTGATCCCCCCTCCCCAGTCGGCCAATCCTAGCTCCACCACTGCCTGGGGGCACAGAAGAGAGAAGGTAAACAGATGGTTTTGATTTGGGGCTGACCAAATGGACCACAAACAGTCTTTTCCTTTGTTCCTATATGGTCTTCTGCCTACTAATCTTTGTAACATTGTATTTTGGGAGGTATATATTTGAAAAGGTCATCAGCTAAATGGATTTTATTCGTCCATATATCGGGGTGGATCCATTCCCCTGCCGACCTGATATTATCATTTGACTTCACTTTCTGACTGCTGCATGTCCACTTCAAGCTCCTCTCATATTTATTCCTGGTCTGCCCCTCTTGCCTTTTCATCTATTGTCATTGCTGCTTCGGTTTTTCATTCTTGCAGTATGAAATACTGGCCTGGTGGCATTGGCATTTTAATGGGAGTGAAGAGTACAGATCTTCTACACTTATGCTAAGGAAGCCTGCTATCTATAGCGCTCCATGTCTTCAGACTGTGGAGGGGGAGGCATGGGTGGGGCTGGAAAGAGATGGACTGAGGTAGTGAGAAGGAAAATAAATGGAATTAGCAAGGAAGATACTGTCGTCTAGTTTGGACCAAGGAGATCCAACTATTCTTTTCTAATTTCTACTGACAGTGAAAGAATAATATGAGAATCCTTTCTGTTGGCTACCATGATTCAAGGCCACCATATATTCAATGATAACAATGAAATATTTCTTTGCACAAATGGATTTTATCCAAATCTGGTATAAGTTTTGCAAAGTCAATTGTGATTCAACCAATGCAAATGAATGGAAGCATAAAATGGACTGTGAGGAATGGGACATTTCTTGGAGTGAACTGTGTTTAAACTCTTCGAAATTACTTCTTCAAACATTATTTTCTGGTCTTACTTTCGATTGTCGTCACTAATGGTTGGCCCAGTAAGAATTTTGTGACGTCTTCTCATTACAGATATAGTATCCTAGCCACATAAATGTCGTGGCTACTAGAGCAGGCCAGAGGCTAGGCATTCTGTGGTGAGTTTTGACACCTACTGACTCCCCAAAGCCTCTCCACCACCTACATGGCACATCAGGAATATGATGGAATACTCTCCACTTGCCTGGATGGATGCAGCTGCAACAACACTCAAGATACCCCTCAGATAATGAAGCAGTCCGTGCCCGCATGCTGCAAGACCTGGACAACATCCAGGCTTGGGCTGGTAAGTGGCAAGTAACATTCGTGCCAGACAAATGCCAGGCAATGACCATCTCCAACAAGAGAGAGTCTAACCACCTCCCGTTGACATTCAACGGCATATCCATCGCCGAATCCCCCACGGTCAACATCCTGGGGGTCACCATTGACCAGAAACGTAACTGGACCAGCCACATAAATACTGTGGCTACAACAGCAGGATATAGGCTGGGTATTCTGCGGCGAGTGACTCATCTCCTGACTCCCCAAAGCCTTTCCACTATCTACAAGGCACAAGTCAGGAGTGTGATGGAATACTCTCCACTTGCCTGGATGAGTGCAGCTCCAACAACACTCAAGAAGCTCGACACCATCCAGGACAAAGCAGCCCACTTGATTGGTACCCCATCCACCACCCTAAACATTCACTCCCTTCACCACCAGCGCAACATGGCTGCGGTGTGTACCATATACTGGATGCACTACAGCAACTCGCCAAGGCTTCTTCCACAGCACCTCCCAAAGCCACGACCTCTACCACCTAGAAGGACAAGGGCAGGAGGCACATGGGAATAACACCACCTGCACGTTCCCCTCCAAGTCACACACCATCCCAACTTGGAAATATATCGCTGTTCCTTCATTGTCGCTGGGTCAAAATCCTGGAACTCCCTTCCTAACAGCACTGTGGGAGAACCTTCACCACACGGAGTGCAGCGGTTCAAGAAGGCGACTCACCACCACCTTCTCCAGGGCAATTAGGGATGGGCAATAAATACTGGCCTTGCCAGCGATGCCCACATCCCATGAACGAATAAAAAAAACACTCAAGGAGCCTGACACCTACCAGAACAAAGCAGTCTGCTTGATTAGTACCTCATCCACTAGCCTAAACATCCACTCCCTTCCACTACTGGCATACTGTGACTATAGTGGGAACTATCTACAAGATGCACGACAGCAACTTTGACAGCACCTCCCAAACCCACAACCTCCACCACCTAGAAGGACAAAGGCAGCAGATGCAGGGGAATACCATCACCTCCAAGTTTCCCTCCAAGTCACATGCCATCCTGACTTGGACATATATCGCCATTCCTTCATTGTTGCTGGGTCAAAATCCTGGAACTCCCTACTTAAGAGCATTGTGCGAGCAAAGAAGGTCCTCCACCATCTTCTCCAGCCAACTAGGGCCGGGAAATAAATGCCGATCTTGCCAGCAACACCCACATCCCAAGAAGGAATAATAAAAAATACTTAACTTCCCTTCACTTTTTGCTTTGGGGCAATAGAGAGGGCTCTGCTAATAGTGCTTTTGAGTCAATAAGGTAGTGATGAGAGTTGCCCAGGGTAACTTGCTCCGGACCTTCCTTCCCTAACTGTAGAGAAGTACAGCTTCCGCTTGATATTTCTCTGATGGCTTAACCTTGATTAAAAGTTTGCTTCTGGGGAATCATGTGCACAGATCATCAGTACCAAGGCCCGTACATTTTAGTCAAATTAATTTTCTTTACAACCACATATGTGTTGTGGAAGTAGAATCACTCACACAGAGAGAGGCCATTCGGCCCAATGGACCTGTAATGAAAATATTACAAATGAACTGGTTTGGGGACTGAGTGCAGCTGTGGGTGAACTTACTGTACTTTTGTCTGTGGGCACTGAGTTCACATCCAGTCCAACTTATGGGAACAAAGTCTCCCTATTCTGCTGATTGTAAGGATAATAAATATGAAACGAGTTTGGGTAACCTTAACCCAGGTGCATAATGGGAGTGGGCCCACAGCACAAAATTTGCACACACTTGGGACTGATGGGAACATACTCAGAGGGGGTAGTTTTGATGTTGTGCGATGGAACAAAATGGGTGATAACGAATCAGCAGCCCATTTTACATCTCTCCCAATTTTTATTTCTTGTAAACAATTTTACAACACCAAGTTATAGTCCAGCAATTTTATTTTAAATTCACAAGCTTTCGGAGATTTTCTCCTTCCTCAGGCAAATGTTTGCCTGAGGAAGGAGAAAATCTCCGAAAGCTTGTGAATTTAAAATAAAATTGCTGGACTATAACTTGGTGTTGTAAAATTGTTTACAATTTTTATTTCCCTTGAAGTCAATGGAACTAAAAATCTGGATAAATGTAAAACAGGCAGCTGATTCGTTATCGCCCGTTTTACATTATGGCACAAAATCAAAATTACCTCCAAAAAGTCTTGTGTGATGCCAAAAAAATGACAATGGTGCAGTAGAGGGCGCTCTTGTGGTTGAGGCAGGTTAAAGGATGATTTACTCTGCATCTAACTGCTGTAATAGATATGGGAATGCTTCATGGTGACACTGATATTCTATTCTCTAGCACAAACATCCCTTGTCTTGATGAGCAGAACAATTTACTCCCACTCCTAATAATAAATGTTATTGAAAATAAACTGAGGTGATCTGGATTTGAACAAAACCTCAATTACAATGCAACATTAATTTGCATATCACATATAAATGATGCAGAAGAGATTAGTATCAATAAATTTATGTAAAATACTCCACACTTTATCTTAATTATGTACTGTAAAGTTTAATTAAAGGTTTCAAAATGGATGCTAATTATCCTGTATCACATGATGCTAATTAGTGTCTCATGCTCTGTCTGCACATTCTACCAAAGGGTAATAACTGCTTCAATATAAATTTTTCCACTACTACACTGGTACATAATGCTGAAGCAAATTTAAATTTCTCAAATTCATCAATACTGATTGAAATACACTGGGACATGATAAACCTCACCTGTAATACTGTGCCACCATTACAGTAACAGTATGGAATCAATGATATTACTTTTGGATGGAATTGCATGCTTTACATTATTGAGAAATTACATATCCATCTATATATATATCACAGAATGCTGTAAAGACTCAGTATAACAAGGTCTCCTTTAAATGCACGTATGATCACAAACAAAAAGGACCATGGTAAATTAGTATGAAGCTTTACAGCAATGGATCAATACTAACTACCCTCTTAATGACTTTTTAAAATTTGAATAGCTAATATAAATGGTTATTCTGGACGGTCACCGAGAGACCTCAAAAATGCAAGATCTTTGCTACTTTATCATTCCAACAGCATCCCTGATGTAGCTGGAAGACTTCAGTTGAGTGTAATTCTTAACCTGGATAAGTTATTGCCATGAGAAGAAACAGTCAACACTATCGCACTAGGATACTTGCAACTGCAGTGGGAGAAAATGTACAAGGAGGAGAAAAAGAATTGCTCAACCAAATCAATTCAGCAAAGACACATTAAATTTCCATAATCCTTTGAAATATGAACTGCAGGCAGTAGAATGACTCCCTCAATTCCAACCTTCGAGTATTTCTTCTCATTTCAAATAGTTACAAGATATATAACATTTGACTACAGGACGATGATTTGGGCAGGTACTGTATCTTGTCTGAAGAACTCCTCAGGCCTTGGGCACAACTGGCAAATCAACAAAATGCAGACACTCTAAATTAAATAAACGTGGAGTTTTTACTAAAGGGGCAGAACTGACAGACATGTTTTCAGAATTTATCAGCTCACTAACATGATGAGTACAAAAGATCAGGGAAGGGAACAGCAGTTAACACTTTGCTGACACCAGTGTAAATAAATGCCACCAATGTATGCATACTTACCAAATAGCACAGACTGCCTCTTGGTCAGCTAAACATAATAGATCTCTGGTCTATGCACATTGCCAACATAAACCAACAAGTGATTACTCAATTATCAACTGGTTTGCTACTAGTCTATTAGTGGATTATCTAGTCAACTGTCTACTGGATGGAGTGCCACTCTCTCTGGGGGAGGGAAAAGAAGAAATATGAATAATATTACTGCTGCTATAACCATATTGGCTTTTTTGATGTGGTGATATACTTTGATTGGAATCTTTTATTAGGAACCATACATGTTAACTATGATAACGGGGGGAGTGGCATGAAATAAGAAATTATCTGCTAAACCAGTCATGAAAACAACAACAGCAAAATACTGCAGATGCTGGAAATCTGATATAAAAAGACAATGTTGACATACTCAGCAGGTCAGGTAGCAACTGTGGAGAGAGAAACAGAGTTAACGTTTCAGGTCGTTGACTGTTGAAAGGTCATCAACCTGAAACGTTAGCTGTTTCTCTATCCACAGATGCTGCCTGACCTGCTGAGAGTTTTCTAGCATTTTCTGTTTTTATTTATGAAATCAACAATTTCCCTTTAAAGATAAAGGGACAGCACACTTGTTGCTGTTTTAGTTTGGATTCCAGAAGACTGGAGTCTGTGAAGTGGATCCTGGAGTTTGCTCTATTAAATCCAGGAGGCTGGAGTATGTGAGGTGACTCATGGGTTGATGGGGTTGGGTGGGAGGTTAAAATACTAACTTTTTGGAGCGGGACCGCATCCTGGCTCCAATGCACCCACTCCTGGGTTTAACCCAGGCAGGTTTGTGTGCGTGTGGACAGCAGACACCAGGAAGTCCAGCCCCAATTAAAGTCGGCGGGCCGATACTTAAAGGGGCAATGTACCTTATTGAAATACTTGAGGTCCTTAATATTTTGTGTATTGGAAAACTTAAATGAATTTAACCTTACCCGTTCGGTTTTCCCATCGCTTCCGATTCATGTTAGGTGAAAGCAGGAGGAAAGGGCTGGATCCATGAGGTGAGTGCCTTTATTGCATTGCTTGTGGGCCCAGAAGAGTAGGAGTGCTTCATCCAGGCCCAACAAAGTCACCTGGCTGACAGGACCCCTGCGATTGGCCGCCCCACCCTTCCGATGGTGGAACCCCCCGATCTCTGATGCTGGCTGACCCCAATGATCCCTGTTGCTGGCTGACCCCAATGATCCCTGTTGCTGGCTGACCCCAATGATCCCTGTTGCTGGCTGACCCCAATGATCCCTGTTGCTGGCTGACCCCAATGATCCCTGATGCTGGCTGACCCCAATGATCCCTGATGTTGGCTGACTCCAATGATCCCTGATGCTGGCTGACCCCAATGATCCCTGATGCTGGCTGACCCCAATGATCCCTGATGTTGGCTGACCCCAATGATCCCTGATGCTGGCTGACCCCAATGATCCCTGATGCTGGCTGACCCCAATGATCCCTGATGCTGGCTGACCCCAATGATCCCTGATGCTGGCTGACCCCACTGATCTCTGATGCTGGCTGACCCCAATGATCCCTAATGCTGGCTGACCCCAATGATCCCTGATGCTGGCTGACCCCAATGATCTCTGATGCTGGCTGACCCCAATGATCCCTGATGCTGGCTGACCCCAATGATCCCTGATGCTGGCTGGCCCTCTGATCCCTGATGCTGGTTGACTTCCCCAATCTATAATGCTGGCTGGACCTCCCGATGCCGTCCACTTCTCCCTACCTCCCCCCCACCCCCATTTGATTTTTTCCAGTGTCGATGATCGATCTCTCCCTCCCACCTCCCTCTCTGATTTGTAGCTCCTTTCACTGCCAACAGTCAGCCAGCCTGTCAACCTGGGTGCCTGGCGCGTGGGAAATCCAGAAGCTCAAATACTCACCTTCAACTGAGTTGCGATCGCAGATTGCGATGCACTCAATTCGCTTCCGGGTTCCCCAAGCAAATATCTGCGGACGCACGTGGTACCCGGCTTCAAATGGAAATCATGGCCCTGGTGTTTGCTGTATTAAATCCAGGAGCCTGGATGAGGTGACTCCTGGAGTTTGTTCTATTAAATCCAGGAGACTGGATCCTGTGAGGTGGGTCCTGGTGCTTGCTCTGTTAAATTCAGCTCCTTTATTTCCAGTTACTGGTGGGTCTACACATCTGCCACTGGGATAAGAGAATTGGATTTAGTAGTGTAAATGCCAGGAGCTGCCTTGCAGGCGCCAGTCTCCTGGAACTAGATCCAGACATGGTGCCAGCTCAATGGAAACACTTTCTGGAAAAAAACCAAATCAGAAAGACAGAAGAAAATAGCAGAGAGACAATAAAGGGAATAACAGAAGTAAATACAATCGAGGAAAGTAAAATTGAGATACAAAAATAAAATCAAACTAGATAATGTTTCACTGATTCAGACACCCTATTTACAATATTTCCTTTTGAGCTGTGTTCATTTAAAAACAATTAAATAAATTTGTGTTGTCCATGATACTGAATACTGTATGCGCATATATGACACAAATATATTTCTTTTCTTGGGTGAACACACTTGTGAAGAAACCCTTGTGGGTGAGCAGAGATCTTTATTCTCCTGAATGCTGCCTTGTTAAGTTCATGCCCCTCTTTAAGGAACCAAGCAAATCCCCGTGTGCTACAGTAGTCTCCTAACTGAAGTATTAGTCGATATGCTCTCTCATCATGGGGTCCTTCTTTACACTACACTGCTGGAGTACAGCATCCAATGTAATATCTACCGGGGCAAATTGCCAGAAAATCCTGGATGATGACAAGAAAAGGAAAGTCAGCCCCATTTCCATCTCGGTTGCATGTCAGAGGTGTTGGGTGGATGCCAAAAGCAAGGTTCTGGCCGATGTAGATTGCAAAAAAGACAACAAATCATTTACTAAATCCAGAGATTTCAAACAGTTAAATTTGATCAGAAAATGTAAAAAAAATCATGTTCCTATTTAAACAATTGGAAAAGCTTAGTATTACAAATAGGTTTATATCACCATTTAAAAACAATCCTTATTGAACATTTGTTTACCCAAGTGGCTCGTATGGCCAATTTGACTATTACAGTAACATTTATAAAGGATGTGATCGACAATGATAATATTGAACTTTGTCTTTGTTCCTTAAGTATCCTGATTCCCGGAGAGCACTTTGTGGGCAACTGCTTCTTGTATTCAAATTGAAAGACAGTTTGATTAGCATGCATGAGCAAAGTGTGGCATCCCCATTCACAGATGAAATGCTAAAAGAAGCATGTCAAAAGAGAAGCATTTTACTGAACTCATAAAGATGGGGCAGGGAGATGAAGCAGGCTTGGAGCATAGAGGTCAGAAACGCTGGAGAAGGGAAAAGAAGGCTCTGCCGAAACAAAAGACACCTGAGATGTAAGGGCAGTATCAGAACACAGCACATGTAGTGAGATAAGAGAAGAAAGAGAGACGAAAATGGCAGAGAAAGGAGATCAGAAAACTGGTAAGAGTTTTGAAGAAGAGCAAGACAGCCTAGAAAAGTGAAGAGAAGTCTCAGGAAAATAAAGAGATTTTGAAAGAAAGCAACGCTTACGCAGGGTAATCTAGGCTGTAAAACTAAAATTTGGAACAGGAGGAGGAGACTTAGACTTAAGAGAACTAAAAGATGTGATCTAGATAATAAAGTCAAAAGTAAGCAGAAAGGAACTTACCATGGAGATCAAGAAGGGAAAATAACATAGTTGTAAAATACAGAAATGTGTGAGAGAGAGAGAGATAATGAGAGACAGAGATAACATAGCAAACATAAAAAATAAAATTAACGGTACAGGCTAAGAAAACTAAAAGTTGAGAATATGGCAACAACTAGAGACCACAAAAAGAATGTAATTAGAGAAAATGGTTCACATTTAAATGCAAATGAAGACCAATAAAAGCAAGTTTATGAAGTTGATGAAAGGAAAGAAGAGCAGGGACTTCTCAAGGCAACTCATTTTACATTAAATTTAATTTGGAAGTTTCTGCTGAATGCTTATAGTGCACAGTATTAACTATTGAGTTGTAAAAACTCCCTTATGCAAAGATACTGTAGGCTAAATTCTATTTTTCCTGTCCCAAAGCACGGATATAGTTCACATTCACGGACCAGTGCAGTTTGGTTATGCTTCACTGTCTACATTTCAGATTTTATTACCTGCCTTGATGCATACAGCACTGGGACACATAGACTGACCACAGGTGCTAATAAAATGATAATGAATGCATCATTAATGCAAATGACACACAGAGAGTATTATAAATGTGCAGTTTTGTCTGTGGGCTCTCATAATCCAACAGCAAATATCTGATTCCAATCATGACCCAAATAGAAAGGGCATTCACTGATGGTGACTGGAACAGATTGAGGAAGTAGTACTGAAAAATAACGTTACTTTACTCAGGGCAGAGAAGAAGCATTTGTGGCCCAGAGCAATCGCCAGAGTTTAGCAAAATAGTCCAATACATTGAATGTGTGGCTGCAGGCAAAGAAGGTTGACAAAACAGAGACATCGTCCCCAAATCTTAGAAAAGGTGGGGTGGGCAGAAGTAAAGGAGCAAAAGGCTGCATCAAATGCAAAATGCACAAATAAGTGAGGACCCAGCTCTTCTGATCCAATTGACAGAGGAACAGGTAGCATTGCCATTCACTGAGCAGTAATTTGATGTATCTATTTCAAGGCCGCAGGATTTCCACTAGGCTTCACCACTTCTATTCTTTCTCCCTGTACTCCACCAATACCACTGCTGTCAAAGCAACTTTTCATCAGAAAGAAACTGGTTTGACATTGATTTTAGCAACTGCAGACTTTAGAAACCTTTCCCATTTTCTTGTCCATTTCTTTGATCTGTCTTCCACTTCATTTGCCTACATTTTGGAGTGTATTTCCTATGCATTTTCACTGCCCTCCTTAGGTACTTTCTAGCTCTTTTTTAAAAATGCCTTTTCATTGCCTTACTGAGATGACTTTTGTGTATTATCTTCCAGTTTTCATCTCTTGAAAGTGTTTCAAAAAATCTGTTTGCAGGTCACTAAACCCATTGATGGTCTCTCTGTGAATGAAGTCAAGATTTCTGACTCTACTTTGACCTGTTGTTCTCTTCCTACCTCTTCCTCATTTTCTTTAGTCCAATGAAAGGGCTTACTTATCACCAGTTTCCAGTTTTGACAAGCAGAACAGGCTCGAGGGGCTGAATGGCCTATTCCCGTTCCCATGATAAAGATTCTACACCTGAAATATTAACTTGTCTTTTTTCATTTCATATTGTTCTGGTTTTTAGTCCAGACTTTCAGCAGAATATTGGTAACAGAAGAGGTCTGAGGGATAAGATGAACCTAATTGGCTCAGAAGAGGAAAGCAAACTCTCAGGAGCATTTTTTTAAAAAGGAGAGATTTCTGAAAACAAAACCTAAGTAGAATGGTCTGAGTCCAAATTCAAGCTTTCAACAGGAGGAAGGGAACAGGAGTTAGAGACTTAAGTCAATGGAATGAAGTGACCAATGAGGCCCAAAGCAATGGGGGAACCAACAATGGCAAAGAAAATATATTTGCTTCTCTTTTGCTGTTGCTGGGATGCTGGAATTTTGATACTTAGTGCTGCCATTGAACAAAACAGTCGTAATTTTAGAAGTCACTTTGCATAATGCTAACTAACTGTCACAGTTGATCTAACTGAAAACTGCTGGCAAGATAGCAGGTGAGAGCAACAACCATTGGCACCAACAGTGCATGATTTGTGTGAGCTGGCAATACAACCCTTTTAGAATTCCTGGCAGGTGGGAGGCCCTTGTCCCCATCACCGTCAGGTCCGACTACCTGAAGGTGCTGGGGATCTGGTTCGGGGGGCCACTGGCCTGCACAAAGAACTGGGAGGAGCGGATGGCCAAGGCCAAACAAAAGCTTGGTAAGTGGGTGGGGCGATCCCTCTCCATAACCAGCAGGAATCTGGTGATAAGGTGTGAGGTACTCGCGGTGTTGCTCTACATGGCCAGGGTCTGGCCCATTCCCCACAACTCTGCCTTCACAGTCACCTGAGCTATCTTCCACTTTGTCTGGAGGTCCAAGGTAGAACGCGTCCGCAGGGCCACCATGTACAAGACCCCAGACAAAGTGGGGAAGAGCGTCCCCAGCACCGCTCTGATCCTGATGGCCACGTTTGTGTGTGACTGCCTCAGGATGTATTGTAGAGTCTCAGTAATGCAGACACCAAGTGTCACTACATGCTGGGTTCCTACCTGTCCAACACACTGATTAGGCTTGGTCTGGCCACGCTGGCCGAGCAGGCGCAGGATGTCCCGTCCAGCTGGACCGTCCCCCCTCCACCTGAGCCAGGTGGAGAAGTTCCTGAGGAGGAACCCCTTTGACCACAAGGCCGTCAGATAATGGTCGACACGAAACGTTCTCAGAGTCCTGCAAGGAACTAAGAGGGTGGACTCGATCGGTTTCTTCCTGGACGAGACAGTCGATGCAATTTGGCAGAACGTCTCATTGCTGGAACTGACCAACAGGCACCAGGATGTCGCCTGGATGGTGGTGAGAAGGGCCCTCCCAGTGCAGTCCTTCCAACACACACGGAATCTCAGCGCCACCGTGAGCAGCCCGCGAGGCTGTGGTGGGGACGAGACCGTCGCCCACCTCCTGATGGGCTGCCCCTTCGCGCAGAGGGTGTGGAGAGAGATGTGTTGGTATCTGTCCCGGTTCATCCCCAACAGTTCAGTAACACAGGACGCTGTGCTCTATAGGCTGTTTCCCAGGACACACAACGAGACAGGTATCATCTGCGGCTGGAAGACCATCAACTCGGTGAAGGAGGCCCTTTGGTCCGCCCGAAACCTGCTGGTCTTCCAGCTAAAGGAGCCGTCCACGACCGAGTGTTGCCGACTGGCACACTCCGAGGTCCAGAAATACGTGCTGAGGGATACACTGAGGCAAATTAGAACTCCTCACTTCAGTTAGAAAGCATGGGACTGATTTTCACTTGGGGAAAATTGTCAACTATGGTGCAGTGAGGCACCAAAAAGGGATCGGTAAAATTACCTCCCCCGTTATCCCCGATAATTGGCCTGCTACGTCTTTCATAACGGCCTTCTGCTGGGCGGCCAAAGCGGCTGCCTGAAACAAGCAGTCGGCCTCTTTCCCATGCAAATTGAGGGCCTAATGATGTAGTTAGGAACCTCAGTGCAATTTTAAGGGACATGTGGGCGGTGCTTGCAATGTGAACACTCCGCCCATGTTTACTGGGCGTTCCGATTAGGAAACGGCCAGAAATATTTTTAAAAATTGATTTTTTTTTGTGGAACTGGAAGGAGCAGGATTGGTCCTCCTGGCTCCACAAAAAATACTGCAGGCCGCTGCCTGCCCAGCCTCACCCCACCCCTCCCATTTCGACTTTGTTTCCGCCCCCTCCAGGATCTACCTGCAGGTCTCTGCTGGCCTTCCAGGCTTGAGGCTGAAGACCGTCTGCAGCTCGCCTGCCAAATTCAAATGAAGCCGGAATAAAATCCAGCCCAGTGTGTATAGGCGTCCAAGATATTTATTCTGTTTAAATGAATTGCTATTGATTGAGAAATAATCATTGTTGAAACTTTTTGATAAAATTGAAAAACACCCCATTGCAGTCAGATTCATTTCAACCTCATAATTGGAAACATGGCCATTGTGAAAGCTTTAGTAAGATGGTATGATATATTGAGATAAAGCAGATAAGATCGCAGGGTAGAAATTGAACCTTGTTGCCAATTTCGGGGACCAACGACCTGCGCCGCAAGGATGCATGAAAATGTCCGACCCAAAATTGGCAACCGCATAAAACAGGCTTCAGGTCACTTGCATATGTAAATAAGTGGCCTATCGCCTATTTTAGGACCCCTGCCAAATTGGGCAGTACAGAATGGAGCAGCCGGGCCTGCTCTGCTGAGGATTGTTCAGCGGCCGTTGCGGCCTAGGTAGCGGCCTCCACCAGAAGGTCGGTTAAAAAAAATTATTTAAAAAAATGTTCCTGTGTTGCCAGGAGGAGAAGGACAGCTCCTCGACTCCACAGTATCCTGATTGCTCCCCCCCACCCCCATCCCAGTTGCTGCTCCACCCTCTCCTCCTGAGACTTACCTACGGGCTGCTGACAGCGAGGCAAGTGGCCTAAATTTCATCTATTACAAATGGGTGAGCTGCCTGCGGAGCCGCGACAGACACTGGCAGCTTGCCCAAATAATATTCACGAGGCCCAAGCCCAATTTCGGGCAGCCCTCGGGCCTCCCTGTGTGGAGCCCAGTTCTGGCCTGAAAAAGGGTCTGAAACGATTTTACCCCCTACATCTGTCAGATCACAATTACGTCATGTCCCAGTGACGTGACTGTATCCAGTTTGGATTGTATTTTCTGATCAGGTCACCTGCAAGACTCCCTAACATTTTGAAAGAAAAAGTATATATTTTCTCGAAAGATTTTTTACTGAAGTGTTCCAGCACAGCAGTACAATAATATAGGTTATACAGAAATAAAAGAATAATGGTAAGTGCTGGAAATCTGAAATAAAGACAAAACATACTGGAAATACATAGCAGGTTAGTCAGTGGGGGTTCCCCAAGACTTTGTTCTCTTTCCTACTGTGTTATTTCTCTGTATTAGTGACCTTGTCCATTTTCCATCCAATCCTATCCATTTTTATTTAACTGATGATTCTATTCTACTTTTATCAACTTTCATCAGAAAGGACACAACCTCCATTCCTCTCACAGTGTAATGGCTGAATCCCATTGCTGCCCGTTCATGAGGCAGTGAAAATCTTGTTTCTTTCAATTCCTTAAGGACACAAACCCCGATTTGAACCCCCCTGTGTCTGACGAGAACTGGGCGTGAAAATGGTTAAAATTGTGGGCGCACCCTCCCCTCCGTCATCATGCTGATCCCGGGTTTTGGGAGACGCGTGAGGCCCTCGCCGCAAAGGTAAAGAAGTTACGATGAATTTGTACAAAACATTGGATAGGCCACAGTTAGAGTATTGTATGCAGTTTTGGGTTTCCCATTATAGAAAGGACATTAAAACCATGGGGAATGTACAGCATAGCTTCGCCAGCATGTTGCCAGGGATGGGATATTGAGAATATTTCCACTGGAGCAGGGAAGGCTGAAAAGGATTTAATGACAGTTTTAAAAATTATAGAGAGTTTTATTAGTAATTAGGGAAAGACAATTTCCTCTGGGAAGTCAGTAACAAGGACTCTTCAATTTTAAATGATGATTGAGAGAGTGAAAAGAGTGCTTAAGAGAAATGTCTTTCCACAGAGGGCTGTTGGAGCATGGAATGCCTCGTCACAAGGAATGGGAGAGACCCTAGCATCTGTCAAAGGAAAATTGGATAGATATTTGAAGCAGAGGAAGATACAGGGCTATGGGGCAGGTCTGTGGCAGTGGGATTAGATTTGGATTGCACTAGCAAAGAGACAGCACAGACAAGGTGGGCTGAATGCTCCCCCCCCCTCTGTGTTTTAAACTACTATAATTTTATGACTTTTCCTCTCTTTTTCTTGCAAAACTGTAAATACACCAGCCTACACACCCCTCTTTCTCCTTGTATCTTAATTGTGTTGAAATCAAAGCACTGTTCTAACCTATATTTCCAGGATATTAATACTGTGGAAATTCTTACCTCCCTCCATTATTTCTTCTTCCTATATTCTACAGCCTTTTAAAACCCAAACTAGGCATCAGCTAATCATTACTTCCTGAATTACTTCTTTTTTCTATCTTGGTGTTATCCTGCTGTGTGAGCCTTACCATTTCGCCTAGGTTTTGCAAATGAAAAAATAAATCTAAAAAGAAAGATAGGTTCATGTTCACGATGAGAACCCTTTCTCAGTTCTGGTGAAGTGTCCCACCCAAAATATTAACTTTTTTTGTTTAGGTGCTGATTGACCTTGCTGTGCCAGTCAATCATGTCCCGTTTTCTGTTTTAAATGCAGATAATACTATTATACATAAATGCTATTTAAAAATTACTGCTTGAATGTATTGCAGATTCACTGTCAATATGCAAATTGACCTGCAGTCAAATACAAATCATCTTTAAACTGTCATTTAATGGTGACTGAGTGACATGGTGCATTGGCATATTGTTCTCTTACCTCTGGAACTAGCAATTGAATCTAAAACAAAGTACCGGGATAAAAAGTTTCCTCTCAGTTGCTGTCTGTAAGGGCCAAACAGAAGTGAGTTTAAGCAGACACAACTCAATTTCCAATGGGCATGAACCCACCGCGGAAAACTGCCCGTAACCTCCCAAATTGACAATCTCAATCTGAGAGATCATAAGGATGGTTTGTTTGGGAAATGGAAATTTCACACTGGTGAAGTTGGGTTGGTCTTCTGAGTTACAGTTACCACACATTGTTGGAGCAGAGTAGAGGAAACTTTACACTTAGGATTATACTAATACTTAACATGGAGTGCTTGACACTGCCACTGGATGTATATTGTGAAAAAGGGTTCCATCCAATAGCATTGAAATCTCCCACTTGCTGATCCCGCCCCCCTCCAAAAAAAAACAACAAAAGTAGTAATTTTGAATCTAGCTTTTCACATGGTGTGTGAATGTAGAATCTTATAGCGGTTCATGACAGTCATATTAAGGGACTTCAAACCTCAGATCTCTGCATGAAATGAGATGCCAACAAGTAGTTTTCCCACAATATCAGAATGAAACCATATACCTGTGTGGACTTCTAACCCTTAAAGGCAATTCATCAATAGAATCATCAGAAGTGCTACTGTATCCTTCCTATCTATATGTCAATGGTCATCTCAATATGAATATGACTATTACTTACATGTAAAAAATACTGCAATACTAGAACTGTTATAAGGTAAATTTACAGCTAGTGCTTTGAAACATCGCACATACTTCATCTTTTACAACATATATCCTGGTACCAATAAAGGCCAGAAAATGTATGTTGTTCAGGTATGCTCATGCTCCCATTGTTTACAACAAGAGAAGAATTTACACAAAAATCACTTCTATAACCTATCTTTCTGGAACGAAAACCTATCACACACTGCTCTTTACCAAAGCACCCAATAGACTGCATTACAAAAAAACATTACTGATTAAGACCAGCTTAATACTCAAGTGTATCATGCAATATATTGTACATATTATCAAAACAACAGCAATCTATTTTAAATTGGCATCTATTTCCCAGGCTGCTATAAATACTTAACATGTGAAAAGGTTTCCTTGAGAGATTTGGTGGCTTTCAATTGGACTATAACAAAACATTCATTAATGCATATTGGCAAAATACTTTCTTTTAAACAGGAGATTGGATAGCAGCCAATGCACCTTTTTTATTTCCATTTAATACATTGATTTTTCTTAAAGTTTAGTTACAGCTTGGATGATGCAGAATAAAAATTATAAAGTGTCATTCGTTTAAAAAAAATAAAAGATGCTAATTAAAAGATGCTGAGGATCTATCTTTAAAAGTTTGGGATGAAACAGCACTATTCGTGAAATGTACCTTTTCCGTACACTGAATGTGACTCATACTTCATTGACAATTTTTCCTGAGATTTGCAGTTAAATTATTGAATTCATTTGCTGCCCTTTGAAGGGTTTGTTGCACCATCCAGTTTACCTACAGGATTCAGTACTGGAAGAGTGATTCTGAAAACCCTCTTCTGGTGAATTTTACAATTCATAAAAAGATAACAGCTGCGTCTCAAAGATATAAATAATCAGTGCTGAACCAGAGGAGATCAGCTTTAGGCAAAGGAAGCACACTCATTAGTGCAAAACATAAAGGTCTTTGCTTACTTCACCTGCATAGACTTTAAAGCATTCAGTGTGCAATTTCATACAGCTTGGTAGGAAATACACTTATTAACATATATCATGACACTGCTGCAGATTAGAGTGGTGACAGGAATATTTATATTGCTCAACAAGAAAGTGAGATCACAGGCCAAGCATTTCTGTTAACAGAAAGTGACTTTAATCACCATTTTAAGGACAGCAGCAATAAACAGATGTATAAATAGGTACGATGATTCAATCAGTCTGAACCATAGATTCAGGCCATTCAAAAATAAAAATGGGATAGTATCTAAGTGAGGAAAGTATGGAGGCCTTTTATACATAGCAATATATAGAAATTACAATATTTGGCCCAACCAGCCCATGCTTGTGTTTACCCTCTACGTGAGCAATGGTTAAGAACTTGATTGGACAGTTACCCTTCATCATCGGATCCGAGTGGATACATGGCTGCAATTGGGTCAAAGGTGAGAGAACTGATCATCAATGCCCTTCAGGTGAGGATCTTGGCACAGACTAGTTTAATGCCATTGTCTAACACCTGAGGCTCAAAAGGTTTAGCTTGAGATCTAGGTTTAGATGGAATAGAAACTTGTGTAAATGAACTTAGGGCAGTTAGCGACATCTGTTCGGATATATGTATATTCATTTGAGTGCTGCAATGACCAACATCCTCAAAGATCACTCCATCATAGAAACATATGTTTTATCTTTTGCCACCTGGAATACCAACTTCTCGGAAGAAACCTGAAATTGGACTTTTCCTCTCTCAGGAATGGATTCATACAGGAGACGTGTGGAATGATCAATGACCGTTGTTAAGGATCCAGGGTTACCAGGTAGCTGAAGCACCTATGGACTCCGATACAAATGGGGCCCAGGATGTGTATCGGAATATTTGACCAATACTTGGAGTGGAATTTGGAATGTGCTCAGCTAACCATGTCTGGACAAATACATTCTTTAAGGCTGTGGCTTGTGAAATCCAAATACTTGGTTCAGAAGCTGCATGGAGCAATTCTCAAGATTGTAGGTTTGTTGCTGGATTGCCTTGCAGAATAGTTTTCTGACTGTCCATTGCTCCTTATGGATAATTTTGAATATGTCAGCCTTAGAGCTTCAAATCCTTTGGATAGTACTCGCTGGTTTCTTTCAGCTGTTTACCAATTACAGACCATTAATGTGGCATCCAGAGCAGCATAGCAATTGATCATATAGTTGGGAATGCCTTGCTGTTGTTAATTGTATGATTTATATCAATGAGTGTTATTTGTGTTCAGGTGGTGGGTATCAATTGGGGACTCTTGTATCCTTTTTATAGGAGAGCTTGGCTAGGGTGTATGGGTGTGTAAGGGGAATCACTGTGCATAAAGTCTTGGAAGCAACTAAAGACCAGGCTCTAGTATTCTATCCTTCACCATATGGCTAGCAATTTTAACAGCTGTGCCCTTTGCTGTCCAATTACAGTATTCAGCATTGGGAAATTTCAGACCACTTTCTGGTTATCTTTTTAGTGGAGAGGAGCATTAGCTGTTTTGGACATCATATTGGCTCTGTGACAAAAGATGACAGCCACGTCTGAATGGGTGATGGTTTTTGTGTTCAAAGTTAATCGGGCCACTCAGCCACAAGAAGGACATCACTGACTACAAAGTCTAGCACTGGGTATTTGTGACTGCTGATAGGGAGAACTTTTTGATCCAGATGATGCAACAAATACTGTCTTTGCCTCTGCAGCTGAATTCATAAACAAACTGAAGCTGGAGCCTGCAAGCCACTCATCCACTTAGCAGCATCCTATTAAAATAACTACAAAGAGAAAACTCTTGTTAGGTAAAAGCAAAAGATCTTTAATGCAGTACTTCAGAATGATCAAGAGCTGCTAAAAAGGTAGATTATAATGCAGCGTGTTGTGAGGCCAGGAGGGCCATTATGCAGATGAAGTGGGATCAGCAGGTTGTGTTCACCCACAAGAGTGCACAATTACCCAGAAATGATCCCAAACGGCTTCTCTGTTGGCTAAAGTCTGTCATTAGTAATAGTCAAAGGGTTCTTTTGGGCAGGTACCAGCGGCCGACCAATCCGGTACTCTCCGACAGTGAGGGAATACTCGGGCTTCAGCAGAACGTTATGTTGAGTTGGTGTTGGACCCAGTTGCAATTTGCTGCACAGATAGAAGTTCTTGCTGAAAAAGTTAACAGGGAGAAAAGTGGACTCCATGCTGCAACGTTGAACTAATGGCAGGTATTAATGCCGAATTCCTAAAAGCTGCTGTTATGAGAAGGGACAGCAAGGGACAGAATACCAATGGTCTTGGAGAACAGTGCCAAGAACCATTGATTCACCTTGGAGCTGCCTTCTGAGGCCGGTGAATAGCATTTTATTTGATTCACGAGCACTCATTATTGCAGTCCATTCACAAGAAGGAAGATTCTAGCGAGTCTAAGAATTACTAAGGGATTTAGCTGATATCTAGTTTCTCTCCGATCTCCCCTCGTGTCCTCTCCAAGCCTATCTTGTCAATGAGGCCCACCTTCA
This sequence comes from Heptranchias perlo, assembly GCF_035084215.1. NCBI lineage: Eukaryota > Metazoa > Chordata > Chondrichthyes > Hexanchiformes > Hexanchidae > Heptranchias > Heptranchias perlo. The sequence continues at coordinate 66,616,008 of NC_090331.1, read as the reverse complement.
GCTCCCTGGATCTGATTCCCACTAAACTGCTAACCAACCAACTTCCCTTCTGGGCCTCCATGCTGGCTGACATTGTAATTGGTTCCCTCTCCTGAGGTACTGTCCCCCTGCCTTTTAAAACGACTGTCATCACCCTACTTCTAAAAAAAAATGACCCTCAACCCCACTACATTTGCAAAATACCACCCCCATCTCCAACCTACCTTTACTCTCCAAAGTTCTTGAATGTGTTGTTGCCTCCCAATTCCTTGCCCACCTTTCCCGCAACTCCCTGTTTGAATCTCTCCGTACCACAGACACTGAAACAGCTCTAATCAAAGTCACAAATGACATTCTTTGTTAACTATGACCATGGTGTTTTATCCTTTCTCAACCTCTCTGCAGCCTTTGACATAGTCAAGCATATCATCCTCCTCCAACACCTTTCCTCCATTGTCCAGCTCAGTGGCATTGCCCTTGCCTATCCAATCCTTGCCAGAGCATCTCCAACAATGGCTTCTCTTCCCATCCTCACACCATTACCTCTGGAGTCTTACAAGGATCTATCGTTAACCTTCTACTCTTCCTCATTTACATGCTGCCCTTTTGGTGACATCATCCGCAGACATGGGCTCAGCTTCCACATGTACGCTGACAACATCCAGCTCTACCTCTCCACCACCTCTCTCAACCCCTCCACTGCTGCTGTATTGTGAGACTGTCTGATATCCAGCTGTGGATAAGCCATAAATTTTCTTCAGTTTAAACATTGGGAGGACTGAAGCCATTGCCTTCAGCCCCCGCCACAAATTCCATATCCTCGTCATCGATTCCACTCCTCGCCCTGGCCTTTGTCGCAGGCTGAACCAAACTTTTTGCAATATCATGGTCCTATTTGACCCAAGCCGAGTTTCTAAAGTCATATATTCTCCACACAAAGACTACCTGCTTCCACCTCCGCAACATTGCCTGCCTCTGCCCCTGCCTCAGCTCATCTTCTGCTGAAAACCTCATCCATGCCTTTGTCACATCCAGACTCTCCTGGGCATTCTCCAATCCTCCACCTTCTGTAAATTTCAGCTCTTCCAAAACTCTGCTGCCCATTCCAACCCCGCAATTGGGCCTACTCACTTTTCACCGCTGACTTTGCTGACCTACATTGGCACCCAGCCCCCAACACCTCCAATTTAAAATTCTTATCTTCGTGTTTAAATCCCATCATGGCCTTGCCGAGCCCTATGACTCCCATCCTGAAATCTCCATTCCTCCAACTCTGGCATTTTGTGTAACTCCTCCTCCCTTCACCCCATTGTTGGTGACCATACCTTCAGCCAGAAGTGCCGAGTGGATGATCCATCTCGGCCGCCTCCCGATATCCCCACCATCACAGAAGCCAGTCTTCAGCCAATTCGATTCACTCCACGTGATATCAAGAAACGGCTGAGTGCACTGAATACAACAAAGGCTATGGGCCCCGACAACATCCCGGCTGTAGTGCTGAAGACTTGGGCTCCAGAACTAGCTGCGCCTCTAGCCAAACTGTTCCAGTACAGCTACAACACTGGCATCTACCCGACAATGTGGAAAATTGCCCAGGTATGTCCTGTCCACAAAAAGCAGGACAAATCCAATCCGGCCAATTACCGCCCCATCAGTCTACTCTCATCATCAGCAAAGTGATGGAAGGTGTCGTCGACAGTGCTATCAAGCAGCACTTACTCACCAATAACCTGCTCACCGATGCTCAGTTTGGGTTCCGCCAGGACCACTCGGCTCCAGACCTTATTACAGCCTTGGTCCAAACATGGACAAAAGAGCTGAATTCCAGAGGTGAGGTGAGAGTGACTGCCCTTGACATCAAGGCAGCATTTGACCGAGTGTGTCACCAAGGAGCCCTAGTAAAATTGAAGTCAATGGGAATCAGGGGGAAAACTCTCCAGTGGCTGGAGTCATACCTAGCACAAAGGAAGATGGTAGTGGTTGTTGGTGGTCAATCATCTCAGCCCCAGGACATTGCTGCAGGAGTTCCTCAGGGCAGTGTCCTAGGCCCAACCATCTTCAGCTGCTTCATCAATGACCTTCCCTCCATCATAAGGTCAGAAATGGGGATGTTCGCTGATGATTGCAGTGTTCAGTTCCATTCGCAACCCCTCAGATAATGAAGCAGTCCGAGCCCGCAGGCAGCAAGACCTGGACAACTTCCAGGCTTGGGCTCATAAGTGGCAAGTAACATTCGTGCCAGACAAGTGCCAGGCAATGACCATCTCCAACAAGAGAGAGTCTAACCACCTCCCCTTGACATCGCCGAATCCCCCACCATCAACATCCTGGGGGTCACCATTGACCAGAAACTTAAATGGACCAGCCATATAAATACTGTGGCTACAAGAGCAGGCCAGAGGCTGGGTATTCTGCAGTGAGTGACTCACCTCCTGACTCCCCAAAGCCTTTCCACCATCTACAAGGCACAAGTCAGGAGTGTGATGGAATACTCTCCACTTGCCTGGATGAATGCGGCTCCAACAACACTCAAGAAGCTCGACACCATCCAGGACAAAGCAGCCCGCTTGATTGGCACCCCATCTGCCACCTTAAACATTCACTCCCTTCACCACTGGCGCACTGTGGCTGCAGTGTGTACCATCCACAGGATGCACTGCAGCAACTCGCCAAGGCTTCTTCGACAGCACCTCCCAAACCCGCGACCTCTACCACCTAGTAGGACAAGAGCAGCAGGTACATGGGAACAACACCACCCGCACGTTCCCCTCCAAGTCACACACCATCCCGACTTGGAAATATATCGCCGTTCCTCCATCGTCGCTGAGTCAAAATCCTGGAACTCCCTTCCTAACAGCACTGTGGGAGAACCTTCATCACACGAACTGCAACGGTTCAAGAAGGCGGCTCACCACCACCTTCTCAAGGGCAATTAGGGATGGGCAATAAATGCCGGCCTCGCCAGCGACGCCCACATCCCATGAACGAATAAAAAAAAAGTCAAGGCTCCATATGCTGGAAATCCCTCCTTAAACTGCTCAACCTTTCTCCTCCTTTAAGACCCTCCTTAAAACCTACCTCTTGGACCAAGATTTTGGTCATGCCTATTAACATCTCCTCTTCCATTTGGCTTTTGTTTTGGTCTGATTATGCTTCTGTGAACCGCCTGGAAATTTTTTTTAAAGGTGATATATAAATAGATGTTGTTGTTGTTGTTATCACCAGTGGCTTTTAAGGTGGATGTCTGGGTTATTGCAGTGTTGACCGGAGGTCACCGGTTACGATTACTGGCTTAGTACAAAGAGGAGAAGAGTCAATTCTCTCTTAACTCTCAATTCACTTTATACACTCCATTAGATCATATACATATAGCTTATACGTCTGGTTAGATATAGGCATGCAGTTTACACCAGGTTATACAGTCTTATACCCAAACTAAGATCTAAACGCACACCCACTAGGTTTCTCTGACACTTCCTGAGTGGTCACAGAATATAAAGGATAATACCCGAAAAGGAGAGCTGACGCTGGCCAGGCGTTCCGTCCTCTCTCTCTCTCTCTCTCGACGTCGTCTCTACGTCCCTGACGTAGGGTCTTCCACTTCTGCGATGGTTGGTCTCCGGAGTCTTTGCTCTGGCTCCATGCCCCAGATCCTTCACTCTTATTCCGAATTTTATCTCTTCAGGCTGTGCTGTCTCTCTCCCATTGGGTTAGGCCTGCTCGTTTTTGCCTGGGTCTTCTCCTCATTGGCTCTGTCCCAAGGACTTAGGTAGCATTACCTCATTACTCCTTTTCTAAATAAGGACTTGTGTCTTATCACATTTCCTTTGTCTTTCACAAAACTTGGTTAATTCAAACTGGTTCCAGGCAGCTGAGGCCAGGACTGAACTCAGGTTACTTTAGTTCAAAAGTCGTTCCTGCCTGTGTGTATCAGCAGCCGACGTCTCAGGTTACCGCAGCCTCTAGCCAACAGCAGCATGTATATCAGATGCTATGGAGGCCCAAAGAGTGATCAGAAAGTAACCCCCCATTATGTCTTTCACTTTTGTGAAGAATGTGTAGGACAGATGTTGGCTTTATACAAGTTTGTAGAGCACTGTAAAGTTCAGGGAAATTATGTTGCTTTCATTGATTTCTGAAAAGCGTTGGACCTTATGCCTCATGCAGCCCTCATGATGAGTGGAACCTATGGGAGTACATGGCCAATTCTTGGATTTTATTTGGGATATGTACTCCAGCTCCAAGATCCATGTAAATTAATTGAGGAACTCACTGAACCACTGTAATATGGAAATGGTATTTGTCTATGTTGTGTTTGGGAGGATGATGGCAATACATTTATACATTTTGTAGAGAGGCATACTGCTTACCACGTTGCTTGTGAGGAGTTCCTTGTATCCGCTGTCCACCTAGTGAAGGCTTAACCCTGCATTAGTCATCTGTGGCTCTTTTGGGGTCAAGGTCTCTCCAAGATGACATTCCTGACAATGGGAGTTTGGAATCTCTGTGGCAAACTTGGTAATCCAATATGTGAACCAGGCAGGTCTACAGTACTCCAGAGCACTGTTGATGATTGACTACCATCCAGCCTAGCTCATTAATGGAACCTGGAGGGGTAGATCCATCAGTAGAGGCCAGGATCCTTCCCACTCATCTCCAGATAATCCTGCAAGCCAATGCCCAACCAATAGGGTGGTCCTCGCTGAAGAAGCAATGAGATCGATACAGAAAACCTGTGCAGTTGTAACTCCTGCAGTATCCTTGTGCACACTTGGTGGTCCTTAAACCTCTGCCACCTGTGCCTAAATTCCCTAGTTACTTTGGGGAGAGAGTGCATTCTATATTGGACAAACAATATATGTGGAATTCTCTGTGGAATTCCCAATAGCTTGTTTTGGAGATTCTTAATCATGCTTATGGCCTTCTGCGCATGTCAAAATAAATATTAAAAAATCATTAGACCACCATAGACCTGGGAGGCCAACTGCACTCACCACCACCACCGCCCCCCCCCCCCCCCCCATACACCAATAACTGTCATCGGACCACTCAATTAGGAATTGGAAAACAGAACTCGCCTGCCCTGCCCCATCCCTCCAATAACATCAAAGCAACCAAAATGTCAGGGGACTGGGAGATAAGCTTCTTTCCACAATGTCAGCAAGCAAGTGGGAGACAGATCCTTGGGGGGAAATTTTAACCTCCCTCCAGCAAAGCAGAAGCCAGGCAGCTGGCAGTTAAAATTTTCCATGCGACTTACTCCCTCCAATCCCGTTCCCTTCGCACAAGTTCCGATATTAACTTATTCTTTTTAGCAGGTAAGTAGGATACCCGTCAATAGGCAGCGAGGTCCTGCTTTAAATGTGCAGTTTGGGCTCCGATGAAGTCATCGGGACTCAACTGCAATATTAACCCCAGGCCTGCACAGGGAAGCCCGTGTGACTTTTGGGAAGAGGAGCCGGGCCAGAAAGAGGCCTAGAAAGGTACGTTTTTTCAAAAAATGTTGTTTCCTTGTGGGCCAGGTAGAGTCCCAGGAGGAAACTTTGGGGCACTTCTGCCCCAGGCTTCCCTCTCGCTCCCCCGACATTGATGCCCTCCTGACCCTCTTACTACTCACCTTGCTCCACGCCCTGAGGGCCAGTCGGTTTCTCGTCCTCCTGGGCCTCCACACGCATCCATCAGTATCAGCACACTTTGTAGGCCAGAGTCTGCACCACATAACTCCGAGGGAAAGGAACTGGAGTAGTGGCTATATAAATTAAAACTACCAATTTCAGTGAAAAGGGTCACTTAGCTGTCATAGTGTGGCAGTAATAAAATTCTCAGTCAGTTACAAAATAAAAATTTAACACCAGGGTCAGCAGATTACTGTCAGAAATTTTATTGCAATTACACTAATTACTTGAAGTTTTTCTAAAAGTTGCTCAAGAGTAAAAGGCAATCTCTCTGATATAACTTCAGTAAATGTCATCCCACAACTACCCTTTCATAGCTTATAATTGTCGTATGATAATAAAAAGAATAAAAGTATCCAGTGGTGAAAAAACAAATGCTTACGGCCATTATTTGAATAAATCATAACACAGTATATGCTGCAATAACACATTTGTCTTTCCACAGTAAGAATGATCAGGCACCAGTGGTGCAGGCACAGTGACAGTATAGTGGACATCGAACGCACTGTGCTACAAAGCGGTAACACTTGGGTTTATGTCTACAACTCCCCCATGTGGTGAGTCAATGGGATCAAGCAAGTTGTTCTAATAGGATGCTGAATGGAGACCAAGCACTTCACTACGGAGAGTGAGGGAAAGCTAGAAGTATTCTCATCCAGGGTGGCTCTTATGGCTGGTTTTAGAATAACCCACAAATCCAACTCTTACACCAGTTTTGCTTTCTTTGCTGCTCATTAGCATCCTCACACTTTTAATTCACTAAAGGTAGTTAAGAAATTATTTTCACTTGATTGTGCCACAGACTGGAGGGAATATAGGTTCAACCTCCCCATTCCACTGGGTTCCTGATATTAATTGCACAACACATGGAGACAAACTGAGTGAAGGCCAAATGTTTTTCAATAGGAAGACATCTTGTACCTCTTAGACACAGAGTTGCATGGCCTGAGTAAGATCCAGAAAGGGAGAAAACAGAGAGAGAAGAAGGTAAATGCCTGTAATAGCCAACTAATTGGCTCTAAGAATGTTACAGCCGGTCTAGTTCGATTGGTAATCTACATGTTTTTTTAAATACATAACCAGAGAGAGAAGGTTCAAACTAGTTGTACAGTGAATGCAGAAAACACAGAATAAAATAGCCAATCTCCATAACTTCCAGTTTCTGTGCAGTTTCTTTATTAAAATATATCTCTATAAAAACATGCATATACAGACATTATTACAATACCCTCAAAAACCTTTGAACATATTCTCACTGGAGCAAACTGTAGTGAAGAGAGTGCTCATAGTTGCGGCTTACAATTATCTTTTAAATTGTTTAATAAATTTTTGTGAATGAATATTGCAGTATGAGAGACTCCAATTAAACCTACATGTAATTTCCTTACATTTAAATTAAATAGTTTTAATTTAAGATTGGTAGAACTTGTGAGCATGGTGTGAACCTCATATATACATTTATATATTCCTAGCCTTGAAATACAATGGTGGATATTTTTCCAATTTAAAATATTTTCAAATTATATCCCGATTACCCAGCAAAAATGGATTTAAACAATGGATTCTTTTCAGGTTTGTATCTTCTACATGTCTTTAAAGCCACTGCTGGTTTTCTGGTTGGTCCCAAAATGAACTTAAAGGGCTCGATTTTCGGACGTCCGAGACGGCGGGTTCATGGCGGGGGGCTCCGAAAATCAGGGATTCCCGGGGCGGGTCCGGAGCCCGGCTCCAACTAAAGCCGGCAGGATCCCACTTAAACCAATTAATTAGATAGTTCAGGTCGTTTGCAGACCTGATTTGTAGGATATTTTAGGAGGGGTGGGATTTTCAACTCAACTGAGCGTGTTTCCCGTACTGGGGGAAACACTCCCAGTTGAAATGGACGTGTTGCAGCCACCAGCCTGTGGCAGATGTAAAGGTCCATTTGACAGGTGGGGTGGGGGAGGAGACGCTCACTCATTGCAGGAGGCCACTCTGTCACTTGGGACAAAGTTTGGCCTCCACCACCCTCCTCCTAACACTAAAATTCACAAACTTGCAACCTCAACCCCGGTGTGCAGACACATTTACCTACCTTGCGGACCCCCTCAAACGTACATCTTCCAGATGGGGGCGGCCATAGTTGCAGTCATGATCTCCTCAGGAGGACAAACAGCCTCGCCATCCACGCCGTTCACTCTGACACGTGGAGCTCCACAACACAGTGCTTGTGACCATCCATCTGCACAGCAGGAGGGAGGGCAACCGCAGAGAGAGGTGCATCGCAGAAGGCACTACCCTCGCCACAGGGTCTAATGACCGAGGCTCGGCTTTCTGGACCTCTCTGAGCAGCAGTGCACACGGAGGCTCAGAGTCACTCGACATGTAGTCGTGGACATCTGCAGCCTCCTTCATGCCAAGCTGCTCCCGGCTGGCCCGAGCACCATCTTCTTACCTGTCGCTGTCAAAGTCACCACTGCCCTCAACAACTTTTCCTTCTCATCCTTCCAGGGTGCCACCGGGGACATCGCTGACATCTTTCAGTTGTCTGCACAAAAGAGCCCTGCAAATACACCTACACCCACTCTGCAGTGACACAATGGGTGTCATCAGTTGTGGGACTTCATGGTGATCCTCAGGAAAGGGCATTATTGCACAAACCAGACAAGATTTGCAAAGTCGTGGCAGTAGTGGTGACAATATAATATGTAATGTGAGTTGATCAGAAATCAAATATAAGTAAAAACCATGACAAACCCTCAAACACCCTTGTGCATCCCCTTCATGCTCACGACATGTTTGCCTTACGCTTCCTACGACACGTAAGTGATGTATGCCCTGTGGCTGCAGCACAGGTAGAGGCAGGTTGGGTGAGGCTGACCGTGAAAGAGATGTATGAGAGGGTGAGTATGAGATAGAGCCATGAGATTGTATGAGGATTGGGTTGAGTGGTAGTGGTGGGATGAGTACTGGCGAGGTGAGTAAGTGCAGGTAAGATGAGGATGAGCTTTGAGTGGGTGTGAGGAGTGATGTGATAGAGTAGTGTTGGCAGTGCAGAAGGAGATGTGGGGTGAGGGTGGTGATGTGGCAGATGGAGTGTAGGGGAATGAGTAAGTGTACTCACTTCGGCTGACCTATTTAGGCCATTGAAGCGCCTCTTGCACTGTATGCAGGTGCATGATATGTTGGTGGTGCTGGTGACCTCCTCTGCCACCTTGAGCCAAGCCTTCGTGGTGGCAGAGGCAGGCCATTTCCTCCCGTCCGCCGGGGAGAAGATCTCTGTCCTCCCCCTCCTCTTCACCCCATCCAGTAGGACCTGGAGTGGGGCATCATTAAACCTGGGAGCAGCCTTCCCCCGGGCTGCTCCATGCTGTAATTTTGGCTCCATTCTGCAGCATCAGTCAGTGAAGGACTGCCCCTTTAAATAGGGCTCCTCCAGCTGACAGCCTACGATATGGCTGCGCAGTCCGCCCGGTGGGCAGCTTTCCAGCATGAAACCCGGAAGCCAAGGTAAGTGCCTTCAATTAGGCTGCGATCGCGTGCGGAGCACCCCGAATTCATGGCCGTGCTACCCACGCGCCCAGTCGACCCCTCGCTGCCAACCCGCCTCCCTCCTAAAATCGAACCCATAGAGTGCCTATCACTGCTCCATTATTGTCAGTGGTGTTTTATTTTGAGATATCATACTCACTAAGAACTGGATTGGGATTGTTGAAATTAATTTCAAATGAGGACCCTTACAGCCATCCAGTAGGGAAGTACCTTGAACCCATCTGTGGGCTGGATTGAAAAGCAGGTTCCAGAGATAAAAGGAGAGTTCTGAGAAATGGGTACTACTGAACATGAAATAGGCTAGCGTCAGGCTTTCCCAGCTACTTTGGGCTACGCAACTGATTCGGCCTTCATTGCCTCATCTCAATTTAGTTCCTAGTGGGGAAAAGCCTGCAAAACAAAGCTGCACTTAGTTCAGTGGTAATTAGAACTGATTGGGTGATGCTGCTTAGATAGAACTTAAGGATATATAAATTTTGAGACATAGAAAAGTCATGCTGGTGAAACAGGAAGCTTGCCGCTGAGGTTAGGATGAGGGCTCATTTTTGGGGCAGTATTGTGTGGAAAGAGCTCTATACTTTATCTAACCATGCTATCTCTCAGCGTGAGTCCTTCGTATAATGATTTGGTACAAAGAAGTTGTTCATTCTATTATACCCTGGTCATGTCTCAGCTTGAAGGGTACAACATTGACAAAAAAGCAGATTTTTAAAATTAGTTTAATTAATTGTGAAAATTGCGCTTTCAACTGACAGGCACTTTTTTAATTACAATTTCAGTGGAAGATGTACTCTCTTCTCACACTGTTATTTTCCTGCTCTCTGCTCTTTAGCTGTCTAACTCGCATCGCTTGAATGAAGTAGTCTGCATTAACAGCTCTCTGACTCTGCTATTCCCTTATGCGTTTTTTAAAATAGAACATTGGCAGGGGCATCACAACTTTCCAGCAAAAATTCCATAAACTCAGTGGGTGGTTTGTTAGTCTTTTCAAATATTTTTAGTTATATCTTTGTCTGGGGAAGGAGGGAGCCTGGATTTTCGCTCAGATTAATTTAACCCCGCAGATTCTAGCAATAAATTTGTTTAATGATTCATTTTCCATACAGTGTTTATTTTTATTGTCTGTGTTTAATTGCAAGGAACTACAAACCATTTGATATTTTACAACTGTTTTCCACTAACAACAACACTCATTTTCTATCATACACTGATAGAAACCCCACTGTTGCCATCACTTTGTCTGAAATACGATCACTTCCACCTCCCCTTTCAACTGATGTTCCCAAACAATTCAGAACCAAGCAGAATTTCTTTGCCATGGCTATTATCTCTAACATCTTATGTACTATTAGCTATGCTCACCTATCTGTGCACCTGTCAATTCAATGAAGGTGCTTTGCTAAAATATCATTATGGATGTGTGCTAATTTCCAGACCTATTTTAAGAAATTCGGTATTTAGTTTGAGTATTACATACACTTCATTCTTCAACATTCAAGACTGTTCTTAAGATTTGAGTTGGCCGTTTAGAATATTTATGCTCTTAATATGTTGATTGCCTTTCTTGTTTACAGATGACGAAGGATTTTTTCTGAATTCCAGAGCCAAATCTCTGAACATAACTAAAGTATTAAGACAAGCCAAACAATTTGTTTGATGACTATAGATATAGAGATTAAAATGAAACAGAAAATGGAGGCTTATGATAAATGTCGGGTTCACAATTCAATAGAGAACCAAGCTGAATACAGAATTTTCAGGGGAGAACTGAAAAGGGAAATATGAGGGGCAAAGAGAGTATGAGAATAGATTAGCGGGTAACATAATAGGGAACCCAAAAGTCTTTTATAAACATATAAATAGTAAATGGCTAGTCAAAGGAAGTGTGCAGTGGTGTCCCCCATGGGTCGGTGTTAGGACCACTGCTCTTTTTGATATATAGTAATGACCTGGACTTGGGTATAATTTCAAAGTTTGCAGATGACACAAAACTCGGAAATGTAGTAAACAATGTGGAGGATAGTAACAGGTTTCAGGAGGACAAAGACAGACTGGTGAAATGGGCAGACACAAGGCAGATGAAATTTAACGCAGAGAAGTGTGAAGTGATACATTTTAGTAGGAAGAATGAGGAGAGGTAATATAAACTAAATGGTATCATTCTAAAGGGGTTACAGGAACAGAAAGACCTGGGGATATAAGTACACCCACTATGTACACTATGTTACCCACTCGGTACCAGTGTTAAGGACATCTCCTCCGGGCTGGAGAAGAACTTCGAGTGGGAGGGAGAGGATCCAGTTGTCGTGGTCAACGTAGGTACCAATGACATAAGTAGGACTAAGAAAAAGGTTCTGTTGAGAGAGTTTGTGCAGCTAGGGACTAAATTAAAAAGCAGAACCACAAAGGCAATAATCTCTGGATTATTACCTGAGCCACGAGCAAATTGGCATAGGGTCAATAGGATCAGAGGGATGAATACGTGGCTCAAAGATTGGTGTGGGAGAAGTGGGGCATTGGCACCAGTACTGGGGAAAGAGAGAGCTGTTCCGTTGGGACGGACTACACCTGAACCATGCTGGGATCTGAGTTCTAGCGAATCGAATAACTAGCGAGGTATATAGGGCTTTAAACTAAATAAGTGGGGGGAGGGTGGGGGGGAACGGTCCCAGTGGAGAGAAATCTAGAATGCTAAAGAGAAAAGACAAAGAAGCAGTGCAGGAAAGTGATTGGGGTAAGGAAGGGACAGAGTGTACAAACAAAAGACAACAAATAGGGTCCGGGTAAGAAAAAATGGTAATAAGACAAATAGGGCCATAGTACAAAAAAATGTTACGATGTCTAAAAATGTTAAAAAGACAAATCTAAAGGCACTGTATCTGAATGCACGAAGCATTCGTAATAAGATAGACAAATTAACAGCGCAAATAACTGTAAACGGATATGGTATCATTGCAATTACAGAGACATGGCTGCAGGGTGACCAATACTGGGAGCTAAATATCCAAGGGTATTCGATATTTAGGAAAGACAGGCAAAAAGGAAAAGGAGGTGGGGGTGACGTTGTTATTAAAGGATGAAATCAGAGCAATAGTGAGAAAGGATATTGGCTCAGAAAATCAAGATGTAGAATCAGTCTGGGTGGAGTTAAGAAGCACCAAGAGGCAGAAAACACTGGTGGGAGTTGTCAATAGGCCTCCAAACAGAAGTGGTAATGTAGGGGACGGCATCAAAGAGGAAATTAGAGATGCATGTAAAAAGGGTACTACAGTAATCATGGGTGACTTTAATCTACATATAGACTGGCCAAACCAAATTAGCAATAATACTGTGGAGGATGAATTCCTGGAGTGTTTACGAGATGGTTTTTTAGACCAGTACGTTGAGGAGCCAACCAGGGAACAGGCAATCCTAGATTAGGTATTGTGCAATGAGAAGGGGTTAATTAATAATCTTGCTGTGCGGGGTCCTTCAGGGAAGAGTGACCATAACATGATAGAATTCTTCATTAAGATGGAAAGTGAAGTATTCCAATCCGAAATGAGGGTCCTACATCTAAACAAAGGAAGCTACAAAGGCATGATGGTGGATAGGCAATGGCTAACATTTAAGGAACGAATGCATGAATTGCAACAATTATACATTCCTTTCTGGCGTAAAAACACAAAAGGAAAAGCGGCCCAACCATGGCTAACAAAAGAAATTAAGTATGGTATTAGGTCCAAAGAGGAGTCATATAAAGTTGCTAGAAAAAGTACCAAGCCTGAGGATTGGGAGCAGTTTATAATTCAGCAAAAAAGCACCAAGAGATTGATTAAGAGGGGAAAAATAGAGTATAAGAGTAAACTTGCAAGGAACATAAAAGTGGACTCTAAAAGCTTCTACAAGTATGTAAAAAGAAGACGATTAGTGAAGACAAATGTAGGTCCCTTACAGTCAAAAACAGGAGAATTTATAATGGGGAACAAGGAAATAGCAGAGCAATTAAACAAATACTTTGGTTCTGTCTTCACGGAAGAGGACACAAATAACTTCCCAGAAATGCTAGGGAACCAAGGGACTAGTGAGAAGGAGGAATTAAAGGAAATTAATATTAGTAAAAAAAGTGCTGGAGAAATTAATGGGACTGCAAGCCGATAATTTGCATCCCAGAGTACTAAAAGAGGTAGCCATAGAAGTAATGGATGCATTAGTTGTCATCTTCCAAATTTCTAGATTATGGAACAGTTCCTGCAGATTGGAGGGTGGCAAATGTAACCTCACTATTTAAAAAAGGAGGGAGAGAGAAAACAGGGAACTGCAGACCGGTTAGCCTAACATCAGTAGTAGGGAAAATGCTAAAGTCTATTATAAAGGATGTGATAACAGGACACTTAGAAAATATCAACGGGATTAGATAAAGTCAACATGGATTTATGAAAGGGAAATCATGTTTGACAAACCTACTGGAGTTTTTTGAGGATGTAACTGGTAGAATAGATAAGGGAGAACCAGTGGATGTGGTTTATTTGGATTTTCAGAAGGCCTTTGATAAAGTCCCACATAAGAGGTTAGTGTGCAAAATTAAAGCACATGGGATTGGGGGTAATATACTGGCATGGATTGAAAATTGGTTATCAGAGAGTTGGAATAAATGGATCTTTTTCGGAGTGGCAGGCAGTGATTAGTGGGGTACCGCAGGGATCAGTGCTTGGGCCCCAGCTATTCACAATATATATCAATGATTTGGATGAGGGAACCAAATGTAATATTTCCAAGTTTGCTGACGACACAAAACTAGGTGGGATTGTGAGTTGTGGGGAGGATGCAAAGAGGGTTCAAGGCAATTTAGACAAGTTGAGTGAGTGGGCAAATAAATGGCAGATGCAGTACAACGTGGATAAATGTGTAGTTATCCACTTCGGAAGGAAAAACAGAAAGGCAGAGTATAATTTAAATAGTGATAGATTGGGAAATGTTGATGTACAAAGGGTCCTTGTACACCAGTCACTGAAAGCAAACATGCAGGTGCAGCAAGCAGTTAGGAAGGCAAATGGTATGTTGGCCTTCATTGCAAGAGGATTTGAATATAGGAGCAAGGATGTCTTACTGCAGTTATACAGGGCCTTGGTGAGACCACACCTGGAGCATTGTGTGCAGTTTTGGTCTCCTTACATAAGAAAGTTGTAAACAATTTTACAACACCAAGTTATAGTCCAGCAATTTTATTTTAAATTCACAAGCTTTCGGAGACTTCCTCCTTCCTCAGGTAAATAAGAACATACATAAGAAAGGATATACTTGCCATAGAAGGAGTGCAGCGAAGGTTCACCAGACTGATTCCTGGGATGGCAGGACTGTCGTATGAGGAGAGATTGGGTCGACTTGCCCTGTATTCACTCGAGTTTAGAAGAATGAGAGAGGGTCTCATTGAAACATATAAAATTCTGACTGGGCTAGACAGACTGGATGCAGGGAGGATGTTTCCCCTGGCTGGGGGGTCCAGAACGAGGGGTCACAGTCTCAGGATACGGGGTAGGACATTTAGGACTGAGATGAGGAGAAATTTCTTCACTCAGAGGGTGGTGAACCTGTGGAATTCTTTACCACAGAAGGCAGTGGAGGCCAAGTCACTGAATATATTTAAGAAGGAGCTAGATAGATTTCTAGACACAAAAGGCATCAAGGGGTATGGGGAGAGAGCAGGAATATGGTATTGAGATAGAGGATCAGCCATGATCATATTGAATGGCGAAGCAGGCTCGAAGGGCCGAATGGCCTACTCGTGCTCCTATTTTCTACATTTCTATGATTACACAAGTCTTTGAAGGTGGCAGGTCAAGTTTAGAATGCTGTTAAAAAGGCATATGGGATCCTTGGCTTTATAAATAGAGGCATAGAGTACAAAAGCAAGGAAGTTATGCTAAACCTTTATAAAACGCTGGTTAGGCCCCAGCTGTAGTATTTTGTCCAATTCTGAGCACCGCACTTTAGGAAGGATGTCGAGGCCTTAGAAAGGATGCAGAAGGAGATTTACTAAAATGGTACCAGGGATGAAAGACTTCAGTTACATGGAGAGTCTAGGAAAATTGGAGTTGTTCCCTTTAGAGCAGACAAGGTGTAGGGAAATTCTGATTTTCTGCGATTCTTGAACCTGGTTGAATAGTCAAGCAAAGAAAGTCACCCTCACTCTCGATAGTTTCATTAATCATAAATAATTACTTAATGTTATTATAATGCATATGAGCATTCACGAAGCAAATCAAACCATACGTGTGACCTTCCTCCATAAAATCCCTTTATACGCTTAATGTTATTATTTAATGACTTAACAATTCATACACACATCAGATAAATCATGTTATATATACCTTTAAACCAAGGATTTTGCATCATCGAGACAGCTCAGAACAGATCAGCTTCTTGTGTCTTGAGGTCCTCTTCTTCTTGTGCAGTGTTCGACTACAGCGTGGTACAGAGAGAGACTGTTTTCGTCTTTTTATATTGTTTTGGACCAATGAGATGTAGGACTGGGAGAAAGTGTCACTTTTTTTGTCCAATTACTCCATTTGTTACTAGGACTATGTCTCTTTAACGTAGGAAAGACTCTGTGCTCAAACCATGAAATGTAGGAGGCCTCTTTATTGGGCCGAAAATTGCTTCAAAGAGAATGGTGAGCTCATCAGCGCTCACCGTTGTTAGTGGCCAAATGGAAGAGCAAATTCTGGCGTCCGCACATGCGCAATCAAATGCAGAAATCCGGAACTCGCTATTCCGGGCTCACCGGTGATCTGATAGCTTCGTGTTAAAAGGATATTGCCGGCTGGAATCAATGGACCAGCGCCAACTTACTCTCCTGCCCAGCTGGAAACGAAGTAATACCGCCACAAAACAGGTATGCTGAAAAATATCAGGTCTAAACTAAGTTTTAACAGCACAGTAAGTCTTAATGACTGCCAAACAACTAAAAATTATCTTTTAAAAATGTGGTGTCTCATTACTCCTGATTTTAATAGTTTTTGGTAATTAAAAAAAAAATTTAAATTCAAAACTTACATTTTTTTTTACATTTTCCGTCGGTCTCTTATTTAATTCGATATTTCTTACCCTCTCTTTCTTTGCTGTCTATAACTGTTTTCACAAAGTGGCCATGATGTGGAGATGCCGGTGATGGACTGGGGTGGACAAATGTAAGGAGTCTTACAACACCAGGTTATAGTCCAACAGTTTTATTTGAAATCACAAGCTTTCGGAGGCTTCCTCCTTCGTCAGCTGACTCACCTGACGAAGGAGGAAGCCTCCGAAAGCTTGTGATTTCAAATAAAACTGTTGGACTATAACCTGGTGTTGTAAGACTCCTTACATATGTTTTCACAAATGTTTTATTGTCGTACCTTTCACTTCCTGGATTTTATGTTTTAGCTTGCAGCGACTGTTCGCAGCGTGACAAAAATGCTGCAATCTGATTGGTCGAGAGGAGAGAGTGATCCTCTCGCTTCTCCCATGGGTCCTAGCTTCGCTGGAGTTAACGTCAGATCCTTAGGTCCGCATTACAGGAAGCTCCCGCAGTAAAGACAGCGCTAAGATTGTAGGTTATTAAGATCAAATGAGCGGCAAGGGCCGTTGCTTCACCGTTCGGAACAATTTACGGGCTAACATCTTTGTTTATCACCTTCCATGCCAAGATCGAAATATGTAGCCCCTTTTTCTCTATACACAGACTAGATTTTATAATCATTTAGTCTCCACTTCTAGTTGCTTCAATGGTTTCAAATCCATGCCTTACACCATTTACTTTTATAATAAATCATATGCTAGATGCAACACCATATCCGCAGAGGGGCAAGAGGCCCTCTAGACATATGCCCAAGAGACAGTGGGAGGCAGTAGGGGACAAAGTCAATGCCAGGCGCATAGCACCACGAACATGGATGCAGTGCAGGAAGAAGTTCATTGCTTTCACACGAGTGGTCAAGGTGTGTGAGGTCAACAGTCAAGCGGCATCTCCTACCAACCGCATCACTAGCCGCATCCATTGCTCCACACACTACACCTGCTATCGCCCACCTACCAACAAACTCTTTCTATCAGTACACAACTCTTGCAATCAGACACTTCCACTCACCCTCACACATTACCACTGTTGCAAGCCGCACACCCACAACTCAAAGATCACACTCACTGGTAGTTATTCAACCATGACGGGCACATCACCCAGACACCTTGCAGGACACTCACTGACACACGTCCTGCTTTCTTGCAGGAGAAGGTGGCACATAACAGGAGGCAGCAAGTGGCAGTGGCATTTAGCCCCTCGAGCCTGTTCCGCCTTTTCAATGAGATCATGGTTGATCTGTGACCTAACTCCATATACCCGCCTTAGCCCCATATTCCTTAATACCCTTGGTTCATAGAAATCTATCAATCTCAGATTTAAAATTAACAATTGAGCTAGCATCAACTGCCGTTTGCAGAAGAATGTTCCAAATTTCTCCCACCCTTTGAGTGTAGAAGCGTTTCCTAACTTCACTCCTGCAAGTCCTGGCTCTAAATTTTAGGCCACGTCCCCTAGTCCTAGTATTCAAGTATAGGAGACCTCCAAAAACAGGTACATATGCATTAGCAGCCAGAAGCAATATTCCAGCAACTAATCTGTAAATCCTGCATGGTCCCTTTAAATAGCGTTGGTGGGGGGTCCAGTTTGGAACGCTCTACTGCAAATGGCAGTTGATGCTAGCTCAATTGTTAATCTTAAATCGGAGATTGATAGATTTCTGTGAACCAAGGATATTAAGAGATATGAGGCTAAGGCGGGTAAATGGAGTTAAGTCACAGGTCAACAATGATCTCACTGAATAGCGGAACAGGCTAGAGGGGCTAAATACCACTGCCACTTGCTGCCTCCTGTTATGCACCACCTTCTCCTGCAAGCAAGCAGGACCTGTGTCTGGGCGATGTGCCTGTTGTGGTTGAATAGCTGCCAGCGTTTGCGGCCTTGGAGTTGTGGGTCTGTGCCTTGCAACAGTGGTAATGTGTAAAGGTGAGAGGAAGCATCTGATTGGAAGAGTTGAGTACTGATGGGAAGAGTTTGTTGGTATGTGGGTGGTGGGGGGTGGGTCTGGTGCGTGGAGTAGTCGATGCGGCGAATGCTGCAGTTGGTAGGAGACGCCACGTGGCAGTTGACCTCACTCACCTTGACCACTCGTGTCAAAGCATTGAACGTCTTCCTGGAAGGCATCCATGTTCATGGTGCTGTGCGCCTGGCATTGACTTCATCCCCCGCTGTCTCCCACTGCCTTTTGGGCATATGTCTGGAGGGCCTCTTGTGAGCCCCCCGCTTTCTACCCACCCTGCGGATATAGGATGTCGCTCCTTCTGTCCACCTCTTGTACCAAGGCCTCTAGTGCATCAGCAGAGATCCTTGGTGCAAGCAATTTTGCAGGCCTGGTACAAACTCAGATTGGCAGATTCGTGAGGTGTGGCATACGGATTGGAGGATGTGGGATTTAGTGGTGCACAACCTTTATTCAATGTTTTAAAATAGCTCAACAATTTGTAAACATAGGGACGGGACCTGCATCTGTGTTTTACGTATGTGATGATCTCCGTTCAGACTCTGTGCAGACAGCAGACTGTTATTTTTAGCAGATAACAGGTACCGGCTACCTTTAAGAGATTTGAAGCGACATCCTCCCTTTAAGAGATTGGGGCTCCCCCTGCTGGTGGAAAGTGCGCATTTACTTGAATCGTCGTGTAGGCCAACTTTTCAACTTTTCAGCTGTTGACAGTAAGTCCACAGGCCAGACGGATGTCTCGTCCTGCCTGCGAAGGGGCCATTGGGCACGGGTTCATAGCTGATTGTGCTTCACGTGGCCAATAATAGGCCTTATCCAATTTTTTTCCCCCTATGTGTTTTAAAAGCTGTTAAGCTCAATATTACCCATCTAGCTTAATTATTTGATAATCCAGATATATCTATTTGCACAATGCAATATAAAAACAGGATTTGCGAGAACACAGTTTTAAACCAATTCTGTCTACATTACTGTGTTTGCAGTTTTTCAAATGCCTTTTAAAAGGTTTTAAAATGTTTAAAAGGGGCACAGTTAACCCTTTCCTTCAAATGTCTTTTGCTCAAGGGGTTTTTAACCCTACATAGGTTAAGAGGAGATTTGATCATGAAGGGTTTTGATAGAGTAAATACTGAGAAACTGTTTCCAGTGGCAGAACATTGGTCACCAGAAGGTACAGATTTAAGGTAATTGGCAAAAGAACCAGAGACGACATGAGGAAAAAAAAATTACGCGGCAAATTTGTAATGATCTGGAATGCACTGCCTGGAAGAGTGGTGGAAGCAGATTCAATAATAACTTTCAAAAGGGAATTGAATAAATACTTGAATGGAAAAATTTGCAGGGCTATAGGAAGTGGGACTAATTGAGATAACTCTTTCAAAGAGCCAGCACAGGCACAGTGGGCTGAATGGCCTCCTTCTGTGCTGTATCATTCTATGATTCTAATTAGTTTTAAAATGCTACTAGAAATCTTACTATAGGACTCTGTAAATCCACTGCCGTAAACAGCATAGTTCCTAGGTGCCCTGGATACCCATTTTATATGGGTGGATAGACGACTGAGCACTATATGAGAAATTGCTTGGATGTCAAAATAAAGTCATCGGGGCAAATTGAATATAACAAACTGCAAGCTGGTTGGCGGTACCATCTGTGCCGGTACAAAATTCAACGACAAAATTGCACATTTTTCAGATCTGTTGTAGCCACTTTACACCTATTTATTAGGTATAACTGATCAGAAAGTCCATTCCCATTTGTCTAACATGGAGTTAGGTAGATATGGAGGGTGCAGACAACTGTTAAATGCTTTGAAATGGCAATTCCATTTGCAGCTTGAAACAACACTGAAATGAAGTAACAAAGCAGGGTAAGGCATGCTGTGGTTTGGTACTTTACAGGCTGTTACAACAGAGCCCCACACCCTGAACTACTATTAGCAACACCTGTACATACGTGGAAAGTAATCTTGACTAATACCACAATTTTGAATGAAGTAGAGACTTTTTAACCTTTGTACAATTTAACATTCAGTTATTGTGTAAAAGAGTTACACTAGGGTTGATTTTAACCCTGCCTGCCTGGCGGAAACCAGGCAGGCAGACAGTTAAAATAGCTGCAGCGAGTTACCAGCTGCGATTCCATTGCCTTCCCACGGGTTGGAATTTTAACCTACTCTTTTGAGTAGGCGAGCGGGACTCATGCCAGAAAGCAGTGGGGTCCTGCTTTAAACATGCAGATCATGCCCCGACACCTGCTTGAGGAAACCATCCTGGCGGCAAGCAGATCCGGGGCCAGGAAAGGCCCAGAAAAGTGAGTAAATTTATTATCTTTTTTGGTTTCCTTGTGGGCCAGGAGGAGCAGGAATGATCCTCCGGGCCCCACAAGAAAACCTTGGGACTCCCATGGGTGGAATTCTCTCCCCCTTCCCCGATGCAATGTCCTCCCTACCACCCCCGCCCCCCCAACCTAAGCATTTACCTGACCGACAGGGGCCATTTCATCGGGTCCACGGCAGAGGCCTAATGCCAACTGAAATCCTGCTCCTGCCTGCCGGCCGGCCAGCTAAGCCCTTCCCATCGGGTTCGGGCGGGAGACTGCCGTGGGCCTTGCAGATGAGGCCCGGGACTTAAAATCTCCCAGGTCTCAGGCTGTGGAGGGCCAGACGTTTTCCAGTCCTCCTCAGGCCCCCGTCTCCACCACTCCCGTTGGGAGTTAAGAGTCTGGCCTACTGATACAATTCTTTTCTCTCAAACCAATCCAATTATAGCTCTATAAATTATAGAAAGTTTATTGTTCTGCTGTAATGTAAACTATCTGTTCTATATTCTTCCGTGTTAAATGTCTGGAATAATTTAAGGAAAATGTTTTATTACTGTGGAATTTATGTTGAAAGAAACCATGCTGTGAGCAATTAATCATCACTCTGTGGGGTTCATAACAATTTCCTTTTTTTCTGTAAATTACTCATTAAGGACTTATTTAGATGCACTCTTAGAGTATATGGTGCGTGATAAATCGAAAAATTGTTTTACACATTTGTCTAAAAGGCCTTCAAGACTTTTTTAAAAAAGAGCTAGTTTTCCTGCAAACTGCAAGTGTGAAAATTAGGACCTGCCTAAGTCCCCCACAAGAATAAAGATTAACCGTGTTTACTGTAAATTATACAGAGAGAAATTTAATAGACTGATTGTATAATGGTGTTTCGAATTGATGGTATGGGGATCTGAAAGTTTTTTCTGACATGGCATTCTGAGGTGAGAGAGGTCACTGTGGGAGTGCTGACGGCAGCTGATTTTGGAAAAACTTCATTAAGCAAAGCAAAAGAGGCTGTTGTGGGAAATGAATGCAGTAGGGATGCTCTACTAAGACTGGGGTGAAGCACCTTGTTGAAGCAGACTAAATGGAACTTCACTCTGCATCGGAGGCAATTAGAGGTGAACACCACTGTAGAAGCCAGGTGCAACAATAAGGAATTCTTCCAATATTACAACAGAAAGGGGGTTAACAAAGAAGAAGTGAGATCTCTTAAGAGTATTCACTAGAGTTGGTATTTGGAGCATGAACCCATCATAAAAGGCTGTAAAACTGAACTTCATGGCCTCAGAAGGTGGATTGCGTTTATGCCTAAGGGTCCAATATGCTTATTCCGCGCCAGATGTGCGCCACTCGCCATATTAGTGCAGGCTGCTCCGTAGGCACCCAGGGTGCACGCCCGAAACTGATGTTAGGCTCATTGCCTATGAAAATAGAGGGCCCAACGCATGTTTCAGGCCTCTTTGCGAAATTGGACTGTGAATGACATCAGCACGTGCCGTGCATGCTGAGGTCAGTTTCTCAATGGACCTTAAAGCGATCGCTGAAGGCTGCCACCCGAAAGGTACCTTATTGTGGAGCCAGGAGGAGCAGGATTGCTCCTCCCGGCTCCACTTTAAAATCGCAGGCCGCTTCCAGCCATTGCTCGACCCCTACGGATTGCCTCCCCACCCCAAGACTCTCTTGAGGACCTTGTCTGGTGTCCGAGCTTGCTAATCTTCCCCAGTGCCCAGTGAGCTGCCTCTGGGGCAGCGAATGGCGTCTGCAGTCTGCTATCCTAATGAAGCCGGCGAACCAATTTGCTCTGGTCATAATGGGTACCTTTAGGTACATTTTGGAGGTAGATATGGAGAAAGCAGCTGATAATGTTGTGGGAGTGATGTCAGGTTGAGAACTGTATTGGTCAGTTTTAGGGTCCCTTCTATTTCAATCTACATAACCAATGTGTGAAAAGAAACGCAATGAAAGTTGATCAAATTTGCAGATTATACTAAACAGGGGGGTGGGAAGAAGGAGTCAAGTCTGATGAAGCAGCCAAGAAACTACAGAAGGGCCTGAACAAAGTTTGCAACTAGGCCGTACTGCCACATTTGAAACTCGACACAGATAAATGGAAAGTGTTACACATTGGAAATAAAAATGGGATCATATCCGTGGTCTCAAACTGTCTGGGGAGCAGCTGACAGAAATCTGGGGGTTATGAGGAAAGTTTTTTTTTAAAAAACTTGGACTCTTCAGCCTTGAAAGGAGGAGAATAAGTGGGACCTGACAGAGGCATATAAAAATCTTAAGTGGGACAGAAAAGGTTAAATCAAGTGCCAGGCAGTGACCATCTCCAACAAGAGAGAGTCTAACCACCTCCCCCTTGACATTCAACGGCATTACCATCGCCGAATCCCCCACCATCAACATCCTGGGGGTCACTGTGGCTGGTCCAGTTAAAAACTTAACTGGACCTGCCACATAAATACAGTGGCTACAAAAGTAGGTCAGAGGCTGGGTATTCTGCGGTGAGTGACTCAACTCCTGACTCCCCAAAGCCTTTCCACCATTTACAAAGCACAAGTCAGGAGTGTGATGGAATACTCTCCACTTGCCTGGATGAGTGCAGCTCCAACAACACTCAAGAAGCTCGACACCATCCAGGACAAAGCAGCCCACTTGATTGGCATCCCATCCACCACCATAAACATTCACTTCCTCCACCACTGGCGCACTGTGGCTGCAGTGTGTACCATCTACAGGATGCACTGCAGCAACTCACCGAGGTTTCTTCGACAGCACCTCCCAAACTCGCGACTTCTATCACCTAGAAGGACAAGGGCAGCAAGTGCACACACCATTCTAACTTGGAAATATATCGCCGTTCCTTCATTGTCGCTGGGTCAAAATCATGGAACTCCCTACCTAACAGCACTGTGGGAGAACCTTCACCACACGGACTGCAGCAGTTCAAGAAGGCGGCTCACCACCACCTTCTCAAGGGCAATTAGGGATGGGCAATAAATGCTGGCCTTGCCAGTGACGCCCACATCCCACAAATGAATTTAAAAAAAATCTGGATCACTATTTCAAGTTAAACCACAACAGCAGCATAAGGGAATATAGATGCAAACTTGTAAAAAAACAAGCTCAGATATGATATCAAGAAGCACTTTTTTTTCACACAAAGAGGGATTAATACTTGGAATGATCTTCCTGGTAGGGTAGTGGAGGCAAAAATCTCTGGAATCATCCACGAGGCATTTGGTTGCTGTGATGGGGAAATTGCAATTTTCTATGGAAGTATACACTAGATGGGCTCAATGGCCTCTCCCATCTGTCCCTTTCTTTGTACCTGGTGTGGCTGTGCTCCACCTGAATAGGAAGTTCTTGATGCTGACATTAGGGTACCCACAGTAGAAAAGCGTTCCATTTTCCAGCACTGATGTCCTCCACGTTGATGAGCACAACAGTCCATCAAAAACATTTAGTAGCTGGTGAGATGAGAACTGTTTTTGTTTTACTCCTTATTTGCCAGTTTATAAACCAGAAAATTGGAAATTGCAATAATTACTGCCAGTCCACCCCGATTAACATAATATACCTAATGCCAGCAGTCAACTGTTAGTATTTGTAGGGCTCACAGCAGACTGGTTGGAAGCTAAGTAACACAATCAAAAAACCAACCCATTACCAACATTAGCCATCTGAAATTTCACCTCTTAACTGCCCCCAATTATGTTACTTTGTAAATCTTTCATTAGGTTCCTCCTTACACTAAACTAATCCATGGTGCTCAAAGGGTTAAAACTTCCCAGAGCCATTTTGAGCTTCATATCCATTTCAATCTTAGTTATCTCCTTAGTACCTTGCCAACTCACTCCTACACCCCTATGACCCAGCGGATTTGGCTAAAGTAGACCAGGAAGATTCAGTTTTAAGGCTGGTGTGTGCTATTCTAAGCCAGGACAGCAGTAAGAACACCACAGTTGGCCTCAGCGTCCCTGGATTTGGGAGGAGAAAAGTCAGCTACGGTTCTGATCACTGACCAGTGACCTCTGATGGAAGTCTATTTGTATACAAGTCAAGTGAGGACAGGATTGGTCTCCCCCCTCTGACATGAATAACGCCCACTTGGGCAAGGCACTGGAGGGTAACGCTACTAGTGGAAATGTACCTCAGCAAGAATTTATGAAGGGAGAGGAGATATTTGGTAATGAGAAAAAAAAATTGGGGAAAGGGAGAGAATGATTCGTTAAATTAATTTAGCAGAAAAAAAAACTCACTTCCACAATACATCAGCACATGATTCAGACAAACTGGTGGAAGTCTGCCTGCGAGTAAAGCATTGAAGTACATTACTTTTTAAACAGATCAAATTTTCATTTAGGACATCTGTGACTCATCACTGTTGGCTAAGCCACTTGTTCTATTTGGTGCAATTCAGGCAATAAGATTGGACACTTCACAGAACCTTGTGTTGCCTCAAGGCAAAAATGCACACCATACATTCTTAAACTAACGCAAACACACCTACATCCTGTACTAGCTGAACATGAAGCAGCACTGGTGATACAAATTGTGGAGTACATATTTTCTTTTATCTGTCATCTCATCTAAAGAACAAAGTTGGCCAACTACAATGTAGTAGGGCAGGGCGTGGAAGGTGGGGTGGAAATTGTGCATTACTTTCCTTAGCAACGTAATTTCTAAGCCGTTGAATCTGAGGTGCACAACCTGGAGACACATATCTAGTTTTGTTCTCAACTAAAACGATCACTGGCTTCTGGATTGCCAACCTGAATTGACCCTGGTCAATATATGATCTCTAACGACAAGCTCTTTTTCTATTTGTGAGTTGAAGACTATTTTCTGGAGTCTGCTCCCTTCCATCCCACAAAGAGATGGAAGTACTGACTAATTGAAGAGGTGCAGTCTCATGGGGATGAGGTTGCACTCTGATACCCAGTCCAATTGGCGTTATTCATGTATGAAAATGCAATTGATACGGCAAAGAACTATTTGTGAAGAGTGTTAAAATATTAATCAAGTTCTTAGTTTAAATCACAGTGATGAAAAGAGCATAGCATCCATAGGAAGGCACTTTGAAATGAAATGGTAATTGTAATTAGTTTTAAAGTGATTGAGTTTCAGAATCAAAATCAAGATCTTGTTTACCTATCATAGGGATTGGCACCACTGCCAGAACAACAGAAATTATCCACAGCTCATTTGACTGCAGTCTCAGCAGAGATATCCAAGGAGATGAGCAGCAAAAATGATAAAATAAAGTAAAATGTTATTGATAATAACTGAATGAAAATTATTGGCTGCTTTAACTGTTTTCTTAAATGGTATCTGTTCAGTCAATTAAGGATTAATTAACAATACTTGAAAGTGGAACTAGAAACTGCTTTGGATTTCTCAATGCTTCCCCACACACAAACTCCCCCACAAATCTTTTTCCATGTTTCTGAGAACCCAGTAACACTTCATTTTACATAGACATTAAGCACTTGAAATTAAATTGTAGGCGCAAAGGCACCTGATGATGCCATTTACTGGGCTGTAGGTGGAACTAACGACACATTTCTCATGAGATTGCTGCTAGTAGCAGAAAGCCCTCGTCAAACACTGAAAAGAAGTGGGAGTTCAAAGCCAGGCTTGGAACTGAAAGATACACACCGATCCACCTATCACAGGCTGGCATCCTGTCACATTGGCATCTATTATTGTTTATTATTCTAAGCCTTTGGTTAAGACGATCACAATTTCATCCTCCTTAAGGGACAGAATAGAATATACGTCAGCCGAATGAGTGTTATCAGCATAAAAACAACTGTGGTTCTATTTAATTTACAACTAGTTAATTAATAAAACGGATTATGGAATGAACCAATGCGTGATTTGATAAAATTTAAGCTAGTTTAAATTCCCAAATTGAAGGAAGAACTCAAGACATAATTAGTTTAAAACCCAGCAAACAGATGTTCTTCTGTCTCTCTTAAATTAAATACTGTCTTGCTATAACTGAAGATCAACATCATGTGAATTCATTAGTGACTTTATATAATATTTAGTAGCATTGAATATTCTATCATAGCCAATCAGCTATGTATTTTGTTATTACAATGGTTCTAACTGTACCAAGTTAAAAAAATTAATTTTAGTATTGCATACACTCAGGTTCTGAAATAATTTATAAAACTGAATCTGTACCGTTAATATAAACTTTCAGTATCACACTATCTGAATGTCACACTCACTGAGAAGTATTTTCCCTTCTTCCTATGCCAATAGCTTTCTCTGGTCAAAAAGCTTGGGCAAGGCTCTGCCAATTCTTATTCTGTAACTAATTTGTAGAAGCAGTCTAAGCTGACTTGTGTAAATCATCAAATTCAACATCAAGAAATGTGCAGATCTCATAGTCAAATGAGATCGCTGGGTGCTTGAGTATGTCTCATGGTCAGTTTCCCTGGTGTGAACAGGAGAAAGAGACACAAGCAGCCAATCCTTGGTAAGTCACTATTCCTCCATTTACCTTTTTGTGGATAGTTATTCTGTATTTTTTTCCTTCTTTTTTCCCCTGGTCTTACAGAGTCACAGACAATTTTATGGGCCAATATTGCAGGCAGGCTTTCTCTTCTCAAGCCTCTGGCAATGTCACTTTGTAAGTGGCTGCCAAGAACAGGCTCAGTGTGACTTTGCTGTTTGGGGAAGCGCTGTGATTCTACGCACTGCTGCTTTTTCCTTGTCTGTACCTTGAAGATAGGTAGATACATGGCTATAATATGCTGTTAGTACAAAGGCAACATAAATTAAATGGGAATGCTTGGTGGTATGCAAATCTCCCATGAGATTTGTGTTAAGGAGTTTGTCCTCGTAAAAAGTGTTGCTATGGAAATAGAGTTACATTACAGGGCTACAGGTATCCACGATGGCTTTATTTCTGTTTGATCAAATCCCAATTAAATAAACAAATCCATTCACAAATTTACCCACAACATCATTTAAATAATCTTAAAATGTGAATGTCTGAAAGAGAAAACTTGGGGTGCCTTGACAGGATGGGTGGAGAGAGGAGAATCGATGAGGTGGAGACTGACCGGGGAGCAAGAGAGAGGAACAAAGAGAGTGCGAGAAAGCCAGAATACTACAGAACACTAAAATGCACTTGCAGATAAATGTATATTATGACATTTTTTTCCATCTACTTATGGTTTCTATTATTTTATTAAGAATGTACAGAAGTTTAAATGAAAAGAAAGAAACCTGCAAATACTGAAAATCTGAAATAAAAACAGAAAGTGCTGGAAATACACAGTGGGCCAGTCAGCATTGGTAAAGACAAAAGACAAGTTCATTAATGCTTTACATTTTAGCCTTTGTAGGGTGAAAGAGGGAAAAAGAAAGGAAGAGGCAAAAAAAAAGAGTAAGTTAACAAGTTGAATGGCCCCCAAACTATTAAATAGAAGAACAGGAATCTGTTGGATGGTGTGAAAGAGCAGTGAGGCAGTGAAAAAGTATTAAACTCAAAAGAATGTATAAGTAGTTAAGGTGGTGGAAAGTGTGGGAACGTAGGAACAGAAGTAAGCCATTCAGCCCCTCGAGCCCGTTGTGTCATTTAATTCGATCACGGCTGATCTGTACCTCAACTCTATTTACCCGCCTAGCTCCATATCTTTTGATACCCTTACCTAACAAAAATGTATCGATCTCACTCCTGAATGGCCTAGCTCTAAATTTAAGATTGTGCCCTCTTGTTCTGGATTCTCCCACCAGAGGAAATAGCTTCTCCGTATCAAATCCTTTTATCATCTTGAAAATGGAACATGTGAAGAAATCAATTAGATCACCCCTCAATCTTCTAAACTCAAGGGAATACAAGCCAAGTTTATGCAACCTGTCCTCATAATTTAATCTTTTAAGCCCTGGTGTAATTTTGGTAAATCTGCACTGTAACAAGGCTTCTCCTGATCGTCTGCCATCGTAACCCCGATAATGAGCGTACTCTGTTTCTCCGGGGTTTCCGTGGATCTTCTGCAAAGTTGCAGTGGGTGATAGGGAGGATCCCTGTGGAAATTCTACTGCCCTCTGCCTTTGTCCTCTTCTTTCAAAATGCTATGGTTCTACTCTTAACTTTTTGATTTATTTTGCCTTTCTCACACCTCATTTTGCACTTGTTTGATAATTAATTTTCTGTGGAAAGGTCTCAATCCATGTACGACTTATATTTGCCTCAAGTCTATTTTTCCCGTTGTTACATTTTGACAGATAAATATGGATTTTTCTGCTAGGTTGAACACCGGTGGCACTTAAATAATGGAACATGCGGAGAAAGTCGCATTAAGCAGATTACAGTGCAAACCATGCAGGCAAGTACAGCCACTTCACAGAAGGCTCGGTTCCACAATTGTAGTGACAATGCTTGTGGCCAATTTTGCTTCAAGCAGGGGAGGACAGTGGTTTGTATTGCCTGAAGAGAAAGAAAGAAAGAAAGATAGACTTGCATTTATATAGTACCTTTCACGACCTCATGACGTCCTAAAGCACTTTACAGCCAATGAAATACTTTTGAAGTGTAGGCACCATTGTAATCTAGGAAATGCAGCAGCCAATTTTGTGCACGGCACTGTCCCACAACCAGCAATGAGATAATGACTAGATAATCTCTCTTTTAGCTATTGTTGAGGGATAAACATTGGCCAGGACACCTGGGAGAACTTCCCTGCTCTTCTTCGAAATAGTGCTATGGGATCTATTATGGCCACCTGAGAAGACAGATGGGATCTTAGTTTAATGTCGCATCCGAAAGACGACACCTCCGACAGTGCAGTACTCCCTTAGTACTGCACTGGAGTGTCAGCCTAGATTTTGTGCTCAAGTCTCTGGAGCCCTCGAGGGTAGCATGAGAACTTCAGTTTGGTGGGAGGTTGGAAAGACATGAGCTCTGGATAGTTGCCACTGCACAAGGGCTTAAAAAAGTACATCTGGGGAATTACAGAGTTTAATAGAATCATAGAAAGGTTACAGCATGGAAGGAGGAAATTCAGCCCATCGAGTATGTACTGGCTTTATGCAAGAGCAATCCACTTAGTCCCACTCCCCTGCCCTATCCCCGTAACCCTGCAAAGTTTTTCCTTTCAAGTACTCATCCAGTTCCCTTTTGAAGGACATGATTGAATCTGCCTCCACCACCCCCTCGGGCAGTGCATTTCAGATCCTAACCACTTGTTGCGTAAAAAAGTTTTTCCTCATGTCACCTTTGGATCTTTTGCCAATCACCTTCAATCTATGTCGTCTGGTTCTTCTTCCTTCCACCAATGGGAACAGTTTCTTTCTATCTACTCTGTCTAGACCCTTCATGATTTTGAACACCTCTATCAAACCTCCTCGCAATCATCTCTGTTCCAAGGAGAACAACCCCAGCTTCTCCAGTCTATCCACATAACTAAAGTCCTTCATCCCTGGAATCATTCTAGTAAATCTCTTCTGCACCCTCAATAAGGCCTTCACATCTTTCCTAAAGTGCGGTGCCCAAAACTGGACACACAGATTTACTCCAGTTGTGGCCGAACCAATGTTTTATAAAGGTTCATCATGACTTCCATACTTTTGTACTCTATGCTTCTATTTATAAAGCCCAGGATCCCGTATGCTTTTTTAACCGCTTTCTCAACCTACCCTGCCACCTTCAACGATTTGTGCACATATGCCCCCAGATCTCTCTTTTCCTGTATTCCTTTTAGAATTGTGCCCTCTAGTTTATATTGCCTCTCCTCATTCTTCCTACCAAAATGTATCACTTCGCATTTTTCTGTGTTAAATTTCATCTGCCACATGTCTGCCCATTCCACCAGCCTGTTTATATCCTCTTGAAGTCTATCACTATCCTCATCACTGTTCACTACACTTCCAAGTTTTGTGTCATATGCAAATTTTGAAATTGTGCCCGGTACACCCAAGTCCAAGAAATTAAGATAATCAAGAAAAGCAGTGGTCCCAGTCACTTAAATGTAAATCCAAAATTTAAGGACCAATTCAAAATATTAAGGGGTGGATTTTAACTCCCGGGCGGGAATCTGGAGGGAGGCGTTCCCGCCCGGGAATCTCCGTGGGAAGCCTTGGATGATTTTAAAGGCCAGCCCTCATTTACATCCCGCCGGTCAGCTACCCAGCCCTAACGGGTGGCAATAGGCATCTGGCCAGCTTCAGGAAATCAAAATTGCAGGGCCCGGAGGCTGCCTGACCATCACCAAGGTAAGTCATGCGTGATCGATGCCATTTTGGGGATGAGACTGGGTGTGAGCCCGGGGTCCATTCTTTGCTTATGGAGCCCGGAGGAGCACTTTCTGGAGTTTTTGGTTTACCTTAGAGGGCTCCTCTACTTCCCCGCCACGTTTTACCTTTGTTGGATGCCCCATTCTGTAGGTCACGGAAATGCCTTCGGGGTCTTAATGACATTATTGGACCCTGATTTGCATGTATTCATGAGGTGCCTGACTACTTCTGGCTGCCTAAAAAAGAGTGCGGCGTTAAAAAGTGCAGTCTGCGGGAATCGAGTGGGAATGGGGCAGTAAGTGCTCCCAGGCCATTTTAATGGCGTGTCTGTCCCGTTCCTGCTGAGCAGGGTGGGTTAAAATTCTCTCTTAAATGTTAGCTCGATTTGCTTCCATGGTGTATTTAAATGTCCTGAAGGGGAAGTGTTTAAGTTGCGATGCAATATAATTCATGTACTTTGTAAGTTTTGCTGAAAGCTGTGTCTATTTTCAACTGTAGAGAAAAATAAAGAGAGAAATGAAGTAGCTTAGTGCTCCCACATTCAGTGCCACAGAATGGTGGGATACAGGTTCACTTCCAGAGGTCCCTACAAGGTGGGTCCCTGATCTCCTTTGTCCCAAGAGCAGCACGGATCTTGTGTGGGCCAGCTGTTTCCTTACAAAGAGGAAGGCAAAACTGAAACAAGTTACAGCTTGTGCTTCAATTAGGCCCCAACTCAAGATAGCAGCAGAAGGGGCTTGGGTGTAGGTTTCCTGTTTCCCCTCTTGGCTTGGGAACAGTGCATAGCTTAAGGGGAGAGGGAAACAAAATGACAAAATGCAGTACAAATACGGTACGTGGATGCCTATTTGAAGGAATATGTGGAACTTCACTTTTAAAGAAGCTGCATGGCTTTATTTTATTCATTAACATATATTTTATTGTGCCTTTATTTTGGGGCAGTGTGGTAGTACAGCACATTAGAGCCCTAATGTGACATAGAATAGTAGGACATGGCTTTGCACCCAAGACCTTTTGCATGGTGAGTTATCGAAGAATATTTATTTTAATGTGTTAGATTGCTGGTAGTGACAATATTGATGAGTCTAACGCAACTGTGCTAAATGAAAGCATAGTACTTCTACAGAGCACACTGCACCTGATAGAACATTCTAATGAAATCACGCTTATGTCTGGAATTTTGTCATTCTTCCTTCTCGGGACGAAAAGTTGCTGAAAGTGCAGACGGAAATGAGAGATGGGGAATGACTATGCTCACATGGAAAATTGGAACAGATTTGATAGCAACACGGTCAAAAGCAAGAAAAATACAAGGAGAGAAAGAAGGGACTGTTGGAATGAGAAAGCTGAAAGCACAGAAAGATGAAAATAGAACTTTCTCAAATGAAACAAACCCCCATTGAGGAAGGAATACCATACATTTTCATTGCCACAGACATCTATTGTTTCAGTCAAAAACCTCAACCAATAGGCAAGAAAGCTTAACATTTCCTCGTAAGCAAAAGGCACTTTTGTAATGTTGGAAAGAAAATCTGTGTTACTTTGTTTTTTCTTAAAGAAATGATTCAGTTTTACTTAGAAAACATGTTTTGAATTTTACCCTTTGCTTTATCCCTTTCTCTGCCGTCATATTGTCCTCCTTCAGCCAAAACCATACTGAACCATAAGCTTCTCTGTGGCCATTATTAGTCTGTTCATATTAACTGACAGAGAACACAATTTTTAGTGAGGCAGAGGACTCCCAGGCCGGGAGCTTTCTTTCCCGGCCCTGAGAATCCGACAGTGCGCCAGTATGCCCAGGGAAAGCAGGCAGACTGGCCTTCTGGCTGGGATATCTGCAGCCCACTGGGGTGCAGGCCTAGGTTGTAGCTTGGCTCCCTGAAGATTTAATAAAAACTATTTAAGATTTATTCAAACCCCGCCCCCCCCCCCTTATAAAGGCACCCCACCTTGATACGGGCACAGTTTCTCTGCATTTTGCAGCCTTCCTGAACTGGCTCCTTGGGCCGTGACCCGGCCAGTGATATTTTAATCAGGGAACCTTCCCCTGACCCTGCATACTCAGGTGGCGTCAGTGCTGAAGATTCCTGGCAGGGGCATCTCGACACTTACATTGCGGATTTTGGGGGCTCATATATTTATTTCAATGTGTCAGATTGCTAGTAGTGGTAATGTTAATGACTGCATCCCAATAGCACCAAATGAAGGCATAATGCTTCTATTTTGCGCATTACACTTGATTTGTCTAACAAGAACTGTTAAAAGTGAAGTACAGAAGACAGCCAAGTACATATATTAGTTTTAATTCTTGCCCTCTGAATGGGATTGCAATACTTATATTTTATTATTTTATTTAGATTCTCAAATCTTCTGGTTGATCTAGTCTGAAAAAAATCACAAATTGCATTTATCACCATACATTACTTCAGCTAAACTAGGGTCCTTCAGCTAACCAGGTAAAATGGTGATTAGTATATGGAGCATAGTTGACGCTACTGTACTGTTACCTGCGCTTGAAATGGGAACCTAGACAATTTGCATTACTGCTTTATTACATTGCATGGTGCTGAGATATAGTCAAATGTTAATTATAGTGCTGATTTAGCTGAAGGACCTTAGTTTAGCTGAACTAACCAAATTGATTTCTTATAGTTGAACTCTGTGGCTATCTCAGCAAATATGAAATGGTATTCTTCAAATTGAGAAACAAATAGAAAACTAATGAGAAAACGCTGTATATGAGGAAATAAAATGCCATTATTTTGTTACGTAACATCCACACAAGCCAAGTCATAGTTTTATTCTACAAGATTTATGTAATTGTGTAGTGAATACTTGCAACAAGGTAACTTGCCATCACACATTTTAAGCAAAACAAAAGCAATGCAGGTGTGACTGCAAAAGTGGGACAAGGAGAATGTCTGGTAAGACAAGATGGATTTGCAGTAGGACTGTAAAAGTGGAACAAGACCAAAGAGTGAACTACATAATTGGTTTTGTTGAAATGTTGTTTTTTTTTACTTGGTTTGTGTCGACCTTAGCATTGTTACATTATGAATGACAACTCATAATGAAGTACAAGATTAAACTTAGCGTCACAGAAGTGTTTGAAAATTATACAACGGAGCTTTGTACATTTAGTTGTCAATCACTTGGAGTGCGTCAAGATAACTAGAGGAAATTTTTCATTAGTTGATTACCAAATTTAAGTTTTGTTGTTAAAATGTTGTTTATTCTTAAAAATATTGAGCAATTCTATAAATTCATAGCATCTAACATATACATCAAGCCATCAGTTCATCAACATTTGCAGGGCTATGGGGAAAGATCAGGGGAGTGGGACTAATTGGATAGCTCTTCCAAAGGCATGATGGGCTGAATGGTCTCCTTCTGTGCTGTAAGATTCTATGATTCTATCAATGCAAGCTCTGAGCCAGGTGATGGTTATACTACTGATCTGAGGCCACAAACGACATTGCCTGCTTTTAC
This sequence comes from Heptranchias perlo, assembly GCF_035084215.1. Lineage (NCBI taxonomy): Eukaryota > Metazoa > Chordata > Chondrichthyes > Hexanchiformes > Hexanchidae > Heptranchias > Heptranchias perlo. The sequence continues at coordinate 66,581,702 of NC_090331.1, read as the reverse complement.
AAAGCTACTTTTCACAGACCTTTGTTCTTTATGGAATTCTGTAATACCCATGAAAAACAGAGTGATTACTTTGGAGTTACTCTGGGTAATAAGAATTTCAAGGATGATTCTGAGACTCAAAGCTCTGTTATGAGGAGAACTCACAGAATTGAACTTGTACTCACCCGAGAAGAGATTAAGAGTGATCGTTGTGAACCAGGTCAGTGAAATGTTGAAAGGCATGGGGGCTTCAAGTAAGACTTGGAGATTTGCACACTTCTTTCCCCCACAGACTAGTAGGAAAGCCTAATGCATTCCAAAGCTTAAATCTGTTCGCAGTTCGCATCTTCAGGATGCCTACTTTTTTCTGATTGCTATAAATGACATGGTCACGAAAACCATCCATAAATATGTGGACTTGCCACTTGCAATGTCCGACTATGGTAAAGCAATTTGAAAAGATAATATAAGTGAAGTTATAGTATAGGCTAAATGATAGAGTCTGCAAATTAGCAGCAGTATATAAAACCAGATATTGTGTTAGCCAACAGGATTAATAGCCATAAAATAAATGTACCCATGTACCTAGGATAGACAGCTAGAACAGTAGACAATAAACCCTCAAAAAGTTATGGTAAAGCATTATGGTGCGTTGGTCAGACCATATGCAGAATAATGGGCCAGAACTTGCTCCAACTGGCATGGCAAGGTTATCCGCACATCCTGCGGACAAAGTCAATAAAAATATTTACCTCGTGGTCTCTGGCGCCCACTTGCTCCATTTTAAGATTTTTTCTCAGTTCAGCGCTGTGACATCAGCGCACCTTCCTCCGTACCGATTGACTCTGTGGGAATGGAAGCCATGCCCACAGAATCTGTCAATAAAAGAAGTCACGCCCACAAGCAGGCAAGTAAAACTCATTCATTTAAAGTGAACTTGTCTGTTAGTATGAATAAAAATTTAACATACCTTATTATAAAAAGCCAAGCAAATGATTTAATTTAATGAAACTTACAGGAGTTAAAAAATTTAATTTTTTTTTAATGGTCAAAATGTATTAAAATAAGAGTAATTTGACATTCCACATTTTTAAAATTAATTTTTTGTTTTGCAGTCACCGTGCTTTTAAAAAGTAGTGTAGGGCTGGTATCTTCCAACGTACTTTTTGGCGGCGTAAGTATCTTTGTTCTAGCTGGGCAGATGGGTAAGTTTACGAATGTTTGCGGATTTTATTGATTGTAGCGTAGGTGGCCCTTTAATTCGTAACTGTTAACTGGCAAACCAATGGGAGCAAGTTCGCGATTTCGCGGTTTTACCGCGCATGTGGGCATTTACGAACTTGCACAATCAATTCACCGGCGGTTGGAGAGGACGCCATTATGGAGAGGCATTCTCAGGTGAGTAATTTCTGGCCCATTGTGTTCAATTCTGGGCTTCATACCAAAAAATATGCACTTGCATTAAAAAGAGCAGTAAGACTGAACCAGGAATAAAGGGGATGAGCTGCGAGGAAGGATTGGAAAAGCTCAAGCTGTGCAGCCATTTAAGTGTGCGGGGGAATCATTGAATTATTAAAATATTATTAAATGTTGTTGTTAGGGTAAAGGTTATTACTTCAAAATATACCAAGCAAGTAGCACCAGAGGACAGTAATGAAAAATAAATTTAGAAAAGTTATCACCAAATATTTGGATCCTCCCTTCACGGGGGGAGCCGTGGTAAATAGCCACCATGGACATGACCCACCAAGAGCTCCAGCTGCAGCACAATGAGAAAGGACCAGCTCAAAGTCCTGCACCAAAATTAACTCATTCTGCACAAACTCTGGTTAAATATGTGCTGGAGAGGCACCAGTTAAAGCATGTGCTACTGCAAAACATTTGCGACATGCCACCATGTCCAAACTTTCTGGACATAAAGTTATCGGAGCCATCACCAGCCTCACCTGTCCACCATACCTGCAATATTTATATAGGAACTTGCATAATTCTTACTATTTGCAACATGAAGATGCAAATCCTAACGACAGTAGAGTCAACACATGGAGAAAACATCTGTAGGACTTTTGCCCAATAAAAGTAAGTAATACACATGCTGAGCCTGGAGCTAGAAAAGCCTCAAAACATGTGGGCCCCATTCCCGCATGTTTACTCTAATATCCTGCTTTCTCCAGTCTCCCAATCCCAGACTCCAGGCACATAATTATAACATGGTGGCTGGAACTCAGAGTGGGGGAGAGTGGGGGGGTGGTGAATAATCGTGTGGGAAACCCAGAAAATTTTTTCGTGCAGCTCCAACAACACTCAAGAAGCTCAACACCAACAAGGACAAAGCAGCCTGCTTGATTGGCACCCCATCCACCTCCCTAAACATTCACTCCCTTCACCACCGGCGCACCGTGGCTGCAGTGTGTACCATCCACAGGATGCACTGCAGCAACTCGCCAAGGCTTCTTCGACAGCACCTCTCAAACCCGCGACCTCTGCCACCTAGAACGACAAGGGCAGCAGGCACATGGGAACAACACCACCTGCACGTTCCCCTCCAAGTCACACACCATCCCGACTTGGAAATATATCGCCGTTCTTTCATCGTCGCTGGGTCAAAATCCTGGAACTCCCTTCCTAACAGCACTGTGGGAGAACCTTCACCACACGGACTTCAGCGGTTCAAGAAGGCGGCTCACCACCACCTTCTCAAGGGCAATTAGGGATGGGCAATAAATGCCGGACTTGCCAGCGACGCCCACATCCCATAAATGAATTTTAAAAAAACACCCTTTCATGTGCTTCATTGTGAATGCCAAGACTTGATGCCACCATTGGACGAGTTTACAATGGGTGTTTGAATGGTTGAAGGACTGTTTTGTGCAAGTGGAGTGGGGGGCTGGTTTTGGTGTTGGTGCTGGTTGTTCCAGGCGGTCTGAGTGGTTCACAATCTTCAGTTTGCTGATCTCTCAATGAGAACCTATTTGATATGAGTGACTCCCTGGCATCATGAGCAATCATGTGCACCACTGCTCTGGCAATGGGTTCCCCATCTTCATTGTCCTCCACCTCCTCCTCCTCCTCCTCATCGTCTTCTTCAACGTTGCCAGCAGATGAGGAGATTTCATGAGAGCATTCGAGCTCCTCCACCTGTAACCCTCTCTGCTGAGCGATGTTGTGCAGAACGCAACACATGACTATCATTCTACACACCTCGCTGGTGAGTACTGAAGGACCATAAGAGACCATAAGAGATAGGAACAGGAGTAGGCCATTCGGCCCCTCGAGCCTGCTCCGCCATTTAATGAGATCATGGCTGATCTGATTTTTACCTCAACTCCACTTTCCCACCCTTTCCCCATATCCTTTGACTCCCTTGATGATCAAAAATTTGTCTAACTCAGCCTTGAATGTATTCAATGACTCAGCCTCCACAGCTTTTTGGGGTAAAGAATTCCAAAGATTCACGACCCTCTGGGAGAAGAAATTCCTCCTCATTTCCATCTTAAACGGGCGACCCCTTATTATGAGACTATGCCCCCTAGTTTTGCGCCTCAAGACAAGCTGTTCCAGTACAGCTACAACACTGGCATCCACCCGACAATGTGGAAAATTGCCCAGATATGTCCTGTCCACAAAAAGCAGGACAAATCCAATCCGGCCAATTACCACCCCATCAGTCTACTCTCAATCATCAGCAAAGTGATGGAAGGTGTCGGCGACAGTGCTATCAAGCGGCACTTACTCACCAATAACCTGATGTGGAGATGCTGGTGATGGACTGGGGTGGACAAATGTAAGGAATCTTACGACACCAGGTTATAGTCCAACAGTTTTATTTGAAAATCACAAGCTTTCGGAGATTATCTCCTTCATCAGGTGAGTGAGTGAATGAGAGGTTCTCAAGTCGCATATCTTATATTAGGCTGGGACACCATCACACCAATCAAAGGTGTCGTTGGTGTTCAGACAGGTTAGCCACGGAAAACAGTAGGTCCCAGTATACTGAATACACAATGGGTCAAATTACACAGACAAAGAGAGAAAGAGACCCGAAAGGCAGAGAGAGAGAGAGAGAGAGAATGTCCAGTTGTATTAAAAACAGATAACTTTTTTTTCCAGCTGGTGGGGTTACGTGTAGCGTGACATGAACCCAAGATCCCGGTTGAGGCCATCCTCATGGGTGCAGAACTTGGCTATCAATTTCTGCTCGACGATTTTGCGTTGTCGTGTGTCTCGAAGGCCGCCTTGGAGAATGCTTACCCGAAGATCGGTGGCTGAATGTCCTTGACTGCTAAAGTGTTCCCCGACTGGGAGGGAACCCTCCTGTCTGGCGATTGTTGCGCGGTGTCCGTTCATCTGTTGTCGCAGTGTCTGCATGGTCTCGCCAATGTACCATGCTCTGGGGCATCCTTTCCTGCAACGTTTGAGGTAGACAACGTTGGCCGAGTCACAGGAGTATGAACCACGTACCCGGTGGGTGGTGTCCTCTCGTGTGATGGTGGTATCTGTGTCGATGATCTGGCATGTCTTGCAGAGGTTGCCGTGGCAGGGTTGTGTGGTGTCGTGGACTCTGTTCTCCTGAAGGCTGGGTAATTTGCTGCGAACGATGGTCTGTTTGAGGTTGGGTGGCTGTTTGAAGGCAAGTAGTGGAGGCGTGGAGATGGCCTTAGCGAGGTGTTCGTCGTCATCGATGACATGTTGAAGGCTGCGGAGAACATGGCGTAGTTTCTCCGCTTCAGGGACGTACTGGACGGCGAAGGGTACTCTGTTGGTTGCGTCCCGTGTTTGTCTTCTGAGGAGGTCTATGCGATTCTTCGCTGTGACCCGTCGGAACTGACGATCGACAAGTCGAGCGTCATATCCCGTTCTTACGAGGGTGTCTTTCAGCGTTCCTCCTCGTCTGAGCAGATCCTGTGTATTCGCAGGGTCTGTCCATACGGGATGGCCTCTTAGACATGGTTAGGGTGGAAGCTGGAAAAGTGGAGCATCGTGTGGTTGTCCGTGGGCTTGCGGTAGAGTGAGGTGCTGAGGTGCCCGTCTTTGATGGAGATTTGTGTGTCCAAGAAAGAAACCGATTCTGAGGAGTAGTCCATGGTGGGCTTGATGATGGGATGGAACTTGTTGATGTTATCGTGTAGTCTCGTCAGTGATTCTTCGCCGTGGGTCCATAGAAAGAAAATGTCGTCGATGTATCTGGTGTACAGCGTTGGTTGGGGGTCCTGTGCAGTGAAGAAGTCGTGCTCGAACTTGTGCATGAAAATGTTGGCGTATTGGGGTGCGAATTTGGTCCCCATGGCTGTTCCGTGTGTTTGGGTAAAGAACTGGTTATTGAAGGTGAAGACATTGTGATCCAGGATGAAGCGGATGAGTTGTAGGATGGCGTCTGGAGATTGGCTGTTGTTGGTGTTGAGTACTGAGGCTGTTGCAGCGATGCCGTCATCGTGGGGGATACTGGTGTAGAGTGCCGAGACGTCCATCGTGGTGAGAAGTGTTCCTGGTTCAACTGGTCCATGGGTGCTGAGTTTTTGTAGGAAGTCTGTAGTGTTGCGACAGAAGCTGGGGGTTCCCTGTACGATGGGTTTCAGGATGCCCTCGACGTATCCAGAGAAGTTCTCACACAGGGTTCCGTTGCCTGATACGATAGGACGTCCAGGTGTGTTGGCTTTGTGTATCTTTGGGAGGCAGTAGAAGTCTCCCACGCAGGGAGTACATGGGATGAGAGCATGTAGGATGCTTTGAAGGTCTGGATCGAAGGTCTTGATCAGTTTGTTGAGCTGGTGTTGTAAGATTCCTTACATTTGTTCACCAGTAACCTGCTCACCGATGCTCAATTTGGGTTCCGCCAGGACCACTCAGCTCCAGACCTCATTACAGCAGTGGTCCAGACATGGACAAAAGAGCTGAATTCCAGAGGTGAGGTGAGAGTGAGTGCCTTTGACATCAAGGCAGCATTTGACTGAGTGTCTAACCACCTCCCCTTGACATTCAACGGCATTACCATCGCCGAGTTCCCCACCATCAACATCCTGGGGGTCAACATTGACCAGAAACTTAACTGGGCCAGCCATATACATACTATGGCTACAAGAGCAAGTCAGAGGCTGGGTATTCTGCGGTGAATGACTCACCTCCTGACTCCCCAAAGCCTTTCCACCACCTACAAGTCAGGAGTGTGATAGAATACTCTCCACTTGCCTGGATGAGTGCAACTGCAACAGCACTCAAGAAGCTCGACACCATCCAGGACAAAGCAGCCTGCTTGATTGGCATCCCATCCACCACCCTAAACATTCACTCCCTTCACCACCGGCGCACTGTGACTGTAGTGTGTACCATCCACAGGATGCACAGCAGCAACTCGCCAAGGCTTCTTCGACAGCACCTCCCAAACCCGCGACCTCTACTACCTAGAAGGACAAGAGCGGCAGGTACATGGGAACAGCACCACCTGCACGTTCCCCTCCAAGTCACACACCATCCCGACTCGGAAATATATCGCTGTTCCTTCATCGTCGCTGGGTCAAAATCTTGGAACTCCCTCCCCAGCAGCACTGTGGGAGAACATTCACCACACGGACTGCAGCAGTTCAAGAAGGCGGCTCACCACCACCTTCTCAAGGGCAATTAGGGATGGGCAATAAATGTCGGCCTCGCCAGCGACGCCCACATCCCATGAATGATTAAAAAAAAAAGATTCCCCCATGAGGGGTAACATCCACTCAGCATCTACCCTATTGAGTCCCCTCAGAATCTTGTTTGTTTCAATAAGATCTCCTCTCATTCTTCTAAAGTTCAATGAGTATATACCCAACCTGTTCAATCTTTCCTCATAAGACAACCCTTCCATACCCGGAATCAACCTAGTAGGTTGCCAGACTTCGCCAGATTGATCCAGGCACCTGAAGCGCACCTGGTGATGACGTGACTGTCGTTGTACCGCTGCTGTGCCTCGTTGGTGGGGTTTCTCACAGGTGTCATGACGCACGTCTGCAGGGGGTATCCCTTGTCTCCAAGGAGCCAGCCCTTAGGCCTGTCTTGTGCATGGAAGAGGGCCGGGATGTTGGACTCATGCAAAATGAAGGAATCATGGCAGCTGCCAGGGAATCTGGCACAAACCTGCAGAAACTTCCTCTGGTGGTCGCAAACCAGCTGCGCATTGATGGAGTGAAATCCCTTTCGGTTGATGAACAGTCCTGGCTCATGTTCAGGTCCTTGAATTGCTTTGTGTGTGCAATCAATATCACCCTGCAAGTGTGGGAAGCCAGCCAGAGAGTTAAAACCCACTGCCCTCTCAGTCTGGTTGATTTTGTCACAGGGGAAGTTGACGTAGTCGGATGCCCTGACAAACAAGCCACCTGTGACCTGTTGTGTACATATATGTGCAGACGATTGAGAGATCCTGGCGATGTCACTTGTGGTGCCCTGGAAAGTTCCGGAGGCAAAGAAATTGAGGACAGTGGTGACTTTAACTGCGACGGGCAATGCGTGACCACGAGGCCCAGCCGGGACCAGCTCTGCTTGAAGGAGCCTGCAGATATCTGCGAACACCTGGCGACCCAATCTGAACCTGCTCTTCAGAGAGGTCCAAGAAGCTCAGCCTCTGCCTGTAGACCCTCTCACATGGGTAGTGCCTTCTGCGACCTCGGCCCCTCCGTTTGTCCCCTCTCTGCTCGAATGCAGATCCTCATTATCACCAATCTACCTGTCGTAGATGCATCTGTCCATGACAGTATTGGTAGGAGTGACCACCGCACAGTCCTTGTGGAGACGAAGTCCTGTCTTCGCACCGAGGACACCATCCAACATGTTGTGTGGCACTACCACCGTGCTGAATAAGGATAGATTCAGAACAGATCTTGCAGCTCAAAACTGGGCATCCATGAGGTGCTGTGGGAAAAAGCAGCAGCAGAATTGTATTCCAGCACAATCTGTAACCTCATGGCCCGGCATATTCCTCACTCTACCATTACCAACAAGCCAGGGGATCAACCCTGGTTCAATGAGGAGTGTAGAAGAGCATGCCAGGAGCAGCACTAGGCGTATCAAAAATGAGGTGCCAACATGGTGAAGCTGCAACACAGGACTACATGAATGTTAAACAGTGGAAGCAACGTGCTATAGACTGAGCTAAGCGATTCCACGACCAACGGATCAGATCAAAGCTCTGCAGTCCTGCCACATCCAGTCGTGAATGGTGGTGGACAATTAAACAACTAACGGGAGGAGGAGGCTCTGTAAACATTCCCATCCTCAATGATGGCAGAGTCCAGCACGTGAGTTCAAAAGATAAGGCTGAAGCGTTTGCAACCATCTTCAGCCAGAAGTGCCAGGTGGATGATCCATCTCGGCCTCCTCCCGATATCCCCACCATCACAGAAGCCAGTCTTCACCCAATTCGATTCACTCCACACGATATCAAGAAATGGCTGAGTGCACTGGATACAGCAAAGGTTATGGGCCCCGACAACATCCCAGCTGTAATGCTGAAGACTTGTGCTCCAGAACTAGCTGCGCCTCTAGCCAAGCTGTTCCAATACAGCTACAACACTGGCACCTACCCGACAATGTGGAAAATTGCCCAGGTATGTCCTGTCCACAAAAAGCAGGACAAAACCAATCCAGCCAATTACCGCCCCATCAGTCCACTCTCAATCATCTGCAAAGTGATGGAAGGTGTCGTCGACAATGCTATCAAGCAGCACTTACTCACCAATAACCTGCTCACCGATGCTCAGTTTGGGTTCCGCCAGGACCACTCAGCTCCAGACCTCATTACAGCATTGGTCCAAACATGGACAAAAGAGCCGAATTCCAGAGGTGAGGTGAGAGTGAGTACACTTGACATCAAGGCAGCATTTGACTGAGTGTGGCACCAAGGAGCCCTAGTAAAATTGAAGTCAATGGGAATCAGGGGGAAAATTCTCCAGTGGCTGGAGTTATACCTAGCACAAAGGAAGATGGTAATTGTTGTTGGAGGCCAATCATCTCAGCCCCAGGACATGGCTGCAGGAGTTCCTCAGGGCAGTGTCCTAGGCCCAACCATCTTCAGCTGCTCCATCAATGTCCTTCCCTCCATCATAAGGTCAGAAATGGGGACGTTCACTGATGATTGCACAGTGTTCAGTTCCATTCACAATCCCTCAGACAATGAAGCAGTCTGTGCCCACAAGCAGCAAATCCTGGACAACATCCAGGCCAGGCAATGACCATCTCCAACAAGAGAGAGTCTAACCACCTCCCCTTGACATTCAATGGCATTACCATCGCCGAATCCCCCACCATCAACATCCTGGGGATCACCATTGACCAGAAACTGAACTGGATCAACCACATAAATACTGTGGCTACAAGAGCAGGTCAGAGGCTGGGTATTCTGCGGCGAGTGACTCACCTCCTGACTCCCCAAAGCCTTTCAATCATCTATAAGACACAAGTCAGGAGTGTGATGGAATACTCTCCATTTGACGTGATGAGTGCACCTCCAACAACACTCAAGAAGCTCGACACCATCCAGGACAAAGCAGCCCGCTTGATTGGCACCCCATCCACCACCCTAAACATTCACTCCCTTCAGCACCAGCTCACCGTGGCTGCAGTGTGTACCATCCACAGGATGCATTGCAGCTACTTGTCAAGGCTTCTTCGACAGTACCTCCCAAACCCGTAACCTTTACCACCTAGAAGGACAAGGGCAGCAGACACATGGGAACAACACCACCTGCACGTTCCCCCACAATTCACACACCATCCCGACTTGGAAATATATTGCCGTTCCTTCACCATCACTGGGTCAAAATGCTGGAACTCCCTACCTAACAGCTCTGTGTGAGAACCTTCACCACACGGACTGCAGCGGTTCAAGAAGGCGGCTCACCACCACCTTCTCAAGGGCAGTTAGGGATGGGCAATAAATGCTGGCCTTGCCAGCGACGCCCACATCCCAAGAACGAATAAAAAAAAGATCCTTGTGGCGCACCTCTGGCTTGTGGACCTGAAACTCTCAAACCTGCACGCCATTCCTGCCACGGATGGTGATGTGCCTCCTCCTTGTATGTACTGCAGAATAAGTTCATTGAGCCCCCTCATCCTGACGTTATCAGTTTGATGGGTCCAAAGTGTAGGTAAATATTTCTGAACACAAGAATTCTGAGTATGAACGAAGAAATCTCAGTCCGAACACTAAGAACTCCCAGCTAAAGGTTTGTCTGAGAGAACCGATTGCCCTGCTGCAAAAACTCACCTTTTCTTCACGTGTCAATCACAGGTTTAAAGGTCCAAATGAGGGTTGGCTGCAACTCACCTCCGTTTCTATGGTGTGTTTCAGAGACCACGGGAGACATGTTCAGGAGAAGTTAAAATGTATAACTCAATACACAAAAAGTTAATAGCATTAAGTACTTTAAATACCTAAATTGGCCCTTTAAATATTAGACTATCGGCTTTAAATTCTGGGTGTCAGAAGCGTGCGTGCGCATTCAAACGCACCTGGGTCAAACCCGGAGTTAGGCGCATTGGAGCTGGGATGAGGTCCCGCTCCGAAAACAGAGTATTTTTACTGCCCACCCGTCCCCAACCTACCCATTCTTGGTGGTTAAAATTTACCCCCAGATCTCAGGAAAGTTAAGAGTTATAGGGGAAATCATCAGCTCTCCTTTACTTTCCCAAACACAACAACAAATTCAAAGCCACTTCTCTGCTGTTCATGCCCAGTGGCCTTCATGCTCTAAGATTACCTCCTCCCTTTTCAGGCTGCAGCCAGCCACCAAGAAACTTTCTCAACCCTGCCTGTGTTTAGGACTATCTAACTGTACACAAACATTAATATATCTATCTCTATATATTTGAGAATTATGTGTGAGTTTTTAATCTCATGATTCATTTAGATCTAAAATGTAGATCTGAAAATAAATATATGTAAATATGACCTTATGTGCACCAGAATTTACCCAAATATGTAAACTCAGATGCAAATACCATCTAGTAAAAAAAAATCAACAAAAATATTAACAGAAATTATGAGGACTAAGTTCCCATCGTAAGTAATTATTGCCACATTTAACAAGGAGCTGCAAGATAAATGTTGGGTTATGAATGGGATTGAAGGTCAGAAGGATATGACATCCTGGAGTTTCCACTTGATTACTTTTGGGGGTTTAAGGTAAAATCATGAGGGTTTTATCATGGTTATCAGTTCTCCTCTGGAGATTTCATAACAGTTTGAGTCCGTGACAATGCAAATTGCACATTTTAAGGAGCAGACTCAATGGGCCAACAATCCTTTTTTTTCTTTGATGCATCTTTTTTTTTATTCGTTCACGGGATGTGGGCGTCGCTGACGAGGCCGGCATTTATTGCCCATCCCTAATTGCCCTCGAGAAGGTGGTGGTGAGCCGCCTTCTTGAACCGCTGCAGTCCGTGTGGTGACGGTTCTCCCACAGTGCTGTTAGGAAGGGAGTTCCAGGATTTTGACCCAGCGACAATGAAGGAACGGCGATATATTTCCAAGTCGGGATGGTGTGTGACTTGGAGGGGAACGTGCAGGTGGTGTTGTTCCCATGCGCCTGCTGCCCTTGTCCTTCTAGGTGGTAGAGGTCGCGGGTTTGGGAGGTGCTGTCGAAGAAGCCTTGGCGAGTTGCTGCAGTGCATCCTGTGGATGGTGCACACTGCAGCCACAGTGCGCCGGTGGTGAAGGGAGTGAATGTTTAGGGTGGTGGATGGGGTGCCAATCAAGCGGGCTGCTTTATCTTGGATGGTGTCGAGCTTCTTGAGTGTTGTTGGAGCTGCACTCATCCAGGCAAGTGGAGAGTATTCCATCACACTCCTGACTTGTGCCTTGTAGATGGTGGAAAGGCTTTGGGGAGTCAGGAGGTGAGTCACTCACCGCAGAATACCCAGCCTCTGACCTGCTCTCGTAGCCACAGTATTTATATGGCTGGTCCAGTTAAGTTTCTGGTCAATGGTGACCCCCAGGATGTTGATGGTGGGGGATTCGGCGATGGTAATGCCGTTGAATGTCAAGGGGAGGTGGTTAGACTCTCTCTTGTTGGAGATGGTCATTGCCTGGCACTTATCTGGCGCGAATGTTACTTGCCACTTATGAGCCCAAGCCTGGATGTTGTCCAGGTCTTGCTGCATGCAGGCTCGGACTGCTTCATTATCTGAGGGGTTGCGAATGGAACTGAACACTGTGCAGTCATCAGCGAACATCCCCATTTCTGACCTTATGATGGAGGGAAGGTCATTGATGAAGCAGCTGAAGATGGTTGGGCCTAGGACACTGCCCTGAGGAACTCCTGCAGCAATACCCTGGGGCTGAGATGCTTGGCCTCCAACAACCACTACCATCTTCCTTTGTGCTAGGTATGACTCCAGCCACTGGAGAGTTTTCCCCCTGATTCCCATTGACTTCAATTTTACTAGGGCTCCTTGGTGCCACACTCGGTCAAATGCTGCCTTGATGTCAAGGGCAGTCACTCTCACCTCACCTCTGGAATTCAGCTCTTTTGTCCATGTTTGGACCAAGGCTGTAATGAGGTCTGGAGCCGAGTGGTCCTGGCGGAACCCAAACTGAGCATCGGTGAGCAGGTTATTGGTGAGTAAGTGCCGCTTGATAGCACTGTCAACGACACCTTCCATCACTTTGCTGATGATTGAGAGTAGACTGATGGGGCGGTAATTGGCCGGATTGGATTTGTCCTGCTTTTTGTGGACAGGACATACCTGGGCAATTTTCCACATTGTCGGGTGGATGCCAGTGTTGTAGCTGTACTGGAACAGCTTGGCTGGAGGCGCAGCTAGTTCTGGAGCACAAGTCTTCAGCACTACAGCTGGGATGTTGTCGGGGCCCATAGCCTTTGCTGTATCCAGTGCACTCAGCCGTTTCTTGATATCACGTGGAGTGAATCGAATTGGCCGAAGACTGGCTTCCGTGATGGTGGGGATATCGGGAGGAGGCTGAGATGGATTATCCACTCGGCACTTCTGGCTGAAGATGGTTGCAAACGCTTGAGCCTTGTCTTTTGCACTCACGTGCTGGACTCCGCCATCATTGAGAATGGGGATGTTTGCAGAGCCTCCTCCTCCCGTTAGTTGTTTAATTGTCCACCACCATTCACGACTGGATGTGGCAGGACTGCAGAGCTTTGATCTGATCCGTTGGTTGTGGAATCGCTTAGCTCTATCTATAGCATGTTGCTTCCGCTGTTTAGCATGCATGTAGTCCTGAGTTGTAGCTTCACCAGGTTGGCACCTCATTTTTAGGTACGCCTGGTGCTGCTCCTGGCATGCTCTTCGAGACTCCTCATTGAACCAGGGTTGATCCCCTGGCTTGTTGGTAATGGTAGAGTGAGGAATATGCCGGGCCATGAGGTTACAGATTGTGCTGGAATACAATTCTGCTGCTGCTGATGGCCCACAGCGCCTCATGGATGCCCAGTTTTGAGCTGCTAGATCTGTTCTGAATCTATCCCATTTAGCACAGTGGTAGTGCCACACAACACGTTGGATGGTGTCCTCAGTGCGAAGACGGGATTTCATCTCCACGAGGACTGTGCGGTGGTCACTCCTACCAATACTGTCATGGACAGATGCATTTGCGACAGGTAGATTGGTGAGGACGAGGTCAAGTAAGTTTTTCCCTCGTGTTGGTTCGCTCACCACCTGCCGCAGGCCCAGTCTAGCAGCTATGTCCTTCAGGACTCGGCCAGCTCGGTCAGTAGTGGTGCTACCGAGCCACTCTTGGTGATGGACATTGAAGTCCCCCACCCAGAGTACATTCTGTGCCCTTGCTACCCTCAGTGCTTCCTCCAAGTGGTGTTCAACATGGAGGAGGACTGATTCATCAGCTGAGGGAGGACGGTAGGTGGTAATCAGCAGGAGGTTTCCTTGCCCATGTTTGACCTGATGCCATGAGATTTCATGGGGTCCAGAGTCAATGTTGAGGACTCCCAGGGCCACTCCCTCCTGACTGTATATCACTGTACCGCCACCTCTGGTGGGTCTGTCCTGCCGGTGGGACAGGACATACCCAGGGATGGTGATGGAAGAGTCTGGGACGTTGGCTGAAAGATATGATTCTGTGAGTATGGCTATGTCAGGCTGTTGCTTGACTAGTCTGTGGGACAGCTCTCCCAATTTTGGCACAATTCCCCAGAAGGACCTTGCAGGGTCGACTGGGCTTGGTGTTTTGCCTTTGTCGTGTCCGGTGCCTCGTGGTCCGATGCCGGGTGGTCCGTCCGGTTTTATTCTTATTATGACTTTTCGTAGCGAGATTTTACAACTGAGTGGCTTGCTAGGCCATTTCAGAGGGCAATTAAGAATCAACCACATTGCTGTGGGTCTGGAGTCACATATTGGCCAGACCGGGTAAGGGCGGCAGGCTTCCTTCCCTTAAGGACATTAGTGAACCAGATGGGTTTTTACGACAATCCGGTAGTTTCATGGCCACTAGTATTTTAATTCTAGATTTTATTTTAATTAATTGAATTTAATTAATTAAATTTAAATTCGCCAGCTGCCGTGGCAGGATTTGAACTCATGACTCTGGATTTTAGTCCAGGCCTCGGGATTACTAGCCCAGTAACATAACCACTATGCTACCGTACCCATCTTATTAAGTTCTACAGAAGTTGAGATACAACAAAGAGAAGCACTGATGTCTGAAGTCATGTGATTGGCAACCAATCGCAATACTCCAATTAAACGATGTGCTCAATCGTTAAACAGCTCTAGGCGGAGGGGATTTGCTAATTTTGTGGTGTTTAATCCTGTCAGTTGGCACAGTATCCAGTTTTGTGTACTGTTGCTTAATTTTCAAACTTTATAATTTCACCTATACCATCCCTTCACAAAATATTTAGGCACTGGACCAGAAGTATTAAGCAAGACTAATCACAAGGACATTAGTCAATTCTCTGGTGCCTTCATGTAAATAGGACCATTGATACATCTTAGCCCTTGGATGAAAGGCAAAATTAGAAGATATTAAGGGTAAAATTAAATTATAAATCCCATTACTGAAAGAAAGAGCAGTGTAGCTATTTTTTGTACCAAAGGCTGCTGGTATGTCACCAGGTTCACAGCAATGCAAGTGATATCGGATGTACATTGAAAGTGGTTTTGGGTGTGCGTCAAAAGTAGTAATACAACTCGGCAGTCAGGGCAGCAATATGATTCCTGAGCACTCCAAAGTAGGAGTTGTGAGTTGACCTCTGGAAGGTATAGTTTCAGTTTGGTGTAAAGCTGAGTTTAAAACATGCCTATTTGGTTCATTGAACCTACTGGGAACTTTTGAAACTCAGCATCACGTCTTTCCTTTGTTAGGAGAAAGAGGAAACGCTTGCCTGCGCTCTCATAACCTTAATAATGAACTGTCTGCGCATTTGTGCAAACATGACTGAAGTATGATGCACATTGAGGTGCTGCCAGTTGGGTCTGCCAGCTGAGCATTGTCTTATCTGGGGTATTAAAATGGTGACAATGAAAATGGAGAATATATATGTCATTTGGCAGAATGCCTCATCGTCAGAGCTGTCAAACAAGCACCAAGACCTAGCTTAGCTGGTGGTGAGAAGGGCCTGCCCCGTCAGAACCTTCATGCACTCCCGGAGTCTTAGCGCCACCGCGCGCTGTCCCTGAGGAGGCTGCAGTGGAGACGAGACCGTCACCCATCTCCTGGACTGTGCCTTTGCAAAGGTCTGGAGAGAGATGCAGTGGTATCTTTTTTTTATTATTTGTTCATGGGATGTGGGCGTCGCTGGCGAGGCCGGCATTTATTGCTCATCCCTAATTGCCCTCGAGAAGGTGGTGGTGAGCCGCCTTCTTGAACCGCTGCAGTCCGTGTGGTGAAGGTTCTCCCACAGTGCTGTTAGGAAGGGAGGTCCAGGATTTTGACCCAGCGACGATGAAGGAACGGCGATATATTTCCAAGTCGGGATGGTGTGTGACTTGGAGGGGAACGTGCAGGTGGTGTTGTTCCCATGTGCCTGCTGCTCTTGTCCTTCTAGGTGATATAGGTCGCGGGTTTGGGAGGTGCTTTCGAAGAAGCCTTGGCGTGTTGCTGCTGTGCATCCTGTGGATGGTACACACTGCAGCCACTGTGTGCCGGTGGTGAAGGGAGTGAATGTTTAGGGTGGTGGATGGGGTGCCAATCAAGCGGGCTGCTTTATCTTGGATTGCGTCGAGCTTCTTGAGTGTTGTTGGAGTTGCACTCATCCAAGCAAGTGGAGAGTATTCCCTCACACTCCTGACTTGTGCCTTGTAGATGGTGGAAAGGCTTTGGAGAGTCAGGAGGTGAGTCACTCGCCGCAGAATACCCAGCCTCTGACCTGCTCTCGTAGCCACAGTATTTATATGGCTGGTCCAGTTAAGTTTCTGGTCAATGGTAACCCCCAGGATGTTGATGGTGGGGGATTCGGTGATGGTAATGCCGTTGAATGTCAAGGGGAGGTGGTTAGACTCTCTCTTGTTGGAGATGGTCATTGCCTGGCACTTGTGTGGCGCGAATGTTACTGGCACTTATCAGCCCAAGCCTGGATGTTGTTCAGATCTTGCTGCATGCGGGCTCGGACTGCTTCATTATTTGAGGGGTTGCGAATGGAACTGAACACTGGTTCGTCCCGAGCAGTTCTGTAACACAGGATTCTGTGCTCTATGGGCTGTTCCTGGGGACGCACACTGAGACAGACATCAACTGCTTCTGGAAGACCATCAACTCGGTGAAAGACGCCCTTTGGTCTGCCCGAAATTTGCTGGTCTTCCAGTGCAAGGAGCTGTCCTCGACTGAGCGCTGCAGACTGGCGCACTCCAAGGTCCAGGACTACGTGCTCAGGGATGCGCTGAGGATGGGTGCGGCCACCGCAAAGACTCTGTGGGGAAAGGCAATTGTTTAGAGCCTTCCCGCCACTTTATACTGAGGGCTAAAATTAGGGAAAAACCCCCTTGGGCAGAATGTAAAATTCAAATTGATGTAATGTACCTGTAATGAATCTGTAATCAATAATCTGTATTGAGTGTAATGCAATGAGGCACCCTAGAGTGTCATGAACTGTAATTATTTACAATGTATTCATTGAACTGTACTTGATGTAAGCTGCAAATTGTATAATCTGTATTGTGTACATTTGGAATGTGATGTGACAACTGTATTGTATGTATTGTTGCAAATTTTATGAATAAAGTATATTTTTTGAAAAAAATCTTGTTAATATTAGAATGAAATATAAATCATTCACCTCACTATATTTATGACTAGGTAAATTCATCTACAATAACCTGGTTTTCGAAAAATAATGCAAAAAGTACCTTTAAAATCTGTTTTCTTGACATAAACATAGTAAAATGAAATATAGCTGTTATTTTTAAAAGAATGCAAATATGGCCCACTTTTATTCTGCCCTTGAGATTTGGATTAGTTTAGAAAAACTCGAAATAGATTCAAATCCATCAGTTGCCACCACTTATACCGTCCACGCTTATCATGGGAAGCTGCAGTAATCAGGCAAATGGCGCTAACCATTGGCATTACCATAGGTGTCAATTACAAAGGCGCCGCTTATAACATATTAAGTGCGCCGGCTATTTCGGGCAGTTCAGTAGGTTCTTCAATAAATTTTCACCTTGTTAATCCCCTGTATTTACTGATTTACGCATGTATAAAGCGCTAATGGGATGTATTCCTTTAACTACTGCATTTGTGAAATCGGCCCTTTGTCTTGGTAATTGGATTCCAGCTAAGAATGAAATGAGTTCCAATAAGGCTTCCCTTCGTCAAAGGCATCAGAATAGAGCTGTGAAAGGGTGAAGAGAGGAACATGCAACGGAAACGGGCCATGAACTCACAAGCTGCCGTTTAATTCTTAGCACCCGAATATTGTTTCATTTCAACCTTGAAAAGAATTCCATGGCTTTTGCTGTCGAGAATATGTTAATAAGCTTCAGTCTGTTAGAGCAATAGTGTGGTGCTGCATAGAAAGAAAATAACGAGGCTCAAGACTGTAGATTCGTGTACAGTATAACTTATTATGGTTTAACCATCCACCATGTAAAGCTGGCAAATCACATTAACACCAACGCATCCACTATAAACGGTGGGGACTGTGTACAGAAGGAGGTTCTAGAAACTGGTGACATGCCATAGTGTCTTCAGTGGGAAAAATAAAAACCACACAAACGACATTAATTTCTGTGAGGGTTCTCCTGATTCTCCACCATAACTTTGGCAGAAGATCCAAGGAAATTTCGTAAAAACTGTACGGTATTTATATTATTTCTTCATGATGATTAGAAGTACAGGTATTTACAGGTATTCCACTACAAAGTATTTTTGCACCGTTTTCAAAATCTGTTTTTGGGATTTCAAGGCTTACTGATCTACGTATATTTTGACAATTACAAAGTACATTCTGTCTGGCAACTCCTCGATTTTAAAATTCTCATCCTTGTTTTCAAATTCCTCTATGGCCTCACCCCTTTCTATCTCTGTAACCTCCTCCAGCCCTACAACCCTCCGAGATCTTTTCGCTCCTCCAATTCTGGCCTCTTGTGCATCCCTGATTTTAATCACCCTACCATTGACAGCGGTGCCTTCAGCTGCCTAGGCTCAAAGCTTTGGAATTCCCTCACTCCCCAAACCTTTCCGCCTCTCTACATCTCTCCCCTCCTTTAAGATGCTCCTTAAAACCTACCTCTTTGACCAAGCTTTTGGTCACCTGTCCTAATATCTATTATGTGGCTCGGTGCTAAATTTTGTTTGATACGACACCTGTGAAGTGCCTTGGGACATTTTACTAGGTTAAAGACACTATATAAATGCAAGTTGTTGTTGAATTAAGACACTAAAAACATCAGGGTTCAATTTTCTTCGGGGTTCTCAGGATCATCTATCGTAACACCATTTCTCCGGGGTTTATGCAGATCCCCGAAGTTATAGTGGACAATCGGGAGAACCCTTGGGGAAATTAATGGCAATTGTCTTATTTTCTTTCAGGCATTCCTAAGCATCCTACTCATCCCTCTTAACATGTCCCAGTGAGTTCATAAAATCATAGTGGATTATAACTGCAATTTTGCGGTTGTGCAAAAATTGAGGCTGCACGCACTCATTGTGCAGGCACGTTGAATTTTACAATGTAAGAGCCACCACCTCATTTGCCTAGGCTCTCTGTGCATGGAAAATGTATGTAGGGAGTCAGGCCTGCAAGCTAACTAACATGCTTTTCACCTCTGCCTCCATAAAAGGTGTGTCACATTGGATTTAGTGCTCCACTGCATCAGGAGGGTTATAGGATAAGGAGAACACAAGGCTGTTGTGTGCAATACAAGATCCAGGGAACGTTTGGTGCAGGGGACCAAATCACCTATCACTAGGTACTTGCAAGTCCTGCCCTAACTCAGTACTGCCACCACAAAGAGCAGGTTACCCCATATGGATATAGGACTAAAGGGAGTGGTGGTATACATTAACGATTTGGATTTAAACGTAGTGGGCATGATTAAGGATATGGTGAATGCCATTTAGAGCCGAGATGAGGAGAAATTTCTTCACTCAGAGGGTGGTGAACCTGTGGAATTCTCCACCACAGAAGGCAGTGGAGGCCAAGTCATTAGATGTATTCAAGGAGATAGGTATATTTCTTAATGCAAAAGGGATCAAGGGATATGGGGAAAAATCTGAAACAGGGTACTGAGTTAGACGATCAGCCATGATCATTTTGAATGACAGAGCAGGCCCGAAGGGCCAAATGGCCTACTCTTGCTCCTATTTTCTATGTTTCTATGTTTATTAAGAAATTTGCGGATGACACAAAGATCGGCCATGTGGTTGATAGTGAAGAGGAAAGCTGTAGACTGCAGGAAGATATCAATGGACTGGTCAGATGGGCAGAAAAGTGGCAAATGGAGTTCAATCCGGAGAAGTGTGAGGTAATGCATTTGGGGAGAGCAAACAAGGCAAGGGAATACACAATAAATGGGAGGATACTGAGAGGTGTAGAGGAAGTGAGGGACCTTGGAGTGTATGTCCACAGATCCCTGAAGGTAGCAGGACAGGTAGATAAGGTGGTTAAGAAGGCATATGGAATGCTTTCCTTTATTAGCCGAGGCATAGAATATAAAAGCAGAGATGTTATGCTAGAACTGTATAAAACACTGGTTAAGCCACAGCTTGAGTACTGCATACAATTCTGGTCATCACATTACAGGAAGGATGTAATTGCACTCGAGAGGGTGCAGAGGAGATTTAAGAGGATGTTGCAAGGACTGGAGAATTTTAGCTATGAGGAAAGATTGATAGGCTGGGGTTGTTTTCCTTGGAACAGAGGAGGCTGAGGCGCAATTTGATTGAGGAGTACAAAATTATGAGGGGCCTAGATAGAGTGGATAGGAAGGACCTATTTCCCTTAGTGGAGGGGTCAATAATCAGGGGGCATAGATTTAAAGTTATTAGTAGAAGGATTAGAGCGGAAATGCGGAAAAACTTTTTCACCCAGAGGGTGGTGGGGGTCTGGAACTCACTGCTTGAGAGAGTACTAGAGGCAGAAACCCTCAACTCATTTAAAAAATACCTGGATGTGACCTGAAGATCCGTGACCTGCAGGGCCACGGACCAAATTGCGGAAAGTGGGATTAGGCTGGGTGGCTCATTTCTCAGCTGGCGCGGACACGATGGGCTGAATGGCCTCCTTCTGTGCCGTAAATTTTCTACAATTCTATGATTCTACGGTGCCAAATTTGCAGTTGACACTAAAATAGGAGGCATAGTAAATAACTCTGAGAGCCAAAAAAACCGTAAGAAGATATTGATAAGATGGTAGAATGAGCAATAAAAGGTGGCAGATGGAATTCAATGTCAGTAAGTGTTGGGGGGGGAAGTACATTTTGATTAAAAAAAGTAATAATTATACTTTAAATGGGGGAAAGCTGAATGATGTGAAAGAGCAGAGGGATTTGGGGGTGCAGGTTCACAACATTAGAAGCAGCACCTCAAGTGGATAAGATCATGAAAAAATCTAATGGAATATTGAATTTTATGGCAAGAGATATAGAATATAAAAGTCGAGGTGTAATGGTGAACCTACATAGAAACTTGGTGGGATCACTCTTGGAGTACTGTGTGCAGTTTTGAGCTGCAAACTCTAGAAAAGATGTTGAGGCAATAGAGAGGGTACAGCACTAGGATGCTGCCTGGATTGAGGAAATACAAATATATATATGAAAGACTTAAAAATAGAGTCTGTTTTTGTTAGAACACAGGAGATTACAGGATGATTCGATAGAGGTGTTTAGAATTATGAAGGGATGGGACAGAGTAGACAGAAACAGACTGTGTCCAGTGATTGAGGGGTCTAGAATGAGAGGACATGGGTATAAGATTAAATGTAAGGGATTTAGGACAGAAAGCATGAGGAACATTCTTACACAGAGAGTTGGGAGGCTATGGAATACCCTTCCAGAGTTAGTGATTGAAGCACAGACCATGTCAGCTTTTAAGAAAAGTTAGATAGATGGCTGAAGAGAAAGGGGTTAAAGGGATATGGGAACAGAGCAAACACATGGAATTAGGACTACTGCCCATGTGGGAGAATAAACACCAACATAGAATGTTTCATCTGAACGGCCTCTTTCTGTATTTTAATTTCTATCTAATTTGCAAAGTGGTGGCCCCAGGACGGAAGTGTTGTCAGCATGGGATTGCTGTTTGCAATCCAGGATGAGTTGCTGTGTCCTGCTTACAGGCTTAAGCTACACATAAACACTAGGAGACAATGATGACAGGATATGTGCTGGCAATCATCAAGATCCTCACTCCAAACAACCAAATGGCTCCACTCTACTCCTGAGGGAAATAGTTGAAGGCATTGATGAGACTGACTTTGGAAGCATGGCGCCAACCACCCATCCTTTTTTGGACATCTTTCCAACCCTCTCATTTTCCTCCACCTCCCTTTGAAAGCATTGTCTTGGGATCCATTGGAACTGGCTGTTCTTTTCTCTTCCTGTAGGCTCTTCCCAAGATGAGGGCCCACGACACAGCGACACCAGGGTATCTCACACAGCACAGTGCATTGTGTAACTTGCACCCAGCAACTAGTAACCTGGAGCAGGCAATTGAAGAGTTTGAGGAAAAGTCGCCGAGTGAAGCACTGTTCGCAAGTAAGGAGGAGCAAGTGGAAGAAGCACGAGAGATAGATGACAGGATGGAGCAAGCTGCAAGCCCACACTGTGAACCCATGAATGGACAAGGGATTGATATTCTATTAAGCCTCCCTTCAGACATGGGTTAGTGCAAGAGCACAAGATATTAAGTTCAACCTGGGTATCCTCCATAAGTAGCATGCCGTAGATGGTGATAATTGTGTCCATTTTGGCTGGACTCTAGAACAGCACCATGCCAGAGCATTCCAATAACAGAACCATTGTTTAAGCATCCTTATCGTGTGCTCCACAGTGACTTGGATGGTGGCATGAGAGTTGTTATAACTGCGCCCTGCTGCTGTATGAGGGTTCATAACTAGGGTCAGGAACCATGGCTGCAACAAGAAGCCCTGGTCTCCCAAGAGCCATTGGACATCAAGACAAGCCTGCCAGCTGGCAATAGTTCTGTTCCTCTCCAATAGCTGCAGACAATAGTCATTTTGTACTATGACACTCTCCCAGTTGGTGCAGCAATCTAAACCTTTGTTTAACACTGCCAATGGTCTGTTGCACCAAGACCCTGCTGGCAATATGTGCTTCATTATATCTCTTTGCAAGTTTTGTTCTGGATATTTTAATGGGTAAGGAGCTATGGCTGCAGTGGATAGCCTTGGTCCCTTGAAATAATAGCACCACCATGGATTGCCATAAGATGAAGGAATCGTGGCAACTGCTAGGAAGTAAGCACTCATATGCATGGTTCTGTACCCATAGTTACAGACCAGTTGCACATTTATGCATTAGAACTGCTTTTTGTTCATGAAAATGGTGGCACTGAAGGAAGGGACCCATACTGCCACTTCTGTGCCACTGATAACACCTTACACTTTGCGGAATCCAGCCAAAAGTGTGGGACTCTTTTGTGTTGCTGCTATTTTCCATGGGGAAATTAATAAAATCACTGGCCTGGGCAAACAAGGCTTTTACAACTTCTTTGATGCAACCTCTCCTGCTCAGTGGCATAGAAATTCAAGGTACTCTAAAGTTGGATCACAGCTTTCTTCAAAAATTATGGTCCTTGTATGCAGGTTTCTTCAACCATGTCCAGGTTGTATACAAGAGTGGTGGCATAAGAGTGGATCCTACTTGATTGCCTAAGGTGTAAGTGCACCTGTCTTGCATGTGTCTTCAGAGCATACTCCAGAACCTGCAAAGAGAGAAGGATGTTGAGACCATATATACCATAGGTATATATGCCTAGATAACTTTTACCTAGGCAGCACACAGTGACACTTCCCTGGGCCATGGGCATAGATAGCAGATGGGGGTACAGCTTTAAGAAGGTCTAAGAAAGTTCAGTTTGGACACACAGCAATAATAATAAAGAAACACGGATATTGGTGGAAATCACTGAGTCCACTTTAAGAGAAAGGACCCAACATGGTGCCTCTACCAGCTATGAGGGCAACCATTTTATATGAGTGCTGATGGTCTGAAGTGATATTCAGGTGTCAGAGTGCACAACAGGACCATGGCTTCATAGGTATATTTTCCAGGGCCTTAACAAGCTTTGTGTACAAGTGTTTCCAGATTTCATTCTGTAGTAGAATGTGCAAAAGGCACTAAGCTGCCTTTGGCTTTGGTCCCTGATAATACAGGGCAACAGCACCCAATGTTCAGCATGCTGAACATCATGTTATCGGTCCTTTGGACTCTTGCAAGTATTTTCGTTTAAGCAGTGAATGTTATCATGTGAGAAGTGGTTGGGAAGGGTGAGGGAGATGATGGTACGAGGGACCTGAATTAACATACACAGTTGGAGCTGATGTAGATTCTTGGGTATCTCTACTGATGTTAATTCAGTTCTCTGATAGTATGATATACAGAGACTCCTTCAAGCAAGATTTCATTATGATATCAATATTCAGTGTAAATGCAAAAATCAGCAGAAATGAAGGAAATAATACCAATGATAAATTCTTTGTAACTATTTGATTTTGAAAAGGGGCACTGACTAACAGTTTCTCTTTAAGCAATGCAGCATCTTGGAAAATAATTCTTGTTCATGATTTATTTGTGCACTTGCAGAGTTTTGTAAAAGCATGATTTGTGCCATTATGTATAAAAATGTAATGATATAACGTGTACCAACGGCAATTCCTTTGGGGCATTTATACCAGCACAAATTTACATGAGGCTCATGTTTTGGCTTGTGGGGAAAAAGGTAAAATTTAAAATTTCAAAGAAATGGAAAATGTCAACATTTTAAAGTACTGAAGTGTTCAAATTTACTCCCCAGGAAAAGAACACTAATGACCTTCCTGAGGAAACTGATAATGGATCTACATGGGCCATTTAGCAATTGGTTTAAAGACAAATGAGAAAACTTTTAGAGTCAACAGTAAGGGATAACAAGTCAATTAGATCTATTGTTCTTGGCACAGGTATGTTTGAAATGTTAATTGGTTTTCCTACTGCAGGGAACGGACACTCCCATTCCCTCGGTTGTAAACTACTCTCTTTTCAACTTCCTCTGCTAAGTGACTTCTCAACTCGCACAGCAAACGTGGGTGAGGTCAGGAACCAAGCAGAGTGGGCGGAAAGAAATACAGAAAATGCTGGAAGTACACAACATCCGAAAAGAGAAAAGACAGCTTAATGTTTTGGGTGTGAACTCTTGTGTCAGAATGTCAGAGTGGGTGGAATTGTTAGTGTTCCAACATGCAGCGAGCCACTGGCCCCCTTTGTTACTGACATCCCAAAGTGATGTACTCATCAATAGGCTTGATATTTTGCTCAATTTATTCTTTCTCATCACATGTTCCGTTGTTACATGCCTACTGCTGCTAACTGGCACCGTGCCTTTCTTGCTTAGTCACAAAGGAAGGATGGTCTGCATTGCAACACTGTTAGCCTGTTTGGCGATATGATAGGACAAGGTACAGCTCAGTTAAAAAGAAAAAAAAATGCATATGCCGGAGACCTGAGATAAAGTCAGAAAGTGTTGTAAATAAAGTCAGGTCTGGCAGCTTCACATTTCATGTGCAGGCCCTTTGGCAAAACTTGAAATTGAAAGATAAGTGAACCCTTTAACTGAACTGAACAAAACAAAAAGGGTGGGTGGAGGAAAAGAGGTAATGGGTGGAAGCTGTATTTTTGTTATTACAAGTCCCAGAACTACCTGGATTATGTTTCTTCCCATTGGAAAGTAATGAGGAAGGGGGAAGCCTCCGAAAGCTTGTGGGATTAAAAATAAAATTGTTGGACTATAACTTGGTGTTGTAAAATTGTTTACGAAAGTAATCAAGGCCGACATCAAGAGGTTCCTCATCCTCAAAGGTGTTCAGAAGGTGAGAGAGACAGAATGAAGTGTCGCAGCTCCAGAAAAGCATGCAGGATCTGCTCCAGCTGCAGTCGATGGGGTCGATGTCGGGGAGGAACTCAGAGAGGTGAAAGGCCAGCAAGCCTCGCTCTTTGCCTCCGAGGCCTCAAAGATCATCTTCCGGTCCAGAGTCCGCTCCGTGGAGCAGGGCGAGAAGTGCTCGTGCTTCTTCTTCCAGAAGATGCACAGAGAAAACGCTGTGATCAGCAGCCTGCAGGAGGATGAGGGTTCGGTGACGTCTTTACAGGCTGACATACTGAGGATCAGCAAGTCCTTTTATGCCAAGCTGTATGACACGAAGCCCACAGATAACACGGCCTCCCAGTCCATCCTGTCCTCTATCACGGAGGTCTTAGAGGACAGCAAGCGGGAGAGCATGGATCGGCCACTGAGTTTGGATGAGCTGACAAAGGCCATCCAGTCTTTCGAGAACTGTAGAACTCCCAGAAGCGATGGCTTACCGGTTGAGTTGTACTTGGCTCTGTGGGATTGGATAGGCCCAAACCTACTGGAAGTGTATGGAGGTATGCTTCTGGCAGGCAGCATGTCAGAGTCCTGCGGCAGGTGGTGAGAGAACCAACCTGAGGGAAAAACCTACTTGACCTCGTCCTCACCAATCTACCTGTCGCAGATGAATCTGTCCATGACAGGATTGGTGGGAGTGACCACTGCACAGTCCTTGTGGAGACGAAGTCCAACGTGTTGTGTGGCACTACCACCGTACTAAATGGGATAGATTCAGAACAGATCTAGCAGCTCAAAACTGGGCATCCATGAGACGCTGTGGGCCATCAGCAGCAGCAGAATTGTATTCCAGCACAATCTGTAACCTCACGGCCCGGCATATTCCTCACTCTACCATTACCAACAAGCCAGGGGATCAACCCTGGTTCAATGAGGACTGCAGAAGAGCTTGCCAGGAGCAGCACCAGTCGTATCTAAAAATGAGGTGCCAACCTGGTGAAGCTACAATACAGGACTACATGCATGCTAAACAGCGGTCGTAGTGCTGAAGACTTGTGCTCCAGAACTAGCTGCACCTCTAGCCAAACTGTTCCAGTACAGCTACAACACTGGCATCTACCCGACAAAGTGGAAAATTGCCCAGGTATGTCCTGTCCACAAAAAGCAGGACAAATCCAATCTGGTCAATTACCGCCCCATCAGTCTACTCTCAATCATCAGCAAAGTGATGGAAGGTGTCGTCGACAGTGCTATCAAGCGGCACTTACTCACCAATAACCTGCTCACTGATGCTCAGTTTGGGTTCTGTCAGGATCACTCGGCTCCAGACCTCATTACAGTCTTGGTCCAAACATGGACAAAAGAGCTGAATTCCAGAGGTGAGGAAATAGTGAGTGCCCTTGACATCAAGGCAGCATTTGACCGAGTGTGGCACCAAGGAGCTCTCGTAAAATTGAAGTCAATGGGAATCAAGGGGAAAACTCTCCATTGGCTGGAGTCAGACCCAGCACAAAGGAAGATGGTAATGGTTGTTGGAGGCCAATCATCTCAGCCCCAGGACATTGCTGCAGGAGTTTCTCAGGGCAGTGTCCTGGGCCCAACCATCTTCAGCTGCTTCATCATTGACCTTCCCTCCATCATAAGGTCAGTAGTGGGATGATCACTGATGATTGCATAGTGTTCAGTTCCATTTGCAACCCCTCAGATAATGAAGCAGTCCGTGCCCGCATGCAGCGAGACCTGGACAACATCCAAGCCAAGGCTGATAAGTCACAAGTAACATTTGCGCCAGGCAATGACCATCTCCAACAAGAGAGAGTCTAACCACCTCCCCTTGACATTCAACGGCATTACCATCAACGAATCCCCCACCATCAACATCCTGGGGGGTCACCATTGACCAGAAACTAAACTGCACCAGCCACATAAATACTGTGGCTAAAACAGCAGGTATTCTGCGGCGAGTGACTCAACTCCTGACTTCCCAAAGGCTTTCCACCATCTACAAGGCTCAAGTATGTAGTATGATGGAATACTGTCCACTTGCCTGGATGAGTGCAGCTCTAACAACACTCAAGAAGCTCGACACCATCCAGGATAAAGCAGCCCGCTTGATTGGCACCCCATCCACCACCCTAAGCTTTCACTCCCTTCACCACTGGCGCACCATGGCTGCAGTGTATACCATCCACAGGATGCACTGCAGCAACTCGCCAAGGCTTCTTCGACAGCATATCCCAAACCCACGACCTCTACCACATAGAAGGCCAAGAGCAGCAGGCACATGGGAACACCACCTCCTACACGTTCCCCTCCAAGTCACACACCATCCCGACTTGGAAATATATTGCCGTTCCTTCATTGTCGCTGGGTCAAAATCCTGGAACTCCCTACCTAACAGCACTGTGGGAGAACCTTCACCACACTGACTGCAGTGGTTCAAGAAGGCGGCTCACCACCACCTTCTCAAGGGCAATTAGGGATGGACAATAAATGCCGGCCTTGCCAGCAACGCCCACATCCCATGAATTAATTTTAAAAAGTTCATGAGGAAAGGTATCATCACCCTCACCTACAAGCGGAAGGGGGTGATGGACGATCTCTGATAGCCTTGTACTGCTCAGGGATACGATCACCTATGTACAGGACAGGGAGATAAACACCTGCCTTATCAGCCTGGACCAGGAGAAGGCCTTCAACAGAATATCCCACACGTACACAATGGACGTGCTCTCCAAAATGGGTTTTGGGGAGGGAATCTGCGATTGGATTCAGCTGAGCTGCATGGATATCTGCAGCGCAGTCCTAATCAACGGGTGGGAGTCGGAGAGCTTTCTGATCAGACCTGGAGTCAGGTGGGCTGATCTCTCTCCGCGGTCTTGTTCATATGTTGTATCGAGCCATTTGTCGCTTCCATCAGTAAGGCTGCAGGTATCTGGGGGTGACGATCCCAGGCAGCGGAGGATCTCAGGTTAAGACCTCCCTTTTCATGGATGACATCATGGTCTTTTGCTCCGATCAGCGATCGGTACAAAGACTGATTGACATCTGCAACTGTTTCGAGATGGCCTCGGGGCCAGAGTGAACCAAAGTAAGAGTGAAGCCATGTTCTTTGGCAGGTGGGAGAACCGATCCTTTGTCCCCTTCACCGTCAGGTCTGACTACCCGAAGGTGCTGGGGATCTGGTTCAGGGGGCCCCTGGCCTGCACCAAGAACTGGGAGGAGCAGATCGCCAAGGCCAAACAAAAGCTTGGTAAGTGGGTAGGACGCTCCCTCTCCATAACTGGAAGGAACCTGGCGATAAAGTGTGAGGTGCTTGCCCTGTTGCTCTACGTGGCCAGGGTCTGGCCCATTCCCCACAGCTCCGCCATCACAGTCACCCGAGTTATCTTCCACTTTATCTAGAGGTCCAAGGTAGAACACGTCTGCAGGGCCACAATGTACAAGCCTCCAGACAAAGGGGGGAAGGGCATCCCCAATGCCACTCTGAGCCTGATGGCCATGTTTGTGCATGGCTGCCTCAGGATGTGTGTAGAGCCCCAGTACGCAAACATCAAGTGTCACTACATGCTGAGTTTCTACCTGTCCACCACATTGGGTCTGGCCACGCTGTCCAAGCAGATGCAGGACGTCCCATCCAGCTGGACAATAGCCCACCAACTGTCCCAGATGGAGAAGTTCCCGAGGAGGAACTCCTTCAACCACAAGGCCAACAGACAGTGGTCGGCACGGAATGTTCTGAGTGTCTTGCAGGGAAAGGAGAGGGTGGATCTGATTGGGCAGTTCCCCAACCAGACGGTCGATGCCATTTGGCAGAATGTCTCGTCACCAGGATGCAACCTGGATGGTGGTGAGAAGGGCCCTCCCAATGTGGTCCTTCCAACATGCACGGAATCTCACGTCACCCCGAGCTGCTCTCGAGGCTGTGGCGGGGATGAGACCATTGTCCACCTCCTGATCGGCTGCCTCTTTGTGCAGAAGGTGTGGAGAGAGATGCGTTTGTATCTGTCCTGGTTCAGTCCCAACAGTTCGGTAACACAGGACATGTACCCGGGACACACACGGAGACAGATATCAATTGCTGCTGGAAGACCGTCAACTCGGTGAAGGAGGCCCTTTGATCCGCCCGAAACCTGTTGGTCTTCCAGCTGAAGGATTTGTCCACGACCGAGTGTTGCCGACTGGCACACTCTGAGGTTTAGGAGTACGTGCTGTGGGACGCACTGAAGCGAGGTGCGGCCTATGCAAAGGCTCTATGGGGAAAGGCCACCTCACCATGTATCGTACAGAACGTATTAGACGATATGTACTGTGTTTTGAATTGTAATAATGGGATCATAGTGCGTATGATCTGCATTGTATTGGTTTGCATTGTATTGCTTGAAATCATGTCCTTTTACTTTGAACTGTGTGTATCTTTAAATGTTATGAAATAAAGTATATGTTGAAATATAACAAAAACTGTTTCTTCCCACTCCACAGCCTATAAAGACCTTTCTCATAGTTTCTCGGTCTCCATAGTATCTGCCATGTTAAGCTTCACTTTTGGCAACCGATCTCCTGAAATGACCTTTTCTCTGAGCTTTAGCTGACAATGTTCTTGGCTGTGCCTCACCCACGTCTCATGCCTCCGCTTTGTTTCCTCTCATAACAGTAACTGGGTCCCCATTGCCATCCTGTCAGGCTTTGCATTCACCAGATTAGTTTCCACCATTTCTGCCACCTGCAGCATGATCCCACCACAAAGCACATCCCTTTCCCTCTCCTTCCCTACCACCCCTCCTCTCCCCACTTTCTGGAGGGACTATACATTTGCTTATTCTTCCATCACCCTGACTTCCAGCTGCCCCTTCCTTGGCACACTCCTGTTTAACTGTCGAAGATTCAACATCTGTTCATTCACCTCTGTGTGAGACAGCATGTATATGTACATCCCCCAATCTAATAAACTCGGATTGTGACCTCCTTTCCATGGGAAAGATGAAAGGCAGATTGGATGACCGCTTTGCCAAACATCTCTGTTCTACCTGCAAGTGTGATTCTGACCTCTCTGTGGCCTGCCACTTTAACTCTCCTCCCATTGGCACTCTGACCTCACCATCTTTGATCTCCTACACTGTTCCAGCCAAACTCAACACAAGCTTCAGGAACAGTTATCTTATCTTTCTCTGCGGCACTCTGAAGCTGAACATTGACTTCAGCAACTTTAGCTGTCTCTATTTTCTTAGATGAAAAGGGTGCTGCGGTTATAACGGGTGGGGATGGGGTGGAGGGGGAAGGGTTGTCAGTTTCTGATGAGTTGGTCGTTCAGATATGGACACTTTGTCAGAATAAAGGTTCTGGCAGTGTAGGGGAGGATCTCTTCAGTTGCTCATAGGCTTGCTGCATATGTCCAACATTTTTTGTTTATATTTTAGATTGGCTGCATTTGCAATATATCTTTTTTTCCTTTCCACTGCCAAACTTAGTTATTTTCACACCCTTAATGACTTTTCACTGTCTCATTGAAATGATCTCCATACATATTTCATTCACCAGTTTTTCACCTCTTCCAAAAATTTTTTTTGAGCATCGTAATGTTCACGAAGCTTGGAAGTGTAGTTAACAGTGAGGAGGATAATGATATAGACTTCAAGAGGATATAGACAGGCTGGTGACATGGGTGGACACGCGACAGATGGTGACATGGGTGGACACGCGACAGAAAAATGCAAAGTGATACATTTCGGCAGGAAGAACGAGGAGAGGCAATATAAACTAGAGGGCACAACTCTAAAAGGGGGTACAGGAACAGAGAGATCTGGGGGTTTATATGCACAAATTATTGAAGGTGGCAGGGCAGGTTGAGAAAGCAGTTAAAAAAGCATAGGGAATCCTGGGCTTTATAAATAGAGGCATAGAGTACAAAAGTAAGGAAGTCATGATGAACCTTTATAAAACACTGGTTCGGCCAAAACTGGAGTATTGTGTCCAGTTCTGGGCACCACGCTTCAGGAAAGATGTGAAGGCCTTAGCGAGGGTGCAGTAGAGATTTACTGGAATGATTCCAGGGATGAGGGACTTTAGTTACGTGGCTAGACTGGAAAAGCTGGGGTTATTCTCCTTGGAATGGAGAAGGTTGCGAGGAGATTTGATAGAGGTATTCAAAATCATGACAGGTCTAGACTGAGTAGAAACTGTTTCCATTGGGAGAAGGGTCAAGAACCAGAGGACATAGATTTAAGGTGATTGGCAAAAGAACCAAAGGTGACATGTGGAAAAACTTTTTTTACACAGTGAGTGGTTAGGATCTGGAATGCACTGCCCGAGGGGGTGGAGGAGGCAGATTCAATCATGACCTTCAAAAGGGAACTGGATAAGCACTTGAAAAAAAAAAAATTTGCAGGGCAACGGGGATAGGGTGGGGGAGTGGGACTAGCTGGATTACTCTTGCATAGAGCCGGCATGGACTCAATGGGCTGAATGGCCTCCTTCCATGCTGTAACCTTTCTATGATTCTATGATTCCTCTCCCTCAGTCTTTTTTGTTTTGTTCTGTTGCACAAAGAGAACTCACTTAAATTCCAGTTCTGAGGAAGGATCCACATCTAAATCTGTCTTTACTCTTTACCGAGTCTGACGGACCTGCTGAGTCTACCAGCATCTGCAAAGAGTAAAGATGGGTTAACATTTCCAGTGTGGATCCTTCCTCAGAACTGAACTTTCTATCATTTTCTATTTTTATTTAAGATATAATTCGGTGTAATGGGACTAGTGTTGCCAGTTTTATCCTTCGTTCTATAATGAAGTACTCCACCTAGGGGCCTTATGATAAACAATTCATGTTTGAATTCTCGTCAGAACTGGAATTCAAAGTCAAGTCTTCAGCATGGGAATGCGAACCACTGAGCTATCCTGGGGGAAATAATTTGAAATCTCAGTTATGTAATTCATACCGTGACTTCAAGGTTTATATTTCACGTGAACTTCTATTTCATAATCATAACCTTTTTGATCACAAAGAAAGGTTTTGCATAATGCAGCATATTTCGAATCAAAGCAAAGCTATGCTCTGTTGCCAGCTCAGCGAGTTTATCCAGTGAGTAGCTACAAACCAGAAAGCCCCAGATTCAATTTCCAGTCAGTATTTTAGCCAGCCCATCTCAGCCAGGATAGTAGTAGGGATGCTAGAATTGGTCTCAATGTGTTTAGGGAGTAGAACAATTTTACAGGGTTTTTGCTACTGATTGCTGTCTAGTAGCCCTGCTGGAAATTCAGCTATGGCCATCAGTTGGAGACAAGATAGGGCATAGTTAGGATGCTCCCCTCATAGTTGAAAGCTTGTCAACACCACTGTCAAAGGTCACAGGTGAATAATTGCGATTTAAGCAATGTCTAATCATGCCTCTGCCACACTTCTCACTGTTTCTTTCTGTATGTATGTTTCCCACTCTGAATGCTTCACACACATGATCTATCACAGTTACACAATGTATTATTCCATACTTGCACTCAGTTGTAGTTAATTAATTATTTGTTATTTATCTTTTGTCACAGATAATATATAATTCAATATTAACAGTCTGCTCAGAGATAATGAATTATTCTGTATTGACGGACTGTCACAGTTAGATAATGTTCGTGTTAGAGGTTAAGTTCTTCCTACGTCATGCAGATCTAGCCAGCATTAGTGTAGGTTTGCCATTTTTGTAATGAATTCTTTGACTTTCCTTACACTACTGGAAAATAACATTGATAGAAAATAAGATAATTAATATGTTTTACCACTGGACAAACTCACATTGCAACATTCAAGAGAAAAAAAGATATCCAGTGGAGTTTCACCTTAAATAGACAGAAGCCCAGAATAAATGTTGAATTTCTATTGCGGTCCCAAGTATTTGATAAAACTGGAGGATTGTACACTTATTTTTAACAACATCTTTTGTGTCAGATCTTTTCTTTAAAAGAAACTACAAAACAAGAACGAAGATTGTCCTTGTACACCATAAGCTTGTTTGAATATCAAACAGTTGGAGAAATGTAAGAATGCAACACAATTTGCTTTGTATCTTCATGAGAAACTACACCAATGGCTGGAAGTGCAAAAGCCAAGCTGACACATTTTAAACTGTTTGCTCTCCACCTTCCTAAACAAAGTGATTTGTCGAATATTGCAGCTATAGATACGGATTGTGGGGTTCTTTTTAAAATTTGTGCACCTACGCACATATTTGTATAATTATCAATTGTATTAGTATAATTATGTTTGCTTAAAAATACTTAGCATTTTTACTTTTGGCCTTACTGACACATGATAACATTTGCAATGTAAATAAATTATTCTGAGTCAAAATTTACTGGAACTGAAAACGAGGTTGGAACTGTTTCAGGTGGTGTGAAAAGCTGTCAGTTAGGACGTGAAGATGGTGTTTGTCACCCCTACAATATAGATATGGAAATTAGAAATGAAAAATGACTCCAGAGATTTGGTAACAGGATATGGAAATCACCATGGCATATTAAACACTAATGATTATTGTCACCAATCACAAATTACACTGAGCTAAATCATCCCACACATAATTTGGTAATTATTTTATTCAACAATGTATTCCGAATTCACAAAGACTAATTAATGACTCTAACTAAAACTGAGCAGCAGAGAGATTAAAAGTAGCTTAAACTAGGGACTTTTCAATAGACGCATCTTAATCATGGGCTAAGAAAACATTATTTATATTTAGACCTGGAATACTTATACCCATTCCGCCAAAACAAAGGGTTGTACATGAAATTAAACTGACGGGGGTCTCAAATCAGATCGGATCAGACGGCTCAAAGAATTGCTGTGCTTAGTGAGCTCCTTGCTTATGTACTTAATAGCTCGCTGGAGTCTGGGGGCGTTCCTATGGACCACAGGGAGGCTCATGTTGTACTGATATTCAAAAAGGGCAAAAGTTAGAACCAGGAAGTTATAGGCCCATTAGCTTGATGTGATAGGCAAGTTGTTAGAATGAAACATTAGGGATGACCATTTTTTACAGAGAGAGGGTATTAGAGACTCACAACATGGCTCCTGCAAAAGTCATATTGTACCAACCTGGTTAAGTTTTTTAAAGAGGCCACTAGGTTGATGGATGGTGGTAGCCCTCTAGATATTGTAAATTTGGATTTTCACAAAGTTTTTGACGCACAATAGGTTACTGCCGGGAGCCAGATCCTGGGCTAGAAGAGGCAAGCAGGTAAGTTTAAAATTTATTTTTCAGGTTTTCTTGAGGGGCAGGAGTGCTCCTGCAGGCCTCACAAGGAAGCCTTGGGCCTCCCTTGTACTGGTTACTCCCCCCATCCCTTCGGCCCCGATTACTGCAAGTCCCCCTTCCCCCTCCCCCCGGCCCCCATTGCTGCCCCAAGCCCAGAACCCCACTAACTGCCGGGGACTGAATTGGCCTAGGGTTTTAAATCTGTTTTTTGCCTCTCCCAGGAGATTACGTG
The DNA here is from genome assembly GCF_035084215.1 of Heptranchias perlo. Lineage (NCBI taxonomy): Eukaryota > Metazoa > Chordata > Chondrichthyes > Hexanchiformes > Hexanchidae > Heptranchias > Heptranchias perlo. Next base: position 66,546,782 of record NC_090331.1, on the reverse strand, counting down.
ACTGCTGGTGGGTGGGAGTATTGAGGGTCATTCTGACAGGAGATCCGACTGACCCTTGACAAGGAAAAGAGTTTTGTTTCTCCAGTTTATCAAAACATTTTTGGGGACACTGCCAGTAATGATAAAATCAGGTTAGTCTGTACCTGGGATTCATTAGAATTAAAGGATTGGCAGGTAATCGTCAGGGCTGACAAAAAGCAGTGCAAGGATTTAACAATAGTCTGAGAATGGTGAACACTTTAGTCTAGAAATTTTGCAATCCCACACACATTTGAACGAGAGTTCCTAACCTCACAGGTCGAGAAATTCGACCGTGCAGCTCTTGTTTCTCGGGCGCTAAACGGCCTCCTAACCCTCCAACATGGCGGGCAAGAAACGCACGCTCGTTTACAAACCGGAAGTGGGCCGCCCACCACATCCGTGTAGCCAAAATAAAAATCGTTGCGCAGAGCCTAAGCCTGAAACAGGCGTTAGGCTCTTTGCATATTCAAATAAGAGGTCGAATGCCTGTTTGAAGCCCCCTCTGCAATATTGGGTTACCCTGAACGCAGCCGGCGTTGGGTCTACATGCAACCAACAAGGTAAGTGTTTAAAACATACTTACCCGAATGTGGAGCCTGGAGGAGCAGGAGTGCTTGTCCCGACCCCACGTTAAAACCATGTGGGCCGCTGCCAGCCGCCACTCCCTCCCCAATCGCCACCTCGACCCCCACCCTCCGCGATAGCAGTTCCATTTCATATTCCCTCAGTGGACAAAATGGAACCTTACAATTTACTGTGTCGAGTGCAATGTTATGAAGAAGCAGGTGTTGGCCTTCTTCAGCTGCAACTATCTTTTCAATAGATGATGCTTCTGAAGTGGGCTGAGTTGCGATAAACTTTTCCGCAGTCGTCAACTTTTATACAGGAATTCACACAGAATTTGAGGTTTGTTGGAACATCAAAGTAAAAGAACTCGATTTAGTGATATAAAACACCAGTGAAAAACCTCTTAACTAAAGTAGTTAACACATTACCGATCATTTTATTGATGCTGCTTTCTAAGTCAGACGTTAAGGCAGAACGCTGCTCAGTCAGCCACCTTGTTGCTTGATGAAAACCGAGTCAGTTATTCTGACAGCCCTTAAGGAGCCCATGTGGCTGATGTCAGTGAACTTTTGAAAGGCATGCATTTGTTTATCACTACTTTTAAAACAAGGCAATGTGTTGACAGCTGGAGATCAGGGGGATTATATTGGATAACCCCCAAAAACAGGCAGACATCGTGCTGCCTGATGATTTCAATAATCGCTGCGTGCAGCCAGCGCTATCTGTGCTGTTGATAGGCTGCATTCATCGGCAGGGGTCCTCGATATCTGTAGTGGCTAGCACTACATAAAGGCAACCTGCACCTCTTAAAGGGGAGATGAACTATGTCTGCAGTGTGAGAAGTGATTCCTGGACTGTGATAGTTGGAAGAATGGCTGCGCCTGCGAGATAGTGTGCACCTAGGTTCTCTGATTATGTGCAAGAGGTGGACAGAAGGAGGGCATCCTATATCCCTCATCCCACAATCTTTTCTAACTCACGTGCTGCAAATGGTGTGAGCACGCATGTCTTACCTTCTCCTCTCCCCTCACCACAACTCAACCTGTATCCCTTTGTCATTTCAGATACCCAAGAACTGGAACCTGCCTAGTCGGAGGAGGCAGAGGAAGACGACAGTGATGATGAACGCACACCATCACTCGATCTTACACTCGCAGCCACCAGCGCAGATACTCACACTGTACATACTTTAGAGGCTAGGATAGAGGAGGGATCTGCACGTGGTGAGACATCGGGTACAAGTGCATAGGAGCCAGGGTGGGGGGAAAGGATACCGGCAGTGCCAGCTTGCCAGAGGGTGAGGTCGCATAATAGTTCTGCTGCCAAGGAGTCAGATAATGACTTCAATGGGCCAGGCTACAGAAGAAGGCTGATGGGTGTACACAACCAAATGCTTGGTGCACTGGGAAACCTGCACACAATGTCAAGGAGCATGGAGAAGCCCAGCTCCAACTTGGCACAGGACTTTGCGCAGAGCTTGGCGCCCATCCTTTCCAACATGGAACGGGTGGTCACTTCTATCAGCACACCTGTGAAACCAACCATGATGCAGCATCTCATGACCGATGTCACAGCTTTCATTGCAGCACAGACATCCGCCATACTGACTGCTGCAATTGGAGCTCAGACTGCTGCCTTGGAAGCTCAGAATGCTGCTATCATGGCTCTGGATATCACTGTTGAAAGGGGCTTCCAGGGTGTCACAACAGTCCAGAAATCTGTCCTCCAGCAGATCACCAGGATTGCTGAGGTGCTGCCCCGGGAGAGTGGCTGTGACGTCATGGAAGATCAACCTGCTGTCCTCGCTCAGGATGACAGCATTTCTGCTCCTACCCCCGCCACTTCGCCAGTGCCCTCGCTGTTGCCGGTCAGCCAGCCAGGCCAGACAGCTGTAGCCCAGGCCGACGTGGTGCAGTCTGAAGCCGGGCCCTCCCGGCCCAGAGCTGCTCAAGGTCGTCCTCGAAGGCCGTCCATACGCTACTCAATTGAAGGTCAGCAGCCTTCCACCACTCATGCTCCAGCCACTGGGGATGCACCTTTTAGGAGCACTAGGATAGGTAAAGGCACACAAACAACAGGCACTGAGGGAATGCACAAGGGTGAATCTTGTTTGCATCATTTCATGTGTTAATTTATAAATGTGGTTTTGAATTTGCATTTGGTGGTGGTTTTTATTTCTGCGATGAGCTGAGGGAGGAAGCAATGTGTAATCATAAGGAGGACGATGTGAGAGAGGAAAGGTAAGGAGTGTGGGGACTGTTGGTGAATGGAGAGGTGTTGCTGAGGTTACTGGTATCGCTCATTAATAATCTGATCACGCAGAGCCCTGCCAGACAGGGCCTGTCTACATTGTAGTCTCCCATTCCTTTTCCTCTACTTCCTACTGCACTTCCTCCTCCTCCTCTGCCTCTTCCTCTGCCTTTTCCTCTTGCTCAGGTTCTCTCCTGATAGGTGGTGGCAAGGGCTGTTCCCTCATAATGGCGAGGTTGTGCAGCATGCAGCATATGACAACAAATCTTGAAAACTGCTCAGCTGAGTACTGCAGGGCTCCACCAGAGCAACGGAAGCGTAGCTTGTGGATGCCTATGGTGTGCTCTATGATGTTCCTTGTGGCAGCATGACTCTTGTTGTAGGTCTGCTGTGCAGGTGTGCGTGGGTTCCTGACCGGAGTGGAACAGAGGACTGCCGTGGTAGTGGGCATTCACCTACATGATGCGCTGCGTGTGATCGCACACCTGCTGCACATTGAGGGAGTGGAATCCCTTTCTGTTCACAAATATGGCCGAATTCAGATGTGGAGTGTGCAAGGCAATATCCGTGCAGTCAATGGCACCCTGCACCATGGGGAAGCCTGCAATGCGAGCAAACCCTCGTACTCGTTCCTCCTGCTTGTCTCTGGCAAGAGGGAATGAGCTGTATCTGTTTCTGAGTGTGTACAGAGCCTCACTGACCTCCCTTAGATAGCAGTGCACTGCAAATTGCGAGATGGTGCTTATATCTCCAGCAGCAGCCTGAAAGGAGCCAGAGTCATAAAAATTAAGCACCACGGTTACCCTGACAGCCACAGGCAATGCTGTCCATGCCCTGCTCTGAGGCTGCAGTTGTGGCTGCAGCAGTTGAACAAATTTCAGTCACGACCTCTTTAGTGAACCGCAGACATCTGATGCACTGGTCATCGCTGAAGTTGAGGTAAGAGAATTGGTCCCTGAAGACCCTTCGTGGATATGGCCTCCTGCTGAGTGCTATTCTCCTCTTCCTCCTCCCTCCTCCCTCCTCTAGCAGCTTGTCCTGCTCTGCGTGGCCTCTCTTCATTCTCCCAGTCATGTTCAATTCCCAGAGGAAGCCCTAGCAGACCACCCATGTTTGGAAGCAACTTTTTCCAGCACAATATTTTAAATCCCAGTAAAAGTATTGCAAGACCAGCCAGACCACTCTCTATATAATATTGCAACTTTAACCAAGTATAAGAAACTTCTAAAAACACATACAAATGCACCAACAGCCAGAAGAAATAATCCAACAACTAAGCTGTAAGTATTTCATGATCCCTTTAAATAGCGCTGGTGGGGGGGGGGGGTCCTTCATGCCGTTTAACGTGCCGTTCAGCTGTGGAAGTTAAGAACTGGCTGGGGGGGGTGGAGTTCCAAAATGTCGCCGGCTGCTTCAAATCAGCGTTGCACACTGATTCGCGACATAATCTCCCTACTCTGCATGTTGCCGGTGGTCATTAGGAGCACGTGTGCAAACCCCTTTTCCAAGATGGCGTCCTGCACACTTCACGCCGTAAGTGTGCACCCAGATCTCGGATGCCATTTTCGGGACCTAAATGTCCGCTTATCGCCTACAAAACGGGGGTTACATGGCCCAATTTCGCCCCACAGATGTTTTCACAGAAAATTTCTCAAATACGATTGCCACAAGATGTGTTGCAAGACATAAACACTGAATCTTTAAACAGACTTGGGACCTTTACAAACCCTGGCAGGGTCAGTGCTGGAGTGCACCGCTGATGTAACTACCAGGACCTCAAGGTATTTTGGCTCCTTTCAGCCGATTGGTTTAGCTTCAATTATAGTCAAGTTGCTAAAACTTATTATTCAAGATGCATTGTATGTTCATCTGGAAAGAGCAGAGGCTGTTGGTAATCCTAGCACGGCTTCTGGAAAAGGAGGTCCTGTCTCACCAACTTGACCGAATTTGTTTGAGTTGTTGATGATGGAAGTTGGATGGATGTTGTGGTGGATGTTGTGTATCTTGATTTTCAAAAATCCTTTGATAATTGCCATAAAATAGACCGCTAAGTAAGGTTGCGTTCTGTTGGATTGGCGAATTGGTTGCATCCGCGTGGACAGAGGAGAGTTATTAATGGTAGCAGGCCTGTGTGGGGACTAATCGCTAGTGAAGTCTGTTGATCTTCACCCTCTTTATTAATGATGTAGATGAAGGCATCGGGGAAACAGGCCACAAGTTTGCTGATGACGCACAGATGTGTGCAGATCTTAGGACCTCAGACAAAATAAATAATTTGTAAGCCGATCTAGATGCATTGGGAATGAGTCTTATGTGTGGCAGATGTTTTTTGACGCAGACAAGTACAGTGTGATGCATTTGGGCTGAAGTAATTTCAGGTATGGAAAGACCAGGCACAATTGCCTGATCAAGGCTGCAGCATGGGAGATATTGTCGTTCATCAAACACTGAAGGCCCACAACCAATTTTGCAAGGATGTAGCTAAAAGTGAATAGGGTGTATAGCTAGGATAATTAAATATTAAACCAGGTGTATAATTCTTACCTTGTAGAAGGATTTGGTTTGGCCGGATCTAGAATACTGTGCCTAATTTTGGTCCTGTCATATGTTTTTTTTATTCGTTCATGGGATGTGGGCGTCGCTGGCGTGGCCGGCATTTATTGCCCATCCCTTATTGCCCTTGAGAAGGTGGTGGTGAGCCGCCTTCTTGAACCGCTGCAGTCCGTGTGGTGACGGTTCTCCCACAGTGCTGTTAGGAAGTGAGTTCCAGGATTTTGACCCAGCGACGATGAAGGAATGGCGATATATTTCCAAGTCGGAATGGTGTGCGACTTGGAGGGGAACGTGCAGGTGGTGTTGTTCCCATGTGCCTGCTGCTCTTGTTCTTCTAGGTGGTAGAGGTCGCGGGTTTGGGAGGTGCTGTCGAAGAAGCCTTGGCGAGTTGCTGCAGAGCATCCTGTGGATGGTACACACTGCAGCCACTGTGTGCCGGTGGTGAAGGGACTGAACGTTTAGGGTGGTGGATGGGGTGTCAATCAAGCAGGCTGCTTTGTCCAGGATGGTGCCGAGCTTCTTGAGTGTTGTTGGAGCTGCACTCATCCAGGCAAGTGGAGAGTATCCCATCACACTCCTGACTTGTGCCTTGTAGATGGTGGAAAGGCTTTGGGGAGTCAGGAGGTGAGTCATTCACCGCAGAATACCCAGCCTCTGACCTGCTCTTGTAGCCACAGTATTTATATGGCTGGTCCAGTTAAGTTTCTGGTCAATGGTGACCCCCAATATGTTGATGGTGGGGGATTCGGCGATGGTAATGCCGTTGAATGTCAAGGGGAGGTGGTTAGACTCTCTCTTGTTGGAGATGGTCATTGCCTGGCACTTGTGTGGCGCGAATATTACTTGCCACTTATCAGCCCAAGTCTGGATGTTGTCCAGGCCTTGCTGCATGCGGTCTCGGACTGCTTCATTATTTGAGGGGTTGCAAATGGAACTGAACACTGTGCAATCATCAGCGAACATCCCCACTTCTGACCTTATGATGGAGGGAAGGTCATTGATGAAGCAGCTGAAGATGGTTGGGCCTAGGACACTGCCCTGAGGAACTCCTGCAGCAATGCCCTAGGGCTGAGATGATTGGCCTCCAACAACCACTACCATCTTCCTTTGTGCTAGGTATGACGCCAGCCACTGGAGAGTTTTCCCCCTGATTCCCATTGACTTCAATTTTACTAGGGCTCCTTGGTGGGAGATATTGAGGTCCCTGAAAAGGACCAGAGGAGGAGCAGACTTCAAAGGAACTAAAGTCTTAAAAATAATAAATTGAATTAAATTCTGTCCAAGTGGACAGGTTATTCGAACCAGATAAGCAGGGGAGGTCTAGAACGCATCAGTATGTTACAAAAGCAGAGAATTAGGTTAGATGCGAGGAAGTAACTCCTTTCGCAAAGAATCATCAACATCTGGAATAGGTCACCAGTACGTACAGTGAGTGTGGATTTGCTGCAGGCCTTCAAAAGGGGGGTTAGATGATTTCCTGCGAGTGGAAGATATCTCAAGTTTTAGTGGGTTGATGGATTAGCTGGGACTAGTGATATCACTCATTGTAGTCTGCTGGAGCTTGCTTGATTGCTTTTGGGATTGGAAAAGAATTTTTCAGGTTTTTTTCCTCAATTGGCTTAAGGCTTTTTCTCTTTTTTGCTTCTCGCAGAAGATTTTATGACTGGGGGGGATTGGGTTGATGATGCATATAGGTTGCACCATGTTGAGAAGGGACAGACTGGATGGATCAATTGATCTTTTCCTGTCCTTTTTTATGTTCGTATATTCTGTTTCATGCGCAGTAACATCTTAAATTACTGACAGGCATGCTGTCGGCTTGCAGTTTTCCTACAGTGACTACATACCATGGAACCTGCTATCAATACAAATATTCCAAACTGAAACCTTCACAGCTTGGTCACAGCTTGAGAAGCACTGAGCAGGAGAGTTGATGTGGAATTTTTTTTTAAAGCAAGCTTTTTTTTGCTTTAATCTATTCTTGCTGTTCAGGCTGCATTGCAAGTTGTCAAATTGTTATGGAAGATGCTCCAAAGTAGTTTCTTCCCGTTGTTGTTTCCCTCAAAGACCATCTTCTTGGCAACGAGGGAAGCTCAGGAGTAAAATTGCCCACAACATGCAAACATCCGTGATTCCTAGCAGCCAATTCTCTTGTCAGCTCTCCATTTGGGCATGAGTTGGGTGCATTATGGAAGCGTTAGATTCTACTGTCTCCTCAAAAGGCATGAAGATCACGTGGTGACAGCCATGTACTAATCTCAATGCTATCATTGGGTCTGCTGTCACACAGATCAGTGGGCATGTTAAGAGAGTGCCCAGTAGTAATGACCTTGGATGATGTCACTGTCTTTCAGGATTGGCCATACATCTGCACCCTTTTGCCACCTCCCGCTTTGAAGGCTCCACACGGTGTGGGGGGGTGAAATTGGTCTTTAGCAAAAACACGAAATGGGCGATAGCAAATTGGCAGCCTGTTTTATACCATGTCAGAGTTTGTTTTCCATTGACTTCAAATCGGGCAGGGTGGAAAACGGGCTGTGCCGATTTGCTATCGTCCATTTTGCGCTTAAGCTGAAAAAAAATGTCACCACCAATGAATCTTCTTGTTACTGTATTGAATATTTTGAAGGAATTATATGTTTGTCAGTTCTGTAGGTGCTGGAAATTAAAAAATAAATGTGCATCAGACACAAAATAGGCAGAGAACCGGTGATACTGATCTCAGCCCATTTTTTAACTGTTACACCTCGAGTGCCCATTCATGGGATATAACAGAGCCGAGAATCAGCCCCATAGTGTTACCACCAATTGATTTCCAATTGAGTTTTAAGCCGCATTGACTGCTACAGGACTTTTGCTCTGTCTGGGTGACCTAGTTAATGGCTTTATTCTCTAGTATGGGTATTCAAATCATTAGCGGTGTCCTCGGGAAAGCCATTAATTGTTATATCCCAGAGATTAAGTTTTCATTGTCTCTTTAACATGAATTTCCAGGTTAGATTAACATTTATGTGCATTTTACTTTGTCCTTACTTACAGCAGATCTTATCTGTCTGCTACAATGCAAAAAATACACTGAGATCTGAAGGAACAATTCGTGTAGCATCTGTCAAATCTCACAGGACACTCACCACTTTATCTTAGTTGGCCACCAGAGATGTGCATCAACTAGATACAGCATTCTGAGTTGCTAGGACTTAGTATTTACCTAGCCTGAGTGCAGTCAAGAGATTAGGCTTCAATACTTTACTGCCATTCTGAAATACTAAATACCACGTTAAAAATGTCTCATTTCTGAACGTTTTAATATTCACATTCATCCTTTTTAAGCCATTAGTTGGTTTGCTGTTTGTGTGGAACATGTTAAACACATACTATTAATTTATCAAGATTTCTCAAGTGTCTAAATTGCTGAACTATAGTCATCATTCCTCCCCTATTGTATTCGCATCAGTTTAATATTCGTCATCTTTGAACTTCTAAGTGTTCACTAATTTCAATGCTGATTTCCCTTTTATATTCAGTTCTCTAAAGTGGGCCGTTGTGCACGTATGATAACTTAATGCTGCAATGTCCACAAAGGATAGTACTGTAGTCTATAGTTAGGGTTAGTTATTAGACAACCGATGAGCTTGTCTGGAGTTTGAGATAATGGCTTGGAATTCGCTGTAATGGTGATATTGGCGACGAAAGCCATAAGTGAAACCGTTGTGCTCCCCGATCCTCCAGTAGCAAATTTGCGCCACAATTTGATGGGAAAATAATTAGAAATATGCCACAGCGAGAATAGTGAGGGATCGGGAGTGGCACGGCCAACGTCTGATACATATCCAAGGTACCGGGTCTCGACACAATGGAACAACAGGTTTTTTTATAGTGACACGTTTCGGAGCAATGGCTCCGATCTGATAGTGTGGGGATGCGTCGCAGTATGTACGGACAGAATGTTCAGGTCGGGTTTAATTTGATGGATGAGTTTGTTCTGAAACAATTTGATACATAAATTGGCATTAAGAATGGACCCGTATGCGTAGGGTTGTCTCCCAAATGGTGTGCGATCCCTACCATTTTTCATTACCAGTTGCAATCCATGCTTAGTGCACAAGCTCAATAAATATTAATATCAGTTAGCATAAAATCAGAACACGCCTGGTTGTCAGAAAACTTATTTTGTTACTTAATTGATGTTTTAAGATTTCAATGAAGTTCCTCAAACAAGTCAGTAAAAGTGTTACCCTCAGGCAACCCGCTGAGCGATTGAAGACTTTACTGATTGAGCCCCCCAATGCCATTCTATAATAGTCTAACTGGCTGTGGCGATCACAGTGGTGCTCATTCAGCAAACTTGAACTCGCCATTGATTTTTAATGGGAAGAGGCAGAGCTATGATAATTAGCTGTTCAACTTTTTCGGCGAGGGTCTCTGTGGAGCGGCGCAAAAGTCCCAGTGAATTATGGCATAGCATAAGTCACTCACGTCATACTTTCCTGGCATTTCTGCACAATAATAACGGCGTAAGCTGTAGATGCACCATTATTAGAGCACAATTTTTCAGAAAATTCAGGCCCATTATTACTCAATCAAATTTTTTTTTCTATTCATTCATTTACATACATTTTTCATTTCATAAAAAGGCTGATCATATTTAATATGCTTCTCTGAAAGCCTTGCACCTTTCATCAGTTTATTTTAATAAAATGCACATTCCACCTGATTTGAATTTTACAATAATAATCTATTTATTGGAGCCAACTTCTTAAATTAGCCTGAGTTCACAAAGATACTGAGTTGGTTGGCTTAAGAGTCATTAACCTAACTTGGAATTGTCACATAGATCACAGAAAAATGGGATACTGCTCATTTAATGAAAATAATTTTCAGCGAGCTTTCTCATCTGTGGTATGAACAATCTTTGTTCCTCTAATAGTGTCTGGAGGAGTATCTGACTGGGGAACAGTACTGCATTAAAGCATGACAGGGTAATGAATCATTTCAGAGTGCTGGGGTCTCATCTTATCATCATTCATCATTTAATGCATAGGTGATGATGAGATCATTGTGGTCTAGCGATTCCTCCCCCACTTTGTTGTGTCTCTGGCCAATCTCTCAGCATCCACCTGTGCACAGACAGTGTAATCAAACTGCGTCGTCTTTTAGGTGTCCTTGTCCTATGCCCACCACTCTCCCAATCCAAGCAGTTGTATTCGCACCATACATTAAGTATAAAATAATAACTGCTTTATAATGACCTTTTCGATGCCCAATTACTCCCTAAATTTATCTTTCTAATCCTACTCTTTTTCAAATAATACAGCACATTATAGGGCTAGTTTTGGACAGGGGAGCAGGGCAGCAGAACAAGAAGAATGCAAGTGCATCTTGCGTCTCAAGCACATAGCAAAGTCTGTTCATTTAAATAATTATTCAGCACTTCCCGTTCAGACTGGGCCACGTGCAGCGAGTGCTCTGGTCATGGTGTGAGATATCCAGTACAGCAGCAGATTTAAAGACCTGCTGCTGTGCCTTAAAGCTGTACAACGTTGGAGCTGAAGAAATAGCACAAACTGCATTGGGACAGATGGAAAAGAGCAGTTCAGAGGCTCAGGGGAAATAAATAGAAGTCTGTCCCCTTTACAGAAACAACCATGGATGTGATGCTGAAGGAGGTACAACAAATGAGTGGGGGTCATCTTTGGAGCCTAGTGACATCTCCTTAAAAGTATGCTATCTGGGGGCCCTGGGAGGAGGTGACAGAGCAGGTGAATGCTGCAGGATATGTGTGGAGACCATCAGTACAGATAAGGAAACATTTAACACTTTGAGGGAGTTTGCCAAGGTAAATAACCTGAATGTAGCTGCTTCAAGTATAATGGCATGGCAGGCCTGGAACTCAAGACTTTCATCTCAGTCAATTGCACTTTGACTTTGGATAAATCATTATCATTTGGGAATCCATTAGCCTTTATCATACAATCACAAGGCAGCTTATATTCATCCATCTCACACCTCTGCTGCCAAGGAAACCTTCCAATAATGCAGCTCACTTATTAGAAAATTTAGACCTAGCAATGTTTCCACCTACTGGTAGTGTGCTGGCAGAATGAAAAGGGCTAGACCAGTCAGTGCCAACTCTACGACCTCATGCATGTCAACTCAGCATTGTACGAAGTTTAATGATCTTACCAGGTCAGGCAAAGTAAGAGGAGCCAGCCACACTTTTCAAGAATGCACAGAACTAAGTATGTCTGCCATTTACAACCACCTTCCCCCGATGAGTTGAAGTATTTCAAAATCTTACCATTAACACCCTGGAAGTATCCTGGGCCCCTTTACATCCCTAGACATCACCTGAAAGTGTTCATCCACTCACAGACTTAAATGCAGGCAGCCCCAAAAACCGTCACTTGTTTGATGCACCTGTCATCACCCCATTATTGTCTGCCTGCTGACATCTGGGTTTCACCCAATCTCATGCAAACCAGAATGCATTCTTACTTTTTATATTCTTCTTAAAAGAGAAGACAACTCATAACACCAGAGTGATTGGCCATAGGTGGTGGCCCTTGCAATCTCTGCCCTTACATTCCCCACGAGGAGAAAGTGATGGAGCTCCTGGAGAGGCATATACCAGAGGCAGTTGGAGATATAGAAGTTGGAGGGCAAGTGCCACCTGCAGATTGTCATGTCATTCTTCTCATCCTTCCATTGTATCCTACATTATACGTTGGCAAAGTACATCATTAAATTCTTCTGTAACTCTTTGTACTGAACGTCATATGTGAACTCTCCTCCTCAGTAACCCATTTAATCTCTCTTCAGTTCCTCCTCTAGATGTGATGCAGCAAGTCGAATGTAGAGGAGGAAGAAGATCACTTTCTCCCTGCCAAGCACCAGCCCAAAGACATCTGCCCAAGGGGCATTAAAGAGCAAGTCAGCGGGGAGTGCACAGGATGACACACAGATCACAAGTGGACTGGAGGAGTTGGCTGGAGGGTCAGAATATGTCACCTCGCAGCTGAAGAGACTGAGATTTCCCAGGTCCTGTTTTTAAAAGAAAGATGTTTGCAGAGCATCAGGCACATATGCAGGCACTGAGAACAGTCCCCAACAATGTGCAGCAGCTGGTGAGTTAGTTGGAGAAGTCTACTCTCTACTCTTTGGCACTATGATGGATGCTTACAAAGACCCGAAGGACAGTCTTTGTTTTTGCTGTGGATGCTCACCCTGCTGCCATAGAACACCATTCTTCAAATAAGCTTGGCAATCAGTTAAAGGACTTCACTGATCAGCTTGGTACCATTAGGTCTGCTTCCCTGCAAGATCAGTGGCCATGCAGAGCCAGTGTCCAGTTTCAGTGGCAAGGCAGGAATGCATTCAGATGATGGTGCTGTCTCCCAGGATGTGCACTCCCACCAACTCCCTCAGATACCTGCACATGTGACAAAAAAGGAGGCAAGGCCAGTCAGTCCATGCAGCATCACAGTAGGTTCAGCCTGTAGCAGGCAAATTACAGGATTTAGCTTCCATGAGGCAAGAGCCATCTCACCCCCAATAGTACCTAATATCTGACTGCATTAAAGCATGACAGGGTAATGAATCATTTCAGAGTGCTGGTGTCTCATCTTATCATCATTCATTATTTAATGCATAGGTAACGATGAGATCATTGTGGTCTAGTGATTTCTCCTTCACTTTCAAAAGCAAAATACTACGGATGCTGGAAATCTGAAATAAAAACAGAAAAAGCTGGAGAAGCTCAGCAAGTGAGGCAGCATCTGTGGAGAAAGAAACAGAGTTAACATTTCAGGTCAAAGACCTTTCATCAGAACTGGAAGATGTTAAAGAGTTAACAGTTTTTGAGCAAGTACAGAGCCAGGGAAAGGGGGAAGAGGGAGGGGAGGGGAGGAAAGAACAAAAGGGAAGGTCTCTGATAGGGTGGAGGGCACGAGTGATTAAGTGACAAAAGGGATGATGGTACAAGGTAATGAAGATGGTAATGGGACAGGTTAAGAAACAAAAGATTGGTCAGGAGTAGCTGTAAATGGCAGCAGCAGAACCATTACCAGCACTAGCTGACCGAAAAAATGGGAGCAGTGGTTATGGTCTGAAGTTATTGAAATCAATGTTGAGTCCGGAAGGTTGTAAAGTGCCTAAATGAAAGATGAGATGCTGTTCCTCGAGCTTACATTGAGCTTCATTGGAACAGCGTAAGAGGCCGAGGTCAGAGTGGGAGTGGGACGGGGAATTAAAATGGCAAGTGACCGGCAGGTCAGGGTCACGCTTGCGGACAGAGCGGAGGTGTTCAGCAAAGCGATCACCCAGTCTGCGTTTGGTCTCCCCAGTGTAGAGGAGACCGCATTGTGAGCAGCGAATACAGTATTCTAAAGAAGTACAAGTAAATCGCTGTTTCACCTGGGTGATCGCTTTGCTGAACACCTCCGCTCTGTCCGCAAGCGTGACCCTGACCTGCCGGTCACTTGCCATTTTAATTCCCCGTCCCACTCCCACTCTGACCTCTTTGTCCTCGGCCTCTTACACTGTTCCAACAAAGCTGAACAGAAGTTCGAGGAACAGCACCTCATCTTTCGTTTAGGCACTTTACAGCCTTCCAGACTCAACATTGATTTCAATAATTTCAGATCATAATCACTGCTCCCATATTTCCGGTCAGCCAGTGCCGGTAATGGTTCTGCTGCTGCCATTTACAGCTACTCCTGATCAATCTTTTGTTTCTTAACCTGTCCCATTACCACCCTCTTTGCCTTGCACCATCACTCCTTTTGTCACTTAACCACTCGTGCCCTTCACCCTATCAGAGACTTTCCCTTTTATTCTTTCCTCCCTTCCCCCTCCCCTCTCCCCCTTTCCCTGGTTCTGTATTTGCTCAAAAACTTTAACTCCTTTAACATCTTCCACTTCTGACGAAAGGTCTTCACCCTGAACCGTTAACTGTTTCTTTCTCCACAGAGGCTGCCTGACTTGCCGAACTTCTCCAGCATTTTCTGTTTTTATCTCCTCCACTTCGTTGTGTCTCTGGCCAATCTCTCAGCATCTGCCTGTGCACAAACAGTGTAATCAACTATGTCATCTTTTAGGTGTCCTTGTCCTAAGCCCACTGCTCTACAGGAATGGAGCAGCCAGCCACCTCATGCACCCGTGCCACTAGGTAGCACCCAGGAGAAGCTAGGTTTAAGAGGTCACATGTTACATACTGGCACCAAGAGGAATCACAGTAGAAAGAAACACAAGACATACACAGTACGCGTTTTGATTACATTGATGGTTGCACTAAAGTTGTGTGCGCGGGTGTTGGCCCTGAAAATCCGTGGGGACGTTTACGCTGCATCAATCCTAGCAGGGCAGGACTTCCACCCATTGGTTAGGTGCATCACTAACCTCTGCAGAATTCATGGGGCCAGCTCAGGCCAGGAGCTCACCTCCCATGTAACACAGGAGCAAATTGATGGAGGGAGGGAGGGAGAAAATTTGTTGTTCCCGGATTTAAAAGCCTTCCTGGCAATTTACTGTCTTCCCTGAATAGAGCTGGGAGGCTGGAGTTCCTCATGATGAGCTCACTGAGACAATTCCCTGCAAATTTGGCACTAGCATACATAATTTGTTCTATCTGGTAACAATTTGTGAAGTGCAACCTCTGCAATCTCTGGACCTGGGTTAACTGGAGGTAGTAGTGCCGTGGTCTGTACATTCTGCAGTGGGCAAATCAGTAGGTAGATGTCAAATGCCTCCATATGTTGCCTGACTAGCCTGGTCTTCTTCAGTTGGTCCTCTTTTCCTTACATCCAAAAAAACATAGATACGAGGGAGTTCCAATCTGAAAACCACCAAGCCCTTTTAGAATTGGGCGAGTATTAAAAATGGGAGCCCCACAACAGAAGGCACAAAGGTAGATGGTGAATCAGCTGTCAGCAGTGAAAATCAACATCAGTTAAGAAATAAGCTTTCTATGAATCTTATTATAACAGCAGTTGTACTCTTTCAGTGCATTTCCACCTTTCACTTACCTCATAACAGCATTGGATGCCCGACTTATACGGGTGTGATTTATGTTCATTGTTAATGATGGAGAATGGGAACTATGATACCATCACAACATTACTGCCTCATTTAAGTACGCTGACACATTTTTGGGCAGGTGCTTCTGGTGTCAGTTAGAAATTACATCAGAAAATTGGGTGGATGAAAATGGGCAGGAATCCAATGTTGGCCATTCCAATACCGGACAATATGAAGGAGAAAATCCAGACTTCTAACTCCCCTACTGTGGACTTTTATCAATGCAGTTTTTATAGATTATTTAGTATTACTTTTTGTTTAAATGTTTTGGCCAGCTCTCCGAGTGACTCCATGAGTTTATTCCGTCAACCAGATCAGGTAGGTCCCAGGTTCAATCCCCAGTCCAGACTGGGTTAGTTGATCTCACCTGGGGCTACAATGGAGTCCGCCTCAGCGCCTTGGTTTATGGAGGGGAAAATTGGCTAAGATTCTTGCTCTTAGTTGTTATCCAGCCACCCCTGCTGGAAATGCATGCTTGTGGGCATTGGGTGAGGACAGGAGTGGGCTTAGCTGGGATTCTCCCTGCAGTTATTTTGCCTGCCGACATTCACTGTCATGCGTGACAAATGGTCACCAGAAAAGAAAGACTTGTATTTGAGTGCCTTTCATGACCTCAGGATGTCCCAAGGCGCTTTATAGCCAATTCAGTACTTTTGAAATGCAGTCACTGTTGTAAATGTAGGAAACGTGGCAGTCAATTTATACACAGCAAGGTTCCACAAACAGCGATGTGATAATGACCAGATAAACTGTTTTAGTGATGTTGGTTGAGGACCTGAGTAAAATTTGGGAGACTGCCCAGTGCCCATGGAACCATATACTCACACTAAGTCAATGTCTTCAAGAGAAGGGAGAAAATCGGCAAAGGCAAAAACAACAATCTCACTCAACTAAACTAAACGGTCAAAATTGTTTCCATTAAAAATGGATTGGTCTTTGAAAATGCCCGAGTTTAACTGCTCTGGGTAGCGGTATTCTTGGCACAGGAGAAAAAGAAACTGCAGATCATGGTCTTGCTTTGTGCGGAGCATTAGTATGCAAGATGTGGGGACCTAAATTGACCTTTTCCTGGTGCAATCCACCAGCTTCACTCGAGTGAGAGAGCTTTGAACATAGCGCTATTAATAAGTATGTCAAGTGTATTAAAGGTCTCTCTTTGTGCCAGAAGAAATCAATTTTAAAAAGAGAAGAGACTATAATTTTAGAATTAATTAATATGCATTATATGACAAGTTTTTAATTGAGTCATTTTTGAACTTATACTAGAACATTAAGAGGAGAATAATTTTAATAATGTTTTTCCTCTAATATTTCAGCACCTCATGCTGCTTAATCATGTTCCTAAATGACACCCAGACCGAATAGAGCCTTTGTAAAGCTGCTAGACAATCATCAAGTAAATTGCCCTTATTTTTTATTCTCAAAGTACGCGATGGAATTACTTATTTATGGTTAAAAATGCGACATTTGATAAATGTTTATGGGCTGTAATAATTTATTCCTCCTTGTTGTAATAATGGGAGTTGCATTCTGTTTCTGATTTAGGAGATCCAAAACATAATTAAAGACTGATATTGTATCATTGTGAAGGGCTGAATTACACAAGACTCACCTGAGAATACTCAGCACTCCCAATGATATGTTGCTTCTTGTAAAATGACACCAGATTATTTTACTTTGGGGATATAGTAACTATGTTTGTGGTATTTTGGATGTGAAGCATATCGACCATTTATATATGAAATGTCTAACTGCATGGGCTGGTGGAATTTGTTAGAATTAATCAAACTCAGCTAAATCATAACACGGCATGACCCTGATATGACCTACAGCGTTTTTATTTAAGCAACCTAATTTAATTAAAAACAAACTCAGCAGAAGTACCAACCTGTGTCATCTCCAACTAGGCGCAGATTACACAGTTCCTTTACACCAGAACAAATTTATAATTCAGTTTAGTCTCTGCCACCAGACGGGAAACTTGATAATATCCGACATTTTTGAGGAATAGCAGTTAGCTGTTTGCTGTCGCTTGGTAATTTTTTATTGCAGAGCAGCCAGTTAAAATAAAAGGAGATTTCAGTGAGGGCAAGTGATCAAGAACATGTTGAAAGCATTATACTTCATTTCAGTCCATTCACTTGCCATTTAATCCCTTGAGAACTGCAACATTGGTCTGTGTCCAGTCTACAGAAAATACAGAGTTCTAATTTTACATAGAATTTACAGCACAGAAACAGGCCACTCAGCCCAACTGGGTCAATGTGGTGTTTATGCTCCACATGAGCCTCCTCTCACCCTACTTCATCTAACCCTATCTGCATATCCTTATATTCGTTTCTCCCTCATGTGTTTATCTAGCTTCCCCTTAAAGGCATCTATGTTAATCGCCTCAGCTACTCCATGGGCTCGATTTTACCGTCGGGTTTCCTGTGGGTATCCAGCGGGGGGGCCCCGAAAATCCCGATATCCTGTCACGTGACCGGATCGCGCCACGATCCTGACCATTTCCGGGTTCCCCGATGACGTGCGGGGCTGCGTGCGCGGCCCCCGCTGGTGGGAATCCTGCAGGCAATTAAAGCCAGCGGGGATCCACTTGAGTGTACTTACCTTGCTTGTTGAGGTCATTAAATGAGCTGAATCAGCTGTCAAAACAGGAAGTGTGGGATTTTACCTTCAACGCAGAGTGTTTCACACACTGGGGGAAACAGTCTCCCTCCAACCAGGCGTGTTGCAGCCAGCAGCCTGTGGCAGCTGCCAAGGTGCACTCCACGGGGGTGGTGGTGGGGGAGAGCCCTCACCCACGCAGGAGGCCACCGCGTCACATAGGGCAACCCCTGTCCCCCACCACCCCCTGCCAAGCCAGAGGACAGACCGACGCGAAACCGCAGCCCCAGTCCGAGGAACCACCTACCTACCCTGCACAACCCCTCAGACCAACACCTGCCAGATGGGTGGTGCGTGGACACACTCGGAGGACGAACAGCGTGACCAGCCCCAGCAGCCTCGCAGTCCACGCCGTCCGCCGCAGAGACATGGAGCCCCCCAACACGTTGCTGTTGCACGCCCACCTGCACAGCAGGAGGGAGGGCAACCGCAGAGAGAGATGCGTCGCAGAGGGCACTACCCTCGCCAAAGGGTCCACAGACCGAGGCGCAGCTCCCCGGACCTCTCCGAGCAGCAGTGCAGACGGAGGCGCAGATTCACTCGACATGTAGTCGTGGAGATCTGCAGGCTCTTTCATGCCGAGCTGCTCCTGGCTGACCCCAGCACCATCTGCTTACCTGTCGCTGCCAAAGTCACCACTGCCCTCCACAACTTCTCCTCCGCATCCTTCCAGGGTGCAGCCGGGTACACCGCCGATGTCTCTCAGTCGTCTGCGCGGAAGAGCCCTGCAAATACACCTGCACCTACTCTGCAGTAACACAATGGGTGGCATCAGTGGTGGGTCCTCAGAGTGATACCCAGGAGTGGGCATTATTGGACACAACAGACAGGATTCGCGGAGACATGGCAGTGGTGGTGCCAATATAATGTGTGATGTTTGTTGCTCTGAAATTCAATATAGGTAACACCCATGGCAAACCCTCAGACACCCTTGTGCATCCCCTTCATGCTCACGACACATTTGCCTTACGCTGCCTACTGCACATATGTGATGCATGCCCTGTGGCTGCAGCACAGGTGGTGGCAGGTTGAGTGAGGCTGGCCGTGAGGGAGATGCACGAGAGGGTGAGTATGGGATGGAGCAATGAGATTGTATGAGGATTGGGTTGCGTGTTAGTGGCGGGGTGAGTACTGGCGAGGTGAGTAGGTGCAGGTAAGATGAGGATGGGGTTTGAGTGGGTATGAGGGGTGATGTGACAGAGTAGTGTTGGCGGTGCCGAAGGAGATGTGGGGTGGGGGCAGTGTTGTGGCAGACGGAGTGTAGGGGAAAGACTTCGTGTTCTCACTGTGGCTGACCTACTGCGGTCATTGCAGCGCCTCCTGCACTGTATGCAGGTGGGCCATATGTTGGTGGCGCAGGTGACCCCCTCTGCCACCTCGAGCCAGGCCTTCTTGGTGGCAGAGGCAGGCCGCTTCCTCCCGCCCGCCGGGTGGAAGATCTCTGTCCTCCCCCTCCTCCGCACCCCATCTGATGATACTTGGGGTGAGGCATCATTAAACTGGGAGCAGCCTTCCCCCTGGGCTGCTCCATGCTGTAATTTGTTCCATTGGTTGCAGCATCTGTCAGTGGAGGACTGCCCCTTTAACTAGAGAGCCTCCAGCTGACAGATCGTACTGCGCATGCGCAGCCCGCCCGACGCGCAGACCAGCAGCGCGGACCCCGGAGGAGCAGGTAAGTGAATCCAATTAGTGGATTGCCTGCTACCATCGCGCGGGCAACCCACTAATTTCACCGGGCGCGGAGGCCACACACCCGAAACCCAACCCGCCGGAAACCCGCAGGCCTGCTAAAATCAGGCCCCATGTGTTAGCAAGTTCCACATTCTAACCACTCTCTGGGTAAAGAAGTTTCTCCTGAATTCTTTAATGGATTTGTGAGTGACTATCTGCATTTTATAATATCTACATGTTACATTCCCTCTGATCTGTCTACTGCTGACTCAGTGTTGAAATAATGTTTGTATTGGAAGTCACAAAGGATGCAGGAATTCATCTGGCCCTCCTCCATCATGATAAGGGACTGGAGCACATTGCTTTACAGCATCTACCTCGCAGTAATTGTACATGGGTTCAAAGCCAGCTCAAATATCCTCCCTCCATCAGCTGTGACTGTCCCAGCACAATCTGTAACCTCTGGCCTGGCATATTCCTCACTCCACCATTACCAACAAGCCAGGGGATCAACCCTGGTTCAATGAGGAGTGTAGAAGAGCATGCCAGGAGCAGCACCAGGCGTACCTAAAAATGAGGTGCCAACATGGTGAAGCTACAACTCAGGACTACATGCATACTAAACAGCGGAAGCAACATGCTATAGACATAGCTAAGTGATTCCACAACCAATGGATCAGATCAAAGTTCTGCAGTCCTGCCACATCAAGTCATGAATGGTGGTGGACAATTAAACAACTAACCGGAGGAGGAGGCTCTGCAAACATCCCCATCCTCAATGATGGCAGAGTCCAGCACGTGAATGCAAAAGACAAGACTGAAGCGTTTGCAACCATCTTCAGCCAGAAGTGCCGAGTGGATGATCCATCTCGGCCTCCTCCCGATATCCCCACCATCACAGAAGCCAGTCTTCAGCCAATTCGATTCACTCCACGTGATATCAAGAAATGGCTGAGTGCACTGGATACAGCAAAGGCAATGGGCCCCGACAACATCCCAGCTGTAGTGCTGAAGACTTGTGCTCCAGAACTAGCTGCGCCTCTAGCCAAGCTGTTCCAGTACAGCTACAACACCGGCATCTACCCGACAATGTGGAAAATTGCCCAGTTATGTCCTGTCCACAAAAAGCAGGACAAATCCAATCCAGCCAATTACCGTCCCATCAGTCTACTCTCAATCATCAGCAAAGTGATGGAAGGTGTCGTTGACAATGCTATCAAGCGGCACTTACTCACCAATAACCTGCTCACCAATGCTCAGTTTGGGTTCCGCCAGGACCACTCGGCTCCAGACCTCATTATAGCCTTGGTCCAAACATGGACAAAAGAGCTGAATTCCAGAGGTGAGGTGAGAGTGACTGCCCTTGACATCAAGGCAGCATTTGACCGAGTGTGGCACCAAGGAGCCCTAGTAAAATTGAAGTCAGTGGGAATCAGGGGGAAAACTCTCCATTGGCTGGAGTCATACCTAGCACAAAGGAAGATGGTAGTGGTTGTTGGAGGCCAATCATCTCAGCCCCAGGACATTGCTGCAGGAGTTCCTCAAGGCAGTGTCCTAGGCCCAACCATCTACAGCTGCTTCATCAATGACCTTCCCTCCATCATAAGGTCAGAAATGGGGATGCTCGCTGATGATTGCACAGTGGTCAGTTCCATTCACAACCCCTCAGATAATGAAGCAGTCTGAGCCCGCATGCAGCAAGACCTGGACAACATCCAGGCATGGGCTCATAAGTGGCAAGTAACATTCACGCCAGATAAGTGCCAGGCAATGACCATCTCCAACAAGAGAGAGTCTAACCACCTCCCCTTGACATTCGACGGCAATACCATCGCCGAATCCCCCACCATCAACATCCTGGGGGTCACCATTGACCAGAAACCTAACTGGACCAGCCATATAAATACTGTGGCTACGAGAGCAGGCCAGAGGCTGGGTATTCTGCGATGAGTGACTCACCTCCTGATTCCCCAAAGCCTTTCCACCATCTACAAGACACAAGTGAGGAGTGTGATGGAATACTCTCCACTTGCCTGGATGAGTGCAGCTCCAACAACACTCAAGAAGCTCGACACCATCCAGGACAAAGCAGCCCGCTTGATTGGCACCCCATCCACCACCCTAAACATTCACTCCCTTCACCACCGGCGCACAGTGGCTGCAGGGTGTACCATCCACAGGATGCACTGCAGCAACTCGTCAAGGCTTCTTCGACAGCACCTCCCAAACCCACGACCTCTACCATCTAGAAGGACAAGGGCAGCAGGCACATGGGAACAACACCACCTGCACGTTCCCCTCCAAGTCACACACCATCCCGACTTGGAAATATATCGCCGTTCCTTCATCGTCGCTGGGTCAAAATCCTGGAACTCCCCACCTAACAGCACTGTGGGAGAACCTTCACCACACGGACTGCAGTGGTTCAAGA
Organism: Heptranchias perlo; assembly: GCF_035084215.1. NCBI lineage: Eukaryota > Metazoa > Chordata > Chondrichthyes > Hexanchiformes > Hexanchidae > Heptranchias > Heptranchias perlo. Next base: position 66,524,548 of record NC_090331.1, on the reverse strand, counting down.
AGGCGGCTCACCACCACCTTCTCGAGGGCGATTAGGGATGGGCAATAAATGCTGGCCTCGCCAGCGATGCCCACAACCCATGAACGAATAAAAAAAAAGTGAAGTGAGTGTGGACTGCCTCATCCTCAACTCCACAATATGAAGCTGCTTGTATTGCAGCACAGAATAATTGATGCCTAGTTTGAGAAATACACTTGTATAGAGATGACATGATTTTCAAATTCTCTGATCAATTAGTCACCACCTTCAGGAGAGGGGAGGAGAAAATTTGAAAAAAAAATTGTGGCAATAAAATTAAAAATTGTTGTGTAACAAAACACAAGTTACAAAAATGAAAATGGAGAGTGACCAATGTTTTTGTACTCATTATAAGTATCAATGTAGATACTTTACAGTCAGTTACACAATTCACATCCAAAAGGCATACTACAATATAATTTTCGATAAAAAAAATCAAGCTTGTGAGTCTATAATTCTAACATTCTGTACATATCTTCCAAAGCATAATTTATTTAGAGTCACGAAATCTGGCACATTTTACTGTACTTGTGACTACTCAGTTCCATGCCACATGACACAATGATTTTATATATGTCTGATAATGGGTCTATGAAAATTGCCACACACTTCATTTTCCCTTTTGCGAAGCAGTTTCAGCTGATTCGCTGAAATAAGCTACCCCATGTATTAATTCTGCAGTATGAATTTTTCCTAGCTCAAGTTGAAAGATGTGTCTAGTTAGAGCCTGAAGAAAACGTTCCATTCTTTCTTCATAAGCTCATTAAGCAGCAGGAGCATCATTTGTCCAATTAAATTGGGCCACAACGCCTTTTCTCCCTGCATGGAACTTGACAAAATACAGATACTAATCACTTCCAAGTTTTTTTGATCTTTCCATTATTCTGTACATCAGAATAAACCAAGAGCATGTATTTAATTGGTTGGGTTTCTGAGGAAAAAGAAGACCAGTGCAATCCTATGGAGCCTTGGACTCTGATATCGCTGGTGAAAGCCAACATTAATAGCCATGACTGGAGGTATGCAAAGTTAAATGTTCTTCTTGCTGCTGTGGCATTTAGATATGAGAAGACCAGCACATTTGTATAAAACAAAACACTGTTTTGAAAATTCTGAATACTAATGAGTTTTACAATTTCAAAATAACAGAAAACTGAATTGCAAAGGTGTGCATTGTCTTCACAATTATTTCATACTAAGGCATAATTGATGTTTTTGCCATTAATAAGGACACAGCATTAAGGCCAAATATAATGAAAAGAACTGCATAAGTCTTGAGAAACTCAGCCATGAGAATGAATTGAAGGTGCATACCTGAATACTTCCACTCTAGCGAAGAAAGTTTTGGAGCACTAAGGAACTGGACCACAATTCCATACTGTTGTTAGCTTGCAGGGCCTTCTTCATCGGATATGGCCTTATAATTCTATGTTGTATTTTTGAACTTGACTTAACTGTACAAATCACGGTGACCTCAAATTCTGTCACCATCTTTGGTATTCCAAAAAGGCCACTCTGAATGTAAACAGAAATTTTTGATTTAGAAACTAGAAATTTCTATCAAATGACCTTTAACCATTCACAAATCGTTCAGTGACGCATTAAAAGGTTACATACAATTATTGGGGAGCATATTTATATCACAAAAGGAAAATTACATTCGGCTTTAATCTATGTTTAATTAACATATAAAATATAACATACAAAAACCTTTCACTTTAATGTAATACAATCTAGCATTTCTTTCTCCCAAGGAGATCAAGGTATTTATTTTAGAGGTTTCACCACCCTCCTTGTACAATAATACAACTAATTCAGACTCTTTTCCTTGTGCTAGTTATCTTCCCTATTAATATCCAACAATAAACTGAAGATATATATAACTTCAAGCAGAGAAAGAAGTTGAATTTTTCCTCCAGAATTTAAATGCAATAACTTTAGATGTATTTTCATACATATTAATTTACTGGTCAGGTGAGCAGAAAAGTGGCAAATGGAATTCAATCCGGAGAAGTGTGAGGTAATGCATCTGGGAAGGGCAAACAAGGCAAGGGAGGAATAAATGGGAGGATACTGAAAGGTGTAGAGGAAGTGAGGGACCTTGGAGTGCATGTCTACAGATCCCTGAAGGCAGCAGAACAGGTAGATAAGGCGGTTAAGAAGGCATACAGGATACTTTCCTTTATTAGCCGAGGCACAGAATATAAGAGCAGGGAGGTTATGCTCGAACTGTATAAAATACTAGTTAGGCCACAGCTTGAGTACTGTGTACAGTTCTGGTCACCACATTACAGGAAGGATGTGATTGCGCTAGAAAGGGCACAGAGGAGATTTAAGAGGCTGTTGCCAGGACTGGAAAATTTTAGCTATGAGGAAAGATTGGATAGGTTGGGGTTGTTTTCTTTGGAACAGAGGAGGCTGAGGGGAGATTTAATTGAGGTATATAAAATTATGAAGGGCCTAGATAGAGTGGTTAGGGAGGACCTAGTTCCCTTAGCAGAAATGTCAATAACCGAGAGCATGCATTTAAAGTAATTGGTAGAAGGATTAGAGGGGAGTTGAGGAGAAATGTTTTCACCCAGAGGGTGGTGAGGGTCTGGAACTCACTGCCTGAAAGATTGGTAGAGGCAGAAACCCTTATTGCATTTAAAAAGTTCTTGGTTATGCACTTGAAGTGCCATAATCTACAAGGCTACGGGCCAAGAGCTGGAAAGTGGGATTAGGCTGGATAGCTCTTTTTCGGCCGGCACAGACACAATGGGCTGAATGGCCTCCTTCTGTACCATGAATTTCTATGACTAAACCACTGTGTGACCTTATTAGTGTACAGTCAAAACCTGATAAGATCACATTACTTAACATCACAACCTTTATACCTTAAGTGTAAAATGTTCCAATTCAGTCTCACTCTTGATACAACAGGAGGATAATACTAAAGAGCTCATATTGTAAGATCACAATTTCATTCTATTGCAACTTTGATGATCTTGTTAAGTTTTCACTGTATTCTAAAAAAGAGGGCAGCAGTATCACGTGTCTATATTACCAAACCAAAGCTGTCAGTATTCAAAAGACCTTCTATCCTCTGCCTCGCTGAAAGGCAGCTGCTTCAGAACCAGAAGTCAATTAAATGAGGGCTGCTGCTATTTTGGAGATGGAAGAATGTGAAAGAGCCAAGAGCCATAGTAGCATTAAATACAAGTTGCACAATTACATTTTTCTGAGCTGATGTTTCGGTGACACCAATTATATCATGTGATGCAAATTGCATGATCATTTTGTATGCGTTTCAAAACAAGGAAAAGCTTCCCTTATAACTTTATAATGAGGACAATTCCTCTTTAAAGACCTTTTGAAGACCTGACAAGTTTTTGTCGATTATAAATGTTCCTCACATCTCAGTGTCATTTTTGTTCTTCTGGTGTCACAACTCTTATAATTTTCACTTGGTTTTCTAAGTTGAGAGATTTTATGTCCTCCTCAAATGCTTCATTTCATCACTGTACTGTACACCTAATTCCCTTTTTAAAAATATTTGTGCTAACTCTCCAATTGTTCTTATTAATCCTTAATGTTTTGATGGCTGAGCAATTAGATACAGAAATATAAAAAGACTTCATTAAACATTCTCAAATATATGTAGTAAAACAGAGGCTCAATTTCTGTGTATCGTTACAAGTTGAAATAAAGAGCAGTGGAATCAATTGTTTTCCACGTTTGAGCCAGAGACTGAGGTGTCCACAACAGATCAGAAAAGTGTCAACATTTATTTTTCTCCAAAGTGAAATGTACTTTTAAGAGAAATTAATTTTATATAAATTATTCCCTAAAGACATGCAACACTTAAAACTTTCATGTAAATGGCAATTGCATTTTTTTTTAAACTGCGACTATTAAACATGCTCATGTACAGCAATTAAACATTTCTATTCCCACAACAGATTTGAATGTTAATGTGCTAGTAGACAATGGCCCATAATTTCCTGAAAAATGAAGATTGCATGGCAGGGTCAGTTTACTCTGAGAAAATTGAGAGAAACTAGCCTTACAGTATTCATTTCTATTCTCTCTAATGAGAAACAGTCCAGGGTTCTGAAAGCATAAGTTAATGCGTAGCAGTGCTAAATGGCTAGAGAACTAGCTATGCTGTACCTGGACTGAATTATCTTTATTAGCATTTGTTAAAAATAGTCTTACAACGGCAATATAACCCTCTCCAGAGTCCAGAGTCCTTCCTTCTGGTGCATTTATGCAGAAGCTTCGAGAATTTCTAAATGAATGCTCCCTCATTAAGATGAGTGACAGATGAATGGTCCCCATCTGGTTCAGAAATGTACTTGTTTTGTAGCTGTCAGAGAGTATTCTTTACAGAAGGCTCACCCATCTACTCAGACGGAAAGAAAAAAATATCATCTGCTCATATTTAAAATCAACTTATTACAGGCCAGCAGATGAGCCATTTCTCAAAGCCATGATAATGATAATATTAATAAATTAATATCCCAGACCATTGCTGTGACGTACAGAATGATCAGTGTGAAGGCACATATGCACGGCATACTGACACTAACGGGATGAATTTCCACGGGGGATCTCCCGCTTGTCTGTAACTTCAGGAGAAGAGCTGTACTAACCCCAGAAAAATGTGTTACACTGTTTTCCTGGGAATTTCTGCAGCTCTTCTGCCGGAGTTGCGGCAGAAAAATGGACGAACCCGCCACAGAAATTCATTCTCTTTACTGTTTAGGCTCACATATGAGGATTGGCCACTTGAGTGAGGTATTGGAGGGCAGCTTGCCTCCATGGAATCAGATCCCAGCCGGAGTCAATGTCTTCAATTTAGGAGTGGAGAAAAAAGGGTGACAGTTGGAAAAATAATGTTTTACAAAATGAAAGTTTGTGGTAGCTTATTAATAGTATATCATTATTAATAGTATAGAGCCACTAAGCAAGACAAAAAGTTCATGGATCGGGTGGCACTATATATCAGGCTTGGTGTGCAGTTCGTGCTAACCAGATCCCAACCTATACCGAGTTAGCTGATGTAAGGAATCTTACAACACCAGGTTATAGTCCAACTGTTTTATTTGACGGGGGGGGGGGGGGAAGGAAGGGGGAGGAGGAGGATGAAGGGGGGAGGAGGAGCAGGGGGAGGAAGGGGAGAGGAGGAGCGGGGGGAGGAGGAGCGGGGGGATGAAGGGGGAGGAGGAGCGGGGGGAGGAAGAGCGGGGGGAGGAAGGGGGAGGAGGAGCGGGGGGAGGAAGGGGGGAGGAGGAGCGGGGGGAGGAAGGGGGGAGGAGGAGCGGGGGGAGGAAGAGGGGAGGAGGAGCGGGGGGAGGAAGGGGGGAGGAGGAGCTGTGGGAGGAAGAGGAGGAATGAGGGGGGAGGGGGAGGAAGAGAAGAGGGAGGAGAGGAAGAGGAAGGAAGAAGGGGAGGGAGGAAGGGAGGGGGAAGGAAGAAGGGGGGAGGTGGAAGGAAGGAAGAGGAAGGGGGGAGGAAGAACTGTTTTTTTTTCAAATAAAACAGTTGGACTATAACCTGGTGTTGTAAGATTCCTTACATTTGTCAACCCCAGTCCATCACCGGCATCTCCACATCAGAGTTAGCTGATGGCAGTGGAGGTGGTGGTAAGGGCACTACAATTGGCCTCAGTGCTCTTGGGTTAAGGAAGGGAAAGTCGGCCAGGGATCCAGCTTCTGATCATTTTCCCAGTGACCATGATCGATGCGTGTGCGTGTGTATTTCAGGTGAGGGCAGGATTGAGTTTGGCTGTGATGCATCCACAGTCAAAAAGCCAGCTGACACACATCACCAAGACCACTGTAATAAGGTAGCTAACTGTGTCAGGTGACTTTGAAGAAAGGAAGGAAGGGAAAAAAAACACTTGGGCCCCGATATTACCAGGGAGGCAGGATGGCAGCGGGGGGGGGGGGGGGGGGGCGGCGGGGGGGCGACTGGGCGCATGGGTAACCCGCCCAGTGAAATCTGTCCATTCCCCACGCGATCGCGGGTAAATTGAAGCCACTTGACGTGGCTTCCAGGTTTTCCATCGGAAACCTGTGCAGCAGGCGGACTGCGCACCCGCATCACAGGCTGTCAGCTGGAGGAGCTCTACTTAAAGGGGCACTCCTCCAATGCTGCTTCTGCAGCAAAGAACCAAAATTATAGAATGGAGCAGCCCAGGGGAAAGGCTGCTCCCAGATTTACTGATGTATCACTACAGGTCTTACTGGATGGGGTGAGACGGAGGAGTGATATTTTCTACCTGGCGGACGGGAGGAAGTGGCCTGTCTCTGCCACCAAGAAGGCCTGGCTCGAGGTGGCAGAGGAGGTCACCAGCAGCAGCAACGGCTCCCGCACATGGATCCAGTGCAGGAAGTGCTTCAATGGCCTAACTAGGTCAGCCAAAGTGAGTACACTTACTCATTCTCCTATAGTCCGTCTTCCAAATCACTGCCCCCACCCCACAACTCATTCTGTACATGCCAACACTACTCTATCACATCACTCCTCACACCCAGTCAAAGCTCATCCTCAACTTACCTGCAGTTACTCACCTCCCCATTACTCATCCCACCACTACCACTCAACCCAATCCTCATACAATGTCATAGCTCTGTCTCATACTCACCCTCTGATGCATCTCTTTCACGGTCAGCCTCACCCAAACCAATGCATTCAGCAGTTGGCCACGTCACCGTCCCTCACTCACGCCTCTCTACTTTCTCCCCTTATAGGAGAAGAGAGCCCAGAATGCACAGGAGAGGGCGAAGATCGGAGGGGGGGGCCACAACATCAGGTCATCCTCACAGACGTGGAGCAGGAGGCTTCTGAAGTAAGCCGCACCCTCGAGTACCTGTCCATCGGGGACGCCGAGACTGCCACCCGACACACGGCTGGTGACAAAACTTTAACATTCAGCACTCACAATAGCAAATGATGTTAACATGCCTTGCCATCTTCAGCACCTCAACATCTGTCATCATGCTTAATATTGCCTTCTCATCTCTTACAGGGCCTTCAGCGACCGCTGTGACGGCGGAGGGCGATTCCTCAAAGGACTTGCCGGCCTCTGAGGGGGCACCGTCACATCTGAGCGAGCCATCCACGAGCGCAGATACACACACCTCGGTGGGTTCCCATCCTCAGTTAGTTGGGGTCGCACATGGTGAGTCACTACACACGTGAGCACGAGGAGACACTGGTGGCAGGGGCAGTTGTGGAGAGTCCGCGACGGTGGGAGCACTCCTCTCCAGGCTCTGCTCAGCTGGACACAGATGCTGAACCCTGGGGGCCATCCTTTAAAAGGAGAATGATCGAGGGGCATCAGCACATTTGCAAGGTGCTGGAACAGGTGCCACGCGCACTCTCCACAATCGCGCAGAGGTTGGAGGTGTCCAACTCCAATATGAGTGGAATGGTGGCACAGGTACAGGAGCAATCTCTGAGATACTGTCACAGGGACATGAGGGCATCTCTGAGATAGTGTCGCGGGTAAGTGCGGGAATGTCTGCGATGGAGGGAAGGCTAGCCTCCATCGAGCTTCAAACACGGCTCACCAATGAGTCCATTGAGGCCCTGACAACAGCCCTTTGGACTCAAGGTGAGCAACTTTCTGCCACCTTAAACAGGCAGGCAGATACACTAGAACTGGCCTTACAAGGCTTCACACATGTCCTCCAAACTGTCGTCCAGCCGGGTGGTAGGAGTGATGTGGGCCTGGGCCAGGAGAGGGATGATGGCAAAAGGGGACATGGAAGTGGGGACACCTCTCAAAGCGCTCCCACATCTCACCCGTTGCCCCCCTCTCAACCAGTACCCCCAATGCTACCTCCTCTCCAGGTGGCCGAGTCTGCCCCTACACAGTCTTTGGAGGGGCCCTCACGGGCACTGAAACCCAGAGGGCGTAGGCCCAAAGCATCTAATCGGTCAGGGCATTCTGCTGCAGCCACAGGGGAAGCACCACATAGGAGTAATCGGAAGCATAAGGCAAAGGTTTTGTGAGCACAAAGGGAATGCACAAGGGTGTTTGACGGTTTGTCATGTTTTTTGTTTATATTCGATTTTTGTTAATGGCACATTAAATATTATTATTGTCACTACACTGTCTTGGCCATTCTTGACTGGCTTGTGTAATAAGTCCCTTTCATGAGGTTCACCATGAACACCCACACTTGATGCCACCCATTGGGTCACCCTACAGTGGGTGTATGTGTAGTTGCACGACTATTTTGTGCAGGTGCCTGTGGCGCAGCACTGTGTTGTGGAGCTCCACGTGGTGGAGGTGGACGGTGTGCCTGGCGAGGCTGGTGATGTTGCTCGTCCTCAGATGAAGTGATGAATGCGGCTATGATGCCCCCCATCCTGACGGTGTGAGTTTGAGGGGGTCCGTAAAGTAGGTAAATGTGTTTGCACAGCAGAGTTTAGGGTATAAATTAATTATTTTGAGTGGAAAGACAAAGGTGTTGCAGCCAAAACTTTGTCTGAAGTGACAGAGTGCCCTGCTACAATAAATGAGGTTTTCCCCCCAACTGACAATAAATCCTTTGCATCTCCCACTGGCTGCTGACTGAAACACGTCTGCTCCAACAGGGAGTGTTTCCCACAGCACAGGAAACATGTTGAGGATCCTTCAAAATTGCACCCCTGCCAAAATCTCCAGTCAATGAGGTCTGTCAAGTACCTCAACTAGCTAAATAAGTACCTAAATTATCATCCCATCAGCTTTAATTGCCGGTGGGAGTCCAGAATGCGGGAGCTGCGCGCGCACCCGAACGCTTCATTGGGGAACCCGGAAGTGAGTGGGTTGGAGCCGGACTCCGAACCTGCTCTGGGATAACGCCATTTTCGGAGCCCCCCCACCCCCAACGCACCCACTCGGCCATCCGAAAATCGGCCCGTTGTTTTCTCACAGGTTCAGTAATTAAATATATTTTGCTTCTACAGTTTAAAAGTTACTTCCCGCAATAGATATCCTATGGGGATGGTGCCAGAGGACTGGAGAATTGCAAATGTTACACCCTTGTTCAAAAAAGGGTGTAAGGATAAACCCAGCAACTATAGGCCAGTCAGTTTAACCTCAGTGGTGGGGAAGCTTTTAGAAACGATAATCCAGGACAAAATTAATAGTCACTTGGGACGAGTGTGGATTATTAAAGTAAAGCCAGCATGGATTTGTTAAAGGCAAATTGTGTTTAACTAACTTGATTGAATTTTTTGATGAGGTAACAGAGAGGGTTGATGAGGGCAATGCGGTTGATGTGTATATTCCTTCAAAAGGACTTTCAAAAGGCGTTTAACAAAGTGCCACATAATAGGCTTATCAGCAAAATTAAAGCCCATGCAATAAAAGGGGCAATGGCAGCAGGGATACAAAATTAGCTAAGTGACAGGAAACAGAGAGTAGTGGTGAATGGTTGTTTTTTGGACTGGAGGAAGGTATACAGTGGTGTTTCCCAGGGGTCAGTACTAGGACCACTGCTTTTTTAATATATATTAATGACTTGGACTTGGGTGTACAGGGCACAATTTCAAAATTTACAGTTGATACAAAACTTGGAAGTGTAGTGAACAGTGAGGAGGATGGTAATAGACTTCAAGAAGATATAGACAGGCTGGTGGAATGGGCGGAGACATGGCAGATGAAATTTAACGCAGAGAAGTGCAAAGTGATACATTTTGGCAGGAAGAATGAGGAGAGGCAATATAAACAAAATGGTACAATTCTAAAGGGGATGCAGGAACAGAGAGACCTGAGGGTACATGTGCACAAATCTTTGAAGTTGGGGACTGGTAGGACAGGTTGAGAAAGCGATTAAAAAAGCATACACGATCCTGGGTTTCATAAATAGAGGCATAGAGTACAAAAGCAAGGAAGCTATGTTGAACCTTTATAAAACACTGGTTCGGCCACAACTGGAGGATTGTGTCCAATTCTGGGCACTGCACTTTAAGAAGGATGTGAAGGCCTTAGTGATGGTGCAGAAAAGATTTACAAGAATGGTTCCAGGGATGAGGGATTTCAGTTATGTGGAGAGACTGGAGAAGCTGGGGTTGTTCTCCTTAGAGCAGAGAAGGTTAAGAGGAGATTTGATAGAAGTGTTCAAAATCATAAAGGGTTTAGATAAAGTAAATAAAGATAAATTGCTCCCATTGGCAGAAGGGTCGAGAACCAGAGGACACTGATTTAAGATGATTGGTAAAAGAACCAAAGGCAACATGAGGAAAAACTTTCTTACGCAGGCATTCGTTATGATCTGGAGTGCACTGCCTGAAAGGGTGGTGGAAGCAGATTTAATCGTGGCTTTCAAAAAGGAATTGGATATAAGTACTTGAAGGGAAAAAATTTGCAGGGCTACGGGGAAAGAGCGGAGGAATGGGACTAACTGGATTGCTTTTACAAAGAGCTGGCACCAGCTCAATGGGCCAAACGGCCTCCTTCTGTGCTGTAACCATTCTATAGGCGCTAAATTGGGCCCTGTACTGCCCGTTGTTTTGGTGCTACATGGTTTCTTGAACATCTAAGATGGAGCCATGGTTGCGCACGCACGTTTCCAGCGTGACATGCGCCGAACGCCATCTTGATATAGGAGTTAGCGCATGCGCAAATACTGAATGCTGGAAGCATGTAAAATAGGGAGAAAATAGATACAATCAGTGTGCAATGCTGATTTGAAGTGATAGACACCATTTTGGCACTTAACGCTCAACTCAACACACAGTCTTAACCCCGACCATCTGAACGTGTCTTTGACTGCCTGGAGGACCCCCCACCAGTGCTATTTAAAGGGACCATGCAGGATTTACAAGTTAGTGGCTGGATTATTGCTTCTGGCTGCCGATGATACATTTGTACCTGTTTTTGGAGGTCTCCTATATATGAATACTAGGACACAGGGACATTGCCTAACATTTAGAGCCAGGACGTGCAGGAGTGAAGTTAGGAAACGCTTCTACATGCAAAGGGTGGGAGAAGTTTGGAACACTCTTCTGCAAACGGCAGTTGATGCTAGCTTAATTATGAATTCTAAATCGGAGATTGATAGATTTCTGTGAACCAAGGGTATTAAGGGATATGGGGCTAAGGCAGGTATATGGAGTTAGGTCACAGGTCAACCATGATCTCATTGAATGGCAGAACAGGCTCGAGGGGCTAAATGCCACTGCCACTTGCTGCCTCCTGTTATGCGTCACCTTCTTCTGCAAGAAAGCGGGACATGTGTCTTGGTGATGCGCCTGTCATCGTTGAATAGCTGCCAGTGTGCGTGGCCTGTGAATTGTGGGTCTGCGGCTTGCAACAGTGGTAATTTGTAAGGGTGAGAGGGAGCATCTGATTGGAAGAGTTGAGTACTGATGGGAAGAGTTTGTTCGTATGTGGGTGATGGGGGTGTAGTGTGTGGAGCAGTGGATGCGGCTAGTGGTGCAATTGGTGAGAGACGCCACTTGACAGTTGACCTCACTCACCTTGACCATTTGTGTCAAAGTATTGAACTGCTTCCTGCACTGCATCCATTCTCATGGTGCATAGCGCCTGGCATTGACTTCGTCCCCTGCTGCCTCCCATTGCCTTTTGGGCACATGTCTGGTGGGCCTCTTGCCCAGCCTCCCCCTCCCGCGAATATAGGATGTCCATTCTTCTGTCCACCTCTTGCACCAAGGCCTTTAGTGCATCAGCAGAGAACTTTGGTGCACGCACTCTCGCAGGCCTGGTACAAACTCAGATCTGCAGATTGGGGAGGTCTGGCATGCAGATCGGAGGATATGGGATTTAGTAGTGCGTAACCTTTATTCAAAGTTTTAACATAACTCATCAGTGTTTACTCATAGGGACAGGACTTACATCTGTGTTTTGTGTGTGTGATGTCTGATCTCCGTTGGAGCCAATTTGCACACAGCAAGGTCCCACAAACAGCAATGTGAAAATGACCAGATTATCAGTTTTAGTGATGTTGGTTGAGGGATAAATATTGGCCAGGACACCGTGAGAACTCCCCTGCTCTTCCTCGAATAGTGCCAATGGATCTTCTACGTAGACCTGAGCGGGAGACGGGGCCTCGATTTAACATCTCATCCAAAAGACGGCACCTCCAGCGGTGCAGCACCGTAGTGTCAGCCTGCATTATGTGCCCAAGTCTCTTGAGTGGGACTTTGAACTCAACCTTCTGACTCAGAGACTCTGTGCAGACAGCAGGCTGTTATTTTCAGCAAATAACAGGTACTGGCTACCTTTAAGAGATTTGAAGCGACATCCTCCCTTCGAGAGATTGGGGCTCCCCTATTGGTGGAAAGTGTGAATTGCATTGAATCGATGTGCAAGGCCTGGATTTCAACACAACTTGACGGTGAGCCATCAGGCCAGATGAAGTTCTCATCCTGCCTGCGCAGGCGTCATTGGCCGCAGGTTAATAGCAGATCATGCTACCTATGCCCAATAATAGGCCCTATCAAATTTTTCCCTGTGATTCTATAATAACACTTGACAATACATACATTCATTTAGAATATCATTGAGCCATTCTAATTTAGTCCAAATTGGAAAAGAAAGAAAGACTTGTATTTATATAACGCTTTTCATGACCACAGGATGTCCGAAAGCGCTTTACAACCAATGAAGTATTTTTTGAAGTGTAGCCACTGTTGTAATGTAGGAAATGCAGCAGCCAATTTGCATACAGCAAGGTCCCACAAACAGCAATGTGATAATGACGATCCGGATTCTTTCCCCTCAGTCTGGTTCAGTAAAAACTGAAGTCGAATACATTTTAAAGTTCAACACAACTTTAATAGCAGGGTTCTTAGTCTGCAGCATTGATTTGGACTCCTGATAGAGTCCCTCTATGCTGGCAGAGCAAGAACAAAAACATACAGAAATCCACACATTTTTATACAAATCAATAGGGTTGGAACATACTTAACGAGGGTCAACACCAATCATAAGCCGGGCACAGGTTGCCATGCGAGGTTACATTATTTCCGGCCAATCATAAATCGTCCATGTGCTGATCATGCTGCTGTTAGACATCAAAGGGGTTACTTCCTCACCTTCCAACTTGGAATGTTCTTCCCTGTTCCTTCTGTTCCTTATCTCCCAACCTGGAATGTCTTTCAACTTTGGCTAAGCTCGTTACCTATATTGATCTGCCATAAACATGGAGACATTCAGACCAGTCCTTGAATCACATCAAAGACTCTACATTGCTAAGACCATGCAAACCTGCTGACTACGCAAACATATGGCCCAGCAGGAGGCCAGGCCACCTGTACCAATCTCAGTTACTAACTAATTAACCCTTTCTAACCATTTTGCATTCTGCTTCTTTGCCACGTAGGCATCTTAATATTTTACCGAAAACTGACCACGTAGGGATTCTCAATAATGACCAGATTATCAGTTTTAGTGATGTTGTTGAGGGATAAATATTGGCCAGGACACCGTGAGAACTCCCCGCTCTTCCATGAATAGTGCCAATGGATCTTTTACGTAGACCTGAGCGGGCAGACGGGGCCTCGATTTAACATCTCATCCAAAAGACAGCACCTCCGACGGTGCAGCACTGGAGTGTCAGCCTGCATTATGTGCCCAAGTCTCTTGAGTGGGACTTTGAACTCACAAACTTCTGACTCGGAGGCGAGGATGCTACCAGCTGAGCCACAGCTGACACTGGATAGCTAGATAGTTTAAAGTGCTAAAACACTGGTTCTTAGCATTTTGCTTTTAAAGCTTCCTTGGAGATAACATATAAATGGAGAGTTGGCGTAGTTGTTTATGGATTATCTTTAATTAAAACTATCCATAACACGGAAAATGTGCTTTTCTTCTAAACTACTGTGGACCGAAATTTTCTAATGGGATGTTCTGCACTGGCAGCTTCGGGAGTAAGTCAGAAATGTTTACAAGCTAGCAGAACCATTTGTTTATTCACAAGTAAAAGATAATCACTTTTGGTTCTTATGTTCGGCCTGTGTTGCATCATTCATATCTTTTCATTTCCCTGTCCAGAGTGCCCCAAAGATGACACACTACTTTTGTTAAGTAAATCATGCACAGCATGTTAGTGTACCAATGGGTTCATGATAGAATAGTTAGACACAGTGCTATGCCCATGAATTTCCATCAGTTTGAGATCTTGGATTAGTCATTCCAGAATGAAAGTGGGACACATCCCCAATGGGACAGAGGGAGGGAAAATTAAAATGGATGTCACAAGCCATCACAGAAATGATTACGTTTTGCCTCTGATTCCTGTAACATGACATGTACATCTTCTAATTGTAAAATATTTGTTGTTAATGTCTTTTGCTGATTATGGTTAAAAGGTAGAATTACAGAAATGTACAGAACCACAGAAAAATGTTAACTCTTCCTAACCACCCATCTTGAAGCTATTTTTCTTTCTTTCTTTCTTTCTTTCGTTCCCTTTGTGCCATACAGAACTTATTAGTGATGAGGCCCAACGAGCAACCTGTTCCTGAGTCTCAGCTAACGGTCCACCTATAGCTAACTGTTTGGATGGACACAGAAACATCCTTTTGATTTTACCATCATCTCTGTAGAAAATCACCTTGCTTTCTCTAAAATTTCATTCTCGGGATGTGGGCATCATTGCCAAGGGCAGCATTTATTGCTCATTCCTAGTTGTCCTTGAGAAGGTGGTGGTGAGCCTTTTTCTGGAATTGCAACAGTCTGAGTGATGAAGGTACTCCTACAATATTGTTAGGTAGGGAGTTCCAGAGTTTTGACCCAGCGACAATGAAGGAATGGCGATATATGTCCAAGTTAGGATCGTGTGTGACTTGGAGGGGAACTTGGAGGCGATGGTGTTCCCTTGCACCTGCTGCCCTTGTCCTTCTAGGTGGTGAAGGTTGCTGGTTTGGTGCAGGTGACTCCCATAGAACACAGAAGCTTATAGCATGAGAGGACCATTTGGTTCATTGTGCCTGTGCTAAACTGATAGCTTGACTGAGATCAGAAACTCACCTATTTAGGGAATTATGGGTACAAATCTCCATTGTACTGTTATTTTGCATGCAACACATTGGCACATCATTGGACTGTTCTACCGTATCACCCTATAATAAACTTCTTAAAACAGAGTTTAAAGGGGATTAAAAGCTCGTTATCCTGTTATATTTTGGATTTTGGTGCAGTCTTCAAAGAATTAATAGTATTTCTCTAAGGAGCATTCATTTTTGCCATGTTATTTAGTGCACCATATTTACTACTGAATTCAGACCTGAATTTGGGACGGAGTTAATTTTCCTATAGGGAAATTATGTGATAATTTCTGGAATAATTACTAGCCTATGTTGCTAAGATACACCTCTAACTGTTCTGCAGTCTTCTACATTTTAATAAGACACCAGCATATTTATTGTTCAAATGCAACAGATAAATAATCATCATGAATAAAAATACACCACACTTCCTTTAACATTGAATAGGCACAGACTGTGCCCTGAACAGAGTCAATTGAGTTAGACTGTATATTTTCTCTCTAAAATGTACAGCAAAGTGAATGGAACACTGTAGATGTAAGGGTAGCGTAGATATGGTTGTGATTATTTGTGTAGCCTGTTGGGACTTATTGTGGTGTAATAAGGAAACGTATGGAAAAGCAGAAGAAAGAAAGGAATGAGGAAAGTCTATTCAGTCCATAATGTTCATTCCTTCTACAGACCATGTATAATTCGCTCTCTCATGGACTCCACTTAACCCACTTATTCTCTGGAGGAAAGATTCTGCAAAGTTTCTATGTGCCCCCTTAAACTCCAGCATTTCCATCTAACCTTACAGCCAACATTGTTCATCCTTTACTGGTTGTCTTCCTTGGTATGACATTTCAGTGGTTCAGCAGCTCAGTAACCATCATGGTCCACACCTCTATACTGATCCTCATAAATCTATCTCACATGATCAACAGGGGAGACTCCTAGGGGGAAAAATTGGATAGGGCCTGTTTTTGGGTGGGAGTAGCACGATCCGCTATTACCCCGCACCTAATGGTCCCTGCGCAGGCAGGACAAGATTTTTGTCAGGCCTGAGGACTTAACTGCAATCTGCGTTGGAAATCAGTGTTGAACGAGGATTCCATGCAAATCGCACTTTCCACCAGCAGGGGGAAGCGCCAATCTCTTAAAGGCAGGCTGTCTGTTAGAAATCTCTTAAAGGTAGCTGGTACCTGTTACTTGCTGAATATAACAGCCTGCTGTTTGCACGAAGTCTGAACGGAGATCAGACATCGCACACGTAAAGCACAGATGCAGGTCCCATCCCTATTTTTACATACTGATGAGTTATGGTAAAACATTGAATAAAGGTTGCACACCACTAAATCCCACATCTTCCAATCTGCATGCTAGACCTCATCAATCTGCCGATCTGAGACTCTGTGCACCAAGGTTCTCTGCTGATGCACCAGAGGCCTTGCTGCAAGAGGTGGACAGAAGAAGGGATATCCTATACCTGCGAGGGCCGGGGTTGGGGGGGGTGGTGGGTAGCAAGAGGCCCTCCAGACATACACCCAAAAGGTAGTGGGAGGCAGTAGGGGATGAAGTCAATGCCAGGCGCACAGCATCGTGAACATGGATGCAGAACAGGAAGAAGTTCAATGCTTTGATATGAGTGGTCAAGATGAGCAAGGTCAACTGTCAAGTGGCATCTCCAACCAACTACACCACTAGCCGCATCCATTGCTCCATGCACTACAGCCCCCATCACTCATATACAACAAACTTTTTCTATCAGTACTCAACCGTCTCACCCTTACACATTACCACTGTTGCAAGCCGCCCACCCACAACTCACAGGCCACACACACTGGCAGCTATTTAAACACAATAGGCACATCACCCAGACACATGTCCTGCTTTCTTGCAGGAGAAGCTGACACATATCAGGAGGCAGCAAGTGGTGGTGTCAGTTAGCCCCTCGAGCCTGTTCCACCATTCGATCAGATCAGGGTGGACCTGTGACCTAACTCCATATACTCGCCTTAGCCCCATATCCCTTAATATCCTTGATTCACAGCAATCTATCAATCTCAGATTGAGAATTCTCAATTGAGCTAGCATTAACTGCCATTTGCAGAAGAGCGTTCCAAACTTCTCCCACCCTTTGCGCGTAGAAGCATTTCCTAACTTCACTCCTGCACGTCCTGGCTCTAAATGTTAGGCTATGTCCCCGCGTCCTAGTATTCAAGTGTAGCAGACCTCCAAAAACAGTTACAAATGTCTCGGCAGCCAAAACCAATAACCCAGCCACTAGCCTGTAAATCCTGCATGGTCCCTTTAAATAACGCTGGTGGGGGGGTCCTCCAGGTACTCTAAGACACGTTCAGATGGTCGGGGGTTAGGACTGTGCGTTAAGTCCCAAAATAGTGTATATCACTTTAAATCAGCGTTGCACTCTGATTGAAGCCGTTTTCTCTCTACTTTACACGTTTCCAGCATTTGTTATCTGCGCCTGCGCGAACTCCTATACCAAAATGACGTCTGGTGAACATCACGCTGGAAACGTGTGTGCGCTTCCAAGACGCCATCTTGGATGTCGAAAAGGGCGTGTCGTGCCCAAACAATGGGCGCTGCACGGCCGAACTCAGCGCCCCTAATCTCAAATCTAGTTTGAAACTGAGAAATTTAATACACATATCGTTCTACTTCAGTACCCACTGCCCAAGTTAATTTTTTGAGTTTACATTCTTCATTCCTCAAGATTTTGAGTAGGGTCATGTCTCCTCTCAAATCATCCTTTCTCCAGAGAAAACAAGATCAGTACTTCATAACTCAGAGCTCTAAATTCTAGAATCATCCTTGCCATTCTCTCAACACTTTCAATACATCACTGCTCTTTTGAAGTATTATGCCCAAGCTATACATAGTATTCCAAAATATGGCCACATTATTTCAAATTAAACCATAAACAGTAGAACAAGGGGGCACAAGATCAAACTAGCAAAGAGCGTAAGCTAATGTCAGGAAATTCGTCACAAGAGTGATCAACATATAGAATGGAATTCAGGGTAGGGCAGTAGAAGAAAAGGCCTTCTATTCATTCAAGACATAGTTAAATATTTGATGGGGGAATCTATAAGCTCTTTCTGGTGATCTAAGAATGGCTGAATGGGCTTCTTCATCTGGATGTATCTTGTGATCTCAATCAGGTGTCAGCCTTGGCTCAGTGGTAACACACTCCTCTCTGCATTGATTATATGGGATTAGAGTAGACAGGGCTGATGGCCGGCGCGGACACGATGGGCCGAAGGGCCTCTATCCGTGCTGTATAACTCTATGACTCTATGACTCTATGACTCTATAACTGAACAAATCTAAAGCTAAACATATATTAAGGCATAACTATTTCACATTAGGTGTTCCTGATGCTTAGACTAGATCTGAAACAATAAATGTGGACTTTGTTAAAAGAGTCAGACTGATTCCTTATTCAGTATCGAGCAGATGGGATACAGGCTTGGTGCCAAGGCAGGAGGGGGATGACATTTGTCTGGGCAGATACTTTGCATGGAACTGAAGGTAGGGAATTGCACATGGATTTTACCGATGTACTTTCTCATTTTCTTATGTGCACACCTGTTATATTTGTATTTTTTTCTCCAAGGACGCAAGTATTTTAATCTAATATACAAGATCTGCAGTAATTGGCCACTATTGTTTTTGACAACAATCCTCACCAACAGTAAAACAGACTTTTCTTTAATAAAATCACATGGAAAGGAAGAAACATGCCAATTTCATTTTTGATATCCTAAATTATTGATCAACAGGCACATCTGATTTTATTGTAGACTTATTTAAACATTTTTCCCTAATGTTGATTCACTCCTTATTTAAATAGCTCTCTGGTAGAAATAAAAGAATAATTCTAATATAATCAACTTTGATTTAGGAAGGAAGCTGTTAACTATGGCTTTAGGTGCAATTTCCATTACAATTTTTAGCTGCTGTTCAATGTAATGAATATACAAACAATAACTGCTGTTTAGAGAGCAATAGTGCTTAAATGGATATAGGAGTAAGATAATACAAGGCAGTTTCCTATCCCTAAAGGCAAAATCTGCAGGAAATTGGAAAAATATTTTATTGCAGCCATTCACCTACCTTTAATTGAATAATTGAACAAATGTGACCATTGAAAGTCGGTACTATTACGCCCAGCATACAATTGTCTTACAGAATTAATCTCCTCACTGAAAGCAAAATAGCATATGATAGAAAAAAAAGTTTTCAAAACTCCCCTTCCCATTCTAATAATCATGATGTCAATTGTCTACAAGAGAACCCGTGTATGTGTTGATATTGCACAAGAACAGACAGTGAACAGAACACCGCAATAATGTGAAAATACATCAACAACTTGCCTTTAATGTAGTAAAGCATCACAAGGTGCTTCACAGAAGTGTTATCAGACAAAATGTGACACCTTTAAAATACCTTTCAAAGAAAAATGATTCAGATGAAATTATTACAGGAATTCAAATAGGAAGTGATAAAAGGACATACAAAATCTTGAGGAAGAGGAAGACAGCAACCCAAATACACATCTGGATTTCAGTCAAACACACTACTACTTTGACTATAAAGCTGTAGTTATTATTTGTTTTTCAATGCTTTATATAGCTTGTAAGGTTTTATTAATTCACTCACCTTAAGATCAAATGCTATAAAATTAACATTGTTCCTGTATTAATCCACTTCCATTCACATCAATGTAAAATGTTCTAGATAACATCACCAATTCTAGCAATTACATCACAAGATAATGACAAATGAGGAAGGCCATTCGACCCAACTTAGCTCATCCATCCAGAACATTCCTAAAGTCCCACGATTTCAGCAGTCAATTGTTTCTTAAAAGATTCTCTGGTATTCCCCTCCTCTACTCTTCCTAGAAATCTATTGCAGAAGGCCGATTGTAACTTCAGGTGAAGAATGAGCGGGCAGTGGGCAGCAGGTGGAGCACGCCTGCCATGAAAACGGGGCGGGAATGCCCCGAAAATGGTGGGAATGATTTATCGCCCCATTCCCTCTGTTGTTGTGGCCGCCAAAATCTACCCCCCTCTGGAAGTCCAGCGGTAGGCCCATTTAAAATGCAAATGCAAACGTTAACACCAGGCGAAACCAGTGAAAATCAACCCCTTGATTTTGTTTTCTTTGGCAAAGACAAGATATTGAGGTGATTTAATTGTGGTTTTGAAGATTATGAAGAGAAGTCATAAATTTGTCGTCGCTGGGTCAAAATCCTGGCACTCCCTACCTAACAGCACCGTGGGAGAACATTCACCACATGGACTGCAGCGATTCAAGAAGGCAGCTCACCACCACCTTCTCAAGGGCAATTAGGGATGGGCAATAAATGCTGGCCTTGCCAGCGACGCCCACATCCCATGAACGAATAAAAAAAAAATTTCCTTGATGTCAGAGGACACATTTAACCGCACATGTGCGGACGCCATAAGTTGCTGTATGCCTCATCGTTATTTTTACAGCAAAATCCAGCCTATACAGTTATAATTACATTATAGACTATTATACAGGTCATCACTATTACATGTCTCACCAAGTCACATATTTTGCGTAAATCAACAAACACGAATGTAATTACGTTCCTTCAGCTTGGTGTGTTTAAAATACAGTCATTTCATTGGAACTTCTTAAGCTTTTAAGTATATTCTTCCAGCCCCAGTACCTTTTAAGAGGTTTTATTTAGACATGGTAACTATAACCTTTCAACCAAATGAAAAAGGATGTTGGTCACAGATTGATTACCAAGACCGCTTGAAATTTGCTTCTATCAATTCCAGGCATATCGAATGAATCTCTTTTTGTGGACACAGTCTGAAAATATGCAAAATAACTCAAATACCTATTTTAACTGAGTTATGCGAAACACGAAAGCAAATACAACAAAGATTTTAAAAATGAAGGCAAAACATGGCAAGTTTATAACATGCAGAAACGTTCTACAACCAAATGGAATTTGCTTAACAAATTAAGTATGTCAATTTGCACCAAATACTGGGAAGTCACAATGAAATACTTGTCAGCCTGCTCAAAATATAGACAGCAACAATGGCAATCTCTTCACAAAAGAAATTACATTCAGCCTCTAAAAATGGCTGAGACTGCAGAACTAATCGATAGAACAAGAAAAAACTAGAAAGAACTGGTCGTCAGAACAAGATTACTTCTTGCACTTCTTTCTTTTCCTGTCAATTAGGTCTCTTGATTACTTCTACAGATTTGTTCTGTCCATTTGTTCTGTAGATTAGTCCTTGTCATTCCTCCTTGCTCAACCAGTTCCCTAGTCTAGACTATTTGTTGTGAAGTGACTTCTGCCACAATTCTCTATATTTAATGCTAGCTGGTATTACAATATGATCTAGTTGTATTTTATTTAGATTTACTACTATTTCATACAGATTTTTGTTGCACGCCAAGAATATAGTTTTTTTTTTAGAAACAGGAAAATGCCTTTAGGCCTAGACAAGCCTGTCCTTTTCTCATATGTCAGCTCCATCTACTTGCCCATTCAACAAATTACTCAATCCCTTCTATTTCCAGAGCCTATCCAATTGGCTCTTGAACCCATTCATACTGCCTGCCTCTATTGCCTACCCTGGTAACTTATTCCATTACTCTGTTACCTTTTGGAGAATATCTTCCTTTCTTACTGCTCATTAACGATGCTTCAATCTGATTAGTTAAGGAGATACACAGCAGCTTACCCCGTTCACATAGGACCCAGATGCCCTGTAGAGGGCGCCGTGCTTTTTGGCTGTCCAATTTAGAGGAGCTTGCTTTGCAAAAGCTCATAGAAAGTCTATGGGCAAGTGCAAGTCTGATAAAGGGCGGGTGCCGCTCGTTCACCGCTCACAGCAAAATCCATCTCAATGGCTTCTATGGAGCAATTTATAAACCTGTTCAACTTTTAATCAAAATAGCAGCCATTAAAAATAGGGGCATGACCTTTATGCCACTGTGACTCTTGAACTAGATTATATAATATCCAACCATAAGGGCAGCCAGGTAATTAAAAACATGCAAGCAACAAGTTCAACGTCAGAACTGAATTTCTAAGTCTTTTGAATCAAATGCAAATATACTACAAGATAGGGTAGTTCAGTAATTGGTCCAAACCTAACTTTGATAAGAGCAAATTCTGTTGCAAACCTACATTTTGTAATCTTGCAGCACAATCAGACATAGAGTTGAATAATATTGTTAAATGTTCTGAAACAATTAGAATATTTAATACAAAGAGAACCTTAGGTACCACTATCAACATCATTTCCCTTACATATTAAAAGAGCAAAAAGGTCTTGATTTTTCTTGGAATAATTCATCAAAACCATTTTTAATACAATGAATATAAAACAACCGTAGTAAACAATACTACTCAGAGATTTTATTTCAATTGAAAATAATAAGTTATTTCAGGTTAGAATTGGATTACCATTCTCTCATCTCTTCAAGCATACTGGCTAATAGTAATGTCTTTAATAATCCATGGCTAAGAAATATAATACTACAAAATACTACGTTTATAAACTGTTTCAATTAATTCTTACCCTAAGTTTCAGATTCACTACTGTGTTCTGAGGGACCTTTCAATTTTTACAACAACTTGCATTTATATAGCACCTTTAATATAGTAAAATGTCCCTAAGCGCTTCGCAGGAGTGTTTTTTCAAACAAAATTTGACACCGAGCCACATAAGGAGATAATAGGACAGGCGACCAAAAGCTTGGTCAAAGAGGTAAGTTTTAAGGAGCATCTTAAAGGAGGACAGAGAGGTAAAGAGGTGGACAGGTTTAGGGAGGGAATTCCAGAGCTTAGGGCCTCGGCAGCTGAAGGCACGGCTGCCAATGGTGGAGCGATTAAAATCAGGGATGTGCCAGAGGCAAGAATTGGAGGTGTGCAAAGATCTCGGTGGGTTATAGGGCTGGAGGAGGTTACAGGGATAGGGAGGGGCGGGGCCACGGAGGGATTTGAAAACAAGGTTGAGAATTTTAAAATTGAGGCGTTCCCGAACCAAAAGCCAATGTAGGTCAGCAGATTAAGAGTTAAGGCTCTGGAAAAACAAGGGTTAAATCCTACTGCAGAATAAGATAGCCCAACACTGGCTTGCGGGAAGAGGTAATTTGGAAAAAGAGAAGGGAGGTGGGCAATGATGCAAATGCCCTCTGTTGCCAAAAGGCGAAGCTCCAATTGTTTTTTTGGTCAAGATGTTTGTGTGTTGCTGGAATTAGCTTTACTTATTATGGTAACAATGTTGAGACTTGAGACAAGTTAATAATAGGGGCCAGGATGCAAATCTTGGAATAGTTTTTTCAGGTAAAATTCAATTACTGGACTATACATAGGGGTTGCGCCCTTGTCTTCAGACACAACCTTCTGGAGAAAAGCCAGGAATGGTAACGATCGGCTTCTCTCACTATCTTTGTTTAATTTATGGTGTGCAACAGTAATGTACTGCATCTTGTGTGGAAACCAGCACTAGCAATTTCATCGTTAGGGGTGTCATATTGTGTCGCATTTGATAATCATGTGAAACTGTGTGCTAGAAGCTGATTTTAAATGAAGTTCACTGTAGCATCTGCATGTTAGATATTTGCAGACTGCTGAAGAATAGAGACAGGGTGGGAAAACTGTTATGAATGAACTGATATATCATTAACTGCTGCCTCGGCTTCATTTGAGGTTGGTAATTTTGCATACATGTTTTTTACCCTTACAACCATAGTTTTGAGTTAATTATTCTACTCACATTGTCCATATCGTTCATCGTTTTAAGGTTCTAGATCATATTCTCTTTCATTTTTTGAGAAACGATACGTAACCCCGTCCATGAAAATTCTTTACACGTTTTCCATTTCATTGGAAGTTTGAGTTTTCCAGTGAAATCTTTAAGCAGCTTAAAGATTAAAACAGGGCCTACGGAAGGAAATTGAAGTGAATTTGCAAGCCTGAAGTGATCAAAATCAAGTCATTCTGACTGTATTCAATGCAATATGATTCACTTTGAATGCAAAATAGCCTGTATCTTTGAAAGAGATTGTACTGCATATGTGTAGAATACAAACTGGTCTTCGCACACGTGCAGTACCATTTTCTGTATTTCACCATTGTGGTGTGCTTGTGCAGAATGACAAAACAGGCCTTTATCGATGTAATGCCATTTTCTATAATCCCAGCACCATTTTGTTTTATCAGCATGGCATTTGGAGGGCGGCTAGTAATTGTGGCTGAACCACAGGGAGGAAGGTAGATTGGTTTTCAAATGTTAACACCTGTTGATTCAATGAGAACCATCAAATGCCTATTTGTCTAGCAGCGGTATGTGTTAATGCTCTTTGATACATTGGACATTAGAGGAAAGGACGATGCTGGCAAGTTACTGGCTTACTGGCCGGAGCAAAAATCAGCGACGCTGCAACGGAACACTTGCTGCAGCCCCACAAAGAAAAGGAGGGGGCATTAAAGGGGGCAGAAGTTTTTTCAAAAATGTAAAAGAAAGGCTCTTACTGAGCCACAGCCCTTTGCGTTGAAGGTAGTGGTGGCAGACGAAGAGGAGAGGTGCTCATTACCAGGCTTTCTCTCTCCCACAAGGCTATAGGAGGGCATACCGCTGCTGCCACGTCATGAACCGCCATCTCTTTTCTGCCACTAGCTGGGGTTGGCACTGTTTCAGCCAGGAGGCCGGGAATTCAATCGGTTTCCCTGGCCCTCTCCCTACCATCATTTAAATGCGGCAGCGCAGTTGGGGGACAGGCAGCCAAGTTTCCTGCTGGGGGCGAGAAGCAAAATCTCTGACCAGGAATGCAGGGTAGCCTTTCTCGCCCCATGTCTTGAGATTCTGAAGTACTGCCCTTAACTTACCAAGCAGATAAAATAGCTAAATCTGCGTATGTGCCTTTATCAATGTACCTTTTGTTACAAGTTAACATATTGCCTTTGCCAGACCATGTTGGCAGACAATGCCGGAGCCAGAAATGGCACTTTGGCGAGTGGGGTAAGGCTCGAGGAAAAAATTGTGCTGCCACGAGACACCAGTATAACTGAATTCATCAACCATGACAGCCTCCTCGTAGTAGGTTCCGCCAAGGTGGGAAGGGAAGGGAAACCACATCCTTCCCAAGGTAATGTACTTACCTATATAGATGCCGAGCCCATCTATGACAAGCATCACAGCATCCAGGCAGTAAAGAAAGATATTCATGCAGCATGATACCACACATAGCAAAAACCCTCGAATGTTACTCAAGATGCTCTCTTACGTTCAGTGCGTCTTTTGGCTTCTCATTACCCTTTCCGCCTGCTTTAGTTTGTGTTCATAACTTATCCTTCCTGCTTACTGGACTCCTTGTACATTCTGAAAGCTGCTGCCTCATTCTCAAGATTACTCTTTCATTCCTACTTAACCAAAGTGGGCTTCGTTCCTCTTCAATCATGTTTTGACGTGGCTGGAATGAACTTCAATTGTCGCCTCAACAACATTTCCTTAACTATTTCCTGCTTTTGTACTGTAAATCTCCTGGCCATTATTGTGTTCCAATTAACCTTTTTAAAACTTATTTTGCCTTTCCTGCAAGCCTGCATTTTAAACGTCAGTATTTTCCTGGCACTGTCCTATTTGCATATGCTCAATGAGCATTTCAGTTCTAATGATATTATAATATAAAAACCACCAATAATTACCTTTCCTTTGCAATCCATGACATCGACACACGCTGTCTCCACTGCATCCGCCAAGGAACTTAAATAATTTAGTTCACTTTATTTTAATCACTGATTTCAATAAAAAGACAGAAAGACTTGCATTTATAGAGCAACTTTCATGACCTCCGGACATCCCAAAGCGCTTTACAGCCAAGGAAGTACTTTTGAAGTGTAGTCACTGTTCTAATGTAAGGAAAACACGGCAGCCAATTTGCACACAGCAAGCTCCCACAAACAGCAAGGAGATAATGACCAGATAATCTGTTTTAGGGATGTTGGTTGAGGGATAAATATTGGCCAGAACACTGGGGAGAACTCCCCTGCCCTTCATCGAAATAGTGCTGTGTTTTTTTTTTATTTGTTCATGGGATGTGGGCGTTGCTGGCAAGGCCAGCATTTATTGCCCATCCCTAATTGCCATTCCGTGTTTCGGCCAATTTTTATTGAAACCAGTGATTAAAATAAAGTGAACTAATTTATTTGAGTTCCTTGGCGGATGCAGTGGAGACAGCGTGTGTCGATGTCATGGATTGCAAAGGAAAGGTAATTATTGGTGGTTTTTATATTATAATATCATTCGAACTGAAATGCTCATTGAGCATATGCAAATAGGACAGTGCCAGGAAAATACTGACCTTTAAAATGCAGGCTTGCAGGAAAGGCAAAATAAGTTTTAAAAAGGTTAAATGGAACAAATAATGTGTGATCTTTTACATCCACCCGAGAGAGCAGACGGGGCCTCGGTTTAACATCTCATTTGAAAGATGGCACCTCCGACAGTGCAGCACTCCCTCAGTATTGCTTTCCAGTGTCAGCCTAGATTTTGTGCTCAAGTTTCTGGAGTGGGACTATGAACCCACAATCTTCTGACTCAGAGGAGAGAGTACTATCACTGAGTCAAAGCTGACACTTTATGGATGCATTGCCCTCTCTTATGCCTTTGTTACCTGAAGACTTGACTATTCCAATGCCCTCCTGCCTGATCTCCCATCTTCCACCCTCCATAAACTTGAGCTCATCCAAAACTCCACTGCCTGTATCCTAACTCGCACCAAGTGCCGTTCACCCATCACCCCTGTGTTCACTGACCTACATTGGCTCCCGGTCCAGGAATGCCTCAATTTTAAAATTTTCATCCTTGTTTTCAAATCCCTCCATGGCCACGCCCCTCCCTATCTCCAGCCCTATAACCCTCTGAGATCTCTGCGCTCCTCCAATTCTTGCCTCTTGTGCATCCCCGATTTTAATCACTCCACCATTGGCGGCCGTGCTTTCAGCTGCCTGGGCCCTAATCTCTGGGATTTCTTCCCTAAACCTCTCCGCCTCTTTACCTCTCTTAAAACCTACCTCTTTGACCAAGCTTTTGGTCACCTATCCTAATATCTCCTTATGTGGCTCGGTGTCAAATTTTGTTTGAAAATCGCTCCAGTGAAGCGCCTTGGGATGTTTTATTACATTAAAGGCGCTTCATAAATGCAAGTTGTTGTTGTATTGCCACACCCTCAATGTCCCTTGTCATGGCTAGCTCTTCTGTAGCATTTATTTCCTGGTATTTGAATGTCCTGATTTAGATCGCTGTTATTCTTATTTTATCAGTTATCCTTCAACACAAATGTTTCCAATTCTGCCAACTTATTTTGTATGCTCCTAGAAGGAGTTGAAAAAAATAGTTCATTCTGGGTTTTTAAATCCCCCAAATTTTAGTGCCACCACTGAAAGCCGGGATGCCTTATCTTTATCAGCTACCAATTTTATAAATGTTATGATCATTGAAAAATGCTCACACTTGCTTCTCTCACTTAGTAAGCTCCATTCAGCAGGCTACCAACTTGGAGTAAAGATCATGGGGGTAATTTTGTCTCTGTGCGATAGCGTAAAACAGGTGATAGCAAATCAGCAGCGCATTTTACATCTCTCATGATTTTTATTTCCGTCACCTTCAATGGAAATAAAAATGGGGAAAGATGTAAAACGGGCTGCTGACTCATTACACTATCGCACAAAGTCAAAATTAAAAATCACCTCCCCTCCCCCATGCATAAAAATGGCAAATTTAAATTCATAAATTAGAATTTTCATTTATAGCACAATGAGCTAATTTTTGTTCAGGTCTTACTTATTTATCTTTTAAATTAAACAGAATCCTTGCTCTTCAATTCAGTTGAGGAAAACATGGTGAAGCAATTCAGAGCTTTAAACGTTGATGACTATCAACTGTCAAAGTATTTTACACGGCTAAAATTTAATATCGCTAGATGTGTTGTTCTTCCCTTCTTCTCCACACACTGTTGAAATTTAATTATCCATGAAATCTTGTGATATTATGGAGTGCCCATCTATATGATTATTAAACAGCTAATTACTCACACTCCTGCACCAAAAATAAAAAGATAACAACCTTTATAACAACCTACATTCTACATATATAAAAAAAATCATTAGAAAAAGGAATAGTGCCAGAGGACTGGCGGACAGTGAATGTGATTCCTATATTTAAAAAGGGAGATAGAACCAGTCCAGAGGACTATAGTCCAATTAGCTTAATGTTGGTGGTAGGAGAGGTCATGGAATCCTTACTCAAAGATGTAATAAAAAAAATCTAGAAACCAAAAATATAATAAATAGTCAGCATGGATTTCAAAAGGGAAGGTCATGCCTAACTAACCTTATTGAATTCTTTGAAGAAGTAACAGAAAGGGTAGACAAAGGTAAAGTAATAGAAGTAATATATTTGGATTTTCAAAAGGCCTTTGATAAGGTACTGCATAATAGACTCAAGACTAAGGTCAGAGTACGTGGAGTCAGGGGACAAGTAATAGAATGGATAGTAAGCTGGCTATAAAACAGAAAACAGAGAATAGGGTTTAAAGGTAGTTACTCAGACTGGCAAAAAGGTAGAAGTGGTGTTCCACAAGGATCGGTGCTGGGACCACTGTTGTTCACCATTTACATAAACGATTTGGACTCAGGAATCGAAGTACAATTTCAAAATTTGCGGCAACACCAAATTGGGAGTTATAGTTATACAGGACTGCAACAAAATACAGGAAGACATTAATAAACATGCAGAATGGGAGTGTAATTGACAAATGAATTTCAATATAGATGTGTGAGGTATTACATTTTGGTAGGAAGAATAAGGAGGCCATGTACTGCTTGGATAATAAGAGTCTAAATGGGGTAGAGGAGCAGAGGGATGTGAGGATATAGATACACAAATCACTAAAAGTAGCAACACAGGTTAATTAGGCCATAAAAAAAGCAAACCAAGCACTGGGTTTCATTTCTAGAGGGATAGATATTGAAAAGCAGAGAAGTCGTGTTAAACTTGTATACAACCTTGGTTAGACCACACTTGGAGTACTGTAAACATTTCTGGTCTCCATATTATATGGAGGCACTGGAGAAGGTGCAAAAAAGATTTACTAGGATGATACCAGAACTGAGAGGTTATTTGTATCAGGAAAGATTGAACAGGCTGGGGCTCTTTTCTCTAGAAAAGAGAAGACTCAGGGGTGACCTGATAAAGGTCTTTAAGATTATGAAAGGGTTTGTTAGGATAGATGTAGAGGAGATGTTTCCACATGCAGGGGAGACCAGAACTTGGGGCCATAAATATAAGATAGTCACTAATAAATCCAATAGGGAATTCAGGAGAAACTTCTTTACCCAGAGAGTGGTTAGAATGTGGAACTTGCTGCCACAAGGAATAGTTGAGGGGAATAGCATAGATGCATTTAAGGGGAAGCTAGATAAACACATGAGGGAGAAAGGAATAAAAGGATATGCTGATAGGGTTAGATGAAGTAGGGAGGGAGGAGCATAAACACCAGCATGGACCTGTTGGGCTGAATGGCCTGTTTCTGTGCTGTATATTCTATGTACTTTGTTTGCTGTAATCAATTACTTTTATTTCCAAATAAAAGCATTAAATAGTGTTAGTTACAAAGACATTTAACATAAATCTCCCCAGCAAACAAACATTTGCAGGGGCTCAGTATTCCAGCCATCGGGATAGGGAGACTAATGTTGCAATGAGGCCATATGTTCCTCCTTTTGATATCGGATGCACAAAAACAATGCTGCAGTGAGAATGGAAAGCACTAATAAACTATTCGTCCATGTGTAGTGTTGCTCTGAGATTTCTCCTATCCAAAAATGGGCTCAGGAAAATTGGAGAAGTTAAAAACAAAGCTTTTTCTCTGTTAAAAGATATTTTGTTCATATTGCACCTTATCATATCCTCAGGACAGCCCAAACACTTCATAACCGTTTAATTACTTTTGAAGTGCAGTCACTATCATTATATGGGCAGTATTTGTAGATATCAAGGTCCCACAAACAAGAAGTAAGATGAGTACTCAGTTAATCTGTTTTTGGTGATGATGGCTAAGGAAAGAATATTGGTGAGGACATCAGCAGATCTCTGATTCTTCAAGTAGTGCCATGGGATCTTCTACGTCCACCCGAGTGACTGGAACAGGTTGATGGGGACCTGGGTCAAACCCATAATCTCTGACTTAGAGGTGAGTGTGTAACCAATCGAGTTGAACTGATTAGCATTTAACAGGACTTTGTTGAAACCTTGTTAAGTACTAACAGTGCAAAATTTGTGCAGAATTATTCCCAGGGAGGAAGGGCAGGATACATGACTGAAGTGAGTATTAAACTCCAGGCCAGGCCAGCTATTAGTCAGCTGATTAAAGGGCAAGAATTCAAATTATCACCAGCATTGGCAGATATGAATTGTATAGAGGAATTTTCTGTGCACATGATGTGTGCAGTGGCTATTTCCAACCATCTCTCTATAATAGGAAGGGAGGGAGGCCTGAGCACAGGTAGCATAGGAGGTGCGTGACTTGCAGAACAAATTGCCCCATGGAGCAAGCCATCTGGTTCGCAAAGACAGTCCATCGTCTGCACTGAGCCATCAATGGCAATGAAGGTTAATGCTACTCTTAAGATTTTATGCCAGACTCCTTCCAAGAATTTACATGGGACATCACAGGAGTTAAGTGTTTTCCTATAGCTTTCTGAAGGAGGAGGAAGAGTGGCTTCTGGGAGAAGAGGACTATGCAACGGAAATTTGGTTGATGACACCTCTGTACAGACACCTCCCAATATCTCAACAGTACACATATACCTACCCACCCACCCGACCCCACACACACATACTGTTACAGTTCTGGGCACCACACCTCAGGAAGGATATATTGGCCTTGGACGGGGTGCAGCGCAGATTCACTAGAATGATACCAGGGCTAAAGGGGTTAAATTATGAGGACATAGACAAGGATTGTATACCCTCGAGTATAGAAGATTATAGAAGGGGTGATCTAATTGAGGTGTTTAAGATGATTAAAGGGTTTGATAGGGTAGATATAGAGAAACTACTTCCTCTGGTGGGGGAGTCCAGAACAAGGGGGCATAACCTTAAAATTAGAGCTAAGCCATTCAGGGGTGATGTCAGGAAGCAATTCTTCACACAAAGGATAGTGGAAATCTGGAACTCTCTCCCCTAAAAAGCAATTGAGACTAGGTCAACTGAAAATTTCAAAATTGAGATTGATAGATTTTTGTTAGACATGGGCATTAAGGGATATGGAACCAAGGTGGGTAAATGGAATTAGGGTACAGATCAGACATGATCTAATTGAACGGCGGAATGGCCTACTCCTGTTCCTATGTACAGCTGACTTTCTTTTAGTAGTACCATGGGAACATATAGGAATGCATCTATGGGGTAGGTTTTAACTATCAGGCAGCCAACAGGAGGCCTGGTCCATTTTGAGGGTCGAGCCTCATTACCATACCAACCCAGCTGACATCAAGGTAGATCTGGGGTGGCGGGGTGTGTTTTGTCAAAGGGTTGGGGAACCCGGTGCGACAACAGGCCACATTGTTTTTGTGGAGTCCAGAGGAGCACTCCTAATACTCCTGATCCAACAAAAATAATTTTAAAATTATACCATTTTTGCTCCCCTTCGGCTGGTCCGCCAGGTGAAACTGGGCGGAGCTTGCATGGCAATCGGAGTCCAATATATGTCATAGGACTCCGATTTCCATAGTAAAGGGTCGACCACCTGAAACAGGTGGGTGCTCTGGGCGTCGAGTGGTAGGCCCTGCCAAAGATGGCATCGTCCAGATTGGGAATAGGTCGGTCACCTTTTCTCCACCATATTAGGGGCGGTACCGTCCTGTTTCCACTCAATGGTGCCAATGAAAATCTTCCCCTATGAGTTGACAGTTTTGTTTTCATACCTGAAAGTTAAAATAAGTTAAACTTCAATGAATATTTTTGCCATCCTTGGTCAGTGTATGAATCCAGATATGCAAGTATCTGGCAAAGGGGTTGATAGTCAAAGTGTTTTAGTAAGGTTGGTCTTATATTAAAGGCAAAGTTACTGGTATAAATTGAACATTAGCTGAATGCTAATGGATGAAGAAATGAAACCATAGAGGAACAAAACTTGGCTGCCCAGTAACATCAGATTCTGTAGGAATGGCAGTGTTCAATGATACATTCTATCAAGGGCACTATATAACACAAGCCTGTTTGTTTTTTTCTCCTCCAGTTTAGTAATGAGAATGCTAGCAGAGCCGAAAGAGGGATCAGCATGAGTACCCATGGGAGGTAATAGAAACAAAATAAACAAAGAGAATTTGTTTTTTGAAGACATGAAGGTGTCCCTTCAGATATTTCAGTCAACCCCTCTGACTAGAATCCCACCTCAGTTATGAGGATGGTACATTTATTATGTGGTCCCAAGGCAGAAGCAGTTTAGAAAGTTTCAAGGCTTTTCTCCTTTAATAAAGTTCACCAGGGAGTTGGAGGAGAAGGTCAGCATATTTTCTCAAAGTCATGGAAAGAAAAGATACGGTACTTTCCATTTGTTATGGGAGTACATGTTTCTGGTCAGGAGGATATGTTACATCGAGTTACATCAAAACTACAGCATAGAAACAGGCCATTCGGCCCAAATGGTCTATGCTGGTGTTTATGCTCCGCACGAGCCTCCTAACCCTATCAGGATTCCCTTCTATTCCTTTCTCCCTCATGTGCTTATCTGGCTTCCCCTTAAATGCATTCATGCTATTTGCCTCAACTACTCCTTGTGGTAGCGTATTTCATATTCTAACCACTCATTGGGTAAAGAAGCTTTTCCTGAATTCCCTATTGGATTTATTAGCGACTATTTTATATTTATGATTTCTAGTTTTGGACTCCCCCACTAGTGGAAATATTTTCTCTAAATCTATCCTATCAAACCCTATCATTATCTTAAAGGCCTCTATCAGGTCACCCCTCAGCCTTTTCTTTTCTAGAGAAAAGAGCCCCAGCCTGTTCAGCCATTCCTGATAAGTATATCCTCTCAGTTCCTGTATCATCCTTGTGAATCTTTTTTGCATCGTCTCCAATGACTCTACATCCTTTCTATAATATGGGGACCAGAACTGTGCACAGTACTCCAAGTGTGGTCTAACCAAGTAGATTATATATGAAGTAAAATTGCAGCACCTCCAACTCAGCTAACATTATGAAAGATAGTACAAATAGCTAGGGGTAACAGTGACTCCCAAACTCACTGACCTATGCAAAAAAAACTCCCCCCCCCCCCCCCTACACCCCCTCTCTGACCATATATGCTGACTTGAATATATGGAACAACTTGCTCATATTTATCCTGGGAACACGTCTCCATTAACTTTTTCTGAAGTTGCCAGTCAGTGTCCGAGACCACTAATTCTAAGACCTTGACAGACACACCTCCAGGTTCTAATGAGCAGGCAAGAAATCACAAATATACATCTAGATCCCCAAACATGGAGGAGGACTCAACCATTCCAATCTCAGGCACTACTATTGGGAGGGGCCCAACTCCCAGCAATTATGGCCTGGAAATTAGACAGCCCCCACAATCCATGGCTGGGCATGGAGACAGCCTTCAAAACAAATCCCCTACACTACCTGTAGACCCCTAGAGATGTACAACAGAGGCCCAGAAAATCTAATTGTAACTGCAACTTTTCCAGCATGGAAGGAAGCATGTTCCTTTCTGAAAATCCCAGTGATTGGCCATCAAACCACCCTGGTGCAATAGAGAACTCCTACATTCACTACGGGTGGATTCTGAACCCAGCATGAGAAATATATCAGCAGGCTAGTCCAACTCTAAACAAATTCCACATCCCGAAATATATGATTGGTGCCTCTATCTCCAAATTAAACATTTCCTCCAGAACTACTACTCCGGACTACACTGCAAAAGCTTTGAGGCAAGTCGATCCTTGGAGAAATGCTTCCACACCCCAACAAACCCCCACAAACACATCACTGCTCTTTGCTCCATGTTTGCCTCCAGTTCAAAAGCTGACACAGAAAACCTGAGGGAGGCCTGGGCTGCCAATAACAATAACATCCATTTACATAGATTCTTTAACTTGGAAAAAAGTCCCAAGGCACTTCACAGAAGTTTAATCAGAAGCTTAATCAGACATTGAGTCAAAGAAGGAGATATTAGGAAGGGTGACTAAAATCTTGGTCAAAGAGGTAGGTTTTAAGAAAGGTCTTAAAAGGAGGAGAGAGAGGTAGAGCGGCACAGAGGCTTAGGGAGGGAATTCCAGAGCTTAGAACTAGATGGCTGAAGGCAGAGGAGGAATTGACAGGTATGTAAGCAAACCTTTACAACTACCACCTGAAGCAAAATGCTTAATATGTAGAGTGTACTGTACTCTGCAAATACCTTTGGAAATTCTACCTCTCCATGGGGGATGACTGCTGGAGGGGCTATAGCCAGAAAGGAACCCTACTACACATATTCTGGTTGTGGCCCACACTCAGCAATTATGGACGGTAATTCAGGAGGTCACAGAAAGTAAGGCAGTACTCTCAATTCCTGCCGACCTAGGCCTGCAGAGAGAGCTCACCTAGCAATGCAAAGTAATACAACTGTTACCGCTGGAGCCCTTTCCTGGAAACTTATTCTATGATGCATCAGTAGTGAGTACGTTTCCAGAGACCTTAATATAGGATAAAATTAATACTCACTTAGAAAGACATGTGTTAATTAAGGACAAAAAATACAGATCTGAAGAGGAAAAGTTGTGTCTGACAAATTTAAGAGCATTTTTGGAGAAAATAACATTGATAAAGGAAATACTGTGGACATTGTGTATATGGATTTTCAAAAGACTTTTAATAAAATGCTGCATAGACAGCTTATTGATAACATTACGGTATCCAGTATTAAAAGGAATGTGGCTACCTGGATAGGAAGTTGGCTAAAGGACAATAAATAGAGTGTAGTGATTAATGGATGTTGTTTGGGCTATTCTCCAGATGTCAGTGTCAGGACCATTGCTCTTCTCTCCCTCTCTCTCTATTTCTCTGTTATAACAATATACTGCATAATGATGTGGACTTGGGTATAGGGGACATAATATCAGAATTTGTGACTCAGAGAGAACTCCTCTAGTGAGCAGGATCCTTGAAATCTCCCTGACTCCACTGAACCTGAGGGGCACCTCCAAATTACCCTGACTGCCAGCATGTACTAAGCTGTACCAACAACCTCAGTATGTCATTGTAAGGAAAGAACTTGCATTTATCTAGCGCTTTTCACAACCTCAGGACGTCCCAAAGCGCTTTACAGCCAATTAAGTATTTTTGAAGTGTAGTCACAGTTGCAATGTAGAAATCACAGCTGTCAATTTGCACACAGCAATGTCCCAAAAACAGCAATGAGATAATGACTAGATCATTTTGTCTTGGTAATTGTGGTTGAGGAATAAATATTGACCAGGGCATTGGGGAGAATGCTCCTGCTCTTCTTCGAGTTAATGCCATGGGATCTTTTACGTCCACTTGAGAGGGCAAATGTCTTGGTTTAACTTCTCATCCAAAGGACGGCACCTTTGATAGTGCAGCACTCCCTCATTACTACACTGAAGTACAAGCTTAGATTTTGTGCTCAAATCTTTGGAGTGGGACTTGAACCAACAACCTTCTGACTCAGAGGCGAGAGTGCTTTCACTGAGGCACAGCTGGCTAAAATTGTATTCTCTTGTAGAAGTCGTGCAACAAAATTGTATAGTGACTTCACAAAATTCATGTAAAAAAATACTGAAGGTAGAAATGGATTTATTAGACTTCAGTCTCCATCCGCCAGTTAGTCAAGACAATGCTGTTAGAAGACTGGAAAGAACGTTATACTTCTTGTGTGCAAGAGTGGTTTAATTTACTGATTTGCACAGCTGGAGTGCAAACATTACCATCAAATTTTAAAGGAGATGAGAGAATATGAAAATATGTGGAGCCTTGTGTTGGTAGGAGGGTGATACAAAAAGGGACTAATTAAGTAGAACATCGCTTGGCAAGACATAGGTTAAGAATCTATTGGATAATTATTAAATTTATCGTAAACAGGCGTGTCACAACAGATCCAGTTGGGATAAAATGATTCAAAGCGTGAGTCTTAACAAGCAGTAAATAAACCTGGAATTTGACCTCCTTGACAAAACATGTGGGTGGAATTGTTTGATTACAACAAAAACAAATGATTGAAATCCGTTAATCTAACCTAAAAGAACCAGAGTATCATTGGCGAGAACAGCCCTAATTAAATGAAGACACTAATTATGGCCTAATTCTCACTACTTAATTTCCTGAGGTTAGCATATGTTTATTGAAATTTTTCAAGGAAACAGCACAGGCAGGATTATTCATTAGCTAAACAATATTTTCTAAAATCAGACACTGCTATTAAAGCAGATAAAAAGACACTAACTCTGGCAAAAAGGCCAGCTCCTGTGTTCATAGAGATGCTTAATGATGCATGAATTCAAGCTAGAGTATTATGTTCAGTAACCATTGATGCTATGTTATGTTAAGTCAAGTCAAGCCCTTGGCACTGAGGAATAACAGACCTAGATTAATTATACTGTGCTTCATAACATTTACAAAATTTCATAAAGAACATAAGAATTGTGAAGGAGATAATGTCCAAATATATGCAACCATTTGTAACCTTGAGGTTACTTGAAGAAACTGTGTTGTGTGGGGCTTAATTAAGTGCTAGCATTTCTAGGTTCATTTGCACAATGGGGACTGGATATTAACTTGGAGCCAGGAAGAGAGTGGGAGGGAGAATCTTTAGAAGGGAAACCCGGAAGTGAGGGTCCCCCGCACATCGTGATGATTTTGATGGTAGGACATCTTTTAAATTTTTTCAAATGGTCTCGTGCCTGTCGGGCGTGAAAGCAGCCGGGGAGCGATCGGGATCTTTGGAGTTTGGATGGGGTGAGTAGTTGGAGTTCATGGGAGGAGTGGGGGCGGGGTGGGGGAGTGAGCAGTCAGAGGTTGTGGGTGAGGGGCTGGGTAAGCAGTGGGAGATGGCGGTGGGGATGGGAGTTGGAGATTTGGGGGGGGTTGAACATTCGGAGATCACGGGGGAGGGGTGAGAAGTCGGAGATCGGGGTGGGTGGGGGAGATTGGGGTGGGTGGGGGAGATCGAGGAGTCTGATTGCGGGGTCTGTAAAGAGGATAGCTGAGGGAAGCACTCTGCTCCTCCTGGCCCGCAAGCAATGATTTAAATGAACTTATCTCATGGATCCGGCCCTTCTCGCCTCCTTTTACCTGCTGGGAATCCTGTGGCATGGGAAAGTTGGTCTCCGTGGGATAAACATAAAAATTTTGGTAAAATGGAGGCACACAGCCTCCTTAAAAGATTTTACCGACCGACTAGCCTCCTGAGAGCGGGTTGGTCCCCTGCCCCACAACCTGCCCCCCGACCCACTTCCGTTAAAACTGGAAATGGGAGGGTTGGAACCGGGTTGCGGTCGGCTACAAATTTTTATTATTTTAACTTCCCGCCCGCCCCAACCCACCCTTTCTGGGGGGTTAAATTCCGCTCCCTCAGGTGTCAGAACATTAGGGTGTTAGGCAGTCTCTGCTAACCTGCAGGAACCTGGAGAATAGCATTAAGATTAAAAAATATTTATAAATGTTATATTTACTGGCTGGATTGTTGGAGGCTCCGAATGCTGCCGTGGTACATTCCTCCTCCAGGGCGCTCGAATGTGGCAGTGCTGATCCTCAGTCTAAACCCCACCAGGAGGCAACAAAATTAGTGCCAGAAAAATAGAAGAGAAACAGACAATGACATTTTACCAATAAAAACAAGCAGAACTTGAAATGTCAAATCACTCAAAAACTGCTTCCCTTTTGTTTATGGCCATAATTTTCTTTTCTCTAACTGAAATTTCTAATATTGAAAATGATGTTTTTGACGGGCTAAAGATAGAAAGTTACATATTTCACAATAACATACTTGCTTATAAATTTGTCTTTTGTACCCTCATCAACATTTTTACTTAGAAGTCTCAGCCTTTCTTAAAAGCTTATATTTGGAGTTGATATTCCTCCCAAAGCTCTCATTCTGTTGGCTGAATAGAGTTATCCACTTCATCAATGGATGAAATTCCCAGCACACCACATTCTGGGCATGATTCCCTCAGTGTAACTAGAAACGTGTCTCCCTTCAGGCTATAATACTATTTATGAGTTTGTTTTTCTAAATGCATTCAGAACAAGCTGGAGGAAGCATTTTAAAACCTATTTTGAGGTAAAGTTTCACAGGAAAACTACGGTCAAGTGTTTATTTTTTTAGCCGAGGGAGAGAACTGACTCAGAGAATGATTAGAACACCAGTGCTTTAAGTTTATACTGAGAATTCAAGAACAATAATTGTTTACAGAAACATTTATTTATTTTTCGGTGCATGTGTCTTAGTTTGTAGTGTTATTTATTAATGTTTTCGCCTACGAATGATTTGGACGAAAACTGCAAATGAGTTTTAGAATCTTTGCTGATGTAATTTCACAGGGAAATTATAAAATGCTTTTTTTTTGATGAGAGAGAGAGTCAAAAGCAAGAGAAAGGCAGGCAGAGGGGGTAATCAGAGCGCCTGTGCTTTATCGATGTATTTGTAGAGATTTATATATCCAGCTGCAGTGAGAAAGGGGATATTAATTCTACATTTCCCAGGAACTGATCAGAAATACTTGTCTCACTGTTTCACAGCAGTCTTAAAAACTTCTTTCTAAATTCTTTCACTAGAGATGTGCATTCCTCCCATATTTCCATAATCCAACAACAACCCCCCCCCGCAAACAGCATAATATCTGACTCACCAGGGAGATCTGCTAACATATATCTAAAATTGGTGTGGTGGTATATTTTTGTCTGTCACACCTCAGGCAATTTTTTTTTGCCGTTGATTAGCTCACATTTCATATTCATAAAATAGCAACAAGCCAGAATGGAGGAAGGAGGGAACATATGAATCAGAAGCAAGGAATGCAGCTAGAAAAACTATGAGGGACTACCGATCACACAAGAAAACAACCAGCAGACAGAAAGATGCACCAAGAAAGGAGACGGCAAACCAATCAAATCACAAAATATTTTTTGAAAAACCTTGTCAGCTTTGGCTTCTCATTTTTTGCAGGAAATAAGGTTCCTAAAATAAACACATGTATATATTTCATAATAACATTATTAAGCTTACCTATGGAATTGTATTTTGAAGCCTTTGTTACAATTGGGCACCATCCAGGTATGTTTTCCAATGCCTCGCACAAAGGACATGCAAGCCCACACTTCATATGAACCAAAATGTGACCTTATGTATGATGTAATCTGGGAGATAGTGTGCCTAGGGTAAATAAACCCTGATAATCTCACTGAATATCATATGAGCCACTTCCACTCTCTGATTCTCTTTTAATAGACAGACATAGAACACTTATATATCTCAGGCTATAAACTACAAACCAAATTAGCAGAAATAATAGGCAAGTAACAGCAGTTGTTAAATCACCATGGTTCACTTAACTCACAGAAATCTGTTTTTAAACAATTGTTTCAAAACCTTTAATTTCTCATGCCCTGGAACATATCTCTGAGGAAAAGCTTACATATAAACCTGGCTATTCATATTAACTGCTCGCTGCAGAGGCTTGACAAGAACTGAGCCTTCAACATGTCATCAATGAGGACAAACACCTCGCGATGGCCATCCCCACACCTCCACTACTCGCCTTTAAACAGCCACCCAACCTCAAACAGACCATCGTTCGCAGCAAATTACCTAGCTTTCAAGAGAACAGCGTCCACGACACCACACAACCCTGCCACGGTAACCTCTGCAAGACATGCCAGATCATCGACACAGATACCACCATCACACGAGAGGACACCACCCACCAGGTGCATGGTTCATACTCCTGTGACTCGGCCAACGTTGTCTACCTCATACGTTGCAGGAAAGGATGCCCCAGAGCATGGTACATTGGCGAGACCATGCAGACGCTGCGACAACGGATGAACGGACACCGCGCAACAATCGCCAAACAGGAGGGTTCCCTCCCAGTCGGGGAACACTTCAGCAGTCATGGACATTCATCCACCGACCTTCGGGTAAGCGTTCTCCAAGGCGGCCTTCGAGACACACGACAACGCAAAATCGTCGAGCAGAAATTGATAGCCAAGTTCCGCACCCATGAGGACGGCCTCAACCGGGATCTTGGGTTCATGTCACGCTACACATTACCCCACCAGCGAACAAATGTTATCTGTTTTTAATATAACGGGTCAGTTGCTGTCTTTTCTATGTTTCTACCTCTCTATCTCTGTTTTTTTTGTTTGTTGTTTTTTTTTTGGTGATTTGTATATTCTGTGAGACCTGGCAGGTAACACCTGTCTGTCTGCACACTGATTGCCTTGGCAACGGGCAGTTGAAAAAACTGTCTGTACTCACCAAGCATTGTTCTGTGAATTATAAATGCGATTTCATTTCGAGGATTTCATTTCACATCGTTCACCTGACGAAGGGGGAAGCCTCCGAAAGCTTGTGAATTTAAAATAAAATTGCTGGACTATAACTTGGTGTTGTAAAATTGTTTACAATTGAACTGAGAAAAGCACATCCTATTCATGAGCAGAGCAGGCAGCTTCTGAGTATAGAGCTACTGTCAAAGGTGTCAGTGCCCTTCCCCACAGAAACCTGTTTCAAATCCTTCATCCATTTCCAGGACAAAGCAGCTCTGTGGGTTTGACAAACAGAACCCCCTGTTGTGACCGCCAGCACAGCTAGTAACCCCTGAAAGACCTGCTACAATGGCACGTGGAATAGATTGAAAATCTAGAGAGATTACAGCCTGTGATCCATTTTAATTACTTCTATCATCTGAGTGAACATTGAGTCTTGTCTCATTTGCTGAATAGGGTGATGAAAACTTCCATTCCACCAGTCTGTCCCTTGTCTACATATTCCTATATAAGGAATCTTACAACACCAGGTTATAAGTCCAACTGTTTTATTTGAAAATCACAAGCTTTCGGAGGAGGCTCCTCCGAAAGCTTGTGATTTTCAAATAAAACAGTTGGACTATAACCTGGTGTTGTAAGATTCCTTGCATTTGTCAACCCCAGTCCATCACCGGCATCTCCACATTATTCCTATATATGTATTTAAGAATATCAGAGTTTAAAAGGAACTCAAAGACACCCTGTTTATACAGCTGTGAGGCACAGATGTATATATTCTGAATAACCAGCCTGTTTCTTGTCAGCAGTAAACAAATTAAAGTGTTTACTAGCTCCCATAAAGAATTGTTAAAAATATAAAATCTTTTATGAACTGAAATATATCAGATCTCTGATCCATCACAGACTGCTCGTTATAGAAGCCCGGGGCTAAAGTTTGTAAAGGTACCTGCGGGTCCAGTTACACAGTGAAGCTATCCAGTCAGTGCACAGTAAACAAACTACAGTCACAAATAGAAGGAAAGACCATGGCTAATAACAGAACAGTGAGCCAGCAACATAACAAATAAAATTGTTGCAACATGGTTTGGCACTCCTTGTTGTTAGGGTAGCAAACTTGTTCATGCTGTTGATGGTGACTGTGTTTAAACTGTTAATGCTGGAACCATTGGACTTTATAATTGATATAGATTTTATTTTAGTTGAGGAATGTTGTTATTTAAAAGTTTAATTTCTTTCGAGGAGGGCATGTATTAATATTGGTGTAACCTTGTAGCCATAGTTAAGTACAGGAAATTCCTTAAGCATGTTCTCTGACCCAGAAATGTTTGTATGATTGACAGCCGCATGTTGTGTACTAAAATGGCTGATTAACGCAAACCAAGTGTTTTGAAGCTCCACAGTCTTTTTTATGAAATAAGTGAACTTAATACAAATGCCACAGTTTCAAGGATCATGGTTGTGTGCGGGGAGGGCGAGATTGCGGGGGTGGAGAAAACACGGTTGGGGGGGGTGGGGGGGGGGAGAGGAGAAAGATTGCGGGGGAGGGGGTCAGCCGATCGCAAGACCCGCTGGATCTTACCTGCTGGATTTGGCGGCTCCCGCCCCCCTTCAGCAGCCAGGTTTCCTAAGCCCTGGGAAACCCGGCCCGCAGCCGTTAAATTCAAATTGCTCCCAAAATCTGAGGAACAGCGCCTCATTTAAACATTATAATTACAGACCTGCCTCTCCAGAGCAGGTTACTCAGATGCCCCCCAAACCTGCCGCGGTTAAACCGGAAGTAAACCCCTACCGGAACCCCGTCACGGGGGGATTAAAATTCTGCCCATTATTTCCACACCCGATTGCAAACATTTCCAACCCTGGGGTCGCCCCAAAGTTCTGCTAAAGACATTGGCCCTGTAAGTATGCATGGGGCCAGTGCATTACGGGTCCAGTGGGTGCTCTTCTGGCACCAGGCCACTTCCAGTTGTGTTTTCAACAGTTTGGAAAATCTGTGTTATTGTGTTCAAAACATTACTATTTACCTTTCTTGGCACAGTGACGTAATATCACAATTGCGAGCAATAGTACCAGAAACACACATAACCATGAAAACAGGCATGTCACAAAACAGGTGCCCTCAACTGCACCCTCATTTGCAGTTGTCCAAATGTTGCCATTAGATTTGCTTCTGTTTGTACTGATAGACACAGTTCATACTGGAAATGGTCATCGTTCGTCCTTTGATATCGAACAAGACGACGAGAATATCATCTCATTCATTTTCAGTGAGTTCTTTGATGACCGATGAAACCTATTTTTGCTCGAAATGAGCATCAGCAGATTGAACAATGAATCCCGGATACACCAGGTTGGGAATCTTGACTTTTCAGGCTAGACTTCCTCAGCTGACGTTTATATTCAGCATCAGCAATACGACAGGCCTCATTGTAGGTGGTGCCTTCATGGATGGTTTTTCGCTATGCTTTGTTATTTTGAGCAAGTTGTTCCCATCTATGGACGTCTATTTTGCACTGAGTCGCTTTTAAGCTTTTGCTGATCACCACAAAATTGCTTCCCGGTTGTCAATGTGCCATGAAAGATCTTCTTCATAATTCGTTCATCAAATGTTCGCACCACATGACTTGGCCATCAGAGGTCAATACTGGAAGTCACAGGGCCCATTGTGGCATTCATGAAGCCCTCCTGCTAGGCCGACACTTGAATTACATAATAAAAAATATATACTTTTCATTTAATCTCTCAACATCGTGTATGCTGGACGTTAATTTTATATAAATGGTATCACAGGACTAGCATTTTATGCTTTGTTGCCCTCAATTGTCATAAAGCTCTGGTTGCCAGAGTTTTATCGTGCTTTCTGCCAGTATTACCTCTGTTCTTCACAGTGAAGCAAATTCAGCCCATGGGAATAATAAAAATACAGTATTCCCACCAAAACACTGAAATATTTACTTTCTGGTGGTTAACATTAGCCTTGAATGTGAAGTTCTCTTATCACCTCAATCACATTGGTTACTCCTGCCTAGTTTAGGTCACTATTTTACCACGGTTTTAAAATTATTATTATAAGCAAAGTTTTACAA
Source organism: Heptranchias perlo (assembly GCF_035084215.1). Taxonomy (NCBI): domain Eukaryota; kingdom Metazoa; phylum Chordata; class Chondrichthyes; order Hexanchiformes; family Hexanchidae; genus Heptranchias; species Heptranchias perlo. The sequence continues at coordinate 66,480,879 of NC_090331.1, read as the reverse complement.
AAATCAAGGACATATCCATTTTGATGAAACAACTGTTTCCTTTTCTCTTGCCCAATTGTCGCATTTCAAATGTTTTAATCTTTTCCTGGCAGTACCATTGTGTTCTCCAGATATTGCTTAATGGAGGATTAGATGGATGACCTAATTAATTTAATATATTTAGACATTCATTTGTATTTTAAACCATCATGAACAGATATCCTGCTTGGATTTTTAAAAATGAGTTACATTCTCATTTCCAAGATTCAAGCTTCATCCAACAAAAATTGATTTGCATTTTCTCACAAGGTAAATTGTTGGTCACGTGCATATCATACTTTTACTATCCATAGATTTGTAGCCCATGTTTTTTTAGGTTATCTTTGTCAGAGTTTTCATCGGAGATGCTTATATATTTTATATATAAATATCATTTTGAGAACTAAAAAGGGAATCCAAATCCTTCTAGGATTGTGGCTTCAATTACTATCAGATATCAAAGAAATGTTAACATAGCTGGATGGACAGACAAATTTCATTTCCCTGATTGGTGAACCATTAAAGGGAAATATCTTCAGGAAAATGGTAATACCCAGACCTCCCAAGGTATGAGAGCTGACTTCAAAGGACTCGCTGTAACGTGAAAGAATTCACATGGAATAAAGCACAGCACAGATTGCTCATGTCTTTAGCTCTAATTGAAGTTTCAGAACTGTGTGGATGGAATTTGTGTCATCCACATTGCATGTTGAAGACTCAAAGATTGTTTCGTCCAAATGTTCCATCACTTATCAAGCTGTGTAAGAAATATGTTGAAAGAATGCTATTTTAACCTCTTGTTTTATTATTTAGTCTGAAAATAAGTCTGATTTTTGGCCTGTACACGTCGGTCTCACTTTCGTAAGAGGAGTGAGAAAGTGGTGGGCATCTCACATGATCTCTGGTGTATTATATACCATAATTACTATTAATCCTCACTGAATTACTCTACACACAGATATAAGGTGCATGTTTTGGATCATAGGAGACTTGGTCTGTGTATGAGAATCGTCCTTTCACCATGAACCAAAGCTAGAAGAGTTTGGAGGAAGTTGGAAACTGCAACAGTTTCTCTCATTTTTTTCCCCATTTTTCATTCCTCGCAGTTTATGTCCTATAACGTAATCTTCTGTTCCCACCCAAAATTTAATCTATTGCTTTCCACATGACTCCTGATAATCGCTCCCTCTCTGCACTAGAGGAGTCCTTTTAGAACGTAGTTATGGTGAGCTAGCTCCTGGCTTGGGGTGGCAGGGGAAGGGAGGAAGATTCACATATAATAATCTTGTTATCAGCACTGATAAGGGAGGGTAATGTGTAACTTAACATTTCTGCATTGGCTGTGAAAGGTTAAGTACAAGCTAAAGAAATATTAGCAAATTACTTACAATTTTAAATTAATAATTTCCTTGTTTCTATACTTTCAATGTTTTGATTAACTACTAAAAAAAACACACTTTTATTCTGCATCAAGCCAGCAAGGCATTCATACGATAAGTGAAATGCTTGGTGACAGTCTGAAATTGTACATTTTCTACATTCTGATCCCTGAACTGCAGTGACTAAACTGAGCTACTTGATGGGCACACACCAGAAAAAATAAACAATGAATGAGCCGTAATATTTTATTACTGAAAGCTGCATTCTGGTGGTAGGCAGCAATGTGGGAATTCTATTGTTTTATAATTTCAGATTATAGGAACTCACCACGTGTTAACAAAGATTTATGCCCCCCTCCCACCACCATCACCGCACACACAGAGTCAAATGTAACCAGCGGCAGCTGATATATCCAGCACGTCAAAAATTCATGCAGCTTCTGCAATCCTTAAACCCCGCTGCTTCACCATTTCAGCTGGCATTTTCACCACATGAAAAATTCCCATGACTTAATTAACGCAGACATGCAGCATTTTTCTCAGTATTAATATGAATGTCCATGAAGGTTTTGCTGTGCCAGAGTAATTACCTACAGAATCATTAATGCGCAATGATTAAAAAGAATACCAGATGCCGCTCAATGACCATCTGCACGAAGCACGGTTCACCAGTTTACTTTCAGGTAAATGGCACCACGGGTGAGATCACACTATACTAGATACAGATAGTTCGGCATTTTAATAGGTCAACCATGCGGAGTGTGACTATAACAGGGTCCTCCTGAGGACTTGTTGCCAGCAGTAACGTACAATTTGATTGCTGGCGAGCTCCAACTCTGCAAATGAAAACTGAAACAGAACAGTTGAAAAACTGATTGTTTGGTCATATCCCATAGCATATTGTATACATGCATTGATTAAAAAATTCAACTAATAAAAATGCTTATCTCAATAATAGCAGTCATTTGTGCTATATCAGCAACAACTTTTTTTTTAACTGGGGAAACTTGCATAAATGTATTTCTTTAATTTAATAGTTCAAAGTTAAAATCACATTCTCCTATAGGAATTGGAAAGTGGTATGCATTTGTGAACACATTGTTCCACAGTAAGATTAAAATTCAGCCCACTGTCACCTGAGAGACATTTCTGAATTGGGTTTGGTCAGTTTCATTCCAGTTCTCAGCAGATGTACATCCTTAACAAAGTACTACCATGAACTTGGCATCAATTCCACATTATTGCTTTGAGAGGCTGGAGCATGGAGTATTTGGAGAATGAGAAATTACACTAATGGTTTGTTTATGTATGTGTGAGGGGTAAGGGCACACTCCTGAAGTGGAGGTGTATTGGTTGGACAAAGGGATACTTTACTGGTTCCTCAATATAGCTGAATTAGGAAAATATTTTGTCTGTGTTGGGTACAAGTAGAAGAATATTCTGGTCTTCAGGATTTGATCACAAACATACAGCTTAGTCTCACAACGATTACTCAAGTCTGTGTTTTAGTACTGATGTGTTTATAATGATGCAGTGATTCTTTTCTCCTTTGTAATTCATCTCTTTCTCCATGCTGGAACATTTCTTATCTTTTTATTCTCATCCCGTGTCCTGTACTGAAGGTTTTAAGACCTGACTGATGTACTGTTACATGGGCACTGGTCACCCTCGATTTCTCAGGAGACAATTACTTAGGTCAGTTTGGGTATTGAGTGTCATGCAGGCTATTTGACTGCAGGGAACATTGTAGTCTAGCCCACTCTTGTCCTCACCCGATTTTCACTTATGTACATTACCATCCAGAGTCACTAGATAGTGATTGGAAGTGGGAGTCCTGGCCAATTTTCCCCTCCCTAGCTTAAGGGTGCTAAGGGCAATTGTAATGGCTCTATCTTTGGCCTGGCTGAGACGAACTAACTCAACACAGGCTGGGAACTGAACCTGGGATCTTCTGGTCTATAGGGCTCTGTTACCTGCTGGATAAACTCTATAATGCTCAATAATGTAGCATAAAGTTAATGGTGAAATCTCATGGATTCTGGAATTTATATGTAAATAAGTATTTGTCATAGGTAATGAGTAATTCTACCTCTATCATCAAACTTTAGGAGACAATAATACTTCCAATTGTAGCACTCAAGGAAGCTGCTAAGCTGCATGAGGTGAAAAAGTTTTTAAAAATCATGAAAAAAAAATCAAAATTATGTAAATTATGTAGAAGGGAAGAAGTTCCTGGAGGCAGAAAGAGATAAATGAGAGGGTGTGGTTAATGGAACCAGGCACTAATGTGTATCTGAACTGGTGCATCTCAGTTATAACCTGATAAAGGGATTGACTTCATTTTATTGTCTTTCAGGTTGACACATACACACATTAATCTGGAAAAAAATGTATCATTTACTACAAGTATGGGTAATAATGTTTCAAGTTCAAAGGAAATTGAATTTTTGTCACAATATCACTCACATTACTTTCTCCGTATCATATGCTTTATTTACGTCAACTTGTGTTATAAATTCCTGATTCAAAATGATTGGACTTGGAATTCAGCCATAGTCTTTATTTGTGAAGAATCTGCATAACACATCAATCATTTCATGATCTTTAAACTGCCTCCTCAACATATCCTCAAGAAGGACTTGTCTCATCTTTAAACTGCCTACCATTTTGAACATAGCTAAAAATATATATTTGGATTCCGCTTGTCTTTTCTGCAATTCTTTGGTCTTCTTTGCAATTCTTTTCTATTGCCCTCTTGTAATGTTAACTTCAACAGACTTTTGTTTGCCTATTTGTCCTGATGACTTTTTGTATCTTCTACCTTTTTGGATATTTCTGTTTGGCTTTTAGATTAGTTCTGACCTCTAGCCATTTTGGACTGAGTCTCGACAGGTTTCTCTATATTTTCCATAGGGATATATTTTCTTTTTAAACCTCTCTTACTGCTTAATGATCCGGTTCTGTATTCTACTTAATCAACCCTAGAGGCCTAAGCTGCAAAACTTGCTTTCCTAAAAGTTATGCACCTCTGTATTGTTTTTTTTGACCTTGTTCCTAATATAACAGTTAAACTTATCCTCCAACACTTTATTTCCCTTAATTGATCCCTTTGCTACCTTTTCATCTCCCTGTTCACCTCAAACACTATTCCTCACAACTCCTAGCCAGCCGCAGTCCTCAGCTGATCTATTAGCACCAAAAAATTACTCTTGCTCCCTTCCTAGCCTTGCTTGAGCTAATCCTGATTGCTAAATTTGGGTCATCTCACTATTTGCACAGGCCATCCCTACTGTTTAAGTTAGACTCAATTGAAGGCCCAAAATGAACAGCAAGCCCATTATTTACTTCAATGCAAACCCCCTTCTCACTTCAGTGGACATCCCCAGGCTTCTCTGTTCCTGCATTATCTTTAGAATTGTACCATTTAGTTAATATTGCCTCTCCTCATTCTTCCTGCCAAAATGTATCACTTTGCATTTCTCTGTGTTAAATTTCATCTGCCATGTGTCCACCCATTCCACCAGCTTGTCAATGTCCTCCTGAAGTCTATTACTATCCTCCTCACTGTTTACTACACTTCCAAGTTTTGTGTCATCTGCAAATTTTGAAATTGAGCCCTGTACATCTAAGTCCCAGTCAAAAAAAAAGCAGTGGTCCTAGTACCGACCCCTGGGGAACACCACTGTACACCTTCCTCCAGTCTGAAAAACAATCGTTCACCACTACTCTCTGTTTCCTGTCACTTAGCCAATTTTGTATCTATGCTGCCACTTCTCCTTTTATTCCATGGGCTTCAATTTTGTTGACAGGACTATTAATTTTGTCCCAGATTATTGATTCTAAAAGCTTCCCTACCACCGAAGTTAAACTGACTGACCTGTAGTTGCCGGGTTTATCCTTACACCCTTTTTTGAATAAGGGTGTAACATTTGCAATTCTCCAGTCCTCTGGCACCACCCCCATATCTAAAGAAGTTTGAAAGATTATGGCCAGTACCTCTGCAATTTTCACCCTTAATTCCCTCAGCAACGTAGGATGCATCCCATCCTGACCAGGTGACTTATCCAGATTAAGTACAGCCAGCCTTTCTAGTACCTCCTCTTTATCAATTTTTAGCCCATCCAGCATCTCAACTACCTCCTTTCTTACTGTGACTTTGGCAGCATCTTCTTCCTTGGTAAAGACAGATGCAAAGTACTCAGTTAGTACCTCAGCCATGCCCTCTGCATATACCTCCTTTTTGATCCCTAATCAGCTCCATCCCTCCTCTTACTACCCGTTCACTATTTACATGCCTATAGAAGACTTTTGGATTCCCTTTTATATTAACCACCAGTCTATTCTCATGCTCTCTCTTTGCCCCTCTTATTTCCTTTTTCACTTCTCTATACTTTCTATATTCAGCCTGGTTCTCACTTGTATTATCAACCTGACATCTGTCATATGCCCCCTTTTCCTGCTTCATCTTACTCTCTATCTCTTTCGTCATCCAGGGAGCTCTGGCTTTGGTTGCCCTACCTTTCCCCCTCATGGGAATGTACCTAGACTGTACCCGAACCATCTCCTCTTTAAAGGCTGCCCATTGTTTGATTACAGTTTTGCCTGTCAATCTTTGATTCCAATTTATCCGGGCTAGCTCTGCTCTCAACCCACTGAAATTGGCACTCTTCCAATTAAGTATTTTTACTCTAGATTGCTTCTTGTCCTTTTCCATAACGAATCTAAACCTTATGATACTATGATCACTGTTCCCTAAATGTTCCCCCACTGACACTTGCTCCACTTGACCACTTCATTCCCCAGAACCAGACCCAGCAATGCCTCCTTCCTCGTTGGGCCAGAAATATACTGATCAAGAAAGTTCTCCTGAACCCACTTCAGAAATTCCTCTCTCTCTGTGCCATTTACACTATTACTATCCCAATCTATATTAGGATAGTTGAAGTCCCCCATTATCACTACTCTATAATTCTTGCACCTCTCTGTAAATTTCCTGCAAATTTGCTCCTCTATGTTCTTCCCACTAGTTGGTGGCCTATAGAATACAACAGAGTGTAATGGCACCTCTATTGTTTCTTAACTCTAACCAAATAGATTCTGTCTTTGACTCCTCAAGGACATTTCCTCTCCCCAGCACTGCAATATTCTCCTTAATCAATACTGCCACCCCCATCCTTTTTTTTCCTTTCCTATCTTTCCTGAACACCTTGTATCCAGGAATATTTAGTACCCAATCCTGCCCTTTTTTGAGCCAAGTCTCCATTATTGCCACCACATCATAGTCCCATGTGGTTATTTGCGCCTGCAGCTAACCAACCTTGTTTAACATGCTTCGTGCATTTACACACATGCATTGTAAACCTATCTTAGACCTTCTCGTATTCTCTCTTAGTCTGATCCCAGCTAATTCTGTGCCATTTCTTACTCTAATGCTATCTGACTCTCCCAATCCTTTGCGCACCTTGCTTCTCCTTTCTAATGCTACATCCTAGTACCCATCCCCCTGCAACATTAGTTTAAACCCTCCCCCACAGCACTAGTGAACCTCCTCGCTAGGACATTGGTCCCAGCTCTGTTGAGGTGCAACTGATCCCCCCTCATTCTCTCTGGTCCGCTCTCCTCGCCGCCCCCCTCATTCTCTCTGGTCCGCTCTCCCCGACGCCCCCCTCGTTCTCTCTGGTCCGCTCTCCCTGCCGCCCCCCTCGTTCTCCCTGGTCCGCTCTCCCTGCCGCCCCCCTCGTTCTCTCTGGTCCGCTCTCCCCGCCGCCCCCCTTGTTCTCTCTGGTCCGCTCTCCCCGCCGCCCCCCTCGTTCTCTCTGGTCCGCTCTCCCCACCGCCCCCCTCGTTCTCTCTGGTCCGCTCTCCCCGCCGCCCCCCTCGTTCTCTCTGGTCCGCTCTCCCCGCCGCCCCTCTCGTTCTCTCTGGTCCGCTCTCCCTGCCGCCCCCCTCGTTCTCTCTGGTCCACTCTCCCCGCCGCCCCCTTGTTCTCCCTGCCGCCCCCCTCGTTCTCTCTGGTCCGCTCTCCCCGCCGTCCTTCTTGTTCTCTCTGGTCCGCTCTCCCCGCCGCCCCCCTCGTTCTCTCTGGTCCGCTCTCCCCGCCGTCCTTCTTGTTCTCTCTGGTCCGCTCTCCCCGCCGCCCCCCTCGTTCTCTCTGGTCCGCTCTCCCCGCCGCCCCCCTCGTTCTCTCTGGTCCGCTCTCCCCGCCGCCCCCCTCGTTCTCTCTGGTCCGCTCTCCCCGCCGCCCCCCTCGTTCTCTCTGGTCCGCTCTCCCCGCCGCCCCCCTCGTTCTCTCTGGTCCGCTCTCCCCGCCGCCCCCCTCGTTCTCTCTGGTCCGCTCTCCCCGCCGCCCCTCTCGTTCTCTCTGGTCCGCTCTCCCCGCCGCCCCCCTCGTTCTCTCTGGTCCGCTCTCCCCGCCGCCCCCCTCGTTCTCTCTGGTCCGCTCTCCCCGCCGCCCCTCTCGTTCTCTCTGGTCCGCTCTCCCCGCCGCCCCCCTCGTTCTCTCTGGTCCGCTCTCCCCGCCGCCCCTCTCGTTCTCTCTGGTCCGCTCTCCCCGCCGCCCCCCTCGTTCTCTCTGGTCCGCTCTCCCCGCCGCCCCTCTCGTTCTCTCTGGTCCGCTCTCCCTGCCGCCCCCCTCGTTCTCTCTGGTCCGCTCTCCCCGCCGCCCCCCTCGTTCTCCCTGGTCCGCTCTCCCCGCCGCCCCCCTCGTTCTCTCTGGTCCGCTCTCCCCACCGCCCCCCTCGTTCTCTCTGGTCCGCTCTCCCCACCGCCCCCCTCGTTCTCTCTGGTCCGCTCTCCCCGCTGCCCCTCTCGTTCTCTCTGGTCCGCTCTCCCCGCTGCCCCTCTCGTTCTCTCTGGTCCGCTCTCCCCGCTGCCCCTCTCGTTCTCTCTGGTCCGCTCTCCCCGCCGTCCTTCTTGTTCTCTCTGGTCCGCTCTCCCCGCCGCCCCCTTGTTCTCCCTACCTCCCCTCTTGTTCTCTCTGGTCCGCTCTCCCCGCCGCCCCCCTCGTTCTCTCTGGTCCGCTCTCCCCGCCGTCCTTCTTGTTCTCTCTGGTCCGCTCTTGTTGCATTAGAGGATGTTCTTGAAGCACTGAGTTTAAGGAATCTTGTCAGGAGATTTTATCAGGTGCTCAAAAGTTCATAAATTCACACTACACTTAATTTTGCATTGCTGTGTACTGTAATCAGATTCAAAATAATGGAAATGCATTCTCCCACACTTATGTTTGCAAAAAAACCTCTTCCAACCTCTAAAGGCAGAAATTTCAATTTAGTATTCAAAAGGTTTATCTAATGGCGAACGCACACTTTAGTTTCAAATTCACATTCTGAAATATCTGTTCTAAAGGAAAACAAACTGATGTTAATTTGATTCATTTTGAGAAGAATTAGGTTGTTTTGTCCCTTAGGAGGTTTTAACTATAAATGATGTCTGTGTAGTTTGAACAGTGTGCTGGTTTCTCAAGTACCATGTCGGGCTGTAATGCTTTTCAACTGCCTAGTTTAGTGCTTACCATTGTTGCACTGAGAGTCACGCTGCTGAACAAGATGTGAATAATAACAGAAAATGTTGGAGAAGCTCAGCAAGTGAGGCAGCATCTGTGGAGAAAGAATCAGAGTTAACGTTTCAGGTCGAAGACCTTCTGTCAGAACATCAACCTGAAACGTTAACTCTGTTTCTTTCTCCACAGATGATGCCTGACTTGCTGAGCTTCTCCAGCATTTTCTGTTTTTATTTCAGATTTCCAGCATCCACAGTATTTTGCTTTTGAAGATGTGAATAATGTTGCATTAACTGTTTGTTTTACTATGAAAGAAATGTATGGCAATCTTAAAACAGCAATGTAACATTTTCCAAATTATGCTGTTTTTTTCCTTCAGAATTACAAAAAGAATGGCTTGACTATTGGTGATTAGCGATATATTAAAATTTGCTAGGAAGACCTTCTAATATTTAACTTAATCTCATTCAGCAATTCATCATTTTCTCATCTGCCTTTGTTCATATTTTTCTTTCTTTGCAGGTTGTAAATTATATAATATCACATAAACTGGGAAGCTGGATCCCGAATCTTGCAGTCAAGCACACAATGAGGTACAATATACATTTGCGCCATTTTCATATTTAGTTGGATTTGCAGTGATGGGTAGCTACGGGTGGTGCAGGCATGCTTACCTTGCTGAAAAAGAGGCCTCCCCTAGGATTTAAGGATGTCATATTAATTTTATTGAGTGGCCTTACACACACACTTTTTTGGAGATCTAAGTTTAATAAGCTGCACGACTTGCATGAGGAGATAAAAGATGATTTGTTGTGTCGGGTTCACATGAATTACGGTCTGCCAGTGCCAATGAAATTGACTGCTATACTCATCTTCCTTGTTCCCAGCAACTTTCAGCCCCCTTAGCTCTGAGCAACCATGGGAAGTCAGTCAGTCAGCAATGTCTGAAGTAATTTCTCAAGGCGCTAGTGCGTTGTTCAAGAGCGCACCTCGTTGCATCAGCTCCTAATGTCCTGACAGCATTAGAGAACAATAAGGTATTCTCTGTGGATGCTGACTGCGCTAACAATCTTGCGTTCTATTTATTGTAGTAACCTGGGTCATTTCTGAGCATTTATTTCACAAAACATTTTATTAAGCAGCAGTTCATTATATAAATACAAAAAATAGTTGGTAATAAGGTGTACGTTAAACCTTAAAACACATAAGCAGTAATGAGTCCTGTTGAACTTCTCTATGAGTCTCTTTCTTTCCACCCCTATTTTGTTTTATTTGGAAGCAATTGTACTCCCCTTCCCCACACCCCCGCCCCGAGTTTCATCAGGAGAATTCGCTGCTCTTTTTCAAATATGGCCATGGGATCTTTTATACCCACCTGAACAGCAGTCTGGGCTGGCTTAATATCTCATCCGAAAGATGGCACCCCCTACAATGCAGCACTCCCTCAGTGCATCACTGAAGTGCCAGGGAAGATTATATGCTCAAGTCTTGGAGCAGGGTTTGAGCCCATAGTCTTCTGACTTAAAAGCAAGAGTGCTAGCCACTGAGTCAAGTGACATTAATGTGATGGAGCCACTTTTGTAAGTGCACTCCGACTTATTGGGTACAACTATCACATATGATGCATTGTAACTGAAAAGGGTGATGGATGAGTGTGTGCATTTGCCTTACTCTGTTGGAGATCCTGAGGGGACAAGTGTTATCCATGATGCAAGATGTTTTGAGAGCCTTTGAATAGCTGCAGCAGGGGGTGATGGAGATGGGGAGGTTCAGGCTGCCAGAACAATGTTTAGTAGGACACCTAACCACCAGAATCCTACCAAAAGAGTAGATATTCAAAGATTTGTGATTGACAGTAATAACCTTTTCTTTTGCTTTACATCGGAGTTGAATTTTGTGAATTTTAGTTTAAGTGCTGAATGCTGATAAAATCATCGGGAATACAGATTCGAAAGAGATAAGGGGCTCAATTTTAAACTTAAATTGCTGGTGCGTTGGGGGCAGGGGGGGGGCTGCGAAAATTGCAAAAATGCAGAGCGTGTTCGGAAGCCGGCTCCTACCCATCGACTTCCGAGTTTCCCACAGACGCACCAGTGTGTGCGCAGGGGTCCCGAATCCGGAAGTCCCGCCGGCAATTAAAGCCGGCGGGATGATAGTTAAAGAACCAAATGTACCTCATTGAGGTACTTAAGGCACTTTACTTGTGACATATTAGGTGGTTTGAACAATTTTTAACTTACCTGGGCGGCTTTCCCACGGTTTCTGATTCACGCTTGGTGAAACCAGGTGTGAAGGGCCAGATCAGGCAAAAATAAACAAAATAAATTAAATAAAAAACCATTGCACAAAGTTAAAACACAAAATCAACCTACCTTTCCACCCTGCTCCGATATCTGACGCCTCCCTCTCCGATCTCCGCCCTTCCCCCCCCCGGATGTCCCTCTGATCTTCCCCTCTCCCCCCCCAATCTTCCCTTCTCCCCCCATGTCCCCCCGATCATCCACTCTCCCCACCCCGCTCATCCACTCTCCCCCCCCCCCCCCCGATCATCCACTCTCCCCACCCCCGATCATCCACTCTCTCCCCACCCCGATCATCCACTCTCCCCACCCCCCACCCCGATCATCCACTCTCCCCACCCCCCACCCCGATACTTCACTCTCCCCCCCCCCCCCCGATCATCCACTCTCCCCACCCCCCCCCCGCTCATCCACTCTCCACCCCCCCCGCTCATCCACTCTCCCCCCCCAATCATCCACTCTCCCCCCCCAATCATCCACTCTCCCCCCCCCCCGATCATCCACTCTCTCCCCACCCCGATCATCCACTCTCTCCCCAACCCGATCATCCACTCTCCCCACCCCGATCATCCACTCTCCCCCCCCCCCCCGATCATCCACTCTCTCCCCACCCCCCGATCATCCACTCTCTCCCCACCCCCCGATCATCCACTCTCTCCCCACCCCCCGATCATCCACTCTCCCCCCCCCAATCATCCACTCTCCCCCCCCCCCAATCATCCACTCTCCCCCCCCCCCAATCATCCACTCTCCCCCCCCCACCCGATCATCCACTCTCCCCACCCCGATCATCCACTCTCTCCCCACCCCCCGCTCATCCACTCTCCCCCCCCCAATCATCCACTCTCCCCCCCCCAATCATCCACTCTCCCCCCCCCCAATCATCCACTCTCCCCCCCCCCAATCATCCACTCTCCCCACCCCAATCATCCACTCTCCCCCCCCCCAATCATCCACTCTCCACCCCCCCCCCAATCATCCACTCTCCCCCACCCCCCCCGATCATCCACTCTCCCCCCCCCCCCCGATCATCCACTCTCCCCCCCCCCCCCGATCATCCACTCTCCCCCCCCCCCGATCATCCACTCTCCCCACCCCGATCATCCACTCTCCCCACCCCGATCATCCACTCTCTCCCCACCCCGATCATCCACTCTCCCCCCCCCCCGATCATCCACTCTCTCCCCCCCCCCCGATCATCCACTCTCCCCCCCCCCCCCCCCCGATCATCCACTCTCCCCCCCCCCCCCCCGATCATCCACTCTCTCCCCCCCCCCCGATCATCCACTCTCCCCACCCCCGCTCATCCACTCTCCCCACCCCCCGCTCATCCACTCTCCCCACCCCCCGATCATCCACTCTCCCCACCCCGATCATCCACTCTCCCCACCCCCGCTCATCCACTCTCTCCACCCCGATCATCCACTCTCCCCACCCCCCGATCATCCACTCTCCCCACCCCGATCATCCACTCTCCCCACCCCGATCATCCACTCTCTCCCCACCCCGATCATCCACTCTCTCCCCACCCCCCGAACATCCACTCTCCCCCCCCCCGATCATCCACTCTCCCCACCCCCCGATCATCCACTCTCCCCACCCCGATCATCCACTCTCTCCCCACCCCGATCATCCACTCTCCCCCCCCCCCCCGATCATCCACTCTCTCCCCACCCCGATCATCCACTCTCTCCCCACCCCCCACCCCGATACTTCACTCTCCCCACCCCTCCCCGATCATCCACTCTCCCCACCCCACCCCCCGATCTTCCGTTCCAGCGCCGGATGACGTCTCACTCTCTCTTTCTCTCCCGCCCCCCGCCCCCCTCGGCATTGCAGCTCCTGTAGGCAGCCAGCCTGTTAATCAGGACTTTAATCACCACCAATTACATTGCGATCGCGTCGGAAATGATAAGTTTTTTTTAAATTCGGGTTTGCCACGCGCACCTTCACCAGCTCCCCCCCCACTGCCAACCCGCCACCATTTCAAAATTGAGCCCATTAAATCCAATCGAGAGAGAGAACTGAATTAACAGTTATGTTAAATCATTTCTGAGATTATGACTTGTATCTGTAATTATAACTTAGCTACCTAATATGTATCAGCCTTGGCACAGTAATGGCATGCTCATTTCTAAGCCAGAAAGTCACAGGTTCAAGCCCCACTCCAGAGACTTGAGCACATAATCTGGGGAGTGCCTCACTTTTGGAGATGCTGTATTTCAGATAAATTGAGGCCGGCCCCTCGTGTGAATGCAAAGATCCCGAGGCACTATTTGAAGAAGAGGAGGCGAGTTCTCCCGGTGTTCTGGTCAACATTTACCCGTCAATCAAGATCACTAAAACAGATCACGTGGCCTTTTATCTCATTGTTGGTTGTGGGACGTTGCTGTGCGCAAAATGGTTGCTGCGTTTCCTTACATTATAAGAGTGACTACACCTCAAAAATATTTCATTGGCTGTGAAGCACTTGGGAAATATTGAAGTTGTGAAAGATACTATATAAATGCAAGTTCTTTCTTTTCTTTAATAGTCTGCCTCAGTAACTCCTTCAAGCCAATACTTTAATTGTGGAATCAGCATTCCCTGTCGAAACCTAAAAATGAAAATACAAAGATATGGATGTTCATATTAATCAGTGTCACCTTTTCAGAAAGGCCCTGGAGAGTTGTGCTCAATAAATCTGTTACTTTTGGGACGATTGAGATACTGACGGTTGTGGTTTGAATAGCCAGATAATAAATCAGATGTAGAAACAATTTGTAATGCAGATTTTCATATCATAAAAAAGTTTGGATATTGAGACAACAAAGCTTTTCAAATGACATTTTTGATTTATAGACAACAGATGAAACTAACACTTAGTGCATCAAATGATGCCATAGCAACACTGTGTGGTTATTATAATGACAAGATAGTGTATACATAATCGATAAGAGCAAAAATTATACACTTTCCATGGGCTGCTTTAAAAAGTAATACTATTCAGACGTTGGCCAGCCAAGTCATTGCAAGCAGTGGGCTTTGCCAATAATCACTATTCAGGTTTCAGAATTGATCTCGGATTTAACAATAGAGATGTTGAACCAATAACAGAAAGGCAGAGATAAATTCTAATTACGCTTGTGATTTGGCCATGATCATTGAAGATTTGAGAATTAGCAACACTCTGGAGATAACTGCAAAGCTACTTTTCAAGAATATATAAGGCAGCTTGATATGTGTTAATCTCAGAGATTTGGCATTTCCTTCCATTTTATACACAGTAATAGGATCCCCATTGAGTGCTAGCCTCGCTGTCTCCAGATGAACCTGACCTGTATATACAGCTGGCCCACTTCTCAGAGGTAATGATGCTTCCAAGCTCCTTGGATCAACATTATCATTACTATGGCGTATGATAGTGAGTTTCCCAGCAAATGTTGGCTTTGGATTAGCGCTGAAGGATCAGGATGAACAGCGGTCTTCTGGCAATCGTCGCTAATAACACCATTGCAACAAATTTTGGGCCGGTAATAGATATGGTCGTCATACCATAAAAGGGATTTTATTCACACATTTCAAACTCAAGTTCCTTGAATAATGAATCTTCATAATTTTATTTCTGTACTACAAATCTATTTTTCTTGGCTTGGGAAAAATGGGCTTTGGGTTCGTTTGCCAGTTCAAGAGTCTCAGGACATTATGGCATAAGTGAGTTACGCCACTAGTCAAGTCAATGGCAATCACAAATTTCCTGGATTTATGCTATTTTTCTTGCTGCAGCCATTTAGACTGAAAAATAATGGTGCAGGTGATTGTATTTATATTCATGAGTTCAAAATAATTGATTAAAATAAAATAAAATCTCTGCTTTTTCTTGATATTTTTCATTCTTAACTAAATCCCATCAAAACACTTCTTCACCATTGTGTTAGACATCGTGTATTATGAGAAGGACCTTTACATGCCATTGACGAAAGTAAGAGTGGGTGAGAAATTTGATTAGGCCTAGTTTTGGCACGATCGCATTGTAGCAAGAAGCCAATGGCCCATGTCTTGTCTGAAATTGATCAGAGAGGTCGAGCTTCATCTGAATAATTATGGCAAGCTGCGGGCACATGTTGGGCCTCCTGAAAGCAGCTCACCAGTTTCTTCCGCTCGTTCTGGCTTTACATTAAGGTAAGCTTTTTTCCTTTTTATTTGCTGGCCTCCAGCAGTCCCTTTAAGGCTACAGAAAGTACTAGAAAAACTTAGCAGAGCGTGTCCGGCACATGGTCCATTCAGTTTGAGTAATTCTGGAGGGGGTGGGTGGGTGGGGGGATGGAGGATTCCTTAAACAGGCGTTAGGCCTCTCGTTAGTATATGCAAGGAGCTTGATGCATGTTCAAAACAGCCACCAGAGTCGCCTGAGCCAACATGGGGTCAAGTGTACTTCAGGCGCTCTTGGGACGTGGGACATAGTCCAGCGGAATTGGACCTTCTTGACCCTGTTTTTCACCTGAGAAATAGGCAAAACAAAGTCCAATTTCGGCCCCACCCCCCGTTTCTTTTTATTCTGAGACTTTTTAGGTGGCATAAATTACTAATGTCATCTTTTAAATAAATGGTTTAAAAAAAGATAAATCTTTAACTTAGCATGTTCTTGAAAACTGAATACAACAGCTGAGTGTGTCTATATCTGAAAGAATTTTCTGCAAGTGATCAGGTTCAGTATAGTGAAAGGATTTCAAATTCCCAATTCTATGACTTAGGTCATGCCAGCACTGATCTGCTTAGTTAGTTCATTGATGCAGTTGAGGTAAGCCATTGGCTGCGCCCCTTCTACGGTCCCTGATTTGCCATTATTATTTGCTGTGGTGTATTCAAATTACTTTTCCAGGAAATCTTGGAATAAGTTTGCAATGAGAAGATCGGGCCACGAAACGGTGTAATTAATGGTGTACGTCGTCATTCCAGGGTGATATCTGGCAGATTTGTTCCCAAGCATGCATAAATTATTTCCCTTGTGACTTTGCATAGTCTGAAAAATTGATTTCTATTTCTGCAGTATGAAGTTGGCATCAGTTGGCAGAATTGATAATATCTAAACTGTAACTGTGACAGCCTCCCCAGCATGCAGCTATTTACAGTTAACTAATGCTTTGTCTACTTCTCAGTCTCTGCCCTTCTACTGTATCTTTGCACCATAACATAAGCTGCAAATGAGTGTTGAAAATAAAATAATGAATATGGAAACTTCATTTACTTTGCTGGCACAGAAGGAATGGTCACAAAGAGAACGCATCAATGTTAGTGGCATTTCCTCAAATTTTTCAAAAAACATTTATATACAAAATCTGCTGGGGCAACATTTGAAGCACCAAAAGCCATCACTATCGAATGGTGAGATAGGGTGTTTTTTTTAATATGATCCTCCCATATGTTGAGATCCCAATCTCAGCCTTGATGTGGGAAGGCACTAAGCAAGGACCAAGCATTCTCCTAGAATTCCTGGTTGAACTTGTGTAGCTCCAAACACCCAAATTCAGAGCGGCATTGGCAGAGGCCTGGGAACAGGTCACTTGTGTGCCCCGCATTATATACCCTTGGTAAACAAGAGAAGACTAAGAAAGGGGAAGGGTCGAAAAATATCTTTAAATAGTAGGGAGTAAACGAATATGGCGGGGGAAGAGAAAAACAAGATGAAGAAGCAGAAAAGAAAGAAATGTTGATATAATTGCATTAACTGAGCTATGGATTAGGCTAGGAAAGGACTGGGAGAAAAATATTCCTAGCTATAAAATATTCAGGAGGACTATAGTAGGCAATATTAATGAAAGATTCCATTACAGCACTAGAATGTAAGTATGATATAGGGGATGGTGAAAATGTTCAATCTATTTGGTTAAAGCTAAGGAATAAGAAGGGAATGATTATCCTGTGAGCAGTTTGTTATAAACCAGCAAATAATGCAAAGAAGATAGCGAAAGTGCAATGTGGACATTAATTAGAGGAAAATGCAGGAACAGTTTACACCAATCAGGGGCAAGGGTGCAGAGTTCTTGATGAGAGCCAAAAAATGCTTTTGGTCTTGCCAATGTTAAACTGGAGAAAATCCTGGCTTATGAACAACTTGATGTTAATGTGCTGTCCGACTGCTTGTGGAGTCAAGGGTGGCAGTGGACAGGTAAAGCTACGTATTCTCACTGTACATATGAAAGCTGACCCTTATGCTTACGGATAATATCACTGAGGGGCAGCATATAGACGAAGAATAGAAGGCCAGCAAGAATGATATTTTGGGGTATGTCAATAGTGACCATGTGGCATAAGAGGAGAAGCTATTGCAGGAGATAATGTTGGCTACATTAGGACATGTAGAAGTGGAACCATGAAAAAGAGTTGGAGCAGGATAGAGTGGATGACTGTATAGAAGACTGCCGAGAGCTTGAGGACAAGGAGGAACAATGCAGCATGGCCAGTCACAAAGAATGACTAAGGTATTCTTGGTGCTTTGGGTGGAACAGAAATCAAACTGCAAGCATTTGAACAGGGAAAAATGGGAGATGCAAGCAGAGCTGGGTGGCAATGATATATTCAAAGACCTTTCAGAAGAAGGGAAGGTTAGAGATGGGGTAGTAGTTTGAGAAAATAGAGGAAAACAGTGAGCTATAATGCATTTAACTGCACAAAATATATTTAGAATGAATAAGAAATGTATTTAGGATAGAGGACTCCTAAATAGACCAAAACAATCAAATTCATTAGGGTCAGATGAAGATTCTAAATAATAGTGAATTTGACAGAGTACGTATCTGTATCTCAGGTAAATAGAATAAATCTCTTGGGGACGTAATGAAGTATATGAACATTTATAGACACTCTTTTACTTCAGTCAGTTTCCTATCAATTTCAAAATGTCATTCAGAGCCATTCCCTTAACAATTACTATCTAACATTTACCAATCAGGCAACAGTTTGATGGAAATTGTTCCAGGCAGGATTGAATGTGGAGTTTTGTCAGTAGAGGCTAATTAAGATGTTTTTAAACCTTAATAAAGTTATTCTTGGTCATTTAATCTTGCTTTATAAAGAACTCTGAAATAAGCTTAAAACTGATCTTTACTGGATTTGGCAGGGATGTACAGAACATTATAACCATCCCTGGTATTATTCCTATTCTTTCTGTCTGGAACTTTCCAGAATCCTAGGGTTCGTAAGGGATTTCTTTATTGTTTTATGTAAGAAAAGTGATTTTCTTTTATTGATAAGTCTCGGAAGGTCTGTTCACTTTTCCAATGGCCCGATGATTATAATTAAGGCTGGGACTTCCTTCCAGAACCGTGACATACTGAAAGTATAATATAGCCAAAAACAAGCCTAGCAGATTGGGTTCCTAATAGTGAATCTGAAAGGAATGAAAAAAAAGTATGGATTATGTTTTAAATGGCTGCTTTAATGCAATCCAGTTGTCTACAAACTTCAGTGTTGTGTCACCAATAAAAAATAGGCTGCCGTGTAAGATAAGAATCATTACAATAGCCTGGAGCTGGCAAGGCACAGCAGGTATAAAGGCTACATCTTTGATAGCAGAAGCTGTGAAAGAAGAAATACAGTTCTAAAGGTTATAATTTTATTTAGTGGTACAATGGGTCTCCTCAGTTTTTTTTTATTGCGATCTTCATTGAATGCACAAAGAATGCTAAATCTGTTGCCTTTGTGGAGTCCTTCAGAAGACTGGCAGAGTACATAATATTTTCAACACTGAAACTAGTGTAACTAGTATATTTTTTAAAAAGTCCACCATGCACAGAAAGAAGGAACTGGATGTTCTTTTAATAAACAAAGACTTTCAAAACCCTAAAGCTCTCTGCTTTATATTAGCTGCATATGTTCATTGAATTTAAATACAAATACACAATAACTCTTGCCTGAAAATGAGTATTCTGCTTATTTGGAGAGGCCAGGTTTGGATTTAGAGGTATTAAATTTCAAAAGTGAGTGAAGTAGAAAAGCAATCCTGTTAACCCAGGCCAAAGAACAAAACTCTTAACTTGCCTGGGAACACAGGCATATCCCTCTTCCACTGGATAGCCAGGAATCATTGAAATATTTACAACAAGCCCTTAAGTGATTGGATACATCATGCATAATGTCACAAGGGATAAAATAAACTGGTCATAGTAATACTGTTTTTATTGGTCCCCATTTACTCTCGCTGTAATGAAAAGTACATGTTATGTTCACAAATTGGTTTTCTTGTCCTCCCCTTTTACATTGTTTCTTTTGTCAACAGAATTTATATTTAATTCTGTTCATCCTTTATGTTCTATTTCCTCTCACATTTTCTGTCAATTTTCTTGGACACATTTTTCATTTTCTCATCATTTCCTTCCATTCCGTTAATGTTTCTTCATTACTTTTCTCTTTCTATCTGTTTTATTCTTGCATGGTCCTATCTATAACCCTGCCCAGTCTTTGAGTTTTCAACAATGCCCTTTATTATTTCTCCACCTAGATTAGCACACCCAATGACAATTCCACTGTAAACTTGCCAGATTCACTAAGGCTGACTGACCTCAAGGAAGAATCTTTTATTAATGTGTTTTTCAGAGGTATATATAACTTCAATAGAATTATAATATCCTGTTGGATGCATCATGAACGGACAGTGTAAGCACCCTTCAACGGCCAATGGAACAGCAACTAGAGGATATCATGTTTAGTTTTGGTCTACAGGCCAGAAAGAGAGAGATCCTTGCATTAGCACAGAAAAGAGCAACAGAATGATTCCATGGATAAACCAGATGAGCTATGAGGAAAGATTAGAGAACTTCAAGCTTTATAGTCAGGAATGAAGATGGTTAAGAGGGAACACACTGAAATATATAAAATATTAATGGTATAGATAATATAACCCCAGGTTATTACTCAAAGTAGGCCGAGAAGGTATGATGAGAGATTATAAATCAAAATTACTGAAAAGTAATTTTAGAATAGATAGCAGGAAAAAAATCTTTACTCAAAAAGTGATGAATACTTGGAATAAAATAGCAAGGGAGACAAAACCATCCAGTTATTTAAAATACATTGGATTCTATGATGAGAGAATTAATGTAATAGAGGGATCAGATTCATGGGCTTATTGGTCTTTTCTCATCCTGGCAATTTTAGGTTCTTTTTAAGTTTCTCTTCTATATTGTGGCTGTATCCCTGATCCTTTGGCGAACTCACTAACACAGACCATTGCATGTTGATGTTTCTAGTGCGACCTCGCAACTGCTGCAGCTACACTTACCATCACTTCAATACTGTTTTATAGAGCAAACTTTAATCTCCAACTCAGTCACAGATGACTAAAAAACCATAAGAACAGCATTAAGAAGGATATTGCATTAGCTCCACTAAAGTTCATTATATAAATTATTTGAAACAGCATTATAGGCAGAGACAGCTTGGTAGTGAGTCCTTTTAAGCTTCCCTTTTAGAAAGAAAATTTACAAGAATTGGGCTTAGATGCATACTCAGCCACCAGAATATGATTCCATTAAGCTACCAGTGATTGGATTCTTGCCTTACTGGATCACTAGGCATGGAAATGAAAAGTTTTTAAGCCACAGGCAACATCTGATCAAGCATCAACTGTTTTGGCAATAAGGAACCTCGCAGCATCCAATTAATGATTTACTGATTTTAATAGTGCAATGCCCTAGCGATAGGAGAGAGAAAAAATTCTCTTTCTTTCTCTTATCCCCATGTAATGCGCATTAAAACAATAGTACAAAATCAATAAATTAACAAAATATCGAGTGTTGGTAATATTTGGTTATTTTCAAACTGTGGATTGTGGAAATGCTACCTAGTTGCAAATATTTTTTTGCTGCTAGATTATAACCCTTATTTGGACACATGCCACTGCAAATTAGGATACATATGCTATTCATTAAACTTTGCTGATCTGCAAAATTGCCAGTTAGTGCGGGAAATCAAATAACCTAATCCTTGGGGGTTATTAATTCCTAGAAAATGGTATAAATGCTGCACTGCATTTTCAGTGAATCCTGGGGGTGAAATTCAACATCGGTGGGTCGCAAACAGGCAGCAGCGGACTGACTGTCCCTTATACTCCGCTGACCAATTTTCACTTTCATTGACTTCAGTGGCCCGGGAGTGTGGCAGACGGACACCAGGGGTGCAGACTACTCCACCGGCCATGTACTGATAAGGGATCCCCATCCCAAGCACCAGCCCAGTCTGCTCACAACGCGGTCTCCTCCACATCGGGGAGACCAAACGCAGATTGAGTGATCGCTTTGCTGAACATTTCCATTCCGTCCGCAAGTGCGATCCTGTGCGACCGGTGGCTTGCCACTTTAGTTCTCCGTCCCACTCCCACTCTGACCTCATCTGCCCTTGGCCTCCTACACTGTTCCAATGAAGCTCAATGCAACTTCGAGGAATGGCACCTCAGCTTTCTATCAGGCACTTTACAGCCCTCTGTTCTTAACAATGAGTTTAACAACTTCAGACCTTAACCACAGCTCCCATTTTCTCTTGGACAGCAGGTGTTGGTAATGTAGCATGCGTGTGCTAGTATTTCTGGAAATAGGAGGTTGTGGGCTGGTGCTTGGGATGGGGTTTCCCTTTCGGTACATGGCCGGTGGGGTGGTCTGCATCCTGGTGTCACCTGTTTTTGTCCATCACACTCTCTGGTCACTGGAGCCTTCTCCGTTTTGCCAGATTTTCCATGCTTCCCTCCCCCTCTACTATTGTGCTGTAATCATTCACACATCCTGAGTCTCAGAGAAATCCCTTATTTCTCTCATTATTACCTCTTTTTGCCTTGCACCATTACCACGTCTGCCATTTAATTATCTCCTGTCCTCCACCTAATCACAGACCATTCTTTTGTTTTCCTCCTTACCCCCTTTTCCCTGGCTTTGTTCCTCCTTATAAACTATTCATCTGTAACACCTCCTGGTCAGGATGAAAGGTCATCGACCTGAAACGTGAACCCTACCTTCCTCCCTCCGCAGATTCAGTCTGACCCAATACTTTCCATCATTTTCTGTTTATGTTTTAGTCTCGAATGTCAAGTGTGCAATCACATTGTGCGCACCAACCTTCTTACATTCACTCCCTTCACCACCGGCGCACCGCGGTTGCAGTGTGTACCATCTACAGGATGCACTGCAGCAACTCGCCAAGGCTTCTTCCACAGCACCTCCCAAACTCGCGACCTCTACCACCTAGAAGGACAAGGGCAGCAGGCACATGGGAACAACACCACCTGAACATTCCCCTCCAAGTCACACACCATCCCGACTTGGAAATATATCGCCGTTCCTTCATCGTCGCTGGGTCAAAATCCTGGAACTCCCCACCTAACAGCATTGTGGGAGAACCTTCACCACACGGACTGCAGCGGTTCAAGAAGGCGGCTCACCACCACCTTCTCAAGGGCAATTAGGGATGGGCAATAAATGCTGGCCTCGCCAGCGACGTCCACATCCCATGAACGAATAAAAAAAATACTATGCCACCCCAGTAGGTGCTCAAAATGGGTTTTGAGAATCAATTCAAGTTCCCTGTGCTAGATGCCACAAGTGACTAGAATCCCACCCAAAATTCTTTCAAGAGTACAGTTACCTGTTTAAGATTCTGGCAACTTCTTGTGAAAGTTGATTGAACAAACATGATTCTCTATGTGTGAAGATCTTCACTATGTATGGAATAAGGAGAGACAATACTTTTGTTCAAATCCTATCCATATGGTTCATTATCTTTGTGCCAAATGGATATGGCCCTCTCTGAGGAGAATAATATCTCCATATCATCAAATAGTAAAAAAAATCAAAAACCCCTCACTATTATCAACAGCAATCAAATAAAAAAAAGTCCAGTTGGGAACTCGCCATATCAAAAGCTTGCAGCACAACATAAAAATCGTTAACCTAACCAACAATGTGGTGATTCTTCAACATCTGATCAACCTATTCGTCCGGAGATTAAATCCTCTACTGTGAAAGGCTCTCTTCTAATGTGCTTCACAATCCCTTGTCGAATCAATTATTCTATTTTCATATCCCAAGAAAGACTATCCAAATTTATACACCGCTGGATCCGATAGTAGCCAGAGTCAATATACGCTATGTTTTCGGAAAAGTTGACTACATTATCGCTGGGCAACCTTACGCAGAGATGATCAAAGTCGGGTAACTGTGGTTGGTCAATTAAGTTCTCAGCATCGCCAGCTCAATAGAGCTGCATTTTGTCAATTACTGCCTTCTCTGCAATTCTCCTTTTGCTAAAGTCTGAAAAATCCCAATAACACGTTGCTTTAAAATTCATCAGAAGCCTCGTTTGCATGTTATTATCAGTATTGTAGAATTGCTGCTTTCCTGCTGAGCAATACTTTTCTTCCTGTTTAAAAAAAGTCATCACCAACAACTGTTTTTGGCACATCCTTCCAACTGCACCACCAGCGTCATCCATTGCTCATGCGCTACACCCCCATCACCCACCTACCAACAATCTCTTTCAATCAGTACTCAACTCTTCAAATCATACGCTTCATCTCACCCTCATATACTTAGCACAGTTACAAGCCTCACACCCACAACTAACAGTTCACACACACTGGCAGCTATTCAACCATGACAGTCACATCACCCAAACATCTTGCAGGACACTCACTGACACACTTCACACTTTCTTGCAGGAGAAGGTGGTGCATATCAGTAGGCAGCAAGAACCAATTGGAGGAGAACAAGTGGGCCTACATGTCCTAACTCCCATGGAGGAGGGAATGCTGGCCATCATTGGAAGGGCCATCGCTGAGGCCGTGGCCACTGGCGGTGCTGGAGGGATGGATGATGAGGGTCTCTGCATACCTAAAACTCGTTCTCTCTTCCCACTTCTCCCTCATTCCACAATCTTTAGAGGCTAGGGTAGAGGAGGGATCTGCAATGGTGAGACACGGAGCTCAAGTGCACAGGAACCAGGGCGGGGGCGAAAGAATACTGCAGGTCCCAGCTCGCCGGAGGGCGAGGTCGCACTTCTGCTGCAGAGAATTCAGATGATGAATTCGATGAGCCAGGCGACAGAAGACGGCTGATGGGTGTACACAACCAAATGCTTGGTGCACTGGAAAGCCTGCGCGCAATATCAAGGAGCATGGAGGAGTCCAGCTCCAACTTGGCACGGGACTTTGCGCAGAGCTTGGAGCCCATCCATTCCAACATGGAACGGATGGTCACCTCCATCAGCGTACCTGTGGAACCCACCATGATGCAGCGTCTGATGACCGATGTAACAGCTTCCATCAAAGGTCTGACAGCTGTCATTGTGGCTTTGGGTACCACTGTTGAAAGAAACTTCCAGGGTGTCACAGCAGTCCAGCAATCTGTTCTCCAACAGATCACCAGGATTGCTGAGGCGCCGCCTCGGGAGAGTGCAGTGGCACCATGGAAGACGAACCTGCTGTCCTCTCTCAGGGTGACAACATTCCTGTTCCTACGCCTGCCACTCCGCCAGTGCCCTTGCTGTTGCCTGTCAACCAGCCAGCCCAAAGCTGCTCGAGGTCATCCTCCAAAGCCACCTGCACGCTCCTCAATATTGAAGGTCAGCAGCCTTCCACCACCCATGCTCCATCCATTGGGGATGCACCTCGTAGGAGCACTAGGAAAGGTAAAAGCACATTGAAGACAGGGACTAAGGGAATGCACAAGGGTGAATAGTCTCTCTTTTTGTTTGCCTAATTTCATGTGTTAATTTATAAATGTGGATTTGAATTTACATTTGGTGGTGGTTTTTATTTCTGCAACGAGCTTTGGGAGGAAGCAATGTGTAATCATAAGGAGCTCGATTTGATGGTCATGTGGGAGAGGAGAGGTAAGGAGTGTGGGACTATTGGTGAATGGGGAGGTATTGTTGAGATTACTGGTATCGTTCATTAATAATCGTGCGGCGCCCTGGCACACAGGGCCAGGGCCAGGGCCAGGGCTATTGCTATTGCTATTCCTCCTCCTCCTCCTCCTCCTCCTCCTCCTCCTCCTCCGGTTCGCGCCTGATAGCGGTGGCAAAGGCTGTTCCCTCATAATGGCCAGGTTGTGCAGCATGCAGCATACTATGACAAATCTTGATACTCAGCTGAATACTACAGGGCTCCTCCAGAGTGGTTCAGGCAGCGGAAGCATTGCTTGAGAACGCCAATGGTTTGCTCTATAATGTTCCTTGTGGCAGAATGGCTCTCATTGTAGGCCTGCTGTGCATGTGTGCGTACATTCCTGACCAGAGTCATGAGCCATCTTATGAGGGGATAACCCTAGTCACCCAGTAGCCAGCCTTTGACTTGCCGTGCTGGTTGAAATACAGGTGGAACAGAGGACTGCCGCAGAATGAATGAATCATGACTGCTGCCAGGATTGCGGGCATTGAGCTGCATGATGTGCTACATGTGGCCACACACCAGCTGTACATTGATGGAGTGGAATCCCTTTTTCTTCTTGACAAATTTCCGTCATGACCTTTTTAGTGAACTGAAGACATTTGATGCACTGGTCATTGCTGAAGTTGAGGTAAGAGAATTGTTCCATGAAGACCCTACTTGGATATGGCCTCCTGCTGAGTACCCTGGTCCTCCTCCTTGCTCTTCTAACAGCTTTTCCTGCTCTGTGTGGCCTCTCTTCATTCTCCCAGTCATGTTCAATTCCCAGAGGACTACCAGGCCACACATGTATGGAAGCAACTTTTTACGGCACAATATTTTAAATGACACAAAGAGTACAGCAAAACCAGCCATAGAGTCTTCATAGAGTATTGAAACTTTACCCAAGTTGAGGAAACCTCCAAAAACACGTAAAATTGCACCAGCAGCCAGAAGAAATAATCCAGCAACTAACCTGTACATACTTCACGCTCCCTTTAAATAGTGCTGGTCTGGGGTGGCAGGGGGGCTTCCTTCATGCGCTTTAAGTCCTGTCCAGCTGTACGAGATTAAGATTGGCCATTGGCTGGAGTGTGGAGTTCCAAAATACCAGCATTGCATACTGATTCGCGTCATGATCTCGCTGCTCTGCATGCTGTCGGTAGTCGTTATGAGCTGCGCGTAAACCTTTTTACCAAGATGGCGTCCTGCGCACTTTCCATCGGAAATGTGTGCGTGCATCCATTTTCAGGACTTAGGTGTCTGCTTAGCGCCTAAAAAACAGGCACTAAATGGCCCAGTTTCACCCCCAGTTACTCTCACTAGGATATTAAAAAATCAACCCTAAACTGTTAACAGCAAGACATTAGGGGAGCTGTGTCACTTTGCTGTATTATGTTTTATTTTATAAAATAAATGACATAAACAACAAAATACAAGTGATTTTATGGGTTGTTACAATTCCTCAAGGTAACTGATGCATTTAAGGGGAAGCTAGATAAGTGCATGAGGGAGAAAGGAATAGAAGGTTATGCTGATAGGGTTAGATGAAGTAGAGAGGGAGGAGGCTCGGGTGGAGCATAAACACCGGCATAGACCAGTTGGCCGAATCACCTGTTTGTGCTGTAAATTCTATGTAATTCTATGTAACTGCAACAATTAACTTAAAGCAAAGCCTATTTTTTCTTCCAATTTTCTCTCCTCCACTTCTGAATGCGTTGACACTTACTGGGGTATGGTTTCACAAGCGCCAGGAGCCCTTCAATACCTTGTCCATATGACGATTCCCCATGTATGAGCCTGGACAGCGAGTGTTGACAGATCGTTGAGGGTATCACAGCCTGAGCTCAATTCTGCCTTCACCTGATGTTGCCACATGCACATGGGAATCACTGCATAACAACCAGGAGTGGGACCCCGGGCTGATTTCCCTCTAACTGTAGCTCAGAAGTGCTGTTGTTAATCTCCACATAAACTAGGAATCGAACCTTCTATTCCATATGGTTCAGTACTTACTACCCTGGGAACTGTTCCCACTCGAACATCAAAATTATTTTTCGGTACAGTACATTTAATTTTTCATTCTTACATCAAGTACGCTTCTCATGTAATATTGCTTAAAAACTATGCAATCTTCACACCTCAATCTCAGTTTTAAAATAACTTCTTCCTGGCACAAAAATGTGGCATTTGTATTCTTTCCACCTTGGATTCTGAGCTGATGAATTTAAATGTAGTTGTCTGGAGAGATATGTTGTAACCACAATACCAACGTAAACTGCAATGAAAATACCAAAATGTCCTGCACATATAACACTTAGTTTCCACTTTATGGCAGCTACTGAGATAGATAGATCTGTTAGGTGAGAGTGTCAAGGGATATGGAGCAAAGGCAGGAACATGGAGCTGAAGTACAGATCAGCCATGTACAGGGCTGGCCCGAGGGGCTGAATGGCCTACTCCTGTTCCTGTGTTCCTATGAAACCTTCATTCCTTGATCTGGATAATACTCAAACAAGGATCCTGGGAAAAAATCACATTATATGCCAGGTATAAAGGCCCATGTACACTACAGCTGTAGATCTGCATTTATTGAGAGATGCTGCTCTTTGCCAGTGAAAGTGTTAATGTAAACAGTGTAAAGTTTAAATTTATGATTAATTCATTATTTTAAAGTTTACTGTGAATCACGAGATTTACACAGTTAGCTCTGATGTTAATCCCCTTCCACTTTATATATCAAGGAGAAGCGCAGTTTATATTTTGAGCTGGTAATTTAACTCTTTCACTGCATACTGCTATTGTAATTGTACTTGTTGTAGCTGTTCTCTACATTGCATGGCCGTAGCAGCAGTCCTTTAGGATCAGATCTTCAATGAGAATGACAACAAATGTCATCTTTAGTAGCTTATGAATAAATGCCACTTGGCACATTAATTGAATCCAGACTGAGGTAAATGTGAACTTGTGCTGCACAACATCAGGGGCTGGAATACATGGTTCTGGGAAAACCCTAGAACAAACTTATATTGCACCGCATCTCAGGAAGGATATATTGGTCTTGGAGGGGGTCCTGCACAGATTCACCAAAATGATACTGGGGCTAAAAGGGTTAAATTGTGAGGACAGATTGCATAAACTTGGCTTGTATTCCCTTGTGTAGAGAAGATTGAGGGGTGATCTACTTGAGGTGTTTAGGATGATAAAAAGATTCAATAAGGTAGATAAAGAGAAACTATTTCCTCTGGTGGGCAACTCCAGAACAAGAGGACATAATCTTAAAATTAGAGCCAGGCCATTCAGGGGTGATGTCAGGAAGCACTTTTTCATACAAAGGGTAGTGGAAATCTGGAACTCTCTCCCCCAAAAGGCTGTGAAAGCTGGGTCAATTGAAAATTTCAAGACTGAGATCGATAGATTTTTGTTAGGTAAGGGCTTCAATAGATATGGAGCAAAGATGGATAAATGGGGTTAAGGTACGGATCAGCCTTGATCTAATTGAATGATAGAGCAGGCTTGAGGGGCTGAATGGCCTACTCCTGTTCCTATTCATATGGTAAGTGGTAGCAGTGCAGTGATTTGCTTGCTGATATTCTCTCCCTCTGGTGAAGAAATTAACCTCTCACTTCTGCCTTTCTGATGCTATGGTTGACATCAGGAACATCCAGCATGGGGAACTGCTGTCACAGACCTGTGTCCTGACTCTCCATGGTGCAGTATAGAAATGCTCAGCCATAGTGCCTCTCTCTGTCAGATAACTTTTTTCCCTCCATTTTCCTTCCTATCCGGACGAACAGCAGGTAAACATTTTCACCACAGAAAGATCATTCCAACAGCAACTTTCCGAAGTTAGAAGCATACATCCACAATGCACAGTGCAGCTCCATCCATATATCATAACAATGTGTTAAGCAAAGTATTACTAGAACAAAGGGGTTGCTTTCTTTTTTGAGATAGGAAGAAACCATTCTGACCTGCTCATAGTATCAGCCAAGTAGCTACATTTTACATGTGTCAATATATTGTTAGGTTAACACAAGGTGTTTGCCACGTTGGAAGTTGTATATTATTAAT
Organism: Heptranchias perlo; assembly: GCF_035084215.1. NCBI lineage: Eukaryota > Metazoa > Chordata > Chondrichthyes > Hexanchiformes > Hexanchidae > Heptranchias > Heptranchias perlo. The sequence continues at coordinate 66,451,722 of NC_090331.1, read as the reverse complement.
ATAAGCGGTCACCCCACTCACAGAATGTAATCTTGATATATTTCAATGTTAGTCTCATGAGACTCCATTTCTTATATAGAAGCCATTGAGAAAGCAATGAAACAGCATTATGAGGGTTTTCTTCAGAAAATACTGACCAACCAACAGTTCCATGCAAATTGTTTTCCAGGAAAGGCAGGCTGCAGGACCTTGCTTTGACACCTCCTGTTAGAAAAACCCATGACAACTATGTATTAGCTCATATCTTTCAGTGGGTACTGAACCCGCACCTTTAGACACAACTAGTTTCCCAATGCCATTCATTAGTAAAGCATTACACCACTCAATTTCTGGTTGATGCTAGCAGATTTCAATGTTTCAGTTACCTATGTTTGAGTTCATCTACAGAGCTGGATTAAATAAGAAAAAGACAATGCAGCCCATTGATGATCGTTCCTCTAGTACATTAATTGTCCCATCTTGGCATCTAACTGTACTTTAAATGTTTTAGCCTCTATCAATTGCTTGCTATATTATTCCAACCAATGATCACTCTTAGTGTAAGGATTTTTGTTATGACATCTGTTCTGAATTTCCTTTTCACTAGTTTTCAGTTATCCTTTGCCCTACTTTCTTGGCATGCTGTGAAGTAATTATCTGGGTTCCTCTTATCTAAACAATTTAATACCTTGTACTCTTTTGATGAAGTCACCCTTTTAACCACATTCTCTCTGGATTACAAGGTTTAAGCTTCACTAATTTTTCCTCATAGCCAATTTCCTGTCTATGTTTATATTCAGAATCTTTTAATGAAGCAGCTTTGTTTGTCCTGAGATTGGGTACAGTGAAAATAAAATGAATAACAGAAACTATTCTTTTGATTTTTCATAATTTTTTGACAGGAGTCTGAATTGTTTGTCTCCTTTGACTTTTTAAAATGGTGTCTGATCTAAATAGCAGCTATCCTCTGATTTAAATAGCAGGACCTTACTGTGACATATGGTTTTCACAACTAACCCAAAATTAAAATGGTGAACCTGTCTGATTTTGCTTTTGGTGTTTCAAATCAATAAAGGTCCTGTTAGGTAGTCTGATCAAAATGTATGGTGATCTTTTTGGGCAAAGCTGACAAATATCTTCAGGGTGCTTAAGACATGAATTAAATGCACATGCATGCTCAAAATGAATGCACTTGGGCCTAACTTGTCATTTTCCATAAATGCACATCTCTTTCATCTCAAGGCTCATTGTCTGTAACGTCTCATGCACTCAAATGAATGACTTTGCAGTTGTTGTACATTTAATTCATTTGAGGTAGAGCTGTTGGTGAGAGTTGGGGTGGGTCAGAATTACCAGTGAGAACTGGGTTAATAAGGAGGTCTGGCCACAATTCCCCTCAAATTGCCACTGTGTCCACCAGCGCTCTCTGTAAGTTTGGACATCTTGCCCATCTTTAATGAAACCAGCTCGCAGGTATGACATGAGTAATACACATAACCTTCGTATTTATTCTACCTGGACAAAAATTGTATGAGTTTGTCTTGATTGCCCTTTAGCAAGGATTTTTTTCGTGAGTAAACTTTCACAAACACACTTAAGCATGGGAGCAAGTCTCTAAGGGGCAGTAAAAACAGCAGAAAACTCCATTATTGCTTTCTATCAATCTTATTTACCTGGTTATTCGCGTCTACTTTTTTGTTAAACATTAACCACAGAGGAAAATATATCTCATGATTGTCTGGCAATTGTTGTTTTTCACTAGACAGATTTACATTTTGTGACAATCTGTAGTGTATCTTTAATAGAATTTATGAAAGAAGTATTGTTTGATTCATTCAGGAAACAACCTGCAAGTAATCTTCCATGTTAATCAAAAAGTTACAGTGGACATTGTTTTAATCCAGAAAAGGTGATTATTGACATTTCCTTGAATGTTGGTTTTGATTCCTGAGGAGTTAAAAAAAATCTTGTAGATGTCCTGGTGTTATTTTGAAAGATCGTGATCTGCAGAGATTGTAAATCTGATACAGAAGATGTGCAGGAGGTTGAAACAATAGCTGAATTTGCAACACAATGACAAGAACTTTGCTAATTGAATTGACAGAAACTCTACTCTTGCCCATTTTGAGTGGTCTCTGTGTTTATGTTATACTTACATTGCAGCTTTAATATTTGCTAATTTTGCTTAAATTTCCTATTAGTAAGTTATTAGTGGTTTCAGTATGTCTGTGTGGTAATATCCACCATTTTGAAGAGAATTTGCTGGTGTGGTGAAAACTATGCTAAATCCAGTCAGATTTTATTGCAAATGGAATCATTATTAGTCCTAAGGACATATCTTTCCAAGGCCGGAGTATAGAAAATGGTACATCTTTTACATCTGTTAATGGGAACAACTGTTAAACTCTGGTTAGAGAAAAGCCCCGAAACTGTGACAATTTTTAATAAACAAAACATTTAGTTAGTAATTCTCTGCAATGTAGTCTTCAAAATTTAATCTTGCAGGTATTCACATCAGGATCTGACAGGTACAGAGCCCTTGTGAGTAAATTGCAGCAGAACAATTTATATAAAAACAAGAATGTAACTCATCACATCTGACAACTGTCCTTATTACATTTGTAATAATAAACAAAATAATTAAAACTAGCAGCTTACTACAGCTTAATGTAATATAAACAAGTAGACACCATAAAGGTGCCACTCTTCTTTATTTGTAACTTGTTTTGTGGGAAGAAAGCACAAATTGAATATTAATGAACAGAGCCATTTCATTTTAGGCTCGGGGTGAAAGCAAAGCTTCCAGTTTTGGAGGGTCCAAAATTCAAGCATTTGCAAGGTCCATAGCTGAAGATCAAACTACATTTAAACTACCAGGGATCAGATGCTCTCCACAAGTTTATCAAGAACTTAATAGGAGTTCACAAAAAAACCACAAGGGCTAATTCCCTCTCTTCACTCCAGCAAGAGACTCATACCCCACTAGATCACTAGGGGGTCAGACACCAAAGGGTTAATTACCTTTTTAGTGCAGAAAAGAACACACTCAAAATCAAAATGGTGAACATGTGCCCATTTGCTTCCAATCGATAGAAGTCCTTTTTGGCAGCATCATCAAAATGTGCAGAGTATGTATATCATCCATCATCCATCCACTGTGTTCTGCCCTAGGGTAGGTCCTAACTCAAGTCTCACACATGAGATTCTTGAGCCACTTATTAGGGAGGAATAGCCGAGTTGGTTTCCTGTTGCCTTCTTCATGGTTTTTATTTTCAGAGTGCCTTCTCCTAGGTGGGCAGCAACCAAGGCTAAAGAACCCCAACTGCCCTTTACAATGGACGGGGTGCAAGTACTCCCGTTGGATGTCAACCCGATATTCAGAGCCGGTGCTCCGGTCTCCACTTGCCGAGCCTGTCTGGAGTGGGAGCCCAAACCCAACCTTTCTAACGCAGAGGCGGGAATACTACCACTGAGCTAATGATCACTCCATCCAGACCAGAGTACCCCGCTGGATGTCAAACGAGTATTGAAATCATATCCCAGTCTCTACTTGTGGGGGCTCGAACCCTTCACCTTCTGACTCAGAGGTGGAAATGCTACCACAAAGGCAAAGGTTCTCTCTTGAATACGCACATAAATGTTTTTTTTAAAAAAACTTTCTTTCATATGGTGTGGCTTCAGCAGTGAATGGCAGAAAATGCCCATCCTGACATGGGCCATCATCCAGGTCCATTAATATTTTATTTGAGAGTCTGAGCATTGATATTCAAGCTAAAGTTATACCAACATCCCAGGTAAGTTACTATTGTCCAATTGTGTTTGGATTGAGGAGCTCCACATTTCCAAAAACAGTGGGCTGAAAAGGGTTAAAAAAATTACAAATAAGCACACAACAGACTCAGTCAATGAGTGCCAGGCTATTTAACGTGCAGGCTTTTAGTCATTTTAAGCTGTCATTTTTGACTAAGTGTGTGCAAAGACTTGAACTGATACCATGTCTTGCCCAATTAATGCGTCTACGTTGGATTACCATTAAATCTCTTCTTGGTAGGTTCAGTGCACAATACTAATGGGGTTGTTCCCTAACTCATACACCAGCACTGGCATTGGTTCCTCGCACACAAATGCCAGCTGTGCATTTAGTTAAGCCAGAATAAATAAAAGCTAAATGCGACCAGTTAATAATACAACATAGATGTGCTTTATAACACAGGTAATCAAAGCTGAATAATTAGACCTGGTGCATTATTTTTAATACACTATTAAAACTGATGGATATATTCCAATAGAGATCTCTACACAAATATATTGCTTAATTAGTGCACAAATGGAATATCTATTCAGTTTCACTACAAATATTATATTGCATAAAGTCAGGAATAACCAATGAAACAAAAATATGAAAACAGAAAATGTGAAAAAGGGTGGCTTAGTGCTATATTAATCCTTGTACTAATACAATAGGAGCCAGACTTACAGCTTGTAGGCTTCAATCATATTAATAGCACATAGTTGGGTTGTTTAAAATATGAGCCACAAACTGTAATGCTCCACAGAAGCAAAAAGGAACTTAGTGTTCCTTAAAGCAAGGGATCAACAGGTGGTGGTGGGAGTTTCTGGATGGAGTGAGCTCAAATGAATAACCTTTCCTCACTCTGAATCATGTTCTCAGCTCCAAAAAAGGAAACTAATCACAAGTCAGTAATTGCCATATTCCTACATGTTGACTCACTCTATACAAGCTCTCCATTTCTTTTCATCATTACATGGAAAAAATGTTTAAAAATTCAAAAAAGACAAATTACATACAAGCTATTGTTTAAATATAGTATCACAGCAGGAACAGCGTAAGTTATATTAGTACTGTAGTCTGTTCAGCTTTTACCTCTTCCTCCCTTTGTGGCCTAGGCTGTACTTTTTCATTGTTTCACTGGGATTTTATTTTCTCTCTCAATTTATTGGGGCACTTCAATCTTTGTTGTTCCACCCCCCTGTATCTTACCTCCTACTTTAATATATTTTAAAAAATCTAATGTTTTTTGTTCTCCCTTCTATGTCATTGTCAGCTCAAACACATAATTTAGACTTGTGTGATGTTGCCATTGGCCGTTGCTGCCCTGTATGCCAAAGAATCAATCATCGCTGCCTTGTTTTTCTCAGTAAGGTTCTTTTAGACTTTGCATTTAAGATGGGTTTCTACAGATCTGTGAATGTTGATGGCAGGTTTTTGTAGACTTTTTCCATTTACTGTATTGGATGGGTTATGACGTAGTGGTTAAGACTATAGTCTGCAATTGCAAATGTATCCTGCAGAGGGTGCTGGTCATGGAGGAAATGCCAACATTGGTAAGCTGCTCACTATGACGTACCTGGTCAGCAAAAAGGAAAAAATAGCAGACGGTGATCTTGAAATAGGAGCGGTTTCCTTTAATTTCATTGGAGACCCAGTTCCACGAATGTTATAGTTGTTTCAGGTGAACTCTCAACAAACATATTAGGGTCGATCTTAACTTTCACCATCTAGTAGTGAACTCTGTTATACACCCTGTCCAATTTTTCTTTCCATTGTGGTGATCCACAATGAGGAAAGTTTGGGGGGGCGGGGAGGGGGTTTTTTATCTGCCAGCCATCCATTTCTCGTCTGAAAAACAGGCAACAAGGCAGCAGAAAATCTGGTGGGGACTTTGGGCATCCATTCAAGTTTCGGGCAGGCATTTAATGGGCATCCAGCAGTCTCGCCCAAATCAGGTGGGAGGCTGTTTAAATATGCAAATCAGGGTCCTATTTTCAGGAAGAAATGGACAGAGCGTGCGAAGTGCATGCTAGATCAAGTTTTCATTGAATGGCCGACCCAGTAATTCTTAAAGGGATCGCTGGAAGTTGCTTAGAAAAGTTCTTGCTTTCTTTTAAAAAAAAGATTTAGTGGGGCCAAGAGGAACATTCATTCTTCTTCTTTAATTTCTTCTTATTCATAGGTAAAAATTCACAGCAAGATTATTTGATATGAACATACAAAGGCTTAATTATTTATGTAGCCATTCCTGTAAACTCTTTATAATTATGAGAGAACATTTTTTATGTAACTAGTGTTCTTATTAAGATGAGGGTCAACCACTTTCCTTGCACCAGGCAGAATTTGACTACTTCATCTCTCCAGTTGCTACTCCAGCCTTAGACAAAGAAACTGGTTTGATTCCCTCTGGTCAAAGCAAACAATCATACCTCTGACTCCTCTAAGCAGAAAGGCTAATTTTTCTTTTTCCCCTCCTCTCCTGAAGATATCGAATCGTACAGCGGTGGTTCCATAAATGCAGACTGCCCTCTAGAAGCAAGAGACCTGTCTTCATGCAAGAGCCTAAGCAGTGAGTGCAGGCAGGCTAATTACTCGTTGGAGGTGGGGAAAATCACAGCTGAGGGTAATCTTGTCCTCACCGGATGCATATATGTACACTTTCCAGCACAACTGAATAGATCGCAATGAATGGGAATGTTGGCTGATTCTTCTCCTCCATAGTCTAGCGACATTGCAGCTAATTCTAGAGCTTCAACCATTGTCCTGGCTGAGATCAGTTATTGGTTTTGGTTTACAAAAAGACTCACTGTACGAACATGCGACAATGACGGACAGGAAAAGACCCTCTGATCCATCCAGCCTGTCCCACATAATTGCAATGCCTTGTGCATCACAATGTATACACTCCCCACTCCACCCAAAGGCCATCTAACCCAGGACAATGAGGGAAAAAATATCGGGAAAATTCATCTCTGACTCCCTTAAGGCAATCAAAGTCCAGGAGATCACTCTGGCCCTGATTACTGTTTTACAGTGCCTACTTTTTGTACGTCGTAATCTCTGCCCCAGCCAGAAACAGGTCCAGCTTGAAGGAATAGTCTGAAAGGATCATCCTCAACAGTGTCACCATAAAATATGACTTTTTGAAATAAATCTCTGGTACCCTTTTCCCTCCTCGTTCCATCACTCTCCAGTCACACATTCCACCAACAATGTGGCAACATTCTTTAATTCAACTGATGCAAGTGTTATATACAATATACAGAATGAAGAAGCTAATATCACAATGGTATTATTTAAAAATATTATAATGAATATTACTAATAATACCAGGATTGCCTGTGTAATATTAAAACAATGTAGTGAGTATTTCTCATCATGGAGCCTCGGTGGAGACAACTTTACAGACTCAGAAATCCTCTTTTACTATTCATGTTTCATCTGTCACATATGTCACTATCACCTTATGTCAAAGTACTGCTCATTGGCTCAAATTTAATTCTTCTTACATTACAACAGTGTTTCTTTTTTTAAACTTAGAACAATTTATTTTGGCAGAAGTTTGACACACTGCTAGCCAGTGACAGCAGATCAACTTTTGGTTTGAATTTGCTGAAGCTCAGAATTTTCAGTAGAAATGTCTGGCTACTATAAATATATCAAATAAATCTTCAACAACTGTTCAAATGATCCACATGGGGAGGTACAAATATTACTGCTGCATAGAAACAAAGATATAACAAGTCTGTATTCTTCAAAGCAAGTTTAAAAAATTTCAGTCCAAATCGCTACGGGGGTTATATTGGGCCTGAAACTGGGCGCAGGGGTCGTGGTGCATGATTAACTCGAGCTAGATAGTTGAGATGCAGGCTGTACGTAACATTCGTGCTGTCTGGTGATTTACCTGATTGCTGCGTGCAGCCAGCCCTACCTGTGTTGTTGAGTGGTTGCTCACCAGCAGGGGACCCAGATATCGTGAGTGGCTAGCACCACATAAAGGCAATCAGCACCTCTTCAAGGGAAGGTGCATTGTGGCTGCAGGAAGTGGTGGAAGTCAATTGGGAAGTGAATCTGTGCTGCAATATAGTGCAGCATGGTGATGGTGGGACCTCTGGAATTTTTAATGAGCAACAACTAGGCTGGTTAACGTTTGCAAAATATAAGATATGGGTCTGCATGGAGTCTGAACAGAATCAGACATTGCACACATAAAATACAGATGCAGGTCCCATCTCTATGTTTACAAACTGTTGAGTTATGCTAAAATATTGAATAAAGGTTGCGCACTACTAAATCTCACATCCTCCAATCTGCCGATCTGAGTTTTTACCAGGCCTGCGAGAGAGTGTGCACCAAGGTTCTCTGATGATGCACTAGAGGCCTTGGTGCAAGAGGTGGACAGAAGGAGGGGCTCCTATATCCACCGGGGTGGGGGCGGGGGGGCAAGAGGCCCTTCGGACATATGCTACCGAGGCAGTGGGAGGCAGCGGGGGATGAAGTCAAAGCCAGGCGCACAGCGCCACGATCATGGATGCAGTACAGGAAGAAGTTCAATACTTTGACACGAGTGCTCAAGGTGAATGAGGTCAACTGTCAAGTGACATCTCTTACCAACTGCACCACTAGATGCATCCACTGCTCCACACACTACACCCCCATCACCCACATACCAACAAACTCTTTCCATCAGTACTCAACTCTTCCAATCAGATGCTTCATCTCACCCTCACACATTACCACTGTTGCAAACCGCACACCCACAACTCACAGGTCACACACACTGGCAGCTATTCAACCACGACAGGCACATCACCCAAACATCTTGCAGGACACTCACCGAAACACGTCCCGCTTTCTTGCAGGAGAAGGTGGTGCATAACGGGAAGCAGCAAGTAGCAACGGCTCCATGGAACATGAACCTGCTGTCCTCTCTCAGGGTGACAGCATTCCTGCCCACCTCTGCCCCTCTGCCAGTGCCCTTGCTGTTGCCTGTCAGTTAGCCAGCCCACTCCCTGTAGAGTATTGAAACTTTATTTTCGGAACATAGGAACAGGAGTAGGTTGTTTAGCCCCTCAAGCCTGTTCCGCCATTCAATGAGATCTGGTTGATCTGTGAGCTAACTCCATATACCTGCCTTAGCCCCATATCCCTTAATACCTTTGGTTAACAAAAATCTATCAATCTCAGATTTAAAATTAACAATTGAGCTAGCATCAACGGCCATTTGCAGAAGAGTGTTCCAAACTTCTACCACCCTTTGTGTGTAGAAGCGTTTCCTAACTTGACTCCTGCAAGTTCTGGCTCTAATTTTTAGGCTATGTCCCCTCATCCTAGTATTCAAGTATAGGAGACCTCCAAAAACAGTTACAAATGCATTAGTAGCCAGAAACAATAATCCAGCAACTAACCTGTAAATCCTGCCTGGTCTCTTTAAATAGCACTGGTGGGGGATCATCCAGGCTGTTTAAGACTTGTTCAGCTGTGCAAGGTTAAGACAGTGCTTTGGCTGGAGCATTGAGTTCCAAAATTGTATCTGTCCCTTTAAATCAGCATTCCACACTAATCTACCGCATATTCTCCCTACTTTACAAGGTGCCGGCGTTCGTTATCTACTCGCGTGTGAACGCCTTTACCAAAATGGTATCCGGAGCACGTCATGCTAGAAATATGCGCGCACATTCCGGATGCCATTTTGGGTCCTTAGGAGTTCACCTAACACGTACACAATGGGTGCTACATGTTCCAATTTAGACCCCTTTGTTTCTAAACAGTTCTGAGATTATTCTTTAGTATATTTATTAAAATTTGTCAGCAATTACTTTGAAGGAAATCTATGAATTAAAGTTTTTGGTACAGGTTTTGGTGTGTCTGGATTTGCAGTAATACAACCAAATTAGCCTTTGACCAGGAAGGTCATAAAAGGTCATCTATTACAGGATTTCCATCACTAAGTCAGGCACACGCTCTTCTACAGCAAAGGCATGGTGAGCCCTACCTTTAAGCAGCAACAGCTCAACAATTACTCTTAGTTCCATACTGAACAATTACAACTTGTCCAGATTGTGACCAGAAGATACAGTTGTCCCTTCCATCGAAGTTTGACCCCTTTGTTTCTAAACAGTTCTGAGATTATTCTGTCGTATACTTATTAAAATAAGTATACTAAATATATAGTTTTGTTTCATGAAAACCAAGTGGCTCGCTACAAACTGCACATCTTTGATGGATACCTGTGGGTCGTCTCTAAAGTTGTCATTGCAGATAAAATTGTGTATTTTATATCCCAGGGATTTTAAGAATTGATTTCACCATTTTGAGATTTATTTTTGTTCACAATGACAGGCCTATCATGTGATTATATCATTATGTTATAAATTCTTGAGGGAGAAAAATAACATTTATCGCTTGACAACTGGAACAAAACGGTGCAAAACAGCAGCAGTCTCCGACATATGTTTGATTGGAATGTGCCGAAGCAGTGAATAGGGACCAAACGCAAGTGGTTTAAGGGTATTTAAACAAGAGAGAGAGAATGGTATTTGTGCTGGTAGCAGCTTTGGCAATGAGATATTGGCTAGATGCAATACTTGCAGAGTTAGTTCAACTCAGTGCTAGAATTGTCTTCCTTAGCTAGGGAGCGGATAAAAATCAACTAGACTTTTGACTATCGATTAAAATCTGGTTACTCTTGTTGGAGCATGCACATGTGTGGGTGTTGGTTCGGTTGTGATGCTCCCCCCCCCATACAAAATAGTGTGCAGACAATAATCACTTATGCTCAGACGTGAAAAATGACCACTAGGAGAAAGTACTGGAAGCTCCCACTGCCCATGGAGCTTCCTTAACACAACATAGCACCTTCAGGAGAAAAGGGAAGAAAGAAAAAACAAATGTAAAAGCAGGCTTCAATATGGTACCTTGTAGTTATCTTTTTAACCTTCTGAGATCTACATTAGCATTTTAATATGAAAATAAAAATCATTTTCTTTTAGTTAATTCCCAACTATAGTTTGAATTGAGGAATGGTTTTAGTATCTGTACATTTCTGCATTATAAACATTGAACATTAGAGACTTATTAATACTGTTTTACTTAAAATCGAAAGCTGAAAATATTGTTTGACTAAAAAGATCAAGTGATGACTGAGTAATTAAATGGCCAGTATTGCTTCATTGGGTAGTCTTAGTTCCTGGAATCACCAAGTACTTCTAGAATTCTTTAGGTACAGAGGTGGAACTAACGATTCGAAGTTTGTGCATCCCCTGTTCTCCCCTCCCCTACCCCGATTGCAAGAAATTTTATCTGACCAACACTGAACCTGGTTCAATCTCTAAACAAGTCTCACCTAAGGCGGCAAGAAATTCAAGGCCAACAATTCAAGGTCCATCGTCATCCAAATTGTGTGTGGGGGGTAATTTTAACTGGCTCAAAATGGCCAATCGTGGATCAGCTACCCATTGTAAACCCTGCCCAAGTTCCCTTTCCATTGACTGTCAGGAAAAACAGTGAACTTATCAATCGGCCTTAAAAGTTTATTACTGAGTTTGTTTTTCTTACCTCACTAATACAGTGGTTGAATCAGATGAGCTGGTCTGTCATCTTGTCAGATCTTTCAAGTGGTAGAGATATTGAGAAGCCTTTTTATTTTCTGTTTAATGGATGGAAATTGAAATGTATTTGATCTTAGGGTATTACTTAATTTTTCTTTTCATGTTAGCAAGTCCAAAATAATAAAATTGCACAATGTAACATTTTTCCATCATGTGGACTCTGTATTCCTCGTGGATGTACAATGGGGGAACAGTGACGTATGCCCACTGCTTTTTAAAGAAAATATGAGCTATTTTTAAACACATTACAGTGGCTGTTTAATGATGTACAGCAGCAAATGTGTGTTGGTTGACTATTACACCAATTAGCCTGTGCAAATTGCATCAGGTGACCATATCTCATTGCAGTATATAAAAACAGGAAATGCTGGAGAAGCTCAGCAAGTGAGGCAGCGTCTGTGGAGAAAGAAACAGAGTTAACGGTTCAGGTCGAAGACCTTTCATCAGAACTGGAAGATGTTAAAGAGTTAACAGTTTTTAAACAAGTACAGAGCCGGGGAAAGGGGGAGGGAGGAATAAAAGGGAAGTTCTGTGATAGGGTGGAGGGCAAGAGTGATTAAACGACAAAAGGGATGACTGAAAAAATGTTGAGTCCGGAAGATTGTAAAGTGCCTAAACTTGACAGGGCACTTTACAACCTTCCGGACTCAACATTGATTTCAATAACTTCAGATCATAATCACTGCTCCCACTTTTTTAGGAATCTTACAACACCAGGTTATAGTCCAACAATTTTATTTTAAAATCACAAGCTTTTAAAATTTTAAAATTTTAAAATAAAATTGTTGGACTATAACCTGGTGTTGTAAGATTCCTTACATTTGTCCACCCCAGTCCATCACCGGCATCTCCACATCATGCCCATTTTTTGGGTTAGCTAGTGAAGGTAATGGTTCTGCTGTTGCCATTTACAGCTACTCCTGATCAATCTTTTGTTTCTTAACCTCTCCCATTACCACCTTCCTTGCCTTGTACCATCATCCCTTTTGTCATTTAATCACTCGTGCCCTCCACCCTATCACAGACCTTCCCTTTTGTTCTTTCCTCCCCATCCCCCCCTTTCTGTGGCTCTGTACTTGCTCAAAAACTGTTAACTCTAACATCTTCCAGTTCTGATGAAAGGTCTTTGACCTGAACCGTTAACTCTGTTTCTTTCTCCACAGATGCTGCCTCACTTGCTGAGCTTCTCCAGCATTTTCTGTTTTTATTTCAGATTTCCAGCATCTGCAGTATTTTGCTTTTGTTTTTGTCTCATTGCAGTATAACTGGTAAGAGTGCTTGGGCTGACATTTGTTCCATTTACAGTGGTAAGGTTAGAGCTGTTTGCTTCAAAATGGTGAAAAGTTTCCTTTTGTGTCACACCACAGTATGCCTGGGTCATATCTGTCACAGGTACTGTATTGCATTGGCACATTATGTGTTAATGTATAGGAGTCAAGTTATGTTCAGCAGCAAAGTTGTTATGTTCTACACCAAAGTTGTTATTCTATCAATTGATTCAGATGTGCTAATCACACTATTTCCATGCAGTTGTTTAGGCCACAAAGAAGCAATGTAAAGAATAGCACACAGTTTTGTTCAATGTTTCCTCATTAGAGACCGAACAAATGTTTAATAGTGGAACCATTACAGTCATAGCACAAGGAGGCTAAAACCCTTGGTCTTCGTACAACAGATGAATCTTCAGGGAACTGGTATTTTATAATCTTTGGAGATTCTGATTCACCAAATGGATGCAGTTTGAGCTATTTGAGGAATTGAGAGAGGATTTGGAGTGACAAATTACACATTGCCAGTGCAAGTGAAAGTGACCACCATCTTCACCTTCTGTGCTACCTTTCAAATTGTCAGTCAGAAATGCCCATTCCTTAAGAAAATTCTCTTGAGTTCTGAAATAAGTTTTCCAACATCCTGATAGCGATAACTGAAAAGCAACCAGGGATTCCTAGTGATTGCTAACTTCTCCATTATCTTTAGATATTATTGAAAGTACCGACAACCCCACCATTGTGAACACAGGAACAATAACATGAGAGGATCACACTAAGTATATAGGTAGTTAGTGATCCCAAGTCTGGGCACTGATTAAGCTGCCTAATCATGGTTCATTAATTGTTGCCCATGCAAGTCCAGGAAGGTAGTTTGAGGTCAAACTGTGTGATAATAACTACTTGTGTATTTGTGTGTGATTGTCTCAGTGAGTTCACATACATAGCTATTCTTTCACAAGTGCTGCAGGCTATGGTCTAAACTTGTAGCCTATGAGTCTAGAGACAAATTCCTAAATCCCTGTACAGGAGATTTATAATGAGATACACCCAAGGACTTGAATAGCTCTAGATTGCACAGGTATGATCCATAAAGATGGGTTCTTGCAGGTGTTCGACAGCCCAAGAAAATTTGCAACTACTTTTATACTGATTGTACACTGGACAATGCAACAGCATTGTACGGTATTATGGTAGATCTGCTAGAGAATCACAAGAAACAATATGAAAATCGAGAGGAAGGAGAATAATAAAGTACGGTTAGTAAGGATGCTTGTGGTTCTATTATATGTAATCACTTTCCCCAAGGCTATGTCTCATAAGTATCACACGTGCCAACATATAAAGGAAATGGTTACTGCATACACTGGGTACGGGGAATTTGCCTGAGGTATAGAGAAAGGGAACCTTAAAATAAATTCTCCCCATTTGTTTACATATTTAACTTTTATTTCAGAGTTGTGACTATTGTAACTTTTCTCTATCTCATAACTAGCTCCATGTGTATTCCAGAAGAGTATTGTGTTTCTTTTCAGGATTAATTTCCTCTGATTAAAGTTCAGTGATAGCACTGATAGTGACAGTGACTCACTAAATACACCACTTGATGTGGCACCAAGCCAGAACGTTCCAGGTTCAATTCCTGTGTGACAAAAATGAAGCATTTTTGACTATGATGTATCATGGTAGTGGCTTCTTTCTTTCTGTCATAGTGCATACCAGATTAAAAACCAGGGTCACTCACGGGAAATGTCCCAGCTTGTTTTGACATGGAATAGTCCTAGAATATCAATATTTTGCCTGGGAATTTCCTTGGATCTGTTCCTGCCCTATTGCCATAACGTTGGTGGAAAAGTGTCAGAATCCTTGAATACACGCACAACTGTCACTTCTGGTGGAGTTATGGCAACTGAGCGGGAGCAACGCTGTGGAAATTCCCGGCCTTTGACTGTGCCAGGTAACAGAGGAAGAACTTACATTCAATTCATTTACAGGCATCTTGTGGATTTTGTTTGAATATACATTTGATTGGCAGCTCTATGAGTTCAAGAGAGACATATGCAAAATACCATGGGCTCAATATTACCAGGGCGGCGGGGGATCGAATGGGCGCGTGGGTAATGTGCCTGGTGAAATCAGTCTGCCCCGTGCGCAATCGCAGGCTAGTTGGATCCACTTACCTGTTGTTCACGGCGGGTGGACTGTGCATGCGCAATAAGGTCTGTCAGCTGGAGGAGCTCTATTTAAAGGGGCAGTCCTCCACTGACTGATGCTGCAAGAAATAGGAAAAATTACAGCATGGAGCAGCCCAGGGGAAAGGCTGCTCCCAGGTTTAATGATGCCTCACTCCAGGTATCATTGGATGGGGTGAGGAGGGGGAGGACAGAGATCATCCCCCCAGTGGGCGGGAGGAAGCGGCCTGCCTCTGCCACCAAGAAGGCCTGGCTCGAGCTGGCAGAGGAGGTCACCTGCACCACCAACATATCGCCCACCTGCATACAGTGCAGGAGGCGCTGCAATGACCTAAGTAGGTCGGCCAAAGTGAGTACACTTACTCATTCCCCTACACTCCGTCTGCCACATCACCGCCCCCACCCCACACCTCCTTCTGCACTGCCAACACTACTCTGTCACATCACCCCTCACACCCACTCAAACTTCATCCTCATCTTATCTGCACTTACTCACCTCGCGAGTACTCATCCCGCCACTACCACTCAACCCAATCCTCATACAATCTCATGGTTCTATCTCATACTCACCCTCTCATGCATCTCTTTCACGGTCAGCCTCACTCAACCTGCCACTACCTGTGCTGCAGCCACAGGGCATGCATCACATGTGTAGTAGGCAGCGTAAGGCAAACGTGTCGTGAGCATAAAGGGGATGCACAACGGTGTTTGAGGGTTTGTCATGGTTTTTACTTATATTTAATTTCTGAGCAACTCACATCACATATTATATTGGCACCACTACTGCCACATCTTTGCGAATCTTGTCTAGTTTGCGCAATAATGCCCTTTCCTGAGGATCACAATGAAGACCCACAACTGATGCCACCCATTGTGTCACTGCAGAGTGGGTGTAGGTGTATTTGCAGGGCTCTTTTGTGCAGATAACTGAGAGACGTCGGCGATGTCCCCAGTGGCACCCTGGAAGGATGCGGCGGAGAAGTTGTTGAGGGCAGTGGTGACTTTGACAGCGACAGGTAAGAAGTTGGTGCTCGGGCCAGCCGGGAGCAGCTCGACATAAAGGAGGCTGCAGATGTCCATGACTACATGACGAGTGACTCTGAGCCTCCGTGTGCACTGCTGCTCAGAGAGGTCCAGGAAGCTGAGCCTCGGTCTGTGGACCCTGTGGCGAGTGTAGTGCCCTCTGCGACGCATCTCTCTCTGTGGTAGCCCTCCCTCCTGCTGTGCAGGTGGATGTGTCACAGCACTGTGTTGTGGAGCTCCACGTGTCAGAGGCGGGCGGCGTGGCTGGTGATGCTGTTCACCCTCCGAGGAGGTCATGACTGCAGCTACGGCGGCCCCCATCCACAAGATGTACATCTGAGGGGGTCCACAAGGTAGGTAAATGTGTCTGGACACCGGGGTAAGTATGCAAGTTGGTGAATTTTATTGTTAGGAGGAGGGTGGTGGAGGCCAAACTTTGTCCAAAGTGACAGAGTGGCCTCCTGCAATGAGTGAGGGTCTCCCCCCCTCCACCTGTCAAATGGACCTTTGCAGCTGCCACAGGCTGATGGCTGCAACACGTCCATTTGAACTGGGAGTGTTTCCCCCAGTACGGGAAACAGTCCCAGTTGTTTGTAAAATCCCACCCCTCCTGAAATATCTCCTTAATCAGGTCTGTAAACGACCTGAAATACCTAAATAAATAGCTTAAGTGGCACCCCGCCGGCTTTAATTGCCTGCGGGTGTCCCACATGCGGGGGCTGCACTGCATGTCAGCGCGTCAGTGGGAAACCCTGAAGTGGGCGGGTTGGAGCCGGGCTCCCGACCCGCCCCGGGAATCCCCGATTTTCGTAGCTCCCCCACCAGGAACGCACCCGATAGCGGGTGCTAATATCGAGCCCCATATGTTCTAGTCAAGTCTTGAAAAGTATTTCTCAGTCTGTCTTGTTCCAACTAGTGATCAATTAGAAGCCATCAGCGATCAATAGGCAGATGAGAGAATGTTTGTGGATGGTGAGTAACAAACCATCTCATCAAGGTTAACATTGACTTTGGGTGGACTTTCAACTCACGGTCGCCAGTTATTCGCCTGAAAAATGGGTGGCTGTCAGCTGAAAATCAGAGTGGGGGGGCACCTTGGCCACCCTAGTGACTCCCAAGACCAGCCTGCTGCAATCTTCACGCAGGCCTGTAAATGGCTGTGCAGCCTGCTGGTCTGAAACACGCACAAGGTTGCTTAAATGAGCAAACTGGGGTCCTGCTTTTAAAAGGAACCACTGAAGGCCCCTCACAAAACAACCCTGGAAACTTATTTTTTTTTTTGGTGGAGCCAGGAGGAGCAAAAAAAAAAAACTTTGGCCCACTGCCGTCCCATTGGAGGCCCCCAACCTCTCCCCCCACTTCTCCCTGCCACCCCACCAGTCTCCACCTGCCGGCCAATTTCCTGCCCTCCCATAACCAGAGAGCTGCAGCGGATCTCCCATTTGGCACCCATAGTTCATCGGCAGCTTTTAAATGAGGCCCGGACCCCAATATGGTTCGGGTCTTCCAATGCTGGCCTTGGGCTGGCGCTGTGCCCGTTCAAATTCCTTCTCCTTTGTGTCCAATCCAGTTTACATTGCAGTTTAGTACAGTAGATGCAACTATCTTTCGTGGAGGGACAGTTAATGTGGCAACTACTGTTACCACCCTTGATAATAGGAGATTGAGGGGTGATCTGATCGAGGTGTTTAAAATGTTAAAAGAATTTGATATTTCTTTTGGTGAGGGAAATCAAGGACGAGGGGACATAATCTTAAAATTAGAGCTAAGCCATTCAAGAGTGAAATCAGGGAGCACTTTTTCACACAAAGAGTAGTAGAAATCTGGAACTCTCTCTCCCAAAAGGCTGCAGATGCTAGGACAATTGGAGTTTTCAAGACTGAGATAGATAGATTTGTTAGGTAAGGATATCAAGGGATATGGAGCAAAGGTGGGAAAATGTAATTGAGGTACAGATTAGCGATGCTCTAATTGAATAGCGGAGCAGGCCCGAAGGACTGAATGACCTATTCCTATTGTTCCTATATCATTGCTCATTTCTTCTATTCACTTATCCATTTACTGTTTAATATATCTATTTAGCAGTTTATAGCCTCAGCCACAGCTTAGTGGAGTCAGGCTCTTGGCTCCCAATCACTGTCCAGTGACTCCTACTGAAAAGTGAATGCATGTGACTGTCTGGCAAACACAGGACCAGCCTTGATGATGACGTTCTCCCATAGTTCAATAAACTACCAACACATAGAATTACATAGAATGTACAGCACAGAAACAGGCCATTTAGCCCAACTGGTCCACGCCTTCTTCCACCCCTCTTCATCTCACCTGATCAGTTTAACCTACTATTCCTTTCTCCTTCACGTATTTATCTAGCTTCCCCTTAAATGCATCCATGCTGTTCACCTCAACTACTCCGTGTGGTAGCAAGTTCCACATTCTCACCACTCTCTGGGTAAAGAAGTTTCTTCGGAATTTCCTATTGGATTTATTAGCGACTATCTTATATTTATGGCCCCTAATTTAGGTCTCCACCACAAGTGGAAACATCTTCTCCATGTCTACCCTATCAAACTCTTTCATAATTTTAAAGACCTCTATCAGGTCACACCTCAGCCTTCTCTTTTCCAGAGAAAAGAGTCCCAGCCTGTTCAATCTTTCATACCATCCAAATACATGTGTGAATGAGTAACTTGGCAAGGTTATGAAGGGCTGCTGGCAGAATTATACACACCAGCAAAGTCAGCACCTCAGGAAAGGGAGAAACTAGCAAAAAGATCATTGATGAGCTTTGGCAAATGAAACCTTAAACATAGGAAGGCTCAGCAGCAGCAATGCAATATTTTTCTAATCACATTATTAGCATTTCCATTTATAGCAATCTTTATGCTTCAAATGCCTTGAGGGATTCAACTTATCTTCTGCAAGAACATTGAAAATGATTAATAAAGCTGAAAGTTACAGTAATTCCCCATTTATAAATGCTGTCAAATTCAAACCTCCTTTCTAATCTCGTGCAAAACTCAGTCGACCTTTAGTCTTGTGATTTTACTGAAATGTTCATTTGCTGAGCTTTTCCAATTGGAACTTCAGGTACCTTGAAACTCTGGAAGAATGAAAGGACTTCCATCAACTTTGAATGTCACATTATTTTGCAGAGAAGCCAGGAACAATTATTTTGTTAAAATATGTACAGGGTGTGGTATTTTCCTGTAATATGCAGAGAAAGGAAACACATGACTTCAGTTCAAATCATGTTTTATAAGGTACACCAGTTTAAAATCACATGACAAATCATTGGAGTCTCGTGTCCGATGTTTGACAGGACATCCACTGCCAACATATACGCTCAAAACTACAACATACAGCAAATTGTTTAAGACAGAGCAGTTCCACCCGTATGCATTATATACATTATTGGATCTCCAATAGAGTTGCTTACAGTGAGTCAAAGGAGAAATTGTTTTATACCTCGTAATGCAAAATGTATTATCAGAACTGTAGTGGAGTTTGACAGCATTGGGGGAGGGTGGGAATTTTATGGTTTACCTGAATAAAAGGGGGACATCTTGAGCTTTAGTAGTATGGCAAGGGGAACCTTAAGGATTGGGAGCATTGATGGGAGAGTTCTATGTTTGGCAGTGCTTGCTTGAATGCCCTGGGGTTTAGCAGCACGGGGGAAGAGAGCGATCCTGTGATTTGGCAGTATTGCACCCCACACTCTCCA
Source organism: Heptranchias perlo (assembly GCF_035084215.1). Taxonomy (NCBI): domain Eukaryota; kingdom Metazoa; phylum Chordata; class Chondrichthyes; order Hexanchiformes; family Hexanchidae; genus Heptranchias; species Heptranchias perlo. Next base: position 66,432,133 of record NC_090331.1, on the reverse strand, counting down.
ACATTAAAAATTGGCTACAAGGAGGGGAACTCTTCACATGAATCCGAACTCAGTGTAAAATGTTCTCATGAGATCAATGGATCACCTTGGCACTTATTGAATGTGGTCTTGCACTGACTTGGAGTTATGATACCCCCAGTGCAAACCCAAGCAGTGTGTGACCATCTGTAGAATTACAGCAGCCCTGGTGTCTAAAAACAGTAAAGACACGATGTGCAGGAAAAGGGCACAGTGTGACATCACCTTTTACTCCTTACTTTAGGGATAACATTTGTTTCTTCAGCATAATGTAGAAATAAACATTTCCAAATTTCCATAGAATAAAACAATTATTTGCAACTTACTTTCCCCATACATTATTAGAATGTAATGGAAAAAGAGATGTTAGTGTAAGGACACTAAAAGAGAGCAAGGCACCAACCCTGATAAATTTCACAACAGAGTATTAAATAAGTGGCAAATGACCTCAGTCACATCCTGACAAATACTTTAAGGGAATCACTGAATATAGAAGTTCTGCCAAGGGAGTGTAAAGTGGAGACTATGGTACTAATCTATAAAGAGAGATTGAGGATAACCCAGGGAAATATAGACCTGGGGGGTTGACATAGTGGGTAAAATAACAAAGTATCCTGAAAGAGAGACTAGTGATGCATCAAAAGAAACAGCAACCAGAGTTAGAAGAGTGCTGAGTGAGTAGAGGAAGTTTAGTCTGTATTGCAGCTTGGCACTAAAGTATATTTAGTTTGAGTCCATTTATTGCAGCATGACAGTGGAAGCCAGTTTTGAACTTTTTAGAAATCCCGAGTCTTCATGACAACCAAAGATGTAAGCAAGGTGGACTTGCTTGAGTTCAGTTACTGAGCTTGAGAAACAGTTGGAGACACTCCACACTATACAGGAGGAGGAAAGGTTCTGAGTGCACACATTACAGGGGCAGGGGGACAGAGGAATGGAGGTGAGTGCCCATGTGCTGGGGAGTGGAAGGGGAAGGGAAGACTCAGGTAGAGCCAGTGCAGAAACCCCTGGGGGTCTGACACTGTCAAATAGGTATCCATCGCTGCATGCTTAATGATATAGTGACTCGGGGAAGGGAAATCACAAGCAATGCTATTGCATGTTGGACCAAGAAGCTACTGGGGGAGGGTAAGAAGGGATATTGTACCAAAAATTACAGTGGAAATTCTAGGGGATTCTACTAGAAGGACATATAGCCTTTTCTGTAACAATGATCAGGAGTCCTGTATAGTCTGTTGCCTCTTAAATACCAGAATAAAGGGATATAATATTTAACGTGGAAAAGATGTTAGAAAGAGGAATTATGAACAGCCTGAAATTGTAGTTCACGTTGAAACAAATATGCAGGGAAGAGCAGGACCACAAAAAGAGTTTGAAAACTTAAGTACTAAATTAAAAGGCAGGATGTTCAAAGTAATAATATCAGGATCACCTAGTACGCATATTAGGGCAATTATGGAGAAGTACATTAGACACATAAAAGCAGGCTTGATAGATGTGGGTGGAAGGATTTCAGATTTCTAGGGCACTGGGATGAGTTCTGGGGCAGGAGAAAATTCTACAGATAGACTGGGGATCATATAAACTGAACCAATACTAACATCTTCACAAAGAAGACAAGTTGAGTATTGGGGGAAGATTTAAATTAGTAAGGCGGGGGGGGGGGGGTGGAATTTTAATGACTATGGTAGATGGACTAAGGATAAGTATAGTGAAGAGGAAAAGCAGTCTAAATTAGTAAGCACAGTGGAGAGATGTGCCTTGGGTAGAAAGGGGTGAGCTTAAAGAGAAAGATTATGAAATAAAGATTAAGAAAGGGTAATAGTCTTTAAATGTGAATGCACAAAACATTAGAAATAAAATCAGAACTAGAGGCACTGTTTCGAAAGGAGACACACTGGGGGTGAACTTACACCATTTTGCTGTGGTTTCCACCAAAGTTATGGCAGATGAGCAGGAGACCCCGTGGAAATTCGTTCGTTATGTTGCAGCCTTGAAGCTTGGCTTCAGCCAGGGCAAAACTGAACTAAATATTCCCATCTATAACATTTTCAGGGGATAGTAGAAAAGAAAGAAAAGGGAGGAAAGGAGACCTTTTTAAACTAAAGATGTTGAGTTGATTTTTGTCTCCTGGCAGGAAACAGGTGGGAGGTGAGCCAGCGAGAGCAACGGCCAGGACAAGGGAGCAACGCCATGGAGCTGATTTCCCTCAGGGGCCTGAAGTTTATTAGATGCAGCCATGGAGATGTTGGTGGAGCAAGTTAATAACAGAAAGCAAGTTATCTTCTCCATGGATGGCCTACAGGTACCACGACAAATTGGTGAATGGGCATGGTGAGAGGTGGCTCAACACTGAGTGCCATCAGCATTTTCTTGAAGGTTTGGCTGCAATGTCGAAAGAAATGTAATGATCTCACCGAGAATGCCATGGTTAGACTCCCCTTCACAGCTCTCATACTTTTTGTACAGCCCTGCAGATCCCTACCTTTGTCTCAGCACTATCATTCCTTTCCTTCTTTGCTTGCTTTGGTTTTCCATAAATCAGCACCTTTTTTCTGCTTGCACACACCTTCAAAAGCTGCTACATTTCCCTCTTGGCCATATTTGCTGCTTCTGCCTGCTATCATGTACACTACGGTCACTGGCTCATACATGTTCAAAACCCTCGCAGTCCATTCTTCTTATAGGAGAAGCTGGCACACAAGAGGAGAGAGACAATCAGCACAGGAGGAGGTCCCACTGCACAGCAAACACTGACTCCTAATGATGAGGCCACTATCAACATCATAGGAAGATAAGCAGCAGTCGGCATCAGAGATGGCAAGGCTGGAGGCCTGGCACAGCAAGGTGTGTTGACATCCTCCCTTCCTTTTCCCTTTCTACTTAACTCTTTTCGGTCATAATGAGCATGACAATCTGGTGGTGCATTGCGCTGCCACTGACCTGCTGCTGCTTACCCTTGCAACTACATTCTCAAACTCTAGCCTCTCTCACCTTTTTCTAAATCAATCAGTCACTAGTGCCAGACAGACTGACGAGGATAACCCTGAAGACATTGTAATTTTAACTATTATCACCAGATGTAAAAACGGCCGATAGCAAAGTGGCAGCCGATTTTGCACCTTGCCCGATTTTCTTCTCCATTGACTTCACGTTCATCACCTTGAAGCCCATAAGACCCTATTATGCTTTTTATTACTGCTGGTGGCACCTAGAATCATAGAAGTTTACAACATGGAAACAGGCCCTTCGGCCCAACATGTCCATGTCGTCCAGTTTATACCACTCAGCTAGTCCCAATTGCCTGCACTTATAGAGAAATTCAAAAGCAGAATCTCAAAACATAAATGAGCATATCTCAAACTTCAATTGCACAAAATTATAAAATTCCAATGAAGGATGAATAATAATACCACTCAAGGAAATTGATGAAACCAAATTAAATTACAAAATCTCCATAGCACGAGTTTCCACAGCATGGGTCTACATTAATAATTTTCAAATAAGTTTGAGCATCACTCATACGCAGCATGTATTAAGGCACCACCACATGACTTTAAAGATGAATAATTTACCGCTTATTGCTATAATGAGGCAACTAGTCATTTAATTTAAAAATTATCCAAAATAACGGAGACAGCATTTCACTACAGATGAATGAACTCATTTCATTGCAGCATCCGTTTTAACACTAATCTATCCAAAACAGGTAATTAATGCTTTATCCAGGAATACTAAGCGCAAACTTTTCTTTGGTAAATCTCAAAAATATTTTATTTGTCTGTCTAACTGATTGAAGTACCAAAGACAAATTTCCCCTGGTACTGGTAATTTTTCTGTGAAATATTAAAAAATGACTTTTGCGTCGTACGTGGAAATCAGATTCAAATTGCAATCTGTTTTTGAAATTCGAGTAACCCTCTTCACATTTTTAGCAGATACACTGGATTGTAAATATCACTAAAGCACAAGTAAAATTTAAATACAAATAAGATGGAGATAAATGTGAGATAGCAGGATTATGGAATACAGATAAAATTGGTGACGATCAAGAGACTGTTAAACGATGTAAACTGCAAACAGTAAACAGAAGAAATAGATGCATGGCTGAGCATATTAATATTCAAATTCCATTTAGGACTGTCAAATCACTGTTAGAGCTCAAATAGTTATGATGAGAATGCAATGGGCTTAATAAACAGCTCCTTTAATAAACTGGAACAAGACATGATTAGCTACATCAGGGGCATTCAACAGACCATATGTGGCCTCCAAGCCTCAGCAATTCAGCCCTTGAAGCCCAGGCAACTCAACCCCATTTGTTTTTTATTTCTTATTTGTCCTGTTTGAATTTTGTGGGCCTGGAGTTTTGACATGAGCTATTCTTAACACTGTCTTCTTGTAGATGGATAAAGTCTAAATCAGAACGTCAAGATCTGTTAACACATACAACACGACATTTGAATGGAAAATTAAATTAATGGAAACATAGGCCCCGATATTGACGCAAAGGTGGGTTCTGAGCCCCCTGGGTGGGGGGGGGGGCGAGTGGGAGGAGGGAACCCAGAAGTAAAGTTAGCGGGTCAGATTCTGAAATCTCAACTTGATTGAATTATTACATTTTTGCTTCCGGGATTCGTGTCTCCAAGCTGCACAGCGGGCATAATGCTCACCCGCATGACACCCGCTCTGAAGTTCACTATTTAAAAGGCCAATGCAAAACTAGAATGTGGAGGAGCCAGGAGAAATTTACCACGGATTCACAAAGAGCAAGGCCAGCACCCAGATTCAATGATGCTTCCCCTGAAGTACTGCAGGGTGCAGTGAGGAGCAGGAGAGACATAATTTTCCCCAGCAATGGGAGGAAGAAAACTGCTTCTCTTACCAAGAAGGCATGGTTGGAGGTGGCTGAGGAGGTGAGCAGCAGGAGCATTGTGCCCCGGTCTTAAATTCAGTGCAGGAAGCGCTTTAATGACCTAACCAGGTCAGGAAAAGTGAGTACAGTTGCTGATTCACCTATGGTGTACAACAGGCCCCCACCCCCCAACCCTCGCTCTGTTTTGTCAAGCATACTCCATCACATCACTCCTCACACCCACTTAAGTTTCAGCAGCACCCATCCTTCACTTTCTATGCAATTCTTCACCTCCCCATCTATCGCTGCCACTCACCCCAATCCTTAAGTAATGTGATGCATCTGTCTGATAGTCACCCTCACCCAATGTACTACATCCATCGGGTGATTACGTGACCTTCAGTCACCCACAGGTCTGTTCTTTCGCCCCTTGTAGCAGAAGCGGGCGCAAAACACAAGGGAGATGGAGAGGACTGGAGGTGGCCCACCACAAAGTGTACAGCTCACTGATGCAGAGGAGGATGCCCTGGAGATAAGTGGCACACCTGTGTCCCTCTCAATCAGAGATGGAGAGACTGGGAACTCGTAGATGCCTAGTGACAGAATTTTAAAAATCTCTGACACACATGCTGACTTTATTCCATCAATGGCTGAACTATGAGAAACCTGAGTATGGTGATTGTCAAGGTTGTTACTTTGCCAGGAGTAATTCATATCCGTTTCCTTTGTCTTCCAGGACTTTCATTCATAGAGCAAGAGTCTACAGAGATACAGGACTACGATCCCTCAGAGGACCTCATTCCTTCTGAGGGCTCACTGTCACATGATATACTGCTAGGCACCAGCACAAATACTTGCACTTAGGTGGGTCCAGTTAGACAGTTAGTAGGGCTTTCCACTGGTGATTCACAATTCACAAGTGAGCATGAGCATAAGTGGCAGGGGCAGCTGTGGAGAGTCCATGTCGGAGGGCGCACTCCTCTCCAAGCTCTGCTCAGCTGGACACAGATGCTGATCCCTGGGAGCTATCATTGAGAATGAGAATGATTGAGCTACAGCAGCAACTTTGTGAGGTACTGGCAGACATGCCATGCACACTCTCCACAACAGCAGAGGGAATGGAGGCGTCCAACTCCAACAGTAGTGGATTGGTGTCGCAGGTAATTGCGAGAATGTATGCCATGCAGACAGCGGCTGCCTCTGTGGAGCTTCAAGCATGGCTCTCATATGAGTCTATGCAGGCCATGACCATGGCCGTGCAGGAGATGTCTGCTGCCTTAAACAGGATGACAGATACCTCATCAGTGGCCTTACAATGTGTCACTGATCTACATCAAGCTGCTCTCCAACAGAGTGGTCGGAGTGATGTGGCACTGGCTCAGGAGAGGGATGATCTCGAAAGGGGACATGTAAGTGGGAACTCCACTCAAAGCGCTCCCATGTCTCAACCATTGCCCCCTCCCGCCTCAGCCAGTTCCTGACACACTGCCTCATCTCCTGATAGCCCAGTCTGCCCCTGTACAGGTGCAGGTGGAGCAGTCTTTGACGGGACCCTCACGGGTTCCAACACCCAGAGATCGTAGGCCAAAAGCATCTCAACAGTCAGGCAGAGGTCTGAACAGCCTGCAACTACCTCTGCTGAAGCCACAGGGGATGCACCACATAGAAGCAGTAGGAAGCACAAGTTAAAGCAATTGTGATTTATCAAGGGTGTGATATAGGGTGTTTGAAAAATGTTTTGTGGTGAAGTTTTGTTTTTTTATATTGGCACATAGAATATGTTGATTAGCACTACTTTCCCATCTTGCCCATTATTGTGTCCCGAGTGCTAACTCACGCTTTCACTTGCTTCATGATGAATGTCAATCCATGATGACACCCACTGGGGGATGCGCAATGGGTATATGCTTGGTTGAAGGACTGTTTTGTGCAAAGGGGGGGTTTTGTGGTAATGGGAGCGGGCCGGAGTATTTCAATTTTTATTTTTCCCAGTCTGACTAACCAAGTGAACCTGTGAGATATGAGGGCATCCTGGGCATCCCAGGAAGCAATGTACATGGCTGGTCTGGTGATGGGTGTCCTATCTTCATAATGCTCATCATCCTCCTCCTCCTCCTCTTCTGATGACGAGACCATTGATGAAGATGACTGACGAGCATCTTGGTCGTCCTCCACCTCTAATCCTCTGTTGCGCAATGTTGTGCACAAAACATCATCCACTATGATTCAGGACACCCTTACTGGCAAGTTCTGAAGGGCGCCTCTAGACCTATCCAGGCACCTGAAGTGAGTCTTCAAAGTGCCGATGGCTTGCTCGATGACACATCTGGTGGTAATGTGGCTCTCATTGTAGCAGTCTTGTGCCTCATTGGCGGGGTTCCTCACAGTTGTCATGAGCCAAGTTTGATGGGGGTATCCCATGTCTCCTATGAGCAAGCCCTTAAGTCTATCTCCTGTTGGGAAGAGGTCTGGAATGTTGGAATGCTGCTTTATAAAAATATCATGAAGCTCCCAGGGAATCTGGCACACACCCGCATGAACCTCTTCTTGTGGTTACACACCAGCTTGCAGTTGATAAAAACTCCTGGTTAATGTGGTGGTCCTCGGATTGCCACCTGTGTGCAATCGATGGCACCCTGCACCTGTGTGAAGCCAGCCAGAAACACGAATCCGACTGCCCGCTCCTTCTGGCTTATGTCGTCACGGGGGAAGTTGGCAAACTGCCTTATATCTTTATGTGCAGCCAACCGAGAGGCTTAGAGATGTCTCCGGTGGTGCACTGGAAAAAGCCAGAGGCAAAGAAATTGAGGGCAGTGGTGACTTTCACAGTGACTGGCAAAGCGTAACCACCAGATCCAGCTGGGAGCAGCTCTTCTTGAAGGAGACTGCAGACGTTTGCAACTACCTGCTGGCTCAATCTGAGCCTGCGTAGGCACTGCTCTTCAGATCGGGCCAGGAAGCTCAGCCTCTGCTTGTAGACCCTCTCATGTGGCTAGTGCCTCCTGCGACCTCGGTTACCCTGTTGCACTCCTCTCTGTTGTTCTCCAGATCTCTCTTGTGCACCTGCAGATCCCACCACAGCACGATGTCGCTGCCGTGAATGGTGATTCTCTTCCTCATTCAATGTCCTATCGAGTATGCCCATGGCGCGCCCCACTTCCTGATCTTGTCCATTTGAAAGCCTCCAAAGTTGTGAAAAACCTGCATGATCACAAGAACTCTCTGCCAAATATTTAACAGAGGGAAATGAGCCATCCGCTATAAGCACTGAGCTTTTATTCACATTGGGCAATCCTAGCTTTAAACACCCCTATGAAGTGAGGCTCAATCTCGCCTCTGTTTCACTGGCGAGTCTCCCGAGCCCTGGGAAACTCGTGCTGGAGGCGTTAAATTCAAGTGCCTGTTGAATTCAATTTAAAATCACCTCATTACCATGTGCTAATCATCTAACTGGCTGTGATAATTACCGATCCGCCTGTCCTAACGATCGATCTGTCTCCGGTGAGTAGGTTTCTCGCACGCAGCTAAATACACCTCCGTTAAACTCGGAAGTGGGCGCATTGGAGTGCTTCAAATCTCTACAATTTTAACTTCCCACCCGTTCTTGGGGGTTAAAAATCCCCCCATAGATTTAAACTTTATTTGTGGCCCTTGAGGCTGTTCATGGGCTGCACAGGCGCAACATTTAGAAAATCTACACACATCCTCTATAAAGCCCAAGGTGGTAGATTATAGCTGACTGTTTACCTGAAGTCCTGTTCAAGTTCTGCCTCTCCCCATCTAGGTCTACACTGCTAAATGTCACAATAGATGTTTATTCAAATGTAGAACTAAATATTACCTCCCAAAATAATGATGTAGTATTTACAGAGAGAAAAAAAAACATTGTGTCTCTGTGCCAAGAGAAAGTTATGGCTGGTTACTTGAAAGAGTTTACCTTACTGAATACCAGTTTAATCAAATGCAGAATTGCTGTTATTTGGTCTTGAACTGTGAAGGAATCAAGAATGCCAACTTATTAGTTGCTTCCCATCCAAGAGGAAGTTATCAGCTGGTACAGTAATCAGTCAACATATTTTCTGCTCACCAGCACTCTATTTATAATTGAAGTGTTGGCGAGGATTATAAGCCGGCCACTTAATTTTGGTTAGAGAACAGAAGCACAGAGAGATTATCTCCTGCCTGATGTAGTGGATACAGGAAACAGACTACCAGCAAAAAAAAATGTTGATTAATTAATTCGAGAAAAAGCTGGGTAAATATTAGTTTGAGTACAATGGAAATTTTATTCATGGTAATCAGCAATCAGACTGAATAATGGAGGTAGGAGTGTGGGATCGCCCAGACACCTTTGGGGAGAAATTTTGCAAAGGAGTCTAAACAAGCATGATGAGGCCCACAATAAATGAGGTTGTACGTGATCAGGAAAGGAACTGGTTTAATAAACTGAATGACCTTTTCTAATTCCAAGCTTCTTATAATGCAGGTAGATCCTCTCCCAAAGGACATAGATTATTAAACCATGAAGATAGTATCTGAAATGATAATAAACAGCTTCTGATTTATTCTTGAAAAAAATATTAATATTTGGTCTTTTTTCATTCTTTTCCATCTTCACAATTGCATCGCCTGAATGTCCACATTTGACCTCTTCAGTGTTCCACTCTAGTTGGGCCCCTGTCCTCCTTGTTTTTGATAAAATCACACTAAGCTGATCCAGTTAGATCAAAGAATCCCAACACATTATTCTGATCTCTATTCCTTGATCTGTAAGACTTCTCGTTCCTCTGTTTATATTAGATGGCAATAACAATGTGCAGCTAATGGCAACTGTAGGACTAATATCTCAGGAATTTGCTCCTGGTGGGTACTGAGAGCACAGGAAGATTTGTGTTACCAATCAGCAGGTCATAGGATTCCCATAACTGACCCCACACTTCACCATTGCTGGTTCAGCAACTGTTAAGTCTGCTTTCGAATTGCTGTGCGCAAGGGAGAGATTGCAGTTGATGGCACTGTTTAGGAGCGAGTTCCCCAAGATTTCTGTGCAGACTTGCATCACTGATGCTCTGAGGTACCAAACTTACAGGTTTTGTTCTGTGTCTGTTTTCTTACATACGTGGTATTATTTTGATTCTGAAAAGTCTATGAAAAACAACGTATTAAAGCATGCAGCTTTGGATCCTGTATAAAGCATGCAGCTTTGGATCTCTTATATCCTGTACAAGCATAACTATTTTTATCACATCATAAATACATTTCTTTTGTTATCCTACATATGAATTTCTGTCCCAAGCAATGGTAGTTGCTAAAAGTTGTTTTAAAAATGTCAAGTACTTAAAGATAAATAATATAACAACAACTAGCATTTGAATAATGCCTTTAATGTAGTTAAATGTCCCAAGGACCTTCACAGGAGCGTTATCAAACACAATTTGACACCGAGCCACATAAGGAGATATTAGGACAGGTGACTAAAAGCTCAGTCAAAGAAGTAGGTTTTAAGGAGGAGAGAGAGGTAGAGAGGTTCAGGGAGGGAATTCCAGATCTTAGGGCCCAGGCAGCTGAAGGCACGGCCGCCAATGGTGGAGCGATTAAAATCGGGGATGCGCAAGAGGCAAGAATTGGAGGAGCGCAGAGATCTCGGAGGATTGTACGGCTGGAGGAGGTTACAGAGATAGGGAGGGGAGAGGCCATGGAGGGATATGAAAACAAGGATGAGAATTTTAAAATTGAGATGTTCTCGGACCTGGAGCCAATGTAGGTCAGCAAGCACAGGGGTGATGGGTGAACGGGACTTGGTGCGAGTTAAGATATGGGCAGCAGAGTTTTGGATGAGCTCAAGTTTATGGAGGATGGAAGATGGGAGACTGGCCAGGAGAGCATTGGAATAGTCTAGAGGTAACAAGGGCATGGATGAGGGTTTCAGCAGCAGATGAGCTGAGGCAGGGACGGAGACGGAGATGTTACAGAGGTGGAAGTAGGCGGTCTTGGTGATGGAGCGGATATGTTGTCGGAAACTCATCTTAGGGTTAAATAGGACATCAAGGTTGCGAACGGTCTGGTTCAACCTCAGACACTGGTCAGGGAGAGGGATGGAGTCGGTGGCTAGGGAACGGAGTTTGGGGCGGGGACCACCTCGATCCTCCCAATATTTAGTCGGAGATATGGACTAATTGTATTTACTAGAGATCACTTTTTGCTTTCAAACAGTCTCATCAACAAATATCAAACCCATTTTATTAGTTTAAAAATTCACATTGCTCTCATTTTAGTCTTTTAAAGTAAAAACTTTTATTTCAGTTCAAAATAAATTGCTCGTCAATGATTCCTTCAAGCCCGTTCTTAAATTTCAGTAAATCTACACTGAAACCTAGAACAGCTGAGGTCTAGTTTAATTCAGATTTCAGGTCAGTAAAAATTAGGGCTGTCCCTCTAGCTGTTAAATTTTATGGCCCAGTGAATGATGCCAGTGAGCCAGAACGAGGAATCAGAACGACTGCATTCACCACTTGAAAATCTGCACCCCTTTGTTTTATTTTCTCTCATGTACACCACTACCAGCCTCATGAGAGAATAGTTGGCGGTCTGCAAGTGGAGAAAAGGGCAAGGAGTCCTATGAAGTAGACACATTTCATTGCAGCAATCCACATTAACCTACCCACTCAGAATATTCGACCTACTGGTACTTACATTTCCACTTGTACTTTTTAGGCACATTAAAGTACAGAATTAAATTATAATCTTTATGCAAAGTACACAGTTTAATGTTTGCTTTTGATCGTGTCCATAGAGCCTAGGATCTGCAACAGATGGAATGAGCAGCTGTTTACCTCACAAAATATCAGGAGAACCGCACCATCATCCAAACATTTAACTAATGACTCCTTAGAGAAGGTGCTCTTCCCTTCCATTCAGCAGAGCCAACCCAGGTGCATGCATAATCACCACTTATGTTCTTTAGAGAAAAAAGTACCTCGTGTTACAAGAGACCAGCATAGATCAAGTAAATGAAAAGCTGAGACATGCTATCAGATTTGGAGTTGATGAAGATAAGGTAGGCAAGGGTGGGATAATCAAAGACCTGAAGGTGCTAGGAAAATAATGGTCAGAGATTTGAGTGAATACTGTTCAGCAACTCTTGGGTTCATTGCATCCTCCAGTCTCTACTACACCTACAACAGGGGATAATTCCATCTGTAGCAAAATGATCAACACAAGCACAAAGAATACATACATAAGAACATAAGAAATAAGAGCAGGAGTAGGCCATCCGGTCCCTCAAGCCCGCTCTGCCATTCAACAAGATCATGGCTGATCTTCTACCTCAAAACCATTTTCCTGCACCATCCTCATATCCCTTGATGCCTTTAATATCTAGAAATCTATTGATCTCTGTTTTGAATGTACTCAATGACTGAGCCTCCACAACCCTCTAGGATAGAGAATTCCAAAGATTCACCACCCTCTGAGTGAAGAAATTTCCTACCCCTTATTCTGAGACTGTGACTCCTGGTTCTAGACTCCCCAGCCAAGGGAAATACCCTCCTTGCATCTATCCTGTCGAGCCCAGTAAGAATTTTGTATGTTTCAGTGAGATCACCTCTCATTCTTCTAAACCCTAGAGAATACAGGCCTAGTCTACTCAATCTCTCCTCATACGACAATCCCGTCATCCCAGGAATCAATCTGGTGAACCTTCGTTGCACTCCCTCTATGGCAAGTATATCCTCTCTTAGGTAAGGAGACCAAAATTGTACACAATACTCCAGGTGCAGTCTCACCAAGGCCCTATATAATTGCAGTAGGACATCTTTACTCCTGTACTCAAATTCTCTTGTAATAAAGGCCAACATACCATTTGCCTTCCTAATTGCTTGCTGCACCTGCATGTTTGCTTTCAGTGACTCATGTACAAGGACACCCAGGTCCCTTTGAACGTCAACATTTCCCAACCTCTCACCATTTAAAAAATACTTTGCGTTTCTGTTTTTCCTACAAAAGTGAATACATTTATCATATCGCCACAAATAATGAACAAAGGGAAGCTTCCCAAACATATTTACTATTTCATTACAAATAGTGAACAAGGCAACATTTTCCCCCATTAGGTGACTTGCAAGTTATGGCATTTCAGATCAGGATTTTGAGGACTGACTCGAGTACATGAATTATATAAAAATGTAGCATCTTTTGCAAGTGAACTGAAAATTGTTCTTTTATTATAGCAGAGGATTTTACTTCATTCAATTAATATTTTACATTCTGGACTAAATTATTTTGAAAATAATTTTGAAGTCAGAAATATGAACATTTTTGAACTGAAAGCTGAGGGGCGATTTTAATCCTACCCGCCTGCTTCAAAGATGAATTGAATTTTGCCCATAATATTGACCTCAACATATCTACGAAGCTACAGTGGTGCATTCCTGAGCATTCGTACCACTTGTAAAACAGTTCATGATCACCAGGACCACCTTTGTGACTCTTGTCATTATTCAATGCCAGCTAAAGGGAAATTGCCACATTATTATTACAAAGTTAACTAACAGCACCCAAGCTACCTTTCAGTGACCTGCAAGGAAAACAAATAGAATTTTTCTTATGGTACACCTGAAGCAGCAAATTGAGATCCATGAATGAAGTGATAAGTAAAGAGAAAGTATATTATACTGCCACTTGTTTCATTTGGATTCTGGGAGACTGGCATTCAGGAGCAGGTTCCCATATTTACACGACTACATCTGTCTCTCATAAATACGTGGCATAATTATAGGAACAATTTTTAGAGTGTCTACAATTCTGTCACTGAACTAAGAACTAGATGTAATATTGACACAGGAATCGAGCAAAATGAGCAGCAGTTTCAAAGTGGCTTTTAGCCACTTGCATGGCCTTTTTGGGTGTAAACATCACCGTACATGCTCAGAGCTTTCTCCTGGGTGGGAGAATTCCAAGTGGAATCAGGCACTGTAAATGACGTCTCAAACTGGTAACTGCATTACAAATGAACCCTAAACCATTGTCTCAGAACAAAGCTAAAACTCTTCACAAGAATTGACCACTCTTGTCCAAAGCCAGTGGGGGTTATATTGGATAACCACCGAAAACAGGTGCTGGGATCGCAGTGCGCAATTGACCTGCGCCTGTTGGTTGCGATGCAGGCAGCACGTAACATTCGTGCTGCCTGATTATTTCAATGATTGCTGCGTGCAGCCAGTGCTACCTGTGCTGTTGATTGGCTGCATGGATCAGCAGGTGGCTCTGATATCGGGAGTGGCTAGCATTACTTAAAGGCAGCCTTCACCTCTTAAAGGGGAGGTGCACTGTGGCTGCAGGATGTGGTGGAAGTAAATTGGGAAGTGAAACTGTGCTGCAATGTATTGAAGAACAGCGGAGGGCGAGGTCGCACGCTTGTTCTGCTGCCGAGGAGTCAGATGATGAATTTGATCGGCCAGGCTACAGGAAGATTAGGTATGCAGACCCCTCATTGTTGATACATCCAGCACCCCAGTGGTCATGGCATCAGCGATGGCCCTTCCAATGATGGCCAGCATTGTCTCCTCCGTGGGAGTTAGGAAGTGTAGGCATGCCTGTCCTTTTCCAATTCTTTCTAACTGCTGAACTTCATTTGAGGAGGCTGCAGATGGCCTTGGAGGACGACCTTAAGCAGCTCTGAGCCTAGAGGGCCCGGCTTCAGACTGCATCATCTCACCTGGGCTGTAGCAATCTGGGCCGGCTGGCTGACAGGCAACAGCAAGGGTACTAGTGGGTGGCAGTGGTCGGAGCAGGAATGTTGTCATCCTGAGAGAGGACAGCAGGTTCGTCTTCCATGGCACACTGCCACTCTCCCAGGGCAGTGCCTCAGCAATCCTGGTGATCTGTTGGAGAACAGATTGCTGGACTGCTGTGTTGCTTTGGAAGCCCCTTTCAACAGTGGTACCCAGAGCCACGTTAGCAGTAGTCTGAGCTTCAAATGCAGCAGTCAGACCTTTGATGGAAGCTGTGACATCAGTCATCAGAGGCTGTATCGTAGTGGGTTCCACAGGTGTGCTGATGGAGGTGACCACCCATTCCAGGTAGGAAAGGATGGGCTCCAAGCTCTACACAAAGCCCTGTGTGAAGTTGGAGCTGGACTCCTTCATGCCCCTTGACATTGTGCGCAGGCTTTCTGGCAGGCTTTTCAGTACACCAAGCATTTGGTCGTATACGCCCATCAGCCTTCTTCCGTAGCCTGGCTCATCGAAGTCATCAGCTGACTCCTTAGCAGCAGAACTTGTGTGCGACCTCGCCTCTCCGGCGAGCTGGCACCGCCGGTATCTGTTCCCCTGCCCCGGCTCCTGTGTACTTGTGACTGGTGTCTCACCACGTGCAGATCCTTCCTCTATCCTAACCTCTAAACTACGTGCTGTGTCAGCTTCTGAGCTGGTGGCTGTGAGTGTAAGATTGAGTGACGGTGTGCCTTCATCATCACCGTCGTCTTCCTCTGCCTGGGCAGGTTCCAGTTTTTGGGTATCTGAAATGACAAAGGGGCATGGGTTGAGTTGTGGTGAGGGGAGAGGAGGCAGTAAGACCTGCGTGCTTACACCATCTGCAGCACATGAGTCAGAAACAACTGTGGGATGAGGGAAAAGTGGGAAGTAGTGGGGCGGGGGGAATGGATACCATAGGTGCCAGCTCTCTAGGCCCAGAGCTGCTCAAGGGCAACCTCCAAAGCCATCTATAGTCTCCTCAATTGAAGGTCAGCAGCCTTCCACCACCCAAACTCCTGTCACTGCGATGAGCTGAGGGAGGAAGCAATGTGTAATCATACGGAGGACAAATTGATGGTCATGTGGGAGAGGAAAGGTAATGAGTGTGGGGACTGTTGGGGAATGGGGAGGTGTCGTTGAGATTACTGGTATCGCTCATTAATAATCTGATCATGCAGAGCCCTGGCAGACAAGGCCTGTCTACCTTGTTGCCTCTCTGCCTCTTCCTGCTGCACTTCTTCCTCCTCTTGCTCAGGTTCTCCCCTGATAGGTGTGGCAAGGGCTGTTCCTTCATACTGGTGAGGTATTCAGCTGAGTACTGCAGGGCTCTTCCAGAGCGGTCCAGACAGTGGAAACAATGCTTGAGAGTGCCCATGGTGTGCTCCATGATGTTCCGTGTGGCAGTACGGCTCTCGTTGTACGCCTGCTGTGCGTGCGTCCGGAACGGGGTCATGAGCCCTTTCACGAGGGGATAGCCCTTGTCACCCAATAGCCAGCTGGTTGAAATATAGGTGGCAGGGAGGACCGTTGCAGGATGAAGGAATCATGACTGCTGCCACGATAGCGGGTATTGACCTGCATGATGTGCTGCCTGTGGTCGCACACCAGCTGCACATTGAAGGAGTGGAATCCCTTTCTGTTGATGAATATGGCCGAGTTCAGATGTGGAGCACGCATGGCAATATACGTGCAGTCAATGGCACCCTGCACCATGGGGAAGCCTGCAATGAGATGGATCTATTTCTCAGTGACCTCCCTTATACAGCAGTGCGCTGAAAATTGCGAGATGTTGTTATATCTCCAGCAGCAGAAAGGAGCCAGAGCCGTCAAAATTAAGTGCCACGGTCACCTTGACAGCCACAGGCAATGCGGTTCTTGCCCTGCTCTGAGGCTGCAGTTGACAAATTTCGGTCACGACCTCTTTAGTGAACTGAAGACATCTGATGCACTGTTCGTCGTTGAAGTTGAAGTAAGAAAATTGGTCCCTGAGGACCCTCCTTGGATATGTCCTCCTGTTGAGTGCCCTGGTCCTCCATCTCCTGGCAGCTTGTACTGCTCTGCATGGCCTCTCTTCATTCTCCCAGTCATGTTCAATTCCCAGAGGAAGCCCCAGCAGGCCTCCCATATCTGAAAGCAACTTTTTTCAACACACTATTTTTAAACTAACAGTACTGCAAGACTACTTTCTATAGAATATTGCAGCTTTAGCCAAGTATAGGAAACTTCCAAAACACAATTGCACCAGCAGCCAGAATAACTAATCCAGCAACTAACCTGTAATTCCAGCATGATCCCTTTAAATAGCACCGTTTAAGTCATGTTCAGCTGTGCGATGTTAAAACAGTGCGTTGGCTGGAGCGTGGAGTTCCAAAATGTCGCCAGCTGCTTCAAATCAGCGATGCACCTTGATTCGCATTATAATCTCCCTACTCTACATGCTGCCATTGGTCGTTAGGTGCTCGTGCGCAAACGCCTTTACCAGGATGGCATCCTGCGCATTTCACGGCGGAAGTGTGCGTGCGTATCTCGCCCGCCATTTTCAGGGCTTAGTACCTACAAAACGAGCGCTACATGGCCCAATTATGCCCCCTGTGTCTTTTAAACCAGAGCTCTTGTAAACTCTACCAAATGCAAATGGATTTCTTCCCATTAACTGCTATAACATTTTCTGTTAAGGTTTTGATACTTGAGATTATTAATGGGACTTCATTAACTATTACACCAGAGTGGCTGTTCTCCCCTCAAAAGTCCACCCTCAAAGGTTGCTTTAATTTGATTTTAATTTTTCAAAACCTTTGTGAGCTGTTCTATGAACTGAGCAGTGATGAAAACATCAGAAAACAATTGTGTTAGCTAGATACTGTACTGAAGCGAAAGAGAATCTGATGAACTATTGAGTTCCTCCATTACCTGAACTTCTCTGATTCCTTAACATCTGTTTAAGGAAGATTTCACACCTTTGAAACATGAAGTTTTAAGTTCTCCAGACTGATACCTTTTACAAACCTTTGATAAACTGTGAAACCAAACTAATTTGTTCAATAATATACAACCTTGTACAGCTGGAAATAAGTTTTTTTTAATGTTGCAGGTTGTGTAGATACTTCAGGTTCTATGCCATGACTATCAGGAATTCTCAAGCTCCTACACTAGGCCACCCCACTGGGTCTCCAGTTGAACAAATCCCCAGAAAAGTCAATTTTTGTATTGAAGAAAAAGGTTACTGACTAGAAATTGGATTGCAATGAGCCCATTTTACAGGTGTAAAATGATGCCTAAGACTCGACTATGTCGAAACTTAACGCTATACCAATGCACTAACACACTCAGACCAGTATCACAAAGGGAAAAGTTTTACTTTAATTGACTTGTATACAAGGGAAGCTGTATTCTGAACAACGGTCAGAATAACCTCTTCACTGAACAAAGGAAACAGTTCACATTTATACAGTTTAATTAGCAATGCCACCTGTCATAGAATATGGGCATACATGTACATTCTTTATTGGTTCAGGTAGTTGGTCAATCACGTAGTGAGCTTGCCTCCTCTGGACATCCATAGCTCATTCCTGTTTTGGCACGTAGGCCTCATAGGCCGGAGAACACTATCCTCCCTAAATTCTAAAGCTGGTTATCAGTAGGGCTGAAGTCAGTCTCAAGGCCACATGGCCTCTCAAGAAACTGTATTCTCATTATATTTTATAGTCAGCAATACCCTTATCTGCTCGGGGTGGGGGGGGGTGCAGACAGTACCAAGCACCTGCACAGCCAACTTAATTATCAACATACCAAGGCTTAAACGTAATTACACAATTGTGTCTTTCTGTGTGTGTGCTGTAGCTACCCCATTATGGGAGCCAAGGAGTTAACATTGGTCAAATATCCATCATGCATTTCTTCTTTACTATGGTCAAGTAACTGTTCATGCATTTCTACATTAACATGGTCAAGTAATTCTTTATGCATTTCTACATTTCCCCCTTTTGTCCTTTATAAAGAAGGACAATACTCTAGTAGAGCATCACCTTAGTTAACCATTCAAATTCTTCCTGTACCTCGTCTCCTCCCATCTCTACTTGTACCATTAAA
Organism: Heptranchias perlo; assembly: GCF_035084215.1. NCBI lineage: Eukaryota > Metazoa > Chordata > Chondrichthyes > Hexanchiformes > Hexanchidae > Heptranchias > Heptranchias perlo. Next base: position 66,413,419 of record NC_090331.1, on the reverse strand, counting down.
TTCGTGGGTGTTATATTTGTACCCAAATTAGACATCATAGCACAGCAATATTTAAGTAAGCAATAAGAATAACAACGAATATGACTAACCCTTGAACTAGAGAAGTCCCAATAGAACCCAGCCATGTTTCATCAATACGCCTTTGTACTCTTATCTCTTCTCAGGAAGAGACTCCTTCTAAACATTTCTCAAGTAAGCTGGGAATGTCCTTGGTCAGCTAAACCTATCCATGTTAGTTTGAAAAGGGCTAACATAGTCAAATATCCCATGGTGCTTTATATTTTGTTTCCAGCCTAACTAGACTGAATGGTACCTTTCAGACCATTTTATACCTGTGAATTGGGGCCCTCCCCTTTATATCCCTTAATCCAAATTTTATCCCTACAATATCCCCTTGGCTAAGCCCAAGATAGCCAACCTTTATCCGTCACCCATGGTTGCCCATAGGTATGCCCTGCTCAATGTTGCCCTCTTGCAAGCACCTAGGCATCCCCTGAATTTTACATATGCAAGATGCTGTACCTCATCTTAACCAGGTTCCCTTCGTGTTGGCCACCAGTCCGGGTAGAAGAGAGGCAGAGCATCTGATCATCCTATCAAACTATGATTGTCTCCCCTTTTACATGCACCTTACCCCAGCGGGTGCTACTCCCGGTACCATTAAGATGTTTTCTTAGTTGAAATCACAGAGACAATGGGGACATTCTCACCCAGGCTCTGTTTTACGATCTTTGCCAAACCCTTCATCCTCTGCTTACATTTATTACATGCAATGAATATCAAGAGGCACATTACAACAAACTGCACTACGACTAATACATATGAAATTAATCTAATCCAAGGATGGATCTGTATATTCAGTCCCAAATTCCAGAGGTCATCCCACCAAGTGGTGACTTTAATTTGGTCAATGTCATGCTTAATGTTTTTATTGTTTTGTTGTAGGTTATAATAAACCTTCTGGGAGAGGTGTATCTCCATTCGTAATGCTTTCAAGTATTTAGGCAACAGGGGTGTCAGATACTCAAATGTGTCCTGATATTCTTTTAAGTCCTTTTTGACATCCTCAGAAACTTGTAAGGTGGTGAGGTTATGCCGGTGTATCTCTACCAGTTCCTCGGGTCCAATCCGAACCGGGACTTCAGGAATGGAGCAGAACTCTGGACTTAAAATATCACAAGTTAGATTGGCATAATTAAACGTTTTCAAATTAGTTGTAACACAGTATTCGCCCACTCCGGCATATGCCACTTGAGTGGGTTTTAGATCCGCCCCTAGGGCCTCCATGGTACAGTTAATATCCTGATTGGTACCGGTATTGTTAAACCCACACTGTGCTTCTGGGCTGTGTCCAATACTAGCATGTCTAGTAACACATCCCTTTAATTTTGTCCCAGTCAAATTCCCTTTAATTTTTTTTTACAGCATATGGTAACATATTGTGATGGGATATGTGCATTCCGTCCTTCACTACCCCAATATTCTGTACTTGTTACACCTCTCGTCCCTGGGTTTCGGGTGCCATCACCAGTATTACTAGTACCAACCCTAGGAGCCCTCCTCCGTCAGGTTTACACTCCACTTGAGTGGGGTACACCCGCACCATTGCTCTGAATTGGCAAGGGGTGATGTTCTTGTTTGCTAACAGCCACTTGGAGGTACCACCTCCAACATGCCCACAGGTCAGGTTCACCCTCAGTTTGTTGATTCGTTATTCATAAGGGTACTTCCCCTGCCTGTATCTGGGCTAGGTTCTCTCGTGTCCGTTCCACAATCCAGTTACCATATGTACTGCAGATGTCATTAGCAGCCGCCTGCTAAGATACGTTATAGTCCTCTTTTATTAATTTATTAATGGTTTGGGCATGTGTTTCTAGCACTGTAGCTATCCTTTGCAAATATATGGTCAGCATTTGATCCTCAGACAATTCCTTATCTGTGTTTTCATTTATTTTTAAATATATCTTTAATGCGAGACCCTAAATCTCTGACCTTTTGATCTAATGTTGCCAAATCAATGGTGTTAACAACTGAGGCACCCGTATTAAAGGCAGTTGCTATATCATTTATCACAGATCTTTCACGTCTCCACATTTGTCTATCTCTTTTACGATGTCCACCTCCATTCCATGTCGCGCTTTGTTTTAACACTTGAGTTAGGAGGTGTTGATATAATTGTTGAGTTTTCTTAGCATTCTCAATGCGAGTTATATAATTTGTCAGGGAAGGTCTTCCCCCTTTTATCAGATCTTGTATTGGAGCTACTATTCGTGAATAGTTTCAAATAAAATTGAATAGCCCCAGAACTTGTCGAACTTCCTTATCATACTGTGGCGGGGTAAAACTGATAGGCATTTAGTACCCTGTGTCAGTACATAGCTCAAGTAATGGACTTCCAATTGTCCAACCTATGCTTTCTCTTCATATGATTTGTTTTACATTCCTTTTTTATCAATTTTTTTTTTACTGTAGCATTGTCTGTGTGGAAACCTATATCTCAGTCAATTGTAGCCTTTGGCATTTCCGAGTAATTGGGTCAATTTTAATAACATAACCTATACCAATTGTTACCTCATGTTCACCTCTGTTCTGGGCAAGCCTCAGACAGTTCTCAACCGACTGGGTCATTTCTATCTGTTTGAACTGCTCTTGGCATGACAGTCTGGCTTCTTGGGATGGAAGGGGTTAACATTAACTGGCTCTCGTGGTAGCAGTAATGTGATACTTCTCCCTCTGAGATGAAGTTTCCACATTCTACCCCACCCCACCAGACACTCAGCAAATTGATTTTGGCTTCAAATTTTCTCCTCACACAGGTTTGACTGATTTTTTTCACTTCTCACATTTGTGGATTGCTTTCCACTATATATTTTGCACACTATTTTTGAGATTTATTTTAATCATAGTGTTTTTTCCAATGTTTCTTATTAACCAAATTGTTTGCTTGCAGCTTCTTTACTTTCTTTTCAGACTCTGCTTTAACTTTGCAAACAGCCTTTTCCCTAATCTTATCCTTCAGACGCCAATTAAAATCCAATATGATCATTATCGCCATCTCTTTTTTTTTATTCCCTCAGGGGAGGAGGATTCAAGGATCCTCACCATGCACCCTGAAGAAAGAGGGTGTCTTCCTTCAAAATTCACAAAAATCATTGTTTTTATCAAGAGACAATAAAACTGTTTAAACAGTACCTGCTCTTCCCACTTTCAGAATGCTGTGACTCCAAAGGTATCAGACCAACATCTTAAAAAAAACTAGTGCAGTCCAAACTCTTAACTTCAGCATCCTGCAACTGTAACTTGTAATTCTTTAAAGCTGCACTTTATCTTTTCTTTTACAATTAAACCTCATTTTGTCAATTATTTTATATAAATGCAAAAGTTGTTTCTTGGTGAATTGAAAACAGATGTTGGTGTCCTTGGAAGGAGTTAACATTTTTTTCCAGAAACAAAATGACGGAGCCAGATATCAGATTCACGCAACGTTCTCAGCATACGTCAACGTAATTTTCACAAATTCTTTTTAAAAAAAAAATTCATACCGGGAAATAACATCTCCCATCGTACATTTTAGTTTATAGTTAGTCTAGTATTTCCAGATTGTTGTGATCAACTTTTGTTTAGGTTCCCCTCAATTTTCACATTGCTTCGTAAGTTTTATAATTTGCTGTCCAATTCATTTTTTTTTTACATACTTTTAGTAGGTATGATTATAACCAACTCTCCGAGCTGTTCCAGCTTTCCGACTTTTCCTATCACGGTGATACCAGATAGCTTTTTTTTTATATCTGTCCCGTTATTTTTTAAACCTTTTTTTAAACCACAGCCAATCACAAGATAAAAATTCAAAATGCCAATTTTTTTTTGTGAAGATCCCATGTCTGGAATTTGACATGCTCACATTTTATAAAAACCAGAATTTAATAGGTCACTTAACCTCAATAACTCCAATTTTAATTCAGCAATCTCAGAATTAAACACAAGACAAAACAGATACATTACACAAAAGAGGAAAGCACGTAAGACGCAGTAAGAAGGGGGCGTGGCCCACAACACCGACAGAAAACACTCACAATAAGGACAGGCTTTTTAAAGAGACAGTACACTGAAAACAAAAGAACCTTTCTTTTTCGGGTCTCTGTCTTTTAAACATTTTTCTAATCACTTAATTCTATCCATATTAAATGTACCGTCTTCGGGAAAGGGCTATTTCTTAGTTTTGGTCCATTTTGACCAAACTATCAACTCGTCAGTTGTTTCTTTCCCAAAGTTTCTTCCGAATCCGCGACATTCACACCAGTCTGCGTTTGTCGCCACTACAGACTTGTAATTTCACACTTTTCCGAATTACGCAACATCTAGTCTGCGCTTGTCCAAATTACAACTTCACACTTAAAATTTTTTTTTACACAAGTCCATATCTCTTATCCTGGCGCCTCTTTTTTCCACTAGCAGCTGACCGTCTGTTGGCTCTCTACAGCAGCCTCAACGTCACTCTAGTAATCACCGGTATCACAGATCTACTCCGTTATTGCTCTCTCTCAGCCCGTTACTACAACACCGCAGCTGACAATATCGAGTAATCTGACAAATTCCTTTTCCCCTTGTCTATACAAAACACATTTCCTATGATCGCCTTCCAATTCTTAAAGGCAAACAGAAGAATTAGTCACGTCAGTTAATGCATACACTTATCAATCGCAGTGTGCCTGGGCTCGCACAGAACACCTAGTTGTAATAACATGTGTCCATACTTACCGGGGATCACAAGCGATCTCGGTGGAACCTCCAAGAAACTGTCGAAATTTAACACTATACCAATGCACTAACACACTCAGACCAGTATCACAAAGGGAAAAGTTTTACTTTAATTGACTTGTATACAAGGGAAGCTGTATTCTGAACAACGGTCAGAATAACCTCTTCACTGAACAAAGGAAACAGTTCACATTTATACAGTTTAATTAGCAATGCCACCTGTCGTAGAATATGGGCGTACATGTACATTCTTTATTGGTTCAGGTAGTTGGTCAATCAAGTAGTGAGCCTGCCTCCTCTGGACATCCATAGCTCATTCCTGTTTTGGCACGTAGGCCTGAGAACACTATCCTCCCTAAATTCTAAAGCTGGTTATCAGTAGGGCTGAAGTCAGTCTCAAGGCCACATGGCCTCTCAAGAAACTGTAATCTCATTATATTTTATAGTCAGCAATACCCTTATCTGCTCGGGGGGGGAGCAGACAGTACCAAGCACCTGCACAGCCAACTTAATTATCAACATACCAAGGCTTAAACGTAATTACACAATTGTGTCTTTCTGTGTGTGTGTGCTGTAGCTACCCCATTATGGGAGCCAAGGAGTTAACATTGGTCAAATATCCATCATGCATTTCTTCTTTACTATGGTCAAGTAACTGTTAATGCATTTCTACAACTATGGCAGACAGCATGCACGCTCATTCTAAACTGGAAGTGTGCCACCTGCAATATTGGTAAAGGCTCCTCCATTGGCATCCATGGCACCTGCCTAACACAGGCATTAGGCACTTTGCATATGCAAATAGGGGGCCTAATGCCTGTTTGAGGCCCACTTTACAAATGTGTATTACACATGGCCACAGCCTGCACCGTGCAAGCTGTGGTTAGTTTCTTCAGGCGCTTTGCAGCCAAACTAATGGTCCTTAAAAGGGACTTCTGGAGGCTACCACCAGAAGTCAGGTTTAATTTTTTTATCTACCTTATTGTGGAACCGGAGGAACACATTAAATCCGTGGGCCACTGCCGGCTACCACTTGCCCCTCTCCCAATTGTCTCCCCCCAGGCTCTGCTTACGACCTTGGTGCCTTCTGAAAATCCATATGCACTTTGGTCACTTCTTCAAAAAACTCTTGTTAAATTTGTCAAGCGCAACTTGCTTTTAACAAATCCATGCCGGCTGTCCTTGATTAATCCATGCTCTTTAATTTTATCTTGAATTATGGATTCAAAGAGTTTTCCCACAGTTGATGTTAAACTCACCAGTCTATAATTACTCCTTCTCTCCCTTCTTGAACAAGAATGTTACATCAGCTACTCTCCAGTCCCATGGCATAATGCGCATGTTTGCAAAACATGATTAGTATAGCATAAAAATAATAGGTAGGAATGGCTTAAGGAATATAATTCAATATAATATTCCATTGATGTTGATGAGCTACTTGAGCATCACTCAATGTTGATATCATCACCTGAATGTCTAAATGAACCCATAATTAATTCCAGGCAGATATGTTATATTTCATTTACATTTACTTTCATCCTTTCAGTGTTATACTATAAAATATATATCATGCAGAAATGCTGCTGATTATGGTTCGATTGGAATACCTTGTTAAACTGAATGAGGTCCATATATAGAACAAGTTCTGCTGAGGAAGACATCACAGTCAAATCCTGTTCTCAACCAAAGTCCATGCACAAGTATTTTCCAGCAGGTATCACTCAATAGCACCCTCTCTCTCTCTCTCTCACACACACACACACACACACACACACACACTCTCTCTCTCTCTCTCTCTCACTCTCAATAACAGGGTCTCTGGTTGATTTTTCCTGATTCCAATAGTAGCTATAGACAAGAGAATGAACCCGGGACCTACTGGTCTGCATAACTTAGGATCACACCAAGCAGTCAAAAAACAAATTTAAATAGAAAGTTAAATCACTTATTTTGCAACTTGTTTAGCTCAGTATGACTGTATATTCCAATTTCCATCAATCGTTCCTATCTCTAACTTAGCAAAGCACTGGTGAGATATTAACACTTAGGATCCAATTTTCTATTGGCTCCAAGATTACAGATGTTATTTTTTGCTTGTGAGAATAATGTATTGCCCAGCTTAAGTGGAGATCACCCAATGCCAAAACACATGCACTTTCTATAGAGGACACTCAATAATGATCGGGAGTGGGAATACTGGTTGATTTCTCCCCTTCCTCCCTACCCCTTTGCCCATTGGGCAATTATACCACTCCTATTGCATGTTTAGCAATGATAAAATATACAGTCAGATCAGATGCTGCTTATTAGAGGAGTTTGTGAAATACTCTGTTTATATAAATGAATAATTTAGATAACTGATTGCATATTTATTCTAATGTCATACGAAATGAAATAATATTAATTCAGCAGAGAATTTGATGCACATTACAAGGAACAATTATACATGTAGAAAAGGTTAAGAAGCCCAGCTGGTTTATCAGTCAATTGGATAAGTGGTGTGCAGCTTCTAAATGTAAATGTTTATACCCAGTGAATTTCTTCAAACACCAGGACAAAAGTTTAGAAACACATTGCAATCATGGAGTCAGGAAAAGAATATGTAAAACTGAAGAAAAGCCTCTCACCGGTGTACATGCTCCCTGTGGTCAGTCTTCCTGTATGTAGCCAACAAAATGTCAGATAAGGTGGAGCAAATCTGTTGTCAAGCTATTAGCATATCATTATAATTTAGAATGATGACCAGCTGTGTCCAGAATGGAAATTGTCTTTCAACACATGGCTGTGAATGTGTGCGACTTAGAGCACATTTAGAAAAGAGAAAACAATCCCTTTTGACCTGTGGCTGAGGAACGCCCTTTCATATTTTATATCACAATTGATACCATTATAGTCTTTTCAAACTGCTATTCAATTTATGCTCTCTGGCAGTACAATCTGAGTGTAAGCTGGCCACACAATCAGCTTTTAATTACTGAGTTAAACAATGTGGTTTTATTCTGCTATAAGAATCTCTCTTGCCACATGGATAACACTGCAACTTGAATAAATGCAGTTTAGTGCTGTATTGGTTGACATCATTCTCAATTAAGTTGATATTAAACTTGTGATATGCTTCCCTGACATATTGATGACCTAACATTTGCAAATCAATTTCTATAACAGTAAAGATCCAGTATAAGAACATCCATTTATCAGACACATTGCATAGAATATAAGTGGAGCTGATCCTCAAATAAATAAACTGAAGCTATAGTTGGGGCAAATGACTTCTTCTATTCTAGCTCTTTATAAACAGTGCACATTACAATTACATCAAATTAACCTTAATATCTAAATTAGAACTATTTAAAGCATGTATCATATAAAAACTAATTGGACCTATTGTGTAGACCAATTTAAAAGTAATTGGTCCATCAGAACTCTTTATCATGCTTTGAGCTCTGAGCCAAGCAGCACTTATGGGAACAAAAGAAGTACAATACCTTGTTGTTGTATAGATCACTGGACTAGAAAGACTGCCCAACATCAATCCTAGCACTAAATGAATGATTTACATTTGACAGTGTTTTAGGAGACTAGCAACTAAGACCACGTCAAGTCAGTCTTAAGGGTGTTCATTATAGACAAACCTATTTATACTCTATTCAAAACAACAGAACAGATTGGAGAGCATTGATGCATAACAGCCTGTGCTTGTGATTGTCAATATCTGACTTGAACAACCATTTATGAACAGTCTTTTTTATGGTTTATATGACAACAGTAGAAACTTTTCTATTGTTATGCTGGGATAGCCAGTCAAAATGGATGCTGGACTATAATTCTTTGTCACAAAATGGCTGACCCAATACCAGTCAGTAAGATTGCTTTCATTTGCTATTTAATTAAGATGATGTTGTGAATGGTGTGCAAGAAAATGGATGAACACCTGTGACTGTCATAGCTGAGCAAACCGACCATGATCCCTGGTTTAGTACTATGTTAGCATTTATAAGTGAATATTTTGCAACATTGCATTTGACTTCAGAATGAATTTAGGAGATGCTTTATTGCTGCAAGTCAAAATAGTATTATTCCTGTGATCTGCAATCCTGATTCCAAAATAATTTGAATTTATAAACTTAGAGAATGTTTTCTGATGAAAGAGAATTATCACTGGCACTTAGTCGAAGGGTTCATCTGGACCATCCATTGGAGAAAGGGAATCATTCCCAAAGAGAGTGAAAATGCCAAGTGGAAGGAGGAAACTTCATCTCCGGCAGTTGACCTGGAATCTTTGCCTAGTAGAATGAATGTTTGTCTTCATTTCTTCATCTAAAAACTATTCTCCAAGTTGTACCTGTGAAAAGAGCAATTAAATCCCTGTGGGTTATTTCACAAACCTTTATGTGTGCATATTTTAGAGTGTAAAAGCCTTGTTACTTTCATTGTTGTCCAGTTTGGGAATAAATATCATAGTGATTTCAGCCTGAACCAGCCTGGTTCGGTGTGCAGTACATCTACTTCCAGAATTGATTAAACCTGTACTGGGAATCCCACATTAATTCCAACATGCAATGTATTGCAGTTGGGATAATTGTTAGACCTGGGTTGTATTAGCCTTTGCGAGGACAGAGTCCATAAAAATTGTACTTGCTGTTTGAGTGAGAAGGTCTGGTCATGGGAACCCCTGCAAAACCATTGAAAGAGGAAACAGTGGGCTCAATTTTCAAACGGAGCCGTGATGGGGGCGGGGGGGGGTCAATTTGAGGTTGAAAAACCCGTTAGTACGATTTTGATGTAAGGACGTCTTTTATTTTTTTTCTTGTCAGTTTCACGTCCAACTGATCGGCTGATTGACAGGCTGGTCAGTCGGATGGGAGATCAGCCAGGGAGAGGACGTCTGCAGGTAAGTCTGTATGTATGCCTTTGTTTGCCGGGGGGTCATGGGTGGGCAAGGGGCATAGGTAGGCATAAGTGGGCACAGGTAGGCATAGGTGGGCACAGGTAGGCACGGGGGTAGCGAGTCATGGAGGATGGGATCGGGGGTCAGTCACGGAGGGGTGGAATTGGGAGTCATTAGGGGGTTCCATGATCATTGAGAGGGAGGGTCGGGGATCGGAGGATCGGGGTCAGGGTCGGGGGATCGGGGTCTGATGATCGGGGTCAGAGGATCACGGTCGGGGTTGGGGTCGGGGTTGGAGGATCGGGGTCGGAGGGGGAGGTCAGGGGATCGGGGTCAGTGATTGGGGGGGGGTCCACAATCGGGGTGAGGGGAGGTCGGTGCAGGTAGGCTTGTTGGGCCTGGGGAAAGCACTCCTGCTTCTCCGGGCCCACAAGCTGTGCCTTTTTAGGGACTTACCTGCAGTCTCGGGCCTTCTCGCCTCCTTTCACGAGGCGTAAAACAGAAGGCCCGGGAATCCCGGCTCCACGGGGTTGAAATGGGGAATTAGTTAAAAATGGAGGCCTGAAGCCTTCTTGAAACGTTTTAAGGCCCGACCCGCCTCCTGGGAATGGGTTGGCCGCCTGTCCCTGTGAAAAACGGAAATGGGCGGGTTGGGGGCGGGTCTGAAATGGTGGCAATTTTCAATGCCCCCGCCCCCAACCCACCCATTTTTTACTTTTAAAATCGAGCCCAGTGTTTCAAAAACCCAAACCATAATACTGGCCTAGGTTTCCAATGATGCTTTGATAGGAAAATCTAGGCCTGTGTCTTAGATACTGATCAAGCTACAAATAAACAGGATAAATTGTCACTATCTTTCAAGATTAGACTTCTCATGCGTATATGCCACAAAAAAATCTAGCTAGTATATAGGAAGATTATTCATTGAAACGAGCCAAAAGTACCAATGACATTTAAAAGTACTCCTACTTTTATTCATTCACTGCTGTTCTCCAGTGTGTAAGGATAAAGCAAGGTCCTAGGAGGAAGAAGTGGCTCAGATCTGCTCTCCTTGTTATTCTCCTTACAAGCCTGCTTCTCTACTGACTCCCACCCAAGATGGGGAAAAGAAGTGAAAACTTAGATTACATAGAATTTTGCAGCACAGAAACAGGCCATTTGGCCCAACAGGTCTATGCCAGTGTTTATGCTCCACACAAGCCTTCTCCCACCTTACTATATTGCACCCTAACAACATATCCTTCATTCCTTTCTCCTTCATGTACTTATCTATCTTCCCCTTAAATGCATCTATGCTATTTGCCTCAACTGCTTCATGTGGTAGTGATAGACCTAAATTTATAACTTCTGGAGAGGCAGTTACTCCCCCATCAGTTATATACCTCAAGTTCTGCACCAGAATATATATTTACAAATAATTGCCATCTGTAAGAGCAATGAATCATGTAGTACATCTAACAATGACTTAAAAACAATTTAAAAACCTTCCACTTGTGAAATCTTGACAGAATTCATTCTTTTTCAAAAATTTTCAGAAGATGATTCTTAAGATGAAACTCAGTCTACTGGAAATAATAAACATCTACGCTGAATGAAGCGGAGAACAGTTCAATATTTTCACCTTTGGATCTAGAAAATTTAATAAAAAATAAAAATAAAATGATTCAGTCTCAATGAATTGTCTTCTTTAATTAAGGTTACAGATTTGTTTGCCATTTGACATTGGGCCAAAGCATGGAAATGAACAGAAAATGGATATGCAGTTAAGTGGAATCATTTTAAATATCACCATGGTAAACATTTAGGAGGTCAAGCATTAATGTAGCTATGCACTGACTGGATATTTTTTCATTGATGCATAAACCATAATATCTGGTGTATAAGCCACACCTGTGGAAGTCTCCCCCTTCCATTTTATAGTTGATGTTTTAGGCATATTAATCTTGCAATGCAATGTTTTCTTGTGATTCATTAGCTATATGCTGCTTCCACATCTGTATGTTTGTCTTTTCAAGTTTCTTCCTTTCTCTTAGCTGCTACTTGTTCTTTCTTCCCCTTCTCCCCCTCCCCCACCAGTCAGACTTGCATACGAAGAAATAAATGGCCAAAGGGTATGATAGCATAGTGGTTATGTTGCTGGACTAATAACCCAGAGATAGGAGTTCAAATCTCTACCGTGGCAGCTGGGGAATTTAAATTCAGTTAATAAAATCTAGGATTAAAAAGCTAGTATCAGTAAAGGTGACCATGAAACTACTGGATTGTTGTGAAAACCCATCTGGTTCACTAATGTCCTTTAGAGAAGGAAACCTGCCATCCTTACCTGCTCTGGCCTCTTTGTGACTCCAGACCCACAGCAATGTGGTTGATTCATTAATTGCCCTCTGAAATGGTCCAGCAAGCCATTCAGTTCAAGAAGGTGGCTCACCACCACCTCCTCAAGGGCAATTAGGGATGGGCAATAAATGCTGGCCTTGTCAGTGACACCCACAGCCCATGAATGAATTTTTAAAAAGTACATGATAACTTGGCAGGAACAAATGTTCCTGTGTGCATAAAACTGTGACTTATGCTGTAAAAGTGTTCTTGGGTTGAAGTGCACAATGTCCTTGGGTTGTGGATTGTATTTTCCACTTGGCATCAACATACTAGCAGATTTTGCTGATAATCAGCTTTTTCTCCTTTCCTGAAATTGTTACTATGTTAGTAGTGCTTTTAATGCCAATTCATAGTTCCTCTATGTGGAGGACACAGCTTAGTAATTATTGCTTGTGATAGTAGCATATGAGTACTTAACACATTCATTTAACATTCCTCTATCCATTATTTTAACAGAGGCAATAACTGGTTTGTTTTAATTGGATTAATGTCTCTGTTAAAATAGTGGACAGAGGAACATCATATGAATGCATTAAGTGTTCCTCTGCTGATATCATAAACAATAATTTTAGGCCCATAGGAGTTAATTCTGACTTGTTCAAATTGAAAGCCAAGCCAACCCTTAATCTGAGGGGGTTATAGCGTTAAATAATTATGTCACCCGTGCAATTTTCCTTGACTAGTCACCACATGAATGCAAATGAATGCAGCCACTGAGCTTTATGTTACTGCCATCCTTCCACACAGCTAATGATAATTATAAACATATCAGTCAATAATTATTTCTAAATGTGTGCAGGAGGTTAGAGTTTGTGGTTGCTCAAGAGGGGAACAACTTCCCTAGAGCCCAGCAATTAAACGTTCAGACACAGCAACACTTGATTGTCATTTCTGATTGTCCAAAGAACCTGGGTTCTACTGACAAGGGCAGAGGGCCTTTGAAGCATTACTTGAAGCCACATCAGTGCAATTAAGAGCTACTGCAAAGATAAGTAATGATACGGCATGTTGTGAGGCCAGCAGGATTATTGGGAGTTGAAATGAGTCAGAGGGTTGCATTCATCCACAAGGCTGCACAATTACATAAAAATAAAAGATCCCAAATTGTTTTTATTTTGGCTAAGGTCTGTCAGTCATGGTCAAAAGTCTGGACTTGTGAGTGTCCTTATGATTTGGGGAGAGCATTATACTGAGTTGGCATCTGACCCAACAGGCCATTGTAAGGACCCATCTGTGAGGGGTGGAGGGGAATCACCAACTCTCCTTGGAGTTACTTCTCTGAGGTTTGTGCAGAGGTTTCTGATTGAGGTACACCTTGCCTCGGTGTTTGAGTGTACCTGTGGTTTTTAATCCACAAGAAGGTAGACCCTAGTGAGCCCACAAACTACCTAGGAACTTCATTAATAATAATGGCACTTAAGGTGATTCTTCAAGTTGTCGTGGAATGTATAGCAGATGATCTGGAGGCCTGCGAGTAATCAGAAAAGACCAGGCAGGATTTGCTCTCGTAGTCAATACAGGACAGGTTATAGCTTTATATGAGACTGCAGAGCATTGAAAGGGTGAGGTGAACCCCACTTAATTGCTTTCAGCAATTTTCATAAGACTTTCAACTTAGTGCCTCACACAGCCCTCAGGAAGAAGTTGAAAGCTGAGAGTAAATGGCCAAATCTTATCGAGGATGTGTACTGCAGCTCGAAGATCCATGTAAGGGACTCACTGAAACTATTTGCCTTGAAAGAGGAGTGAGGCAAGGTTGGCCACTGTCATCCAGCCGATTTAATGTATTCAATGATGTGTTGTGTTGTGTGGATTCATGAGGGACGAAGTGGGAGTCCTTGTTGGTAGCATTTCTGGAAATATTACAGTACTCCATTTTGCAGATGATAGTGTCTTCAGGCAGACTGACCTGGGAATTTACTCATCACTGGGCTAACAACATCAGTAAACTGGCCGAAACAATGTCAGAGGATTACAAAACTGCTGAAAGATACACATTCCGCTCTGCTGCTCAGGTTTTTATGTTCTCTCAGATACACACTGGTACACATGAATGAACAAGATTTAACTGCCCCAACCACTCAACATGTTGCAAATAAACAAGCGATGCCAAATTTCAAGTGCAAAATTTTCCTGCAAGACACGAACTGCTCACCACAAGGAGGGGGATGTTAATGAGCCCAAGAATTACCTTATTACAATGGCTCAGTGGTCCTTCAGGGTATCATCACATGCATATTGGAAGTTCTAGAGATCTACGAATAATCAGAAAAAAAAGTCATAATGAACATACAGGACAGGAAGCTTTTCCTGTGACCTACTCTGGTAATCTGTGATTTTAGCTGGTTAAACTCCAATAGTACTCCTGTGCATATTTAAGGGACCTCTTGTATCAGCCTTGGCACACTGATCGCACCCTTGCCTCCATGTCAGAAGGTCCTGGGTTCAAGCCTTACTCCAGGCCTTGAGCACGTAATCTAGGCTGACAATTCAGAGCGGCATTATCAGAGGTACCATCTTTTAGATGCGATGTTAACCGAGGCATTGCCTGCCCTCTCAGGTACGTAAACATCGCCATGGATATTTGAAAAAGAGCAGGGGGATTTCTCCTGTTGACTAACATTCATCCCTCAACCAACATCACCAAAATACTGATTAACTGGTCATTCATTTCATGGAGACATAGAAAATAGGAGCAGGAGTAGGCCATTCAATATGATCATGGCTGATCCTCTATCTCAATACCATATTCCTGCTCTCTCCCTATACCCCTTGATGCCTTTTGTGTCTAGAAATCTATCCAGCTCCTTCTTAAATATATTCAGTGACTTGACCTCCACAGCCGTCTGTGGTAGAGAATTCCACAGGTTCATCACCATCCGAGTGAAGAAATTTCTCATCTCAGTCCTAAAATGTCCTACCCCGTATCCTGAGACTGTGACCCCTCGTTCTGGACCCCCCAGCCAGGGGAAACATCCTCCCTGCATCCAGTCTGTCTAGCCCCGTCAGAAGTCAGAGGTGAAGCTGACACACACCACCACCCCCTACACCAGGTCCCTTTGTACATCAACATTCCCCAATCTATCACCATTTAAATAATACTCTGCCTTTCTGTTTTTCCTTCCAAAGTTAAACAGTAATCACATTTATCCACATTATACTGTATCTGCCATGTATTTGCCCACTCACTCAACTTGTCTAAATTGCTTTGAAGCCTCTTTGCATCCTCCTCACAACTCACGATCCCACCTAGTTTTGTGTCGTCAGCAAACTTGGAAATATTACATTTGGTTCCCTCATCCAAATCATTGATATATATGTGAATAGCTGGGGCCCAAGCACCGATCCCTGTGGTACCCCACTAGAAAAAGAACCATTTATTCCTACTCTGTTTCCTGTCTGTTAACCAATTTTCAATTCATGCCAGTATATTAATTTTGCACACTAACCTCTCGTGGGACTTTATCAAAGGCCTTCTGAAAATCCAAATAAACCACATCCACTGCTTCTCCCTTATCTATTCTACCAGTTACAGCCTCAAAAAACTCCAGTAGGTTTGTCAAACATGATTTCCCTTTTATAAATCCATGTTGACTTTGTGTAATCCCATTGATATTTTCTAAGTGTCCTGTTATCACATCCTTTATAATAGACTCGAGCATTTTCCCCACTACTGATGTTAGGCTAACCGGTCTATAGTTCCCTGTTTTCGCTCCCTCCTTTTTTAAATAGTGGTGTTACATTTGCCACCCTCCAATTTGCAGGAGCTGTTCCATAATCTATAGAATTTTGGAAGATGACAACTAATGCATTCACTATTTCCACGTCTACCTCTTAGTACTCTGGGATGCAGATTATCAGGCCCTGGGGATTTATTGGCTTTCAGTCCCATTAATTTCTCCAGCACTATTTTTTTTTAACTAATACTAATTTCCTTTAATTCCTCCTTCTCACTAGTCCCTAGCATTTCTGGGAAGTTATTTGTGTCCTCTTCCGTGAAGACAGAATATTCTATTCGTTCACGGGATGTGGGCGTCACTGGCGAGGCCAGCATTTATTGCCCATCCCTAATTGCCCTCGAGAAGGTGGTGGTGAGCCGCCTTCTTGAACCGCTGCAGTCCGTGTGGTGACGGTTCTCCCACAGTGCTGTTAGGAAGGGAGTTCCAGGATTTTGACCCAGCGACGATGAAGGAACGGCGATATATTTCCAAGTCGGGATGGTGTGTGACTTGGAGGGGAACGTGCAGGTGGTGTTGTTCCCATGCGCCTGCTGCTCTTGTCCTTCTAGGTGGTAGAGGTCGCGGGTTTGGGAGGTGCTGTCGAAGAAGCCTTGGCGAGTTGCTGCAGTGCATCCTGTGGATGGTGCACACTGCAGCCACAGTGCGCCGGTGGTGAAGGGAGTGAATGTTGAGGGTGGTGGATGGGGTGTCAATCAAGCGGGCTGCTTTATCTTGGATGGTGTCGAGCTTCTTGAGTGTTGTTAGAGCTGCACTCATCCAGGCAAGTGGAGAGTATTCCATCACACTCCTGACTTGTGCCTTGTAGATGGTGGAAAGGCTTTGGGGAGTCAGGAGGTGAGTCACTCGCCGCAGAATACCCAGCCTCTGACCTGCTCTCATAGCCACAGTATTTATATGGCTGGTCCAGTTCAGTTTCTGGTCAATGGTGACCCCCAGGATGTTGATGGTGGGGGATTCGGCGATGGTAATGCCGTTGAATGTCAAGGGGAGGTGGTTAGACTCTCTCTTGTTGGAGATGGTCATTGCCTGGCACTTATCTGGCGCGAATGTTACTTGCCACTTATGAGCCCAAGCCTGGATGTTGTCCAGGTCTTGCTGCATGCGGGCTCGGACTGCTTCATTATCTGAGGGGTTGCGAATGGAACTGAACACTGTGCAGTCATCAGCGAACATCCCCATTTCTGACCTTATGATGGAGGGAAGGTCATTGATGAAGCAGCTGAAGATGGTTGGGCCTAGGACACTGCACTGAGGAACTCCTGCAGCAATGCCCTGGGGCTGAGATGATTTGCCTCCAACAACCACTACCATCTTCCTTTGTGCTAGGTATGACTCCAGCCACTGGAGAGTTTTCCCCCTGATTCCCATGGACTTCAATTTTACTAGGGCTCCTTGGTGCCACACTCGGTCAAATGCTGCCTTGATGTCAAGAGCAGTCACTCTCACCTCACCTCTGGAATTCAGCTCTTTTGTCCATGTTTGGACCAAGGCTGTAATGAGGTCTGGAGCCGAGTGGTCCTGGCGGAACCCAAACTGAGCATTGGTGAGCAGGTTATTGGTGAGTAAGTGCCGCTTGATAGCACTGTCGACAACACCTTCCATCACTTTGCTGATGATTGAGAGTAGACTGATGGGGCGGTAATTGGCCGGACTGGATTTGTCCTGCTTTTTGTGGACAGGACATACCTGGGCAATTTTCCACATTGTCGGGTAGATGCCAGTGTTGTAGCTGTACTGAAACAGCTTGGCTAGAGGCGCAGCTAGTTCTGGAGCACAAGTCTTCAGCACTATAGCTGGGATGTTGTCGGGGCCCATAGCCTTTGCTGTATCCAGTGCACTCAGTCGTTTCTTGATATCACGTGGAGTGAATCGAATTGGCCGAAGACTGGCTTCCGTGATGGTGGGGATATCGGGAGGAGGCTGAGATGGATCATCCACTCAGCACTTCTGGCTGAAGATCGTTGCAAACGCTTCAGCCTTGTCTTTTGCACTCACGTGCTGGACTCCGCCATCATTGAGAATGGGGATGTTTGCAGAGCCTCCTCCTCCCGTTAGTTGTTTAATTGTCCACCATTCACGACTGGATGTGGCAGGACTGCAGAGCTTTGATCTGATCCGTTGGTTGTGGAATCACTTAGCTCTGTCTATAGCATGTTGCTTCCGCTGTTTAGCATGCATGTAGTCCTGAGTTGTAGCTTCACCAGGTTGGTACCTCATTTTTAGGTACGCCTGGTGCTGCTCCTGGCATGCTCTTCGAGACTCCTCATTGAACCAGGGTTGATCCCCTGGCTTGTTGGTAATGGTAGAGTGAGGAATATGCCAGGCCATGAGGTTACAGATTGTGGTGGAATACAATTCTGCTGCTGCTGATGGCCCACAGCGCCTCATGGATGCCCAGTTTTGTGCTGCTAGATCTGTTCTGAATCTATTCCATTTAGCACGGTGGTAGTGCCACACAACACGTTGGATGGTGTCCTCAGTGCGAAGACGGGACTTCGTCTCCACAAGGACTGTGCGGTGGTCACTCCTACCAATACTGTCATGGACAGATGCATCTGCGACAGGTAGATTGGTGAGGACGAGGTCGAGTAAGTTTTTCCCTCGTGTTGGTTCGCTCACCACCTGCCGCAGGCCCAGTCTAGCAGCTATGTCCTTCAGGACTCGGCCAGCTCGGTCAGTAGTGGTGCTACCGAGCCACTCTTGGTGATGAACATTGAAGTCCCCCACCCAGAGTACATTTTGTGCCCTTGCTACCCTCAGTGCTTCCTCCAAGTGGTGCTCAACATGGAGGAGGACTGATTCATCAGCTGAGGGAGGACGGTAGGTGGTAATCAGCAGGAGGTTTCCTTGCCCATGTTTGACCTGATGCCATGAGATTTCATGGGGTCCAGAGTCAATGTTGAGGACTCCCAGGGCCACTCCCTCCTGACTGTATATCACTGTACCACCACCTCTGGTGGGTCTGTCCTGCCGGTGGGACAGGACATACCCAGGGATGGTGATGGAAGAGTCTGGGACGTTGGCTGAAAGGTATGATTCTGTGAGTATGGCTATGTCAGGCTGTTGCTTGACTAGTCTGTGGGACAGCTCTCCCAATTTTGGCACAAGTCCCCATCAAAGTATTTGTTTAATTGCTCTGCCATTTCCCTGTTCCCCATTATAAATTCTCCTGTTTCTGACTGTAAGGTACCTACATTTCATTGCTGTTGATGGGATCTCGCAGTACTGCTATGCATACTTGGAGGTCCCTAAGCTTTGGCACTGCCAGACTGCATCTAAACTCTCTGGATTTGGGTAACTGGGTTGTGACCCTACAGGCAGAGAGAGCTCACTTCATTTTGAGCAAACCAAACCCTACAGTTGGGTATAGATGTCTCAATAACTCAAATTAGAGACTTTAAACATGGTGATGGATTTCCACATGTACCACCTGTCTGACCAAGAAAAATATATTTGTTATACATTTTTGTGGTGAAAGTATGTGGTGCCCAGGCACCATTGTAACTGAAATTAGACACACATCCAACTGAAAGGAAATTGGAGCAGTGTACATCCTCAAGTTAAACAGTAATTAAAGATCATGTGGTACCTTATTGCCTAGCATCACAATAATAAAAAAGTTAACTGTAATTACCCTGTGAATTACATGCAGAAATAAGGAGGAAGAGGAGTGAAGAATTTATATGAAAAACAATATTTTCAAAATTAATGTTGAAATATTTATTTTCTCCTGGTGTCTTTCCTGCTCTAAAAATCACCCAATTCAGCTTCCATTTTGCACAATCAACACTAAACTAGACCATTTCTGAATTAATATCTAAGTCAATGAAATCCAGCTCAGAAGGTGGCCATGATACTGGGCTAATTCAATATTTGCTGCTTTGCCTCCCAGCCACTGACTGTTTTTTCTCTTATCTACCTGGTCTACTGCTTCTACTCGCAGTATGAAATCTAAAAGGCAAGTACAACTCTACTCACATACTAACATGTAAGCCTGGATTTCCTTCCTATTGGCAGGTATGGGGCAGAGCAGGACCACCACCTGCCTCTGTGAATCCCTTGCTGACCCACTGTAATGTCCTCTCAAAGACCTTATTTGCTAGGCATGGTAGGTTTGGAGCAGTAATTCCACTCCTGAAAGGTTTAGTGCTACTGGGAGAGAGGGAAATACAGTGCAGCCAGTTAAAGGGCAGCATCATTTTCCTGCAAAAATGGCTGTAAGAGCAGCCGAGGGGGGAGGGGGTTGGGAGGGGGGAGGGGGGAGGGCTCCCAGATTCTCCAATGCATCCCTCGAGGTCTTTCTGGCAGACCAGTCAGGACCAGACTGTTGGACATCGAAAACGGAACTTGAGAATTCCTTCACTGGGAATTCCCTCAGGGGTTCTCCCAATCAGCCACTGTACCTTTGGCAGACCAGAAGAAAACTTGCTTACGGATGTGTTCAGGGTTTCCGCTGATCATTCGCCAAAGTTACAGCAGCCAAATGGGAGAATTCCCAAGGAAATTCCCAGCGATATAGTCTATTCTATAACACTTCTTGCAGTGGTATGGGCCTCATTGTAGCTGTTGTCCCATTTGTCTGCAGAAGTCTGATTGGAGTCATCTGCCATGAACTGCAGAGGATGGCCCTCAACAGCAATCAATATCCAGGTACCTGGCTTTGAGTTATGAGGGTTGGCATGGTAGATTGTTGCATGATGAAAACAACATGGCAGTTTCCTGGGTATTACATAGAATTTACACAACAGAAACAGGCCATTCAGCCCAACTGACCTGTGCCAGTGTTTATGCTCCACAAAAACCTCCTTCCTATTTTATCTAACTCATCTGCATATCATGCTATTCCTTTCTCCATGTACTTATCTAGCTTCCCCTTAAAGGCATCTGTGCTATCTGGACATTAATAAAATGAAAGCCTTTCCTATTGATAAGACAGAGGGGGTTGCCTATGGGGCTTGCATGTGTGTCCCACCAATTGCTCCTTGCACCCATGGGAACCCTGCCAGTCTATGGAAGTGTAGCTCTGTTTGGGTCCTTTCATTGAGAAGGACATGAATTGCACAGCCCTTCTGAATAAAGCAATGACCTTCTTGATGCAATAGTGAGCAACTGCCTGACATTTGTGGCAAAAGTTAACTGATGCTGCCTGGAAGGATCTAGACTCAAAAATTTAAAGGCCGTGGTGACCTTGACTGGCCCAGATAACATTGGTTTTCTAGTGAAAGTAGGCTGCAGGTCTTCAGCCAACAGTCAAAATATTTCCCTAATAACCACCAGGGGGAGGTGCAACAGCCATCTGAGGCACAGAAAAGTCTAATTTATATAGTGCCTTTCATGACCTCAGGACATTTTGAAGTGCTTTATAGCCAATGAAGTACTTCTGAAATGTAATCACTGTTGTAAAGTGGGAAACCAATTTGCACACAAACAGCATTGAGACACACGACCAGATAATCTGTTGTCTAGTTGTTGGTTGAGAGATAAATATTGGCCAAGACACTGGGAAGCACTTCCCTATTCTTTAAAATAGTGTCACAGAATCCTTTATGTCCACCTGAGAGGGTAGATGGGGCCTCCATTTAACATCTCGTCCAAAAGACAGTACCTCCAACAGTGCAGCACTCCCTCTGTACTGCCAACCTAGATCTTCTGCTCAAGTCTCTGGCGTGGGATTTGAACTCACAACCTTCTGCCTCAGTAGTGAGAGTGCTACCTATTGAGCCACAGTTAGCACTCATGTCGGTCTGTAGACCTTGGTGAGAACATAGGGAAGAGAAACGGTCTGAATTCTGACTCTAAGGGCTCTATTTTAGCACCCACTATCGGGTGCGTTCCTGGCTGGGGGGGGGGGGGGGGGGGGCTCCGAAAATCGGGGAATCCCGGAAAGGGTCTGGAGCTTGGCTCCAACCCGCCCACTTCCGGGTTCCCCACTGTGCGCGCGCAATATTTATGTTGCTTGTTCAGGTCGTTTACAGACCTGATTGAGCTGTTTTATTAGGAGGGGTGGGATTTTACACTGAACTGAGACTGTTTGCAATACTGGGGGAAACACTCCCAGTTCAAACAGACGTGTTGCAGCCAGCAGCCTGTGGCAGCTGCAAAGGTGCATTCGACAGGAGGGGGGGGGGAAGACCCTTCACCATTGCAGGAGGCCACTCCGTCACATTGGACAAAGGTTGGCCTCCACCACCCTCCTCCTAACAAGAAAATTCACCGACCTGGAACCGCAACCCCGGTGTGAGGACACACTTACCCACCTTGCGGACCCCCTCAGACCTACACCTTCCAGATGGGGGCCGCCGTAGTTGCAGTCATGACCTCCTCGGAGGACGAACAGCATCACCAGCCATGCCGTCCGCCCCTGACACGTGGATGTCCACAACACGGTGCTGTGGCACATCCACCTGCACAGCAGGAGGGAGGGCAACCGCAGAGAGAGATGCATCGCAGGAGGCACTACCCTCGCCGCAGGGTCTACAGACCGAGGATCAGCTTCCTGGACCACTGAGGAGCAGTGCATACGGAGGCTCAAAGTCAGTCGACATGTAGTCATGGACATCTGCAGCCTCCTTAATGACGAGCTGCTCCCGGATGGACCAAGCAGCATCTTCTTACCCGTCGCCGTCAAAGTCACCACTGCCCTCAACTTCTTTGCCTCCGGATCCTTCCAGGGTGCCACCGGGGACATCACCGGGGTCTGTCAGTCATCTGCACACAAGTGCATAAGGCAGGTCACCGATGGCTTGTTTCACAGGGCCTCGCACTACATCAACTTCCCCATGGATGACCGCAGCCAGATGGAGGGCGGTTGGATTCCATGCTGTGGCTGGCTTCCCACGGGTGCAGGGTGTGATCGATTGCACCCACATAGCTAGGACTATTAATCAACAGGAAGGGGTATCACTCCATGAACACTCAGCTCATCTGTGACCACTGCAAGAGATTCCTACACGTGTGCACCAGACACCCTGGCAGCTGCCACGATTCCTTCATCCTCAGGGAATCCACCGTGCCGCCCCTCTTCCACTCACCCAACACCCACAAGGGCTGGCTCCTCGGGGACAAGGGATATCCCCTGCACACGTGGCTTATGACACCTCTGAGGAACCCCACCACCGAGCCACAGCGTCGATATAATGACAGCCACATCGCTACCAGGTCTACAATTGAGCAGGCTATAGGGCTGCTCAAGATGCACTTCAGGTGCCTTGATCATTCTGGGGGAGCGCTCCAATACGGGCCACACAGAGTGGAATGCATTATAGTTGTCTGTTGTGCCCTGCACAACATGGCACTACAGAGAGGGGTGCCGCTGGAGGAGGCCCCTTCCACATCCGCCACCCATATTGACGACGATGAGGAGGAGGCCGAGGAGGAGGAGCAACCTATGGGCTGAACAGCGGCTCACCTGGCTGCTCGTCAGGCCAGGGAGGCACTGATATGTCAACGGTTCAGACTGTCTGAAGAGTCCAGACTTCATCACGTGGACAGAGGAGCAGCCATACCAGCCCCCTCCCCTGCCCCCTGAACGGAACAGTGGTGCAATTACTCCTGCACCCACTGTAGTATGACCCAATGGGTGGGACCAGGTGTTCGTCTGCATGGTGAGCCCCACAAAAGGGACCTATTGCACAAGCCGGTCAAGATGGACATGACGTGGCAGTAGTGGTGATAACAATGGGATTTATTGTGGATGTGCACTAAACAAATATAAATAAAAACATGACAGATAGTCATACACCCTCGTGCATTCCCTTTGTGTTCACAACACCTTTGCCCTACGCTTCCAGGAACCCCTACGTGGTGCTACCCCTGTGGCTCCAGCAGAGGTAGTGGCAGGTCGCTCTTGTTCATGCCCTGACCGGGTAGATGCTTTGGGCCAACGCCCTCTGGGATTCGGTGCCCGTGAGGGCCCCTCCAAAGACTACTCCTCCTGCACCTGTGCAGGGGCAGACTCGGCCACCTGGAGAGGAGGCAGCATTGCGGGTACTGGTTGAGAGGAGGGCAACGGATGAGACGTGGGTGGCACTTTGAGTGGCGTCCCCAATTCCATGTTCCCTTTCACCATCATCCCTCTTGTGACCCAGGCCCACATCACTGGACAGCAGTTTGGATGACCTGAGAGGCCTTGGAAGGCCACTTGTAAGTATCTGTCAGCCTGTTTAAGGCGGCAGAATGTTGCTCACCCTGAATCCGAACAGCCGTTGTCAGGGCCTGGATGGACTCAATGTTGAGCTGTGCGTGACGCTCGAGGGAGGCTAGCCTTTCCTCCATCGCAGACGTTCCCGCACCTACCTGCGACACTATCTCGCAGATACCCTCCTATACTTGTGCCACCATTCCCCTCATGCAGGAGTTGGACTCCATCACCTGCGCGATTGTGGAGAGTGCGCGTGGCACCTGTTCCAGCACCTCAGCAACGTGCTGGTGCCTCTCGATGACTCTCCTTTTCACGGCTGGCCCCCAGGGTTCAGCATCTGGGTCCAGCTGAGCAGAGCCTGGAGAAGAGTGCTCCCACCGACGAGGACTCTCCACGGCTGCCCCTGCCACCAGGGTCTGCTCGTGCTCACATGTGCGTGGTGACTCACCATGTGCAAGCCCAACTACGTGAGGACGGGGACCCACCGAGGTGTGTGTATCTACGCTGGAGGATGCAAGGCTCGGATGTGACGACGGACCCTCAGGTCCTCTGAGGAATCGCCCTCCATGGTCACGGCGCTCGCAGACAGCCCTGCAAGAGAACAAAAAGCAATATTAGGCATGTGGACAGATGTTGAGGTGCGACAGATGCCAAGTGATGCTAAGATCATTCGCTATCATAAGTGCTGAGTGTCAGCTTTCTGTCACTGGCCGTTTCTGCAGCCCCAGCCTCGCCATCCGCCACGGACAGGCACTCCAGTGTGTGGCTGAGCTCTAATGCCTCCTGCTCCATGTCTGTTAGCACCACCTCGTGTGGCGGGCCCCCTCCGGTCTGTGCCCTCTCCCGGGTGTTCTTGCATCTCTTCTCCTGTCAAGGCAAAACACAGAGGCGTGATTGAGTGCTGCTTGCATGGTGAGACGCTGCAAGCATTGGTATGGGTGGGTTGAGCGTGAGGGAGATGGATGGGAGGGTGAGTGTGCCACATGGCCATGACATTGTATGGGGATTGGGGTGTGTGGTAGTGTTCGAATGGGGACAGGGGCGGTGAGTACGTGCAGGCACGGTGAGGATGATAGTTGAGTGGATGTGAGGAGTGATGAGAGAGCGTTGTGGTGGCAGTGCAGAAGGGGTTGTGTCATGGTGGAGATGTGGAAGACAGAGTGTGGGAGAATGCGTAAGTGTACTCACTTTGCCGGACCTGGTTAGGTCATTAAATCTCTTGCGGCACTGGATCCAGGTCCGTGAGATGTTGCCTCTGCTGCTGACCTCCTCTGCCACCTCCGACCATGCCTTCCTCGTGGTGGAGGGAGGGCACTTCCTCCCATCCGACAGGAACAACGTTTCCCTCCTCCTCCTCACCCCATCCAGCAGCAGCTGGAGTGAGGAGTCTGAAAATCTTGGGGCAGCCTTCCCCCTGGGGTGCTCCATGGTATTCTAGTCCTTGTTTGCAGCAGGAGGAGCATTGGTGGACTGCCCCTTTAAATAGAGCTCCACCAGCTCTCAGACGTCACTGCGCATGCGCAGTCCGCCGGCACGCAGCTGAGCAGCGGCAAACCCGGATCCAAAGGTAAGTGGCTTCAATTATCCCATAATTGTGCGAGGAGCACACTGATTTCACCGGACGCGTTACCCACACGCCCAATAGCCCCCCCGCCGCGAACCTGCAGCCCTGCTAACATCGAGCCCTAAGAGACTCCATTCTAGTCTTTTACATATCCTTATCTTCCCCCTCTTCATGACACAGTAGAGGTAATCTAATTGGGGAATCCACATCCAGTGTGCTAAGCAGTACTTTGAGCACAGCTGCATAAAATGAGCAACAAAAGTCCTAACCGAGCATCTCAGGTATTGAAAAGATCAATTTACTGGCAAAGTAACAAACAAAATGCTCTCCTAAGTGTTATATCTACCTCTGGGATACCTTCCTACAGCTCCTACTGCCACTTATATAATGGGGCTAATTATTTGGAGGGAGGCGGTAGTTGAAGGGTTAGCCACACCCCCTTCACCCTATTTACATGAGGCAGATTGGACTTCTGGCAGGCCTTAAAGGGGACTAATGCTTTTTTGGAGAATAATTCAGTGTTAGTATTTGTTAGCATTGGACAAAAATGGTGTAGTGGTTATTTAATAGACCGATAATTATTTTTATAGGATTACATTGGATTTGAGGAGGTAGCTTCTAAGAACCCATTTTAATCCCCAAATCCGCATCAAAATGGGTGTTAACTCAGAGGGAATTCCAAACCATAATGTCATACGTGGACTGTATATTTATGCATGCATAAATAATTTGTTAAAGTTTGTCATGTCCTTTTATTTTGTGTTAATATCCACATGCAAAACTGACCTCATTGTGACTTTTCATGATTATGCATGAATGTTGCTTGTCCCAGTGGTTACATGAAGTTTAAAGATTTACCCCTTTATTACTGTCAGAACTTTTCTCATGAGTGTTTTAGTTCATTTGATCTACAAAACATATCACTGATAATTAGCTGCGCATTTCTGCAGTTCAGTATGCAAGTGAAGATGGGTAGGTCACAAAAGGCTAAATATTTTCAAAGTGGTCTGTTGACCCACTCCTATTTGAACTTTGACACACTCACTTTTCAATGCCAAGTACACGCAGTAATACATTGGCCCAGAATTTGCTGGAGCACAGCATCTCGCAGCATGCCCCTTTTGATAGATCCTTTTCCTCACCCTTCAGCTCAAAAATGTTTTATGCTGCAAATTGCTGGAAGTGCGAGCTGATAACTATTTGGGGAGGGCAATGGGACACCTGGGACTTTGGCGAAAGACGCGACCAACAGTCTATCTCCTTAACCAATGAGATTTAAGAATGGAGAAAGAACCAGAGGAACGACGGAGAAGGAAAGAGGGTGAAGTAGAGTCAAATTAGGTGCAGAAAGAAAATTAAAGAGAGGGAAAGAAAGATTGGATTAAGAGAGAGAGAAAAAAGAGGAAGAAAGGAAAAGTAAGAAAAAAAATAAAAATTAAAAGTTTGGAAAACCTCAAGGAACAATATAATACCTGCAGGAATGAGACTCCACAGTTTCAATTGTTCCCTTCCTGGGCCTCAGGGTTTGATTGGCATTGCAAGAACATAAATCTCATTAAAAGGGTCCTTATGTCGTTAAGTACCAGCCCTAACTTTCTGTGGCGAGTTTAATTCATTTTAACAGCACAAATGCAGCAATTTCTTGAAACTCATGGGGAGGTTGACAGTGAGGCTATTGGCGGAGCGGCAGAAATTGTCCAGCAACTTGTGGCGATTCGCAATTCACGGTGTATCACTTCCTTGCCACAAATTGCTGTTTTTTTTACACACTAATAACGGAGTCGGCTGTGAATTCACTGTTATTTTCCCAGCAAATTCGGACCAATGTACCTGGGACATTTCTATCTGAGTAAAAACACATGAAACTGCTTTTATGTAACCCTTCATAAAAACAGACGCGAGGCTCTGGTAATATTGGTTGTCATAAATTAAATACAGATGATATAAAACTGATACCTTTTCTTATATTATTACGTTGTAGTACAATTGAGCATTCAAAACCTCAGAGCTGTATACTTCAGAAGATTAAATACTTGAGTTGATGTGTATTTATGAGAAATTGGAGTTGTAACAAAATTATTATCCACAGACAATCTTTTTTTTCAGTTTATGTTTACTTTTCAGTGACTGTTTCTATTCTCCTCACTCATTTGATATTCATTATAAACATTTCTCATCTTTCAAAAATGATGTTTCTTTGAAACTGTAGGTTTCTTTTCCTTTGTTAACCAGATCAATGAATGCTTGTTGAATTTACATCAGCTATTTCATTGCGACATAACTCTTCTGAAGGTAGTAACTGCTGTCAAATATCAGACATCAATTAGCTACTTGCAAACAATTTACAATTAAATGAAATGATTTTTAATACTCTACATTCAGCTTTCAGTAAAAAATCTATGTGAAAATACTCCAGTATTCATTCTAATTCCAATAACCAGGCAAACTTTCGAACATGATCTTCATCAATCATGAGTAATGAGGACTGTCACATCTGTTCACTTAAAATGGCCACTTTATATGCCAGAGCATGGCCAACATGAAGTTAGTGGTTCTTGTGCACGGCATAAATGACAGTCTGTAGACTTTTGAAATTTATATTTGTTGCTTCTTGTAGGTTCTTCTTTGATGCTTACCACCTCCACGCTCTTCCCTACTTCAGCTGGCAGTGTAGGTTGGTCTGCACAACATGCTTTGTGATTAGTCAACAGGAGATGTGCTTCTTCCTGACGGTGGCCCTGCTGATAATTTTTCTTCCGAGTGAGTACAATCTGCTGTGCTACTCCAGTTTGTGCTCTCATCTCACAGACAGTTTGATGCCAGTAATGGTAAAAAAAATACTGCTTCTTTGCTTTCATTTCTCTTCTTTTTGCTTTTTGCTTACATTATACATGTACCAGAAAAAATATGTAGCTCTCCAGCATCTCAGATGCTTTGTTATTTTGACAACTTTGTGTTCGTTGTTAAGATCAAACTTACAACATTAGCTGGACGTGTGAATTTCCATGTATACGTTACCTTCTCAAGTTCCTCTCCTGTATCCTACAACTGTGAGGGATTCCCAGAGCAGTTCACAGTGGCTGGAAGGTAATTGGCAGACTGAACGACACCGTACTTTCAAACAAATGTCAGAAATTTGTTATGAATCATTAGTAGGAAGAATATTTCAATAGCTCAGCCATTTTGGATGAGGCAGCTTTTATTGATCCACAGCAAAGCCCATGTTAACATTTGTGAAATAATTGAACGATCATTAAAAGTGGTTCCACATTGGTTGTTTGTAATATCAGAGACCATTTGGTGCATTAGAAGCATTTACACTTACAATAATATTTAAACTTTTGTTTTAATTGCAGGATAAAATCTGTCTAATAATAGCAATAATAGATACTAGAATGTGTTTCATGTTGGGACAGTAGACCTCAAGGGAAGTGAAAATAGTCATCTTTGCCTCCTGCATTATTGGGTCCTATTTTTGAGAAGACATGCTGCATATTCAGTACCACATTAATCAGCTCCAGAAAGGGGATCTTTTGGAGGACTGACTTGTTAAATGTTTATATTGCCTTTCATAAATCTATAACCATTTATCTTGTACAAAGATTCCACCTTTGCTGAGCGCAGTCTTTCAGCTGATTGTCACTCGTGTTTCTTGGTGAATAATTTAAAGAGATACGTTAGGCCAGTTACAATTACAAATGGCGTCCTTTGATTCCTGAATTATCATGGCTTTTAACTTTGTTCCTGATTGGTCAGGATTGATGTAATGGTTTATAAAAACTATTTTAAAAGTTATTACAATGGGGATAATGCCAATTTTAACCAGTCTTTTTTATGTGGTAGTATTGTTTGCAACCGGGAAAGGAATGGTGATTTGGATAAGACCAGTTAGCCTAACATCTATTGTGGGGAAAATGCTGGAGTCTATAATTAAGGATAGGGTGACTGAACACCTCAAGAATTTTCAGTTGATCAGAGAGAGCCAGCATGGATTTGTGAAAGGTAGGTCGTGCCTGACAAACCTGATTGAATTTTTTGAAGAGGTGTCTAAAGTAGTGGACAGGGGAATGTCAATGGATGTTATTTATATGGACTTCCAGAAGGCATTTGATAAAGTCCCACATAAGAGACTGTTAGCTAAGATAGAAGCCCATGGAATCGAGGAAAAACTATGGACTTGGTTAGGAAGTTGGCTGAGCGAAAGGCGACAGAGAGTAGGGATAATGGGTAGGTACTCACATTGGCAGGATGTGACTAGTGGAGTCCCGCAGGGATCTGTCTTGGGGCCTCAATTATTCACAATATTTATTAACGACTTAGATGAAGGCATAGAAAGTCTCATATCTAAGTTTGCCGATGACACAAAGGTTGGTGGCATTGTAAGCAGTGTAGATGAAAACATAAAATTACAAAGGGATATAGATTAGGTGAATGGGCAAAACTGTGGCAAATGGAATTCAATGTAGGCAAATGTGAGGTAAACTACATTGGATCAAAAAAGGATAGAACAGGGTACTTTCTAAATGGTAAAAAGTTAAAAACAGTGGATGTCCAAAGGGACTTAAAGGTTCAGGTACATAAATCATTGAAGTGTCATGAACAGGTGCAGAAAATAATCAATAAGGCTAATGGAATGCTGGCCTTTATATCTAGAGGACTAGAGTACAAGGGGGCAGAAGTTATGCTGCAGCTATACAAAACCCTGGTTAGACCGTACCTGGAGTACTGTGAGCAGTTCTGGGCACCGCACCTTCGGAAGGACATATTGGCCTTGGAGGGAGTGCAGCGTAGGTTTACTAGAATGATACCCGGACTTCAAGGGTTAAGTTAAAGGAGAGATTACACAAATTGGGGTTGTATTCTCTGGAGTTTAGAAGGTTAAGGGGTGATCTGATCGAAGTTTATAAGATATTAAGGGGAACAGATAGGGTGGATAGAGAGAAACTATTTCCGCTGGTTGGGGATTTTAGGAGTAGGGGGCACAGTCTAAAAATTAGAGCCAGACCTTTCAGGAGCGAGATTAGAAAACATTTCTACACACAAAGGGTGGTAGAAGTTTGGAACTCCCTTCCGCAAACGGCAATTGATACTAGCTCAATTGCTAAATTTAAATTGAGATAGATAGCTTTTTGGCAACCAAAGGTGTTAAGGGATATGGGCCAAAGGCAGGTATATGGAGTTGGATCACAGATCAGCCATGATCTTATCAAATGGCGGAGCAGGCACGAGGGGCTGAATGGCCTACTCCTGTTCCTATGTTCCTATTTAACCCCTGCCCCAAGTTTCGCTGGAAGCTCCCTACTCTTGACTCTTGAATAACACCTATTGAAGAGTTTCCAGATTATAAAGATCTATTTCTTCTAATTGCCAGTAAAACCGACTGTTGTTGATGTAACAAGACTGCTAGTTAGTGGCAGCAAGTTATTTCTTCTCCTAGAGTCGATTACCCCCAGATTTTCATTTTACTAAAGAAAGATGTAGGTTTGTATAAAAGCCCATTTCATTCTATTACCGGTGTACATGGTGCCATCACGTTGGCTTTTGTGTATGGACTGTGTCAGTGCTGTAATGTAAGAGATCTAATCTAGGCAGTGTCATTAATAGAATTCGGCTGTGCTGTTCTACATTGTTACAGACATCTTCTTTCCACCCAGAATAGGTTGTGGGTAATTCTAGTTACTTTCAATTCTGGAGTCAAAAAGCTTTCATTTTTGTTTATCATTTAACCTCATTATCCTCCAGCCCTACAACCCTCTGAGATCGCTACGCTCCCCGATTTTCATTGCTCCACCATTGACAGCCGTGCCTTCAGCTGCCTAGGCCCTAAGCTCTGGAATTCACTCCCTAAACCTCTCCGTCTTTTTACCTCTCTCTCCTCCTTTAAGACATTCCTTTAAACCTACCTCTTTGACCAAGCTTTTGGTCACCTGTCCTAACATCTCCTTCTGTGGCTCAGTGTCAAATTTTGTTTGATAACGGTCCTGTGAAGCGCCTTGGGACGTTTTACTACGTTAAAGATGCTGTATAAATGCAATGATGTGGAGATGCCGGTGATGGACTGGGGTGGACAAATGTAAGGAGTT
The DNA here is from genome assembly GCF_035084215.1 of Heptranchias perlo. Taxonomy (NCBI): domain Eukaryota; kingdom Metazoa; phylum Chordata; class Chondrichthyes; order Hexanchiformes; family Hexanchidae; genus Heptranchias; species Heptranchias perlo. The sequence goes on along the minus strand of NC_090331.1, from coordinate 66,381,867 downwards.
GTACAACACCAGGTTATCGTCCAACAGTTTTATTTGAAATCACAAGCTTTCGGAGCGTTCCTCCTTCGTCAGGTGAGTGAAGGGTTCCATAAAGGTACAGCATATATAGTCAGAGAACAATGCCTGGTGATTACAGATAATCTTTCCAACTGCCCGTTATCACACCTCAGCAGAGAGGTAATCACAGCAATCAAAGGAGTGGATGGTGTTCAGACAGGGGAACATTACATCCAAGACTACTGAATACACAAGCGGTCAGAACACAAAGACAGAGAGAGAGAGAGAGAGAGACACCTGAAAGACAGAGAGAGAGAGAGAGAGAGAATGACCAGTTGTATTAAAAACAGATAACTTTTTTTTTGCTGGTGGGGCTACATGTAGCGTGACATGTACCCAAGATCCCGGTTGAGGCCGTCCTCATGGGTGCGGAAATTGGCTATCAATTTCTGCTCGACGATTTTGCGTTGTCGTGTGTCTCCAAGGCTGCCTTGGAGAACGCTTACCCGAAAATCGGAGGCTGAATGTCCTTGACTGCTGAAGTGTTCCCCGACTGGGAGGGAACCCTCCTGTCTGGCGATTGTTGTGCGGTGTCCGTTCATCCGTTGTCGCAGTGTCTGCATGGTCTCGCCGATGTACCATGCTCCAGGGCATCCTTTCCTGCAACGTATGAGGTAGACAACGTTGGCCAAGTCACAGGAGTATGAACCATGTACCTGGTGGGTGGTGTCCTCTCGTGTGATGGTGGTATCTGTGTCGATGATCTGGCATGTCTTGCAGAGGTTGCCGTGGCAGGGTTATGTGGTGTCGTGGACGCTGTTCTCCTGAAGGCTGGGTAATTTGTTGCAAACGATGGTCTGTTTGAGGTTAGGTGGCTGTTTGAAGGCGAGTAGTGGTGGCGTGGGGATGGCCTTAGCGAGGTGTTCGTCTTCATCGATGACATGTTGAAGGCTGCGAAGAACATGGCGTAGTTTCTCCGCACGGGGGAAGTACTGGACGACGAAGGGCACTCTGTTCGTTGTGTCCCGTGTTTGTCTTCTGAGGAGGTCTATGCGATTTTTCGCTGTGGCCCGTCGGAACTGTCGATCGACGAGTCGAGCATCTTATCCTGTTCTTACGAGGGCGTCTTTCAGCGTCTGTAGGTGTCCATCGCGTTCCTCCTCGTCTGAGCAGATCCTGTGTATTCGCAGGGCCTGTGCAGAGGGGATGGCCTCTTTGACGTGGTTAGGGTGGAAGCTGGAAAAGTGGAGCATCATGAGGTTGTCCGTGGGCTTGCGGTAGAGTGAGGTGCTGAGGTGCTCGTCTTTGATGTGCATCAAAGACGGGCACCTCAGCACTTCATTCTACCGCAAGCCCACGGACAACCTCACGACGTTCCACTTTTCCAGCTTCCACCCTAACCACGTCAAAGAGGCCATCCCCTATGGACAGGCCCTGCGAATATACAGGATCTGCTCAGACGAGGAGGAACGCGATGGACACCTACAGACGCTGAAAGACGCCCTCGTAAGAACAGGATAAGATGCTCGACTCGTCGATCGACAGTTCCGATGGGCCACAGCGAAAAATCGCATAGACCTCCTCAGAAGACAAACACGGGACACAACGAACAGAGTGCCCTTCGTCGTCCAGTACTTCCCCCGTGCGGAGAAACTACGCCATGTTCTTCGCAGCCTTCAACATGTCATCGATGAAGACGAACACCTCGCTAAGGCCATCCCCACGCCACCACTACTCGCCTTCAAACAGCCACCTAACCTCAAACAGACCATCGTTCGCAGCAAATTACCCAGCCTTCAGGAGAACAGCGTCCACGACACCACACAACCCTGCCATGGCAACCTCTGCAAGACATGCCAGATCATCGACACAGATACCACCATCACACGAGAGGACACCACCCACAAGGTACATGGTTCATACTGCTGTGACTCGGCCAACGTTGTCTACCTCATACGTTGCAGGAAAGGATGCCCCGGAGCATGGTACATTGGCGAGACCATGCAGACACTGCGACAACGTATGAACAGACACCGCACAACAATCGCCAGACAGGAGGGTTCCCTCCCAGTCGGGGAACACTTCAGCAGTCAAGAACATTCATCCTCTGATCTTCGGGTAAGCGTTCTCCAAGGCGGCCTTCAAGACACACGACAACGCAAGATCGTCGAGCAGAAATTGATAGCCAAGTTCCGCACCCATGAGGACGGCCTCAACCGGGATCTTGGGTACATGTCACGCTACATGTAACCTCACCAGCGAAAAAAAAGTTATCTTTTTAATACAACTGGTCATTCTCTCTCTCTCTCTCTGCCTTTCAGGTGTCTCTCTCTCTCTCTCTCTCTCTTTGTCTTTGTGATCTGACCGCTTGTGTATTCAGTAGTCTTGGATGTAATGTTCCCCTGTCTGAACACCATCCACTCCTTTGATTGCTGTGATGACCTCTCTGCCGAGGTGTAATAACGGGCAGTTGGAAAGATTATCTGTAATCACCAGGCATTGTTCTCTGACTATATATGCTGTACCTTTATGGAACCCTGCACTCACCTGACGAAGGAGGAAAGCTCCGAAAGCCTGTGATTTCAAATAAAGCTGTTGGAAGATAACCTGGTGTTGTACGACTCTGTATAAATGCAAGTTATTGTTGTTGTTTTTATTAGAATCATAGAATCATAGAAGTTTACAACATGGAAACAGGCCCTTCGGCCCAACATGTCCATGTCGCCCAGTTTATACCACTAAGCTAGTCCCAATTGCCTGCACTTGGCCCATATCCCTCTATACCCATCTTACCCATGTAACTGTCCAAATGCTTTTTAAAAGACAAAATTGTACCCGCCCCTACTACTGCCTCTGGCAGCTCGTTCCAGACACTCACCACCCTTTGAGTTAAAAAAATTGCCCCTCTGGACCCTTTTGTATCTCTCCCCTCTCACCTTAAATCTATGGCCCCTCGTTATAGACTCCCCTACCTTTGGGAAAAGATTTTGACTATCTACCCTATCTATGCCCCTCATTATTTTATAGACTTCTATAAGATCACCCCTAAACCTCCTACTCTCCAAGGCAAAAAGTCTCAGTCTATCCAACCTCTCCCTATAAGTCAAACCATCAAGTAAATCTTTTCTGCACTCTTTCTAGTTTAATAATATCCTTTCTATAATAGGGTGACCAGAACTGTACACAGTATTCCAAGTGTGGCCTTACTAATGTCTTGTACAACTTCAATAAGACATCCCAACTCCTGTATTCAATGTTCTGACCGATGAAACCAAGCATGCTGAATGCCTTCTTCACCACCCTATCCACCTGTGACTCCACTTTCAAGGAGCTATGAACCTGTACTCCTAGATCTCTTTGTTCGATAACTCTCCCCAACGCCCTACCATTAACGGAGTAGGTCCTGGCCCGATTCGATCTACCAAAATGCATCACCTTACATTTATCTAAATTAAACTCCATCTGCCATTCATCGGCCCACTGGCCCAATTTATCAAGATCCCGTTGCAATCCTAGATAACCTTCTTCACTGTCCACAATGCCACCAATCTTGGTGTCATCTGCAAACTTACTAACCGTGCCTCCTAAATTCTCATCCAAATCATTAATATAAATAACAAATAACAGCGGACTCAGCACCGATCCCTGAGGCACACCGCTGGTCACAGGCCTCCAGTTTGAAACACAACCCTCGACAACCACCCTCTGTCTTCTGTCGTCAAGCCAATTTTGTATCCAATTGGCTACCTCACCTTGGATCCCGTGAGATTTAACCTTACGTAACAACCTACCATGCGGTACCTTGTCAAAGGCTTTGCTAAAGTCCATGTAGACCACGTCTACTGCACAGCCCTCATCTATCTTCTTGGTTACCCCTTCAAAAAACTCAATCAAATTCGTGAGACATGATTTTCCTCTCACAAAACCATGCTGACTGTTCCTGATCAGTCCCTGCCACTCCAAATGCCTGTAGATCCTGTCTCTCAGAATACCCTCTAACAACTTACCCACTACAGATGTCAGGCTCACCGGTCTGTAGTTCCCAGGCTTTTCCCTGCCACCCTTCTTAAACAAAGGCACAACATTTGCTACCCTCCAATCTTCAGGCACCTCACCTGTAGCTGTCGATGATTCAAATATCTCTGCTAGGGGACCCGCAATTTCCTCCCTAACCTCCCATAACGTCCTGGGATACATTTCATCAGGTCCCGGAGATTTATCTACCTTGATGCGCGTTAAGACTTCCAGCACCTCGCTCTCTGTAATATGTACACTCCTCAAGACATCACCATTTATTTCCCCAAGTTCCCTAACATCCATGCCTTTCTCAACCGTAAATACCGATGTGAAATATTCATTTAGGATCTCACCCATCTCTTGTGGTTCCGCACATAGATGACCTTGTTGATCCTTAAGAGGCCCTACTCTCTCCCTAGTTACTCTTTTGCCCTTTATGTATTTGTAGAAGCTCTTTAAACTGTTTAGAACTTCGACATTGTGATCAATTTTGTTCAAGTAGCCATTTTGTTCACACTAGTTAGCTTTCTGGCTACTCGATGTCATCTAGGCTCAGTGATACATTCTCATTGAGGTTGTGGGTTCAAGCCATACTAAAGACTTGAGTGCATCATCTTGGCTGACACTTCAGGGCAATACTGAATGGATGCTGCATTGTTGGAGTCATTGTCCTCCGGATGAGATGTTAAACCAAGTTCCTGATTATGCTTTGGTTCAAGTCTGTATGGTTCAAGAGAAGGTGTGAAGATAATAAAGTGCGCATAAACACACAAAAACCCAAACATTTTCTATGTGTTGTTACAGGTTCAGACAGGGTGATCTTTGTTTGCAGCACTCTAATTATAAAATGGTCTGGGGCCCTTTCAATTTGTAGCTGGTCTTTTACACAGTTCCAGGAGAGTAGAGATTTAAATAGATGATGGGACCATGGATTTTAGATATATTGAAGCCCTTTTAACATACAAACGCTGTATATAACCCCAGAAATTACAATGCACATACCTAGATCTGCAAATTATGTATTCAATTAAAAATTAAATAATATGATTCTAAACCAATTATCAAGGAAAATTTAATGTTATGAGCAAAATGTATCCCATTGCAGTCCTATAATTAAAAAATGCAATTTTTATATTTGGCATCTTTAAAACCTTCATCTTTCCTAATCACCATTTTTAATATTCACTTCTAAAGTGTTCTTTCTCACTGCTCCGGTGGTTCACATCGGGGGGTGGGGGGGTTAGCATATTTGTTGTCTGATTGCAAAGCCTACAGCAGCAGCCAGGGACCTTCATAGGTTAAGTTGTCAGATTTGGGGGCTAATTTTAAGCCCCAAGAGCGGGTCGGTTGGGGACAGGTGGGAGGTTAAAGTAGCAGCTTTTTGGAGCAGGACCGCGTACCGGCTCCAACGCGCCCACTTCCGGGTTTAACCCAGGCACGTTAGGATGCTCGCGTTCAACAGGAACCCGGAAGCCCCGTCTCCAGTTAAAGCCAGCAGGCTGATATTTAAAGGGCCAATTCAGGTAGTTGAAACACTTTAGGTACTTAACTTTTTGTGGATTCTGCAACAAAAACAGATTTAACTGCTCCTGAACGTGTCTCCCGAGGCTTCTGAAACAAGCCATTGAAACAGAGGTGTATTGCAGCCGAAGCTCATGAGGCCCTTTAAACCAGTGATTGACACATCTCAATAAAAGGTGAAGTTTTGAAGCTGGGCACTCAGGTCTCTCAGGCAAACCTTTGGCTGGGAGTTCTTTGTGTTCAGACTGAGATTTCTTTGTTGAAACTGAGAATTCTTGTGTTCAGGCAAATTTATCTACATTTTGGAGCCTCTGAAACTGACAAGATCAGGATGGGGGACGCCATGGATCTATTCCACAGTACATCTGAGGAGGAGGAAAATGAAGATGGGGAACCCATCGCCAGAGCAGCCGCGCACATTGCTGCTCGTGATGCCAGCGATTCCCTCATCTCTAACAGGTTCTCATAATGAGATGTGCAAATTGAAGACTTTGAAACACTCAGGCCGCCTGGAACAACCACCATCACCAATACCCACCCCCCTCACCACCGCAACCCCCCCCCCCCCCGCTTTGCACAAAACAGTCCCTCAACCTCAAATACACCCATTCTACACGTGCCCAATGGGTGCCATCATGTCTTGGCATTCATGATGAAGCATATGACAGGGCAAATTCACAAAAGGGACTCAATAATGGCCAAGACGTGGCAGTGGTGGTGATAATAATTAAATTCAATGTGCCATATCAAAAAATATATTTAAATTAACAACATGACAGCTTGTCAAACACCCTTGTGCATACCCTTGGTGAATTACAATTGCTTAGCCTTTCTCTTTCTACCGCTTCTACATGGTGCATCCCCTGTGGCCTCAGCCTATGACCTCTGGGTTTTGGACCCTGTGAGAGCCCTGCCAAAAACTGCTCCACCTGCACCTGTGCAGGGGCAGACTTGGCCACCTGGAGAGGTGGCAGCATTGCGGTTACTGGTTGAGGAGGGGGCAACGGGTGAGACATGGGAGCGCTTTGAGTGGAGTCCCCACTTTCATGTCCCCTTTTGCCATCATCCCTCTCCCGGGCAACATCACTCTGCATTGTAAGGCCATGGCTAACGTATCTGTCTGCCTGTTTAAAGCAGCAGACATGTTGGTGTCCAGAGTCTGCACTGTCATGGCCTGCATGGACTCATTTGAGAGCCGTGCTTGAAGGTCAATGGAGCTGCCACTCTCTTCGTCGAAGACATTCTCACACTTAACCTGCACCACCAATCCACTAGTGATGAAGTTGGACTCCTCCACCTCTCTGCTATCGTGGAGAGTGTGCGTGGCTCTTTTTTGAATACCTCGCCAAGTTGCTGCTGCACCTCAATCATTCGGCATCTGTGTTCAGCTGAGCAGAGCTTGGAGAGGAGTGTGTCCACCGACTTGGACCCTCTACAGCTGCCCCTTCCACCAGTGTCTGCTCTTGCCCACTTGTGAGTGGTGAATCACCAGGCGACAACCAACTAACTGTCTAACAGGACCCACCTAAGTCCGAGCATCGGCACTGGTGCATGGCTGTATGTCCTGTGACCCTCAAGAGGAATGAGCTTCTCTGCCAAATCACTTGCTTCGATTTCTGCTGATTCCGTGTGAAGACATGAAGGCCCTGGAAGACAACAAAAAGCGATATTAATGATTCATCGCAAAAGTGACAATCTTTCCAATGACCAGACTGAGGTCTGGCACAGTTACATCATTGATAAAATCAATTCATCATGTGAAAGATGTTAGAGTTCTGTCACCAGCCATCTGCGGGTTGCTAGACTCTCCATCTCCAATGGACAGGCATGCGATGGTCCGACTTATTTCCATGGCCTCCTCCTCCACATCTGTCACCTCCACTATGTGGTGGGCCACCTCCAGTTCTGCTCCAATAAAAACAGAAAATGCTGGAAGATTTCAGCAAGTTAGGCAGCATCGTGTGGAGAAGTGGGCTCAATTTTAAAAGGGTGGCAGGAAGGCAGCGGGGGCGGTCAAAGGGCGCGCGGCAAACCTGAATAAAAAAAACTTACCTTTCCCCACGCGATCGTGAGGTAATTGATGCTCATTAATCTTGTTTCCAGGTTTCGCACCCGGCAGCCAGCCTGATTGATAGGCTGGTGTCGACAGGAAATGCAACACTGAGGGCAGGGGGGAGAACGAGAGAGAGAGAGACGTCATGCGGCACTGGAACAAAGATTGGGGGGGGGGTGGCACAAAGATTGGAGGGGGGGACAAAGATCAGAGGGGGGACAAAGATCAGAGGGGGGGACAAAGATCAGAGGGGGGACAAAGATCAGAGGGGGGACAAAGATCAGAGGGGGGACAAAGATCAGAGGGAGGGGACAAAGATCAGAGGGGGGACAAAGATCAGAGGGGGGACAAAGATCAGAGGGGGGACAAAGATCAGAGGGAGGGGACAAAGATCAGAGGGGGGACAAAGAGGTGGGCGGCACAAAGATCGGAGGGAGGGACAAAGATCAGAGGGAGGGGACAAAGATCAGAGGGGGGACAAAGATCAGAGGGGGGGACAAAGATCAGAGGGGGGACAAAGATCAGAGGGGGGACAAAGATCAGAGGGGGGGACAAAGATCAGAGGGAGGGGACAAAGATCAGAAGGGGGACAAAGATCAGAGGGGGGGACAAAGATCAGAGGGGGGACAAAGATCAGAGGGGGGGACAAAGATCAGAGGGGGGACAAAGATCAGAGGGGGGGACAAAGATCAGAGGGGGGACAAAGATCAGAGGGGGGACAAAGATCAGAGGGGGGACAAAGATCAGAGGGGGGGACAAAGATCAGAGGGGGGACAAAGATCAGAGGGGGGGACAAAGAGGTGGGCGGCACAAAGATCGGAGGGAGGGACAAAGATCAGAGGGAGGGGACAAAGATCAGAGGGGGGACAAAGATCAGAGGGGGGGACAAAGATCAGAGGGGGGACAAAGATCAGAGGGGGGGGACAAAGATCAGAGGGAGGGGACAAAGATCAGAGGGGGGACAAAGATCAGAGGGGGGGACAAAGATCAGAGGGGGGACAAAGATCAGAGGGGGGGACAAAGATCAGAGGGGGGGGACAAAGATCAGAGGGGGGACAAAGATCAGAGGGGGGGACAAAGATCAGAGGGGGGGACAAAGAGGTGGGGGGCACAAAGATCGGAGGGAGGGACAAAGATCAGAGGGAGGGGACAAAGATCAGAGGGGGGACAAAGATCAGAGGGGGGGACAAAGATCAGAGGGGGGACAAAGATCAGAGGGGGGGACAAAGATCAGAGGGGGGGACAAAGATCAGAGGGGGGACAAAGATCAGAGGGGGGGACAAAGATCAGAGGGGGGACAAAGATCAGAGGGGGGGACAAAGAGGTGGGGGGCACAAAGATCGGAGGGAGGGACAAAGATCAGAGGGAGTGGACAAAGATCAGTGGGGGGACAAAGATCAGAGGGGGGGACAAAGATCAGAGGGGGGAACAAAGATCAGAGGGGGGACAAAGATCAGAGGGGGGACAAAGATCAGAGGGGGGGACAAAGAGGTGGGGGGCACAAAGATCGGAGGGAGGTACAAAGATCAGAGGGAGGGGACAAAGATCAGAGGGGGGACAAAGATCAGAGGGGGAGACAAAGATCAGAGGGAGGGGACAAAGATCAGAGGGGGGACAAAGATCAGAGGGGGGGACAAAGATCAGAGGGGGGACAAAGATCAGAGGGGGGGACAAAGATCAGAGGGGGGACAAAGATCAGAGGGGGGGACAAAGATCAGAGGGGGGGACAAAGATCAGAGGGGGGACAAAGATCAGAGGGGGGGACAAAGATCAGAGGGGGGACAAAGATCAGAGGGGGGGACAAAGATCAGAGGGGGGACAAAGATCAGAGGGGGGGACAAAGAGGTGGGGGGCACAAAGATCGGAGGGAGGGACAAAGATCAGAGGGAGGGGACAAAGATCGGAAAGGGACAAAGATGGGGGGGAATACAAAGATGGGGGGGACATTGGACATCGTCAGATTAGGGGGGGGAGACATCTGGAGAAGAGACATCGGAGGGTGAGATATCAGACATCGGAGCGGGGTGGAGGTTGCAGGTGAGGTTGTTTGAAAGGTAGGTTTATTTATTTTTTTAACTTTGTGAAATGTTATTTTATTTAATTTGTTTAGTTTATTTTTACCTGATCCAGCCCTTCCAGGCGTGAATCGGAAGCCGTGGGAAAGCATCCCAGGTAAGTTGAAAATCGTTGTAACTACCTACTATGTAACAAATAAAGTACGGTCTAGATTAGTTGTAAATGACAACAGCAGGACCATTACCAGCACTTGCTGTCGAAAAAAATGGGAGCAGTGGTTAAGATCTGAAGTTATTGAAATCAATGTTGAGTCCGGAAGGTTGTAAAGTGCCTAAACAAAAGATGAGATGCTGTTCCTTGAGCTTACATTGAGCTTCATTGGAACAGTGTAAGAGGCTGAGGACAGAGAGGTCAGAGTGGGAGTGGGACGGGGAATTAAAATGGCAAGTGACCGGCAGGTCAGGGTCACACTTGCGGACAGAGCGGAGATGTTCAGCAAAGCGATCACCCAGTCTGCGTTTGGTCTCCCCAGTGTAGAGGAGACCGCATTGTGAGCAGCGAATACAGTATAGTAAATTGAAAGAAACACAAGTAAATCGCTGTTTCACCTGAAAGGAGTGTTTGGAGCCTTGGATAGTGGGAAGGGAGGAGGTGAAAGGGCAGGTGTTGCATCTCCTGCACTCGCACGGGAAGGTGATGTGGGGAGGAGAGTGGGTGTTGGGGGTGATGGAAGTCGCAGAGGAAGCGTTTCCTTTGGAATGCTGAAAGGGGGTTGGGGGGGAAGATGTGTTTGGTGGTGGCATTACACTGGAGGTGGCGGAAATGGCGAAGGATGATACGTTGACTTTAACTCGTTAACATCTTCCAGTTCTGATGAAAGGTCTTCGACCTGAAACGTTAACCCTGTTTCTTTCTCCAGATACTGCCTCACTTGCTGAGCTTTTCCAACATTTTCTGTTTTTATTTCAAAATTTCCAGCATCTGTAGTATTTTGCTTTTGATCCAGTTCTGCTCCTCTCCCTTACGTTTTGCACTCTCCTCTCCTACAAGGGGAGAAAGAACATACCTGTGAGTGTCTGGACGTGATGTATTCACCCTATGAATGAATTGCTTTGGGTGAGGCTGACCATGAAGGAGATGCAAGAGAGGGTGAGTATCAGACAGATATATCACATTGTAACAGGATTGGGGCGAGTGGCAGTTGTGGGTGAATAAATGGGCAGTTGAGGAAGTGCAGAGAAAGTGAAGGATGTTTGCTGCTGCTGACTCTTAAGTAGGTGTGAGGAGTTATGTAATGGGGTAGGCGTGCCAACACAGAGTGACGGAATAGGGGGGGCGTTGGTGGTGCTGAACAAAGAGGATGTAGGCGAATCAGCAACTGTACTCACTTTTCCTGGCCTGGGTAGGTCATTAAAACGCTTCCTGCACTGAACCCAAGACCTGGGCACCGTGCTCCTGCTGCTCACCTCTTCTGCCACCTCCAGCCAAGCATCTTAGGTTTCTTCCTGCCATCCATTGGAAACATTACCTCCCTCCTGGCTCTCACTACAGCCAGCAGTACATCCAGGGAGGCATCATTAAATCCAAGGGCAGCCTTTGCTCTCCTGGACTCCATTTCTTCATTCTCCTTCAAAATCCATTCTTGGACTGGCCCTTTAAATAGTGGGATTAAATCACGTCATTCATGTGTGCAGCTTGGAGCCGTGAAACCTGGAAGCAAAGGTAATTGACTGCAATCAAGATACGATTGCAGTTTTAAATGCGCTCACTTTGCCTCCGGGTTCCCCACGTGCAAATCCACTCACCCGCTGACTTCCCGCTGCCATGCTAAAATTATGGCCTTGGTCTCTCTTGTAGTTCATTGCAATGGGAGATTAACAGGGTTCAGAACCACTCCCTCCAGGCAATGACCTCTGACCTAAAACACTGGTGCACCTTAAATTGAGCGAGAGTTGGTGTGGCAAAGAATGGTGACAAACAACTCCAGGTGTGAATGTGGAGAGCCTGGACAAACACTTGAACACTGCCTGATACAGTGCCCCCTGTCAACATCCTGTTCTCCCTAGGGACTATTCGAGATAAATGACAACACCAGATCCTGGCTGCGGTTTTGGCGCGACAAGCTATGAATGAATGGGTAAGGCGTTGGGTCTCATCTTACCTTCTGTGGCCTAACTAGCCAGGTCTATACTGCGCAGGATTAGATCTTATTGCCTCAACATGATATTTGCACACAATACAGCCACACTGATTTGGATATCATTTTAATGAAATAATTGCTAAATATTACCAATACATGAAAAATGTTCCGGGTAATCCAATGCGTTGGCTCTCTAAGATAAACTGTGACAGTCGATCAGTTCCTATCCAGATAAGAATGCCTAGGCCATAGTTCCAAAAATGTTAAAAAGCTCTGTGATATGTTATAAAAATACATTATGTTTGTGACTGTGGTAGAATACATTATGTTTGTGACTGTGGTAGAACCCGAATTTCTCCTCCCTGACTGGGTGGCGGGTGGGAAAGTGTTAGTAAAAGTTGTTCTGGCTGTTACTTTATTCCATTAAGCAACCTGCTGTTTTTCACTGGATTATATTGAACACATTAAAGGTAGAAATACACATATTAATAAAAAAAATTGTGCAGCGAAACACCTTGATACGCTTGGCGCTAAAAAAACCTCTTGCATAGATCTGGATGTGCATATAAACAAATGAGGCAGAATAACAAGTTTAAAAGTTGGAGTGAAAATAGTAAACCAAATTATTAAAAATCTGAAATTGTTGAATGATTAGCAGGGCTGATAATTGTTAGACAGTGATATATTTTTTATAATATTCTTTTATTTCTACAGTTAAAGTTAGGTAAAGAATCACACTATTTGTTGTCAAAGCTATGTTCTCAGCCACATACAGCTCATTGAAACTATTTGACTTGTACATAAAACAGACATTATCCAGCGATTACACATTAATCTAATCTTTTTTCCTTTGGAAGTATTTTGAAGTTGTATAAAGACACTTACATTACAACAAATTAGAATATCATTGAAATGAATGAATGATAACTGAGACATTCAGCAAACTTGCATATAATAACATTTGCATATATTCACATTACATATAAATAGATTTGATTGTATTATAAAGAAGTTGCATTTAATTGGAAATTTATCCATAAACAAATGCATAAAACTTTATTGAAGTAATCTACAAATATACTGCATGAAATATGTTTTGCAAGTTAGTAAGGTTCTAATTTGGTTGTTAATGAGCAAACAGAATAGTGTTCCCATGGACAAAGTTACATTGAGGCAATCAAGATTGTATCTTAATGATTTTTTTAATGTGGATTTAATAGTGTATGAATATAAATGCATTATTATCATGCTTATTGCAGTTTCGATAGGGTCTCAGGATAAATAATCAGGCCTTGAAATTATGTGGTGTTAATATTAGCATACAAGCACTTCATGTATTTGTATGAAATTCCTTTGTCCGCTATTTTAAGAGGCATTGACCTGATTCTTTGTTTCCTAATCACACTTGTATGTAAAAAATTCAAGCACCCATTAAAAAAAATCGCCGAAATATAATAAACAAACACCTATATACAAAATTTCAACACCTCATTCACAAAAATTCAGATTTCTTGTACATGAAATTGTCTGGCTGTCTGGTCCTCGCTTACCTTTCTGGCTGCTTGGTGCTCCCCGTTCTCTTGTAGCCTGGATTTAACTGCTCTGCATTTCTTGGCTGGCTCCACTACCATTTGCTGTCCTCTGCGGCTGGATCTTGTCTACTCCCCTGCAGCCTGTGGTTTGGTGCCCGCACTGTGCAGTTTGATCTGCCTCACCACTGTCCACACTGCTCGGTCTGGTCTCCTGCAGCAATGCCCACTGCACTTGTACACTCTTCACTGCTGTGACTCTACTGCCTCATCTGTGACCTCCACTACCACTCTCTCCACTCCACTTACTGCCTCTGCCTCCACAATCTCTACCTCTGCCACTGCAGTCATCACATTCTCTGTGATCTCCATCACCATTCTTTCTCTGAAGTTGGTGTTTCTTCTAATAATAATATTTGGAGTTTGTTATGGATTGCCCAAGGGTATGTTATACTTTTCACATCCTTTTTATGTTGTGTAATCTGGAATCCATAATAGGTGTTCTGACAGGCATGTGAATGTCTGTGCCATTTGCTCAGCTGACCCCAGTGAAGGAATCCTTTCTGTGACTGAATGTTGCCAAGATCTGCTGCCTACTCCAGGCCCATAGACAATGCAGTGTTGCAAATATACTGGGATGGATTCTGTCCTTCTTCCTCTATCAGGATTGACAGTGATGGATTAGTCTCTGCCTTGTGCAGGTACCTCGGCTGGTGTCCCAGAAACCTTTCTTCCATTGTTAGGAGTCCACAGATGCTTTGCAGAAAAGGTCAACAGATGAAGTGTGAGATCTGCCCTTCTTCTGTTGTTGGTTCCACCATTTTGAGCTTCCCAGGCCTGAAGGATTGGTAAAGGCCTTATCGCTGGAAAAAGGCTATTCCCTCATTGGTCTAAATCAACCAATGAAAGAGCAGTGTTTTCTAATCCTGCTGCCCTGAAAAGCTAAAACAACTGAAGCCAATGGCGGAAGAGCATTTTATGCATAGTGCACAAATGGAAAGCAACCAGCATGGTGCTTTGTGGGTGAGATAATGACCAGTAGACCATATATTGGACACCCACGCTACAAGAACTGTAGTGGACAGTAATTTCAGGAAGATCCATTCGCAACCCCTCAGATAACGAAGCAGTCCGTGCCTGCATGCACGAAGACCTGGACAACAGCCAGGCTTGGGCTGATAAGTGGCAAGTAACATTCTTGCCAGACAAGTACCAGGCAATGGCCATCTCCAACAAGAGAGAGTCTAACCACCTCCCCTTGACATTTAACGGCATTACCATCGCTGAATCCCCAACCATCAACATCCTGGGGGTCACCATTGACCAGAAACTTAACTGGACCAGCCACATAAATATTGTGGCTATAAGAGCAGGTCAGAGGCTGGGTATTCTGTGGCGAGTGACTCACCTCTTGACTCTCCAAAGCCTTTCCACCATCTACAAGGCACAAGTCAGGAGTGTGATGGAATACTCTCCACTTGCCTGGATGAGTGCAGCTCCAGCAACACTCAAGAAGCTCGACACCATCCAGGACAAAGCAGCCCGCTTGAATGGCACCCCATCCACCACCCTAAACATTCACTCCCTTTACCACCGGCGCACCGTGGCTGCTGTGTGTACCATCCACAGGATGCACTGCAGTAACTTGCCAAGGCTTCATAGACAGCACCTCCCAAACCCATGACCTCTACTACCTAGAAGGACAAGGGCAGCAGGCACATGGGAACAACACCACCTGCACGTTCCCCTCCAAGTCACACGCCATCCCGACTTGGAAATATATTGCCGTTTCTTCATCGTTGCTGGGTCAAAATCCTGGAACTCCCTACCTAACAGCACTGTGGGAGAACCTTCACCACATGGACTGCAGCGGTTCAAGAGGGTGGCTCACCACCATCTTCTCAAGGGCAATTATGGATGGGCAATAAATGCCGGCCTTGCCAGCGACGCCCACATCCCAAGAACGAATAAAAAAAAATTTAGGAAGTATTTATGTGGTATTTCACTCACACACTACTCAAAATTATCTCCACTCTCACTACATCAGCTTCCATCATCAATCACAGTTTGTCTTCATTGAAATCTGAAGCGAACAACTTTACACAAACAGCATACGCAGTTATTGATCATATTATCCAATATCAAGAAAAATTATAAAGATTTTTAAGATGTCCTTAATTTAGTCTCCAGTTTTGTTTGCATAAAATAGAAATATCATGAAGTCACAGCAGTGACCAAATATTTATTCCATTGTAATTACTTACTTCCCAGGCAATTTACTATCAAGAGATTGTAAACTCACTTTGAAGATGCTTCCCGCTACTTGAATGTAAATTCGTTTTCAAAAGTGATGGTATAAACGAGATTTTTTTTTCTTATTTTGCAAATGAATATGTTCTCTGCAGTAACAGATTTTCATGACTTTATAATTATTTTCTGGATCATTTACTCACACAATTGATTGTTTCATAGTCCTATCCATTTAAAATGACTGGCAAAATATTGCTTTCAAATCTTGTGCCTCTCCGATCTGGGATAATTTTTGTTTCGCTCAGAGTCTTTGAACGAGTACCATTGTAACATGTGTAACATGAAAGAACAGAAGAACAACCTATTATAAATGAAAGAAGCTGCATTTCTCGCGAATCCATATTTCAAATATATAGGGTATAGAGGGATATGGGCCAAGTGCAGGCAATTGGGACTAGCTTAGTGGTATAAACTGGGCGACATGGACATGTTGGGCCGAAGGGCCTGTTTCCATGTTGTAAACTTCTATGATTCTATGATTCTAATTACCCCTGAAGCTCATGGTAGATATCTTCGAATTGGAGCAGAGGTGTTTGTGTTCCAGAATAGACTCTGGGATTCTCCACCATGAGAATTTTACAGCAAGGCATTTATATTCTCCAGCAAGAGAAACCTCAATTCCATAGCAATCTAAAATGAACATTTTCTGGACAGGGTACTCGAAAAATAATTTCTGATTTAATCACTAAGTGTGGTAAAATTTTTAATACTTAACTTTCTTTGAATGAATTTACAATGTTTCTACTCAGCTAAGTTCCAATACAAGGGCATTCAAGACATTAGGGTAGTTTTTCCTGGTTTTCCTTAGGTGGTTGTTCAGGGCAACATGAGTGCAACGCACCAGAAATGAGTTGCACTAGGGGAAGGGAATTAGTGCTGTAATTTCCTGGTAGCCCTCATTAGCATAATGGGGCAGACTTCGGGGGCATGTGGAAATACATAATTGATGCAGGCCTCCCCCCCCAACCTCCCAGTTGACAGGAAATTCAGGCACAGATCAGGCTTCAAAGGCCCAAGGCTGATTAGAGGGGCAAGGAGCAACAGGAAGCTAATCCATGGAAGTACTGCAGAATCGTTGTTGACGGTCCCTGAGGTTCTTGGAAGAAGGCAAGTGACTGTTTTGGCTGCTCCTAATGGTTTAAAAATCTTTAAAATTAAAGCTGCCTGAAGGTTTTGTATAAAATGGTTTAAATGTATTCTTGACTGAAGTCTTCCCCGGAGGGTATGTGCTCTTGCTGTTTTTCACATTCCATCCCTTGATAATGTTTTTTTTTGCTTTTCTGGACTAATAGGATGGCATCAGCACAAAGAAGAAGGCAAAGGGCACCCCATTTTGATGAATCGAGGACGCAAGTGCTGTTTCGGGCTGTGGTGAGTTGGAGAGCAGTACTGTCCCCCACCATGGGGAGAAAAGTCTGAAAAAACCGCTGGACACAATAGGGGTGAAATTCGTCATGGTGGCAGCGCAAAATGGTCCATAGCGAATCAGCAGCCGGTTTTATACTCTGCCCATTTCGCACCACCACTCACAGTGAACTTCACCCCCAATGTGTTGAAGGAAATTGCTGAGCAACGGAACTCAGTCCAGTGAACCTGGATTCAGTATCAAAAAAGGTTCACCGACTCTATCAGAAGATGCAAGGCAGGGCACTGCCTGGCTATGGTTTTCACCAAAGAAAAAGTGATTGCTGTGAGCACCTCAATGCATTCTGTCTCTCACGATCTGCATTGTTTTGCATGGGTCCTGAAAGCCTGCCGTCTTCACTCTTCTACATCTTTGACCACTGCTAATTCCCATAGTACAAGCATGCTCACTGCTAAAAGCTTCCAATCTTGCATGCCTGCACAATACACTTCTCCCTTACCAGGCCCACTTCTGACGTGGGCTTTGTAACTGTCCAATTGTCACTATGTAACAAGCCTCATCTGTGTTTTATTTCTTATAGGAGAAGGGGAAGCCTCCATAATAGACCTCACAACTCCACCCCCCACCCCCTCTTTGAGGAGCGGGTCAATTCTATACAAGAATACCAAATCTTGGAGCTTGCGGCAGATGGAGAAACAGGAAGGTTAGAACCAGCAAGGGGTTAGTATCGCAAGGCTCCTTCCTGAGAACTGCATTATAACATCCTGTCAGAAGGACTCTCATCCAATCTTTCTAGGAGCTGTAGAACCGTGTGAAATGCTTGCCTATGCCACATTAGTATTACCATAAGTTCCTTTTGGTAACACTGTCATTTTTTGTGTCTTTGCAGGCTTTCAGTGTTGGTCCCTCCCAGCTCTTGTGTGACAACAGCCCAGTGAGAAGTATTAGCTAGTGTCAGTAGCAGCATGCCTAGCAGCTCATCATTGCAATTACCCAACGCACTCACCAGCCCAGATAAGTCACCCTGGAAAGTTTAGACTTGCAGCAGGACAGCAGCGTGTGGTCGGAAGCAGAAGCAGGTGGAAGAAAAGGAGCAAGAAGCCTCTCGCTGGAGGGGAGGTCACCTCCCTTCCCAGCCAGTCAGGGAACCAGATCCCAGCAGTTCAGCTTTTAAGCACGGACTCGATGGGCTGAATGGCCTCCTTCTGTGCTGTAACCTTTCTATGATTCTACGATTCTAAGAGAAGGATGCTCTCTGAGCACAATAAAAAAAAGAAAGCAAGAAAGACTCGTGTTTATTTAGCACCCTTCACAACCTCACATCGTCCCAAAGAGCTTTACAGCCAATGAAGTACTTTTGAAGTGTAATTCCTGTTGTGATGCAGGAATAAGTTGTTGGGTCATTGGTGGATCTACCCAGAAGCTTCTAAACAAGTATGGAGGAGTCCATGAGTGGGGTGCTGACAGTTGGCTTGCAGATCTGCTGAGATCCTGGGATAGAATGGCAATTGCAGAGCTATTTGCAATGCAGCCTGCCGCCAGAGAGACTGTATAGACAGCTCAGACAGCTGTCATCCAGGCCTTGAGATGCATTATCACCACATCACTGGGTATGGTTAATGATGAGCTTGCCTAAATGAGGTCAGAGATGAAAAGAGGTTTCTCTGGTTTCATTGAAGTTATCAGGTCTGTGTACCCGCAGGTCAGAGGGTACAGTGACATGGAGAATCCAAACAGGATCAGGGCAAATGTGGCCACGGAAGGTGAAGCTTTTTCTTGGGATATCAGCATGTCCATAATTCTCCTCCATCCACAACGGCAACAACTTCTTGCATTTATATAATGCCTTTAACATAGTAAAACGTCTCAAGGTGCTTCACAGGAACGTCATCAGACAAAATTTGACACCGAACCACATTAAGAGATATGAGGACAGGGGATCAAAAGCTTGGTCAAAGAAGTAGGTTTTAAGGAGTGTCTTAAAGGAGGAGAAAGAGGTAGAGAGGTGGAGAGGTTCAGGGAGGGAATTCCAGAGTTTAGGGCTTAGGCAGCTGAAGGCACGGCCGCTAATGGTGGAGTGAAAGAAAGAGTGGTGCACTGTTTTTGTGCAATTGCTAAATAATTAAAATTTGTTGTAAGCAAATAACATTAAAGTATAGATTGCTGACTCCCAGGACCTTGAATTGAAAAGTAGAAAATCAATTACTGTAGCACTTAACCAACAATTTGCAACAGATACATTACAAAAAGCTGATTTTAAATAAATACAATAAAATCAACATAATGGAATATTTTTCTTAGCTGCAAAAATGAAAATAAAAGATCTAATACAAAGAACTTTTGGAATCTACGACACAGGGTGATTAAAACATAATTTATTACAAAATAAGCATTGAAAACTGCCATCCTTATGTATGCCAGGGGGAGTGTTAATTTTCCCTCGACTTTGCTCCAAGCCAAGCTGAGAAAAGCATCCCCAACTGCGTTCAATTTTTGCCACTTCCCACAACAGCTGTCCTTAAGGACTTTCAGAACGAGATTGCCAATTTCATGCAATTTGTCGGTAGCTTCACACTTTGACCTGATATTCACTGGGCTGAGATTAACCAAACTAATTTCACTTAGGACTGTTACAACCAGCAGGTAGAAGAACCTTGGCTGGATTTGAACCCAGAGACAAAAAGGGAGTGTGGTAACCAAATGTGCTGCCAATCCTCCTTGGCTATCAGAATTTGAAAAAATAGCTCGTGGATTTGAGGGTTTAATTTTACTGTAGTACTTTACTGTAGTACTCTCTCGATGAACAACAATACAGGATTGAAGGGAGCTAGTAAATTAATTGCAAAAATACTATTATTTTAGATATTTCTCTGTTAAGATATTATGGCCATACGTATTCTGGAGTCTTATAAATAATTACGAATAATGGATATATAAGCATATGTGTGAATCAACATTTAGGAAAAATGCTCCTTTCAATCAATATCTGGGGTTCCTCTTGAACCTTTCCATGGTTTTAATATAATTCCTATAATGAGGTGTCCAGAGCTTCAGTCTAACCAATGTCATGTACTAATTCAACATAAACTTCATTGCCTTTATATGCAATGTCCCTATGTATAAAACCCAAATACCATTTGCCTTTTTGTGGGCTTTTCTACCTTCACTCCCGCCTTTAAAGATCTGTGGGGGTTAAATTGGATAATGCCTGAAAAAGGACATGGGGATCAAGGTACGCGATTAACTCGCACCCGTTCACATTAAATTCACACTGCCTGCTGTTTTAAATCATTGCTGTGTGCAGCCAACGCTACCTGTGCTGTTCATTGGCTGCTCACATCAGCAGGGAGCCCGGTATCACGAATGGCTATTGCAACTTAAAGGCAGCCTGCACCTCTTAAAGGGAGGTGCACTGTGGCTGATGGAATTGGTGCCAGGAAGTGGATTGCTTTGGAAGACATTTTGTGAAGATGGCTCAACCTGTGAGAGAGCATACACCAAGGTTCTCTGATAATGCACTGGAGGACTTGGTGCAAGAGGTGGACAGAAGAAGGGACATCCTGTATCTGCTGGGGGGGAGGGGGGGTAGGAGTCCCTCCAGGCATATGCTCAAGAGGCAGTAGGAGGAAGTAGCGGAGAAGGTCAATGCCAGGATCATAGCTCCAAGAACACGGATGCAATGCAGGAAGAAGTTTAATGATCTGACACGAGTTGTCAAGGTGAGTGAGTTTAATCTTCAAATAGCATATCTTACCAACTGCACCACTAGCCTCATCCACTGCTCAATTCACTACACCCCCATCACCCACCTACCAACAATCTCTTTCAATCAGCACTCAACCCTTCAATTCATATGCTTTACCTCACCCTCACAAACTTAGCATTGTTGCAAGCCTCACACCCGCAACTCACAGCTGACACTCACACTGACAATTTTTCAACCATGTCAGCCATATCACCCAAACATCTTGCAGGACACTCACTGATGCTGGTGGTGCATATCAGGAGGCAGCAAGAAACAACTGGAGGGGGACAAGCATGCCTATACTTTTTGACACTCATGGAGCAGACAGTGCCGGCCATTAAGGAAAGAGACATCGCTGAGGCCGTGGCCACTGCCGGCTGGAGGGATCGATGATGAGGGTCTCTGCATACCTAATCCTCCTTCTCCCTCATCCCACAATCTTTTCTGACTCACGTACTGCAGATGGTGTAAGCACGTACCTCTTCATTTCTCCTCTTCCCTCACCACAGCCTAACCCTTGTTGCTTTTTCATTTCAGATACCAAAGGACTGGAACCTTCCCCGTCAGAGGAGGCAGAGGAAGAAGACAGTGATGATGAAGAGACATCGTTTCTCGATCTCACACTCGCAGTCACCAGCTCAAAGACCGACACTGCGCATACTTTAGAGGCTAGGATAGAGGAGGGATCTGCACGTGGTGAGATACTGGGCACAAGGGCACAGGAACCAGGGCACGGGGAAAGGATAATCCAGGTGCCAGCTCGCTGGAGGGCAAGGTTGTACACTAGTTCTTTTAAAGAGGATTCAGATGAGGACTTTGTTGGGTCAAGCTACAGAAGAAGGCTGATGGGTGTACACACCCAAATGCTTGGTGCACTGGAATCCTGCGCACAATGTCAAGGAGCATGGAGGAGTCCAACTCCAACTTGGCACAAGGCTTTGCACAGAGCTTGGAGCCCATCCTTTCCAATATGGAATGGGTGGTCACCTCCATCAGCGCACCTGTGGAACCCACCATGACGCAGCATCTGATGACCGATGTTACATCTTCCATCAAAGGTCTGACTGCTGCCTTGGAAACTTAGACTCCTGCCATTGTGGCTTTGGGTACCACTGTTGAAAGGAGCTTCCAGGGCATCACCGCAGTCCAGCAATCTGTTCTGCAATAGATCACCAGGATTGCTGAGACGCTGCCCCAGGAGAGTGGCAGTGCATCATGGAAGAGGAACCTGTTGTCCTCTCTCAGGACTGAAGCCGGGCCCTCTAGGCCAAGATCTGCTCAAGGTCTTCCTCTAAGGCCATCTGCACTCTCCTCAATTGAAGTTCAGCAGCCTTCCACCACCCATGCTCCAGCCATTGAGGAAGCACCTCCTCGGAGCACTGGGAAAGATAAAGGCACACGAACAACAGGCACTATGGAATGCACAAGGGTGAATAGTTTCACTTTGTTTGCATTATTTAATGAGTGAATTTATAAATGTGGATTTGAATTTGTATTTGGTGGTGGTTTTTATTTCTGTGGTGAACTGAGGGAGGAACCAATGTGTGATCATAAAGAGGATAATGTGATGGTTTGTGAGAGAGGAAAGGTAAGGAGTGTGGGACTGTTGGTGAATGGGGAGGTGTAGTTGAAATTACTGGTATCGCTCATTAATAATCTGATCACGTAGAGCCCTGGCAGACAGGGCCTGTCTATGTTGTAGCCTCCCCTCCTCTTCCTCCACTTCCTCCTCCTGCTCCACTTGCTCATGCTCCTCAGCTTGTCGCCTGATAGGTGGTGGCAATGGCTGTTCCCCCATAATGGCCAAGTTGTGCAGCATGCAGCAGACAATGACAGATCTTGATACCTGCTCAGCTGAGTACTGCAGGGCTCGTCCAGAGCGGTCCAGGCAGCGGAAGCGTAGCTTGTGGATGCCTATGGTGTGCTCTATGATGTTCCTTGTGGCAGCATGACTCTTGTTGTAGGCTTGCTGTGCACATGTGCATGGGTTCCTGACCGGAGTCATGAGCCATGTGATGAGGGGATAACCCTTGTCGTCCAGTAGCCAGCCTTTGACTTGCCGTGCTGATTGAAATATAGGTGGCACGTTGGACTGCTACAGAATGAACGAATCATGACTGCTGTCAAGATAGCGGGCATTCACCTGCATGATGCGCTGTGTGTGGTCGCACACCAGCTGCACATTGAGGGAGTGGAATCCCTTTCTGTTGATGGATATGTTCGAGTTCAGATGAAGAGCATGCATTGCAACATCCGTGCAGTCAATGGAACCCCGCACCATGGGGAAGCCTGCAATGCGAGCAAGCCCTCGTGCTCGCTCCCGCTGCTTGTCTCTGGCAAGAGGGAATAAGATGAATCTGTTTCAGAGTGTGTACAGAGCCTTAGAGACCTCCCTTATACTGAAGTTCACTGCAAACTGTGAGATGGTCCTTATATCTCCAGCAGCAGTCTGAAAGGAGCCTGAGCCCTAAAAATTAAGAGCCATGGTCATCTTGACAGCCACAGGGAATGCTGCCCTTGCCCTGCTCTGAGGCTGCAGTTGTGGCTGCAGCAGTTGAACAAATTTCAGTCACAGCCTCCTTTGTGAACCAAAGACACCTGTGCACTGGTCGCCGCTGAAGTTGAGGTAAGAGAATTGGTCCCTGAAAACCCTCTGCGGGTACGGCCTCCTGCTGAGTGCCCCACTTCTCCTCTTCCTCCTCCTCCCTCTTCTAGCAGCTTGTCCTGCTCTGTGTGGCCTCTCTTCATTCTCCCAGTCAAGTTCAATTCCCAGAGGAAGCCCTACTAAGCCACCCAAGATTGGAAGCAACCTTTTTCAACACAATATTTTAAATGACACAAAAAGTACTGCAAGACCAGCTAGGCCACTCACTTAAACTTTAGCCAAATATAGGAAACCTCCAAAAACGCATACAATTGCACCAGCAACCAGAAGAAATAATCCAGTAACTAACCTGGAAATACTTCATCATCCCTTTAAATAGCGCTGGTGAGGGGGTCCTTCATGCCAGTTAACGTCGTGTTCAGTTGTGTGAAGTTGGGGCGTTGGCTGGAGTGTAGAGTTGAAAATGGCACAGGTGGCTTCGAATCAGCATTGCACACTGATTCGCGTCATAATCTCCCTACTCTACATGCTGTCGGCGGTCGTTATGAGTCGTGCGCAAACCCCTTTACCAAAATGGCATCCTGCGCACTTCCCATCAGAAGTGTGCGCACACATCTTGGACCCCATTTTCGAGTCTTAGGTGTCTGCGAAGTGCCTAAAAAACGCCGCGACCAGGCCCAATTTAACCCCATTTGTGCCACTACCTCTCGATCTCTTTGTTCCTTTATTTCCTTTCACTGCTCCTCACTGTGAGTGCCAATTTAGAGAATCAGCTTTCCTTCGTCTTTTTGCAATCTCCTTTGTTTTTACTCTTAAACACGCCTCCATATGCGCTAAGACTTGGTCCTCCATCCACCTTATTAATTTAAATCCTTACCTTCATTATCACTACTTCACTTTTGTTCAAGGTGGCGAGTGGAGTACATTTGATCCCTAGGTAAATATGCCAACAATATATCATCTCATATACAATGCCAAAATTCTTCTAGAAATGTGTTGTATAGTCCCTTATATCATCATTAAGGAGAGAATGAACAGAATGACTAATTTTCAAGAAAGATGGGGCTATGCCCTATGTATCCTTATATGAATTTTGCATCTGGAGTCCACGTCCTGGATAAAGTGTAAGATTCAGCCATGTACTCCCACAGCTTTCAGCTTCTTCATGAGGGCAACATGAAACACTAGCTTAAAAGACTTCTGAAAATCAGTGAAAGGGATCTAAGTGGATTTCACAGGAGCAATATTCGCTTTGGGTGCTATGTGGGTGTCACAGGGGGGACTAGGCACTTTGACTTTCTGTTCTGAATTTGGATGGTTCTAATGGATACTCTGCATTGTGTTTCCATATTACCTTTCCTCCCTCTAGAATGTCCCTCTCCCAATCTCAATCAAACATGGGAATCAGCCGAGTGTGATGAATAACTTCTATTTGCACCTAAGTAATTTCATTGAATCAGCCACATTTTCAAAGAGAAAAATGGAACCAGCTCTCACCTACAATTATTGAATAAACAGACTTGAGCTTTTAGAGTGAGAATTAAACCACCAAAACTTTAGGATCTATTAACCTAATTTGTATCCTTTTTCTTCACTAAACATCTCTGCAATATTGTCACCAAACATCTCCTGTTTATGTCTAATGTCCAAATTTACTTCCAGACCGCTCCTCCCTACTTGAATGGTGGTACAGTTTTCCAGGTTGGCCTCCTTTAGGTTATCTCTTACTGTTGTATTCCCTGTCAGATACACATAATTTTTTAAAATTCAACTGCCCCAACAACTCAGAACACAGTACAAAATAAACAAGTGATGAATTTCAAATACAAAGTTTCACTTGTCACATGGATGGGAATGGTGAACATCTAACTGATGCCACCTGGATTGCATCAGCACAAAAAAAATCAAACTCCCGCCTATTTCAAGCAGGATCTTCCTGTGCTCATCAAAACCAGAACAGGAAATGCATGTGATGTATTAATTGGGTAAAGACCAACTGTTGCTGATCCTCATCCCTTTTTCCATCCAATTATGTCCATTTTGGGGTGTAATCAATTGGAAAATTACCAAAAACAATTGTTCATCTGAACTCTCCTCTTGTTGTTGACTATCTTCCTTCTCTCCCTCAGGCACTTGATCTTTGGTTTTTGCTCAAATTGCATTCCTGTAATACACAGTTAATTTGATAAGATACCAGACAATTTCTAAACGCAAATCCATAAGCCATAGATTACACTTCGTAAATTCAACCTAGAACTTGGTCTCATAGTCTTGGCAATAGTTCCTAATCTTTAATACTCTGCACGCTGCTGCAAAATGTGCTATCTCATTCTGTTATGGCTAACGAAGCCTCTAAATGTGCCAATATTAACTGAGCTGGGAGGTGACGTATCAATATTGGATTCACAGGCTCCACGATCAGCATGATTTTCCAATTCCAGGCGCCAGTCCAAATCCTGTCATCATCTATTAGTTTAAACACTAATGATAACACCTCACCATGTAGGTCATACATATGGACTGCTTCATTATACAACTGAATCAGGACAGCTTTAATTTCTTGGTCAAACAAAGGTTCTGTTTTAAACAAAATTTCTCATTTAATTTGCCCCAGACAAAAGCCTAATTAATGTTGTTACAGAATTATTTTAACGTTGTCCCACAAAGGTCATTCAAAGTGCATTGTGCTGCCTAACAATTGTTTGTAACAGAGCCACCCTTTTCACTGCGGCTGGTTTACCAGATTAGGCTAGGCTGCTCCAAGAACCAGCAGTGGTCCTCAGTTAGATCACCCCACTTATGTTCGGCCAAAATCCCAGCATTACATTCCACTTCTTGAAAACCTAACAAAAATAAATAAACCTGCTTATTTCAATCAGTGCACCTGAGTGAGTCTGGCTTATCTCAACCTAGTTCCCAGTGGATACTCATTATTCATCATTAGTTGAACAATATCAGTCAAAATGATCATCAGGATAGTTGGTGTGGTAGATGGACACGCTGGGGGAATGTGGTGGAGGAAGCTTTTTTGAAGTTGTGGCTTAAGGCACATTGGGGGAAGGTTTTCTCTGTACTCAATGTGTAACAAAATCATAAACCTGCTTGCAAAGAGAACACACATACAATTTGGTTATATATATAATAATGTATATATGCATTTATAATATATTAGATATATATAACCAAATCATGTATTTATTCTCTATTTACATACACATATATATACGTATATATATATACACATAAATACATAGAATATACATGAGGAAATCTTCCCCAGCTCTTGCACAATGGCAAAGCAGCTTTATTTTGAGTATAAGCCATGCGACAACTGACCCAAAAATAATTACGGTGACATTGGGTGTAAAAATGGAAAATTTCTCAGCAGTGACATCCTTCCCTTTGATTAACACACACATGAGCAGGAAAGTAAGCAACATAATTCACTAATACCAAGTACTGTAAATCTGCCAAAAAAATCACTGCCTTTTCTGAATTATTTGTAATGTAAATGTAACTTACTGTAGATTATAAACAAACATAAGAATATGTTTCTTATTATTTTTAATAGATTTTTTCAGAAACAAGGCAGCTTGAAAATGACAGATGAGGTCAGAATGGATTTTAACAAATATAAATTAAGCATTTTCAGCAAAAGAATCATAAAGGATAGAAGCTTTGAGGCTAAACGTGAGTCGAATAGTTACACTTCCCCGAGAGGAGTTATTGCAGTTATTGTGCATTTTCTTAGTCTATCTTGGAATAAAATATGGAAGCTTTTGTTCAAGCACCATTAAAAGTCTGATACATGTAAGCCTTGATTTTGCAAAGGAGACTGCCAATGGAGCCCAATACTCAGCCATCGTGGATTGAAAACTCAGACCCAGAATGTCGTGTTCCTGAGTCCTAGTGAATCCAATTTTGGGGAGCATTCACACTTTAGGCATGCTGGGGGTTCACTAACATCTAGAAATTAGGTCCTGATGGTTCTCAGCTGGATATTACGGGTGAGGTACTGGCCATAGAAGTGGACTTGTCATAAAATGTGGGTGGAATGTTGTTGAAAATAGCAAGACCAGCTTGATAAGCTGTCTTAAAGGGAGAAGGTAAGTTTTTTTAAACTTTTTCTATTTTCAGGTACCCTCGGCAGCACTTTGCTCTATTCGTTAGCTGATTCTATTGGATGGGCCTCCATTTTTGAGTTTTTGCATCTGCCAATACTTTTCTTGGTTTTCGTGAGCTTTGATGTCACATCTGATGAAGAGATGAGGATGGC
Source organism: Heptranchias perlo (assembly GCF_035084215.1). Classification (NCBI taxonomy): domain Eukaryota; kingdom Metazoa; phylum Chordata; class Chondrichthyes; order Hexanchiformes; family Hexanchidae; genus Heptranchias; species Heptranchias perlo. The sequence continues at coordinate 66,354,292 of NC_090331.1, read as the reverse complement.
CATTCCTTTGGGAGTTTCCAAAAGTCCTCCATAATTGAAATGAGGAAGAGAAGTTTGTGAGTGACCAACAAATGCAGGTGCAATAAACCCTGAGGCATGCTGGCCGCACCTGCAACTACCCTGTACCTGCTACGGGACATGTCAGAGTCCTGTCGTCACCAACTCCACTTCGCAAAAAAAGCTGCCACAAAGCGGTGCCATTTGCTGCACAATGATCTGCGTACAAATTGTGGACCAGGGACGGCTCTTCCCATAGAAATAAAGGTTACCACGGTATGAAATTTCCATGCCACCCCAGAAGATATGTGCCACATCAGGCAGTCTGCAATTCACACTCGTGTCAGGGAAGTGGCAAGTGCTGTGTTTGCAAGAGGAACTACCTTCATTGCATTTCTAGTGGAAAGAAGACATCAGTTGGACAGAATATACAACTGCCACTGGATAGCAGGGTCCGCTTAAATGCAAAGAGTCGCACATGGCACTTGTGGGCATCAGGACTCTTCATATCGACCCCATGGACTTTATGAAGAGAAAGGGGTTGCACTCAATTAATAGTCAGGTAGTGTATAATGACAAAAATATCTTGCGCATCAGTGATTTTATCCAGGACGCCTTCATTGTTCAGCAATCCACTGTGCCCATATTATTTGAAGGAGGAGAAACATTAGGTGGACAGCTTTTAGGAGAACAAGGCCCTCATCTGCATCTGTTGCCATTGACTTCACTGAGAAACCCCCAAACAGCTGAGGAGCAACTCGGGCTGGATGCCTTAGCATTTGTTTGCGTTGCTCAGCTGCCATCTCCACCTACAAAGCAAAAGAATGCCCTTTTTTGAACAAGGGTGTAACATTTGCAATTCTCCAGTCCTCTGGCACCACCCTTGTATTTAAGGATGATTGGAAAATTATGGCCAGTACCTCTGCAATTTCCACCCTTACTTCCCTCAGCAACCTAGGATGCATCCCATCTGGACTGGGTGACTTATCTACTTTAAGTACAGCTAGCCTTTCTAGTACCTCCTCTTTATCAATTATTAGCCAATCCAGTATCTCAACTACCTCTTCACTTACTGTGACTTTGGCAGCATCTTCTTCCTTGGTAAAGGCAGATGCAAAGTACTAATTTAGTACCTCAGCCATGCCCTCTGCCTCCATGCATAGATCTCCTTTTTGGATTCCCTTTTATGTTGGCTGCCAGTCTATTCTCATACACTCTCTTTGCCCCTCTTATTTCCTTTTTTGCCTCTGAACTTTCTATATTCAGCCTGGTTCTCACTTGTATTATCAACATGACATCTATCACATGCCCCTTTTTTCTGCTTCATCTTACTATCTACCTCTTTAGTCATCCAGTTTTAGTTGTCCTACCTTTCTCCCTCGTGGAAATGTATCTCGACTGTACCCGAGCTATCTCTTTAAGGGCCGCCCATTGTTCAATTACAGTTTTGCCTGCCAATCTTTGATTCCAATTTACCCAGGCCAGATCCATTCTCATCTCATTGAAATTGCCCCTCCTACAGATGAATATTTTTACTTTAGTGGTCCTTGTCCTTTTCCATAGCTAATCAAAACCTTATGATATTATGACCGCTGTTCCTTAAATGTCCCCCCACTGACATTTGCTCCACTTGGCCCACCTCATTTCCCAGGACCAGATCCAGCAATGTCTCCTTCCTCATTGGGTCGGAAACGTACTGGTCAAGAAAGTTCTCCTGAACACACTTCCAAAAATTCCTCCCCATCTTTGCCCCTTACATGATTACTATCCCAGTCTATATTAGGATAATTGAAGTCCCCCATTATCACTACTCTATGGTTCTTGCACATCTCTGTAATTTCCCTGCAAATTTGCTCCTCTATATCCTTCCCACTAGTTGGTGGCCTATAGAATACAATATTGTAATGGCACTTCTATTGTTTCTTAACTCTAACCAAATAGATTCTGTCCTTGACCTCTCCAGAACATCCTCTCTCAGCACTGTAATATTCTCCTTAATCAATACTGCCACCCTTCCCTCCTTTCTTTCCTTCCCTATCTTTCCTGAACACCTTGTATCCAGGAATATTTAGTACCCAATTCTGCCCTTTTTTGTGCCAGGTCTCCGTTATCACCGCGACATCATATTCCCATGTGGCTATTTGCGCCTGCAGCTCACCAACCTTGTTTAACATGCTTTGTGCGTTTACACACATGCACTGCAAACCTATCTTAGACCTTCTTGTATTCTCTCTTAGTGTGATCCCATCTAATACCATACAATTTCTTACTCGAATGCTATCTTTCTCTCCTAATCCTTTGTGCACCTTGTTTCTCCTTTCCAATGCTACATCCTGGTGCCCATCCTCCTGCCAAATTAGTTTAAACACCCCCGCCAACAGCACTAGCAAACCTCCCCATGAGGACATTGGTCCCAGCTCTGTTGAGGTGCAACCCATCTGGCCTGTACAGGTCCCACCTCCCCCAGAACTGGTCCCAATGCCCCAGGAATTTAAAGCCCTCCCTCCTGCACCATCTCTCCAGCCACGCATTCATCTGCTCTATCCTCCTATTTCTATACTTGCTAGCGCGTGGCACCGGGAGTAATCTGGAGATTACTACCTGTGAGAGCCAGCTTATTAATCTCTTTCTTAACTCCCAAAACTCTTCCTGCAGGACCTCATCCCTCTTTCTGCCTATGTCGTTGGTACCAATATGGACCACGACCTTTGGCTGTTCACCCTCCCCCTTCAGAATGTTCTGCAGCCGCTCACTGACATTCTTGACCCTGGCACCAGGGAGGCAACATACCATTCTGGAATCATGTCTGCGGCCACAGAAACATCTGTAGGCTCCCCTAACTACATAATCCCCTATCACTATTGCTGTCCTGACCTTTTTCCACCCCCCTGCATTGCTGAGCCACCCATGATGCTGTGGACTTGGCTCTGGCTACACTCCTCAAAGGAACCCTCTCCCTCATCAATATTCAGAACTGAATACAGGTTAGAGAGCGAGATGCCCTCAGGGGATCTCCTGCACCACCTGCCTGGTCCTCCTTGTCTGTTTGGCGGTCACACAGACACTCTCGGCCTGCACTCTCTTAAGCTGTGGGGTGACAACCTCCAGGAATGTGCTATCCATGTAGCTCTCAGCTGACGACACTTCCTGCATCTGTGGTTGTCCAGGACATGGGAAGCGCCCTGGCATTCCCACATGGCACAGGATGTGCATTCCACGGGACCGAGGTGCCCTGCCCTATTTATTATATTATTAACTAAACTTAACAAAAATAAACTTAAAGACTTTAAAAAACACTCACCAGAAAAAAAAACACTCACCAGCTGGTCACCAATCAGCTCCTTCCCTTGTGCTGATATCATTTTAGGTGTTTTGTCTCCTCTCTCTCTCCTCTCTCTCTCCTCTCTCTCTCTCCTCTCTCGCTCCTCCTTTAATCCCTGATCCCACACTCCTCTCTCTCTCTCCCTCTCTCCTCTCTCACTCCTCCTTTAATCCCTGATCCCACACTCCTCTCTCTCTCTCCTCTCTCTCTCTCCTCTCTCGCTCCTCCTTTTATCACTGATCCCGCGCTCCGCTCTCTCTCCTCTCTCTCTCTCCTCTCTCTCTCCTCTCTCGCTCCTCCTTTTATCACTGATCCCGCGCTCCGCTCTCTCTCCTCTCTCGCTTCTCCTTTAATCCCTGATCCCACACTCCTCTCTCTCTCTCCTCTCTCGCTTCTCCTTTAATCCCTGATCCCACACTCCTCTCTCTCTCTCCTCTCTCGCTTCTCCTTTTATCACTGATCCCGCACTCCGCTCTCTCTCCTCTCTCGCTTCTCCTTTTATCACTGATCCCGCACTCCGCTCTCTCTCTCCTCTCTCGCTTCTCCTTTTATCACTGATCCCGCGCTCCGCTCTCTCTCTCCTCTCTCGCTTCTCCTTTTATCACTGATCCCGCGCTCCGCTCTCTCTCTCCTCTCTCGCTTCTCCTTTTATCACTGATCCCGCACTCCGCTCTCTCTCTCCTCTCTCGCTTCTCCTTTTATCACTGATCCCGCGCTCCGCTCTCTCTCTCCTCTCTCGCTTCTCCTTTTATCACTGATCCCGCGCTCCGCTCTCTCCTCTCTCGCTTCTCCTTTTATCACTGATCCCGCGCTCCGCTCTCTCTCTCCTCCTTTAATCGCTGATGCCGCACTCTGCTCTCTCTCCCCTCCATTTATCGCTGATCCCGCACTCCACTCTCTCTCCTCCTTTTACTGCTGATCCCGCATTCTGCTTTCTCTCTCCTCTCTCTCCCCTCCTTTTATCGTTGATTCCACGCACCACTCTCTCTCTCCTCCTTTTATCGCTGATCCCACACTCCACTCTCTCTCTCCTCTCTCTCTCCTCCTTTTATCACCGATCCCACGCTCCTTGATCCTTCTTGAACCATTGCAGTCCGTGTGGTGAAGGTTCTCCCACTGTGCTGTTAGGAAGGGAGTTCTAGGATTTTGACCCAGCGACGATGAAGGAACGGTGATATAGTTCCAAGTCGGGATGGTGTGTGACTTGGAGGGGAACGTGCAGGTGGTGTTGTTCCCATGTGTCTGCTGCTCTTGTCCTTCTAGGTGGTAGAGATCATGGGTTTGGGAGGTGCTGTTGAAGAAGCCACAGTGCACCGGTGGTGAAGGGAGTGAATGTTTAAGGTGGTAGATGGGGTGCCAATCAAGCGGGCTGCTTTGTCCTGGATGGTGTCGAGCTTCTTGAGTGTTGTTGGAGCTGCACTCATCCAGGCACGTGGAGAGTATTCCATCACATTCCTGACTTCATAGAATCATAGAATCACAGAAGTTACAACATGGAAACAGGCCCTTCGGCCCAACATGTCCATGTCGCCCAGTTTATACCACTAAGCTAGTCCCAATTTCCTGCACTTGGCCCATATCCCTCTATACCCATCTTACCCATGTAACTGTCCAAATGCTTTTTAAAAGACAAAATTGTACCCGCCTCTACTACTGCCTCTGGCAGCTCGTTCCAGACACCCACCACCCTTTGAGTGAAAAAATTGCCCCTCTGGACCCTTTTGTATCTCTCCCCTCTCACCTTAAATCTATGCCCCCTCATTATAGACTCCCCTACCTTTGGGAAAAGATTTTGACTATCTACCTTATCTATGCCCCTCATTATTTTATAGACTTCTATAAGATCACCCCTTAACCTCCTACTCTCCAGGGAAAAAAGTCCCAGTCTGTCTAACCTCTCCCTATAAGTCAAACCATCAAGTCCCGGTAGCATCCTAGTAAATCTTTTCTGCACTCTTTCTAGTTTAATAATATCCTTTCTATAATAGGGTGACCAGAACTGTACACAGTATTCCAAGTGTGGCCTCACCAATGCCCTGTACAACTTCAACAAGACATCCCAACTCCTGCATTCAATGTTCTGACCAATGAAACCAAGCATGCCGAATGCCTTCTTTACCACCCTATCCACCTGTGACTCCACTTTCAAGGAGCTATGAACCTGTACTCCCAGATCTCTTTGTTCTATAACTCTCCCCAACGCCCTACCATTAACGGAGTAGGTCCTGGCCCGATTCGATCTACCAAGATGCATCACCTTACATTTATCTAAATTAAACTCCATCTGCCATTCATCGGCCCACTGGCCCAATTTATCAACATCCCGTTGCAATCCTAGATAACCTTCTTCACTGTCCACAATGCCACCAATCTTGGTGTTATCTGCAAACTTACTAACCATGCCTCCTAAATTCTCATCCAAATCATTAATATAAATAACAAATAACAGCGGACCCAGCACCGATCCCTGAGGCACACCGCTGGACACAGGCATCCAGTTTGAAAAACAACCCTCTACAACCACCCTCTGTCTTCTGTCGTCAAGCCAATTTTGTATCCAATTGGCTACCTCACCTTGGATCCCGTGAGATTTAACCTTATGTAACAACCTACCATGCGGTACCTTGTCAAAGGCTTTGCTGAAGTCCATGTAGACCACGTCCACTGCACAGCCCTCATCTATCTTCTTGGTTACCCCTTCAAAAAACTCAATCAAATTCGTGAGACATGATTTTCCTCTCACAAAACCATGTTGACTGTTCCTAATTAGTCCCTGCCTCTCCAAATGCCTGTAGATCCTGTCCCTCAGAATACCCTCTAACAACTTACCCACTACAGATGTCAGGCTCACCGGTCTGTAGTTCCCAGGCTTTTCCCTGCCGCCCTCTTAAACAAAGGCACAACATTTGCTACCCTCCAATCTTCAGGCACCTCACCTGTAGCGGTGGATGATTCAAATATCTCTGCTAGGGGACCTGCAATTTCCTCCCTAACCTCCCATAACGTCCTGGGATACATTTCATCAGGTCCCGGAGATTTATCTACCTTGATGCGCGTTAAGACTTCCAGCACCTCCCTCTCTGAAATGTGTACACTCCTATTTATTTCGCCAAGTTCCCTAACATCCATGCCTTTCTCAACCGTAAATACCGATGTGAAATATTCATTTAGGATCTCACCCATCTCTTGTGGTTCCGCACATAGATGACCTTGTTGATCTTTAAGAGGCCCTACTCTCTCCCTAGTTACTCTTTTGCCCTTGTAGATGGTGTAAAGGCTGTGGGGAGTCAGGAGGTGAGTCATTCACTGCTGAATACCCAGCCTCTGACCTGCTCTTGTAGTCACAGTATTTATGTGGCTGGTCCAGTTACGTTTCTGGTCAATGGTGACCCCCAGGATGTTGATTGTGGGGGATTTGGCGATGATAATGCCGTTGAATGTCAAGGGGAGGTGGTTAGACTCTCTCTTGTTGGAGATGGTCATTGCCTGGCACTTATCTGGCGCGAATGTTACTTGCCACTTATGAGCCCAAGCCTGGATGTTGTCCAGGTCTTGCTGCACGCGGGCTCGGACTGCTTCATTATTTGAGGGGTTGTGAATGGAACTGAACACTGTGCAATCATCAGCGAACAACCCATTTCTGACCTTATGATGGAGGGAAGGTCATTGATGAAGCAGCTGAAGATGGTTGGGCCTAGGACACTGCCCTGAGGAACTCCTGCAGCAATGTCCTGGGGCTGAGATGACTGGCCTCCAACAACTACTACCATCTTCCTTTGTGCTAGGTATGACTCCAGCCACTGGAGAGTTTTCCCCCTGATTCCCATTGACTTCAATTTTACTAGGGCTCCTTGCTGCCACACTCGGTCAAATGCTGCCTTGATGTCAAGGGCAGTCACTCTCACCTCACCTTTGGAATTCAGCTCTTTTGTCCTTGTTTGGACCAAGACTGTAATGAGGTCTGGAACCGAGTGGTCCTGGCAGAAATATTGGTGAGTAAGTGCTGCTTGATAGCATAGTCGACGAAACCTTCCATCATTTTGCTGATGATTGAGAGTAGGCTGATGGGGCGATAATTGGCCGGATTGGATTTGTCCTGCTTTTTGTGGACAGGACATACCTGGACAATTTTCCACATTGTCGGGTAGATGCCAATGTTGTAGCTGTACTGGAACAGCTTGGCTAGAGGCGCGGCTAGTTCTGGAGCACAAGTCTTCAGCACTACAGCTGGGATGTTGTCGGGGCCCATAGCCTTGGCTGTATCCAGTGCATTCAGCCGTTTCTTGATATCACGTGGAGTGAATCGAATTGGCTGAAGACTGGCTTCTGTGGTGGTGGGGATATCGGGTGGAGGCCAAGATGGATCATTGACTCGGCATTTCTGGCTGAAGATGGTTGCAAACGCTTCAGCCTTGTCTTTTGCACTCACGTGCTGGACTCTGCCATCATTGAGGATGGGGTTGTTTACAGAGCCTCCTCCTCCCATTAGTTGTTTAATTGTCCACCACCATTCATGACTGGATGTGGCAGGACTGCAGAGCTTTGGTCTGATCCGTTGATTGTGGAATCGCTTTGCTCTGTCTATAGCACGTTGCTTCCACTGTTTAGTATGCATGTAGTCCTGAGTTGTAACTTCACCAGGTTGGCACCTCATTTTTAGGTACGCCTGGTGCTGCTCCTGGCATGCTCTTCTACACTCCTCATTGAACCAGGGTTGATCCCCTGGCTTGTTGGTAATGGTAGAGTGAGGAATATGCCGGGCCATGAGATTACAGATTGTGCTGGAATCTCTCTCCTCTCTCGCTCCTCGTTTTATCGCTGATCCCGTGATCCACCCTCTCTCTCCTCCCTCGCTCCTCCTTTTATCGCCGATCCCGCACTCCGCTCTCTCTCTCCTCCCTCGCTCCTCCTTTTATCGCTGATCCGCGCTCTGCTCTCTCTCTCCTCTCTCGTTCCTTTTATCGCCGATCCCGCGCTCTGCTCTCTCTCTCCTCTCTCGCTCCTCCTTTTATCGCTGATCCCGCGCTCTGCTCTCTCTCTCCTCTCTCGTTCCTTTTATCGCTGATCCCGCACTCCACTCTCTCTCTCCTCTCTTGCTCCTCCTTTTATCGCTGATCCCACGCTCTCCTCTCTCTCCACTCTCTTGCTCCTCCTTTTATCGCTGATCCCACGCTCTCCTCTCTCTCCACTCTCTTGCTCCTCCTTTTATCGCTGATCCCACGCTCTCCTCTCTCTCCACTCTCTTGCTCCTCCTTTTATCGCTGATCCCACGCTCTCCTCTCTCTCCACTCTCTTGCTCCTCCTTTTATCGCTGATCCCACGCTCTCCTCTCTCTCCACTCTCTTGCTCCTCCTTTTATCACTGATCCCACGCTCTCCTCTCTCTCCACTCTCTTGCTCCTCCTTTTATCGCTGATCCCACGCTCTCCTCTCTCTCCACTCTCTTGCTCCTCCTTTTATCACTGATCCCACGCTCTCCTCTCTCTCCACTCTCTTGCTCCTCCTTTTATCGCTGATCCCACGCTCTCCTCTCTCTCCACTCTCTTGCTCCTCCTTTTATCGCTGATCCCACGCTCTCCTCTCTCTCCACTCTCTTGCTCCTCCTTTTATCGCTGATCCCATGCTCCGCTCTCTCTCTTTACTCTCCTATTGCTGACAACAGCCCCTCAGAATTTTTTTGGAGCCAGGTGGAGGACATCTGCTATTTCTGGCTCCACAAAAATATAACATTGAAACCTTCGGGGCTGTTTTTAGAACGACAGAGCAGCAGTCCCTTTTAGCACTGCTGCTTAGACTGCTCAACGCCAGGATACATGAGCGGAGCAACGTCCTGCCAATGTGTTCCTTAAAATTGCAATCGGGGTCCTATCTACGTCATCTGATCTCGATTTACTTAAACAAGAGGCTTACTGGCTGAAACAGGCGAGTGCTCCAGTCGCCCAAAGGAAGGCCCCTTTCAAAATGGCAGCAGCCAGAGCATGGGCATTCGCGGGGCGTTAGGTCTACCAACCCCATTTCAAGGCTGTTAAAACCCCATGAACCCTGATTTTGGTGAGTTAAAATCAGTCCAAGTGAGACTAATTGTAGTGCCCAATACCATACCCCCTGGGTGTCATCAGCCAACCCCACACAGATTGGGAATTGAACCTGGGACCTGCCTGATCTGTAAAGCTCAGCTTTATATGAGAGCTTGAGCACAGAGGTTGGGAAAGACAGAGAGTGAACATCTAATGGAGTGAATTGCTAACAAAGTGAGGACATTCAACTGGGAATTTGGTGAGTGTGGGAATTAGATGCAAAGGGGGAAGGAGGTGCTGAGTGATTTAATCCAAAGAACTGTAGACTAAGATTGAGTGGAGCATAAACTTTGCTGCATGAATCAAAACAAGTCAAGGAGGAACGCCGAGGGTAAGTCAGTAAGTATTTAGTGAATTGGTTAGTGTTTTTTAATGGTTAGTGTTTTAGTGTCAGATAAACAGTAAAGTGCCTTAAAACTAAACAAACAGTATAAATAACTCTGAAAGACGGTGTGCGGATACACAGTGTGCTGAGAGTTCGGTAAGTGTGGGAGTTCGGTGAAGTGGGGGAAGGAGGTGCTGCTTTGCCTTGCTTTTTCCTAACTTTTCCCGCAGAGCGGCAGTGGACCTGAGTGTAGAAGACTGAGATTGTGGAATAAAAGCAGCAGCAGACCTGCACCAAGAAACAACTACTGTGCGACATCACAGGTGAGGCAGGAGAGTCCGAGAGGTGAGCAGAGTATAAAAGGGGAGGCCTAGAGCGGGAAGAGAGTCTAGGAGTCTAAGGCAAGTCATGGCAGCACAGCTCGCACCCGTGATATGCTCCTCCTGCACTATGTGGGAAGTCATGGACACTACCAGTGTCCCTGGCGACCATGTGTGCAGGAAGTGTGTCCAGTATCTTAATGGTGAGAAACTGGAAAGTACTACAGTACAAAGGGATCTGGGGGTCCTAGTGCAAGAAAATCAAAAAGTTAGTATGCAGGTGCAGCAGGTGATCAAGAAGGCCAACGGAATGTTGGCTTTTATTGCTAGGGGGATAGAATATAAAAACAGGGAGGTATTGCTGCAGTTATATAAGGTATTGGTGAGACCGCACCTGGAATACTGCATACAGTTTTGGTCTCCATACTTAAGAAAAGACATACTTGCTCTCGAGGCAGTACAAAGAAGGTTCACTCGGTTAATCCCGGGGATGAGGGGTCGGACATATGAGGAGAGGTTGAGTAGATTGGGACTCTACTCATTGGAGTTCAGAAGAATGAGAGGCGATCTTATTGAAACATATAAGATTGTGAAGGGGCTTGATCGGGTGGATACGGTAAGGATGTTCCCAAGGATGGGTGAAACTAGAACTAGGGGGCATAATCTTAGAATAAGGGGCTGCTTTTTCAAAACTGAGATGAGGAGAAACTTCTTCACTCAGAGGGTAGTAGGTCTGTGGAATTTGCTGCCCCAGGAAGCTGTGGAAGCTACATCATTAAATAAATTTAAAACAGAAATAGACAGTTTCCTAGAAGTAAAGGGAATTCGGGGTTACGGGGAGCGGGCAGGAAATTGGACATGAATTTAGATTTGAGGTTAGGATCAGATCAGCCATGATCTTATTGAATGGCGGAGCAGGCTCGAGGGGCCGATTGGCCTACTTCTGCTCCTATTTCTTATGTTCTTATGTAACTGTTAGCTAACATGGCAGGACAGCTGGGGCCCATCGTATGCACATCCCGTGTAACGTGGGAACTCCAGAACACTTTGTGTGTCCTGGAAAACCACATGTGCAGGAAGTGCCAGCAACTGCTCAAGCTCAAGCTCAGAGTTTCTGAGCTTGAGCGGCGGGTGGCGTCACTACAGTGCATACGGGAAGCTGAGAGTATCGTGGAAAGCACGTTTCAGGAGTTGGTCACCTCGCAGCTACAGGGAGTTCAGGCGGAGAGGGTGTGGGTGACCACCAGGCAGACTAGGAGGAGCAGGCAAGCAGTGCAGGAGTCCCCTGGGAGTGTGGGACTCACAAACTAGTATTCAGTGTTGAATACCAGTGAGGGTGTTGACAATTCAGGGAGTGCAGTAAGGAGCAAACCCACGGTACCGTGGGAGACTCAGCTGCACAGGGGGTCAAAAGAAATGCAGTTGTTATAGGGGATTCAATAGTCAGGGGGATAGACAGGCGTTTCTGCAACCGCCGACATGAGACCCACATGGTGTGTTGCCTCCTTGGTGCCAGGGTAAAGGACATCACTGAGAGGGTGCAGAATATTTTGAGGGGGGAAGGGGAACAGCCAGAAGTCGTGGTCCATGTGGGAGCCAATGACATAGGAAGGAAAAGGGTCGAGGTCCTGCAGTCAGAGTTTCAGGAGCTAGGGAGGAAGTTAAAAAGCAGACCTTAAAGGTAGTACTCTCTGGATTACTTCCAGTACCACGTGCTAGTGAGCATAGGAATAGTAGAATAAGATAGGTTAATGCCTGGCTGGAACAATGGTGCAGGAGGGAGGGTTTCGGATTCCTGGGGCATTGGGACCAGCTCTGGGGCAGGAGGGACCTGCAACCATGGATGGGTTGCACCTCAACAGAGCTGGGACCAATGTCCTTGCGGGGAGGCTAACTATTGCTGTTTTGGGGAGGGTTTAAATTAATTTGGCAGGGGGATGTGCACCAGGATGAAACATCAGAGAGGAGAAACAAGGTGCAGTGAGGGCTGGGAGGGACAAGTAGCAGTAGAGTAAAGAATAGTTCAGAAAAAGGAGGGATCAGACAGGGGGCAAATGCGAGGCAGTCTAAGATGAGTTTGGCGTGCATGTGTGTAAATGCACATAGCATGGTAAATAAGGTTGGTGAGCTGCAGGCTCAAGTGGCCACATGTGACAATGATATAGTGGCAATAACACAGACCTGGATCAAAGAAGGGGAGGATTGGATACTTAATATTCCTGGATACAAGATATTCAGGAAAGATAGAGAAGGAAAGATAGGTGGGGTGGGGAGTGGGTGGGTGGCAGTATTGATCAAAGAAACTATTATAGCACTGGAAAGGGATGATGTAGTTGAGGGGTCAAAGACAGAATCTATTTGGTTAGAATTAACGAACAACAGAGGAGCTATTATGCTACTAGGTGTATACAATAGGCCACCAAATAGTGGGAAGGAGATAGTGGAGAACATTTTCAGGCAAATTACAAGAAGATGCCAGAACTATTGAGTAGTGATAATGGGGGACATCAATTATCCCAACATAGAGTGGGACAGTAACAGCATAAAGGGCAAACAGGGGGAGGAAATCCTGAAATGTTTTCAAGGGAACTTCCTGGAACAATGTGTTTCCAGCCCAAACAGGAAGGAAAAAGTGCTGGATCTAGTTCCGGGGAATGAAGTGACCATAAGACCATAGGACCATAAGAGATAGGAGCACGAGTAGGCCATTCGGCCCCTCGAGCCTGCTCCGCTATTTAGTGAGATCATGGCTGATCTGATTTTTACCTCAACTCCACTTTCCCGCTCTTTCCCCATATCTTTTGACTCCCTTGCTGATCAAAAATTTGTCTAACTCAGCCTTGAATGTATTCAATGACTCAGCCTCCACAGCTTTTTGGGGTAAAGAATTCCAAAGATTCACGACCCTCTGGGAGAAGAACTTCCTTCTCATTTCCATCTTAAACGGGTGACCCCTTATTCTGAGACTATGTCCCCTAGTTTTAGATTCCCCCATGGGGAGTAACATCCTCTCAGCATCTACCCTATCGAGTCCCCTCAGAATCTTGTATTTTTCAATAAGATCTCCTCCCATTTTTCTAAACTCCAATGAGTATAGACCCAACCTGTTCAATCTTTCCTCATAAGACAACCCTTCCATACCCGGAATCAACCTAGTGAACCTTCTCTGAACTGCCTCCAAAGCAAGTATGTCCTTCCTTAAATAAGGGCACCAGAACTGTACGCAGTACTCCAGGTGTGGTCTCACCAGCACCCTGTACAGTTGTAGCATGACTTCCCTGCTTTTATACTCCATCCCCCTAGAAATAAAGGCCAATATTCCGTTTGCTTTCCGGATTATCTGCTGCATCTGTATGTTGACTTTTTGTGTTTCATGTACGAGGACACCCAGATCCCTCTGTACCGCAGCATTTTGTAGTATTTCTCCATTCAAATAATATTTTGCTTTTTTATTTTTCCTCCCAAAGTGGATGACTTCACATTTTCCCACATTATATTCCATCTGCCAAATTTTTGCCCATTCGCTTAACCTGTCAATATCCCTTTGCAGACACTTTGTGTCCTCATCGCAAATTGCTTTTCCACTATCTTTGTATCATCAGCAAATTTGGCCACAAGACACTCTGTTCCTTCATCCAAGTCATTGATATATACTATAAATAGTTGAGGCCCCAGCACTGACTCCTGCGGCACCCCACTAGTTACAGATTGCCATTTTGAAAATGACCCTTTTATCCCGACTCTTTGTTTTCTGTTAGCCAATCCTCTATCCATGCCAGTATATTACCCCCCAACACCATGAGCTCTTATCTTGTGCAGTAATTTTTTATGTGGCACCTTATCGAATGCCTTTTGGAAATCCAAATATACTGCATCCATCGGTTCCCCTTTATCCACCCTGCCCGTTACTTCCTCAAAGAACTCTACTAAATTTGTCAGACATGATTTCCCCTTCATAAAACCATGTTGACTCTCCTTGATTGTATTATGAGTCTTCAAATGTCCTGCTACTGCTTCCTTAATAATGGATTCTACCATTTTCCCAATGACAGATGTTAGGCTAATTACTCTATAGTTACCTGCTTTCTGTCTCACTCCCTTCTTGAATAGGGGTGTTACATTTGCAGTTTTCCAATCCGCTGGGACCTTTCCAGAATCTAGTGAATTCTGGAAGATTATAACCAATGCATCCACTATCTCTGTAGCCACTTCCTTTTAGACCCTCGGATACAATCCATCAGGTCCAGGGGACTTGTCAGCCTTTAGACCCATTAGTTTACCTAGTACTTTTTCTCTAGTGATAGTGATTGTTTTTAATTCCTCCCCTCCACCTTGCCCCTTGATTATCTACTATTATTGGTATGTTATTAGTATCTTCTACTCTGAAGACAGATACGAAATAACTTCAATTCCTCTGCCATTTCCTTGTTTTCCATTATTATTTCCCCAGTCTCATCCTCTAAGTGACCAATGTTTACTTTAGCTACCCTCTTCCTTTTTATATACTTATAGAAGCTTTTACTGTCAGTTTTTATATTTCTTGCTAGTTTACTCTAATAATTTATTGTTTCCCTCTTTATTATTCTTTTAGTTATCCTTTGCTGGCTTTTAAAGTTTTCCCAATCTTCGGGCTTACCAGTAATCTTTGCCATGTTGTATGCTTTTTCTTTTAACCTGATACCATCCTTGACTTCCTTAGTTAGCCATGGTTGGTTCACCCTTTTTGTGGAGTCTTTCCTCCTCACAGGGATATATTTTTGTTGCGAGTCATAAAATATCTTTTTAAATGTTTGCCACTGCTTATCCACCATCATACCATCTAATCTGTTTACCCAGTCCACTTTAGCCAATTCCGCCCTCATTCCTTTATAATTGCCCTTATTTAAGTTTAATACAGTAGTTTCAGACCCAAGATCCTCACTCTCAAACTGGATGTGAAATTCTATCATGTTATGATCACTGCTTCCCAAGGGATCCTTTACTTTGAGATCATTAATTAATCCTGTTTCGTTACCCATTACCAGATCCAAAATGGCCTGTTCCCTGGTTGGTTCCCTGATGTATCAGTCTAAAAAACAGTCCCGAACACACTCTATGAACTCCTCCTCAGGGCTACTTTTGCTAATTTGATTTGTCCAATCTATGTGAAAGTTAAAATCACCCATGATTATTGCATTACCTTTTTTCAAAGCCCCCCTTATTTCCTGATTTATATTTTGCCCTACAGTGTAGCTACTGTTAGGGGGCCTATATACCAGTGATTTCTTTCCCTTGTTATTTCTTACCTCCACCCAAATTGATTCAACATCTTGATCTTCTGAGCCAAGATCATTTCTCACTATTATACCAATTTCATTCTTTATTATCAGAGCTACCCCACCACCTTTACCTTTTTTCCTATCCTTCCAAAATGTTAAATAACCCTGAATATTTAGCTCCCAACCTTGGTCACTTTGCAACCACGTCTCTGTAATGGCCATGAGATCATACCCATTTGTTTCTATTTGTGCCGTCAATTCATCTATCTTATTATGAATGCTGTGCGCATTCAGATAAAGAACCTTTAATTTTGTCTTTTTACCATTCTTTCCTACCCCAGCCCCATTTGCTAGTGCACACTTATGTTTGTAAGCTCTGTCCCTTCCTGACACACTCTGTTTATCATTACCCCCATCACTTTCCTGTACAACTTCCTTGTCTTTTCTCTTGATCAATCTAAACTTCGCCCCACCTGAGCCCTCCCCCCCTCTATTTAATTT
Organism: Heptranchias perlo; assembly: GCF_035084215.1. NCBI lineage: Eukaryota > Metazoa > Chordata > Chondrichthyes > Hexanchiformes > Hexanchidae > Heptranchias > Heptranchias perlo. The sequence goes on along the minus strand of NC_090331.1, from coordinate 66,338,493 downwards.
AAGTGGGCAGGTGGAGCATGTTTCAATAGCGGAGCACTTGGGGAACAGTGAAAGTTTAAAATAATTATGGAAAAAGACAAGGAACAATCAAATGTAAAAATGCTTAACTGGAGGAGAGCAAATTTCAGTGAGTTAAAAAGGGATCTTGACCAGGTAGATTGGAATCATAAATTGGTAGGCAAAACAATAATTGAACAATGGGAGACCTTCAAGGAGGAGTTGGTTCGAGTATAGGGTGGCCACATCCCTACGAGGAGGAAAGGATGGGGAACCAAAGCTCGAGGTGCCTGGATGACTAAAGATATAGGGCTAGAAATTGAGCAATCTAGCACCCATTGTTTAAGTGCTACACGGCCTCCCGAACATCCATGGTGGCATCTTGGATGCGCACATGCGCTTCCAGCATGACGTGTGCCAGACGCCATCTTGGTAAACGTTTAGCACATGCACAAATAACAAACGCCGACAGCATGTAAAGTAGGGAGAAAATGCATTCGATCAGTGTGCAACGCTGATTTTAAGTGATAGACACTATTTTGGGACTTAACGCTCCACTCAACGCACTGTCTTAACTCTGACCATCTGAACGTATCTTAGAGTGCCTGGAGGACCCCCACCAGTGCTATTTAAAGGGACCATGCAGGATTTACAGGTTAGTTGCTGGATTATTGCTTCTGGCTGCTAATGCATTTGTAACTGTTTTTGGAGATCTCCTATATTTGAATACGAGGACGATGTGACATGGCCTAACATTTAGAGCCAGGACATGCAGGAATGAAGTTAGGAAACGCTTCTACACGCAAAGAGTGGGAGAAGTCTGTAACGCTCTTCTGCCAACGGCAGTTGATGCTAGCTCAATTGTGAATGTTAAATTTGAGATTGATAGATTTCTGTGAACCAAAAGTATTAAGGGATATGGGGCTAAGGCGGGTATATGGAGTTAGGTCACAGATCAACCATGATCTTATTGAATGACGGAACAAGCTTGAGAGGCTAAATGCCACTGCTACCTCCTGTTATGCACCACCTTCTCCTGCAAGAAAGCAGGATGTGTGTCTGGGTGATGTGCCTGTCATGGTTGAATAGCTATCAGTGTGTTTGACCTGTGATTTGTGGGTGTGCGGCTTGCAACAGTGGCAATGTATGAGGGTGAGGGGAAGCATCTGATTGGAAGAGTTGAGTACTGATTGAAAGAGTTTGTTGGTATATGGGTGATGGGGGTGTAGTGTGTGGAGCAGTGGATGCGGCTAGTGGTGCAGTTGGGAGGAGAGGCCACTTGACAGTTGACCTCACTCACCTTGACCACTCATGTCAAAGCACTGAACTTCTTCCAGCACTGCATCCATGTTCAAGAACCTGGCATTGACTTCATCCCCTACTGCCTCCCAGTGCCTTGGGAGCACATGTCTGGAGGGCCTCTTGCCCTCCCCCCAACCCCCCCCATCGCGGATATAGGATGCCCCTCCTTCTGTCCACCTCTTGCACCAAGGTCTCTAGTGCATCAGCAGAGAACCTTGGTCCACGCACTCTCGCAGGCCTGGTACAAACTCAGATCGGCAGATTGGTCAGGTCTGGCATGCAGATCGGAGGATGTGGGATTTAGTGGTGTGTAACCTTTGTTTAATGTTTTAACATATCTCAACAGTTTGTAAACATAAGGACAGGATGTGCATCTGTGTTTTACATATGCGATGCCTGATCTCCGTTCAGACTCCGTGCAGACAACAGAGTTAGTTTTAGCAAATAACAGAAACCGGCAAACTTTAAGAGATTTTGGCAGCTTGCCTTTAAGAGATTGGGGCTCCCCCTGCTGGTGAAAAGTGCCAATGTCCTTGAATCCTCACGTCGACGCTGATTTGGAATGCTGCTTTCAGGTGAGTTCTGAGGTGGGGCGAATGTCTCGTCCTGCCTATGCGGGAAGCAGGTTAGTGGCCTTATTCAATTTAACCTCCATAGGGATTAAAATTGAACAGAAAAAGGAGGCTTGTGGCAAATGTAAGGTTCATAATACAGTAGAGAACCAGGCTGAATACAGAAAGTACAGAGGAAATTAAAAAAAGGGAATAAGAGGGGCAAAGAGAGAATATAAGAATAGAGTAGTGGCTAACCTCAAGGGGAATCTAAAAGTCTTTTATAAACATATAAATAGTAAAAGGGTAGTCGAAGGAAGCGTGAGACCGATTAGGGACAAAAAAGAGCTTCTTTTTAAGGCAGAGGGCAAGACTAAATGAATATTTCGCATTGGCCTTCACTAGAGAAGAGGATGCCGCCAATGTAGCAGTTAAGGAGGAGGTAGTAGTGATATTGAATAGGATATAAATAGATAAAAAGGAGGTACTTAAAATATTGGCAGTACTCAAAGTAGAAAAGTCACCAGGATGGGATGTATTCCAGGTTACTGAGGGAAGTAAGGGTGGAAATTGCAGAGGTTCTGGCCACAATCTTCCAATCCTCCTTCGATATGGGGATAGTGCCGGAGGACTGGAGGATTGTAAATGTTACATCCCTGTTCAAGAAAGGGGAGAGGGATAAACCCGGCAATTGCAGGCCAGTCAGCCTAACATTGGTGGTGGGGAAACTTTTAGAGACAATAATCCGGGGCAAAATAAATTGGCACTTGGAAAAGTGTGGGCTAATAAATGAAAGTCAGCATGGATTTAAGAAAAATCATGTTTGACTAACCTGATTGAGTTCTTTGATGAAGTAACAGAGAGGGTTGATAAGGGTAGTGCAGTTGATGTTGTGTATATGGACATTCAAAAAGCATTTGATAAAGTACCATATAATAGACTTGTTAGCAAAATTAATGCCCATGGGATTAAAGGGACAGTGGTAGCGTACATACAAAGTGGCTAGGGGACAGAAAGCAGAGAGTAGTGGTCAACGGTTGTTTTTCAAACTGGAGGGAAGTATACAGTGGTGTTCCTCAGGGGTTAGTATTAGGACCACTGCTCTTTTTGATATATATTAATGACCTGGACTTGGGTATACAGGGTATAATTTCAAAGTTTGCAGATGACACAAAACTTGGAAATGTAATAAACAATGTGGAGGATGGTAACAGACTTCAGGAGAACACAGACAGACTCGTGAAATGGGTAGACACATGGCAGATGAAATTTAATGCAGAGAAGTAAACAGAAATAGACAGTTTCCTAGAAGTAAAGGGAATTAGGGGTTACGGGGAGCGGGCAGAAAATTGGACATGAATTTAGATTTGAGGTTAGGATCAGATCAGCCATGATCTTATTGAATGGCGGAGCAGGCTCGAGGGGCCGATTGGCCTACTCCTGCTCCTATTTCTTATGTTCTTAAGTGTGAAGCAATGCAGTTTGGTAGGAAGAATGAGGAAAGGCAATATAAACTAAATGGTACAATTTTAAAGTGGATGCAGGAACAGAGAGACCTGGAGGTGCATATACTACAAAAACCTTTGAAGGTGGCAGGACAAGTTGAGAAGACTGTTAAAAAGGCATATGGGATCCTGGGCTTTATTAATAGAGACATAGGGTGCGTTCCTGGCGGGGGGGCTCCGAAAATCGGGGATTCCCGGGGCGGGTCGGGAGCCCGGCTCCAACCCGCCCACTTCCGGGTTTCCCACAGACGCGCTGACGTGCGCGCGCAGCCCCCGCATGTGGGACTCCCGCCGGCAATTAAAGCCGTGGGGTGCCACTTAAGCTATTTATTTAGGTATTTCAGGTCGTTTACAGACCTGATTAAGGAGATACTTCAGGAGGGTTGGGATTTTAAAACAAGTGGAAACACTCCCAGTTCAAATGGACGTGTTGCAGCCATCAGCCTGTGGCAGCTGCAAAGGTCCATTTGACAGGTGGGGGGGAGACCCTCACTCATTGCAGGAGGCCACTCAGTCAAATTCACCAACTTGCACACTTACCCTGGGTCCAGACACATGTACCTACCTTGCGGACCCCCTCAGATGTACATCTTCCGGATGGGGGCCGCCGTAGCTGCAGTCATGACCTCCTCGGAGGGCGAACAGCATCACCAGCCTCGCCGGCCACGCCGTCCACCTCTGACACGTGGAGCTCCACAACACAGTGCTGTGACACATCCACCTGCACAGCAGGAGGGAGGGCAACCGCAGAGAGAGATGCGTCGCAGAGGGCACTACCCTCGCCACAGGGTCCACAGACCGAGGCTCAGCTTCCTGGACCTCTCTGAGCAGCAGTGCACACGGAGGCTCAGAGTCACTCGACATGTAGTCGTGGACATCTGCAGCCTCCTTCATGCCGAGCTGCTCCCGGCTGGCCCGAGCACCATCTTCTTACCTGTCGCTGTCAAAGTCACCACTGCCCTCAACAACTTCTCCTCCGCATCCTTCCAGGGTGCCACCGGGGACATCGCCGACGTCTCTCAGTCGTCTGCACAAAAGAGCCCTGCAAATACACCTACACCTACTCTGCAGTGACACAATGGGTGGCATCAGGTGTGGGTCTTCATTGTGATCCTCAGGAAAAGGCATTATTGCACAAATCAGACAAGATTCGCAAAGACGCGGCAGTAGTGGTGCCAATATAATATGTAATGTGAGTTGGTCAGAAATCAAATATAAATAAAAACCATGACAAACCCTCGAACACCCTTGTGCATCCCCTTCATGCTCACGACACATTTGCCTTACGCTTCCTACTGCACATATGTGATGTATGCCCTGTGGCTGCAGCACAGGTAGTGGCAGGTTGAGTGAGGCTGACCGTGAAAGAGATGCATGAGAGGGTGAGTATGAGATAGAGCCATGAGATTGTATGAGGATTGGGTTGAGTGGTAGTGGTGGGATGAGTACTGGCGAGGTGAGTAAGTGCAGGTAAGATGAGGATGAGGTTTGAGTGGGTGTGAGGGGTGATGTGAGAGAGTAGTGTTGGCAGTGCAGAAGGAGATGTGGGGTGGGGGCGGTGATGTGGCAGATGGAGTGTAGGAGAATGAGTAAGTGTGCTCACTTTGGCTGACCTACTTGGGTCATTGCAGCGCCTCCTGCACTGTATGCAGGTGGGCGATATGTTGGTGGTGCAGGTGACCTCCTCTGCCACCTTGAGCCAGGCCTTCTTGGTGGCAGAGGCAGGCCGCTTCCTCCCTCCCGCCAGGGGGAAGATCTCTGTCCTGCCCCTCCTCCTCACCCCATCCAATGATATCTGGAGTGAGGCATCATTAAACCTGGGAGCAGCCTTCCCCCTGGGCTGCTCCATGCTGTAATTTTTCCTATTTCTTGCAGCATCAGTCAGTGGGGGACTGCCCCTTTAAATAGAGCTCCTCCAGCTGACAAAGCTTACTGCGCATGTGCAGTCTGCCTGCCGCGCAGCTCAGCATCGGGGAATCCGGAACAAGATGTAAGTGGATCCAATCAGCCTACGATTGTGCGTGGGGCAGACTGATTTCACCGGGCGCGTTATCCCGCCAGGAACCCGCCGCCCTGGTAATATCGGGCCCATAGAATACAAAAGCAAGGAAGTTATGCTAAACCTTTATAAAAACACTGGTTAGGCTGCAGCTGGAGTATTTGTGTTCAATTTTGGGCACTGCACTCTCGGAAGGATGTCACGGCCTTAGAGAGGGTGCAGAAGAGATTTACTAGAATGATGCCAGGGATCAGAGACTTCAGTTATGTGGAGAGACTGGTGAAGCTGGGGTTATTCTCCTTAGAACAGAGAAGGTTAAGAGGAGATTTGATAGAGGTGTTTAAAATCATGAAGGGTTTTGACAGAGTAAATAAGGAGAAACTATTTCCAGTGGCAGAAGGGTTGGTAACCAGAGGACACAGATTTAAGGTGATCGGCAAAAGAACCAGAGGCGACATAAGGAAACATTTTTTTATGCAGCGATCTGGAATATACTGCCTGAAAGGTTGGTGGAAGCAGATTCAATGGTAACTTTTTCAAAAGGGAATTGAATAAATACTTGAAGGGAAACAATTTACAGGTCACTGGGGAAAGAGCGGGTGAATGGGACTAATTGGATAACTCTTCCAAAAAGCTGGCGCAGGCACGATGGGCTGAATGGCCTCCTCCTGTGCTGTACCTACTATGATACTATGATATTAGATAACTGAACTAACTCATATTCTTTATATTGTAATCTTTTAGTCATTTGTTTTCGGTTGCTTTCTCATTCAGATTTTGTTATTGAATTGGCGCCTTCCATAACCGCAACAAATTTTCCATAATCACTAGTCTTACTTTGGAGCTTTGCTTCCAATGAAGGCTAGAGCTTTTCATATTTTTCAGTACCCATCCAGATGGGGGATCCTAGCACTGGAAAATGGAAACCTATTTTTCTATGTTGGGCACTTTTTATAAAGGTAGCATAAATCTTCCTTACCTGACCCAGCGGTGTGCCTTAGTTCTAATCTCCGAAGAACAGTTCATATATTTCATCCCATCTGTCTATGCTGTTATTTGCAGCCTGGCCCCAGAGATGAAAGATCAACATCACCTAGTCCCCGAAGGCTTTCTTTACAAGACAATGACACTAACAGTGGGAGGGTGGTGGTGGTGGTGGTGGTGAGGGGTGCAGGGGAATAAGTATTAATGAAAAATATTTAGCCATAAATATTGGATAGTTACCAATAAATCCAATAGGGAATCCTACTGAAGTTTACGACAGCAGACCAGGTGAACCCTGGAGAATTTCAGGGCCCTTGAATAGATCACATCAGCCTAATGTTGGTGCATATATTTAAGCATTTTGTAACATACTGAAGGACATGAAACAATTAACCTCGATGCTCGGAAGGTGCCAGTTAACTGAAACTCTGACTCTTGATCGGTTTCTGAAGACACATTAACACTGAACAATGAAACTCTGACTCTTGATCAGTTTCTGACAAGAAAGGAAGACACATTAACACCTGAACAATGCCATGAGCTAAATGTCCATCACAGTGAGGGAAATCACATTGTCCTTTAAGCATGATGTGGAGATGCCGGTGATGGACTGGGGTTGACAATTGTAAACAATTTTACAACACCAAGTTATAGTCCAGCAATTTTATTTTAAATTCACAAGCTTTCGGAGGCTACCTCCTTCATCGTTCACCTGAGGAAGGAGGTAGCCTCCGAAAGCTTGTGAATTTAAAATAAAATTGCTGGACTATAACTTGGTGTTGTAAAATTGTTTGCAATTGTCCTTTAAGCGGTATGGATAGCAGGGGAGGAGATAAGGAGTTGTCTTCGACCTTGCAGGTCTGCACAGCTCAGGAGATTGCAAGACCGGGATGAAGAGGTGTGAAAGGCCAGGTGACTCAGCAGGCTGATAACTGAAACTATGGTTGGGGCTCAGGTATGGGACAGCGTGACTGGAACACTATAAGAAGGGACGACATTGACACTTGGACAGTGCAGTCAGATGAAGAAGGTCAGAGACTGGTCATCTCCAGATCCAGGCCTACAATCAATGTCGGTAACGACCAGCCGCATGGGTGATTGTACGTTTCAGTCAAATCATAAAGGGGTTTGTACTGTGGTTTTGTTGGTCTAATAAACTAACCAATTCGGGTTGAGCCAAAACATATTTGTCGTGTGTATTTTTTTCTTGTAATTCTGGGGTCCAAGCATCATTGTAAGGCGAAAGGGAACTGAACACCTTACAATACCTGGATTTACTTGTCTATAAGATGACCCACCTACAAGAGAAACTCACTCCCCAAAGTTCCGCCCTTACCCCCCACAAAAATGCATTATTCGTATATAGGGGAAAGGTCAATGTTACAATACTTCTACCCACCAAAATTCTTATCTTCATGTCAGCTGGCATCCACAAATATATTTTCTAGTCGTTCTTTCTCATTTCAACCAGCACGCTCGTATCCATTGCTGCCATGGTCCAATATCGCTGTGCGACTTAAATGGGGGGTCTGCCTCCTGACTTCCAGTCCTGGCTCCGACTGCTGATTTTCATTCTCTTCTTCCTGTATCTATCCTGGTGGGCAGCTTCTGATTTCAAATCAGCTGTTGGAGCTTGGACTGAAGTCAGGAGTTGGAAGGGGAAGGTACCGTTTAAACATCATGGCACTGGGGAACTGAACAACAGCTGACATCAACAGCTGATGTGCACTATTATGGTGCTGAGTCCTCTGACATTGATGAAATCGGTTTGGAAATCAGCCAGGAGAGAAACCTGATGTAATCTGTGTAAAAGACAATTTCCCCTGCTTGTATGCCCCAAACAGGGATATACATTTGTAATCTTAGATACAAGTACATTTATACAGAATTAAAGTATTTGTATATTGTAAATAAAGCAACTTAATCCTGTCGCATGAGAAAATCACACATTTATTTTTCAGTTAAATAAACATTACATCCGAATTATGTACAACTCGTCTCTTGGTTTCAAATGATGCAAAGCCTCATGGCAACAGTTAGACCAGTAACAGCGGAAATTAATTTAAACAACTAAATAAGAGAGGAAATGCTATTAACATAAAAAGAGAATTAAAGCAAAAAATAAATATCTGACAGGATGCTCTACGGTCTAAAATACAATCAGAGCTTGGATGATATCCATGAACCACTCAAACTTCAACTCTTATGGTTTAGAACATAATCTGAATATTACATTTCAAGCTATTGTTGTTCTCCATTTACAGCACTCCAAAGAGACACATTGGGGGAGTTAGAGACCATCTGGAATCTTGTAAGAACAACAACATCAAAGATAGAGGCAAGGCAGTTATTGAGTGGACTGAGAGTGACACTGATGTCAGCGTGTGTGGTTATTTCCAGATTCAACTATTCCAATGCTCTCCTGGCCGGCCTCCCATCTTCCACCCTCCATAAACTTGAGCTCATCCAAAACTCTGCTGCCTGTATCCTAACTCGCACCAAATCCCATTAACCAATTACATCTGTGTTCACTGACCTACATTGGCTCCTGATCCACCAACACTTCAATTCCAAAATTCTCATCCTCATGTTCAAATCTCTCCATGGTCTCACCCCTCCCTATCTCTATAACCTCATCTAGCCCTACAACTCTCCTGGAACCCTGTGTTTCTCCAACTCTGGCCTCTTGTGCATCCTCCACTTCCCTCGCCCCACCAATGGCAGCCATGCTTTCAGCCGTCTAGGCCCTAAGCTCTGGAATTCACTCCCTAATTCGCTCCTTAAAACTAACATCTTTGACCAAGTTTAGTCACCTGTCCTAATACCTCCTTCTTTGGTTCGGTGTCTATTTTTGTCTGATTATACTCCTGTGAAGTCAAGGAAGTGTTCAACGTTAAAGGCGCTATATCAAGGCGAGTTGTTGTTGTTGTTGTTGTTGTTGTTGTTGCTGCAGCATTCCGGTCTAGTATTGGGTAGGCCAAGATCCCCTCTTTGGTTATACAAAATTGGCCTAAATGTCCTCAGTGCGATCGCTGTGTTAAACGGGAGGTGTCAAAAGGAAGAGAGTAGCAAAAGTAAACCTTGGTCCCTTAGAACCTGAGACAGGAGAAATTATAATGGGGAATAAGGAAATGGCAGAGACATTTAACAAATAATTTATATCTGTCTTCACAGTACAAGGCACAAAAAACATACAAGAAGTAGTGGGGAATCAAGGGGATAATGAGAGTGAGGAACTTAAAGTAATTAATATCAGTAGAGGAAAAGTACTGGAGAAACTAATGGGACTAAAAGTCAATAAATCCCCTGGACCTGATGGCCTACATCCAATGGTTCTAAAAGAGGTGGCTGCAGAGATAGTGGATGCATTGGTTATGATCTTCCAAAATTCCCTAGATTCAAGAACAGTCCCAGCTGATTGGAAGGTAGCAAATATAATCCTGCTAATCAAGAAAGGAGGGAGAGAGAAAGCAGGGAACTACAGGCCAGTTAGCCTGACATCAGTCGTTGGGAAAATGCTGGAATCCATTATTAAGGAAGTGGTAACAAGGCAATTAGAAAATCATAATATGATTAGGCAGAGTCAACGTGGTTTTATGAAAGGGAAATCATGTTTGACAAATTTATTAGAGTTTTTTGAGGGTGTAACTTGCAGGGTAGATAAAGGGGAACCAATGGATGTAGTATATTTGGATTTTCAAAAGGCATTTGTTAAGGTACCACATAAAAGGTTGTTATGCAAGATAAGGGCTCATGGGGTTAGGGGTAATATGGATAGAGGATTGGTTAACGGACAGAAAACAAAGAGTAGGGATAAACGGGTCATTTTCAGGTTGGCAGGTTGTAACTAGTGATGCCACAAAGATCAGTGATTGGGCCTCATCTATTTACAATCTATATTAATGACTTTGAGGAAGGGACCGAGTGTAATGTATCCAAGTTTGCTGACGATACAAAGCTAGGTGGGAAAGTAAGCTGTGAGGAGGACGCAAAGAATCTGCAAAGGGATATAGACAGGTTAATTGAGTGGGCAAGAAGGTGGCAGATGGAGTATAATGTGGGGAAATGTGAGGTTATCCACTTTGGTAGGAAGAATAGAAAAACAGAATATTTTTTAAATGGTGAGAAACTATTAAATGTTAATGTTCAGACAGATTTGGGTGTCCTCATACAAGAAACACAAAAAGTTAGGAACATAGGAACAAGAGTAGGCCATTCAGCACCTCGAGCCCTCTCCGCCATTTGATAAGATCATGGTTGATCTGTGATCTAGCTCCATATACCTGCCTTTGGCCCATATCCCTTAATACCTTTTGTTGCCAAAAAGCTATCTATCTCAGATTTAAAATTAGCAACTGAGCTAGCATCAATTGCCATTTGCGGAAGAGAGTTCCAAACTCCTACCACCCTTTGTGTGTAGAAGTGTTTTCTAATCTCACTCCTGAAAGGTCTGGCTCTAATTTTTAAACTGTGCCCCCAGTCCTAGAATCCCCAACCAGCGGAAATAGTTTCTCTCTATCCACCCTATCTGTTCCCTTTAATATCTTATAAACTTCGATCAGATCACCCCTTAACCTTCTAAACTCCAGAGAATACAACCCCAATTTGTGTAATCTCTCCTCGTAACTTAACCCTTGAAGTCCGGGTATCATTCTAGTAAACCTACGCTGCACTCCCTCCAAGGCCAATATGTCCTTCCGAAGGTGCGGTGCCCAGAACTGCTCACAGTACTCCAGGTGCGGTCTAACCAGGGTTTTGTATAGCTGCAGCATAACATCTGCCCCCTTGTACACTAGTCCTCTGGATATAAAGGCCAGCATTCCAGTAGCCTTATTGATTATTTTCTGCACCTGTTCATGACACTTCAATGATCTATGTACCTGTACCCCTAAGTCCCTTTGGACAGCCACTGTTTTTAACTTTTTACCATTTAGGAAGTACACTGTTCTATCCTTTTTTGGTCCAAAGTGGATGACCTCACATTTGCCTACATTGAATTTCATTTGCCACAGTTTTGCCCATTCAATCTATCAATATCCCTTTGTAATTTTATGTTTTCATCTACACTGCTTACAATGCCACCAATCTTTGTGTCATCGGCAAACTTAGATATGAGACTTTCTATGCCTTCATCTAAGTCGTTAATAAATATTGCAGGTAAAGCAAGCAATTAGGACGGCAAATGACATGTTGGCCTTTATTGCAAGGGGGTTGGAGTACAAGAGTAAGGAAGTTTTACTACAATTGTACAGGGCTTTGGTGAGACCTCACCTAGAGTATGGTGTAGAGTTTTGGTCTCCTTATCTAAGGAAGGATATACTTGCCTTTGAGGCGGTGCAACAAAGGTTCACTAGATTGCTTCCTGGGTTGTCCTATGAGGAGAGATTGAGTAGAATGGGCCTATACTCTCTGGAGTTTAGAAGAATGAGAGGTGATCTCATTGAAACATATAAGATTCTGAGAGAGCTTGACAGGGTAGTTGCTGAGAGGCTGTTTCCCCTGCCTGGAGAGTCTAGAACTAGGGGGCATAGTCTCAGGATAAGGGGTTGGCCATTTAAGACTGAGATGAGGAGAAATTTCTTCACTCAGAGGGTTGTGAATCTTTGGAATTCTCTACCCCAGAGGACTGTGGATGCTGAGTTGTTGAGTATATTCAAGGCTGAGATTGATCGATTTTTGGACTCTAGGGGAATCAAGGGATTTGGGGATCGGGCTGGAAAGTGGAGTTGAGGTTGAAGATCAGCCATGATCTTATTGAATGGCGGAGCAGGCGCGAGGGGCCGTATGCCTTATTCCTGCTTCTATTTCTTCTGTTCTTCTGTTCTTAAATGTAAAAGTAACTTTATTTCATCAAAGTCATCATTGTTCACACAAATAGTTCTTTGACAATATTGCATGACAGTTTTTGAAGGGCTTGTTGCACTTAGGACTTGGTGATACAGGCTGGTAGAGTTACTGCCCTTTCATCTTTGTCAGCCCTGACAGATGAAATTTAAATTCTTTCCTCTATGAAGTGCTCTTGGACATTCAGTTCTGTTCCAAGGGGATTTGAGTCAAAGCTCTCCTTAGATCTGATAAAATAACACTGGATCATTGATACTTTAGCCTACATTCTACATACAATAGATACATTGCAGACAGCCACCAATGTTAGTGTAATGGATGAAAGAAAGCTATGGAATGCTATTGGTGACAATCTTAGCAAATAAAGCAGTAAGGATAGGCGATAGGGGAAATGGGGACAGAAATACCATAGAAGCTGATGTTCTGAGGTTGTTTTTTAGGCTTGGAGTACTTTAGGTGCTGTGAATTGCACCTAGCCCATACGGCTTCTGATCTAGGAATGCTTAATGTTGCCAGAATGGAAAAATGTTGCATTCCCTGAAACTGTCATCATTCACCTTGATGATCAAACGTACTCACTGAAATGAAAGAAAGAACGAAAGAACGAACAAAAGAATGAAAGAACAAGCATGCATTTATAAAGCGCCTTTCACAAACTTAAGATGTCCCAAATTGCTTTACAGTCAATTAAATACTTATGAAGTGTTTTCACTTTGTAATGTGGGAAAGGCGGCAGCCAATTTTGTGCACAGCAAGGTTTCACAACAGCAATGAGATAACGATCAGACAATCTGTTTAGTGATGTTGCGGGAGGGTTAAATGTTGGCCAGGACACCAAGGAGAACTCCCCATCTCTTCTTCGAATAGTGCTAGGGGATCTTTTACATTGACCCGTGAGGGCAGGCAGGGCCTCTGTTTAGCATCTCATCTGAAAGACAGCACCTCCGACAGTGCAGCACTCCCTCAGTACAGGAGGACTGAATAGATTTATTAAACCCATAGTAAAATGTATTTTAAGATATGTTATTCAATATAGCTTTCAAAATAAACCTTTTAGAATCCTGTGGGAGAATATTCACTCCTGTTAGCTTTATGGTGTCATACAGGATCAAGTAGGAGCCTTTAGGAAAATATTAAATTCCCATAGGATTTTGGCAAATCCAAAGATGCACATTTTTCAAAGCATTTTAAGCTGATATCGCCATATTAATAAGGTAGCTTTTCAAATTGAATGTTATTGAATGTTATTGAAAAAAACAACCTTTCTCCATCACTTCCTATCAGTAAGTCACCACAATATTGTATTGAGACCAAGACTGCCACAAGGGGGCAATTTGGCCTCAGACAATCTGTTTCCAAAAGCCTCATCAAGTACAAATGTTATTTTTTGGCACAAAAGAAGGTGGAGAGATCTATGAAATCAGTTACAGACTCAACACAGTTGTGAGTCTCGCCGAAAGATAATAATTTCAATAATGCTTGCATGCCAACTAAATTGGAAAAAGTCAGTCGACCAAAAACATGGGAGAGGGGAAAAAATCCTAGAAGTTAGATGATGGAAAGCTGTAGGGAAGGGTACTGGCAGTGAGCTGGGTTGCCTGGATTAGCTAACTTTGCTTTGATTCATGCTCTTTCAGCAGGCAGTAACGAGGAGTTAGAGAAACCCCTAGAGGGATTATTATGGCAGTGTTTTCTATTATTCATGCTAAGCTAGATGATCTAACATGTTTCTTACAAAAACCATTTCAGAGCAATAGTAAAGGCGCGGTTCACAATACTTTGCTGGTAACTGTGATGTTTTTTGCTGCAAGCATAATTTAGGAGTTAAAGCAAATGCGATGTCTAGGCTGACTAATACAGGTGTTATCAGCAAACAATGCATAACTCACCCTTGATGTAAAAATTGGTTGAAAATCTTCCTGACTGAACTATTTTAATCAGGCATATGCAAATGAAGATCATATTACCTTAGAGAGTTTGATAATCTTTTATAGTTAACACAATTCCTTTAGTTTTCAATGACTCAAATTCCAAAAAACTTGAAAACTCAGTAATACTTGATAAATCACAGCCACTGGGTCCAAAATTAATTATATAGATAAGGATGACAGGCCGGTTACAAATCAATGGCCTGGATGTTTCTCTCAGCGGACAGCAATGCCTTATTGCCATCAGTAAATCCACCTACATGCCACTTTGTGTACTTTATACTGCGGGCAGTAAATGTCAGATTAATGTTTTTAAATGAAGACTATGCAATGGTATTGTGGTGGTGCGTACTTGAGCAGCACAGTCACTGTCGGTAGTAAGTGGAAAGCAGGAAGTCTGGCAGGTTTTAAAATATATTTGTTGTGGCTCTTCCCCATAATGAAACTTGAATTCAGGGGCAGGGTCTGGCCTCACTGAGGACTGCAGGGTCGAAGAGGATCAAGGCATTTTGAAAAACAAAAATTCATCGGTGTAGATATCAACTTTGATTTGTCAAGAATGGAAAATCTGGAGACCCAAAGCCTTTCCACCATTTACAAGGCACAAGTCAGGAGTGTGATGGAATACTCTTCACTTGCCTGGATGAGTGCAGCTCCAACAACACTCGAGAAGCTTGACACCATCCAGGACAAAGCAGCCTGCTTGATTGGAACCCCATCCACCACCCTAAACATTCACTCCCTTTACCACCGGTGCACAGTGGCTGCAGTGTGTACCATCCACAGGATGCACTGCAGCAACTCGCCAAGGCTTCTTCGACAGCACCTCCAAAACCCGCGACCTCTACCACCTAGAAGGACAGGAGCAGCAGGTAGATGGGAACAACACCACCTGCACGTTCCCCTCCAAGTCACACACCATCCCGACTTGGAAATATATCGCCGCTCCTTCATCGTCGCTGGGTCAAAATCCTGGAACTCCCTTCCTAACAGCACTGTGGAAGAACCTTCACCACTCGGACTGCAGCGGTTCAAGAAGGCGGCTCACCACCACCTTCTCAAGGGCAATTAGGGATGGGCAATAAATGCCGGCCTCACCAGCGACGCCCACATCCCATGAACGAATAAAAAAAAAATCTGATATCCTGCCCCCAATTGCTTAATTCACCCCGTCAATGGTAAATCACAATCTATAATTTAACATGTGGCATTGCCGGGAAGGGGGCGGGGTGATAGAATTCCAGACGGGAAACCCGGAAGTACAGGTTTCCCGCACGTCCTAACGATTTTGACATAAGGACGTTGTTTGTTTTGCCGGTTTCCTGCCTGACAGGTCAGCCTGATTGACAGGCTGGATCTCAGTCGGACAGGAGAAGAAGAAGGAAGACAACGTGAACAGGTAAGTATTAGACTGGGGGGGTGGATTTGGGGGTCACCCCTGGGGAGGGGGGGAGGGCATCATTGGGGGGGTGGGGTCAGTCATGGGGTGGGGTAAGTCATTGGGGGGATCAGTTATTGGGGAGGTTCAGTCATCGGGGGGGGGGTCAGTCGGGGATCAGTTATTGGGGGGTCAGTCATCAGAGGGGGGGGCGGTTGGGGTCTGAAAGGCTGGTGGAATCAAATTCAATAGCAACTTTCAAAAGAGAATTGCATAAACACTTGAAAAGGAAAATTTTGTAGGGCTATGGGGAAAGAGCAAGGAGTGGGACTAATTGGATAGCTCTTTCAAAGAGCCGGCACAGGCACGATGGGCCGAATGGCTTCCTCCTGTGCTGTATTATTTCATGATATGGCTGATTTTTGTAATAGGTATTAGTTGTGTTCTGTAGTGCCTGTGGTTACCTGCATTAAGGAATAATTTTAACAACCTACATTAGTAGATTAGGGCAGGTGTTTATTTAGCATAATTGTTCCAAAATACAGGCATTCAGGACATGGAACAGCTCATCTGATTATCGGGTTCTCGGTCATACTCTGTGGAATTCCCTCCCTAAATTCTATCTGCATCATAACCTCTCTCTCATTCTTTAAAAACTTCCTCAAAACCCATCATTGTGACCAATTTTTTGATCATCCATTCTAATGTCTCCTTTGCTGGATTAGGCATCCATTTTCCACATGCCTCTAAAAAAACACTATATGAATAGAAGTTTTTGTTGCATGACACTGACTGTACTGCTTTAACCTGCAATATCATGACTATTTTCTATTTGCAGGATGAAATGGTACAAAATAGAAGGCAACAGACAAGAACTGGAGGAGGTCTGAGGCAGTACAAGACCATGACTCCTTTTAAGGAAGAAATCCTGGGCATTATAAAACATGAGAGCATCAAGGGAATAGGGTACAGTGTACCTGGAGGTAATTTAAAACTGGTGGAAATTGGGCAGGAAGTGTGTGCAACTCCATGTTCCTGATTTGAACAGACTGTAATGCACAAACACTGGCAGTGTAAGACTCACAATCTATACCTTATATGGCTATTTTATATAAGTATATATATCGAGCAGAGGGAGGTAGACTTGGAGGTAATACATGATGCCACAGCTGTACAAGACTTATCTGTACTGCCCTTTGTACTGATTATGATTTAACACTAATTTCCTTTATATTTACGAAGAATATTGAGGATTAGGTGGTACAGTGGATTAGTATGCTGATGTTTCACATCTAGGGCCTGAGTTTGAATCCAGCCCAGACTGATGACATGAAACTCTTCTCTGTGTGTTGGCTGTAAGGGACCTATGTGAAATGTTTTTGGGCAATTTCAACCCAGTTTTAAGTCGGCATGGGACCACAGCACAAAATTGCCTCCAATTTACCATTAAATTGGATGGGGTAGAATTCCTGCAGGCTTCCTCTGATCATCCACCATAAATCCAGCAGAAGAATGGTGGAAACCCAGAGAATGGCATAAATGGTCATTTATTGCAGTTTCTCTAGAGTTTCCGCTGATCTTCCACCAAAGACTGGGAGAAGACCTACAGAAATTCCACCCTGTAATCTCACTTAGAAATTTCACTAGTGAAGGGCAGATCATGTCTGAATAATCTGGTTGAATTTTTGAGGTGGTCACTGGTATGGTGGATTGGGGAGTGTCTATGGATGTTGTCTATATGGACTTTCAGAAGCCATTAGGGCAGGTATTTATTGAGCAAAATTGTTCCGCATAAGAGATTATCAAAAATGAAAATGTGCGGAATTGGCGGTAATCTTGTAACATGGGTTGGCAATTGATTCGGGGTAGGAGACAGAGAACAGGGATAAAGGGAACATTCTCTGATTGTCAGGTCAAGTTGTCTGCCCTAGGGATCTGTACTGGGGCCTCAGCATTTCACCATATATATTAATGAGTTGGATGAAGGAATAGAGAGTTGTATATCTATGTTTACAGATGACATTTAAGCTAGAGGGCAAAATAATTTGTGGTAGATGGGAGCAGGAAGTTACAAAGAGGCACAGACTGACTAAGTGAGTGGGCAAAACTATGGCAGGTGGAGTTTAATGTGGGGAAGGGTGAGGTCATCCACTTTAGATCCAAGAAAGACAAATCGCAATATTTTCTTAATGGACAGAGATGAGGAGCTGTGGGTGAGCAAAGCGATTTAGGTGTCCATGCACAAAAATGACTAAAAGCTAATGCACAACTACAAAAAGCAATGAGAAAGGCTAATGGAATGTTGGCCTTTATCTCAAGGAAGTTGGAATACAAAAGTGAGGAAGTGATGCTCTAGTTGTACAGAGCTTTGGTCAGACCCCATCTGTTGTGCTACCTCCAGTTTTGGGCACTGAACCTCAGGATGGATATATTGGCCTTGGAGGGGGTGCATCACAGATTCACCAGAATGATACTGAGGCTTAAAGGGTTAAATTACGAGGCTAGGTTGCATAAATTTGGTTTGTATTCCCTTGAGTTTAAAAGATTGAGGGATAATCTAAATCGATGTCTTTAAAACAATAAATGGATTCAATAGGATAGATACAGAGTAGCTATTTCCTCTTGTGGGAGCATCTAGAACAAGGGGGCACAATCTTGAAATTAGAGCTGGGCTATTCAAGAGTGAAATCAGGAAGCATTTTTATACAAAGGATAGTGGAAATCTGGTGCTCTCCCACCAAAAAAAGCTGTGGATGCTGAATCAATTGAAATTTTCCAGGCTGAGATTTTTGTTAGGTAATGGGTATCAAGGGTTATGGATCAAAGGCAGGTAATTGGAGTTGAAGTACAGATCAGCCACAATCTAATAGAATGGTAGAACAGGCTCGAGGGACTGAATGGCCTACTCCTGTTCCTATATTCCTAAAGCACACGTTATGGTTGGTGTGGGAAATGGAAAGCAGGTTAGAGTAGGGTGATCTCTTCCACGGTTGTGGTTGCATCACATTGTTGGAACAGAGGTGAGGGAGCTTTACTCTGCATTTAAATACATTATACCTGGATTGGGAGTGCTTGATGCCAATATGTGAAGGCGTTCCATTTCCTAGCATTGAGCCTCATCTTGATTCACTACCGAATAAACAGCAGAATGTAGACAAAGTGTGATGTAGTACAAAAGTAATTGCAAAGCTGTGTAGGACTATACCTTAGCAAAGTAACCCCTTTTAAAATATCGTTAGGATCCCTTTAAGAAGGTTATTACACAGGAGGGAGCAGATTACATATTTTATAGGTTATCTGTAAGCGAAGGAGTTCTAAAAAAAAGTGCTATGTTGGAAGCCAAGAACATAAGGATTGAGGAATCCCCATCTGACCCATTAACCGACTTCTTATACAGACGATTTACTATCTTACTTTCGTGGGCTCTACCCCATTTATATATTCATCTAAGATAAAATTCTGTAAAGTTCCTTCCTCACCCCTAAAATAGCTGAGCTGAGCACAATATTTAATCTTACATCTCCATCACCCAAAACTTGAATTTCATAGACGTTTTCCTAATGCTATCCGTACTGGAACTATTGTGTACCATGTAGTGATTGCTTCAGTTTATATGGAGCTATTTGTGGGGATGTGGGGAGGGAGCAGACTGGGGGGTTGGTGGTCATAGCATCCGGGAAACCCGGAAATGCCGATAACGAGGAGGTCCTGCCGAATTTAACGGCAGGACCTCATTTAATTTTTTTTTTCCATTTCCCAGCCAGCAGCCAGCCAGATTGAGAGGCTGGCTGGCTGGCTGGTGGGAAGGCCTGCCCTGGAAGGCCGCAGCCGGGGAGCGGAGAGGAGGGAGGGATGGGGAGATCTCGGGGAGGGGGTGGGGGGGGGGGGGGGAGATCCTCGGAGGGGGAGGGGCGGAGAGATCGTGGGTGGTGAGAAGAGTTCGTGGGGGGTGGGGGGTGGGGTCGGCCGATCGTGGAGAGGGAGGCCCCTCGCAGAGCGGGGGAGGCCGATCGCGGGGAGGGGGAGGACGATCACAGCAGGTTAGCTTGAGGGACTGGTGGGGGGAAGCACTCCTGCTCCTCCTGGTGCACAAGCAGTGCTGGAAAAGCACCTACCTCTTCGATCCGGCTGTTTTTGCCTCCCTTCACCAGCCGGTTTTCCTGAGCCCTGGGAAAACCGTTCCGCAGCCGTTAATTGTAAAAGTCTGTTAAAATCTGAGGCAAGCAGCCTCATTACCATATTTAAATTACTGACCCACCTTCTGAGAGCAGGTTACTCACTTGCCCCCCAACCCGCCCCGGTAAAACCAGAAGTAGGCACTTTCACGGCGGGTTGGGGTTGGGTTTCACATTTTTCAGAATTTATTTCCCTCCCCCGCCCCTCTCCCGTCCGTCCTGGGGGGTTAAAACTCCCCCCATGGAGTCTACAGCCAGAAACAGGCCAACTGGCCTCTGCCTCTGTTTATGCTCCACACGAGCCTCCTCCCACCTCTCTTCATCCAGCCCTATACTTATCCCTGTAATGTTCAATCCCAGTTGAAACCAGATATTTATCCAGCTCTTTTTTGACTGAGCAGATGACCTTCACAACATCCTTTCAGTCCGCCATGAGCAGCCTGCAGCAGATGGCAGAGAGGCTGCAGCAGTGCATCTCTGACAGCAACTGCAGTCCTGACTGGACTGAGGACCATGGCCGAGTACCATGCAGCAAGTGGCATTTCACAGCCATCTGCAAAGGAGCCCAAAAACAGAGAGGGTACAAGCACAAGAACAACTTTCTCTCACGAATGCTGTGACTGGCACTAATCGACCTTGGGTACCCAATTCATAGGGGGGTCTGTGGCTGCTAGGTTTCACTGACGGTTTGGAAAGAGCAATGTTGGTGGACTCAATCCACGTGGGGCAGACCGCATGTACTGCTTGCATGCAGATTACTGGTTATCCAGGTGGGGTGCCAGCACCTGGGGCGTGACAGGAAAAGGGATAGATGGGGCAGCTTCCACTCAGGGTGTCTGTACATCCTCTCACTCCACGCAGGCCGCTCAAAGTGTTGATGAAATGTCAGACTGCAGACAACCACTGTATTGTTGGATGTGTCTCCAGGTTTTGCAAGGCCACCTCATGATCTTACACCCAGAGCTGCAAGGCCACCAACATCCCTACAGAGCTGCAGCACCCAGAGCAGCCTGCCACCACAGTTGCTTCTCCCACTCAGGGGACAGTTAAACATAGCCTTGGATTATGCGGCAAGACAAATACAGCTTACAGGCTTATCAAGGGGAAGTATGGTGGTTGGATCTAGGGCACATCATTCACGTAAATAGAAGTAAATAAATAGTGACCTTTTTATTTTTTAGTGTGGACAGTGTTTGTCGGGTAAATCTGTGGAAAAGTAGTAAGTGCGGGGACGGGGCTGAAAGATGGCCATTCGTTTTGAGTAGGGGGAATTTGTGCATCTTCGTGGGGGAAACAATGAACTTTAGTTTTCATAGCAAAAATAAGGTCGGTCATTGGCATGAGGTGCCAGAAGAATTCCACAATCAATTTCCCTACCTACCTGTACATTCATCCCCTTCATATCACCCTCCTCCGTTTCCTCTTCCTCTTCCTATCCGACTGCAAGCTCTTCCTCACTGGACACAGAGCAGCACCCCACCCAAGTGGTGCAAATAATTGGGTTGATTTTGTACCCCTATGTTGTGCTCAACACTTACTATATTTGAGTTCTACTGCTGCCTGAGACTTTCTAACTATGGTCATGAGCCACAGCTGCAAAGGGTAACCCTGGATCATACCTTGGGATCTTCAAGTAATGCAGGCCCCATGGAATGCTGAAACAATAAAAACATCATAGAAACATAGAAAATAGGAGCAGGAGCAGGCCAGTCGGCCCTTTGAGCCGAATTCAATATGATCATGGCTGATCCTCTAACTCAATACCATATTCCCGCTCTCTCCCCATACCCCTTGATGCCTTTTGTGTCTAGAAATCTATCTATCTCCTTCTTAAATATATTCAGTGACTTGGCCTCCACAGCCTTCTGTGGTGCAGAATTCCACAGGTTCGCCACCCTCTGAGTGAAGAAATTTCTCCTCATCTCAGGCCTAAATGTCCTACCCCGTATCCTGAGACTGTGACCCCTCGTTTTGGACCCCCCAGCCAGGGGAAACATCCTCCCTGCATCCAGTCTGTCTAGCCCAGTCAGAATTTTACATGTTTCAACGAGATCCCCTCTCATTCTTCTAAACTCGAGAGAATACAGGCCGAGTCGACCCAATCTCTCCTCATACGACAGTCCTGCCATCCCAGGAATCAGTCTGGTGAACCTTCGCTGCACTCCCTCTATGGCAAGTATATCCTTTCTTAGGTAAGGAGACCAAAACTGCACACAATACTCCAGGTGTGGTCTCACCAAGGCCCTGTATAACTGCAGTAAGACATCCTTGCTCCTGTACTCAAATCCTCTTGCAATGAAGGCCAACATACCATTTGCCTTCCTAACTGCTTGCTGCACCTGCATGTTTGCTTTCAGTGACTGGTGTACAAGGACACCCAGGTCCCTTTGTACATCAACATTTAAATAATACTCTGCCTTTCTGTTTTTCCTTCTGAAGTGGATAACTTCACATTTATCCACATTATACTACATCTGCCATGAATTTGCCCACTCACTCAACTTGTCTAAATCACCTTGAAGTCTCTTTGCATCCTCCTCACAACTCACGATCCCACCTAGTTTTGTGTCATCAGCAAACTTGGAAATATTACATTTGGTTCCTTCATCCAAATCATTGATATATATTGTGAATAGCTGGGGCCCAAGCACTGATCCCTGCGGTACCCCACTAGTCACCACGAAAAAGACCCATTTATTCCTACTCTCTGTTTCCTGTCTGTTAACCAATTTTCAATCCATGCCAGTATATTACCCCCAATCCCATGTGCTTTAATTTTGCACACTAACCTCTTATGTGGTACTTTATCAAAGGCCTTCTGAGAATCCAAATTAACCACATCCACTGGTTCTCCCTTACCTATTCTACCAGTTACATCCTCAAAAAACTCCAGTAGGTTTGTCAAACATGATTTCCCTTTCATAAATCCATGTTGACTTTGTCTAATCCTGTTGATATTTTCTAAGTGTCCTGTTATCACATCCTTTATAATAGACTCTAGCATTTTCCGTACTACTGATGTTAGGCTAATCGATCTGTAGTTCGCCGTTTTCTCTCTCCCTCCTATTTTGAATAGTGGGGTTACATTTGCCACCCTCCAATCTGCAGGAACTGTTCCATAATCTATAGAATTTTGGAAGATGACAACTGATGCATCCATTATTTCCATGGCTACCTCTTTTAGTATTCTGGGATGCAGATTATCAGGTCCTGGGGATTTATTGGCTTTCAGTCCCATTAATTTCTCCAGCACTATTTTTTACTAATACTAATTTCCTTTAATTCCTCCTTCTCACCAGTCCCTTGGTTCCCTAGCATTTCTGGGAAGTTATTTGTGTCCTCTTCCGTGAAGACAGAACCAAAGTATTTGTTTAATTGCTCTGCCATTTCCTTGTTCCCCATTATAAATTCTCCCGTTTCTGACCTTAAGGGACCTACATTTGTCTTCACTAATCTTTTTCTTTTTACATACTTGTGGAAGCTTTTACAGTTCACTTTTATGTTCCTTGCAAGTTTACTCTCATACTCTATTTTTCCCCTCTTAATCAATCTCTTGGTCTGTTTTTGTTGAATTCTAAACTGCTCCCAATCCTCAGGCTTGCTACGTTTTCTGGCAACTTTATATCACAGGTCCTCTGAGGAAAATGAGCATTAACATGCAGGATAACATTAATGGCGAGGTGTCCTGACCTCTTAGTGTATAAATTTGGATATATACTGATGGCTGTAATGATTTGAATAAAGTTGTATAGAGTCAATTAGTGTTCAAAGATGTGACAGATATAAATAAAATGGCATTTACTCTGAGTTGAGAACTGATATTTTGGAATAATACATGAGACATGCTACAGACAGTTTTCTAAAGTGTTATTAAAATAGACTACAGACCAATGCATGGTATCAGATCCAGGATTGAAATGGAAAGTTTAAATTTTCCAGATAATTTGAGATTAGAAGGAAATGTGATGGAAGTGTGGGGAAAATGGAAACTGAGCATTGAATCGTTTGCTACAGAAACATGCTCAGGAAACAAAACAAACTATTGCAGACCAGTAATTTACTGCAAGCAATGGTGAGGAAGTAACATATTTATGCATGGAGAGTATAAATGGAAACTGAAAGTATTAATGGACACGTTTGAGGAATATTTCACATTTTAGAAGAATATTACATATGGAGAACATATCTTTAATAGCAGCTGTCAAGCTCAAAAAGAACAAAGTGATCAAATGTAATAGATTTATGAAAAAGACAATTCACATGGAGTACAGATTCCCTCCCTTCCCTCCCCCCCCATCCCCCCCCCCCACCCCCCCCCCCCCCCCCCCGCTCTGCTGTGAGCACAGCTCCCTGCTGGAAACGAATTTTGTTTTGGACATGATTCAGACAAGAGATGATGCTGAATGGACAGTCGACTTCAAGGTGAACAACTCTCCTGTTGGTTTTAAGCTAAACAAATGGAGATCAAGTAATGTTGTTCCATAATCAGTTTAAAAGAAGCTTAGTACAAAATTGAGCAAATCTGATACAAAGTTGATGATATGCTCTGACTATAGCATCAAGCCCAAAGGTGTGATGATGGTAGAAAGCTGCTTGCACAATTGAATGTTTGGAAGGTTCTACCCAGCGTGGATGCAATAATGGAAATACTCATCAGGTCAGGCACCATATGTGGAGAGAGAAACAGAGTTAACGTTTCAGGTCGATGATCTTTCGTCCGAACTGAAGGAAGTTAGAGATTTTTAAGCAAGTACAGAGCCAGGCAAAGGGGAGGAGGGGGAAAGGGGGTTGTGGGGAGGAAAGAGCAAAAAGGAAGGTCTGTAATAGCATGGAGGGCAGGAGTGATTAAATGACAAAAGGGATGATGGTGCAAGGCAAAAGGGGTGGTAGTGGGAGAAGTAAAGAAACAAAAGTTGGGTCCTGAGGAGCTATAAATGGCATCAGCAGAACCATTATCAGCACCCACTGTCCGAAAAAATGAGAGCAGTGGTTATGATCTGAAGTTATTGAAATCAATGTTGAGTCCAGAAGGTTGAGGTGATATAGCTTGAGCTTCCGTTGAGCTTCATTGGAACAGTGTAGGAGGCCGAGGTCAGAGTGGGAGTGGGACGGAGAATTAAAATGGCAAGCGACAGGAAGCTCAGGGTCACGCTTGCGGACTGAACAGAAGCGAAGCGATCACCCAATCTGTGTTTGGTCTCCCCAATGCAGGGGGACCGCATTGTGATTTATCCTCCTGTTTATCCGCCATGACTTTGGAGGAAGAGCTGCGGAAACCCCCGGAAAAATGGTTTAAATGGTGTTTTTTCACCTCTTTCGCCAAAGTTATGGCAGACAAGCAGGAGAACCCTCATAGAAATCCATGCCTGCAATGACTAAGCAAACGTTTTAAAACTCAGGGGATTTTAATAGTTCTGTATTCACATTTCAAGTTAAGTGGCCTGCTTACACCCACATTATTTCTCAGCATTTTGAAGAATTAGTTTGGTCCCCTCAGCAACTTCTTTTCTCCAAATGAAAACAAGTTCAGTTCTTCGAGTTTTTCTTCATAATTTAGAACCCTGCGAAGTCTGTGAATATTCTTATCACTCTTCTCCGAATAGTTTCCAATGCTCTTTTGAAGGTAGGATGCCCAAAATGACACACATACACCAAATGTGGCCTCACCAATGATCTATATCAGATCGGAGTAACCTGTTGCAAAGTAGAGATTTTTCCAGCTTAGTTGATAACAGCTTCATATTTAATGTATTGGAGAGACTTATAGAAAGAAAATAGATAATAAACTGGGGATGCATATCACGAAGCAGCAAAATACGAAAATAAAAAGCACTGAGTGGTTGCATTAGTCACAAGTGCTGTAGCTAGACACAAATACATTATATGCGTAGATCACATCTCAGTTCATTTATTTCATCTAATTTACCAGTATTAATGACATTCAATTGTATTTTTGTGGATTCTATTCATTCTTTGTAAAAAAAAATTGTAAATAATTACCTCACCCTAATTTTCTATAAAAGTTGGATTGTTGGTGGTTTGCTTATTCGGAGGAGCAGGGCTATGGTGTAGTCTGCTACTGCTGCTGCAGCAAAGTGTTCTTGCCTCATTCTGTTTTCAGCCACCATACAGGTCACTGCAGAAAGGAGAAAAGATCGCCAATCCGTATCCTTAAAGTTGCAATTTATTAAGGAAACATAAATATATAGATCCAGATTAACACAACTGACTTCAGAACTTGATGAAGATGAACTATCGAGTTAAGAATAATGTGTATTTCACGCTTCATTGATGGCCAACTCCAAGTTGTTAAATATATTTTCTGGCTAGCAGAGGATGATTCAAATTGACAGAAGGAAAGGAACAAGAGGCAGAGTACAGAGGCTAATAACAGCATAACTGGTCTCAGTAATGGCATGTGAGATTCATCAGCTATCAATTGTAAACTATTCCTGTAAACACAACACATCTTATGTAGTGATTTACTATTAATCGGCTTCCATAGAAACGTACTGGACTAAACATTGGCTTTTAAGAAACAATACACGTAGGAGTACACACTTGATGGGTACACAGCACTGCAGGTGGAGCAGACTCAACAAATGTACAATTAAGAAATAAGAAACTAGAGTTTTGCAATGAATCATGTAAAATAACGGAATAGTTTAGTTAATCCTGGGCTAAACTAGTACCAAGTAATTCAGCGGATTCTGGATTAAACTAACACCAAAGGGCCGATTACGCGATCAGGTGTGTCGGTAGCACTGGTACCAATCAGTCTCTATACCAATGTCAGTCTTTGTATTCTGTCTCTTTACCTGTTCTCCCCTTCTGTCGATTTGAATGATTCTTTACTGACAAGAAAATATATTTAACAATTTAGAGTTGACCGTCACATTATGGGACCAAGAATCAAGTGAGTCAAGCCTTAGGCTTGTTTCTTGCCTGATGTGTAGGAAGTGCCATTCAACGGCCAGGCTGTGGGTTTAGTATAGAACCCGATCATGCTTTTTGTGTGATTCCTTCATTACGATTTCAAAAATTATCTCTGTAACCTTCTCCAGCTCTACAACCCTCTGAATTCTCTGTGCTTGTCCAATTCTTGCCTCTTGCGCATCCCCGATTTTCATCACGCCACCATTGGCGGCCGTGCCTTCAGTTGCCTAGGCCCTAAGCTCTGGAATTCCCTTCCTAAACCTCTCCCCCTCTCTACCTCTCTCTCCTCCTTTAAGACACTCCTTAAAACCTTCTTCCTGACTACAGTAAATTAATAAATTAAATGAACTACAGGCACAAATTCAAATTGGAGGGTATGACATGATAGCTATTACTGAGACATGGCTGCAGGATGGTCAGGATTGGGAACTAAATATACCGGGTTATAAGGTCTACAGGAGAGATAGGGAAAATGGAAGAGGGGGAGGAGGAGCCTTAGTGATTAGAGATGAAATCACTTCAATGATAAAAGAGGATATAACGAGAGGTAAGCAGCCAACAGAGACCTTATGGGTTGAATTGAGAAATAGGAAATGATTTAAGACTATAGTGGGAGTTGTGTATAGGACCCCTGGCAGCATCTCTGAAGTGGTAGATTGTATAAATGCAGAGATTAGACAAGCATGTAACAAAGGCATAGTGGTCTTAATGGGGACTTTAACCTTCACATAGATTGGAAAAAGCAGACTAGCAACTGCCAGAAAGGTAGTGAATTTCTTGAGTGTGTCCGGGATAGTTTTCTACAGCAGTATGTCCTAGAGGCAACAAGGGGGCAAGCCATACTAGATTTAGTAATGAGTAATAAACCAGATTTAGTTAACAGCTTAACTGTGCGTGAACATCTATCCAATAGCGATCATAACATGATTGAGTTCAAGGTAGTGTTTGAAAGGGAAAAAAGTGAATCAGCTGCTAAGATTCTAGACTTGGGTAAGGCCGACTTCAATGGGATGAGACAGAGACTGTCCACAGTAAACTGGGCAAATCTGTTAATGGGTAAAATGACTGATGATCATTGGGAAATGTTTAAAGAAACATTTAACGTGATACAGAACCGGTTTATACCCTGAGGGGCAAGAACTCCACTTGCCAAAAAAAACAGCAATAGACAACTAAAGAGGTAAGGGACAGTATAAGACATAAGGAAAGGGCATACAAAAAGGCAAAAAATGGCACAGATCCTGTCGAATGGGAAAGATACAAAGATCAACAAAGGGTCACAAAACAGATAGTAAGAGCTACAAAAAGAGAGTATGAAAAGAAACTTGCAAGGGATATCAAAACCAATACAAAGAACCTTTATAGTTATATTAGGAAAAAGAGGGTGGTCAGGAGCAGTGTTGGCCCCTTGTCATTGACAATGGGGAAATGGAGGACATGTTGAACAATTACTTTGCGTCAGAAATCCCAAGAAAACTAATATTGAATCGGGGACAGGGACTCAATAAAATTAACATAAGTAAAGCAACAGTAATGAAGAAAATAATAGCACTAAAGAGTGACAAATCCACCTGACCAGATGGTTTCCATCCCAGGGTTTTAAAGGAAGTAGGTGAGTACATTGCAGATGCCCTAACTATAATCTTTCAAAGTTCTCTAGATTCAGGAACTGTCCCTCTAGATTGCAAAATTGCACATGTCACTCTGCTTTTTAGGAAAGGAGAGAGAGGGAAACCAGGGAGTTACAGACCAGTTAGCCTAACATCTGTTGTGGGGAAAATACTGGAGTCTATAATAAAGGATAGGGTGACTGAACACCTCAAGAATTTTCAGTTCATCAGAGAGAGCCAGCATGGATTTGTGAAAGGTAGGTCATGCCTGACAAACCTGATTGAATTTTTTGAAGAGGTAACTAAAGTAGTGAACAGGGGAATGTCAATGGATGTTATTTATGTGGACTTCCAGAAGGCATTTGATAAAGTCCCACATAAGAGACTGTTAGCTAAGATAGAAGCCCATGGAATCGAGGGAAAAGTACGGACTTGGTTAGGAAGTTGGCTGAGCGAAAGGCGACAGAGTAGGGATAATGGGTAGGTACTCACATTGGCAGGATGTGACTAGTGGAGTCCCGCAGGGATCTGTCTTGGGGCCTCAATTATTCACAATATTTATTAACGACTTAGATGAAGGCATAGAAAGTCTCATATCTAAGTTTGCCGATGACACAAAGATTGGTGGCATTGTAAGCAGTGTAGATGAAAACATAAAATTACACAGGGATATTGATAGATTAGGTGAATGGGCAAAACTGTGGCAAATGGAATTCAATGTAGACAAATGTGAGGTAATCTACATTGGATCAAAAAAGGATAGAACAGCGTACTTTCTAAATGGTAAGAAGTTAAAAACAGTGGATGTACAAAGAGGCTTCGGGGTTCAGGTACATAGGTCATTGAAGTGTCATGAACAGGTGCAGAAAATAATCAAGAAGGCAAATGGAATGCTGGCCTTTATATCTAGAGGACTAGAGTACAAGGGGGCAGAAGTTATGCTGCAGCTATACAAAACCCTGGTTAGACCGCACCTGGAGTACTGTGAGCAGTTCTGGGCACTGCACCTTTGGAAGGACATATTGGCCTTGGAGGGAGTGCAGCGTAGGTTTACTAGAATGATACCCAGACTTCAGGGCTTATGTTACGAGGAGAGAGTACACAAATTAGGGTTGTATTCTCTAGAGTTTAGAAGGTTAAGGGGTGATCTGATCGAAGTTTATAAGATATTAAGGGAAATGGATAGGGTGGATAGAGAAAAACTATTTCCGCTGGTTGGGGATTCTAGGAGTAGGGGGCACAGTCTAAAAATTAGAGCCAGACCTTTCAGGAGTGAGATTAGAAAACATTTCTACACACAAAGGATGGTAGAAGTTCGGAACTCTCTTCTGCAAACGGCAATTGATGCTAGCTCAATTGCTAAATTTAAATCTGAGATAGATAGCTTTTTGTCAACCAAAGGTATTAAGGGATATGGGCCAAAGGCAGGTATATGGAGTTAGATCACAGATCAGCCATGATCTTATCAAATGGCGGAGCAGGCATGAGGGGCTGAATGGCCTACTCCTGTTCCTACATGTCCTAATATCTGCTAATGTGGCTCGGTGCCAAATTTTGTTTGATAATGGTCCTGTGAAGTGCCTTGAGGTGTTTTAGTAAGTTAAAGGTACTATATAAATGCAAGTTGTTGTTGTTCCTTACCATGTGGCTCTGTATTCTGTGGTCAGCATTAAGTGCCCATTTAAAATAGATCTGCACTGAGGCACTGTCAGCTATTTAGGAGATTGTGGGGGAAAAATTGGATAAAGGCCGTTTTTGGGCGGGGATAGCGTGATGCCCTGTTACCCTGTGCCCAATGGCCCCTGCGCAGGCAGGACGAGACTTTTGTCAGGCCTGAGGACTTACCCGCAATCTGCGCTGGAAATCAGTGTTGAATGAGGATTCCATGCAATTCACACTTTCCACCAGCAGGGGGAGCCCCAATCTCTTAAAGGCAGGCTCCCTTTTAGAAATCCCTTAAAGGTAGCTGGTACCTTTTTATTTGCTGAAAATAGCAGTCTGCTCTCTGCATGAAGTCTGAACAGAGATCAGACATTGCACACGTAAAACACAGATGCAGGTCCCGTCCCTATGTTTACACACTGATAAGTTATGTTAAGACATTGAATAAAGATTGCGTGCCACTAAATCACACATCGTCCAATCTGCATGCCAGACCTCACCAATCTGCCGATCTGAGTTTGTACCAGGCCTGCGAGAGTGCGTGCACCAAGGTTCTCTGCTGATGCACTAGAGGCCTTAGTGCAAGAGGTGGACAGAAGGAGGGACATCCTATATCCACAGCAGGGGGCGGGGGGGGGGGCAAGATGCCCTCCGGTCATGTACCCAAAAGCAGTGGGAGGCAGCAGGGGATGAAGTCGATGCCAGGCGCACAGCATCATGAACATAGATGCAGTGCAGGAAGAAGTTCAATGCTTTGACACGAGTGGTCAAGGTGAGTGAGGTCAACTGCCAAGTGGCGTCTCCTACCAACTGCACCACTAGCTGCATCCACTGCTCCACGCACTACACTCCCCATCGCCCAAATACCAACAAACTCTTTCCATCAGTACTCAACTTTTCCAATCAGATGCTTCCTCTCGCCCTTACACATTACCACTGTTGCAAGTCGCCCACCCCCAACTCACAGGCCACACACACTGGCAGCTATTCAGTCATGACAGGCACATCATCCAGACACACGTTCCGCTTTCTTGTAGGAGCAGGTGGCGCATATCAGGAGGCAGCAAGTAGAAGTGGCATTTAGCCCCTCGAGCCTGTTCTGCCATTCAATGAGATCATGATGGACCTGTGACCTAACTCCATATACCCGCCTTAGCCCCATATCCCTTAATACCCTTGGTTCACAGAAATCTATCAATCTCAGATTTAGAATTCATAACTGAGTTAGCATCAACTGCCGTTTGCAGAAAAGCTTTCCAAACTTCTCCTGCCCTTTGCATGTAGAAGCATTTCCTAACTTCACTCCTGCATGTCCTGGCTCTAAATGTTAGGCTATGTCCCCTAGTCCTAGTATTCAAGTCTAGGAGACCTCCAAAAACAGTTACAAATGTCTCAGCAGCCAGAAGCAATAATCCAGCCACTAACCTGTAAATCCTGCATGGTCCCTTTAAATAGCGCCGGTGGGGGTCCTCCAGGTACTCTAAGACACGTTCAGATGATTGGGGTTAAAACTGTGCGTTGAGTTGAGCGCTAAGCCCCAAAATGATGTTTATCACTTTAAATCAACGTTGCACACTATGGAGATGCCGGTGATGGACTGGGGTGGACAAATGTAAGGAATCTTACAACACCAGGTTATAGTCCAACAAATTTATTTTAAAATCACAAGCTTTCGGAGATTATCTCCTTCGTCAGATGATTGAATGAAAAGGTTCTCAAATCGCATATCTTATACGATGTTGGGACAGCATCACACCAATCAAAAGGTGTCGTTGTTATTCAAACAGGCCAGTCACGGAGAACAGCACGTCCCAGTACACTCGATATACATTGTGTCTTTTACACAGGCAGGCAGAAAGAAACTTAAAATGGCAGAGAGAGAGAGAGAGAGAATTTTAAAAAACATATAAATTTTTTCCCCCTTTTTGCTGGTGGGGTTACGTGTAGCGTGACATGAACCCAAGATCCCGGTTGAGGCCGTCCTCATGGGTGCGGAACTTGGCTATCAACTTCTGCTCGACGATCAGTTGCATACTGATTGTTTCCATTTTCTCCTTACTTTACACGCAGCCGGTGTTCGTTGTCTGCGCCTACACTAACTCCTATATCAAGATGGCATCCGGCGCATGCCACGCTGGAAACATGCGTGTGCAGCCAAGACGCCATCTTGGATATCAGGGCGGCCTGTAGCGCCGAAACAACGGGCGCTCCACGGCCCAATTTAGCGCCCTGTATGCTTTAAGAGGAGTATTATTATCTGTAGAACTTTGGTTTACTGTAATACTCATTGTTCAGTCAGCATTTTTTGCATCATTTTGTTGTATTTGTTGCTGACTTCAATTGTTGCCTATTTTGGGGATTTATTTGTGGCTGCCAGCTGGAAATTAAATTGTTACAACCACAATTCTGAAGATGGAGAAAAAATGCTCAGTTGCCCTGCTTAGGGCTGGAATGAAACATATCCAGGAGTTTAAAAAAAAGTCTCAACAAATAACACAACAGTGTAGCATTAAAGGGTGGAAATGTTTCATTATGAAAAGGAAAGAAATATACTGGCACTGAACCCACAACCTTCTGACTCAGAGGGGAGAGTACCATCACACAGCCACGACAGACACCTAAAAAGAGGGAAAACAAACAAGAGAATTAGATAGGTTGAGGAAGACAGAGAAAGACTAGGAAAAAGAAATAGTAGGCGGTCATTTTCACCTCAATCACACGGGTGGTAATCTGGCAGAGCCGATTACCTGCCTATCATTGAACCCAATCAATGAAAATGGAAATCAGGCAGGTTCTATAATGGGCACTGAAGTTTACAATTGACGGTAGGTAGTAATTTCAGTTAATCCTGGAGTTTAACGTATTCTCCCATGGGCCATTGAAGAGCAGGGCCCATAATATTAACGTATTACTGACAACGACAAGCCGACAAAAGTTGGTCAAAAAGGGCTGGGTGTTCATATTTGCAGCCCATCAGATATTGGCTGCATTATTCCATGCTTGGTTGATTCTGTTCAAATGATCAAGTTTATTTTACTTTTAAGCATCCATAATTAACAGATGGTGCTTAGGTGCGAACAAAACAAGAAAGCATATAGAAAGTAACCTAACAATAAAACATCTTTTTCATGTTAAGACGCAAGTTCCCAAAAATGACTGGATTTTCACCAGTACGAGTATGGAACACAGTCATGCCAAGAGTGTTTTATGAACACAATTTTATTTTCCCCTTTAGGGGAAATACGACACAATACACTATAAATCAAAATTGATTCTGTTAGTTGTCATCTCAAGCACAAAAACACACTATAAGTCTCGTATTGAAGCCCAGCAGCAAACAATTGCTCAGAAATTCAGACTTACCGAAAATACAAATTTTGCTATTTACCTTCTGAGTTTTGCAGCAAATATGCTTTGTCTCTCATTGTAAAAACTTAATGAAGCATGAGCCTGATGTAAGAATTTGAATTTTGTATACGTTGACATTTTCTACTTCTACAGACCTTAATTTTAACTTTTTAATTTAACATTACCTTTTAATATTTGTAGCAATTTGCTTGAAAAAAATGAAAATGTTCCCAATTAAGAGTTTGTTTTAGTTTAATCTGCTGCATGATTTATCAAGAAGGTTCATAAAGCATTTTGCCTTCTACAAGCATTCACAATAACCCTCAAGTGACATGTCTCCCGCTGCATGAACATGACACAAAACATAAATATCAAACATTTCAAGTAGTATTTTAATAGTGCACCAATGCTGCCTACTTTATTGCATTCTGTCTGGCTTGTTTTAATAATGGGAGATGTAATTCAATTTTAATGAAGTGTTAAGATGGACACTGACTTGCTTAAACCATGCCAAATGCATATCTCTTGAGGCCATTAATGGCACAAGATTTTGCTTTCAATAAGCTTTACTCATTTTAAATCCGAGGTTTTGAAGCTCAGCCAAAGTATATGTAAATCAGGAACCTTTGTGTTAAAAGTTTTTAGGTCTGCCTTAGATATTCTCTCAGGTACAGCTGTACTGGTCACTCCCATAAGTGGTCTGAGCATCTTACGTTCAGGAGATTGTGTTCGTGCTGCCCAATGTCTAATTATGCAGTAGTGTAAGCCAGGAGCATAACAGTAGAACCTCATCATGCTTTTGCACGTGCTCACACACGCACTTCTCCAATCATTTTTCAGGCAGACTGAGAAACATTTATTGAGACAAGGCCAGATACAATGTATTAAGCTGCTTTATTTGAGACAACAAGTGAACACAGACTACCAGTAAAAGCGAATTCCACTTACTTAATTCAATTTTACTTCTTTCCTCAAAAACTGGGGAAAAAAATAAACAAAACCGCTTTTGTGGGCTGACTTACTTATTCTGGCAATAACTTGTTTCTTGATTACTTTCAACTGCAAAAATTGACCGTGTGCATTGTAGCTTCCAGCCCTGCCCCAGGCCTACATTTCTCGTATAAAATCCTGACTGCCACTTACATAAGAAATAGGAGCAGGAGTAGGCCAATTGGCCCCACGAGCCTGCTCCGCCATTCAATAAGATCATGGTTGATCTGATCCTAACCTCAAATCTAAATTCATGTCCAATTTCCTGCCCGCTCCCCGTAACCCCTAATTCCCTTTACTTCTAGGAAACTGTCTATTTCTGTTTTAAATTTATTTAATGATGTAGCTTCCACAGCTTCCTGGGGCAGCAAATTCCACAGACCTACCACCCTCTGAATGAAGAAGTTTCTCCTCTTCTCAGTTTTGAAAGAGCAGCCCCTTATTCTAAGATTATGCCCCCTCGTTCTAGTTTCACCCATCCTTGGGAACATCCTTACCGCATCCACCCGATCAAGCCCCTTCACAATCTTATATGTTTCAATAAGATCGCCTCTCATTCTACTGAACTCCAATGAGTAGAGTCCCAATCTACTCAATCTCTCCTCATATGTCCGACCCCTCATCCCCGGGATTAACCGAGTGAACCTTCTTTGTGCTGCCTCGAGAGCAAGTATGTATTTTCTTAAGTACGGAGACCAAAACTGTATGCAGTATTCCAGGTGCGGTCTCACCAATACCTTATATAACTGCAGCAATACCTCCCTGTTTTTATATTCTATACCCCTAGCAATAAAAGCCAACATTCCGTTGGCCTTCTTGATCACCTGCTGCACCTGCAAACTAACCTTTTGATTTTCTTGCACTAGGACCCCCAGATACCTTTGTACTGCAGTACTTTCCAGTTTCTCGCCATTAAGATAATAACTTGCTCTCTGATTTTTCCTGCCAAAGTGCATAACCTCACATTTTCCAATATTGTATTGCATCTGCCAAATCTCCGCCCACTCACCCAGCCTGTCTATATCCGCTTGTAGGTTTTTTATGTTCTCCTCACTCTCTACTTTCCCTCCCATCTTTGTATCATCTGCAAACTGTGATATGTTACACTCGGTCCCCTCCTCCAAATCATTAATACAGATTGTAAAGAGCTGGGGACCCAGCACCGACCCCTGCAGAACACCACTGGCCACTGGTTGCCAGTCTGAGAATGAACCATCTATCCCAACTCTCTGCTTCCTGTTAGATAACCAATCCTTCACCCATGCCAGAATATTACCCCCAATCCAGTGATTCTTTATCTTGAGCAATAATCTTTTATGTGGCACCTTGTCGAATGCCTTCTGGAAGTCTAAATACACTACGTCCACTGGTTCCCCTTTATCCACCCTGTACGTTATGTCCTCAAAGAACTCAAGCAAATTTGTCAGACATGACTTCCCCTTCGTAAAGCCATGCTGACTTTGTCCTATTAAATTATGTTTATCCAAATGTTCCGCTACTGTCTCCTTGATAATAGATTCCAAAATTTTACCCACCACAGATGTTAGGCTAACTGGTCTATAATTTCCAGCCTTCTGCCTACTACCCTTTTTAAATAAGGGTGTTACATTAACAGTTTTCCAATCTGCCGGGACCTTTGTTGAGTCCAGAGAATTTTGGAAAATTATTACCAAAGCATCCACAATCCCTACTGCCATTTCCCTCAAGACCCTAGGATGTAAGCCATCAGGTCCAGGGGATTTATCCGCCTTGAGTCCCATTAATTTACTGAGTACCAATTCCTTAGTAATTTTAATCGTATTTAGCTCCTCGCCCCCTAGAGCCCCCTGTTTGTCCAGTGCTGGGATATTCTTAGTGTCCTCTACCGTAAAGACTGAAACAAAATATTTGTTCAGCATTTTTGCCATCTCCATGTTTCCCACCATTAATTTCCCGGTCTCATCCTCTAAGGGACCTACGTTTGCCTTAGCCACCC
Source organism: Heptranchias perlo (assembly GCF_035084215.1). Classification (NCBI taxonomy): domain Eukaryota; kingdom Metazoa; phylum Chordata; class Chondrichthyes; order Hexanchiformes; family Hexanchidae; genus Heptranchias; species Heptranchias perlo. The sequence continues at coordinate 66,302,309 of NC_090331.1, read as the reverse complement.
TTTTTCTTTTTATATAACTATAGAAACTCTTGCTATCTGTTTTTATATTTTTTGCTAATTTATTTTCATAATCTATCTTCCCTTTCTTAAGCAATCCTTTGGTTACTTTTTGCTGTCTTTTGAAGACTTCCCAATCTTCTATCCTCCCACTAAGTTTGGCGACCTTATATGTCCTTGTTTTTAGTCGGATACTATCCTTAATTTCTTTACTTAGCCACGGATGGCTGTCATTTCTTTTACACCCTTTTTTCCTCAGTGGAATATATATTTTTTGAAAGTTGTAAAATAACTCCTTAAATGAACACCACTGCTCATGTACCGTCTTACCCTTTAACCTATTTTCCCAGTCCACTTTAATCAATTCCGCTCTCATATCATCATAGTCTCCTTTATTCAAGCTCAGTATGCTTGTTTGAGAACCAACCTTCTCACCCTCGAATTGGATATGGAATGTAACCATGTTATGGTCACTCATTTCAAGGGGATCCTTAACTAGGACATTATTAATTAATCCTGGCTCATAACACAGGACCAGGTCCAAGGTTGCTTGCCCCCTTGTAGGATCAGTTACATACTGCTCAAGAAATCCATCCCTAATACACTCAATAAACTCTTCCTCAAGGCTGCCCTGCCCAATTTGATTTGTCCAGTTAATATGATAGTTAAAATCCCCCATAATTATAGCTGTTCCCTTATTACATGCCCCGACTATTTCCTGATTAATACTTCTTCCAGCAGAGTTGCAACTATTAGGAGGCCTATATACTACGCCCGCTAGTGTTTTTTTCCCCTTATTATTCCTTATCTCTACCCAAACTGTTTCATTATCCTGATCCTTTGTCCCAATATCATTTCTCTGTATTACAGTGATTTCTTCCTTTATTAACATAGCCACCCCACCTCCCCTTCCTTCCTGCCTGTCCTTCCTGATTGTTAAATACCCTGGCATATTTAATTCCCAGTCGTTGTCACCCTGCAGCCATGTTTCTGTAATGGCCACAAGATCATACCCATACGTAGTTATTTGTGCCGTTAACTCGTTCATTTTGTTACGAATGCTACGTGCATTCAGATAAAGAACTTTCAAATATGTTTTGTGACACTTAGTTCCTGCTTTTTCCTTTTTTAACACTTTACCTTTTACTCCATACCTTCTGTCCCTTCCTGACACGCTTTCCTCTGTCTCCCTGCTCAGATTCCCAAGCCCCTGCCACAGCTTTGATGCTGGGTTAATCGCCTTACACCTTCTAGTTTTTATTTTATCTGTCGTGCCTAAAGTACACTTTCTTTCCGCTGCTCTACACTTTTCTCTTTCACTTGTTCTTGAACAACTGTTTGTACTATTTGTATTGTAGATTTCCCCTGGGTCTTCCCCTCTCTTGCTGCTCTCAACTTTATTCCCTTCTGACTCCCCGCTCAGGTTCCCATCCCCCTGCCACTCTAGTTTAAACTTCCCCAACAGCACTAGCAAACACCCCCGCGAGGACATTGGTCCCGGTCCTGCTCGGGTGTAACCCATCACGTTTGTACAGGTCCCACCTTCCCCAGAACTGGTCCCAATGTCCCAGGAATCTAAATCCCTCCCTCCTACACCATCCCTGCAGCCACGCATTCATCCTGTCTATTCTCCTGTTCCTATACTCACTAGCACGTGGCACCGGTATTAATCCTGAGATCACTACCTTTGAAGTCCTGCTTTTTAATTTATCTCCTAACTCCTTAAATTCACCTTGCAGGAAACCATCCCTTTTTTTACCTATGTCGTTGGTACCAATATGGACCACGACTACTGGCTGTTCACCTTTCCCCTCCAGAATGCCCTGCAGCCGCTCCGTGACATCCTTGGCCCTAGCACCAGGGAGGCAACATACCATCCTGGAGTCACGTTTGCGGCTGCAGAAACGCCTATCTGTTCCCCTTACATTGGAATCCCCTATCACTATAGCCCTGCCACTCTTCTTCCTCCCCTCCTGTGCAGCAGAGCCACCCGTGGTGCCCCGAACCTGGCTCTTGCTGCTTTCCCCTGATAAGCCATCTCCCCCAACAGTATCTAAAGCAGAATATCTGTTTGAGAGGGAGATGGCCCCAGGGGTGGGGGAGGGATTCTCAGGGGGGAACCCAGGGGTGGGGGAACGGATTCTCAGGGGGGGAACCCAGAGGTGGGGGAACGGATTCTCAGGGGGGATCCCAGAGGTGGGGGAACGGATTCTCAGGGGGGAACCCAGGGGTGGGGGAACGGATTCTCAGGGGGGAACCCAGAGGTGGGGGAAGGATTCTTTTATCTGTATTCCCGGCCAGAGGCAGGTCTATGACACTGACCTCCTCCTTATTCAGTGATTCATCAATAAGCCTGTCAATAAAAACTGGATACCTCTTACCCCCCCTGTTATCCTGGCTAATATGTGTCGGATAAGGTTGCCAACTCTGGTTGGATGTATTCCTGGAGGTTTGATCACGTGATGTCTGATCATGTGACGTCTGCAAATGTTATTGCATTTACCTTATAAAGGTTGGGCTCCCTGTAGTTGAGTCTGTTTGTTCGTGTTTTCAAGCCAGCAGCTAGCAACAAGTTCCGAGAACCAGGAGTCCACCTGAGAGCAGGCGAAGAAGGGAAACTGGAGGCGGGGAAGAGGGGAACCCAGGGGTGGGGGAAGGATTCTCAGGGGGGAACCCAGGGGTTGGAGAGGGATTCTCAGGGGGGAACCCAGGGGTGGGGGAGGGATTCTCAGGGGGGAACCCAGAGGTGGGAGAGGGATTCTCAGGGGGGAACCCAGAGGTGGGAGAGGGATTCTCAGGGGGGAACCTAGGGGCGGGGGAGGGATTCTCAGGGGGGAACCCAGGGGTGGGGGAGGGATTCTCAGGGGGGAACCCAGGGGTGGGGGAGGGATTCTCAGGGGGGAACCCAGAGGTGGGAGAGGGATTCTCAGGGGGGAACCCAGAGGTGGGAGAGGGATTCTCAGGGGGGAACCTAGGGGCGGGGGAGGGATTCTCAGGGGGGAACCCAGGGGTGGGGGAGGGATTCTCAGGGGGGAACCCAGGGGTGGGGGAGGGATTCTCAGGGGGGAACCCAGGGGTGGGAGAGGGATTCTCAGGGGGGAACCCAGGGGTGGGGGAGGGATTTTCAGGGGGGAACCCAGGGGTGGGGGAGGGATTCTCAGGGGGGAACCTAGGGGTGGGGGAAGGATTCTCAGGGGGGAACCCAGGGGTGGGGGAAGGATTCTCAGGGGGGAACCCAGGGGTGGGGGAGGGATTCTCAGGGGGGAACCCAGGGGTGGGGGAGGGATTCTCAGGGGGGAACCCAGGGGTGGGGGAACGGATTCTCAGGGGGGGAACCCAGGGGTGGGGGAGGGATTCTCAGGGGGGAACCCAGGGGTGGGAGAGGGATTCTCAGGGGGGAACCCAGGGGCGGGGGAGGGATTCTCAGGGGGGAACCTAGGGGCGGGGGAGGGATTCTCAGGGGGAACCCGGGGCAGGGGAGGGATTCTCAGGGGGAACCCAGGGGTGCGGGAGGGATTCTCAGGGGGAACCCAGGGGTGGGGGAGGCATTCTCAGGGGGAACCCAGGGGTGGGGGAGGGATTCTCAGGGGGAACCCAGGGGTGGGAGAGGGATTCTCAGGGGGGATCCCAGGGGCGGGGGAGGGATTCTCAGGGGGAACCCAGGGGTGGGGGAGGGATTCTCAGGGGGAACCCAGGGGTGGGGGAGGGATTCTCAGAGGGAACCCAGGGGTGGGGGAGGGATTCTCAGGGGGAACCCAGGGGTGGGGGAGGGATTCTCAGGGGGGAATCCAGGGGTGGGGGAGGGATTCTCAGGGGGAACCCAGGGGCAGGGGAACGGATTCTCAGGGGGGAACCCAGAGGTGGAAAGAACTTTGATTCCACCAATAACTGATAGTAATACTGAAATTGCACCAATAATTGATCGTAATACTGGTAACACTCCAAATCCCCTCATAACCAACAGTAATACAATAACTCACTGATAGTTTATGTGTAACTGGTAGTATTAGGTGTAACACCTGAAATCCTACTTGTAACTAGTAGTCATCCTATAATCCACTGATACTCACCCTGTAACTCCAGTCAGAAACGCCCTGTACTACACAAGGTGCAGTCAGGCCCTCAGTGCCTGTACCAGTGCTGGTGCTCTCTCCTGTAACCCCATTCCCCCCAGTTACTCCAATTTCTCCTTTTCAAATACTTATCCTATTCCCTTTTAAATGATGTTCGAGTTTCTGCCCCAATAGCCACTTGTGGTGAAGCATCCCATGTTCTAATAGCCTTCAGTTCAAGAATCTTCCTTCTCCCTTCCCCCTTGGTTCTTCCAGTGAGAATCCTCAGTCTCCATCCCCTTGTTCCATATTCGTCCACCAGTGGAAATAATCTTCCACTATTTACCCACAGTAAGGTCCCCAGGTTTCACTCACCCCTTTACTGACTGCTCCTCTCTCTGTGCCGCTCCCACTCATCACGTTGATACTGCTGCTCCCGGCACTGCAGGTAATGCTGGGCCCCACCACCACCCCAACCCCCAGTACCCCTCCCCCTCTCCTGGCCCTGACCCCATTCCCCAGTCTCCCTCTCATCCCCCTCCCCACCCCAACCCCCTGTCTCCTCTTGTCTCCCGGCCCTGACCCCCATTCCCCAGTCTCCCTCTCTTGCTCTGAGCACCCATCCCTTGACCCTTATTCCGATACTCCCTCTCGCCTCAGACCCCCATTCCCCTATCTCAGGCTGGTATCAATCAACCATGCCCTGGAGTATTGCCTGGTTGAGTTACCTGATTACTGAGTCTGTCACGGTGAGTTTACTTGATTCCGAACTTCCATCACTAAGCCCCTGATCTTGGAACCACCTTGACCACAAAGAAATCCTACTTACCTTTCCTCCTCTCTATATTCTTTACTCTTTTACTTGCATTCAATTTGCACTCTGAATCAATTAATTTTTTGTCTTTTTTGTAAATTGGGCACTATGGCACAGATTGTGATTCTGTTCACAGAAAATTAGATTTCAAATCCCAGATTTTTATGTCAGTCTTTATTCCATTCTGTGGGGATCAAAATATGAGGCAGAGCATTAACAAGGTACCTTTTCTTTTCATTTTACTGATATTTATTTTTTACCTGGGCTATATGGACCAAAATTAGTTGCGCAGTAAGGTTAGAATTCGGGAAACGTTGGCTCCCTCAGGACTTGCTGATGTCATATTAGCTTTATTGATTGGTTTGACAGCCACTGTTTAAAGAGATTTCAATTTAACCGATGACCTATGGGATGAATTAAAAGTGTGTCAACTTATCACCAGTCACACCCTACCAGTGTCAGTGAAGTGACTGCTGCACTTATCTTCTGTGCTCCTGATATTTTTCAGAGTCCTGCTACAGTTCAAGTGGTGAGTACAGCAATGGAATACTGAAAGATGAGGCTGTGTGCATGTGCAATAATTTTCTCTCCATTTCTTCTTGGTTTCTTTTCTCAAGTTGCATCAGGCACCAAACACCCTGCAGCAACGACAGAGATTCCCATTTGTTCTGGTTCTACTGACTGTGCCCCCATACTTATCTGTACTGCAACATGGAAAGAAGTGTGCAGGTGATGTGTGGTGCCAGCAATGTTTTCTTCATGCACGTAGCACCTGTCACTTGGTGATTCAATACAAGGCAGGAGGTAAGCAGGATTGATTTGTGCATGGCTGCTGGGCAAGATATTGGCCTGTCAGAGGTCACCAAATCCAAACAGATGGTGGAGGCAATGACCAAATGGGTGAAGAAGATTGTGAGGCTTCCTGGGATATTAATAATGCCAACATCTATAATTATTTTTCATATGGAAGGAGGGGACGGGGGGATTGTTAACCACATATACTTACAGATGGTGCACTGTTTAAAATGTAGGGACCATTGGTGTACATGTGCACTGGATCATTTTTCTGCCTTTCTTGAGGGATTGTGTGGTGCTAGTTTTATTAACTGTGAAAAGAAAATAAATTGTCCACAGGGATTAGAATTGAACTTGATGTTTAAAGAAAAAAGGTAACTCTTACAAGTACAACAATTTTTTAAGTCTGTTCCTTTACTATATCCCATAGTTAATTTTAATTTATTCTGAGCTGAGATTCACATTGTTGATGCTTTGCTGATGAATGATGGCCATACAGATGCCTCAGCTCCATATGTGTTCAGGAATAAAAGTAACAAATATAGCCACGTAAATGTATGGTGGGAATCACTTACATTTTGACGCAAATAAAAAGAATAACATTTAGCTGTTTATAGTTAGCAATGTAATTGCTTTTCATATATTTGAAAAATGGCACTAGGATTACAGCCGTGAACTTTTATTGTTAGATTAATAGCTTATTACCGTTTAAAATCAAAGAAAGATAGATGAGGGCTGTGCAGTAGACGTGGTCTACATGGACTTCAGCAAAGCATTTGACAAGGTACCGCATGGTAGGTTGTTACATAAGGTTAAATCTCATGGGATCCAAGGTGAGGTAGCCAATTGGATACCTCACCACAGAAGACAGAAGACAGAGGGTGGTTGTCGAGGGTTGTTTTTCAAACTGGATGCCTGTGTCCAGCGGTGTGCCTCAGGGATCGGTGCTGGGTCCGCTGTTATTTGTTATTTATATTAATGATTTGGATGAGAATTTAGGAGGCATGGTTAGTAAGTTTGCAGATGACACCAAGATTGGTGGCATTGTGGACAGTGAAGAAGGTTATCTAGGATTGCAACGGGATCTTGATAAATTGGGCCAGTGGGCCGATGAATGGCAGATGGAGTTTAATTTAGATAAATGTGAGGTGATGCATTTTGGTAGATCGAATCGGGCCAGGACCTACTCCGTTAATGGTAGGGCGTTGGGGAGAGTTATAGAACAAAGAGATCTAGGAGTACAGATTCATAGCTCCTTGAAAGTGGAGTCACAGGTGGATAGGGTGGTGAAGAAGGCATTCAGCATGCTTGGTTTCATTGGTCAGAACATTGAATGCAGGAGTTGGGATGTCTTGTTGAAGTTGTACAGGGCATTGGTGAGGCCACACTTGGAGTACTGTGTACAGTTCTGGTCACCCTATTATAGAAAGGATATTATTAAACTAGAAAGAGTGCAGAAAAGATTTACTAGGATGCTACCGGGACTTGATGGTTTGACTTACAGGGAGAGGTTAGACAGACTGGGACTTTTTTCCCTGGAGAGTAGGAGGTTAAGGGGTGATCTTATAGAAGTCTATAAAATAATGAGGGGCATAGATAAGGTCGATAGTCAAAATCTTTTCCCAAAGGTAGGGGAGTCTATAACGAGGGGGCACAGATTTAAGGTGAGAGGGGAGAGATACAAAAGGATCCAGAGAGGCAATTTTTTCACTCAAAGGGTGGTGAGTGTCTGGAACGAGCTGCCAGAGGCAGTAGTAGAGGCGGGTACAATTTTGTCTTTTAAAAAGCATTTGGACAGTTACATGGGGAAGATGGGTATCGAGGGATATGGGCCAAGTGCAGGCAATTGGGACTAGCTTAGTGGTATAAACTGGGCGACATGGACATGTTGGGCCGAAGGGCCTGTTTCCATGTTGTAACTTCTATGATTCTATGATTCTATGATTCTATAATTAATAAGGTGAATGTTTTGTTTTTATAGTTTTATTTTAGAAATGGAAGACAAGTATGATTGTATTGAATGGTTTTAATAGCTTCATGTCATTAAGAATAATACATCGCACAAATAGAATTAAATCATATTTTTCCATATTATAGTCAAATCCTTCCAGTACCCATACAGTACATATTGTCAGAAATATTGGCCTCGTTATTAACCACCCCCCCCCCACCACGATGAGCGGGAGAATGGCGGGGGGGGGGGAGTTAAACCGTCCAATGCGCGAAACACGGTCCTAACCCGCCGCATACGCACCCGTTGCCGTTTTTACAGCGGTGGATATCAGGGCGTCCAAGTATCCCGCTGTCGGCTCCGATAATGCGATTGTGAGCCCGATTTGGAATTAGCGGCTGCTGCACAGACTTCCCAGGAAACTCGGCAATGAAACCGAGGCGAGATTGGACAGCACTTTATCGGGGTGCTTAAAGGTCAGGAGGCCCGATCTGAATAAAGGTTCAGTGCTCACAGCTGCTTTCTCAGTTCCCTCTGGGACACGGTTTGGAGAGAGTACTTGTTGTGAGAGACTTATTTGTAGAGTTTGGAGGTGTTCACACAGAGAACATCAGGACGGGTGGCGCCACAGCTACTTTTGATTGGACTTCGGACGAGGAAGAGGATGAGCATCATCAGCAGCAAGGGTGTACTGTGGAGGGAGCTGCAGGTGGACAGTAGAGAGGGGAGCAACAGAGGGGTCAAATTCACAGGAGGCACTACCCACCTAACATGGTGTACAGACAGAGGCTCAGCTTCCTTGATCTCTTAGGGAACCAGTGCTTCCGAGTGCTTCTGGAGGCAGAGATTGTCAAGTCAGGTGATCGCAGACATCTGCAGCCTCCTAGAAGAAGACCTGCTCCCTCCTGGACCTGGTGTTCTTATATTAACAGTGACCGTGAAAATCATTACCGCCGTCAATTCCTTTGCCTCCGGTCCCTTCCAGGGCTCCACCAGAGACATGGTGAGGGCCTCGCACTCGGCTGCACATAAATACATAAGGCAGGTAATGGATGGATTGTTTGCCAGGGCTGGGAGCTATGTAAACTTCCCCTGTGATGACAATAGCTAGAATGAGCAGGCACTCAGATTCATGTCTCTGGAAGGCTTCCCACAGGTACAGGGTACCATCGATTGCACACACGGGGCAATCCAAGCAACCCTGAGATCAACCAGGAACATTCATCAATCGCAAGGGATTTCATTCCATCAATGTTCAGCTGGTGTGCAACCACAAGTAAAAGTTCATCCAGGTCTGTGCCAGGTTCCCCGGGAGCTGCCATGATGCTTTCATACTGCGGCAGTCCAACATCCCTGACATATTCAGACATGGAACCAGCCTTAAGGGGTGGCTGCTAGACGACAAAGGATACCCCCTTCAAACCTGGCTGATGACACCTCTGAGGAACCCCACCAATGAACACCAGGAGCACTGCAACTTGAGCCATTTGACAACCTGATGAGTTATCGAGCAAGCCATCGGCATGCTCAAAGTGCGCTTCAGATGCCTGGACAGATCTGGAGGCGCCCTTCAGTACTTGCCAGCGAGAGTCTCCAGGATAATCATGGTGTGCTGTGTTCTGCACAACACAGCACAGCAGCAAGGACTAGAGGTGCAGGAGGAACAAGCCACTCAGCACTTCTCATCTGATGAGGATTCCAATACTGAGGAGGAGCAAGAGGAAGATGGGGACCCCAACGCCAGGCTAGCCAATCACATCGCTGCTCGAGATGCCAGGGATGCCCTAAAACCTCATAGGTTCAGTTAGTCACACACTGGTCCAAAGTAATTATCACCCCTCCCGCCCCCTCCCCCCTCTCCTGTCCCCCCTCCCCCCCATTTACACAAGCAGTCCTGATGGTGCAAGGCAAGGAGGGTGGTAATGGGACAAGTAAAGAAACAAATGATGGGTCTGGAGGAGCTGTAAATGGCAACAGCAGAACCATTATCAGCATCCGCTGTCCGAAAAAATGGGAGCAGTGGTTATGGTCTGAAATTATTGAAATCAGTGTTGAGTCCGGAAGGTTGTAAAGTGCCTAATTGAAAGATGGGAGATATAAAGCTTTAACAGTTTTTAACCAAGTTCAGAGCCAGGAAAAGGGTTCCTCGAACTTCCGTTGAGCTTCATTGGAATAGTGTAGGAGGCCGAGGACAGAGTGGGAGTGGGTCGGAGAATTAAAAGGCAAGCGACCAGAAGCTCAGAGTTACACTTGCGGACTGACGGAGGTGTTCAGCAAAGCGATCACCCAGTCTGCGTTTGGTCTCTCCAATATAGAGGACACTGCAACGTGAGCAGCGGCTATAGTAAACTAAATTGAAAGAAGTACAAGTAAATCGCTGTTTCACCTGGAAGGAAAGTTTGGCGCCCTTGACGGTGGGAAGGGTGAAGGTGAAATGGCAGGTGCTGCATCTCCTGTACTCGCATGGGAAGGTGCCGTGGGCAGGGGAGCAGGTGTTGGGGGTGATGGAAAAGTGGACCAGGGTGACACAGAGGGAACAGTCCCTTCGGAATGCTGAAAGGGGAGGGGAGGGGAAGATATGTTTGGTGGTGGCATTGTGCTGGAGGTGGCGGAAAGGGTGGAAGGTGAGGACAAGGGGGACCCTATCATGGTTCGGGGGTGGGGGGGGTGGTGGGTGAGGACAGAAGTGCAGAAAATGGGACAAACACGGTTGAGGGCCCTGTCAACCAAAGTGGGGGGTGGAATCCTCAGTTGAAGAAAAAGGAAGACATATCAGAAGAACTGGTGTGAAAGGTGGCATCGTCGGAACAGATGCGATGGAGAAACTGGGAGAATGCAGGAAGCAGGGTGGGAGGAAGTATAATCAAGGTAGCTGTGGGAGTCGGTGGGCTTATAATAGATATTGGTTGGCAGCCTATCCCCAGAAATGGAGATAGAGAAGTCGAGGAAAGGTAGGGCAGAGTCGGAGATGGACCATGTGAAGGCGAGGGAAGGGTGGAAATTGGAAGCAAAGTTGATGTAGTTCGGGGCGACAGCAGGAAACAGCATTGATACAGTCATCAATGTACTGGAAATAGAGGTGAGGGAGGGGACCTGAGTAGGGGCAGACTTGGCCAGCGGGAGAGGAGGCAGTATGTCGGGTACTGGTTGAAGGCGGGTTGTGGGGGTGGGGGGGTGCTGCCAGGAAGGTAGAAGGTGGGACGTGGAAACGCTTTGAGAGGAATTTCCACTTTCATCTCCCCTATCGCCATCGTCCTTCTCCTGGGCCAGCGGCACATCACTCCTGCCTCTCTGCGGGAGAGCAGCTTGGAGGAGATCAGCGATGCCTTGGGAGCCCACGTCTAATGTATCTAGTCATCCTGTGTAAGGCGGCAGACATGTTAGCGTTCATAGTTTGCAGGGCCACCTTCAGGGCCTGCAGAGACTCATTAGTGCACCATGATTCAAGCTTCACAGAGGAGGCCACTCTCTCAATGGAAGACAGCTGCACAGGGCCTGCGACATCACTCCACTAAGTTGAATTCCTCCATCTTCCGGGACATTGTGGGTAATGTGCCTGGCAGGACGGCCAGTATCTCGCACAGTTGCTGCGGAAACTCTGTCATTCTCCTTTTCATTGATGGCCCCCTGGGTTCAGCACCCCGGGGTGGTGGAGGGAGATTCAATCATGGCCTTCAAAAGGGAACTGGATAAGTACTTGGAAGGAAAAAATTTGCAGGGCTACAGGGAACGGGCGGGGGAGTGGGACTAGCTGGATTGCTCTAGGTTAGAGCCGGTGCTGACTCGATGGGCTGAATGGCCTCCTTCCGTGCTGTAACCTTTCCATGATTCTACGATCTCTGTCCAGCTGAGTAGATCTTGGAGAGGACTGCGCCCTCTGACGCAGACTATCCACAGCTGTCCTCACCACCACACTCTGCTCATGCTCACTTGTGAACTGTGATTCACCTGGTGAGATCCCACCTAACTCTCACCGAAGTGCTCGTGTCTGTGCTGGTGACTGGTTCACATTTGTCCTGTGACGGTGCACCCTCAGAGGGAATGAGCTCCTCTGAGGAATCCTCGTCTTCGAAGGGCAGGGGCTGCTGTTCTTCATGTGATGGCCCTGGAGGAGAAAAGAGTTGGATATAATTTAGTCACAGGAATGTACAAATGTTTAAATGTATATGATTAAGGTGATCATATTTCATTAAGTGCTGAAGTCAAAACAAGATGACGTAGTCTTGTAGGAGATGTGGGTCTGAGAGATTAATTCTGTCACCCTGCAGCAATGAACTACCAGTCTCACCCTTTCCGATGCTGAGGGAGACAGAGATGTCGCTTATCTCCAACCCCTCCTGTTCCACAGTGGTGAGCCCCACAATCTGTGGTCCTCTCCCTCTCCCTTGTGTTTTGTGCTCTCTCTTCTGCAAGGTTGGCACGATAGACTTATTAGTGGCTGTAAGACGTGTGTAGATCCGATGGATGCAGTTCATTCGGTGAGGGTGACAATCAGGCAGGTGCATCACGAGTGGCACTGACATGCATTTGAGGAATGTGTTGAGAGTGGCATTTGAGGATGTATGCTGAGAATCGGAGGGGCCGACTGAGGTGGTATCAGATTACATAAGGATTAGGGGGAGCGGCAGTGGTGGATGGAGGAAGTGAGAGGTGAGGCAATGCATTGAAATGGAACGATGGGTGCTGCTGAAACTTAAGTGGATCTGAGGAGTGATGTGAATGGAGCACACTTGACAAGACAGAGTGATGGGGCTGCACTACAGGATGAAGGTGAATCAGCAACTTTGCTCACCTTTCCTGATCTGGTTAGGTCATTAAAACGTTTCCTGCACTGGATCCAGTTCCTCATAATTACACTCCCACTGCTCACCTCTTGGGCCATCTCCAGCCATGTCTTCTTTGTAGTGGCTGCAGGTTTCTTTTTCCCACTGCTGGGAAACAGGACTTTCTTCCTCACCCTTACTGTACCCAGCAGTACGTCTAGGGACCCCTTGTTGAACCTGAGCGCAGCCTTTGCCCTCCTTGCTTCCATTATTCTGCTTCTACTTAACTAAAGACAATAGACAAGACTCCAAACTTCCTCCACCATTGCATCCCTGAACTGGCCCTTTAAATAGTCGAGGTGAAATTGCGTCATGCGGGTCCGCATCACACCAGCTCACACGCAGTGGAGACACAAAACCCGGAAGTAAAATGATAATGAGGCATTCCTGTGGAAATCGGACATTCCCACATGTCCACGATATTGCATGTTTGCCCCTCCCTGCTATCGGCCCCCTCCCCTCACCGATTCGATCCCGTCTCCGCGTTAATATCGAGCCCATGGTTTCTGCATAGACAAAGCTCATTTTTAAATTGTGAATATAATTACTTGAGGCCTGAATGTAAAAATAGAAGCTGAGATATAATAAATGTCAGCTGTAAAATAAATTTAAATGAAACAGCATGAGAGACCCAAAGTTTATCAGAACCAATGAATGCATCAAGTCATGTTTAGCTGACACTTGGGCATGAGACAAGTGGATGTTATCAAATCTATTCCAATGTTACATTTGAAGTTGTGCATCAGAGAATGACAGAATTTGATTTTGTAAATTTGTTATGATTCCTTTGGCTTTGTGGACTAACTCCTGTAGGAGTGTATAGAACAAGCCTTAGCTCAATAGGATTACTATGCGTCGTGCAGGATAACATTAGGCAGTTTTAGATACTTGTTGAATTTTATTGCTATAAGATGTTAGAACAGATGTACCCTCCATAGACAGACCCGATTTGTAGACCAAACTCAGCTCAGGAATTAGTATGCTAGCTTTGCCACTCAAATCAAGTGTGGATTTCACACAAGAAAATTTACAACTACATGATGGGCGAAAAGGTGGAAAATTATTCCGTTTGCTAACACTGAAAAGCCTTACTTGATGAGTACAACTTTCATCAATGAATCAAAAATTATTAAAATAAAATGCTCCTTTTAAAATGGTGCAACACATGTAGAGGTACACAAAATGTCTCTCTGAGAATGTGCAATGCCATTTTCCTTTTCCTACCATGAATTGTTGGATGGACAGAGGCAATGGCTGAAGCCACGGCAACTAAAGTAGGCGTCTATAATATATTAAAAATAATATGCATGCACTTGCTGTTTACAAAACCTTACTTTATGTTGTCACACTTTGTGCCAATGTTCTCCATTGTAATTTGTTATGTCCAAATTTATAATGGAAACTGCCTATGTAAACTGGTCACACTGTAATTACACCCTCTTGACAGTGATGATGCACTTCAACTTTACGTCTCTCGGGATGCTCAGCCTGCACTGCAGACAAGCTCCTGTGCTTCAACAAACTCTACCACTCTGCATCCCAAATGGCATAAGTTTTGCTATTTCTCCATAAGCTATAATATAAAATCAAAGTATTGTATATAACTAAGTACAGAATGTCTGACTTTAAAATAGAGATTAAATTATGTCTGCATGCTCTAGTTGAATTATCCTTGCTCTCTAACCCCACTTCACCTGAAGATTACACTTGATCTTGATTCATGTGCAATGCCATGAGAGATTCGCTTGTAATTGTATATTTTCATTTAATATTATTTTCTACTTTAGTAACGTCATCACGTCATGATGTGATGGGGGGAGGGTATCTGATGATGTGGTTGAAGTGGTGGTGGGGGATTGGGGAAATTAATCCATGGCAGCGATTGTTCTGTCATGGTGGCCTATGTGTCTATATCCACTAACAGTCTTCTAGATACTCCTGGGATATTAATAGTTGAGTGTCTGATCAATGGTTGTGTTGGGGAATATGTAGTCCTGTCCTGGTGGTTTAGGGAAGCTGATATTTTGGTCTGGGTTATTGTAGGATTTGCCTTCTGATTTGCTAATTCTCAACTGTTTGGGGATGTGAAGCTTTGAGGAATTTGAGAGGATTTGAAAGAAGATGATATGCTTATCCATAATAATGACACCACCGCCCCACATCAATGCACAGAGCATCTTTGTTTATTTTCAGCTGCTGACAAAGTTGGCAAGTGATATTTCGAAGATGCACCAAAATTCAACTGAGCCAATTGGCAATGTGTCAAATAAACTATTGCCATAAATGAGTCATGAATCAATTGATGTTGTATTATACGATTCTTTACTTTTAATAAAGTATAATGATCCTGTTTGCATAGGTCTCCTGTGAATATAGAATTATTAGAACAATCACATAATTTTGTGACAGATTACTTGAATTACATTATTTATGAGAAATGTGCCACATTGGCATAACATGTGGTAAACATGAAAATATGATACTATTTCCTGTGTCTTTTGCATGAATCTAATCATCGTGTAATTTATAAATTATCACGCAGAGTTAAAGCACTTTTTGTCTCTCTTTTTTCCTGTTTGTTTGCCTTGGTCAGTGGAATGTCAATGAAGCTCCTGTTCAATTAACGTTTGTAATGTGAACATTTAAAATATTGGTTCCTGAAGAAATGGAGATGTTTACAAGTTTATCAAAGTGTTTGTGTTTGATAGTCTTTTCTGTTGTTGATTTTCAAGGCTAGGGGAAAAAGTCATTTTAAAGAATTTCGTTGGAGTTGCTGCATCCTTCTCGATCTCCATCCTTCCCAACCCTTCCAAATCAGTAATATTATATTAAAACAATAAAAACAAGTGTGGCTTGTCTTTTTTTGTTAAATGAGCTCTATTTGGAATCTACAAATATCTCAAATCAAACCTATCAATTAATATCCAAGGTTGTCCACTTGACCCTGGAATTGTATTATTCTGTGGGTGGCCCGTCTGGATATGATCAGTGCCTGTGCCTCTATGCCCATGCCATCATCTTCATTGGGGTGTAAGTGGTAGCTGTCCTATACAACCTTCCCTGCAGGGAGCAGGTTTTGCTCCCATTGTTCAATCAACTGATGGATTACTTATTGTTTGTCATGTTGATGCAGCTGCTAGGTTGGCAGCTCCCTCAGTCCCTGGAGGATATTTTCCTACATATGGTTAACATCTTGCCAGGGCTGCATCCTTCTCAAGAGCACTAACAGGTCATGAAAGTCAAGAGGTGCCCCCAGGGAGAGGAAATGATTCTTGGGATGCTCAAATACCAAAGGAAAATCACACAGTTTGTTTATCATTACAGACAACTATTGAAAAATAGAACTTAATTTAGAATACTCATACATGGGTTTTGCTTTTACTTTAAATATTTCAGTGACAAAATAGGGAATATTTTGCTAATTTCAAAATTACAATGTGATACTCTAAATTATATATATAAAAACAGAAAATGCTGGAAATACTCAGCAAGTCAGGCAGCATCTGTGGAGAAAGAAACAGAGTTAACGTTTCAGGTCGATGATCTTTCGCCAGAACTGACGAAAGGTCATCGACCTGAAACACTAACTCTGTTTCTTTCTCCACAGATGATGCCTGACTTGCTGAGTATTTCCAGCATTTTCTGTTTTTATTTCAGATTTCCAGCATCCGCAATATTTTGCTATTGGTCTAAATTATATATGTTACCGTTAGCATTTAAATTAGTATAGTAATAACTTCACTCTATATTAAACTTATGTAATTAAGGTAGATGACAATTTTGAATGGTTAAATGAAAACATAAATATTGTATTTCCAAATGACATGTTGAGAAGAAGGAGTGGCCTAAGCAGGCATGCCGAAGATGGAATGCCCACCAGGATGTTGCAGGGATCCTGAAGCATCATCGACAGATACTAGCCTCTTTTCAGAGGAAGATCTAAGTTCTTCAGCTGTCAATACTGGAAAATGTAAACTTAGTAACAACTTCTTAATGGTATTTGAAAGATACATAATTGAAAACCAGCCATCGCCTGTGTGCTGCTGTCTTTTCCCATAGCTTACCAAGCCTTATCACTGGTTATTGTCTGTCCATTGGTTAATGTGCTATAATTTTGTGTGCTCCCACTTCCTGCTTACAGTGGGTACAAGTTAGTAGATGCTTTGCACCACTATTGTATCCCTGATCTGTGAAAAGTTGAAGATATTGTGCTGGTGAAGCTTGGCCAATTGTCCCACTACGCTCTATGATATAGAATTGGCCTTGGAGGGCAAAGGTCTCCTTCTTGGACCATTACCTGCCACATTTTATATCTAGAGCCATTTTCAGCTACTGAGTTCAGTTTCTAGGTGTGGGAGTATGAATTGGACAAAATACTGCAAAATGGATGATATAGAAGTGGGAAAATTTATTAATTAGTTAATGTAGATTGTGATAACTACTATTCAAAATTATATAAGCCATACTTTTGACAACAATATAAATTGTGAGAACTCTTTGAAGGAGCTGATGATGAGCTGAATGGCCTTTTCACGTTTTCCATAGGTTATGTCTTCAGCATTGGGGTTGTAATCAATTTTGTGGACATTGTTGCATTTGGGATCTTCAGTGGATGGCTTTTAGTTATATTCAGGAGCAGTTTCATCCCATTATTCCATTACTAATGGAGCACCAAGATTTCTCAGGTAAGTTTAATTACTGAAAATGTAATCAGCAGCCATATATACTAGTAGTGGTCAGTCATCAATGGTATTGTCGTAACCCTTGATTTCGATGGGCAAACAATGCTTATTAACGATACTGTCCACAATTGTTCACATTTTCATAAGTGTATGACTATCGGTCTTTTTTCCAGTCCCATCCTGTCACAAAGCATATTCTACAAAGATATCATTCCTATAAATTTTCTCTATTTCTCTCTCTACCTATCATAATCTATTCCCCATTTATTAACCATTTGTGATTAGAATTTCTCTTTCCTCCTTCATGTGGTCTTCACACCCATTAGACATGGCTCTTCTATCTCATTTTCTTCCACAAACAATATAAGGTTTACCAAAGACCATTTTGTGAAGATGGCATTCCTATAACTGACCTTATCTACTGGCTTATTTCTTTCAGGTAAATTCTATCTCCATAGATTTGACTCATCACCCCCCTTCCTATCTTGCTCTCCACCCCTTCATGACTCTATGGGAGTAATTTTCACCTTCACTGCTTGGGCGGTAAACTGGAATTGACAATTGCAAGCCTGTATTATAACCTGCCCGATTTCCATTTCCATTGACTGGGTTCGATAACGGGCGAGTAATCTGCTCTGCCAGATTACCATCTATGTGGTGGAAGTGAAAATGACTCCCTACTATTTGTTTTCCCCAATCTTTGTTTCTGCATTAAAGGTGCCATATAAATGCAAGTTGTTGGTGTTGGATTGTAATATTTGAACAGAATGACATAGAATTCTAAAAATGGTTTGGAAGTTATTATGTAAAAATCCTTCTCTCATCTCTTGTGTCTCTATTAAAAGAAATGGTACTTTGCCTCTTTGACTGCATGTTGACCTCTCTAATCCCTTCTGCCTCTTTACCTCTCTCTCTTGCACTTTGTCTTGTCCTTTGTTGAGGGGGCAGGGGGTTGCAATTTCTAATGAAAAGATATCCCCCTTCTCATTTATAGCTCCATTTACAATTCCTTTTGTATTTACGTTTAAGGTTCTATATAAATGCAAGTTGTTGTAAAATATATTCATCATAAAAATAGAATGAACAACAAAAATACATACGAACACATGAATTAAGAGCAGGAGTAGGCCATTCAGCCCTCGAGCCTGCTCTGCCATTTGATAAGATCATGGCTGATTTGATTGTGATCTCATCCCTACTTTCCCA
The DNA here is from genome assembly GCF_035084215.1 of Heptranchias perlo. Taxonomy (NCBI): domain Eukaryota; kingdom Metazoa; phylum Chordata; class Chondrichthyes; order Hexanchiformes; family Hexanchidae; genus Heptranchias; species Heptranchias perlo. The sequence continues at coordinate 66,283,989 of NC_090331.1, read as the reverse complement.
TCTACCTACTATAACCTTTGACTCCCTTGTCAATCAGGAATCTATCTAATTCAGCCTTAAAAATATTCAATGACCCTGCCTCCACTGCTCTCTGGGGAAGGGAGTTCCACAGACTCATGACCCTCTGAGAGAAAAAATTTCTCCTCATCTCCGTCTTAAATGGGAGACCCTTTATTTTTAAACTGTGGCCCTTAGTTCTAGTCTCTCCCACAAGGGGAAACATCCTCTTAGCATCTACCCCTTCAAGTCCCCTCAGGATCTTATATGTTTCAATAAGATCACTTCTCATTCTTCTAAACTCCAGGGTATACATGCCCAACTTGTCCAACCTTTCCTCATAAGATAACCCATTCATCCCAGGAATCAGCTGAGTGAACCTTCTCCGAACCGACTCCAAAGCAATTATGTCCTTTCTTAAATAAGGAGACCAAAACTGCATACAGTATTCTAGATGTGGTCTCACCAATACCCTGTATAACTGTAGCAAAACATCTCTACTTTTATATTCCATTCCCTTTGCAATAAATGACAACATTCTATTTGCCTTCCTAATCACTTGCTGTACCTGCATACTAACTTTTTGTGATTCATGTACCAATACACCCAGATCCCTCTGTACCTCAGAGTTCTACAACCTCTCTCCATTTAAATAATATACTGTTTTTCTATTCCTCCTGCCAAAGAGGACAAGTTCACATTTACCCACATTATACTCCATCTGCCAAATTTTTGCCCACTCACTTAACCTATCTATATACCTTTGCAGACTCCTTATGTCCTCGTCACAACTTACTTTCCTACCTACCTTTGTGTCATCAGCAAATTTAGCAACCAAACATTCGGTCCCATCATCCAAGTCATTGATATAGATTGTAAATAGATGAGGCCCCAGCACTGATCCCTGTGGCACTCCACTCGTTACATCTTGCCAACCTGAAAATGACTCATTTATGCCTACTCTGTTTCCTATTAGCTAACCAATCCTTTATCCATGCTAATATGTTACCCCCTACACCATGAGCTCTTATTTTTGTATTGTAGCCTTTGATGTGGCACCTTGTCAAATGCCTTCTGGAAATCCAAGTACACCACATCCACAGGATCCCCTTTATCCACGTTGCTTGTTACTTCCTCAAAGAACTCTAATAAATTAGTCAAACACGATTTCCCTTTCACAAAGCCGTGTTGACTCTGCCTGATTGCATTGAGATTTTCTAAGTGCCCTGCTATAACCTCCCTAATAATAGATTCTAGCATTTTCCCTATGACAGATGTTAAGCTAACTGGCCTGTAGTTTCCTGCTTTCTGTCTCCCTCCTTTCTTGAACAGAGGAGTTACATTCGTTATTTTCCAATCTGATGGGACCCTTCCAGAATCTAGGGAATTTTGGAAAATTAATACCAATGCATCTACTATCTCTCCAGCCACTTCTTTTAAGACCCTAGGATGAAATCTGTCAGGACCTGGGGACTTGTCAGCTTTTAGTTCCAATATTTTTTTCAGAACCCTTTCCCTGGTGATTGTAAGTGTTTTAAGTTCCTCCCTCCCTTTCCCCTCTTGATTCACAATTATTTCTGGCATGTGATTTGTATCCTCTACAGTGAGGACTGACACAAAATATCTGTTCAATTCATCCGCCATTTCCTTATTCGCCATTATTAATTCCCCAGACTCACTCTCTAGAGGACCAATGCTCACTTTACTTACTCTTTTCCTTTTTTAATATCTGTAGAAACTCTTACTATCTGTTTTTATATTTCTAGCCAGCTTTCTCTCATATTCTAATTTTTCCCTCATTATTCTTTTAGTCATTCTTTGCTGTTTTTTTATATTCTGTCCAATCTTCTGACCTGCCACTAATCTTTGCAGAATTGTATGCTTTTTCTTTCAATTTGATACTCTCTTTAAGTTCCTTAGTTAGCCACGGATGGTACGTCCATCCCCTAGAGTCTTTCTTTCTCACTGGAATGTACCTTTGCTGAGTGTTATGAAATATCTCATCAAATGTCTGCTACCGCATCTCTACTGACCTATCCCTTAACCTAATTTCCCAGTTCACTTTAGCCAGCTCTGTCTTCATGCCCTCATAATTTCCCTTATTTAAGTTTAAAACACTAGCCTTAGACTTACTCTTCTCTCCCTCAAACTGAATGTGAAATTCAATCATATTGTGACCACTGCTACCTAGAGGCTCCTTTACAATGAGGTCATTAATTAATCCTGTCTCATTACACATTACCAGATCTAGAATAGCTTGCTCCCTGGTTGGCTCTAGAATGTGCTGCTCTATGAAACTGTCCTGAAAGCACTCTATGAACTCATCTTCCAGGCTACCTTTGCCAATCAGATTCTTCCAATCTATATGCAGATTTTAAAAAACCATGATTATCTCTGTTCCTTTCTCACAAGCCCCCATTATTACTTCCTGTATACCCTGTCCTACAGTGTGGTTACTGTTAGGGGGCCTAAAAACTATTCCCACAAGTGACTTCTTGCCTTTACTATTTCTTATCTCTACCCAAACTGATTCTACATCTTGGTATTTAGCACTAAGGTAATTTCTCTCTATTATACTCATGTCATCCTTAATTAACAGAGCTACCCCTCCACCTCTTTCTAGCTTCCTGTCCTTCCGAAATGTCAAGTACCCTTAAGTATTCAGGTTCTAGCCTTTGTCATCTTGCAGCCATGTCTCTTTAATGGCTATCAGATCGTACATATTTATTTCTATTTAAGCTGTCAATTCATCCATTTTGTTACGAATGCTACGAGCATTCAGATACACAGCCTTTAGTGCTGTCTTTTTACTATTTTTGCAACCTCTAGCCTTATCTGCTGGCGCACTCTTAAGTTTATATGCTCTGTTCCTTTCTGCCACTCTCTATTTATCATTTCCTGGATTATCAGTCCCATCATATTGTGTAGAGTTTTCAAACTAGTCAGTGAGTGTTCTGGAAGAATACTTGTTCTTTATCTTCACATTTGTTATTGCAGCAGGAAAAAGCACTTCGAATTTAGACAAAGCTTGTGAAAAATAGTCCATAAAAGAAATGTGTAAAATTTCTAATAGTCAAAGCTCATATTTTGCACAGTCGGATAAACATACAAGGGTACAAATTCCGATTTAAGTGCACCCAAACAGGGAACAGTGAGACATTTACCTGACATGTTGTCCATGTCCAGTCCCATCTGAACTTCTGTTTTTGCCGCTTATTATAAATGAATGAAGGCCATTGACAAGGTATATTAGGAACAGCTCCTTCTAGTTAGGAATCCAGAACAAAAGGGCATAACCTTCGATTTTGAGCTAAGCCAATTAAAAACAAATCCAAGTAAAACTTCTACAAAGGGGTTGTAAGAATGTGGAACACATGGGCATATTTATGGATGGTGCTCGAGGAGCTGGTGCATGCGTTGAGGTAAAGGAGGATTGCCCTGGTTGGTATTCGTGGGCACCCTCCCCAGTGAAGAGGGTGCAACTTACATTTATATACTGTCAACACAACCTAGCTGCATGATGCATGTTCTGTTATTGACACATAGTATGGGCTGCAGGATGTCCGTTTAGATGCCATCAATGATTTCCTGCACTTAGTGAAATGCAACTCCTGTTGCTATTTAGTGGTAAAGGAGATGCAAAAGCAACAGTGCATCAGTTGCTTTTTTGAAATTGGTTGGAAATACATATGATGCTAAGAAGGCAGAAAAATTGAGTGAGGAGGTGATCTTGACTGCCAGTAGAAATGCCATCCGTATAGTGGAGGTTAGCTGCAGATCTCATTGCAGAAGACAGCAGAGCTCTGTAGCTGCCTCTGCTGACCAAAACCCTGCAGAAGCAATTCTCCTTGGTCATTGTCAGATAGGTGTGCCAGGACTGTCAGATACGATTGGTGGCATATAAGCAGATATGGGCAGCCTACCTCTAGTGCCAGCTGACTTTCCTGATATGCTTTCTCAATGTTTTTTGTCCTTAAACATGATTTAAAAGTGAATTAGATAACTATTTGAAAAGGCTATAAAGGGACATTGGAGAAAAGGCAAGGAAATTGAAATGGAGTTCCTCAGGGCAGTGTCCTAGGCCCAACCATCTTCAGCTGCTTCATTAATGACCTTCCCTCCATCATAAGGTCAGAAATGGGGACGTTCGCTGATGACTGCACAGTGTTCAGTTCCATTCGCAACCCCTCAGATAATGAAGCAGTCCGAGCCCGCATGCAGCAAGACCTGGACAACATCCAGGTTTGGGCTCATAAGTGGCAAGTAACATTCGCGTCAGGCAAGTGCCAGGCAATGACCATCTCCAACAAGAGAGAGTCTAACCACCTCCCCTTGACATTCAACGGCATTACCATCGCCGAATCCCTCACCATCAACATCCTGGGGGTCACCATTGATCAGAAACTTAACTGGACCAGCCATATAAATACTGTGGCTACAAGAGCAGGTCAGAGGCTGGGTATTCTGTGACAAGTGACTCACCTCCTGACTCCCCAAAGCCTTTCTACCATCTACAAGGCACAAGTCAGAAGTATGATGGAATAGTCTCCACTTGCCTGGATGAGTGCAGCTCCAACAACACTCAAGAAGCTCAACACCATCCAGGACAAAGCAGCCCGCTTGATTGGCATCCCATCCACCACCCTAAACATTCACTCCCTTCACCACCGGCGCACTGTGGCTGCAGTGTGTACCATCCACAGGATGCATTGCAGCAACTCACCAAGGCTTCTTCGACAGCACCTCCCAAACCCGCGACCTCTACCACCTAGAAGGACAAGAGCAGCAGGCACATGGGAACAACACCACCTGCACGTTCCCCTCCAAGTCACACACCATCCCAAGTTGGAAATATATCACCGTTCCTCCATCGTCGCTGGGTCAAAATCCAGGAACTCCCTTCCTAACAGCACTGTGGGAGAACCTTCACCACACGGACTGCAGCGGTTCAAGAAGGCGGCTCACCACCACCTTCCCAAGGGCAATTAGGGATGGGCAATAAATGCTGGCCTTGCCAGCGACGCCCACATCCCATGAACAAATAAAAAAAAATGGATTAGAGCAGACAGCTAGCTGATGAGCTAGCAGCAGCACAAGCACGATGGGCAGCCTGTCTTCCTCCTCTGCTGTGTTTCCTATGGTTCTACTGGCACCAATCCCCAAAATGGCCATTAAAAAAATAGTGAATCTCGACGGTCTCGTTTCTCAACAAATGATCATGTTGCTGGGACTTTTAAAGCTCACTCTTAAAATGGTGGATATGGCACTGGGTGGGGACTGCCCTTGAAACCCATAAAATCAAGGGCCTCATCTCGATTTCCTCAAAGCATTGAATATGAATGTGGATTGCAGCTCTCACGTGAGAACAAACAATGGCAATGTATAATTAGGAGCAAAAGACAGTGTAATGTGCCAAATGAACAGGGAACTGGTGGGTTTGCTCAGACCCAACTTCTCATCCACCGTTGCACAGTTACCATTGGCAGAACCATCTGCACCAGCCAGAAGGTCCAGTTGCAGCCAGATTAACACATTTGAAGTTTCAAGGGAAAGAATCCAAGATGGCAGTTTACACAGCCACACAAAGTCATTCCATGTTCTCTCCATAATTAAGCAAAGAACATGCTTTAACAATCATCCAAATGCACTCCCTGTAACTTTTTGGGGAAAAAAAATCCAAAGTATATACTTTAAACAGTCAAGGCAATTCAAAAGCAACCAAGGATTTTAAATGAATGTTTACTTTTATGGTGATATTTGTATCAGGTTATGTACTGCTTTGACTCTCGCTGTTCTTTCTGTTGGCACTTAGCATTTGGCCTCAGAGGGAAGTGATAAATTGTGCTTTTTAATTTCCATTGGCATTTTGAAATTTCCTCAGATCAGTGTGTGACTGAATCAACTAATCCACACCACAAATAATATTTTACCTCAGCTTTGGCACTGCAAGAGATTTGAAAGATTACTCGTATTTCATTGTAACTGTGGTAAACTCAGCATGATTTTCCTCCAATCAGATGTTTATGTGACTGACTGCATGAATTGGCACTTTCATTTGATCTGAATTTTGTTAATGCCTAAGATTTGACAGATTCATATTATTTCATTCTGAGACATTTTGAGTTCAACTTGATCACATTTTTTAAAAAGTTAGGCATCATTCCGAGTCATTTTAAGGGGGAATTTTATGAATGCGTGTGTTGGGAGCAGATGGGAGGTGAAAATCACAACATTTTGGGTCGTGACCGCAACCCAGCTCCAACGCGCCCACTTCTGGGTTTAACGTGGCCGTGCTTGGACGCATGCGAGGAATGCACTCGCCGAGGTCACGTCCCCAATTAGTGCCAGTGGGCAGGTCGTTAGCGGGGCAATTAACATCGTTAGGTGATGTCTAGCAGCTTTTTAAAAATTAAATTTAAGCTAATCTCAAATTTGACTTCTCCAGCGTGGGTTTCCCAAGTGAATCTCGCAAGTGAAAAGGAGGAGGGGAGGGCCGGATCATGAGTTAAGCGCCTTTATTGCGCTGCTTGTGGGCCCGGAGGAGCAGGAGTGTGTCCTCCTGGCCATGATCGGACCCTCGCCATCTACTGACATACCCCCCCAATTTCCGAGACCACCCGATGTCTGGGACAACACCCCACCCCGATGTCTGAGACTCCCCGTTATGTCTGGGACACCCCCTGCCTTGATCACCAACAGTTCACCCTGCCTCGATCACCAACTCCTCCCCCTGCCTCGATCACCAACTCCTCCCCCTGCCTCGATCACCAACTCTTCTCCCCGCCTCGATCACCAACTCTTCACCCTGCCTCGATCACCAACTCTTCTCCCCGCCTCGATCACCAACTCTTCACCCTGCCTCGATCACCAACTCTTCACCCTGCCTCGATCACCAACTCTTCACCCTGCCTCGATCACCAACTCCTCTCCCTGCCTCGATCACCAACTCTTCACCCTGCCTCGATCACCAACTCTTCACCCTGCCTCAATCACCAACTCCTCTCCCTGCCTCGATCACCAACTCTTCTCCCTGCCTCAATCACCAACTCTTCTCCCTGCCTCAATCACCAACTCCTCCCCCTGCCTCGATCACCAACTCTTCTCCCTGCCTCAATCACCAACTCTTCTCCCCGCCTCGATCACCAACTCTTCTCCCTGCCTCGATCACCAACTCTTCACCCTGCCTCGATCACCAACTCTTCACCCTGCCTCAATCACCAACTCTTCTCCCTGCCTCGATCACCAACTCTTCACCCTGCCTCAATCACCAACTCCTCTCCCTGCCTCGATCACCAACTCTTCACCCTGCCTCGATCACCAACTCTTCTCCCTACCTCGATCACCAACTCCTCTCCCTGCCTCGATCACCAACTCTTCACCCTGCCTCGATCACCAACTCTTCTCCCTACCTCGATCACCAACTCTTCTCCCTGCCTCGATCACCAACTCTTCACCCCGCCTCGATCACCAACTCCTCTCCCTGCCTCGATCACCAACTCTTCACCCTGCCTCGATCACCAACTCTTCACCCTGCCTCGATCACCAACTCCTCTCCCTGCCTCAATCACCAACTCTTCTCCCTGCCTCGATCACCAACTCTTCACCCTGCCTCGATCACCAACTCTTCACCCCGCCTCGATCACCAACTCTTCACCCCGCCTCGATCACCAACTCTTCACCCCGCCTCGATCACCAACTCTTCACCCTGCCTCAATCACCAACTCTTCTCCCTGCCTCGATCACCAACTCTTCACCCCGCCTCGATCACCAACTCCTCTCCCTGCCTCGATCACCAACTCTTCACCCTGCCTCGATCACCAACTCTTCACCCTGCCTCGATCACCAACTCCTCTCCCTGCCTCAATCACCAACTCTTCTCCCTGCTTCGATCACCAACTCTTCACCCTGCCTCGATCACCAACTCTTCACCCCGCCTCGATCACCAACTCTTCACCCCGCCTCGATCACCAACTCTTCACCCCGCCTCGATCACCAACTCTTCACCCTGCCTCAATCACCAACTCTTCACCCCGCCTCGATCACCAACTCTTCACCCTGCCTCAATCACCAACTCTTCACCCTGCCTCGATCACCAACTCTTCACCCTGCCTCGATCACCAACTTTTCTCCCCGCCTCGATCACCAACTCTTCACCCCGCCTCGATCACCAACTTTTCTCCCCGCCTCGATCACCAACTCTTCTCCCTGCCTTGATCACGAACTCTTCACCCTGCCTCAATCATCAACTCTTCACCCTGCCTCGATCACCAACTCTTCTCCCGGCCTCGATCAGCAACTCTTCACCCTACCTCGATCACCAACTCTTCACCCTGCCTCGATCAGCAACTCTTCACACCGCCTTGATCACCAACTCTTCTCCCTGCCTCGAACACCAACTCTTCTCCCTGCCTCGATCACCAACTCTTCTCCCTGCCTCGATCACCAACTCCTCTCCCTGCCTCGATCACCAACTCTTCTCCCTGCCTCGATCACCAACTCTTCTCCCGGCCTTGCTCACCAACTCTTCATCCTACCTCGATCACCAACTCTTCACCCTGCCTCGATCATCAACTCTTCTCCCTGCCTCGATCACCAACTCTTCACCTTACCTCGATCACCAACTTTTCACCCTGCCTCGATCACCAACTCTTCTCCGTAGCCGATCACCTCCCCATCCCACCTTCTCTATGTCCCACCCCCCGCTGATTTCCTCCACGCCCTCCACACACCCCCACCCCCCGTCTCCTCCATGGCCCAACATCACTCCCTCCCTCCATACTCTCCGATCACTGGCTGCGGCCTTCAATCTGTCAACTGGGCTGGCTGCCGAGTGCGAAGCCCTGAAGTAAAATTTCTATCCTTCAATTAGATCACGATCGCAGATTCTGACCCGTCAACTTTACTTCTGGGTTTAGCATCCGATTACCATCCCCCCGCTCTCTTCCCTGCTCCACGTAAAAATTATGCCCATTGATTGTCTGAATTGGACTTTTTAAAAACTCTGATTTCTGATCTGCCACCATCTTCAAAAGGCATTTTCACCACTCTGAGCAAATTATGAGTGAATAACTCTCAAGTTTGCGTCAGGTTTGGAGAACTGATTCATACTGGCACCTCTGTAAACCCAATCCTACTTCCTGGATTTAAATGGCTATGAAGACACTTAACAATATTATGTTATGGTATCTGCTTAATGCTTCACAACGCATGCATACAGGGCAGTTTGGCAAGTTTAGGAGCGATTAAAAAGATTTTTACTATTATCCCCAGATTTGACAATCAATTGGTTAAAGGTTTTCCATTTGAATTTCAACTTTTTCCTTCCTTACTGGCCAAATTCCCCCCCTGCCCTGCCCTGCCCTATTCTGCCTTTTGGAAGCTGAACTGCAGAAGACCACATTTACAATGCTGTCTGCGATCTGTAGCTCGGGTCTTAAGCCAGCCAAATCTGCGGGTTCCACTTTTGATCTGACATTGTTAGTTTTTACACCGCATTGTGGTGAAGTGGTAAATGCTTTGCTATGACACTAAAGATGGTTGGAGTAATTTTAACTTTGTGCGATAGTGTAAAATGGGTGATAGCGAATCGGCAGCCTGTCTTACATCTCTCCTGATTATTTATCTCCAAATGAAAAGATGTAAAACGTGCTGCCGATTCGCTTTCACCCATTTCACACTATCACACAAAGTCAAAATTACCCCCTGTGTGTGAATGCACCCAAACTGACCAATTAAATTGTTATTTCTATTGTCCCTGAATTTGTTGGGAGTCTGATCCACCCTATTGGAAAATACAGGGACTTGGTTCCGCTGCATCCTGGCCAATGCTGGGATTTCCTGGGACAGAACCTCTGCCCGCCCCTTACATGGCCAATGATGGCAGGGCGTGACCCCGGGGGTAGGGACACTCTACCCTGGGAGTTCCCAGTTTCCTGGTTCAGTGGGGGTCTGGTGTATTTCTGGAGGTCGATACAACTCACCTCACTTGGCAACCAGCCACCAGATGGGAGCAAGAGGGCCCCCATCAGGAGTTCCAGGCAAGGGGAACGGCCTAGGCCTCCAAGAAGGTATAATTTTTTTTTAAATTGAAACTGCCCTATTGCATAGGGGACCTTGAGAAGGGGGACTAAGCACCCCAAGGTCACAACCTGCATTTTTTTGTGGAAATTGTGTTTGGATTATGTTCCAAATCTGGCAGAACTATGAAGCAAAACCAAAACAGTAAATTACAAAGTATGAGAAAACATAAAGCAAAGACTTTTCTGGCAGTGATAATGGACACAAATTAAATCAAAGTGTTTCACTTTGAAAGCACTGAATGGCATGCTGGAAAGGGCACATTATTGAAAACAACAATAGCAGCAAAATAAAATAACAAAACAATACAAAGTGCACATACTAGCTCATATTCTAGCTGTGCTCAAAATTACTTGTGCTGTCCTGTTTAATAGGAAACATTGCAATTGCAGGTGACACCCTGGTTGGTCAGCCCGTTTGATGCATTCTGGAGCCTTCCTAATCTTTAACAGTTGATCAGTCGATGGTGGTTCTAACAATAGTCTTGTCCATTATGCATTTGATGGGTTCAGAGGTGATTAAAAAGTGGATACAGACTGGTGAGCAATCAGAAATATAGGTTGCCTCCTACCTGAGAAAGCGCTCATATTAGCGGATGAGTCTAAAAGCCACAAAATGATGAACTATATGGGAGAAATTTTCATCTCGCTATCACTCCTTTTACCCCTGAAATCGGGACGGTAGAAAGACCAAAATTGTACATGGGATTGACCCAGTGAGTCATCGCTGGGGGTCTTCCCACCAATTTTCAGGTGGACCTTGATTTAGGTGGCTAGAGTTCCCACCGGAAACAGGTGGAGGCTTAATTAATATTTGCAAATTGAAGTCAAATGATGCAGGTAAGACCCTAATGACATTTTTGTTTCTATCAGTTCCTCAACCTGCCCACAAACCATGGATGGTACAAGTTGGGAGGCGGTCATTTCCAGAGGGGTTTAGCTAAAATGCTGCAAAGTTTTGGGAAACATTTTGCTTGAAGTATATTGTATATTTTTTTGCTACTTAGACACAATTAAAGTAATTGTAGGGGCTGTAGAACATCCTAAACTCATAAGGGGCTTTTGGAAATGCACCTTTCGCTTCATGGGGGTCCTTCTGGCAATTCCACTCTGGCACGAGGAGGAGGAACAGCTGGAGGAAGGAGTAAACAGAACTGTAGCTACAGAGAGAACAACTAGAAGGATTGTGCTTACAGGACTCTTTACCCTCTCAACAAAGTATATAAGTCCAGGACAACATACTTGTAGTTCTCTGAGGAACAGTGCATAAAGAGGCTGTGTTTTTTTTAGGGAGGCTGTTGCAGAATTGTGTCACCTTTTGCAATAAGACCTACGACTGACTACCAAATCTAGCACTCCATTGCCTATTGCAGTAAAGGTTACTGGAGCCCTCAACTTCTTTGCTTCTGGCTCCTTCCAGGCTGCTACAGGGGAATAACATCAGTCGGTCTGTAGTTCATGCTTGCATTAAGCAGGTGACTGATGCCAGTTTCATCACTTTCCCCCATGGTAATCCAGAAGCAGCAGTATTGGGCTTTGGGCTTCATCCAAATACAAGGGCCTCATTGACTGCACCCTCATCACTCTGCAGGCTCATTCAATTGACCCCAATGCCTTCATGAATCACAAGGGCTTCCATCCCATTAATGTGCTGCTGGTCTGTAATGAGCAGCAATACATCATGCAGGTTTGTGCCCACTTTCCTGGCAGCTGCCATGATGCTTTTATATTGTGGCAATCTTCCATTACCTTGACTGTCCTGGTCAGGTCATCAAATTCCTTCCTCCTATGCAGCCACATCCTAGGAATAACCCTACTGGTATCGACCTGCTCAGCCACCTTTCTCCATTGCCACTGGCTACTTTGATGGACACACATCGTCGATCGGAGGAGAAGAGGATTCCTCTCTGTTGCTCACTTGCTCTATGAGCATCTCCCTGACTGCATCGAAGGGTCGAGAGGGCCCTGAATGACATCAGGTTATCTGCTGCTTCAATAACTCACTGTCCACTGCCATTTATGCCATTTCTCCAGGGTTTCCGTCAATCTTCTGCCAAAGTTATGGTGGGCAATCGGGAGAGCCCCCACAGAATTCCAGATGGTGGTCTTGAAACTCCATGTGCAACACCACGGGAGATGGACTAGTCTCGGATCTAATGTGTGACCATAACACTTCGGGTGCCACATCTCAAAGTGTCGAGAGTATAAAAAAAGAGAAAGAAAGTCGGTTATTTCACGCTGATCTTGATCAGTGTAAGGACTTGCACAACATCAGGTGACGAAGGAGGTAAACTCCGAAAGCTTGTGATTTAAAATAAAACTGTTGGACTATAACCTGGTGTTGTGCAAGTCCTTACATTTGTCCACCCCAGTCCATCACCAGCATCTCCACATCATGATCTTGATCAGTGATGTGATTTTCTCCGATCATTTCCTCCTCTTCCTTAAAGTTCACGTTGCTCTGGTTTCTTCCAACCACACTACCCTTACCTTCTACCCCTGGAAAAAGCTCATCCCAAGCACTCACACTAACTCACTCTCAAACTCACAACTTCCTCTCCTCTGGTCCTCCATCCATCACAACATTAACATAAACAACACTGTTAAACCTGCTCAGTTCTCACTTCTGCATTCAATGTCTTCTGCTCCACTGAATCACTCACCATCTCCCACCCTTGTCGTGTCCCCCAGTATGAATCCCACATTCACACTCTAAAGTCTGAAGACCACAGACAAGTGTATGTGATGCATGACTGGTCTTACAATCCACCGTTAGACCTGACTCAACAATGCCAAGTATAATCGAACCATCATTTCTATGGCTAAATCATCCTGGAGCGTGATTACAACCTATGACCCTTGTTCTACACAGCAGACTGCCTCATCAAACCACCTTGTCCAATCTTTGACATTAAGCCATGGGTGAGCTAAAATGGACTCCAATTTAATATTGGGAAGACCAAAGCCACCATTTTTAGTCCCAGCCAAAACAATCTGATCCTTTTCCACTGATTCTGTCCCACTGCCCAGTTGCTGGCTCAAGTTGAACCAAACTGTGCAAAACCTCGGCATCCTACTTGACTCACATTAAGATTCAAACACCATATGCTACCCATCACCAAGATTGCTTATATCCACCTTTGCAATATCACCCACCCTCACCTCACTGCTACTAAGTTCATGTTCATGCTTTCACCACCTCTTTTCTTCAATGCTCTCCTTGTCAGCCTTCTGACCTCCACCCTCCATAAACTTTAACTTGTCCGAACTCCACTGCGGACACATTGGGGGTGATTTTAAACCCCAAGAACGGGTGGGTTGGGGGCGGGTGGGAGTTGAAAACAGTTGTTTTTTGGGTTGCGACCGCAACCCGACTTTATTTCCGGGTTTAACGTCAGCGCGGAAAAGTACAGGCTTCCCAGTGGGAATGCCAAGTCCAAGAATTTTGTGGTTGTGACCTGAAAAAACAACTATTTTCAACTCCCACCTGCCCCCAACCCATCCGTTGTTGGGGTTTAAAATTACCCCCATTAGGTCTGACACACCCATCATTCCTGTGCTCACTGGCCTACAATGGCTTTGTGTACCCCATTGCATTATCTTTAATATCCTTGTCCACATCTACAAATCCCTTCATGCCTCACTGCACCCTACCTCTGTGAGCTCCTCCAGCCTGTGCCTCTTCCTGTGCTATCCGCTCCTCTGACTCTCATTTTCTGTGTACTTTTCTCCCCCCCCCCCCCACCTTTTGGTAGTAGGTTCTTCAGCTGTGTTGGCCTTACCATCTGGAACACTCTACCTAAACCTCTAGGCTTCTCTACTTTTCTCTCTACCTTTTAAAAACCTCATGAAAATCCACCTCTTCAGCAAAACCTTTGCTCACCACTCTTAACTCCCAAAGTCTTTTCCTTTCTTCCTCTGTGAAGTATTTTGGGATGTTTTATCTACATTGAAGGTGCAAGTTGTTGTTGGCTTCACTGACCCAGAGTCAGCAATTAACAATCATCTATTAATCTGCAAGCCTTCCTCGCCAAAAGTGGGCTCAGCCCAGTAATGCCAGGCTTACTGATTTGATATTCCATTTTATATTAGAGATACTTTTTTAATTAATTAAAAAATCAACTTTGTTGAAATTTCCTGTGTAGAAACTGGCCAGCTTCAGTGGATGAGGATTTATGCTGTTAGTGGTTGCTGGGTGTTCTTACAACATGACTATCGTGTATTAGAAAGGTGCTTGGTTGATTATGTTTACATGTGATATTATTTTAGTTCCGCTAAATAGGAGAAAACAGTCAAACATTAATACTCATATGATAATTTATTGGAGATGAATTGGAATTGAAAATGTTTTCATAGAAAATTTACGGCACAGAAGGAGGCCATTCGGCCCATTGTGTCCGCGCCAGCTGAGAAACGAGCCACCCAGCCTAATCCCACTTTCCCGCATTTGGTCCGTAGCCCTGCAGGTCACGGCTCTTCAGGTGCACATCTAGGTATTTTTTAAATGAGTTGAGGGTTTCTGCCTCTACCACCCTCTCAGGCAGTGAGTTCCAGACCCCCAACACCCTCTGGGTGAAAAATTTTTTCCTCATTTCTGCTCCAATCCTTCTACCACTCACTTTAAATCTATAGCCCCTAGTTATTGACCTCTCCGCTAAGGAAAATAGGTCCTTCCTATCCATTCTATCTGGGCCCCTCATAATTTTGTACACCTCAATTAAATCACCTCTCAGCTCCTCTGTTCCAAGGGACCTAGAGTATTGAATCTAGTGTTAGACAGGTGGGAGTACTTTACTAACCAGCATAGAGTCTGTACCAGAACCAGACTTCTATCAGCAACACCGGAGTGGCACTGTGTGATCACTGTAGCTCTGAAATAGAATATTTCAATCTAGTGACCAGTATGAAGACTGAATTAATTGCAGGAGAGATGATGCACCAGTTCTGGGCCTTGTCCCCAAATACAGGGACTTTTAATTATGGGTTCACAGAAAAGGCTCAAATCTAACTATTTGTTCAAATCAAAATGAAAAATATCAATGCAATTTACCACATTTATAATACTTGTTTGTAACTTTGTGCACTGGAGCCATAGATCAGTACACTGCTAAATTAAAAATGTAAATGTTGGTCATAATCTAAGATTGGGTGAAGGATTCTGATTTTGAACTGCCTTTGGAGGAGGCCTTTAAATAAAATGATTTGATTTCTTTCATGATTTACTCCATCATCAAACTTGATATAAGATCAGCTCAGTGGAAAATGAGATGTGGGAATTTTTTTCACATGTATGCTTGGTGAAATAACTCATCTCAAGTGCAGTAGAGTGCACTGTTCTGAGACTAAGATAAAGGCATGGTGTTGGGGACGGGGAGAGGAACTTTACATTGAGTTTAGCTATGTTGTATCTGATATAGAAATGATTGAAGCTGACATTGAATGCCCAGAGTGGAAAAAGTGTTCAGTTTCTCAGCACTGATATTCTTTATTTTGAGAAGCCTGATGCTTTCCTCACCTGATCTTTATACATTTGTGAGTACAAATCACCTGGATAATGATTAGGAGCAGTAACCTAGGCCAATTATTTTACTCCCTAGCCTGGAAAGATTTGGGACAGTTGTAGAACACCCAATGTTATCCTGCCTGAGATCAGTTAACTCATCACAGACCAGAAGTCAAACCTGGTACTTTCATGGTCAGTGTGCCTCATTCTATACCACACAGAGCACTTACCCACTGAGCCATTACAGGGAGTTACTATTTCTGTTTTTTACCTCTGAACCATCAAAGGAGCTCAAATATACATCTTTTTCAAATAAAAAGGATGTGCATAAATATCTTTTTATGAACGAAATTGGAAACTGTAGGAATAAATGTAGCGCAGATTATCAATTACTCTGCAAAGCACCATCTATGTCTCCACTCCTGTTTGAATCTGTGAAATACTGTTTTAGATTGATAGTCTGAATTTTTTACCTTTAAGGGCTAGGGAAAAATTGGAATCATCTGCTTTTCGTAGTTTTACCCGTGAATAGCCACTTCTCCCAGAGCATTCAATTAGAGAGAGCCCGTGACAACACAAGCTGTATATGTCCCATTGGAAAGAGAAAACTTGATCAGCTGATGACCTTTACTCCTCCCATGTTTTCTTGTAGTTTAATGCAATAGATGCAATATTCAAAAAAACTTCCCCTATTAGGCAATGTACAAAAGTAACAGTAGATTTACAAGCAGCTTGATTTAATATGGGCAGCATATACTTCATCTGTGTCTTCCAGAAAGAAAATTATAGCTACCCACCAATCACACTGGTGATGAAACATAACTACACCTGCAGCTGTATTGATTATAATTATACTGGTTTTATCAAATTATGAGTACTTTTATGTTTTAAGCTTTGTTATACAGTTACTTTGTGCCTGTATGCATTAACATTCTGCCAAAGGAATATGTTGTTGAATGAGCACTTGACTAATTAACTGAGATAGCTAGAATAGATCTTTATCAGTACTGAGATCTTAGGAACAGAAAGAAAAAATAAGTTAGATTGGAAATGCACTTATACAGAGCTATGTCTATTATTAAAGAGTGAGGTGTGTAGAAGGGGGCTATTTTTTTTTCAACAATAGAGATTGAATGTGATTACATTTGAAAATTGACATGGTTGGATTCATTTCGGAATTTGGAATTCGTGTCTGGATTATCACAGTTAATGAATGAAATATGATTCAGCAGCAAATAGATCAGAGTCCAACAGCCAAAAAAAGTGAGCTCCTTTTCAGGTTATGAAAGTATATACCAACCCATAACCTGCTTGTGTTAAATCCAGTTTAGTTTCTTTGGATCATTGTAAACTGTATTTTCTTTTTACAATTTCTTATTTGTTTCTCTTTTCGGTTACTCTTCCGTAGAAGCAATCACTAATAGCAATAATGTTATTGGGCACGTGCACGTGCACAGTTATGGAGAGTCTCTGGATTGTGAACTTTCCCAATCATTTCAATAGGAGTCAATGCAGGAGATATGTTATACCAGATATTCCAGGTAATTTTAACCTAACCTGCCTGGTGGAAAAGAAATCAGGCGGAGTGTAAAACAGGCGGCTGATCTGGTCCTGTCAGTTTCCCACCAGGTGGGTTAGGCTAAAATTACCCCTATTATATGAGAGGCATGAATTCAGAATAATCAACACCTTCATCATCAGGCACTTGAAACTATTGATAAGGACATCAAACTGAATTAGAATTAATTATATTTTTATTTGCATCAGTTCAGATGATTTATATTTGGATGTTTTTAAAATTGAGAAACCAATGCGAAGGATTTAGATCCATAGTGTAGAACATCACCGAGTCTGAAAAGAGTAAAAAAGTGAAAAAGATAGGTAAATCAGGAAATAAGGATTAGGTGATGCCAAGCTTTGATTTTAAAAGGGATTGTAGGAGGAAGGAAATAATTAGGCAGGTAAGGGATTATATAGCCTTGAGGTCCTGCAAAAGAATGAGCTGGAGTAGAAGACTGTAGGAAAAACCTTTCAATACGGTGAGGATGGAAGGAGGAGGAACAGAGTGGATTAATGTAAAGTGACATAATTGCAGCTTAGGAGGAACAAGAGAGGAAAGTTCAAAGGGCCATAGTAGCATTGATAAAATAAAGACAAATATATTCAGATGAAAAGAGAGAGAAAGAAAGAAAGACTTGCATTTATATAATGCCTTTCACAACCTTAGGACTTTCCAAAGTGCTTTACAGTCAATGAAGTATAAAGGTTGAAGACTAGAGCTGAGATAGAAAAAAAGCATTAATCTAGCACTGTTTACTTCCTTAGAACATCCCCAAGTGCTTCATAGTAGTGAATTAATTTTGAAGTAGATTAGATGTCGAAAATGATGATGGTATCTTTTAATGTAAGTTTTTCTAATGCAAGTAGTCACTGTTCTTTTGTAGGGAAACAGGGCAGCCAATTTGTGCACAGAAGCTCCCACAAATGGCAAATATGATCAGTAACCAGTTACTCTGTTTTGATGGTGTTGGTTGAGGGATGAATGTTAGCCTGGACGCCAGGAAAACTGCCTGCTCTTTGAATCGTGCCATGGAATCTTTTACATCCACCTGAACAGGCAGTAGGGATCTTGGTTCAACAACTCAGCCGAAAGATGGCACCTACAACAATCTCTCAGTACTGCACTGAAGTGTTAGCCTAGATTCCGTGCTCAAGTCCTGGATTGGGATTATGAAACCATACCCTTTGACTCAAGGGCAAGAGCACTATCAACTGAGCCAAGCTGACATTTGAGAGAAGATTTGGCAATTGGAAAACAAGACTTTTCTTGTTTGCTGTCCAAAATGCAAGAGAGGTGTTATAAGATAATCCCCCAGATGTTGGATAGGCTTGGGCTTTAAAGAGAGTTAAAAGATGTTGAGGGGAAAAGAAGTGCTTGTCACAAAAGAGATAACTCTAGCAATGGAGGAGATTCAGAATTCTATTTAAAATCAAGGATAATGTAGTAATCAAGTAAGATAGGATCGAGTAATATCAAAGTGAACTCCTCTTGCTACTCAATGGCAGATTCAATAGTGACCACAGATGCCTTGTTGCCATTTTGGTTAGTTTCTCCTTCCTTGTAGTCTCAGAGGACACAGATGTACAACAATCATCTTTGGATACTTAATAGTGTGGACAGCATTACACTTCAGCAAGGCCAACTATGCTAGTTGCAACGTAAGAATGAGCACAAGAAAAGACCATCTACAATTTGTACCATTGTGGACACTCCCTAATTTAGTTAATCTCTGTAAGAAGATTAAAAACTACAGGCAAAGCTTCTAAAATGTGTAACTTTGTGAGATTTTTCACCGCCTGAAGGTGCTGGAGCAGTTACTCTGGAACATCAATCTAACATAATTGCAACAATGTTGCAAAGACATACATTAATGATCTCCTTAAACTCAAACTGATGCTTAATCTAGTAAACAAAATATATTTTAGCAATAATTTATGATGTTTCTCACCGCTTGAGGCTGTGAAAAGTAAATAGGATATTCAAACAAATTGAAAATGTGAGATTGTTTATCAAAAGTTTATAAATATCAGATTCTACTGAGTACTCTAGAAGCCTGGAAGAAAAAGTTTTGCAATAGGTTAAAGATCCACTATTCTGCACTTTGCTACGGAGAAACTCTAGAGTGGGGAGGGGGGAAAGGAAGATTAGGAGGGAAAGGAAAGAGGGGTAAGGGAGAGGAGGGGAGTGGAGTGGGGAAGGGGAATAGAGGAGAAGGAAGAAGGCAGGTAGAAGAGGTTTGGAGGGGAGAGGGTGGGAGATAGGGGGGGAGTGCATAGATGGAAAGCAGGAGGAGGAAGGGATTGGGATGGGAAAGGAGGAGGGGATTGGGAATGGGGACATGGAGGGGAGCAGGAAAGAAGAGCCATAGGGGGAACGGGGCAGTTATCTCAGTGTGGAGGGATGGACCAGATTTTTATCTGAGTTGGGGGACACCTAAATCCTCCCTCCCTCCAAACCCAGGAAATCCTTTCAGTGATGGAGAACCTTCAGCTACTTCCACCAACACACCCTGAACATGCTCCTTTTTAGGAGGGGGAGGGGGGAGGGGATGCGGAAATTACTGTGGGTTATACTTTATCTCCTCTGAACCAAAAATACCAATGAGGAGGGAGGAGGGGTAGAAAGGCCTACTACAGCACCAGGACAGGAAGTTCTATGACATTCTAATCAGTGTGGGGAGGGGGTGTAATCATTCATAGGGAACTGAAATTTTCCCTCCCAGAGGGAACGGAAATTGTGTTCGGGTGGGAATGAGTGGTTTTGTTGAATAATGTCTTCCCTGGTGTGTGGTGATCTGTAAATCAGATGGGGGTGAAGGCAGTGGCCCTGCAATACTGGGATCCTAAATTCTGGGGGGAGAGCTGGAGCAAAGGGTTGCGGTACTGTGAGGCTGCCGATGCCGCCCGGATGTGAACCTCAGCTCAGAAGAGGAAAAGTTTCTCTTTGCCACTTGGGGATATCTCAACTTTGGGGCAGTGCAGGTTCTAGTTTCTAATATGGCCAGTTCGGCAGCAGAAGCTCAGACATCCGTTGGCTGGTGAGAGATTAGATTCCGGGGCTGGAGAATGTTTCATAAGGAGGGTTTTGTTTGCAAGGATAATTTTTTTGATCGGGCAAGATCATAATGCCTGGGTATGCTTACTGGAGTTGGGATTGTGAAGGCTCACAGTTCTTCCAAAAAAACCCTATTAGGATGCTTAGGTGAACTCTGAGGGCTGGTTTTAGGTGGAGGATATCATTTCAATGATTATTTTTTCATTATTTCAGCTTAGCTTTACCGATAAGCGACTTAATTATACCTTAAAAATGTGCTGATACAATTGCTGCTGTGTGGGATGCCAAGGCTAGTTAAGATGTGACAGTTAAGATGTGACATCATTAATATTGAAAACTCCTATCACAGCGATGCCGATAGGTGTAATTGGTATTACAGGCAGTATAATAGATTTGCCAGGGTGACCATGAAAAGTTTCAATAAAACACATGCTCCATGTACTGAATTTAATATAAAATAGGTGTTTTGAAAAATATCATTGGTTATGCTTGCAGCTTGTTTTTAATTCTTCATTGTTTTGATAAATTGGAGCTGAAGCCTTTGTGGGTATCTAAAGTTTTCTCAGGCACATACTCTTCCTTGTCAATCGTTTGTATAATAATCTTTAATTCTGCATTCACTGTGCCTATGGATATAATGAAACCATGACATGTGCAAAGTAATGTCACTGCACCCTTCTCTCAGTTTCTCTCTGTTCCTTTTCAATTATTTTGTTAAAGAAAACATTTATCACTATGCTACTCTCTATTCTGCATTCACTGTGCCTGCCTATATGGTGAAATCTGTGCCATTACGAATAATAATGTAAATTATCCCAGTTCCAGAGATTGGATAATGAGCTATGGAGCATTATTTCACATGGAAAGATAAAAATAAGACTCCTTCAATTTATAATAAGAACAGGTTAAACCTTTTGGGCAATTTTGAGCAATTGTGAATGAACAATATTGTTTTTTACACCCTAAATGTAATTTTCACAATTGGTGATTGTGGAGGTAGGGAAGGTGATTTTTCAAATCTACAAACTTACGAAGGTGCTTGTGCCTCACAAATAAATCATGAGTTGGCCTTGTAACAATGTCAGATGCCGGTTTTCAGCAAAGTTGCAGCAGGGGTTTGCAATGTTTTCTGCTTGAGGACAGAATCATGCAAGTTCCCTTATTTTAAAAACCCACGTGATCTCACAGCTTGTAATCAACTTCTAAGAACAATGCTGATGGTAATGGCTTACATAAAAAAGCACATTTTAAGATTTTGAGAGATGAATATTCTAAAACCCCAAAAGTTCCAAGTTGTTTACCTCTGTGAATGCTATCCCAAAAATACTGTTAAATAGCTAATTGAGGAGGTGAGTGAGACAAAGAAAAAAATTAGCAACCAACCGTAGAAGCTAAAAGGCAAATTGGAAACCTATTGTCCTGGCCTGTATTTGTCTGAGGATGAAGTGGGAACTCTTACTCTTGCCTCCCTTTCCCAACTCTGCTTCATCGCTAAGGTAATAGACTTTGAAAGCCCAGCATTAAGAGCAGCATCATTGGAGAAGCTTCCTTAATGCATTGAGCAATTTATTTTTGGGGTGACAGCGGACATCCCTCTAATTTTTGAAGCTTGTTTTCTATTTCACCTTGTTTACATAATGCTAGGCCAGACATCAATTATCACTGATATGGCGGCCCTTCTTCCAGGGCACTGTTTAGCTGGTTGCTCAAGAACATTTTTACAAGAGCTCCTAGATTCAGCAGGGACCCGGCATAACCAGGTCCCTGCCTTTATCAGGTGGGTTCTGCCAGACTCCTCCTGGAAATCCAGTGGGACCCTCGAGGGAATTCAGGTCCTATTCATTAAGTCAAAGTTAGGAATTCCGATTTTTGAAATTCACAACCACATTTGGTACCCTTGTGTCTGATTGTAATGACAAGGTGATGTATATGTGAAATTAATTGGTGGCAGAGATATGACTATTTTAATTGTTGCAAATCCACTAAAAAAAACAGACTTGTTGCAGTTCCAAAAGTGTTACACTATAATGGCAAATGCAACAAAGATGGGAGTACTTTTTGCTTTGAGATCTGATGAACCTTTTTCATGAATTCTGTGGTGCTCAAAATAAGAGATGAGAGATGTTATTGCAGGAGATTGAGAAATGTTCTAGCTTTATGTATTGACTATCAGCATCAATGTGACGGTCTAAATAGATTGTAAATGTTAAAAATGTGAGAAAGGTAATGTTGAATATGTTGTGGGAAGCAAATCTTAAGAGATAGTGCACGCCAAGTGACAGTGAAGAATGTCAAACTTTATCTCTGGAATAAAATGTTAATGAGCTTATTTCCCACTGGAGAAAAGCCTGGGAGCAATGTGATAACCATTAATAAACTGCTAAGCAGGATGCATAGATTGAGCAGAATTCTGCATTGCTCAGTGGGACTAACATGTCAATTAAAGGTCTATTGCTTGTGGCTCTGTAATGTCTGATCTGTACACCTGCTTCTTCCACCACCATTGCTATTCCAATGGACTTTGAGAATAGTAGCAGGGAAGGAAACCATCATAAGCACTATCGAGGTAGACAACTGACAGCAAAGCTTCATGGGAGAAATGTGCATGTGTAATATCAAACTCAGGTCTTCTTTTCCAGATGTTCCAGACATTTAACGAACTTTGTAACTAACTATTCTCTTCCTCCCATCATTCCCACTGTCCATAAAAATATTATCAAAGTTTGGGTATATCTATCAGGTTTCTACTACCTAAGTGTTAGCTGTGGCTCAGTCATAGCACTCGTGCCTCTAAATCAGAAGATTGTGGGTTCAAGCCCCACTCCTAGAAGTTGAGCACAAAATCTAGGCTGATACTCCAGTGCAGTACTGTGGGAGTGCTGCACTGCTGGAGGTGCTGTCTTTCAGATGAGATGTTAAACTGAGGCCTTGTCTGCCCTCTCAGGCAAATGTAAAAGATACCATGGCACTATTTGAAGAAGAGAAAGAGAGATCATCCTGGCCAACATTTAGTCCTCAAACAACACCACTAAAACAGTTTAATTGGTCATTTATCTCATTGCTATTTGTGAGACCTTGCTGTGCGCAAATTGGCTGTTACATTACAATAGTGACTACACTTCAAAAGTGGCTGTGAAGCACTTTGGGATGTCCTGAGGTCATGAAAGGTGCTATATAAATGCAAGTTCTTTCTTTCTTTTGGTCAATGTGGATTTTTTAGTGTTGAATTATGATAAGTGATCACTGGGGCCAAGGTTGAAACTGTCCAAACTAAGTTTATTTAGAACCCGTATAGTTATCAGAGAGAGGAGTCATTTATTCCATCTTTCTTTTTGATGAAAATGTTAAACTGAGATGTCTGCTTGTCCAGGTGACTGTAAAAGATCCCATGGTACTTTTCGAAGAGGAAAGGGGAGTTCCCTGATCTCCAGACCAACATTACTCCCTCAGCCAATACCACCAAAAGAACACATTAACTGATCATCAATCTCATTTGCTGTTTGTAAAACCTTGATATGTTCAAATTGGCTGCCATATTTGTCCACACAACAATAGTGACTGAATTTCAAAAGCAATTCATTGGCTGTGAAGCACTTTAGGGTGTACTGAGCGTGTGTTAAGATGCTATATGAATGGAAGTTCTTTCCATGCTCTTTCTAATAATCTTGCTGGGATTCAAACCCAATGTTGGAGAAAGGATATTGTTCAAAATTGGCATTTAGTTATTCTCTCTCACGAGTCTTTTTTCATTTTATGCAAGTGATAAATTTATGAGTTATTGATTGTGTGTGCACACTGCAACATTTTCATAAAATATCCACAAGTCCTGGATGAGCAAGAATTTATTTCAAATCAAAATCGGCAAGACAGAAGCCATCCTTTACGGTTATCAGCAAAAACTTTGCACTTTAAACCTTGAATCTAACCCTCTGTCTGTCTGTTTGCTCAGACTGGTGTGTAACCCCTGCTTGACCCCATATCCTTCCCAGCACCAAAATTGCCTACCACCTCCACAACATTGCTAGCCTCCATCCTTATCTACCCCTACAGCTGCTGAAATCCTTATCTACCCCTACAGCTGCTGAAATCCTTATCTCCCCCTACAGCTGCTAAAATCTTTATCCACACCATGATCATCTCCAGACTCAATTATTGAAATGCTTTTCTTGCAAGTCTCTTGAGTTCTGCCCTTCACAAAATGAAATTCATCCAAAACTTTGCTGCCCGCATCCTATTCTGGATCATGTCCCACTCTCCTATCACTTCTGTCCTTGCTAAATTTCAGTGGCTCCTCATTCCCTAATGTATTATTGTTAAAACTCTTGTCCTCACCTACAATCTTTCCATGGCCTCATCTTTCCCTACCTCCTTCAGACCTATGGTCCAGCATGCCCTCTCTGCTCTTCTGACTCTGGCCTCCTTTGTATCCCCCCACATTCTTGTCCACCTTCAGCAGCACAGCCTTGTGTCAACTCAACTCCATAATGCAAAGCTCTCCCAGATCCCTCTGCCTTGCTACCCCTCTCCCCTTCTTCAAAAGCCTGATTAAAAACTATCTCTGACCTTGCATTTGGTCACCACCCCTAACTGTTCTTCCACCATTGTTCAATGTTCAGTTAATTATTACTCAATGAAGTACTTTTGGACATTAAAGGTGCTACATAAGTGCAACTTTGTTCCTGTTCTTTTATTACCATATTTTCCCCTCACTATTGTTTCTTCAGCTAACTGTGGTCAACAAGGTGGGATAAATGGGCTACGTCCACGCCACTGTCAGAGTCACTATGTGGCTGGTCATCAGATGACGACTCAAAATTGACATTTCCTCTCCCCCCTCACCTGCAGCAGGTGAAGTACCTGACCTCTGCATTTCCCTACAACAGTGTGACTGAGATTGGGAACTCAGTGGTGTGAAGGATCAAGCCTACATCTTGCCAACCCTTGAATCTGCCTCACCTTACCCTAGTGATATCAATAGTCAATTTGCTTGAGAATGTTACACAGATAGGCAGTACCATGATGGGATAGATGTTTAACTTGCCCCCCGAGGGTAAAACTGGCTTTGCGGATCGGTCGCCCATTATAGAAGCAGGCTGATTTTGGAGTAGGGTCCTGGAAGTACTCTGCATTAAAAGCATTCTGATGTGGTTTATTACCTTTCTGTGCTGTTTCTTATCTTCCCATATCCTTTTCCTGGGCACTCAATAGCATTAGTCTTTGTTTATCCATGTAATCAAGTCAAAATAATCAAATAATTGGAAATTTGTTAAAAACAGTACATAACTGTTCATATTGGGGAAAATCAAAAATTAACTTTTGTGGTGCAAACATTGCATAAAATTGAGCTTTTTTCAATTCTGAAGAATGGAGCTAGATTGCAATAATGCAGTGTATACACCAGCTATAACTGTACAGCCAAGCAGATTGAAGCTATTTATTAATTTGCCCCGAGGGAATGATCTTTATTCCTGTAATTTGGAGCTGCAATCCATCCTCTTTCTTTAAATATTATTAGAGCATTATTCGTAATTTTATCTATTTGCTATGTTTTTCCACTTAATGTGTTAAACAACAATATTTCCAGTTCTTGTTTTATTTTTCTTTTATCTTGAAACCATTTGTGAAGAATCTTTTAATGGCACCCAAGAGTGCTGTCAGAAAAAATACAGGACAGGGATCATTTTTTTTTACGACATCAGAGAATTTGAGGTAACAGCTTAAGACTGACAAATAAAGCAGATATAGGAGAAGCGAAGTTAATTTATGACCGCAATAGGGTTGTTGTAGGACCAAATATAAAATAATGAAACGTGTTCAAGTGTGAAATGTAGCCTCTTTGATTTAAAGAAACATTCTGTCATCACTTTTATGGTATTGTTGATTTTTATATTACAGATCATTTACTGAACTACAGCACATTTATGAGATGAGTGTGATGTATTGAAGATGAAGGTACTGGCGGTTTCTCTATGGAGAGATGTTCATTTTTTATTTCATGAGTTGAAAATGATCCAATGAGATAAACAAAGGCTAGAGCAACAGTTCAACAGATATTTCACCCGAGATTTCCCACATGAACATGGTTTTCAAACAAGATTCTGATTATGCCAGTCCTAACTGACCATCTTTAAAGCTACTTTACACTGGGTTCATTTCCCAAATCATTGACAATCTAACCATGTCTTTTGTTTGGAAATTTTGATGAATGAACAAATTTTAACCTAACCTGCCGAGCAGGAAACGGGTTTGTTCTGGTCGGTGGCTCGATTTACACCCTGCCTGATTTTACTCTCCATCGAAGCTGTCATCATTTGTCAAAAATTAAATGAGGCTATTTTTCAAATTTACACTTACAGATTTCCCTTAAGGTATTTGAGTTGAGAATGCTTGCTGATTAGTTATTAAATAATTGCATTTTGTTTAATGCAGTGCACCCCTAAATAATTAATATTTATAACTTGGCTTAATTGCCTTCTAAACATAAATTGAAGAGCTACATGTTCTGTAACATGATCTTAGAACGTGCTTTAGTTCAACACAAACAAGTCCTACAAACTCCAGCCAGTTTAAAATGATGGACCTGGTAAGGAAGCATAAGTGCCTTTGGGACTGCTGTGAAAAAAATAGTATTAAAACGAAAACAATTCCCACGGTAAAAATGGAACTGATGGATTTTGCTAAATGTTTACTTTCACACTCCTATAATAAATGAAACTGTGACTTGGCTTGAATCCTTTGATTAAATTTATTTAAAGAAAGACCTTGATTTCATATAGCATCTTTCATGACCTCAGGACACGCAAAGCGTTTTACAGTAAACAAAGTAATTTTTGAAGTGTAGTCACTGCTGTAATGGAGGAAACGCAGCAGCCAATTTGTGCACAGCAAGGTCCCACACGTAGCAATAAAATAAACGACCAGATCTTGGGGGTGAAATTGATTAGTGCAGGCGAACAGGCGCAGGGATCGCGGTGCGCAATTTACCAAAAATTCGTGCTGCCTGCTCATTAAAATGATTGCTATGTGCAGCCTGCGTTACCCGTGCTTTATTCATGAGATGGGGGCCTGATATCGGAAGTCCATGACGCTACTTAAAGGCAACCAGCACCTCTTAAAGGGGAGGTGCATTGTGGCTGCAGTAACGATTGGAAATTATTTGTGAGCTGAAATGACTGAAGCTAAGATAGAACTGGCACCAAGATTCTCAGATGCTGCACTGGAGGCCTAGGTGCAGGAGGTAGAGAGAAAGAGGGACATCCTTTATCCCCTGGTATGGGAGGGGGCTGGAGGGCAGGAAGCCTTCCAGCATCTCATGCACAGGCAGTGGGAGAAGGTTGCAAATGAGGTGAACATGAGAACATAAGAAGTAGGAGCAGGAATAGGCCACATGGCCCCTCAAGCTTGCTCCACATTCAATCAGAACATAGCTGATCTTTGACCTCAACTCCACTTTCCTGCCTAATCCCTATATACCTTGATTCCTCTAGAATCCAGAAATCTGTCTCTCTCAGCATTGAATATATTCAAAGACTCAGCATCCACAGCCCTTTGAGGTAGAGAATTTCAAAGATTTACAACCTTCTCAGTGAAGAAATTCCTCCACATCTCAGTCTTAAAGGGCCGATCCCTTATCCTGCAACTATGCCTCCTAGTTCTAGACTCACCAGCCATGGGAAACGACCTCTCAGCATCTACCCTGTCAAGTCCCCTCATAATCTTATATGTTGCAATTAGATCACCTCTCATTCTTCTAAACTCCAGAGAGCATAGGCCCATTCCACTCAACCTCACCTCATAGGACAACCCTCTCATCTCAGGAATTAATCTAATGAACCTTCGCTGCACTGCCTCTAAGGCAAGTATATCTTTCCTTAGATAAGGAGACCAAAACTGTACACAGTACTCCAGGTGAGGTCTCACCAAAGCCCTGTACAATTGTAATAAGACTTCCTTACTTTTTACTCCAACCCCCTTGCAATAAAGACCAACATTCCATTTGCTTTCCTAATTGCTTGCTGTACCTGCATACTAACTTTTTGTGTTTCTTGTATGAGGACACTCAAGTCTCTCTAAACACCAACATTTAATAGTTTGTCACCATTTAAAAAATATTCTGTTTTTCTATTCTTCCTACCGAAGTGAATAACCTCACATTTCCCCACATTATACTCCATCTGCCACCTTCTTGCCCATTCATTTAAACTGTCTATATCCCTTTGCAGATTCTTTGTGTCCTCCTCACAGCTTACTTTCCCACCTAGCTTTGTATCGTCAGCAAATTTGGATACATTACAGTCTGTCCCTTCATCTAAGTCATTAATGTAGATTGTAAATAGCTGAGGCCCAAGCACTGATCCTTGCGGCACCCCACTAGTTACAGCCTGCCAACCTGAGAATGACCTGTTCATCTATCCCTACTCTCTGTTTTCTGTCTGTTAACCAATCCTCTATCCATGCTAATATATTACCCCCAACCCCATGAGCTCTTATCTTGTGTAACAATCTTTTATGTGGCACCTTTTGAAAATCCAAATATACGACATCCACTGGTTCCCCTTTATCTACCCTGCTAGTTACATCCTCAAAAAACTCTAATAAATTTGTCAAACACAATTTCCCTTTCATAAAACCATGTTGACTCTGCCTAATCATATTATGATTTTCTAAGTGCCCTGTAACCACTTCCTTAATAATGGATTCCAGCATTTTCCCATCCGCTGATGTCAGGCTAACTGGCCTGTAGTTCCCTGTTTTCTGTCTCCCTCCTTTCTTGAATAGCGGGGTCACATTTGCTACCTTCCAATCTGCTGGGACCATACTGGAATCTAGGGAATTTTGGAAGA
Organism: Heptranchias perlo; assembly: GCF_035084215.1. Classification (NCBI taxonomy): domain Eukaryota; kingdom Metazoa; phylum Chordata; class Chondrichthyes; order Hexanchiformes; family Hexanchidae; genus Heptranchias; species Heptranchias perlo. Next base: position 66,254,955 of record NC_090331.1, on the reverse strand, counting down.
TCATAACCAATGCATCCATTATCTCTGCAGCCACCTCTTTTAGAACCATTGGATGTAGGCCATCAGGTCCAGGGGATTTATCAGCTTTTGGTCCCATTAGTTTCTCAAGTACTTTTTCTCTACTGATATTCATTACTTTAAGTTCCTCACTTTCATTAGACCCCTGGTTCCCCATTATTTCTGGTATGTTTTTTGTGTCTTCTACTATGAAGACAGATACAAAATATTTGTTTAATGCAAATTTCCTGATTTCCCATTATAATTTCTCCTGTTTCAGTCTCTAAGGGACAAATGTTTACTTTTGCTACTCTCTTCCTTTTTAACATATTGTAGAAGCTCTTACAATTTGCTTTTATATTTCTTGCTAGTTTACTTTCATATTCTATTTTCTCTCTTTTTATCAATTTTTTGACCGTCCTTTACTGGTTTCTAAAACTCTCCCAATCCTCAAGCTTACTACTCTTCTTGGCCACATTATAGGCCTCTTCTTTTAATCTAATACTAGATTAAAGAAGTGATCTTTAGTTAGGTACGGGTGGATCACTTTTCCTGTGGAGTCTTTATTTCTCAATGGAATGTATATTTGTTGAGAATATGAAATAGTTCTTTAAATGTTTGCCATTGCTTTTCAACCGTCATACCCTTTAATTTGGTTTCCCAACCTACCCTAGCCAACTCACTCCTCATATCTATGTAATTGGCTTTATTTAAGTTTAAGACTCTACTTTCTGAGTGAATGTGAGGAGCATGGCTCTTAGGATGTGTATGCAGTGCCAGAAGAAGTTTAATGATCTGACAAGAGTTATCAAGGAAAGAGCAATCTTCAAATGACGTCTCATAACAGCTGCACTACTCATAGCTTTGTTAGCTGCTGAATTCACAGCACTCCCATCCCCCACCAACCTGTAATCTGCTACAAGTCTGCGAGTGCTACTTCTGAGCCAAGCTGGCACTGGAAAAAGGCCAATTGGCCCATTGTGCCTGTGCCAACCCTCTGAAAGAGTTATCCACTTGACTCCATTGCCTATACCCTTTCCCCATACCCTTTTAATTTTTTCTTTTTCAAATATTTATCTATTTCCCCTTTAGAAGTTATTATAGGTTCTATTTCCACCATCGGACAGCTCTTTCAAAGAGCCAGCACAGGCACAATGGGCTGAATGGCCTCCTTTTGTGCTGTAAGATTCTATGATTGTTCCTGATAGGGGATTCCATTGTTCTACCAATTCTCTGTGTGAAAGAAAAGTTCTACTAACCTCTACCTTTCTGCTTAATTTATAATCCTCTTGTGATTAATAAAAATGTTTTTTCCTCTTTATATGATCAGAACCCCTCATAACTTTGAAGATCACTATCAGTTCTCTTAATCTTCTTTGTTCTAATGAAAAGAGCCCCAGTTTCTCTAGTCTCTCATAACTAAAGCCTGTTATCCCTGTTATTGTCTTAGTGAGGGCTAACCTGCAGACTTTTTAATGATTTGTTCTCCTGATGTGCGTGACAGCAGCAAGGCAGGTATTTATTGCCCATCCCTGGCTGCCTTGTTATAATTTCTTGTTTTAACAACCTAAAAGCTACCTTGTTCATTTAGTTTAAGATAAAGTGTGCAAGTAAATTATTACTAGTGAAAAGTCTCACTTATTAAGAACTATTGTCAGAAGCTTAAAAAATGTTGAGAATATACTATGTGTATTTATATTGTGGCAATTTAATGAATACAGAATGTGTAATAATTATAGCAATGGTCCATCCTCAGAAACTACCTGAGTCAATAAGCGTGAAAAGATGAAACTAATCCTGGATGATTCTAATGCACTTGAACACTTTATGCCGAATTACTTTGGCCTGTAGTGAAATTCTGACATAAGAGGTACAGTAATCTCATCTAATTGAAGTACGATTACTGACAAGTCAAGTTAAATGTAAATCTAGATAAGGCCTTTGGCTGAGATTCAAATAATGATTTTTATTATGCCGCAGTGGCTGGAGGTAAATGACTCTGGACACATGAAATAAATCTTAATATCATTCCAGCAGAATTTTAAAAATGCACCTACTGAGTAGAGGCTGTTAAAGGCAGTTTGTTGTTTAGGCTGCATTTAAAAAAGATATTTCTTTGCCTGGGAGCATTCTGAAACGTGTGCATTGAACATTTGCAAAGATTATTTGGTTCTCTGGTGCTGCTTACTTACACACTTATTACTTTTGCTCTGCTACACTTGAAACACAAGCAGCACCTAGGAAGGTTGGGAGATTCGGGCTTGCTGTGTCAACTGCCATCCTGTTGCATGATATAGATGAGGACCACTCCATGATGGGACATCATCTACAGGTGCAAAGACACCTCAGTCCCTACGTGTCCACTTGGCACTACTCCAGGACTGATGGAAACAGACCACACCTCTTCTGTCAGGGCATGTCAGAAGGGATCTGCTTTCAGTGCCTCTTCTTCTCTGTGGGTGCAGCTACCGGACTATGCTATCTACTGCAGCCTAACTTACAACATCAGACAACATCAAAGACTGGGGCGTTAGTCTCTATTGCCATCAAGATCACCGCGACATTAAGCTTCTATGCAACAAAATCCTTCTGGGCAATCACAAGGGCATCTGCCAGATAAGCCAGGCTGCAGATCATTCCTGGATAAAGCAAGTGACTGATGCCATGTTTACCATAGGAAATACCTTCATCACTTTCCCCATCGAAAGGAGACACCAACTGGGGAGAACATAGAAAATTTACCAGCTGGCAGGTTTCCCTGGCATCCAGGATGTTATATGTGGAACTAATGTAGCCATCGGGGCTCCTTATCTCAACTACAATGCATACACGAAAAGGAAGGAATACCACTCCGTTAATATGCAGGTGCCTTCAAACTACAACTTGTCATCCTGCATGTTAATACCCATTATCCAGGGAATGTCCACAATGGTTTCTTTTTGCATCAGTCGACTGTGCCTGCATTTTTTGAAGGTGTTATAAAAATGAGTGGATGGTTCTTGGAAAACCAGTTCTACCCTTTGCACCGATGGCTCCTCACCCCAATCAGATAAGCTCCCACTGCGGTGGTGCAGCCCGTGCCACTACCCGGGTCTTTCATACATCCCAACCGTTAGTGTTTTAAGCTGACAGCGTTTCAACCCACCTGTCAACTCATCAGAGTTTCACAAGAAAGATCAGTTTTGTTAAATGGGATTAAAGATTGTCAGTATCAACCAATACAATTGATTGGAGGGCAGAACTAAAATCATTTGTGGAGTGGGACTACTGTTTGAACCAATGACTGGAGAGCAAGACTGGAGGCTTTCAGAATAAATCAGATTGATTGAAATGTAGGAATAGAAGCTGTTAGAACCGACCAGACCTTGGTTTCTCCGATTGATTGTTGCACAGGAAACTGAGGCAGAAAAATCACACCAAGCTCTTGATTTCTGAGAATCGCAGTTACAGGTTTGTTTCATTGTCCACAAATAAACTATACATAACAAACGAGCGGTTAAATTTTCTTGGAAATGATCAAAATTTCTTCGGGGTTAATGCCCTAACCCCCCATGGGAATAAGGGCCAAAATTCCTTGGGATTTTGCTGATCTCCTACCATGACTCTGGTGTAAAAACCTTTAGAGACTATGGGTGATTCCAACTTGCCTTGTATGGGTTAGAACATCATCCGTTAAGAAGCAAATGTCACTGGGAGACAGACCCAGCGGATGGGTTTCCTTACGCTGGGAGTTCCCGCTAGCCTAGTTCACCCGGGACCCAATATATCTGTGCAGGTCAGTATGCTGAGATAGTTGAGGTTATCTGGACTCCAGGCAGGTGAATGTAGGCCCTACTGGTGGGGTCCCGGCTAAGGAAGCGTCCTGGACCTCCAAATGAAGTGGTAATTTTTCTTTAAAAAGTTACAGAGATTGAGAAGGACATGGTTGAAATTTCCAGCCACATGGGTCAGGCTGATGCCAGCAATACTTCTTCAGTGACACTATGTCTGCCTGTAAAAGGGACGCCCTCACAAACTCCAGAAGGTTCAGCACTGAAGGGTACCAGTAGGCACAACCTTAGCTTAACCACTTGGATTATGCCCCCAGGAATTTTGGCATATAAGGGAATGATTTTAACTGCCAGCGGGTTTACGCCAATTTTAACCGCCAGGCCTCATTAACATGCCACTGGCCACCTTCTCATCCGGAAGTATGGGGATTGAGGTTCTGGGGGTCTCGTGGTAGGTAAGTGGTGGGGGGGGGGGCCTGGGGAGTCCAAGAGTGGGAAGGCCCAAACTTTCCATGTGGGGCCCGGAGGAACACTCCTACCCCTTCTGACTCCATAATGGAAAGTAAACAAACTTTCCTTGAATGGCCTCTTCTGCTTCCAATCAATTTCTGACTAGAGTTTACCTGGCAGGAAAGCCTCAGTGGCTTCCCCATTCAGATCAGAGTTAAGATAGCAGGCAGAGCCTGATGGCATCAGGGACCCCGATCTGCATTTTTAAAGGTGGACCCCACTAGCTTCAGGCAGGTACCGTTGCAGCCTGCTCGAAGGTTAAGATCGAAATCAGCAGGATCCAGGAGGGACATCGGCAGGGAAATCACTTGGTCGATTTTAATGACCTACCCGTCTGCTTTCCACCGGCTGGGTTGAGTTAAAATCGATACATTCAACATTCACATTGCCCTTCAATAATTTCTAAATCCACCAGTGCTGCAAACTTTACTTTTGTGGATTGCAAGTAAAGTGATTGAAATCATAAAGGTACACCTGCAGGTTAAGTTATCACAAGCCCATATGCCAATGTACCTTCAGTCCTTACCTTCATGTATCATAAGGCTATTTTTGAGCTGTGAACTTTTTTGAAGTTTTCGTCAGCTTTTGCTGGTTTTCTGGCTTGACATTGATGGTCTCTGTGCAGCACAGCATTAGGATGCTGAAGAAACATTTCTACTCCTTAGACTGCTCAGCTGTGGTACGGCTGTACAGCCAAAGTAAGGTGGGCAGAACCATTACTCTGCTACATGCTACACTATTTAGCCATTCAAATAGGGATCAGCATGTAGCCGGAGGACAAAGAGATCAGTGAGGCAGTAGGCCCTCACAAAGCAACAGAAGGGAAAGAAGGTGAGGTGGAGGATTATGCTCAGGCAGGGAGAGTGGCCCGGAACTTTATTATAGACAAATACCTCCAATAAAGTATGCACACTTCTATCTACCATCAACCAGTGATATCCCACTTGGTGGAGGCTCCAAAAATAGTGCATTCTTTGTACTTATGCTGTCGTAGCAGATTGCTCGTTGTTTATAGCAAATATAGCCTACCTCCGCCCCCCCCCACCCACGATACAGTAATGAAATACCAAACAAAGGGGAAAACAAAGTTTTCTAATTTATTTCATTCCCTCTCCTGCCCCTTCCACTTGCTTCTCCTGAGTTGTGAATGATATTGCACATGGTGCCCCTTCTTCAGATTCATTTATTGCCTGCTCCAGAATGCTAGTTGCTGGGCTGGTGCAGTGGGCAGGGGGGGAGGAAGTACTTGACAACACTTGCTGTGATATGTAAAAGACTACGGTGCCACTGTGTCCTGGGACCTCATGTTAGGAAGAACCTACAGGAAGAGAAAAGAACAGCCCCAGGACAATCTCTTCAAAAAAAGGTAAGAACGTAAAACATCTTTGTACATGATACAATTGCTTAGCAAGTGTATCCCCAGGGGAGGAGGAAGACAGGGAGTGTGGAAAGATAACAGAAAGAGGTAGATACCTGCTGGGTGGTGACATCAAGCCTCCAAACTCAGCCTAATCGAGGACTTCACTGTTTTCCTTGGGAACAGATTGAAAGCCACCTTCATGTGTTGGGTGAGCTGCTTCAGGGTTGTAGGCCCCCATCTGCTGTGTTTCTTTCCCAGTGGCTGTGTGCAGCCTTGGCCTACATGAAGAATCCAATGAAAGAACATTAGAGAAACTCATACAACACCCCCAGTGACCATAACACCACCCTCTCAGAGCCAAGACTTCACAAATGAGATAATGGGGGCGATTTTAAACCCCAAGAACGGGTGGGTTGGGGGCAGGTGGGAGTTGAAAATAATTTTTTTTAGGTCGCGACCACAACCCGGCTTTATTTACGGGTTTAACGTCAGCGCGGAAAAGTACAGGCTTCCCAGTGGGAATGAAAAATCCGAAAATTTTGCGATTGCGACTCAAAAAATAACTATTTTCAACTCCCACCCACCCCCAACCTGTCCGTTCTTGGGGTTTAAAATCACCCCCAATCTGGTCTTTGTGATGGCAGTACTAAGTTGGAGCAGAACTTGCAAGTACTGAGTAAAAGTTGTCATGGACCCACCAGATATGCCTTGTACCTTGTATTGCTTGCAAGAGTGCAGTGGAAAGGAAAACATTTTCTCATCATCCTGCATCTCTAAAGAGTCAGGGAAGCATCAAATCTGTGTGGGATACTTTACATGGACAAAGAGGCACAATGCCTGAACTTACTTTGGCACTTCTGCAGATACCTGGAAACCTTTTTTGCGCATCTGTTTCTAAAACAGATTATCTGTTTATTATCACATTGCCATTTGTGTCCTACATTACAACAGTGACTATACTTCAGAAGAATTTAATTGGTTGTAAAGCGCTTTGGGACATCCTGAGGTCGTGAAACGCACTATATAAATGCAAGGCTTTCTTTTTCTTTCTTTTTAAGTGCTGCTGGACCTGAGTGTCTGTGTTGATCTGGTCCACCATCCCCTTCCAGGCAATTGAGCGGTTGCCTTTGTAGGAAGGTGGCCCCATCTTCCCAGAAAAGTCACCATTCTTTACTACATCTCTTGCAGCAGAATCTCTTGGGCCTCATTACTGAAAGCGGCAGTTTTGCTTGTATTTTAGGCACCACCTGTGGCTATTGCTCTGATGTGTAATCATGGATAAAATGGTCAGTGCAGTTTCTGCGTAATCATTAACGTACAATCAGAATGTTAATTTTTCACTGTGTTGGTCCTGGTCATTTCTTTATAATTAACACGTGAACATAAATTCTGCATGTCATTCTTCTAATTTCTTGGCTGTACAAAACCGGTAGATTTCTTGCCCTTTTATTTGCCAGCGATAAAGTAGTGTGATGGCATGGGTGCATGGGTCCTTCAAGATGTTGTGCCCAGCGAATTGATGTTTTCACCCAGCCATTGATGGTAGTATAAGTAGAGGTGAGCTGCTTCTTTATAGGTAGTGAGAAGCAATCGGATGGTCAGCCAATGGCTGATAATCTGCCACACAACCCAGCAACCAGTTCGAGTGTAACATGGGTAAAGACCCTGGAAAAGCTGCTTGCTTGTCTTCTGAATTAGATAACTGTACATGGCATGAGGGGCCTCCAAATTATTTTCAAATGGGAGGAAATAAGAAGTAAAGAAATGTACTTGATGTGGATTTAGCTAAAAACACAGCAAGAAAGCATATAATAATACGTCCCTAATTATTTGACTTTTATTTTCTAATTTATCCCTTGTCTTGATCTCTGGGTTTTGCCGCACATACTTTTCATCAGCTTTTCCTCACCAGGGAAATGGTGATGCTGGGAATGTATATATGTGTACTTTTATAAAATATTTCATGAATGGGTCAATTTTGATTGGGTAAACACGAGACACACAAACTTACTTATATTTAAATGACAAACAGTTGACTCATTCATAAATTCTTGATAAATTCAAATAGCTCATCATACTTGTAACATTTTTTGTATTTTGTTGGCTCTTATTACCACCGGAAACATCTTAAGTTTGCATTGTTGACAATGAATGAAAATCTAAAAGATTTTCACAGCTAGTGGACCCAGGTATTTATTGCTAAATTGTTGCTGAATTCAGAAAAATACACACCCTATTCATAAATTTCAATAATGATAAATGTCTGTAACGTGGATATTCACAGAGATGAATGATCGCTGCAAAATAATTGTTTGCAATATTCTTTGTTGTATAAAAAGTGGAGAAATTCAAACTGCGGGAATCCAAACTGATATTAAAGTTGAACAAAAGTACAAAAAGGAACTGTTTTATTCCATTCACGTGGAGATGCAAATGGTTGAATACACTTATTATTCAGTGGTGTCACTTATTTGAATTTATTCAGCACTATGCACTGAGATTACTTTTCTACTCCACAGTTGACAGAATTACGCCAATCAAAGCTCTAAAAGCAGTATGGTTTAATCATTTGTCGTAAGATTAGTTTAAGTATCTGGCTTTGTCATAAAGTGGCACTGTAACCATGATAATATATAATGTGCAACAAAATTGGCAGGTCAGGGAGCAACTCAAGCAGGGTTGTTACCATTAGAAAACAGATACTATAATTCAAATCAATTACCATAACAAAATAGATATTTTCTTTCCTATTTGTTCCAAAATAGACCATTCTTTGGCCAGTCTATATAAACACAAATATTATGAATAGGAACATAGGAATATAGGAACAGGAGTAGGCCATTCAGGCCCTTGAGCCTGCTCCGCCATTTGATAAGATCATGGCTAATCTGTGATCTAATTCCATATACCTGCCTTTGTGGCCCATATCCCTTAATACCTTTGGTTGCCAAAAAGCTATCTATCTCAGATTTAAATTTAACAATTGAGCTAGTATCAATTGCCGTTTGCGGAAGAGAGTTCCAAACTTCTACCACCCTTTGTGTGTAGAAATGTTTTCTAACCTCGCTCCTGAAAGGTCTGGCTCTAATTTTTAGACTGTGCCCCCTACTCCTAGAATCCCCAACCAGCGGAAATAGTTTCTATCTATCCACCCTATCCGTTTCCCTTAACATCTTCTAAACTTCGATCAGATCACCCCTTAACCTTTGAAACTCTAGAGAATACAACCCCAATTTGTGTAATCTCTCCTCGTAACTTAACCCTTGAAGTCCGGGTATCATTCTAGTAAACAAAGGGAAAACCATGGTCTGCTCTCGAGTTTATGGACTCGGAGTTATAATATAAAGTCAAAAAGGTCTTTATCTATATTTGTATTTCCTATGCAGTTAAATCTGATCAATGCTTTCAGCTGATGCAATTTCATCTTGTGTTCATCATCAAGTAAGCAGACAGCCTACACGTTGTACACATTGTGCTTTCCCAGCTAAAAAAAAATTGAATTAGTGTATTAATTCAAGAACGGAAGAGGCTGATCCATGGGGTTCCCTCAACTATAATAGAACATCACCTGTACACACTTCTATTTTCTGAAAGGAGCTGTCAACCCAGTATTTAGAGACCATAGTCTAGTCTCCACTCGCCAGTCTGTTGGGAGTAAGACTTGAACCCTTCATCTTCTGATTCAGAGGCAGGTACCTTATTGCTAATCCAACAGCTCACTTCCCCTAAATATGTAGATGCTCTTTCCCTGGTTGCAAGCCTGCTCACTGCGTGATGTTTGCCCATAATTTTAAGGCCAATAATGACAAAAGTGATTAGTTTTAAGCTTGGTGACTACGTGTATTAAGGAAGGGCTTTTCATTCAATCTATAATGCCTTAGAAAGCTCATAAATTACATTTATTTGATGAAATTGTTTCGACATCTGAAACCATGTAATGTTTACCATTGATATCTTCAATCACCATGATCAACTACAAACAACTTTGCTAATCTTTAACCTTTGCTAATAACCTGCATTCCTAATTAAGTAATGACAGAACTACAGAATAAATACTGTAAGTCCGTCCGTTGTGTTCTGCTTTGGGCAGGTTCTATCTCAGGAGTCACACATGAGATTCTTGAGTGGTTGAGGTAGTTTCCCATCACCTTCCTCACAGTTTTATCTTTGGAGTGCCTTCTCTTAGCTGGGCTGCAACCTAGCCTAAAGAGCCCCACCTACCCTTTAAATGTGTGGGGTTGGGGGGGGATGCAGGACACCCACACCCATTGGACTCAAGTACCCCTGCTGGACGTCAACTCAGTATTCTGAGCTGGCGCTCCAGTCTGTTCAAAAAAGGGTAGAGAGATAAACCCAGTAACTACACACCAGTTAGCCAAACGTCAGTGGTGGGGAAACTTTTGGAGACAATAAGCTGGGACAAAATTAATTGGAACTTGGAAAAATATTGGTTAATAAATGAAAGCTAGCATGGATTTGTTAAAGGCAAATTGCATTTGACTAACTCGATTGAGTTCTTTGATGAAGTAACGGAGAAGGTTGATGAAGGTAATGCAGTTAGAATTAACAGCGCAAATAGATGTAAATGGATACAATATAATTTGCAATTACAGAGACAGGGCTGCAGGGTGACCAAGGCTGTGAGCAGAATATCCAAGGGTATTCGATATTTAGGAAGGACAGGCAAAAAGGAAAAGGAGGTGGGGTGGCGTTGTTATTAAAGGATGAAATCAGAGCAATAGTGAGAAAGGATATTGGCTCAGAAAATCAAGATGTAGAATCAGTCTGGGTGGAGTTAAGAAGCACCAAGAAGCAGAAAACACTGGTGGGAGTTGTCAATAGGCCTCCAAACAGTAGTGGTAATGTAGGGGATGGGATCAAACAGGAAATTAGAGATGCATGTAACAGGGATACTACAGTAATCATGGGTGACTTTAATCTACATATAGATTGGACAAACCAAACTAGCAATAATACTGTGGAGGATGAATTCCTGGAGTGTGTATGAGATGGTTTTTTAGACCAGTACGTTGAGGAGCCAACCAGGGAACAGGCTATCTTAGATTGGGTATTGTGCAATGAGAAGGGGTTAATTAATAATCTTGTTGTGTGGGGTCCTTAACATGATAGAATTCTTCATTAAGATGGAAAGTGAAGTAGTCCAATCCGAAACTAGGGACCTAAATCTAAACAATGGAATCTACAAAGATTTGAGGAGTGAGTTGGCTATGATAGATTGGGAAGCTTCATTAAAAGGCACGACGGTGGATAGGCAATGGCTAACATTTAAGGAACGAATGCATGAATTGTAACAATTGTACATTCCTTTCTGGTGCAAAAACACAAAAGGAAAAGTGGCCCAACCATGGCTACCAAAGGAAATTAAGGATAGTATTAGATCCAAAGAGGAGTCATATAAAGTTGCCAGAAAACGTGGCGCAAGCCTAAGGATTGGCAGCAGTTTAGAATTCAGCAAAATAGGACCAAAAGATTAATTAAGAGGGGAAAAATAAAGTATGAGAGTAAACTTGCATGGAACATGAAAGTGGACTGTAAATCTTCTACAAGTATGTAAAAAGAAAAAGATTAGTGAAGACAAATGTAGGTCCGTTATAGTCAGAAATGGGAGAATTTATAATGGGGAACAAGGAAATGGCAAAGCAATTAAACAAATACTTTGGTTTTGTCTTCACGGAAGAGGACACAAATAACTTCCCAGAAATGCTAGGGAACCAAGGGACTAGTGAGAAGGAGGAATTAAAGGAAGTTAGTATTAGTAAAAAAAAAGTGCTGGGGAAATTAATGGTAGAAAGAATGAGGAGAGGCAATATAAACTAAATGGTACAATTTTAAAAGGAGTGCAGGAACAGAGAGATCTGCGGGGTATACGTACACAAGTCTTTGAAGGTGGTGGGACATGTTGAGAAGGCATACGGGATCCTCGGCTTTCTAAATCGAGGCATGGCGTAAATTCTAACCCCAAGAATGGGTGGGTTGTGGGCGGGTGGGAAGGTAAACATTGTAAAAAAGTAAAACCCAACCCCAACTCACCTCCAACCCGCCCACTTCCGGTTTTAACGGAGGCGGGTTGAGGGGCGGGTGACCAACCCGCTCTCAGGAGGCAGGTCGGCCACTGAAATCTTTGAAGGAGGTTGCAGGCCTCTATTTTAACAGTATTTTTATTTTTAACTCCTGGGGGCCGGGATTCCTGGGCCTTCTGCTTTATGCCATGTAAGAGGAGGCATGAAGGCCTGAATCAACAGGTAAGTTCCTTTATAGCACTGCTTGGGCCAAGAGGAGCAGGAGTGCCTCCCGTCGGCCCAACAAGCTTACCTGCCGCAAATGGGCCCCCGTGATCAGCCGAACTACCCAACCCCCCACCCCATGTCCGACCCTCCCCCATGATCTCCGTCCCCCCGATGTCCGACCCCAATGACCAACCCCACCCCGATGTCCGACACCGATGACCGACCCCTCCAATGTCCGACCCCGATGACTGACCCCCCGATGCCCTCCCCGATGACTGACCAATGACCGACCCCCGACCCCCACACCCGATGAGCGACTACTCCCCCTCCCAGATCTCAGACTTACCTGCTTGCGTCCGCTCCCTGGCTGCTCTCCCGTCCGACTGACAGCCAGCTTGTCAATCTTGCTGGCTATTGGACAGGAAAGCTACAGAAAAAAATTGAAAGACATCCTTACGTCAAAATCGTAAGGAGATCTTCCTGGTTTCCGGTCCAGAAATCCCCCCCCTCCCCCGTTCTCCTCCTGGACCAGCGTTAAAATTGACTCCATAGAGTGCAAAAGTAAGGAAGTTATGCTGAACCTTTATAAAATACTGGTTCAGCAACAGCTGGAGTGTTGTGTCCAATTCTGGGCACCACACTTTAGGAAGGATGTCAAAGCCTTAGAGAGGGTGCAGAGGAGATTTACTGGAATGGTACCAGAGATGAAAGACTTCAATTATGTGGAGAGACTGGAGAAACTGGGGTTTTTCTCCTTAGACCAGAAAAGGTTAAGGGGAGATTTGATAGAGGTGTTGAAAATCATTAAGGGTATTGATAGAGTAAATAAAGAGAAACTGTTTCCAGTGGCAGAAGGGTGGGTAACTAAAGGACACAGATTTAAGGTAATTGGCAAAAGAACCAGAGGCGACATGAGGAAAAAATGTTTGTGCAGTGAGTTGTTCTGATCTGGAATGCACTGCCTGAAAGGATGGTGGAAGCAGATTCAATAATAACTTTCAAAAGTGAATTGAATAAATACTTGAAGGGGGAAAATTTTCAGGGCTATGGGGCTAAAGCAGGGGAGTGGAGCTAATAGGATAGCTCTTTCAAAAAGCAGGCACAGGCACGGTGGGCCGAATGGCCTCCTTCTATGCTGTAATCGTTCTATGATTCTATGAAGTACGATTACTGACAAGTCAAACCAAGTGTAAATTTAGATAACGCTTTTGGCTGAGATTCAAACAATGAAATTTTGTTATTAGTCAAGACAGATGAAATAAATCTGAATAGCTGTGGATAAAACATAGCTTTTTGCTACAAAAACCACAAATATATACATACAAGCCCAGAAACTATTGCCAGCGTAAAGCATTAACTGCCTGATTCTGACCAGCAATTCAGCAGATTGTGCAATTCCTATTCACTAAATGCTTGTCTTGATTGCTGACGGGCAATTGAACTGGCAATGCGCTATAGCGCACAGTCTGTGCATTGGGCTTATTCTGCTTGCAAATTGGGTGATTATTACTTGTTAAGGGTTGAGTCCATGAAATTGCTGTCTTCACGCATTGCCTGTGCACTGGATTGGAGCTCAGGCAGGTTCTCAAATGTCAGGAATCAGCAGAAAATTGCAGCAATACGAATCAGTCTTTGCAGTCATAAATGTCACAGCTATAGTCATCATTTTCAGCGCTCCCCTGTCTCTTGACTTAGTGGAGAGGAATGAAGAAGAGTGAAGAAGGGCTGCCAGAGATGTCAGATAGTGCCAGTGTTGTATGGTCTGTGCCCTCTGCTATGCAGCTCATCATATCTACAGACCATGGTGTCAGCCATGGCTCTGTGGTAGCACTCTCGCCTCTGAGTCAGAAGATTGTGGGTTCAGAGTCCCATTCCAGAGACTTGAACACAAAATCTAGGCTAACACTGTAGCGCAGTACTGAGGGAGTGCTGCACTGTCAGAGGTTCCATCTTTCAGATGAGATGTTAAACCAAGGCCCCGTTTGCCTTTTCAGGTGGATGTAAAAGATCCCATAGCACTATTTTGAAGAAGAGAATGGGAGTTCTCCCTGGTGTCCTGGCCCTCAACCAACATCACTAAAACAGATTATCCGGTCATTATCACACTGCTGTTTGTGGGACCTTGCTGTGTGCAAATTGGCTGCCGCATTTCCTAAATTACAACAGTGACTGCACTTCAAAAGTACATCATACGCTGTGAAGGACTGTGGGACATCCTATGGTCATGAAAGGCACTATTTAAATGCAAGTCTTTCTTCTTCCTTAAGGGATAGCTACTCAGAAATGACTAAGCAGGCTCAGGGTTAGCAGCGAGGCAGTTGTAGAACCATCTACTTTAAAGAGACCTGCAGATAAATGCAAACATAGTGGCAGCACTGCTAGAGTCCATCAAGGTCAGAATGGCTAAAAGTTTTTATGTCTTCAGCTCCTTCCAGGCCAGTATAAGGGACATCGCCAGGTGAGCGATGCTTTATTCAGCAAAGCCAAAATTTCTAATCTTCTTTCCCACTAACCAGCAGCGGCAGCATTAGAGATGCTGCCCAATTTCACCAGATCGCTGCAGTTCCGAAAGTTCAGAAGGTGATGGGTTGAAGCCACCCATGTGGCTGTCCAGCTCCCAACGTTCAGTGCAAAATAGTCAACAGGAACAGAAAAGAGTTCCATTACATTAAAGTGCAGCTGATCCGTGACTACCAGTACCTTCCAGGCAGTAGCCATGATGGTTGAAATTTGTGCTAAACATCTGTGTCAGCCTTATTTGAAAGCAAAGAGAGGCAGGAAGGATGGCTCTGTGAAGCCCAATACCCTCTTCAGCCTCAACTGATGTTACCTTTGTAGCAACCATGGAATGACGCACAGCAGAGATATAATGAGGCCCTTGCAATGACCAGGTTCATTATTGAACCTCCCATTGACATGTTGATGCACTTGCTTCAGAAGGCTGAATAGATCAGGGAGAACTTTATAGCACAGAGCCTCCTGGAGGCTTGAACATCATCTTCATCTGCTGCAGGCTCCACAACTTTGCTTTACAACAATGTCTTACCATGGAGGAAGAGGAAAAGCAAGTGTTAAGACCAGAGCAGAATGCAAGCACTGACTATGAGAATGTAACTCCGGAAGCACCAGTGCGTCTGCAATTCAAAGCGTTTGTCCCTTTGAAGAGACCATGCTCTGAATCACTGGGACTGAGAGAACGCAATGAATGGGGAAGGTTGAAGCCAAATGCCTCCCCTTAGTTCAGGACTAGCACCATCCTTCACCTGTTATTTATTTCCCCTCCCACTGTAATCATAAACAGTCTTACTGCAGTTTGTTTTTAAGTTTTGTCTGCTGGAAAACTGCTGAAAGGAGTCAGGGAGGAACAAAATGGAAGCATGTCCATATATGGGTTAAATGGGCTAGTGTCACTGATTGGCTGAGGGTGGATGATGTCATGGTCGTGTGGATACTGCATGGTGTTGGGAGTACGTAAAGAACTGCCTTGAGGAGGAAGGGCAGAGCAGGAGCAACAAACAAAGGGACAGAGTGTTTCAAGACATGATGGCTTGTTCTCCAGAGGATTGGGATGATATCCATCTTTTGTACTTACAGCCTTGTTACTGTGAGCTACTAGTAATACTTGATCATTAAAGTTACAGATTTCACCGTATTGGTTGTCTTGTCGAACTGATCTACATCCCGACTCGCTCACTATCACACAGGTATATATTCAAACACAGCACCACAACTCACAGTACATTGCCATGACCAAACTATTTGAAAGGATATCATACAGCCAGCATTGTAATATATATTCCAGTTCTGCTTCTGTAGGTATCCTGAATGAACCAAGCAGAAATCCCAGTAGCACTAAAGAAACTAACACCTCACATCATGTTGCATCACTCACAGCACCTGTTGAAAGCAACAGGACAGTTATATTCACCCTGGAAAATTTAGGTAGTGAGTGCAGGGAAGGAGTCCCAGGTAATTCACTGAATCCAATGGTGAAGAAACATGTGGTGATGGCAATGGAGGAGCAGGAACCAGTTGGCTGCACGGCCAGCTCATGTTCTTCCTCAGGTGCAGAACCTCAATATTCAAAACTCGTAGCGCCTGTTTATAAAATAAGGGCGCGTCATCGGGACCTGACATACATTATGTAAAAAAGGACCCTGCGGTTTTGAACAGGTGTCCTTGCGGTCATTTGAACAGGTTAAAATCCAAACTGGTTGGCTTTCAGCAGCTCCAGGGCGTGTAAATAACCTGGGCGATTTTAACTACCTACTCGCCCGGTCAAAATCGCTCCGAGGTTTTACACACCATCACCGATAATCTCTGGAGGAGTTCTCCCGCTAGCTGCTGTTAGAAAATTGGTGGAAACCCTGGAGAAATGACATTTACACTGTTTCTCTGGGTTATCTGCTGAAGTTATGGTAGGAGATCGGGGAACCGCCGTGGAAATTCTACCCCAACATGTGGGAGCATTTAATGCTGGCGGTCAACTGGGAACAGATAATAGTGAACTGTTCTCAATCAGCAGTGAGCCAGCCATCTCCTAACCACGCCCCATCCACTCCCCCCCCCCCCACCCACCCATTTTGCACCAACAGGAACATTTCTGCTGTTCAGCACGTGGTGGTTGATATCCTATGAAACCAAAATAGGTCTTCTCTGGCATATCCATGTAGCTCTGCCTAGGTCAATAGGCTGAGCTCCTGGGGTAATGGGAAGCGCTGCAGAATGCCTCTGGAGCAGCTGCAACTGCCTCCAATCCCTCCTCCAAAATTCCTGTTTCAAATTTTGGAGTGTAAGTGGAGGAATTCCCATCTCCAGATATTTGCTTGCTGTAACTAGAATTGGAGCTGGCAGCAATACTGTAGTGAGAAAATTGCATGAAAAAAATACAAAACATAAAGGGGCTGAACAAAAGTTACAGATAATACTAATGGAAGAATTTTAGCAAAAGGAATCCAAAAAACACTCATAAACAAACTTCAGGTCCAACATGAAAGACGACAGCACAACATGGTGTTCCAGCTCTCAAACATTGGAGTCTGCCTTCCCTCCGACACCCATTTGTTAACGGGCATGCAAAGTGGCAAATGCATTCACACGAGAAATCACAGCTGACAGCTGATAATATCAATTTGCGTTCAATCCAAAGCTTTAACAAAGCCAAGAAATTGTGTGTCATATGAATCATGCAAGAAACTGGATTATGTCTACTTGCCTATTTCTCTGAACCCCACTTGCCCAATCAGGGCCTGTGCTACTGGTGCATCTGATCAGAAGAACTACTCTTAGACAATGATACAAATAAGTTAATTAAAATAGATCCAAATCACAGCCGCAGCCTCTTCCTTCCATATAGTTCATGTTGCTGCGTGTGATGATTTCTTCCTTGGTACACCAACAATGTCTCTAATCTGGGACAGCAGTACATCCACATCACCCTCAGAGAAGTTAAATGCTCGCCATTTTCCCTCTGTTGCATCACCCATTTCACTTCCTTTTCCAAGAGCCTGCTCAGCCCTTTAACTGCATGCAGGCCTTTTGATTCATAAATTGTGCCCTTGTTCCAGCATCTTCCCCAATTTTATGTCTCCACCTTCCCCCTCTCCGACGTATCTGACCTCCTGCTGGCTGGACTCATTCCACCAGGAATTCTGACGGGGTCAGCCTCTTCTGCTTTCGGTGGACATGAATCGTGCTGCATCGCACTTATGCTGAGATGTCAGGGACCCATGAATTTACAGGCCAAAGTATTTAAGGCTCTGTGACAATTAAATCTGCATAATGGGTAATCCATTTTCTTGCCTACAAATTTCTAACAGACAATTCGACCCACCACTGAAATCTGTCAAGCAGAGCTTCAAATATGTAACTCCCCATTTCCTTGTTCTTTTTTTATGCGAAATGTCAACCTGAAGTCGAGGAGTCACTTTTTCTTGGGCTTTTATTGGGAAGAAAATGTTGCTACAAGTTCTTTAGAGTTGGCTAAGCACAGAGTTTATTGGATGCTGCATACAGGGATTTGCAGTCAAAATCGGCAATAGTCGGCTGCTACTATACTGTTTCGGGGTTTTTGTTCTAGATATTTTGCCTACTCTGCCTACCTGTAGACCCCACTGACATTCACTCAACAGAAAAACCTTTAGATCTGTTGCCAGACTAATTGTTAGTGTCCTGTCCACTTTAAGCTGCTGCTGACTCCCCTCTCATAATAGCAAGGTCTCAAATATAGACATTCATAATGCTGGGAGCTCACCATGGATATTACAATTAGGCTGATGCCAGGAACTATGGCAGGATCAGTCCACTTTCTGCTAGGCCAGGGTGAATCACGCTCCACACCATAGGATTTCACTCAAGCAGAAAATCCACGCCACTGTATGCAATGCCTCCTATGAAAAGAACTATTTTCTCCCTATATCTGTTCTGGCTGACTGTTTCCTTCAGGCCTTTTTATTTAGTTAGAAGAGCTGACCCACTATTGTTCACTAAAAATTGCTGCAATATAACCCTTTAAAATGAAGACACGAGGATTTATTTTTCTTTAGAAATGGTGCAATTTAGTTTCATAACTATGAGCTGTGAGGTTCCCCTTAATATATTATCGTATACATAATATATTTTAATAAATGAACATAAAATTAAGAATCGTAATTGTGTGCTTTTTTAAAATATATGTTTGACCCTTGGTATCCAGGGAGGGATCCTGAAGTTAAAGAAACAGTACAATTAAATAAATTCTACCGATAACCCTAAAAGTACACATTTCTAATTAGAGGCAAACATTGATGTGGTGAGTCAAATCTTTAAAGACTTACATGGAGGTTTAACAGAACATTTTATTCTGGTTGGGAACAGCTGCTAGAAATTTCTTCTTGCTAACTAGTTTGGCATGAGTTACTTTTGGTTAGGAACATAAATTTGTTTGTCTCCTCATCTCTATGATCCGTTATGCATTGTTACATTTTTGGTTTTCAGTGTCTACAGCTAGGGCGCATCTGATTCCTTTTTGGGATTAATTGTCAGATTCAGCTTTTAGCAATTGAATAATTTATCAAGTTGTGAATAACTTTTCAAACATTTTTTCCATCATTTGCATAAATTGGAATAAAATCGCCAACTTTACCTAAAACTCGGTGATATTGTCTTTTGTTCAATTTTTTTTTCTAAATATTCAACCCTAACCATGTTTTTCTTTTGAAAGTTATTTACATCTAATTTGCACCAGCCTGTGCATTGGTTGCCCAGGAGCCAGTTCAGCTGAATACATGGAGATCGTTGGCTGGCTGATTATAAGGTTGTGAAATTGACCTGAAATTGACAGGTTGATTGTTGAAACAGAACTAGAACTTTTGGGTATTGAATGGAAAACTGTCACCCAATCAGTCAAGTTACATATACATCGTGCTCAAAGAATTGTAAAAAAAATGGACCACTACAAAGGCTACACGATCTGAGAACATTACAGTAATGTAATGTGTAAATGGGAAATGACATTGGGAGGTTACAGTATTTGAAACCACATTTCTCTATTATACATAACTTACAGCTGCATTCCATTGGCCACATAATGTATTGTTTCTGCATTTAATTGAAGAGAATAGAATTAAATAAGAAAGTGTAAAACATATAGTCAGGTAAAAATCACGATCTTCTACTAGTTATTTAGCAGTCACGCAGCCTTATCATTCATTAAGGTCAGTATTTGTAATGACATGGCAATGATTAATATCAATTTTGGAAACTGAGTTATATTTCTTGGGACCATGCACCTGTAATAAAACTGTCGTCACAAAAGGTGAATAGATCACTATTCCTCCCTGCATATGAGATGTAATTATGATTTCCAGTCCCCAGCCAGTCATTAGGTGTCCCTGAATCTAGCTGTACTTTGCCAGTTGTAATTGGCCTATTATACTTTTTTTTCTGTCGTTAAAACCTGGTGAGTGAGCTATGGCTGTTTACTATTCCAATCCCATGCTTTGACATTTCCTCAGGATGTTGACATCAATACTCATATGTTGATTTTCAATGAAGGAGGAAGGAAACAATCTGCTCACCTATTGTTCTACTGGAAACACTGGAACACCTTTAATATAATAAACATAAATGGATAATGCAAGAATATTGTGGAAACACAGATTTCTGCTTTTTTATTTTGCCAAAGTTATTTTTTTTTCTCAAGGTAATACATTTTGTACTTAACAAAATGAGGGATATCAGTACTGGGGATTGGAATATTTTCCACCCAGTGTCAACATCAAGCTCTCCCAGATCAAGTACAATATGGAGTCAATGCAATCTCTCTTAAGTGCTTCAACAATGTGCTTTAAATCCAACTTTAGAAAAAGAGTAAACATTCATGCCAGTAGTCATTTTCACTGAAAAAATGTATTTAATATCTCAGGTTCATTGGTAAACAGAAGCAGTGAGCTCATGTGTAGTGTTGCATATCAGAGGATGCACAATAAGTAACAGTTGCATGCCTAAATTATTCCATTAGTGAGGAAGAACTCCTAAATTGTCAAAGTCAAAAGTCAAAAGTGAAGTATGAAAAATTGAATTAAAAAAAAAATATTAAACTATTAATTGAATTTTCGCAGGAGGTATATTTTGCACCATAAGTTATAACAAAATGGCTTCTGCCTCTTTGACGTATTCGGCCCTGAGATAAAAGTACTTAAAATTAAAACCAGAACTAAAAACAGAACTTACTTAAAATTTCATGGCAATATTAGATGCAAATATTATACAAAATTATGCCATTTTGCTGCCTCATTTAAGCTGTTTTATATTTTAAATAGTGAAAGTCAAATGTTGGAAATAATATCATTAATTTTAGTGTTGGCATTTACAGTACTTCTGCAAGGAATTTAATTTCAGCCAATGTTTTGAACACCAAGCTCAAAGTTTTTAATTGCTAAAGTTTCCGGTTGTTAAAATTATTTTTATCTGAGGCTTCGATAACCTACAATTGCACCACACAGGATCAGGTGTGGAGAGACTAGAGAAGCTGCGATTGTTTTCTTTAGAGCAGAGAAGATTAAGGGGAGATTTAATAGAGGTGTTCAAAATCATAAGAGCAAATAAGGAGAAACTCTTTCCAGTGGCAGGAGGGGTGGTAACTAGAGGTCACAGATTTAAGATAATTGGCAAAAGAACCAGAGGGGAGATGAGGAGATTTTTTTTTACACAACGAGTTGATATGATCTGGAATGCACTGCCTGACAGGGTGGTGGAAGCAGATTCATAGTAACTTTCAAAAGGGAACTGGATACATAATTGAAAAGGAAAATTTTGCCAGGGCTATGGGGAGAGTGGGACTAATTGGATAGCTCTTTTAAAGAGCCGGTATAGGCACAATGGGCTGAATGGCCTTCTTCTGTGCTATAAGAATCCATGGGGCCAGAATTTGCTGGCAAAATAACAGCGAGTTTAATGGCACTTCCCGTTATTAATGTGTCAAGCGTCCAACAATTTGTGGCAAGGAAGAGATACCCCTTGAGTTGTGAATCGCCACAAATTGCTGTTAGGCTCGCAAAATAGCAGCTCGCGGTCAACCTCCTTTTGAGTTTAAAGAACTTGCTGCATTTGTGCATTAATTACCAACTAAACTTGTCGCAGAAAGTTAGGGCTGGTACTTAACAGTGTAAGTACCCTTTTAACAATGAGATTTTTTTCCTGCAATGCCACTCAACCTCTCCAACCCAATAAAAGGAACAATTGAAACTGTGGAGTCACATTTCTGCAGGTAATAAATTGCTCTTAGTGATTTTTTAAATTTTAAATTTTCAATTTTTTTCTTACTTTTCCTTTCTTCCTCTTTTTTCTCTCTCTTAATCCAATCTTTCTTTCCCTCTCTTTATTTCTCTTTCTGTACCTGATTTGACTCTAATTCACCCTATTTCTTTTTCTGTTGTTCCTCTGCTTCTTTCTCAATCTTTAAATTTCACTGGTTAGAGAGATAGACTGCTGGTCCCGTCATTCACCAAGGTCCCAGATGCACCATTGCCCTCACCATGCCATTATCAGCTCGCAATTTTTAAAAAATTCATTCATGGGATGTGGGCGTCGCTGGCGGGGATTTATTGCCCATCCCAAATTGCCCTTGAGAAGATGGTGGTGAGCCACCTTCTTGAACCGCTGCAGTCCGTGTGGTGACGGTTCTCCCACAGTGCTGTTAGGAAGGGAGTTCCAGGATTTTGATCCAGCGACGATGAAGGAACGGCGATATATTTCCAAGTCAGGATGGTGTGTGACTTGGAGGGGAACGTGCAGGTGGTGTTGTTCCCATGTGCCTGCTGCTTTTGTCCTTCTAGGTGGTAGAGGTCGCGGGTTTGGGAGGTGCTATCGAAGAAGCCTTGGCGAGTTGCTGCAGTGCATCCTGTGGATGGTACACACTGCAGCCACTGTGCGTCAGTGGTGAAGGGTGTGAATGATTAGGGTGGTGGATGGGGTGCCAATCAAGCACATCCTGCCTGTGCTGGCTCTTTGAAAGAGCTATCCAATTAGTCCCACTCCTCCGCTCTTTCCCCACAGCCCTTCAAATTTTTCCTTTTTAAGTATTTATCCAATTCCCTTTTGAAAGTTACCATTGAATCTGCTTCTATCAGTCCTTCAGGCAATGCATTCCAGATCATAACTCACTGAGTAAAAAAAATTCTCATCTCACCCTGACTTTTTTGCCAATTATCTTAAATCTATGTTCTCTGGTTACCGACCTTCCCGCCAGTGGAAACAGTTTCTCCCCATCTACTCTATTAAAACACCTCATAATTTTGAACACCTCAATTAAATCTCCCCTTAGCCTTCTCTGCTCTAAGAAGAACAATCCCAGCTTTTCCAGTCTCTCCACATAACTGAAGTCCCTCATCGCTGGTACCATTCTGGTAAATCTCTGCACCCTCTTCAAAGTCTTGACATCCTTCCTAAAGTGTGGTGCCCAGAATTGGACACAATACTCCAGCTGAGGTTTAACCAATGATTTATTAAGGTTTACCATAACTTCCTTGCTTTTATCCTCTATGCCTCTATTTATAAAGCCAAGGATCCGGTATACTTTTTTAACAGCTTTATCAACTTTGTCCTGCAATCTACAAAGATTTATTTATTTGAACCCCCCCGGTCTCTCTATTCCTGCAACCCCTTTAAAATTGTACTATTTAGTTTATATTGCCTCTCCTCATTTTTCCTACCAAAATGCATCACTTCACACTTCTTTGCATTAAATTTCATCTTCCATGTGTCTGCCTATTTCACCCACTGCCTATATCCTCCTGAAATCTGCTACTATCCTCCTCACTGTTTATTACATTTCCAAGCTTTGTGTCAACTACAAACTTTGAAATTATGCCCTGTATACCTAAGTCCAGGTCATTCATCGTTCATGTATACCTAAGTCCAGGTCATTCATCCACATCGTTCACCTGAGGAAGGAGAAAGCCTCCGAAAGCTTGTGAATTTAAAATAAAATTGCTGGACTATAACTTGGTGTTGTAAAATTGTTTACATATATCAAAAAGAGCAGTGGTCCTAATACCAAACCCTGGAGGACACCACTGCACACTTTTATCCAGTTGAAAAACAACCGTTCATCACTACTCTCTGCTTTCTGCCTCGCAGATAATTTCGTGTTCATGCTGCCACTGACCCTTTAATCCCATGGGCTTCAAGTTTGCTAACAAGTCTATCATGTGGCACTTTATCAAATGCCTTTTGAAAGTCCATATACACAACATCAACTGCACTACCCTCATCAACTTTCTCCATTATTTCATCAAAGAACTCAATCAAGTTTTTCAGACATGATTTGCCTTTAACATATTCATTTTGGCTGTCATTTATTAACCCATGTTCTTCCAACTGATAATTAATTTTGTCCCGGATTATTGTCTCTAGAAGTTTTCCCAACACCTATGTTACATGTATCACTTTGGGCTAATTTTCTTCATCCTCTTCCTGGGTGCTGCCTTCCTGCAGCTCTTTTTCGACAAGCATGTGTATGTCTCTTTTAACAGCATTCTGCAGCGCGCAAATACTACAGTTATTCTGCCAACTCTGGCTAATATTGTAAAGCACTACCAAACATTGAGAACAATGTCTTAGGAGGTTACGATCTGCTCTATTATCTTCATGCCTCATAAATGTGTGTTGTTATAGATCCTTTCTGTGGTGTCTGGGGATTCTGCAGAGGTGAGATCAGCAATGTTTGGAGCAGGGAATCTATGTCTTCCAGCAGCTGTCCTTGCATTCTGTCTCCCCCTTCAATCCCCTCAAGACATGTGAATTGTGAACATCCCCCAGAAAACAAGCATTAACTTGCATACTTCTTTGTTACTGGTGGTTGCATATCATCTGAACGTGACTTTCCCAGTTGATACAAAGGAGGGAGCAGTAACTCTTCCTGTCTGCAGGTGCATGAGTGGTTATATGAGTCTGATCAATGGTGACTTGTACTCAGGAAATGCCATGTAAAAATTGCTTATGGTTTTATAATATTTCTGTTGCCAGGCTATTAGGATAAGGAAACTCAAATTTCAATTCTGTATTCAAAGGATGCTAAATGTTTGGAATGATTGATTAGGTAATTAGTGAAATCGGAGATGTCTGGGGAGTTCAAAATGCAGTTGGGTGCTTGGCTGGGTGAATTGATATACCAGTCAATGGCCTTTTCTTGTCCTTGCCTTTTGTTTCTTATGCTCTTATGTTTTTATGTCTGATAAAATTGGGTCTACTTTTCCAGTCGGTATTGCATGCCACTGTTGAAGTTGATGTAGGTAGAAGAGGACATCTGTTACCTCAGCAATGCAGCATGAAACTGAATGATGGACAATCTGAGTGATGTTTCCTGTTGGCACCTGGAAGCATCCAGTGATGTGGATATTGGCTCAAAGGTTGAGTGCGATGGTCACTTTGACTTTCACTGAGAGTGCCGTCCGGGTGTAACTCGAGAACTACAGGTCTGGTTCCAGGAGCTGACACCAGACTGAGATTGCATTCCTGCTGAGAGGCAACTTCCTTATGTACTGTTCTTCACTGAGGTTCATGTTGGTGACATGACAGTAATACACACTCTGTACTGGGAGTGATAAATCCCGTAAGTTTACCTCTTAAGGCTTTGAGTGTCCTGAGGAACACCGATGCTTCAGTTAACAAACCCCTTTACCCAATATCTCATGCTTGGCTCATCACAAGAACTCTGCCAGCTCCTGCTATTTTAACTGGAAGAAGTTAATGCGATGTAGGAATAAAGTAAATCCTGACTAAATCTGCACTTTCCACATTAATTACTGCTTAATAAACAATTAACAAGCAAAATAAAATACCAGCTTTATGTGTGAATGTGTGTTTGAAATATTTACTCCCAGGAGCAAGTTTTGGAGTTTGGATAAAAGTTGACACCTGCTCAATTGACAGCAACGTACAAAGTTACTACCCCTTAGTGCTCAATTACTGAGTACATTATCTCTAACACAGAGACCAAATTAAATCATAGAAGATCTACTGTTGAACTCAATGTATGACTTCCTCAGAGAATTCAAACATCAGGTTGGAACAAATAGCTGTTACTTATCACAACTGTGCTTGATCCCACTCTATTTCTATCTTCATCAATGGCCCTTGTGGATGTCATCAAACATAATGTTCCCATTAATAGTGACATCACCATTTGAAGTATACGAGGGAAGATTGATGAATGGTGCTAAAACAGAAGAGCACAACTCCTGCAAGAATGTTTTGGACTTATCATGATTATCAGGTTATATAGAAAACCCATTTCTTGCTGTGGGTTTCAGTGCAGTCCAAGACCTTGAAGACCATTTTGCAGATTGCTTACACCATGTCAAAATCCATCTTCTGCACCTTTAAAGAGATGGGGCCTGACTATCAATTCTCTGCAATGTAATATGATTGGAGTACCAGTATAGGAGTTAACGGTTCTTTAACCAGACTTCCATAATGATGCCAAGACTTGTTGTAGCTGCACCTCAGCGTTATGTAGCAGTCTACAAATTCTCCATTGGTTCTCACCTCCATTCCCTCACGTTTCTTTTATGGTGTGTAACGTGGACTGTGGCAAGGAGTAGGCCATGCTGAATTAAGCTTCCATGTGGGGCGCACGAAAGTGATAATTGTGTTCAAGCTCTTTGCCTGTTGCAGGGAGTAGCATACCATTGTAAGTATTATAATGCGTTAGTGCCATCTGATTGGGAAATTATCCCCCTAAGAGACATTTGGATTGAATAGTCATTAGATAAATCGTGACAAAAACCATTACAAGCAGAATAGTAAACAAAGGCAGGGAACTTTCATTCTGGCACAGAGATGCAGCAGATGTTTCTTCTCTCAAAAGAACTGGAGGTAAGTTAGAGAGAATTGCTTAGTAAATTATGGGGCCCATTTGTACCAAGCCATGACAAGCATTACGATGTACAGATGTAAAGCAGCCCTGAATGCTTTCTCTCCCCACTCGGTTAACCGCATGGAAGGTGTAATCAAATCAAGGTTATTTTACGTTTGAAGTGCTGTAACTTTACCAGTAACTTTGTGTTCCATTTATGCTACAGCTGCTCCCACACCATTTATTTCCAGCCCTGTAAATTTCTTGCTGTCTACAGTTTAACAAGTATTTCAATTTTCTTTGAGAATTCCCATTTGGACCATGCCGCCGATGTGCTATAATATGTCAAGTTTCCAACAACTAGTGCAATATATTAACGTTTTAAAAGCTAGAAATTTACAAACATCTAATCCTTTCACGCACAATTGGCTGCTGCCACAAAGCATTGAGAGCTACATGTTTTCCCAACACAGAAATGTGAGAAAACAATGCAACATGACGTTCCCCTCAAAAGAACAATTGACCTAATTCTGCTTCAGATTAATTCAACTTACACAAAAAAATTATAAAGTAAACTCTGTAACATCAGTTTCCTTATTTCAATGAGGGTGCTGTCACTCATAGGTTGCATGCAGGGAATATACATCATACGGCCAAAATTCCTGGAGCCTGCTGCACCACAGGGCAGGACTTCCAGCTGCTACTGAGCACAAACATTGACCCCATTTCAAATCCCAGAGACAGGGTCATTTTCATATTTGGAGCAGGTGGTGTGCACCTGTAGAGATGTAGCAAAGGTGCCCTCCCCAATCTGCCACACTGATATGAAGGTCCCAAGGCCTGGAAAGGGCCACAGAATTAAGGCTACAGAATTTTTCAAAAGCAGTAAAGGATCATCATTTTAAGGGCAATTCACATCAGAGGGGATCACTTACCTTACTTTTTGGACAGTCTTTAGACCATCCTTAGATCCAGTAAGAGACGTACAGCAACTCTAAGCTGGTGAAGGTTCTCCTAGGCCTATCAGGCGGCATATTGGGCTCCCCCCACATGCTTACTGTTGCATGTGACAGAGGCCTTATTTGGAAGGTAGAACACCTTAAGTTTATAAAGGTTGAAATGATATTTACCCCATATTTAAGCTGCACCTCCCTTTTTAATGTGAGTGTCTGTTCATATTTTGCACACCGCCCATTAGTTGTTGGAACAAGGCCAAAGCCTTCGATGATCTGACACCACAAACTGGGCACAGTTACCTCAGGGCATTGTAAGCTAGCTCGGCTCAAACAGCTAACCATTCTTGGCATAGATTTGCTGGAATTGCAAAATCAGGGCAGTCATCAAAGCAATCCATTTTCAGGTATGGTTTCTTCAGGCCTCGATTTGTAAATGTGCTTTAACATTGTATATGCTGTAACATACTCTATGGCAGTTCACTGATCTCCTGAACATCAATGAACCATCTTAGCCAAAACCATTCATACTACATACTATTTAACTATACCTTACACACACCCTTCTACCTTGGTTCGTGGCAGAGAGTGAGAACCATTCACTACACGTGACATAAGGCATGATAATAGCATCAATCCCACTGCACATGCAGCTCAAAAATTAGCTTCTTTCTATACATGGCAACATCTATCACAGTGCTACCTCCCAACCAGTAAACAGCTGCATTGCTTTCTTCTTAATAAGCACAGAATAAAATACATCATATTAAAATGTATGTACATGATGCAAAGACCCAGATTATAATTATCCATTTTCCCTAATATCGAAGTGCCAAATTAAAATTGAGGGGTAGGAATTGGATCTCGTTGTACCCGTTTTATGCCTGTAAAATTATTTTTTCAGTTTTAATTTGAAAGTGTTTATGTGAAAACATATGCAAGCAATATTTTCTGTGTATTAAAATACATTTTTCTTTCTTCTTCCATACCGTGTACTATTCCTAATCAGAGAGAGTACCAGAAAACCTTCTTTTCGAACTCTGCCAATACCAAACTGTAATCGCCCACTAGGAGGAGTGCAAGAGTGGTTTATCCTCCAATTTTCCCTTCCTGTCGGAAGGCACCTTGGTTCAGCTCATTGATTTCCCCTGACAGCTGGCAGGGCTGGAGAACTCGTCACGTGAAGGAGTGCAATTCTTAATAACATTAATCACTGCCTTCAGGAAAAGGGAAACAAATGAAAAGAATATGAACATTTGACATAGGCATTTAGAATTTATTTATACTATTTTCTCAAACATTAATGGCCTAGAAATTGGTTAGCGCCGATCCCTGCGCAAGATGGGTTAGGCCCGAGGATCACCAGATATTGGGCCTCGGGCCATGTTTAAATGAGACTGGTGAGTTACGGGCACAAGCTGAGCGTCCCCCGGCAGCTTGCCGATAAATCTACGTTGGATATCGGGCCGCTGCATCGCCAGAAGTGGCTGTTAGGTATGTTCTGGGAGGGGGGGGAGGTGATCAGGATGGGGAGAAGCGATTGGGAGAGGGAGGGGCGATCAGGAGAGGGGGGAAGGGATTGGGAGGGAGGGGGGTGATTGAGCGAGAGAGGGGGGCGATCGGGAGGGATCAGGTGATTGGGGGTGGGGGGGGGCGATCTCAAGGGGGCTGAGTGGGAGCTGGCAACAGTCTTCAGGGCTGTTGTGGAGCTGGGAGGAGCATGTGGCTCACTCTGCAGGCCATTGGTGAGTGCAGCACTTTTTTTTCAAGATGCAACATCGGTGTAATCCACTTCAAGGAAATTCTCTCCCCCCATTGAGTCTAAGATAAAATTATCAGAGGTAAAACATCATGGCTCAAAATTCAGCCCTGGCCAAGGGCAAAGAGTGGTCAGATCGCCTGCCAGTGGCCAAAATTTAGGTGGAATATAATATAATTCTGCTGGAACTCTGCCCCACTTCTGGTCAGCAGTTATTTTCCAGTGGGAGGGGTGGTGGGCGATTCCTCTATCTTCCTCCCCCCTCCATGTCAAGGGGGTCTGTGTGAGGAGCTACCAAGCTACTCTGGGAATCCCAACCTGAGTGTCCTTATAAGGTCACAACAGAACTCTCGAAAGTCGAGAGTTGGTGTGAGTTCTTATGAGGCCCAAGCATAGGCTCCAAATCTTTAGCAGGCAAAGGTAGCACTGATGTGCCCATTCAGGCAGCAGTTGCTCACCCTATTCATGGAAATGACTCCACCCCCACAATTAGGGATGGAGTCCGAAGCTTTGTATATGGGCGGTTGGGGCCCTGTTCTGCCACCCTTGCTCCATATTTTTTCTGCATCCAACCTCAGAATGTTGTCATTTTATATCACAAATAAAAGGTTTCACAATTTGACTCGTAATACATAACTGATATAAATGTCAATCCCAGGTGGCTAACATCAGCATGTTGCAGGCAGAAAAATTAGAAAAACCTGAGAGAATGTTCAGAGTAATTAAATTAAAATGATTAGTTTTCCCATTAATGACTCTTGCAGCCTCAGAACATAAGGATAGAATTTCCTGAGGGCTTCTCCCGATCTCCCGCCGCAACTTCGGCAGAAACCCAGGGAAAGGGCAGAAACGGCATTTCTCCAGGATTTCCACCGATTTTGTGGTGGAAGCTCAGGAGAATCCCCATGGAAATTTGACCTCATCATTTGTTGTTAATGGGTACGATTAAACCTACGGCTCATCTTACATCAATGTTTATATTTAAATTTTCCCAATGAGGTGTGTTGACGGTCAGCAATCTAATGACATTTACGTCCTCTACAGCCGAGCAACTTTTGCAGGAAACTCTGCTTAAAATACATGGTTCAATCCGTTAAACTCGGGAAGGCTGTGTCCTGTTGAAAAGATGCACACGCAGCTATTTCATGCAACATCTGGAAATTGTTTCCTTTCATTTGCTAGTGCTAAAATTGTAGAATTGAAGAGGAGTATTATAATTATTATATCAAATTATTATAACTTTGTTGGAGATTTAGATTGTGAAATGATACTGTGGTCCTCAAAGGGTTAAACCATTGTGCAACAAGCTCTGAATCAATTGATAATATGGTACAGCTTCTTATTATGGTAACACTCCAATGGCAAGCAAAATCTACCCTTTATCCAACTGAGTAAATATATATAAAAGGAATTGATGTCTGAGAAAAGTTTCCCTTTAAACAAACATTTCTATTAATATGGTGCCTAATAACTCATGTACAATGCTGCAGAAATGTCAGTTCCTGAGTACAACAGTTTAGAATACGAACCGTTTCATATTGGAAAACCTGACTTGCTTCTAGGCGGAATAGACTCCATTCATTATTGTCATGTTCCACCATTCCACAAATATATTACTACTACACCCAGGCATGTTACACTGTTGAAGCTTCGAACATCCAAACTGGGTCCACGCAGGAGCAATGCCTAAGAATATTTATGAGGCTAGTTGTATTTTTATATCTTGTTTTTGCCTAGGGACTAGGACATATTTAAATTAGCATTCTGTCTTGTTTTATGTCTGGTAGTTGAACCCAGCTTCCAGTGCACTAAACAAATGTTCTATTTTTACACTGTCAAGTAATGCAGCATGACACATTCTTTGTTATTTCTTACAAACTGTAGGGTAAATTAAAGCTACACTGCCCTATAGCTGCTGCAAGATGATTTGTTTCTGATGTCTTCAACAAGTGTTCTTGGAACTATCTGCTATGACAGGTATTTGAGTTTTTGTAGAGGAGGCTGAGCTCAGGGAGTCAGAGTTTGTCTTCTCCCACTTCTTCACTGTCGTGAGTAATTGGTGGAAGGGGAGCATAGTGCAAGATGCCAAGTTAGAGCCCCTCCCCCCTCTTAACCAGACGGCATTGTGAAGGGTTGGTTGTGCAAGGATTGCTTTAAGAGGATGAAGATTGTGTATGTCTCCAGTGCAGTGCTGAGGGAATGTGGCGCTGTCAGAGGTGCCGTCTTTCGGATGAGACATTAAAGGGAGGCCCCGTCTGTCCTCTCAGGTGGACATAAAAGATCCCATGACACTATTTTGACGAAGAGCAGGGGCGTTTCCCCCAGTGTCCTGGCCAATATTTATCCCTCAACCAACACCATTAAAACAGATTATCTGGTCATTTATCACATTGCTGTTTGTGGGACCTTGCTGTGCGCAAATTGGCTGCTGCATTTCCTACATTACAACAGTGACTACACTTCAAAAGTACTGTGCTTTGGGACATCCTGAGGTCATGAAAAGTACTATATAAATGCAAGTTCTTTCATTCGTACCTTGGTTACTCCTCCATCCCGTTTGGTCGGAGTGGGGCTGAAATTCTTTGGGGCTTCCGCTGATCTCATGCCGTAACTCCCACAAGAGACTGGCAGAACCCCCCTGGGAAATGTTCCCGTTCCCCAGCGTTTCAGACTTGCCTCATAAGGAGCGAAACCTCCACCCATACCTTACAAGGCAAATGCCATCGGGTGGGTAGGGCCACGTACAGGGACTCCCTACATCAGAGCCCCTGCTCCAATGGCTCAGTCAGGACCTGGTATGTCTCTGGAGGCCAGTATGCCCAGTGAGGAAAGCCTACACATGGGCAAGAGGTCTGTACCCCTGAAGGAACCAAAACATAATTTGAAAAAAATGTTTCCTGATTGGCCCCCTCACATAGTGGGTCAAGGGGAACATAGCTAAAGTTGGTAGGGGGGTGGTTTGGGTAACACCCCACATTGGCAGCTGGGCACCAGAGATGTAACTGTAGTGGCACTTGCGTCTCCCTGCCCTATTGTAATTAGATGCCCTTCCACTAACCTCAGCGCTGGAGGATGCCAGGTTTGTGTCCTTAGGAATTTTGGCCCCAGTGAATTTCTCTATTACTATACCAGCCATTTATCTGGCTTCTCTTACTGATAATATAAATCGAATGCCAGTTCGTGCTGAACTGTAAGTTTGATGCTATGAATTAATGTTCATTAGTCACTAGGTTGGGCCCATTCAAATTACTTTTGTGTAGGATGACTGTTGCTGGTAGATAGAGTGATTTGAGACTTCCATCCCATCAATCTAGGTCAGATTCAAACCCAAATACCAAAGGGAAAAAGACAATATGTTAATATGCTGCATCATCCAGCCTCCCTAAACACCATGACCAGGAACTTTGGGGGTCCTGCTGTGCTGCCTGCAACCAAGGATGTGGACCCTGTCCCAAATTAAGAGGGCAGGGTCAGTGAAATAGTCGGGGCAGACGGCCAGCACCTGTATGGGTGGAGCAGAGATGTCCATCCCAAATAACGTCTGGAAAATTGGAGCAACACCATGCCGTTTCAATGATGGATTGTGAAGCCCTTTTGCCAGTATTCTTTCTTTTCCCTGTTTCCTAGGCCTACTACTTCTACAAGGTGCTCCCCTAGTGGCTTCAGCAAAGATGGTGGAAGGCTGCATGTGGGGACCCTTGAGATGCTCGTGGCCGTTGACTCTGTGTGCTCGAGCCTGTGAAGGCCCTGCTGCAGACTGCTGCTGGGGCAGTCTTGCCCAGCTGACTTGCTGGCACCATGGCGGGTATTGGTTGATGATGTGGCAAAGGACAAGACGGGCTGACATCGTAAGTGAGGGCATCACGTGCCACTGCTATCGCGCCACTGCCACTCCCGTGGGGCTGAGACTCATCTCTTCCATTGATTTTTAATGCCGAGGCAACTTTAGAGACTTTTGAAAGGTCTATTGCAGAACTCATCTGGGCCAGTGGAGAGTGTAATTGGCAGAAACCGTAGGGTAGCGGGGGAACTCTGCCAGACACGCCACCCTCAGAGAAGTGCCAGGATGCAGAGGGAGCGGGCGAACGTCTTCCATCTGCTTCTTGTGACCTAAATTTGGCCTCATCCAAGTTTCGCCCCAAATTAAGGTCCCCCCCCACCACAGGCAATCCTCTTCATACTCCCCGGACCCTGGAATCCCAAGGCCCACAACTTTAAACTTGCGCACTGTGCAAGAGGCTTTTTAACTTAATAATTATACACAGTGAATAATAAGAATAATCTGAGAAGCGCTTCACTATGTTATGTAGCATTTGAAAATATAAAATAAGCTGTAGGTACTATTGTAAAGGGGTAGACAATGAAAGGTTAAGATTTTTCTTGTGGCTCAGAAAAAACAGTGCAGTCTCCCTATCTGCTGCATGCTGGGATCCTGAAGAAATCACAAGAGAGATAGGAAAAAGGAATCAATTTAAATGACCTTTCATCGAGCTCCAGTGAAGCAAAGGCAGGAAGCTTAAACCAACTGAGAATAAAAAGAAATCGGAAAACTAAAAATAGAGATTGAAAGCAAGGTGTCCAATTAAACCATTCCAAAGTCTTCATCGTTTGTGTCAAGGGTTTTTGAGCTGCGATGGCATATAAATAATAAGCCTGTTATCATTCTGGTAAGAAATAAATGAGCCTACAACCAAGACAGCAGAATAAATTATAAAACACCACTTGCAACTGTTTAATATTTTCCCTTCATAATTTTTCAGAAATTCCCGGGGTCTGAAAAGCAGAAAGCTTGATTCCTGACAGGGGAGGCCAGGAATTTGGGGCTGAACCCATTTTATTCAGGACCTCGTCATGTTTACCCTCCGTGATTTGAGGCAGGTGTCACTGAAGTGCCCTTCCAAGCATGATGCACCTGTCCTGAATTTCGGAATTTTGGAGCCTGTTTTTACAGGAGAATAATCTAAACAGCCAGCTCTATCTATCTTATCTTATCTAACTATCTATCTTATCTATCTATCTATCTTTTCTATCTTATCTATTTATCCTATCTCACAAACTATCTATCTTTTGTCTGATAATGGTCGAATACAATGGTAACTGCACGGGATATATTTCTGTTATTTCTGTTGATGTGTCAAAGGAATCTCAGATTTTGAACGTCATGTCATGGAGTGATAGGATACTTGTTCACACTTAGAATTTTATCCATAAGCTCAATTCCGAAACTTTGCTACTCGGGTTATGTGTTTCCCCTTGGAAGGAGAGGCAAAATTGAGGGAGAACCACCTAACACACCTACAGGAGTTGGTTTCAGAGTGGCTTTGATGAGGATGAGAGTTTTTAACTTGTCAGTCTTTCCTGATAGGGAGAGTGTGTGTGAGATGGAGAGGCCCATGAAGTGGGAAGGTAAGAAAGTACCTTAAATCAAGGGGCTCTCCTCCTCAAAATAATTAAACCTGTGTCAGCCATGCCTCAGTTGGTAGTACTCTCGCCTCTGAGTCAGAAGGTTTGTGGGTTCTAAGTCCCACTCCAGAGACTTGAGCACAGAATCTAGGCTGACACTCCAGTGCTGTACTCAGGGTGTGCTGCACTGTCAGAGGTGCTATCTTTCAGAAGAGACATTAAACAAAGGCCCTGTCTGCCCTCTCAGGTGGACATAAAAGATCTCATGGCACTAATTTGAAGATGAGCAGGGGAGTTCATATTGGTGTCCTGGCCAATATGTATCCCTCAACCAACATCACTAAAACAGAGTATCTGGTCATCATCACATTGCTGTTTGGGATCTTGCTGGCCGCAAATTGGCTGCCACGTTTCCTACATTATAACAGTGACTACACATCAAAAAGTATTTAATTGGCTGTAAAGCGCTTTGGGACCTCCTGAGGTCATGAAAGGCGCTATATAAATGCAAGTCTTTCTGTCATTTTCAGATTTGGACTTGCTAGGTCATTTACCATCAATAAGTCAATCACTTTCATAAAAAGAGTAGTAGCACTATTAAAGTCATCTTACTTCATAGTATAAGTCCTTCAAAAAAGTTAGGACATGTTTTGCTAAAATCCCATGAACCAGCAGCATTTCAATAAATGTGTGGAATTTGACTTGTGTTCTCCTCCTAGTACTTCACTTAGACTGGTCTAGTGACCCAGTCTCCGTCACTGAGGAGTGTGCTGGCAGAAAGAAATCATGTCACGATGTTCCATAACATGGTCATCATGGAGCTTGTTAGCATTTTGTCACTGCCTCCTGATTTACCCTGTCTTCTCTTCTCCCTTTTTCAACCTGCACTATTGACCTTTGCCCTTCACCTAGGTTTCGCAATAAAAATAAATGTGCTACTTCGCTGAGCTCTGTTGTGCTGATACTCCTTCATTTCTGCATTGTTGATTTTTCACTGCCTCTCAGCGTGCTCAGTATTAAAATCAGGGGGCACTAAATTGGGCCATGTAGCACCATTTTTTCAGCGCTACACGGCCTCTCCGACATCCAAGATGGCGTCTTGGATGCGCATACGTGACGTGTGCCAGATGCCATCTTGGTGTAGGAGTTTGCGCAGGCACAGACAACGAACGCTGAAATCATGTAAAGTAGGGAGAAAATAGCTTCAATCGTGTGCAACGCTGATTTAAAGAGATAGAGGCACCATTTTGGGACTTAACGCTCAACTCAAAGCACAGTCTTAACCCCGACCATCTGAACATGTCTTAGAGTGTCTAGAGGACCCTCCCCACCGGCGCTATTTAAAGGGGCCATGCAGGATTTACAGGTTAGTGGCTGGATTATTGCTTCTGACTGCCGAGACATTTGTAACTGTTTTTGGAGGTCTCCTAGACTTGAATACTAGGACGAGGGGACATAGCCTAACATTTAGAGCCAGGACGTGCAGGAGTGAAGTTAGGAAATGCTTCTACACACAAAGAGTGGGAGACGTTTGGAAAGCTCTTCTGCAGATGGCAATTGATGCTAGCTCACTTGTGAAAGTTAAATCTGAGATTGATAGATTTCTGTGAACCAAGAGTATTAAGGGATATAGGGCTAAGGCGGGTATATGGAGTTAGGTCACAGGTCCACCGTAATCTCATTGAATGGCGGAACAGACTCGCTGGGCTAAATGTCACTGCCACTTGCTGCCTCTTGATATGTGCCACCTTCTCCTGCAAGAAAGCGGGACGTGTGTCTGGGCGATGTGCCTGTCATGGTTGAATAGCTGCCAGTGTGCGTGGCCTGTGAGATGTGGGTGGGCGGCTTGAAACAGTGGTAATGTGTAAGGGTGAGAGGAAGCATCTGGTTGGAAGAGTTGAGTATGATGGAAAGAGTTTGTTGGTATGTGGGTGATGGGGGGTGTAGTGCGTGGTGCAGTTGGTAGGAGACACCACTTGACAGTTGACCTCACTCACCTTGACCACTCATGTCAAAACATTGAACTTCTTCCTGCACTGCATCCATGTTCATGATGCTGTGCGCCTGGCATTGACTTCGTTCCCCGCTGCCTTTTGGATGTATGCCTGGTGGGCCTCTTACCCCCACCCTTCTTCTGTCCACCTCTTGCACCAAGGTCTCTAGTGCATCAGCAGAGAACCTTGGTGCACACTCTCTCGCAGGCCTGGTACAAACTCAGATCGTCAGATTGGTGAGGTCTGGTGTGCAGATTGGAGGATGTGGGATTTAGTAGTGCGCAACCTTTATTCAATGTTTCAATATAACTCATCAGTGTGTAAACATAGGGATGGGACCTGCATCTGTGTTTTACGTGTACGATGTCTGATCTTCGTTCAGACCTCGTGCCGACATTAGACTGTTATTTTCAGCAAATAATGGGTACCAGCTACATTTAAGAGATTTCTAAGAAACATCCTCCCTTTAAGAGATTGAGCTCCCTCTGGTGGTGGAAAGTGCGAATTGCATTGATTCCACATTCAAGGCCTGGAATGGAACGCTGATTGCGGGTAAATCCTTGGGTGGGCCGAAACTTGCGACCTGCCTGCGAAGGGGTCATTGGGTGCGGGGATAACAGCACATCACGCTGCCCGCACCCAAAAACGGCCCCTATCCAATTTTTTTCCCCCCAGGGTTTCTAATATCCAATAAAATGCACTCAGCCATGGTCTTGACCTAAATTTGGGCTCAGCAGGAATTTTAATATTAATCTCAATGCTGTCACTAGGTTTATTTAGCAAATTGGTACCAATTGGGAATTAAGTTGAGAGGGAGGGAGGGAATTGCATTTAAACCAATTCGCATTAATGTTGCAAAACTTTGACTCATCACTTCAAATTGCTCCCAATTAGTGCCCGACTGGACAACCACCCTATTTCTATGCAGTTCAAAGTACTCTCTCCGGCCATAACCCATGTTTGAAAGGATAGATTCTTGACCAAATAGAGGCTACCGTCCTTGATGGGAGGAGGTAAGAAGGAGCTCTTTGGCTCGAGGTGCCTCCAGGATGACACGCCTAACAAAGGAAGTTTGGAACCATTCCCACCCTCTGTGGTAGACTCAGTAATCCGATATCTCAAGTGGGCAGGCCCACAGTTCTCGAAGACACTGTAAATGATTTACCAGCCTGCTGGTTCATGAATGGAACCTGGAGTGGTAGACCTATCACTGAGGCCCAGGATTCTATGCGAATCAGCTCCCTATAACCCAGCAAGCTGATGGACAAGCAGCTGGGAGCAGATCCGGTAAGTCGCACAGTTCTGGCTAGTTGAATTCCTGCAGTACCCTGTGTATACTTGAGGCTCCCTAAATGTTTGGTCTCTCAGCCTGCATGTAAGCTTTCTGGGTAAGCAGGATATATCCTGTGGGACAAACTGTGGCAGATGGTTTTCAAAGCAGGCAAGTGTGAGGTCATCCATTTTGGATCAAAAAAGGATAGATCCGAGTATTTTTTAAACGGTGAAAAGTTAGGAATTGTAGAGGTCCAAAGAAATATAGGG
Source organism: Heptranchias perlo (assembly GCF_035084215.1). Lineage (NCBI taxonomy): Eukaryota > Metazoa > Chordata > Chondrichthyes > Hexanchiformes > Hexanchidae > Heptranchias > Heptranchias perlo. The sequence continues at coordinate 66,217,081 of NC_090331.1, read as the reverse complement.
GCCCGTGTACACAGATCACTAAAATATAGTAGTCAGGTACAAAAAATAATCAAAAAGGCTAATGGAATGTTTGCCTTTATAACTAGAGGGTAGACTATAAAGGAGATTAGGTTTTGATACAAAGCCCTGGTTAGACCACATCTGGAGTACTGTGTACAGTTCTGGACACCGCACCTTAGAAAGGATATGTTGGCTTTGGAAGGAGTGGAGTGCAGATTCACTAGAATGTTACCAGGGCTCCAAGGGTTAGATTATGAGGAGCAATTACATAAACTAGGCTTGTATTCCCTGGGATATAGAAGGTTAAGGGGTGACTTAATTGAGGGTTTTTAAGAATTGACTGGGTAGATAGAGAGAAACTTTTTTCGCTGGTGGGGGAGTCTAGGACAAGGGGACATAAAATCAGAGCCAAGTGTGGAACACTCTCCCACAAAAAGCAGTAGATACTCAATTAATAATTTTAAGCAGGAGGAAGAGTCGGGGCCAAAAGAGGCTCAAAGAGGTAAGTTTTTAAACTATTTTATTCCCTTTCCTTATGGGGCCAGAGTCTCCACCAGGCCTCACAAGGAAAGTATAGGTCTCCCCTGCCCCATGCTCGCCCGCAATCCCAATCGTGAGGCCCTGCTGAAAACCCCTCTCCATAATTTACCCGAGTTCCGGGAGCTGTTGCTCTGGTCCCAGCAGGTGGCCTCCTTCCACCCGATATTCTGCTCCAAACTGCTGGCCAGCATGCCGCTTCCCACGGTTTTGGGCAGGCAACTGTCCGGACGCATGCATTACGCCCGGGCCTCAAGCTGCCGAAGTCAGAGGAGTTTGTCAATCGTCTTGACTCCCGTCCGCTCGATTTAAAATGGGGGCTAAAATTTTCACATGCCTATCTTTTATACTATACTGAAATCCAAGCGATAACACTGCGTCCGTTGAGAGCTGTAACCATTCCAGGCTCAGATATGGAGGTTGGGGGCGGGTGGGAAGGTAAAAATTTTTTAAAACTAAAACCTGCCTCCAACCTGCTCACTTCTGGTTTTAACGGAGGTGGGTTGAGGGGCAGGCAATCAACCCGCTCTCAGGAGGGGGGTTGGTTAATAAAATCTTTTAAGGAGGTTGCGGGCCTTCATTTTGACAGGTTTTTTATTTTTAACTCCTGGGGGACGGGATTCCCGGGCCTTCTACTTCATGCCACATAAGAGGAGGTGAGAAAGGCTGGATCAGCAGGTAAATGTCTTTATCGCACAGCTTGTGGGCCCGGAGGAGCAGGAGGGTTTCCTTCAGGCCCAACAAGCCTACCCGCTGCAATCCCACACATGCGATCGAATGACCCCCCCCCCCCCCCCCCCCCGCCACAATCTTCGACCCCCCCCGCCACGATCTTCGACCCCCCCTCACAATCTCCAACCCCCCCGCCACGATCTTCGACCCCCCCCCACGATCTCCGACCCCCCCACCACGATCTCCGACCCCCCCCACGATCTCCGACCCCCCACGCCACGATCTCCGACCCTCCCCCAACGATCTCCGACTCCTCCATGATCTCTGACCCCCCCCCATGTCCGATACCCCCCACAATCTCCAACCCCCCATCTGACAGCCTCCCTTTTCCGATCCCCTCATGATTTCCGGCCCTCTCTATGATCTCCGACCCCTCCAATGAGTCCCGTCCTCCGATGACCCCCGACTCTGATGACTCCCCCGATGGCCGACACCCACCCCCCCCCCCCTCACCCCCATCTAAGATTTACATGCTCGTTGGCTCTTCTCCCGTCCGACTGGCAGCCAGCCTATCAATCTGGCTGGCTTGTCGGACAGGAAACCTACAGAAAGAAATTAAAAGACGTCCCTAAGTCAAAATCGTAAGGACGTCCGGGAAACCTGTACTTCTGGATTTCCTGTCAGATATTCACCCCCTGGCCCTCTTTCCGGCTCCTTGTTAAAATTTATCGCATGGTATAGTTTAAGAGCTTCCTCCTATATCATGGTATCCGTCAGTCCTGGATTGAAACGGAACAAATTTTACTTCACACAGAGTGGATCTCCAGTGTAAGAATAACTATTAGGAATAGCACGTAATGAATTGCCTGATAATTCGTTTTTTAGAAATGTTCTTAGTTACCAAGGTCCTCGGTGAAGCAATGTGTAACCTCCCTTTAGTTGCCATACTGTAAGATGAACGTGCAGGAATCATATAGGTCGAGGACATGCCCATAGAGTCCTCCTGCTTTGTAACACTATTGTCAGTGCGATCCGACTGTTTCAAAATGAATCAATTTTTTTCCCAATAAAGCATGACAATAATTATGTAATAATCACACAATAATCGTCAGAGACTGAAATAGAAAACGGCACCTTAGAACAGACCTGTCGCCTTGACAACAATGATAAGAAGCAGACTCACTACAAGGGGATTTCTTTGGACTATGTAACCTCAGTACAGTTGCTTTGTATTTGGCAGCTCAAACAAGGATAGGAAGTCACCAGAAGTAGGCCAAGGGCAGTAAGTACTCGAAAGCAGAGTGGTAGGACATGGTCAGTACCTGTGAGACCTCCATAAACCGACTGATCCATCCCAGCCATGCTGTATGTGGGGATGCAAAGTGAAGCTTAGGTAAGTCCCCACCTAAGATGTGGAGGAAAAGTTGGCAGGAGAGTCACTTTTATCCACTCTCCCACCCATCGGACAGCCTGGTTTCAGAGAGACATTTAAGGAGGAGTGGGAGTTATTTGCCGAACTACTCTTCTGGTTATGGATGAATACTGATAGAGGAAGAGAAATATAGATTCCTTGAAGAGGAAAATCTATAGTTTCTTACCACCAATTTTTCTAAAATTCATAATCAGTGGGAAAAAAAGTACATGAACATCTGAGTGTAGAGAAATAAACATGTTTGGTTTGCAACAGTCAGCCCTGTGCTACCCAATGATGCTGATTAGCAATCAAAAAGGGACTATCAAAGTCATTTATTTGGAATGGATTCAAAAAGTACGAAAGATGAAACCCCATCATAATGAGCCGTGAATTCAGATTCCTCAAAGTGAATTGTTTCAGCATCTCACCTGCACTTATGTTTTGTCAGTGAAGTGTCTGTGAAACTGTAAACATGAATCTGCAGAAAGTATACAGCTGCTCATTTTCAGATTTCTTCAGTTACAGTTTGCTTTGAATAAACAATAATGCAACCTTGTTATGGTGTTTATTCTGGTGTCAGATGCTGCTCCAGACTCTGACTGCAGCTTCAGAATTACTTCAGGTTTATTTTCAGGACAGCTTCTTTCTCTGAACAATGCCGAGGAAATAACATTCAGGCTGATTTGGTCTTCCAATAAAAACGTGCAACTTACTCACCAGTTTGTAAAAAGAGATAATGTACAAATCTGATATTTGACAGAAAATCAATACACGACAGTCACTTGCAGGTGTTTTAGGAATCAAATGTAAAAGGCTGAATGCCAGTCTAGTATCATGGTAATGTTGATCCACAAATGTGATCACTGGTTGTAGATTGAGTTGGCTTTTCCCCATGATTTCTCACACAGTGAGCTCCAAATCTCAGTTGGGGTATGCATGTGACTTATGAATGGAAGCAAACGACTTTCCCACATGAAGAGTGAGAATACTGCGAGAGAAGAAATCTATTCTGCCCTTTTTGTCGACTGTAGAGCAGCCCTGGTAGATGCTATAGGGAAGAGGTTGCCTGCCTCTCTTCTCATTTGTGGATGTGATTATATGATGTGGAGAGACCTTAAAGAAGTTCAGCAAACTAACGAGGAAAAATCCTTTAAATAAAGGATGCTCCCTTAACAAACAGTTCCAATTAGCTTTGTTGTAATTAATAGAATTCATCACATATTTGAAAAAGGTGAGATCAGAAGTGAAAATAGATCGAAAATAAATGAAACTTTTCCTACCAGATATAGGCGACTTTAATTAAAGTGTCGATAGAAACAGAATACTGCAACTAAAAACTTCTCAAAATGATTTTGGGCACAAAGAATTTGCATTATTTCTGCATTTAAAAGGGTAATTGGAGAAGTGCAAAGCTGTTAATGCAGCACTTTATGATTTTATAGTGTATCTCATAATTGTTTTTGTCTATACTTTTGAAAGTTGGTGATTACATTTTCTCAAACTCTGATTTGAAACATGTTTTGTACTTTTCTAACACACAATCCTAAGGTAAATGCAATCTCACCTGCTTGCCTTTCAGGTTTGTAAACACATTGGGGTTGAATTTTTTCTTTATACTCTTTGTAAAACATTGGCTAACATATTCACATTGAATTCCTGTGTGCACTAATTCAGTGAAGTCACTAACTCATTGCTTAAGGACTTTGTCAATACCACAGGAATTTGACGGAAGTGCATTGATCAGAATGTTAAAAATAACATCCAGAGGAATTTCAACTCCCTCCTGGTTATGGATTCGGGACTTTGCTCTTGCATGATCTTTGAATAGTATAATAATCAAAATTTGTTAATTTATATTTTATTTCTTTGGAGCAAACCAGTAGTCATTTGTTAGATTGGATTAATAACAGAAAATGCTGGAGAAGCTCAGCAAGTGAGGCAGCATCTGTGGAGAAAGAATCAGAGTTAACGTTTCAGGTCAAAGACCTTTCGTCAGCTAGATCAGATGTTGTTTATATGAACTTCCAGAAGGCATTCGATAAAGTCCCTTATACAAGACTGTTAGCGAAAGTTGAATATCATGGAATTGAGGGCTAATTATTGACCTGGTTAGGAAATTGGCTGAGCGGCAGAAGACAAAGAGAAGAAATAATGGACAGGTATTCAAATTGGCAGGATGTGACTAGTGGTGTCCCACAGGGATCTGTGTTGGAGCCTCAATTATTCACTGTATTTATTAACAACTGAGATGACCGGATGGAGTGCCATAAATCCAAGTTTGCCGATGACACAAAGATAGGCAGCATTGTAAGCAGTACAGGCGGAAGCATAACATTACAGAGAGCTATTAATAGATTAAGAGAATGGGCAAAACTGTGGCAAATGGATTTTAAGGCAAGTGTGAGGTCATCCACTTTGGACCTAAAAAGGATTGATCAGAATACTTTCTAAATGGTGAAAAGCTTAAAACAGTGGAGGTCCAAAGAGGCTTATGGGTCCATATACAAAGATCATTAAAATTTCATGGACGGTTACAGGAAATAATCGGAAAGGCTAATGGAATTCTAGCCTTTATATCTAGAGGACTAAAATACAAGGAGTAGAAGTAATGCTACAGCTATACAAAGTCCTGGTTAGACCACACCTGGAGTACTGCGTTCATTTCTAGGCACCATGCCTTAGGACGGATATACTGGCCTTGGAGGGAGTGCAGCATAGATTGACAAGAATGATACCTGGACTCCAGGGGTTAAATTACGAGTCGAGATTACACAAACTAGGGTTATATTCCCTGGAATTTAGAAGATTAAGGAGTGATTCGATTGAAGTTTTCAAGATATTAAGGGGAACTGATAGGGTAGATAGAGAGAAACTATTTCCACTGGTTGGGGAGTCTAGGACTAGGGGGCACAGCCTAAAAACTAGAACCAGGACTTTCAGGAATGAAGTTAGGAAACATTTCTACACGCAAAGGTTGGTAGAAGTTTTGATCTCTCTTCTGCAAATGACAGTTGATGCTAGCTCAATTGTTAACCTTAAATCTAAGATTGATAGATTGTTAACCAAAGGTATTAAGGGATATGGGGCTAAGGCGGGTATATGGAGTTAGGTCACAGATCAGCCATGATCTCATTGAATGGCGAAACAGGCTTGGAACAGCTAAATGGCCTACTCATGTTCCTATGTTCCTATTTCACTCCCACTGCTACACAGTACAAAACATATTAGTGTTGTTGAAACTACAGGAGAGGTTTTTCTCTTCGGTGCTCTTGGTACAGACCTGTGCCTGTCGAGAGTGTATAATGGGGAATTCCACAGTCACAGCCTGTGATTTTACAGCCATTAAACTGAGCGGATGGAAAAACATGGGCTACTGGTGCACACTTTCCTGGTGTGCCCTCCAAGCAGATGCAGTTGCGCATGAGGAGCACCGACATGAAAGATCTCTCCTTATGTTCCCACTGTTCCCCTGACTGCTCAATAGGTAAATGTGCTGTGGTACCGAGTCCCATACTGATTGGCAAGATCCAAGGTTTGAACCTTGCTCTGTGCTGAGTTAGCTGATCACAGCTGGGCTAGTGATGGGGCCGCTCCAGTTGATCTCAGTATTTCCAGGGTAGGGAGGGGAAAATGGTTAGTCAAGATTCCAATTCCTGATTGCTAACCAGTGACCACTGCTGGAAAGTGAGCATAATGTGGACATTAAGTGGGGACAGGATCAGGCTCAGTTCTGCATGAGCCATAATGTCAAATGGTCCTGCTAAAATGCAATGCTCAGGTTGGGTCAGGTGGCTGATGCTGATGGAAGTCCACCCCACTTTAGGAGAGAAAATAGAGGAAAAAAAGAAATGGTTTATCAGTAAAGCCTGTTTTGATTAGGGAGATAACAGTAAAGTCAGCAATAGTCTCCCATTCATTCCTTTCCAGTACTTTAAGATCCTTTGGTACAGCTGTGATCCTGAGTAATATATAAGGCATTATAAACACTTCACTTGTAATCAAAGGAGGAAATGATTAGGGCTGTTAAGAATAAAATCATGAATAATTTCCCACAGCCCAATCCACACTAACTAATGCTCCGCAGTGTGAATCATCTTACTAATACCCAGCTGATTTCTGCTCTTTGTGATACAATGATGGGATATTATTGAGTGTTCTTGGTGGAGTTACAGAATCAGTTATTTAAGACCCAGCAATGTATTTTCTTCTACATAAATTATCTTCAGGGCCCTGTTACAGTCAATTCTGCAGAGCTAAATGAAGCAACTCTGCATAAAGATAGCAGGTAAGTATGTTCCTGGGTACATTTTATTTTATGCTGTTAATAGGTGCTATGTCATAAATCTAATGCACCTTGAGGTCTCACATCAAGTATCAGTAATGTGTGAGCTCTTCCGATGGCCCAGTAAATGTACTGCCAGGTGTGGAGCTGAATCATTGAGGTTTTATAGTGATATAGCTGACTTCAGGCAGGGTGGTAATCAAGGTGTTACGATTGGGTTCAGTATCCATGGGTTAAAGAGGAGGAAAATCATACACAGTTCCCAATCACGTTTGCTGGAAACTGCAAATGTGGCTATCAGAGGACGATAGGTTGACGCTTGGCCAATATTTATCCTTCAACCAACATCACTAAAAAAAAGGATTATCTGGTCATTATCACATTACTATTTGTGGGATCTTACTGTGTGCAAATTGGCTGCCGCATTTCCTACACTACAGCAGCAACTACACTTTAAAAGTACTTTTCTTTGATGAAGTAACGGAGAGGGTTGATGAGGGTAAAACAGTTAATGTTGTGTATATGGACTTTCAAAAGGCATTTGATAAAGTATCACATAAGAACATAAGAAATAGGAGCAGGAGTAGGCCATACGGCCCCTCGACCCTACTCCGCCATTCAATAAGATCATAGCTGATCTAAGGCCTCAGTGCCACTTTCCTGCCTGATCCCCATATCCCTTGATTCCCCTCGAGTCCAAAAATCTATCCATCTCAGCCTTGAATATATTCAATGACTCAGCATCCACAGCCCTCTGGGATAGAGAATTCTAAAGATTCACAATCCTCTGCTTGATGAAATTCCTCCTCATTTCAGTCTTGAATGGCCACCCTATTATCTTGCGATTATGCCCCCTAGTTCTAGATTCTCTAGCCAGGGGAAACAATTTCTCAGCATCTACCTTGTCAAGCCCCCTCATAATCTTATATATTTCAATGAGATCACCTCTCATTCTTCTAAACTCCAGAGAATACAGGCCCATTCTACTCAACATAATAGACTTGTTAGCAAAATTAAAGCCCGTGGGATTAAATGGATAGTGGCAGCCTGGATACAAAATTGGCTAAGGGACAGAAAGCAGAGAGTAGTGGTGAATGGTTGTTTTTCAGACTGGAGGAAGTATACAGTGGTGTTACCCAGGGTCAGTATTAGGACTACTGCTCTTTTTGATATATATTAATGACCTGGACTTGGGTATAGAGGGTATAATTTCAAAGTTTGCAGATGAAATGAAACTCGGAAATGTAGTAAACAACGTGGAGGATCGTAGCAGACTTCAGGAGGACATGGACAGACTGGTGAAATGGGCAGACACATGGCAGATGAAATTTAATGCAGAGAACTGTGAAGTGATACATTTTAGAATCATAGAATCATAGAAGTTTACAACATGGAAACAGGCCCTTCGGCCCAACATGTCCATGTCGCCCAGTTTATACCACTACGCTAGTCCCAGTTGCCTGCACTTGGCCCATATCCCTCTATACCCATCTTACCCATGTAACTGTCCAAATGCTTTTTAAAAGACAAAATTGTACCCATCTCTACTACTGCCTCTGGCAGCTCGTTCCAGACACTCACCACCCTTTGAGTGAAAAAATTGCCCCTCTGGACCCTTTTGTATCTCTCCCCTCTCACCTTAAATCTATGCCCCCTCGTTATAGACTCCCCTACCTTTGGGAAAAGATTTTGACTATCTACCTTATCTATGCCCCTCATTATTTTATAGACTTCTATAAGATCACCCCTAAACCTCCTACTCTCCAGGGAAAAAAGTCTCAGTCTATCCAACCTCTCCCTATAAGTCAAACCATCAAGTCCCGGTAGCATCCTAGTAAATCTTTTCTGCACTCTTTCTAGTTTAATAATATCCTTTCTATAATAGGGTGACCAGAACTGTACACAGTATTCCAAGTGTGGCTTAACTAATGTCTTGTACAACTTCAACAAGGCATCCCAACTCCTGTATTCAATGTTCTGACCAATGAAACCAAGCATGCTGAATGCCTTCTTCACCACCCTATCCACCTGTGACTCCACTTTCAAGGAGCTATGAACCTGTACTCCTAGATCTCTTTGTTCTATAACTCTCCCCAACGCCCTACCATTAACGGAGTAGGTCTTGGCCCGATTCGATCTACCAAAATGCATCACCTCACATTTATCTAAATTAAACTCCATCTGCCATTCATCGGCCCACTGGCCCAATTTATCAAGATCCCGTTGCAATCCTAGATAACCTTCTTCACTGTCTACAATGCCACCAGTTTTGGTGGGAAGAATGAGGAGAGGCAATATAAACTAAACGGTACAATTTTAAAATGGATGCAGGAACACAGAGAATCTTTGAAGGTGGCAGGACAAGTTGAGTAGGGTGTCAAGAAAGCATATGCATTCCTGGGCTTTATTAATAGAGACATACAGTACAAAAGCAAGGAAGTTATGCTAACCTTTATAAAACACTGGTTAGGCCTCAGCTAGTGTATTGTGTCCAATTCTGAACACCACACTTTAGGAATGATGTCAAGGGAGAGAGTGCAGAAGAGATTTACTAGAATAGTACCAGGGATGAGGGACTTCAGTTATGCGGAGAGATTGGAGAAGCTGCAGTTGTTCTCCTTAAACAGAGAAGGTTAGGAGGAGATTTGATAGAGGTGTTCAAAATCATGAATGGTTTTGATAGAGTAAATAAGGAAAAACTGTTTCCAGTAGCAGAAGGGTCGGTAACCAGAGGACACAGATTTAAGGTGATCGGCAAAAGAACCTGAGACAACATGGGGAAACATTTTTTTACGCAGCAAGGTGTAACGGTCTGGATTGCACTTCCTGAAAGGGTGGTGGAAGCAGATTCAATAGTAACTTTCAAAAGGGAATTGGATAAATACTTGAAGGGAAAAATTTACAGGGCAGTGGGAAAGAGCAGGAGAATGGGGCTAATTGGATAGTTCTTTCAAAGATCTGGCACAGGCACGATGGTCTGAATGTCTACCTCCTGTGCTGTACCTACTGTGATACTGTGATATTATGAATTGGCTGTAAAGTGCTTTGGGATGTCCTGAGGCCGTGAAAGACGCTATGTAAATACGAGACTTTCTTTTTTTCTTTTTGGCTGTAACACCCTCCAGGGTTGACCTACTAGAGGGCTCCTGATGTCTGTGGATTGATGTTCCAGCATGAATCAGCAGCTTCGTAATAAGAGGGCAAAAACTGGGGCAAGAATCAAGAAGAAAGTCGGTAATCCTTTTCTTCCTGCATCACGCAGTTGTGATTTCATCTTCGATTCAGAATGAAAAGGTGGAAGTGCAAAAGTAAAAGGAAAAAATTGTAACCTAAAATCCAAAAGCAAGCTCTCTGTGAATTTAAGGCAGTCATCCCATTTGTGGAGGTAAAATGCTATGGAGGTTAAATTGGTTAACCCCCGAAAACGAGCCCGGGGATCGCCGTGCGCAATTAACCCGTAACCGGTCGTTGAGATGCAGGCAGTACATAACATTCATGCTGCCTGGTAAATTTCTATGATTGCTGTGTGCAGTCAGCCCGACCTTCGCTGTTGAGTGGCTGCTCACCAGCAGGCGGCTCAGATATCGTAAGTGGCTCACACCACTTAAAGGCAGCCTGCATCTCTTAAAGGGAAGGTGCACTGTTGCATGCAGCAAGTGGTGGAAGTCAATGGTGAAGTGAATCTGTGCAGCAATACAGTGAAGCATGGTGATGGTGGGAGCTCTGGAATTTTTAATGAGCAACAACTTGACTGCTCAAAGTTTGCGGGACTCTTACATTTTCAAAATATAAGATACGGGTCTGAACAGAGATCAGAAATCACACATGTAAAACACAGATGCAGGTCCCATCCTTATGTTTACAAATTACTGAGTTACTTCAAAACATTGAATAAAGGTTGCTCAGCACTGCACCCCTTATCACCCACCTACCAACAAACTCTTTCAATCAGTACTCAACTCTTCCAATCAGATGCTTCATCTCACCCTCACACGTTACCACTGTTGCAAGCTGCATACCCACGACTCACAGGTCACGCACACACTGGCAGCTATTCAACCACGACAGCCACATCACCCAAACATCTTGCAGGACACTCACCGAAACATTTCCCACTTTCTTGCAGGAGAAGGTGTTGCATCACAGAAGTTAGCAAGTGACAGTGGCTCCCCCCTGCCACTCTGCCAGTGCCCTTGCTGTTGTCTGTCAGTTAGCCAGCCCACTTCCTGTAGAGTATTGAAACTTTATTATAGGAACAGAGGAACAGGAGTAGGCCATTTAGCCCCTCGAGCCTGTTCCGCCATTCAATGAGATCATGGCTGATCTATGACCTAACTCCATATATCCACCTTAGCCCCTTAATACCTTTGGTTAACAAAAATCTATCAATGTCAGATTTAAAATAAACAATTGAGCTAGCATCAACTGCCATTTGCAGAAGAGTGTTCCAAACTTCTAGCACGCTTTGCGTGTAGAAGCGTTTCCTAATTTCATTCCTGGAAGTCCTGGCTCTAATTTTTGGGCTACGTCCCCTCATCCTAGTATTCAAGTATAGGAGACCTCCAAAAACAGTTACAAATGCATCAGCAGCCAGAATAACTAATCCAGCAACTAATCTGTAACTCCTGCATGATCCCTTTAAATAGCACTGGTGGGGGGTTCTCCATGCTGTTTATAGCCTGTTCAGCTGTGCGAGGTTAAGATATTGCGTTGGCTGGAGCATGGAGTTCCAAAATCACATCTGTCCCTTTAAATCAGCGTTGCACACTGTTCTACCGCATAATCTCACTATTTTACATGCTGCCGGCATTCGTTAAGTGCGTGTCCGCAAACACCTTTACCAACATGGCGTCCTGCGCACAACACACCGGACGTGTCCGCATGCATTGCGGATGCCATTTTGGGTCCTTAGGAGTCCGCGTAGTGCCTGCACAACGGGAGCTACGCGGCCCAATTTAGCCCCGTTATATGTTAACTATTCAGGTTGTCCTCTCATCCGAGCCCCTCAATGGGATTGCTGCCCTATAACTAGTTAATAGGTAGCCATTATCCGTCATATATTTGGCAGCTATCAAAATTGATTAGTTTGGTAGCAGAAGATAATCTTGACCAAATACACGGTATAGGAAGTCTCTGTATGCTATATGATAAACATCTAAAGGCAAGCAATCAAGTTCTTTAGAAAGGTACAAAATTACCTCCTTTCTTCAAATGAGCATTTAAAATTTATCGTGATTCTTCAGGATCAGCTCAGTAGTCAAGGGGAAATAAACGGTGTCATTGATTTCAAATAATGACAAAAAGATCCTTTCATTAAATTCTTTGCCAGGAAAAGAAAATGACACCTTGTAAGACAAGCACGGTACATGGGGAAGATAGTTGCTGTTTTAGCTGAAATTCAGAAAATTGCAAATTGTGCAGTGTAATATGTGTGGCATCAATTATGTGACAGTAATATACCTTAACATAAGATGCATATAAATTATGTCTGATGTATGGGATGGTGTCATTAAAAGTGCAGTAAGAAGCTTTTCTTTTTAATTGGGATGCTCAGCCTTGTGTCCTTGTATAAATCAGGGCGGTGTTGTATTGACAGGGATGAAACTATGCCAGCAATGTATCCAAAAGCATATGCATGAAAAATTAAGCTTTGGGGATGACTCTGCAGGAGCGGAAGAGTTTTTTTATGTTTGGGAGAGGAACAAAAGGAACTACGTCTTCCACCTGTTGACTATGAATGGGCGGCTCTTCCTGCAACGTCACCTTTTGATTCACGAACATTACAACTCTGAGACAGGAGAAATTATAATGGGGAATAAGGAAATGGCTGAAACAAACAAATATTTTTGTATCTGTCTTCACAGTTTAAGACACAAAGAAGTACCAGAAATAGAGGGGAACCAAAGGGCTAATGAGAGTGAGGAACTTAAAGTAATTAATATTAGTAAAGAAAGCGAACTGGAGAAATTAATGGGACTAAAAGCCGACAAATCCCCTGGACCTGATGGCCTACATCCTAGGGTTCTAAAAGAGGTGACGGCAGAGATAGTGGATGCATTGGTTGTGATTTCCCAAAATTCCCGAGATCCTAGAACGGTCCCAGTGGATTGGAAGGTAGCAAATGTAAACTCTGCTATTCAAGAAAGGAGGGAGAGAGAAAGCAGGGAACTACAGGCCAGTTAGCCTGACATCGGTTGTCAGGGAAATGCTGGAATCCATTATTATGGAAGTGGTAACAGGGCACTTAGTAAATCATAACATGATTAGGCAGAGTCAGCATGGTTTTATGAAAGGGAAATCGTGCTTGACAAATTTATTAGAGTTTTTTGAGGCTGCAACTAGCAGGGTAAATAAAGGGGAACCAGTGGATTTTCAAAAGGCATTTGATAAGGTGCCACATAAAAGGTTGTTACACAAGATAAGGGCAAGATAATGGTGTTGCTGTCTAGAAATCCATCCAGCTCCTTCTTAAATATATTCAGTGACTTGGCCTCCACAGCCTTCTGTGGTAGAGAATTCCACAGGTTCACCACCCTCTGAGTGAAGAAATTTCTCCTCATCTCAGTCCTAAATGTCCTACCCTGTATTCTGAGACTTTGACCCCTCGTTCTGGACTCCCAGCCAGGGGAAACATCCTCCCTGCATCCAGTCTGTCTAGCCCTGTCAGAATTTTATATGTTTCAATGAGATCCCCTCTCATTCTTCTAAACTCGAGTGAATACAGGCCGAGTCAACCCAATCTCTCCTCATACGACAGTCCTGCCATCCCAGGAATCAGTCTGGTGAACCTTTGCTGCACTCCCTCTATGGCAAGTATATCCTTTCTTAGGTAAGGAGGCCAAAACTGCCCACAATACTCCAGGTGTGGTCTCACCAAGGCCCTGTATAACTGCAGTAAGACATCCTTGCTCCTGTACTCAAATCCTCTTGCAATGAAGGCCAACATACCGTTTGCCTTCCTAACTGCTTGCTGCAAATAATTCACATCCACTGGTTCTCCCTTATCTATTCTACCAGTTACATCCTCAAAAAACTCCAGAAATTTGTCAAACATAATTTCTCTTTCATAAATCCATGTTGACTTTGTCTAATCCTGTTGATATTTTCTATGTGTCCTGTTATCACATCCTTTATAATAGACTTTAACATTTTCCCCACTACTGATGTTGGGCTAACCGGTCTGTAGTTCCCTGTTTTCTCTCTCCCTCCTTTTTTAAATAGTGGGGTTACATTTGCCACCCTTCAATCTGCAGGAACTGTTCCATAATCTATAGAATTTTGGAAAATGACAACTAATGCATCCACTATTTCCATGGCTACCTCTTTTAGTATTCTGGGATGCAGATTATCAGGCCCTGGGGATTTATCAGCTTTCCGTCCCATTAATTTCTCCAGCACTATTTTTTTACTAATACTAATTTCCTTTAATTCCTCCTTCTCACTAGTCCCTTGGTTCCCTAGCATTTCTGGGAAGTTATTTGTATCCTCTTCCATGAAGACAGAACCAAAGTATTTGTTTAATTGCTCTGCCATTTCCTTGTTCCCCATTACAAATTCTCCCGTTTCTGATTGTAAGGGACCTACATTTGTCTTCACTAATCTTTTTCTTTTTATATACTTGTAGAAGCTTTTACAGTCCACTTTTATGTTTCTTGCAAGTTTACTCTCATACTCTATTTTTCTGCTCTTAATCAATCTCTTGGTCCTTTTTTGCTGAATTCTAAATTGCTCCTAATCCTCAGGCTTGCTACTTTTTCTGGCAACTTTATATGACTCCTCTTTGGATCTAATACTATCCTTAATTTCTTTTGTTAGCCATGGTTGGGCCGCTTTTCCTTTTGTTAGCCACTGCCTATGCAATGACACTTCCTGTCCCATTTTACTTCATGTTCAACAGGTGGGTGCCCATTTGGAGCCTAGGTACTACAGAAAGTCCAGCTGGGAGTTAAATGCTTTCCTTCCACAAGACCAGCAAGAACTTTCTGGGGGCTGAGGCCTTCTGACTGCTGTCCAAAAACAGCAGCCAGAAGGTTCTGCAGTTGATAGTCATTACCACTGCTGCAGGCCTCTCGGGTCAAATCAGGCATCGTACACTTCATTTGTGCACTGCCTGACCTGCTCGTTCACAAGGGTTAGGGGGAATGAATGTTGGGTCGCTGGAGTTGCTGGGAGAGAAGAAGCAAGAGAGTGGTTAGAATGTGGAACTTGGTACCACATGGAGTGATTGAGGCAAATAGAATAGATGCATTTGAGGGGAAGCTAGATAAGTACATGAGGGAGAAAGGAATAGAAGGATATGTTGATAGGGTTAGATGAAGTAAGGTGGGAGGAGGCTCGTGTGGAGCATAAACAGGCAAGGACCTGTTGGGCCGAATGGCCTGTTTCTGCACTGTAAGCACTATGTAATGCTATGTAAGGCAGGCTTATAAATGTTAGGGATTCTCATTTATTGCAGGGGACAGGGAAAATGGTAGGAAGAGTGCAATGGCGAGGGATTCTTGAAGCGTTCATGAAAAAGTACTTTGAATTAATGTCCGGCAAATGTCTGCCAGCTGCTAAAAGGTTATGAGGCGTTTCCTCCTCTGCTTTCTTCTGCATTCTGTGCCTCATCCTTTGGCTGTTCAATGAATTTGTATCCTCTAATTTTTGAAGAATATTTTTAACAGATGGGATTCTTTAGCTAATACTCCCCAATTATTGACCATTACAATCTCAACAATAGAGAATGTATACACGCCTTTTAATTTGTGCATATTTATATGCCATAACACCCATTGTCACATTGTCTGCTGGGAGACAATCCTACCAATAGTCTCTGTATAACATTTCCTACTATGCTATTTTTATACTGCAGAAAATCGTGAGTGAGGTGAGGTCCTACTGCTCTCATGTTTGTAGGGTTTTGCCATACACTTACTCACATTCCAACCCATCTAGTCCTTCCTTTAAATGGCTGGTCACATGCCTTCAGTACAGAAGGTGCTTGATGGGAAGCAGTTAAATACCTGGTTTATTCCAACACTGATGAAGACATCGGCTCTGTAACCCCATCCCCCCGAGCACTTGCCTTATGCCGGGGACCATTCCCTTGGGTCCACGCTTCCATCCGGCCCCTGCCCCAATTCCCGTTCCCGCCCATCAGCCCTAACGTCATTCCTGCCAGCTTTCAACGATTGAAACGAGGCCCGGCAGTTAAAAGATGCCCAGTTAAAATCGGCTGGGCCTCCCTTCCTTCATGACTTCCGGGTGCATCACCTGCTTTGGGCCCCCAACCCCCCACTCATTGATCCTGCCCCAAGTAAAAATCGACCCCTGCATCTCTAAAATGTTCAGAAGCACTCCAGGCAAGATAAATGGATAATTAATAAGACTAATTGCCTATTACTTCCAATGTTATCATACTGCAATAAATGACATTAATTCAGCACAAAATTTGATACACAGTACTAACAGAGTAATTATACACACAGGACATGCTGAGAAGTGCAGCTGCTTCAGCTAACTGGTCAGTTCAGATAAGTGGCATTCAGATAAATGGTTTACAACTGCAATTAAAACATATTTTAAAAATATAACCTTGGAAACGATATCAGGATTATTGGTTTTTCATGTATTTCCTACTTTCATTCATAATTGTTATTTGGTGACATTTCCCCTTCAGCTTCGCACTTATTTTTTGACCTCCAGTGTAGCAGTCCCTGATGTATGCACAAGTGAGCTAATTTTTCATAGCATTTATTTGATAGAACAGGAGACACCGCAGTCTGGGCTGACCTGAGTTAACTACTATTTTTCAGTTATATAATGGAAGGATTTTTAAATGAATACCTGCTATTAGTCAGCATTGATTTCCAATCCAAATGGACCATTAATTTAACGAAGGTAAAAGTTATTGTTGGAGATAATTCTGACAATGTTTCAAAGCATTTCATTATAAAGGAATACAGAACATCTAATCGAGATAAAACTTTACATATGATGTCAGTGCAGAAGAGTTGAATTTCAATTTTAAAGCAGTGGGAGATATCCATCAGGAAGTATGGATTCTAGATATAGTACAAGTGAAGGAAAGACTAGCAGCTTTCTAATTGCGCTGTTTGAGGTGGGGTTTGACTGCTTTACATAGGTACAGGAATAGGCCATTCAGCCCCTTGAGTCTGTTGCGCCATTCAATTAGATCATGGCTGATCTGTATCTCAACTCCATTTATCAGCCTTGGTTCCATATCTCTTAATACCCTTAGATATTGATTACAGCAATAGGATCCTGGCACCATCTTAGCCTGGGATGCCTGCAGCAGCCATCCCGGCAGCTACAACCGGGTCCAAAGGCCGAAGAGGCCTTTCCGGGTAAGTTTAAAACTTTCCTTCATGGAGCAAGGAGCACGAGTGCTGCTCCAGGCCCCGCAAGGTAAGTATAGGCCACCCCTGCCCTGGACTTCCCCCCCCTCAACTTTGATGAACCATTGATTGTCCCAGAATCCTCGTTCCCCCATGACCCACAGTGGTCTTGGGCCCTGTGGGTGGCCTCTGAGCCACTCGACTTTCTGACGTTTCCCGTCGACTGTCCTCCCATTATGAGTGGGAAGTCAACCAGTGGCATGTTAATGATGCCCAGCCATTAATTTCGGCTCGGCCTCTAGCTGCTCGCTGGGGCACTTTACCGCTTGAAAGTTAAAATTCTCATCTAAATCTCACTCACCCATCACTCCTTGATGACCTGTAATGGCACCCAATCCCCAATACCTCAGAATGAAAATTCTCATTCATGTGTTTAAATCCCTCCATGGCCTCTCCCATCCATACCTCTGTGACCTCCTCCAGTCCTACAATAAACTGTCTATTTCTACGACTCCAGTCTCTTGTGCATCTCCCCCTCCCTTTGCCTCAGCATAGGCTCTGTGCTATAGAATTCACTCCCTAAACCTCTCCACCTCCCTACCTCCATCTCCTTAAAATCCAACTCTTTGTCAAACTTTTCGTCACCCACCTAACCTTACCTTCTTTGCTGGGCATCCATTATCCTCGCACCTCTGTGATGCACCTTGGGATGTTTTTCTACATTAAAGGCTGTTGTTACTTCCTGTGTTGTGAACTCTGAACCCCCTATACTGTGCACCGTGAACCCCCTGTGTTGTGCACCGTGAACCCCCTGTGTTGTGCACTGTGAACCCCCTGTGCTGTGCACTGTGAACCCCCTGTGCTGTGCACTGTGAACCCCCTGTGTTGTGCACTGTGAACCCCCTGTGTTGTGCACTGTGAACCCCCTGTGTTGTGCACTGTGAACCCCCTGTGTTGTGCACTGTGAACCCCCTGTGTTGTGCACTGTGAACCCCCAGTGTTGTGCACTGTGAACCCCCTGTGTTGTGCACTGTGAACCCCCAGTGTTGTGCACTGTGAACCCCCAGTGTTGTGCACTGTGAACCCCCAGTGTTGTGCACTGTGAACCCCCAGTGTTGTGCACTGTGAACCCCCTGTGTTGTGCACTGTGAACCCCCTGTGTTGTGCACTGTGAACCCGCTGTGCTGTGCACTGTGAACCCCCTGTGCTGTGCACTGTGAACCCCCAGTGTTGTGCACTGTGAACCCCCAGTGTTGTGCACTGTGAACCCCCTGTGTTGTGCACTGTGAACCCCCTGTGTTGTGCACTGTGAACCCCCTGTGTTGTGCACTGTGAACCCCCTGTGTTGTGCACTGTGAACCCCCTGTGTTGTGCAGTGTGAACCCCCTATACTGTGCACTGTGAACCCCCTATACTGTGCACCGTGAACCCCCTGTGTTGTGCACTGTGAACCCCCTGTGTTGTGCACTGTGAACCCCCAGTGTTGTGCACTGTGAACCCCCTGTGTTTTGCACTGTGAACCCCCTGTGCTGTGCACTGTGAACCCCCTGTGCTGTGCACTGTGAACCCCCTGTGCTGTGCACTGTGAACCCCCTGTGCTGTGCACTGTGAACCCCCTGTGCTGTGCACTGTGAACCCCCTGTGCTGTGCACTGTGAACCCCCTGTGCTGTGCATTGTGAACCCCCTGTGCTGTGCACTGTGAACCCCCTGTGCTGTGCACTGTGAACCCCCTGTGCTGTGCACTGTGAACCCCCTGTGCTGTGCACTGTGAATTCGCTGTGTTGTGCACTGTGAACCACCTATACTGTGCACTGTGAACCCCCTGTGTTGTGTACTGTGAACCCCCTGTGTTGTGCACCGTGAACCCCCTGTGTTGTGCATCGTGAACCCCCTGTGCTGTGCACCGTGAACCCCCGGTGCTGTGCACCGTGAACCCCCGGTGCTGTGCACCGTGAACCCCCGGTGCTGTGCACCGTGAACCCCCTGTGCTGTGCACTGTGAACCCCCCATGTTGTGTATTGTGTATATTCTGAAATTGTCTACTGTGTATCTCCTGAACTGTACACTGTGTACTGCCTGAGCTGTGTGTTGTGTATCTCATGCGTTGTTCATTGGGTAGCTCCTGGAGTCACCTACTGTGTGTCTACTGAGCTTTGAATTTTGTATCTTCTGGAGCTGTTCTCTGTATTCCTTCTGAGTTGTACATTGTGTAGCTCTTGAACTGTGGAGCATGTCCAGTACTCGTGGAGCTGGTAATATCGCTTGCTGGAGCTGTACAGTGTGTAATCTCCTGAAATCTCCTGCAGCGACTAGAGATGTCCAGTTAGTACCTCATGAAGCTGTGCAGTGGGTGCCTCATGAAACTGTGCAGAGGGTGCCTCATGGAGCTGTGCAGTGGGTGCCTCATGAAGCTGTGCAGTAGGTGCCTCATGGAGCTGTGCAGTGTGTGCCTCATGGAGCTGTGCAGTGGGTGCCTCATGAAGCTGTGCAGACGGTGCCTCATGAAGCTGTGCAGAGGGTGTCTCATGGAGCTGTGCAGTGGGTGCCTCATGGAGCTGTGCAGTGTGTGCCTCATGGAGCTGTGCAGTGGGTGCCTCATGGAGCTGTGCAGTGGGTGCCTCATGGAACTGTGCAGTAGTTGCCTTATGCAGCTGTGCAGTGGGTGCCTCATGGCGCTGTGCAGTGGGTGCCTCATGGAGCTGTGCAGTGTGTGCCTCATGGAGCTGTGCAGTGTGTGCCTCATGGAGCTGTGCAGTGGGTGCCTCATGCAGCTGTGCAGTGTGTGCCTCATGGAGCTGTGCAGTGGGTGCCTCATGGTGCTGTGCAGTGGATGCCTCATGGAGCTGTGCAGTGTGTGCCTCATGGAGCTGTGCAGTGGGTGCCTCATGGTGCTGTGCAGTGTGTGCCTCATGGAGCTGTGCAGTGGGTGCCTCATGGTGCTGTGCAGTGGGTGCCTCATGGAACTGTGCCGTGGGTGCCTCATGGAACTGTGCAGTGGGTGCCTCATGGAGCTGTGCAGTGTGTGCCTCATGGAGCTGTGCAGTGGGTGCCTCATGGTGCTGTGCAGTGGGTGCCTCATGGAACTGTGCAGTGGGTGCCTCATGGAACTGTGCAGTGGGTGCCTCATGGAGCTGTGCAGTGGGGTGCCTCATGGAGCTGTGCAGTGGGTGCCTCATGGAGCTTTGTAGAGGATACCAGCTGGAACAAAGTAGTGGATATTGGCTGAAGAGACCAGGAAAGATAGAAGATAACTTAGATAACAACCTTGAACGGTGACATGAAGATTGAGCGAGGATGCTGCAATGGAGAAGTATCTGGCCAAGATTAAATGGAGGCAATTACTGGGTACTGAATGATGATGAAAGTGATGATGGTGACTCAGGGGACTATCTAAGTAATCTACCTAATTTTAACTATATTTTAGAATTTCTTTTGCAATGGTATTTTATTTAAATTTCCATCAGTAAACACATTACCAAGAAGGATTGCTCGTGTAATAACAAACTGTTCTTCTTATTGGACATGGCATTGGATTCAGATTATATTGATTTTGATAAATATAAGTTATTTTAAAGCACAGTTTCATCCTAATTATAATTAAGGATAAAATACAAGGTCACTTACTGTAATAGTTGGTTTCCATTTGGTCTTAACTGAACAAAGCTGTTGTTGTAGAAACTGCAGCAAGTTTGCCCAGGTTTTTAAAGATGGGCAATCGTATTAGTATTTGTTACTCAGGCTGGTGATCCACCAATGTCCAAGAGGCCATTTATTAATTTGCTCACGTACAATTGCATAAAATGTACTGTTTAAAAAAATACAGAAGGAGCACCTTGAACAGAAAGTCCAATTTACTAGGAGAAATCATGCAAGACAAAAAAATGATCAAAACATTTCCCGTGACTGTTGCCTCTTCTCATTGTCCTTTCTGAACTGATTCTTTCCAGGTCCAAGGAACATGCTATAGAGCCACAAAATCAAACATTCTATGACAATTAATGATTGTATCTTCAGTGCTACATGACTAAAGGTTGGTACTTATTATCTGTTTGAATTACAGGGAGAGTATACAAGTAACAGTCCAAGGTCATGAAATGGTGAAATAAATGGTACTTCTGGAATAACAATTTGTTCCAAAAAGGGATTTTGAATTCTTTTTTATTTATTATGTATAAAAAGGGCGGTAAAATTAAATGTTCGAATCGGCAGCATGCAGGGTACAGCCAAGTTGTTGTCATGATAAGCCTTATCCTCTATCGCCATTCATTCTCTGATTTCTGGCCCTCCAATTTCTTTGTCAGATTTCTTTTTTTTCTATTTTATCGATACATCTGTAGCCAATGCTTCTCTGAATGCTCCTCTCACATTAGAATTATAGAATCATAGAATGCTTACAGCATAAAAGGAGGTCATTTGGCCCGTCAAGCCCTTGCTGGCTCTCTGCAAGAGGAATCCAGCTAGTCCCACTCCCCCACCTTTTCCCTGTAGCCCTGCAAATTTTTTCCTTTCAGGTATTTATCCAAATCCCTTTTGAAAGCCTCCACCACCCTTTCAAGCAGTGCATTCCAGATCATAACCACTCGCTGCGTAAAAAGGTTTTTCCTCATGTCGCCTTTGTTTCTTTTGCCAATCACTTTAAATCTGTGTTCTCTGGTTCTTGACCCTTCCGCCAATGGGAACAGTTTCTCTCTATCTACTCTGTCTAGACCCTTCATGATTTTGAACATCTCTATCAAATCTCCTCTCAATCTTCTCAGCTCTAAGGAGAACAACCCCAGCTACTCCAGTCTATCCACGTAACTAAAGTCCCTGGAACCATTCTAGTAAATCTTTTCTGCACCCTCTCTAAGGCCTTCACATCCATCCTAAAGTGCGGTGCCCAGAATTGGACACCATACTCCAGTTGTGGCCGAACCAGTGTTTTATAAGGCTCATCATAACTTCCTTGCTTTTGTGCTCTATGCCTCTATTTATATACTGACATAAGGACAGTGGTGAGAAAGGATCATGGCTCGGAAGATCAGGAAGTAAAATCAGTATGGGGGGAAATAAAAAATAACAAGGGGCAAAAAACACTGGTGGGAGTAGTTTATAGGCCCTTTAATAGTAGCTATGCCATTGGACAGAGTATTAACCATGAAATAATAGGAGCTTGTAACAAAGGAAATGCAGTAATCATGGGGGACTTTAATATTCATATAGACTGGACAAATCAAATTGGCAAAGGTAGCTTGGACACGAGTTCATGGAATGTATTCGAGATGGTTTCCGAGAACAATACGTCATAGAACCAACCAGGGGACAGGCTATTTTAGATCTTCTAGTGTATAATGAGACAGGGTTAATTAGTAATCTCACGGTAAAGGATCCTCTGTGGAAAAGTGATCATAATATGATAGAATTTCACATTAAGTTTGAGAGTGACCTACTTAATTCCGAAACTAGAGTCTTAAACTTAAATAAAGCCAATTATATAAGTATGAGGGGCGAGTTGGCTAAGGTAGGTTGGGAAATTAAATTAAAGGGTATGATGGATGAAAAGCAATTGCAAACATTTAAAGAAATATTTCAATATTCTCAACAAATATTTTTTGTTCATTTCGTTCATGGGATGTGGGCATCGCTGGCAAGGCCAGCATTTATTGCCCATCCCTAATTGCCCTCGAGAAGGTGGTGGTGAGCCGCCTTCTTGAACCGCTGCAGTCCATGTTGTGAAGGTTCTCCTACAGTGCTGTTAGGAAGGGAGTTCCAGGATTTTGACCCAGCGACGATGAAGGAACGGCGATATATTTCCAAACTTATATACAAACTTATATACATTCCACTGAGAAATAAAAACCCATGGGAAAAGTGATTCATCGTTGGCAAACTAAAGAAGTTAAGGATAGTATTAGAATAAAAGAAGAGGCCTATAATGTTGCCAAGAAGAGTAGTAAGCCTGAGGATTGGGAGAGTTTTAGAAACCTGCAAAGGATGACCAAAAAATTGATAAAAAGAGAGAAAATAGAATATGAAAGTAAACTAGCAGGAAATATAAAAATGGATTGTAAGAGCTTCTACAATATGTAAAAAGGAAGAGAATATCAAAGTAAATGTTGGTCCCCTAGAGGTTGAGACAGGAGAAATTATAATGGGGAATCAGGAAATGGCAGATGCGTTAAACAAATATTTTGAATCTGTCTTCACAGAAGAAGATACAAAAAGCATACCTGAAATAATGGGGAACCAAGGGGCTTTTGAGAGTGAGGAACTTAAAGTAATTAATATCAGTAGAGAAAAAGTACTTGAGAAACTAATGGGAATTAAAGCCAATAAATCCCCCGGACCTGATGGCCTAAATCCAATGGTTCTAAAAGAGGTGGCTGCAGAGATAGTAGATGTATTGGTTATGATGTTCCAAAATTCCCTCGATTCTAGAACGGTCCCAGCAGATTGGAAGGTAGCAAAAGTAGCCCCACTATTCAAGAAAGGAGGGAGAGAGAAAACAAGGAACTACAGGCCAGTTAGCCTGACATCAGTGGTCGGGAAAATACTGGAATCCATTATTAAGGAAATGGTAACAGGGCACTTAAAATATTATAATATGATTAGGCAGAGTCAACATGGTTTTATGAAAGGGAAATCGTATTTGACAAATTTATTGGAGTTTTTTGAGGACGTAACTAGCAGCGTAGATAAAGGGGAACCAGTGGATGTAGTATATTTGGATTTTGAAAAAGCATTTGACAAGGTGCCACATAAAAGGTTTTACGCAAGATAAGGGCTCATGGGGTTGGGGGTAACACATTAGCATGGATAGAGGATTGGTTAATGGACAGAAAAGAGAGAGTAGGGATAAATGGGTCATTTTCAGATTGGCAGGCTGTAACTAGTGGTGTACGGGACCGAGTGTAATGTATCCAAATTTGCTGATGATACAAAGCTAAGTGTGAAAGTAAGCTGTGAGGAGGACACACAGGGCTCAGTTTTAAAAGACCGGCGAGGTGGCAGTGGGGTGGGGGGGGTGATTTGCGGGCGCTAACCTGAAAGCCATTAGGCAGGTTGCGATGCGATCGCAACGCTAATGAAGTCAATTAAAGCCTCTTCTGGGATTGGCACCCAGCAGCCAGCCTGATTGACAGGCTGGCTGCCAACAGGAGCTGTAAATCCGAGGGGGGGTGGAGAAAGAGAGAGAGAGAGAGAGAGAGACCCCATTGGCTAAAGATCGGGGTGGGGGGAGAAGACATCGGTCATCGGAAGGGGGGGGGGGCGCAGA
The DNA here is from genome assembly GCF_035084215.1 of Heptranchias perlo. Taxonomy (NCBI): domain Eukaryota; kingdom Metazoa; phylum Chordata; class Chondrichthyes; order Hexanchiformes; family Hexanchidae; genus Heptranchias; species Heptranchias perlo. The sequence continues at coordinate 66,192,580 of NC_090331.1, read as the reverse complement.
AGTCATCGGACATCATCGGGGGGAGGGGAAAGACATCGGACTTCGGAGAGAGGGGCTGTGCAGAAGTCATCGGACATCATCGGGTGTGGGGGGGGAGAAGACATCGGATGTCAAAGAGGGGGGCTGTGCAGAAGTCATCGGACATCGAAAGTGGTCGGGGGTGGGGGAGAAGACATCGGACATCGGAGAGACATCGGAGCAGGAGGATGCAGGTGACATCATCTGCAGGGTATGTTTTTTTTCAATAAGAAATGTAGTTTTATTTAATTTATTTAATTTATTTTTGACTGATCCAGCCCTTCACCAGGCGTGAATCAGAAGGCCCTGCAGATAAGTTCAAAATCATTTTAAGTGGCCAATATGTCAAAAAATAAACTACCTTAAGTACCTCAATGAGGTACAATTGCTTGTTTGAATATCGTCCCACCAGCTTTAATTGCTCTGGATTTCTCCGATTTTCTTTGACCACCGCCCCCCCCCCCCCCCCCGCACCCGGACTTTCATTTTAAAATTGAGCCCAAAGAAACTGCAAAGGGATATAGACAGGTTAAGTGAATGGGCAAGAAGGTGGCAGATGGAGTATAATGTGGGGAAATGTGAGGTTATTCACTTTGGTAGGAGGAATAGAAAAACAGAATATTTTAAAAATGGTGAGAAACTATTAAATGTTGGTGTTCAGAGAGACTTGGGTGTCCTCGTGCAAGAAACACAAAAAGTCAGCATGCAGGTACAGCAAGCAATTAGGAAGGCAAATGGCATGTTGGCCTTTATTGCAAGGGGGTTGGGATACAAGAGTAAGGAAGTCCTAATACAATTGCACAGGGCTTTGATGAGAACTCACCTGCATACAGTTTTGGTCTCCTTATCGAAGGAAGGATATACTTGCCTTAGAAATGGTGCAACAAAGTTTTACTAGATTGATTCCTGGGGTGAGAGGGTTATCTTATGAGGAGAGGTTGAGTAGAAAGGGCCTATACTCTCAGGAGTTTAGAAGAATGAGAGATGATCTCATTGAAACATATAAGATTCTTAAGGGGCTTGGCAGGGTAGAGGATGAGAGGCTGTTTCCCCTGACTGGAGAGTCTAGAACTCGAGGTATAGTCGCAGGATAAGGGGTCAGTCATTTAAGACTGAGATGAGGAGGAATTTCTTCACTCAGAGGGTTGTGAATCTTTCGAATTCTCTATCCCAGAGGACTGAGGATGCTGAATCATTGAGTATATTCAAGGCTGAGATAGATACATTTTTGGACTCTAGGGGAATCAAGGGATATGGGGATCGGGCAGGAAAGTGGAGTTGAGGTTGAAGATCAGCCATGATCTGATTTAATGACAGAGCAGACTCGAGGGGCCGTATGGCCTACTCCTGCTCCTATTTCTTAAGTTCTTATTTATAAACCCAGAATCCCGTATGCTTTTTTAACCGCTTTCTCAACCTGCCCTGCCACTTTCAACGACCTGTGCACATATACTCCCATGTCTCTCTGTTCCTGCACGCCCTTTAGAATTGTACCCTTCAGTTTATATTGCCTCTCCTCATTCTTCCTACCTAAATGTATCACTTTGCACTTCTCTGCGTTAAATTTCATCTGCCATGTGTCCTCCCATTGCACCAGCTTGTCTATGTCCTCTTGAAGTCTATCACTATCCTCCTCACTGTTCACTACCCTTCCAAGGTTTGTGCCATCTGCAAATTTTGATATTGTGCCCTGTACACCCAAGTCCAAGTCATTAATATACATCAAGAAATGCAGTGGTCCTAGTACCGACCCCTGGAGAACACCACTGTATACCTTTCTCCAGTCTGAAAAACAACCATTCACCACTACTCTCCGTTTCCTGTCACTTAGCCAATTTCATATCCATGCTGCCACTGCCCCTTTTATTCCATGAGCTTCAACTTTGCTGACAAGTCTGTTATGTGGCACTTCATCAAGCACTTTTTGGAAGTCCATATACACCACATCAACCGCATTGTCCTCATCCACCTCTCTGTTACCTCATGAAAAAACTTAATCAAGTTAGTTAAAAATGGTTTGCCTTTAACAAATCCGTGCTGACTTTCCTTAATTAATCCACACTTGTCCAAGTGACTGTTGCTCTGAGCCACCCATATACCATCCATCCTTCACACTCTACTTCCTCTCAACGTCCTCACTGTTGCAATCAAGATTCAATGCATCATCTAACTAATCTTTCCCAGGATGTCAAAGCTATAAACTCCTTACCTCCTCTGTCTTCGCTTCTATCCACAATCTATAGGCTTTCCAAAGCTGAGCTTTGGTGTCATCTGACCACTCCTCCTTGATTTGCTTTGTCTTCTTTCCTATGTTTTGGAACCGTGGCAATGTTCTGCACTATGCCCATTCAAGCAGATTGGTCAGTGTTGAGACATGGATTGGGGAAGAAACAATGTGAAGATTGATAGGGTGGAACAGCCACCCAACTAAAAGACAAATCAAGACATGTCCTCGCTAACAATTGACTTCCTATTGTACAGATGCAAATTGGGTATTACTCAAAGCCCAGGAAAAATATACATAAGATAATTAGCTTTGAATTGGTGAACGACAAACGGAGACAGCCAGTCTAGGAAACAAAGATCAAACACAGAAATGTCAATTGTAAACAATTTTACAACACCAAGTTATAGTCCAACAAATTTATTTTAAATTCCACAAGCTTTTGGAGGCTTCCTCCTTCCTCAGGTGAACGGTGTGGAAAAACCGTTCTACACCGTTCACCTGAGGAAGGAGGAAGCCTCCGAAAGCTTGTGGAATTTAAAATAAATTTGTTGGACTATAACTTGGTGTTGTAAAATTGTTTACAATTGTCAACCCCAGTCCATCACCGGCATCTCCACATCACAGAAATGTCACACATGGTTCGAATGAACAAAGCCACAACAATCTTGTGGGGCAATGGCTGTTTCAAAGCCAGTTGTCTTTAAGTGATGTTTGAATGGCAGAGATGAATCAGTTTCGGTAGGCATGTCCAGGGTATGAAGAAAAGGTAGCATAAAGGAACCATGCTTTGGCTGTTAGTGGTGAATAATACTGAAGTTGCTGTCTCTACTGTACTGTATCCAGAGGCAGGTTGGAATTAAACACTGCATATCTACGTTTGATTGTACCCTGTTTGTGGAACTGCTCTCAATAAAGGATAGACTTTCTTTTAATTGGAAGAAGCCTACCATATTCTGCTTACTACAAGTATTCGTTAACATTGAAGACTACCACATTAGTTAACGGTCAGTTTTAAAAATGTAGTGGCCCTTTACCCATATAGCTAATTAACCAGCAGACAGTATGTGTGGAGGAACCGTTAAACAATGCGGTAGATTTTTAACTTGTCGCCCGGGTGTAAAACTGGCATGGCGGATCGCCCGCCCCTTATAGAAACTGTCCAATCATCAATTCCACTGATTTTCAACAGAAATTTAAATCAGGCAGCTTCTATAATGGGCAGCCGATCAGCAATATTAATTATACACCCATTTGCCATTTTGAAAATCTGCCTCAATGTCACCTACATCAGTCCTGAATAACCTAAATAATAAAAAAACCTTAATTTCAAATGAATACCGAACAAATTGTTCAACTTTTTAATCATGAAAGCATTGGTTGTGGTGAGGGTTGGGTTTGCAAATGTCTGCCTGCTGTGAGATAATTGGAGAGTGATATTATTTTTCTTCATGATGTATTTGGAATTTTGTACTACAGTGCATTCAAGTGATTTAAAGTCTTATGATTGAAATTGCATTTTAACGGAATAAATTTGAACAAGGAATTAGAATTACTGAAATCTTTTGGAATGAAATGAAAATGTCTAAATGGTTTACTGATGCATGAGAACAGATTGGGCAGCAATGTGACAGATAGTATATGACAGACGCAGAATATGGGGAAAATGTCAAAAGGCAGATCTAACTCGGCTGATTTACTGTACATGAAACATAAAGGAAGACACAGAAGGTTACAGTGAATTAGCTTGGCTATTGGAGGCCAATTAATAACCAACAAAAGTTAAAGCTATTCATAAATTTAGGGTTCCAAAGCTAGCAGGTCATTAACAAAATGTATTTAGAAAAAGTCCACAGCACTTTTTTAATACAATAAATTGTATTACAATTTTTTGCCACGGAACAAATATGGACATGATTGTGATGATGGGGTAGATTTTTGTCTTCACCACCTGGGCAATAATCTAGCCGGGTGGATTACATGCCCTGTATAGAACCTGCCTGGCAATACTCTCTGCTAGACTACTGCTTAGGCGGTGATGAATCCAGTAGATAAACTGGAGGTACATGCAGTTTTCATTTAAGAACACAAAAAAACTTGGAATGAGAAAGAGGTCAAGCTTACTCCTTTCACAGTCAACCTTACATTTCCTGTACCTCCCCCAGAATTTCTCTTCCCTAACTCCTATGTAAATTGAACAAATCTATTAACATCTCTTCAATCCCCTTTTCCAAGAATTACTGATTCAGTTCCTTTTTAAAGATATCAATTGACCCAGAGTTAACTACTTCTTCTGGTAGTCCATTCCACCTACCTACTATCCTGTAGAGGGGGGAATCATTTCTTCTAATCTCTAATCTTGCTTGAGACTTGTGAATTTTGTATTTGTCTCCTCAAGTTCTGTGCTCACTATTCTAAGCTGAATAACTTCTACCTTATCTTTACCCCTCCATAACTCTGAAAACTGTTATTACATCGCCACTGTGTTTTCTCCAACAAAAATTGGTTCCATTTCTCGAATCTTTCTTCATAACTTAGTCCCCTGGATTAATCCTCATTGCTCTTCCCTGACTTCTCTCCTGTGTATCTGTTTCCTTTTTGAGGCGGAGTGAAGAAAATTTCACACTACACTCCAGATTTGATCTAGTCTTTTAAAAAAAACTTTAAAGCTTCTTTTGCTGGACTCTCTCATATAAGGAGTTTAACTTCATGAAAGAAGAAGTAGGATGGCAAGTTGTTTCTGGACATAGGAAGTTAGAAAGAGAAAATGATGGAAATGCACAGCAAGTAGGCCAACATTTGAAATGTTGGTGTTTCAGGTGGGACCATACGTCAGAACACTTTTCCATATCGGATCCATGAAAGCACAGAAAAAGACAGTTAAGTTTAACAATGTGTGACGAGGGCTCATATATTCTCTAGGGCAAAACCCAATCTTAAACTTCACTTCAGTGCTCTCCTATATCCTCGAACCAAATTATGTGGGATTACAGGCCCAAATGTTTATGCAAATACATATAAACAGTTTTTTTAAACATGTAGGCCTGGAAATTCATAGATGCATGTAAGGGGAAGCTGGATAAGTACATGATGGAGAAAGGAATAGAAGGATATGCTGATAGGGTTAGATGAAGTGAGGGGGGGCGAATGCTCGTGTGGAGCATAAACACTAGCATACGGTTGGGCCGAATGGCCTGTTTCTGTGCTGTAAATACTATGTATAATTCCTGGGTCCCCAAAGCAGTGGCGGTGGGGCATGACTTGTGCCCGAGGAAATCTGAAGAATCTGATCCTGCCAGAAATCCTAGGGTTGGCTAATTTCAACACTGCTTCCATGACAAGGGTGAGAGCCATGCCACAAGAAGGTCAGGTACACAACTGAGGGGTTGGGGGGTGGGGGAAAGGGGTGGGAAGGGAGCTGAAAATTCAGGAAGGGGTGGAGCAAGTGCACAAGTTCTGTATTTAAAGGGATGCATGCAGTTAAAGGGCTGAGCTGGCTCTTGGAAAAGGCAGTGAAATAATGGCTGGTGCAATAGACCCAGGCCCTCAGGAAGCACATGAGGTGTGTTAGAATAGGGCAGAGAAAAGGTCACGTGGTCATAAAGGGTGGAAATGATGTTAAAACCAATTTATTTTTTTTGTAAATAGTTGCAATAAATCACTGAAATTTTAAGAACTGCTTGCCTTTTGCTTTGCTTGGAGGCCAACAGGTAACGTGCCGATATCAAGACTCAGGTTTAGGATGCGATGGGTTGCTGTGAGGAGCAAGGATTTTACTTAAACCATAGAGAGGTCAGTGAGAGGAGCCAGATCATTTATGGGCTGAGACATCCAAGTAATAGTGCTCTATTCATCTGTGAAGGAGTCTCTCCAGAAACAGTTGCCACTGTACCTACTTCCTGTTGTTCACGGGCTGGGTTTCAAGCATCTGCAGTGTCATCGTCAAGCTCTTGGGCATCCTCTGGGGCATCTACCATCATTCATATCCTGAAAACAAAGCTGTGAAGCACACAACATGCTACCACAATGATGGGCGCATACTGCAAACCACCCCCAGATCTCTCCGGACACTGTAACCTTCCTTTGCGTATACAAATGGTTTGCTCAGTTCTTCTGCTTGTATTCATTTATCTTTCATTGTAGCATTCCTCTGGTTAAGGTTAAGAAAAAGCACATTTTCAAATCAATACTGCAAAGTGCGCCACGCCTTTAAGAAGCTAACTCCTAAAGTCCATGCAATTCAGACAGTCATTTGTTAATTTCATAAGGACGGTTAGTGCTATGTGAGAGGAGACTTCTCCCAAATTGTTTGATTCTGCATGCAACCAAATGACCTGCAATTGCATGGTATTTGCAGGTATAATGAGACACACACAGGGCACAAAAGAAACTTTAACAATTTTTTCTTCACCAAATTGACGTTCTATGAATTGGGTGCAGAGACCTGTAAGCTCACCTTGAAAGATTTACCCTTTAGCATGTACAATAGGACTTCGGCTACTGAAAATAAACTGGAATGAATAGGATAAGAATACATTAGCTTTCATCTGTCCTTGCCGGGGAAAGTCAAGGTGACGCTAATGCTTAAAGACTCTTCAACATTAACTTACTTCTGAAAGTTTGAAAAAATAAAATGGGGGAGAAGGGAGGCAAATTGTTGCAATAACTTTGCCAGGAATTCCAACTCCAGCCTTGATAGAGTGACAGGTTGAGTGGAGCTGACTCTTTATGCTGTTGTCAGCTGGGCAGTGCTAGGAGGGATGGTGTTTTGTTTTTTTTTTGTTCTGTACACAATGTGCACATGACCTTGAGTGTATGCATTTATCAGACACAACATTTTTTATGTATAATGTGCAGTGGGAAGAACGAAGCAGAAGTGGTGAGCCAAGGGGCTGAATGCAGCAGATAAAATAAAATGACACAGTGACAAATCCGACTTCCGTGGTATATTTGCCCGGTCTCTGATAATTTAGCAGAAAACTTACCTGGAAGTTTCAATGCTTTAAAATGGGAGTATCAATAACTCAGAGTAAACTACTTGTTTATGTGGACATAGATCAGAAGTGGGCACACATCAGGTCTCTCTTTTGAATCATGCATTTAAGGGGAAGCTAGATAAGTACATGAGGGAGAAAAGAACAGAAAGATATGTTGATAGTGTTAGCTGAAGTAAGGTGGGGCATAGGCTTGTGTGGAGCATAAACACCAACATAGACCAGTTGGACCGAATGGCCTGTTTCTGTGCTGTAAATACTATGTATTTCTATGTATGTAATTAGCCTGGAAATTACTGTCGCTGTGTTAAGCAGCTGCTAATGGTAAGTAGTGACAATCTTTTGGAGAATAATTAACTTCCAATATTACTGTGTTTTTCATTGTGTAGAAATCATGCGAGCTCCCATCCATATAATGAACTAATGGGACATCCACAGCATGACAAACTCCATTTATATATCTTCAGCAGCTATTTAAATTGCTGTATTTGCATATGGAAGAGTGGTGGGGGGGGGGGGGGGTTGGTGATAGTGTTGTGAAATGGTGGCTTATCAAACATCAAAAGGCTCGCTTTTTTTTATTCGTTCATGGGATGTGGGCGTCGCTGGCGAGGCCAGCATTTATTGCCCATCCCTAATTGCCCTTGAGAAGGTGGTGGTGAGCCGCCTTCTTGAACCGCTGCAGTCCGTGTGGTGACATTTCTCCCACAGTGCTGTTAGGAAGGGAGTTCCAGGATTTTGACCCAGCGACGATGAAGGAACGGCGATATATTTCCAAGTCGGGATGGTGTGTGACTTGGAGGGCAACGTGCAGGTGGTGTTGTTCCCATGTGCCTGCTGCTCTTGTCCTTCTAGTTGGTAGAGGTCGCGGGTTTGGGAGGTGCTGTCGAAGAAGCCTTGGCGAGTTGCTGCAGTGCATCCTGTGGATGGTACACACTGCAGCAACTCGCCAAGGTGGTGAAGGGAGTGAATGTTTAGGGTGGTGGATGGGGTGCCAATCAAGCGGGCTGCTTTGTCCTGGATGGTGTCGAGCTTCTTGAGTGTAGTTGGAGCTGCACTCATCCAGGCAAGTGGAGAGTATTCCATCACACTCCTGACTTGTGCCTTGTAGATGGTGGAAAGGCTTTAGGGAGTCAGGAGGTGAGTCACTCGCCACAGAATACCCAGCCTCTGACCTGCTCTTGTAGCCACAGTATTTATGTGGCTGGTCCAGTTAAGTTTCTGGTCAATGGTGACCCCCAGGATGTTGATGGTGGGGGATTCGGTGATGGTAATGCCGTTGAATGTCAAGGGGAGGTGGTTAGACTCTCTCTTGTTGGAGATGGTCATTGCCTGGCACTTGTCTGGTGCGAATGTTACTTGCCACTTATGAGCCCAAGCCTGGATGTTGTCCAGGTCTTGCTGCATGCGGGTTCGGACTGCTTCATTATCTGAGGGGTTGCGAATGGAACTGAACACCGTGCAATCATCAGCGAACATCCCCATTTCTGACCTTATGATGGAGGGAAGGTCATTGATGAAGCAGCTGAAGATGGTTGGGCCTAGGACACTGCCCTGAGGAACTCCTGCAGCAATGTCCTCGAGCTGAGAAGATTGACCTCCAACAACCACTACCATCTTCCTTTGTGCTTGGTATGACTCCAGCCACTGGAGAGTTTTCCCCCTGATTCCCATTGACTTCAATTTTACTAGGGCTCCTTGATGCCACACTCGGTCAAATGCTGCCTTGATGTCAAGGGCAGTCACTCTCACCTCACCTCTGGAATTCAGCTCTTTTTTCCATGTTCGGACCAAGGCTGTAATGAGGTCTGGAGTTGAGTGGTCCTGGCAGAACCCAAACTGAGCATCAGTGAGCAAGTTATTGGTGAGTAAGTGCCGCTTGATAGCACTGTCTACGTCACCTTCCATCACTTTGCTGATGATTGAGAGTAGACTGATGGGGCGGGAATTGGCCAGATTGGATTTGTCCTGCTTTTTGTGGACAGGACATACCTGGGCAATTTTCCACATTGTTGGGTAAATGCCAGTGTTGTAGCTGTACTGGAACAGCTTGGCTAGAGGCGCAGCGAGTTCTGGAGCACAAGTCTTCAGCACTACAGCCAGGATGTTGTCGGGGCCCATAGCCTTTGCTGTATCCAGTGCGCTCAGCCGTTTCTTGATATCACGTGGAGTGAATCGAATTGGCTGAAGACTGGCTCTGTGATGGTGGGGATATTGGGAGGAGGCCGAGATGGATCATCCACTCGGCACTTCTGGCTGAAGATGGTTGCAAACACTTCAGCCTTGTCTTTTGCACTCATGTGCTGGACTCTGCCATCATTGAGGATGGGGATGTTTACAGAGCCTCCTCCTCCCGTTAATTGTTTAATTGGCCACCACCATTCACGACTGGATGTGGCAGGACTGCAGAGCTTTGATCTGATCCGTTGGTTGTGGAATCGCTTAGCTCAGATGACAGGGTTGGCATATTGCGTAACAAATAGGGTCAAATGCTGTCTGCATGGCCCACAGCACATGGATACAGAACAGGAAAAAAACAATGGCCTGAAGAAAGCTACAGATCAGCTTACTATGCAAAGTACCTGCCCTAATTACACATGTCACAAAGTGTTCCCTCATAACCGGTAACTCATTGGCTGCTGCCCTATCCTAACCATACACATGACCGGCATCTTGCCAGGAGACAAGGAGCCATTGAGTACTTGCTATGCATGGCTTTACTGGGGCATGGGACAAATGTAAGCCACAACATAAAAAAAACTGTCATCACACTTAAATCGTAGAGGGACTTGCCACAGGAAATCCTTATAAGACAACGTAACTATATGTTCGTTCAGTGTCAAAGAGGACATGCTGATATATTTCACTATATGTGCTACCTGAATTTGCAACATCTCCTGATTATTTCTCTACTTGCAGAACAAGATGGTACATAATTGAAGGGAATAGAGTAGAACTGGATGATGTTCCAGGTATTATAAGCCCACGACTCCATTTGGGGATGTCATCCTGAGTAACATTGGCACAAGATTATCGAGGGCACTGAGGAGAGTGAAGCCAAAGGCCTCTGCCAAGTTGAGGGGTAGTGCTATCCTGCTTCTGTCATATTTTATTTTATTCACTGATGCACAGGAATACACTCAACCACACAAACATCCCACACTTGTATATTGCAATTCAAGGACTGTTTGAAGGTTATTCTTGAAACACCCATTACAACATGTTCCTCTTCTGTTTTTGTAGGCCTGGAAGAACATAATGCCAGCACTGCAAAGCAGCACCTCACAACACTCAATTTTACAGGCTCCCACCTTAAGTACCATGCAGGGGAGACTGGATTTTTCATGATTCTCACGGAAAAAGGCAGGGGTGGGGGGGTGGAAACGATGCTATGGAATGATTTACAGGGGCACTCAGGAAATTTTCCATAAGGCCAGTGCACCCCTGATTGTATGCCAAGTAGCCTTACTGTGCTGTCTGAGTGCTAAAGCACACTGACCGCTGAAAAGCTCTGACGCTAATATGCTCCCATCCTCAGCAACTCTCTCCCTCAGTATCTCTGCCTTGGCAACACTCTCTGTGCCTTCAAAAGGTTCCTTAAGACCCTCCTGATCTTTCCCGCCCTCATCCCTTTCTCCCTCATTTGTGATGTCCCTTTACTATCACTGCCCAGTAAAGCATTCAGAGAAGGCTCGATGTAATGAAAGCTATTGAAATGAAAGTTTTATTATGCTGGGCTCCTGCTGTCACAGTAACAAAAACTGTCAATCATTGACAATCAGGTGCAGAACATTAGTTTAGGCTGTCATATAAGGTGTCAATGCTGAAAGCTTGTCTTGGCTTGGTGCTGCCTCTTTCTGATTGTGTCCCTCCTCTCCCTGAGTCTTTGCGGTAGGATTTGCAGCTATTGGCCTGTAATATTGCATTTGCTCACATGGATAGGCCCAATTCCATACAATGTTGCTGAGTGAGTGTCTGATTTTGTCTTTTCAGGTGCTTCACTGCCTCCTAATTGCAGTTAACCAGTAAGTCAGAGGAATAGTGCTTCTCTCTTTTCATTGGCTGGCCAATTGTGTGGGTGATATGGCTCACATTTGTAGCCCACAGAGTGAAAGCAGCAAAATTGTGAGCAAACTAGCAGGGGTAAATTCCCCCCAAAACCTTTAGTAACCCATAGTTAATCCTAAATAGCATTCCAATAGCAATTTCCAAGCTAATATCTTATAGTGCAGAAGCATTAATCCTTGACTGACAGCTCTGGAGCACAGTGGATACAGTGCACAATTTCACTTTGCTGGGAGTGTTGCTCAAAATTGGTGATAACAACTTTATTGGATATAACATAGGACCTATTGGTATTAAAAATGTTATTTCATGATTCCCTTTGAATGCTGTTCCAGCTTTAAATCTATTGCAGCCAATTTTCAATTTCTTTGATTTTATTTATTTAGGTAGAAGTCCACTCTCTGCATTTCTTCATGGATGTTGTTTTGGGAACAGGGGAGGGAGAATCCCCCGGAGATTCGTTTTCAATTTTGGGGGCTAACCATGGGTGCAATTTCTGACCTGAACAATTCCTGCAGTTCTGCCTGAGGTAATCAATGTACTTTCCCTTCACTGAAGGCTATTTGGGATTTCTTACTGCTGTTAACTATTTTGAAGCTAGGCTGTGATTTGATTTTTTTGAACTGGTTCTTGATTGCAGCTGAATGGAAAGCTTTTGCTCATCTTCAAAATGATGCATGGGTTCTTCCACAAACCTGTTTTTCTATCTGATGGCTCATATGCTGATCTGTTTTCATATATTTTCATCTTCAGTTCTCCTATGAGTTCAGTACATGGCCACCATGGGGGTACGCATAAGTTAACCATCTGCAGAAAAGTTATTTTCTCTCTTTATTATTTGTTAATTCCTTGTTGCTACTGAGGGATAAAATGCAGCCTCTTTAGTTGGGGGGGGGTGGGATAGTATTGCATATGGCACAGAGTTTCCCATCGCTACAATTGGTTCACAATACATAGAGGAGGGACAAACCTTTCCTGACCCCAAGATTATATGTAATGCTCCATCTAGGAACCTAGCTGAAAGCTGGTGAAGTTTGCTCAGTGATGGCCAATGAATTCAAACGCATGCAGTCCCAGGCTTGACTTTCATTTGAGCTCATGACTGAAGATAATGTTCCATCCATTGTGCGCTATTGAAATTATCTTTCTATATGTATTGCATAGAATTTTAGGTTAGTCCTTTGATTATCTCTGGGAAAGGATCATCTTTGCCTTGTGGATGTCAGGGTGATCGAACACAGCTTGATATTAGTAATCATTGTGTTCATTGATGATGTTTTCCTTTTGGAGATTGAATGAGTTGTAGAGAGGTTTCTCTTTTGTTGCGTCGTTTATTGATATTTTAGGATTCTTAATGGTGTTTTTGTTAGCTGCTTATGGTACATTAAAGCCATAATGAATAAGTTTGATGAGTTGTTAATTTGCCATGGGGTTTGTTTTGACACATGATGAAGTCAAGTGCTAACATAGCCCTGGAGTATTAAAATCTAGACAGAGGCACATCTTTCAGTTCATTGCTGCAATTAGATTATGTGTATTTGTAATTGTTTTTAAAGATTTTTTTAAAACATTATTTTCAGTTGTTCTTGATTTTACAGCCACAGATTTGATGCAGATCAATGAAAGGTTTTGAGAGTGAATTGTTGACCGGAAGTCAGCAGTTAACAGTTTTGGCTTAGTACACAGAGGAAGAGTCAATTCTCTTAATTCTCAATTCGCTTTATTAACATTATTAGATCATGTACATACCGCTTATATGTCTAGTTAGATATAGGCATGCAGTTTACAGCAGGTTATACAGTTTTATACTCAAACTAGGATTTAAAAGCACACCCACGAGGTTTCCCTGACTAACACTCCCTGAGTATTAGGATTTAAACGCACACCTACTAGGTTTTTCTGACGAACACTACCTGAGTGGTCACAGAATGGAAAGGATATTATATTACCCGGAAAGGAGAGATACTGCTGGCCAGGCAATTCTCTCTCTCACTCACTCACTCACTCACTCACTCACTCACTCCCGACGTCGTCTCTACGTCCCTGACGTAGGGTTCCCACTTCCACGATGGTTAGTCTCTCTCACCAAGCCTGCTATGCTTCAGTTTTATTTCCAAGTCTGTCTTTTCAAATGATGCTGTCTTCTCCGATTGGCTCAAAGTTGCTGGAGTGGTCAATGTCATCCCCTGATTGGCTCTGCTCCAAGGGGTTAGGTAGCATCACCTCATTACTCCTTTTCTAAATAAGCACTGGTGTCTCATCAAAGTTCCTTTGTCCCTCTAAGAAGCGGAACGAATTCAAACCGGTTCTGGCCAGTTCAGACCAGTGACTGAACTCCAGGTCACCTCAGTTCAAAAGTCAGTGTCTTTGTTAGCAATTCGAATTAACCTCAATAGGTTTCTGCAGCCTCTGGCCAACAGAATAAATATGTAAATGCTCATCTTCCCTTATTATCACCTATAATTTAATTATGATATGTATCAATAACAGTATAGTTTTTCTTTTAAGCTGCAAGCTATCTCTAATCACTATAATCTCCTGTGGATTGCATAACATCACAATTGTCTCTCATTGGCTTTGATCAATGCAATTTCAACAATTTTTTTTACCTGTCATTAATTTTTTTAGTCTTCCTTTTGCTGTTGTGCTGTACTATATATGATTAAAATATTTACTGGTAGTGAATAAGTAACTGTCTATTTCCAAATCTTGTGATTCAGATGACAGCCATAAACCACTTACCCTTCATTCTCATGACTCTTGGCCCCATGATTACATTACAGCTTTATTACTTACTCCCTACTATCCAGAATTTACTGTTTTGTTGCAAATGGGCTTCAATGTTTTTCATTCACAATTGATTTTTAAGAGACACATACAAGGTATTTAGCATCAATATAATATCAATTCGGAAAAAGAATTCTGTGTAATTATAAAATGCTTTATTGCGTTGTTGAAACATCTCAAAACATTGTTTTTTGGAGTGCAGAGATTGTTGTATAAATTACAATGTGAGTGCCTGAAGAGTTGTGAGAATTCTTGTATTCTAAGAATTTACCATGAAGTGTGATGTATCAATCAGTCCAGTGTATAATTCACCCCCACTATGTTTAGAGGACATAAAATATGCATGATGTGATGACTCATGCACCAGTCTTTACAGTACTGAGAACAGCACTGGGTTACTTCTGTCCTTCCACCTCTGGGACCTGTGTATGATTCCAACTCACACTGAAAGGATCAAAGACTTGCCTCTGCCAACTATAAGAGTCCAATGTAAAAATGGTTTGGACCATTTCCTAGTGGGGATGAATTCACAGCAAGGGTGCCTATAGCTCGGCACAAATTGACACTAAAATGACAAAAGGCCTTAAAAATAGATGATACAAGTAAATGGACAAGTCACAGTGGTGAAGTAGTGAATACAGTTCTGAGGCTGGGGACAAGCCATGTTGTTTGTACAGAGGACACCTTACTGCCCCATGTTGTAACTGAACTGGGAGAGTCTGATGCTGACAGTAGTTCCCATGAAAGTAGAAAAATGTTCCATTTGCTAGTGCTCATTTAACTGAGAAGAAAAATTACCATCTTATTGAGAATAAAAAGATATTCTTAAAACACAGCTACAAAAAGAAATAAATATCAAAATTGGGGCTGTGTTCAGATTTATTTGCTAATGTTTATAATTTATGAACATACAAGTGCCATACTGGTTGGAGTAAGCAATCCACTAATGTGATGCGCCCAACGTAGAACTGAACCTTAGACACCAAGAAAGTACCAGGTTTCATCCCTAGCCTCTGCAAAATTAGCCGATCTCTGCTGGAGCAATGGTCAACGTGAAACAATTGGTTGGTTTTTGCTCCAGACAGCGGTCCAAGGACTTCTGCTAGAAAACGTGCCTGTGTAGAAATGAGCTGAGGACAGAATTAGGCTTGGTTGTGATGCTCCCAAAGTTGTACAGCCGGCTAAACCTTAGAATTTAGGCTCACTTGGAAGAATTGTTGGCTTAGACAATGGACTGGAGGGTAGCCGACATCCATGGAGCTATACCCCCGTGTGAGTCAGGGCCATCAGGAGGGTTCGGGCAGGTGGGAAAATTGGGGAGTAGGGGGAGAAGGGGAAAGATTTTCAAAGTTGTTAATATTAGAACCAATATATTAGAAGGGCAATACATTGTTAAAACTATAAATCTCTCACGCATTTAAAGTGAATTTAAAAGGACCCACGTAAATAAATAAATTGAAGTGTTCACTATTGTTACCATTAAAACCTGTCAACTTGTCGTATGGTTGTGACTTGGGTGAAGGCTATAGTAATGATGTGAACAGCAAATGAAAGTATGACAGTCGAGTCTACCCATGTGTAAATATTGCACGGACCAGGCCCCCGTTTCAGTTTATACAAAATAAAGACGACATTTGTAAAAGAGGATGAGAAGATATGAGCAGATGCCAGGTGGATGTGATGTGGTGTGTAATGATCTCATTGGGAGCATCATATCTCAAAGCAATATGAGAAAAGATCATCTGGGCAACAGTCACTTTTTTGTCCTTTCAGCCTTTGCCATTAAAGTAGTAAATACTAGGAGCAAGGGTAGTCAGGCTAGACCTGAATAAAGCAATATGAAGGCGAAGAAACCAGCAATAAACAGCCCACATGGCCTGTACTGACTTATTAAACTCCGATAGCTTTCACTGAATACCGAGAACTGGAAACCTCCCTATAGGGCGAGTAGAGAGTTTGCCCTTCACGCTTTAAAAATGTATTTCTAATTATCATAAGGCAAAGTCAGCTGCTGCCCAGTATTGCCAATACAGTCACAGTCATTTACTGAAAAATAATTATATTCCCACAGTAACTGGTCACTGCTGCTTTCGATGCTGAAAGGTCCGATTCCAGTTTGTTTACTGATGAGTTCAGCATATTCTGGAATGGCCACATAACAAATAAAGGTAGTTCGATGAAAACAATTTATAATGGGTATGGCCATATGGTTTGAATAATAAAGTTTGCTAATTGTCTTTTATATTTAATTCATTTTTTTCTGGGTTTTTTTGCTCATTAGTTGAAAGATATCAGTGTTTGGGAATGAAACACTTCTCAGCATCAAACAGTACAAGTCAGGCAGAGCTCAGTCAGATGCAAAGTAAAACTCCCTCTGTACTGAATCCACAGGGTGGATTTTAACTGGGAGTGGGTTTTGGGCCAGTTGGGGGGGAGGGGGCAGGATGAAAGACAAACCCTCTCCCCAATTGCATCAATTTGAGGCCCGGGCTACTTTTAACTCCCGGGCCTCATTTGCATCATGCCAGGCACCTGCCCACCTGAAATGGGCATAAAAAGGCAGCTGGCTGGCTGGCGGCAGATGAAGATCAAGCAGTGTGGAGGCCGCCCGCTGACACTCGGATAAATCGCGGGGGAAGGGGCTATTTATCAGGGTCTTGTGGGTGGGAAGGGGATGGGATGCCTGGGGCAGCAGAAGCCCAGACTTTCCTCGGGGGACCTCAAGGAGGACTCCACCCCCTCCTGGCCCCATATAGAAGAGTTTCAAACTTATTTTTTAGGGTCTCCGCTTCTTCCCCAGTAGGTTTTATGCAGCGGGGCTATTGGATTTTGCCTACATTACAGCAGCGTAGTTAATACTGTACTGAGCACAGTAATGATGTGGAGATGCCGGTGATGGACTGGGGTTGACAATTGTAAACAATTTTACAACACCAAGTTATAGTCCAACAATTTTATTTGAAATTCACAAGCTTTCGGAGGCTTCCTCCTTCCTCAGGTGAATGTTGTGGAAATGAAATCCTCGAGCACAGTAAGGTTGCACAAACAGCAGTGAAACAATTTATTTTACTGATGTTAGTTGAGGGATAATGTTAGCTGGGCTATCAGGAGAACTTCCCTGCTTTTTTTTACATAATGCCATGGAATCCTTTACACCTGAGAGAGCAGATGGTGCTTCGGTTTCATGTCTCACCTGAAAGATGGCACCTCCAACACTGCAGCTCTCCCTCTGTACCGTATTGAAGTATTGGCCTGGATTATGTGCTCAAGTCACTGGAGCAGGGCTTCAATCCATAATCTTTCAAATCAAAGGCACTGTGCTATCACTGAGCCAAGGCTAACACTTAATAGGCACCTAATAATAGCAAAGGTTTTTATTCCTCCATGGAATTGCTACATGCTTCCTTTAGTAATTTTCTATTTTGAAACTGAATCAGTGAATGAAAACATGGCTTTACTGTATTATGAACACTGATGTAAAAGCTCTTGTGATGTTCTATGCTGAAGTCTCAATGAAACTTGACGCGCAATGCAGTTGCCTCTAGCTCTTTGGCTCCTACGTTTAAAAATTAAGAATCAATGTGATTGCTAAAACTCAATATGGTAAAATCAAACACACATCCGTTTCATTGGTTGTCATATGTACAGTAGACACAATCAAATACTATATTCCATCTAGTTGCAAACAAGATTTATTACAAGTTTTCCAACATTGGACGCAAATATCTGCGGATGCTCTGTCAATGTCTTCCTGCTGCAATATCTGATAAGAGGTCAAAGCTCATTGTGCTATTAAAATTATTTTTTCTAGATAGAATTTATTGTGCACTGATAAGGATTAATAGAATTTAACCCAAACACCTGACATGTCACAATAAATGTACCTTTTAGAGTTATTGGCTTTTTTGGACCATTGATTGGAATTTTTTTAAAGTTTGGAGAAAGCTGAAAGGTTATATAGATCCTCAACTGATAACTACAAGGAATATTTTTCAGTGTTCAGTCAGAGAAGCAAAGTTTGAATTAGATAGTTCCTGCTGTCACAATTGCTATTTATATTCTGATATTAATCTGATTGTGTGACTTGGCTTCTAAGAAGCATTATTATGTTCAAATACTTTTTTTTCTTTTAACAAAAGAAACACAAAGGTAGTCAAGTTAACATCAGTCTATAAATAGGACTTGAATTGTAACACTGGGATCCATCAAATGCAAATCACGCTTTTCCCCAAGTAAAACTCTGACTCCGAAAATGAAATCTGTTGCTCGGGTAGCCGGGATCCTCGTGCTTCATAGTCTCTCTGAGAACACAGCCTGATCCTATTTTCATTACCATAGAGCCACCCAGCAGGAGGCCAATGATTATTTACGATCCTCCCCCTCCCTCAGCTGTCACCAGAGATGCCCAGTCGCTGGACTCCCCAATCCAAGCTACAGACAGCAATAATGGGTTGAGTCTGCAAAGCACCAGAGCCTGATAGGTTCCTTTCTTAATTCTATAATGTCCTACTCCCCAATCTAACACCACATATTCAGGGAAGCACCAATTGCACTGATACACAAGAAAGAAAGAACCTTCATTTACATAGCACCTTTCACATCCTCAGGATGTCCTAAAATGATTGATAGCCAATAAATTACTCTTGATGGTGATTGTTGTTATGTAGTCAAATGCCGCAGGCAATTTCCACACACTTAAGATGCCACAAATAGTAAATGATATGTTGTTTTGTTGGTGCTGGTTGAGGGATGTCATGGCATTGTCAGTCATGAACAGGCAAATGAGGCCTCAGCTTAATATCTGATCCAAAAGAATGCATCACTTCCTCAGTCACTGCCAGCATCAAGCCGCACCCCCCTCCACAACCCCCCCAACTATGGTGAAACTCTTCTCCTCCCAAAACAAAGATGTGGATTCGGCACTAATATGTCAATCAGAGCGCTTTGATGTACTTACTCCATCTGAAGTGGGACAATATCAAATGGTCTGGACTCCCTTTTCCTGGAGTGGCATACAGCAGGTCTCCACTCAAAATCTACAATATACCCTTGCAGAGAGAGAGACTGGTTAATGCAAAGGAAAGCTGACACCCACATTGACATCAATGGAAATAAAAACCAAGAGAGATGTATAACAGGCAGCTGATCTGATGTTAATCGTTTTACAATGTCGCCCAAAGTCAAAATTGCCACAATAATTGTGCCACTATCACACAGCTGCAACCAACTCTGTTTAGACTACCAGGGACATTCAGTAGTGCAGAGAATTGGTACTGAAAGACTCTGTGTCACAGAATAGGAAGGCGCAGGTTTGATTAATGGTGCATTTAACTTCTGGCACTGCTACTAGTGGCCACCCCAAATTTGGCAGCAGTGCCTTAAGTTACTTGAGGAGGAGCCAAGACCTAACAGAAGCAGATGATTTTCCCTGATGCGTCAGGACCCAGCAACATCAGGGCAGCACTATAAATGTTTGCCTGTGTCAAACCACCTATCACCTACCTACATCCGCAACTCTTCCGATGCCCTCCGCCACTTTAACAGTTTCCAGTTCCCTGGCCCTAACCATCTCCTTTTCACCATGGACATCCAGTCCCTCTATACCTCCATCCCCCATCAGGACGGCCTGCGAGCCCTCCGCTTCTTCCTCGAATGGAGGCCCAACCCGTCTGCATCCACCACCACCCTCCTCCACCTGGCTGAACTTGTTCCTACATTGAACAACTTCTCCTTTGACTCCACTCACTTCCTCTAAATAAAAGGTGTCGCTATGGGAACCCATATGGGTCCCAGCTATGTCTGCCTTTTTGTGGGATACGTGGAACATTCTTTGTTCCAGTCCTACTCAGGTCCCCTCCCCCACCTCTTTTTCCGGTACATTGATGACCGTATTGGTGCTGTTTCCTGCTCTCGCCCTGAACTAGAAAATTTCATCAACTTTGCTTCCAATTTCCACCCTTCCCTCGCCTTCACATGGTCCATCTCCGACTCTTCCCTTTCCTTCCTCGACTTCTCTATCTCCATTTCTGGGGATAGGCTGTCAACCAATATCTATTATAAGCCCACCGACACCCACAGCTACTTTGATTACAATTCCTCTCACCCCACTTCCTATAAGGACTTTATACCCTTCTCCCAGTTTCCTGGCTCCGTTGCATCTGTTCTGACGATGCCATCTTCCACACCAGTGCTTCCAATATGTCTTCCTTTTTCCTCAACCGAGGATTCCCCTCCACAGTAGTTGACAGGGCCCTCGACCGTGTCCGTCCTATTTCCCGCACTCTGCCCTCACCCTTTCCCTTCCCTCCCAGAACCATGATAGGGTCTCCCTTGTACTCACCTTCCACCCCACCAGCCTCCACA
The DNA here is from genome assembly GCF_035084215.1 of Heptranchias perlo. Taxonomy (NCBI): domain Eukaryota; kingdom Metazoa; phylum Chordata; class Chondrichthyes; order Hexanchiformes; family Hexanchidae; genus Heptranchias; species Heptranchias perlo. Next base: position 66,172,129 of record NC_090331.1, on the reverse strand, counting down.
TTCAACGGATCATCCTCCGCCATTTCTGCTACCTCCAGTGCGATCCCACCACCAAACACATTTTCCCCTCCCCTCAGCATTCCGAAGGGACTACTCGCTCCACGACACCCTGGTCCACACTTCCATCACCTCCAAAACCTGCTCTCCTCCCCACAGCACCTTCCCGTGTGAGCACAGGAGATGCAACTCCTACCCCTTCACCTCTTCCCTTCCCAGGGCCCCAAGCTCTCCTTCCAGGTGATACAGCGGTTTACTTGTATTTTTTTCAATTTAGTTTACCGTATACGTTGCACACAATGTAGTCTCCTCTTCATTGGGGAGACCAATTGCAGATTGGGTGATCACTTTGCTGAACACCTCCGCTCTGTCCGCACGCGTGACCCTGACCTGTCGGTCACTTGCCATTTTAATTCCCCGTCCCACTCCTACTCTGACCTCTCTGTCCTCGGCCTCTTACACTGTTCCAATGAAGCTCAATGTAAGCTCGAGGAACAGCACCTCATCTTTCATTTAGGCACTTTACAACCTTCCAGACTCATCATTGATTTCAATAACTTCAGATCATAACCACTGCTCTCATTTTCTCGGACAACAAGTGCTGGTAATGGTTCTGCTGTTGCCATTTACAGCTAATCTAGACCGACCTTTTGTTTCTTAACCTGTCCCATTACCACCTTCCTTATCTTGCGCCATCATCTCTTTTGTCATTTAATCACTCTTGCTCCCCTCCCTCCCCCACTTTGCCTGGCTCTCTACTTGCTTAAAAACTTTAACTCCTTTAACATCTTCCAGTTCTGATGAAAGATCTTCACCCTGAAACGTTGACTCTGTTTCTTTCTCCACAGATGCTGCCTCACTTGCTGAGTATTTCCAGCATTTTCTATTTTTATTTCACTTGTCACCTTTCGTGATACAGACACTGGGGTGAAGAGAATGATTTTAACAACCTTCTAATAATCACGCATGTGCAAGCTCGTACAGTTTGCTGTGCTGTAGAATCAGTCCCACAACATAAATGGAGAAAATTGCACAGCACCGAAGACTAGGCAAGAACCATGGGCTCGATTTTAGGGTCGGGTTACCTGCGGGTTTCCAGCGGGGGGGCCCCGAAAATCCCGATCTCCGGTCACGTGACCGGATCGCGACGAAATCCCGGCCACTTCCGGGTACCGCGCTGACGTGCGGGGCTGCCCGCGCAAGCCCCGCTGGTGGGAATCCCGCAGGCAATTAAAGCCAGCGGGGTTCCACTTGAGAGTACTTAACTTGCTCGTTGTGGTCAGTTAATGAGCTGAAGCAGCTGTCAAAAGAGGAAGTGTGGGATTTTAGGTTCAACGCAGTCAGTTTCCCACACTGGGGGAAACAGTACCTTTCAAACCAGGCGTGTTGCAGCCAGCAGCCTGTGGCAGGTGCCAAGGTGCACTCCACGGGGGAGAGCCCTCACCCACACAGGAGGCCACCGCGTCACATAGGGCAACCCCTGCCCTCCACCACCCCCCGCCAAGCCAGAGGACAGACCGACACGAAACCGCAGCCCCAGTCCGAGGACCCACCCACCTACCCTGCACAACCCCTCACACCAACACCTGCCAGATGGGTGGTGCGTTGACATCGTCGGAGGACGAACAGGATGACCAGCCCCAGCAGCCTCGCAGTCCACGCCGTCCGCCTCGGAGAGGTGGGGCCCCCCAACACGGTGCTGCGGCACACCCACCTGCACAGCAGGAGGGAGGGCAACCGCAGAGAGAGATGCGTCGCAGGAGGCACTACCCTCCGCACAGGGTGTACAGAGCGAGGCTCAGCTTCATGGACCTCTCCGAGGAGCAGTGCATACAGAGGCTCAGAGTCAATCGCCAGGTAGTCGCCGACATCTGCAGCCTCCTTAACGACGAGCTGCTCCCTGATGGACCAAGCAGCATCTTCTTACCTGTCGCCGTCAAAGTCACCACTGCCCTCAACTTCTTCGCATCCGGTTCCTTCCAGGGTGCCACCGGGGACATCACCGGGGTCTGTCAGTCCTCTGCACACAAGTGCATAAGGCAGGTCACCGATGGGTTGTTCCGCAGGGCCTCCCACTACATCAACTTCGCCATGGACGAGCGCAGCCAGATGGAGAGGGCGGTTGGATTCCATGCCATGGCCGGCTTCCCACGGGTGCAGGGTGTAATCGACTGCACCCACATCGCAATACGGGCACCTCCGCATGAGCCAGGGCTGTTCATCAACAGGAAGGGGTATCACTCCATGAACGCCCAGCTCATCTGTGACCACCGCCAGAGATTCCTACACGTGTGCGCCAGATACCCCGGCAGCTGCCACGATGCCTTCGTCCTCAGGGAGTCCGCCGTCCCGCCCATCCTGCAGGCACCCAACGCCGGCAACGGCTGGCTCCTCGGCGACAAGGGGTATCCCCTCCACACGTGGCTCATGACACCTCTGAGGAACCCCATCAACGAGCCGGAGCGTCGGTACAATGACAGCCACACTGCTACCAGGTCTACAATTGAGCAGACCATAGGGCTTCTCAAGATGCGCTTCAGGTGCCTTGATCGTTCTGGGGGAGCGCTCCAATACACACCATTCAGAGTGGGACGAATCATAGTTGTCTGCTGTGCCCTGCACAACATGGCCCAACAGAGAGGGGTGCCGCTGGAGGAGGCCCCATCCACACCCGCCACCCACATTGAGGAAGGCGAGGGCGAGGAGGAGGAGGCGGAGGAGGAGGAGGCGGAGGAGGAGGAGGCGGAGGAGGAGGACGCGCCAGAGGATGTTGGACGACCCATGCGCCGAGCTGCGACTCACCGGGATGGTCGCCGGGCCAGGGAGGCACTCATACGTCAACGGTTCTCCTAGAGTCAGACACTGCGAGGCGCTCGCATCTCCTCACCTGCACATGCGAGCGGCCATACCAGCCCCCTCCACTGAAGAGTGCTGCCAGTAATCCTGCACCCACAGCAGTGTGCCCAATGGGTGGCAGCAGGTGTTCGCCGTCATGATGGCCTCCACGGAACGCAACTATTGCACAAGCCGCGGAAGAATGGACGAGAGGTGGCAGGAGTGGTGAGAATAGACTATTTAATATCTCGAATGTGACATTATATAAGAAAAAAAGTACAAATTAATAAACACCCTGGTGTATTCCCTTTGTGATTATAAGGCCTTTGCAATTCTTTTCCGGGAACCCCTACGTGGTGCTACCCCTGTGGCTCCAGCAGAGGTAGTGGCAAGTTGCTCGTCTTCTTGCCTTGACCGGGTAGATGCTTTTGGCGGACGGCCCCTGGGTTTCGGTGCCCGTGACGGCACCTCCACAGACTGCTCCTCCTGCACCGGGGCAGGGGCAGACTCGGCCACCTGGAGAGGAGGCACCATTGCGGGTCCTGGTTGAGAGGTGGGCGACGGGTGGGACGTGGGGACGCCTTGAGAGGCGTCCCCGCTTCCATGTCCCCGGTCACCATCATCCCTCTCTTGGCCTTGGCCCACATCACCCCTTCCACCCTGCTGGACGGCAGTTTGGATGGCATGTGTGAGGCCTTGCAAGGCCACCCCTAGTGTATCCCTCAGCCTGTTGGTGGCGTCGGAATGTTGCTCACCCTGAATCCGTACAGACGTTGTCAGGGCCTGCATGGACTCGATGTTGAGTTGTGCGTGACGCTCGAGGGAGGCCAGCCTGTCCTCCACCGCAGACAGTCCCGCACCTACCCGCGACACTGTGTCGCCGGTACCCTCCTGTGCCTGCGCCACCAATGCCCACATGCAGGAGTTGGACTCCTCCATCGCCTGCGCTATTGTGGACAATGCGCGCGGCACCTCTGCCAGTACCTCAGCAATTAGCTGGTGGCCCTCGACGACTCTCCTTTTCACTGGTGGCCCCCTGGGTTCAGCATCTGGGTCCGGCTGAGCAGAGCCTGGAGATGAGTGCTCCCTCCGTCGCGGACCCTCCGCGGCTGCCCCTGCCACCAGGGTCTGCTCATGCTCACTCGTGCGCGGTGACTCACCAAGTGCTACCCCAACTAGTTGGCGAGGGGGACCCACCGAGGTGCGTGTCTCTGCGCTGGTGGATGGTTGGCTCTGATGTGACGATGCACCCTCAGAGACCGCCATGTCCTCTGAGGAATCGCCCTCCACGATCGCTTCACCCAAAGACGGACCTGCAAGAGAACAGAGGGCACTTTGAGGCATGTGGACCAACTTGACAGTGCGCCTGATGGCAGGTGATGAGACGGTAACTCGCGATCATGGGTGTTGAGTGTCAGCTTTCCCTTACCGGCCGTTTCGGCAGCGACACACTCGCCATCGGCCACCGACAGGCAATGTCGCGTGCGGGCGAGGTCGAGCGCCTCCACCTCTGCGTCGCTGAGCTCCACCACTTGCGGCTTCCCACCTCTGGTGCGTGCCCTTTCCCTATTGTTCTTGCTTCTCTTCTCCTGTGAAGGCAAAACACAGATGTGTGAGTGGGTGCGTCTTGCATCGTGAGACGCATCGAGCATCGGTGTGGTTGGGTTGAGCGTGGCGCGCAACGGATGGGAGGAAGCGTGGGCCACGTGCCCATCCCATTGCATGGGGATTGGGGTGTGTGGTAGTGTTCGGGTGGGGTCAGGGACGGTGGGTACTTGCGTGCATGGCGAGGATGGTGAATGAGTGGCTGTGAGGATTGCTGATGGAGCGCAGTGGTGGCTGTGCAGGAGGGGGTTGTGATCTGCTTGGCGTGATGGTGGGGACGGGATGTGGGAGGGTGCGTTGGTGTACTCACCTTGCCAGACCTAGTCAGGTCATTGAAGCGCTTGCGGCACTGCTCCCAAGTCCTTGGGGTGTTGCCCCTGCTGCTCACCTCCGCCGCCACCTCTGCCCATGCCTTCCTGGTTGCGGCGGCAGGGAACTTGTGCCCATCTTCTGGGAAGAGTGTTTCCCTCCTCCTCCTCACGCCCTCCAGCATCAGCTGCAGTGCCAGGTCTGAAAAACGGGGCGCAGCCTTTCCCCTTTGCTGAGCCATCGTCTCAAACCGCTTGCTTGTAGCAGGAGGGGCTTTGGGAGACTGCCCCTTTAACTGGAGCTCCTACATCGCGTCGACGGTACTGCGCATGCGCAGCCGGCCGGCACGCAGCTGGGGAGCGCAGAACCCGGAAGCAGGGCTTAATCGGTCCAATTATCCCGCGATCGCGTGGGGAACGCACACGATTAGCCGTCCGCGTTTTCCACGCTCCCGGAGGACCACCCGCTGGGAACCCGCAGGCCTGCTAAATTTGAGCCCCATATCTTTGTGAAGTAGTTCTGCAACATAAACGTAATGCGAGCACCTAGTTAGGAGGGAAGAACTGCCTGGAAAAAACTGATTAGATAGAAAGACAGCTTTTCTTATAACCGAAGATACAATTTGAAACTTGCTCTCTTCTTTTCTACTTCAACCATGGCATAGAGCCTAGCATTTTGCTACTGCAGCTTTCATTATTCTGTGGCTTGGGTCTGGCCTCTGGCCAAGGGAAAATTAATTACTATAATTCTGGTCTTTTGCATTGCTTCTATAACAAATAAGTAATAAGTTGGGAAGCATTGTGGTGTCAGCCGTGACTCAGTGGTAGCACTCTTATCTCTGAGTCAGAAGTTTGTGGGTTCAGGTCCCACTCCAGAGGCTTGATCACAGAAGCTAGGCTGACACTCCAGTGCAGTACTGAGAGAGTGCTGCACTGTTGGAGGTGCCGTCTTTCGGATGAGACGTTAAATCGAGACCCCCATCTGCCCTCTCAGGTGGATATAAAAGATCCCATAGCACTATTTCAAAGAAGAGCAGGCGAGCTCTCCCCGATGTTCTAGCTGACATCTTTCCCTCAACCAACATCACTTTAAAAAAAAACACATTAACTCATTACTGTTTGTGGGACCTTGCTGTGCGCAAATTGGCTGCTGTATTTCCTACATTACAATAGTGACTACACTCCAAAAAGTACTTTAATTAGTTGTAAAACGCTTTGTGATGTCCTGGGGTCATGAAAGGCATTACATAAAGCAAACTCTTTCTTTCTTTGTATTATGTATGAAATGGAAATCTTTATTTGATCCAAAATGCCTGGCTTAGCCGTATATGAAAGGTAGCTTGCAGAAACAATCCTGATTATGTGTACCATATAGAGGGAGTGTGATGGCAGAGACTGGCCTGGAGCTTGCCATGAGGCCTCAATGAATGATGACCCGCTTTGCTCAGTAAACTGTTTTTGTTTGTACCCATCTGTATCCAACTCTGTTTTTAACTTGGTAACAAAAAAAGAGATAAGGGCCTCGCCTGGATCAGAGATGGGGGGATTCTGAGTGAACCCCCATTGCACCACATCTGTTGTATGTCTATCTGGACTCAAAGGTGTTTATATGTCTGTGCATGTGTTATATATAATCATGCACAGACATATAAACATCTTTGGATCCAAATGGAAAATGATGGCGTTAGCCCTGATTATAAAGGATGAGATTAAAAACTGTAGTGAGAAAGGATCTTAGCTCGGAAAATAAGGATGTAGAATCAATATGGGTGGAGTTAAGAAATAACAAGGGACAGAAAACACTTGTGGGAGTAATTTATTGGCCCCCTCAACAGTAGTTATAATGTTGGACAGAGCATAAATCAGGAAATTAGAGGAGCATGTAATAAGAGTAATGCAATAATCGTAGGGGACTTTAATCTCCATTTAGATTGGGCAAACCAAATTGGCAAAAGTAGTTTAGAGGATGAGCTCATGGAATACATTCGAGACAATTTTCTAGAACAATATGTTGAGGAACCAACTAGGGAACAGGCTATTTTAGATCTAGTATTGTGTAATGAGAAAGGGTTAAATAATAATCTTATAGTTAAGGATCCTCTGGGGCAGAGTAATCATAATATGATAGAATTTCATATTGAGTTTGAGAGTGATGTAGTTAAGTCTGAAACTAGGGTCTTAAATTTAAACAAGGCCAATTATGTAGGTATGAGGGGTGAGTTGGCTAAGGTAGATTAGGAAATTAGATTAAAAGATATCTCGGTAGATAATCATTGGCGAACATTTAAAGAAATAATTCATAATTCTCAACGAATATACATGGCTAACCAGAATAGTTAAGGATAGTGTTAGATTATAAGAAGAGGCTTATAATATTGCCAAAAAGAATAGTAAGGCTGAGGAGTGGGAAGGTTTTAGAAATCAACAAAGGATGACCAAGAAATTGATAGAGGGAGAAAATTGAATATGAGAGTAAACCAGCAAGAAATATAAAAACAGATTATACATACTTGTAGAAGCTCTTACAAAGGAAGAAATTAGCGAAAATAAACGTGGGTCCATTAGAAGCAGAGACAGGAGAATTTATAATGGGGAATAAGGAAATGGCAGAGATGTTAAACAAATATTTTGTATCTGTCTTCACAATAGAAGACACAAAAACATATCGGAAATAGTGAGGAACCAAGGGTCTAATGAGAGTGAAGAACTTAACGTAACTAATAGTAAAGAAAAAGTACTGGAGAAATTAATGGGACTAATCGCCGACAAACCCCCTGTGCTTGATGGCCGACATCCTAGGGTTTAAAAGAGGAGGTTGCAGAGATAGTAGATGCATTGATTTTGATCTTCCAGAGTTCCCTAGATTCTAGAATGGTCCCCGTGGATTGGAAGGTAGAAAAAGTAACCCAACTATTCAAGAAAGGAGGGAGAGAGAAAAGACGGAACTGTAGATAGTTGGCCTGATATTCATCGTAGGGAAAATGCTAGAATCTTTTATTAAGGACGTAGTAACAGGGCACTTAAGTCATAATATGATTAGAATCATGGAATCATAGAATCGTTATAGCACAGAAGGTGGTCTTTCGGCCCATCGAGCCTGTGCCGGTTCTTTGTAAGAGCAATCCAGTTAGTCCCATTCCCCCGCTCTTTCCTCATAGCCCTGCAATTTCTTTTCCTTCAAATATTTATCCAATTCCTTTTTGAAAGCCATGATTGAATCTATATCCACCATCCTTTCAGGCAGCACATTCCAGATCATAACTACTCGCTGTGTAAAAAAAAGTTTTTCCTCATGTCGCCTTTGGTTCTTTTGCCAATCATTTTAAATCTGTGTCCTCTGGTTCTCAACCCTTCCGCCAATGGGAACAGTTTCTCTTTATTTACTTTATCTAAACCCGTCATGATTTTAAACACTTCTATTAAATCTCCTTTCAACCTTCTCTGCTCTAAGAAGAACAAGCTAGTACAAAAAGTCTAACATTTACCTGAATATCACTCCGCGAATCATCACCAAGTTTTTCCAGTCTATCCACGTAACTGAAGTCCCTCATCCCTGGAACCATTGTAGTAAATCTTTTCTGCACCCTCGCTAAGGCCTTCACATCCTTCCTAAAGTACGGTGCCCAGAATTGGACACAATACTCCAGTTGTGGCCGAACCAGTGTTTTAACATAACTTCCTTGCTTTTGTGCTCTATGCCTCTATTTATGAAGCCCAGGATCCCGTATGCTTTCTTAACCGCTTTCTTAGCCTGTCCTGCCATCTTCAAAGATTTGTGCACAAATACCCCCAGGTCTCTCTGTTCCTGCACGCCCTTTAGAATTGTACCATTTAGTTTATATTGCCTTGTTCTTCCTGCCAAAATGTATCACTTCAAACTTCTCTGCATTAAACTTCATCTGCCATGTGTCCACCCATTCCACCAGTCAATGGGAATCAGGGGGAAAACTCTCCAGTGGCTGGAGTCATACCTAGCATAAAGGAAGATGGTAGTGGTTGTTGGAGACCAATCATCTCAGCCCCAGGACATTGCTGCAGGAGGTCCTCAGGGCAGTGTCCTAGGCCCAACCATCTTCAGGTCAAAAATGGGGATGTTCGCTGATGATTGCACACTGTTCAGTTCAATTCGCAACCCCTCAGATAATGAAGCAGTCCGTGCCCGCATGCAGCAAGACCTGGACAACATCGAGGCTTGGGCTCATAAGTGGCAAGTAATATTCGCACCAGACAAGTGCCAGGCAATGACCATCTCCAACAACAGAGAGTCTAACCACCTCCCCTTGACATTCAACGGCATTAACATCGCTGTATCCCCCACCATCAACATCCTGGGGGTCACCATTGACCAGAAACTTAACTGGACCAGCCACATAAATACTGTGGCTACAAGAGCAGGTCAGAGGCTGGATATTCTGCGGTGAGTAACTCACCTCCTGACTCCCTAAAGCCTTTCCACCATCTACAAGGCACAAGTCAGGAGTGTGATGGAATACTCTCCACTTGCCTGGATGAGTGCAGCTCCAACAACACTCAAGAAGCTTGACACCATCCAGGACAAAGCAGCCCGCTTGATTGGCACCCCATCCACCACCCTAAACATTCACTCCCTTCACCACTGGTGCACAGTGGCTGCAGTGTGTACCATCCACAGGATGCACTGCAACAACTCGCCAAGGCTTCTTCGACAGCACCTCCCAAACCGCGACCTCTACCATCTAGAAGGACAAGGGCAGCAGACACATGGGAACAACAGCACCCGCACGTTCCCCTCCAAGTCATACATCACACCAACTTGGAAATATATCGCCATTCCTTCATCGTCACTGGGTCAAAATCCTGGAACTCCCTTCCTAACAGCACTGTGGGAGAACCTTCACCACACAGACTGCAGCGGTTCAAGAAGGCGGCTCACCACCACCTTCTCAAGGGCAATTAGGAATGGGCAATAAATGCTGGCCTTGCCAGCGACCCCCACATCCCATGAACGAATTTTTAAAAAATGCATGTCCTCTTGAAGTCGATCACTATCCTCCTCACTGTTTATTACACTTCCAAGTTTTGTGTCATCTGCAAATTTTGAAATTGTGCCCTGTACACCCAAGTCCAAGTCATTAATATGTATCAAAAAAAGCAATGGTCCTAGTACCAATCCCTGGGGAACACCACTATACACCTTCCTCCAGTCCGAAAAACAACTGTTCACCACTACTTTTTTTCCTGTCACTTAGCCAATTTTGTATCCCTGCTGCCACTGCCCCTTATATTCCATGGGCTTCAATTTTGCTGACAAGCCTATTATGTGGCACTTTATCAAATGCCTTTTGGAAGTCCATATACACATCAACCGCATTGCCCTCAACAACCCTCTCTGATACCTCATCAAAAAACTCAATCAAGTTAGTTAAACACGATTTGCCTTTAACAAATCTATGCTGGCTTTCCTTTATTAATCCACACTCGTCCCAAGTGACTATTAATTTTGTCCTGGATTATAATTTCTAATAGCTTCCTCACCACCTGTATTTATCGGGTTTATCCTTACATGCTTTTTTGAACAAGGGTGTACCATTTGCAATTCTCCAGTCCTCTGGCACCACCCCCCATAACTAAGGACGATTGGAAGATTATGGCGAGCACCTCTGCAATTTCCACCCTTAATTCCCCCAGCAACTTAGGATGCATCCCATCCAGACCGGTGACTTATCTACTTTAAGCATAGCCAGCCTTTCTAGCACCTGCTCTTTATCAGTTTTCACCCCATCCAGTATCTCAACTACCTTCTCTTTTACTGTGACTTTGGCAGCATCTTCTTCCTTGGTAAAGACAAATGCAAAGTACTCAGTTAGTACCTCAGCCACGCCCTCTGCCTCCATGCGTAGATCTCCTTTTTGGTCCCTAATTGGCCCCACCCCTCCCCTTACTACTCATTTACTATTTATATGCCTATAGAAGACTTATGGAATCCCTTTTATGGCCGCCAGTCTATTCTCATACTCCCTCTTTGCCCTCTTATTTCCTTTTCACTTCTCCTCTGTACTCACTATATTCAGCCTGGTTCACACTTATGTTATCAACCTGACATCTGTCGCACGCCCCCTTTTCCTGCTTCATCTTACTCTCTATCTCTTTCATCATCCAAGGAGCTCTGACTTTGGTTGCCCTACTTTTCCCCCTCGTGGGAATGTATCTAGACTATACCCGAACCATCTCCTCTTTAAAGGCTGCCCATTGTTTGATTACAGTTTTGCCTGTCAATCTTTGATTCCAATTTACCTGGGCCAGGTCCATTTTCAACCCACTGAAATTGGCCCTCCTCCAATTAGGGACTTTTACTCTAGATTGCTCCTTGTTCCATAACTAATCTAAACCTTATGATACCATGATCACTGTTGCTGACAGTACAAAGCTAGGTGGGAAAGTAAGCTGTGAGGAGAACGCAAAGAGGCTGCAAAGCGATAAAAACAGGTTGAGTGAGTGGGCGAGAAGGTGGAAGACGGTGTATGCAGAGTCAACATGGTTTTATGAAAGGGAAATTGTGTTTGACAAATCTATTATAGTTTTTTGAGGGTGTAACTAGCAGGGTAGATAACGGGGAACCAGTGGATGTAGTATATTTGGATTTTCAAAAGGCATTCAATTAGCTGTCATACAAGAGGTTGATACACAAGATTAGGGCTCATGGGATTGGGGGTAATATATTAGCATGGATTGAGGATTGGTTAATGGACAGAAAACAGAGAGTAGGAATAAACGGGTCATTTTCGGGTTGGCAGGTTGTAACTAGTGGGGGGCCACAAGCATCAGTGCTTGGGCCTCAGCTGTTCACAATATATATCAATGACTTAGATGAAGGGACCGAGTGTAATGTATCCAAGTTTGCTGATGATACAAAGCTAGGTGGGAAAGTAAGCTGTGAGGAGGATGCAAAGAGACATAGACAGGTTAAGTGAGTGGGCGAGAAGGTGGCAGATGGAGTATAATGTGAGGAAATGTGAAATTATCCACTTTGGTAGGAAGAATAGAAAAACAGAATATTTTTTAAAAGGTGAGAGACTAAGAAATTCTGGTATTCAGAAGGATTTGGGTGTCCTTGTACACAGATCATAAAAGGTTAACATGCAGCTACAGCAAGCAATTAGGAAGGCAAATGGTATGTTAGCTTTTATTGCAAGAAGGTTGGAGGTCTTTCTGCAATTATTTCGGGCTGTGGTGAGATTCTACCTCGAGTACTGTGTACAGTTTTGGTCTCCTTACCAAAGGAAGGATATACTTGCCTTAGACGCAGTGCAATGAAGATTCACTAGATTGGTTCCTGGGATGAGAGGGTTGTCCTATGAGGAGAGATTGAGTTGAATGGGCCTATATTCTCAGGCATTTAGAAGAATGAGAGGTGATCTCATTGAAACATATAAAATTCTTAGAGGGCTGGACAGGGTAGATACTGAGAGGCTGTTTCCCCTGGCTGGAGAATCTAGAACTAGGGGTCATAGTCTCATGATAAGGCATCGGCCATTTAGGACTGAGATGAGGAAAAATTTCTTCCCTCAGAGGGTGATGAGTCTTTGGAATTCTCTACCCCAGAGGACTGTGGATGCTCCATCATTGAGTATATTCAAGACTGAGATCGATAGATTTTTGGACACTCAGGGAATCAAGGGACATGGGGATAGGGCAGGAAAGTGGCGTTGAGGTCGAAGATCAGCCATGATCTTATTGAATGGTGGAGCAGGCTCGAGGGGCCATATGGCCTCCTCCTGCTCCTATTTCTTATGTTCTTAACCTGCCTTCAATTTCAATTACGATACAACTTGAAGGATATGACAAACCAATCCAAAAACTGGAAAATCCATCGAATTTACAGTAGAGTAGAAAGAAACAGACTGTTTCCCGCGATTGAGGGGTCTAGAGTGAGGGTACTCGGAGATTTAGAACAGAGAGCAGAAGGATCTGTTCACACAGAAGGTTGCAAAGCTGTGGAATGTACGGAGTCAGTGATTGATGCAGAGACCATGTCAACATTTAAGAATACCTTAGATAAAGTGGGTGCACGGGATTAGGAGTACTGCCCACGTGAAGGATAAACACCAACGTGGACTCGTTGGCCGAATGGCCTATTTCCATGTTACATAGAAATTACATCATTCAATGAAATCTAAGCTGACCGATTCAGCATAAGTAAAAAGACGCCATGGATCAATAAAATATCTTTAAAAGAGTCAAGTAGATTTGCATTAGGCTTCAAAGGGTGAGTTCAGGCAAGTTATCAGGTTGCAGGTTGATATTAACGCTGTCCCATGAGAAGTACCCAGAGTATTAACAAACCTGTTAGAGCGCCACTTCAGATAGTGACATAGAGTTAAAAGGGTAAGCAAGATGTCAATCTGCCTATAGAATGTAACAAAAATACTGAAAGATGATGACTTAAATCTCAGACAGCTTAGAACTCTAAAACAATAAATAAATGCGATCATTATTTATTTTAGTCCTATTTATTAATGCTGCGGCACAACTCGCCAAGGCTTCTTCGACAGCACCTCCCAAACCCGCGACCTCTACCACCTAGAAGGACAAGGGCAGCAGGCGCATGGGAACAACACCACCTGCACGTTCCCCTCCAAGTCACACACCATCCCGACTTGGAAATATATCGCCGTTCCTTCATTGTCGCTGGGTCAAAATCCTGGAACTCCCTTCCTAACAGCACTGTGGGAGAACCGTCACCACATGGACTGCAGCGGTTCAAGAAGGCGGCTCACCACCACCTTCTCGAGGGCAATTAGGGATGGGCAATAAATGCCGGCCTTGCCAGCGACGCCCACATCCCGTGAACGAATAATAAAAAAAAACAACTCTCCACAACCCCCCCGCCCCGACAATGCTGACCCTCAATTTTTCTCCATAACACTATGTTACATCTTTGTGGGCTGCTTTATCTGTTGGGGCTCTGACATTACCAAAAATAGCTTTCAATTCTTTGTTGTTATACATTTTCAAACATTCCCAGCACCTATGGTAATTAAGAGTAAATATAACAAAATATCTTGCCAACAGTTTTGAACTTTTAAGAAGCAGGGCTGATTATTTATGCAGGGCAGGCTCCCGTCAAAAGGGAGCACACTGCTGCTGAGGAGGAAGATAATGTGGTGCTACAAACCCACTGCAGCACCAGATGCCAAAGTTAAAGGGGCAGAAGAGCTCTGAAGAGTAATATGCATTTTGTACTGATGGCCGCAAACTGGATGGAAGGCTTCAATAGGTGAGAGTTTGGGATCATTATGGAGGGAGAGGGGGCAACCACAAAGCCTTATTCCTCCAACAACAAAGTAGGGAGCTTATCGCTGCTAGCCCAGGGACTACTTCCACCCCTTTTCTGGTGGTTCCTGGGGTTGGCGGTATCAGTGATGGCAAGAAGAGAATTTTGCAGCTGGCCGAGGCCTACCTACATGCAGCGGAGGGGTGTGGGGAGGGGGTGGGGGTTGGGAGAGGGAGAGGGAGAGGAGTGGGAAGTGGCGTTCCCAACTGGGACGGGGGGAAGGAAAATAGAGGTCAGGGCGGCAAAGTTACAGCAGGCCTCGCCTTATGATTTTCCTGCATTATCCACTCTCATTCCTGCCCAATCTGAAAAATATAGGTCAAAAAGTCAAAGATGGTGTGTTGCCCTCTAAGAGAAATATTGACAACCGCAGAAAATAAACTTGCCCCGAGTTACAACAAGCTGAGGGAGGAAGAGATTACATTTATTGACTACTCAGATTCTAGTGAGCTATTCTATTGACATTGGAGAGAAGATTTCCTCTATACAATGTGTAACCTGGTTACAAAGAATGTGCTTATGATTTTGCTACATGCGATGCGGCATGGAAATCTCCCCTCATACTAGATGTTGTTATTTGTATAAAAATATTAAATTACAGGGCTAGATTGCCCTCGGGCCCTCTGAGCAAGGAGCGGCACTCGCAGAGAGCACTGGCAAGGAGTTTGCTATTGTTTTAAATTAATGAACAGAAAATCAAGGCTGAGGGTCCATTAGTTCCCAACTAGCACTCCCCACTGATACTTGCTGGCAGCACTGAGCCCTTACATGTAATACAGGCTAATATGATATTGATTCCAATATTATTTTACAAAGCATACTTCAACACAAATACTTTTATGTCCACATATAAACGTTTCCACTTTTAAAATCCTCCTCAAGCGTTTCAGCCATGTTTGGATAAACCTCAAGTTCATACCTACACGGAGTTTTCATCTACATCTCAAACCATGGTCAAAACTTCAGATAACGAATCCATTGTTGTGTTAGTGGAGGAGGGAGACAACGTAAATAATTCAAAGAGGAGAAGGTTATTTCCAGTAAGAGTGATCCAGCACTTGGGCTGGGAAGAAAAGCAGGGAGGATGTCAGCCCAGTTATGGGATGTTCTACAAGGTTCAGGAGATCTGAAGCATTATAACCAAATATGATCTACAGGAATAAAGGAGTCGAAATTGGTATGCATTGCGCCTGTTTTTGGGCATAAAATGGGCACAAAGCACACCAATTTAGCAGTGGGATGGCCTGCGCCCAATCTGCGCAGGCATTGGTCCCACTGCTAAATTCGTGGTGCCCATTTTTTGGGTTGTCCCGGGCGGACGCCTAAAACAGGTGTTAGACTCCTTGAATATGCAAATTAGCGGCTAACACCTGTTGAAAACCCCTTTTCAGAATTAGTTAATGATATGGAGCAGGTGTCAGAATTCTTCAGCTGCCCCCACCGCTGCCAACTAAAGGTAAGTTGTAAAAAAAAATTTTTAAACACCTTTCTGTAAAGCTAGGAAGAGTGTTCCCCAGACTTCACAGGCATTGCGATCAGCCCATATCCTGTAGCCCGCTCCAATCTCCCTCCTGGGACTTACTGCTGCGGGCATCGCAATAGGCCCACAATATTGTCCTTTGCTCTGGCGAGCCGCCTGAGGACACCGTAGAAGCATCCGCAGCTTGCTGGTTTAATTTAAATGGGGCCTGAGGCCCAATTTCGGGCTTTGAGCCTATGTGTTCTGGCCCAAGAATCAATGCCTGTGCCCCATTCACACCGGCAAAGGGAATGAAATTGGTCTTCAATGGTAGCATGAAACAGGCGATAGTGAATCGGCAGTCTGTTTTACACTGGAATTCAATGGAAAAGAAAATCGGGTTTGGTGTAAAACAGGCTGCTGTTTCACTATTACCTGTTTCGTTCTACCACCAAAGACCTATTTCACCCCCAAAGAGTCTTCCCCTCAGCTGTACCCTCGTCATAACTTATAGGGGAAAGATGTACCACTGAATTCTCAAGTAATCCTATCGGGCTGATTTTACACTGGCAGCCTCGCCTACTGGCAGCATGGACTCATGAAATTCCCCCACAACCATAATGAAGGAGGTACCAGACTGATACCAGTCTGTCCTTGTTACCTTGCTTTAGAATTGCTGGATAACACAACCTAAGAGCAGACATTTTGTGGAGACCTCTGTCCCATGTAAAATCATGAAGGTTCCCTCTAGCGATGTCATGAGCAAGAGTGGTGTCCATATTCCAGTGTTTCTAGAAAAATGTGGAAACTTCAACTTGCCTTCTAATAAATGGCTCAACTGTTGTTTTAGTTATTCTGCCCTAATCCCTAATTATTGGGTTTAATTTGATGCGGAAAATCCAAACATGCAGTAATTACACTAAAGATAGTATTGGTGCCAGGGAAGTATAAGTACCCACATAAGACAGTTTTGAGCTTGGCTTCTCTAGTGTTTGTGATCTCTCCCCTATCCATTAAATGCCCACCCTTGAATCTCTCTTCGTCCAAGTTGGTTTCAGCCGGGCAGGTGGGATGATCTGACTCTTGGACTTCTCAGTGTCAAATATGACTTTGTATTGTCATGACTAGATGCACTTTCTTTGGATGAGTTAGGTCTTCTTGATAATTCCCATCCCTCCATCCAACCCTGAAAAGAATCAGCAAAACTCAGCCATAGATAGGGATTGTGGCTGCTGTTGCAGGAACTAACAGATTGATTTAATAGATTGTAAAACACATTATGCATGCATGAGAAGGACTGTAAAACTTGTATGTTTTTCAGCCTTGCTCACACATAAGATCAGCTGCAGGTTTCATTACATTCTGGTTTATTCAGTTCTGCATGAGCTCAATTGTAATTAAAGAGAAAAATTCAAGTGTGAGATTTTGAAGCAGTCTCTTTTTTTAAAAAAAAACACCATCATTTTCTGTTATTTCATAATTTTTCAAGCAGTTTTTTTTAATTCTCTAAAGCTTAAATGTTTTTGTTTTCAATGAAGGGTATGTTTGTGAGTGTGATGAGTTGGCTCTTCATTGAGTATAAACTGAGTAGAAAATAGGTTTCAGGTGATTAGAAAGTGCATAAAATAACTTCAATATTCTAAAACTCTGTGAGAGAGAACTCAGCAAGTGAACTGTGCAGGAATGCTCATTAACAACTTCCATAATACGAGCGGTGCAGGAGCCAATGAGAAGAAAGCTGGGTCACCAAGCCTCTCCTGCATTCACAAATCTTCAAAATATAGTGCAGTGAAACGCACAAATGATGAGCACAAGATCTTCATTATCAGTGCTCTGATTGTATGACCACGAGAGGGAATTTGCTGCAATAAAGCAAATGGAGGAACTGCCATGTCTGCTGATGTAAAAACTATTTTTGTGGTTGTAATGCATCGGGATATAACAGTCCTAAATTTTGTCCCATTTCAAAATCACAAGGGATGCAGAAATCATTTTAACGACCTTAAAAGAACGTAATATTTTAAGGGTGGCTTATAATTAAGGCCTCTGAGCAATGAGAAATATGACACTGGGAAAAAAACTGCTGCCGTCAGGAAAGTTTTTTAAAATTCGTTCATGGGATGTGGGCGTCGCTGGCGAGGCCGGCATTTATTGCCCATCCCTAATTGCCCTTGAGAAGGTGGTGGTGAGCCGCCTCCTTGAACCGCTGCGGTCCATGTGGTGAAGGTTCTCCTATTGTTTTTCAACCTTGTGAGTGAGTACAGTGGATCCATGTCCCAGGACTCTGACATTATAAATTATATCGTCATTCACTATATAAAATATCAACCAAGTGTAATAAAGGACAAAATGGATATCAGCTTCATATTTTATAGGATACAAGAACAAGGATAGGATGTTATGATCACTATTCGCTTTTATATGCATTCCAGAAGATTTGCTGAGTAAATAAGAAACAAAGAACCTTCTCCCAAAGTGCTTACATCCAATGAATTACCAGTCATTGTTGTTGTGTAGACAAATGTGGCAGCAAATTTGCACACAGCAAGATCCCAAATAACAGCAGATGAGATGGATTACTAGTTAATTGGCATGATCACTTTGTTACCGCTATAATTTTTTCATTATAATTTTTAAATATCTTATTGCTTTCAGATTCTAAAATTCTGCTGTTGTTCCACCATGCTAATGACTTCCCGCACTTATGATAATGAGAGATCACACCTGTATACCCACCTTCTCTCAGAAACGTCTCAAAGAGCTTCACGTATAATAAATACATTTGAAATGTAATGATTATTGTTATGTCGGTAAATGCAGTAACCACTTGCACATGGTAAGATAACAAAAACAGTGATGAGATAAATGACCATTTCATCTATTTTTGGTGGTGTTGGTTGTGGGATGAATGTTGGCCAGGACACCGGGAGAACTCCTTGCTCTTTTTCAAGTAATAGAATGGAATCGGAGGCATTTGAACAGGTAGTTGGTTTAATGTCTCATCAGAAAGATGGCACCTCTGATGGTCTAGCCCTCCCTCACTATTACCACTAGGGAGTCACTCCTAGATTACATTTCACAGGATACAGATGAGAGGTTTGTGACTAATCATTGCCCTAATACCATGGCAGGTCTACTTCAACTTGACTTCTAGCCCCCCCAAAAATGTAGAAAATCGCAACTTGTCTTATCTTCATCAGGCCTACCCCTTAAGTAGTGATTTAATTTCTATTTTAGTCACTGTGTGCTGATCCATGCTCAATTCTAAATGGGAGTTTACAGTAATTCCACCAAAGTCGGATTACTGTCAAAATCACCATACGGGTAACGGAGAAGTATCAAAGTCACACACTGGGTGACGTGGCCATAATGAAAAAAAGAACAGCTTTAAGAATCTGATCAAAGCTAAAACAATCATTGTTAATAATTCGGTTTTACAGACAAAAATGACATATATTCATTTCAAAATTAAAAATTCCTTGCCAGAGGTGCTAAAATGATCTTGTTGAATCGATTTCTTGCCTACAGGAAGTGGACAAGAAATTCAGAAAGGATGCTGTTAAAAAAGCATATAGGATCCTTGGCTTTATAAATAGAGGCATAGGGCTCGATTTTCGGACCCCCGAGCGGGTGCGTTTGTGGCGGGGGGTGGCTCCGAAAATCGGGAATTCCCAGGGCGGGTCCGGAGCCCGGCTCCAACCCGCCCACTTCCGGGTTCCCCAGTGACGCGCTTACATGCGCGCGCAGCCCCCGCATGTGGGACTCCCACCGGCAATTAAAGCCGTGGGATGCCACTTAAAGTAATTAACTAGGTACTTCAGGTCGTTTACAGACCTGATTGACCTGATATTTTAGGAGGGGTGGGATTTTCAAGTCAACTGGGACTGTTTCCCATACTGGGGGAAACACTCCCTGTTGAAATGGACGTGTTGCAGACATCAGCCTGTGGCAGCTGCAAAGATCCATTTGACGGGTGCGGCGGGGAGACCCTCACTCATTGCAGGAGGCCACTCTGTCACTTTGGACAAAGTTTGGCCTCCACCACCCTCCTCCTAACAATAAAATGCACCAACTTGCACACTTACCCCGGTGTCCAGACACATTTACCTACCTTGCGGACCCCCTCAAACGTACATCTTTTGGATGGGGGCTGCCGTAGCTGCAGTCATGACCTCCTCGGCGGACGAGCAGCCTCACCGGCCACGCCGTCTACCTCTGACACGTGGAGCTCCACAACACAGTGCTGTGACACATCCACCTGCACAGCAGGAGGGAGGGCAACCGCAGAGAGAGATGCGACGCAGAAGGCACCACCCTCGCCACAGGGTCTACAGACCGAGGCTCAGCTTCCTGGACCTCTCTGAGCAGCAGTGCACACGGAGGCTCAGAGTCACTTGACATGTAGTCATGGACATCTGCAGCCTCCTTGATGCCGAGCTGCTCCCGGCTGGCCCGAGCACCATCTGCTTACCTGTCGCTGTCAAAGTCACCACTGCCCTTATCAACTTCTCCTCCGCATCCTTCCAGGGTGCAACCGGGGACATCGCCGACGTCTCTCAGCGTCTGCAGAAAAGAGCCCTGCAAATACACCTACACCCACTCTGCAGTGACACAATGGGTGGCATCAGGTGTGGGACTTCATAGTGATCCTCAGGAAAGGGCATTATTGCACAAACCAGACACGATTAGCAAAGATGTGGCAGTAGTGGTGCCAATATAATATGTAATATGAGTTGATCAGAAATTAAATATAAGTAAAAACCATGACAAACCCTCAAACACCCTTGTGCATCCCCTTCATGCTCACGACACGTTTGCCTTACGCTTCCTACTGCACATATGTGATGCATGCCCTGTGGCTGCAGCACAGGTAGTGGCAGGTTGAGTGAGGCTGACTGTGAAAGAGATGCATGAGAGGCTGAGTATGAGATGGAGCCATGAGATTGTATGAGGATTGGGTTGAGTGGTAGTGGCGGGATGAGTACTGGTGAGGTGAGTAAGTGCAGGTAAGATGAGGATGAGCTTTGAGTGGGTGTGAGGAGTGATGTGATGTGATAGAGTAGTGTTGGCAGTGCAGAAGGAGATGTGGGGTGGGGGCGGTGATGTGGCAGACGGAGTGTAGGGGAATGAGTAAGTGTACTCACTTCGGCTGACCTACTTAGGTCATTGAAGCGCTTCCTGCACTATATGCAGTTGGGCGATATGTTGGTGATGCTGGTGACCTCCTCTGCCACCTTGAGCCAGGCATCCTTGGTGGCAGAGGCAGGCCACTTCCTCCTGCCCGCCGGGGAGAAGATCTCTGTCCTCCCCCTCCTCCTCACCCCATCCAATGATACCTGGAGTGAGGCATCATTAAACCTGGGAGCAGCCTTCCCCCTGGGCTGCTCCATGCTGTAATTTTTCCTATTTCTTGCAGCATCAGTCAGTGGAGGACTGCCCCTTTAAATAGGGTTGCTCCAGCTGACAGTCTATGCAGTCCGCCCGCTGCGCAGCTTTCCAACGCAAAACCTGGAAGCACAGGTAAGTGGCTTCAATCAAGCTGCGATTGTGTGCGGAGCACCCCGATTTCACTGGGCACGTTACATGCACCCAGTCGACCCCCCGCTGCCAATCCACCACCCTCCTAATATTGGGCCCATAGAGTACAAAAGCAAGGAAGTTATGTTAAACCTTTATAATCCACTGATTGGACCTCAGCTAGAGTGTTGTCCAATTCTGGGCATCACTCTTTAGAAAGGAAATCAATGCCTTAAAGAGGGTGCAGAGGAGATTTACCAGAATGTTACCAGAGATGAGGGAATTCAGTTATGTGGAGAAACTAGAGAAGCTGGGATTGTTCTTCTTAGAACAGAGAAGGATAAGGGGAGATTTAATAGAGGTGTTCAAAATCCTGAGGGGTTTTGATAGAGTAGATGGGGAGAAACTGTTTCCACTGATGGAGGGTCGGTATTCAATGGACGCAGATTTAAGATAATTGGCAAAAAAGCCGGGGAGAGATGTGGAGACATTTTTTTTAGGCAGCGAATTGTTATGATCTGGAATGAATCTGTTTTCACCACCCTTTCAGGCAATGCAATAGTAAGGGAATTGAATAATACTTAAAAAGGAAAAATTTACAGGGCTATTGGGAAAGAGTCGGGAGTGGGACTAATTGGATAGCTCTTTCAGAGAGCCAGCACAGACACGATGGGCTGAATGGCCTCTTTCTGTGCTGTATGATTCTATGAGGCAGTCTTGCACTTCTGTCAGGAATTTCAGTCATGCTGTGGACTGCATCCAGTATGTTTTCCGTACCTGAATACCTCAGACTTTTAAATATGATCATTCCTGAAAATTTTAGAAGCCCCTTGCTCCTGAACCAGAGCATGATGCATCTGTTTTAGTTTGATCCCTGCTGGGTTTCATAGAATCATGGAAAGGTTACAGCACGGAAGGAGGCCATTCGGCCCATCGAGCCCACGCCGGCTCTATGCAAGAGCAATCCAGCTCGTCCCACTCATAGGAACATAGGAACATAGGAACAGGAGTAGGCCATTCAGCCCCTCGTGCCTGCTCCGCCATTTGATAAGATCATGGCTGATCTGTGATCTAGCTCCATTTACCTGCCTTTGGCCCATATCCCTTAACACCTTTGGTTGCCAAAAAGCTATCTATCTCAGATTTAAATTTAGCAATTGAGCGAGTATCAATTGCCGTTTGCGGAAGAGAGTTCCAAACTCCGACCACCCTTTGTGTGTAGAAATGTTTTCTAATCTCGCTCCTGAAAGGTCTGGCTCTAATTTTTTGACTGTGCCCCCTACTCCTAAAATCCCCAACCAGCGGAAATAGTTTCTCTCTATCCACCCTATCCGTTCCCCTTAATATCTTATAAACTTCGATCAGATCACCCCTTAACCTTCTAAACTCCAGAGAATACAACCCCAATTTGTGTAATCTCTCCTCATAACTTAACCCTTGAAGTCCGGGTATCATTCTAGTAAACCTACGCTGCACTTCCTCCAAGGCCAATATGTCCTTCCGAAGGTGCAGTGTCCAGAACTGCTCACAGTACTCCAGGTGCGGTCTAACCAGGGTTTTGTATAGCTGCAGCATAACTTCTGCCCCCTTGTACTCCAGTCCTCTAGATATAAAGGCCAGCATTCCATTAGCCTTCTTGATTATTTTCTGCACCTGTTCATGACACTTCAATGATCTATGTACCTGAACTGCCCTTTCCCTGTAGCCCTGCAAATTTTTTCCTTTCAAGTACTTATCCAGTTCCCTTTTGAAGGCCATGATTGAATCTGCCTCTACCACCCCCTCGGGCAGTGCATTCCAGATCCTAACCACTCACTGTGTAAAAAAAAAATTTCCTCATGTCACCTTTGGGTCTTTTGCTAATCACCTTAAATCTATTTCCTCTGGTCCTTGACCCTTCCACCAATGGAAACAGTTACTCTCTATGTATTCTGTCTAGAACCTTCATGATTTTGAATACCTCCATCAAATCTCCTCACAACCGCCTATGTTCCGAGGAGAACAATCCCAGCTTCTCCAGTCTATCCATGTAACTAAAGTCCCTCATCCCTGGAAGTATTCTTGTAAATCTCTTCTGCACTCCTCTCCTAAGGCCTTCACATCTTTCCTGAAGTGCGGTGCTCAGAACTGGACACAATACTCCAGTTGAGGCTGAACCAATGTTTTACAAAGTTTCACAAAGTTTCATCATGATTTCCATACTTTTGTACTCTATGCCTCTATTAATAAACCCCAGGTTCCCGTATGCTCTTTTAACCACTTTCTCAACTTGCCCTGCCACCTTCAACGATTTGTGCACATATACCCCCAGATCTCTCTGTTCCTGTACCCTTTTTAGAGTTGTGCCCTCTAGTTTATACAGCCTCTCCTCGTTCTTCCTATCGCAATGTATTACTTCGCATTTTTCTGTATTAAATTTCATCTGCCACGTGTCCGCCACCAACCTGTCTAAATCCTCTTGAAGTTCATCACTATCCTCCTCACTGTTTACTACCCTTCCAAGCTTTGTGTCATCTGCAAATTTTGAAATTGTGCCCTGTACACCCAAGTCCAAATCGTTAAAATATATCAAGAAAAGCAGTGGTCCCAGCACCGACCCCTGGGGAACACCACTGTGCACTTCCCTCCAGTCCGAAAAACAACCGTTCACCACTACACTCTGTTTCCTGTCCTTAGCCAATTCTGTACCAATGTTGCTACTGCCCCCTTTATTCCATAGGCCACAATCTTGATGATAAGCCTACTGTGTGGCACTTTATCAAATGCCTTTTGAAAGTCCACATACACCACATCAACTGCATTGCCCTCATCTACCCTCTCTGTTCCCTCATCAAAAAGCTCTATCATGTTAGTTAAACACAGTTTTTTTACTGTAGTGCCCTCTATCTCTATTTTTTGTGACACTGGAACTGCCCATTACTGTCATCCACATTATCTTCTGCCACCACTGATTCATTTTTCAGGGATGCCCATTGTCGTGCAGGTGATATTAAACAGAGTTCATAAAATCAGAATTTACTGCACAGAATGAGAGCATTCAGCCCATGGTGCCAGGAGATAATACAATGCCTTTTACGCCACCAGCCTCCATTTACAAGTCTTCCTTCACTAACATCCTCACATCCTGTAACTCACTAAAACCCTTAGGTGGTATGTAATTACTTGGTGCATACTCCTGCCATCATCTCCATTCTGGTCTGCCTGCTGACAGTTGGGTTTCACCACATCCTACGGCAAACAGGGGACACTCTCACTTTCTGCATTCCTGTTAAAAGAATAAACAGCTCACAGCAGCAGAGAGAGAAAACAATGACAGGTGAAAGACCCCCAAACCTCTGTTCTCTCAATCCCTACAAGGTAGAAGTATTGGAGGTCCTTGGATGGGAGGCCATTAAGGGAGTTGGAGATGGGGAAATGCCAGCTGCAGGTTTGGCATGACATTCTGTCAGCACGCATTTTATCCCTTCCAAATATCAGCCCAGAGACAATTCACAAAAGGTCCTGTGTTCATCTTTTCCCCCTTCCCACCACACCAAATATAAATTTGACCTGAATTCACCCTTTAATCTTCTATACTCAAGGGAATGCAAGCCTAGTCTATGCAACTTTTCCTCATTTAGTCCCGATATCATTCTGGTGAATTTGCGCTGCACCCCCATCAAGGCCAATATATCCTTCCTGAGGTGTAATGCCCAGAATTGAAAACAGTAACCTTGATGTGGTCTAACCAGAGCTTTATAAAACTGTGGCATAAATTCCACCACTTTGTACTCTAGCCCTCCTTGAGATAAAGGCTAACATTCCATTAGCCTTTTAAATTATTTTTTGTACTTGTCCACTAGTTTTTAGTGATTTCAGTACCTGGACCCCTAAATCTCTCTGCTCCTCCACAGTTCCTAGCTTCTCACCATTTAGAAAATACACTGGTCTGTGTTTCGTAGATCCAATAAATGAGAAACAAAGGAACAGATACCCAAATAACACAGAGGCAAAGAAAAGAGGTAGAGCAAAGCAGAGAGAGCAGGATAAAAAAGTGGAGATTTGGAAACAATACATCATTACAGAGAACAAAGATGAATGGAACAGAGTTCAGGAGGATTAGACAGTAGGACACTCACTGGAATAGAATGGAGTCAGGTGGAAAGCAGGCTGCCATAGATTTAGGGCTCCTTTTTGCCTTTTCCCCCCCTTCTGGGACCATTAAACCAAACAATACTTTTTCTACCAGCCGTACAATATCCTTCAGTATTGTGATCAAAATTGGATTGACCGTCCAATTAAGGTTGAGATTGTACCTTCTTGTTAATTATGTAATTAAATTGTCATTCTAATGATGATTTGGGCTTTCTTTTTAAATTTCCTATAATCTCTAGTTTTTTGGAAACTGAGAAAAGTGGCTGGTCTGTAAATACCTTACTGTGTGCAGGTTTTACAGTGGCAAAGCACAAATCTCCTTCGGATTTACTCATTACTCAGTTTTACTCTGTGCAGTAAATGAGCACAGCTACATTTTTAATGTTTAAAATGGATGTCAGGCCTTCGGCATTAACATTCCTGTATTTGACTAGATCATTATTTTACACTTCCTATTTAATATGCCACATGACCTTACCTGGACATATCTGTTTTCAAAATCTTATTACTAGTGAATTCTTTATCTGGTCCAATGATTTGACATTCTTTCATGGGTGAACAGTAGAGCTTTAGCCTTTTTAACCTACCTAGACTAAAGCATAAATCATTTATAACACATTCTATTCTTTCAGTCCTTTCTGGGTTATTGCGCCCTTATCTTTTTTTTTAATTTCATTCTCATTTTAACTATAATTTACTTTAACTGCTATTCTGCTTCTTGACTGCTATATAGCTTGGAAACATACTGTTCTATGGTGAATGCAGGTCAATAAGGTTTCAGTAATTAAAAACTTAATGTTCCCCTCAGAAATTTTGATAACTTGTCTTTTTAGTGTTATTGAATGCTTACAGTTTGTGCATAGTTTGCATAGTCTGTGCATAGTTTGGATGAATTGGTGTGTATCCAATGGTCTATATTTCACTAACAAATTATAATGTTTTACAGCTGAATGCATAGACACAGAAGGACACAGAAAATGAACAGCGCATTGATAAAATAAATAATATTCATTACATATCCCCTTGCCCCATCCCTGAGTTTTGTGTGTTCATTTTGATGACACACTTTCCTGGGATTGCAAAGCTAGATTAGAACATTTTCGGTCACACCAGCCAGACTGCAAAAACCCGAGCACACATTCATAACTGACTGATTCACTTATAATTTTGCAGTCAAAGGTGGAACTAAGATGAAAGCTTTAGGGCATTCATACTCCAGATGCTGATTAATGTCAAAAGATACAGGCAGCTATCAAAATGAATGACTTACCAAGCTGATTACAAAGTGATTTTAGAACAGAGTCTTTGTCCTTGATCCTCCTGGACAGAATGGGCAATGCATTCTCCATTTTAGTCTTTCCACAAAATGTTGCAGGCTTAAACACACAATCTATGCCGACACTTCAGTGCAGTACAGGGGGAATGTTGCACTGTCGGAGGTGTTTGCTTTCCAATGAGATGTTAAATCAAGACCCCATCTGCCTTTGAAGGTGGATATAAAAAGATCCCATGGCACTATTATAAGAACAGCAAGGAGTTCTCCCAGTGTTCCAGCCAACATTCTTCCCTTAACCAATACTACCGAAACAAATCCATTAACTGGTGATTCATCTCATTTGCTATTATTGGGACCTTGTTGTGCACAAATTGGTTTGCTATGTTCACCCGCATAACGACTGTGGCCACACTTCAAAAATAATTCATTGGTTGTGAAGCACTTTGAAATGCCCCGAGGCCATGATAAGGTATTGTACAAATGTAAATTAGTTCTTTGTTGCTTTTCGTAACTCTGCTAATAAATACTTAAAATCTCCGCTTCGGGAAAGAAAGATTTGTCTTCAGCTTAATCAGCTGTTTATTGCATTCAGAATTAAGGGATTTTATCTTCTTACTTGCAACAGTGTTTTATGACACCACCCTGTTGAAAAGTTTTCACTATGCATATCCATTTCCTGGATTTCATCAGAGTACCAAAATGTTAACGGTTCCCTCCTGGACTTAGAGAGGGACAAATTCAAAATAGGCCAATGGCCCATTATTTATGTGCATTTGACTTGCCAGTTCTTGAAACTCCAAAGAAATAAACACTTCACAGTCTGGTCCTTCTTTTAATTTGCCAGATATCTGTATTAAATCCCGATGGAATTTTGTCAGGGGTGATCAGATAGTCGCGGTTGGACCAGCGGTGGAGATGAGCCACTAATTACACGGGCACAAACCTCTGTCAGCCACTCCCGTCTTAAAAGTTGACAACTTCCAATACAATCCTAATTTTATCAGATTATGCCCAAGATTGTTACATTCATTCCTGACCCTTTTACAGGTATAGTGCAACCTGTAAATTAGGGACACCTAAGGGACTTGCAACAGGTGTCCTTTTTTTGCAGATGTCCTTATTTTCAAAATGGTCATTATTTGTACAGTAAACCGAATCAGCCAAATATCCTGGGATTGGCTGTATCTCCTGCAGCGTTCCTTTTTTTCACTCTCACCTGGGATCGTGCCTAATTCTGGAGTCCAGCCAGCGGAATGTGATTTCAGTTCATTTTCTGTTCGTTGGGTTTCCCAGTTCATTGCCATCCCTGGGTCTTTTATCCATTGAGGGAGGGGTGTCCTGATCCTGGGATCTGCTACGTTGGCAGCCTGCACAGAGTGAGGTGGCTGCTGTAGGCCTGGAGGGCCTGAGAGATCCCGGCCAAATTCAGGGGATTAATCATAGAAAGAATCATAGAAATTTACGGCACAGAAGGAGGCCATTCTGCCCACTGTGTCTGTGTTGACCGAAAATGAGCCATCCAGCCTAATCCCACATTCCAGCTCTTGGTCCGTAGCCTTGTAGGTTACTGCACTTCAAGTGCATATCCAAGTACTTTTTAAATGCGATGAGGGTTTCTGCCTCTACCACCCTTTCAGGCAGTGAGTTCCAGACCCCCACCACCCTCTGGGTGAAAAAAATTCTCCTCAACTCCCCTCTAATCCTTCTACTTTAAGTCTATACCCCCTGGTTATTGACCTCTTTCCTGAGGGAAATAGTTCCTTCCTATCCACTCTATCTAGGCCCCTCATAATTTTATGCACCTCAATTAAATCTCCCCTCAGCCTCCTCTGTTCCACAGGAAAAAAACCCAGCCTATCCAATTTTTCCTCATAGCTAAAATTCTCCGGTCCTGGTAACATCCTCATAAATCTCCTCCATACTTTCTCCAGTGCAATTACATCTTTCCTGTAATGCGGTGACCAGAACTGTACGCAGTACTTTAGCTATGGCTTAACTAGTGTTTTATACAGTTCTAGCATAACCTCCCTGCTCTTATATTCTATGTCTTGGCTAATAAAGGAAAGTATCCCATATGCTTTCTTAACCACCTTCTCTACCTGTCCAGCTATCTTCAGGGATCTATGGACATGCACTCCAACGTCCCTCTGTTTCCCTATACTTCTCAATATCCTACCATTTATTGTGTATTCCCTTGCCTTGTTTGCCCTCCCCAAATGCATTACCTCACACTTCTCCGGATTGAATTCCATTTGCCACTTTTCTGCCCACCTGACCAGTCCATCAATATCTTCCTGCAGTCTACAGTTTTCTTCCTCGTTATCAACTACACGGCCAATTATTGTATCATCTGCAAACATCTTAATCATGCCTCCTACATTTAAGTGTAAATCGTTGATATATACCACAAAAAGCAAGGGACCTAGTACTGAGCCCTGCGGAACCCCACTGGAAACAGCCTTCCAGTCACAAAAACACCCGTCGACCATTACCTTTTGCTTCCTGTCACTGAACCAATTTTGGGTCCAACTTAACACTTTCCCTTGGATTCCATGTGCTTTTACTTTTCTGATCAGTCTGCCATGTGGGACCTTGTCAAAAGCTTTGATAAAATCCATGTACACTACATCAAATGTGCTACCCTCATCGACCCTCCTTGTTGCCCCCTCAAAAAATTCAATCAAGTTAGTCGGACATGACGTACCCTTAAGAAATCCATGCTGACTGTCCTTGATTAATCCGTGCCTTTCGAAGTGTGGATTAATACTGTCCCTCAGAATTTTTTCCCATAATTTGCCCACCACCGAGGTTATGGACTGACCTGTAGTTACTGGTCTATCTCTTTCTCCCTTTTTAAACAATGGTATAGTGTTAGCAATTCTCCAGTACCATGCCTGTAGCCAGAGAAAATTGGAAGATGATGGCCAGAGCCTCTGCTATTTCCTCCCTTGCTTCTCTTAACAATCTGGGATACATTTCATCCGGGCCTGGCAATTTATCTACTTTCAAAGATGCTAATTCCCCTAATATTTCCTATCTCACTATGTTTATCTCAACCCATATTTCACACTCCTCCTCTTTAACTACAATCTCTGCATCCTCCCCCTCTTTTGTGAAGACAGAAGTAAAGTATTCATTAAGAACCATAACCATGTCTTCCACCTCCAACACAGAGGTAAATTTCTCAAACTGCTCTGGTGGGATTTGAATTCATGTCCTCTGGATTACTCGTCCAGTAACATAACCACTACACTATCGTACCTATATTAATGTTCTGCAGACCCCTGTCTGGGATCCCCCTCCCTCTGTGTGCTACAGCTGCTAATGTTTGAAGTGCTTGGGGGGGTGGGTAGGGGGCTGTTAGCAGCTCATCATTACCTGACATACCGGTGGAGTGAGATGGTGTTGCCCATTGCAGTTCCGGCTTTTGTCGAATGGGGATTTCTTTACCCAGCATTCATAGTGACACAGAAACCGCTCTATCCTTGTAATAGAGCCGTGCAAGCAGTCAATCCCAGAGATAGAGCGGTTTCTCCACTGCTATGGATGCTGGGTAAAGAATTCCCCATTCGACATAAGCCGTGTCTTTCACAAAACCCACTGCTGCCTCGCACTCACCTGCGTGTCCCGTATTTTAAGTTGTAAACGGACTTGGTGCATTGAAGGCAGTTTTGTAATTTGTAATCGTAGTTTGTAATTTGCGAGTGTCCGTGATTTCAAGATGTAGCGCTTATCTGTTACAATGTAAGTTATTTTGGACTGTCAATAAGTGTCTTTTTTTTGCAGCTGTCCGTGTTTTGGGGGTGTCTCTTTGTACAGGTTTCGCTGTAAAGGCATTCCCAAAACCAGCAGATACAGTGAGCTGAATGTAAAAATATTGCATTTTTTTTCCCACCTAAAACAATAACTTCAGTTTAAAACCACTGGACAGTAAGTAATCCCTGTACGTATGGCGTTGAGAACACATTTCCTTTTGATGTTTTCAGTGAACCACATTTAAAAAGTCTTATGTAACTGAGATAGCATATTATTTTAACTAAATGTCAGATTGGGCTCTTAGCTCTTACTAATTTAAATATAACATCAGCATTTAAAATCATAAGTGATTTTTCCTCTTGGTTTATACTCTTACGCCCATATATTCAATTTGTATTGACAAAATAATAGTTTATGTCCTTATAAGTGTCCCAAAGGTAATTACACTTTATATATCGCCTAAGGATGGCAATTAATAACCTATTGATCCAAGATGCACTGAGTAACCTTCAAATACATTTTAAAAACCTTGCTTATCTAATCCTTATATAACTGCCCAACTACGTTAATATTCTAAAATGACAATACAGTCAAACTTTCTGACCATCGTGTATTTGGGACAAATTTTTCTTATTGGAGATATGTTCTGAATAGACATGTCATGATTTTGTGAATTTCTTAATCAGAGTTACACAATGTAAACAAAATTGATGCAAAAAAAGCCCACTCATACAGGTCAATTTTAACCCTCTCTAACGGGTGCAGAAGGGCAGTAAGAGTGTTAAAATGGTGGTGCAGTACTTTCCGCCGTTTGCGCCTGTATGCTGTCAGTCGCCATTTTGCCTCCAGTTAGGACCTGGTCGGTCCAGGCACCTGCCTGCTTCAGGCTGCATCATTATTTAAATAGGGGTCCTGTCACGCAGATAGGATTCTGGTGAGATTTTAACAGGAAATAGCGGGACAGCCACTGAGTGCAGGATCCGTCCAGGAAAGTGGTTGATACAGGAAGCAGATGGGCCGATTGGACAAGTACAAATCCAGGGGCAGGGAGGCAGCAGTAGGCATTACCCACTTTAGCCACTATCTCTGCTGCTTTCCTCCCCAAGTAAAAGGTGAATTTAGAAATAATATCAGGAAGCTCTTATCCTCTGCTTCAAAGGTGGAGAGTTTCCTGAGTCTCATCTGTAGAAAACTGAGTCTGATCAGTAGATGAACCTTTCTTTCCCATTTTTTTCTTTGCTTTTCCGTTCCCTGCTCTAATGTATACACCTTGTCTATGAAAGGAAAATCCATAAACTGGTCAGGTAAGTTCATTTTGCAAAAAAAAAAGAAAAGAAAACTGCTCTAACAGAATACACAGCTAATTTAAATAAGTCAAGTCATGTGGTGTGAGGGTTTATAATACAATCCACTCCAAGGTGGTTGCAAGAATGTCAGAAAACTGGCAAATGCCAGCCTGACTTCATCTGCATTACTCCAAATAAAATTAAATTGCAGGAAGTGTTGGGCAATGAAGAATCTGGTGGTGCTGGAACAGCACCAATTAAACTCTAAACAGTGCTCTTTATAAAAATGTTTTTTAAATTAAAAATAGAAGTTTGGACAAAAATCCCTGAGTGAATAATTCATGCAGCACAAAATAAACTGTATGATCATGAGAACAGGAATTGGAGATAAAGTCTAAGAGTTGTCAACATCCAGAAAGGGCTGAACCACCGTGCTTCAATTCAATTGGTTGGAAGAAGTGGCAATTTGATAAGTGGCAAGTAACATTCGCGCCAGACAAGTGCCAGGCAATGAACATCTCCAACAAGAGAGAGTCTAACCACCTCCCCTTGACATTCAACAGCATTACCATCGCCGAATCCCCCACCATCAACATCCTGGGGGTCACCATTGACCAGAAACTTAACTGGACCAGCCATTTAAATACTGTGGCTACAAGAGCAGGTCAGAGGCTTGGTATTTTGCAGTGAGTGACTCCCCATTCCCCAAAGCCTTTCCACCATCTAAAAGGCACAAGTTAGGAGTGTGATGGAATACTCTCCACTTGCCTGGATGAGTGCAGCTCCAACAACACTCAAGAAGCTCAACTCTATCCAGGACAAAGCAACTCGCTTGATTGGTACCCCATCCACCACCTTAAACATTCATTCCCTTCACCACTGTCGCACTGTGGCTGCAGTATGTACCATCTACAGGATGCACTGCAGCAACTTGCCAAGGCTTCTTTGACAGCACCCCCCAAAGCCGCGACCTCTACCACCTAGAAGGACATGGGCAGCAGGCACATGGGAACAACAGCCCCTGCACGTTCCCCTCCAAGTCACAGGTCATCCTGACTTGGAAATATATCGTCGTTCTTTCATCGTTGCTGGGTCAAAATCCTGGAACTCCCTACCTAACAGCACTGTGGGAGAATCTTCACCACTGTGGGAGAACCTTCACTACATGGACTGCAGTGGTTCAAGAAGGTGGCTCACCACCACCTTCTCAAGGGCAATTAGGGATGGGCAATAAATGCTGGCCTTTCCAGTGACGCCCACATCCCATGAACGAATTAAGAAAAAAAGAATCTTTCATTGCAGTTCAATAGTCTCCTGGCTGGTTTCAAAATTGAGTGCACTCTGAAGTTTTAAATCCCAACACCAAGTGCTCACAAAACACCTTGAGCTCTGCTTTAGGCTTGAAGATGACATGGAATTTATAATACCCTTCTAGCTTGCTTATCTTTCTAATATCTCTGCAGCTGTGGTGATGCATTGAAATATTCCCAGAGGTTAAGCTTGCTAATATTGGATCTGAGGAGGATCTCCTTATTTAGCAATCAATTATTTTCTCCTCTCCCTCCCCTAATGTATATTTCAATACCCGTAGCCCTTGACTGATCTTAAATGCAATTCTTTTTTTACTGTTTGCTAATTTCCCCCAAATCCATTTTAATACAGGAGCAATCTTCAGAACACCAGTAAACATGCCCGATACAGCTTCCTGCTAGCATTTCATTGTTTACACATGTATATCTTTTTCACTGAACAGAGGGAAGGATGGCCCTAAATCACAATGGAGAAGCTTTCCTGATTAATCTTGAATGCCACTGAGCTCATTTTTTAAAATCAAATAATTACTAAATAGCAAATACCTCAACAACTTATTACTCAAACTTACACCATAGGACAAGTCACAATCTATACTTAGCCTACACGAGAAATTAGTTCCAGGTAAAGCTAGAAGTAAGAGTTAATGCCATTTGCATTGTGAGGTTTGATACAATTGCCCAGCCCTCTCCTCTCCCCATACTTACTTCTTGCAGCAACTCTCACATATACTGATGCAATACCTCCTCCCTTTGACATTTCATTGTGTAAGGAAATAGAAATAGGAATCATTTGCATGGGCACAACATCACAATACTGCTTCAATTGACTCTTGTGGGCTACGCAAACGACAAAATGTTCATTCAAATTATTTTTTCAGCTGAAAATACACCAGTATTGCTATAAATGGCATGTGTCACAACCACCTATAAGATCGCTTCAGTATCCCTACCCCTGGCCTATTCACTCACAGGTTATCTGGTCAGCCTCCTCTTGGGAGATATTTATCTTGCATCCATTGCTGGCTATGACATATCCTCTATTTAATGCTCTCTTGGATTTGATAGAATTACAAAAGCTTATATGTTCTGCAGTTTATCCTAGATTATCCAATGGGAGTTGTTCTAAAACCTAAAAGGTTCCGAGGAGCTCCTATTTTGAATAAAGTTGACTGCACTATATTTTGTTCAGGATATTCCTCACCTAAAAAAGTCATCATTGCTTCTCTCATGTCAATTGCAGGCACATGATATACCGTAATCTGTGCTGGTTATTCTGATTGGTCTTACCAGATTCTGCGAGATGCTGGAGATTCCTCACATGCCACGAGGGGGTTACAGAAAGATCAATGATCTCAGGAGGGAAGTAATGATGAGTTGGATCTGGTATTACTTTTCTCCTTCTCCAGCAAAGATTCCAGAGGACACTTGTGGTTTGAATGACAGCTGAGAAAAGCATTTCCTGATTCTCATTAACTCATTTCATGTATCCCACTTATGTGGGTTGGTAACTGTGGGAATACTTTTCATGTTTTCACAGTTGCTATCTTACATGGCTTCATAACATTACCCAGTGGTTTGCACAGGCTTGCTTCAGTTTTCAACATACCTTGTATTTTATATAGAACATGAGCTAGTTGTTTTCCTTCTAGGGCTGTTGTACCACATGACCTTTCTGTGAAATTAGATTTTTTTTTATTCCGAGAAAAATGAATTCAATGTTGGCCTGTACCACCTAGATTTATTTGTGAAACAAAAAATTGTTACGAAAAGGCTTCCTTTTATGGTAATACAGCTGTCAGCTGTGGCTCAGTGGTAGCACTTCTGCCTCTGAGTTAGAATGTTATGGGTTCAAATCCCACTTCCAGAGACTTGAGCACAAAATATAGGCTGGCATTTCAGTGCAGCACTGAGGGAGTGCTGCACTGTCAGAGGTGCCGTCTTTCGAATGAGATGTTAAACCAAGGACCCGTCTGCCCTTTCAGGTGGACGTAAACGATCCTGTGGCACTATTTTGAGGAAGAGTAGAGTATTTCTCTCTGGTGTTATGGCCAATATTTATCCCTCAACCAATATTACTAAAACAGATTATCTGGTCATTTGTCGGACCTTGCTGCACACAAATTGGCTGCCGCATTTCCTACAGTGACTACACTTTAAAAGTACTTAATTGGCTGCAAAGTGCTTTGTGACGTTGCGAAAGGCAGTATATTAATGCAAACCCTTTATCTTTCTTTATATGAAAATAAAGCCTCAGCAAAACAGTACTAGTTTGTTGTGACAACTTTAAAATTCAATGTTTGTCTTGCCTAAAAGCTTAATAGGTGACTGCGTCACATGATGTGATACTGAGTCATGAACCTCAGGAAGGTCTTAGGTTCAGTTCCTGGTTTGGGGGCTACGGTTGACCGCAGTGTCAGTGATATGTTTTGTCTGTGTTGAATTTTTAACTTGTTTATTATACTGCTACAGACAGTGGGGCTTAAATTTGATAAGGCCCAATACCAGGCACGGGGGTCGCGATGCACGGTTAACCTGTGCCCAGTGTTACCAATGCAGGCAGCACGCGAGGTTCGTGCTGCATCCTCATTACCACAGTTCCCACATGCAGACAGTGCTACCCGTACCGTTGAGTGGCTGAACGCACCAGCAGGAGGCCTGATATGGAGCGTGGCCAGCACTAGATAAAGGCAGCCTGCATCTCTTAAAGGGGAGGTGCACTGTCAATGGAAGCAGTGCAAGATGGCAGGCAGAATGGCTGGAGCAGCAAGAGAGTGTATCCCGTGATTCTCCGACAGCGCACTGGAGGCCTTAGGGGAGGGAGTGCAGGAATGGAGAGCCATTCTGTACCCGCAGAGTAACAGGAGACCCTCCAGGCACCAGCTGCAGAGGCAGTGGGAGGAAGTGGCCGTGAAGGTGAATGGCAGGTGTTTAACACCACGCACGTGGATACGGTGCCGGAGAAAGTTCACACGAGTGGTCAAGGTGAGTGAATGCAATCCACATACCCAACACTCACAGGTCACACACACTGGCAGCTATTCGACCATGAGAGGCACATTACCCAAACACATTGCAGGACACTCACTGACACACTTCTCTCTGTCTTGCAGGACAAGGTGGCGCATAACAGTCAGCAGACCGAAAGACCCAAGGGAAGACAGGCACACTTACATATCCTAACCCACTTGAGGGGATGGTGCTGCGCATCATTGGGTGGAACGGTGCTGTGGCCGTGGCCACTGGTGGTCCTGACGAAGGGGGTCTCTGCATATCTAATCCTCCTTCTCGTTTCCCACATCTCCCTCACCCAACAATCTTTTCTGACTCGTGTGCTGCAGATGGTGGCAGCTTGCGTGCCTTACTCACTCCTCTCCCCGCTCCACAACTCAATCTGTCTCCCTTTGTCATTGCAGGCACCCAAAAACTGGAGCTGGTACCGTCCGAGGGTGGGGAGCAGTCACGACGTCTTTGTCATGCGACGGTCCAACGTGCCAGCTATCTTTCACCCGACTCGGCAAGTCAAAGGCTGGCTACTGGGTGACAAGGGCTATCCCCTCACGCCGTGGCTCATGACACTGGTCGGGAACCCATGCACATGTGCACAGCAGGCCTATAATGAGAGCCATGCTGCCACATGCAATATCGTGGAGCACACCATAGGCCTCCTCAAACAACGCTTCCGCTGCCTGCACCGGTCTGGAGGAGCCCTGCAGTACTCCCCTGAGTGGGTGGGCAGATTCATGGCAGTATGCTGCATGCTGCACAACCTCGCCATCATGAGGGACCAGCCTTTGCCACCAATGATCGGAGAAGACCCGAGCCAGAGCCAGAGGTGGAGGAGGAGGAGGCTGAGGGGGAAGAGACTGAGGAGGGGGTGCAGCCGGAAGAGGAAGTGGAGGAAGA
This sequence comes from Heptranchias perlo, assembly GCF_035084215.1. Classification (NCBI taxonomy): domain Eukaryota; kingdom Metazoa; phylum Chordata; class Chondrichthyes; order Hexanchiformes; family Hexanchidae; genus Heptranchias; species Heptranchias perlo. The sequence goes on along the minus strand of NC_090331.1, from coordinate 66,135,427 downwards.
CGCAAGGGTGCAACAGGAATCACATGCCTTGTCTGCAAGGGCTCTGCGTGCTCGCCTGATCCGTGCCCGCTATCAATAATGTGAACTACATCCCCCAACTCATCAACAGTCCTACACTCCCCACCTTTCCGCTCCCACAAGACAATCAAATCACCCTCAATCTGATTAACATTGGTGTCCCTCTCAGCTCATTGCCTAAATAAAAACCATCACCAAATGCAAAAGCAAAGTCTTATTTATCAATGAATAAATGAAATGATGCAAACATAACAGAACTATTCACCCTTGTGCATTCCCTGAGTGCCTTTTGTTCATGTGCCTTTACCTATCCTAGTGCTCCTACGAGGTGCATCCCCAGTGGCTGGGGCATGGGTGGTGGGAGGCTGCTGTCCTTCAATGGAGGAGTGTACAGATGGCCTCGAGCAGCTCTGGGCTGGGAGGGCCCGGCTTCAGACTGCACCATTGCAGTATGGGCTGCAGCAGTTTGGCCTGGCTGGCCAATAGGCAACAACAGGGGCATTGGTGGAGTGGCAGGAGTGGGAGCAGGAAGGCTGTCGTCCTGAGAGAGTTCAGCAAGTCCGACTGCCATGGCGCCTCTGCCATTCTCCGAGGGCGGCGCCTCAGCACTCCTGGTGATCGGCTGGAGAATGGATTTTTGGAGTGCTGTGACGCCCCTGAAGCCCCGTTCCACAGTGGTCCCCAGATTCACAATAGCAGCAGTCTGAGCTTCCAAGGCAGCAGTCTAAGCTCCAAATGCAGCAGTCAGACCTTGGATGGCAGATGTTTGTGCTGCAATGGAAGCTGTGACATCAGTCATCAGACACTGCATCATGGTGGGTTCCACAGGTACGCTGATGGAGGTGACCACCCATTCCATGTTGGAAAGGATGGGCTCCAAGCTCTGCGCCAAGTTGGAGTTGGACTCCTCCATGCCCCTTCTCATTGTGCGCAGGCTTTCTGGCAGGCTTTCCAGTGCCCCAAGCATTTGGTGGTGTACGCCCATCAGCCGTCTTCTGTAGCCTGGCCCATCAAAGTCCTCATCTGACTCCTCTGTAGCAGAACTAGTGAGTGACCTCGCCCTCCGGTGAGCTGGCACCTGTGGTATCCGTTCCCCCCGCCCCGGCTCCTGCGCATTTGTGCCTGGTGTCTCACCACGTGCAGATCCCTCCTCTAACCTAACCTCTAAAGGACACGCAGTGTCAGTCTCTGAGCTGGTGGAAGCAAGTGTCAGATCGAGTGACGGTGTGGCTTCAGTGTCCTCCTCCTCCTCCTCCTCCTTGGACACGTGTTCTTGGGTATCTGCAATGACAATGGGAAACAGGTTGAGTTGTGGAGTGGGGAGAGGAACAAGTAAGATGTGCGTGCCGACAGCATCTGTAGCACAAGAGTCAGAAAAGATTATGGGAGGATGGAGATGTGGAAAAGGAAAAGGAGCATTAGATATGCAGAGACCCCCTTCATTGGGACCTCCAGTATGGCATGTTGTGACGGCTGCAGTGATGGCCCTCCCAATGATCCTAAGCACGCTCTCCTCTAGGGGAGTGAGGATGTGTAAAGGAGCCTGTCCACCCTCAGGTCCCTCCTGCTGCCGGCTGTTATGCACCACCTTCTCCTGCAAGACAGAGGACAATGTGTCAGTAAGTCTCCTGCAACATGTGTGGGTGATGTGCCTGTCATGGTTGAATAGCTGCCAGTTTGTGTGACTTGTGAGTGGTGGTTGTGTGTCCTGCAAGTGTGGTACTATGTGCGGGTGAGATGCAGCATGCCGAGTGCAGCATTGCATATGGATGGGCAGAGTTTGTTGGTGGGTGGGTGACGGGGAGTGTGACACGTGGAGCAGTGGTGCAGTTGGTAGGATGTGCCACTTGACACTTGCATTCACTCACCTTGACCACTCGTGTCAAATCATTGAACTTCTTCCGGCACTGCACCCATATGCATGGTGCAATCCTCCTAGCGTTTACTTTCTGTGCCACAGCCTGCCAGTGCCTGCAGAGTTGCAGTCTGGAGGGTCTCTGGCCACCCTGCGGGTACATGTTAGCCCTCCTTTCATCCATGTCTTCCACCAGGGCCTTCAGAGTATCATCAGAGGTGCGTGGAGCCCTTTCTCGTGCCGGTCCTTCTACTCTTGTGGCCATCTTTCCCTCCTCCAAGTAAGCTGTGTACCTGCCACTTGAAATGTGCATCTGCACCTTTAAGAGGTGCAGACTGCTGATGACGTGCGCAGTGCACGCCCCATTTCCAACTTCCTCATTCTCAGTGCAGCCTCTCAGCAGCGCGGGTTGCGCTGGCACGGAGATATCATGATAATTAGTAGGCAGCGTGAAGTTCACGTGCTGCCTGCGTAGGGGCCATCAGGCGCGGGGTACTAGCGCATCACACTACCCCCGCCCGAAAAGGACCCTTATCGAATTTTTCCCCTGTAATGTTATTTTGACTGGCAGTGTTTGTGCAAAAAAAAAGCTTGAATTGTATTTTTTATCTTTTTATTAACTTTATACCCTTGTACTGTAATTTATTTTGAATAGTGTGACCGCCATTGAATTTTAGAATGTATGGATTGTAGACAAAGCTAATCTTTGAAACTAATTTATTCAGCCAGAATTCAGCTGGGAATCAAAGAACATAAGAGACTGAAATGTCTTAAGATGTAGGAGCCTTTATTGTTTTATATAGACTCACCTGACTTTCAACAATTATGTGAGCTAAATAGGGAGTAGATTCTTCAATAACAAATCCGAATTTCATTGTTGCTTGGAATCTGCATGAAAGACTGCAAGGGGGGGAATAGACATAAATTAATTTTAGTTAAATAGATCTGCTTTACAGCCTATCTGTTTCTGCTAAGTACTTAGAAATTATATGGGAATTCTGGTCAGTTTTCTTCTATACTTCAAGCAATGGTTCTACTCCCTGTGCAAAAAAAAATCCCAACCAGAAAATCTAACTGTCAAAAAAACTTATAAGTTGATCGCTATTTAGCCTGTATAAGGCCCAAACAAGTATGCATTAAAAGAAACCCGCTGACATGAGAGGAATAACAGGACAGGGGAGGGGGGTTCCCCGTGTCAATGATTGCACTCTGATATGCAGACCCTGAACAGGACGAGGAGTTGGTATCATGTTACATTATGGAATAACTGTAAAAAGGCAGCACTGCTCAGCGATTGGTGCCAGGAATACTGCTGCGACTATCTAGTTTCGGAATGGATTAACAACATTCCTGCAGTCCATCACCGAAGGAAATGAAGATGCTTGCAGCCAGCAAGGAATGGGGGACAGATATTTAGTAGCATCGCTGGCTGTCCTGATCAAAATGTAATTAACAGCAAAAAGTGGTTGCTGGCAGCCATTAATTCCTGAGTCAAAGTTCAGGGATTTTGGCTGGACTTTTCCCAGACTTCGGAATGCAGGAATTTCAAAACTGATACTGGGTGGATCTTAAAGGAGCTGCATATCCAAAAATAGAATTTAAAAGGATCAGTCTATTAATGGCTGTAAGTCCACTATCAAACTATGACTGGAATAGGAGATCTCAAAGCTAATTAACATTCTTTCCCCAACACTGTATCTGTTCAATCATGCAGTATAACATATTGAAGCTCAGCAAGCTTCATGTACCAGAATGAAGAAGAAATTGCATTATTGTATTACATAACTTGCTTCAGCCCAGACAGGTAGAAGTGTCTTTAACGAAGGCCTCCAGCTAGCTGCAGGTTTTCAGTTTACAGCTTTAAGTTAATGCTAAAACATAAGAAAGCTATTTTCTGCAGTGTCACATGGTAATTTAGCACTGATGTTAAATTAAGCTACCCAATTAAAAGTTTGATGGAATCGTGCAAATTAAGCGGCTTCAGAATCGGTAATGAACCATTAGATCTTTGTTAATGAGCCCGCCATAGTTTCCACCTGTGATATGTTTTTTTAAAACTGTGTGCAAAACCAGATTTATGCAAAGGCAGAATTAATTTATTGGTAAAACAATTTACTCATAATTGCAGGATTCTTTCATTCACGCTCTGTTGCTTTCCCTTCCATTTTGGAGTTCTGTCTTGCTCGTCTTTACTTTCTAATATCTTTTTTAATGCCTGAGTGAAATGGCCTGTACAGCATGTCTCATCCTGTCAAGCATTTTAAATTCTGGTTACAGATTTTAAAATCTGTATTAAACTCACGAGTTGCCTCTTTTGTGACAGTAGTTAGCATATTTGAGGCATTGACATCCACTTCTTGTTTTCTCCACTCTTCCACTTGGGTCAGTCCTAAAAAGTAACTTCTCCAACCTGACTGTGCCAGTTCAGAGGAAGGGTCACACTTGAAATTTAGCCTACCTCTAGCCTAGGTGCTGACTGACCTGCAGTGTTTCTCAAACATTTTCTGTTTTTATTTCACATTAACCATTCGGTTTGAAATATCTTGGCTCAATAGCCATCAAAATTAACAGAAATGTTGTGGGAAGCAAAAGGGGGAGGGATTCAAATTCCTGGGACACTGGAAACGGTTCTGGGGGAGGTGGGACCAGTACAAACCGGATGGTCTGCACCTGGGCAGGGCCGGGACCGCTGTCCTAGGAGGAGTGTTTGCTAGTGCTGTTGGGGAGGGTTTAAACTAAAGTGGCAGGGGGTTGGGAACCTGAGCAGGGAGAGAGAGGAAAGCGTAACAGGAAGGGACAGAAGGTATGGAGTAATAGGTAAAGTGTTAAAAAAGGAAAAAGCAGGAACTAAGCGTCACAAAACAGATTTGAAAGTTCTTTATCTGAATGCACGTAGCATTCGTAATAAAATGGACGAGTTAACGGCACAAATAACTACGTATGGGTATGATCTTGTGGCCATGACAGAAACATGGCTGCAGGGTGACAACGACTGGGAATTAAATATGCCAGGGTATTTAACAATCAGGAAGGACAGGCAGGAAGGAAGGGGAGGTGGGGTGGCTATGTTAATAAAGGAAGGAATCACTGTAATACAGAGAAATTATATTGGGACAAAGCATCAAGATAATGAAACAGTTTGGGTGGAGATAAGGAATAATAAGGGAAAAAAAACATTAGTGGGCGTAGTATATAGGCCTCCTAATAGTTGCAACTCTGCTGGAAGAAGTATTAATCAGGAGATAGTCGGGGCATGTAATAAGGGAACAGCCATAATTATGGGGGATTTTAATTATCATATTAACTGGACAAATCAAATTGGGCAGAGCAGCCTTGAGGACGAGTTCATTGAGTGCATCAGGGATGGATTTCTTGAGCAGTATGTAACTGATCCTACAAGGGGGCAGGCAACCTTGGACCTGGTCGTGTGTAATGAGTCAGGATTAATTAATAATGTCCTAGTTAAGGATCCCCTTGGAACGAGCGACCACAACATGGTAGAATTCCATATCCAATTAGAGGGTGAGAAGGTTGATTCTCAAACAAGCGTACTGAGCTTGAATAAAGGAGACTATGATGGTATGAGAGCGGAATTGATTAAAGTGGACTGGGAAAATAGATTAAAGGGTAAGACGGTACATGAGCAGTGGTGTTCATTTAGGGAGTTATTTTACAACTTTCAAAATAAATATATTCCACTGAGGAAAAAAGGGTGTAAAAGAAATGACAGCCATCCGTGGCTAAGTAAAGAAATCAAGGATAGTATCCGACTAAAAACAAGGACATATAAGGTAGCCAAACTTAGTGGGAGGATAGAAGATTGGGAATTCTTCAAAAGACAGCAAAAAGTAACTAAAGGATTGATTAAGAAAGGGAAGTTAGATTATGAAAAGAAATTAGCAAAAAATATAAAAACAGATAGCAAGAGTTTCTATAGTTATATAAAAAGAAAAAGGGTGGCTAAGGCAAACATAGGTCCCTTAGAGGATGAGACCGGGAAATTAATGGTGGGAAACATGGAGATGGCAAAAATGCTGAACAAATATTTTGTTTCAGTCTTTACAGTAGAGGACACTAAGAATATCCCAACACTGGACAAACAGGGGACTCTCGGGGGGGAGGAGCTAAATACGATTAAAATCACTCAGGAGATGGTACTCAGTAAAATAATGGGACTCAAGGCGGATAAATCCCCTGGACCTGATGGCTTCCATCCTAGGGTCTTGAGGGAAGTGGCAGTAGGGATTGTGGATGCTTTGGTGATAGTTTTCCAAAATTCCCTGGACTCAGGAGAGGTCCCGGCAGATTGGAAAACTGCTAATGTAACACCGTTATTTAAAAAGGGTAGTAGGCTGGAAATTATAGGCCAGTTAGCTTAACATCTGTGGTGGGTAAAATTTTGGAGTCTATTATTAAGGAGACAGTAACGGAACATTTAGATAAGCATAATTTAATAGGACAAAGTCAGCATGGCTTTATGAAGGGGAAGTCATGTCTGACAAATTTGCTTGAGTTCTTCGAGGATATAACGTATAGGGTGGATAAAGGGGAACCAGTGGACATAGTGTATTTAGACTTCCAGAAGGCATTCGACAAGGTGCCACATAAAAGATTATTACTTAAGATAAAAAATCACGGGATTGGGGGTAATATTCTGGCATGGATGGAGGATTGGTTATCGAACAGGAAGCAGAGAGTTGGGATAAATGGTTCATTTTCGGACTGGCAACCAGTAACCAGTGGTGTTCCACAGGGGTCGGTGCTGGGTCCCCAACTCTTTACAATCTATATTAACGATTTGGAGGAGGGGACCGAGTGCAACATATCAAAATTTGCAGATGATACAAAGATGGGAGGGAAAGTAGAGAGTGAGGAGGACATAAAAAACCTGCAAGGGGATATAGACAGGCTGGGTGAGTGGGCGGAGATTTGGCAGATGCAATATAATATTGGAAAATGTGAGGTTATGCACTTTGGCAGGAAAAATCAGAGAGCAAGTTATTTTCTTAATGGCGAGAGACTGGAAAGTACTGCAGTACAAAGGGATCTGGGGGTCCTAGTGCAAGAAAATCAAAAAGTTGGTATGCAGGTGCAGCAGGTGATCAAGAAAGCCAACGGAATGTTGGCTTTTATTGCTAGGGGGATAGAATATAAAAACAAGGAGGTATTGCTGCAGTTATATAAGGTATTGGTGAGACCGCACCTGGAATACTGCATACAGTTTTGGTCTCCATACTTAAGAAAAGACATACTTGCTCTCGAGGCAGTACAAAGAAGGTTCACTCGGTTAATCCCGGGGATGAGGGGGCGGACATATGAGGAGAGGTTGAGTAGATTGGGACTCTACTCATTGGAGTTCAGAAGAATGAGAGGCGATCTTATTGAAACATATAAGATTGTGAAGGGTCTTGATCGGGTGGATGCAGTAAGGATGTTCCCAAAGATGGGTGAAACTAGAACTAGGGGGCATAATCTTAGAATAAGGGGCTGCTCTTTCAAAACTGAGATGAGGAGAAACTTCTTCACTCAGAGGGTGGTAGGTCTGTGGAATTTGCTGCCCCAGGAAGCTGTGGAAGCTACATCATTAGATAAATTTAAAACAGAAATAGACAGTTTCCTAGAAGTAAAGGGAATTAGGGGTTATGGGGAGCGGGCAGGAAATTGGACATGAAGCTGAGTTCGGATCGGTCAATGCCCTGTGGGTGGCGGAGAGGGCCCAGGGGCTATGTGGCCGGGTCCTGCTCCGACTTCTTGTGTTCTTTAGATTTGTGGTTGGGATCAGATCAGCCATGATCTTATTGAATGGCGGAGCAGGCTCGAGGGGCTGATTGGCCTACTCCTGCTCCAATTTCTTATGTTCTTATGTTCTTATACCTCAATGGCCTTGAAAATTAAATGTTTTCCTTTCTTTTTCTCTGCCACTTTTCTCCCCTCTCCTACTCTCTAGAAGTCACTGGCTCCTTTACTAGGATTCAGTTTCATGGTCGGCAACATCTCACACAAGTCGCCATTACGCAAGTGCGAGCCCAAACTGTGAGTGTTGGCAGGCTGTTCCACAGGAACATTACAACTGAGCCCAAACGGTGAGTGTTGGCAGGCTGTTCCACAGGAACATTACAACTGAGCCCAAACGGTGAGTGTTGGCAGGCTGTTCCACAGGAACATTACAACTGAGCCCAAACGGTGAGCGTTGGTAGGCTGTTCCACAGGAACATTACAACTGAGCCCAAACGGTGAACGTTGATAGGCTGTTCCACAGGAACATTACAACTGAGCCCAAACGGTGAGCGTTGGTAGGCTGTTCCACAGGAACATTACAACTGAGCCCAAACGGTGAACGTTGGTAGGCTGTTCCACAGGAACATTACAACTGAGCCCAAACGGTGAACGTTGATAGGCTGTTCCACAGGAACATTACAACTGAGCCCAAACGGTGAACGTTGGCAGACTGTTCCACAGGAGCATTACAACTGAGCCCAAATGGTGAGTGTTGGCAGGCTGTTCCACAGGAACATTACAACTGAGCCCAAACGGTGAACGTTGGCAGGCTGTTCCACAGGAACATTACAACTGAGCCCAAACGGTGAGTGTTGGCAGACTGTTCCACAGGAGCATTACAACTGAGCCCAAATGGTGAGTGTTGGCAGGCTGTTCCACAGCAGCATTACAACTGAGCCCAAACGGTGAACGTTGGCAGGCTGTTCCACAGCAGCATTACAACTGAGCCCAAACGGTGAGTGTTGGCAGACTGTTCCACAGGAACATTACAACTGAGCCCAAACGGTGAGCGTTGGAAGGCTGCTCCACAGGAGCATTACAACTGAGCCTAAACGGTGAGTGTTGGCAGACTGTTCCACAGGAGCATTACAACTGAGCCCAAATGGTGAGTGTTGGCAGGCTGTTCCACAGGAACATTACAACTGAGCCCAAACGGTGAACGTTGGCAGGCTGTTCCACAGGAGCATTACAACTGAGCCCAATCTTGTCCTCACTTGACATCCATACAAGTGTACTTTCAGCAGATGTTATTGGATAGTGATCAGAACCGATAACCAATATTCCTCTCCCTAACCCAGGGGTGCTTAGACCAATCGTAGCTCCTGTATCACCATCCTGGCTTACATCAGCTAACTTAGCAAAATGAGGATCGAACCTGGCACCTTGGTGTATGGTTCAGCTACTTACTGAATAAAACTGTGATTAAGTTTAAAGGTGGCCCACACATAAAAGGTCTGAGAAGAAAGGCTTAGATTAGAAATGTCTTAGGGCTGTTAAGAGGTGAAGGCTACATTTTTAGATTTTGATCAACTAATTTTGTTACATTATTATATTCTGCATAAAATATTAACTACATGTAATGTAGGCTAATATGATGTGGATGTGACTATTACTTTACATAACACATTTCAACAGATGGAATATTCATTGTTGATTTGTTCTTGAAAATTTTAAAAGCAATGGTATAGTTCAATACTTCAGCCTTCAAAATCCTCATCAGAGATTAGAATTCCAAGTCATATTTTCATAAAACTTTTCTTTCATTTTTGTAAAGATGATTTGGGTAAATCCTAAACCATGATTGAATCTTCTTAAGATCCAATCATTGTGTATGAGAACAAAGAATGTGACTCAGAAGACATAGGTGATGAGCAGGGGCTGGACTGTTCTGGGTTCAGACATACAACAAAGTCAGGTTGAGGATATCCAAAGAAGCATTTCCGAAGCATGAAAGGACACATCAGCCACCAGTCTCGAGAATCATTCCCTCAACATCCAAACCCATGCTCCATACTTTGAGATAACAGGATACAGAGGGCACCCAAAGGCTCCAGGGTGAAATCACTGAAAAAATGACTGCTGTTGTGCAAACTGGCTGACAACAGCTACTTAACACTGCTTTATCCTCGCATCACTGCATGTTGCTGGCTGGACACAATTAACCAAACAAATTGGTTCTGCTATCAATCTACTCGCGTACACTGTTCCACCTTTCTCCACATAGCTCAGTGATGGTGCCAGTCAGAACTCCTTGGAGTTCTCTAACGTTTAGCTTTAAGTGGCTGAAAAGCTTATTTCACTCAGTGCCTGATATATGGGGATTCTTTAAGTGAATTTGCCTTCTAAACTTGTACACCAAATAGATATTAGGGTTTATCAATAATCAAAATCATGACTCCTATTACTATTTGTCTATTTTACTTTATAAAAGGTGATGGCTCCTATAGTCCTTCTGTTTGCATAACATTGTGATTTGGATCTGGGACATAACAAAAAGGAAACATTTTTTTTATTCGTTCATGGGATGTGGGCATTGCTGGTGAGGCCAGCATTATTGCCCATCCCTAATTGGCCTTGAGAAGGTGGTGGTGAGCCGTCTTCTTGAACCGCTGCAGTCCGTGTAGTGAAGGTTCTCCTACAGTGCTGTTAGGAAGGGAGTTCCAGGATTTTGACCCAGCGACGATGAAGGAACGGCGATATATTTCCAAGCCGGGATGGTGTGTGACCTGGAGGGGAACGTGCAGGTGGTGTTGTTCCCATGTGCCTGCTGCCCATGTCCTTCTAGGTGGTAGAGATCGTGGGTTTGGGAGGTGCTGTCGAAGAAGCCTTGGCGCGTTGCTGCAGTGCGTCCTGTGGATGGTACACGCTGCAGCCACTGTGCGCCGGTGGTGAAGGGAGTGAATGTTATCGTGGTGGATGGGGTGCCAATCAAGTGGGCTGCTTTGTCCTGGATGGTGTCGAGCTTCTTGAGTGTTGTTGGAGCTGCACTCATCCAGGCAAGTGGAGAGTATTCCATCACACTCCTGACTTGTGCCTTGTAGATGGTGGAAAGGCTTTGGCTTGCTGTCAAATTTTGTTTCGCCAAAAATTCGACTCAAGGCCATATTGGTAAAGTCCAGTATACAGAGTTTTTATTGAGAGCAATAGCACATTATAAATATTAAAGTGTAATATGATAACTACTGCTTGCATGATAAACAGTCAATCAGGCATTATATCACCCATCTAGGTGACTTTAGTAATCGGCTGGACAGCTAGGCTCTACGTCTCTCCAGCCACGAGGTTAGCCCTAAGGCAGCATTGGTGACTTGATGTTGAGTGCCTTGGATCTCTCCCAACTGTGTTTGTGATCATGGACCGGGCTATCTTTATACCTGGTTTCCCGGTGTGTATGTGCAGTTCCTCACATGGGCTAGTGCCCACTGTCTCGCACTGCCTCATTTGTGGTTGGTCAGAATGTAAGATGTTTGCCCAGCTTCTCAAATTCAGCTGACCGCAGCAACTGACGTCCCTTTGTTCCTTATCTTGAGGCAGCCGTACTAAATTTGTTACTGTCTCAAGACTGTTGCCTTGATTAGCCTTCTTTAACTTAGTCAAACATTTTAACCTATTCATCCTCATCCCACATATATTAAGCTTTAATATATATGTTAAAAGACCACCTTTTACCCCTTACTAACAGTCCCCATTTTGAGGGGGAGATATCCTTATTGACCCCTCATTAGTTATCAAGATATCAAAAGCATTACCTTTTGATAAGCTCGGCTAATTCCAGGTTATCCACGCGTTTCCCCAATTTCTTTAGCAAGCATCACAAATAGCACACAAAGACAATTAATACAATCAATACAATTCCTTGTGTGCAGAGTATAACCATGGATAATATTCTGACCCAAGGGTGCTGACCCACATTGTAGGCGATCTCCCACCAGTGGTGGTCTCCTAGCACGTTTACCGCTTTTTCTATATTTTCGTTGTCTTGTTGCATCTTAACGAGATACTGTTGGGAGGAGGCCATTCTTGCCAACACCAATTTAAGATTTAGTGACAAGGGCGGGATTGGATGGCCGAACGTGACCATGGCTTTAAGAGCTTCATGCTGCATAGAGATATGAACTTGGATGGTGGTGATATTATGGGTGGCTACTGGTACCAGCACACTCTGCCCTATTTTAATCAATTCTGTGGGTACCAAACAAAATGTTGGGTGCTGGACTGCAGATGTCTGTTCTCTATGTTGGAAATGGGACTGAGAGGTGGTCACACAGTATTTTCCTCACCCTATGTATATACTCTGGGTTTCGTATTCATCCCATCTCTGCAGTTGTACAGTACAAGCAGGTGACTGACTATGTAAAGTGAATCCACATGCTGGGACCCCTGGGTTGGTGCTATCGCAACTACAAATCCAGGATCCTCACCACCTGGTGCAACAGTCTAGACTGGGGGCCCTCCAGGTGGTGTTCTTTCTAATGAGATATTTCGGGTACGTTTGGAAGGCCTTATGAACCCTGTCTTCTAGGGTTCCAATAGACTCCACCTTTAATACTTCCCACTTATCCTCCTCAAACCTGGGCAGCCACATGGCTCTAGATATGAAACCAGTTTCTGTGTCATTATTAGTACTGCATCGCCGTTTTGCATAATATACAGACCCATATCTCCGAATTTTACACCAATCCTGGGTGCTATTATGCTTGAACCATTCCTCAAGGGCTTTATCTGTTACAAAATTGGGCACTCTATTATTTTCAATGTTGGTGAGGCTTTGCTGGACTTGATTCACTAAGGATCCGCCATACATGGTGCAGGTAATGGCCTTGGAGATGTTCCCCTTCATCGGCCTGCCTTCCTTGATTATCCCAATCACCTTATCCCGGAATTTATACATTTCGGTGATCATTTCTTTCATAGACTGGAGTGTTTGTTGTTGCTCAAAGATCTCTTCTCCCTACCCCTTATTACTGTTACTGAGAATTCCCTTCAGTTGTTGTCTCATGACCTCATCATGTTCCCACATACTTTCTATATCTATTTGGTTCCAGATGGCAGTGCTGGCAGCAGCTCCGATCCCTATCCGTCTCCTAATCCCTGTTTCCTGTGTTTCTTACTTTGCCCAGTTGAGTTAATGATACCTTCTGTAGCATTACCAGGACTGTCTGTGGTACTATTGACTTCTGTCTCTGGTGTCTGTTCTGGGACTTGAACCGGGGGTCTTGGCTTTCTGGCGGCCAAGGCTCATCTACATCTCTTCACCCATTGCGCCTCACAAAATCCTTAATCTGTTGTACTAACTGGTGATAGAACTCCTTGTGTTTGGGGTCACACAAGCCCTGGGGCACATGTACCGTGCTAAAGTTAAAAATAACCAATATTATCTAATAGCGCACATCATTATATAAGTCTTTGTGGGTCCTAGTTACTACAAGTCCATTTACTGGTCCCGCCTGTTGCTTGGGGCACTGCTGTCTCCTTTTTGATGCATTAGAACTTTCGTTGTGGTCCTTGGGTTTAACTCGTAAGTGGACCAACTTACCTAGGTTTTCGTCTCCTTTGTTGTCTCCGCATGCACAACAGCCATCGTGTCTCAGGGTGAAGCTTGAGAAGTTCAGGTCCTGTCCCTGGTTAGAGGTGTAGGGGATGCCCAGCTGTCCCAACTGTCTGCTGTTGGTCTGACCATATGTCTCCTTCAGCGTTCGTTGTCGTTTGGTGCCACGGCAGGTCTGTGTTGTTTCGTGGGGGCAACCACAATGGAGACGCACGCCATCTCCTTCTGGAATGTTGGACGTGCCGTCACCATCCAAGGGATTTTCCCAATTGCAGTCGGCACAGTATACTGTTTTGTTACATTTGGGACCTTGGTGTCGGCCGGTTTCATAGTAGGAGCGCTCAGTGCCTCCACTGTTTATGATAACAGTGTTCTTCACCGAGTAGCTGGTGAAGCTCAGGCAGACGATGATTCCTGTGAGTCTCAGATGACCGGTAGCCATGTTGGTTTACTGGGTGCTTCCTGTAAGATAAGTATAGCATTTATTCCGTGACGGTTTTTAACTGGTTAATATGGTACCATTTGGTTGTTTCCTGATTTATTTCTACCCTGGGGAAATTGTATTAGACAGACGGTTGGACTGGCCTTATCCACAATGGGGAAAGGGCCTTCCTACTTTGGTTCAAATGCATGCTCCTTTTTCCCATAGCTGAGTACCGACACAACATCTCCCACCTGATATTCGAATGATTGAACCTTTTTATCAAAGTACTTCTTAATGTGCTGTTTAGATTTGCCCATTTGCTGAGCTACAAACTTATTTGTCTCTGTTACCTGTTTGATTACCTTTTCTAACCAGGCCTGGTTGGCCGCGCCCAACAAAAATGGTGAGCTATGCTCTGGCACTAGTAGATGCCAAGGAGTCCTCATCATACATCCGGTCATCGCCTGGTAAGAGGAAATCCCGGTCGTACTGTGTGGTATGGACCGTATTGCCATCAGTGTACATGGGCAACATATTTGCCCATTGAGTGGTGTGATCTGCACAGAATTGCTTTAACATTGTCTTAAGGGTTCTATTTCCTGTCTCTATGGCCCCCGAGAACTGCGGGTGATGTAATATACGTACCATGTGTTCTACTTTCATAAGCTTCTGAAGTTCAATAAAAATTTTACCCATAAAGTGCAATCCCTGATCGCTATAGAAATTTAGAAACATAGAAAATAGGAGCAGGAGTAGGCCATTCGGCCCTTCGCGCCTGCTCTGCCATTCAATATGATCATGGCTGATCCTCGATCTCAATTCCATATTCCCGCTCTCTCCCCATACCCCTTGATGCCTTCTGTGTCTAGAAATCTTTCTATCTCCTTCTTAAATATATTCAGTGACTTGGCCTCCACTGCCTTCTGTGGTAGAGAATTCCACAGGTTCACCACCCTCTGAGTGAAGAAATTTCTCCTCATCTCAGTCCTAAATGTCCTACCCCGTACCCTGAGACTGTGGCCCCTCGTTGTGGACCCCCCAGCCAGGGGAAACATCCTCCCTGCATCCAGTCCGTCTAGCCCAGTCAGAATTTTATATGTTTCAATGAGATCCCCTCTCATTCTTCTAAACTCAAGTGAATACAGGCCGAGTCGACCCAATCTCTCCTCATACGACAGTCCTGCCATCCCAGGAATCAGTCTGGTGAACCTTCGCTGCACTCCCTCCATGGCAAGCATATTCTTTCTTAGGTAAGGAGACCAAAACTGCACACAATACTCCAGGTGTGGTCTCACCAAGGCCCTGTATATCTGCAGTAAGACTTCCTTGCTCCTGTACTCAAATCCTTTTGCAATGAAGGCCAACATACTATTTGCCTTCCTAACAGCTTGCTGCACCTGCATATTTGCTTTCAGTGATTGGTGTACAAGGACACCCAGGTCCCTTTGTACATCAACATTCCCCAGTCTACCACCATTTAAATAATACTCTGCCTTTCCGTTTTTCCTTCCGAAGTGGATAACTTCACATTTATCCACATTATACTGCATCTGCCATATATTTGCCCACTCACTCAACTTGTCCAAATCGCCTTAAAGCCTCTTTGCATCCTCCTCACAACTCACGATCCCACCTAGTTTTGTGTCATCAGCAAACCTGGAAATATTACCTTTGGTTCCCTCATCCAAATCATTGATATATATTGTGAATAGCTAGGGCCCAAGCACTGATCCCTGCGGTACCCCACCAGTCACTGCCTGCCATCCCAAAAAAGAACCATTTATTCCTACTCTCTGTTTCCTGTCTGTTAACCAGTTTTCAATCCATGCCAGTTTATTACCCCCAATCCCATGTGCTTTAATTTTGCACACTAACCTCTTATGTGGGACTTTATCAAAAGCCTTCGAAAAATCCAAACAAATCACATCCACTGGTTCTCCCTTATCTATTCTACCAGTTACATCCTCAAAAAACTCCAGTAGGTTTGTCAAACATGATTTCCCTTTTATAAATCCATGTTGACTTTGTCTAATCCCATTGATATTTTCTAAATGTCCTGTTATCACATCCTTTATAATAGACTCTAGCATTTTCCCTATTACTGATATTAGTTCCCTGTTTTCTCTCTTTCCTTTTTTAAATAGTGGGGTTACATTTGCCACCCTCCAATCTGCAGGAACTGTTCCATAATCTATAGAATTTTGGAAGATGACAACTAATGCATCCACTATTTCCATGGCTACCTCTTTATTACTCTGGGATGCAGATTATCAGGTCCTGGGGATTTATTGGCTTTCAGTCCCATTAATTTCTCCAGCACTATTATTTTACTAATACTAATTTCCTTTTAATTCCTCCTTGTCACTAGTCCCTTAGCTCCCTAGCATTTCTGGGAAGTTAATTGTGTCCTCTTCCGTGAAGACAGAACCAAAGTATTTGTTTAATTGCTCTGCCATTTCCTTGCTCCCCATTATAAATTCTCCTGTTTCTGACTGTAAGGGACCTGCATTTGTCTTCATTAATCTTTTTCTTTTTACATACTTGCAGAAGCTTTTACAGTCCACTTTTATGTTCCTTGCAAATTTACTCTCATACTCTATTTTCCCCTCTTAATCAATCTCTTGGTCCTTTTTTGCTGAATTCTAAACTGTTTCCAATCCTCAGGCTTGCTATTTTTTCTGGCAACTTTATATGACTCCTCTTTGGATCTAATACTATCATTAATTTCCTTTGTTAGCCATGGTTGGGCCGCTTTTCCTTTTGTGTTTTTGCGCCAGAAAGGAATGTATAATTGTTGCAATTCATGCATGCGTTCCTTAAATGTTAGCCATTGCCTATCCACCGTCATGCCTTTTAATGACGCTTCCCAATCTATCATAGCCAACTCACTCCTCATACCTTTGTAGTTTCCTTTGTTTAGATTTAGAACCCTTGTTTTGGATTGGACGACTTCACTTTCCATCTTAATGAAGAATTCTATCATGTTATGGTCACTCTTCCCTAATGGACCCCGCACAGCAAGATTATTAATTAACCCTTTATCACTGCACAATATCTAATCTAGGATTGCTTGGTTGGTTCCTCAACATATTGGTCTAAAAAAACATCTTGTACACACTCCAGGAATTCATCCTCCACAGTATTATTGCTAATTTGTTTTGGCCAGTCTATATGCAGATTAAAGTCACCCATGATTACTGTAGTATCCTTGTTACATGCATCTCTAATTTCCTGTTTGATCCCATCCCCTACATTACCACTACAGTTTGGAGGCTTATAGACAACTCCCACCAGTGTTTTCTGCCCCTTGGTGCTTCTTAACTCCACCCAGACTGATTCTACATCTTGATTTTCTGAGCCAATATCCTTTCTCACTATTGCTCTAGGAACATAGGAACATAGGAACAGGAGTAGGCCATTCAGCCCCTCGTGCCTGCTCCGCCATTTGTTAAGATCATGGCTGATCTGTGATCTAACTCCATTTACCCGCCTTTGGCCCATATCCCTTAATACCTTTGATTGCCAAAAAGCTATCTATCTCAGATTTAAATTTAGCAATTGAGCTAGTATCAATTGCCGTTTGTGGAAGAGAGTTCCAAACTTCTATCCTTTACTAATAATGCCACCCCACCTCCTTTTCCTTTTTGCCTGTCCTTCCTAAATATCGAATACCCTTGGATATCCAGCTCCCAGCCTTAGTCACCCTGCAGCCCTGTCTCTGTAATTTCTATTATATCGTAACTGTTTACATCTATTTGTGCTGTTAATTTATCTACCTTATTATGAATGCTTCGTGCATTCAGATACGGTGCCTTTAGATTTGTCTTTTTAACATTTTTAGACATCTCAACATTTTTTTTATACTATGGCCCTATTTGTCTTATTACCATTTTTTCTATTTGTTGTCTTTTGTTTGTACACTCTGTCCCTTCCTTACCCCAATCGCTTTATTGCACCGCTTCCTTGTCTTTTCTCTTTAGCATTCTAGATTTCTCTCCACCGGGATCCTCCCCCCGACCCCCCCCACCTTATTTAGTTTAAAGTCCTATCTACCTCCCTCGTTATTCGATTCGCTAGAACGCTAGTCCCAGCATGGTTCAGGTGTAGTCTGTCCCAACGGAACAGCTCTGTCTTTCCCCAGTACTGGTGCCAATGCCCCACTTCTCCCACACCAATCTTTGAGCCACGCATTCATCTCTCTGATCCTATTGACCCTATGCCAATTTGCTCGTGGATCAGGTAATAATCTAGAGATTATTACTTTTGTGGTTCTACTTTTTAATTTAGTCTCTAGCTGCTCAAACTCTCTCAGCAGAACCTATTTCTTAGTCCTACTAATGTCGTTGGTACCTACGTGGACCACGACAACTGGATCCTCTCCCTCCCATTCCAAGTTCTTTTCCAGCCCGAGTAGGCAACATAGCCTGTGGGACACATGCTCCTGGCTGCAGAGGACAGTGTCTATCCCCCTAACTATACTGTTGCCTACTACAACAACCTTCCTTTTTACTCCCCCCACTTGAACGGCTTCCTGTACCACGGTGCCATGGTCAGTTTGCTCATCCTCCCCGCAGTCCCCGCACTTGTCTACAAGGGTTGCGAGAACCTCAAATCTATTGGACAAGCGCAGGGACTGAGGCTCCTACAATACTACCTCCTGGATCCCCGTACCTGCCTCACTCACAGTCACACCCTCCTGTCCCTGACCACGTGTCAATTCTAAAGTATTTAATCTAAGGGGTGTGGCTGCCTCCTGGATCAAAGTGTCCAGGTAGCTTTCTCCCTCCCTGATATCTCGCAATGTCCGCAGCTCGGTCTCCAGCCCCTCAACTCGGAGCCGAAGTTCCTCGAGCCGCAGACGCTTACCGCAGATGTAGTCGCACTGGACAAAAATGTCCACAAGCTCCGACATATTGCAGCAGCAACACATCTCCTGTTCTCCTATTATTTTATTTATTTAATTAATTAATTTGGTGTTAATCAAGTTATTTACCTCGTTTAATTAAATTAAGTTAAGTTTTTAAAATTTAGTTATCTGCTGTATGTTAACTTAAAGCTCAGCCCTCAGTCACTACCAATCACTTACCTGCCTCACGTGTGACATCACACTGCAGTTATCTCTTGTTGCAGGTCTACTGCTGCTTTAATCCCCACTCTCCGTCTACTGCTGCTTTAATCCCCACTCTCCGTCTACTGCTGCTTTAATCCCCACTCTCCGTCTGCTGCTGCTTTAATCCCCACTCTCCGTCTGCTGCTGCTTTAATCCCCACTCTCCGTCTGCTGCTGCTTTAATCCCCACTCTCCGTCTGCTGCTTCTTTAATCCCCACTCTCCGTCTGCTGCTTCTTTAATCCCCACTCTCAGTCTGCTGCTGCTTTAATCCCCACTCTCGGTCTGCTGCTGCGTTTATCCCCACTCTCAGTCTGCTGCTGCTTTAATCCCCACTCTCCGTCTGCTGCTGCTTTAATCCCCACTCTCGGTCTGCTGCTGCTTTAATCCCCACTCTCGGTCTGCTGCTGCTTTAATCCCCACTCTCCGTCTGCTGCTGCTTTAATCCCCACTCTCCGTCTGCTGCTGCTTTAATCCCCACTCTCCGTCTGCTGCTGCTTTAATCCCCACTCTCCGTCTACTGCTGCTTTAATCCCCACTCTCCGTCTACTGCTGCTTTAATCCCCACTCTCAGTCTGCTGCTGCTTTAATCCCCACTCTCCGTCTGCTGCTGCTTTAATCCCCACTCTCCGTCTGCTGCTGCTTTAATCCCCACTCTCCGTCTGCTGCTGCTTTAATCCCCACTCTCCGTCTGCTGCTGCTTTAATCCCCACTCTCCGTCTGCTGCTGCTTTAATCCCCACTCTCAGTCTGCTGCTGCTTTAATCCCCACTCTCGGTCTGCTGCTGCTTTAATCCCCACTCTCGGTCTGCTGCTGCTTTAATCCCCACTCTCCGTCTGCTGCTGCTTTAATCCCCACTCTCCGTCTGCTGCTGCTTTAATCCCCACTCTCGGTCTGCTGCTGCTTTAATCCCCACTCTCCGTCTGCTGCTGCTTTAATCCCCACTCTCCGTCTGCTGCTGCTTTAATCCCCACTCTCCGTCTGCTGCTGCTTTAATCCACACTCTCCGTCTGCTGCTGCTTTAATCCCCACTCTCCGTCTGCTGCTGCTTTAATCCCCACTCTCGGTCTGCTGCTGCTTTAATCCCCACTCTCCGTCTGCTGCTGCTTTAATCCCCACTCTCCGTCTGCTGCTGCTTTAATCCCCACTCTCGGTCTGCTGCTGCTTTAATCCCCACTCTCCGTCTACTGCTGCTTTAATCCCCACTCTCGGTCTGCTGCTGCTTTAATCCCCACTCTCCGTCTGCTGCTGCTTTAATCCCCACTCTCCGTCTGCTGCTGCTTTAATCCCCACTCTCGGTCTGCTGCTGCTTTAATCCCCACTCTCCGTCTGCTGCTGCTTTAATCCCCACTCTCCGTCTGCTGCTGCTTTAATCTCCACTCTCGGTCTGCTGCTTCTTTAATCCCCACTCTCGGTCTACTGCTGCTTTAATCCCCACTCTCCGTCTGCTGCTGCTTTAATCCCCACTCTCGGTCTGCTGCTGCTTTAATCCCCACTCTCGGTCTGCTGCTGCTTTAATCCACACTCTCCGTCTGCTGCTGCTTTAATCCCCACTCTCCGTCTGCTGCTGCTTTAATCCACACTCTCGGTCTACTGCTGCTTTAATCCCCACTCTCGGTCTGCTGCTGCGTTTATCCCCACTCTCCGTCTGCTGCTGCTTTAATCCACACTCTCGGTCTGCTTCTGCTTTTATCCCCGTTCTCAGTCTGCTGCTGCGTTTATCCCCACTCTCGGTCTGCTTCTGCTTTTATCCCCACTCTCGGTCTACTGCTGCTTTAATCCCCACTCTCGGTCTGCTTCTGCTTTTATCCCCGTTCTCAGTCTGCTTCTGCTTTTATCCCCGCTCTCAGTCTGCTTCTGCTTTTATCCCCGTTCTCAGTCTGCTTCTGCTTTTATCCCCGCTCTCAGTCTGCTTCTGCTTTTATCCCCGCTCTCAGTCTGCTTCTGCTTTTATCCCCGTTCTCAGTCTGCTGTTGATTTTATCCCCACTCTCGGTCTGCTGCTGATTTTATCCCCACTCTCGGTCTGCTGCTACTTTTATCCCCATTCTCGGTCTGCTGCTGATTTAATCCCCGTTCTCGGTCTGCTGCTGATTTTATCCCCACTCTTGGTCTGCTGCTGATTTTATCCCTGTTCTCGGTCTGCTGCTGATTTTATCCCCACTCTCGGTCTGCTGCTGATTTTATCCCCACTCTCGGTCTGCTGCTACTTTTATCCCCATTCTCGGTCTGCTGCTGATTTAATCCCCGTTCTCGGTCTGCTGCTGATTTTATCCCCACTCTTGGTCTGCTGCTGATTTTATCCCTGTTCTCGGTCTGCTGCTGATTTTATCCCCATTCTCGGTCTGCTGCTGATTTTATCCCCATTCTCGGTCTGCTGCTGATTTTATCGCCGCTCTCGGTCTGCTGCTGATTTTATCCCCACTCTCGGTCTGCTGCTGATTTTATCGCCGCTCTCAGTCTGCTGCTGCTCAGGTCCGCTGCCACTCTGCGGAAAAAGTTAGGAAAAGCAAAGCCTCATCACCCTCATCACCGAACTCATTCCCCCTCATCACCGAACTCCCTCCCACACTTAACAAACTCTCAAGCTGTTCACTCTGTGCCCACTGCAATATCTACCTGTATTGGCACTCCACATCCGCAGATCACCTCACTCAATAACAACCAGCAGTGTCAGAGTGGTGTTCATTCTGCAGGGGAATGCTTCCATCCACTTGGGAAATCTATCCTCCACAGCGAGGCAGCCTATGTACCCAGTATGTGCCTTGGGTAATGGCCCAGTAAATCTACCTGTAAGTGTGTCCATGGTCCCTGAGGGGGTGGAGCGCTCTGTAGAAGAGCTCTATCAGTCCTGGCTGATGGATTATGTTATGTTGTAGACACACCAAACATTGCTTGGTTCGGACAGATATTTGCTCCTCCATGTCTGGCCACCAGACCGTCTTACTAATCTTTTGATAGGTTTTCTTGGCTGAGCACTGGCCTCCTACTGGGTGGGAATGGTATAGATCAAAGAATTCCTTGCACATCTTCGGGGGGACACGAACAACCAGACTGGGTTGGTCAAAGGGTCTTTGGTAAAGCAAGAGGGGCTGTGGCCCTCCTCTTAGAGAGGTAAGGTGTGCCCATGGCCTAGGCTGGGGCAGGGGTTTACCAGACTGGTGCCAGGCGATGGCTACCTGATATAGAGGATATTCAGCCGGGAGTGAGACCAAATCAATATTGTCCTTCAGGGCTGAGACTGGTTTGGTGGTCGTATGGGGCCATGGGGGCCGTATCCTGACTGCCTCCTTAGCAGCCTTATCTGCCTCAGAGCCGCCTCTGTTATGGTTATCAGTTCTCTTGGTGTGTGCTTTCACTTTTCCGACATAAACTGGGGCAGTCCTGTCTTTCAAAGCGAGTCACAGCTGGTTAAAGAGAGACCCATGCACAAGAGGTTTACCGTCAGACGTCTTAAGCAATCGTTTAACGTACATAGGCAATGACAACATTGTGTTAATCGCGAAGGCACTGTCAGGCCAAATATTTACTGGTTGGTCAGAGGTTTCAATTACAGCTGTCAAGAGGGCCATTACTTCAGCATACTGAGCCGAGTGGGACACACACTCGTGCTGGATTACTTTACTGGGGAGGACTACAGAAAGCCCTGTCAATGGCTTGCCGTGTTCGTGAAATGATGACCCGTTGATATATACGTCGGGGGCGTCCTGGAGAACAGTCTTAGTTACCGGATGTTGTTCAAAATCGAACAGGGGTTTAGGGCATTCATGTGGTTCCCCTTCATAAAGTAGCAGCTGGGGAAGCAAGGTGGTTTGTTTAGGCGTGATTTCCAATTGGCGCTGGGACAGGATTAATGTCCAGTGGCTCAACCTGGCAGATGAGACTAATGTGTCTCCTGGTCTCATTAATAAGTTCAGCGGGGTGTGCGGACAATGTAATATAGTTTTCTGGAGTCCGAAAATATATGTGAAGTGTTTCTTGACCCAAAATGTGGCAAGCAAATGTCTCTCACAAGGGGTGTATTTAATCTCGACTCCTGTCAAAGTCTTGGACGCATAGGCAATAGGGAATCGTTTTCCCTTTACGTCTTAACATAAAACCGCTGCCAAACTCTGATCGAGGTGAAACGGCTTACCGGGATCTGGAGAAATAAGACAGGTGGCCTGCATAACAGCCTCTTGCAATAGTGTGACAGCGTCCACTGGTCGGTAACCTTGTCTTCAGGCCCCTTTAAAAGCTTATATAAGGTTTTAGCAAAATCTGCAAACCGAGGTATGAACGACTGCTGATAGCCAACCAAACCCAAAAACGACCGGAGGGTCGTCTTAGAGGTCGGCGGCGGAAGGCGCTGGATGATGTCGTCCTTATGTTGATCTGGTGTCAGCCCATTGGCTAATATTGACACCCCCAGAAACACTACCTGCTCTTTCCTGTAAGGAATCTTACAACACCAGGTTATAGTCCAACAGTTTTATTTGAAAATCACAAGCTTTCGGAGATTATCTCCTTCGTCAGGTGAGTGAGTGAATGAGAGGTTCTCAAATCGCATATCTTATATTAAGCTGGAACACGATCACACCAATCAAAGGTGTCGTTGGTGTTCAGACAGGTTAGCCACGGAAAACAGTACGTCCCAGTATACTGAATACACAATGGGTCAAATTATACAGACAAAGAGAGAAAGAGACCCGAAAGGCAGAGAGAGAGAGGGAGAATGTCCACTTGTATTAAAAACAGCTAACCTGTCTGAACACCAACGATATGTATATTCGATGAGATGTGGATGATAGTAAGGGATGAGCCCGTATCTGCTAGTAATATCTGCTGTGGGCCCCCATTCACAACCGCTGTGACAATTGGTCGTCCGTTACTATCATATCGGAACCTCACTGCCGACTGGTGAGGGGCCTGTTCCCTTCTTGCTTGGTTAGACTGTTTATCAGGACCTGGGGCACTTGGGAGCACCGGCGTACTCTTGGTTGTTATGACAGGGGCATTACTACCTCCCAGTGGAGAGATAGGTCCTCCCTCTGTACTCATCATCACCCGATATAACGCTTCGAGTTTTTCTACTTCATTGGCTAATGCCTCAGTCTCTGAACGGCCCATGACCACTGGTCAGACATGTATTCTGGTCTTAGGGAGTAAGTGGGAGGGTGTGGGCAGTGGGGTCGTGCTCCTAGTCTGGTCCAGGGATGATTTGGCCAGGTGGTCCCCTGTTTTGGGCCATATTTTGCTTGTCCTTCCTGCCTTTTTTGCTGCCTACATTCTCTGACAAAATGTTCCAGTCTCCCGCAGTTAAAACAGAGAGCTGGTACACTACCCATGGGCCCCATCTTATTCCCTCCCTTGTTCTGAGGTCCCTCTACCATTGCTACCTTACCCTTGACAGTGGTGGGTTTAACTATGTGTTCCTTCGTTTGTCCTCAAGCAGCCCTGGCGGTGTTCTGCTGGTCCTACCATTACCCCCATTTCGGGTTCTCACTACAGGATGGAATTGTTTCAGGAACATTTGTTTGTACTGCCAGTCACCTTTAGGGGTGGGGTTATCTGATTCCCGATCCCCAGGAACTGGCTGGGTTCTAACATATAAATCGTATAGGCAGTTCCTGAACACTACGGGGTGTTCAGTGGGTTTTTGGTGGGTCTTGGCACACAAATGCATCAGGTTCAGGCTGTCTATTCCTTGTAGGTTCATTATTTCGTCAAGGAGCCCGCTTAATCTAGCCCGGGGGTTGTACACTGAGGCGGGGAGGCACGCCTTCGGGGTATCACAGAGGCAACCTAACAGGACCTTTTTGAGGTCGGCGTCCTCCAAGTCAGGGTGACCTCGCTGGAAACTTCCAAATTTTGTCAGCAATTTAATAGGGTCTTCAATTTCCCCTGTATTGTCTAGTTCATGAGTCAGGACCATGACTTCGGTCGGGTTTAAGTGACGACTTTCAGAGTTCGCTCGCGGTTATTGACTACCCCAAACTGGTGAACCAGATCCTCCGGGTCCCCGCAACCATTAGAACCAGTGGTTTGGTCTGCCAACTGATTCCAATTTACTTCTTTGTTGGCTTTTCCCTGATCACATTCCCAGGGTCCTTTAATCCCTGTTACTGCAGCCACTACCGCACCCTGTCGTCCCAATTTGCCCTGTAGTTCATATATCTGTGATTTACACTGAGTGTGATCGGCCTGTCTGTTGGTCTGACATCTCCCTCATTGCTCCTGTAGCATCTTCCAATTGTTTTTTTAGTTGCGTGTTCTCCTTTTGGAGGTTGACCAGTTCTACTTTGGTCTGTTGTGCCCCCATGGCTAATGCTATGGCAGTACAATTACTGTTATGTTGTTTTTGTAACATCATTGTTAATTGTTGAATTTGTTCTCGTAATTAAGTAATCTCTCTTTCATTTTGTTTTTCTCTTTCTTCCGCCTGTTTTTGTCCTTTTTTATAATTATTTTCTCGTTCTTCCCCCTGGCAGCGCAAAAGTGAGCTGCATAAATTGACATCTGTTTCCTCTTTTTCTTATCAACTTTCTTCCTATCTTGTTCCTGTCCAATTCTCTCTTGAACAGCGCTGTACAATAGACCCACATTACTTAGGCAGGCCAACAGCCAAGTCACATCTTGGGATTTTAATTTCTTACTTAAATCTGACGGCACATTAGGACAAATTCCTTTCTCTGTCATCTTCCCTCTTCCTTGGTTTCCCCGCGATATTTTAAGGCTACTGGTCAGCAACAAGTTTACTGATGCTCCCAGTCGTCCCTGGGTTTCCTACCCAACTGACACAGTGATCAGTCATGCCTGTCTGAGTCTATTGCTCTCAGGGCCACACCATTCGTACTGGACTTATTTGAGTCCTCCTACCTGGCTCGCCAATTCTGTAGGATCTGAGACCCTCAGATGTATGCTAGTGAGCACTAGTAATTAAGTACCCCACTAAGACTCCAAGGACTCAATCAATGCCCAATAATTCGATTCCAGACCATATTGGTAAAGTCCAGTATACAGAGTTTTTGTTGAGAGCAAAGCACATAATCATATTACACTATAATATTTATAATCATACAAGTAGTAGTCAACAGTCAATCAGGCATTATATTACTCGTCTAGGTGACTTTACTGATCGACTGGACAGCCATGCTCTGCGTCCCTCCCACCACATTGGTCCCTTGATGTTGAGTGGCTTAGATCTCTCGTGGCTGTGTTTCTGATCGCGGACAGGGCTATCTTTATACCTGGTTTCCCGGAGTGTACGTGCAGCCCCTCACATGGGCTAGTGCCACCATCTCGCACTGCCTTGTTTGTGGTTGGTTGGATGTAAGATGTTTGCCCAACTTCTCAAATTCATCTGACCGCAGCAACTGACATCCCTTGTTCCCTATCTTGAGGTAGCTGTACTAAATTCGTTACTGTCTCAAGGCTGCTGCCTTGATTAGCCTTCTTTAACTTAGTCAAATATTTTAACCTATTCATCCTCATCCCACAGTCTCAAGCTTTAATATATCTGTTAAAAGACTCCTTTTACCCCTTACAGTAATATATATTAAAAGATTCCTTTTACTCCTTACTTATAGTGGATGCATTACCTGTAAGTCAGGAGGATGCATGGAGCTGAGATTGAAATGATTTGGAAGTGACATCAAAACACTTTTCCACGTCATTGTACGTACTCTAATTGGCGGGATGTGGCAAGTGGTGTTCTCCAGGGATCTGTACTGGGGCCTCAGCATTGGCAACTTTCCCTCCTGACAAGCAAATTTAGTTCAGGCTCCCGCTATTAATTTAAAATCCAGCAGGATAGACACAGGGAGAGGAGATTTTAAATCAGCAGCAGAAGCCAGGATTGAGGTTAAGAGGACAAGCTGTGATGGAAGGGAAGAGTGACAATAGGCAGGAGGGTGGTTAAAATGAGAAAGAACAGAGAGAAAATAAGCTGACATGATGGGTAATTTTGGAAAAGGGGTTTGGCTGGAATTCTGGGGATGGGGGGATTTATATATCCAAATAAAAAAAGTGTATTATTTTCACATTTTCCACACCAACCAAACTTGTTATCAACTCTGCCTGAGATTAGTGCTAATGTGTGCAAAATTCTGGATAGCTAAAATGAGTGCAAGGAAATTAGAAACTGGGTTAATAGCAGCAGGAAAGATCAAAGTCATTCTTTTAGCTGTATATGGAGTAGCAGAGTGTTAAAGATCAGATTAGTTATTTAAGGGAGAATGTTAGTATAAATAACACGACAGGTCTACAAATAGCCATTGTGTTAAATTAATTCTTTCCATCATCACAAATGAAAACTGCATACAAATTCCAGAATGAGAGAGCTCTGGTACTTTTTAGGGTGTACTGCTGAGGCGCTGATTGGAGCTGTTCCACTTGTATATTTCTATACCAAAGAGAACAAAGGGACTACAGTGTCAACTGAGGGAACACACACATACACATACACACACAGACCCCCACACAGAGAGATACACAAACCATAACATTTTCTAGAAATTGCTCAGATTTCATTTAGGTTCATTCTCCCTTTCTCCAGTCCCAACCATGCCTTTACAAGTCACATGCAGTGACTCAATTGGTTATTGTAGTCAGAGACAAAATGCTACCTCCAGGCGACATTTGAAAACATGGTGGTGGGGGCAGAGGGAAGATTTACCCCAGATACAAAGAGACCATATCCAGGATAGCCATCCTCTTTTAATCATGCTGATAGGTCTGGCCACTTACAGTAATTTATTAAAACTGCCACAGGAACAAAAGCAGTGAAATCGGTCTTTGTTGGCGGCGCAAAATAGGTGATATCGAATCCGGCTTGATTTTCTTTTCCCTTGAATTCCCTGAAGCTGAGCTGAAGCCTTTTCAAAAATAGATTTAACCTACCTATTTAAAATTATACAACATAAAATACAGAAATCGCTTTCATTTGCTGCAAAGTAAAATAAATAGGACGGCAAGTTTCTCATCCAGTTCTGAAGTGTTACTTTAAATATAAGGAATCCAACATGCATAGTTGATTATTACGAGATAATTACTTTCATTGCTACAAAATGTCCAATGCAATTATAATTCTTGGTGCACTTATGTCAAGGCAGGCCATGTGTGCTAACTCTAATCCTTTCATTAAAAAAATATTTGCGTACTAACAGAGTTGCCTGAGTGCTGATAAAATATTCCATAATGAGGACGTTCTTATCCGTACACCTTTCAAATTCCATTCCCATTAGTGAATGCGGTTTGAAGTTCTCTGAAGATGTTCAGCTCAATCTGTTTTGAATGTTCCAGGTTCAAATATCTAATTTACAATAAAAGACTGCCAGCAGAGGATAATACAAAGGAACTCTCATTTACTGTAAGCATTACCACTTTAAACTAAAGTCATTGACCATAATGTGGAGCAAGTGTGTTTATTACTTTACATGGGGGGAAAGAAAGAGGAAAAGAGAAAAGGTGAAATGCACCTCTTTATTTCTTATCAATTAAAATCTCCCCCGACACTTGTATTATTGTGAGGCAAGGTTACAATACACTTGGCTTTTCTCAGAATTGTCATAGAAAAGGCTTTGAGCAAAGTAATAGAGATAGAATCATAGAATCATAGAATCATAGAAGTTACAACATGGAAACAGGCCCTTCGGCCCAACATCTCCATGTCGCCCAGTTTATACCACTAAGCTAGTCCCAATTGCCTGCACTTGGCCCATATCCCTCTATACCCATCTTACCCATGTAACTGTCCAAATGCTTTTTAAAAGACAAAATTGTACCCGCCTCTACTACTGCCTCTGGCAGCTCGTTCCAGACACTCACCACCCTTTGAGTGAAAAAATTGCCCCTCTGGACCCTTTTGTATCTCTCCCCTCTCACCTTAAATCTATGCCCCCTCGTTATAGACTCCCCTACCTTTGGGAAAAGATTTTGACTATCGACCTTATCTATGCCCCTCATTATTTTATAGACTTCGATAAGATCACCCCTTAACCTCCTGCTCTCCAGGGAAAAAAGTCCCAGTCTGTCTAACCTCTCCCTGTAAGTCAAACCATCAAGTCCCGGTAGCATCCTAGTAAATCTTTTCTGCACTCTTTCTAGTTTAATAATATCCTTTCTATAATAGGGTGACCAGAACTGTACACAGTACTCCAAGTGTGGCCTCACCAATGCCCTGTACAACTTCAACAAGACATCCCAACTCCTGTATTCAATGTTCTGACCAATGAAACCAAGCATGCTGAATGCCTTCTTCACTACCCTATCCACCTGTGACTCCACTTTCAAGGAGCTATGAATCTGTACTCCCAGATCTCTTTGTTCTATAACTCTCCCCAACGCCCTACCATTAACGGAGTAGGTCCTGGCCCGATTCGATCTACCAAAATGCATCACCTCACATTTATCTAAATTAAACTCCATCTGCCATTCATCGGCCCACTGGCCCAATTTATCAAGATCCCGTTGCAATCCTAGATAACCTTCTTCACTGTCCACAATGCCACCAATCTTGGTGTCATCTGCAAACTTACTAACCATGCCTCCTAAATTCTCATCCAAATCATTAATATAAATAACAAATAACAGCGGACCCAGCACCGATCCCTGAGGCACACCGCTGGACACAGGCATCCAGTTTGAAAAACAACCCTCGACAACCACCCTCTGTCTTCTGTCGTCAAGCCAATTTTGTATCCAATTGGCTACCTCACCTTGGATCCCATGAGATTTAACCTTATGTAACAACCTACCATGCGGTACCTTGTCAAATGCTTTGCTGAAGTCCATGTAGACCACGTCTACTGCACAGCCCTCATCTATCTTCTTGGTTACCCCTTCAAAAAACTCAATCAAATTCGTGAGACATGATTTTCCTCTCACAAAACCATGCTGACTGTTCCTAATTAGTCCCTGCCTCTCCAAATGCCTGTAGATCCTGTCCCTCAGAATACCCTCTAACAACTTACCCACTACAGATGTCAGGCTCACTGGTCTGTAGTTCCCAGGCTTTTCCCTGCCGCCCTTCTTAAACAAAGGCACAACATTTGCTACCCTCCAATCTTCAGGCACCTCACCTGTAGCGGTGGATGATTCAAATATCTCTGCTAGGGGACCCGCAATTTCCTCCCTAACCTCCCATAACGTCCTGGGATACATTTCATCAGGTCCCGGAGATTTATCTACCTTGATGCGCGTTAAGACTTCCAG
Organism: Heptranchias perlo; assembly: GCF_035084215.1. Lineage (NCBI taxonomy): Eukaryota > Metazoa > Chordata > Chondrichthyes > Hexanchiformes > Hexanchidae > Heptranchias > Heptranchias perlo. The sequence goes on along the minus strand of NC_090331.1, from coordinate 66,105,504 downwards.
CACCTCCCTCTCTGTAATATGTACACTCCTCAAGACATCACTATTTATTTCCCCAAGTTCCCTAACATCCATGCCTTTCTCAATCGTAAATACCGATGTGAAATATTCATTCAGGATCTCACCCATCTCTTGTGTTTCCGCACATAGATGACCTTGTTGATCCTTAAGAGGCCCTACTCTCTCCCTAGTTACCCTTTTGCCCTTTATGTATTTGTAGAAGCTCTTTGGATTCACCTTTGCCTGATCTGCCAAAGCAATCTCATATCCCCTTTTTGCCCTCCTGATTTCTCTCTTAACTCTACTCCGGCAATCTCTATACTCTTCAAGGGATCCACTTGATCCCAGCTGCCTATGCATGTCATATGCCTCCTTCTTCTTTTTGACTAGTGCCTCAATCTCCCGAGTCATCCAAGGTTCCCTACTTCTACCAGCCTTGCCCTTCACTTTATAAGGAATGTGCTTACCTTGAACCCTGGTTAACACACTTTTGAAAGCCTCCCACTTACCAGACGTCCCTTTGCCTGCCAACAGACTCTCCCAATCAACTTCTGAAAGTTCCTGTCTAATACCATCAAAATTGGCCTTTCCCCAATTTAGAATTTTAACTTTTGGGCCAGACCTATCCTTCTCCATAGCTATCTTAAAACTAATGGAATTATGATCACTGGTCCCAAAGTGATCCCTCACTAACACTTCTGTCACCTGCCCTTCCTTATTTCCCAAGAGGAGGTCAAGTTTTGCCCCCTCTCTAGTCGGGCCATCCACATACTGAATGAGAAATTCCTCCTGAATACACTCAACAAATTTCTCTCCATCCAAGCCCCTAATGCTATGGCTGTCCCAGTCAATGTTGGGAAAGTTAAAGTCCCCTACTAGGAAAGTTAAAGTCCCCTACTAAACAATCAAATAAAGTAACTTTGTTTATTAGTTGGGCAATAAAGGAGTAAAATTACTAATATTACAATTCTACAGCTTCAAATCGATTAAATAAATAAGCATCAAAACTCTGTCCGTGCTGCTTTGTCACCAGAACGACTTCCTCCTGCAGTCTGTCTCCACCATGCCACCATCCCAAACCTCTAGGATGGGGTTGTTTGTGCATTAGGGGTGGGTGCCCTTGCCAGTACTGTCACTACTGGGGCGCCCATCCTCAGGAGTGGGTCCACAGGCTGGTCAGGCTCAAGATCTGGAGACCTACAGCCAGTGAAAGAAAGAAAGACTTGCATTTATATAGCACCTTTCACGACCTCAGGATGTCCCAAAGCGCTTTACAACCAATGAAGTACTTTTCTGCAGTGTAGTCACTGTTGTAATGTAAGAAATGCGGCAACGAATTTGCGCATCGCAAGCTCCCACAAACAGTAATGTGAAAATGACCAGATAGTCTGTTTTAGTGGTGTTGGTTGAGGACACCAGGGAGAAATGGCCCAGGATCTGCAGCTGGCCCCACTGCATCTGAACTATGAGCGCTTGATACTGACGCCAGGTGCCTGAAATGGGAAAATGCTCCCTTCTCTAGTGCTAAAAGCGTCGATAAAAATCTTTTTAAAAATAACAGGGACGCATTGAAGTTACCCTAACAAAGGATCAAAGCTCTTTTAATGGCTAGGAGGTGATTCAGCAATGCCATGCTCCCAGCAGGGAGCCCGGGTCAGAGATAGAGCTACAATACTATAGTCCCATTCTCCGACCAGCACTCCCTGTGAGCATGGCTTCTCACTGGGAGCTTGGGAGTGCAGAATCACTCCTATATTTTCTTTCCTCTATCTGAACACAGCGTACAAATTTTAGCAAGTAGCGTTCTTTGAAGGCAGAGATGTCAAGAAGTACCTAGAACTCAGCTAAAAAAATTCTCAGCACAAAACTGCCCCTCCCCCACCCCCGACCTCCACCAGAATGCCTTGAATAGATTGCAGGTTATTTGTTCTATATATTTTTTTCTCCTACATTGGCATTATCTTCCAGACAAATAGAACTGTTTACTACTATTACAAAGGTCTGGCCAGGAAAGCCTGAAGCATTGTAACACCAATACCTTTCTTGATTGATTAAATTACTCAACTCGGCAAGGGAGAGAAAAAAAATAAGAGGAAACACTGGAAACTCGTATCCAAAGCAAGTGCACCGATATGTCCATAGGGATAGATGATGGACGGCACCGTTATAAAAATAAAATGCATGGCATCGAGAGGGAATCAAAACTCAGAACCATGTGTCGGCCACAACAACTGTCCCCAGCATTTAAACATCTACCTATGATGGTAGATTTGCAACCCCATAAATGTGCACAATCGGGGCATAATGGGGCTGAAATGTGGGTGGAAATCAGTTATCCTCAATCCTTGCCTACGATTTGTATAACACATTTCCGATTGGGTTGACGCCAGGTGAAGGAGGCTTCCATGAGAAATTGGTGGGATCTTCATTATAATATGATCTTACAATTGTTGTGGTGTCATAGAATCATAGAAAATTATGGCACAGAAGGAGGCCATTTGGCCTATCATGTCCGTGCCAGCTGGAAAAGAGCTATCCAGCTTAATCCCATTTTCCAGCACTTGCTCTGTAGCTCTGTAGGTTACGGCACTTCGGTGCACATCCATGTACTTTTTAAATGAGTTGAGGGTTTCTGCCTCTACCACCCTTTCAGGCAGTGAGTTCCAGACCCCCACCACCCTCTGGGTGAAAAAAAATTCTCCTCAGCTCCCCTCTAATCCCTCTACCAATTACTTTAAATCTATGCCCCCTGATCACTGACTCCTCTGCTAAGGGAAATAGGTCCTCCCTATCCACTCTATCTAGCCCCGTCATAATTTTATATACCTCAATTAAATCTCCCCTCAGCCTCCTTTGTTCCAAAGAAAACAACCCCAGCCTATCCAGTCTTTTCTCATAGCTAAAATTCTCCAGCCCTGGCAACATTCTCGTAAATCTCCTCTGTACCCTTTCTAGTGCAATCACATCTTTCCTGTAATGTGGTGACCAGAACTGTACGCAGTACTCAAGCTGTGGCCTAACTAATGTTTTATACAGTTCTAGCATAACCTCCCTGCTTTTATATTCTATGCCTCAGCTAATAATGGAAAGTATCCCGTATGCCTTTTGAACCACCTTATCTACCTGTCCTACTACCTTCAGGGATCTGTGGAAATGCACTCCAAGGTCCCTTTGTTCCTCTACACCTCTCAGTATCCTCCCATATTGCTTGGACTTTACGTTTGAAATACATTGCTTTCTAATTCTTCCCACATAAGTTGGGCATCCAGGAGTTCCTGGCTGTTCCTTTGAAGACAAAGGCCCTGATAATAACTGCGAGGTTCTCTCTCCCATGCTCAACTGCTCCAATAAGCTCTTTATTGTGCCATTTGAAAATCAATGCCACCTGCATGCTTGCAACATTTAATGAAGACATCCCCTATAATTTGCTGTACCTTGGTGATGGTTTCAGAAACAGCTATGCTTCTTTAAACTACTGCAAGGCCTCTATTGATGCCGGGAGCTTTCCCAACAGAATATAAATTAGGCTGATTCCAGAAATAGAGGTGGTGTCAGTACGCTAACAGCCAGACGTGTGCTAATGATGCACTGCCCGACTTCTGACTGGACAGAGCTCCCACGCCGAAAACCGGGCCGTGACGTCTCTTTAGCTTCAACTCAACCAGACATGCATTACTAATAACCAGACTAGAATTCTGCATCAATCGGTGACTTCTGCATTTTGAAACTAAAGGCAGCAGAAAAAATAAATAAAATCTTGTCTGATCAGATGATCTATTCGGCTGCAGTCAGAAAATAGGAGAATGGAAACCAAGGGAGTAGCCTCCACATTCCAACCAGGGTGAAGGGAAGTGCATGAATCTAGAGAGGATAGCATTCTATAAAATGGGGAAGTGGAATTCTACTAATTCTTCTGAGAAAGGGATGAGGTGCAGCACTGAGCACTGAAAATACTCAGCTCAGGAGGGGATTGGTGCAGAGGGTGAGAGAAGAGATGATCTCCACCATCAGGCTACTTCTGGATGGAGTTTGAACCTCTTTCTGGAGTAGGTAGCAATGCTGGTGGGTCCTGGGCCCTTTCAACTTGTTTTATTTTATCGGTTATTGGATTGAATGGAAGTGTGAGAATGGAGAGGATACAGTTTGCTTTGTGCTGATCATTTCTATCACTCTATTTAAAATTGAATGTTATACACATGGAGTTGACTATGAGTTTTTGTTTTCATCGTTTACTGTTTCTTTTCTTGTAGTTAGGAGCTCAACCTTAAGTGAATAGCATTATTTAAAAAAAAACAAACAGGAACAAAAGCAGATGAGAAGAAAACAAATCGAGAAACTGGTGTCCAGAGATTAGTATGTCCACGGAAAATGAGTGTTCGTTTGGACCTAGAATCACAGAGGGTGAAATTCCACGGGGCTTTTCTCACTCGTTCACTGTAACTTCTTCAGAAGAGTCACGGAGACCCAGGAAAAACAGCCTACATGATCTTTATGCCATTTTTACAGGATTTCCATGGCTCTGCTGTCCAAATTACAGTGATCGAGTGGGACAACCCCAGTGGAAATTCAACCCATAGAATTCTACAGCTTAAAAAGATGGTATTTGGCCCACCGATTCGATGAAGGAGCGATCCACTTGGTCCCATTCCCTCTCTTTATCCTTTTAAATGTTTATTGTTATCCATTCGTCTTTTAAAAGCTATTATGGATTTTGCTTCCATCATTGTTTCTGGGAGGGCATTGCATGCCCAAGCAACCCTCTGAGTAAAAAGAAAAAATTCTCTTAACCTCTCGTTTTTTTTTTAGTGATGATCTTACATGTATGCCTTTTGGTTACATACTCTCTTACCAGTGGAACTTATATTTACTGTATCAAAACTTCACAGAATTTTGAACACCTCTAATAAATCTCACCTTCGCTTTCTTCATTCTAAAGAAAAGAGCCCTGCCTTCTCTAGTCTCGCCTCACAACTAAAGCCTCTCATCCCTGGTAAAGCTTTAGTGAATCTCTTCTTCATCCTCTCTATGGCCTTTATAATGTTATCTAGCCAAATATGGAACACAAATGATGGCAATGCTAGCATGAGAATTTAGCAAGGCCTGTGAGTAAAGCAAAGGAAAACAATCATAGCCAAAGATAAAGTGCAGCCGCCATCTGCTGAGCTAATGAATGAGAGGTAAATGTCGAGATATTGGAAAAGCTGTCAAAAAAAAAATGAAAACTTTGAGGGACTGAACCAAAACAGAAGAATTTCTTTTCTGTTAAGAAAACAACAGCTGCAAAGATTCAAAATGTTGAAGCATGTTAAACATCCACGTTTGCTCAGATGGAGTTTGTCAAAGATGATGGTGATGATACAGGTATTATTTCTAGAGCATTAATGCGCTTCTGGGTGAGATGCTGTTCCTGTGTAGAATCCCCCCCCCCCACAGACACATGATTGGGGTTGTAGTCAAGTGAGTAAATGCTACGACTCACAGCGCTGCTTCCTTGCAGCTGATGTACATTCCAAGCACGGCAAATGCTGGTGCCCATCGTTGGCAGCTTGCTGTTAACTCATCTCTCTAATTCTTCCACTGTTCCACTCCCAGAGGTCTTTTATTCCTTTTCCAAGATTTATGTGCCTCCACATTTCATCCTGTAACAAGACCAACAGGCTATGGGCCTAGTTATGCCCAGACACTGAAACCACACAACCTATTGCTGAGACAGGGCATTTCATGTGGAACTGTGATCTGGATATACACCCCCACCACAAACCCCCTCCGTCTCCCAGTAACACGTGGCTGGAATATAATGGTAGACTCTTGTTCTCAAACATCATACCTTCTGTATCTGTACCTCTCTTGGAAATTTATTGTACAAGACAATAATAAAACTAGCTTTTAAAAATTATAGCAAGGTTAACTAATTAAAGGTTATCAGGGATCGTGCAATATGAGTTGAACAGACTACTAATCCAAAAATACAAAGCTTGCAATTGCTGTTTAATACAGTGGTAAAATGGACACATTAATTATCCTTGCTCCCAAATGAAATGTACACAAAAAAGGGAAGAGTCGGAAGGTTGGCTTAGAGCACTCAACATCCAGAACACAGATGCGGTCAATAACGCAGCAGAAATAAATCCATTATTGAACTGGTGAAAAGCAGCTAAAGCTGCAGCAGGTAATTTGACATCACTTATTCAAGGAAGATGTGAAGCACAGCTTCAAGAAGCCGAGTGATGTCAATCACCTCCCAGTACAAAGGAAAATGGGTTTGAAGTGCTTTAATAGCATTTCTATTATTTATTTATTTTTAACTGCACATAGGTTTCTGCATGGGAAACGAAAGTGAATTCAATAAAGAAATGAAATCAAGTTCCGTTAAGAAAGCTGAAAGATGTGAAACGTATTACTCAAACACTTTGGAATCCCAGCAGCAGCTGATTATAGAGCTGGCAGGACTGCTGAAACATTTTGAAATCGGGAAATAAGATTTAAAGGGAAGCCGCAGCAATGTTTGGGGAGCAGAATAGTAAAAACAAAAGAGAAGGAAGGAAGTGGACAACAATACCATGGCCCTTCAGAGTGTACTGAATGAAGGGTGTGCCCTAATTCTAAAATTAAAATCTAGTGGCTTAAATATTTTAAAACGTCTTTAGTGCATAGAAGCATCTGAGCCAATTTCTTTTTTTATATATTCATTCTGGGGATGTGGGTGTCGCTGGCAAGGCCGTCATTTATTGCCTATTCCTAGTTGCCCTTGAGGTGGCGAGCCTTCCACTTGAACCGCTGCAGTCCGTGTGGTGAAGGTTCTCCCAAAGTGCAGTTAGGTAGGGAATTCCAGGAATTTGACCTAGCGACCATGAAGGCATGACTGTATATGTCCAAGTCCAGATGGTGTGTGACTTGGAGGGGAACGTGTAGGTGGTGGTGTTCCCATGCACCTGCTGCCCTAAGTCCTTTTAGGTGGTGGAGGTCGTGAGTTTGGTAGGCGCTGTCGAAGAAGCTGTCAAATTTCAATAAATTTGAGTTTGGAAAATACTGCCTTAATCAAAAGATCTTAGGAGACTGCAGTTTACAGTAATTGTTAAAGATAATTGTGAATTACCCAGCAACTATGAGAGTTACAAATTCAGACAAAGGGATAAGAGGTGAGTAGTTGCCCCATGGAGCTTGGTCTCCTTTTGCCTAGATTTATATGGCTTTCTTTGGGAACTCAAACTGTGTTGGGCAGCCACCTGGAGAGGCCTCACATCCTCAGCTCAGTAGTGTTCTAAGTTATGCTGCCACTTTTGCATTGACACCCACCTAAAACATTGATGTAGTTGGTTCAGGATCACATCTTTATACTGCAACTATTTTAGTTGGGATATCAAGAAGGCAGCATTTACACTGCTAAATCCAGCTCCTTTATCCTGGTAGCAGAGAGATCCAATAAAAACAGTCTGAAAGTGGCTTCAGACACACATTTGGTGTGTTTGGATGCATAATTGATCTTCCCTTCTTTTAACATACATTCAAACAAAGATGGAGCCCGTATTCATCGGAGTCTCATAAATCTGCTGAAATTCATTAAGAAAACAAAGGCAAAAATCTACCACTGTTATTATTGTGGAGCTCACATAGGCATTGATAATGTTTGCTACAGTGGATTACAGGAAGAGCTAGTCTGTTCAACAGCATTACACTGTAGTAAGCTCTAATGTTAGGTGCACATATGAATTCTAATTTACTGACACTTCAACTATGCTTGAATGTCCTTGACATGTTTGTTGCAGAGATGCAGAGGAACAATGGACCCACACACTGGTAGTAAGTCTCAGTACATTCCTTACCAATTTTATTCAATTGTAAAAGCTACCGTATAATTTATCAAAATAGCAGAGATGCCATTTTTGACTCTTCTCCCATTGTGAACAAAAATCCTTTGAAAGGCAACTTTTCATCCTGTGAAAATTTAAGTGAGGTGCTTTGACAAGGACAACAACAACAATAATTTACATTGGCACAGCACCTTTACTATAAGAAAGGATTCCAAGGTGCTTCACAGAAACGTAATCAGACAAAAATGGAAACCAAGCATTACACGATACTTCTCTGTCCTTATAAAACAATGCAAAATCCATCTTTCTGTGGATAGTATGGCAATACACAGGCATTGAAAGCAGAACCCCAATGGCACAGGTCTTAAACACAGTGGGAATACTGTCATGAATGCTCACACTGACCTAATTTCTGCCCACGGGTCTGCTCCCACACTAATCAGTAGACATGCTGAAGGATTCCCCAATAGCAGGGGCATAGCTGGAGCAGGCATGGATAAGGTTTTTGCCTCCCAAACACGTAGACTTGAGCTACTTGATAGACTGGCTATTCACAGCTATTAACTTGTCGGCTGTCTGAGGAATTATTCTTAAAGTAACCTCACCAATTTATAAACTCAGACTCTGGTCACTGCTATATTAACTACTCAGCATCCGTTAGTGCTGATTTACAGTCATACACTGAATTGCCTGTGTAACCTTTTGCTACTCATTTTGTTAAGTAACTCTGTCCATTAATTTGTTACTCAACTGCTAAGTAACTCTGATAATATTTATGCATGTCTATTATTTGTAACCAATAAATAGTGTTTAGTACATAGGAACAGGAGTAGGCCATTCAGGCCCTCGAGCCTGTTCTGCCATTCAATTAAATCATGTCTGATCTGTATCTCAACTCCATGTACCTGCCTTGGTTCCATATCCCTCAATACCCTTACCCAACAAAAATCTATCAATCTCAGTTTTGAAATTTTCAATTGACCCCCAGCCTCAACAGCTTTTTGGGGGAGAGAGTTCGAAATTTCCACTATCCCTGAATGGACTAGCTCTAATTTTAAGGTTATGCTCCCAAGTTGTGGACTCCCCCACCAGAGGAAATTGTAATAGCATGACTTGTGGTGTGGCATCTTCCTTGATGATTTGGCTTCAGCAGCTTGAGGGTAACATAACAGGGGGTTAGTAAATTAAATTTTAGTGTGAGACACTTTGGTGAGCCGAGTCAGGCACCATTCATCCCTAGACCTATGCTGGGAGGTAAAGCCCCAGATGGTTCCTCAGTTAGAATTAAAGGAGGAAATTAAGGATTCATCCGGTTCCTCGGCATATATTTGTAAAGATACCGAAACCCAGCTTTCTTGTATTACACAGATGGTACAGCTGTGTTAAATGCTTTCCTGCTGAACCAAAGCCTGCCAAGGCAGCTCTTCAGCATTACCAGATAGATGTGGTTTGTCTGTAGATATGTCTGCTGGAATTATAGAATCATAGAAAGGTTACAGTACAGAAAGAAGCCATTCGGCCCATCAAGTCCGCACCGGCTCTATGCAAGAGCAATCCAGCTAGTCCCACTCCCCTGCCCTATCTTCGTATCCCTGCAGATTTATTCCTTGAAGTACTTATCCAGTTCTCTTTTGAAGGCCATGATTGAATCTGCTTCCACCAACCCTTTGGGCAGTGCATTCCAGATCCTAACCACTCACTGTGTAAAAATGTTTTTCCTCATGTCATCTTTGGTTCTTTTGCCAATCACCTTAAATCTATGTCCTCTGGTTCTGGACCCTTCCGCCAATGGGAACAGTTTCTCTCTATCTATTCTATCTAGATCCTTCGTGATTTTGAATACCTCTATCAAATCTCCTCGCAATCTTCTCTGTTCCAAGGAGAACAACCCCAGCTTCTCCAGTCTATCCATGTAACTAAAGTCCCTCATCCCTGGAATCTCTTCTGCAACCTCTCGAAGGCTTTCATATCTTTCCTAAAGTGCGGTGCCCAGAACTGGACACAATACTCCAGTTGTGACCGAACCAGTGTTTTATAAAGGTTCATCATGACTTCCATACTTTTGTACTCTATGCTTCTATTTATAAAGCCCAGGATCCCGTATTCTTTTTTAACTGCTTTCTCAACTTGCCCTGCCACCTTCAACGATTTGTGCACATATATCCCCAGATCTCTCTGTTCCTGTACCCCTTTTAGAGTTGTGCCCTCTAGTTTATATTGCCTGTCCTCATTCTTCCTACCGAAATGTATCACTTTGCATTTTTCTGCGTTAAATTTCATCTGCCACGTGTCCGCCCATGCCACCAGCCTGTCTATGTCCTCTTGAAGTCTATCACTATCCTCATCACTGTTCACTACCCTTCCAAGTTTTGTGTCATCTGCAAATTTAGAAATTGTGCCCTGTACACCCAAGTCCAAGTCATTAACATATATCAAGAAAAGCAGTGGTCCCAGCACTGACCCCTGGGGAACACCACTGTACCCTTCCCTCCAGTCTGAAAAACAACTGTTCACCTCTTGTCTCTGTTTCCTGTCCCTTAGCCAATTCTGAATTCATGTTACTACTGCCCCCTTTGTTATATGGGCCGCAATCTTGATGATAAGCATACCGTGCAGCATTTTATCAAACGCCTTTTGAAAGTCCATATACACCACATCAACTGTATTGCCCTCATCTACCCTCTCTGTTACCTCATCAAAAAATTCTATCAGGTTAGTTAAACATGATTTGCCTTTAACAAATCCGTGTTGGATTTCCCTAATCAATCCACCCTCATCCAAGTGACTGTTAACTCTGCCCCGGAATATCGTTTCTAAATGTTTCCCCACCGCTGAGGTTAAACTGACTGGTCCGTTGTTGCTGGGTTTATACTTACACCCTTTTGAACAAGGGTGTAACATTTGCAATTCTGCAGTCCTCTGGCACCACCCCCGTATCTATGGATGTTTGGAAGATTATGGCCAGTATCCCATCCGGACCGGGTGACTTATCTACTTTAAATACAGCTAACCTTTCAAGTACCTCTTCTTTATCAATTTTTAGCCCATCCAGTATCTCAACTATATCTTCCTTTACTGATACTCTGGCAGTATCTTCTTCCTTGGTAAAGACAGTTGCAAAGTACTCATTTAGTACCTCGGCCATCCCCTCTGTCTCCATGATTAGATCTCCTTAATGGTCCCTAATCAGCCCCACCCCTCCTCTTACTATCTGTTTAATGTTTACATGTCTGTAGAAGACTTTTGGATTGCCTTTTATGTTGGCCGCCAGTCTATTCTCATACTCTCTCTTTGTCCCTCTTATTTACTTTGTCACTTCCCCTCTGAACTTTCTATATTCTGCCTGGTTCTCACTTGCGTTATCAAGCTGACATCTGTCATACACCCTTTTTTTCCGTTTCATCTTACTCACTATCTCTTTTGTCATCCAGGGAGCTCTGGCTTTAGTTGTCCTACCTTTCTGCCTTGTGGGAATGTGCCCAGACTGTATCCGAATCATCTCCTCTTTAAAGGTCACCCACTGTTCAATTACAGTTTTGCCTGCCAAACTTTGATTTCCCCAGGCCAGATCTGTTCTCATCCCATTGAAATTGGCCCTCCTCCAATTGAGTATTTTTACTTTAGAGTGGTCCATGTCCTTTTCCATAGCTATTCCAAATAATGGCAGGTACAGGGAGTCCGTCTCCAGTGCCATATAAAAACTACCCCATATTATGCAATGGAATGGCGGGAGAAAATATAAGCATCCCTTCCCAATAATTAAAGAATGCCTTCCCAATAAGTGATTGTGGACTCTTAATGCTCATTTAATTGGGTGAGCTTAGTGATGGGTGAAAACAAGAAAGGAAAAGAAGGAGATCATGGATTGCCTCATTATACCCCAATTGGAAGGAAATTTGACTGCCTAATGAAGCACTCAGACCTTCTGTGCGCCAGGGGACAACAGCTCAAGAATCTTGTACACAGTGGGAAGCAGTCAGGGAGCTGGCTCATGTCGTTTCCTCAGCAAGGCTGTCTGTCTGTCTGTCTAAAATGTGTTTAAAACAGCATCTCTGGGCACACAGGTGTCACATTTCTGTTACAGATGCAAAACAATTTTAAAATGCTGGCCGCCTCACAGAGGTGTTTAAAACCAGCATTGCATCTGAGACCTAAAACTGACAGCACATTCCAATCACCACATTTCCCTGAGCAAACAACAATAAAACTCTGCAATGAAACCTTCCAGCCTGTGTTTACTTAATAACAACAAGAGCTTGTAAAGAAAGAAAGCCAGTCTGATTTATAATCAAGCTAAACATTCATTTTAAGAACACAGAGCAACTATACCTTTAAAAGAACCCAAAGAATAAAGAAATCCATTATTAAGTAAGTGGTAACAGGGCACTCAGAACATCATAATATGATTAGGCAGAGTCAACATGGTTTTATGCAAGGGAAATCGTGTTTGACAATATATTAGAGTTTTTTGATTATGTAACTAGCAGGGTAGATAAAGGGGAACCAGTGGATGTACTATATTTGGATTTTCAAAAGGCATTTGATAAGGTGCCACATAAAAGGTTATTACGCAAGATAAGGGCTCATGGGGTTGGGGATAATGTATTAGCATGGATAGAGGATTGGTTAACGGACAGAAAACAGAGGGCAGGGATAAACGGGTCATTTTCAGGTTGGCAGGCTGTGACTGGTGGAGTGCCGCAAGGATCAGTGCTTGGGCCTCAGCTATATTAATGACTTAGATAGAATCAGAGAATCGTCGAAAGTTACAGCACAGAAGGAGGCCATTTGGCCCATCGTGTTCATGCCGGCCGAAAAAGTATTTAATTAAAACTGAAGCCAACAAATACAGCCATGTTAGAGGGAATTTTGGATTTCTGAGTATGGTTTCAAGAACTTTTTCAAATTCAATTCAACTCAACTCAATTTATTCTGGAAATCAAAGTGTATGGTGCATAGAATCATAGAATCAAAGAAAGTTACAGCACAGAAGGAAGCCATTCGGCCCATCGTGTCTATGCCAGCCGAAAAAGAGCTATCCAGCTTAATCCCACTTTCCAGCACTTGGTCTGTAGCCCTGTAGGTTACGGCACTTCAAGTGCACACCAAAGTACTTTTTAAATGAGTTGAGGGTTTCTGCCTCTACCATCCTCTCAGGCAGTGAATTCCAGATCCCCACCACCCTCTGGGTGAAAAAATTTCTCCTCAGGTCTCTCCTACCAATTACTTTAAATCTATGCCCCTTGGTCATTGACCCCTCTGCTCAGGGAAGTAGGTCCTTCCTATCCACTCTATCTAGTCCCGTCATAATTTTATACACCTCAATTAAATCTCCCCTCAGCCTCCTTTGTTCCAATCTTTTCTCATAGCTAAAATTCTCCAGCCCTGGCAACATCCTCGTAAATCTCCTCTGTACCCTCTCCAGTGCAATCACATCTTTCCTGTAATGTGGTGACCAGAACTGTACGCAGTACTCAAGCTGTGGCCTAACTAATGTTTTATACAGTTCTAGCATAACCTCCCTGCTTTTATATTCTATGCCTCAGCTAATAAAGTAAAGTATCCTGTATGCCTTTATAACACCTTATCTACCTATCCTGCTACCTTCAGGGATCTGTGGACATGCACTCCAAGGTCCATTTGTTCCTCTACACCTTTCAGTATCCTCCCATTTATTGTGTACTTCCTTGCCTTGTTTGCCATCCCCAAATGCGTTACCTCACACTTCTCTGGATTGAATTTGCCACTTTTCTGCCCACCTGACCTGTCCATTGATATCTTCCTGCAGTCTACAGCTTTCCTCCTTACTATCAATCACATGGCAATTTTTTGTATCAGCTGCAAACTTCTTGATCAAACTCCCCACATTCTAGTCCAAATCATTAATAATCCAAATCAAAAAGCAAGGGACCTAGTACTGAGCCTTGTGAGACCCCACTGGAAACAGCCCTCCGGTCGCAAAAACACCCGTCAACCATTACCCTTTCTTTCCAGCCACTGAGCCAATTTTGGATCCAACTAGCCACTTTCCCTTGGATCCCATGGATTTTACTTTTTTGGCCAGTCTGCCACGTGGGACCTTGTCAAAAGCTTTGCTAAGATCCATGTACACTACATCAAACATGTTTCCCTCATCAACCCTCCTTGTTACCTGCTTTAAAATTAAACCTACTCAAAAGTTAGTCAGACACGACGTTCCCTGAACAGATGAAGGGACCGAGTGTAACGTATCCAAGTGTGTTGATGATACAAAGCTAGGTGTGAATGTAAGCTGTGAGGAGGACACAAAGGTCCCGATATTAGCGGGGAGGCGGGATGGCAGGGGGGATGACTGGGCACGTGAGTAACCCGGCCAATAAAAAATGTCCATTTCCCAAGCGATCGCAGGTCAATTGGAGCCACTTAACGTGGCCTCCGGGTTTGCCATCTGAAACCTGCGCAGTGGGCGGACTGCACACCCGCATCACACGCTGTCAGCTGGAGGAGTTCTATTTAAAGGGGCAGTCCTCCAATGGCTGCTCCTGGATCAAACACCCACACACCACGATGGAGCAACACAGCGGAAAGGCTGCTCCAAGACTTAGCGATGCATCACTTCAGGGGCTACTGGATGGGGTGAGGAGGAGGAGGGAGATCTTCTACCCGGCAGACGGGAGGAAGTGGCCTGCCTCTGCCACCAAGAAGGCCTGGCTCGAGGTGGCAGAGGAGGTCACCAGCAGCAACAACATCTCCCGCGCCTGGGTCCAGTGCAGGAAGCCCTTCAATGGCCTAACTAGGTCAGCCAAAGTGAGCACACTTACTCATTCTCCTACACTCCATCTTCCACATCACTGCCCCCATCCCCCAACTCATTCTGCACTGCCAACACTACTCTATCACATCACTCCTCACACCCAATTGAGGCTTATCCTCAACTTACCTGCACTTCCTCAGCACATCCTCACCTCCCCATTACTCATCCCACCACTACCACTCAACCCAATTCTCAAACAATGTCATGTTTTATTATGATTGTCACCACTACTGCCACGTCTTGGCAATTCTTGGCTGGCTTCTCTAATAGGGCTCTTTCATGAGGTTCACCATCAATGCCAACACTTGATGCCCCCATTGGGTCACTCTACAGTGGGTGTATGTGTAGTTGCAGGACTGTGTTGTGCAGGGCGGGGTGGGGGGGTGGTGCTGGTGTGGGCGCTGCTCTATCCAGATGGTGTGAGGAGTGGACTCTTCATACTGTCTGATGTTAGGAGAACGTTCACACATCAGTGCCTCCCTGGCCTCACGAGCAGCCAGGTGAGCCTCTGCTCAGCCCATTGGTTGCTCCTCCTCCTCCTCCTCCTCCTCGATGTGGGTGGCTGATGAGGGGCCTCCTCAAGCGGCACCCCTCTCTGTTATGCCATGTTGTGCAGGGCTCAACACACGACTATAATGCGACCCATTCTGTCTGGTGCGTATTGAAGCACTCCCCCAGAATGATCAAGGCACCTGAAGCGCATCTTGGCAGCCCTATTGCATGCTTAATTGTAGACCTGGTGGCGTTTTTTTTTATTCGTTCATGGGATGTGGGCGTCGCTGGCAAGGCCAGCATTTATTGCCCATCCCTAATTGCCCTTGAGAAGGTGGTGGTGAGCCGCCTTCTTGAACCGCTGCAGTCCGTGTGGTGAAGGTTCTCCCACAGTGCTGTTAGGAAGGGAGTTCCAGGATTTTGACCCAATGACGATGAAGGAACGGCGATATATTTCCAAGTCGGGATGGTGTGTGACTTGGAGAGGAACGTGCAGGTGGTGTTGTTCCCATGTACCTGCTGCTCTTGTCCTTCTAGGTGGTAGAGGTCGCGGGTTTGGGAGGTGCTGTCGAAGAAGCCTTGGCGAGTTGCTGCATTGCATCCTGTGGATGGTACATGCTGCAGCCACTGTGCGCCGGTGGTGAAGGGAGTGAATGTTTAGGGTGGTGGATGGGGTGCCAATCAAGTGGGCTGCTTTGTCCTGGATGGTGTCAAGCTTCTTGAGTGTTGTTGGAGCTGCACTCATTCAGGCAAGTGGAGAGTATTCCATCACAGTCCTGACTTGTGCCTTGTAGATGGTGAAAAGGCTTTGGAGGGTCAGGAGGTGAGTCACTCACCACAGAATACCCAGCATCTGACCTGCTCTTGTAGCTACAGTTTTTATGTGACTGGTCCAGTTAAGTTTCTGGTCAATGGTGACCCCCAGGATGTTGATGGTGGGGATTTGGCGATGGTAATGCCGTTGAATGTCAAGGGGAGGTGGTTAGATTCTCTTTTGTTGGAGATGGTCATTGCCTGGCACTTGTCTGGCGCAAATGTTACTTGCCACTTACCAACCCAAGCCTGGATGTGTCCAGGTCTTGCTGCATGCGGGATCGGACTGCTTCATTATCTGAGGGGTTGCGAATGGAACTGAACACTGTGCAATCATCAGCGAACATCCCCATTTCTGACCTTATGATGGAGGGAAGGTCATTGATGGAGCATCTGAAGATGGTTGGGCCTAGGACACTACCCTGAGGAACTCCTGCAGCAATGTCCTGGGGCTGAGATGATTGGCCTCCAACAACCACTACCATCTTCCTTTGTGCTAGGTATGACTCCAGCCACTGGAGAGTTTTCCCCCTGATTCCCATTGACTTCAATTTTACTAGGGCTCCTTGGTGACACTCTTGGTCAAATGCTGCCTTGATGTCAAGGGCAGTCACTCTCACCTCACCTCTGGAATTGAGCTCTTTTATCCATGTTTGGACCAAAGCTGTAATGAGGTCTGGAGCCGAGTGGTCCTGGCGGAACCAAAACTGGGCAACGGTGAGCAAGTTATTGGTGAGTAAGTGCCGCATGATAGCACTGTCGACGACACCTTCCATCACTTTGCTGATGATTGAGAGTAGACTGATGGGGCAGTAATTGGCTGGATTGGATTTGTCCTGCTTTTTGTGGACAGGACATACCTGGGCAATTTTACACGTTGTTGGGTGGATGCCAGTGTTGTAGCTGTACTGGAACAGCTTGGCTAAAGGCACGGCGCGTTCTGGAGCACAAGTCTTCGGCACTACAGCCGGGATGTTGTCGGGGCCCATAGCCTTTGCTGTATCCAGTGCTTTCAGCCATTTCTTGATATCACGTGTAGTGAATCGAATTGGATGAAGACTGGCTTCTGTGATGTTGGGGATATCGGGAGAGGCCGAGATGGGTCATCCACTCGGCACTTCTGGCTGAAGATGGTTGCAAACGTTTCAGCCTTGTCTTTTGCACTCACGTGCTTGACTCTGCCATCATTGAGGATGGGGATGTTCACAGAGCCTCCTCCTCCCATTAGTTGATTAATTGTCCACCACCATTCCTGATTGGATGTGGCAGGACTGCAGAGCTTTGATCTGATCCATTGGTTGTGGAATTGCTTAGCTCTGTCTATAGCAACTACTTAGCTCTGTCTATAGGATTCAGCTTGTCCTCGGATGATGTGGATGTCGTTATATCAACACTGTTGCCGGGTGATGGGGTTCCTCAGAGGTGTCATGAGCCACATGTACAGGGGGTATCCCTTGTCCCTGAGTAGCCAGCACTTAAGGGTGTTCGGTGCGTGGAAGGGGGCGGGATGTTGGATTCCCAGAGGATGAAGGAATCATGGCTGCTGCCAAGGAATCTGGCGCACACATGAAGGAATCCTTTGCAGTGGTCACAAACGAGCTGAGTGTTGATGGAGTGATACCCCTTCCTGTTGATGAACAGTTGTGGCCAGTGGGAAGCCAGCCACAACAGGAATCCCACTGCCCTTTCCATCTGGCCGAGGTCGTCCATGGGGAAGTTGTATTTGTGCGAAACAAGCTGTCAGTGTCCTGCCTTATGAGAGACCCCGGTGATGTCCCCGGTGGCACCCTGGAACGATCTGGAGGCAAAGAAGTTGAGGGCAGTCGTGACTGTGACAGCGACAGGTAAGGAGATGCTGCTCGGCCCATCCAGGAGTAGCTCGGCATGGAGGAGGCTGCAGATGTCTGCGACTACCTCGCGACTGACTCGAGCCTCCATATGCACTGCTCCTCAGAGAGGTCCAGGAAGCTGAGCCTCGGTCTGTAGACCCTATGGCGAGGGTAGTGCCTCCTGCGACACCGCTCTCTCTGTTGTTGCCCTCTGTGCTCTTTGCAGGTACTCTGTATTGTGGAGATCCACGTGGCGGAGCTGGACGCCGTGCCTGGCGAGGCTGGTGATGTTGCTCGTCCTCGGATGTAGTGGTGAATGCAAACATGGCGCCCCCCCATCCTCATGGTGTGAGTTTGAGGGGGTCCGCAAAGTAGTTAAATATATTTGAACAGCAGAGTTTTGGGTGGAAAGTGAGGATTTTGAGTGAAAACACAAAGGTCTTGCAGCCAAATCTTTGTCTGAGGTGACAGTGTCCTGCTGCAATAAATGAGGTTTCTCCCCATCTTTCAAATAAGCATTTGCATCTCCCACTGGCTGCTGGTTGAAACACGTCTGTTGCAACATGGAGGGTTCCACAACACGGGACACACCCTGAGGATCCTTCAAAATCGCACCCCTGCCAAAATGTGGAGACAATTAAGTACTTCAAGTATTTCAACTAGCTCAACAACTATGCAAAATATCATCCTGGTGGGACTTCCGCATTCGGGAGGCGCATGCGTCAATGGGGAACCTGGAAGTCTACGGGTTGGAACCGGGCTCCGAGCCCGCTCGGGATTTCCGCGATTTTCAGAGCCCTTCCGTCCCCAACGCACTGCTACTTCACCCAAAAATCGAGCCCTTTGTCTGCAAAGGGATATAGACAGGTTAAGTGAGTGGGCAAGAAGGTGGCAGATGGAGTATAAAAGGGGAAATGTGAGGTCATTCACTTTGGTAGGAAGAATAGAAAAACAGAATATTTTTTAAATGGTGAGAAACTATTAAATGTTGGTGTTCAGAGAGACTTGGGTGTCCTCATATAAGAAATACAAAAAGTTAGCATGCAGGTACAGCAAGCAATTAGGAAAGCAAATGGAATGTTGGCCTTTATTGCAAGGGTTGACTACAAGAGCAAGGAAGTCTTACTACAATTGTACAGGGTTTTGGTGAGACCTCATCTGGAGTACAACAGACAGGTTTGGTCTCCTTATCTATGGAAAGATATACTTGCCTTAGAGGCAGTGCAACGAAAGTTCACTAGATTGATTCCTGAGGAGAGGTTGAGTTGAATGGGACTATATTCTCTGGAGTTTACAAGAATGAGAGGTGATGTCATTGAAGCATATAAGATTTTGAGGTGGCTTGAATGGATAGATGCTGAGAGGTTGTTTCCTCTGGCTGGAGAATCTAGAACTAGGGGGCACAGTCGCAGGATAATGGGTCGGCCATTTAAGACTGAGGTGAGGAGGAATTTCTTCACTCAGAGGGTTGTGAACCTTAGGAATTCTCTACCCCAGAGGACTGTGGATGCTGAATCATTGAGTATCTTCGAGGTTGAGATAGATACATTTTTGGACTCTTGGGGAATCAAGGGATATGGTGATTGGAAAGTGGAGTTGAGGTTGAAGATTAGCCATGATCTGGTTGAATGGCGGAGCAGGCTTGAGGGGCAATATGGCTACTCCTGCTCCTTTTTTTTTTGTTCTTATAAATCACTTGCATTTATATAGCGCCTTTCACATCCTCAGGATGTCCCAAAGCGCTTTTCAGCCAATGAAGTACTTTTCTTTTGTAGTGCAGTCATTGTTGTAATGTAGGAAACACGTACCAATACATTAGCAGCAGAATAATACATTCTGCACCACATGGTATAATGCTCCTATCCTGATAAAGCAGCAACTCCTCTGACTTGCTGGGAGCAGCTCCACCTAAGCAGCAGAATAATAAATTGACCATCACATGATATAATGTTTCTGTGCTTATCGAACAGTGTATAATTTTACCACGATCAATGGCAAAAGGAGGATCACTCGTAGCTGCAAATAATTTGAGCTGTTGGTGTCAGTAATCCCAAAAAATGCTAATGATTTTTTTTTCCTTCACACAACCTACTGGAAGATTATCAAGGAGGAGACCAATATCACTTAAATATGAACTTGGTTAAATACCTTTAAAAGGCCAATGGGCACTGCAAGGTGGACAGGTACAGGTACAAAATCAGGGGAATGAGTTCTGCAGTGAGCTGCAACATTGGGTGCAATTGGTCTTCAGCGGTTTGATAGTGAATCAGCCGCTTGTTTGAAGTCAATTGAAAAAGAAAATCAGCGTGATGTAAAATGGTTGCCGATTCGCTATCACCCATTTCTGCTGAAGTCCGATTTCAATCCCAATCTACTTTTCACCTCTAAGACCAGGTTCGCATGCAATCTAAGATGAGAATCTCTTTTTTTCTGTTGGATGTAATGCTTTTTCTTTTTTCCATGAGTCATCACTGCTGATGGTAATACAACTTAAATGCACAACTGTTCTACTGGCCATGCAAGCTGAATGTTCTGGCCTCCTCCAGGACTTGGAACCCACAATGAGTTTGGACATTCTCAGTGCAGTTCTGAATATACATTGGTCCATAGCCAAGACTGCCTAAATTTCAGCACTAATTGGCAATCTCACAAGTATAGGAAGATTAGCATAATTCATTCATACTAATAGGGCCACTGAATTCATATGGCTTCAACAGTGTTGCTTGCACTGAGACCTATCCAACATGGTGGGATAGCTTTGTCTCAGTTCTAGTGTAACATGAAGAGCTGACACAATGGGGGAAAATTTGGATAGCGACAGCCTGCCGGGCACACGGAACGATCCCTGCACCAGAACAGGTAGGCCCGAGGCATGAGAGCAATTGGATCTCGCCCCTCATTTAAATTAGACCGGTGAGCTGTGGACGCCTGCTGCGCCTCCCCAGACAACTCACCGGTGAAGTAAACATCAATTTCATGGTGCTGCCCCGGGGCTTTGCTGCAGGAGTTCCTCAGGGCAGTGTCCTAGGCCCAACCATCTTCAGCTGCTTCATCAATGACCTTCCCCCCATCATAAGGTCAGAAATGGGGATGTTCGCTAATGATTGCACAGTGTTCAGTTACATTCGCAACCCCTCAGATAATGAAGCAGTCCGAGCCCGCATGCAGCAAGACCTGGACAACATCCAGGCTTGGGCTGATAAGTGGCAAGTAACATTCGCGCCAGACAAGTGCCAGGCAATGACCATCTCCAACAAGAGAGAGTCTAACCACCTCCCCTTGACATTCAACGGCATTACCATCGCCAAATTCCCCACCATCAACATCCTGGGGGTCACCATTGACCAGAAATTTAACTGGACCAGCCACATAAATACTGTGGCTACAAGAGCAGGTCAGAGGCTGGGTATCCTGCAGCGAGTGACTCACCTCCTGACTCCCCAAAGCCTTTTCACCATCTACAAGGTACAAGTCAGGAGTGTGATGGAATACTCTCCACTTGCCTGGATGAGTGCAGCTCCAACAACACTCAAGAAGCTCGACACCATCCAGGACAAAGCAGCCCGCTTGATTGGCACCTCATCCACCACCCTAAACATTCACTCCCTTCACCACCGGCGCACAGTGGCTGCAGTGAGTACCATCCACAGGATGCACTGCAGCAACTCGTCAAGGCTTCTTCGACAGCACCTCCCAAACCCGCAACCTAGAAGGACAAGGGCAGCAGGCACATGGGAACAACACCATCTGCACGTTCCCCTCCAAGTTACATACCATCCCGACATGAAGATATATCGCTGTTCCTTCATCGTCACTGGGTCAAAATCCTGGAACTCCCTTCCTAACAGCACTGTGGGAGAACCTTCACCACATGGACTGCAGTGGTTCAAGAAGGCGGTTCACCACCACATTCTCAAGGGCAATTAGGGATGGGCAATAAATGCCTGCCTCGCCAGCGACACCCACATCCCATGAACAAATTTTTAAAAATGCCAGCCGCAGCCCTCAAGTAGGTCGGTTTCAGGCGTGGGCCCTGAACCCGATATACTTAAACCTTCACTAATATGGTGGGCTGCACACATCTCGTGCAGAAGTTTGAATTGGGCCGGACAGTGCTGTGGCAGGGGCTGACACTTAAGAACATAAGAACATAAGAAATCGGAGTAGGAGTCGTGCATACAGCCCCTCGAGCCTGCTCCACCATTCAATCAGATCATGGCTGATCTTCGACCTCAACTCCACTTTCCCGCCCAATCCCCATACCCCTTGATTCCCCTAGTGTGCAAAAATCTATCTCTCACTTGATTGGAGGGATTCAAACTTAGAGTGTAGAGTAAAGCTGATTTTCCAGTGATTCATAAACCTGGACAATAGTCAGTCAAAGAAAGTCACACTTACAGTAGTTTTGTTCGTCAAAAGTGATTATTTAATGATTTAAACAATTCACACAAGCAAGTATCAGGCAAAACAAGCAATGCACACAAACTTGAAAATCAATGGCTTCAGCATCAAGGCAGTTTGAGTGATCACCTCTTCTTGGCACTTGAGGATTGGACATCCTTCATGTTGGCAAAGTTTTCTTTCAAGCTCCTCCGACTGCAGTGCAGTTTTCGTCACAATGTCTTCTTTTTATATTTTTTTGACCAATGGGCGTAGGATTAGGGGAAGTGTCATTTTTGTCCAATCAATCGCCTGTTGCTAGGCTTTGTTCATCACCAGGTCTCTATGATGGACAGTTAACTCAGTTAAAACCAGGTGCAATTATCTCAGGCCATTGAGATGCAAAGGCCCTGTCTTATCTGTGTGCAGACTCTCTCATGGCCTTGGTGTCTCCAATTCTAGCTGCCTCAATGGTTTCTTAATTACTTTGTGTGGTACTCCCAAAATTAATTGGCACTTGGAAAATTATGGGCTAATAAATGAAAGTCAGCATGGATTTGTTAAAGGAAAATCAAGTTTGACTAACTTGATTGAGTTCTTTGATGATGTAACAGAGAGGATTTAGATGGGTAGTGTGGTTGATGTTGCGTATATGGACTTTCAAAAGGCATTTGATAAAGTACTGCATAATAGACGTGTTAGCGAAATTAAAGCCCATGAGATTTAAGGAACAATGGCAGCATGGATACAAAATTGGCCAAGGGACCAAAAGCAGAGTAGTGGTGAACAGTTGTTTTTCAGACTGGAGGAAAGTATACAGTGGTGTTTCCTAGGGTTCGGTATTAGGACCACTGCTCTTTTTGATATATATTAATGACCTTGACTTGGGTAGACAGGCTATAATTTCAAAGTTTGCAGATGACTCAAAACTGGGAAATGTGGTAAACAATGTGGAGGATAGTAACAGACTTCAGGAGGACATAGACAGACTGGTGAAATGGGCAGACACATGGCAGATGAAATTTAACGCAGAGAAGTGTGAAGTGATGTAGTTTGGTAGGAAGAATGAGGAGAGGCAATATAAACTAAATGGTAACATTTTACAGGGAGTGCAGGAACAGAGAGATGTATGTACACAAATCTTTGAACATGGCAGGACATGTTGAGAAGGCTGTTAAAAAGGCATATGTGATCCTGGGCTTTATTAACAGAGGCATAGAGTACAAAATCAAGGAAGTTATGCTAAACCTTTGTAAAACACTGGTTAGGCCTCAGTTGGAGTATTGTATTTAATTCTGGGCACAATACTTTAGGAAGGAAGTCAAGGCCTTAGAGAGGGTGCAGAAGAGATTTACTGGAATGGTACCAGGGATGAGTTATGTGGAGAGATGGATGAAGCTGGGGTTATTCTCCGTAGAGCAGAGAAGGTTAAGAGGCGATTTGATAGAGGTGTTCAAAATCATGAACGGTTTTGATAGAGTAAATAAGGAGAAACTGTTTCTAGTGGCAGAAGTGTTGGTAACCAGAGGACACAGATTTAAGGTAATTGGCAAAAGAGCCAGAGGCAACATGAAGAAACATTTTTTATGATCTGGAATGCACTGCCTGAAAGGGCGGTGGAAGTAGGTTCAATAGTAACTTTCAAAAGGGAATTGGATAAATATTTGAAGGGAAATCATTTGCAGGGCTATGGGGAAAGAGCAGGGGAGTGGGACTAATTGGATAGCTCTTTCAAAGAGCCAGCACAGGCACGATGGGGTGAATGGCCTTAGACCATAAGACCATAAGAGATAGGAGCAGGAGTAGGCCATTTGGCCCCTCGAGCCTGCTCATTTAATGAGATCATGGCTGATCTGATTTTTACCTCAACTCCACTTTCCCGCTCTTTCCCCATATCCTTTGACTCCCTTGCTGATCAAAAATTTGTCGAACTCAGCCTCGAACGTATTCAATGACTCAGCCTCCACAGCTTTTTGGGGTAAAGAATTCCAAAGGTTCACGACCCTCTGGGAGAACAAATTCCTCCTCATTTCCATCTTAAACGGGCGACCCTTTATTCTGAGACTATGCCCCCTAGTTTTAGATTCCCCCATGAGGGGTAACATCCTTTCAGCATCTACCCTATCGAGTCCCCTCAGAATCTTGTATGTTTCAATAAGATCTCCTCTCATTCTTCTAAACTCCAATGAGTATAGACCCAACCTGTTCAATCTTTCCTCATAAGACAACCCTTCCATACCCGGAATCAACCTAGTGAACCTTCTCTGAACTGCCTCCAATGCAAGTATGTCCTTCCTTAAATAAGGGCACCAGAACTGTACGCAGTACTCCAGGTGTGGTCTCACCAGCACCCTGTACAGTTGTAGCATGACTTCCCTGCTTTTATACTCCCAGATAGACACCCAGATCCCTCTGTACCGTAGCATTTTGTAGTATTTCTCCATTTAAATAATATTTTGCTTTTTTATTTTTCCTCCCAAAGTGGATGACTTCACATTTTCCCACATTATATTCCATCTGCCAAATTTTTGCCCATTCGCTTAACCTGTCAATATCCCTTTGCAGATACTTTATGTCTTCATTGCAACTTGCTTTTCCACCTATCTTTGTATCATCAGCAAATGTGGCCAAAAGACACTTTGTTCCTTCATCCAAGTCATTGATATATATTGTAAATAGTTGAGGCCCCAGCACTGAGCCCTGCGGCACCCCACTGGTTACAGATTGTCTTTATGAAAATTACCCTTTTATCCCGACTCTTTGTTTTCTGTTAGCCAATCCTCTATCCATGCCAGTACATTACCCCCAACACCATGAGCTCTTATCTTGTGCAGTAATCTTTTATGTGGCACCTTATCGAATGCCTTTTGGAAATCCAAATGTACTGCATCCATCGGTTCCCCTTTATCCACCCTGCCCGTTACTTCCTCAAAGAACTCTACTAAATTTGTCAGACATGATTTCCCCTTCATAAAACCATGTTGACTCTCCTTGATTGTATTATGAGTCTCCAAATGTCCTGCTACTACTTCCTTAATAATGGATTCTAGCATTTTCCCAATGACAGATGTTAGGCTAACTGGTCTATCGTTACAAGCTTTCTGTCTCACTCCCTTCTTGAATAGGAGTGTTATGTTTACGGTTTTCCAATCCGCTGGGATCTTTCCAGAATCTAGTGAATTCTGGAAGATTACAACCAATGCATCCACTATCTCTGTAGCCACTTCCTTTTAGACCCTCAGATGCAAGCCATCAGGTCCAGGGGACTTGTCAGCCTTTAGACCCATTATTTTACCTCGTACTTTTTCTCTAGTGATAGTGATTGTTTTTAGTTCCTCCCTCCTCTTTGCCCCTTGATTTTCCACTATTATTGGTATATTATTAGTGTCTTCTACTGTGAAGACAGATACAAAATATCTGTTCAATTCCTCCTCTTGGGCTGTACCTACTATGATACTATGATAATCCTTCCCTTTTTTATCAGTTGGTTTTTTACAAGCCAAAGGCCTGTTAGAAACTTCTGGAAGCTTTTCCGATTTCTGCAGTTGCTATGTTTTCAGTTTTCAAATGTAATGTTTAAATGGGGCACAGTTCAAATGTAACACTATTCAAGGGGTTTAACCCCTCAAAAGTTACGGGAACGGTGGGCACATATTTGAGAGACGACAACACATTCAATGACTTTGGAGAGGAGAGTGAAGTTGGACACGGGGCGGTAGTTTGCAAGGGACAGAGGGGTTGAGGGTGAGTTTTTTGAGGAGAGAGGGTGATGATGGCAGTTTCGAAAGGGAGAGGGACAGTACCTGAGGAGAGGGAACAATTTACAATGTTAGCTCGCATGGAAGGCAGGAACGGAAGTTGGGTGATCAGGAGTTTAGTGGGAAAGGAGTCGAGAGAGCAAGAGTTGGGTCTTATGGACAAGGTGAGCTCAGAGTGGCATGAGAGGAGATAGGAGAGAAGCTGAGAAAGACGAGCATTCAGGGCTAGGGCAGGGGGAGGCTTGGGGGAGATTTAGCTTGGCGGGCAAGGAGAAGGGGGGATATGGCTGAGCCAGTTGAACAGATGGTCTCAATCTTAGTGACAAAGAAGAGCATGAGCTCCTTGCATTTTTTGTTCGGAGTGACGGTGGAGGGGGCAGAGGTGAGGGGTTTAAGGAAAAACAGGTGAGATTCATTAATGGTTGAAAAAGTTGAATTTTACAAGTCTTCAAACTAAAGTCCTTTCTACAGCTTTCACAAATAAAAGTCCTGGTCCCTACCCAGCCGTTTTGGAAGCCTGTGGAGTTTTAGATCAGTCAGCACCAATGCCAGCTATAAGCAACCATCTAGAGAATCCTTCAATCACTATTTTCAACTGCAACAACCTAATTTGCAGAAAGTATGTCAGTGTGCCCCACGAGAGACATGAATTCAATCTTTAGCACATATGTAGCACTGCCTGCAGAAACAGTTCACATCTTGCATAGATACGGTGCTTTGTAAGTGAAAAACAATTTTCCGTGTGAAGGCCATTGAAAGCAACATTGTAAATACTAGGAGATTAGCAGGAAAAAGACTGCAGCTAGTTCAATACATACAAGTAAATTTTATTACAGAACACAATGCATCAAATTCTATTCAGTAAAGTGTATTTTATAAATGATTATATTTCTCCAGAAAATCAAGAATGTAGTTTCTTTATGGAAGAAGCTATTTTCACATATATTTTCACATAAAGGCTTAGTAGAACAAGGAATGTTTTACCACAAGTGGCTATTGAGGCAGAGACTATAACAACATTGAAAAGGTATTTGAAAATGAAAGATATAAAAAGACATAGGAATAACTCCAATTGAGCACAATGAGTTGTACGGTCTATTTTTGTCCTGTAATTTCTATGATTCTATGAACTTATGCTTTTATTTTGTGTATTAAGTGGCCACAAAGCATACTTACTGTGAGGAGAAAAGATGCCTCTGGAATGTGCACTTGATGGTTTGAAGAAGCACAGGAAGACTTGGGGAACATTGTATTTGGCTTTCATATATTTTGCTTAGCCTACGATTGCACAGCAACCCTGGTTTACCCTGTAGCCATGGAGGTAAAATTCCTTGCGATCTTTAGCAGTAACGTTATAGTTACACCATGATAGCACCAAAAAGATCAAGGAAATTTGTCTTTCAGCACATTACGCCACTTATGCGGCTGATTTCCATCTTATTTTTCAACCCAGTTTTTTCACAGTTTTGCTCACTGAGACTAACACTTCACCGTCATGGTCCTACAGTCTCATCCCACATCTACACTTTTTAAACCCCCACCCCCAGGCTCCTACATAGTCAGAATGACTTTGGAGCAGGTATGGGGTTCCCCTTGGCTTCTCTATGTCATCAGAATGGAGGAGGAGGAACAACAGCAGCACTTGAAGCTAAGGAGAATAATAAAACATAGCAGAAGATAGCAGCCCAGCAGATATTACCCTAGATTGCGTTTCTACAGGCAGAGTTCGAGGACCTCTCGGAGGAGCTCTGTGATCAAAAGTTGCTATTGTCCAAGGCTATAATTGCACATCTCTGCGTCCTTCTTTATGAAGATCCTCAACCTTGCTCCACTGGTAGAACTGCTCTGTCACAATGAAAATGACCACTGCCTTGAATTTTTTTGGCACCAGATCCTCTCAAGGTGCCACAGGGGATCTGTGTAACTTCAGCCAGGGAGTGGTTATGACAGCCATTCGACAGGTCACAGACGTGCTCTTCAACATGGTTACAGAGTTCATTTACTTTGGCATCAGACCCAGGCAGCAGAGGGAGAAAGCCAGGGAGTTCACTGCTGGATTGTCCAGGGTGCAAGGTGCTGTAGATGGTACACATGTGGCACTGATGGTGCTAAAAGGAGATCCGCTGATATTCATGAACAGGAAGGGGTTCCATTCACAGTTGAATGTTGTGATTGTTTGCGATGCCAACCAAAAGATCCTGCATGTGAGTGTCAAGCATGCCGGCAGCTGCCACGCTGCTTTCATTCTGAACCACTCTACGCTCACTGACCTCTTCGGTGAGGACAGCTATATCCAACGATGACTCCTCGGAGACAAGGTATAGCCTTTACAGTCATGGCTCATGACTCCACTGATGCAACCGAGAATGCAGGCAGAGGACACATACAACCAGGACCACACAGCAACAAGACTTGTGGTGGAAAGCACCATAGGACTGTTGAAGAGCAGATTTTGGTGGCTGAACTGATCCAGTGGAGAACCGCAGTATTCACCTCCAAAGGATCGTGAGGATCATCGTCGAAGATCGCGAGGCGCATACTGTGCTCTGCATAATTCTGTACTGAAGAAAGGCCATCAATTCAGCTTTGATCATGAGGAGCCAGTGCTGCCTGAGGAAAGGGAGCTGCAGGCCTCAGCAATTCGGGAGGATTACCATTCGGAGGGATCATCGCTGGCTGCTGCAAAGACCATCCAAAATCAGATTGAACAGGAGGCATTTAACCACTGATCAGCTACAGCGGTGTACACACCATCACCGCCTTCTGTGTTAGTTGTCAAGAAAATGATCTTGAAACTAGTACTAACCTTAGCACAAGACTACTGAGCAGTCCTGAATGCCACAACTGCCAATATTCATCACCTGAATATAAATGTCCACACCAGCAGAATGCTCCATTTCAAAAATTATTTTAATGTCCATCAACAACAAAGTACAAGATCAGTGCAATATGTACAGTAATCAAAAAAACATGTTTTCCATTTGAAACTAACAAACATAGTACTCTGTAAACCCCCCCTGATTTCCCTTGTTGACTAAGGGTCACTTCCTACCCCCTCATCTGTTACTACTTCTAAGTGCCACCTCAGGGCCAGGCTGGTCAGAGATGAGTGACTCCACATGCTGTATAGATGGGTCATGGGACTGAGTTGGCCCTTGGCTCATGGCAGTGAGCCACTGCTACCTATACTTGGTGCGAGTTAGGATACGGGCAGCAGAGTTTTGGATGGGCTCAAATTTTTGGAGGTGGGAGGTCGACCAGGCGAGCATTAGAATAGTCAAGTGTCGAGGTAACAAAGGCATGGGTTATTATTTATCCTGAAGGCACTACATGGGCTCAGCCCCTAGTGACAGTCCTCACTATTTCCACTGGTCAGTGAATTGGTAACTAGAGGGCATAAATTTAAAATCCTAACCAAATAAATGTAAGGAGGGGTTAAGAGAAATATTTTTACAAGAGGGTTGTTAGGACACCAGAAATTCCAGTGGTGAAAGCATAATCCATAATAGCTTTTGAAAAGAAACTGGATACATGTTTGAAAAAGAAACATTTCAAAGGGTATTGAGAAAGGGCAGGGGAATGGAACTAAGTGGAAAGCATTTTCTAAGAGTTGACACAGGCACGATGGGCCGAACGACCTCATTCTGAGGTGTAAAATTCTTTGATTCCTCCTCAAGAATGGTTTGAAGTGTAGAGCAGATAAAGATGCTAATTATTGACACTGATTCCAGGTTTTACATAGTAGTCTGATCAAACATTTATATATATTAGATTATTTTTTGAATTTTTGCCTTTTAAGCAGCTTATTTTTAAAATGATTAATTTAAAACATCCTTGTACATTTTATACATTCAGTGTTGGTAACTCTACGATACTATGAAACAGTTGCAAATTAAAAGAATAACTCGTAAAGCTTGATACAGGAGCCTCGAAATCCCGCAAAGTCTCTAGAGCGGGTGGATATGCATCGGGCAGAGACCTTTGTCTGGTGCTGTGCCTCACCATCGACCGTGTCCCAATCCTAGGGGCGATGTCATTTGAATACTCAGGACAGGCACCCACACCTATAGCGGCGCAAGAGAGCTGCTCAGCCCACTGAAGAAACGCAAGTCGGAACAACACTGAATCTAATCAAAGTGGAACACCCAAGACCCAAAGCATGTCGAAGAAGATGTAAACAAATATTGAAAAGTCACTGTCTATTTTCTGGTAATTTTTTTTCCCCCAATAGTATTCAATTTCTCTGGGATTGATTATTGTTCCCTTCTTCAGTTTTAGGGTCTTTCCTGGGTCCAGAGCAGGACCTATGCCTGCTCCAAGGAGACAGCAATTCCGCTGATTAACGTTGAGTTGGTGGAATTCCCAGAGGCTGGAAACACCTGAGGCTATGCTCCCAATGTTCTCCCTTGATCAAATGATGTGGGGCGGAGGGGGCTAAGAAATCCCCACCCCAACTTGGAGCACAATTTAGTGAGGAAGGTGCAAAGGACAAACCATTCTTGAGGAGGAATCATAGAATTTTCATAGGCTCCACCCCAAATTGCAACACCCCTCCCCTCCCCGCTCCCATCAGAATTGCATCACAGTTTGGCCATTCCACTGACCAAAATGTTTACTTTAATATCTTTAGGGAAATTCTCATTTGCCGTTGTCTTTACTTCATCTGTAGGAAACTTCCAGCATGTGTATATTATGGAGCCAGTGATGAGATCAGCCATAAAAGTACTCACCATATCGAACTGCCAAGAATTTTGCAATGGGAAGAATTTAGGCAAAAGGGCTGTTTCTTGGATAAGATCGCAGTAGTTTGTAGAATGTCATTTTGGCTCATTGGTAGCACTCTTGCCTGTGAGTCAGAAGGTTGTGGTTGTGGGGAATGGGACTAATTGGATAGCTCTTTCAAAGAGCCGGCACAGGCACAATAGGCCGAATGGCCTCCTTCTGTGCTGTAAGATTCTATGATCCCTACTTTCAGGACTTGAGCATATAGTTTAGGTTGATACTTCAGTGCATTGTTGAGGGAGTGCTAAAATGTCAGACATGTTTTGTACTTTGGATGAGAGCTCTGCCTGTCAGCTCAAGTGGATCTTAAAATTCTCATGGTGTTGTCTGAAGAAGAGCCTTCACAATGTCTTGGGCAACATTGTTTCCTCAACTAATAGTACGAAAAACAGACTAACTAATTGTTTATCTAATTGCTGTTTGTCAGATCTTCTTGTATGCAAAATGGCTGCAGTGAATCATTGTATGTGCAGTGCTTTGTGATGGTTCTAAGAGATGTGATACGATGTTATATAAATAAAAGTCTTTGCATCCTCTGTATATAGTTTCTGTGTTTTAATAACAACTTTTGAAGTGAGTATGGTGCTTATAATACTTTGTAAACATCTGTGAGGTCAAGCAGTGCAAACAAACCTGCTGTGCACATCAAAATACTGCACAATACATGGACATTCATAGTACTCATTGAAGATATGTGAGTGCATACTTAAGAGGTCCATTCTGCATTAAATTGTTATCTATCAGAACTGTATTCTTGAAGTGCTGAATATGTTTTATTGTGGATGGAGTAGATCAGCTAGTCTGTTTTTGAAATACATTCCATTCCTTGCATTACCAAGCAGAATGTGTATTTACTGTCCTCCTCAGTGCGAGATTGGATCACTCAACACCCACATTGCACAGTCTTCACAAATATATAGCAAGTTCTTTGTTCCGTACAGAATTATGGTTATAATAATTTCTTACTCTCCCAAATGATTGTGCCACAATAACGGGATATATATCTGTCACAGCAAATATAATGTAAAATAGTGGGGCACATATCTGTCATAGGAAATGCAAAGTAAAATAACTGGACATATACCTATCACGGTACATACGCTGTAAAATAACTGGACATATACCTATCACGGTACATACGCTGTAAAATAACTGGACATATACCTATCACGGTACATACACTGTAAAATAACTGGACATATACCTATCACGGTACATACACTGTAAAATAACTGGAAATATACCTATCACAGTACATACACTGTAAAATAGCAGGGCAGGTACCTGCCGCAGTAAATGTAACATAAAATAGCTGGACATACACTTGTCACAGTGAACACAATTTAAAGTAACTGGACATATACGTATCACAGGAAACACACTGTAAAATAACTGGACTTATACTTATTGTAGTAAATAGAAAGAAAGAAGAAAGAACTTGCATTTACATAGTGCCTTCCACATCCTCAGGACATTTCAAAGCACTTTATACTTTCTAAATGGTAAAAAGCTAAAAACAGTGGATGTCCAAAGGGATTTAGGGGTTCAGGTACATAGATCATTGAAGTGTCATGAACAGGTGCAGAAAATAATCAAGAAGGCTAATGGAATGCTGGCCTTTATATCTAGAGGACTGGAGTACAAGGGGCAGAAGTTATCCTGCAACTATACAAAACCCTGGTTAGACCACACCTGGAGTACTGTGAGCAGTTCTGGGCACTGCACCTTCGGAAGGACATATTGGCCTTGGAGGGAGTGCAGCGTAGATTTACTAGAATGATACCCGGACTTCAAGGGTTAAGTTACGAGGAGAGATTACACAAATTGGGGTTGTATTCTCTAGAGTTTAGAAGGTTAAGGGGTGATCTGATCGAAGTTTATAAGATATTAAGGGGAACAGATAGGGTGGATAGAGAGAAACTATTTCCGCTGGTTGGGGATTCTAGGAGTCGGGGGCACAGTTAAAAAATTAGAGCCAGACCTTTCAAGAGTGAGATTAGAAAACATTTCTACACACAAAGGATGGTAGAAGTTTGGAACTCTCTTCCGCAAACGGCAATTGATACTAGCTCAATTGCTAAATTTAAATGTGAGATAGATAGCTTTTTGGCAACCAAAGGTATTAAGGGATATGGGCTAAAGGCAGGTAAATGGAGTTAGATCACAGATCAGCCATGATCTTATCAAATGGCGGAGCAGGCACGAGGGACTGAATGGCTTACTCCTGTTCCTATGTTCCTATCTTTATATCCAATTAATTACTTCTGAAGTGTTTGTTCCTTTTGTTCCGTAGGCAAGTATGGCAGCCAATTTGCTAACAGCAAGGCCTCACAAACAGCATGAGATGAATGACAGTTAATCTGTTTTTGCTGGTATTAGTTGAGGGATAAATGTTAGCCAGAATGCCAGGAGAACTCCCCTGCTCATCTTCAAATACTGTCATGGTATCTTTTACAATGTAAAATAACTGGACATATAGGGCAGAACTTTCAACCTCGGGGGCAGTGTAAAACGGGCTGTCACAGATCGGCCGCTTATTACACACCCCGCCCCATTTTCCTTTTCATTGATTTCAGTGGTAAGGAAAATCAGGCGGCTGATCTGTTATTGCCCGTTTCAAACCCCTGCCATATTCCTTTCACAGTAACTGGACACATCCCTGACACAGTAAGTACAATGTAAAATAGCTAAAGTACTATTTTTCTTATGGAGGAGGTGCTTTGTTATATTTCACGTGTTTAGAATAATCAGAGAATTTCCTCTGAGTCAAATATTAGCGTAAGGTTTGCAAGACTGCTATGCTGCCAACAGGGACTTGCTCCAGATGGGAATTGGGAGTTCAGGGCTACACATTGCAAACATGGCTACCAATTTGGAACCTACACATGGCAGCAGAGTAACAGGGCTGAGGACTTCAGGGGATGAGAGTTTGGGGCCAGAAGAGAGGGAAAGGTGTCCACTGCGAGGCCCTCTCCCTCCAACTTTGGCTACATTGGACTGATCACCTCTGCCCCAGTGTTGACTGCTACCCCTCTACTGATAGTCGCACAGGTTGATGCAAGGAAATCGTCTGGGTTCCCTGGTTCCGCCCCTATCATCATTTAAATGTAGTGTGAGTGAGCAAGGGTCTGGTGGCCGAGATTCTTATGGCATCCCCCATGGCAAGAGCAGAACGCTTCCCCAAGAGATTCATGGCCTTATCTGCATATGGTGTGAGGGGAAAGGACTTCCTGTGGCCTGCCTCTGGGGCGCATTGTTCACCATTTTCTCCTGCAAGAAGCTGGGATAAATACGGGGAAGGCTAAAGGTTGAGGAGAGCTGAAGTAAGAGATGGGAAGGTTACTAGCCTGTTAAGGTGGAGGAAAGGGTTTTAGGATTGTGCATGTAAGTAATTCCTATGAAGAGAGTTGAGTAGCCAGAGCACAAGATCCTGAGTTAGATCCCCTCTTAACCAGACTGCATTGTGAAAGGTTAGTTGTGCATGTGTTGCTTTAAGAGGGTGAAGAGTGTACTGGTTCTCAGGGTGGGCAAGGAAGACAAGGGAGACTGGCGATGTGTTACCACACCTGCCCTGGTAAAGTCCTTTCTTGTGGCACCATTTGGCAGACCTGGGGGTGAGAGTTGGCACTCAGTGCCAATGTCACTTCCCTCCAGGTAGCACAAGTGACACTCCTATCTGGCCAGCAGGCATGGACACCAAGCAGTCTGTGCCTCCTTAATTCCTGTAAACAATTTTACAACACCAAGTTATAGTCCAACAATTTTATTTTTAATCCCACAAGCTTTCGGAGGCTTCCCCCTTCCTCAGGTGGTGTGGAACACCGCGGAGAACTCCCTTGCTCATCTTCGAAATAGTGCCGTGGGATCTTTACCACCTAGAAGGACAAGGGCAGCTGGTGCATGGGAACACCATCACCTCTAAGTTTCCCTCCAAGTCACACACCATCCTGATGGGCATATATCGCCCTTCCTTCATCGTCGCTGGAGCTCCCTACCTAACAGCACTGTGGAAGCACTTTTGCACACCACCTGAGGAAGGGGGAAGCCTCCGAAAGCTTGTGGGATTAAAAATAAAATTGTTGGACTATAACTCGGTGTTGTAAAATTGTTTACAATTGTCAACCCCAGTCCATCACCGGCATCTCCACATCCTTAATTCCTCCCAGAGGGTTTGGACACCCTTTTCTGTGCCTGGGCGCAGTGCCCTGCTGCCTTTTTTGGATGCCTGTGCCAACAGTTCCTGCTGTAGACCTTTTTCAAAGGTATAATGAAAAGGTTGCTGTGACATACGATTATCTGAGAGTCAAGTGAATAAGCCAAGCAATGCTCCCTCCTTACCTTGCTGCATCCAGTCTACTGCTGAAAGGTGCAGGCTGAACAGTCTCTTTAAAGCCTGCACTCAAATTTCCTCTTCAGCAAATCACATCTATTTTTCTCAGGATTTACACCAATCACTATTCTAATAGGTATGCCAATGAGCTGACCCAGGAAATCCTTGTGTAAATACCTCCCTTGACCTCTGGAGGGCACCAATCATTTTCCTTTGGCGTAACAGAGGTGCAACTCGCAGCGTGGAAATTCACCTCTGAAGTGTTCAAAATACTCTTTCACAAAGACAGTGCCGTTTTAAAATAAAATTAGTTAACTTTAACACTGGTTTTCATGAAAAAAGCAAGTTCATTCTAGGAGTAGGTACTGGAATTGCTCAGCATTGGGACAAAGCTGATAAGACACACATGGCAGAATCCATTTCCTATTGCAGCCAACACTGTGAACTAATGTTAGTGCAACAATAATAAGTAATTGTATTTCTCAATCCCCAAGGGCAGCATGATGGAGGTGGGGCGATGGGGGGTGCTGCTGGTGTAGCGAGGTACACGTTCATACAGTGCATTAAATACCACTAACAGTATTGTACCAATTAATCAGTAGTAGAAGGTCTACTAGGTGTAGCGAAAAACACTGCATCATTACCTGCTATTTGTGTCTTCAAAACTCTTAAAAAAGGAATACGTAAAATCCAGCGTTCTTGACAATGTAGGAATGGCATTGATGGTTATTTTATAAAATTAAAGCAATTTTTCATTGTAATAGTAGAGATTTGAACTTTTGAGGGTTTGCGTGACCATTTAAAAAAAATGATAATGACACGTAGATGTATGTAAGTATATGAAATTTAAGTATTCATCCTGCTTCTTTTGCACAATGGTACATCAGATCAACAACAACAACTTTCATTTATATAGCGTCTTTAAAGTAATAAAAACGTCCCAAGGCGCTTCACAGGAGCGATTATCAAACAAAATTTGACACCGAGCCACATGAGGAGATATTAGGACAGGTGACCAAAAGCTTGGTCAAAGAGGTAGGTTTTAAGGGGTGTCCTAAAGATGGAGAGCAGGGTTAGCATCAACAATAATATCAGCTGTGACACTGAGAATAGACTTCTACCAATATGACTTTTTTTTGTTATCTATTGCTATAGCGATTTTCTTTCCTTACTTTTTGTTCAGTTCCAAGTTACTGCCTCATACTTGATCCAAGTAGCTATTCCTCATTTCTGAAGAGTAACTGCTAGTTGGCTATTTCGTTGTAGGATCCCTGTCCTCACCTGGCATCTACACACACGCAGGTTCACAGTGGGTCATCGGATAATGACCCGCAAAAGAATCCTTAGCAATGTTTGCCCTTTTCAGGGGTCGAACATGGCACTTTCTTAGTCTGCATATTCAGTGACACATCACACATTGCGTTTACCCCCTCAATATTAGGGTTAGCTTCCCATATTGCTTTTGATGACAGTTTTATCCTGTCACATTTTAGCTGTACTTAATAAATGACTACATTTTAATTTTTTAATTGTTAAATATGTAGGCACTTATACCATTTACCTGTTTCTATTTATAGTATTTGTGTTTTTAATATGGAATGGTTGTTATCTATCAGATTTAATTATCTAAAATCTGCCTTCATCAACAATGGCTGAACTATCGAATTGACGCTGTGTAGTCCCACTAGTGTCTCATTGCTAAGATATGCCAGTTCGAGCTTGTTCTATCCTTTAACATTTAATATAATGCTTTCTATTTTAATTAAGGATCTCATATATCCCTACCATGACATTTCTCAGCCTTACCTTCTGACGGTATCAAGAGAAATGAGGATAGGTACATTAATAATCAATATTGCAGCTTCTTCTCAATGGTCAAATGAGAGGAAGGTTTGGTGTATGTGGTAATAATCATCTCATTGTAGAAATTCGTTTATATTAATTACATTTCAATTATCTTTCTTAAATTAAAAACTAAGATTTAAATAATGAATCACATTGAACACTGAAATATTGGGGGCAGTATTTTCCTCTGTTGAATAAATTTATTGAAAAAAAAATGAGTAAAATAGAACGTCATTTGAATAGAAAACACTAACGGACTATTCATCTGTGCTTAATGCTGCTCTAAGGATTCCAACCCTTCCAAAAATAGAATACCACTAGCAAAAAGAGAGAGAAAAGGCTGATTTTGTTAAGGCTCATTATAATGAAGCCATGTAGAACACTGCAGTTTCACAGTTAAATCAAAAATTGAATATTTAACTCCAGGTCAGACCAGGAGTTAGCGGTCCCAATTTTCCTCCCCTTTCCCCGATACCCGAGCATAATGTCAGGCAGTGTACTTGACCGTGGCCAAAACTTCAGCTTCAGCTATTTTAAACACGTTAGGCGAGTGCCAGGAAAGACTATCACGTAGGAATTAGCACTTGTCCAGAACAGGGGAAGGGATGTTCTGGTCTGTAGCAGCACAAATTCCAAGCTCTATTTTGACCTTCTGTTTGCCATTAGAAACAGCAGCCAAACTGCATCAGTGCACTGCAGCCCCACTGCACCCAAGAATGAAAGAAAACGGGGGAAAAATTGGATAGGGCCTGTTTTTGGGCGGGGATAGCGCTGCACTCAATGGCCCCTGCGCAGGCAGGACGAGACTTTCGTCAGGCCTGAGGACTTGCCTTCAATCTGCGTTGGAAATCAGCATTGAACAAGGATTCCATGCAATTCACACTTTCCACCAGCAGGGGGAGCTCCAATCTCTTAAAGGCAGGCTGTCTGTTGGAAATCTCTTCGATGCCACTGGTACCTGTTATTTGCTGAAAATAACAGTCTGCTGTCTGCACAAAGCCTGAACGGAGGTCAGGCATCACACACGTAAAACACAGATGCAGCACCTGTCCCTATGTTTACAAACTGATGAGTTGTGTTAAAACATTGAATAAAGGTTGCACACTACTAAATCCCACATCCTCCAATCTGCATGTCAGACCTCACCAATCTGCCAATCTGAGTTTGTACCAGGCCTGTGAGAGAGCGTGCACTAAGGTTCTCCGCTGATGCATTAGAGATCCTGCTGCAAGAGGTAGACAGAAAGAGGGACATCCTACATATGCGGGGGATGGGGTGGGCGGGGCAAGAGGCCCCCCAGACATATACACTAAAGCAGTGGGAGGCAGCGGGGGATGAAGTCAATGCCAGGAGCACAGCATCATGAACATGGATACAGTGCAGGAAGAAGTTCATTGCTTTGACATGAGTGGTTAAGGTGAGTGAGGTCAACTGTCAAGTGGCATCTCCCACCAACTATACCTCTAGTCACATCTACCCCTCTGCTCCACGCACTACACCCCCATCACCCACATACCAACAAACTCTTTCCATCAGTGCTCAACTCTTCTAATCAGATGCTTCCTCTCACCCTTACACATTACTACTGTTGCAAGCTGCCCACCCACAACTCACAGGCCACACATACTGGCAGCTATTCTACCATGACAGGCACATCACCCAGACACACGTTCCGCTTTCTTGCAGGAGAAGGTCGCGCACATCAGGAGGCAGCAAGTGGCAGGGGCCTGTTCCGCCTTTTCAATGAGTCCATGGTGGACCTGTGACCTAACTCCATATACCCGCCTTAGCCCCATATTCCTTAATACCCTTGGTTCACAGAAATCTATCAATCTCAAATTTAGAATTCACAATTGAGCTAGCATCAACTGCCATTTGCAGAAGAGCATTCCAAACTTCTCCCACCCTTTGAGTGTAGAAGCATTTCCTAACTTCACTCCTGCATGTCCTGGCTCTAAATGTTAGGCTATGTCCCCTAGTCCTAGTATTCAAGTAAAGGAGATCTCCAAAAACAGTTACAAATGTCTCGGCAGCCAGAAGAAATAATGCAGCCACTAACCTGTAAATCCTGCATGGTCCCTTTAAATAGCACTGGTGGGGGTCCTCCAGGCACTCTAAGACACGGTTAGATGGTCGGGGTTAAGACAGTATGTTGAATTGAGCGTTAGACACCATTTTGGGACTTATCACTTTAAATCAACGTTGCCCACTGGTTGTATCCATTTCTCCTTACTTTACATGTTTCCAGCATTTGTTATCTGCGCCTGTGCTAACTCCTATACCAAGATGGCATCCAGCGCACGTCACGCTGGAAACGTGTGTGCGCAGCCAAGACGCCATCTTGACACTTCGGGAGGCCGTGAAGCGCCAAAACAAAGGGCGCTACACGGCCCAATTTAGCACCCAACATTTGTATGAGTTGAGAGGAAGCTCCCGGCTGTCCCTTTATAGATCCTCCCATTTGAAGGGGCAGCCCCGTAACCTCTAACATCCAGTTTCCATGGGCAGTCTTCAAGGCCGGTGTCTGCCTGCTGAAATCCTCAGATGATAACATGAGAGGCTTTATGATTGGGACAAAAATGAATTATTTTTGCTTAAATGGCATAAACAGTAAATGTAGCATGAGTCACACGTATACCAGATCTATAATGGTGCCAGGTTCCTTTCCTTGAAGGACATTAGTGAACCATTTTAGTTTTTGCAATAATTTAGTAGCTTTATAATCTCTGTTTAGTGCAGTCCACAAATGTCCAGCTTTAGTGAATTCAATGCTGTGCTATGATTAGGTTTAAACTCACAACCTCTGGATTGCTATTGCAGTACCATAACCACTGCACTACCATATCCTACTGACATGTTTCTCCGACGCAATGAAAGAATCACAAACTAGTAAAAGTGATTCACTCTATTCACTTGTGCAGTGTTGGTTGTGTACATGTTCAATGTGTATTGATGGTGTTTTTGCTTCTTATATGTAGTCAACTTCTCCATGCTGTCTGTGCATATGCCCTTCTACCAAGTAGTCTCCTCATTGAAGGAGTCACAGTGGTGGGTGAGCTACAAAGTTACAGCGCATCCATTATCCGTATCCATGACTAACACTAACCCATGATGCAATTGTATCAGTGCCAGGAGTCTCCTCCACTGGAGCCGCTGAGGACTCATTGGTGATGCTCACAGCCATTTATGCAGGGTTTTGCAATGCTCACTTCACTGATTCTATGCTACTCCATGTGTGTGACTGCCGGAAGGCCTAACCTAACGAAGCCCAATGAACAGTGGGCATCCATGAGTTCTTGGTATCCTCCTGTAAATATTACCCATACAAGGTCTGAAAAGAAAAGGGAAAAGAACAACTAAAGGTGACGAGGACCATTTTCTTAATTAACCAGCTGAAAGTTATCAGCCACGCTCTCTAAATGATGTCTGTGAACACAATTGCGAATGAGCAAATAAACTCTAGTTAATGGGCTGACCAAATTTGTGTAAGGGATGAAACAAATCTGGATAGAAGTCCAGATACTGAAAGGTGAATTGTCCACCACTGAAAAAGTCATCATGAGTGCAAAATGAAACTCACTAATATTACCCACGGGAAAAATTTCTTCCCTCCCCCTCCATTTCTCTGTCCCATTTCTCCCCTCCCCCAATTTCTCCCCTCCCCCAATTTCTCCCTTCCCCCCCTCCATTTCTCCCTTTTCCTCCTCCAGTTATTGAAAGGAGAAGCTGAAGAAACATCAGCCAGCTCCAGGGGGAGGGGGTGGGATGAGAATGTACTGGAATATAACTTGGAAATTTTTTTAAAACGGCATTAATCAACTGCAGAGTGATCCAATTACACATAGGCAAACCCTATCTGGTATTTAAACCAGAAACAAATTAAAGTCAGACGATTTAGCAAATGAAAGGTAATATTTCTGCAGATATTAAGAAGAAAATGAATTAACTTCAGCATGAACTCGGATAAAAATAGAAAAGGAGAATAAATTCCTAATAATTCTAACAACTTGCTGATCCTTGCCAAGTTTCCGTCAATACTTTTTCAATTAGGAGAATTCTAGATTTCTATATAAAGTGACTTATAGGGGTTTAAACTGCAATTATTTATCCAAAGAAATATATCAGAGCAAGAAAATTATAAAGATGTATTCTTTTTGAATAATGGCAGATCTGGGAATATAAGGTTAATTTAGTCAAGGGCAAGCTGTTAAGAATTTAATGACCCATTCACCCTACCAATCTCATGCTGACAAGGGAGTGGTGCAGAGGCCATTGTGAAGTACATTTGCTTCTATAAACCCAGTGCATCTGATGATACTTAGTAAGGAATGAGGTACAAGCTTCATATTGATGTTACACCTCCTGATGTCAACCCTCAGGTGGTATTACTGCCGTCTGACCAATAGTTAAGACTCCCACAAGTTAATTAATAACATTTGTGGGTTTTCATCATAACGTACACAAACGTCATGTTAAAAATGTTGTAACTTGAGCTCTTCTGTGTCCATATTTGCAATCAGGAGTGTCCCATAAAGTATAGACTGTGAAGAGCATCAGTTTCCATTTTGTTCACATTCATTTTTAAAAAGCTTGCAGAGACACATATTTTGTCAAAATATTGCAAATTTCGACTGGTGTTTGAAAGGTAATATGATGGATTTGTTGGAACGCCTGTGCATCTGCTGGAGGTGGTGCATAATCAGTAATCAATGTAATTCGCCGAGAAGGTATGAGCCATGGCCCAATGGTAGCACTCTGGCCTCTGAGTCGGAAGGTTGTGGGTTCATGTTGTAAGCCAGAGACTTGAGCACATAATCTAGGCTGACACCCTAGTACAGTACTGAGGGAGTGCTGCAATGTCGGGGGTGCTGTCTTTCGGATGAGACGTTTAACCGAGGCCTTATCTGCCCTCTCAGGTGGACGTAAAAGATCCCATGGCACTATTTCGAAGAAGAGCAGGTGAGTTCTCCCTGGTGTCCTGGCCAATAATTATCCCTCAACCAACAACATTTTAAAAAAACAGATGATCTGGTCAT
Source organism: Heptranchias perlo (assembly GCF_035084215.1). NCBI lineage: Eukaryota > Metazoa > Chordata > Chondrichthyes > Hexanchiformes > Hexanchidae > Heptranchias > Heptranchias perlo. Next base: position 66,063,638 of record NC_090331.1, on the reverse strand, counting down.
TATCACATTGTTATTTGTGGGACCTTGCTATGTACAAATTGGCTGCCGCGTTTCCTACATTACAATGACTACACCTCAAAAGTACTTCATTGGCTGTAAAGCGCTTTGGGACGTTGTGAAAGGAGCTATAGAAATGCAAGTTCTTTCTTTCTTTTCGATGATGTTTTGTTGGGCTGGGGTAAGGATTCCTATCTGGTGATCTTGCTTCTTAGGATGCTGACTTTGAATGGTTTCAAGTGGAGCATAGCTGATAACTGATTCCCTCTCCTGTGCTGGTTTTCTTTTCTCTATTCTAGGTGTTTGATGGGAGAGAGATGGGAGGGATTATGTTGCATAAACCTCCAGGAAGGTAGCCTAAACTATTTGCTATTTCCCCACTCCCACTTCTTTTGAATTGTATATGTTCTATAGGTGTTTTATCCAAACGTCTGTTGTGGGATGGGCTACAATCCAGCACAAAAGGGGGGATGCAGGATATTGCAGCTAGCAGTGGCTACTAATTCTTAATTTAGGCATCGTCTTCCCAAAAGGGAGGCTAGTATGGTTCTGTTTGGTTAGTTTCACTGGAAGGACATCACATGCAATGCTGGCTAATGAAAAATCTATGTATATAATTAAAAGTGTTGTGTCTGATACAGGTCTGTAGAGTGTAGGGTAAAGTATCTGACGTGTCCAACAGGTCCATAAGGTGTGAATCATGCTCTTTGAGTTGCATTCCAATTCCCTAAAAACAACCATTCCTCACTCAACCCACGAAACCTCTAAAAATATCATAAACTTATTCACCTCATCTTCTAATAAAGAAAAAATGGAACTTACATTTGCATAACAGTTCTCCTAACCTCAGGACTCTCAAGGTGCTTAAACAGCCAATAAAGTACCTCTGAAGTGCAGTCACTGTTGTAACGTAGGGAAACACGGCAGCCAATTTGCACGCAGAAAGATCCCACAAACAGCAATGAGATAAACAACCAGATAATCTTTTTTTAATCTCGGAGATAAAAAGAGTGGGAGTCGGAGGCCCCGATTATTCAGTGATACAAAGAGTGGGAGTCGGAGGCCCCGATTATTCAGTGATACAAAGAGTGGGAGTCGGAGGCCCCGATTATTCAGTGATACTAAGAGCGGGAGTCGGAGGCCCCGATTATTCAGTGATACAAAGAGCGAGAGTCGGAGGCCCCGATTATTCAGTGATACTAAGAGCGGGAGTCGGAGGCCCCGATTATTCAGTGATACTAAGAGCGGGAGTCGGAGGCCCCAATTATTCAGTGATACAAAGAGCGAGAGTCGGAGGCCCCGATTATTCGGAGATACAAAGAGTGGGAGTCGGAGGCCCCGATTATTCAGTGATACAAAGAGTGGGAGTCGGAGGCCCCGATTATTCAGTGATACAAAGAGTGGGAGTCGGAGGCCCCGATTATTCGGAGATACAAAGAGCGGGAGTCGGAGGCCCCGATTATTCAGTGATACAAAGAGCGAGAGTCGGAGGCCCCGATTATTCGGAGATACAAAGAGTGGGAGTCGGAGGCCCCGATTATTCAGTGATACAAAGAGTGGGAGTCGGAGGCCCCGATTATTCAGTGATACAAAGAGTGGGAGTCGGAGGCCCCGATTATTCAGTGATACAAAGAGTGGGAGTCGGAGGCCCCGATTATTCGGAGATACAAAGAGCGGGAGTCGGAGGCCCCGATTATTCAGTGATACAAAGAGTGGGAGTCGGAGGCCCCGATTATTCGGTGATACAAAGAGTGGGAGTCGGAGGCCCCGATTATTCGGTGATACAAAGAGTGGGAGTCGGAGGCCCCGATTATTCAGTGATACAAAGAGTGGGAGTCGGAGGCCCCGATTATTCGGAGATACAAAGAGTGGGAGTGGGAGACCATTCAGCATATAACAGGTACCAGCTACCTTTAAGAGATTTCTAACAGAAAGCCTGCCTTTAAGAGATTGGAGCTCCCACTGCTGGTGTAAAGTGTGAATTGCATGGAATCCTCATTCAATGCTGATTTCCAAGATTGCAGGTGAGTCCTCAGGCCTGACGAAAATCTCATCCTGCCTGCGCAGGGACCATTGGGCGTGGGGTAATATTGGATCGTGCTACTCCCGTAGGCCCTATCCAATTTTTCCCCCTGATGTATCTGAATGCACGAAGCATTCGTAACATGATAGATGAATTAATGGCACAGAGATAAATAGGCTTGATGAAGTAGCCTTTAATGAGACGTGGTTGCGGGGTGAGCAAGATTGGGAACTAAATATTCTAGGGTTCTGCACTTTTAGAAAAGATAGGCAAAATGGAAAAGGAGGGGAGGTAGCCCTGATAATAAAGGACGAGATAAAGACAATCGTGAAAAAGGATCTTCGCTCAGAAAATCAGGATGTAGAATCAGTATAGGTGGAGCTAAGAAATAACAAGGGGCAGAAAACTCTGGTGGGAGTTTACAGGCCCTCTAACAGTAGTTATAGTGTTGGACGGAATATAAATCAGGAAATTAGAGGAGCATATAACAAGGGTAATGCAATAATCATGGGGGACTTTAATCTTCATATAGAATGGACAAATTGGCAAAAGTAGTTTGGAGGATGAGTTCCTGGAGTGCATCCGAGACAGTTTTCTAGAACAATATGTCAAGGAACCAACTCGGGAACAGGCTATTTTAGATCTAGTATTGTGTAATGAGTCAGAATTAATTAGTAATCTTATAATAAAGGATCCTCTGGGAAAGAGTGATCATAATATGATAAAATTTCATATTGAGTTTGACAGTAATGTAGTTAAGTCCAAAGCTAGGGTCTTAAATTTAAACACGGGCAATTATGTAGGTATAAAGGACGAGTTGGCTAAGGTAGATTGGGAAATTAGATTAAATGATATGACGGTAGATAAGTAATGGAAAATATTTAAAGAAATAATTTGTAATTCAAAAAGAATATACTGAACTTCGAGGAATGAAATCTCCACGGGAAGAGTGATCCAACTGTGGCTAACTAGAGAAGTTAAGGATAGTATTAGATTAAAAGAAGAGACTTACAATGTTGCCAAAAAGAATAGTAAGCCTAAGGATTGGGAGGGTTTTAGAAATCAGCAAAAGATAACCAAGAAATTGATAAAGAGGGAGGTAATTGAATATGAGAATAAACTAGCAAGAAATATAAAAACAGATTATAAGAGCTTCTACAAGTATATAAAAAGGAAGAGATTAATGAAAGTAAACGTGGGTCCCTTAGAAGCTGAGACAGGAGAAATTATAATGAGGAATAAGGAAATGGCAGAGACGTTAAACAAATATTTTCTATCTGTCATCACACAAAGATGAAGTCACAAAAAACATACTGGAAATAATGGGGAACCAAGGGTCTAATGAGAGGGAAGAACTTAAAGTAATTAAGATTGGTAAAGAAAAAGTTTTAGAAAAAATAATGGAACTAAAAGCTGACAAATCCCTTGGACCTGATGGCCTATACCCTAGAGTTTTAAAAGAGTTAGCTGCAAAGTTAGTGGATGCATTGGTTTTGATCTTCCAGAATTCCCTAGATTCTGGAGTGTTCCTCATGGATTAGAAGGTAGCAAATGTAACCCCACTATTCAAGAAAGGAGGGAGAAAGAAAATAGGCCAGTTAGCCTGACATCAATAGTAGGGAAAATGTTAGAAGCTATTATTAAGGAAGTAGTAACAGGGCACTTAGAAAATCATAATATGATTAGGCAGAGTCAACACGGCTTAATGAAAGAGAAATTGTGTTTGACAAACCTATTAGAGTCTTTTGAGGGTGTAACTAGCAGGGTAGATGAAGGGGAACCAGTGGATGTAGTATATTTGGATTTTCAAAAGGCATTCGATAAGGTGCCACATAAGAGGTTGTTACACAAGATAAGGGCTCATGGAGTTGGGGATAATATATTAGCATGGATAGAGGATTGGTTAACGGACAGAAAAAAGAGAGTAGGAATAAACGGGTTATTTTCGGTTTTAGGTTGTAACTCGTGGGGTGCCCCAGGGATCGGTGCTTGGGCCTCAGCTATTTACAATCTATATTAATGACTTAGATGAAGGGACCAAGTGTAATGTATCCAAGTTTGCTGACGATACAAAGCTAGGTGGGAAAGTAAGCTGTGAGGAAGATGCAAAGAGTCTGCAAAGGGATATAGACAGGTTAAGTGAGTCGGCAAGAAGGTAGCAGATGGAGTATAATGTGGGGAAATGTGAGGTTATTCACTTTGGTAAGAAAAATAGAAAAATTGAATATTTTTTAAATGGTGAGAAACTATTAAATGTTGGTGTTCAGAGGAATTTAGGTGTCCTTGTACACGAAAAACAGAAAGTTAACATGCAGGTACAGCAAGCAATTAGGAAGGCGAAATGGTATGTTGGCCCTTATTGCAAGGAGATTGGAGTATAAGAGTAAAGAAGTCTTGCTGCAATTGTACAGGGTTTTGGTGAGACCACACCTGGAGTACTGTGTACAATTTTGGTCTCCTTACCTAAGGAAGGATATACTTGCTTTAGAGGCGGTGTAATGATGGTTCACTAGATTGATTGCTGAGATGAGAGGGTTGTTCTATGAGGAGAGATTAAGCAGAATGGGCCTTTACTCTCTGGAGTTCAGAAGAATGAGAGGTGATCTCATTGAAACATATAAGATTCTAAGAGGGCTTGACAGGGTAGATGCTGAGAGGATGTTTCCTCTGGCTGGAGAGTCCAGAACCAGGGGGCATATTCTTAGGATAAGGGGACGGACATTTAGGACTGAGATGAGGAGGAATTTCTTCACTCAGAGGGTCATGAATCTTTGGAATTGTCTACCCCAGAGGGCTGTGGATGCTCAGTCATTGAGTATATTGAAGACTAAGATCGATAGATTTTTGGAATATAAGGGAATCAAGGAATGTGGAGTTGAGGTCGAAGATCAGCCATAATCTTAATGAATAGTGGAGCAGGCTTGAGAAGCCATATGGCCTACTCCTGCTCCTATTTCTTATGTTTCCTATGGCCTCCTTATCTAAGAGCTTATGCACAGTACCAGAGTTTAAAGCTTAGAGGTAGTGCCAAATTGAAAAATCTCCCATATAGGTACATGAAGAGAAAGAGACACAAAAATAACTTTTTATCCATGAGCATCACCATAGTAGTTACATATATAGAATTACATAGAATGTACAGCACAGAAACAGGCCATTTGGCTCAAGTGGTCTATGCCAGTGTTTATGCTCCACACAAGCCTCCTCCCACCCTATTTCATCTAAACATATTTAAACCTTCTATTACTTTCTCCCTCATGTACTTATCTGATTTTGTCTGCAGATAAGTTGTTTTATTGAGCCAGATTGGATTGCGCTGTATCTGAAAAAAAATCATATTTACACTCAACACTTGCATTGCATCCTTGTGGTCAAATCCCTCCATGGCTCTGCACCCTCCCTCTCTCTGTAACCTCCTCCAGCCCTACAACCTTTCGCGAACTCTGCATTCCTCCAACTCTGGCCTCTTGCACATCCCTCACTTCCTTTGCACCACCATTTGCGGCCGTGCCTTAGGCCGTCTAGGCCCTAAGCTCTGGAACTCCCTCCCTAATCCTCTCTGCTTCTTCGCCTCACTCTCTCGTCCTTTAAAGTGCTCCTTAAAACCTCTCTCTTTGACCAAGCTTTTGGTTACCCATCCTAATGTTTCCTTCTTTGGCTCAATACCAATTTTTTGTGTGTGTTTATGCTCCTGTGAAGCACCTTGGGACATTTTACTACGTTAAAGGCGCTATATAAATGCAAGTTGTTGTTGCATGGAATAGGAGAAAGCAGATCACCGAGAGCTGCTTACTGCCCTCAACTCCAGCCACTTTCTAATAGGACAATCAAATCTCGGACTGATGGAAATTGAAAGGGAGTCTGCTGTACCATTAGGGCCTTCTGGGAAACTTTCCAAAATAGGTAAGTTAAAAAAACTGGCTCCCCTCCAGCATTAACAGTTAGAATAAAGAGTTAAAGAGGTATTATATTTAAATGCTTTAGTCTCATATTCTAAACATTACTATATCACTGTCCCCTTTTTGAAAAGGAGATGATACACGTAACTAACTCTTTCAGTAGCTGCTGCTTCCACCCCTTCATATGATCACAATGATTGGAGGATTCCCATGTTGGTCAATGATGGATAATTGCAGGTAAAGGCAGAGGCCGTGCCCACGATGGACTTGTTGATCCACTAATGTTGCCTATCAAACTTATGTATCTCTCTAGCTGTTTGACCATGTTTGAAACATCTTCAACTATATTATTTATAAAATAAAAATACAATTTCTCCTTGAGGACCATCTATTTGTGCACCAATAATGGAAAAGCAAAGTCTGCATCAGAACAATTTCAGTTGAGGACAAGTGTTTGTTAAGTTTGAATCTGTGTTAGATAGGCCATGCAGGCAATTTGACATTTATGTGAGAATTTATCTAAGATATGACATGAGGAGAGTAATTTGAATTATTTTCCCATATCTTGACACGCAGCATCATTAAGGCCTTCAGCTAGAATTCTGAAATGTAGGCTGATATAGGATTTGTTTATCATTCTTACCTGCTAACACATTCTTTGCCACTCCTTTAACCCTCAAAGCAATACTTTCATAATTTTGCATTCAGCAGATGTAAGTTTGTGAGTCACGTCAGTGTTTTTATAACATAGAAAAGTTTGTTGGTACCTAACTAGCTTTGATTGGCTTTGCAACATATTCACTGATTTTAAAGACAATGGTGGAGATTTTCACTGGCTCAGTGCCCAAAAATCATGGGGGAAATATTCCCCTCTCCCCCCCACCCATTCCCGTTTCCCTACCCGGCCGCACCATCCTGAAAGGGACTTACCGATAGGCGACCGGAGCGCCTGCCTGGTTTTTTAATATGCAAATCGATATCCGATGGCGGACATAGGACTCCGATTGTCATTTTAGGAAACAACTGGGCCGTGCAGGCTCCGCCCAGTTTTAGCTGATGAAGAGGAAGATGAAATTCTTGTCCCGCTATTACTTATTTTTGATAATTTAATGGAAAGGGGAGTTTGAACATTTGGGGCCTGATTTTAACATGGCGGTGGAAAGTCAGAGAGTGGGTGAGTAGTTGCATAGGAAACCCGGAAAACTTTCCTGCGCATCGGCTGGCGTGATCACAACTAAATTGAAGGCCCTTAATGTTACTTCTGGGTTTCGCACCTCCAAGCTGTGCAGCGAGCGTACCGAGTGACATACTGGGAACTAGAGTGTTTAAAGGGCCATTGCAAACATGGATTTTGAAGGAGAAAGGAGGAATCTTCAGAGATGCAGCCTCACACATGTAAGGCAGCACCCTGTTTTAGCGACTTCTCTCTTGAATTGCGACTGGCTGGTATCAGGAGCAGGAGGGAGACACTATACCCAGCTGACTGGAGGAAGCACCCTGCTTCTGCCACCAAGAGGACGGGGCTGGAGGTGGCAGAGGAACTGAACAGCAGAAGCATGGTGCCAGTGCAGTACAAGAAGCTCTTTAATGACCTAACCAGGTCAGGAAAAGTGAGTACAGTTACTGATTCACCTACATCCTGTGGTGTACATTAACCACCACCCCCCCTCACTCTGTCTTGTCAAGCGTACTCTATCACATCACTCCTCACACCCACTTAAGTCTCATCATCAGCTTACCTTCACTTACCTCACCTCCCCATTTGTGAACCCACCACTCCCACTCACCCCAATCCTGATGCAATGTGATGAATCTGTCTGATACTCACCCTCTGATGCATCTACTTCATTGTCATCCTCACCCAAAGCAATGCATCCATTGGGTGAGCACGTCACCTTCACTCACTTACAAGTCTGTTCTTTCTCCCTGTGTAGGAGAAGAGAGTGCAAAATGCACAGGAGAGGAGTAGGACTGGAGGGAGGCCACCACAAATAGTGGCCCTGACAGAGGTGGAGGAGGAGGCCTTGGACATCAGTCGCAAGGTTGCATGCCTAGTTGTCAGAGATGGCGAGACTGGCAACCCACAGACGGCTGGTGACAGAACTTTGACATCCTCCACACAGATCATGAATTGGTGTTATCAATGATTGACCTGTTGCACTCCTCAGCATGCTCATTGCAAACTAGCTTCTGCGATGATTTTTTAATATTGCTTTATATTCTCTTTCAGAGCCTTCACAGATTGATGACGAGGCAGGCGCCATGGAAGAAGGTGATTCCTCAGAGGAGCTCCATTTCTCTGAGGACACACCGTCACATCACATCCAGCCGTGCACCAGCGCAGATACTCGCACTTCGTGGGTCCTGTTAGGCAGATAGTTGGGTTTTCGCCTGGTGATTCACCACTCACAAGTGAGCACGAGCAAACACCAGTGGCAGCACCTGCAGTGGAGAGTCCGCGTCCGGGGGCGCACTCCTGTCCACCCTCTGCACAGCTGGACACAGACGATGAACCCAGGGGACATCGTTGAGAGTGAGAATGATCGAGGTAAGGGTCCACCTTTGCGAGGTAATGGAAAAGATGTCACACACACTCTCCACAATAGCGGAGAGGATGGAGGAGTCTAAATCCATCGCTACTGGATTGGTGGCACAGGTAAGAGCGGGAATGTCTTCGATGGAGAGAGTGGCGGCCTCCATTGAGAACCATGCTTGAAGCTCAAATGAGTCCATGCCGCCCATGACAATGGCCGTGTGGACTCTGGATGCCAACATGTCTGCCGTCTTAAACGGGCAGACAGAACCTTCATCCATGGCCTTAGAAAGTGGCACGTCTCCTAACCAGCCTGCTGTTCAGCAGAGTGGTGGGAGTGATGTTGCACCGGCCCGGGAGAGGGATTATGGTGAAAGGGGACATGGAAGTGGAGACTCCACTCAAAGCACTTCCACGTCTCACCCGTTGCCCCCACCCCCACCCCCGAACCAGTACCCGCAATGTTGCCTCCTCTCCCAATGTCCGAGTCTGCCCCTGCACAGATCTTTGGCGGGGCCCTCACGGGCTCCAAAACCCAGAGGTCATAGACCGAGAGCATCTAAGCAGTCCGGGCTTGAATCTGAGCAACCTGCCATTACCTCTGCTGAAGCCACAGGGGATGCACCACGTAGAAGCACTAGGAAGAGGAAGGCTAAGGTTTTATAATCACCAAAGGTATGTACAAGGGTGTCTGACGGAATGTCATGTTTTTCATTTACATTTTTTTTAAATGCACATCAGATGTTATAATTCTCACCACTGCTGCTACGTCTTGCCCATTCTTGAGTCCCTTTTGTGAAAGATCCCTTTCCTGTGCTTCATCATGAATGCCAAGGCATGATGCCACCCATTGGGCACGTGTACAATGGGTGCATGTGTTGTTGAAGGACTGTTTTATGCAAACAGAGGTGGTGGGGGGGGTGGTTTTGGTGTTGGTGCTGGTTGTTCCAGCTGGTCTGAGTAGTTCACTTTCCTCAGTTTGCAAATCTCTGTATGAGAACCTATTAGATATGAGTGACTCCCTGGCATCACGAGCAGCCATGTGCACCACTGCTCTGGCAATGAGTTGCTCATCTTCGTCCTCCTCCTCCTCACCACCTTCTTCAATGTTGCCGGCAGATGAGGATGCTTCATGAGATCATTCGAGCTCCTCCACCTGTAACCTCTGCTGAGTGATGTTGTGCAGGACGCAACATACGACTATCATTCTGCACACCCTCGCTGGTGAGTACTGAAGGGCTCCCCCAGATCGATCCAGGCACCTGAAGCACATCTTCAGCATTCCAATGGCATGTTCAGTGACAGACCTGGTGATGACGTGACTGTCGTTGTACTGCTGCTGTGCCTCGTTGGTGGGGTTTCTCACAAGTGTCATGACCCACGTCTGCAGGGGGTATCCCTTGTCTCCAAGGAGCCAGCCCTTAAGTCTGTCTTGTGCGTGGAAGGGGGCCAGGATGTTGGACTCGTGCAAAATGAAGGAATCATGGCAGCTGCCAGGGAATCTGGCACAAACCTGCAGAAACTTCCTCCAGTGGTCACAAACCAGCTGTGCATTGATGGAGTGATATCCCTTTCGGTTGATGAATAGTCCTGGCTCGTGTGCAGTTCCTCAGATTGCTGCATGTGTGCAATCAATTGCGCCTTGTACCCGCGGGAAGCCAGCCAGAGAGTGGAAACCCACTGCCATCTCCGTCTGGCTGATGTTGTCGATGGGGAAGTTGATGTAGTCGGATGCCCTGGCAAACAAGCCATCCATGACCTGTCGTATACACTTATGTGCAGATGACTGAGAGGCCCTAGAGATGTCACTGGTGATGCCCTGGAAGGATCCGGAGGCAATGAAATTGAGAGCAGTGGTGACTTTAATTGCGACGGGCAATGCGTGGCCACCAGGCCCAGCTAGGAGCAGCTCTGCATGAAGGAGCCTGCAGATGTCTGCGACTACCTGGTGACTCAATCTGAGCCTTGGTAGGGCACTGCTCCTCAGAAGGTACAGGAAGCTGAGCCTCTGCCTGTAGATCCTCTCATCTGGGTAGTGCCTTCTGCGACCTCGGCCCCTCTGGTACTCCCCTCTCTGTTCTTTTGCAGGTCCTTGTAGCGCACCTCTGTCTTGTGCACCTGCAACTCCCAAGTCTGCACACCGTGCCTGCCACGGATGGTGATGTGCCTCCTCCTCAGATGTACTGCTGAATAAATCCATTGTGCCCCCCATCCTGATGGTGTCAGTTTGAGGGGGTCCAAAACAAGGGTAAATTTGTCTGAATCGAAGAATTCTCGGTGCAAACAAAGAAATCTCAGTCTAAACACAAAGAACTCCCAGCCAAAGGTTTGTCTGAGAAAACTGATTGCCCTGCTGCAAAAACTCACCTTTAATTCACACGTGTCAATCAATTGTTTAAAGGTCCAAATGAGGGTCGGCTGTAACTCGCCTTCATTTCCATGGTGTGTTTCAGAGGTCACTGGAGACATGTTCAGGGAAGGTTAAAATGGTTTGTGATACTCAATACACGAAAAGTCAATCCCCTTAAGTGCTTTAAGTATGTTAATTTGCCCTATAAATATCGGCCCACCGGCTTTAAGTGTCGGCGGGACCTCCGGGTGTCAGAAGCATGTGCGCATCTAAACGCATGTGGGTCAAACCCGGAAGTGGGCGCATTGGAGCCGGGAAGTGGAATTTTCACTGCCCACCCACCCACAACCCACCGGTCCTTGGGGGTTAAAATTATCCCTGATCTCTGGAGATGTATTGGTGCGGTAGATAACTATTTTCTCAGAGGTAAGATCTATTAAATAGAATGCATTCATTGTCAATGACAGTATTGGGGGAGTACTGATAGTATTGGGGAAGTACTGATAGTATTGCTCTGGGGGATTGCGTCCAATATATCGCAATACAGTAGCATCTTTATTTTGATGCACTGCTGATGTAAAGGTGAGTCTGCATCCATATTGCCTTCGTGACAAAGACAGGCTTTAGGGAAACTTGTGCTGCATTTGATTGGTCTCCATCTTCAACCTCAAGAATTTTACAAGGCCTAGAAACTGGTGCGTGGATATCTTCAAATCTGAAATAACTAGGGCCAAGCCTCATCGTATAGGACCCAACCAGTGTTGAAAAGAATAGAAGGAAAGATAAGATAAATCAAGAAGTAATGGTCTGGTGATCTTAAGCTCAGGTTTTAAAAGCCTTGAAGCTTGTAGGAGGAATGAAGAATGAGCTAAGGAGTCCCACGTTTATGTTCAATTCTCCAGGAAAACCGGCCTTCCTGATAAATGTAATTGTTTACTCGAACAAAATAAACCAAATCAATATGCATTTATTTATTGGCTACTAATGATTTTTGACAGATAAATGTAACATTATTGGGGCTAAATTGAGCTGCATAGTGCCCATTTTGTAGGTGCTACACGGACACCTAAGCCCCAAAAATGTCGTCCGAGATGTGTCCTGCACACTTCTGGCGTGACGTGCGCAGGACGCCATATTGGAAAAGATAGTTGCGCATATGCACGTAACGAATGCCGGCAGCATATAAAGTAGGGAGATTATGACGTAAGTCATTGTGCAACGCTGATTTGAAGCAGTCAGTGGCATTTTCGAACTTCCCACTCCAACCAATGCACTGCCCTAACCTCGCACAGCTGAACAGGAGTTAAAGGGCATGAAGGACCCCCCCACCCCCAGCACTATTTAAAGGGAGTGTGCAGGAGTTACAGGTTAGTTGCTGAATTAGTTATTCTGGCTGCTGGTACAATTGTGGGTGTTTGTGGAAGTTTCCTATACTTGGAGAAAGTTGCAGTATTTTGTAGAGAGCAGTCTGGGTGGTCTTGCTTTAGTGGCATTTAAAATAGTGTGCTGAACAAGGTTGCTTCCAGACCTGCTAGAGCTTCCTCTGGGAATTGAACATGACTGAGAGAATGCAGAGAGGCCATGCAGAGCAGGACAAGCTGCCAGAAGAGGGAGGAGGAAGAGTAGAAAGTGGAGGAAGAGGCAGGCAGGCAACAAGGTAGACAGGCCCTGTCTGCTAGGGCTCTGTGTGATCAGATGATTAATGAGTGACAGCAGTAACCTCAACAACACCTCCCCAGTCCCCAACAGTTCCACACTCTTTGCCTTTCCTCTCTCACATGACCATCAAATCGTCCACCTTATGATTACACTTTGCTTCCTCCCTCAGAAGGAGTTGCAGAAATAAAAACCAACACCGAATACATATTCATAACCACATTCATAGATTTACACAGCAAATGATTCAAACAAATTGATACTATTCACTCTTGTGCATTCCCTTAGTGCCTGTTGTTCATGTGCCTTTACCTTTCCTAGTGCTCCTACGAGTTGCATCCCCAATGGCTGGAGCATGGGTGGCGGGAGGCTGCTGACCTTCAATTGAGGAGCGTGCAGATGGCCATGAAGGATAACCTCGAGCAGCTCTGAGTGGGAGGGCCCAGCTTCAGACTGCACCATCTTGGCCTGAGCTGCAGCAGTCTGGGCAGGCTGGCTGACAGGTAACAGCAAGGAGCCACTGTCACTCTCCCGGGGCAGCGCCTCAGCAATCCTGATCTGCCAGAGAACAGATTGCTGGACTGCTGTGATGCTCTGGAAACCCATTCCACAGTGGTACCCAGAGCCACAAAAGCAGCAGTCTGAGCTTCCAAAGCAGCAGTCAGACCTTTGATGGCAGATGTTTGTGCTGCAATGGAACCTGAGACATTGGTCATCAGACGCTGCATCATGGTGGGATCCACAAGTGTGCTGGTGGAGGTGACCACCCGTTCCATCTTGGGAAGGATGGGCTTCAAGTTCTGTGCCCAGTTGGAGCTGGGCTCCTTCATGCCCCTTGACATTGTGCGCAGGCTTTCTGGCAGGCTTTCCAGTGCACCAAGCATTTGGTTGTATACATCCATCAGCCTTCTTCTGTAGCCTGGGCCATCGAAGTCATCATCTGAATCCTGTGCAGCAGAACTAGTGTGCGACCTCGCCCTCCGGCGAGCTGGCACCTGCGGTATCCGTTCCACCCACCCTGCTTTGGCTCCTGCATACTTGTGCCCGGTGTCTCACCACATGCAGATCCCTCCTCTATCCTAACCTCTAAACTACGCACAGTGTCAGTCTCTGAGCTGGTGGCTGGGAGTGTAAGATCGAGTGACGGTGTGACTTCATCATCACTGTCGTCTTCCTCTGCCTCCTCCGACTGGGCAGGTTCCAAATCTTGGGTAGCTAAAATGACAAAGGGATACAGGTTAAGTTGTGGTGCGGAGAGAGGAGAAAGTAAGATGTGTGTGTTACATCATCTGCAGCATATGAGTCAGAAAAGATTGTGGGATGAGGGCGATATGGGAAGCGAGAAGGAGGATTAGGTATGAAGAGAACCTCATCATCAATACCTCCAGCACCGCCAGTGGCCTTGGCCTCAGCAATGGCCCTTCCATTGATGGACAGCACTGTCTCCTCCATGGGGGTGAGGACGTGTAGGCGTGCCTGTCCTCCTCCAGTTCTTTCCTGCTGCCTACTGTTATGCGTCATCTTCTCCTGCAACAAAGAGGGAAGTGTGTCAGTGAGTATCCTGCAAGATGTTTGGGTGATGTGCCAGTCATGGTTGCATAGCTGCCAGTGTGTGTGACCTGTGAGTTGTGGGTTTGCGGTTTGCAACAGTGGTAATGTGTGAGGGTGAGATGACGCCTCTGATTTGAAGAGTTGCGTACTGATTGAAAGAGTTTGTTGGTGGGTGGGTGATGGGAGGTGTACTGCATGAAGCAGTGGATGAGGCTGTTGGTGCATTTGGTAGGATAAGTCACTTGAGAGTTGAACTCACTCACCTTGACCACTCGTGTCAAATCATTGAACTTCTTCCTGCATTGCATTCCATGTGCGTGGTACGACGCTCTTGGCACTGACCTCATGTGCCAAAGCCTCCCACTACCTCTTCAGCATATGTCTGGAGGGCCTCGTGCCCCCCTGTGGATATAGGCTGCCCCTCCGTCTGTGCACCTCCTCCACCAAGGCCTCTAGCGCACCGTCCGAGAACCTTGGTGCACTCTCCCTCACTGGAGCAGCCATTCTTCAGTATATTCTACCACCGATTCACTTCCCAAAGCATTTCCGACAGACACAGTGCACCTCCCCTTTAAGAGTTGCAGACTGTCTTTAAGTAGTGCTAGTCACTCCTGATATTGGGGCCACCTGCTGGTGCATGCAGCCAATCAACAGCGCAATCAACACCAATTTAACCCACTATAAGTTTTCTTAAGGTAACTTAGATGGAGCTCAGGGTCAGTTGCAATGCATGGGTTCCTTTTGGAGACAACGGGCTCGAATTTAGCAGGCCTGCGGGTTCCCAGCGTGTGGTCCTCCGGGAGCGTGGAAAACGCGGACGGCTAATCGTGTGCGACCCCCACGCGATCGCGGGATAATTGAACTGATTAAGCCCTGCTTCCGGGTTCTGCGCTCCCCAGCTGCGTGCCGGCCGGCTGCGCATGCGCAGTACCGTCGACGCGATGTAGGAGCTCCAGTTAAAGGGGCAGTCTCCCAAAGCCCCTCCTGCTGCAAGCAAGAGGTTTGAGAGAATGGCTCAGCAAAGGGGAAAGGCTGCGCCCCGTTTTTCAGACCTGGCACTGCAGCTGATGCTGGAGGGCGTGAGGAGGAGGAGGGAAACGCTCTTCCCAGAAGATGGACGCAAGTTCCCTGCCGCCGCAACCAGGAAGGCATGGGCAGAGGTGGCGGCGGAGGTGAGCAGCAGGGGCAACACCCCAAGGACTTGGGAGCAGTGCCGCAAGCGCTTCAATGACCTGACTAGGTCTGGCAAGGTGAGTACACCAACGCACCCTCCCACATCCCGTCCCCACCATCACGCCAAGCAGATCACAACCCCCTCCTGCACAGCCACCACTGCGCTCCATCAGCAATCCTCACAGCCACTCATTCACCATCCTCGCTGTGCACGCAAGTACCCACCGTCCCTGACCCCACCCGAACACTACCACACACCCCAATCCCCATGCAATGGGATGGTCACGTGGCCCACGCTTCCTCCCATCCATCCGCGCCACGCTCAACCCAACCACACCGATGCTCGATGCGTCTCACGATGCAAGACGCACCCACTCACACATCTGTGTTTTGCCTTCACAGGAGAAGAGAAGCAAGAACAATAGGGAAAGGGCACGCACCGGAGGTGGGCCGCCGCAAGTGGTGGAGCTCACCGACGCAGAGGTGGAGGCGCTCGACCTCGCCCGCACGCGACATTGCCTGTCGGTGGCCGATGGCGAGTGTGTCGCTGCCGAAACGGCCGGTAAGGGAAAGCTGACACTCAACACCCATGATCGCGAGTTACCGTCTCATCACCTGCCATCAGGCGCACTGTCAAGTTGGTCCACATGCCTCAAAGTGCCCTCTGTTCTCTTGCAGGTCCGTCTTTGGGTGAAGCGATCGTGGAGGGCGATTCCTCAGAGGACATGGCGGTCTCTGAGGGTGCATCGTCACATCAGAGCCAACCATCCACCAGCGCAGAGACACGCACCTCGGTGGGTCCCCCTCGCCAACTAGTTGGGGTAGCACTTGGTGAGTCACCGCGCACGAGTGAGCATGAGCAGACCCTGGTGGCAGGGGCAGCCGCGGAGGGTCCGCGACGGAGGGAGCACTCGTCTCCAGGCTCTGCTCAGCCGGACCCAGATGCTGAACCCAGGGGGCCACCAGTGAAAAGGAGAGTCGTCGAGGGGCACCAGCTAATTGCTGAGGTACTGGCAGAGGTGCCGCGCGCATTGTCCACAATAGCGCAGGCGATGGAGGAGTCCAACTCCTGCATGTGGGCATTGGTGGCGCAGGCACAGGAGGGTACCGGCGACACAGTGTCGCGGGTAGGTGCGGGACTGTCTGCGGTGGAGGACAGGCTGGCCTCCCTCGAGCGTCACGCACAGCTCCAGATCGAGTCCATGCAGGCCCTGACAACGTCTGTACGGATTCAGGGTGAGCAACATTCCGACGCCATCAACAGGCTGAGGGATACACTAGGGGTGGCCTTGCAAGGCCTCACACATGCCATCCAAACTGCCGTCCAGCAGGGTGGAAGGGGTGATGTGGGCCGAGGCCAAGAGAGGGATGATGGTGACCGGGGACATGGAAGCGGGGACGCCTCTCAAGGCGCCCCCACGTCCCACCCGTCGCCCACCTCTCAACCAGTACCCGCAATGGTGCCTCCTCTCCAGGTGGCTGAGTCTGCCCCTGCCCCGGTGCAGGAGGAGCAGTCTGTGGAGGTGCCGTCACGGGCACCGAAACCCAGGGGCCGTCCGCCAAAAGCATCTACCCGGTCAAGGCAAGAAGACGAGCAACCTGCCACTACCTCTGCTGGAGCCACAGGGGTAGCACCACGTAGGGGTTCCCGGAAAAGAATTGCAAAGGCGTTATAATCACAAAGGGAATACACCAGGGTGTTTATTAATTTGTACTTTTTTTCTTATATAATGTCACATTCGAAATATTAAATACTCTATTCTCACCACTCCTGCCACCTCTCGTCCATTCTTCCGCGGCTTGTGCAATAGTTGCGTTCCGTGGAGGCCATCATGACGGCGAACACCTGCTGCCACCCATTGGGCACACTGCTGTGGGTGCAGGATTACTGGCAGCACTCTTCAGTGGAGGGGGCTGGTATGGCCGCTCGCATGTGCAGGTGAGGAGATGCGAGCGCCTCGCAGTGTCTGACTCTAGGAGAACCGTTGACGTATGAGTGCCTCCCTGGCCCGGCGACCATCCCGGTGAGTCGCGGCTCGGCGCATGGGTCGTCCAACATCCTCTGGCGCCTCCTCCTCCTCCGCCTCCTCCTCCTCCTCCTCCTCCTCCTCGCCCTCGCCTTCCTCAATGTGGGTGGCGGGTGTGGATGGGGCCTCCTCCAGCGGCACCCCCCTCTGTTGGGCCATGTTGTGCAGGGCGCAGCAGACAACTATGATTCGTCCCACTCTGAATGGTGTGTATTGGAGCGCTCCCCCAGAACGATCAAGGCACCTGAAGCGCATCTTGAGAAGCCCTATGGTCTGCTCAATTGTAGACCTGGTAGCAGTGTGGCTGTCATTGTACCGACGCTCCGGCTCGGTGATGGGGTTCCTCAGAGGTGTCATGAGCCACGTGTGTAGGGGATACCCCTTGTCGCCGAGGAGCCAGCCGTTGCCGGCGTTGGGTGCCTGCAGGATGGGCGGGACGGCGGACTCCCTGAGGACGAAGGCATCGTGGCAGCTGCCGGGGTATCTGGTGCACACGTGTAGGAATCTCTGGCGGTGGTCACAGATGAGCTGGGCGTTCATGGAGTGATACCCCTTCCTGTTGATGAACAGCCCTGGCTCATGCGGAGGTGCCCGTATTGCGATGTGGGTGCAGTCGATTACACCCTGCACCCGTGGGAAGCCGGCCATGGCATGGAATCCAACCGCCCTCTCCATCTGGCTGCGCTCGTCCATGGCGAAGTTGATGTAGTGGGAGGCCCTGCGGAACAACCCATCGGTGACCTGCCTTTTGCACTCGTGTGCAGAGGACTGACAGACCCCGGTGATGTCCCCGGTGGCACCCTGGAAGGAACCGGATGCGAAGAAGTTGAGGGCAGTGGTGACTTTGACGGCGACAGGTAGGAAGATGCTGCTTGGTCCATCAGGGAGCAGCTCGTCGTTAAGGAGGCTGCAGATGTCGGCGACTACCTGGCGATTGACTCTGAGCCTCCGTATGCACTGCTCCTCGGAGAGGTCCATGAAGCTGAGCGTCGCTCTGTACACCCTGTGCGGAGGGTAGTGCCTCCTGCGACGCATCTCTCTCTGCGGTTGCCCTCCCTCCTGCTGTGCAGGTGGGTGTGCCGCAGCACCGTGTTGGGGGGCCCCACGTCTCCGAGGCGGACGGCGTGGACTGCGAGGCTGCTGGGGCTGGTCATCCTGTTCGTCCTCCGACGATGTCAACGCACCACCCATCTGGCACGTGTTGGTCTGAGGGGTTGTGCAGGGTAGGTGGGTGGGTCCTCGGACTGGGGCTGCGGTTTCGTGTCGGTCTGTCCTCTGGCTTGGCGGGGGGTGCTGGAGGGCAGGGGTTGCCCTATGTGACGCGGTGGCCTCCTGCGTGGGTGAGGGCTCTCCCCCGTGGAGCGCACCTTGGCACCTGCCACAGGCTGCTGGCTGCAACACGCCTGGTTGGAAAGGTACTGTTTCCCCCAGTGTGTGAAACTCACTGCCTTGAACCTAAAATCCCACACTTCCTCTTTTGACAGCTGCTTCAGCTCATTAACTGACCACAACGAGCAAGTTAAGTACTCTCAAGTGGAACCCCGCTGGCTTTAATTGCCTGCGGGATTCCCACCAGCGGGGCTTGCGCGCGCAGCCCCGCACGTCAGCGCGGTACCCGGAAGTGGCTGGGATTTTGTTGCGATCCGGTCACGTGACCGGATATCGGGATTTTCGGGGCCACCCCGCTGGGAACCCGCCGGAAACGCGATCGCAAAATCGAGCCCAACCAGTCTAAAATTATAAGTCAGATACTTTGTGGAAACATTCCAGTATTTAAAAATTAACCAGAAACTGGATATTATTTTTTTCATGTAGGGACCTGGACCAACTTTATTAGATTGCTACAGTCTCTGAGATAGTTCAACAGTATTTAATTAAAATTGAAGCCAACAAATACAGCTATGTTAGAGTGAATTTCGGATTTTTAAATATGGTTTCAAGATCTTTTTCAAATTCAATTCAACTCAACTCAATTTATTCTGGAAACCAAGGTGTATGGTATATAGAATCAAAGAACGTTACAGCACAGAAGGAGGCTATTTGGCCCATCGTGTCCGTGACAGCCGAAAAAGAGCTATCCAGCTTAATCTCACTTTCCAGCACTTGCCCTGTAGGTTACAGCACTTCAAGTGCACATCCAAGTACTTTTTAAATGAGTTGAGGGTTTCTGCCTCTACCACCCTTTCAGGCAGTGAGTTCCAGACCCTCACCACCCTTTGGGTGAAAAGAATTTCTCCTCAGCTCCCCTCTAATCCTTCTACCAATTACTTTAAATCTATGCCCCCTGGTCACTGACTCCTCTGCTAAGGGAAATAGGTCCTCCCTATCCACTCTATCTAGTCCTGTCATAATTTTATATACCTCAATTAAATCACCCCTCAGCCTCCTTTGTTCCAAAGAAAACAACCCCAGCCTATCCAATCTTTTCTCATAGCTAAAATTCTTCAGCCCTGGCAACATCCTCGTAAATCTCCTCTGTACCCTCTCTAGTGCAATCACATCTTTCCTGTAATGTGGTGACCAGAACTGTATACAGTACTCAAGCTGTGGCCTAACTAATGTTTTATACAGTTCTAGCATAGCCACCCTGTTCTTATATTCTATGCCTCGGCTAATAAAGGAAAGTATCCCGTATGCATTTTTAATCACTTTATCTACCTGTCCTGATACCTTCAGGGATCTGTGGACATGCACTCCAAGGTCCCTCTGTTCCTCTGCACTTCTCAGTATCCTCCCATTTATTATGTACTCCCTCGCTTTGTTTGCCATTCCCAAATGCATTACCTCACACTTCTCGGGATTGAATTCCATTTGCCACTTTTCTGCCCATCTGACCACTCCATTGATATCTTCCTGCAGTCTACAGCTTTCCTCCTCACTATCAACCACACGGCCAATTTTTGTATCATCTGCAAACTTCTTGATCAAGCCCCCAACATTCAAGTCCAAATCATTAATATATACCACAAAAAGCAAGGGACTTAGTACTGAGGCTTGTCGGGCCCCAATGGAAGGGAAGGTGTACGGTGTATAGAATCATAGAAAGTTACGGCACAGAAGGAGGCCATTCGGCCCATCATGTCTGTGCCAGCTGAAACAGCCTTCCAGTCACAAAAACACCCGTTAACCATTACCCTTTGCTTTATGCCACTGAGCCAATTTTGGATTCAACTAGCCACTTTCCCTTGGATCCCATGGGCTTTTACTTTTTTGACCATTCTGCCATTGGGACTTTGTCAAAAGCCTTGCTAAAATCCATGTACACTACATCAAACGCGTTACCCTCATCGACTCTCCTTGTTACCTGCTCAAAAAATTCAATCAAGTTAATCAGACTTGACCTTTCCTTAACAAATCCATGCTGACTGTCCTTGATTAACCCGTGCCTTTCTAAATGACGATTTATGCTGTCCCTCAGAATCGATTCCAATAATTTGCCCACCACCGGGGTTAGACTGATTGGCCTATAATTACTTGGTCTATTTCTTTTTCCTTTTTTAAACAACGGTACAACGTTAGCAGTCCTCCAATCCTTCGGCACCACGCCTGTAGCCAGGAAGGATTGGAAAATGATGGTCAGAGCCTCCGTTATTTCCTCCCTTGCTTCTCTTAGTAGCCTGGCATACATTTCATCCAGGCCTGGTGATTTATCTACTTTCAAAGATGCTAAACCCCTTAATACTTCCTCTCTCACAATGTTTATCCCATCCAATATTTCACACTCCCCCTCCTTAAATACAATCTCTGCATTGTCCCCCTCTCTTGTGAAGACAGACGCAAAGTATTCATTAAGAACCATACCCACATCTTCCGCCTTCACACATAGGTTACCTTTTTAGTCTCTAATACACCCTACTGTACGTGTTCAGTAAAATAAATTGGAACTGGCCAGACAGACTGCAATGGTCTTTTTCGATCTGTGATTTCCAGAATTGCTGAGTTAAGATATGATCAATACATAAATAAAATTGGAAAATACAATTATATCAAATTGGGATATGAAACCAGGCAAGAAACAAGTTGATCATCAGTTCAGCAATAATAATTTGATGACAAGAGCTGGGAAATTCTGCTATATTTTTGGTGCAAAAGTGTCAGATTTCTAGGGAGGGGGTTAGAGGTTGGGGCAAGGTTCATGTGCCAGAGTTCTGCCCCTTCTAAAATACACCAAAAATTCCAGTAGAAGTGCGATGGGCAGAAGGTGCACCTGTCCTCAAAGTGATAGATGTATTTAAACGACAGGATAATGAGGGGATAACCTGAATCGTTTGAAATCCCTTCATTTAAGCCAGTATTGAACCTGCCATAACTCAAGCTTGTATAAAAGAGGTGTGAATTACCTGCATGATTTGCCAAACCAAGAAATGATTGATTTCACAGACTCTGACAGCCCATAAACTTTGTCTGACTTCTCAGCTTTGATTTCAATCTGACTTTTTTTTTCCTGCTGTGCCGTTAAGGTAGGGAAATATTTTTACCCACCCTTCTTTCATTCAATCCTTGGCATAGTGTTCATTATGGGCATTCTCTTATATGCCAGTATTATGGAGGCAGAACACGAGCACAAAGAAGAGGAAATGAGGAAGGCACACAGGACAAAGAGGCACCAAAGGAGAAAAAGACCAAGTAGGAGGTAGCCTTCCACCAGAGTCTACAGACCACATCACTTCTTTGGGAATGTATCTAAAGTGGTCTGCTTAAGAAGATGACCGTTCAGTACAAAGGCATTGCAGGAACTCTTTCTCCTATCGCCATTAAATCTCCAAAACCCTCTCAAACACAAAATCTAAACTATTTCTTTGCACTGGATTTCATGTCACGAAAATGTTTTTACCATGTGCATTAATATTTACAACAATTGCTTAATTGCTTACTGTGCACATTAATATTCTGAACACATGATTCCTTTTTAAATGTGCACATTAATGTTTAAAAAACTGCTTCCTTTTCTCACTGTGTTTATCACAGTGCCTCTCTAGGCAGTTCTTCAAGCTGTCCCGGTGCTTATCTAAGTACAACTTAAGGGCAAGTGATGCCAGAGGTGCTGTTCTGCGTTGTGGTGTCACAAACCTCCTGGGACCGAGGTGGCCCTGCTTCGGGGCTTCGGAGTTCTGGGAGGACTCTTCTGCAGACTGCGTCACCACGGCAGGTGGATGGGCAGCCTCGTACATGAACAGACATATGAGGGGGCTGACTGGAAGGTTCATGTGAACTGCCAATAGAGGTAAGGACTCTTGCCATCTCAGTTGTGTTGGGTCCTGGATCTGGCTGCACACTGATCGGCATGAAGGAAGATGTGATGTTTGCATTTAGACTTTGAAAACCCTTAAAGATGGAGTTTGAAAGCTCTCTGAAGCCTATTGCCATTGTTGTCTTGATACAGTCCACCAAGGCATTGAAGCATGTGGTCAACACATGCCTCCACATAGGAATTATTAACTTGTCTGGGGTACATTTGGTTTGGGGAGATAGATACAGAGATTGCTGGAACTGTTAGTCGCTGCTTCAGCTCATCTGCTGCTGGAACCCTCATCCATTCCTTTGTTACCTCTAGACTTGACTATTCCAAAGCTCTCCTGGCTGGCCTCCCATCTTCCACCCTCCATAAACTTGAGCTCATCCAAAACTCTGCTGCCCGTATCCTAACTCGTACCACGTCCCATTCACCCATCACCGCTGTGCTCGCTGACCTACATTGGCTCCCGGTCCGGGAATGCCTCGATTTTAAAATTCTCATCCTTGTTTTCAAATCCCACCATGGTCTCTCCCCTCTCTATCTCTGCAACCTCCTCCAGCCCTACAACCCTCCGAGATCTCTGCACTCCTCCAATTCTGGCCTCTTGCGCATCCCCGATTTTAATCACTCCACCATTGCTGGCCGTGCCTTCAGCTGCCTGGGCCCTAAGCACTGGAATTCCCTCCCTAAACCTTTCCGCCTTTCCTCCTTTGAGACACTCCTTAAAGTCTACCTCTTTGACCAAGCTTTTGGTCACCTGTCCTAATATCTCCTCATGTGGCTCGGTGTCAGTTTGTTTGATAATCGCTCCTGTGAAGCGCCTTGGGATGTTTTACTATGTTAAAGGCACTTTATAAATGCAAGTTGTTGTTGATGCTTGTTTCAAATCTTTATTGACGGGACAGAAATTTTATTATGACAATAAGTTTTCATGAATTCCAAAACAATACAGTACCTATCTATGATTCCTGTTGCACTGTGAACATGTACAACTATCTGTGTGCATGCCTGAGACAAGGACAAATACATTTGTGTGGTAGCAGAGACAACTTTCATTTGTCTTTGGCATTATAAGTAACTAGCAGTCACACATTTAGGTAATTGATAGTGCTCTTTAGTTTTCTTAATATGTCCATTCAGTATCCTGCTTAGAGGAAGACTAAGATAATATTAATTCAGGAAGCAACTGTATCAAGCACAAACCAGTCACAAACTAAGCTTAGGACAACTTTTAGGATTCGCCGATTCCCTTGAAGGCCTAGTGGGTAAATGCCCTGCATACTAGAAAGAAAGAATTTGCATTTAGATAGTACTTTTCATGTCCTCAGGATATCTCAATGTGCTTCACTGCCAATGAATTACTTTTGAAGTGCAGTCACTGTTCTGTAGACAAATGCGACAGCCACTTTGCACACAGCCAGGTCCCACAAGCAGCTAATAAGATAAATAGCCGGTTAATCTGCTTTGGTGGTGTTGGTTGACATATAAATGTTGGCCAGGTCACTTCTTGCTCATCTTTGAATAGTACCATGGCATCCTTTATACACACTGAAACTGTTTAATGTTGTATCTGAAAGATGGCTCCTGTGACAATGCAGCACTCACTCAGAACAAGGAGGTCGATTTTAATTTGATTAAATCAGTGTTACTGAGACGGTAATGGCCTCAAAATGGGGTCAGTAGACTTGCCCTCCCGTTAACACTGACGCTCCAGCCATTGCCATTTTTAAAGAGGCCTACTGCTGATTGGGTGAAGTGCCAACCTGTTTTAGGTAGTAGGCCCTTTCAATATGAAAATCGGGTTCCTTGACAAACATAAGAACTCGATTGATGACAGAACTGATTGGAGCAGGCCTCGTGCAAACTCCAACTAATTTTACTGGCCATGCAGCTGAAGAGGACAAAAAGAGGAAAGTTTTAAATTATTTTTGTCGACCAGGTAGGAGCAGGACTCCTCCACAGTGCCTGCTCGACTTTTCCAGCCTTAGACTGCTCCAGACTCGCCTCTCTAGAGAGATTTGGAGAGACAGAGGCTCACCCCTGACCCCCCTCATTGTTTGTGTAGCTAAACCTCGTCTTGTATGCATTGAATGAAAACCAGTCTTGCATTAAAAGTACATAGAAACATAGAAAATAGGAGCAAGAGGACAGAAAGAGGTAAGTTTTAAATTATTCTTGCAGACCGGGTAGGAGCAGGACTCCTCCACAGTGCCTGCTCAACTTTGGGTCCCGGCAACATCCCGGCTGTAGTGATGAAGACTTGTGCTCCAGAATTAGCCGCGCCTCTAGCCAAGCTGTTCCAGTACAGCTACAACACTGGCATCTACCCGACAATGTGTAAAATTGCCCAGGTATGTCCTGTCCACAAAAAGCAGGACAAATCCAATCCGGCCAATTACCGCCCCATCAGTCTACTCTCAATCATCAGCAAAGTGATGGAAGGTGTCGTCGATAGTGCTATCAAGCGGCACTTACTCACCAATAACCTGCTCACCGATGCTCAGTTTGGGCTCCGCCAGGACCACTCGGCTCCAGACCTCATTACAGCCTTGGTCCAAACATGGACAAGAGAGCTGAATTCCAGAGGTGAGGTGAGAGTGACTGCCCTTGACATCAAGGCAGCATTTGACCGAGTGTGGCACCAAGGAGCCCTAGTAAAATTGAAGTCAATGGGAATCAGGGGCAAAACTCTCCAGTGGCTGGAGTCATACCTAGCACAAAGGAAAATGGTAGCGGTTGTTGGAGACCAATCATCTCAGCCCCAGGAAATTGCTGCAGGAGTTCCTCAGGGCAGTGTCCTAGGCCCAACCATCTTCAGCTGCTTCATCAATGACCTTCCCTCCATCAAAAGGTCAGAAATGGGGATGTTCGCTGATGATTGCACAGTGTTCAGTTCCATTGGCAATCCCTCAAATAATGAAGCAGTCCGAGCCCGCATGCAGCAAGACCTGGACAACATCCAGGCTTGGGCTGATAAGTGGTAAGTAACATTTGCACCAGACAAGTGCCAGGCAATGACCATCTCCAACAAGAGAGAGTCTAACCACCTCCCCTTGACATTCAACGGCATTACCATCGCCGAATCCCCCACCATCAACATCCTGGGGGTCACCATTGACCAGAAACTTAACTGGACCACCCACATAAATATGTGGCTACAAGAGCAGGTCAGAGGCTGGGTATTCTGCGGCGAGTGACTCACCTCCTGACTCCCGAAAGCCTTTCCACCATCTACAATGCACAAGTCAGGAGTGCGTTGTTGGAGCTGCACTTGCCTGGACGAGTGCAGCTCCAACAACACTTAAGAAGCTCTACACCATCCAGGACAAAGCAGCCCGCTTGATTGGTACCCCATCACCACCCTAAACATTCACTCCCTTCACCATCGGCGCACAGTGGCTGCAGTGTGTACCATCCACAGGATGCACTGCAGCATCTCGCCAAGGCTCCTTCGACAACACCTTCCTAACCCGCGACCTCTACCACCTAGAAGGACTAGAACAACAGGCACATGGGAACAACATCA
This sequence comes from Heptranchias perlo, assembly GCF_035084215.1. Classification (NCBI taxonomy): domain Eukaryota; kingdom Metazoa; phylum Chordata; class Chondrichthyes; order Hexanchiformes; family Hexanchidae; genus Heptranchias; species Heptranchias perlo. The sequence goes on along the minus strand of NC_090331.1, from coordinate 66,037,667 downwards.
CCTGCACGTTCCCCTCCAAGTCACACACCATCCCGACTTGGAAATATATCGCCGTTCCTTCATCGTCGCTGGGTCAAAATCCTGGAACTCCCTTCCTAACAGCACTGTGGGAGAACCTTCACTACATGGACTGCAGTGGTCCAAGAAGGCGGCTCACCAGCACCTTCTCAAGGGCAATTAGGGATGGGCACTAAATGCCGGCCTCGCCAGCAACGCCCACATCCCATGAACGAATAAAAAAAAAATCCTCTTACGTCAGTCCTGCCATCCCAGGAATCAGTCTGGTGAACCTTTGTTGCACTCCCTCCATGGCAAGGACATCCTTCCTTAGATAAGGAGACCAAAATTTCACACAATACTCCAGATGTGGTCTCACCAAGGCCCTGTATAACTGAAGTAAGACATCCCTGCTCCTTTACTCAAATCCTCTTGCAATGAAGGCCAACATACCATTTGCCTTCCTAACTGCTTGCTGCACCTGAATGCTCGCTTTCAGCGACTGGTGTACAAGGACACCCAGGTCTCGTTGCACCTCCCCTTTTCCCAATCTATCACCATTCAGATAATAATCTGCCTTTCTGTTTTTACAACCAAAGTGGATAACCTCACATTTATCCACGTTATACTGCAGTTGCCATGTTCTTGCCCACTCACTCAACTTGTCTAAATCACAATCTTCTATGGGATGCGCTTAATAACTTCACATTGTTTCAAAACTGATGCGGTATTTGAGAGTACACAGTCTTGATGTCTTAATTACCAACCTGGATACCTTGTATGACTCCTTTTCAAACTGACTCTAACTTCATTCAGATGAGATGTTAAACCAATGCCTCATCTGCCCTCTCACATGGACTTAAATGATCCCATGACACTATTTGAAGAAGGGCAAGGGTGCCCTGGTGTCCTGGCTAACAATTATCCCTGAACCAACATCGCTAAATCACATTATCCGGTCATTATCTCATTGCTGTTTGTGAGACCTTGCTGAGCGCATATTGGCTGCCACGTTTCCTACATTACAATGGTGACTACACTTCAAAAAAAAAGTATTTCATTGGTTGTAAAGCACTTTGGGACATCCTGAGGTTGTGAAAGGCAGTATATTAATGCAAATCTTTCTTTTTCATAGCAAAATCGTAATATAATTTAAACAAAAATCCCTTCCAGGGCAAATGGGTAAAAATCCCAATATATTACACCTCCTAAGGCAGATCTCCTCTTACATGTCAAGGTAGATGTGCCTTGATTTGTATACATGGGTGGTTGAGTTAAAGTGGGTGTGACATCATTGCTTAAGGTGTAAATACACCTTCCTCTTATGCTGCCTGAGATCCTCCTCTTCCACATCCAGAACCAGCAAATAAAGTGGTATACCCAATGGAATGGTTATGGTCACAATTGTGGTACTGCAGAATTATATTGCAATTGGCAACCAACCATAGGTGGAAAATAAGACCCCACTTCAAAATGCCAAAAACAGATAGAAAAAAGGAAAACAATGCAAAAACTATCAAAAAGGAATATACAGAAAACAAATTCAAATACCAAACAAGTACACTCCCCTTTAAGAGTGCAAGCCCCAGAGTACTCATTTTATCCGGGCAATGAAAGACATGAGCATATTCGTGGTGCTGATTACACATTATGGGGCAAGTAACTCATTAACTTTTTTTGAAGACTCTTATTTGAGACCAGTGCCTGTATAGGCATGCATCTTCTGCTTCCTTGTTGCTGCCTGGCTACATGATGGCACTTTCATCATTTCAGGTGACCAATAGGCCTAAGGACTGTGTACCCAATATCATGGACACTGCTTGCCCAATTGGCACTGCTGCCACTGATGTTAGACATTGCGGAACTAACCCCAATGTGTTCTTGTTTTTTGTAATCCTGGAACGTATTTTTGCTGTGTTGTAAAGGGTACAGTTGTACTTGTTGTCTTTCAAAGCATTATTGCAGGGTGCTGATCAAAGAGTGACCCTTACCCCGCAGCTTTGCATTCATTCCACGCAAGTAGGTCCTTATTAAGGATACTATTCATTTTCCAAGCATGACAACTGCGTTTTGGAACAATCATACTTCTGAGATTATAATGAATGAGTTTTTTGACTGAATTGGCATTTAGGTTAGCATTCCGAGTAGAGTGCAAGCTTTATCTGCAGCAATTATTGTTGCGTTGTTGACTTCTACAGTACAAATAAATACAGTGGAAGTAAAGTCAGGCTGATCTGACTCAATTACTCACTTCTCAGCACAAGTGGTAACACTTATTTTGTAATGTGAAATTGCTTCAAGAGTTATCTCTTGGACCATGCAAGTGCTGCCCTGAAATGCTAGTATAAAGAAAACCCTGATGGATTACCGCAGGTGGTGGAGGTGCCTGTAATTCTGGGTTGATGAAGTTAATCTAGCAAAACCGACACTAGCCACTGTTACCATGGGAACGGTATGCTTTTAGCGTGAAAACAGCCAGATAAAACTGGGTGTTTGCTACAGACTGCCAGGTCAGAATAAAAAGGGAGACAATATGAAGAGATGAGAGGGGAATGTGAAAATATATGCATGTTATATTGTTGAAAAATTTCAATCAACCAAATATAAATTGTGAATGCCCAAGTAGGTTAGAGACCATTGTGGTAAATGTAATGATTATTGCTTAATAGCGCAGTGTTTCAAGGAAGTTACAAAAGGCACCTCACATCTCAACCTGGTCATAGTTAGTGACCATTGCATAATGGAATGGAAGGTATGGCACCCCAGATGATATTGACCACAAACAGTCAAGATCTGGGAGTTTACATTAGCAACTTTGAATGTCAGGTATGCACTTCTAAAAAAGGTCAACTTCTAGGGAATAAGGATACAGTACCTAAATCCAGAGAGCTGGTTCACAGGTTGGCAGAGTCAAGGTTTACGTAACCCCAAGTGTGTGCACAGGTACCAATACAAAGCAGTGAGAAACATCTTGCTACTTGTGCAACTAGGCACACCCTTTTCCATGATGCCATTGGCTTGCAGGGTTACCTGAAGCCGAGCGGGAAGAATCCCAGCCCCGTGTGAAAGGTCTATCATCTCCTGATTCTGTTGGTGAGCCAGGCTGGTTGATAGTCATGTGCGATAAATGCATACATAGGATTAGCAAGTGCATATTAAACAAACAGGATCTTAAATGGATCAACAAGACAATTAAAGATGAAATAAGAATCAAGCAGGGAGACCATTCCTAGGCGAAGTGTAGAAGTGGATGTCAGGAGTAGCACCAGGCATACCTTAGAATTAGACACCAATTTAGTGGAGCTGTACCACCTGCTCGCTGATGCTCAGTTCAAGTACTGCCAGAACCAGTCAGCTCTAGACCTCATCGCAGTCTTGATCCAGATATAGATGCAAGTGCTGAATACCTGAGCAGAGGTGAGCGAAAGTGTCCTCAACGTCAAGGCAGCATTTGACCGAGTATGGCATCAATGTTGACTGTGGTAGAAGCATGTCAGTTATATAGTCAATAACAGACACAAAGGAGCTAATATGATAGCCAGTTTCGGAATTTGTAAAATGTCCAAAAATATTAATTGTAAAAATTATATTCATAACAAGTGCCCATTACTAGTAAACCATCACAGGAGCCACTTAGTGAGTCAGAAGGTTGTGGGTTCAGGTCCCACTTAAGAGACTTGAATATATAATCTAGGCTGACACTTAAGTGCAGCACTGAAGAAGTGCTGCACTGTCAGAGGTGCCATCTTTCGCATGAGACATTAAACCGAGGCCCCGTCTGCCCTCTCAGATGGATGTAAAAGATCCCATGGCACTATTCAAAAAAGGCAGATGAGTTCTCCCCAGTGTCCTGGCTGACATTTATCTCTCAACCAACATCACTAAATCAGATTATCTGGTCATTTTCACATTACTGTTTGTTGGAGCTTGCTGTGTGCAAAATGGCTGTTGCACTTCCTACATTACAAGTGGCTACACTTCAAAAGTACTTTATTGGCTGTAAAGCACTTTGGGATATCCCGAGGTCATGAAAGGTGCTATATAAATGCATGTTCTTTCTTTAGTGTATCAGGATGGTGCAGTCAGAATAGAATCTACAATTTTACATGCGACAATCCCTACATGTCTATTGACAATCTGGTGACAACCTTACTTGCAATAAGCTCATAAATGTTTTGAAAGCAGTACATCTCCACCACAATCCCAAAATGGCTTAAGATCTTTTACATCATACTTTTCGTGCGTTGGAACAAAATCCTGCAAGATCACTTGGTGAAATAACTACAAGTTCCAAATATCCTTGTAGCAAAGCAAATGTTGAGAAATCAACCCTGTCACATTATCCTGACATAAAATGCATCTTATGATCACAGTGCTGAATTAAGAAAGTTGATCAAAGCGCTTTCTAACTTCTTCAAAGAATCCATCTGCCATGCTCTGCATGTTTGAATTATTCGAACAAGATGTCGTCTTATGCAATGCTGGCACAAACATCTGTGAGTAAAGTTCTTGTTTGAAAATTCTCTCAAGTAGATTGTTTTTCATGGTGCATATACCAAAGTAGGTTGGACCAAGCAGCATTAGAAACAGATGCTTTCAGGAGCAGGAGGTTGGCAGCTATACAATTAGCAGATGCAATGCTGATGATCCATTTGGACCAAAAGAAGCATTGTGGGAGGTCTTAAATCAATTCTAATACTTATGGCTTTTTCTGGTCAATCTATCACACTTCCATAGCTAGGTGTGATCAAGTTTCATAATCACAGTGACTGGTTGCAATGCTTGCTACAAGTTTAACTGATTCATCCAGTAGCTTTCTGCCATTATGCCTTCAACCTTGATAACTGCCTACATTGTGCCTGTTTGGAAATCATTGCAAATTATGCAGTGTGCACCAAATGGGTATCACTAGCTATGTGCAAGAGTGCTTTTGATTAAAGGGCCCAGCTGCTCACATATCAAGTTTGTGTCCTCCAGAGCTACTCCTGTCTTTCAAATTGTCTGCTGGGATTTAGAGGGATGATGTGGTATCCCTCTAAAGCATGAAGATGAAAGGGCACCTTTTACTTGTAGCAAGATATGGTATTAAAAAAAATCATCAAAATAACATGCAGCTTTGTACTGCGTTCTGCGCTTGTAATTTTCCAAATGTAAATGAACCTGGGTGAACTTTGCTCTCTTGTGTTAATTTTGTGGCTGCCAACCATTCCGATTGTATCAGAGTTTTATCTTTTTTTTTGTTCAATCAGACGAAGGAGGACATTACAGCGGGGTGAGTTACTGCATGACACAGTTCCAATTTCCCAGCCCCCTGCAGTAAATTGATTGTGCTCCGGCTGCTGCTTTTCCACCTTGTCACATTCACTAGGGCTTCATATGTCACACAGTCAATGATAGGCCGCTTCAGCAACTCAGCCGTATAAAGGATTCAATAACTTTAAGTAGCACAGCTTTCCAGACATAATACTTGTACAGAACAGTATTCCGGTTTGTTAGTTTAACACTGAGAATGGTAACTTTGCTTTTCCCCTTTCACTTATATTCTTGTGAGGTTATTTCCCCTCTGTTGGATGCAACTTCAATACTAAGTTTCACAAAGGACATGGGTGTACAATAAGCCAACTTTTGTCATTTTCTATGGGAAGTGAAGTGTGTAAATGGCACCATTACAGCTACAGTGTCAAAGCTTGCACATGCTTCAGAAGGAAACCAACTAAAACGAGGGTAAGGCCTGAAATGTTCTGTTTTTAGACTGAAAAATTCCCATCAGGCAGCATGTGTTTCCTCTACAATTTGATTTGCTGCCTTAAATAAAATAGAGATGCCAATCAGGGAGACTGCAATTTTTGCAGAGCTAATTAAACTGTAAGAGATAGTGCATATATTATGCCAGATAAAGCAGATGAAGTACAGATATGAGCATCAGTATGAAAACCAAGCTTATTTAATGCCCTCTGGGATCAGAAAGCTGAACATGAAATAGCTGGAGCTCCCCCCTTCCCCTCTTTGCTGGCTGCCTGCCTCTTCATTCTTGTTTGCATGCATTGTATACAAATTTCTAAAATATTATTCTAAAGGCATGTAATTCTATTAATTACGTAAAAGATTTGTGAATAGTACTAAAACACAATCATCACTTGATTACGTTAATAGCAGTGCCTATTATGTTTGTTGACATACTTGAGCCTGCAAATTGCTTGTATAATGTTTATTATGTGCCCTTGCAACAATTCAAGCAACTGTCAGAGGAAAATGAAGACTGAGCTCGTAACTAGGAAGATCAAATTAGCACTGAATTAAGCCTATTCTCTAGAACATAGCTGTCACCTGCAAGCCTCTACTCAGATAATGATAAACAGATTTGTGAATTAGAGGGCACCACTTGCGGCTTTTTCATGGCAACATCCAACCTTAACTGGCTCGCACTATAACTGTTCCTCCTCAGCAGTCAGTTTAAGTCATTGCCTGCATTTCTGAACCTGCCACCAATAAAGCTTTATTTACGTGATGTTGAAATAATTTAAACACGCATGTCCTTTCTATCCAGATTTTCTTTGCCCATGTAAAAGATACTCTCAAATATTTCTCAATGTCAATGCAGACTCACAGTCGCTGTCAGTTTGCTTTTTTAAAACTAACCCGCAAGCTGGTTGATGGGGAGAGCTGGGTATGTGATTGGCCTGTAATCACAATAGAAAAATATAATGGATTATTGGATAGAAAAGCCAAGGAGGTGAATGACAAAATGTCACTTTGGAATGAGCTGGAGACCCAGTATTTTTAAATCACTGTCACCTAGAATAGCCTGACACTGTCTTTGTTCGAAGCATCAATAATCAAGGATTCCTCAGGGGACGGAGGGAGCCAGAGTTGATTTGGTAAGAGAAGGAACCTTGTGAGAAGCTGTCACTGTTTAACGTCTGGGTGACTGGTGGAAGGCTTCTTTTCTTATTTACCACATTGGAACAGAATACTACAGCGAGAGTAAATCCCATGGGTTCCAAGACCCACATCAAGGACTGAGCAGCACAATTGTAAGGAAAAATATCTTTTAAAACAAACCATGCCAGGATCCTGTGTCATTCCCCGTATGAAATAAAAGGAGATTTATTTTCTTTGGCTGTTCTATTAGTGCAAATCATACATTGAAATTCATAGGCCCCAAAAGGAACCCTTGGACCTCCCCTGCTCCGAGCTTCCCTCCCATTCCCCCGACCGCGATCACTTCCAGATCCCTCCTCCCCACCCCTTACCGTCGGCCAAGGGCCCATTCCCTCGGTCCCTGGTGGCACCTCCTGCTGCAGAAAATCCCTTTCCTAACCACCGGCCACCTCGTCATTCCTGCCAAGTCCTTCCTCCTACGTGGTACTGAGACCCGGGAGTTAAAACGGCCCCAGTCTCACGCTGGCAGCGTCATGGGTGCTATCCATCAGCTCACCCCGGCCCCGCAGGCCACACTCAAACCCCGATTTAAAAAGCGTGCAACAAATAACAATGACAATTTAAAAGTAGCAACTGAAATCATTGTCTCCGTTAACTAAAATCACTACAAGAATCTCTCTAAAAATATATATATATATATATATATTACTGCAATCTCTCCCTTTGTGACTATAGTGTCACTGTGAACCAAAGAAATCTAACTTGTTTGACTTTAAGAAAAATATAAGATTAGTCAAGAATGCAAAATTATCAGAATCAAATCAGCAGCATCAAAATATCGGCAACCTCTTCTTAATGGTGATTGATTTTTTTTTATTGTTATATATTTGACAGTTTTGTTACAGACCCTGATTTCAGAACAAACCTGGGATAAGTTATAGATCACTGCGCTTTCTTTGATCGAATCATGACACTGAATGTCCTTTTTGTTATTGACATCACCCGAGCTGACTGGGGAGGTAGTGACCTAGTAATGAGATTTAGCTCAGGGTTCTGCGTGTGCTTTGCCAGCATTTCATGCCAAACTGCCGTACCCCCTACAGCGAATCCATAGGGCACTAAGAATTCAGAAGCAAACAAAGAACACGTCCAATGAATATTTTGATCAATCTTGCCTAATTGATTTAGAGCGTGATGCACAGAAGGAATTTTCCTTATTACCACTGTGCTGTGTGAGAGCAGCATGGAATAGTCACCCTAATTAGTACTGGCCAAGCTATGCCTGAAATCACTTTAGTGACAGGGTGACATGGGCGGTCTGATAGATCACACCTCCACATGTTAAAAAGTGTTCATTAATAACTTTAAGAACATTAATTTGCACAGCATATTTATCATACTAAACTTAATTGATGAGTGGCTTAGATTCACACAAAAACAAATCATGAAGCATGAAAGCTTATTGGATTATCAAACAGGTCAAAGAACACTTGTGACTTGTTCACCGGCAACATTTGTAACTTTCTTAAAAGCAGGGTAGTTTCTAAAGCTTATTAACGAATGCATTTAAAAACAATGTGGTATATTTTCTCTTGTGTGCTGTGGTTATTATTTTTCTTTACTTCATACACAGAGAAAATAGATACCCTCAATGGCTTTTAAAAGACTCAGCAAGCATCTGATGGAGAACCAGTGTGTAGAAAAGCCACAGTATAATATCTGGAGAGAAAGCCACATGTGGGAGGAAAGAATTACTATGTCTAAGGAGCAACATCTTTCTCTATTTGGATTGGAAATCAGTTGAATTTAGTTTGCTTAGACAGGGAACACCTCTATGTTCAATTGCTGATGGACTAGAGAGAGGAGAAACACTGAATTGAATTCCTACTGGGAAAGGAAATGACTGCCTGATTGAAGATTCCCACAGGTTAAAAGACCTTGACATCACACATTGTAAAGATACATTTCTAGCCCACACTTAGTTTTGGTCTTTTCTTCCCCAAATAAAATTTTCCTCGCAATGAGATGCAGTGCTTTTATTTACTACAATTTTAACAATATTTATGAGTAGTAGAATTACTTATAAATCTCTAGATGAAGATGTGAACATGCATTGTCACATGTGAAACCAATTTATTGAGTTACAAGCAAATAATTATCGACTCATTAGATGTTAAAAGTTCATAAAATTGAAATGATTTTTTTGAGGTTGGTTACTTATGAGTAGCATAATATGCATTAATCTAATGCAGCACAAAAATAATTTGAATTCTTTAACATAAAAACAGAAAATTCTAAAAATATGCAAAAACGCCATCTGCTTGAAGAGAAAAAAAGATAGGGTTAATGTCTCAGGAAGAGATTCCCCATCAGAATCCCATCTCTACCCAAACTGCTGATGGACCCTGTTGTACATTTGTAGAATTTTATACTTTTATTTTGGATTGCCATCATTCAGTTTTTTTTTAACATTTTGCATTTTCTGGCACGAAGAAATGCGCCCAAGGTTTGCTACAAACTAAAATTTATTCTTACAGTTTGATTTTAAGAACGTTCTCGCAGTTTACCTCACATTTGTCATGCACTACAATTAATGCATCTAATGGATCAGAGAGAATTCATCATGTGCTACAGTTACGTGAAGCATGAGGGAAAAGCATCCTTCCTGACCCCCAGTGATTTGCCATGTTACTCATCGTGCTATTGTAGATTTAACTAAGTGTCCTTGTTTCATAGTGACGGGATAGGAGGCACAGATGGAGCCTGTCAGTAAATCTTGTTAATCTAACAAGGCATACTGTTAGACGAACACTGCACCTGATACCATCACTTTTCCAGTCAACAGTGCTGTCACCTCCTCTTTCTGCAGCATCAGGTTTTCCAGGGTGTGGCCTTACATTGTTAACCATGACCTGTGCTGTTGGAGTATAAAGCACCCAGCACTCTTACTGACAAAATTACATCCCTCTCTGGAGGCAACCTTCAAAAAAAACAATTTTTTTAAAGGTTTCAGACAGCATTCTGTCTGCATGGGAACCAGATCAAATATTGTGTGTAGATAAAATATGTCATAAACTGCCATTCTCCAGTCCCCTCAGTTTTGTAAAAGCACATTACTGACATTTACAAGATTTTCTTTATTTTTTGTCTTATGTCTAGTAGAATGAAAGTCCTCTTTACTCTATTAGACTGAAAACATATGGGGCTAGAAATTCACCCGTTGTTTTGGTGCTACGCGGACTCCCGAAGATCCAAAATGGCATCCGGGATGCACGTGCACGAGTGCCGGACGCCACCTCGGTAGAGAATTTCGCGCACACGCAGGTAACGAACGCCGGCAGCATGTAAAGTAGGGAGAATATGCGTTAGATCAGTGTGCAATGCTGATTTAAAGTGATAGACACCATTTTGGCATTTAACAATTCACTCAACACATTGTTTTAACCATTAACACCTGTACATGTCTTAGAGTGCCTGGAGAACCCGTCACCAGTGCTATTTAAAGGGATCATGCAGGTGTTGCAGGTTAGTTGCTGAATTATTGCTTCTGGCCACTGGTGGAATAGGACGTGTTTGTTGAAGCTTCCTATACTTACAGAGAGTTGCTACAGTATATTTGAGAGTGTTTTGGCAGGTACTGCCTTAAGGTTGGTATAATTTACAACAGTGTCTGAACAAGATTCCTGGCAACCATGGGTGTTCTGCTAGGACTCCCGCTGGGCATAGAACACGACTGGGAGCATGCAGAGAGGCCATGCAGAGCAGGTCAAGCTGCGAGGAGAGGGATGAGGAGGAGGAAGCACAGGGGACTGACCAGGCGGCCATATCCCACGAGGACCTTCAGGGAACACCACTCTAACCTCCAGATGAGCGAGGATCAGTGCATCCGACAGCTGAGGTTCACCAAAGAGGTCGTGACGGAGATCTGTCACCTGCTGCAGCCACAACTGCAGCCTCAGAGCAGGGCAAGGACAGCATTGCCTGTGGTTGTCAAGGTAACCGTGGCGCTGAACTTCCACAGTTCTGGATCCTTTCAGGCCTCTGCTGGTGAGCTGTGCAACACCTCACAGTGTGCAGTGCACTGCTGCATAAGTGAGGTCACGGAGGCTCTGTACGAGCTGCGCAACAATTTCATCACATTCCCTCTTGATAGAGGGAGGCAGATGGAGCGAGCACGAGGGTTTGCTCGCATTGCAGGCTTCTTCATGGTTCAGGGGGCCATTGACTGCACGTATATAGCCATGCGCGCTCCACATCTCAACTCGGCCATCTTAATGATCAGAAAGGGGTTCCTCTCCCTCAATGTGCAGCTGATGTGTGACCACAAGCAATGCATCATGGAGGTCAATGCCCTCTATCCTGGCAGCAATCTCGAGACCTTCATTATGCGGCAGTCCAACGTGTCAGCTATCTTTGAATCGGCTTGGCAAGCGAAAGGCTGGCTAATGGTTGTCTAGGGCTGTCTCCTCATGAGTTGGCTCATGACCCCAGTCAGGAATCCACACACACACGTGAAGAGCAGGCCTACAACCAGAGCCATGCTGCCACACGCAATGTCATTGTGCATACCATAGGTGTCCTAAAGCAACGCTTCCACTGCCTGGATTGTTCTGTTGGAGTCCTGAAGTACTCAGCTGAGCAGGGGTCAAGAATCGTCGTTGTATGTTGCATGATGCACAACCTCACCATTATGAGGGAAAAGCCCTTGCTACCGATTATCTGGCAAAGACCCCGAGCCAGAGGAAGAGGGGGGAAGAGGAGGAAGACCTAAGGGGGCAATAAGGAACACTGGCCCTCTTTGCCAGGGTTCTGCATGTTCACCTGATCCGTGAGTGATATCAATAACGTGAACGACATCTCCCATGTTACTAACAGTCCTACACTCCCTATCCATGCTTTTCCACATGACCATCAAATCGCCCTCCTTATGATTACACATTGTTTCCTCTCTCAGCTCATTGCAGAAATAAAAACCACCACCAAATGCAAATACAAAGTCACAAATTGATGAATAAAATGATGCAAACAAAATGATACTACTCACCCTTGTGCATTCTCTTAGTGCCTATTGTTCATGTGCCTTTACCTATCCTAGTGCTCCTACAAGATGCATCCCCAGTGGCTGGAGCATGGGTGGTGGGAGGCTGCTGGCCTTCAATTGAGGAGCATGCAGATGGCCTTGGAGGACGACCTCGAGCAGCTCAGGGCTGGGAGGGCTTGGCTTCCGACTGTACCATCTCGGCCTGGGCTGCAGCAGTCTAGCCTGGCTGGCCTAGAGGCAACAACAAGGGCACTGGCGAAGTGGCAGGGGTGGAAACAGGAATGCTGTCGTCTGGAAAGAGGACAGCAGGTTCGACTGCCATGGCGCCACTGCCACTCTCCCGGGGCGGCACCTCAGCAATCCTGGTGATCTGTTGGAGAATGGAATGCTGTGATGCCCTGGAAGCCCCCTTCCACAGCGGTCCTCAGATCCATGATAGCAGCAGTCTGCGCTTCCATTGCTGCAGTCTGAGCTTTACCCGAAGCATGCAGACCTTTGGTCACATCGTTTTGTGCTGCAATGGAAGCCGCGACATCGGTCACCAGATGCTGCATCATGGTGGGTTCCTCAGGTGTGCTGATGGAGTTGACCACCCGTTCCATGTGGGTCAGGATGGGCTCCAAGCTCTGCGCAAAGTCCTGTGTCAAGTTGGAGCTGGGCTCCTCCATGCCACTTGACATTATGCGCAGGCTTTCCAGTGCACCGAGCATTTGGTGGTGTACGCCCATCAGCCGTCTTCTGTAGCCTGACCCATCAAAGTCATCATCTGACACCTCGGTAGAAGCACCATTGTGCGACCTCTCCCTCCGGTGAGCTGGTACCTGTGGTATCCGCTCCCCCCACCCCGGCTCCTGCGGATTTGCGCCCGGTGTCTCGCCACGTGCAGATCCCTCCTCTAACCGAGCGACTAAAGGACGCACAGCGTCAGTATCTGAGCTGGTGGATGCGAGGGTCAGATCGAGTGGCTTCAGTGTCCTCCTCCTCCTCCTCCTCCCCCTCCTCCTCCTCCTCCTTCTCCACCTTGGACGGTGCCAACTCCAGTTCTTGGCTATCTGCAATGACAAATGGAGATGGGTTGAGTTGTGCAGTGGAGAGAGGAGAAAGTAAGACATGCGTGCTGCCACCATCTACAGCATGTGAGTCAGAAAAGATTGTGGGATGAGGGAGATGTGAGAAATGAGGAGGAGGATTAGATATGCAGAGACCTCCTTAGTCGGGACCTCCAGCACCGCCGGTAGCCACAGCCGCAGTGACAGCCCCCTCAATGCTCCGCAGTATCATCTCCTCCAGGGGGGTGAGGATGTGTAAGAGTGCCCGTCCACCTACAGGTCCCTCCTGCTGCCGGCTGTCATGCACCACCTTCTCCTGCAAGACAGAGGGAAGTGTGTCAGCGAGTGTCCTGCAAGATGTCTGGGTGATGTGCCTGTCATAGTCGAACAGCTGCCAGTGTGTGTGACCTGTGAGCGGTGGTTGTGTGGCCTGCAAGTGTGGTACTATGTGAGGGTGAGATGTAGCATGCCAAGTGCAGCGTTGCGTACGGATGGGCAGCGTTTGTTGATGGGTGGGTGACGGGGGGTGTCATGTGTGGAGTAGTGGTGCAGTTGGTCAGATCTGTCGCTTGAGACTTGCATTCACTCACCTTGACCACTCGTGCCAAATCATTGAACATTTTTTGGCACTGCACCCACGTGTCCGGTACAGTGCTCCTGGCATTCATCTCCTCGGCACAGCCTCCCACTGCCTCTGCAGCTGGTGTCTGGAGGGTCTCCTACCACCCTGCGGGTACAGGATGGCCCTCCTTTCATCCAGTCCCTCCACCAGGGCCTCCAGTGCGTCGTCAGAGAACCTTGGGGCGTGCTCTCTTGACGGTCCAGCAATCCTTCCTGCCATCCTGGACTGCTCTCATTGACTGTGCACTTCCCCTTTAAGAGGTGCAGGCTGCCTTTAACTAGTGCTGGCCATGCCTCATTTCTGGCCTCCTGCTTATGGGTGCAGCCTCTCAACAGCACGGGTAGCGCTGGCTGCACGGAGAAATCATGTTAATGACCAGGCAGCATGAAGTTCACATGTTGCCTGCACCGGGAGTGCGTGAGCTTCAGTAGTGAATTCCCCCCCCCATGATCTTTATGTTATGTAAAGTATATATATTGTATAAAAATATTTCTCATATTATAAAGGACATAGTGACCTAGAAAGTCCATGGTGCCTCGCTCATTTTTCTGGTGCAAAAATGGTGCCTATGCATTCAATATGGTGGACAGGGCGTGCACGTTCATTACACGCTGGAATGGCACTGCCCGCCATAATGATAAAAGCAGAAAAAGAGGCGTCCAGGGTCCGTGCCTGAAACAAGCATTAGGCCCTTTACATATGCAGATAGGGGGGCATAAGGCCTGTTTGAGGCCTCCTTTGTAAAATTGGGCTGCCCAGAACTCAACTGGTGCTGAGCCGGCTGCGTTCAGGAAAATGTGGGCAACATGTCGCCTAACCAGCAGTCCTTAAAGAGACCACCATAGGCTGCCACCAAAAAGGTAAGATTTTTACATACTCACAGGAATGTGGAACGGGAGGAGCAGAAGTGCTCCACCCAGGTCCACTGGAGTGCCAAAACAATAGCCGGCCTCCGCTTGGCCCCTTTCCAATTCGCCTCTCCCCTCTACCAATCGCTCCCTCCCTCCCACCCAATTGCCTCCCTCCCTCCTGATTGCTTCACCACTCTCTCCCGATTGCCCCCCCGCCTTCCTGATCGCCCCTCTTTCCCTAGACCTATCTGAGGGCCGCTGCAGGCAATGTAGTGGCCTGAAATTCAAACCTGATTCAGCAGCGAGTTGCCTGGAGATGCTCCGCAACTCGCCAGTCTCATGTCAATGAGGCCCGAGGTCTAATATCAGCTGGGCTTTGGGCCTACCCGTTGCAGCGCAGGGACAAACCCCCGTGCCCAATTTGTGCTGGCAGGTCAATGCAAACCAATTTCTAGGCCTGTGACATCGAGCCTGCCAGAAGGAATGGCAGCTCATTTTGACCTTCTTAGTGTAAGGCTGTTAAAATAGCTGAAGGAGTGACTGTAGACTGAGAATTCCAGCACCTACTCACAAGCAGCCTCTAACACCTCCTCATGGCATTTTAAAATCCTTTTCTCTGTGTTAGCAGCCTGCTTGATTTGGCTTTGTGTCACTATAGAAACATTCACTTCCTTCACAGAGATTTCTGACAACATTATCTTATTCCCACAGGGCCTACGCACTGAGAAAGATGAGTAAAGTAGTACATTTGACATTCCACATAATGGAATTGGGTTCCATGTCGGAGTGTCCTAGAGGTCAGAGACTAGTACTGATATTAATTTCTACAGTTTTATGTCTGTGTTAATGCCATTAGAAGCAGATCATATTGTCTTTTGGTGTATGGTTATTGCTGGCTTCTCATTGCAAGCTCTTACCGTGTCGTTTAATTGCTTAGCACTGACAGCATTGACGACTGGGGCCACTTCAGGGCACCAATTAAAGAATTGCAAAGGGCAAATCCATGCCAACTGCCTAGTAAAGTATACTGTTGAATGGATTTTTCCAATTAATGACAACAAGCAACATCACCCTAAAATAACACTGAAGATATAACTGTTTTTGCAGCATTATTAAGTCTACTGGTAAAATGTATGTGATATTTTGAGCAGAACTTTTGCAGATGTTAAATAAGCAAATACACGAGAAGTAGGCTGGAGGGTTGGAAATTAGTTGGAGAGGATGTTTCAATAGTGGGTTGGTGGGATGTAGGTCATGTCCACCATTTTCCACATGGTGAATTCCCAATTCCATGTCCTGCCACAGTTAGGTGCAGAACAGAGGCCAAGAGCTTTCACACAAGGTGGGAGGAGTCAGACTGAATCACTTTTGTATGGACTTAGGGAGGCGTATGTATAGAATTTCAGTGTCATCTCAATGGTGGTGGAAAGGGATTCAGAGAGTTGTTCATTTATTGTCATTTTGTTTACACTGATCCAGGGGATAAGAGGAAGCATGCACTGTATGGTTACAAGATTGGTGTATAGGCTCAAGTCCCAGGGACACTAGGTTAGGGGAAGAGGCAAAACAGATAGTTCTATGTACAAACAAGAGAAAGATTAGATGGGAGCTGAGGAGAAATTTTTTCATCCAGAGGGTGGTGGGGGTCTGGAACTCACTGCCTGAAAGGGTGGTAGAGGCAGAAACCCTCAACTCATTTAAAAAGTACTTGGATGTGCACTTGGAGTGCTGTAACCTACAGGGCTACAGACCAAGCGCTGGGAAGTAGGAATAAGCTGGATAGCTCTTTTTCGGCTGACACGGACACGATGGGCCGAATGGCCGCCTTCTGTGCTGTAACTTTCTATGATTCTATTAAACAGCCCTGGTCTTAACTACACCTATAGGTTCTTGAGCACCTCCTAATGGCTGGATATAGAAAGGGACTATCACAGATATACATAGAAATTGCAACATGGAAACAGGCTGTTCAGCCAAACCAATCCGTGTTAGTGTTTATCTTCCACATGGGCAGTAGTCCTAATCCCATATATCCATGCTGTTCCCATATTCCTTTGTCCCCTTTTCCTTCAGCCACCTATTCTTAAATGTTGACATGGTCTCTGCTTCAATTACCAACTCTGGTAATACATTTCACTGCTGAAGGCTGCCCTCTCAGGCAGAGATGATGCGTGGCCTAACAGGGCCTTTCCAAAAAAAAACAAAGAGCAGGTAATGACTTGGCTATCTGAGGAACTGAGCGGGACGACTGGAAGACAAGAAGTTGAAACAATTGTAATTGGTCATGCTTTGAATGGTGGTCCAAAAAGCTCCAGAAACAATGCTGTGAATAGTACTGGTTTTTGAGACAGAAACCAATCTTTCCAACGTCTTACCAGTTTCTCAGATGTTTCTTTCACCAGTAGTCAAGCACAACACTGTTTAATTTAAATAAAATTTGGAAAAATACTAAATTTGAACCGTGTCACATATAATTATATCAGTGTATATAATATATTAAATATTAAATTAAATTATAATATATTATATGATATTCTGGAAGAGGCTGGTTTGCTGTCAAAGATAAATTAGACAAATGCTTGGTAGTCAGAAAGAATAGCTGAACCCATGAATTTAGACAGATGGGAGATGACCTCATGTAAGCAAGACAATTTGTGGAAGCTAAACTGCAGGGGAGGAGGTTGGGATTGAGGTAGGAACTGTAACAAGTTTGTTAAACAGCGATGGGGGTAATTGGCATATATGATTTCAATTGTTTGTAATTATTGTTTTGTTAGAATGTGGTTCTCAATTTATAGTTCAATTTCTTTTGAAGAAATAAGGTGTGGCATCAGGAAACGCCATAACATTTATACATGATATAAAAAATGTAAAGACAAATACAGTGTTTTGAAGTTTTAAAAAAGCAACTATGAGCTCATAATTCATATTTTTTATCAATAATTTAGATAATCCAGCAACATCTTGCACAGTATTTGTGTTATTTTGTACGCACATCTCGTTTACCCACGAGCTTCAACAATTCTGCAAAAATATGGTGTAGGAAATGGAATTGAATTATCACAATACATTTCTGCATAATGTTTGAACCCATTACCCTTCCTCCCCAGACAGTGCTACAGAGAACTGGCTCTGGATTGAGCTGGTTTAAAGCATCGCTTCAGTCCTGACAGTCGTGCTCATGGAGTAGCTTGCTTAACTTGAATGCGATAAAGCAGGAGAAATACCCTTTATTAGAAATTTGGTTTTGAAAACCCTTTTCAGAGTTAAGAACAAGCATTGCTTCCTTATATGGTTCAAACATCGTAAGAAATAATTAATAATTAACATTAGAAATGAGACAGTTTGTCCTTAAATTTGGATAAAGAAACGTGTTGTTGAGTGAGTGTATGATTTCAGTCTCCTACATTTGGTTAATTTTGTTACATGTAAATTCATGGCTGCCAAGGGAACACAATCTGAACTCTGTAGGTGGGACTAGTTGGATGCCTTCACATCTGTATTTTTCACATATGCAGGAAAAGATATAGAGAGAAAGCAATTAACTGTCACATGCCAATCCAATGAAAAGCATGTTATATTGTAAAATAATTGGCATGTATGGGAAAACATATATGAAATCTGCTAATGAAAATTTACACCATACAGTTTAGTCTGTGAAAAACAAATATAAAGAAAGGCTGAGACAGGAATCTATATATAGGTAATATTTGAAAGCAAAGGAAAAGTAATTTAAAAAAAGGCTTTGCAGGCTTATACTTTGCAGTTAGGCCTCAGCCTCTTCTGTGATTTATGTGTTCATCTATGAAGTATCTCTGGCACCAGTCTCTGGGTATAGTCAGAGTATCCGAGCTTCCAAATCAGGCAATTTGATCTGCCCGTGGGACTGGGATGTACACAGAAAAACATACATTTACTTCTTAATCCTAGCACTGGCAATCTGGCACACTGGTAGAGTGGAATGATTTGGTAATATAAAGTAGGCTGCAAAAAGCAAAGAATAAATGCATTTAAATTGTAAATTAAATGAATTGAGCTTGGTTATAAAGTTATTAGTTGCTAATATGTGTATTTTAATATTCTTACTTACTCTTTGGTGACTTTGTATTGGTATAGTGGTTTCAAATTTCAAGCAAGCTCAATAGAGGGGCTCTTACAGTGGATAACATTTTGATGGAATTTAATATGTTATTAGTTTTTCAGACCAAATTGTGAATCATTAAAAATAAAGTAACTGCCTTGAGTTACAGTATACATTAAAGAAGCAGGACAAAGGGCGTCTCAGGTAATTATAAAGATGTATCTGGTCTCTTGTTACTTTTGACAAAGCTGTTTTCATGATTAATGGCAGGTACTTGTTTATAAACCCTTTTTGCACAGCAACAGCTAGGAGCATTTATCATACTGCCTGAGCCTCATTATTAGATAAATGTCACGCAAACACAACCTCAACCTGAGGGCCGCTGACCTCTGCACATTAACCTACTGTCTCATATTTAACTTTCTGTAATTCCCGTATTGACCTAAGAATATTTTTGGAGGCATCTACCGAAGATGGTATTCTTGATAATTTCATAAAAAGTATCAAAGCTCCCATTGGTTTAGATAAGTGTTAATGGGGCTGCGTCTATCTGCACAATTTCTTTCTCCATGTGGTCTATTTTTAAGAGCCCCCCCCCTTTTCCCTATAGTAATCTCAATCTTTTAGTGAAAATGTCCCTGGTGATTTGTACTTGTTGTGAGACTGCCTACTGTTGCAATCAACCCATCAGATGAGCTATGTAAATAGCATCATGATGATAAATGAGGTGCAATTAGAGCATAAGTCAGCTTGATTATTTGCAATTGCACAAAAGCTAAAATTGAAGATTATTTCTATAAATAAAGTAAAGCCTGGGTTCAACTCTCCCAACCCTCCCCCCACACCAGCCCAGAAATTACTTACCTTGGACGTCGCTCCATGACGGCGTCCATCCCAACCGCCGTCGAATCCGTCGGAGCAAGTTCGTGAATGTGTACGTGCGCAGTAAAACCCCGATACCGCGAAATGGTTCACCGGTGTTTTGACAGTTCCGAATTAAAGGGCCACCTACACTACAATCAATAAAATCAGCAAATATCTGTAAACTTATCCATCTACCCAGCTGGAACGAAGATACTTACGCCACAAGAAGGTACTCTTGAAAATACCAGCCCGACACTACTTTTTAAAAGCGTGGAGACTTATAATGACTGCAAAACAACAAAAAATGAAATTTTAAAAATGTGGACTGTCTAATTATTCTTATTTTAACATTTTTTGGTCATTAAAAAAAACTATTTAAAAATAAAAAAAATTTTTTGAACTTTTAATTTCTGTATGTTCCAGTACATTACATATATATATATATATAATTTCTTTGCCTTTTTATAATAAGGTAGTTATTATGTTAAATTTTTATTTAGACTAACATAGAGAATGAGTATTACTTGCCTGCTTGTGGGCAGGGCTTGCATTCCCACAGTCTTTGTATGCACACATGGCCTGTGCTGATCTCGGAGCTCACTACTGGAGAAGATTTCAAAATTCAGCAAATGGATGTCATGGCCTACGCAGTGAGTACATTCATACTTTTTATCGGCAGGATGTGCGGAGAGCCTTGTCATGCCGGTCGGAGCAAGTTCCAGCCCAATGTATCCAGTCGTCCTCCATCACAGCACCTGACAACACTGTTTCCCTGAGCAAGTCTCTAATGTTTGCTATGAATGTATGTTGCTTAGGTCAATTAAAGTTTCATAGTTCTGGAGCAATATTGTAAATTTAGCCTTTGTATTTAAGAAGAAGGAATACAGCCTTGAGGTATTAACTGTCAGGATGCCCTTTTGTTTGATTTGAGTCAGGAAATGTTGTATTTTGAAATAACAGAAAAGCTCACTATTTTGGTGTTCAAAATGTCACATCACCTCATCAGCTGCAGCTGGACATTATTGTCCAGAACAACTTGACTTGTTTGGGAGCCCCTTCACTTCCCAAATATCAAAGCTCGGGCCAATTTCTCAAGTGGAACATTTTTGGTGTAGCACTTGCAAGCCAATCTAGGGAAAGGTATCTGAATGTTAAAACATTGATGTGAAACTTCTATACCCTTATATTTCAGGCCATCGGGAAACTCTCC
Organism: Heptranchias perlo; assembly: GCF_035084215.1. NCBI lineage: Eukaryota > Metazoa > Chordata > Chondrichthyes > Hexanchiformes > Hexanchidae > Heptranchias > Heptranchias perlo. The sequence continues at coordinate 66,017,070 of NC_090331.1, read as the reverse complement.
AAGGCAAAAATAGATGCCTGCTTGTCTACAAGGGAGGTGGTTAATAGATATTGGCAGGAAAACATCTTCTCTGTACCATGCCCCATTCATCCATGTTGCTGCATGGTGAAGCTTTGTTGCTCAGAAGGGAAGATGAACTTTACAATTGAATATAGTCTTTTACAATCCAAAATAAATTAAGAGGGATTTGTGCCCAGGTCTCAGAACCTTCATAAGAGATAGTAATTGCAACCACCTGAAATGAAGATATTAGTCTGGGCCAGGTGTTTATATCTGGATGCACTGACACCACAAGTTTAGCATTAATGTGAGCACTTCAGGTTCACAATAATGGTAAACACGTGTAGCGGTAAATTGGATATAAGGGCCGATCTGACTCCAAAGTGAAATGGAATGAGGCTCGCTCCTCCACTTCTCTATGGTATCAGATCAGGTCCTGGTGCCAAATTCAGTCTGCATTTACATTACAGGGTAAGATTTGCAAAGTGAGGCTCCAGTGCAAAGCTTCAATCAACAGAAGCGCAGAACAAAGAATTGGAAGTGGAGGTTGGCACGCTTAATTCACTGAGCTCCCCATTTTCTGGCGACGAACCTGTCTGCCCAATTCTCTGATCCACACTTTCACCAAATGAGGCTTCCTACCTACAAAATTTAACTCTAAAATTGCAGCCTTGATGCAAAGTGAAGAAGCTTCGCACCATGTCCTTAATAATGGATTCCAGCATTTTCCCTGACATCAATCATCAGGGAAAAGCTGGAATCTATTATTAAGGACGTGGTAACAAAGCACTTAGAAAATCATAATGTGATTAGGCAGAGTCAACATGGCTTTATGAAAGAGAAATCGTGGTTGAAAAATCTATCAGAGATTTTGAAGATGTAACTAGCAGGGTAGATAAAGGGGAACCAATGGATGTAGTATATTTGGATTTTTTCAAAAGACATTCGATAATGTGCCACATGAAAGGTTGTTATGCAAGATAAGGGCTCATGGGGTTGGGGGTAATATATTAGCATGGATAGAGGATTGGTTAATGGACAGAAAACAGAGAGTAGGGATAAATGGGTCATTTTCAGGTTGGCAGGCTGTAACTAGTGGAGTGCCGCAAGGATCAGTGCTTGGGCCTCAGCTATTTACAATCTATATTAATGACTTAGATGAAGGGACCGATGTAATGTATCCAAGTTTGCTGACGGTACAAAACTAGGTGGGAAAATAAGCTGTGAGGAGGACACAGCTGCAAAGGGATATAGACAGGTTAGGTGAGTGGGCAAGAAGGTGGCAGATGGAGTACAATGTGGGGAAATGTGAGGTTATTCACTTTGGTAGGAAGAATAGAAAAACAGAATATTTTTTAAATAGTGAGAAACTATTAAATGTTGGTGTTCAGAGGGATTTGTGTGTCCTTGTACATGAAACACAGAAAGTTAACATGCAGACACAGCAAGCAATTAGGAAGGCAAATGGTATGTTGGCTTTTATTACAAGAGTAAGGAAGCCTTGCTGCAATTGTACAGGGCTTTGGTGAGACCACACCGGGAGTACTGTGTACAATTTTGGTCTCCTTATCTAAGGAAAGATATACTTGCCTTAGAGGCAGACCATAAGACCACAAGAGATAGGAGCAGGAGTAGGCCATTCGGCCCCTCGAGCCTGCTCCGCCATTTATGAGATCATGGCTGATGTGAATTTTACCTCAACTCCACTTTCCCGCTGTTTCCCCATATCCTTTGACTCTCTTGCTGATCAAAAATTTGTCTAACTCAACCTTGAATGTATTCAATGACTCAGCCTCCACAGCTTTTTGGGGTAAAGAATTGCAAAGATTCATGACCCTCTGGGAGAAGAAATTCCTCCTCATTTCCGTTTTAAACGGGTGACCCCTTATTCTGAGACTATGCCCCCTCGTTTTAGATTCCCCCATGAGAGGTAACATCCTTTCAGCATCCACCCTATCGAGTCCCCTCAGAGTCTTATATGTTTCAATAAGATCTCCTCTCATTCTTCTAAATTCCAATGAGTATAGACCTAACCTGTTCAATCTTTCCTCATAAGACAACCCTTCCATACCCGGAATCAACCTAGTGAACCTTCTCTGAATTGCCTCCAATGTAATTATGTCCTTCCTTAAATAAGGGCACCAGAACTGTATGCAGTACTCCAGGTGTGGTCTCACCAGCAACCTGTACAGTTGCAGCATGACTTCCCTGCTTTTATACTCCATCCCCCGAGAAATAAAGGCCAATATTCTGTTTGCCTTCCTGATTACCTGCTGCACCTGTATGTTGACGTTTTGTGTTTCATGTACGAGGACACCCAGATCCCTCTGTACCGCAGCATTTTGTAGTATTTCTCCATTCAGATAATATTTTGCTTTTTTATTTTTCCTCCCAAAGTGGATGACTTCACATTTTCCCACATTATATTTCATCTGCCAAATTTTTGCCCATTCGCTTAACCTGTCAATATCCCTTTGCAGACACTTTGGGCTCAATATTAGGAGGGAGGCGGGTTGGCAGCGGGGGGTCGACTGGGCGCGTGGGTATCGCGCCCAGTGAATTTGGGGTGCTCCGCACGCGATCGTAAGTAAATTGAAGCCACTTACCTTGGCTTCCGGGTTTCGCGCTGGAAAGCTGCACAGCGGGCGGACTGCACACCCGCATCATAGGCTGTTCGCTGGAGGAGCCCTATTTAAAGGGGCAGTCCTCCACTGACTGATGCTGCAGAAAATATGCAAAAATACAGCATGGAGCTGCCCAGGGGGAAGGCTGCTCCCAGGTTTAATGATGCCTCACTCCAGGTCCTACCGGATGAAGTGAGGAGGAGGGTGAGGACAGAGATATTCTCCCCGGCGGACAGGAGGAAGTGGCCTGCCTCTGCCACCAAGAAGGCCTGGCTCGAGGTGGCAGAGGAGGTCACCAGCACCACCAACATATCGCCCACCTGCATGCAGTGCAGGAGGCGCTTCAATGACCTAAGTAGGTCAGCCAAAGTGAGTACACTTACTCATTCCCCTACACTCCGTCTGCCACATCACCGACCCCACCCCACATCTCCTTCTGCACTGCCAACACTACTCTGTCACATCACTCCTCACACCCACTCAAAGCTCATTCTCATCTTACCTGCACTTACTCACCTCGCCAGTACTCATCCTGCCACTACCACTCAACCCAATCCTCATACAATCTCATGGCTCTAACTCATACTCAGCCTCTCATGCATCTCTTTCACGGTCAGCCTCACCCAACCTGCCACTACCTGTGCTGCAGCCACAGGGCATGCATCACGTATGTGCAGTAGGAAGCGTAATGCAAATGTGTCGTGAGCATGAAGGGGATGCACAAGGGTGTTTGAGGGTTTGTCATGGTTTTTACTTATATTTGATTTCTGATCAACTCACATTACATATTTTATTGTCACCACTACTGCCACGTCTTTGCAGATCTTGTCTGGTTTGTGCAATAATGCCCTTTCCTGAGGATCACAATGAAGACCCACAACTGATGCCACCCATTGTGTCACTGCAGAGTGGGTGTAGGTGTATTTGCAGGGCTCTTTTGTGCAGACGACTGAGAGGTGTCGGCGATGTCCCCGGTGGCACCCTGGAAGGATGAGGAGGAGAAGTTGTTGAGGGCAGTGGTGACTTTGATAGCGACAGGTAAGAAGATGGTGCTCGGGCCAGCCGGGAGCAGCTCGGCATGAAGATGGCTGCAGATGTCCACGACTACATTTCGAGTGACTCTGAACCTCCATGTGCACTGCTCCTCAGAGAGGTCCAGGAAGCTGAGCCTCGGTCTGTAGACCCTGTGGCGGGGCTAGTGCCCTCTGCGACGCATCTCTCCCTGCGGTTGCCCTCCCTCCAGCTGTGCAGGTGAATGTGTCACAGCACTGTGTTGTGGAGCTCCACGTGTCAGAGGTAGACGGCGTGGCCGGCGAGGCTGGTGATGCTGCTCGTTCTCCGAGGAGGTCATGACTGCAGCTACGGCGGCCCCCATCCAGAAGATGTACATCTGAGGGGGTCCGCAAGGTAGGTAAATGTGTCTGGACACCGGGGTTGAGGTTCCGAGTTGGTGAATTTTATTGTTAGGAGGAGGGTGGTGGAGACCAAACTTTGTCCAAAGTGACAGAGTGGCCTCCTGCAATGAGTGAGGGTCTCCCCCACCCCACCAACTGTCAAATGGACCTTTGCAGCTGCCACAGGCTGATGGCTGCAACACGTCCCTTTCAACTGGGAGTGTTTCCCCCAATTAAGGGAAACACGCTCAGTTGAGATGAAAATCCCACCCCTCCTAAAATATCCTACAAATCAGGTCTGCTAACAACCTGAACTATCTAATTAATTGCCTTAAGTGGCATCCCACGGCTTTAATTGCCGGCGGGAGTCCCACATGCGGGGGCTGCGCGCGCATCTAAGCTCGTCACTGGGGAACCCGGAAGTGGGCAGGTTGGAGCCAGGCTCCGGACCCACTCCGGGAATCCCCGATTTTCAGAGCCCCCCCGCCACGAAGCCGCCAGCTCGGACGTCCAAAAATCGAGCCCTTTGTGTCCTCATCGCAACTTGCTTTTCCACCTATCTTTGTATCATCTGCAGATTTGGCCACAAGACACTCCGTTCCTTCATCCATGTCACTGATATAGTGCAACAAAGGTTCACTAGATTAATTCCTGGGATGAGAGGGTTGTCCTATGAGGAGAGATTGAGTAGAATGGGCCTAAACTCTCTGGAATTTAGAAGGATGAGAGGTGATCTCATTGAAACATATGAGATTCTGAGGTGGCTTGACAGGGTAGATGCTGAGAGGCTGTTTCCACTGGTTGGAGAGCCTAGAACTAGGGGGCATAGTCTCAGGGTAAGGGGTCGGCCATTTTGGACTGAGATGAGGAGAAATTTCTTCACTTGTAGGGTTGTGAATCTTTGGAATTCACTACCCCAGAGGGCTGTGGATGCTGAGTCATTGAGTATATTCAAGGCTGAGATCGATAGATTTTTGGACTCTCGGTGAATCAAGGGATATAGGGATCAGGTGGGAAAGTGGAGTTGAGGTCGAAGATCAGCCATGATCTTATAGAATGGTGGAGCAGGCTCAAGGGGACTTACGGCCTACTCCTGTTCCTATTTCTTATGTTCTTAACCCCTTGATTGTACTATAAATGCACCCTTAAATGCCCTGGCACATCTCAGCCATGAAATGGACAGGAGCGACCAAACAAGCTGGTGACTTTGAAATTAATAATGAACGTCTGTACAAATGTGTCTGTTTAGTGCCCTAATGTTAAATGTCATGGGCACAGAAATTTCCAGGGCTGGAATGGAAATTAGTTTTCATAGGCTGGTTTCAGCGATGCAATTGGGCGCAGAAGAAGTAAACCAAAGATTTTTTTTTAAAATTCTCCACCTCTCAGAGCTTAATGGACCTATTAATTCCTAAATTCCTCTCCTGTTCAGGCAAGCACCTTTTTTTGTGCTGTAAAAGCCACAGCTACCTGTCCAAAATATTTAAATGATGCTGATTCCAGATTTTTGGATTGGGACATGAACGTCGGCCAGACAAAAGTTCCACTCTGCCCCTATTCCGCTCTCCAAGGCCTCCCCAGGAATGTCTTGTCTATGGTATTAAAGTTCATTGGACTGGATTTTGCTGCACAAATAACGGTGAGGCTAACAGGGCTCATTGTTATTTATATGCAAATCCGACAGTAACTTCCGCACGGACCGCAGTTAAACGCGGAAATCTGGAAGTTACTCTCCGAGATGCAATACTGCTCTAAGAGCTGTGCCTAAAGCCACCTCACTGTCTGGCTCCCTGTTCAAATAAACAGAGTGAAGTTCCTGTATTGACGTCGCAGATACGGACTAAATTCACCAAAAAATGTTATTTCAAGTCATTTCCGGTCTAAGTCCCATTTTAACAGCGTGGTAAGCCTTAATGACTGCCAAGCAACCTCTCTGATACTGAAAATTAACTTTTACAAGTGTGGAGTCTTTTTTTTAACTTTTTCTTTCTGTCTCTTTTATCTCCGTCTCTTAATTCAATCTTTCCTACCCTCTCTTTATTTTGCTTCCTGTAACTGATTTGACATTGATTTCACTATTCTAACTTACACTTCCTGTTTCTGACACTGCGTTGTTATTAATGATTCTTCAATCTGATTGGTTAAGGAGATACACAGTTGCTTGTCCTGTTCACACAGGTCCCAGATTGCCCTGTAGAGGACACCGCATTGTTTGGCTGTCCCGTTGACAGTAACTTGCCGTGCAAAAGCTCATAGAAAATTTATGGGCAAGTGCAAGTCTAATGAAGAGCAGGTGCCATTCGTTCGCCATTCATAGCAGAGTCCGACCCATGGTATTTATTGAGAGTAGGATTCAGAAGTGGCGCGGTGTATTTGAGGTATCTGTGGATGAAAATCCTCGATGGGAAAGGACACAGAGATATTGAAAAAAGAACACCTAAATATTAACAAAAAATCTCTGCAAATGACTGCAGTTTCCATCCAAGATCCTCCCAGTATTACTCAGATGCTCCATTGGCCCTGATTACGATTAGTCACTCATTCTTCTCATTGCTTTTTCAGCCAGTCCAAATATTTGCCAAGATTTTAGTGGATAAATAATTCAGAAGTACATCTGCTTTTTCCATATTTGAAGCAAACCCACAGCAAATGTAACACTGCGTCTGGTGTCAAATAACTCATCAGGCATAATTACAATTCCGCATATCTAACCTATGAGAAGACTAGTTTAGTATTCTGTTACAACTCCTACACTGGCTCGGTAATGCACCCTTTAGTGTGGCTGCGTGGTAGGAATGCGAAATCTAAACTTAATGTGAGAAATACCTCACCGAATCTGTCAGGGGTAACAAGTTGTGCCAGTATCAAATGTTTGATTTGCCACCTGCCGTTTTTATTCTGACTTCTGTTTAATACAGGACCACAAAGCAGCTCCTTCTATTTATACTAGGGCATGTCAAGGATTCCAACCAGTTGAACAGGCAGAATGATATAAACAAACAGCAGTTCAAGTGAAGTGCACATCTCCCGAAAATTACTGTGCAGAGGTTCACGTGAATATCTAACAGTACAACTGCATATCAAAGGTCACATGTCTGAGGGTAAACATTTTTTGCATTTTATCCCAGTAAGTTCAAGTTAATATTTATCAAACCCTTAAACCAAAATCAATGATTTTAAAACGGTGAACATTAGCAGACAAGGGACAGGTTTTCACTGGCTCCTTGACAGTTGTCAGTTTTCTGAATTTTGCTGAAGCATTGCCCTAAATATTCCATAAATAGCTGACAGGGCATCATGAATGAATGAGGCCCTATGTTTTAAAAGTTAGTTTTGCAAACCAAGAGCAATGTTGTCATGACCTACACTATTGTTAGAAACCAAGTCAGTGCTAGGACAATTGTACTGTATATCCTGTGTCACTGCAAAGTGATTTCCATTTCGCAACCAGCCAAGATGAGCTGTATAACTGCAGTCCAACTGGCATTAATCAGTACCTTGCATAGAATGGGAGCCCACTTGGAGGAGGCTGACTCCTATCACTTTCGATTGTGGCCAAATTGGAATTAAAGTTTAAGAATTGCTCAGGGGATTGATTTTAAGGGTGTCAATCTTGGCTCAGTGGTAACTCTCTTGTCTCTGAGTCAGAAGATAATGGGTTCAAGTCCCACTCCAGAGACTTGATAATCCAGGCTGATAGCTCAATGCAGCACTGAGGGAGTGCTGCATTGTCAGAGGTGCCGTTTCTTGGATGAGATGTTAAACCAAAGCCCTGACTGCCCACTCAGGTGGACATTAAAGATCCCATGGCACTGTTCGTAGAAGAGCGGGGAAGTTCTTCCTGGTGTCCTGGCCAATCTTTATCCCTGAACCAACATTACTAAAAAATATTATCTGGTCTTTTATTTCATTGCTGTTTGTGGGATCTTGCTGTGTGCAAATTGGCTACCACAATTCCTACATTACAACAGCAACTACACTTCAAAAGTACTGGAAAGCAACTTGGGATGTCCTGAAATCATAAAAGGTGTTTTATAATTGCTAGTTCTTTCTTTCTTTCATTCTAAGTTATCAATGTCAGAACCTAAGCTCTTTTCTAGCACAAGATATTTCACTGGCATTCACAAGATGGTCAGCAAAGTTCTGCTTATGCCTTTAAATGATCCTGAATAGAGCTGTGGCTAGAAGACAGTATATACCTCAATACTATTTTCTCCCACCACATTAAAACCAGGTACGGTTGAAAACGGTTTATGCAGTATAACTGAATTATCAGGAGCTATTTGTTCTACGTTACAGGCTGAGGCTTTGTGAATATTGCTGCATGCAATAATTCTTTACAGTCCATGGAAGAAGAACAGAATGCAAATCAGGACTCTCAAGTTGAGTATATTGTAGAATCGGGAATAAGACTGCACCCTCTGATTTGTTGCTTTGTTAGCAGTGTTCACATCAGTCTTTTAAGTGCTACCTGTGCTGACACTCCTAAATCTTGACCTTTGAATGATTAAATAAGAGTTCAGAATTATGTGCATAATTGTATCGCTATTGACCTTCAACAAGGACTTCATAGTCCTTAACAAATGCTCACCAAGCAATTTATTTTGTTTTCTTTGCTAATTTCCTCTCACCCATTTTGAAATGGGTACAAGAATCTGAGTCATGGTAATAACAGTAATAACCACTTTCCGCTGATCTTGCTTGCTTGTTTATTTATTTTTCATTAAAATTAACACCAGGAAGAAATATACAGCTCATATTTTTTTTTCACAGAAGAATAATTGGTGTGAAAATGAGTTTCGGCACTTGGAGCATTTCACACTGCAGTTTGTTCCATCTTCCACAAAGCCTGAGGCAGGTGAGGATATTATTGATAGATCTAATGATCTCACAAAGAATAGCTGGAGTCTTGGTTTTTATTGTTGTTTAAGGTCAAAGCTGTGCAACCAGTGAGATTGTCAATAGCTCCACCTGCACCCACCTGTGCAAGTCAAACAACCTGTTGAGGACTAATCTTAATCTGCCACCCTATTCAACTTTAGTTTCTTGGGATGTGCTCTTATTAGTGATCAGACCATCTACATTGTCTACCCAACCAAATTTGCAGTGGACGCAAATGTTGTGACGTTAATTGTGGGAAACTGCGAGGTGTGGCCATATAAGAGCTGTCAACTTTTAAACATTACTGGTATCACTAACATGGACACATGCCCAAAATTCAGGAGGTCGCAGAAGACATAGGATGGACAGACTGCCCACCAGGGTGCTGGAAGTTGGGGAGGAATCCGAATCTTCCGGTTTCCATCCCGTTTAAGACCTGGTCCAAATTCCAGTTGGGTGGGGATGTGAGTGAGTCTACCATCCAACCCTCAACAGAGATGGTGTTTGTGAGGTGTCTGGAGCAGTTCCTGGGTTACCCCAGAAATTCTCTCATAAAGCTATCCCATGGGTCTCAATGGAGCTCTTGCCAGCTGAGAACTGGTATGAGTTCTGTTGTGGGCCTAGTAAAGGCTCTAAAACCACACTGGAGAAAGGTAATCAATCCCAAAGCGTATCGATTACCTTTTTAAAAATGGCCACTTGCTCCCTTAGAAGCATTTAAAACATTTTAGAGCCTTTTTTGTTTGCCCATCTCGGGCCTTGGTTTTTGCCTGTGGAGCAGCATGGCAGCACTTCGTCATTCCTGCAAGCAGGCAGCACAGGCGCCTATGAAGCATGCAGGTGGAGGCGGCCCACTCTGATTCTGGTAATGACCCCATCGCCAAAATTTGGGACAGGATCTGCATCACCATGGGCAATGAGGAGCCCCACTATGTTGCACTACTGGCGGCAGAGCAGGAACCCCAGAATTTTGCCCCTAGGTGAGGGAGCTTCACATAGCTCAAGTGTTCTGTTTGAGGTGAGGGGCTCACTTTGCTTTTAACATGCACTATTCTTTTCCTGCAGGGGTTGGAGTGGTGTATCAGGATCAACCTTGAACTAGTGGTTAGATTAGTCGAAGATACATAGGGCACACTTGTAGTGATTAGACAATAGGAGTTAGGTTAGCAATATAATGAAGGCAGATAAAGTGTTGGTAGCAGGAGGTGGCTTCTGGCTTTTACTAGTATTTGGCTCATATTTATCAGAAACAGATTTTACAGAAAGTTGTTGGCTTTTCAATAAACCAAGAAACACTGGCAGACACGCCTTTTGTTTCCAGCAGCACAATTACCTATTCCTGAAGGGGAGAATATATGTTTTTCAGTTGGAATATAACCCCATCCCCCTCTTTGCATGCCACTATTTACAGTGCTCTACTTCTCAATCATCCTTTTGACAAATGGACCTGGTGTTTCCTGCTCCTGACAGAATGGTGGAAGTGCAGGACTTCCACTTGTCCACGTGACCCCGTCATAACCCTGTCCCATTTCTCTGGGATGAGCCTAATTGCTTATGCAGAGTAGGCTTGGAGCAGTACCCCCCTTCCTGACTGGCTTGCTGCCAGTGGGATGGGTGGGAAATACTGAGCCACTGCTGTGTATCTAACACTGGCGGTCATTAAAAGGGAAGGGTCTTAATCCAATCATTAACACAGAAACAGCGGCAGGAAGACGCAAGAATCTCAAAAGGAGGAGCAACCTCGAGGGTTTCAGCTGTGGCAAGAGGTCGCTGTTTCTCAGATGCCCCTGTGGACGTCCTACTAGCAGAGATGAAGGCAAGGAACATTGTCTTCTGAGAACAGGGGATAGGAAGTAACAGAAGAAGTTAGTACAGATATTATGCAGGGTGGTGGCCCAGGCAATAAGTGCCATTCCCACCACCCCACGTATGGCCACAGAGTGCTATAAAAGGTTTAATGATCTCTCCGAGTTGGTCAAGGTAAGCGGAGGCAAAATTATCCATGCACATCCCAAAATAATATTACGACAATCCTTCAGACCCATCATGCCCCGACAAAGTAAATCATGACATGAATGTGACAGTTAAAATACATAAGGCGCCTGCTGCCACACTCAAACACTCCTTTCCCACCATATCACTGTATCTTCTCCTAGTGCCTGAGACCAAGTGTGTGAGGCACAAATGAGAGCTGACTGCTGCTATCTTGCACCTGAATGCATTCTCACTGTGGAATGGCTGCAGATACCTGGGTGAAAATCAATGCTGTGCTGATTAGGTGCCTTTCTCACTATTTATTCTCCTTGTAAAGGAAAGGTAGCCCGCAAGGAACAGCTACAGAGAGAGGAGTGACTACACTGTGATCTCTAACTGTGCCCAAAGGAAAAGCTCTTCAGCCCCTCAGAGACAGGCAGGAGGGGAGGCGGGAGTTGGGGAAGTAGGAGGCGAGCTGCCAGCGAGAGGTTGACAATGTCAGGGATTGTCTGCAGCACAGTAAGTAGTTACAGTGAAAAAACGTTCAACACTAATGTACATACTCCTTTCGTTGCTCAGTTACATTTTCAGAGACAAAATTATGACTCTCCCCCTTGCTAAAAGTTTCTCCCTTTTTAACCCTTCTAGATGATGCTTAACAAGACACTGATGACCATATTGAAGAGTAATGTAGCTCCTACATCCACCTCCCCAGCTCTGTCGTGGCACCTCTTTACTGAAACAGCAGCCCAGATACCGTCACTTGGTGTGGGGAGGGGGGGGAGGGAATTTTGTTAGCGAGTCAGTGGGAATATCACAGGGTGACACACAGAGCACCAGTGAGCAGGAGGAGCTGGGAGTGGAAGATCAGAAGCCAACTGTGGCTGACCCCAGGGACTAGGGACCTGATAATATATAAGAGAAATATTACAGGAGCTGCAGATGGTGGATATGTTGAAAGAATCCACTACCCACATCTGGAACACAATGAAGGAAGTTTGTGAGGCCATGAGGCCTGGAGTGTAACACAGTCTAGGCAAGATTTACGGCAACAAGGTCTGAGAAGGAGGGTCTCAGGATAGTTGTGGTAGCTATGGCTGCTTCCATTGATTCCATGCAAGAGAGCTATAAGGTGTCAGCATAGGAGGGACCGATATGCTAGCACCAGGCCTCCCAAGCACAAGAGAGATGCAGATGGAAGTGGACAATAGCATCACTATGATGAGTGTGATTGCAGTCCTCAAAAGCTCCAGAGGGAATGTGCCAGCCACCCATCTCACAACCTCCTGACAGTCAGGGAGCACCACATAGAAGTAAGAGGTTAAGTTCTTGTGTAAGCAAGGTTTTAGGCACAAGGGGTAGGCATGGTGATAAGAACTAAAAATAGGACTGCTTGTGTGAATTATGGTCAGCAGTGGTTAATTGCAAGGGGTTATCCACTGAACGTTAGTTTCTAGTGATAGTTTGGGTAATATCTAGCGGAAGCTGTTGATAATGATTTGCTGCCTCGTCTCTCTTGCTGCTGGTAGCGGGTTGTCAGATGCCACTTCCTCTCTCTCATGGGCAACTTCTTCATGCTCTGGAATTGGAAGGCCTGGGATTTCTTCCATCTCATCATTTATAAATTGAAGGACAATCCTTTCTGAATTGCAAAGCTGTGCAGCATGCAGCATGCCTTTATAATTCTGGACACCCTCGCAGGCTTTCCCCACATCTATTGAGGCAGTTCAGATTTCAGAATTCCGATTGTATGCTCAAGGATTGTGTGTGTAGTTTTAAGTGCTCTGTACACCTGTTATCTGCAGTTAACCTTAGATGCCAGAGTTGGGTCATCAGCCAGGGTTGCAAGTAGTATTCGTAGTCTCCAAGCAACAATTGAGACATATTGTTCTGGCTGAAGACTCCGAGTATAGTGAATTGGCGTTGAAAAAAAGCATCATGAAAGCTTACGAGATGGCATGCATTCATATATAGAATTACGTGGTTGGCATCATGCATAAGCTGCATATTAAGAGTATGCTAACCCATCCTTTGATGTAATTGAAGGGATGGTCAAACAGACACGTTAATGTCACATGGGTCTGATCTGGAGGAATCCTGCCATTTGATAACAGTTGAGTGCTCACCCTCTCTGCTTTGCTGGGTCAATGGGGAAGGATATAAACTGAGATGCCCACCTGAACATGGCATCTGTGATCTCTTTAATGTAGCAGTGCACAACTGATTGATGAATTGTCTGATGGCACCCGAGGGTGCACGGCGTGAACCAGTGCATAAAAAGTAAGAGCTGTTGTTACTTTAACAGCCACTGACCAAGTTGTGCTCCTGGCAGAAATTGGCTGCAAATCTGCAACCAGCAGCTGGTATCAATCCCATATTGCCTCCAGTGGAAAGCACAGCCTTCTCACACTCTACCCGTCTCAGAAATCCAGACATGACCTCTTAGATCTGTATATTTATTGGCATGGCTATCTATGTAGGGTGTTAGTGGTATGTATGTTGCCAGATTCTCCAGCCTTCCATTGTCTCCTCCTGGCATAGTTTTCCTCAAAACAGAAGGACAAAGGAATTCCTAAGGGAAAGCCACAGCTTTTCAAAACATTGGCAGAAATGTTGAAGTACTCACTAAAATCTTACTGCCTAAGGTCTTAACAGGCTCAGTAACCCTCAGTCCATTTTCAGTCTTGGAAAGCCCTGCAGGTTCCAAGCAATGATTCAGCAATGGCTTCCACGGTGCTCTCCTGCCTTTGGGACACTGTACTGCTCCTGATGATGCCACCTTCATAGTGGTCTTATTTCCTGGGGGGTGGGATAGGGCCGAGTCAGCAAGAAAATACCAGGGAGAATAAAGCTACACCCACCTACCAGCATTTATGTGCGACAAGGTGGGCCCTGGGTGGGTAGCTACATTCTCAGTCAGATGGGACTGATGGATGGGGTTTTGGCAGAAGGCATCCCCACCCTATTCCTTCTTTCTCCATCTCCGTACCACCTGATATCAGGATGAATTTGAGAGGAAAATCAAGGTCACAGAATCGTATATTGATTATTTTTTAAGTGACAGGTTCATTCAATTAAATGAATGAGCATTCTACATATATCCAAACACTTAGCCTCTTTCAACAATTTTAATTTGTTTATAATTTTTCTTTGGGGGCGAGGAATATTAATATCGTCCCTTTTAAGTTTTAAAATTAACTTAATTAAAAAAAACCTGTTAAGTACCAGAGGCACTTTTTTCAGTCACACACTCGTTAGCTCACAAGACCCAATCCACAATCTGCAGCTGCCTCTAGCTGAAATATGGCCATATAATTGTTTGCTAAATGTTAAGCAGCAAATAATGAGGGAGGATTTTATGATTAGATCAGGATTCTAGCGTAATATTTAAATCATGATTCTTTATACATTAGAAATTACGAGGATGTGGTCTGGTACATTATTGTGCAATATTTTCAACAGAATCATGCATGGATTAGATGTATGTGCATTACAGTAGCTTAGGAAACAAGAGGGCCTACTTTTCTCTGGTATGAGTATTATACCAATCTCCTAAACCAGTTCAAATTGCTTCGCAACACAAACGTGCTATCTACTGGCATCTGCATGAAAACATATAAAAAACGTTTTCATAGGAGCCTGCAACACTTAATACAATATCTTGCTGCTCTTTGTACAGAATGGGCCTGAGAGGATTGAATGAAAGCCGTTCCCAAAATGTCCATATTTTAAAATGTATTATTCCATAAACAGGATTATGTCTCTATGTTTGATCTCCTGACCTGAATGGTACAGAAATCTCATAGTTTTTATAAATTAGGTTTGTGAAGAAGTGAACAAAGCTTTCCCAGACAAGTAGAGCAGGGAGTCTTGCCTCCAGTCTTTATTCAAAATCACAAGTCAATTACGGATGAAGAAAACCAGTCGAATGATCTTAATTCATCCGTCCAGAGATCCAACAGTTCCCCATTGCTGTATCCAGTTAGTTCTTAAATAATTCCAAGGTTTTCACCTTCACTACTCAACCCAAAAGTCTATTCCATGCATAGATCACTCTTTGTATGAAGAACTCCCTGATAGCCATACTAAATTTCCCTTTGACCAGATTGAGCCTGTGTCCTATTGTCCTTCTCTTGCAATTCAGTTTGAAGTAATTTTCTGGATGTACCTTTTCCATACCATATACTATCTTATATACCTCAATAAGATCATTTCTCAGACACCTCCTTTCAAGATTGAAAAATCCAAATTCCTTCCGCCATTTCTCCTATCTCAGACCTTTAATACAAGGGATCAGCATTATGACTTGAAATTCTCCCCCGTGTCTCAATGACTAGAATTGGACAAAGTACTCATGGTGTCGTCTTAGCAGGGTGCTATACAGTTTGAGTATGACCTCCTCTGATTTGTTATCTATTGTTTTGTCGATACAATTCAGCACTATATCAGTTTTGTTGATTGCTGGTGTGTTGTGATTGGGCATGTTGTGCATCAAATCTACTAAGACTTTTAGGTCTCTTTCAATTTCATTCTTAACTATTTCAACACCATTCATAGGTGCATGTGTTACCAATTTTTACTTCCTATCTGCAGTACTTTGCAATTGTCTGCATTCAATTTCATCAGCCATAGTTCTGCCCATTTGTGTATTTTGTCCAGATTATTTTGTAGGTTCTAAGCTGCCTTCCCGAATCCACTGTCCTTCCTAGTTTGGTATCATCTCCAAATTTGACCAATTTGCATTGGGTTTCTGAGTCCATGGCCCTTGTTAATATAACACCGTTGTTATATTATTGTTGCACGGAAAAGATTGAGGAAATTTGCGTTTTAGCGCATTACGCCGCTTATGCGCCATTATTGCATTAAATGTAAATTTTCTTGATCTTTTCATTAGTGTACATCTTACGCCCATCAATGCTCCTCAGGGCTCATTTGCATAGCTGCACTGTTCAAGTACACAGAAGTTTTCAGGGTTTACGCCGCTCTTGCAATCAGTGTGACATCACACCAATAAAAACCCTAGCACTTCAGACAAGTGTAAATAAGGAGATGGTGAGCTGAAGAGGGCACCAACTTCATTTATTGTACACAGATGTCTGAGGAACTTTTTCAACCCCTTCCTTCACATGTTTAATCACTGACACCTGCAATTGATTTTTCTGCAGTGTTTTCCTCTCTTTCCAGGAAAAAGCTCAGGAGCCATGATCTCCCCCACCCTCAATCCCACACTCAGATTGACTTTGGCAAGGGATGGCTTTCCCTATGGACAGACTACTCTATACCATCATAATAAAGGAAGAATTGCAGCAGCAGCATGTTGTGGCCAAGGGGCCGCTACAAATCATAGCAGAGGAAAAAAACCCACCAGGTACGACCCTCCCCAACATGTGTACAAGCTGCACCGGCATAAGAGGACCTCGCTGCCTCTTCTAGGATGCCATCGGGCATCTCTGCTAACTTCATCATGGAGATTTACAGAATTGCTCCACTGCCACAACTGCTCTGTCCTTGGCAATCAATGTGACACAACGTTCGACTTTCATGGCTCTGGATCCAGAGAGATGTGGGGGGTGTGAGGACGTTAGATTGCAGCAAGGTGTTCTGGGATTGTGCAATGCAGTTGTTGCGTGTTAAGGGAGTTGTAGGCTCCCTTACCCAGAGTGCAGTATGAAGGCTTGCTAGTGTGAGTGTTGCTTTAAGAGCGTGAAGAGCTCTCTCTCTCAAAATATTTATTTTTAGATGACAATGTCTAATGACAGCAATTCTAAATTTGTGGATTTGGGGTGGAGTGTAATGTAAAGTTACTCTGGTCCTCGCCTTGGTAGCCTTGGCTTGTTGAAGAGATGCCGACACTGATCACTGTAAGTACTTAGATCTAGGTATGGTAGCATAGTGGTTATGTTATTGAACTAGTAATCCAGAAGCCTGGACTAATATTCTGGAGTTGCTACAGCAGTTGGGGAATTTTAATTAAATAAAAATCTGGACTAAACAAAAAACTAGCATCAGCAATGGTGGAACTACTGGAGTTGTTGTAAAAACCCATCTGGTTCACTAATGCCCTTTACAGAAGGAAACCTACTATCCTTACCTAGCCTGGCCGAAATGTGTACTCCAGACCCACAGCAATGTGGTTGATTCTTAATCACCCTCTGAAATGGCCTAGCAAGCCACTCAGTTATTCAAGAAGGTGGTTCACCACCATCTTCTCAAGGGCAATTAGGGATGGGCAATAAATGCTGGCCTTGCCAGTGATGCCCACATCCCATGAATGAATAAAAAAAACACTGATCAGCAATATGCTATAAAGAGTGGCACTGCACATTTTTATAAAAAGTAGCACAGAGCACTTGTCATATATTTATTATGTCTTGGGATTGTGCTAACTCTTCCAGAAGAAAGATTAGATGTTTATTGGACATGGGCAGCTGAGGTAGATTTACCAGGGCGATAAACATACTTCCTGTATTCTGTAATTGTAGCCCCAATGAATCTACCAGTAAGTTCATGGCCGGCCGACGGGGTTGGGCATCTGATGCAGGAGGCCACAGCCAGAGACCCGTGTGAATGGTACCCTCGCAGTCAGAGGGGGGTGGGGGAGGAGCCTGTAGAAAGATCTGAAAGGGTGGGGAAGGCTCTGGTCACGATCAGGAGGGGGGTGGGAAAGGCTCTGGTCACGATCAGGAGGTGGGAAGGCTCTGGTTATTATCGAGAGATGGTAGCATGGCGCAAGAGAGCCCAAGGCTTCCTTGTGAGGTCTGGAGTGGCCCCTTCTGGCCCATAAAGAAACCTAAAATAAAAAATTTACATTTAATTCTAGGAAGCCTCCGGCCCAGGATCCACCTGACGACAGGTTTGCCTGACGGGGGAGCCGACACTGCAAACCTCCCCCCTCCTCCCTCCCTCCCCCTCCCCCCTTCCCCCCCCATTCCTCTCCCTGCTACCCCTCCCAACCCGCTCAGGCCCTTGGTTGAAATTGCAGATCAAAAGAGCAGGTTAATATCGGGATACGGTGGGAAGGCAGCGGGATCAGAGATAAGTGACTAGCCCTATTTTAACTGCCTCCCTTCCCTGATTTCCGCCAGGCAGAGGCAGTTAAAATCAAGGCCTATGCCTCAGTACAGCAGATCTAGGGCTCGATTTTAGGATCGTGTTTCCGGCGGGTTCCCAGCGGGGTGGCCCCGAAAATCCCGATCTCCGGTCACGTGACCGGATCGCGACGAAATCCCGGCCACTTCCGGGTACCGTGCTGACGTGCGGGGCTGCGCGCGCAAGCCCCGCTGGTGGGAATCCCGCAGGCAATTAAAGCCAGCGGGGTTCCACTTGAGAGTACTTACCTTGCTCGTTGTGGTCAGTTAATGAGCTGAAGCAGCTGTCAAAAGAGGAAGTGTGGGATTTTCGGTTCAAGGCAGTGAGTTTCCCACACTGGGGGAAACAGTCTCCCTCCAACCAGGCGTGTTGCATCCAGCAGCCTGTGGCAGGTGCCAAGGTGCGCTCCACAGGGGAGAGCCCTCACCCACGCAGGAGGCCACCGCGTCACATAGGGCAACCCCTGCCCTCCACCACCCCCCGCCAAGCCAGAGGACAGACCGACACAAAACCGCAGCCCCAGTCCGAGGAACCACACACCTACCTTGCACAACCCCTCAGACCAACACCTGCCAGTTGGGTGGTGTGTGGAGACCCTCGGAGGACGAAGAGCATGACCAGCACCAGCAGCCTCGCAGTCCACGCCGTCTGCCGCAGAGACGTGGATCCCCCCAACACGGTGTTGTTGCACGCCCACCTGCACAGCAGGAGGGAGGGCTACCGCAGAGAGAGACGCGTCGCAGAGGGCACTACCCTCGCCACAGGGTCCACAGACCGAGGCGCAGCTCCCCGGACCTCTCCGAGCAGCAGTGCACAGGGAGGCGCAGATTCGCTCGACATGTAGTCGTGGAGATCTGCAGCCTCTTTCATGCCGAGCTGCTCCTGGCTGGCCCCAGCACCAACTGCTTACCTGTCGCTGGCAAAGTCACCACTGCCCTCCACACCTTCTCCTCCGCATCCTTCCAGGGTGCAGCCGGCTACACCGCCGATGTCTCTCAGTCGTCTGCGCGGACGAGCCCTGCAAATACACCTGCACCTACTCTGAAGTAACACGATGGGTGGCATCAGTGGTGGGTCCTCATAGTGATACCCAGGAGCGGGCATTATTGGACACAACGGACAGGATTCGCGGAGACATGGCAGTGGTGGTGTCAATATAATGTGTGCTGTTTGTTGCTCTGAAATTCAATATGGGTAACACCCATGACAAACCCTCAGACACCCTTGTGCACCCCCTTCATGCTCACGACACGTTTGCCTTACGCTGCCTACTGCACATATGTGATGCATGCCCTGTGGCTGCAGCACAGGTGGTGGCAGGTTGAGTGAGGCTGGCCGTGAGGGAGATGCACGAGAGGGTGAGTATGGGATGGAGCAATGAGATTGTATGAGGAGTGGATTGCGTGTTAGTGGCAGGGTGAGTACTGGCGAGGTGAGTAGGTGGAGGTAAGATGAGGATGGGATTTGAGTGGGTATGAAGGGTGATGTGACAGAATAGTGTTGGCGGTGCCGAAGGAGATGTGGGGTGGGGGCAGTGTTGTGGCAGACGGAGTGTAGGGGAAAGACTTCGTGTTCTCACTGCGGCTGACCTACTGCGGTCATTGCAGCGCCTCCTGCACTGTATGCAGGTGGGCGATATGTTGGTGGCGCAGGTGACCCCCTCTGCCACCTCGAGCCAGGCCTTCTTGGTGGCAGAGGCAGGCCGCTTCCTCCCGCCCGCCGGGGGGAAGATCTGTGTCCTCCCCCTCCTCCTCACCCCATCTGATGATACCTGGGGTGAGGCATCATTAAACTGGGAGCAGCCTTCCCCCTGGGCTGCTCCATGCTGCAATTTGTCCCATTGGTTGCAGCATCTGTCAGTGGAGGACTGCCCCTTTAACTAGAGAGCCTCCAGCTGACAGATCGTACTGCGTATGCGCAGCCCGACCGACGTGCAGGCCAGCGCCGTGGACCCCGGAGGAGCAGGTAATTGATTCCTATTAGTGGGTTGCCTGCTACGATCGCGTGGGCAACCCACTAATTTCGCCGAGCGTGTTGACCACGCTCCCGGAGGACCACCCGCTGGGAACCCGCAGGCCTGCTAAATTCGGGCCCCTAGTGTTGCTTATCAAGGCACAACAGTGGCCTCCTGCTTATCGGTTTCCCATCGTTGAAGCAGTGAAAATGCAATTGGAGAAAGAACTGCATAAAAACTGGTCTTATCTCTTCAGAAAATATTTCTTATCAATAAAAAACCTGCACCTGGATTCCTGTCTATATCAAGATATGAGTACACATCAAACCAATATTAAGAAAGAAGCATTCGTAAATTTAAAAGAAGATTTACCCTTTGCCACATTGAACCATACGTAATAATGGGGGTCAAATTGGGCCAGGTAGCGCCCGTTTTGTATGCGCTCCGCGGACACCTAAACCCCAAAAATGGGGTCCAAGATGCGCGCGCACACTTCTGATGGGAAGTGCGCAGGATGCCATCTTGGTAAAGGTGTTTGCGCATGGCTCATAATGACTGCCGACAGCATGTAGAGGATGGAGATTATGACACGAATCAGTGTGCAATGCTGATTTGAAGCAACCGGTGAAATTTTGGAACTCCACACTCCAGCCAATGCCCCGTCTTAACCTTGCACCGATGAACAGGACATTAAAGGCATGGAGGACCCCCCACCAGCGCTATTTAAAGGGATCATGAAGTACTTACAGGTTAGTTACTGGATTATTTCTTTTGGCTGCTGGTGCATTTGTATGCGTTTTTGGAAGTTTCCTATATTTGGCTAAAGTTTCAATATTATATGGAGAGTGGCCTGGCTGGTCCTACAGTACTTTTTGTGTCATTTCAAATATTGTGCTGAAAATAGTTGCTTTCAGACATGGGTGGCCTGGTAGGGCTTCCTCTGGGAATTGAACATGACTGGGAGAATGAAGAGAGGCCATGCAGAGCAGGACAAGCTGCTAGAAGAGGGAGAAGGAGGAGGAGGAGGAGCAGGGCATTCAGCAGGAAGGCATATCAGCAGAGGGTCTTCAGGGACCAATTCTCTTACCTCAACTTCAGTGATGACCAGTGCATCAGACATCTTTGGTTCACTAAAGGGGCTGTGACTGAAATTTGTCAACTGCTACAGCCACAACTGCAGCCTCAAAGCAGGGCAAGGACAACATTGCCTTTGGCTGTCAAGGTGACCATGGCTCTTAATTTTTATGCTTCTGACTCCTTTCAGGCTGTTGCTGAAGATATAAGCAACATCTCACAGTTTTCAGTGCACTGCAGGAAAAGGGAGGTCACTGAGGCTCTCTACACACTTAGAAACAGATTCATCTCATTCCCTCTTGCCAGAGTCAAGCAGGAGGAGCGAGCGCAAGGTTTTGATTGCATTGTAGGCTTCCCCGTGGTGCAGGGTTCCATTGACTGCATGCATATTGCCATGTGTGCTCCACATCTGAACTCGGCCATAGTCATGAACAGAAAGGGATTCCACTCCCAAAACGTGCAGCTGGTGTGCGACCACATGTAACGCATCATGCAGGTCGATGCCTGCTATCCTGGCTGCAGTCATGATTCCATCATTCTGCGGCAGTCCTTTGAACCAGCACGGCAAGTCAAAGGCTGGCTCCTGGGTGACAAGGGTTATCCCCTCATGACATGGCTCATGACTCCGGTCAGGAACCCATGCACACGTGTACAGCAGGTGTACAATGAGAGCCATGCTGCCACATGGAACATCACAGAGCACATCATTGGTGTCCTCAAGCAACCCTTCCGCTGCCTGTACCACTCTGGAGGAGCTCTGCAGTACTCAGCCGACCGGGTATCAAGATTTGTCATTGTATGCTGCATCCTACACAACCAGGCCATTATGGGGAAACTGCCCTTGCCGCCGCCTATCAGGCGAGAACCTGAGCAAGAGGAAAAGGCAGAGGAGGAGGAGGAAGAGGCAGAGGAGAAAGAGGTGGAGGAGGGGGAGGAAGAAGCAGAGGAGGAAGTGCAGCAGGAAGTAGAGGAAGAGGAAGGGAGACTACGATGTAGACAGACCCTGTCTGCCACAGCTCTGTGTGATCAGATTATTAATAAGCGATACCAGTAACCTCAACGACACCTCCCCATTCACTAACAGTCCCATACTCTTTACCTTTCCTCTCTCACATGACCATCAAATCGTCATCCTTATGACTATACATTTGTTCCTTCCTCAGCTCATCGCAGAAATAAAAACGACCACCAAATGCAAATTCAAATGCACATTTATAAATTAATACATGAAATTATGCAAACAAAATCAGACTATTCACCCTTAGTGCCTGTCTTTCGTGTGCCTTTACCTTTCCTAGTGTTCCTATGAGGTGCATCCCCAGCGGCTGGAGAATGGGTGGTGGAAGGCTGCTGACCTTCAATTGATGAGATTGCAGATGGCCTTGGAGGACGACTCGAGCAGCTCTGGGCTGGAAGGGCCCGGCTTCAGACTGCACCATCTCAGCCTGGGCTGCAGCTGGCTGAGCTGGCTGGCTGATAGGCAATTGCAAGGGCACTGGAGAGGCGGGGGTGGGAGCAGGCATGCTGTCATCCTGAGAGAGGACAGCAGGTTCATCTTCTATGGCGCCACTGCCACTCTCGTGGGACGGCGCCTCAACAATCCTGGTGATCTGTTCGAGAACGGATTGTTGGACTGCTGTGATGATGGAAGTCCTTTTCAACAGTGGTACCCAGAGCCATGATAGCAGCAGTCTGAGCTTCCAAAATGGCAGTCTTTAATGAAAGATATTTGTGTTGCAATGGAAGCTGTGAAATTGGTCATCAGGCATTGTATCATGGTGGATTCCACAGGTGTGCTGATGGAGGTGACCACCCATGCCATGTGGGATAGGATGGGCTCCAAGCTCTGCGTGAAGCCCTGTGCCAAGTTGGAGCTGGGCTCTTCCATGCCCCTTGACATTGTGTGCAGGCTTTCTGCCAGGCTTTCCAGTGCACCAAGCATTTGGTTGTGTCCGCCCATCAGCCTTCTTCTGTAGCCTGGCCCATAGAAGTCATCGTCTGAATCCTCTGCAGCAGAACTGGTGTGCAACCTCGCCCTCCCGAGAGCTGGCACCTGCGATATCCTTTCCCCCGTCCTGGCTCCAGTGCATTTGTGCCCGATGTCTCACCACGTGCAGATCCCTCCTCTATCCTATCCTCTAAACTACGAACAATGTCAGTCTCTGAGCTGGTGGCTGCGAGTGTAAGATCGAGTGATGGTGTGTCTTCATCATCACTGTCGTCTTCCTCTGCCTCCTCTGACAGGGCAGGTTCCAGTTCTTGGGTATCTGAAATGACAAAGGGATACAGGTTGAGTTGTGGTGAGGGGAGAGGAGAAAGTAAGACGTGCGTGCTCACACCATCTTCAGCACGTGAGTCAGAAAAGGTTGTGGGACGAGGGAGAAGTGGGAAGAGAGAAGGAAGATTAAGTATGCAGAGACCCTCATCATCGATCCCTCCAGTGCCGCCAGTGGCCACGGCCTCAGCGATGGCCCTTCCAATGATGGCCAGCACTGGGTCCTCCATGGGAGTTAGGACATGTAGGCCCGCTTGTCCTCCTCCAGTTCTTTCTTGCTGCCTCCTGTTACGTGTCACCTTCTCCTGCAAGAAAGAGGGAAGTGTGTCAGTGAGTGTCCTGCAAGATGTTTGGGTGATGTGGCTATCATGGATGAATAGCTGCCAATGTGTGTGAACTGTGAGTTGTGGGCGTATGGCTTGCAACAGTGGTAATGTGTGAGGGTGAGATAATGCGTATGATTTGAATGGTTGAGTACTAATTGAAAGAGATTGTTGGTACGTGGGTGATGGGGCGTGTCGAGCATTGAGCAGTGGATTACGCTAGTTGGTACGATATGCCACTTGAAACTTGAACTCACTCAGCTTGACAACTCGTGTTAAATCATTGAACTTCTTCCTGCATTGCATCCATGTTCTTGGAGCTATGCTCCTGGCATTTACCTCCTCCACTACTTCCTCCCACTGTCTCTTGAGCATATGTCTAGGGGTCCTCTTGCCTCCCTGCGGATACAGGATGCTCCTTCTTCTCTCCAGCTCTTGCACCAAGTCCTCCAGTGCATTATCAGAAAACCTTGATGCATGCTCTCTCACGTGTTCAGCCATTCCTCAAAGTATCTGATTCAGTTTTGAAATGACTTCCACTATTTCTTGCAGCCACCATGCACCTCCCCTTTAAGCACGTAGCACTCATTTAAAACAGCAGGCAGCATGAATGCTGCGCGTTGCCTGCATCGCAACGAGCGGGTGCAGGTTCATTATGTACCGCCATCCCAGCACACATATTGGGGGTCATCCAATTTAACCCCAAATGTCTTAAAGGAAGCCTGGAGTGGATTGCTGTGACGAGTTATAACCGAGTTGAGTTCCTGAGTCGAGTACCTTTGATGCTGGGGCTGTAATAGACCTGTGCTTCATGCAGCAATTCTTATTTTTAATTAAAGTTGTTGTTAGTAGTAATGTGTTGTTATTCATAGTTTGTTTTTTCATCTTAGCAAAAATGTAAACTAGCACAGTGAGAGAAGAAAATGAAATCCATGGAGTGCTATCTGATTGATAGTTAGTAAAATAAAATGTTTGCTATGATTGATGGTACAAAAATAAAATTGGTATTAAATTAAAGGGATAGGATGAGGAACAGCTTTGTTGCAAAGGAAGCTGATCCCCATAGTTGAAGGGTGGAGAAAATATTCTCCCACATGTCTGCGCCCTTGAGACAATCCTTTTAAAATCTTGCACCTTTTTTTTGAAGGCCCTCTCCCTCAGACACAGCCACTGACTGGTCAAGACTCTGAGATACCTGAACCTGAGACCAATGGTTGGCTGGAGAGTATGGGTAATAATACTTTTGAGTTGTGTGTAAACACATGAAAAAGATGTTTCATCAACTGAACGTGTTTCAGTAATGGTTATTAGCACAAGATGTTCTAACCAAGCAAATAACCTTTTAATCTGCTGTTTTTGTTTGTTTTTCAATTTATTCCTCTATCCAACTTAGTGGCCTAGAATTTCCAATTGTAACGCTAAGGTAGCCCTTTGAAACAGTGCTAAAATATATTACATTAACCTGTTATATCATCAGCCAGGCAGCATGGAAGCAACCATTCCGACTTTTTCACACATGCTTTCAAGACCATATAGCTACAGGGTACACTTCATGTGTGGCACTGAATTAGTAAGTACTATCACACAAAAATCTCAAAGGTGTAACTTGAATCAACATTTCACCAGAAATCCCATGCATGCTGCTTTATAATGGACTCACACAAAGAAGGATATAGGTGGGCACGGGGGTGGCTGTCTCGCTGCTCTTCCAAAATTGAACGCCTGTGTGCTTTCAGAAGAAGGCAACGGCTAACCACCAGAAGGACCCAAACTGAAGATAACCTTGCAGGCTTAGACCCCTATCCTGCTTTGATGACAGTGCCCTCAAATTTTTCGGGCCCAAGTCTGCTGAAGGTGTTGGGATGGAAAGGTTGGTGGCATGGTGCAAGTGCACAGGAAATATCCTGCTTTGAATAATTTCATTAGCTCCAATTTTAACCTGGGGAGAGAGGCGAGCGTAGGGTGGTGGGGTAAGTGAAGGGCTCACTTAACACTTGGGCCTCATTACCATAGTGCAGGCCTGACTCCCGTCTCAGCCTGGCGGGACTGAGGTGAGGCTGGCTGGAGTGAACGGGACAAGCATCGATGGTGGTCACTATCGCGGACCTGTGGGAATGATCCCTGGCAGTCGGGTGAATGCATCCTGGGTTGTTGGGGGGGAGGGCATATGCGATCATGGTCGGTGGGGGATGGGGGATGTCCGAGGCAGGAGAAGCCAAGATTTCTTTGTGGGAGACTTAAAAACAAAATGAACTTACCTTCTCAGCCCTTTTCTGGGCCTGCTGCTCCTTGGCACTCGATGTTCCTGGCGAGGCCAACACCGAGCAGCAAATGCGTGACATGACATGAAAGTTATGTTGGGGTCTGAATGACATCATTAAATCCCGACTTTCACAATGTATGAGGGTTTGCTCCTCGGAAACCTAATAACTCCATAGATGTCTGCAAGTGAATCCCCAGCAGTAGAGAGGTCAGATACAGTTTTTCTCATGAGCACTGTGAGCGTGGTTATTAAGCCCTTGGGCTCCAGCTTAAGGAAGTCTCTTCATACTAGATTGGACAGGTTAGGCGATTGGCTTGATGTTGGGCTTGGCGCTCCTCATTTGTACCTGTGGTCATCTTGAAAGCATGTCCAGCAGCTTGGCAGAAAAGAGAAATAGATGAGGCAGCTGCTTCTCAGGGTAACAGCAAATGCATCCAGCCAAGGTGGCTGTCCTGATAGGACTGAAGAAGTGCCAGGTAGTGGGCAGGTAGACAGCCACGGCATTATCAGAGGGTAGCACTAATTGTTGCATAGCCATTTCATGATCTGGCACCATAAGGTACAGACACTTCTATCCCATAAAGCCTCCATTGATAAATAGTAGCTGCCACCATGTTTGTTCTTCCCCTTGATATTACACTCTGATGCAACACAAGGTTTAGATTCTAGTAGACACTAAGCATATAGGGTTACTAAAGAGTAGCATTCATGTCTCAGTTGTAGGGAAATAATATGGTGTACTTTATTTGGGAAGAGCCACATTGAAGTAGTAGCAGATGGAAAGATGGGCAAGCATAGGAATTAAGTTAGAGTGTCTGAGAATGGATGGCATGATGTTTACTGGGCCTCTGTCTGTTAATAAATTGGACAGGTCTGATTGCACAATGGCCAGACTGGGGACTTAATTGAAACAGTTGCCTATTAGTGATTGCCATGTCATTTTTGGCCCTCTCCCCTCTGCAATCACACCCACCTCCCTTGGCCCTTCCTTACTGTTATGCTGGGTCAGCTTCCAGGCCAGCCAAATTGCGCTGGCCAATAGCCAGTGAGCTGCAGCGAGATACCTGTTTGAGATTTGCACTTTGTGGATGCATATTAATGAGGCCTGGTCCTCAAAAGGGACCTGACCCCCCCACCCCCCCAACCCCAGCCGCAGTTATCAGTGCGGCCGGCCTACATGTTCTACCAGCTGGCTGCCTGAGAGTCAAAATCCCCCCCTTTATATCTCTAATCACTGCAGAATTTAGGTTTCTGCTGTGGAATTCCACCTGTTGCTACAGAACTTCAGACAGGAAGACTGATCTAATTAAGCATCGCCTTTTACTGTAAACAGGGATTAGCCTTTATCTTTGCACAGAGACAGAACACCAGTTCACTGGTAATGCAAGTGTTGAGCCTAATAATTCCACACATGAACAAGGAAAGGGCAGAGCAGCATATGGCAAATGTCAGAATATACATAATAATTTACTGGAACATTTTGGTAACAAATTTAAGATGTTATTAGGATGTTGAAATGTTTGCTCGAAATTACCTGGAATGGCATGAACAGCATCGTAGACCATTAATCATGCCATTTCGTGCCCCGATCTTCCCATTGCAAGCTTACTCCAAGATTTTCTGGAAAAGTAAGTAGACTATATCGCAGCAAGCATAATGGTGAATCCGGGACCTCTGAAGTGGCACAGCCAATGGTTTACCTCAGCTGCATCAATAAACTAAACAGATCAGTGTTGGCAGACCTGATCATAGAATTGGGAATTTGAAATCCTTTCACAATGCGGAACCTGATCACTTGCAGAAGATTGTTTGAGTGAGAGACTCACTCAGCTGCTGTATTCAGTTTTCAGCAACATTCGAAGTTACAGATTTAGTTTCTTTCCAATTTATTTAGAAGATGTGTTGATGTGTTAGACCGACACGGATACGATGGGCCAAATGGCCTCCTCCTATGCCGTAACTTTCCATGATTCTATGATTCTATGACATTGTTAATTTAAGTTACCTACAAAGTCTCAGATTAACAAACAGAGGGCGAAATTGGACCTCATTTCGCCGGTTTCTCGGGTGCAGAACGGAGGCAAAAAATACCAATTTCGCGGGGCTATGTCCCACTACCCAAGGGTGTTTGAAATACGTCCAATGCTATATTGGCTCAGCCTGCTGTAAACAGACATTGTGTCTCTAGCAGAGACTAACCACCTCCCCTTGACATTGAACGGCATTACCATCACCGAATCCCCCACCATCAACATCCTGGGGGTCACCATTGACCAGAAACTTAACTGGACCAATCACATAAATACTGTGGCTACAAGAGCAGGTCAGAGGCTGGGTATTCTGCGGAGAGTGACTCATCTCCTGACTCCCAAAGACTTTCTGCCATCTACAAAGCACAAGTCAGGAGTGTGGTGGAATACTTTCCACTTGCCTGGAGGAGTACAGCTCCAACAACACTCAAGAAGCTCGACACCATCCAGTACAAAGCAGCCCACTTGAATGACACCCCATCCACCACCCTAAACATTCACTCCCTTCACCACCGGCGCACCGTGGCTGCAGTGTGTACCATTTACAGGATGCACTGCAGCAACTCGCCAAGGCTTCTTCGACAGCACCTCCCAAATCCGCGACCTCTACCACCTAGAAGGACAAGGGCAGCAGGCACATGGGAACAACACCACCTGCACGTTCCCCTCCAAGTCACACACCATCCTGACTTGGAAATATATTGCCATTCCTTCATCGTCGCTGGGTCAAAATTCTGGAACTCCCTATCTTACAGCACCATGGGTGAACCTTCACCACACGGACTGCAGCAGTTCAAGAAGGCGGCTTACCACCAGGGCAATTAGGGATGGGCAATAAATGCTGACCTCGCCAGCGACGCCCACATTCCATGAACGAATAAAAAAAGATAGGATACTGAGGGCTTAACGTCCGTTTGAGGACCTCTCTCCAAAATTGGTCAGAAACTGAGCGGTGCATGTGCCAGGCATTCTCCATTCAGTTTTTCTGCTTCCTTCTGTGGCTTAACAAGCGGTCCTTAAAGGAGCCACTGGAGACCGCTGTGAGTGCGCTGACCATTTTGATCCTAAACTCTGGCCTAAACGAATTTCTCCACCACTCTCACTTTCATCAATGGAATGCACAGGGACATCAGTGCCCTACACCAAGCACAAAGTATATACAAAATCTAATGTACAATGAAGAAGAAAAAGTCACCTGTGACATTATTTTTCAATCTAAGTGGCAGCGGCGAGGGAACTCACAATGGCCATTGAGTTGACTGAGGGGGCAGAGCTATGATAAGCAACTTTTCATGGTACTTTTGCGCTGGAAAACAAACCCAACTCCAGAGGTGCACCACACGGTTCCAGGAAATTCTGGGCCAATATTACTAAGATGTCATTTTGTTAGACTTACTAACCTTCAGATGCATAAACTTGCTTGAATGTTATTTCCTTTGCTCTTCCTCAAACCGTGATTACATAAAATCCATACTTTTTAATTGATACTGTTATTCTTTATCTTTTAGCTAAGCATCCTCTATTCTTCAAGGGATAACTCTGCATGCTTAAGTTACTTGAAGAGATCAATGTTTAATAAAAATATACAACAAAATTATGTACCCTTCTACAATAAGTTAATTCTGTAGCTGATACAGTAACATCCATTTGGTCATAATATTTGATATTTCAACATTTGACATTGCATTTTTTAAATTAATAATACGACTGCAAAACATAGGAGATAGTGAGGAACTATCATTTACTGCCACTGATATACTCAGAACATCAACCAAAGATATTTGACAGGAAACTGCAATTTGAGATTTGGCAAAGCAGTCAATCTACTGCATAACATTACAATGGAGGCCAAGTAATGAGTTAGTTCATGTGCCTTAAAGCTTCAAGTCTATCAAACCCTTCCTTTGAAGCTTTACATCAGGATAAAAGGATAATCTGGTTTTGCATCCTAAAGCTATGTGGACTTTGTCTTACACATCACATGTAATGCACTGATAGAAGGGTCTTCTAAAAGGCTGTCAGTGTGGATCTAATCCTCATCTCGAAGCTCCGAGTGCTTGGTCTCTACTTCCTCAGAATTTTAGTAGTTTGATAGAATAAAATAGAAGGCCAATCACACTACTTCTTCCTGCATGCATTGGTGTGACTTTCCAACTCTCTTTGTAGTGCTGTGATAGTCCATCTGTTTGTGTTCTAATGTGATTTTCCAGCTCTCTTTGTAGTGCTGTGATTGTCCGTCTTTTTCGGTAGTGGTGAGATTTTCTATCTCTTTCTGTAGCCTTGTGATTGCCTTTCTTTTTCTGTAGTGGTGTGATTTCTATCTCTTTTTGCAGTGCTGTGATTGTCCATCTCTTTCTGTAGCCTTGTGATTGTCTAGCTCCTTCTGTGTAGTATTGATTGCCTCTCTTTGTGTAGTGGTGTGATTGCCACCTTTTTCCGCAGTGGTGTGATCGTCCACCTTTTTCTATAGTGCACTGGTATTGCTAAGTTAAGCCCTCCTGTCAGGCATAATGGGGGAGATCCTGACTTTGAGCGATAGTGTAAAATGAGTGATAGCGAGTCGGCAGCTTGTTTTACATCTCTCCCGATTATTATTTCCATTAAAGTCAATAGAATTAAAAACGAGGAGAGATGTAAAATGAGCTGCCGATTCACTGTCACCCATTTTACATGATATGGAGATGCCGGTGATGGACTGGGGTTGAAAAATGTAAGGAATCTTACAACACCAGGTTATAGTCCAACTGTTTTATTTGAAAATCACAAGCTTTCGGAGGCTTTCTCCTTCGTCAGGTGAGCGAGTGTGGGATTCCATGGAAGGTTACCGCATTTATATTCAGAGAACAATACCTGGTGATTACAGATAATCTTTCCAACTGCCCGTTGTCAAGGCAATCAAAGTGTTCAGACAGAGTGATGTTACCTACAGGACCACCGAATACACAAACGGCCAGAACATAAAAAAGAGAGAGAGGGGGAGAGAAACATCCGAAAGGAAGAGAAAGACAAAGAATGACCCGCTGTGTTAAAAACAGATAACTTTTTTTCGCTGGTGGGGTTACGTGTAGCGTGACATGAATCCAAGATCCCGGTTGAGGCCGTCCTCATGGGTGCGGAACTTGGCTATCAATTTCTGTTCGACGATTTTGCGTTGTCATGTGTCTCGAAGGCCGCCTTGGAGAACGCTTACCCGAAGATCAGTGGCTGAATGTCCTTGACTGCTGAAGTGTTCCCCGACTGGGAGGGAACCCTCCTGTCTGGCGATTGTTGCGCGGTGTCCGTTCATCTGTTGTCGCAGTGTCTGCATGGTCTCGCCAATGTACCATGCTCCGGGGCATCCTTTCCTGCAACGTATGAGGTAGACAACGTTGGCCGAGTCACAGGAGTATGAACCATGTACCTGGTGGGTGGTGCCCTCTTGTGTGATGGTGGTGTCTGTGTCGATGATCTGGCATGTCTTGCAGAGGTTGCCGTGACAGGGTTGTGTGGTGTCGTGGACGCTGTTCTCCTGAAAGCTGGGTAATTTGCTGCGAACTATGGTCTGTTTGAGGTTGGGTGGCTGTTTGAAGGTGAGTAGTGGAGGTGTGGGGATGGCCTTAGCGAGGTGTTCGTCGTCATCGATGACACGTTGAAGGCTGCGGAGAACATGGCGTAGTTTCTCCGCTCCGGGGAAGTACTGGACGACGACCCATTTTACACTATCGCACAAAGTCAAGATCTACCCCAATGATCTACTGTAAGAGTATGAACTGCATTGTCTCAAAACTAGTGTGACACACAAAAGTACATCATTTGATGGCTGTTCCATCTGGTATTCCTCTTAATCAACAGTTTAAATGGCTTCTGTACATCTGGGAGTTAACCTTTTGTTAGCTGAACCTGAACTGATATCATCAACATTATAAAAATTCAACCAAAAATTCCTTTGAGGCCAAATAGATAAAAGTCTCAAAATGTTACACTGCACATGCTTAGAATGTACAGATGTGGTTGAAAGCTTTTTCTAATTGTTAGGTAAAAACATCCAGTCAAATTGCAGGATTTTAAGATAGGCTCAGGCCTTGAAACAAAAACTTTAATAAAGATATTAGAAGACACAAAAGATAGTCCAGTGGATAAATTTAATCAGACTATGATGATATATATATATATTTGAATGTTTATGTGTTGCTTAAAACTTTATTTTAGATATCACAAATTTGAGTTACTGAGAAAAAATAGTGAATCAATTTTTTTCAAAAGGCATTTGAGTGACTCAATTGGTTCATTAATAAAGTGTGATGGTGAAATGTTTACATATAGTTTTTTTCATTGTAGACTTGGATCATCTTTGGATTCTCATTATAAATATTTCCATTGTATTGACATAAAAAGTATTACAGGAAGAAAGATTTATAATGGATAGGATGTGTGAACCATGTTCAAAATTTTCAATAGTTTATTTAAAGAAAGAACTTGCATTTATTTAGTGTCTTTCATGACTTCATGACGTCCCCAAAGCGCTTTACGGCCAATGAAGTACTTTTGAAGTGTAGTCACTGTTGTGTAATCACTTGGCCGATGAATGCAACCTTTGCGTACAACAAGGAAATTGTAGCGTATGAAGAAACGGTGCTGCTGAAGATTCAGTAGTTTTCTGTGCATGTGTGAGTGTTAGGTAAGTTGTGTAGCTAAGTTTAAGATACGTTTGTCATAATGCATTATATGGTGTGTTCATCCTCTAACACACCATATAATGCATTATGACAAACTTTTCATTGAGTATTATGAAAATAAAGGATCTCTGAAAATGGGGACGTAAATGGGCTCAGCCTACTTTGCCACCGAGACACTCACTTTCATTGACAAACCCCGTTTAAAGAACCTTTAAAATGTCAGTGGCAGCTGCATTTATTTGATCAGCCATGCCACATTTGGAAATTCTGATGATGGAAGCACAATGCTTACTGCAGAGGCACATCGACATATATGGCTTTTAATCAACTTGCACACATCTTTACCATATTTATTAAAACTTACTTTTGTGCTCTTCTTCAAGTTGGAGAGAGGGGTGGGTGGTCTTGGACATCGGGGAGGGTCGGCCGATCGTGGGGTTCCAATCGCGGTCGGTAAGCTTGTGGGCCTGGAGGAACACTCCTGCTCCTCCTTGCCTAGAAACAGTGCAATAAAGGCACTCACCTCATGATCCAGCCCTTCTCAGCTCCTTTTCACTGGCGAGATTCACGAGCCCTGGGAAACCCATGCTGGAGGCGTTAAATTTAAAGTTGAGTCAAATTCAATTTAAAAAGAGCTACTTAACATCTTACAAGGACGTTAATTGAGGCTATTAATACCCGCCCGCCTGAGCTAATTAAGGTCCCAACTGTAGCGAGTAGGTTAAACCTGGAAGTGGACCCGTTGGAGCCGGGTTACGGTCGTGCTCTAAAAATCAAATGTTTTAACTACCCACCCGCCCCCCAACCCACCCGTTCTTGGGGGTTTATATACCCCCCCCCCCCCGTTTTCCATGCAGCCCATCCGTCTGAATGCCCTATGCCATTATTAAAACCACTGTATGCCTGTTAACGTATTGGAAAAGTATGAAACAAGTGTTGGCTCTGCTGAATTCAGATTGGCCACATTCCTGCCAGTAACAGTAACTCTAACATGCTGCAGATTTGAGCCCTAATTAGTGTTCACGTTAAATATTCTTAATGTGGTAAATCTAGATGTAGTAAATCCGGGTAAGAGTGTAATTTAAGAGTGGCTGGTTTGACAAAGTTCATCTAGATCTGGATGTGCCTTGACAACCTTTTTCTGCAGAGAATAGATGCTGAAGTGCAGTTCACAAGGGATAAAACAATAAGTGACGTTCCTTGTGGTATCAGGTTGTAGAAATCCAGAAGGTCAATACTGAGGTCTATCTGAATGGTGACATTTCAATCAAAGGACATTGTGCCTCTGATAAAGTAATAAAAGTAGCACAGGATAATAATGACAGCTACAATATATGATGTTGGTATAAAAGATTAAGCACAGTATGTGCATCAACAGTAAATGAGCTGTCTTCTTCTTGTCCTATGTTTCGTATTATATGTCCTTGTAAAAGAGCAATAAACAGCAATAACAAAATCTAAAAAGATCCACTAGTACTATTTCTGTCTGCTCGAAACAAAAAAAAATCTAATAAAGCTGAGTAAAAAGTTACAGATATCTCGGTATGTACTTGAAGAACCCTAATTCTCAACAGGACCAAAGATATTCAAATGTTTATATTGGATCTGAGCAGTAAGGTCTTGGTTATACATGTAAGTTTCTGTAACTAACTCTCAAACCAAGGAATAAATATGTTGCTGTGTCCCAATAGCTTTCCTTCGAAGCATTGTAAACAAGAATGGTGGGAGCAGCTGGATTTTACAGACTTATTAAAAACAAGTTTATTATTTTAAGTTCAGTTTTTCAAAAGGTCAGTAAAGCTTAGTACCAGGAAATTGCATTGCTAAAAATGTATTGTCTGTCAAACACATTCACAGCTGGCGCCCGTTGCTGGTAGTTCTATTTGCATTTAGTGAATGCATCTGCTGACTGTGGCATAACACAACATAGGTCTATTAAATAGAAAGAAGACTTTTAGGAAGGTAACAGTCCAATCTTTCTAAGTGCAAGTATTGTACTGATCAATCACAAAATGCTGTACTTTTACGTTCTTGTGAGATGGCCATCTGATTTGGGGCAGAGTGCTGCTAATATTTTGTATCAACATGAAACATTTTTTTCCATTTCAGGAAACGTGTCGTAAGCCAAACCAAACAGGATGAGCAATGTAGTTCCAAAACAAAGCTTCAACAAAGCAATGGTATTTCAGCTGTTTTTCTTTGGAAGCCCTTATCTCACTCATCTTAATTTTCCTCACATTGTTCATCTGAGAAAAGTTCCATGCAATGGGAAAACTCTACAGTAAAGGAAGTTTGCGATTAGATCATTGGAAATATCCTCCTCTCCCTGTGAGTGTGCAGCTGTAGCAATCAATTATATAGTAATACGGTCACTTCTCCTTAATCTTATCCAGTTCAACAAAATCAGTGCAAGCTTCCTTTTATACAGAATGTTTGGTGTTTCCACTCGTTCTTTGGCTGCAGATGATGTCATTTGAACAAAAATGTTGGACGTTTTATAAACGTTTACTAGCTCTGGGTTTAAATCACTTGAAATCATTCTGAAAAATCTGAGTTTGGCCCAGTGTGATCTCTTCAGATTTGGGCGTGCCTGTCCTTTTGAGAAAGGCTAAACCACTAATGGACTGGTATCTGTGACTGAAGCCACTGTGACAAAATGTGGTGTATTTACTTCTGTAGTTTTTGTTTACTGTGCAATTCAGAAGTACATTTGTGATTTTTGACTGGCCTTTGGGCTTGCATTCAATTCCAGGTAGCTTTGTGGAGAAAGTGATCATGTTTCTGAATCTAGAAGAGGGATTAGGTATGTGCCTGATGTATCATGGTTTTAACAGTAGCACTTTGAGGCCCCAATATTCCAAGGGAGGCGGGGAGGGTGTGGGGGAGGCTGTAAACGGTCGAAAAACCCAGCAAGACCAGGGACACGGAGGCCCTGCCAAATTTAATGGCAAGATCTCATTATCTTTTTTTTCTTCCGTTTTCCACCCAGCAGCTGGCCAAGATGACAGCCTGGCCGGCTGCTGGGCGGGAAAACCAGCGGCCAGGTGACCGCAGATGGGAACCCATGGGGATGGTCCCCAGCAATTGGAGGGGGTGGGATCGGCCATGATTGGCTGGACAGAGAGAGAGGTATCGGGGCTTGAGCAGGGGAGGTCGACGAATGAGTAAGGGGGGATAGAGAGGCCGCGATCGGCAGTAGGGAGGCCGGAAGCTTCCTTGAGGGGCCGGAGGAGCACTCCTATTCCTCCTGGCCCACAAGGGGTGCTGTAAAAGGCACTTACCATGTGGGGCCGGCAGCTCGTGCCAACCTTTCACTGCTGGGTTTCCCGACCCCTGGGAAATCCGTGTAGCAACTGTAAAATTTAAATCGGGCTCCAAATTGCAATGTGGGAGCCTGATTTAAATATGTTAATGAAGTGTCCCGCCTCTCTACGGCAGGACACTCAGACGCCACAAAACCCACTGCCGGAAAAAAGGCAACGGGTGCATATGCGGCGGGTTAGGAACACGGTCCCCATTTTTTCATTTTTAACCTCCCCGACCCTCCCCCATCTGTGGTGGGTAGAGGGGATGGTTAATATTGAGGCCTTAATCTCTGGTCAGCTAGTGATGGTGTGCATCAGAACCAAATTCTGTTTTAATTGGGAACCTAATTAAAGAGGCGTTCTCTTGACGAAAAAGTGCTTAGCAATATTTTTATGCTTGCTTACAAACACATTGGGGGTCAATTTCCATGGAAGTTCTCCCACTGGTCCACCGTAATTTTGTTGGAAGAGTCGCGGAAACCCTGGAAAAATGGCGACAGCACTTATACATTTTTTTCGGGGCCTCTGTGGCTCATCCACCGAATTTATGGCAGGTAGGCAGGAGAACCCCTATAATACATTGGCATAACACCACAACATGTCACAATACACCAGGGGACATAACAGCCACTCCCACCACATACGCTGAACATCCTGGCAGGAGCCATTCATTAGCTTCAACAGGGAAGCTGGGAGTTGTCATGATTCTATTGTACAGTCCAATCCATTGCACCAGCTGTATTTCAACAGAGGAGGTGATGATGGCAAGATGGCGACTGGGTGATAAGGAATACCCTGTACTCCCATGGCTCATGAGGTCTCTTCAAAGGACTACCTGCAGAGGAACTCTAGCATGAAGTCCAAGAGAAGATAAGGATAAGAACCGAGCAGGTCATTGGTGAAAGGTATAGAATCTCACAGACCTACTGAAAGCACAGTGACTTCCACATCTCCATCCCCAATTGTTAGGCTAGAGTTGAAGCCAATGATTACCATTGCGTCTGCGTCATGTGGTGTTCAGGAGGAATGTATGGTGTTAATTGGCTGCTGCACACTCCAGATCCTACAGTCACAATCTGTCAGGATTCGTGGAATGAATAGTAGGAGTAAGGGAGCAACGATCTAGGATGAGAGGTGTCAATTTAAGAGGAAGCTAGATGAGGGAGAAAGGAAAAGAAGGATATGCTGATAGGGTTAGATGAAGTAGGGTGGGAGGAGGCTCGTGTGGAGCAGAAACATTGGTATAGGTCTGTTGGACTGAATGGCCTGTTTCTGTGCTGTAAATTCCATGTACTGTGTGAGTGTGCATTACAGGATGTGAAAGATTTGACACGAGTGCTGCCAAGTGACTTTGCTTCTGAGACAAGGAACATGGTGCCATGTGATGCCCCAAGGGCAGGGGGGGGGAGGGGAGGTGGGGGCTATTGTGCTGGGGCTCACCCAGCTTCTCTGTGATTTGGTTATCTGCTATGATTTTGACCACTGGGTGGATAGCCGGCTGAGCGAGTGGCCAAAGTTCCAACCTGGGGGCCTCTTTTATCCAGTGTCTTCTTTCCTCCTCCATGCCAATTTTCTACTCCTATTTAATATAAAAATGAAAACTTGCAACTTGGTGCCTTCTTGCCCTCCCCTTCTGACAGTTCTGGAATGTTCCACTACCTGTGATATTCTTTATCCTCTTGAATGCATTCACTAATGTAGTCAAATGACTTTTGTACTTTTGAAAATAGGCATTTTATTTTATACATTTGCAAGTGCACATATTTGTAAGTATCCATCCAGAACATTGAAGTTCTACAATGTAATGTTCATTGCTCATGTTTGACAAATCTACATTGAGAAAAAAAGCATTCCTATTTTTTCACGATGCAGAATAATAGATCAGTAAGGTTAAAGCACTAGTTTTATAGTGACAATGGTGAAATTTCTAAAAGATAAAAAAACATTAAGTACATTGCCTGACGTCTCCTAGGACTGATGAACTGTGATTCAAGTGTAACATTAGTGGTATAAGTCT
Organism: Heptranchias perlo; assembly: GCF_035084215.1. NCBI lineage: Eukaryota > Metazoa > Chordata > Chondrichthyes > Hexanchiformes > Hexanchidae > Heptranchias > Heptranchias perlo. The sequence continues at coordinate 65,979,212 of NC_090331.1, read as the reverse complement.
TGGATACTTGTTTGGATCTGCTCTTTAATAATTGGTGTTCTTAGTCAACTGATGGTAAGTGTTTACTATTGTGTTAAACCTATGTGGAAACGAGAGGGGTTAAAATGCCAAAATTAACTTCAATATCAACAGTTGTTGGGAAGTCAGCATTAAAATTACCAACAATCTGAACATATAACATTCAACAGCAAAAATGGACTTCTAACCTAGGTTTATTTTATTTTTAATTTCTTCCATTTTATATTTAGTAATGTAGTTTGTTAAAAAAAATGCGTCCATGCTGTATTTGATTGACCACGTTATTAATGCTTAAATGATTTTCAATCTACAAAGAAAAAATTGAATTTGATGACATTACTTTCTCTGTGGCATTTTTTAATCTACACTAATTTAATGTTTCAGTTTTGGTATTTAAAATGATTGTATTTTCATGTTGCTTTTGCACTTGGAACCCTCCAGCTAAGAACATGGAACCTGTTCAAAAAGAATTTACACTCCACAGAGGTGTTTATCAAACTTTCTTTTCTAGCACCTGACCTTGCAGGGTTGTAAGCTATTTTCAAATGAGGGATAGCAAAATAGAAATGTACAGGACTAGGAAAGACCATTTTGGGATTCAACTGGCCGGTCCCAAAGTTAAAAACAATTCACATACTCCATCTCTTATGTCCCATAAGTTGTTTCCTTTGTCAGAAAAATATGCAGCTCCTCTTGAATGTACTGACACCGTCCACCTCCATTGTTTCCCTGGGCACTCTGTTGCACACAGTCACAAGATTACAAGAGGAATACACATCAAGAAGGTCATTTGGCCAAATTTAGCTCATCTTTCCAAAAATGAAAAACTTACATTCCCCCCAGCACACTCTCCAATAGGGCCTTAAATGACTCCCAGGTTTTTGCCCTCACTACTATCCTGGTCATCTATTGTCTTTGATTATTAGATTTGGTTATATGAAGAACATTTTCTGGATCTAATTCCCAGATTTAATTTGTTACCTTTTTAAAACACGGGTACTACATTAATGCGTTTCCTCCCCAATATTTAACGACTGTCTTATGACAATGGCCAGCACTTTCAAATATCCTCCCTTGTCTCATCCATCTTCCTCTTTTTGAGCCAATTTCTAATCTACTCCATCACCGGGGAGGAATGAACAGGCTGGAGCTCTTTTCTCTAGAAAAGAGACAGATGAGGGGTGACCTGATAGAGGTCTTTAAGATAATGAAAGGGTTTGATAGGGTTGACGTAGAGAAAATATTTCCACTTGTGGGAGAGTCCAAAATTAGGGGTCATAAATTTAAAATAGTCGCTAAGAAATCCAATAGGGAATTCAGGAGAAACTTCTTTACCCAAAAAGTGGTAAGAATGTGGAACGTGCTACCACAAGGAGTAGTTGAGGCAAATAGCACAGGTACATTTAAGGGGAAGCTAGATAAGCACATGAGAGAGAAAGGAATAGAAGGGTACGCTCTTAGGGTTAGATGAAGTAGGGAGGGAGGTGGCTCGTGTGGAGCATAAACGCTGGCATAGACCAGCTGGGCCGAATGGCCTGTTTCTGTGCTGTAGTTTCAATGTAACTCGATCAGCTCCTCCCGCTCCCCCCCCCCCCCACCGCCCCCTCCCGTCACACCCAACTTTGCCTTCTGACTTTGTGGACCAATCTTATATGTAGTACTGTGTCAAAAACTTTGCTAAAATCTAAATATATGACATCTACTAAGTTCCCTTATCCACCAAATCTATCATCACCTTGAAGAAACACAATAGATTTTTCAGACAGGACTTCTCTCCCATAAAACCACGCAGACACCTATTATTGGTCTATTTTCTCTATGTACTTCAAGGTTGCCTTTTTCAAGAAACCCGCTAATGTTTTACATATGATGGGTGTCAGGCTCAATGGCCTATTATTTGAGGCTATCTTAATGCCCCTTTCTATTATTTGGCATTGCTTTTGCCCTTCTCAGGCACAGTTCCGGTTTGCAATTAATCCCTCCAAAATGTCTGGCAGGATGAGGCTGGTTTCATTGGCCACTTCCTTCAGCACTGTAATATGCAGCCCATGTAGGCTGGGTGCCTTGTTCTCTTATAGTGCTCTCAGCCTGTTCATTAGCTCCTCACTCATAATTTATAACTGAGGTAATTCTCAATTTCAGCGGGGGCAGATAACTGGCAGTATCGGATCGGCTGCCTGTTTTTCAACCCTCCCAATTTTCCTTTCCAGTTTTCCACCTCCGCCAAAGTTGAATATTACCCCCAACATTTCTAATATTGCCTCATTCTCTCCCTGATAGGCTGTATGGAACTTTGTCTTCAATTCATCATGATTTACAATCAGATTATGTATCATTGTAACTGACGGCAACGACTGCTTCTAGAACAGATACCTGATCGATAAGGGGATAAGAAGTCTTGGGAGAAAAAGTCTTGAGGGAACTATTAACCCATCATCACTCAACATCCTCATTCTAAAACACTGCCAGAGATCAGGTCAGTTAGATGTTGGCTTTATTTCTGCACCATCATTTTATTGAATAATGACTGCTCTTGCATCCGACATGGTTGAAGTCCTGGTCTGAATGTCATGGCTCCAGCTATATGTCCAGATGTCATTGGAGGAGGACTGGGTAGAGTTGTAACAAATATATCTTGCTTATTAAAATGCTCAGCTTACTTCTTAATGATGCAAACTGCCTGCAGGTGGATATTTAATATATATATATGTCAGTTAGCACCAATAATCGAAAATATTGAGAAAGTGCGTCCTAGTAGAAACACTACCAATAGTTGCCACCAGCTTAGAGCAAAATACAGCTCTAAACTTTTGTCCAAATCCCAGCGCTATGCAGCCTCCTTTGGTAAAATTTCCTCCTGGCTTATTTTTGCTGGAATCTTAAATATTGCAAGCATTTTCAAATTATTTACATTTTTCTAAATGCATCCCCTTATTCCCCAATGATTTCAGAAGTCTGCCTTAGATCACAATGATAAGAAGAAAATTATTATTTTCTATTTCATCAAGTCTATGACTTCCCTCGTGCTAGTGGGGAAGTTATGAGCATGGTATTCATTTGTGTGCAAAACGTTTACAGTAATACAGAACTTTTGAAACTTTACAAACCACAAGATAGTTTCAGATGCAGAAGACCTCTCTGCCCATTTGATCTCAATCTTCCAGAATACTAATTCTATCGTTTTCTCGTTAAAAAAAGTTGCTATTTCATAAGTTAATCCCTCTTCCCGTTAAAGAAACTTGCTGTTTCTTAAATGAGTCCCTCTTCCCTTAAAGAAAGTTGCTGGGGGTAATTTTCACTTTTGCTTCAGGCACGACACTGACGGGTGAGGTTCGACTGCCCGGGATACACCCAGCCAGATTTTCCTTTCCCTGCCAGTTTTCTGCCTGCGCCAAAAGTGAAAATTACCCCCACTGTTTCTTCAATGAGTGCAGTTTCCTAGCCTCATCCGCCCTCGTTGGCAACTCACTCCAGCTGTTGATCACCCATATACTTCCTGATGTCTCTCCTAAACTTGCCTTTCATAGCCCTCAACCTAAGGCCTCTCTACCTGCAGCTCTGGCATATCAGAAAATATTGTGTTGGGCTTACTTTCTCTATCTTGTTAAGTAGCATATATACCTCTAAAAGAACCCTTCTGAGACATCTGTTTTCACAGCTGAAGAGCTCTAGCTTATCAAGTTGTTTCTCATAGCTCATCGCTCTGACACTACCAATCAGCCTCATTGCTCTCCCCTGTGCTGCTTGTCGAGGTTTGATGCCTCCCTTCGTCATGGGAACCAGAACTGGACTCAGTACTCAAGCTGTGGCCTGATCAGGGCACTTCAAAAAGTTCTTCAAAGATATCACAGATACAGAATTCCACCAAAAAAAATACAGCCTGCAAGTTACATTTGCATCATGAAATTTGGAAAACTGAACCCTTAACACCTGTCAGCTTTTGGAAATGCAAACTGTTATAATTTTGGTTGGAAACCTTTCATTGTGAAAATCTGTAATATATGATGAATATTACTAGCTCAAATGAGTGAACTGGAATAGTAAGGGAAGAATCAATAATTAGTCTTTTTTTCCCCTGTGTCTTTGAAAATATCCCCTCGAAGCCTAGAGGTATGGGCACAGGGTGGATTTTGAGCATTATTGTAGGTTGCCCCGAGACTGTGGAACCTTTTGAGACTTATTATGGGTTGTCTAGAAGCTTGAGACAAATAGGGCAGAGGGGTTTGAAACATGCTGAAAACAAAACTTTTACTTCAAAAGGATTGGTGCTTGTGAGAAACCTGCTGATGCTTTTGTAGTTTTGGTCTTTGTGGTGAGACTGATAATGCAGTCCCGGTTCTGTGGTAGTTGAATGCATTGCTGTTTGCGTGTTGCGTATGCCTGTAGTGCTATGAACAGATCTTGCGCAGTAATGTGAAGTCAGGTCCTTTGCATAATATTGCAGCGCTCTCAGTGTATGTAGAGCAAAGGGCTACATTATCGTAAAGGGTTGCTGGACACCTTAAACCTCTACTGCTACTAAGGGGTAAAAATGGCTGAAGCAAGACCAAGATGACAAATTTTCTGGAGGTTCCACTGCAGGGGTACCAGAGAGAACTTTTTTGTTTATTCATTCTCAGGATGTGGGCGTCGCTGGCAAAGCCAGCATTTATTGCCCATCCTTGGTTGCCCTTGAGAAGGTGGTGTTGAGCCTTCTTCTTAAACTGCTGCAGTCCGTGTAGTGAAGGTGCTCCCACAGTGCTATTAGGTAGGGAGTTCCAGGAATTTGACCCAGCGACCATGAAAGAACAGCGGTATATATCCAGGTTGGAAAGGTGGCCCTTTCTGGAGTGGGGGGCGGACGTGGGGGGGCATCCTCTCCTGAAGAGTGGATCGAGAGCAGTCTGCATGGAGGTAGCAGAAGGAGTGATTCCTGTGACCATATCCAACAAGCAGGTGAGGAAGAAATTTGCTGGCCTCTGAAAGGTTGCTAAGGTAAATGTGCTCACACTTTGCTTAACTGTACAATGTTGCCTTATAGTGTATTTTGACAGTACTTCATTAGTACTCTAATCCTCCCATTGTAACATTCAACTGTATTTTGAAGAAGACCAATATTTTGCCTTGGCAATTGAAAACAAGCCATCTAAATCATCTTCATCATATAGCCTTAGTTGTCTTCACATGTATAAAGAGCGGTGGCATTCGTAAAATTTAATTGCAATTAACTCATTTGGTGGTAGATCCAATTGGTCCAAGCTATCTGATAATTCTGGTACATTTTACTTTATCTGGTGTAACAAAGTTTTTATTAAAAACCTTCTATTTTTAAGTCGTAAAATACAATTCGATTGGTAATGATGGCTGAAGAAAGCAAAATTGGCTATAAGCATTTGATAGAGCTCCTGTATTCAGCAATAAGGAGGTCACATGGCTTCACTCAAATGTACCTAAAAGCCTGGCACCTTTATAAATGGGACCTGCATGTTTTATGTGGAATATACTGAATGAAGAAGGGCATTTGGTTTTAAAACATGAAACTATTTTTTGATGCTTCACAGCATTTGAGCAATGTTTTAAATATTGTGATTCATGGAATATTTTCACTAGTAGGGATACTTGAATTGTATAAATGGTTCATTTTATCAAAAAATTACTTAGTAACAGGACTCTTCAGTTCATTCATTACACATTGTGAACCCGGTGACACTTCCTAAAGCCTGAATCCAATCTGCTCAGCTGCTCCAAGAGCTTTCATATTGCAGTTACCCAGATCCAACCACATTTTTATAAAGTACCTTATTAATATTCAGAGTTTATGTAAATTAAGTGTCTGCACTGCTCTCTGTTGATTTCTTTTGGTTTGTACTTATTTCCATCGGCCAAATATTTTAAAGCTGGATTACCTTATAAATATGCACATGTTGTTCTAAAAATTGGAATAAAATGCTCCACTCATCGAAAGGTAGGTTTAGAATCATGTGAGCTACTGTTGAAGTGTTCTACTTGCGACTGCGAACTGGAAGATGTAGGCTGCTTCCTAATATATGCAATCCATGGAGCCTGGCATTCTGTTTCTTACCAGTCACAGAGAAAGGAATCAGTATACACCGTTTTGTAGCTTGATCTCAGGCATAATTTAACAATTGAAAAAAATTGAACAGACAGGGATTTGGATCTCTACCTATAGAGGAAAAATTTGCAAGGCTATGGGGAAACAGCAGGGGAGTGGGACTAATTGGTAGCTCTTTCAGAGAGCCAGCACAGGCACGATGGACCGAATGGCCTTCTTCTATGCTGTATGATTCTATGATTCTAACAGAGCACCTTAGAAATGTAACTTTTGATAAGTAGAATATTTGAATTCCAATGTAAGAAGTGTATTAATGAACCATTGCAGCTTTAAAATATTTGAGAAGGATGTTATTTGGTGTCTCCTGGGCACACAACCTATGAATAAAGACACCATCTGGTGGCTTCTCAGGACCAGGAACTGCAGCAGGAATTATGTTAAATGATATCTTTAGTGGAGCTTTTTTCTACCAAAGTGTGCAATTATCATTAATTGTTGCTGCCCATATGTAACATGCACTGGATGTTAATATGGCTGGGGTACAAAAGGCTTAACACAGATACCATTTTTTTTTGCTAATTCGGCATTCCCTTACAAAAATTATACATATAGAATTATAACTTTTCCCAAAAATCCGAAGAACAATGTGAACTTAAAAATGTTCTTTGTGTTCATTTCTCAAATGCTTTTCTTTTATAGCCCGGAAATTAATTTAAAATATTTTCTCCCACTCTAAGATTTAGAGTGACATCTCTGAGGAATCACAAGCATAAAAGCCATCTCCTCATACCTATCCCCTATTCTCAAATCATTTTCAGTAACACTCCATAAAATGAGGCTTGCTGATTTTCTGTGAGGGCAAGTGCTTCTGTTTTGTGAAGACTGAAAAAGCCTTTCAATGCTGTGCTCTTAATATATTAAACAATTAGGTTCAATAGTGTGTATCTTTTGCCAATGAATGCAGATTATACAGCATTGAAAACAATGACAGCTAGCAGAACACTTTAAGAGAACATATAGATGAAGTAATAGTCTCTACCTGTGAGTTGTAGTTCCTGTACCAAAGATCTTCATTTTTTAATATGTGGACAATTTAATTCTTCTCTTATTGGCAATGGACAAGACATTTATGGTGTGACACAGATTGTCCCTATTTCAGTACATTATAGCCACATTATTTAATAATGACTAGTTTAAAATATAAGATTGTGTCTGACCACTTCAGATTGATACAGCAAATGCTTCAGCGCGCAGAATGTTAAAAAGGCTTGAAAGAACTGTAAGGCATTTTGAAAGATTGCTTAATTGAACTTCTCAAATGTCACACAGTGCTGACAATATTAAAATTCATAGTGATTGCACATTTCTGTTTTATGTAAAAGTGCAAACTGAACTGAAATGTAGCTGTTATGTGTCACTTCTGTTCCTAAAATTTAGGAATCAAAATCTTTCTTCTACTTTAACTGTTGATTTTTGAAAATGAGTTTTCTTTGGATCCTAGAAAATAGTGAACTGATCAAGTGGCTGAGTTTCCAATTGTTGCATGTTGGAGTCTGTGTTGTCACATGTTACATTACAACGTGAAGAATGCTGATGTTTTCCCAGCACCCATGCTACCAACTGTCTAGGAAGTTTAGAAAACATTATGGAACAAATGACAGCAAACCAATAATTAGCCTGTTAACAGGCAGTCCCTGTAAGAAATGAACTCCTCACCAATCTGGCTGTGTTGATTGGAAATTTCAGAGCCAAGGTTGCAAAAATGACGAAAGCTGAAATTATCTTGACTGTGCAATAAGTTATTAATGGCCAAATAAAAGCCATCTGACTTCTGGATCTCCTTTACAATTACTGTGAGGAATTATGTAATAGACAGTTTTTTGCAGTCCTGAATAAGCTATTACACTGAATTTTAAAACTCTACAGACAAGCCTCTTTATAGGTACAATCAACTTGTCAAATAAGAAATAAATGGACCAACGCAATCTGGTTTATCCCTGTCGTTCCAATTTACTCTCTAGTATCTAAGGGGACACTGCCTGTAAAAGGAATAGCATACAACTCAAATCCAGAACAAGGTTTCACACTTATTTATTTAAAAATGTTACTTTATACTAATTTCAGATGGCAATCTTTCACACTTAACTGTTCAATGTGCATTTTCTGTATGTAAGAAAATACAAACATTTTTTGTAAGAATGCAGTTTTATTCATACATTGTTTTTCTTCCCTCTCATGTCCATCAATCTAATAAAGAATCTGAAAATATTTCATATTTCTTTTTGGCTTTTATATTTCCGAGGTTGCATTGGGGTGGGGATAAAAACTACCCTGATGCTTCAGGGACCATACAAGTAAGTTGTCGACAGCAATCCAAATCTTCCCATTCTTCTTCATCTTCAACAATCAGTTCTCAAAGTTTGCAGTAGTCAGTCAGGTTCTGGTGTTTGCTTCAAAGTTGAAATGTCTATGTTGCCTTTGTTTCTTTGATTTGCTGATCATTAAGAATGTTATTTTGCCTGTCCATGGAGAGTAAAGTAGAGACCCCAATTACACATTCATTCCTTTCACTTCTTTCCTCCAGACACCTGATATTTCTTAGAGGCCAGCGTCACATCTGGAGTATCTCGGAAATAGATTGCAGTCTTGTCACAATTGCGAATGTCTTCTGGCTCAAGTTCTTTTTGGATCAAAGGTCAAGTCTGCACTCATGGCTAAATGAATCCAGGATCTGCACCGTTCTTCTCTCCTTACAGCCTCAACTCATTATCTTTTCCTTACCATTTCCATTACAACTCTGATTCACCTGATTTATGCCATTCAAGAGGTATTTTTTATTTGTTCTTAACATTTCTGGAGATAGAGGAGATAATCAATTTTAAAATTTCAAAATCATTTAGCTTTAAGTATGGATGCTGGCTGCAGCATTATAATAATGAGCAGCTGGATCTTGTGTTCCAGGAAAAGACAACTCTCTTTGCACAGCACAGACTGTGTTTCACAGTTCAAACAACAATTCGAAATGCTACCTCAATGACCTTCAGCTGAAATTGTGAACGTACATTACAGCTTCCTTTTTTTTTATCAAATCAAAAAAAACTAAAGTTAAGCCTTTGGGATTAAGGCGGGGAAGCTGTGCTGTTGATAAAATACCCTGTGCAAAAATTCTTCCTGGGATTTATTTTGGTTTTGCCTTTTCAAGAGCCAAGGAATCACACAGCTAATCAGGTGCAAAAAGCAGAAGAGGTGCTTTGTGCTTGCTGGGTAATGAGCTGGTAGACCAATGAAAGGCAAGGGTGAACTGTAACATGAAAAGACAGAATCACCAGTGTCTGAATTGTTACTGCCAGATGTTTCTGTGCAATTTCTCAGATAGAGTTGGTCGAGGAATTGTTTTATTTAGATCTGGGATTTGCACACTCTGGAGATGAACCAAGCAATTTATTTAATATCGAAATGAATACTAAGCGACTAGGACATGTAAAAACTTGGATATAAATGAATAGTTCCAAGTTGCATCTAATTGGGTTGAATTTGTGTTGCATCTTGGCGTGCTTGGGCATTCAAAAGGGGTACAGCAGGAAGGCATTTTATAATGTTTACAAATTCCTTCAATTTCCCGGATTTTGGAATCCTTACATGGTTTAACAAAAGACATTGTAGATTATTGTCACATTTATATTGCAAAGACACTTTTTCTTTATGTCTTTGAGAGTTTACATACAGATACAATATTTTTCTGGAGTCGTACACTTATATAGTTCAATGCTTGTAGGAGGATACATTATTTTGTTCGATTTGCTGTCATGACTGTGAATGCACTGAGGCAGTGAGTGATTTGGGAGGAACTTTTAATTTGGGAAGTTGACCTCCAAAAAATGAGGGCTAGTGCACTGGAAGCCAGGTTACGATCTCACACACCCATTTAATGCATAGACTGTGCCCGTCGCCATTTTGAATTGGAGCTTCTTTAGGCGTTCAGTACGCTTGCCTGAAATCGCCGGATCTATCCTTAGCCCCCTCCTATTTCTCACCTACATGCTGCCCCTCGGCGACATCTTCCCGAAAACAAGACACCCAGCTCTACCTCATCACCACCTCTCTCGACCCCTCCACCATCTCTGATTTGTCACACTGCTTGTCCAACATCCAGTACTGGATGAGCAAAAATTTCCTCCAACCACGTATTGGGAAGATCAAAACCATTGTCTTCAGTCCCCGCCACAAACTCTGTTCCCTAGCCACCTACTCCATCCCTCTCCCTGGCCACTGTCTGAGGCTGAACCAGACCGTTCGCAACCTTGGTGTCCTATTTGACCCTGAGATGAGCTTCCGACCACATATCCCCTCCATTACCAAGCTCGCCTACTTCCACCTCCGTAACATTGCCCATCATCCCCCCTGCCTCAGTTCATCTGCTGCTGAAACCCTTATCCATGCCATTGTTACCTCTAGACTTGGCTATTCCAATGCTCTCCTGCCGGCCTCCCATCTTTCAACCTCCATAAACTTGAGCTCATTCAAAACTCGTATCCTAACTCGCACCAAGTCTTGTTCAGCCATCACCCCTGTGCTCACTGACCTACATTGGCTCCCATTCCGAGAACATCTCGATTTAAAAATTGTTATCCTTGTTTTCAAAGCCCTTCACGGCCTCGCCCCTCCCTATCTCTGTTAACTCCTCCAGCCCTACAGCCCTCCGAGATCCCTGCATTCCTCCAATTCTTGCCTCTTGTGCATCCCTGATTTTAATCACTCCACCATTGCCGGCCATGCCTTCAGCTGCCTAGGCCCTAAGCTCTGGAATTTCCTCCCTAAACCTCTCCACCTCTCTACCTCTCTCTCCTCCTTTAAGATCCTCCTTAAAACCTACCTCTTTGACCAAGCTTTTGGTCACCTATCTTAATATCTCCTTATGTGGCTCGGTGTCAAATTTTGTTTGATAATCCCTCCAGTGATGTGCCTTGGGACATTTTACTATTTTAAAAGCACTGTATAAATGCAAGTTGTTGTTATTGTTGGTATGTGACTCGGTGTCAAATTTTGTTCGGTAACACTGCTGTGAAGCACCTTGGGAGGTTTTACTATTTAAACGCGTTATATAAAGGCAAGTTGTTGTTGCTGTTGATCCTGCACTTCTTTAACAATCCAAATGCTCTTTTAAGCAGCTCTGCCGTCTTATTTGCTAATTCTAAATCAGTCACACAAGGCATCATTAAAAGCAGCCTGGAGAATGCTATGTTGAGCGATATTTAAAGGGATCATCAGCTGCTCTCAGGTAATCCACTGGTGAATTTGTTTGGACTTCTAGTGTTCTGTTTTTGAGCTTTGGCAGAGGGATTTTGACCAGGGACTTTTGGCAAACTTCTGACTGCCTTCAATATGTTTGCTGCTTATATTGCCATTGCAGCTGGAAGAGGAGATGGAGAAGGAGGAGGAGCAGGCTTGAATCCAGGGAATTGCAGCTACGGAGAGAAGGGATAGAAGGAGGGCAGCTCGCATGAGGCCTTACCCCACACGAGTTTATAGGCCCAGAACTTTTTACCTGGAGCTCACCGAGGAGCATATGAACATAAGTAAGAAACAAGGGCAGGAGTAGGCCATACAGCCCCTCTCGCCTGCTCCGCCATTCAATCAGATCATGGCTGATCTTCGACCTCAACTCCACTTTCCTGCCCGATCCCCATATTCCTTGAAGAGAAGTGTGTGAGGAGGCTCTACTTTACCAGGGATGCTGTCACAGAGCTCTGTCACCTGCTGCAGCACAGTCTGCAGCCCAGAATGAGGATCTCGTACATCCTTGCCTGTGGCTGTCAAAGTCACTGTGTCCCTGAACTTTTATGCCTCAGTTTATTCCAGGCTGCAACAGGTGGCATCTACAACATCAGCCAATCAGCTGCCCAGTTCTGTATTCAATAGGTGATGGATACTCCCTTTGCCAAAGCCAATGACTTCATATCCTTCCCCATGGACGCTGCAAAGTAGGAAGACAGGACTCTGGACTTCACCAGGATTTCAGGCTTCCCCCAGGTGCAGGGCATCATCAACTGCACACACATAGCCTAGTGCGCTCCAGTACAAGAGCCTGAGGTCTACATGAATAGGAAGGGATATCACTCACTGAACATCCAGCTGATGTGTGATGACATGCAGGTCTGTGCTAGGTTTCCTGGTAGCTTCCATGATGCGTTTATCCTGCGCCAGTCCTCAATTCTCCCCTTTGTTTGACCCCGAAGATCAGGTGAGAGGCTGGCGCTTGAGGACAAAGGCTACTGTCTTCAGAGCTGAATAATAACATCTCTGAGGAACCCGAGCACAGATGGAGAAATGGGGTACAATCAGTGCCATGCCTCCACTCGCGCCCTGTCAGAACAAACCACAGGCCTTATAAAGCAATGCATCCACTGCCTAGATAGGTCCGGAGGCGGTCTATAGTATAGTCCCCAGGTTGTCTAAGATTGTTATTGTCTGCTACATGCGGCATGACTTTGCCTTTCAGTGGGGCAACCCATCAAGCCAGCAGTGGAGGAAGATGTGAAGGTGAGGAACATGAAGAACAGGCAAACGCTGAGGATGGTCAGGAAGAACCAGACCCCTCTAACCTGACAGCTACACAAGGTCTTCGATAGGACCTCATCCAGGAGCCCTTTGGCTGAAAACTTACGAGTCTTCCGTACCAACAGTCCCTCCCAACATCATTCCCAGACCTTCCACCATCCTTAGGACTGCACACAACCCAAATGGAAGCATGGGGCTTTCTGACAAAACAAACTGCATGGTCATCAAATATTCACCAAACAAACTCTGCACAATAAGAATTTTGACAAAGAATGTAACTTACAATGGTCTTTATATGTGCCATTAAACACTGTTCGTGTGGTGCAATCTCCTTGTGCCTGTCCTAAGTGAGCTTCTATCTATTCGATGGTGGGGAAGCTTTTAGAAACGACAATCCAGGATAAAATTAACAATCACTTGGACAAGTATGGATTAATTAAGGAAAGCCAGCATGGATTTGTTAAAGGCAAATCATGTTTAACTAACTTGATTGAGTTTTTTGATGAGGTAACAGAGAGGCCAATGCGATTGATGTGGTGTATATGGACTTCCAAAAGGCATTTGATAAAGTGCTGCATAATAGGCATGTCAGCAAAGTTGAAGCCCATGGAATAAAAGGGGCAGTGGCAGAATGGGTACGAAATTGGCTAAGTGACAGGAAACAGAGAGTAGTGGTGGACGGTTGTTTTATGGACTGGAGGAAGGTATACAGTGGCGTTCCCCAGGGGTTGGTACGAGAACCACTTTTTTTTAATATATATTAATGACTTGGACTTGGGTGTGCAGGGCACAATTTCAAAATCTGCAGATGACACAAAACTTGAAAGTGTAGTGAACAGTGAGGAGGATAGTGATAGACTTCAAGAGGGACATAGACAAGCTAGTGGAATGGGTGGACACATGGCAGATGAAATTTAACATAGAGAAGTGCGAAATGATACATTTTGGCAGGAAGAATGAGGAGAGGCAATATAAACTAAATGGTACAATTCTAAAGGGGATGCAGGAACAGAGAGACCTGGGGATAAATGTTCAAATGTCATTGAAGGTGGCAGGGCAGGTTCAGAAAGCAGTTAAAAAAGCATACGCGATCCTGGGCTTTGTAAATAGAGGCATAGAGTACAAAAGCAAGGAAGTTATGATGAACCTTTATAAAACACTGGTTCGGCCACAACCGGAGTATTGTGTCCAATTCTGGGCACCGCACTTTAGGAAGGATGTGACGGCCTTAGAGAGAGTGCAGAAAAGATTTACAAGAATGGTTCCAGGGATGAGGGACTTTAGTTATGTGGATAGACTGGAGAAGCTGGGGTTGTTCTCCTTACAGCAGAGAAGCTTGCGAGGAGATTTGATAGAGGTGTTCAAAATCATGAGGGGTCTAGACAGAGTAGATAGAGAGAAACTGTTCCCATTGGCGGAAGGGTCGAGAACCAAAGGGCACAGATTGAAGGTGATTGGCAAAAGAATCAAAGGTGACATGTGGAAAAACTTCTTTATTCAGCGAGTGTTTAGGATCTGGAATTCACTACCCGAGGGGGGGAGGCAGATTCAATCGTGGCTTTCAAAAAGGGAATTGGATAAGTACTTGAAGGGAGAAATTTTGCAGGGCTATGGGGAAAGGGCAGGGAGTGGAATTAGCTGGATTGCTCTTGCAGAGAGATAGCATGGGCTCAATGGGTCGAATGGCTTCCTTCTCTGCTGTAGCCATTCTATGATTCTATACTCTAGTCTTCCTACCAAAGTGCTCCCCAATTGGCTTCAGCTTGGGCCTCTAATGAGGGTGCTTTAGATGTCCGTGACTGGCAACCTCGAGGAGCTCGGGCCTGAGAAGGCTCAGCTGCAGACTGTGGCACCTAAGCTGCCGCCAGGGCATTCTAGCCCAGCTGGTTTTGTGGCACTGGGACTAGAACTGGATGAGGGGATGGCAGGGAAGCAGGCTGAGATGGGGCGGTGCCTCAACACGTCCACTGATCTGCGAGAGAGCAGACTGTAGGAATGCTTTGACTTCTTGAGGCAAAGTGTCCCTGGGAGTTCCCATTTTGGTGAGAGGCCCCCAAGGAAATCTTCAGAGCAGTGTGGATCTTGATCAGGTTGAGAGGGTTTGTGCAAAAGTGAGGTGTTCTGGACTTAACAGCCTTTTATGAATGAATAGTAGATTGTGCAGGGGAGTTGGTAAAGAGGCTGTGGTCTCCATTCACAGCCACAAATTTTGTGTGAAAACCGAAGCCAGCGTTCACCATTGGTGCACTGTGGCTTCTGCTCCATGTCCTCTACCACTGATATGGACAACAGCAGCAATGTCACAGGAACACCAGCATCTCCAAATTCCCCACAAGTGAGGCACCATCATAATTTAGAAATATCGCTGTTTCTTCATCGTTGTTGAGTCAGAATTCTGGAATTCCCTACCTAACACCTTCTTGGGAGCACCATCACTACAGGACTGCAGTAGTTCAAGGAGAATGCCTTCACCATTTCCTCAGGGTGATTAGAGATAGGCAACAAATGTGACTTTGCCAGCCTCACCCACATCCCAAGAACAAATAAAAAACAATGGCATTTGAAGAACTGAGCATTTTCGTATAGGAAAAAGTAGCTTGAGTACAATTAATTGGCAGATGTAGCCTCTCCCCTTAAGAAATGGTGTACATATAGTTACATTGTGAAGGTTCTCCCACAGTGCTGTTAGGTAGGGAGTTCCAGGATTTTGACCCAGGGACAATGAAAGAATGGTGATATATTTTCAAGTCAGGATAAAGTGTGACTCGAAGGGGAACGTGCAGGTGGTGTTGTTCCATGTGCCTGCTGCCCTTGTCCTTCTAGACGGTAGAGGTCGCGGGTTTGGGAGGTGCTGTCGCAGAAGCCTTGGCAATTTGCTGCAGTGCATCCTGTGGATGGTACACACAGCAGCCACGGTGCGCCGGTGGTGAAGGGAGTGAATGTTTAGTGTGGTGGATGGAGTGCCAATCAAGCGGGCTGCTTTGTCCTGGATGGTGTCGAGCTTCTTGAGTGTTGTTGGAGCTGCACTCATCCAGGCAAGTGGAGAGTATTCCATTACACTCCTGACTTGTTTCTTGTGGATGGTGGAAAGGCTTTGGGGAGTCAGGAGGTGAGTCACTCGCTGCAGAATACCCAGCCTCTGACCTGCTCTTGTGGCCACAGTATTTATGTGGCTGGTCCAGTTAAGTTTCTGGTCAATGGTGACCCCCAGGATGTTGATGGTGGGGGATTCGGCGATGGTAATGCTGTTGAATGTCAAGGGGAGGTGGTTAGACTCTCTCTTGTTGGAGATGGTCATTGCCCGGCTCTTGTCTGGCACGAATGTTACTTGCCACTTATCAGCCCAAGCCTGGATGTTGTCCAGATCTTGCTGCATGCGGGCTCGGACTGCTTCATTATTTGAGGGGTTGCGAATGGAACTGAACACTGCAATCATCAGTGAACTTCCCCATTTCTGACCTTATGATGGAGGGAAGGTCATTGATGAAGCAGCTGAAGATGGTTGGGCCTAGGATACTGCCTTGAGGAACTCCTGCAGCAATGTTCTGGGGCTGAGATGATTGGCCTCCAACAACCATTACCGTCTTCCTTTGTGCTAGGTATGACTCCAGCCACTGGAGAACTTTCCCCCTGATTCCCATTGACTTCAATTTTATTAGGGCTCCTTGGTGCCACACTCGGTCAAATGCTGCCTTGATGTCAAAGGCAGTCACTCTCACCTCACCTCAGGAATTCAGCTCATTTGTCCATGTTTTGACCAAGGCTGTAATGAGGTCTGGAGCTGAGTGGTCCTGGCGGAACCCAAACTGAGCATCGGTGAGCAGGTTATTGGTGAGTAAGTGCTGCTTGATAGCACTGTTGACGACACCTTCCATCACTTTGCTGATGATTGAGAGTAGACTGATGGGGTGGTAATTGGCCGGATTGTATTTGTCCTGCTTTTGTGTACAGGACATACCTGGGCAATTTTCCACATTGTCGGGTAGATGCCAGTGTTGTAGCTGTACTGGAACAGCTTGGCTAGAGGCGCAGCTAGTTCTGGAGCACAAGGCTGGCTTCTGTGATGTTGGGGATATCGGGAGGTGGCCGAGATGGATCATCCATTCGGCACTTCTGGCCGAAGATGGTTGCAAACGCTTCATCCTTGTCTTTTGCACTCATGTGATGGACTCTGCCATCATTGAGGATGGGGATGTTTACAGAGCCTCCTCCTCCCTTTAGTTGTTTAATTGTCCACCACCATTCACGACTGGATGTGGCAGGACTGCAGAGCTTTGATCTGAGCCGCTGGTCGTGGAATCGCTTGGCTCTGTCTATAGCATGTTGCTTCCGCTGTTTAGCATGCATGTGGACCTGTGTTGTAGCTTCATCAGGTTGGCACCTCATTTTTTGGTATGCCTGGTGCTGCTTCTCCTACACTCCTCAATGAACCAGGGTTGATCCCCTGGCTTGTTGGTAATGGTAGAGTGAGGAATATGCCAGGCCATCAGGTTACAGATTGTGCTGGAATACAATTCTGCTGCTGCCGATGGCCCACAGGCCTCATGGATGCCCAGTTTTGAGCTGCTAGACCTGTTCTGAATCTATCCCATTTAGCACAGTGGTAGTGCCACACAACACATTAGATGGTGTCCTCAGTGTGAAGACGAGACTTCGTTTCCACAAGGAATGTGCAGTGGTCACTCCTACCAATACTGTCATGGACAGATGCATCTGTGACAGGTAGATTGGTGAGGACGAGGTCAAGTAGGTTTTTCCCTTGTGTTGGTTCGCTCACCACCTGCCGCAGGCCCAGTCTGGCAGCTATGTCCTTCAGGACTCGGCCAGCTCGGTCAGTAGTGGTGCTACCGAGCCACTCTTGGTGATGGACATTGAAGTCCCCCACCCAGAGTACATTCTTATCCCTTGCTACCCTCAGTGCTTCCTCCAAGTGGTGCTCAGCATGGAGGAGGACTGATTCATCAGGTGAGGGAGGGCGGTAGGTGGTAATCAGCAGGAGGTTTCCTTGCCCATGTTTGACCTGATGCCATGAGATTTCATGGGGTCCGGAGTAAATGTTGAGGACTCCCAGGGTATATCACTGTACATCACTGTACCGCCACCTTTGGTCGGTCCGTCCTGTCGGTGGGACATACCCAGGGATGGTAATGGAAGACTCAGGGTAACATTGTACTGTAAGGCTATGCAAATTTAGTCCAGGCATATGAAGCACTTGTTTCAAGATGCCAGTGATATGTTTGATCATATTTCTAGTTGAAACATGAGCTTCATTACACCTGTGCTCTTCTTCTGCCCATGATTGGTGCATGGTTGAGATCCTTCCATTTTTCATATCCCTCCGAATAAAAATGGCAGGGATTATTGCCTTAAAATGAAGTCACTGTGAGAGCTTCTGGGGAAGCAAACATTGAGCTGCATGATTCTGTGCAGCCATATCTGTTTTCTGATTTTAAAAATGTCTTTTGGGTTATGCAGGGCACAACGTTGCCAACTCATGTTGCTGCTATTGGTTGTGGTGAATGTGATGACGTTATTAGCCCTGCTGAATAATGCAGTTATGATCCCTTTGCTAGCACTGTAGACACTAGTTTGGAGGATTTTGGCAGTGCTGAAAGAATGTTACTTGTTGTGCAGGGATCTTCCTGCGGAGATGGCACATTTCTGTCAAAGCACATCTGGTAAATTCCAGCTTCCTTAGGCACATCTCTACTGCCATCACTGCCGGCTGGGCCTGGTATGAGAGATCTGCTGGGTGGCAGAGTGATGGGACTTGACGGTATTCCACATGTGCTGCCTAATATCACAGGCGGCCCTTCCTTGCTTTGCTGGTCCTTTTCTGGTAAGTCCAACATTAAGGGAGCGCTGAAGGCAGTCCCCATAGTGTGCAGAGACTAGAAAATGAAAGGAAAATTTCAACCAACTCACTTTCAAATGAAGACTCCAGCTTTCTCACTGCCGCCTCTTCAGGTAACATCTGTTTCATCTGTGCAAGATGAATGCGTCGAGTGATATGTTAAGAGTGTTTCCCTCTCAAATGTCCAATTTGCTGCCTTAGTAGCCCTAATTCACAAATAGAGTCCATTAGCACTTGCACTTCCAATTTTCCACTCAGCAATTTTGTTAGTGTCAGAATATGGGCAATAAACAAGTGTGATATTGCACTCCCAAAATTGTTGGTCACTATCACACAATTGCCGCCTTACACCAACACACAATTCCTTGTCTTTCAGGAGATCATTTTGAGTTCAGCCATCTTGGAGATTGAGTAGATATGTTGCATGCCCACCTTGTTGCACCCAACTGTGGAGTAGCATTTCCAAGAGCTGGAGGGATATCATCGGTTCATAGAATGGTTACAGCAGAGAAGGAGGCCATTCGGCCCATCAAGTCTGTGCCGGTTCTTTGTAAGAGCATATTGTTTACATCTATGTCCCAAGGCAGTGGGGGTGGGGGGGTGGCGTAGACAGGGTAGTCACTTGTTTGTGACCGCACTTAGTCCCGCATCATTGGATGTGTAACAGGTTCTACTTGAAATGGCTCAACAATGTAGAGGGGACCGGTGTTAGCTCTCTTGAATCTGCTTGTTTACGCAAAGGGCACTGGTGGGAACAGGGAAAGAATTTTGCAAAGTAACAATCGTGACTTTATTTTCTGATCACAGAAATTTCCTTCCTGCTAGAGGGAGATTTTTACAGATTAGCATTGCAAAGGTCGCACCCAGAAAAATAGAACCATAGAAATATATAACATGCAAGGAGGCCATTCAGCACATCGGGGGAGAAATTCAACTCACGGCAATTTGTTTTGCACCTTAAAAACAAGCAGCCAGGAGTTCAAGTTTGGGGTGGCACCTCAGCTGCCCTATTGACGTCCATGGTCTGCCTGATGCCATGTTCTACTATGTAAATCAGAGTTGTAGGACCCCGACGCAAGTGAGTAACTGCACCTTTAAGAGAATAGTGGTAGGGGGAACATCGTGTCTGTTCTTACCATTGCATCATTACCTCCACCATTTTACAGGAAAAGTATCGCAGTGAGCCAGTTAACAGATAGTTGCTGTTCGGAGCATTTCTTCACTTCCTGCATCAATATGCTCGGGTACAATACATGGATTTCTTCTTATCATGGTATTATTCAAATTTGCTGTCTTTTTAACTGTATAGAAACCCACTGAAAATAATTAGAGCCTGCATTTTGCCTTTCAAGGCAATCTTCACTGTACCAGACATTTTCCACAAAGAGATGAAAGAAACAAGAAACTTGTATAAATGATATGAAGTAACAGATGGTCAAGGGCTGAACTTCAGATGTGTATGGGATCCCTCATTGGTTTTGGTCCGTTATGTGTACGAGTGGCTGCACCACTTGTGCAGGTAATGTTCCAGAACCGGATCGCGACTGTATACCTTTCTGTAATTCACCCAGCTACTCATTATTCTACACTTAGGAGGATCTTTTGTGCAATTTAATGGTAACATTTGACGAGAAGTTGAACCTGTAAAATGGATCACTGCTAACGTTTTAGCAATACAGTTCATCCCAGTTGTGTTCATTCAGTTCTTGTTGACTCACTAAGGTTTAAATGAAGCAATCACATACCACTGGTGTAGCAGCTTATTGACCAAAACTGTACTTTCAAGAAACTTATAGGTATCCAAGGGAAAAAATAATGGAAGTAGGAATTCAACCTGAAAATTACTATGATTCCCACTGAGTAATTCAACTGCAGCTAGAAAATAGTGTCTATATAGTATTTAGATTGTTAGATCAGGTAAAGCAGTGGCATTTGAATGATATTAAATTCTATAAATATATAATACACTTGTTTTAAGGAATGTTACCAGTTCATAAATGCCCTGGAGAAAGCCACTATTTATACCTGTTGCATACATTCGAAGGGACCATCTGTCTTTCCCTTTCTAAAACAGGAACAAATGTGGTTTTCTTTCAATGTGGTTAGCTTCAGAAGCTCAATATTCTTTTGCTGTTCTTCTCGTCTGAATGTAAAATGCACAAAGCAATCAAACTTACATAACATTCTCTTTTGAATCCCCAGTTCTTCTGCAGAGTTAAATGATAGGAAACATTAATCAAAAAATGTGCAAGTAACTCACAAAAAGGTTGCAATCTATTTTACAGTATTATCAATATAACAGAAATATATTAAAGTAAAATATCCCAAAGGTTATGTTGGGAGATTTGTTACTTTGATGATTAGTGAATGCAGCCTAAGTAGGCCGGAAGAAAGGGCATATAGTAGATTTTCCACTCAGCCATATGAAACATGCAAAACATACAAAAAGGGCAGCAAAAGATCAATTGGCCCATCCAGCCTGTCCTAATCAGTCATGGTGCATCCACATACACTATCAACAACCTCCCCAGAATTGTGCAACCTTCTGGCAGAGGCAAATAATAGATAAACTCTTTGGCCAATTTAGGAAAAAGCTCTAGGGAATTCCTCTCCAACCCTAAAGACAGTCAAGCAAGACTATAGTAACTGATATCAATAATTACAGCTATCCGGCCATTACCTTCTATATCTGGAGATGTCCTCAACCTTCCACAACTCATCCATCTAATTTCTGCGAGTGAGTCAATTCTTCTTGAACGTTCCGATAATCTATTCCAGAGATTGATGTCTCTCTGCGAAAAGAAATACTTCCTGGCATTTAACCTAACTCTATCCTTTCTTGTTTTATATAGAAGGCACCTTGATTTCCCACCCCTATCTAGCTTAAATAACCTATCCACCAAATTATTATTTTATAAACCTGAATCAGATCACTGCAATGTCTACATTTCTCCCAAAGAAAAGAGTCCTGGTTCCCTGAGCCTATCCTTATATTTAAGAGCCCTAAGAGTAGGTTTTACACTAATGTCCCTCGCCTGGAGCATTCCTAGGTCCTTGACATCCCCTGCCATGTGAGTGGACCAAAAGTGGGCACAGTATTCCAAACAGAAGGCCTTGTATAAGGTAAGAATCGTATTGCTATTTTATACTGAACTCTCTCAGCTATAATAAAAACAGAAAATGCTGGAAAAGCTCAGCAAGTGAGGCAGCATCTGTGGCGAAAGAAACAGAGTTAATGTTTCAGGTCGAAGACCTTTCGTCAGAACTGGAAGATGTTAAAAGAGTTAAAAGTTTTTAAGCAAGTAGCGAGCCGGGGAATGGGGGGGGGGGTGGGGTGGAGGGGAGGGGCAGAAAGAACAAAAGGGAAGGTCTGTGATAGGGTAGAGGGCACGAGTATTAAATAACAAAAGGGATGATGGTGCAAGATAAGGAGGGTGGTGATCGGACAAATTAAGAGACAAAAGATCGGTCTAGATTAGCTGCAAATGGCAATAGCAGAACCATTACCAGCACTTGCTGCCTGAAAAAATGGGAGCAGTGATTATGGTCTGAAATTATTGAAATCAATGTTGAGTCTGGAAGGTTGTAAAATGCCTAAACGAAAGATGAGATGCTGTTCCTCGAGCTTACATTGAGCTTCATTGGAACAGTGTAAGAGGCCGAGGACAGAGAGGTCAGAGTAGGAGTGGAAATGGCAAGTGACCGGCAGGTCAGGGTCACGCTTGCGGACAGAGCGGAGGTGTTCAGCAAAGCGATCACCCAGTCTGCGTTTGGTATCCCCAGTGTAGAGGAGACCGCATTGTGAGCAGCAAATACAGTATTCTAACTTGAAAGAAGTACAAGTAAATCGCTGTTTCACCTGGAAGGAGTGTTTGGGGCCCTGACCTGCCTTCTCCTAGCTATACACCCTTCCTCTCCATTGTAATTCCTGGTCCATGCCATGTAGGATTTGGGTTCTATTCAAGCACAAGAGATGTCTCAATTCATTTCTTCAGACCAGGTCATTGATATCTGCAAATCCATGTACATTTTCTTTGAGGCTCACTCTCACCTATACCTCCTGATTGGTAATTCTGTCTTACCAGTGTTGAATGGCAGTACATTCTGTCATACCACATAAACCTTTCGCATACACCTCCTTAACGGTCCATGTTTCACATTTATAGACGATAGATTGATATAGAAGTCTCAGTCTATTGTAGCTTTAAAAATGAACTGATACTGGCATATTTCCAAACTGACTGATTCATGAAACTATTTTGCACCAAAGGAGAATCATGTTTTCCTTGTTAAGAATAAACATGTGAACATTTTGGAACCAGTATGTCGGTTATGTTCTGTCACACCATTATTGCATCTTAAATTGATGTCTATTGCTGTTGGAAATGAATGTGGACTAAATTTCTTAACAGCAAGATGACCCTCTGCTCAATATAGGCATACAGAATATGAAAATATCAGTTCCATTATCAGGTTCTGTTATCAGAGTTGACCTCTGATAATGGAACTGACACACTGTTACGAGAAGGAGTTGACACATGAAGAATGGCAATCATCAAGAGAATCTAAATGTAAATCTCTGCCTGCAGCATGTTTACAATGTACCTTCAAGTATCCGCAAACAGAAGGGCCCATCTCACTTCTTAATAGTCTGCAGCTTGAGCTATGGAATCAAACACACCCATTAGGAAACAGGAAATACACAGTGACATGCTGCTGTTTTTTTGGGGCAGCAGAGGATAAGGTTACTTATAACAGGAAAGCTTCATTAACAATAAATAGCAATTATATAAATGAAATAAATGCACTATTAAATGTTGACCACCAGATGTTACCGTATAACATTAATCATGGCCAGAATGATCTCCTGGACTAGTTTCAATCGCCTAAGGGGGTCGGAGAGGAATCTTCCAGATTTTTTTTCCCTAAATGGCCTGGGTTTTTAAACTCGTTTTTCACCTCTCCCAGGAGATTCGATGGCTTTTGGGTCACCTGGGGATGGTCTGTATAGTGATGCACAAGGCATCCTATTTGTGTGGGACAGGCTGGATGGACCAGTGGGTCTTTTCCTTTGTGTCATTTTTCATATGTTCGTATTCACAATTTTTTTAACCAACATGTCTTGATTACTATTAGATCTTCAACATTAAGGCACTGAGACACAGAACTGGTGCAAAAGCCATGGCTCATGTTTCTGAAACAAAAGTGCAAAATGGCTAGGCCAGTAGTCTGTTTATTTTTGGCTAATAACCAAACAGTAATGACAACCAAACTCCAAAAAAAATAAGATCCTATATGTTCTCCTATCTGCTCTTATGCTCTTAAATGTAGTTGCCCCAAATTACTGTACATCTATTAGTGTGACATCAGCCTGAAAGAGAGCTATGAGGATGTGTTGTCCAATCCTAGCGCCAAAGCTGTGGGACTGCAGTGTGATGTACATAAAACGCAACAACTTCCTGCCAGATCAAACACCCTGGACCTTCCAAGGGCTGGCCTAGTTACCATTCATGGCAGGTTTCAGGCTCATTATTGAGCTTGGCACCCGGAGCTTTTTACAGTTGGGAATTTGTATATATCAACAACCAGTAAAGGACTGCAGCTAAAATTTAAAGGTATGTGGCCATGTAAAGGGAGTACCTCCTATATGGTAGAAAAAAATTGTTGCAACACTTACAGAGAATGAGCTGCAGGATGGCTACATGGCTGTCATCAATGGCATCTCTATTTTGGGAATACAGCAATGCAGTGACATTAGGCAGCCATATTACACTGGCATTGCTAATCAGTGGGAAAGGAGATGAAAGTCCTGAGGGTACGGTAGTGTAGTGGTTATGTTGCTGGACTAGTAATCCATAGTCCTGGACTACTAATCCACAGAACATGAGTTTAAATCCCACTATGGCACCTGGAGAATTTGATTTCAGTTTAAAAAATCTGGAAATAAAAAGCTGATAGGAGTAAAAGTGACCATGGAGCTGTCAGATTGTTGTAGAAATTAATGAAGGAAACTTTACCCAGTCTGGCTTACAAATGCTTCCAGTCCCTCACCAATGTGGTTGACTCTTAACTGCCCTCTGAAGGGCAACTAGGGATTATAATTGCTGCCCTTGCCAGCAACGCATACTGACATCCTGAGAATTTTTAAAAATGCACCAGCCATCTGCAGATGATCACTATGCCAACCTAGAGAGAGGTAGAGGCAAAAGAGTGACCCTCACTGCCTCTGGCAATACTGCCCTATGATGCAGTTTCAGATGTCCTTGCAACTGGCTCTGTGCTGAACTACATCCTATAAAGCCAGTCTCCCTTTATCATTAGTATGTAGGTGTACCACAACCTGCAAAATTGGTTGATGGTGTAATGCTGGGTACAGACAGTTTGGCTTTGGTGCCTGCAGATCTCCCTGGCATGCCTTCTTTCCTCTTGTACCACTTCAGCACTGAAATGATCTGTACTTGCGCTTCAAAAGTAATCCCCACCATTAAGTTTACCGTGCCTTCAGCTGCCTCGGCCCCAAGCTCTGGAATTCCCTCACTAAACCTCTCCGCCTCTCCAACTCTCTCTCTTCCTTTAAGATGCTCCTTAAAATCTAACTCTTTGACCAAGCTTTTGGTCACCTGGCTTTTGGTCTCATTATATGGCTCGGTGTCAAATTTTGTTTGACAATCTGCCATGGGACTCTTCACTTAGAAACCTCGGCTTTCTCCGAGATCCTGTGATAGTTTGTGTTGTAAGAGTTCCCTTTTTATGTCCCCTCTATTTTTTCAGCTCTTCCTGTTCTGCTGAAATCTTGGAAATCCTTCAATTGCTATTGGGTTTCTGGTGAGCTAGCAGACAGTGGCCAGGAATTTCAGCGGAGCTCCTTCTACTCCCCCGCCTGGGAGTGCCATGGAAACACTCCATTTACACACATAGATGTGGTTTCCGCCAGAATTCCGACGAAGTTATGGCGGCAGAGCTTCGAGAAAATTCCCGGCCAATACATGGCTATTTTAGGTTTCACATGATGTATTCAAACTAGAAAATTAAAGAAAGGCTAAAAAATCTCAGACCCTTTAAGAGTTTCAACAGTCATAGAGCTTCCCTTAGGTCCACTCCAGATAGGCTAAGGGAGTTGTGAGAGAGCAATCCCACCCTAACTCGACAGAAAATCATGGTAGGTTTAAATTAATAGAATCATAGACTCATACAGCACAAAAGGAGGCCATTCGGCCCATGGTGTCTTTGCCGGCCCCACTGCTCTTTCCCTATAGCCCTGCAAATTTCTCCTTTTCAAGTATATATCCAGTTTAAATGCATTATAATATTCAAATGAAGCTATGGCTCCTTTTTGACAAGACTATTTTGCACTGGGGTAGAACAACTACTCGAAAATCATGCTTGCCAGTAAAGCGACACCGATCCGCTATCTAGATCTGAGCTGGATTTTCCAACCCCCCAGTTCCTGTTCTACTCCTGTATCAGTGCTGCACTTCCATCAATGGATTTAGTGACCGAAAGATATACCCTATGGTGCCAACACCCCAATACTGCTTCATATCTTGCAACATAGTAAGGTTGTCTATAAATGATGCATAATAGGTAACAGGTTTACCAGAAAACAAGGGCTAACAACAGAATAAATTAAAGCCATGATGATCCTGTTCTGCCAAGGAACTGACACAAGTTTGTGATGTCTATTATGGAAGCAGTAATAATGCCTCGACCATTTCTTCGGAACAAAAGGAGAAGGTGCTAGGAAAAACATGGCATGTTAGTCAACATCTAAAAGAAAGAAGTTGCATTTATATAAGATCTTAGCACATCATCAGGATCACTTCTGAGGTGCAGTTATTGTTATGCGAAAATAATGTCCAGTTCGTAAAGGTTTTGAGTAAATAAAAACATCAAAATGAAAGGAGTGGAAAGTTTCCATTAAGTAGATAATTGCTTTATTTGCCTAAAAGAGACCATACTGTGAATCAGATGAGCGACCCTGACCCGGATTACTCGGGCTGTAAATAAATTACCTATTGACCTAGTTGAATGGCTGATGGCAGCGTTTAGATTCTGTTCCAAAGAATGTCAGTGAGAATCTTCAGGTGGCACATGAGCAGCCTTCAAAGGGTGAGGAGCGCTGACCCCAAACCACCAGCTTTCCTGCTTTCATTAACCAGTTTCTAGCAACCTCTGTCTCCTTGTATCACGAGAAGCCAGACATTGTTACGTCAAGAAATGCAGCAAGACCCATCAAACTGCAAGTGAGACGATTGACCAGTTACACTGTTTTTTGGTGATGTTGGTTGAGAGAGGAATGTTCACCAGGAAAACTCCCTGCTCTTTTCTGAATAGTGCTATGGAAATCTTTTACATACACCTGAACAGGGCCTTAGTTTATCATCTCATCCAAAAGGCAGCATTTCCAATAATGCAGCACTCCCTGGGCACCACACTGAAGTATCAGCCTAGATTGTATGCTCAAATGCTACCAACTGAGTCAACTTATCATTTAAGAGAAAGATAGACTAATGTTTCAAGCTGAAAGCTTCATCAGAGCTGCCTTTCAGATGCTGACTAACCTGTTGCGTATTTCCAGTATTTGTGACTTTTCTTAAAATCGTTTAATATGGGTTTACGTATAATGCAGATGGTCTGTATCGTTATATGCTTTGATAAAATATTTGTAGATGGTTTTTTGCACTTACATTCACTGAAAATGCTAAAGTGTAAAATCATGATTTGCCGTTTTGTCAGTGACAACTTGCAATAACAGTAAATAATATTAAATGGAAACAAATGATGAGGCAGCAAAAGCATTGCCCAGTACCTGGCAGTTTAATAGTTAGTTGATTGATGCGAGTGTTAGTAAGATATTGCTGATTTGCTGTAATTAAGCACAACTGGTGCAGTGTTGTAGTTATCCAGTACATTTATCAATGGTTTAAATGCAGTAGAAAATCACTTAGTTGTCCCGATGCATTGGTCAAATTCTATAAATACATACAGTCTTGTGCTAAACTGTGGCACCAGTTTTAGTCTCGTCGAATAGCTGTACCAACCTCACAGCTAAAGTTGAAAAAAGCATGTAAAGGGCATGACAATGAAGAGGCTTTTCTTATAATAATTCTTTAAAGCTAGAAATTACTGATGGAGATATTGCTCAATATGTACATATGAGATTTCTCTGTCCATTGTTTCAAAGAGGTGATAAAATTAACAGATAGATGACCGCAATGGGGAGGTGTTAACTATTTATCCCATAATATTGCTGACAGTGTTATCTATAATGTGTAGACTGATAGGTTTGCAAGGAGCGACTGAGATAATTTTTCAAGTTTGCTTTCTTCCTTAACCCTGTTGCAATTCCTAATGCTGTGCAATAACGTTTTTCTCCAGAAATTTATTTCCAAAGAACTCACGGTAATGTTTGCTTAAACACTGTCTTGCAGGATAACATTCTCAACTATTTTGCATCTACAGTGCCCAGTCACCCGGCTAAACATGTTAAGGGTGAATCAGAATGGGGTATGTATAAAATGTGAATGCAGGAGAACTAAGGAATGGGGCATGAATTCTAATAAATGGAGCAGAAAGTGACCTTGCAGAAACCTATTCTGCACTAGGTCCAATTGAAGCCTAGTGTTCCAGTACATACTCTGAATTAATCTTAGAAGAAACATGCCATTTAGTTCATCAACAAATTCAGATATAAAATGTTTGGATATGTGATAGAGCATGTTAATACAAATTTTACTTTTTAAATGAAAAGGAAAAAGCAAGTGAAAATGACTGAGGAAAGTTTCCCTAGGCTGCATAAATCTGGCTTCTTGGAGCCAAATGACATCAGTCAAAGAATTTCCAATGAAATTTTTTAAAAGTCCAGAATATATTTGTTCCAGAAATATTCTCCAATAGCTGTACAAGTTTGCAGAAGCAATGGTCTGTCTCTTTGAATAAAATATACAATGACTAGGGGCTTCTAATATAAATATATTTATTGAAATAAATCAGATTGTATTGAATCAAAGATGCTATTTGCTAAAAAATGTCATGATGTTTTCAGTTAGTGTTGAAGATACTATTTATATTATACAGTATTCAAAACAAACTTCCTTTATACAGCAATTCCACAATGCCATGTATACAGGCTTTAACTCAGGAAGTTTGATCACAGACTTGTTTGAATATTTACATTTTCTTGTATGTGTTATACTAATTCAGTATTATCAAATACTCGAAGACTCATAGTTCAGCAAGCTCATGGACTTAAAGGGATTTTTATGCAATTTTGTGATATTAACTCCAGTCTGTCTACAAAACCACTCTGTGCAATATTAACATGCTCAAGTAGGCCCCAGCAGAATTAAAGGTTAAATCATCACTCATTGATAGAATAGAATCATAGAATCATGGAAAATTTACTACACAGAAGGAGGCGATTCGGCCCATCGTGTCCACGTCGGCCAAAAATGAGCCACCCAGCCTAATCCCACTTTCCAACACTTGGTCCGTAGTCTTGTAGGTCACGGCACTTCAGGTGCACGTCCAGGTACTTTTTAAATGAGTTGAGGGTTTCTGCCTCTACCACTGTTTCAGGCAGTGAGTTCCAAACCCCCACCACCCTCTGGGTAAAAAAAAATTCCACAGCTCCCCTCTAATCCTTCTACCAATCACTTTAAATCTATGCCTCCTGGTTATTGACCCCTCTGCTAAGGAAAATAGGTCCTTCCTATCCACTCTATCTAGGCCCCTCATAATTTTGTACACCGCAATTAAATCACTCCTCAGCCTCCTCTCTTCCAAAGAGAACATCCCCAGCCTATCCAATCTTTCCTCATAACTAAAATTCTCCAGTCCTGGCAACATCCTCATAAATCTCCTCTGCACCATCTCTAGTGCAATTACATCCTTCCTGTAATGTGGTGACCAGAACTGTATACAGTGCTCAAGCTGTGGCCTAACCAGTGTTTTATACAGTTCCAACATAATCTTCCTGCTCTTATATTCTATGCCTCAGCTAATAAAGGAAAGTATTCCATATGCCTTCTTAACCACCTTATCTCCCTGTCCTGCTACCATCAGGGATCTGTAGACATGCACTCCAAGGCCCCTCACTTCCTCTACACCTTTCAGTATCCTCCCATTTATTGTGTATTCCCTTGCCTTGTTTGCTCTCCCCAAATGCATTACCTCACACTTCTCCGGATTGAATTTCATTTGCCATTTTTCTGCCCACCTGACCAATCCATTGATATCTTCCTGCAGTCTACAGCTTTCCTCTTCACTATCAACCACAGGGCCAATTTTTGTATCATCTGCAAACTTCTTAATCATGCCCCCTACATTTAAGTCCAAATCATTAATACATATCACAAAAAGCAAGGGACCGAGTACTGAGCCCTGCAGAACCCCACTGGAAACAGCCTTCCAGTCACAAAAACACCCGTCGACCATTACCCTTTGCTTCCTGCCACTGAGTCAATTTTGGATCCAACTTGCCACTTTCCCTTGGATCCCATGGGCCTGTACTTTATTGACCAGTCTGCCATGTGGGACCTTGTCAAAAGCCTTGCTAAAATCCATGTAGACTACATCAAATGCACTACCCTCATTGACCCTCCTTGTTACCTCCTCAAAAAGTTCAATCAAGTTAGTCAGACACAACCTTCCCTTAACAAATCCATGCTGACTGTCCTTGATTACACTGTGCCTTTCTAAGTGATGGTTTATCCTGTCCCTCAGAATTGATTCCAATAATTTGCCCACTACCTAGTTTAGACTGATTGGCCTGTAATTACTCGGTCTATCCCTTGCTCTCTTTTTGAACAATGGTACAACGTTAGCAGGCCCCCAATCCTCCGGCACCATGCCAGTATCCAGTGAGGATTGGAAAATGATGGTCAGAGCCTCCGTTACTTCCTCCCTTGCTTCTTTAAACAGCCTGGGATACTTTTCATCCGGTCCTGGTGATTTATCTACTTTCAAAGATGCTAATCCCCTTAATGCTTCCGCTCTCACTAATTTTATCCCATCCAATATTTCACACTCCTCCTCCTTAACTATAATGTCTGTATTGTCCCCCTCTTTTGTGAAGACAGATGCAAAGTATTCATTAAGAACCAGACTCACATCTTCCACCTCCACACATAAGTTACCTTTTTGGTCTCTAATAGATCCTACTCTTTCCTTAATTATCCTTCTGCTCTTAGTATATTTATAAAACATCTTTAGGTTTTCCTTGATTTTACTTGCCAATATTTTTTCATGCCCTCTCTTTGCTTTCCTAATTTCTTTTTTAATTTCACCCCTGTACTTTTTATACTCCTCTAGGCTTTCTGTAGTATTGAGTTCTCGGTCTGACTTAGGCTTTCCTTTTCTGCCTTATCTTACTCTGTATGCTCCTTGATATCCAGGGGCTCTAGATTTCGCAGCCCCACCCTTTTTCTTTGTGGGAACATGTTTACTCTGCACCCCTTGAATCGTCCCCTTGAATGCCTCCCACTGCTCTGACGTTGATTTACCTTCAAGTAGCTGTTTCCAGTCCTCTTTCGCTAAATCACTTCTTAGCTTAGTAAAATTGGCCTTTCCCCAATTGTGAACTTTAACTCCTGTTCTAACTTTGTCCTTTTCCATAACTATGCTAAAACTAACTGAATTATGATTACTACCACCATAATGCTCTCCCATTGATACTCCTTCCACCTGCCCAGCCTCATTTCCTAAAACTAAATCCAGAACTGCCCCTTCTCTTGTTGGGCTTGCTACGTACTGGTTAAAAAAGTTCTCCTGAATGCAATTTAAGAATTTTGTGCCCTCTACACCCTTCATACTGTTTGTGCCCCAGTTAATATTAGGGTAGTTGAAATCCCCTACTATTACTGCCCTACTGTTTTTGCACTTCTCAGAAATTTGCCTACATATTTGCTCTTCTATCTCCCTCTGACTGTTTGGCGGTCTATAGTACACTCCCAGTGGTGTGACTGCCCCTATTTTGTTCCTTAGCTCAACCCATCTTTCTTCATTTGATGATCCTTCTAATATATCATCCCTCCTCACGGCTGTAAATGTTTCTTTAACCAAAATTGCCATCCCCCCCTCCTTAGTTATCCCCTTCTCTATCGTCTGAAAACCCTGTATCCAGGAAGGTTGAGCTGCCATTCCTGCCCCTTTTTAAGCCATGT
Source organism: Heptranchias perlo (assembly GCF_035084215.1). Classification (NCBI taxonomy): domain Eukaryota; kingdom Metazoa; phylum Chordata; class Chondrichthyes; order Hexanchiformes; family Hexanchidae; genus Heptranchias; species Heptranchias perlo. The sequence goes on along the minus strand of NC_090331.1, from coordinate 65,947,567 downwards.
TTCTGTAATAGCCAAGATATCATACTGCCACGTGTCTATCTGTGCCCTCAGCTCGTCTGCCTTATTCACTATATTTCTTGCATTGAAGTATATACCTTTAAGCACTGCCAAACTCCCTTGCTGTTTATTTTCTAACTGTTGTTTCCTCTGTCTTCCTAAGTCACTTACTAATTTTCTGCCTTCTATCTCCAGTTCTGATTTTGTCCCATCTGAATCTAAACTCAGGTTCCCACCCCCTTGCCAAGCTAGTTTAAACCCTCCCCAACAGCACGAGCAAATCTCCCTGCAAGGGTATTGGTCCCGGCCCTGTTGAGGTGCAACCCGTCCGACTTGTACAGATTCCACCTCCCACAGAACCGGTCCCAATGCCCCACGAATCTAAAGCCCTCCCTCCTGCACCATCTCTCCAGCCATGCATTCATCTGCTCTATCCTCCTAGTTTTATACTCACTAGCGCATGGCACCAGGAGTAATCTGGAGATCTTTGAGGTCCTGCTTCTTACACTCTTTCCTAGCTCCTTAAAATCTTCCTGCAGGACCTCATCCCCCTTTCTACCTATGTCATTGGTACCGAAATGGACCACAATCTCTGGCTGTTCATCCTCCCCCTGCAAAATCTGCAAAAATGCCTGCAACTGTCAACAACAAAAAAAAAACAATGATTATAGGTGTCCTGTAACATGTAACCTGGAAAACAACAGAAAGGTCAAAATTGTGCCACGTGCACTACAGAAGGCCATCAAGAAAGCTGTTGACAAAGGTAAAGAAAATTATCACACAGATTTTCTAACCAAAGTGCAAAAACTACACTTCCTTCTCCTTTCAGGCTGACATAGAATGTGTTGGCAGTTTTCATGTCATTTTCAATCAGGAACCGCATTCAACATGTAGTTGCTGGTATATATATATATATATATAAAACAGTAAACTGCATTAAATTGCATAAGGTTCCTTGGCTAAAAATGTGTTGTGTGCTGCCTCATTTGCTTTGTGCTAGGCAAATATTTTAAATGCTTGTTCTCTGTCTTCTGCAATTGTATTACTGTCGGCATATCAGAGATACACGCAGATTTCAAAGCCTAATAAAGTAAACTGACTTTGATATCTTCACAGATGAGTCCACTACATCCAGCCCCAGGATGAAGTAGGGAGGCCATCACAATTTCTGAATGTGACCAAACCACTGTGGATTTAGATGTCAATGTCTGTCAGCAGGAGCAAGAACCTCTTCAAATATTCAGGATCCAGGAGAACAGACTGCTGCCAAACAGTCGAGGAACACAATAACCTAAATTTCCGTCCTTCTGCCAGAATTGTGGAAGGGCGTGGCTTCTACCAGCCCACATGACACCAATGAAACCTTTGTCTGAATTTCCAAGAAAGGCCTAATTTTGTATGTAGGGTGAGTTAAGAGCAGTATCCCTGTTCCTGACTAGTTAATTGCTGTTGGCCAAATATTTTGTCCGAACCTATGGAATGTCATAAGATTCCCCAATGCCACAAAATTCCCAATTCCCAACAAGTGCCCCTTTTCAGGGAAGCGCCACTAAAGTAACTGGTTCAGTCAGACTAAAATTACATATATTAAGTTAAGATATGACGTTATTTTCGTTATCAATAAAACACAATATATCCTGCAGTCTCCACCGATCTTGAAGGGAGCTTGTGATTTTGTTCCAGAGTCACCCAGGCATGTATGAGGAATGGTGCACCAGTCTCTGATGGCCCTGGTCTCTGATGATTCTGCTCCTCCCATTGTGCTGATGGATCAGAGTACAGCAGGCTATTGACTGGCAGAGAGTTAGGCTGCCCTAAACTCCTGATGTGAAATGGCAGAAAAAAACAAAAATACCAGTCTAGGTGGCGTGATGGGTAAGGATTTTAAAAGAATAAAATGAAGTATTACCACCAAGTGCCTGAGCAGTCCGTGAGCACAGAATTCCTTCATGTCCTCAGGCTGATAATGTCCCCCAAACCTCAGTGTGAAAAGGGAAATTCTGATCAGGCTGAGGTGTTCAGCAGCAATAAGATCAGAGAAGACTTTAGGGAGCAGGGGTGAAGGGGGAGCGGGGAAGAAAAGAGAACAGGCTTGAGAACCTAGCTGATGACTCCCGTTGCAAATCCAAGGCTTCCTGCACAAGCCAGATATAATCAAGCTCATCGCCTCACCAGGTGTGTCATTGAGAAGACCTTCATCCTCTTAAAAGAACAACAAGCATATTTTCCAAGTCTCAACACAGCTGGTATCGGTTGAAGTACACCACGGGCAAAGTCGGCTGATTTTTCCTGGCGTGTTGTACTTTACATAATAGTGTTGGCCCCTGGGGAGTCGAGCCAGACCTTCAGGTGACAGAACTAGAGCATTCCTGACAATAATGCAATTCTGTGGATCCCTAATGATCCAGTCTTAGGCCGGACCAGGAATTTCGGGCAGAAATAAAAATAAATGGCAAATTCTGGAAATCGGGAAAGGCAGATTCATGTTTTATGAATACTTAGAACTGGAAACTGGAAGGTAAGTCAGTCGCTTTACAGGACTGAAGAAAATGAAGAGGGGAGGGGAGAGCGACAAGTAAAAGTCAAGAGTCAAGTATGCTGGTTACCACAGAGAAGCAGTTAATTAGTGTGCGAACAGTTCTTTGAAATAAACTGTAAAGAGATGAAAAAAACATTGGATGAGAATAAACAAAGACCACCTCAGTCAGGCAGTGTGATCGAGTGAAAGTGGAAGATAGAAATCAAAATACACAGGGGCAGAAGAATAACAAAAGCAATTTTTATTTTTCCACTATGCCTAGCTAAAGGATATAACTTTTACAGCACAAGATCATTTTTAAAGGCTTTTAAAATAAAAATAAAAAGATGATTTAGACTAAAAGATATCAAGCGTTACTTGCTTTTCTGTGGGCTTGTCTTTCGGTTGTTGCTTTGGTGAAAGCGTGGATCTGGGATATCTTCAATATGAATGTGTTTGTGTGCGTGGCCACAAGAGTAGTTACTATTTTAAAGGGGATGAATAATGTAGGGGTAATTTATATTTACTTCTGAATATGTCTATCTGGTCTACTCTTTTAAAGGTGTCCACAATTCAAGGACTTATCCAAAGGGTCCAGGAATCAGTCATAAGCAGATTGATGGTGGCCATAATCCAATGATGTCAGGTAGGTGGATCCAGAGACAGCATATCTGCTAGTCAGCAATGAGTTTTATAGCATTCTTATTTATATATGTCAATTGGGAGCTGTTATCTTACTTCTGAATTTATCCCTGCTGCGCTTTACCGCTGACTAGGGTATTGTAAACCTCACCAAGAGTCAGTTTGAAAATAAAAGATCCCGAATAGTATATAAAAAGGATAGGTCAAGAAAACGTAATGCCAGCTAGCAGATGTGATCCATTTGGATGGCTTAAGTTCAACATCACTGGAGTATATCCCTATTAAATTATCTCCCGTTTTGTCAATAACGCTCCAGCAGGGTTTTATTCAAACCTATTTCAGCATCCTCAAGTTGCTGTTCTCAGTGCTTCCAAGTACCTGGTGAGATGTTAGGCATCTGATGATGTGAACAGAGCTTTGTCAGAGGAGCTGAGTGTGTGAGGCTATCACAGGCACTATGAGAAAAGTGACTGTTTCCTTCCTGTGGTCTGAAGGGACCAAAGACAAAAGAAGTTTAAATACACAAAAGCAATATGATATTAAATACATGCAACTTAAATTTTGCTTGGTCTCTTGCCCCCACAGGCAGCCTTGACAAATTTATCCTGTAATGCTTTTACATTTTCACTCAAATCCATTTTGCAAGTAATAAACGAGATACTCTCCCAAATTATAACAAATTGAATTGTGCACATTGAAGGCATTGCATGGGTGACAAGAGGCACATTAAGCAGTTGCTTGGAAAATAGTTGCTTAAGATGTATACTTAATAAGAATATATGAACAGAGCTCAGCTACATTGCTTTGAAGAAAGCTATTCAAGCCATTGAATTTATGAGAGCAAGCTAAGCCCTTAGCTAAAAAATTGATCTCATGGACTTCGATAAGGAATCAATGCTGAAATCCTCCTCCAACACCTCTCCTCTGTTGTCCAGTTGGGTGGAACTGCCCTGTCTGGTTCCATTCCTATCTATCCAGTTGTAGCCAGAGAATCTCCTGCAATGGCTTTTCTTCCCACTCCCGCATCGTTATCTCTGGAGTCCCCTGAGGATCTATCCTTGGCCCCCTCCTATTTCTCATCGACATGCTGCCCCTCGGTGACATCACCCGAAAACACGTCAGGTTCCACATGTATTCTGATAACACCCAACCCTATGACATCACCATCTCTCTCGACTCCTCCACTGACTCTGATTTGTCACGCTGCTTGTCCGACATCCAGTATTGGATGAGCAGGAATTTCCTCCAATTAAATATTGGGAAGATCGAAGCCATCGTCTTTGGTCCCTGCCGCAAACTCCGTTCCCTAGCCACCAACTCCATCCCTCTCCCTGGCCACTGTCTGAGGCTGAACCAGACTGTTCACAAGGTCCTATTTGACTCTGAGATGAGCTTCTGACCCCATACCCTCTCCATCACCAAGACCACCTAATTCCACCTCTATAATATTGCCCGTCTCCGCCCCTGCCTCAGCTCATCTGCTGCTGAAACCCTCATCCATGCCATTGTTACCTCTAGACTTGACTATTCCAATGCTCCCCCAGCCGGCCTCCCATCTTCCACCCTCCATAAACTTGAGCTCATCGAAAACTCAGCTGCCCGTATCCTAACTCACACCAAGTTCCGTTCACCCATCACTCCTGAGCTCACTGACCTACTTAGGTGCAGCAATGCCTCAATTTAAAAATTCTTATCCTTGTTTTCAAATCCTTCCATAGCCTCACCCTTCTCTATCTCTGTGACTACCTCCAGTCCTACAACCCTCCGAGATCTCTGCACGTCTCCAATTCTGGCCTCTTGCACATCCCCGATTTTCATCGATCCACCATTGGCAGCCGAGCCTTCAGTTGCCTAGGCCCTAAGTTCTGGAATTCCCTTCCTAAACCTCTCCCCCTCTCTACTTTCTCTCTCCTCCTTTAAGACGCTCCTTAAAACCTATCTCTTTGACCAAGCTTTTGGTCTCCTGTCCTAATAGCTCCTTATGTGGATCAATGTCAAATTTTGTTTGATAATCACTCCTGTGAAGCACTGTGGGATGTTTTACTACATTAAAGGCGCTATATAGATATAGGTTGTTGACATCAGTTTCCCTACTCCTTGAAATTATCCGATGCATGATGACTATGGACTCTAAACCAGAAGGTCTTGAGACAGTTACATCTGTCAAACACATAAAAAAGACAAGAGCCACACTCAATGTATTTCCTTTATTCTGCTCGGCCTCTTCTGAATTGCGAAATCAGAGCATGAGTAAAGATACTGGCTGAGCAATTGGTATAGAAAAAGCTTTCAATAGGGTAGAGTGGACTTTCGTCAAGAAATCTTAACAAGGGTGGGATTTGATAATATCTTTCCCTGATTAGACTTTTATGTGGGATGAAGGAAAAATGGGTTGAAGGGATATGGGAACAGGGTGTATAAATGTGATTAGAACTATTTGCTCCTGTGGAGGGTAAACACTGACGGACTGGGTGGGCCAAATGGCCTCTTTCTATACTATTCCAGCCTTAATTCCTCTACATTTGTTAATGATATAGCCTCAGCTGGGGATGATGCACCTTGTCATGCAGATGTAAACTACCTCAGATGTGTGCTCCAAATTGTTGGCTGGAAGAAAAGATATTGAGCTGAATTTTGCTCTGAGCGGTGAAGGAACAGTGGCCATCGTTCATTAGACTTGCACTTGCCCAAAGACTTTTCAAGGGCTTTTGCACGGCAAGTTCCTCTCATCAGGCGCACAATCCAGTGCGGCACCCTCTCCCGCGCATCTGTGACCTGTGTGAACGGGACAAGCAACTGTGGATCACCTTAACTGATCAGATTGAAGAATTGTTAATAAGCAGCGCGGAATCAGAACCAGGAAGTGTAAGTGAGAATAGTAAATTCAATGTCAAATCAGTAACAGAAAGCGAAATAAAGAGAGGGCAAGAAATATTGAATTAAAAGACAGAGATAAAAAAGGCAGTAAGAAAAAGTAAAAAAATAAAATTTTAATTTAAAAAAAAAATGTCCAACAGCAATTAAAATCTGAAGGGATGAGATTTCACTTGTAAAAGTTAATTTTCAGTGCCAGAGAGGTTGTTTGGCAGTCATTAAGACTCACCATGCCATTAAAAGTTTGCTTACACTTAAAAAACTTGACATAGCTTTTTGTGGCAAGGTTATTTTGTTACCATCAGGCCAGTAGAGGAACTTCACGCTGTTCTATTCATTTTAACAGTGAGTCAGCCAGTGGGCTGCAGTTCTCACTCAGCTAACGGAGAAGCAGAGCTGGTAGAGGGATTTCCGCGTTTAACTGCGCATGTGCGGTCGCTGGAAGTTGCTTACTGATTTGTACATAAATATCAGATGTACTGAAATGATGGTGAGCCCTGTTAGGCTCGCTGTTATTTTTAGAGCAAAATTTGGCCCATTATTGTATGCAGATGTCATCCCATTTCCAATCTTTATACGCTCTTCCCAGTGACATGTTTATAAAGCAATGAACTACCTATAGAAGCCTTAGACTCATTCCTTCCTTCAGCAATAAGGGGCTTGTTTCTTTTTAATTGAATATGATTGGGCTTTAAGCATCTAGGAGCATGTTACTTATAATCTGCAGCCCTTTCATAAAGTCAGCGATCCCTTTTGTCGCATATCATTGAGATGACCTGGCCGAGTGGGCTGCCAAATGTTTATCATTGCTCATTACAGTCAATGACCTAAAATGAATATATCCTCTAGACTGTTAGACTTATCCCAGTTCTTATCCCTCATACCACTTTGAAGGAACTAATTTTAACAGTTCACCTACTTTTTGTGGGATGCCAAATGACTGCAAATTAGCTTAAATTGTCTAACTCCACAGGCACTAATTTATTCCCTCATATGTAAATTAGCATCCCTCCTTTATCTCGTTAATAATTGCACTTTGACACAGGAATTCCTGATTAGCAGAGGGAGGTGATTTATTCAGTCACATGCACTGTGTCTATAAATAATATGGTGTGATCATCCTGAACTGCCTTTTCTATCTTTTGGCTACTCATTCATTCATGACTGAGTGGGTTCACACACCATGGTGAGGATGGAGTAGGAATATGGTATTTCTACTCAAATAGTCTTGTTGTCATTCATTTTAAGTAGCAGTCATGTTGCAAAACTGTATTCTTGTCTGCTTATGTGGATCTTGAGGAAGATTATGCTTCTTTATCTGTCAAACCACTTTTGTGGGATAGTCATGATATCCCTTGAGTATAGAAAATTAAGGGGTGATCTAATTGAGGTGTTTTAGATGATTAATGGAATTGATAGGGTAGATAGGGAGAAATTATTTCCTCTGGTGGGAGAGTCCAGAACAGGCTTGAGGGGCTCAATGACCTAATCCTGTTCCTATATTCCCTACAGGACTTTAGGCTGGGGCTACTTAAGTATTGCAACAAATGGCTGTGGGGGCTCTCCCAATTTTCAGAGAAAGGACCTGTCAGTTGTCATCAATCACTATTTCAGAAATTCTACCCTGAAGGGTAAAATTATGACTTTCCTGATGTACACCACTTCCTACCAGGGAACATTACCCAGCTGTTATCAATGATGGAGCAATACATAATATCATTTTTCCCCTCATAGGTAAATTGACAAGTGCATCTTGATGAAGGAGTTCCCGATTAGTGGGGAGCTGGTGGGGGGTGGTTCTTCAGCCTCATGCACTATATGTATGAACTGAAGAGCTGCACAGTGAGCATCTCACACTGCTTGAATCTATTAGCATTTGATGCTTGTTGAATGGTTACATTCACATTTCCTGGACTTGTCCCAAAGTTTAGTCCTGTTGAGGTTTCATCATAAGACACACAAAGTCCATAACCAGGATTTCCACTGACCTAGATCCTATTCTTTAGATCATAACATGAGCCACTTAATTGAAGTGACTCTCTGATATCAGTAAACTTATTCTGATCATATAGTAACAGGCAGTGCTGCCATCACAATCTGCCTAGATCCAGATGCTCTGCAAAATAACCAAGTCTAAGGTAATCATTAAAATCTTCAACTTCATCAGGATAAATTTGCCTATATATGGCTTTTCTCCCTGGTGAACTGAAAGCAGTTGACAAACACATAGGGGGTGATTTTAAACCCCAAGAATGGGTGGGTGGGAGTTGAAAATAGTTGTTTTTTGGGTTGTGCAACCCGGCTTTATTTCCGGGTTTAACGTTGGCGTGGGAAAGTACAGGCTTCCCACTGGAAATGCAAAGTCTGAAAATTTTGAGGTTGCAACACAAAAAAAACAATTATTTTCAACTTCCACCCGCCCCCAACCCACCTGTTCTTGGGGTTTAAAATCACCCCCATAACATCTGCAGCTCCAAGTAGACTCCTGAATGTCCCATGGGCTCTTTCTGGTATGTTGGTAGACAGTATATGGATGGGTGAATCTATTTCTTTGCCTTCTCCAATGTAAAGCTAGGGTGCTGTCAGGTCTACCTGGAGGTGGGTCTTCAGCTTCCTCATCATTTTAAGTACTCTATACCATGGAGCAGGAATCATTCTCTACCATCTTTCCTTCTGTATTGCTGCAGTGAGGCCTACCGTATAGTCAAATGGATTCCTCCTCACTATTTTTGAAGAGAAGTTGAAGTGACAAGGCAGTGCAGGGTTGTAATTATCTCTAAATATAAAGTTCCTCTGATCTATATGTTTATGCTTTTTGCTTCTAGTTCAAACAGAATCAGACAAAGCAAACCGGCTCATTCACTGTAACACATGAATTGTAAAAAAGAAAATCTTATGTATAACACACCTCAAATTATCTGTCACAGTTCAAAGTAAGTAGGGTAAAAGATAGTGATTAGCTGAAATAATCTCTTGCATTAATGGTAACTGATTGGCTGAACTATACCATTGACTAAATGTGAAACCACTTTGATTCATTAGGTAGGAAAGCTACCAATAAGCAGTGAACAATCATTATGAAACTGCTCAATCAAATCACTTTTTTTAAAACAACCCAGCAATCTGGAACCAGGAACTAACAATTTGAAAGAAACCAAATCAATCAAAGTACCCAAACAATATATTCAAACTGCTTCTAGAGACCTATTTCCTTCCTCACCCAGGTCAGAAGATGCAGCTAAAAGTAATATTGGTTACAAAAATTTAAATAAACCTGATTTTTAAAAAAAAACTAAACTCACCCATAACATATTAAGGCTCAGAAATCATAGTGCCGCATTGAACTATCCATTAGCAAAACTATGGAAGATTTACCAGTTTATTTAAATGTATCATTGTGGATTATATTTTATACTATTGCTTATGCTTTGTTTATTTTACCTTTCTAAATATATTAAAATAAAGAGCTGTGCCACTGAGACCATCAAGATTTGATCTCTGCTTTGCGCAGCATTAGCCGACCTCAACCAGGGAAGAGGTGGGCCACAACTGGCCTCAGAGTTCCTGGATTAGGAAAGTGGAAAATTAACCAAGGTTTTCACTCCTGACAGAGATCCAGTGACTCCTGCTGGAAAGTCCGCATCCTAGATTTTCCGATCATAACTCCGTTTAAAAAAAAATGGTTCACCGTTGGCAATACGATTGGAAAATCTAGGCACACGTATGTAAATGTTGGGCAGGAAGTGGATCAGGGATTGCCAGGTGATGCTCACTATGCTTACACTCAAAGAATGGTGACTTGGGTGATGTACTCGAGGGTTGCTCACCTGTGGAACTGAACCCCAGTACGAGTCTCCGCCTTCAGGTGAGGAGTGCAAAAAAAATTGAAGATAAACATATAAATTATCAAATTATTTAGAAGCTAACTGATAAGTATATTTTTATTTATTGTAAAAATATTAAAAGTTATTTTAAAATAGTTTTTAACAGAGCTATGATTTCAAGAATTAAACTCCAGTATAAGACCATTAGAACCATAGAAAAGATACAGCACTGAAGGGGGGCCATTCGGCCCATCGTGTCCACGCCGGCTCGAAGAACAACCCCCTTCCAGCACCCGGTCCATAGCCCTGCAGCTTACAGCACTTTAGGTGCAGGTCCAGGTACTTTTTAAAAGTACTTTTAATATAATATAGAATATTCTTGTAGAATTATGAGTAACATCATCACCTCACCCCCTCCCCCCAAAAAAAGAAAAAACTGAATTTATTTTCTGAGAAAATTGGAAATCATTGGACTGGATAACGAAATACATTCAGAGAAGACTAAGTTGTTCAAGCTGAATCAAGCAGTGTATTTCAATTTTCTCTCCTCCAAGCACTGCTGGGCACATCTTAATAAACAAACACAGAGAGGCAAACTCAACGCTTCTGCCCAAGCATCCCAATTCTTCCTCTGGGCCCATTTTTCAACAGGACTTAAAGGGTTAAATTACGAGGACAGGCTGAATAACCTTGGCTTGCATTTCCTTGAGTTTAGAAAGTTGAGGGGTGATCTACTCGCAGTGTTTAAAATGATAAAGGGATTCGGTTATGGTAGGTACATTTCCTCTGGTGGGGGGGATCCAGAAAAAGGGGGTGCAATCTTAAAATTGGAGCTAGGTCATTCAGGAGTGAAATCAGGAAGTATTTTTTCACAAAGGGTGGTGGAAGTCTGGAAATCTCTTCCCCCCCAAATGGTTGTCGATGCTGGGTCAACTGAAATTTTCAACAGAGATCGACAGATTCTAATTAGGTAAGAGTATCAAGGAATATAGATTAAAGGCGGGTAAATGGAGTTGAGGTACAGATCTGCCATGATCTAATAAAATGGCGGAACAGGCTCAAGGGGCTGAATGTCCTCCTACTGAGCCACTTTCAAAGGTAGGAAATAGCTTTGTTCATACATAGAATCATAGAAAGGTTACAGCACGGAAGGAGAGCATTCGGCCTGTCGAGTCCGTGCTGGCCCTATGCAAGAGCAATCCAGCTAGTCCCACTCCCCTGCCCTATCCCTGTAGCCCTGCAATTTTTTTCTTTCAAGTACTTATTCAGTTCCCTTTTGAAAGCCATGATTGAAGCCATACATGGAATTATTTAATGTTTTTTTACAAATGGCAGTTCAGAGTACTACTGAAAAAAGGTCCACAGTTGAAGACTTTGAACAAGGGAATCCTACCCAAAGGACACAATGTGGTGGGAATGCGATGGGCCTGTCTGAAACTACCATTTTGTTTGTATGTCCACGGAGATCAACACTTGATCACCTGGATGATTGGCAAGGAGTACTTCTCCAGGCCAGTAAACATTTCTTGGGTCAAAAGTGTCCCCCTCTCAGTAATATAAGATAGCCAAGCATGTCTGGGGAGTGTCTCCTTGATACTGTTTTGTGGATCGTAATGATATCTTATTCTGACATTCTGGATATATCGGTGAACAGACCAGACAACATCAATACGGAGCAATTCATGGAACTGTATGTGTAAGTTTGGAAAGTTATGTTCATCAGTTTGGTGATAATGCTGTTTAGTTCTCAACTGTCACTCTGCAACAGCCGACAAACAGATTAGACGAAACGAGGAAGATAATACATGAGGTGTGAAGGGAATTGACTGGATAAGTTTCTGCAAAATGAAAAGTGAAGAGAGAAGAAAGAACTTCAATGTTTGAAAGGCTACAGAGACGGTTGGGGTATTTTTGTATTGACACTGATTTAGCACTGTTCAAAAATAGCAGTCTTAATGTAAAATGAATCTATTTGTTAAGTCCATGTCCTATTCTTTAATATGGATATAATGCAGTGTTACTGGTGTTTACCATTGAACTAAAACACCAATGGGGCTGATTTTTTTGGGTGGGGGGGGGTGGTGATGGCTGGATAAATCCAATCAATTGCATTTTATGCTCTTACTAAGACTTGATGCTATCAACATTCAGTCTGCAGCGCCCAAAGTGCTGTAGTGCTTTGGTGCTGGGACTGTGTATAATTGGATGCAGGTGGTTGAGGCCTACAATGCATCCAATGCAATTAATACAAAGAAATGTAGGTGGAAAGCACCTCGTATGGTTGCAACAGATGCTTCAGTGGAGGCCTAGTTTAAAAAAAATATACTTTTGCTTTTAAGAGGCCAACTCCATTTAATAGAAAGAAAGTATTACTTGCATAAGTACTTGTAAGTACTTTTGAAGTGTAGTCACTGTTATAATGTCGGAATTGGGGCCACCCTTTGCTGATTCAGCTTCCTGTGCTTGACCTCCAAAGGCCAATCCTTCAAAGGGGTCGCTGTGCCTCAGCTGCTGAAACGTTAGGGCTTTAAGGACAGTCAGCAACTCTTTATTAGCTGCTGGAGGCCAACATTCTCCTCCTGACCCTTGTAGAGCTCCAGGCCCATCATGTACTAGACACTACAGTTGCCACAAAAATATTTAAATGAACTGACCTTGCATTCAAATGTAGGGTCAGCTCAGTTGGGTGCAGGTACAGACAGCACACGACTTACTGCAGCCCTGATACAGCTGTGCTGGGATTACATTATCAGCACCTATACGGCACACTTGAACCAAGTTGTAACTTGCTCTTTTTTTTAATTAGACACAAAGGAGGTAATTTTAACCAAACTTGCCGGGCAGAAAACCCACAGGATCGGGTGGACCGCCAATTTTACACCCTGCCCAATATTACTATCCATTGACAACAATCGACAGTAAAATCGGGTGGGGTGTAAAACCAGTGTTACACCTGATCTCGTCAGGTTCTCAAGGAATGGGTTAGGTTAAAATTGCCCCTTTTTGACTGATGCATTATCAAACAATATAAATATGTTAGCAACATTGCAAAAATGTGCTACATGTTTAATGAAACTAATTAAAATATACAAGTACTTATATTTCTATAGTGATAAACGAAAATTTCTCAGAAAGCTTTACAGGGCAGAAAGATAGGTGGACGCTGAATGGAAGAAGAAAGGGAAAGAGAAAACAAGGAGTGTGTGAAAGCAGAATCGAATAGCTGAATTTTTAGGGGGCTTTTGAAAGCAGGGAAGGAAATGGTAATGTGGAGACATTTAGGGCGGGAGTTTGAGAGTGTAGGAGTATAGTGGTTGAATGAACATACACATATGATGGAGCCAAGGGAGTGGGAATCAAGGAGAATTCTGACGTGAAAGAAGTGGAGTTTGTGTGCAGGGACGAATGGCTGAAGAAGAAAGTTAAAGTAGGTTGGGGCGAAGTTTGAGAATCTTACAATTAGCTCGCTCATGTAAAGATGGAAATGTAGTTGATTGTGTGAGAAGAATGCAACAGCAGTCTGAATAAATTGAAGTTTGTGAAGGGTAGAGGTGGTGGCAGCAGCAAGGAAAGCAATGAAGGAATCGAAAGTACTCTGATTTATCCTTTTTAGGTCCAAAGTGGATGACCTCATACATGCCTATATTGAAATCCATTTGTCACAGTTTTGCCCATTCACTTAGTCCTTGAAGGCAGCATTTTGAGATGTGTTCCTCTTCTGTTTTGTAGGCCTGGAAGAGCAGTGCTAGCACAGCCAGTATTCCTGCATGCCTTGTTTTGAAGTTTGAAGAAGTCCATTAGCCACATCTGTGCAGTCATTTTGAAGAAGTCACAGATTAGGAGTTAGACAGCATGCACAGCACTAAGGAGAAGCACTGTGGTGAACACACTGACATACCTTACACATGACACAAATTGTGGTACTAAATTGGTTGCACTGTATTTGAAATTTGTTTATATCTAATTGTGTAGAATAAGGTAACAGTACAACAAATGATGGTCATTGATAATAGTGAGGAAGTGCAGAGGATAGTGTTGTAGAAGATGCTTTGAGCCACTTTATTGGCTAGAAGTGGACAGGAGGGTTTCTTAAAATGCTGTGTGCCCCTTAAAGGGCAACTCAGGCATGCGGTTAACTTGTATCTTGGATATGTGCCTGGCATACCAGTCTCTCTGGCTGCACTTATGTTTATGGAGTTACATCCATATGGTCACTGCCTGCATCCTACTTTTGAGCTTAATTCTGGATTACCCATCACTTCCTTCCACGGTTAGGTGTCTTTGTATAGGAAGGTTGTGGAGAATGCCTTGGAGAGGGAGGGAGCGTTGCTTAAAGATACGAATGGTAGGGTCAACAATGATCCCATTGGTTTCATGGGCCTTGCTGTACCTGCTACACTGCTGCAAGGACATTCATTAGCCAGAGGGTAACCTTGGTCTCCATCCTTCCAATCTCCCTTCAACTTCAAATAAACCTGACGCAGATGATTGCTGAAAAATGAAAGTGTCGTGGATGCAGTCTGAGAGACTGGCATTGAACTGCATGATATGTGTTGGCAGCTACAGACTGATGGAGCAGAACCCCTTTCTGTTCATGTAGGTTACTGCTTCAAGCCTAGGAGCCCAAATGGCTATGTGTATGCCACCAATGCCCAACGCACTTTTGGTAATCCAGAAGTCCAATGAAATCAAGCAGCCCTGTCTTGCTGCTCTTGTTGAAATAAAGGTGTTGGCCCTTCTGAATAAAGCATCAGTATTCTCTTTGATATAACTGTGGACAGCAAATTGACTGATACTTTAGATATCACTGTGCTGGCCTGGAAAGAGTAGAAGGCATACATATTGAGGGTCATAGATGCCTTGATGAGTACTGGCGGTGCTGACCCTAAGTGTGAGGTCTCCTGCAGGTCTTCTGAAGCATAGTCCAGCTATGTCCTACCTTTCTGTCAAACCTGAACCTCTGGAGACAATGTTCTTTAGTCATTGCCAGATGGTTATCCCAGCGTCTGTAGATATAATAAATGGTGTAATGGTGGGTGTTGTCTGTCATCTCTGGTAGTCTCCTCCTGCTCCACAAGTTACAGGGGAGCACGGGACATGATCCCCTTGGCTCCGAACTTTGTGATTGAAAAAGTAATTGGGCTCGATTTTAAAACCGAGCCGGGAAGGGGGCAGGGTGGGTGGGGGGTTCAAATTGAGGACGGGAAACTCATTAGTACGGGTTTCCCAGACATCCTTATGATTTTGACGTAAGGATGTCTTTTTTTGTCGGTTTCCCGTCCGACTGACTGGCCTGAGTGACAGGCTGGTCTCAGTTGGACGGGAGAGCAACCAGGGAGAGAATGTGTTCTTTGTATGGATGGCGGCGGGGGTGCATGGGTGGTCATAGGTTGGCATGAGTGGGCATAGGTTGGCACAGGGGTCGTGAGTCATTGGGGGAGGGATTGGGGATCAGTCACGGGGGGAGTGTCGGGTGCGGGGGTCCGCGATCATTGAGGGGGAGGGTTGGGGTTTGGATCAGGATCGGAGTGGGGGAGGGTCGGGGGTGGGAAGATCGGGGATTGGGGGGTCCGCGATCGGCGGTCGGGTCTCCGCGATCGTTGTGGGGGGTCGATGCAGGTAGGCTTGTTGGGCCTGGGGGAAGCACTCCTGCTCCTCCGGGCCCACAAGCTGTGCCTTTCTAGGCACCTATCTATTAGCCTTGGGCCATCTTGCCTCCTTTCACGAGGTGTAAAACAGAAGGCCCGGGAATCCCGGTCCCCCGGGATTGAAATCGGGAAGTCCAGAAAAATGAAGGCCCGAAGTGTCCTTGAAAGGTTTTAAGACCCGACCCACCTCCTGGGAGCAGTTTGGTTGCCCGCTCCTCTTCCCGCCCTGGTGAAAACTGGAAATGGGCTGGTAGGGGGCGGGTCTGAAATGATGGCAATTTTCAATGCCCACAACCCACCTGTTTTTCACTTTGAAAATTGAGCCCATTGACACTACAGCAGTTTTCTTTGATTCCTGACATGTGAGAACCTGCCTGAATTCTAATATGCACTTCACGTGGGGCGATCAGTGCAACACGTGGGGCGATCAGTGCAACACGTGGGGCGATCAGTGCAACACGTGGGGCGATCAGTGCAACACGTGGGGCGATCAGTGCAACCATTCAATGTGCAGGAATCACACAAACTCTGGAACCCCCAAAATTGCTGGTCAGAATCTCACAACTGTCGCTGGTATTAATGCTTTAAGCTAACAATTTCCTTGTCATTTTCTGGTTTCAGTAAGTGCCCTTACTGTCAGAAGGTGCTTGAATGTATGTGCGTGTGCCCATGCAATCTATTACTCCCAGGCCTTTCAGGAATCCACTTAACACATGCTATGACTGGCACATTAAGAAAAAGGTGTAATGGGTTGCTCTTTTGACAAATGAAATGACCTGACTGTCACATTTAGACACAGAGGACTGGCATATTTCAAATCGATGGCAGGTGCACAGTTTCACAGCTTCTGAGGGCAGCAATTAGTTTGACTGCAACAGGTGGCGTGTGGCCCCTGTATACAAGTCTCCTCACAGCTCTTTGCACAGAGAGTTACTATCTGCTGCTCAGGATATTTATTTAAAGCTTCTGTCTTGTAATGACCAAGCCATCCCACCCTGTCATGTGTTCAGGGTATCCTTTTCTCCTCTCCTACAATTTCTTCAAGATAACACTTTGGCAGCCTAGATGGAAATTATATTTTACATAATCTTCCCTTTTTATATGTCTGTTGCAGACAATTTAGAAAGAAACAAATATAAGGTAAAGTATAAGCTATTTCCCTGCAACTTTGAATATAAGCAATGAAAATTAATCCCCATAATTTATTTGTGATGAAACATCTCCTGTTTTGCCAGGAAGCATTGCGATTTTGTTTCTTGCCCCACAAAGTTTGGGTGAAAATAACATTCAAGCTTCTCACTGAAATGTATTACACTCTGTTGCAGGAAGTCAAATATTAAATATTATAAGTTTTCTAATTTAACCAAAAATGCAACAAATGTGATAGTAAATGAAGAATCACCTTCATAAGAACATCCTGCAGTGAAAAAATCAAATCACTTTATTTGACGATTCCTACGCAGCAAATTTGCATTAGTTAAGATGTGTGAAATTAACATGTGACCCTGGACATTCCAGCTGAGCTTGTCGTGCGATAATAGCAGAGGCTTTTGCAAAATCTTCTCACGTAAATTAACATATTAGTTATAATGAATCTGTTTATTTTTATATAATCAGCCCTAATCACAACGACACACCGTCATGGGGCAGGGAGAGTCAGTATTACTGGATGCGGCTAGAAGGGTCAGGGGTTGCATCCATAGAGTGCTTGTACCGTCCTGTCCCAACTTGAAGTAATAGCTTTGACAGACTGTTCTTCAATGTGCTGTGTACAGTGACAGAGAATTGAAAGTGAAGTAAGTGCATGAGTAGATAAGCTGCTTATGGTACATTACTTCCCCCTTGGCACCTGCATGGAAGTGAGTTTCTGTGGTAGTTTTCCTCTCTAACAGTGCTCAGTAATTCTCCAGTGACAGGAGTTGAGGTAAGACTAGTCACAGATCTGTCTGATAACATTGTTTCCTTGGAAACAAGGGGAAAATTAAGTCTATGTGTAAAAGTGAGAGTCTGTGACGCTCTAACATCAGGCTCCATGCATCAGAAGTCACCAGTCTCCAAAGTAAACATGAAGGCAGGTTTCAGCTGGAGAACTGCATTCTAACTTGACCTGCAGTAACTGGGGCATGAATCAGAATAGGGAACAGCAGCCTGAGAGGATGAGTGGAAGCAAGATGAATCTTTCTGTCTTTTCCTCAGTTCATGATGTCAGTAGAAGATTGAGAGGAGGAGCAGAAGACTCCAAAATCTCATCCTCAGTCAGCGTGGCTTCAGCCAGCACCATCAGGTGAGAGGCAGGAACATCCCTCCCAATAGACAGGAGTGTTCTGTTATACTACCGAAATCAGATCTGGTATTCCTAGAGGCCTTACAAGCTCCCCTCCCCTGTATGGCTAAGGTTTTAGAACTTACCTCATTATTGGACTTCCATGATGTTTTTGCAGAATGGAAATGGAGCAAGGATTTCTTTTTAATGTATGGTTGAAATTTTTCTTCGAGCATTAGCTAGAACAGTTGGGGGAAGGCAGAGAATGGACTTGTGTTAAGGGCTATCCCACAGATCTTACCTGTAAATTTTAAAACCAGACAATTGATAAATTGACGAAAGGTATTCGACCTGAAATGTTAACTCTGTTTCTTTTTCCACAGAGGCTGCCTGACTTGCTGAGTATGTCTAGCATTTTCTGACTTTATTTTGGATTTCCAGCATCTGCAATGTTTTGATTTTGAATTGATAAATTAGATGATGTAGCCAAATTTAAAACCAGCAGTGCTGAACCTTCTCAAAGCAACACCATCAATATGTAACAAAACATGAGGATGCTTGTTTGAATGGGTTGTGTGCTGTCTATGTCGTCACGCATATAATTTACAAAACTGCCCCTATCTAGTTTTGTAACCATAGGATCATAGAAAGTTACGGCACAGAAGGAGGCTATTCAGCCCATCGTGTCCATGCCGGCTGTAAAAGAGCTATCCAGCTTAATCCAACTTTCGAGCACTTGGTCCATAGCCCTGTAGGTGACGGCGCATCCTAGTGCTTTTCAAATGAGTTGAGGGTTTCTGCCTCTACCACACTTTCAGGCAGTGAGTTCCAGACCCCCGCCACCCTCTGGGTGAAAAAAATTCTCCTCATCTCCTGTCTAATCCTTCTACCAATTAAATCTATGTCCTGTGATCACTGACCCCTCTGCTTAGGAAAATAGGTCCTCCCTATCCATTCTATCTAGTCCCGTCATAATTTTATACACCTCAATTAAATCTCCCCTCAGCCTCCCTTGTTCCAAAGAAAACAACCCCAGCCTATCCAATCTTTTCTCATAGCTAAAATTCTCCAGCCCTGGCAACATCCTCGTAAATCTCCTCTGTACTCTCTCCAGTGCAATCACATCTTTCCTGTTTGTCCACAAAAAGCAGGACAAATCCAATCCGGCCAATTACCGCCCCATCAGTCTACTCTCAATCATCAGCAAAGTGATGGAAGGTGTCGTTGACAGTGCTATCAAGCGGCACTTACCAATGACCTGCTCAGTTTGGGTTCCGCCAGGACCACTCTGCTCCAGACCTCATTACAGCCTTGGTCCAAACATGGACAAAAGAGCTGAATTCCTGAGGTGAGGTGAGAGTGACTGCCCTTGACATCAAGGCAGCATTTGACTGAGTGTGGCACCGAGGAGCCCTAGTAAAATTGAAGTCAATGGGAATCAGGGGGAAAACTCTCCGGTGGCTGGAGTCATACCTAGCACAAAGGAAGATGGTAGTGGTTGTTGGAGGCCAATCATCTCAGCCCCAGGACATTGCTGCAGGAGTTCCTCAGGGTAGTGTCCTAGGCCCAACCATCTTCAGCTGCTCCATCAATGTCCTTCCCTCCATCATCTTTCCTGTAATGTGGTGACCAGAACTGTATACAGTACTCAAGCTGTGGCCTAACTAATGTTTTATACAGTTCTAGCATAGCCACCCTGTTCTTATATTCTATGCCTCGGCTAATAAAGGAAAGTATCCCGTATGCATTTTTAATCACTTTATCTACCTGTCCTGCTACCTTCAGGGATCTGTGGACATGCACTCCAAGGTCCCTTTGGTCCTCGACACCTCTCAGTATCCTCCCACTTATTGTTTACTCCCTTGCCTTTTTTGCCCTTCCCAAATTCATTACCTCACAATTCTCTGGATTAATTCCATTTGCCACTTTTCTGCCCACGTGACCAGTCCATTGATATCTTCCTGCAGTCCACAGCTTTCCTCCTCACTATCAACCACACGGCCAATTTTTGTATCATCTGCAAACTTCTTGATCAAGCCCCCACATTCAAGTCCAAATCATTAATATGTACCACAAAAAGCAAGGGAGCTAGTATTGAGCCTTGTGGGGCCCCACTGTAAACAGCCTTCCAGTTGCAAAAACACCTGTCAACCATTAGCCTTTGCTTTCTGCCACTGAGCCAATTTTGGATCCAACTAGCCACTTTCCCTTGGATCCCATGGGCTTTTACTTTTTTGACCAGTTTGCCATCTGGGACCTTGTCAAAAGCCTTGCTAAAATCCATGTACACTACATCATATACGTTACCCTCATCGACCCTCCTTATTACCTGTTCAAAAAATCCAATCAAGTTAGTCAGACACGAACTTCCCTTAACAAATCTATGCTGACTGTCCTTGATTAACCTGTGCCTTTCTAAATGACTATTTATGCTGCATCCATGTTTGACCTCAGTGATTGGGAGATTAAAATGTAAATGGATTTTGTTGAATGAGGGAATTTTAAAGCCTAATAATTGAAAATTAAATTTGAATTTTAACATGATTATTTTCCTACATACACATTTGATGCAGGATCTTTTTTAAAAGGTAAAAATGATGGGGGTCATACAGCTTTAAACCATGTGCAATTATTTCCAAGTGCTCCTATTCTATCATTAAGTCAACATTTACAGAAGTACTTTATATATACTTGTAGCTGACGCACAAGCACTTTGGATTTGCCACTTAGAGCAGAGTGTAACTATTGCTGGCTCTTTTGTTCCATCAGGCAGTCAGACAGTGCAAAGGTACATTATGTGCTGGTTCCTATCATCCAAGTACTTTGAAATTACAACTGAAATTGAAATGGTGCTATTTACTGTTCTTCCATTTTATATAATAAGTAACCAATGAATGGTCCATACGTTTTTTTATTCAACTGGTGCTAAAATACATTTGAGTAAATAAAAAAAAATGCGTGCACTGATATAGGTCTGGTCATTATATGTGACAAATCTCACAGCTCAATAGAGTGTGTTACTAGAACAACCTGACCAAAATTTAGGTCAGAGCCCTTTTATGACTAAGAAAAGCTGAAGACCTCGCCTTCCTTTTTTCAGAAGCCTCCTGAGAGTTGGTTCTAATGCTGCTGCAGAGTTTCAGTTATCATCATATACTTTAAATTTGATTTCTTCACGGTATTTTTTTCCCCTCCTGCACCTCTTCTCCAGACATTTCTGCCTCAGCTTCTGGCTACAAAACGACCAAATAAGAATTTTGTGGTATGACACCTTGCAAACACTCAAATATTATAGCTAGGAAAGAAAGAGAAAGGACAATAATGAGAATATTTTTAATATGATTTAATGTTTTTCAGTTTAATAAACTTTATAGGAATCAAGGTAATATGTTATTATATACTTATAAGGCAGGCCAACTTAGCTACTAGTATAATGAATGTATCATCAAGTAGTCTGTTTGTATAATACTGTTTTCATACAAGTCAATTGTAAGAACATTAAAATCCATGTGATCTTAATGAAAGGAATCACCACTGAGTCAGCCCTGCCCACCAATCCGTGGACTCTGCTTTTACACTCATTTCAATTAATCAGTGTATTACCTAAAGGACTGGCCTGTGAACCACCTTGTGTGTAACTGATGGAAAAGAACATCTAAGATTTTGTTGTTTAGGCTAAAGCTTCTGAGACATTTCTAATATCAAAAGTTAGAGCCAGTTTTGTTCAGCCTTAGATCAGTGGTAGCACTCTTGCCTCTTGGGTTCAAACCGTACTCCAGAGAGTTGAGCACATAATCCAGGCTGACATTTCAAAGCAGTACTGTCTACCTGCTCAGGTGAACATAAAAGATCAAATGGCTCTTTTTGAAGAGCAGGGGGGTTCTCCTGGTGTCCTTACCAACATTTATCCCTTTGTACCACCAAAACAGATTCATTGATCACTTACCTTATTGTTGTTTGTGGGATTTTGCTGTGTTCAAATTGACTACTGCATTTGCCTATATTATAACAATGACTGCACTTCAGAAGTAATTCATTGGCTGTAAATCGCTTTGGGATATCCTGCAGACATGAAAGGTGCCATATAAATACGAACACTTCGCTATGGCCATCCCCACACCTCCACTACTCGCCTTTAAACAGCCACCCAACCTCAAACAGACCATCGTTCGCAGCAAATTACCTAGCTTTCAAGAGAACAGCGTCCACGACACAACACAACCCTGCCACGGTAACCTCTGCAAGACATGCCAGATCATCGACACAGATACCACCATCACACGAGAGGACACCACCCACCAGGTGCATGGTTCAAACTCCTGTGACTCGGCCAACGTTGTCTACCTCATACGTTGCAGGAAAGGATGCCCCAGAGCATGGTACATTGGCGAGACCATGCAGACGCTGCGACAACGGATGAACGGACACCGCGCAACAATCGCCAAACAGGAGGGTTCCCTCCCAGTCGGGGAACACTTCAGCAGTCATGGACATTCATCCACCGACCTTCGGGTAAGTGTACTCCAAGGCGGCCTTCGAGACACACGACAACGCAAAATCGTCGAGCAGAAATTGATAGCCAAGTTCCGCACCCATGAGGACGGCCTCAACCGGGATCTTGGGTTCATGTCACGCTACACGTTACCCCACCAGCGAACAAATGTTATCTGTTTTTAATATAACGGGTCAGTTGCTGTCTTTTCTATGTTTCTACCTCTCTATCTCTTTTTTTTTGTTTGTTGTTTTTTTTGGTGATTTGTATATTCTGAGACCTTGCAGGTAACACCTGTCTGTCTGCACACTGATTGCCTTGGCAACGGACAGTTGAAAAAACTGTCTGTAATCACCAAGCATTGTTCTGTGAATTATAAATGCGATTTCATTTCGAGGATTTCATTTCCACATCGTTCACCTGAGGAAGGAGGTAGCCTCCGAAAGCTTGTGAATTTAAAATAAAATTGCTGGACTATAACTTGGTGTTGTAAAATTGTTTACAAATATAAATACAAGTTTGCTCTTTTGGTGTGGGAGAGGAAGAAGAGTTAGCAACATTACCTGAGAGGGAGTGGGGAGGGAGAGTGCTGGCATTAATTGGAGAGTGGGAGGGAGAAAGTGCCAGCTTGAATGGGATGAAGGATGCCATCTTGAACTGGGTTCGAGGGAGAAAAGAATGACAAGTTGAATTGAGGGTAGTGAGGGAGAAGAGTGCTAATATGAACTGGGAAGGTTGAAGGAGGAGAGAGTGTCTCTCTTGAAAGGTGAAGAGTTGAGGATAGAGTACAGTTTCTCTGTGAACAGGGGTGGGGGGTTGGTGTAATAAATTGGATAGCCAGGTGATGAAAGATAGAACACTAGTGCTTGGTCTTCAGTTGCTTCCAAGCCTTTATTCACAGAGATCAAAATCACCCACACCCTAGATAAGCTTTCATATAAATGGATACAAGAGAGTCCCCAATTGATACGCATCTGACTACAATTAACACTAATTGATATAAATCATATGGATACAATTAACAATTGAATATGGGAGAATGATTGCTGAGTTAACTTTTGGTGCAGTGATAGCAAGGTTGGTCTGTTGAAAATCTATTGTCACTTTGTATTTCCTTTTTATAAGAGTGAAATACGAGAGTGAAATTATGGGTCTACTATTCTCATATGATATGTGACATATTACTGTCCCACTGTGTCTGTACATGTTACATAAAGCATAGGATTCCACTTGTTAATATTTACAGATTTGAGCTTGGCCCTCTGCTTGAATAGAAAGCTGTGCATAAGCAGATCTAAAGAAAAAGAGAGAGATTCTAAAATACTGTCCCAATCATTGCTGAAAACTATGTATAAATGCAGAAAACACCACCCTTCTGCTTCTCCCACTGATCCGCAGTTGCCAGTGGACATATTCCTACAAGTATATCCTTTGACTGTTAGCTTTTCAAAAGTTTTATCACCATAGTTACTATCAGAAGTAGAAACATTTCCAGCAGCAGCTAAGCACCTTCATCCGAAAGCAATTAAGACTTCCTCTCGAGATAATTAAAGGGAGACTCATTCATTGTCCCCAGGGGTCCTCCATTTTGTCTTTAGTTACTTTCACTCAAGTAGGGTTGTAGACAATAGCCAGAGTGCAAGAAAAGCTACTAATCTGTGGTACATTTAACTCTTACTCTGTCAGAGATTTAGCCTTCAGTCTGCGACATTCACTACAGAAATCCACAATTGGCAGATTGAAGTTAGTTAGAACACAATTATATAAATCAAAATTTTGAAATATGCTTCTTATAATCTTAACATTTAAGCTGTATGTGGGCCTACACAATTAGGACATGTTTTGTTTTATTTTCTAAAGGCTTAAACACCCTATTTTCATAAGGTAGAGAAATGGTGCAGCAACTTATCCTGCTTTCACTTACTTATAGACATCCTGAAAGGCTAAGTTTTTTAAAAAGATGATGAACGGTTTGGACTGGGATAACACCCATAAACTTGAACTGGACACAGAGTCGGCTAGTATGTCAGGCTGGATCAAATCAGCACTGACCACCCGAAAATTTGAGAACAGGTCTGGAACATGAATCATAACTTGAAAAAGATCACCAAGGTTAGATTAAAAAAAAATCATTGTGCCTTAATATGAAAATGATGTACACTGTCAAATTTCGTGATATTTTGATCATTTTTCCACAGAGGATTTTGAAAAAAGAGTTAATTTAAATGTTGTGTTTTAAAAATCTTTTACAAACGTATAGAGAGTAAAAGGATAGTTAAAGGAATGGTGGGGCCAATTAGGGACAAAAAATGAAATCTTCTTGTGGAGGCAGAGGGCATGACTGAAGTACTGAATGAGGTACTGTACCTTGCATCTGTCTTCACAAAACAAGGGGATGAAGTTAATGTCGCAGTAGAGATATTGGATGGGATAAAAATAGATAGAAAGGAGGTGCTAAATAGGTAGGAATCACTCAAAGTTAGCAAGTCACCCAGTCCAGGTGCGATGTATCCTAGGTTGTTGAGGGAAGCAAGGGTGAAGATTGCAGGGGCTCTAACCATAATCTTTCAATCCTCCTTGGATATGGGAGTGGTGCCAGAGGACTGGAGGATTGCAAATGTTACACCCCTGTTCAAAAAAGGGGAGAGGGACATAAAAAGATGGTTTAAAACAAGTATAGAAAATAGGAGGGCAAAGGTCCGAATCTCTGTAAGGAAAATAACTTACAGAAACCCAAGAGGTCATTGAAAGAGTGCTGAGGCATTAGAATAGTGAAAAACAATCAGGTTGTCCTAACCTAGTATAAACATACTAAGAGCTGGGGAAAGGCTATGTAAACACTAAGACATTAAACAATCTTTGGTGGTTCTGAGAATCAGCAAAGTGAGATGGTTTACGACCATGAGATAAGACCAGCGGTGCTTATATATGGAACAATGCAGCCAAATAATATAAAGATAGGCCATGCTCCCTTCCAAAAAGTTAGAGCTCTCAAGAGGGGAAAGTCGGAAGTCCATTGCCACCGGCAGTCCATAAAGGTCAGGTGTGATCACCCTGGATTCGCGGACAGATCAGGTTGTATTAATTGCTTGTCATTAATGTATTCTGTAGACAGTTGTATTATAACTATAATACTGTTGAATGTAATGTTGAAGACCACTGCAGTGCAACTCTGTGGTAAGTCAATCTATTAAACTTGCTATTTTGTAAATCGGGCTAGAATCAAGCGGAGGTTATTGTTGATGGATTAACAACCCATAGTTGTGACAGTAACAGAAGAAATATGCTAACAAGGGATCCAGTCTGTCTAATGTCAATGGTGGGAGAACTATTAGAGAGCACTGCCAAGGACAAAATTAATTCTCACTTGGAGAAGCATGGGTTAATAAGGGCATGGGCCAGGACGGATTAGTTAAAGGCATATCATGTCTAACTAACCTGATTGAGTTCTTTGATAAAGTATCAGAGAGGGTCAATGAAGGTAATGCAGTAGATGTTGCATATATGGACTTTGAAAAGGCATATAATAAAGTACCACATAACAGAATTATTCTGAAAATTGAAGCACATGGGATTAAAGGGACAGTGGTAACTTGGGTACGTAATTGGCTAAGGGAAAGGAGGCAGAGAGTAGTGGTGAATGGATGTTTATCTGACTGGAGAGAAGTATGTAGTGGGGTCCCCCAGGGATTGGTATTTGGATCATTGCTTTTGTGGTTATATACAAATGACCTGGACTTGGGTATAGGGAGTACAATTTTGAAGTTTGTGGATGATACAAAACTTGGCAACGTAATAAATGGTGAGGAGGATAGTTGCAGACTTCAGGAGGACTTGGATAGACTGGTGAAATGGGCAGACACATGGCAGATGCAATTTAATGTGGATAAGTGTAAAGTGATGCACTTTGAGAGGAACAATGGGGTGAGGCAGTATAATATAAGTGGTACTATTTTGAGGGAGGTGCAAGAGCAGAGGGACCTGGGGGTACATATTCACAAATCTTTGAAGGTGACAGGGCAAGTTGATAAGGCGGTTTAAAAAGTACATGGGATACTTGGCATTGTAAATAGGGGCACTGAATACAAAAACAAGGAAGTTGTGCTAAACCTTTACAAATCATTGGTTAGGCCGCAGCTGAAGTATTGTGTATAATGCTGGGCACCACACTTTAGGAAAGATGTCAAGGCCTTGAAGAGGTTACAGAGGAGGTTTACCGGGGATGAGACACTTCAGTTATGTGGAGATACTGGGGTTGCTCTCTGAGCAGAGAAGGTTAAGGAGAGATCTAATAGAGGTATTCAAAATTATGAGGGGTTTTGATAGAGCAAATAGGGAGAAACTGTTTCCTCCAGCAAGTGGGTCAGCAAACAAATGTCATAAATTTAAAATAATTGGCAAAAGAATTAGAGGGGAAATAAGGAGAAATTTTTTCACATAGATGGTTATTAAAATCTGGAATGCAAAGTGATGATAGCAGATTCCATAGAAACTTTCAAAAGGCAATTGGACATGTACTTGAAGAGGACTAATTTGCAGGGTTAGGGGGAAAAAGCTGGGGAGTGAGACTAAATTGGACAGCTCTTTCAAAGGTCTGATTGGCCTCCTTCTGTGCTACAAGATTCCATGATTCTATGAAACCTAGTGTATTCAATGATTCTTTTTAAAAATGGATCTGAGACATAAGGTAGTTAAATGGTATTGGCATCTCTTTGATGTTGAATCCTCATAGACTGTAAATAAACAATTCATTAAGCTGTCACAGCCATTGGAAAACATCTCACACCCATTTTATTGAAAGACATTGAGCCCTTTTTCTCCACAAGAGATAAAACATGGAAACAGGATGCTGCACAGGCAGTTAGGTTTTTAAAACATTAAAAACTGTGACTTTGTTAAAGAAGAAGCTAGCAGGTCTTTTGGTGGAGGATACATAAAAGCCATGGGGTTGAAATTGGGCCGTTTAGTGCCCGTTTTTTAGGCGCTAAGTGGTACCTAAGATCCGAAAATGGGAAGTGCACAGGATGCCATCTTGGTAAAGGGGTTTGCGCACGGCTCATAACGACCACCGACTGCATGTAGAGGAGGGAGATTATGACGCAAATCAGTGTGCAATGCTGATTTGAAGCCACAGGTGACATTTTGGAATGCCACACTCGAGCCTTCGCCCTTTCTTAATCTTGCACATCTGAACATGATGTTAAAGACGTGGAGGACCCCCCCACCAGTGCTATTTAAAGGGATCATGAAGTACTTACAGGTTAGTTACTGGATTATTTCTTATGGCTGCTGGTGGATTGTACACATTTTTGGACGTTTGAATATTCTACAGGCAGTGTTCTGGCTGGTCTTGCAGTACTTTTAGTGGCATTTAAAATATTGTACTGAAAAAAGTTGCTTCCAGACATGGGTGGCTTGGTAGGGCTTCCTCTGGAAATTGAACATGACTGGGGAAATGAAGGGAGGCCATGCAGAGCTGGACAAGCTGCTAGAAGAGCGAAGAGGAGCAGTGCACTCAGCAGGAGGCCGTATCCACAGAGGGTCTTCAGGGAGCAATTCTCTTACCTCTATTTCAGTGATGACCAGTGCATCAGACGTCTTTGGTTCACTAAAGAGTCGTGACTGAAATTTGTTAACTGCTGCAGCCACAACTGCAGCCTCAGAGCAGGGCAAGGACAACATTGCCTGTGGCTGTCAAGGTGACCATGGCTTTTAATTTTTATGACTCTGGCTCCTTTCAGGCTTCCGCTGGAGATATAAGCAACACCTCACAGTTTACAGTGCACTGCAGTATAAGGGAGATCACTGAGGCTCTGCCCGCAATGAAAAACACGTTCATCTCATCCCCTCTTGCCAGAGACAAGCAGGAGGAGCGAGTACAAGGTTTTGCTCACATTGCAGGCTTCCCCATGGTGCAGGGTGCCATTGACTGCACGGATGTTGCAATGCATGCTCCACATTTGAACTCGGCCATATTCATGAGCAGAAAGAGATTCCACTCCCTCAATGTGCAGCTGGTGTGCGACCACACGCAGCGCATAATGCAGGTGAATGCCCGCTATCTTGGCAGCAGTCATGATTCGTTCATTCTGCAGCAGTCCAACGTGCCACCTATATTTCAATCAGCACGGCAAGTCAAAGGCTGGCTACTGGACGACAAGGGTTATCCCCTTATGACATGGCTCATGACTCCGGTCAGGAACCCATGCACACCTGCACAGCAGACCTACAACAAGAGTCATGCTGCCACAAGGAACATCATAGAGCACACCATAGGCATCCACAAGCTACACTTCCGCTGCCTGGACCGCTCTGGAGGAGCCCTGCAGTACTCAGCTGAGCAGGTATCACAATTTGTTGTTGTATGCTGCACAACCTGGCCATTATGAGGGAACATTCCATGCCACCGCCTGTCAGGTGAAAACCTGAAGAGCATGAGCAAGAGGAGGAGGAGGCGGCGGAGGAAGTGCAACAGGAAGTAGAGGAAGAGAAAGGAAGGCTAGAATGTAGACAGGCCCTGTCTGCCAGGGCTCTACGTGATCAGATTATTAATGAGTGATATCAGTAACCTCAACGACACCTCCCCATTCACCAACAGTCCCACACTCCTTACCTTTCAACTCTCACATGATTATCAAATCGTCCTCCTTAAATAAAAAAAACAAAAATGCAGATTCAAATACTTTTATAAATTAACACATGAAATTATGCAAACAAACTGACACTATTCACCCTTGTGCATTCTCTTAGTGCCTGTTTTTCATGTGCCTTTACCTTTCCTAGTGCTCCTACGAGGTGTATCCCCAGTGGCTGGAGCATAGGTGGTGGAAGGCTGCTGACCTACAATTGAGGAGACTGCAGATGGCCTTGGAGGACGACCTCGAGCATCTCTGGGCCAAGAGGGCCCGGCTTCAGACTGCACCACCTCGGCCTGGGCTGCAGCAGTCTGGGCCGACTGGTTGACCGGCAACAGCAATGGCACTGGCAGAAAGGCAAGGGTGGGAGCAGGAATGTTGTCATCCTGAGAGAGGACAGCAGGTTCCTCTTCCATGGAGCCACTTCCACTCTCCTGGTGATCTGTTGGAGAACAGATTGCTGGACTACTGTGACGCCCTGGAAGTCTCTTTCAACAGTGGTACCCAGAGCCACGATGACAGCAGCCTCAGCTTCCAAAGCATCAGTCTGAGCTTTGATGGAAGATGAATGCTGCAGTGGAAACTGTGACATTGGTCATCAGATGCTGCATTATGGTGGGTTCCACAAGGGTGCTGATGGAGGTGACCACCCATTCCATGTTGGAAAGGATAAGGTCCAAGCTCTACGTGAAGTTGGAGCTGGGCTCCTTCATGCCCCTTGACATTGCGCGCAGGCTTTTCAGTGCACCAAGCATTTAGTTGTGTACACCCATCAGCCGCCTTCTGTACCCTGGCCCATCAAAGTCCTCATCTGAATCCTGTGCAACAGAACTAGCGTACGACCTAGACCTCCAGCGAGCTGCCACCTGCGGTATCCTGCCCCCCCCCCCCCCACCCACTCCCCACTCCCGGCTCCTGTGTACTTGTGCCCGGTGTCTCACCATGTGCAGATCCCTCCTCTATCCCAGCCTCTAAAGTATGCGCAGTGTCAGTCTCTGAGCTGGTGGCTGCGAGTGTAAGATCGAGTGATGGTGTGCCTTCATCATCACTGTTGTCTTCCTCTGCCCCCTCTGACAGGGCATGTTCCAGTTTTTGGGTATCTGAAATGACAAAGGGATATGGGTTGAGTTGTGGTGAGGGGAGAGGAGAAAGTCTGTGCTTACACCATCTGCAGCACATGAGTCAGAAAAGATTGTGGGATGAGGGAGATGTGGGAATGGAGAAGGAGGATTAGGTATGCAGAGACCCTCATCATTGATCCCTTCATCATCACCAGTGGCCATGGCCTCAGCGATGCCCCTTCCCATGATGGCCATCACTGTCTTCTCCATGGGGGTTAAAACATATAGGCGCGCTTGTCCTCCTCCAGTTGTTCGTGCTGCCTCCTATTAAGTGCCATCCTCCCCTGCAAGAAAGAAGGAAGTGTCAGTGAGTGTCCTGAAAGATGTTTGGGTGATGTGGCTGTCATGGTTGAATATCTGCCAGTGTGTGTTTTTTTATATTCGTTCATGGGATGTGGGTGTCGCTGGCGAGGCCAGCATTTATTGCCCATCACTAATTGCCCTTGAGAAGGTGGTGGTGAGCCGCCTTCTTGAACCACTGCAGTCCATGCGGTGAAGGTTCTCCCACAGTGCTGTTAGGGAGTTCCAGGTTTTTGACCCAGCGACAATGAAGGAACGGCGATATATTTCCAAGTCAGGATGGTGTGTGACTTGGAGGGGAACGTGCAGGTGGTGTTCCCATGTGCCTGCTGCCCTTGTCCTTCTAGGCGGTAGAGGTCGCGGGTTTGGGAGGTGCTGTCGAAGAAGCCTTGGTGAGTTGCTGCAGTGCATCGGGGGGTACACGTAGTGCGCCGGTGGTGAAGGGAGTGAATGTTTAGGGTGGTGGATGGGGTGCCAATCAAGCGGGCTGCTTTGTCCTGGATGGTGTCGAGCTTCTTGTGTTGTTGGAGCTGCACTCATCCAGGCAAGTGGAAAGTATTCCATCACAGTCCTGACTTGTGCCTTGTAGATGGTGGAAAGGCTTTGGGGAGTCAGGTGTGTTACCTAGGAGTTGTGAGTGTGTGGCTTGAAACAGTGCTATGTGTAAGAGTGAGATAAAACATATGCGTTGAATGGTTGAGTACTGATTGAAAGAGATTTTATTAGGGAGGTGATGGGGGTGTAGTGAATTGAGCAGTGGATGAGGCTAGTGGTGCAGTTGGTATGATATGCCACTTGAAACTTGAACTCACTGAACTGGACAACTCGTGTTCAATCTTCCTGCACTGCATCCATGTTCTTGGAGCTAGGCTCCTGGCATTTACCTCCTCCGCTACTTCCTCCCACTGCCTCTTCAGGGCCTCCTGCCCCCTTGCAGATACAGGATGGCCCCTCCTTCTCTCCACCTCTTGCAACAAGGCTTCCAGTGCATCATCAGAGAGCCTTGCTGCACGCTCTCTCGCAGGCGCAGCCATTCTTCAAAGTATTAGAACACTGAATCACTTCACAAACCACTCCCACTTTTTGCAGCAACAATGCACCTCCCCTTTAAGAGGTGCAGCTTGCTTTCAAGAAGCGAAAGCCACACGCGATATCAGGACCCCCTACGAATGTAACGTGCTGCCTGAATCTCAACGATCGGGCATGGGTTAATCGCGCACTGCACACTCTGCACCTGTTTCCAGGGGTTATCCAATTTAACCCCCATCATGTTTAAGTCAAATAAGATGGCCCATTGTTGTGGGGCAGCATGGCCTGTGTTTCATTTTGTAGTCTGTGAAGGTGAGTTGTACTGTTTCAATTAAGTGAATCTAGTCGTAACGGCTGATCTCTATGTTCATCTTATCTTAAAGCAGCTTAACAATTGCTGTCTGGCCTTATCTCACCAAGTGCTTACTTGATCCCTTTAGAGGGATTGAAGGAGTGCATATGCAAAAGACATGAATATCTGATTTCGGTTACAAGAGGGTATTACTTCTATTTATTGTTATATTTGTTATTATTGAGATTGTTAGATGTTCGGACCGCTTATAGGAATGACCAACCTCACTGAACCTGGGAAGGTATCTATGACAGATCTGAATTTGTAACAAACATGTATAGAGGATACACTTAAGTGTAGGTTAAAGGTATCACTCAAAGAATACAATAGTGGTCATAAGAACATAATAAATAGGAGCAGGAGTAGGCCATATGGCCCCTTGAGCCTGCTGCGCCATTCAATAAGATCATGGCTGATCTTTGACCTCAACTCCACTTTCCAACCCGATTCCCATATCCCTTGGTTCCCCTAGAGTCCAAAAATCTATTCATCTCAGCCTTGAATATACTCAACAACTCAGCATTCACAGCCCTCTGGGGTAGAGAATTCCAAAGATTCACAACCCTCCGAGTGAAGAAATTCCTCCTCATCTCAGTCTTAAATGGCCGACCCCCTATCCTGAGACTATGCCCCCTAGTTCTAAACTCTCTAGCCAGGGGAAACAACCTCTCAGCATCTACCCTGTCAAGGCCCCTCAGAATCTTATATATTTCAATTAGATCACCTCTCATTCTTCTAAACTCCAAAGAGTATAGGCCCATTCTACTCAATCTCTCCTCATAAGACAATCCTCTCATCCCAGGAATCAATTTAGTGAACCTTCGTTGCACTGCCTCTGATGCCTTATCCCTGGGTCCCTGATGACTCAATGATAAAAGCACTGTCTCTGAACTGTACAGACAAGGAAACTACCAAGTTTGACCCCTGGTCTGTGTTGGGTTAGCTGATCTGGCTAAGTTAATGGTAGGGATGCTCCAAATTTCTGCAATGCCCTTGAATTAGGGAAGGGAAAATTGGTCAGATTTCCCAGTGCCAATTGCTGTTCAGTGACTCCTGCTGGAAATGCTTGTATGAGAACATCAATTGAGGACTGAATCAGGTTTGATTGTGATGTCTTCCATGGTTGAATATCCTGCTGGTAATTACTGCCAAGGCTTGCACATGAATGATGTTCATTTGAGCAAGGTACTGCAGACTGATTGCCATCGCTGTAACTATAATCCAGTCATGCTTCCAAGAAAGAAATTTGAAGAGAAATGAAAGAAAACAATATATAGCAATAGCACAGAGATGTAAATGAATTGCCAGGTGCCAAGTCAACCTGTTTTAATATGGAATGAAGAACACAGTGATGAAGTTTCACTGGGTCCGGGGACTCCCAGGGACACTCCCTCCTGACTGTATATCACTGTACCGCCACCTCTGGGAGGCCTGTCCTGCCGGTGGGACAGGACATACCCAGGGATGGTGATGGAAGAGTCTGGGACGTTGGCTGAAAGGTATGATTCTGTGAGTATGGCTATGTCAGGCTGTTGCTTGACTAGTCTGTGGGACAGCTCTCCCAATTTTGGCAGAAGTCCCCAGATGTTAGTGAGGAGGACTTTGCAGTATATTTGCACTGTATTTGTTCCTTGACTGTTTGTTATCTTTATTCCTTATCCTGGTCTGACCTTTACACTCATCTCCTGTTTCTTTTATCTTTAGGCTTCTGTTATTGCTACCAGATCCCTTCCCCCATCTTGCTAGTTTAAAGCCTTATGCACCACCCTGTTTATCTTTTCTGCTAGGACTCTGGTCCTATTCCAGTTCAGGTGGAGCCCATCCCAGTGGTACAGCTCCTTCCTGTCTGAGTATTGGTGTCAGTGTCCCATGAAATGGAACCCCTCCTTCCCAAACCACTCTTTCACCCATGCATTCATCTTTCTGATCTGTCTATCCCTATGCCAATTAGTACGTGGCTTGGGTAGTAATCCTAAGATTCCCACCTGTGAGGTCCTGCATTTTAATTTAGTTCCTGGCTTCTGATATTCCCTTAGCTGGACCTCCTCCTTCTTCTCCCTTATGTCATTCATGCCGACATGGACCACAACAACTGGATCCTCCCCCTTTCTTTCCAAGTTCTTCTCCAGTTGCTCCAAGGTGTCTTTTACTCTTGCACCAGGTAGGCAACACACCCTCCTGGACTCTCGGTCGCAACTGCAGCGGACGCTACCTATCCCCTTGATTATAGAATCCCCGACGACTACAACCTTTTTATTCTGATCCTCCCCACCCCGGACTGCCTCATGCTCTACGGTGTCATGGTTAGCGTTCTGGGCATCCTCCCTGCAGCCTTCATCCTTACCCTCACAGGTATCAAGTACTTCGTTCCTGTTGGATAGGATCAGTGTCTGCGGGACCTCCTTTTATGCATCGGAGTATCTCTAACTCACACTCCAGCTCAAAGACTCGGAGCCGGGGTGTCTCAAGCTAGAGACATTTAGTGCAGATGTGGCATTTTAATTCAAATAGGTTATTGCTGCCATTAAAATAACAGCAACAAAAAAATCCACATATTTTTAACAGTGTAAAAACCTCAGTGCTTAATGCACTTTCAGTGTCACACAAGATTAACATTTACCCGATTATGGATGAGTTACAAACCTGATTACACACAGTTACCCCCAGTATGGACTAGCAGGTTATTTCATTAAAATGGATGAGGGATAAATTGACAGCTGAGCAGATGACTCCTTTCCATAAATGTTCTTATCAACAGTATTTTCATTAACTGTGATAAAAAGAGAAAACTTCGGGAATGCACATCAGATCAATCAGAATCTGAAAGAGAAAGGTTTCAGCTATGACCTTTGATCAGAATGTGTTGGTTACTCTTGAAATATTAAGCAATTTTTCTTTCTCTTTTTAGTTCCTATTGTGCACTTCCAGCATTTTCCATTTGTTTTTACCACCTTTCATTAACTGTTGCTATTCCAAGTGGAATGCAATCCAAAAAAGAATGCTTTGGATGTATATCATTCTGAAGAAGGGTTACAACCCAAACATCAATTTGTCTTTATAGATGCTGAATGACCTCCTGTATTTTTCATCATTTGCTGTTTTTATTTTTAATACAAAGAAATGTTAACTTGACAAAACAGATAGTTTTGCTATCTATACGGTTACAATTATAATTTAGGCAGTAGGCTGTTGGGAGCAGTCAAAATTGGAACAAAAATGTAAATCTGCTGCAACTAATTAGCTCTTGTGCTGCTGTAGAATGCATCAGATGAGAACCATTTGTGATACGTATGCAAATTGTGAGAGCCTGTGCCTTCATATCTTTCTAGGGAACTACTGGAAGTGTCATTAGTCAATCTAAGTACGCAGTTCGAACGGTTTTGTGCTTATCGTGAGCTTTGTGAACGCTTCTCAATTTTCTCCATTCTCATTGGTTTGCATTGACAGGCCTGTCAACCAATCGACTAAGACACGTTAAAAACTCCAACCATTGGAAAAGGCAGGACGGCTACCAGAAATATTTGTGGCAGCAGGTACTATTGTACTGTATGTTTCCTCTACCCCACCCATTGTATAATGCTAGGTAATCTCCCATGGCATAGCCATTGACTTGAATATTAAACATAATGTTCAAATCTATGTTCAATAATCTATTGTACCTGGGTTAGTTGTATTTTCTTTGCTGTCCATATCAATTTATTTTTAAAAAATTCTTCAACAATTAGCTTACAATCCTCACCTTATTTTTGTACTGTATTATTCTTTTATTATTCTTTCTATTGCTATAAAATGTTTATTGATGCAAAATCATGTTAATCTTTGTATTTTATCAATCTCTCCATTTGTCTTAAGTTGCTTATAACAGCAGAAATTGTCAACAAATCTCAACCTTGTCACTAATTTGCCCACTGTCTTTTTTTTTAAAAAAGGGGGAGGGAGCGGGTGGTGAGATTTGGGGTCTCATGGGGGCTGGAAGAGGGGGAAGGGATTGCATGGTAAAGTGAGAGATCTCAGTGGGGCCAGGAGGGAAGGAAAAAGTGAGGAACAAAGTCAAGAACCTGGGATCGGAGCCAGATGGAGGAGGCAAAGTTAGGTTGCACATCATGAATATGTTTGTTCGGGCTGGGAGGCAGAGGCAAGACTGGGTTGGACTCTGCTGCACAAGGCTTCCCTCTGCTCAGCATGTGTCTGCATTCTTTATGGGGCCTTAGTTGTGGAGATAGAGCTGTGATGTAATTGGAGAAGGTGTACCCAAGGCAGGGATTTCCTGAGGTCTGATGGGATACATTGTGACATTGGGTGGGGGGGTGATTAGAAGATGGAACGTGGAACAGGTCTGCCAAAGGCCACAGGTGAAGGGGTGGAGTGGGATTGACCACAAATGGTTCCTTAGGTTGTAATATTTTTACCATTGGTTTAAACAAAATTAACCTTTGCTACTTACATCAGAGCAAATGTGGAGGTTTACTGTTTGATAAAATCCAATGTGGAGGATTCAGACAACAGGACATTGACTTGACAAATAGAATTATTTATATATGGTGGGAACAATACTGTAATAGGAGTTTCTGCAGCATCCTGTTTGGTGAATAGTGCCATTGACATTCAGCAAACTGGCCACCTGCAGGATCTTGCTACTTTAACAATAAATATCAGACAAAGCCTGGTTGGTGCTGAAAAGTATCTATTCCAATTGTGATCAATTCTGTCAGCTTTGCCAGTCCAAACAATAACTACCTATGTCAGCCATCAGTTCATATTGAAATATTTAATATTCACTCGGGGTAAACGTTGTGTCAGATTATTATCTGCACCCGACAGGATCACTCACTTAAACCCAGGTGCTCTGTTGACTATTGAACAAGCATTCAGAAACCAGAAAAACTCCATGATTCCAAGCACTCCATCTCCAATTGGGGCATAAGAGATGTTGCAAGACACTTGTGGGGGATGTAATAAATTGGTGGGCATAAATAACCTTTACAACTAGTAGAAGGAAATACTAACCCCCACCCACTTAAATACTTTGAGACTGAAACTATCATTATAAAGACTTAGACAAACATGATTCCATTGAATATGTACAGTGTTGACAGCACAGAGGTGCAGTTTGATGGATCACCACTGCACAGCATCATTGCGGTGGTGAGATGTAAATTCAATCCTCTGTGCTGCCAAATTTCTGATCTTGGATGCGTTGCTATGAGGAAGGTAAACACACTCGGGGAAGGGCGAGGAAAGGTCAGAGGGCAAGTCACTGGGGCACACCTGCTAGTTGCTGGTTTCGAATGTCATTTAGAACAGGTCACTTGCTCTTCCTCAGCTGGTGCTTGGCCTGAGGAGGCAAGGAGAGAAAAACAGAGGCAATTTACACTCGTACTAAATAAATAGATAGATAAATAGAAAGATATAACCACTGGAGAGATCCTAATTTATCCTAAATGTAGTGCTGCCCTGATAATGTATCTTCCAAAAACAAAGACATATAGGGCCTCAAGGAAATGAATTGGTCTTGACGTAATTACTTTTTCCTGCAGCTTTGATTGTGGCAGGACTTTCATGATTTACACTAATTTTCCTCTATAAAGTAAAATAAGTACTTATTGCAATTTTTCTATAGTTGTATGTGATCAGTAAAACAATGGGACAGAAATTGCTCCCGAGGTAACACAGGAACTCAACAGCACTCTGCATTGTTAGTGGTGAAATGAAGGAGCAAGTTTCGGTGTTCGCACATACGCAGCGAAACGCGGAAATCCGCAACTTGCTCCTAGTGGTTCGCCGGTGATATAACATCTTTGAATTAAAGGGACATCACATGTTGCAATCAGGGAAATCATTGAAAAAGTGCAAACTTGCTTATCTGCCCAGCTGGAAAGTGGCTAATTATGCCACCAAACAGGTTTGCTTAAAAATACCAGGTCTAAACTAAGTTTTAACAGCGCAGTAAGTCTTACTGACTGCCAAACAACCAAAAATTAATTTTTTAAAATGTGGAGTCTCATATTACTCCTTAGTTTAATAGTTTTTGGTCATTTAAAAAAAATAATTTTAAATTAAAAATTGTTTTTTTACTTTTCCCTTCTGTCTCTTTAATTCAATTAGTTCTTTGGCTTTTTATATAAAAAAAATTAAATTAAAATTAAATTTTTTTGATGTACAATTACATACAGAATACTGAGTTTCAATGAATGAAGTCTGCTTGCCTGCTTGAGCAATGCAGGCTGAATCTATGGGCGTAACTTCTCTTCCTGACAGGATTTTGTGGTCATGCCTTCTATTCTCACAGACTTTTCCAGCCGCAGCAACTCAGGCTGCTCAGAGGCTGGGTTGATAGCGCACAATTTTTTTAAAGTTCAAATTCAAGCAATTCAACACCACAGAGCCCGCAGAAAATAATTTTGTTAATTTAATTCGCAGGAGCGGCGGTGACCTTGAATTTCTGGCCCAATAGGTCCTTTTTAATACATTTATGTGGGTGTTCATTATGATAATAATGGTAAAATTAATGTAAACAGGAGATGCATCTATATAATTAAAAGTCTTATATCCAACGCGCGTCATAACTTTCAAAGGTGTCACACTTGAAAGCAATATGTATACATAGGGCAGAGAAAATGTGTTTCCTTCAATAGCTACTTATCTGTTAGGCTACCAATCAAGTATCTGATTGACTAAAGGTGATGAATCAGTGGTAAAATGAAACATAGAAATATAAAAATAGGAGCAGGAGTAGGCCACTCAGCCCTTCGAGCCTGCACCGCCATTCAATATGATCATGGCTGATCCTCTATCTCAATACCATATTCCCGCTCTCTCCCTGTACCCCTTGATGCCTTTAGTGTCTAGAAATCTATCTAGCTCCTTCTTAAATATATTCAGTGACTTGGCCTCCACTGCCTTCTGTAGTAGAGAATTCCACAGGTTTCACCACCCTCTGAGTGAAGAAATTTCCTCTCATCTCAGTCCTAAATGTTCTACCCAACATCCTGAGGCTGTGACCCCTCGTTCTGGACCCCCCCAGCCAAGGGAAACATCCTCCCTGCATCCAGAAACAACAAGGAACAAATAACTAGGAGAAAACCAAGCCATCAAGGGATATGGGGATCAGGCGGGAAAGTGGAGTTGAGGTCGCAGATCAGCCATGATTTTACTGAATGGTGGAGCAGGCTCGAGGAGCAGTACAGCCTATTCCTGCTCTTATCTCATGTTCTTAAGCCAGCAAGATTCTCATTTGTTTTAATCAACCTTGTGTGTCAGAAAGATGCATCATGGGAGTTGCAGTTTTCTCTCTATTCCTGAGGAACTACAACAGGCAGCTATAAAGTGACAAGCATGCAAAATTTTGATAAATAATGACTGAGGCCCACATGCAATACAGTTTAAGCCAAAAGGGCAGAAATTGCTCGGAGCAGCAATCCAACACTGCTCGCTGTTCCATAGATTTATACTAACCCACTAACTTCAAGCACTTCCTCGAATAGGAAGCGGAGGAGAGCCCAGCATCAGCTCAGGCAAAGCTAGGACCGGTGGGGAAAGCAAGGGGAGCGATCTCTCCCCTCGACCAATCAGATTGCAGCATTTTTGACAAGCTGCGTTAATTGTCTCTGCCAGCTTGGAACGTAAAAACCAGGAAGTGACAGATACAACATTAAAATTGTTGTAAGAACAGCTATGCACAACGAGAGAAGAAAGGGTAAGAACTAATTGAATTAAATAAGAGACAGAAGCATGTTTAAAAAATGTTTTTTAAAAAAATTAAATTTTTTAAAAAAATGTTTTTTAAAAAAATTAAATTTTTTAATTTTAATTTTTTTAAAATGACTAAAAGCTATTAAGATAAGGAGTAATGAGACTCCACATTTTTAAAAGTTAATTTTTAGTTGTTTGGCAGTCATTAAGGCTTACCGCACTATTAAAACTTAGTTCAGACTTGATGGGGTCGATTTTAGCACCCGCAATCGGGTGCATTCCTGGCGGGGGGGGCTCCGAAAATCGGGGATTCCCGGGGCGGGGCGGGAGCCCGGCTCCAACCCGCCCACTTCTGGGTTCCCCACAGACGCGCTGACATGCGCGCGCAGCCCCCGCATGTGGGACTCCCGCAGGCAATTAAAGCCGGCAGGGTGCCACTTAAAGTATTTATTTAGGTATTTCAGGTCGTTTACAGACCTGATTAAGGAGATATTTCAGGAGGGGTGGGATTTTACAAACAACTGGGACTGTTTCCCGTACTGAGGGAAACACTCCCAGTTCAAATGGACGTGTTGCAGCCATCAGCCTGTGGCAGCTGCAAAGGTCCATTGTGGGAGGAGACCCTCACTCATTGCAGGAGGCCGCTCTGTCACTTTTGACAAAGTTTGGCCTCCACCACCCTCCTCCTCACAAAATTCACTAACTTTCACACTTACCCTGGGGTCCAGACACATGTACCTACCTTGCGGACCCCCTCAGATGTACATCTTCCGGATGGGGGCCGCCGTAGCTGCAGTCATGACCTCCTCGCAGGGCGAACAGCATCGCCGGCCAAGCCGTCCACCTCTGATACGTGGAGCTTCACAACACAGTGCTGTGACACATCCACCTGCACAGCAGGAGGGACAGCAACCGCAGAGAGAGATGTGTCGCAGAGGGCACTACCCTCGCCACAGGGTCCACAGACCAAGGCTCAGCTTCCTGGACCTCTCTGAGCAGCAGTGCACACGGAAGCTCAGTCACTCGACATGTAGTCGTGGACATCTGCAGCCTCCTTCATGCTGAGCTGCTCCCGGCTGGCCCGAGCACCATCTTCTTACCTGTCGCTGTCAAAGTCACCACTGCCCTCAACAACTTCTCCGCATCCTTCCAGGGTGCCACCGGGGACATCGCCGACGTGTTTCAGTCGTCTGCACAAAAGAGCCCTGCAAATATACCTACACCCACCCTGCAGTGACACAATGGGTGGCATTGTGGGTCTTCATTTTGATCCTCAGGAAAGGGCATTATTGCACAAAACGGGCAAGATTCCCAAAGACGTGGCAGTAGTGGTGCCAATATAATATGTAATGTGAGTTGCTCAGAAATTCAATATAAGGAAAAACCACGACAAACCCTCAAACGCCCTTGTGCATCCCCTTCATGCTCACGACACGTTTGCCTTACGCTGCCTACTGCACATATGTGATGCATGCCCTGTGGCTGCAGCACAGGTAGTGGCAGGTTGAGTGAGGCTGACCGTGAAAGAGATGCATGAGAGGGTGAGTATGAGATAGAGCCATGAGATTGTATGAGGATTGGGTTGAGTGGTAGTGGTGGGATGAGTACTGGTGAGGTGAGTAAGTGCAGGTAAGATGAGGATGAGGTTTGAGTGGGTATGAGGGGTGATGTGACAGAGTAGTGTTGGCAGTGCAGAAGGAGATGTGGGGTGGGGACAGTGATGTGGCAGACGGAGTGTAGGGGAATGAGTAAGTGTACTCACTTTGGCTGACCTACTTGGGTCATTGCAGCGCCTCCTGCACTGTATGCTGGTGACCTCCTCTGCCACCTCGAGCCAGGCCTTCTTGGTGGCAGAAGCAGGCCGCTTCCTCCCGCCTGCTGGGGGGAAGATCTCTGTCCTCCCCCTCCTCCTCACCCCATCTAATGATACCTGGAGTGAGGCATCATTAAACTGGGAGCAGCCTTCCCCCTGGGCTGCTCCATGCTGTAATTTTTCCTATTTCTTGCAGCATCAGTCAGTGGAGGACTGCCCCTTTAAATAGAGCTCCTCCAGCTGACAGACCTTACTGCGCATGTGCAGTCCACCCGACGCGCAGCTTAGCAACGGGGAACCCGGAACAAGATGTAAGTGGATCCAATTAGTCTGCGATTGCGCACGGGGCAGACTGATTTCAGTGGGCGCGTTACTCACACGCCCAATCACCACCCACCACCCCGCCCCCCCCCCCCGCGTCGCGAACCCGCCGCCATGGTAATATCGGGCCCGATATATTTAAGTACACCTGTTTTGTGACAATATTAGTTACTTTCCAGCTGGGCAGATGAGCAAATTAGCCCTGGTTCATTGATTTCCCTGATTCCAGCTGGTGATATATCTTTAATTCGAAGTTGTCATATCAGCGGTGAACCAGGAGCAGCAGTTTCCAGATTTCCGCGTTTCACTGCGCATGTGTGAACACCAGAACTTGCTCCTCCATTTCGCCACTAACAACGGTGAGAGCTATTGAGCTCACCGTTATGTTGCAAGCAATTTCTGCCCCATTAAATAAATGTTCTAAGCTAACAGTGTTGTTTGTGATTTGAGATCTTTTTTATTGGGGGAGGGCTTCTGTTTACAGTCGAGTCAGGGGATATCTAAGTGACCTACAGACCTCGGACAGTGTGGGCAGATTCAGTCAGCCGACCAGGTCCAGACTAGGAGAAGTGACCCTCTGTTCAGATGCTGGTTATTGGAGATTTGACAGACTGGAAAATTACGTCCCTGTACAATGCTGCACCAACAACAATCTCAGCAAGAACTGCAAGTCCATGCTAGGAAGAGGTGAAAAAATGTTTTATAACTATGTAATTAACTGAGAAAATATAGATGATTTTGAAGAGCAATAAATAAAGTTTCCATTCAATACTTCACCCTAAGTTTAAAAGCTAAAATCTACCACAGAAGATAGGGCAAAAATAAATATTTTAAAATATGAATAATTGGGAAAAGGAGGTTTTGGAGATGGAATTACAAACAAGGAACTTGCATCTTTACCTTATGCATGCTTTGAAAAGTAATAATTAAATAGGATTAGCAATATTGTATATGTGAGGCCTGTATTTTTAATTTGAGTCAATCATATGCTATATAGCATCCTTAAACTACTGTATTACAATGATAGCTGTATTGCTGCTGTGCCTAGGCTATAACAGGACCATAGTAAAAGTCAAAAACTACACCTCAGGTCCTGGGCTACTTGTGAACAACACAACAGGAGATCTATTGATAAAGATTAAAATATCATATGGTAGAAAGAATAGTGGCATAAATAAATAAAGCCAAGATCTATGTGGCCGAATAACCTTTCACATTAATGTGTAGAGACCACTGTCTTTATCCCTTTATGAAACATACTAAATCTATTTTATTACAGTAACTATTTAATGATGTCATTTACATTGTTGAAAAAGGCTTCCTTTTACACAGAATGGGAATAGATAAAATAAGTGTAGCCATATTTATTCCTGTACTGAAGGGTCTGTTGTAAATGTCCAGCAGTGGAAACACAGCAGATTTGGTGGTTCTCTCAGGATAGGATGGAACTGACCGATTGCATTTAGTCTTTTGCAGTCCAATCTGGGAAGAGTTGAACAAGAGATTTGAACAGTATATAGGAAGGTGAACCATGCTGCTTGTGCCCACGGGTGCTTTTTTCCCATCTCACTGCAGCACAGTGTTCATGATGAGTAGTGACGTCTTGACTGACCAAGAGATTAGGAAGACTGAAGAATATGCTACCACCAGCTTCTGCCTGAACAACGTAACAGTAAGGCTACCTTAGGTTCTTCCTGCTAGCAATCCTGTTAGTGTCTAGTGCTTAGAATATGAACCCAAAGTATGTTGGAAGGGAACAAGCATCTTTAATTCAAAGATATTAGCCTTGGAA
The DNA here is from genome assembly GCF_035084215.1 of Heptranchias perlo. Classification (NCBI taxonomy): domain Eukaryota; kingdom Metazoa; phylum Chordata; class Chondrichthyes; order Hexanchiformes; family Hexanchidae; genus Heptranchias; species Heptranchias perlo. Next base: position 65,904,254 of record NC_090331.1, on the reverse strand, counting down.
TGATGCATGCACAAGCAAATTTTATATGAATGCTGAACAACACTGCACACTCTTGGCTTGGCTTGTTTAATAATGTACACAGTCCAACTATGCTTATAGAAATATGCGTGGAATTAAGATGAAAAATGTAAAAGCTCACTACGATTGGAATGGCAATTTATCATGATAATGTAAGCCATGTTGTCAGGCTATTTATTCCAACTGCAGTCTATTTAAAATAAAAACAAGTGAGCAAAGTAAGGTAAAATTTGAAGTATGAAGTAAATAATAACAATACAATAAGAATGTAACAAATTTAAACAAAGATTATAATTCCTCAAGTATTACTTAGGTAACTAATTTAATGTATAATCGTGATCTAAACAATAACATTCTTGGTTCTGGTTTTTGGAAAATGCCATTTTATTTCAGTTAAATTTTGCCATCCAATTTATAAATGTCACATTGCCGTGAGCAGTAACACTCTGTCATTTGCATATGAGCAAGGACGACAAGTCTCCAGGAGAAATCTAGTCAAAATGATGACAGTCAACATAGCACAAATAAGCACCAACTCTGCTGCCAGCATCAATCACCATAGAGATTACTCTCAATTTCTGTGTTTTAATGAAGCTTTAATAGAATTCTGTTCCAAAACTACTGCTCTATGCTAATCTTGAACATTCATTCACAAGGTTTTTTTTTACTTATACACTGGAAGGCTTTTATTGCACCTGTACTCCAATAGGGATTGAAATAAACAAATGACTACTGTTCTTAAGCTTGAAGACTATGGGCTGAATACTTAAGGTAAAACAAATGTAAAGTTTTGAAATTTTGTGGGCAGGGGCAGAGGAAAGAGGTATGATGGAGAGCATTATGAAACTGCTTTGTTACCAAGGAGATGTTAAAAAAGAACCTAGGAGATCTTTATGTGGTACAGTATACAAATTCATTTTATTCCTACACCATTTTTTCTGACTGATCTTTCATTAGTTTTATTTTTTTTCATTATCCCATACAGACAAAAAGGGACATACCGAAAATATTTTTTGGCCCTATGAATACTGTGGTGGACATAAAGAAAGAGAAAGGAACATAAGAACATAAGAAATAGGAGCAGGAGTAGGCCACACAGCCCCTTGAGCCTGCTCTGCCATTCTATAAGATTATGGCTGATCTTCGACCTCCACTCCAATTTCCTGCCCGATCCCCATATCCCTTGATTCCCTTAGTGTCCAAAAATCTATCTATCTCAGGCTTGAATATACTCAACATTGGAGCATCCACAGCCCTCTGGGGTACAGAATTCCAAAGATTCACCACCCTCTGAGTGAAGAAATCCCTCCTCATCTCAGTCCTAAATTGCCAACCCTTATCCTGAGACTATGCCCCCTAGTTCTCGACTCTCCAGCCAGGGGAAACAGCCTCTCAGCATCTACCCTGTCAAGCTCTCTAAGAATCTTGTAAGTTTCTAAACTCCAGAAGATATAGACCCATTCTTCTCAATCTCACCTCATAGGACAACCTTCTCATCCCAGGAATCAATCTAGTGAACCTTTGTTGCACTGCCTTTAAGGCAAGTAAATACTTTCTTAGGTAAGGAGACCAAAACTATACACAGTACTCCAGGTGTGGTCTCACCAAATCCCTGTACAATTGTAGCAAGATTTCCTTACTCTTGTACTCCAACCCCCTTGCAATAAAGGCCAACATATGGAGGGAAGCAGAAACTTACAGAATGAGGCACAGCTAAAGTTAGAAAAAAGGTCAGAGGCAGACAGGAAAAAGGGTATAATGTGGTTTCCCCAAGCTTTGAGATTTGCTGAACTGCCAGTGAATCCTTGAGCATCTTAATGAAACAAACGTTTAATTTCATTGTGTACCTCAGAACTTATTGCTGACTTGGCTTATCATCTAAAGCCCAAAATTTGATTCATATCATATACGATTGATTCATATCATATACCCAGGATTGTAGTAAAATGACTACTATGGCTTATGGTCAGATAAATAGTAGTTAACTCCAGACAAACGCCTTTCTGATTCAGACACAGAATTCCAGTGAAATAAACCCTGTCCATTCACTTGTATTTCACAAAATTCCTCATCCAAGCATCATGGTTTTCCCAGTTATCTAGTTCTTAATGCCTGGAATATTAAGGCAGTGTGGTGATGCAATGCGCGGAAGTATCAATACACTTAATCTTCTGAGATCCTGATCCTACCCCACATCTAGGAGTAGGTGGCTGGACGTAGGCCAGGCACCTCCCCAACACAGGAGGGAAATCTAAAGTACATATATCCCAGCATTTGGTTCACAGCAGATTGACTGTCCACCATTTTAGCTGGTCACTTTGTGTTCTGGGGAGAGCAACTGGAGGGCAAATAGACAAAAGTCATAATATACTAAATACATTTTTTGAAAGTGAGTGCATCCTGTTGATTTAGTTTAGACTGAAATGTTAATCATGAAATAGACTGTAGTAAGATATGTGTAAATGTTCACCAGCTGTTTATAGATCTTCTGATATAAGTGCATGTTTTGTCAAACTATTTACTCTCTTATCAGGTCTCACTGTACAGGTTTAGTTGCTGCGAGTTACACTTTTTAATCTGTATTTAGAAAGTATATCTCGACACCGTGCTGCTATGGTTGCTAGCTATGTTCACATCACCATATATAATGTATATGGATTACTTGTCTGACAGTACCTTGTCAGATTGCCCAGGATACTGTGAATCACACAATTAAACTTTAAAAGAGCTGAAAGAGATACAATAAAGCTTCCTGACAAGAATTAATGGGCTGGTTCAAAATCCCATTCTAGTTAGTAATATCAAATCACAGAAAGCAGATTAAGACCAGTGCTGACACTTTGGAAGACAGTTGTTTGTAAAATTCTTAACATATGGAAATGTTGAATTATGAACTCATGTTATTAGCAATGGTCAAATCTGACTTCATTGATAGATAAAATACAGATTTAAAATTACAAAATGAAAACCCAAATTTAGGTTCTTAAACCTTGCCAGAATCATTTGTTTAACCACAATAATTATGTATTCCACTCACTTGCAATGATCTTAGCAGCAAACAATCTTAAAAGTGTTTCCTCGATTTTTGATCATAATGTAACTTTATTTTTCTTGTTTTTAAGTAGTTCAATCATGGATATCGAGTAAGAATGAAACACGTCCACAGCAGCCATCATTTCAAATTCCATGCATGTTAGAAACATAGACAGTGTGCCATATTAAGCACATGAGCCCAAGAGTGCATTATATTGTTTGACGGTTAGTTAAAATTTGCTTATGCATGCATGAAATATCCCCTTAACAATTATTATAAACTGTTTCAGATTTGGGTATTGAAGAACTTCATGAGGTTGATCAAAACATAACTTTAGCAGCAATCTCTAGGAACCTGTTTTGAAATTTCATGCCAGGACTGATTATTCAAATCAGTAAATGTAGACTTTTATTAATAAATAATCTGTTACATATTTGCCATTCAACTGTATCCTGCTAACATCAGAAATACAAAATCATTACCTGGACTAAGTAATTCTCTGTAAATTATATTTTATTTCATGTTGATTCTGCTTCTTAGTGTATTTACTAAAATGCATTCAAAATGTTGAATTGACTGCCAGATTATATGGCTGTGTAATCAAGCAAGTAAATGTGGTCTCCTCTTGGCTAGAGCTGGGAGATGTTCTACATTCTAAACTGAAGCCAATAGTAGCTAGCATTTCTGTCATGAGCTCACGACACAAGCATTTACTTCAGGATTACCAGGAAGGCTGCAAAATGCAGTTAGCAAGTTTCCGATACAACAGATATGTTCTTTAGCTAAGTAAATCTTTCATGCTAGATAAGCAATGAGAAGCAACTGATTCAAGCAGGATGAGGTAGTTACCACTTGTCACATGGCCTGATGACTGAGACCATCACCAGACTACTATTAAATGCCAACTTACTGTCATGTAATGAAATGGAGAGGCTGAGCTCTTCATATCAAGTTTATCAGCCCAAGAAAGTGCCTATTTAAAAGTGCATCTTACTTGATAGAATCCGTAGCATGGGTCATCTTAAAATATTTCCTTGTGAAGGAAACATCAATAAATAAATGATACATGAATAATATAATGGAGCTGACTTATTAGATTTCTGCATTTTGTCATTAAAAAAAACTGAGTAGCAGCCACATGATAGTGTAGTGGAGCACCAATGCTCAATCAGGCCTGCCGTTCTGCCGTCTCTTGTAAAAATCTTGCTGATAGCACCTAGCATCTTGAGCAGTCTGAAGTATCCCGAGCCAACCTTTATATCTGTTCGTAACTTCTGTAAATCCACTATTAGGGCTGCTAAATGCTACTTTATTGAAATGAAGCATCGTGTACTGTCTTTCTGTCCCTAGAGCAGCTGCTCCTTCTGGTCCCTTGCCAAAGCTGTTTCTGATCATTTCTGTGAGTCTGCTTTCAACCCTGATGGTACAGTTGCTAGCTCCCTTAAAGCTGATCATCTTGGCTCAAATTTCTCCTCCAGCTGTAATCTCGACGATTTTAGATGATGACACTCCCTCCGTTGTTCCATTGCTTTCAACCATTATGACTGACACCAACTTTTATCTCTACTAGGGTGGTCTTATTATTTTGGAGGGGGAGGGCGAACAGCCAGCTGTCGTGGTGCATATAGGCACCAACGATATAGGTAAAAAAGGGGATGAGGTCCTAAAAGCAGAATATAGGGAGTTAGGAGGTAAATTAAAAAATAGGACCTCAAAGGTAGTAATCTCAGGATTGCTGCCAGTGCCACGTGCTAGTCAGAGTAGAAATAGGAGGATATTTCAAATGAATACATGGCTAGAGGAATGGTGCAAGGGGGAGGGATTCAAATTCCTGGGACACTGGAAACGGTTCTGGGGGAGGTGGGACCAGTACAAACCGGACGGTCTGCACCTGGGCAGGGCCGGGACCGCTGTCCTAGGAGGAGTGTTTGCTAGTGCTGTTGGGGAGGGTTTAAACTAAAGTGGCAGGGGGTTGGGAACCTGAGCAGGGAGAGAGAGGAAAGCGTAACAGGAAGGGACAGAAGGTATGGAGTAATAGGTAAAGTGTTAAAAAAGGAAAAAGCAGGAACTAAGCGTCACAAAACAGATTTGAAAGTTCTTTATCTGAATGCACGTAGCATTCGTAATAAAATGGACGAGTTAACGGCACAAATAACTACGTATGGGTATGATCTTGTGGCCATTACAGAAACATGGCTGCAGGGTGACAACGACTGGGAATTAAATATGCCAGGGTATTTAACAATCAGGAAGGACAGGCAGGAAGGAAGGGGAGGTGGGGTGGCTATGTTAATAAAGGAAGGAATCACTGTAATACAGAGAAATGATATTGGGACAAAGCATCAAGATAATGAAACAGTTTGGGTGGAGATAAGGAATAATAAGGGAAAAAAAACATTAGTGGGCGTAGTATATAGGCCTCCTAATAGTTGCAACTCTGCTGGAAGAAGTATTAATCAGGAGATAGTCGGGGCATGTAATAAGGGAACAGCCATAATTATGGGGGATTTTAATTATCATATTAACTGGACAAATCAAATTGGGCAGAGCAGCCTTGAGGACGAGTTCATTGAGTGCATCAGGGATGGATTTCTTGAGCAGTATGTAACTGATCCTACAAGGGGGCAGGCAACCTTGGACCTGGTCCTGTGTAATGAGTCAGGATTAATTAATAATGTCCTAGTTAAGGATCCCCTTGGAACGAGCGACCACAACATGGTTGAATTCCATATCCAATTAGAGGGTGAGAAGGTTGATTCTCAAACAAGCGTACTGAGCTTGAATAAAGGAGACTATGATGGTATGAGAGCGGAATTGATTAAAGTGGACTGGGAAAATAGATTAAAGGGTAAGACGGTACATGAGCAGTGGTGTTCATTTAGGGAGTTATTTTACAACTTTCAAAATAAATATATTCCACTGAGGAAAAAAGGGTGTAAAAGAAATGACAGCCATCCGTGGCTAAGTAAAGAAATCAAGGATAGTATCCGACTAAAAACAAGGACATATAAGGTAGCCAAACTTAGTGGGAGGATAGAAGATTGGGAATTCTTCAAAAGACAGCAAAAAGTAACTAAAGGATTGATTAAGAAAGGGAAGTTAGATTATGAAAAGAAATTAGCAAAAAATATAAAAACAGATAGCAAGAGTTTCTATAGTTATATAAAAAGAAAAAGGGTGGCTAAGGCAAACATAGGTCCCTTAGAGGATGAGACCGGGAAATTAATGGTGGGAAACATGGAGATGGCAAAAATGCTGAACAAATATTTTGTTTCAGTCTTTACAGTAGAGGACACTAAGAATATCCCAACACTGGACAAACAGGGGACTCTCGGGGGGGAGGAGCTAAATACGATTAAAATCACTCAAGAGATGGTACTCAGTAAAATAATGGGACTCAAGGCGGATAAATCCCCTGGACCTGATGGCTTCCATCCTAGGGTCTTGAGGGAAGTGGCAGTAGGGATTGTGGATGCTTTGGTGATAGTTTTCCAAAATTCCCTGGACTCAGGAGAGGTCCCGGCAGATTGGAAAACTGCTAATGTAACACCGTTATTTAAAAAGGGTAGTAGGCAGAAGGCTGGAAATTATAGGCCAGTTAGCTTAACATCTGTGGTGGGTAAAATTTTGGAGTCTATTATTAAGGAGACAGTAACGGAACATTTAGATAAGCATAATTTAATAGGACAAAGTCAGCATGGCTTTATGAAGGGGAAGTCATGTCTGACAAATTTGCTTGAGTTCTTCGAGGATATAACGTATAGGGTGGATAAAGGGGAACCAGTGGACGTAGTGTATTTAGACTTCCAGAAGGCATTCGACAAGGTGCCACATAAAAGATTATTACTTAAGATAAAAAATCACGGGATTGGGGGTAATATTCTGGCATGGGTGGAGGATTGGTTATCAAACAGGAAGCAGAGAGTTGGGATAAATGGTTCATTTTCGGACTGGCAACCAGTAACCAGTGGTGTTCCACAGGGGTCGGTGCTGGGTCCCCAACTCTTTACAATCTATATTAACGATTTGGAGGAGGGGACCGAGTGCAACATATCAAAATTTGCAGATGATACAAAGATGGGAGGGAAAGCAGAGAGTGAGGAGGACATAAAAAACCTGCAAGGGGATATAGACAGGCTGGGTGAGTGGGCGGAGATTTGGCAGATGCAATATAATATTGGAAAATGTGAGGTTATGCACTTTGGCAGGAAAAATCAGAGAGCAAGTTATTTTCTTAATGGCGAGAGACTGGAAAGTACTGCAGTACAAAGGGATCTGGGGGTCCTAGTGCAAGAAAATCAAAAAGTTGGTATGCAGGTGCAGCAGGTGATCAAGAAAGCCAACGGAATGTTGGCTTTTATTGCTAGGGGGATAGAATATAAAAACAAGGAGGTATTGCTGCAGTTATATAAGGTATTGGTGAGACCGCACCTGGAATACTGCATACAGTTTTGGTCTCCATACTTAAGAAAAGACATACTTGCTCTCGAGGCAGTACAAAGAAGGTTCACTCGGTTAATCCCGGGGATGAGGGGGCGGACATATGAGGAGAGGTTGAGTAGATTGGGACTCTACTCATTGGAGTTCAGAAGAATGAGAGGCGATCTTATTGAAACATATAAGATTGTGAAGGGTCTTGATCGGGTGGATGCAGTAAGGATGTTCCCAAAGATGGGTGAAACTAGAACTAGGGGGCATAATCTTAGAATAAGGGGCTGCTCTTTCAAAACTGAGATGAGGAGAAACTTCTTCACTCAGAGGGTGGTAGGTCTGTGGAATTTGCTGCCCCAGGAAGCTGTGGAAGCTACATCATTAGATAAATTTAAAACAGAAATAGACAGTTTCCTAGAAGTAAAGGGAATTAGGGGTTATGGGGAGCGGGCAGGAAATTGGACATGAAGCTGAGTTCGGATCGGTCAATGCCCTGTGGGTGGCGGAGAGGGCCCAGGGGCTATGTGGCCGGGTCCTGCTCCGACTTCTTGTGTTCTTTAGATTTGTGGTTGGGATCAGATCAGCCATGATCTTATTGAATGGCGGAGCAGGCTCGAGGGGCCGATTGGCCTACTCCTGCTCCAATTTCTTATGTTCTTATGTTCTTATTATCTGTACTCCAATAGGACCTGAAGACAAAAATCCACCCTCGTCTCTCTTTAGAGTTCGGGAACAGATCTGCGCACAATAAAAGCTGTACAAAATGTTTAAAAAACATATAATTGGAAAAAACATCATTGCTTTTTAAAGATGCCCTTCACCAGCTGAGCCATTGGGGTGCAGCTGTGGAAGGATTTTTCAATCATCAGAATGAGTGATGTTGGAGAGGAAATAGTTCAGAATCTGGTAGGTTGTAGTTTTCTGTCACTGGACAAAAAAATGTTCTGTTATAGGAAAGATTTAATCATTCTGTGATTTTTCCATGAAACCAGTAATTAAAACATTGGCTGAGTACTCAATTTTTAGACAGCATTAAATCAATAGATGATCACGTAAAAGCTGAATCTGGGCATTTAACTGTTTTTATGATCAGTTACTGCTGAGTCGTGTGCCTTGTTTTGAAATGATTATTTTTCAATTACCTTGTATATCTATCTAGAGTGAGCAAGTTCACTCTGAGAGAAAAGGGGAGTCCAAACAAGGAGATAAGTGTTATTCATTGGCATGATATTTGTTGACTGGGAGAAAATAGGCTTGATCGTTAAGAAGAGACCGAGATAACACTTATCTTGACCAGTACTGGAATGAGAATTAGAGACCTCATATATCTACTATCAATCTCTTTTTATGTTTAATTACTGTGCTACCTTTGCCCTGTTCAATGCTGGTCTCATATTTGACAATCCAGCATTAAAAAGCATCAGTTGCAATAGGAGAGGTTATGACATAATTTGTGGACAAAAAGCAAAGCTGTTAGAAATTGGAGGTGCCCATTGAATCATCTCTAAAAGACTGAGGCACATCAGACAGCATAGGCAAGCTTTACCCAAGTCTTAGCTTAGTGAGGCCAGAAGCCAGGCACTATATTTGGAGACCTATAGTCTTAAAATGATTTGTTAGCAAGCATAAAAGATGTACAACTAATCAAGGCACGAGGATTGATGAGTAATGGACCAGGCTTCACATTACCCGTAGCTGCTGAGGAGGTCTAATTGGGATATCTGGGGCTACATGTAAGCCAAATAAGTAGGTTCTCTTCCATACTATACAATTGGGTTTTTACAACAATCTCGAAGTTTTCGTGGTCATGTTTGTGTGGTACCAGCCCACAAATTACCTGATTTATAAAATTCTATTTCACAACTTGCTTTGGTGATATTTGAACTGACAACCTCTGGAATATTATAACAGTACTATAACCAGTAGGCTACCATACTCACATGTTTAATTCTAATATACATGGCAGGTGTTGTATTCAAGTGAATTGTATTAAACTAATAGATGGATAGTTAATAGAGAATTGTTACTTGATGGGTGATATGTTCATTATGGTGTATATTAGCATATAATGATAAACGAATGATGGGGAGGAAGGAGTCTTTGTAGCCACTCCAATGCTGAACCAATTTTGGTAGCATGCACCAGAGAATTGGGTGGTTGGTAGTGACACACAGAAATTACCATGCTTCACTCAAGTGCTATCTAACTCAGGGGCTCATTGTTTGTGTTTTGTAAAAGCTCTGATTAGTAGGGAGTGGCAATCAAGACAGATATGAACATTAATCAGTCTTTCAATCATTGTGAAGCAAGCCTTATCATGCTAATATAATACAAAGGCAAGCCTTAGGTTTGGAGCCTTGCTGCATGGTAGAGATTAATATTGAGTATCTACATCTGTAACTTGCTAATGATGGGGCTGACAGAAAAAGATCACAAGCAAAATAATGCAACTCCAATTCATTTGGGAAAGTCATTAGAATTACAAGGGAAGCAGTAAATACTCATCTATATAATCTGATAGAATGTCAACTACCACCAATTTTCAGCAGACACTCATGCAACAAATTAGAACACTTCAGAACTTGTTTCAGAGACAAAAGCTGTCGACCCAGTCTAAAGGGAGATTTTTCAAGGATTGACCAATAAATATATTACTGTCAAGAGGCATTGACATACATGATTATATTAATGGGCCTCATATATGTATGTGTATAAAGACAATGGAACCCATTGTATTAGTTCTAAGACCTTAACATATTAGTTATTTAAGTAATTTTCTTACTCATTGCTAAGATAATTTTATTGGATTTATTTAAAAAAGTAGGAATATTCCAGGATAATAATTCTGGCAAATACTAGTGTCTACTAACTTTTAACTTTAGCTTAGTTTCATAAGTTGTAACATTCATAATTTATTGTAGAGACCGAATACCTGTGTGAGTGGATGATACAAATGTTGGGCCTACTGTAGACGTTCTCTTGGGTTCAGCCTCACCTGTCAATCCCACAAGAGACCTTTCATTCCTAATTTACTGCTCAATATCTAGTTATAAGATAGTGTGACTCAAGCACGAGAACAATAAGACTGCTCATTGATATCACGCATGTCCAACATGTGTTTTTACTGTCATCCAAAAAGCGGAGTGATGAGCACTTTTGTAAGACAAGGCCAATGGTAAACTAATGAACTAGTTTATTTTACAAGAAATATATGACTGAACAGAATGTTGTTACCATAGTGTGATTTGTTTATTTTCTATCGTTCCTCGTGAAGCCAAAAGTAATAAAGGAAGAAAAAAAGTTTTTTGTTAAAGCGCTGGCTGAGGCGAAGGAGGAAATGGAACTGTGGACCAGGACAACTCTGAGATAGGGTGAGTCGGTACTGCTGGAGACAGAGGTCAAGAGCATGCATGTGGTAGCGCATGACGATAAGCGTGGATTTCAGGAAGTGGTGAGAGCAGTGGTTCAAGGAATGCTGAATATCATGGAGATATCTGTAATCGTGAGTGGATCCAAAACATGAAGGGTAGAATTTAAGTTAGAATCCACATGGAATAAGTCGGAGCCAGAGATAGTTGCTGAGGGAAGGGATGTGGCAGTGAAAGTGAGTTTTAGTAGATACCTGATCAAATACGAGAAGAGAAACAGAAATCAATGAAAGTGAACAAGGTAAAAGAGACAAACGGAAATCCCATCGGAGAGAAGAGCAGAACTTCTTCAAGGTGGGCTTTCCTGGAAGAGAAGTGGCCGTGAATTAAACACTAAATCAAAAGCAAAATACTGCGAATGCTGGAAATCTGAAATAAAAGCAGAAAATGCTGGAAATACTTAGCAGGTCAGGCAGCATCTGTGGAGAGAGAAACAGAGTTAACATTCTCTATATCTTGTTATGTTCACTGAACCTTAAAGCTGCAAAAATGTTTGGGTGGTAAGGAATTCTGCAATTTGAGCTTCAAATGTTCCTGACAATTGTATATGGAACAATGGATTGGATCGAGTGATTACAAAGCTGTAATTTAATCCTGAGATTCAAATGACGAGTATAAACTGTTAAAATTAAAGCTTTAAATTATATTTTTTCTCCATATTATTAATGATAACATTACCTAATGCCCATTGACAATGTTCAGGGTTAGTTTGGGATCTGGAACATGATAATGTTTCGCTGTACCCTGCCCTGTCTCTTTAAGGCTCAGGTACCCCTTGCGGGGAGGTGGTCTAAATAGAACTTGCGGTCAATTAGAGGCTAATTATTTTTATTATTAGAAGTTTGTGTAGTTTGGCAGCTGCTGGGCTTCCCTCCTTGTTACGTCAACAGTCTCTCCAGGTTATCTCAAGATCAGAAAATCAGCAGGAAATTTAAAGTCTTGTCAAATTTAATAAATGAATAGCACCTACAAACTGCCCTTGTTTTCTAGACATACATTAGTTCATTGTCTTTCTCTTTTTGAACAGTATTTCAAGATTGTTATGTTGTGATTTGTTATTATCTTATACAAAGTCTAAATGTGATGAATGCTCTCCAAACTTTTATATAAATTATTAGGCTGGATAATTTTGTATTATTAAATCAATTATGACACAAGCCCAGGAATTCCTCTGTGGAATTTCAGGGCCCTAGTGTCACTCAAGTTAGCAACTACATACATGATCATCCCCATTATGATTCATGGTTTCACATACATTTTCATGGTTAGAATACTTATGAAAGGTATAAGCAAACCATACTGCTCCATCACCAGAGAGATCCTTTTACCTGTCCTAACCTCCTGTCTAATATTTTCTCCAGCCACTACCGAACTCTATTGTTCCAAATTTGGTTTCTCATTACTTTCGTGCTTCAGTGAGGTCAACATAATATAATTTTTCAAACAGACCAGAATGGCAGATTTAAGACTGTCCTACTAAACAGGCTGAAGGACTTGGCAATTTGCCTACTCTTGTACCTGACAAGGTATGCGACCTACCACCAAAGAAGTCCATCCATTTTGTCATGTGCTCAGCTCTCCCTCAATAAACTAGCAATTCATTGACATTCTCAAGTACAAACAATGGACCTGATTCTAGACACAAATTGTTAACAGGACGTTTGACGCTTTTGGCAGCCACTCCTCTATTACCTAGTGAAGCTAGTAACATAATAAATGAATAGCACCTACAACTGCCCTTGTTTTCTAGGCATACATTAGTCTATTGTTGAGGCATGGCCATCCTTTTAACATAGAGAGAACATGACAAGGCACAATAAAGAATGTTCATTGCAAATAAGGCAGTGCAAGGTAATAGAAATGGACTTGTCTAGCCATTTATATTGTAAAGATGCAAGTGATGACAAAATTTAAAAGTTTTGAGCAACGTTAGAGATTAGAAGAAAATGTTATCTCCAAAGGGTATGTGGAACAAGCTTCCGGAGAAGTAGTTGATGGGGTTTGGGGGGAAATAAAAGTTATAGAAATATTAACAACACTGCTTTTTAATTTTTGGGGGGGAGAATGGGGAACAAAATTAGTATTTTAAAGTAGCAGATGAACAGGTGGTGAGAGGGAAATCCATGCTAGATTAATTGTACATGAGCTTTATATAGAGCAGGCTTGGTGAACTGATAGGCCTTTTCTCACTCTGGATTTTTTAACGTCCCTCAACCCGGCACCCGTACAGTTGCCTCATAAGGTTTTGAGGAGTTACTAATGGGTCTGTAGAATTTATGCCCATTGTGTCCTTATTTTGTTGTTTTTAGTCCATGTAATAAACACAAGCTATAACAATTCACCAATATTGTAATTTCCATTTGGAATGTAATCTTTCAGTACAAGTGGTTAAAGAAAAGTTATACATTGTATATTAAGAAGAATTTACAAATAAGAGGCACAACTTTCACATCTTAAGATGGGCTACTGTACAAGATATGTAAAGTATTTTGTTCTATGCATTGTGCTGTGAATAATACAACACTAAAGAATGAAACTTGAGAATCAAGCGACAATTCAAAATAGTATGGAAACTACTTTGTTTCAAACAAATGACAGCAATTTGTGTACGCAGTCTTCAGGGAATGACTGTGTTTTCCACTGCTGTCACATGTAAGCAACAGAAAACGCACTTCCTAATGCCCACAGGGTATTTCATTAGCAACCCAGAAGCTTCAGCTACTAAAAATGAGGTTGATGGTGGATTTGCAGTACACTTTCCTATGCGAGGAGGTCTTACCCTATCGTAGTGCAAGTCTGCAGGACAAATGCTTGATTAAAGGTCTCACATTTAGTAGCAGCATACTCTTACTGAAATGTTTTCACATCAATCTGTGCAAAATTTTCATTTGTACAACTGGAGACATTTCACAATGCAATTTGTATTCTGTCAGCAAGCATAAATTTCAAACACTCCTGTTTACATGCTGCCGCTGATTTCCATTGCCCCTATTTACAAATGTAGTCGTTTTTTGGTTACACATTTCACCTATGTATATGAATCGATGAGTATCTTTTAAGAAGGAAAAATATTTGATCCTTATTGTTGCCGTAATCAATTTGCCTTACCAGAAGAGAGATAAAAGCCTGTAGAGCTGAGAACTGTCTTCCTCCAAGCTTTGTCTTCCTGAGCACATCTGGACAAGAGTTTGATCACTGACTCCTGCACATTTGGAATAGGGAATGCCAAAAGCAAAGATAAGGACAAAATAATTACCTGCATCTTCTCTGCTAGACACAATGACACAAAATAGTGGGGCAAGCAGTTGAAACCTACCTCCAGCCTATTTGCATAATATTAACTTTTCATTAATAATGGACACTATACATCAGCTGAAATAATGGAGTTTGCACACGAGTACAAATGAGGCACCTAGTACGTGCTCTGCCCTTGAGTATATGTCTGTGAATTTGGACAGAAATTGGGCCCTGTGTCTTTAATGAAATATGACTATTCCTTGCTTTAAATTACCTGCAACTAGAGAAGGACCAGTTATAATTTGAATGAACAATTTGCATTCTGTAGCACTTAAAAATGCCAGCCATATTGAAAAATGACACTTTACATGGTTATTCTGTGAGACAGACACAAAGTCTCAGACGTTCAATCATTCTAAAATCCTTGCATATGAGCATCTTCCCACAATAGCACTGATTAATCCTCACAGGTAGGCAGCATATTTACCACGTTCTGTATTGTCAACCAATATTGAGTGCAACCTAGATTTAGATTTTAGCATTACAGCACTTTCTGCTGACACAACATCTTCCAAGCTGATATTAACAGATTCAGCACGCATCTCTCACTGTTCAAAGTGACTGTCTTATCTTGCACAGCAACTTGTCCTAATTGCAAGCAGGGAGGAAAAAGAAGAAAGACTTGCATTCATATAGTGCCTTTCATAGCCTCAGGACGTCCCAAAGCACTTTACAGCCAACAAAGTACTTTCTGAAGTGTTGTCACTGTTGTAATGGAGGAAATATAGCAGCCAATTTGCACACAGCAAGCTCCCACAAACAATGACCAGATAATCTGTTTTTGTGGTGTTGGTTGAGGGATAAATGTTGGCCCGGCAATGACCTCCCACTTACCACTTTGCTCCTATATCAAACTGATTTTTTAATAATCTATAGTATGGTCATTGTTTTCTCTGGACATTCCTCTATTGTGCTTCCTGAGCTCCCAATGAGTTGCCCTACCTTGTCTGTCTTCCTTCCATTCTCACTATGTTCGAAGGGAATTTGCCAACAGATATTTGGGTAGAAAAAAAATTAGAACATTCTCCGAACACTAATGTTGAGTCTACAAAATAAGTACATACTCAGGAAAAATAAAATATAAACTTTACAAGTAGATCCCAAAATTAACAAAAAGGGCAATTAAAATTGGGGAATTAAAAAAAAGCAGAGCCTGCATAGATCAGGAGGAGAGAGCTTTGTGAGGAGTATAGGAATTTGAAACAGGTTTATTAGAGGTTCAAAGGACACGCTGGAAAGGATTATAACTAAAGATGTTAAACATAAACACTAAAAAAATTCTTCCATTATCATAACAGTAAGAGTGCAATTAAAGAGGAAGTTAGAACTTTAAAAATAAGATGCCTATAAAACATGCTTGCCTTAATACAGCGTACGCACAAGCAAGAACAGCTGAATTATTTGAAAGAGTGGAGCAGGTGGATGATGATGGCAAGAAGACAACTGTACAGGTATCCCTACTACATACAGGGCCTTGTGTGTAAATCCATGCTGACTGTTTCTTGATCTCTAAAAGTAAATGTGTTGGTAAAGTTCAAGAAGATAAAATAGTTGAAATAATAAATGAACACTTTCTGTAGCACACACAATATATCATTGGATTTTGAAATCAGTGTGACAGAGGTACTTGATAATTTAGGGAGACTTAAGACTACCAAGTCCCCTAGGCCAAATAGTAAATATGTTAAGAGTGCTGAAGGAAACCAGGGAGGAAATCTGTGTACCTCCGGCTATTGTCTTGGAAGAATTGTTAAGTATTGGTGGGTTCCCAGGGCTGAAGGCAGTCAAGCAAGAGTATCTATATTTAAAGACAGTTTAAAAAAACTGATCCAGGGGATTATACTCCCATTAGCTTAATATTAATAACTGATAAAATAGTAGAATCTATTCTAAGGAGAGGGCTGGAGGATACCTGCATAGCGAACAGGCTGGGAGAATGGCTGTGTTTGGAGCAGTTTAGAGGAGAATCTACATATTGGAGCAGGCTGAAAAAGTCCTTGTATATTGGAGCAGTTTAGAGGAGAATCTACATATTGGAGCAGGCTGGAGGGGCACCTGTATATTGGAGCAGGCTACAACAACAACAACTTGCATTTATATAGCGTCTTTAACATAGTAAAACGCCCCAAGGCGCTTCACAGGACCGTTATCAAACAAAATTTGACACTGAGCCACATAAGGAGGTATTAGAACAGGAGGTGGGTTTTAAGGAGTGTCTTAAAGGAGGAAAGAGAGATAGAGAGGCGGAGAGGTTTAGGGAGGGAATTCCAGAGCTTAGCGCCGAGGCAGCTGAAGGCACAGCCATCAATGGTGGAGCCAATAAAATGGCAAGAGGCAAGAATTGGAGGAGCGCAGAGATCTCTGAGGGATGTAGGGCTGGTGGGGGTTACAGTGATTGGGAAGGGTGAGGCCATGGAGGGATTTGAAAACCAGGATGAAATTTTTAAAATCGAGGCATTGCCGGAATGGGAGTCAATGTAGGTCAGCGAGCACAGGGGTTATGATTGAACGGGACTTGGTGTGAGTTAAGATACGGGCAGCAGAGTTTTGGATGAGCTCAAGTTTATGGAGGGTGGAAGATGGGAAGCTGGCCAGGAGAGCATCGGAATATTTGAGTCTAGAAGTAACAAGGGCATGGATGAGGGTTTCAGCAGCAGTTAAGCTGAGGCAGGGGTGGAGATGGGCGTCATTACTGGAGTTGGAAGAAGGCAGTCTTGGTAATGGAGGGGATAGGTGGTCGGAAGCTCATCTCAGGGTCAAATAGGACTCTAAGGTTGCGAACGGTCTGGTTCAGCCTCAGACAGTGGCCATAGAGAGGAATGGAGTTTGTGGCGGGGAATGAAGACAATGGCTTTGGTCTTCCCAATATTTAGTTGATGGAAATTTTTGCTCATCCAGTACTGGATGTTGGACAAGCAGTGTGACAAATCATAGACAGTGAAGGGGTCAAGGGCGGTGGAGGTGAGATAGAGCTGGGTGTTGTCAGCATACATGTGGAACCTGACATTGCGTTTTCAGATGATGTCGCTGAGGTGCAGTATGTAAATGAGAAATAGGAGGCTAGAGAAGCACCTATATATTGGAAAAGGCTGGAAGTTTACCTGTATATTGGAGCAGGCTGGAGGAGTACCTAGGTGCAGGTGTCAGTTATGGTTCAGTGGTAGCACTCTCGCCTCTGAGTCAGAATACCATGGGTTCAAGTCCCACTCCAGGATCTCAGCTAACACTTTGGTGCAGGATTGAGGGAGTGCTGCATTCTTGGATGTGCCATCTTTGGGATGAGATGTTAATCCGACACCTCGACTGCCCTCTCAAGTGGACTTAAAAGATTTCCTGGCACTATTCAATGAAAAGCAGGGGAGTTCTCCTAATATCCTGGGCAACATTTATCCCTCAATCAACATCGCTAAAAAGTTTAATTGGTCATTCATTTCATTGCTGTTTCTGGGACTTTGCTGTGCGCAAATTGATTGCTGCATTTCCCTACATTACTACAGTGATCACAAAAGTAATTCATTGGCTGTGAAGTGCTTTAGTACATCTTGATGTCATGAAAAGAGCTATATAATGCAAGTTCTTTTTATGTTTTTGCCATGACAATATGAAACAGTCAACATGATTTACCCTGCATGTACTAAAGATACCAGTACAGTTGTCGTCTTATCATCAATATCTCTTGCTCCACCATTTCAACAAGTTAAATATAATTTATTGATGCATGTCTAAACATTGAAATTCCCTCTGTAAATGAGACAGTCAGACCCACATTGGGGTTATTCAAAATGCAGTTGGGTACCATGACACAAGAGTTACTGTCGTAGAATGGCCCTTTCTCATTCTAGACTTTTTTAATGAAATCAATGATTGTGAACTGTCTCCTGTAGTCAAGCTTCCTATCACTTAACCACGATGACTTAATTAACGTAATCTTCTCTCCTCCACTTTTCAACCATGGTAATATCCTGCACCATGGGCCTTGGCCCTTCAGCAGGGTGTCTCAATAAAATAGAAAAAGTGATCGAGAGCCCATGGTGAAAATGACTGCAGAAAGGCATATGCTCTATCAAGGGGAGTAGTTCCACTCTACTTGATGTAGTGCAAAGATTTCCCCAGTGAAAAACATGGCAGTTTGTTTCTAAGGTGACACAGTCCTCTAAGGCCTGACATAATTAAAAGCTGCTCCATTTTAGCGCACACTAGTTCAGGCACAACATGACCCAAAGTCATACTTCTGATGTCTTATGGAGATTTTCTAAGTGATAGTTTAAATGTTTCCTCAGTGAGACCTAAAATGTAATTCTATATCTTTGAACGCATCTTCAGGACAATAAAATGATAGGCATTAAAAATTGAAAAACTCCACAGGAGCATTTTGTTAAACATGCCTGGCCCAGAATTTCCTGTAAATTTGCGCCTAAAGACGTGCGCAATGGTTTGATGGTTTCAAACTTTCATTTTCATGCATAGAGCGGGACTTCAAGAAGGAATATAACGTCAGTTCCGTGCTTTCCTCGAGCCCCGATCATTTATGTTGATTCCACTTGTTCCCGTTGGTTTTACATTCCGGCATATGCTAATAAGATTCCTAGGAAATTTTGGCGTAACTCATAAGAACATAATAAATAGGAGCAGGAGTAGGCCAATCGGCCCCTCGAGCCTGCTCCGCCATTCAATAAGATCATGGCTGATCTGATCCTAACCTCAAATCTAAATTCATGTCCAATTTCCTGCCCGCTCATCAAAGATTGGTGTAAATTTCAGCATAACTTGTCGGTTACACTGTTTCAGGAAATTCTGGACCATTACTTCTTCCCTGTGATTGGAGTCTCTGTTATTTCTTCATGCACACTTTTTTTCTTCCAATTCTACGAAAATATTTTAAGATTTTTTAGTATTCAGTTCCTAAGAAGGGCTGTACAAAAAAACATTCCCTTGTCTTTTCTACCTACAGATGCTGACTTATCTTTTGTGTATTTCTAGCAATTTCTGTTTTTTTTTTCAGATTTCCAGCATCTGAATTTTTTTCCAAGTGTTTTTCTTTTGTTTAAAGACAAAAACAGATTTTAAAAAGAACATGCTCTAAACATTGGGAAGAAGAGACAGTAACAACATAAGAACATAAGAAATAGGAACAGGAGTAGGCCAAATGGCCCCTCGATCCTGCTCCGCCATTCAAAAGGATCGTAGCTGATGTCTACCTCAATTCCACTTTCCCACCCTATCCCTATATCCCTTGATTCCCTCCGTGTCCAAAAATCTATCGATCTCAGTCTTGAATATATTCAACGACTGAGCATCCACAGCCCTCTGGGGTAGAGAATTCCAAAGATTCACAACCCTCTGAGGTAAGAAATTTTTCCTCATCTCGATCCTAAATGGCCAACCTCTTATCTTGAGACTATGACCCCTAGGTCTAGACTCTCCAGCCAAGGGAAACAACATCTCAGCATCTACTCTGTCAAGCCCTCTAAAAATTTTTTTACCTTTCAATGAGATCGCCTCTCATTCTTCTAATCTCCAGACAGTATAGGCCCATTCTACACAATCTCTCCTCATAGGGCAACTCTGTCATCCCAGGAATCAATCTAGTGAACCTTTGTTGCACCCTCTCTAGGGCAAATATATCCTTCCTTAGGTAAGAAGACCAAAACTGTACACAGTACTCCAGGTGTGGTCTCACCAGAGCCTTATATAATTGCTCCGGGAATTCTACCACAAACCCCAAGATTTCAGCAGCGAAACCAATGAGACAATCGACGATCCGGAACAGCAGACAGAGGGATCCGCGGTACAGCAACCGAAGAGGAAAGAGTCAAACTGGACTCCTCCAGAGGGTCGCTGCCTTCAGCTTGACATGTATGCTCAAGCTGTCAGGAAATGCGTCAATGCCAGATTCATCAGCCACACTCAGAAGACAGTCCAGAATGTCACCCGAGCACAACGCAACGCCATCAACGCTCTCAAGACCAACCGCAACATCGTCATCAAACCAGCGGACAAAGGAGGAGCCATAGTCATACAGAACAGAACGGACTATTGCAAAGAAGCATACCGACAACTGGACAACCAGGAACAATACAGACGGTTACCCGCAGATCCGACCAAAGAACACACCCACCAGCTCAACAAACTGATCAAGACCTTCGATCCAGACCTTCAAAGCATCCTAAGCACTCTCATCCCACGTACTCCCCGCGTGGGAGACTTCTACTGCCTCCCAAAGATACACAAAGCCAACACACCCGGACGTCCTATCGTATCAGGCAACGGAACCCTGTGTGAGAACCTCTCTGGATACATCGAGGGCATCCTGAAACCCATCGTACAGGGAACCCCCAGCTTCTGTCGCGACACTACAGACTTCCTACAAAAACTCAGTACCCACGGACCAGTTGAACCAGGAACACTTCTCACCACGATGGACGTCTCGGCACTATACACCAGTATCCCCCACGATGACGGCATCGCTGCGACAGCATCAATACTCAACACCAACAACAGCCAATCTCCGGACGCCATCCTACAACTCATCCGCTTCATCCTGGATCACAATGTCTTCACCTTCGATAACCAGTTCTTTACCCAAACACACGGAACAGCCATGGGGACCAAATTCGCACCCCAATACGCCAACATTTTCATGCACAAGTTCGAGCAGGACTTCTTCACTGCACAAGACCTCCAACCAACACTATACACCAGATACATCGACGACATTTTCTTTCTATGGACCCACGGCAAGGAATCACAATAGAGACTACACGATAACATCAACAAGTTCCATCCCACCATCAAGCTCACCATGGACTACTCCTCAGAATCAGTTTCATTCTTGGACACACGAATCTCCATCAAAGACGGGCACCTCAGCACCTCGCTCTACCGCAAGCCCACAGACAACCTCACGATGCTCCACTTTTCCAGCTTCCACCCTAACCACGTCAAAGAGGCCATCCCCCATGGACAGGCCCTGCGAATACACAGGGTCTGCTCAGACGAGGAGGAACGCGATGGACACCTACAGACGCTGAAAGACGCCCTAGTAAGAATGGGATATGACGCTCGACTCATCGATCGACAGTTCCAATGGGCCACAGCAAAAAATCGCATAGACCTCCTCAGGAGACCAACACGGGACGCAACCAACAGAGTACCCTTTGTCGTCCAGTACTTCCCCGGAGCGGAGAAACTACGTCATGTTCTCGGCAGCCTTCAACATGTCATCAATGACGACGAACACCTCGCTATGGCCATCCCCACACCTCCACTACTCGCCTTTAAACAGCCACCCAACCTCAAACAGACCATCGTTCGCAGCAAATTACCTAGCTTTCAAGAGAACAGCGTCCACGACACCACACAACCCTGCCACGGTAACCTCTGCAAGACATGCCAGATCATCGACACAGATACCACCATCACACGAGAGGACACCACCCACCAGGTGCATGGTTCATACTCCTGTGACTCGGCCAACGTTGTCTACCTCATACGTTGCAGGAAAGGATGCCCCAGAGCATGGTACATTGGCGAGACCATGCAGACGCTGCGACAACGGATGAACGGACACCGCGCAACAATCGCCAAACAGGAGGGTTCCCTCCCAGTCGGGGAACACTTCAGCAGTCATGGACATTCATCCACCGACCTTCGGGTAAGCGTACTCCAAGGCGGCCTTCGAGACACACGACAACGCAAAATCGTCGAGCAGAAATTGATAGCCAAGTTCCGCACCCATGAGGACGGCCTCAACCGGGATCTTGGGTTCATGTCACGCTACACGTTACCCCACCAGCGAACAAATGTTATCTGTTTTTAATATAACGGGTCAGTTGCTGTCTTTTCTATGTTTCTACCTCTCTATCTCTTTTTTTTTTTGTTTGTTGTTTTTTTTTGGTGATTTGTATATTCTGAGACCTTGCAGGTAACACCTGTCTGTCTGCACACTGATTGCCTTGGCAACGGGCAGTTGAAAAAACTGTCTGTAATCACCAAGCATTGTTCTGTGAATTATAAATGCGATTTCATTTAGAGGATTTCATTTCGTTCACCTGAGGAAGGAGGAAGCCTCCGAAAGCTTGTGAATTTAAAATAAAATTGCTGGACTATAACTTGGTGTTGTAAAATTGTTTACAATTGTCAACCCCAGTCCATCACCGGCATCTCCACATCATTGTATAATTGCAGCAACGCCTCCTTCCTCTTATACTCCAACCCCCTTGCAATAAAGGCTAACATACTATTTACCTTCCTAATTGCTTGCTGTATCTGCATGTTAACATTTTGTGATTCGTGCACAAGGCTACCCAAATCCCTCTGACTACCAACATTTCTTAGTCTCTCACCTTTTTAAAAATATTCTGCTCTTTTATTGTTCCTACCAAAGTGGATAATTTCACATTTCCCCACATTATACTCCATCTGTCACCTTCTTGCCCACTCACTTAACCTGTCTGTATCCCTTTGCAGCCTCTTTGCAACCTCATCACAGCTTACTTTCCCCACCTAGCTTTCTATCATCAGAAAACTTGGATATATTACACTCGGTCCCCTCATCTAAATCTTTGATATAGATTGTAGACAGCTGAGGCCCAAGCACTGATCCTTGCGGCACCCCACTAGTTAGAAGTTGCCTACCCGAAAATGACCCATTTATTCCTACTCTCTGTTTTCTGTCTGTTAACTAATCCTCAATCCATGCTAATCTAGTGTAACAATCTCCTGTGTGGCACCTTATCGAATGCCTTTTGAAAATCCAAATATATTACATCCACTGGTTCCCCTTTATCTACCCTGCTAGTTACACCCTCAAAAAATTCTAATAAATTTGTCAAATACAATTTCCCTTTTGTAAAACCATGTTGATTCTGCCTAATCATATTATGATTTTCTAAGTGCCCTGTAACTACGTCCTCAATAATAGATTCTAGCATTTTCCCTATTACTGATGTCAGGCTAACTGGCCCATAGTTCCCTATTTTCTCTCTTCCCCGCCCTGTGCAGGGCTGTGAATAAAGAGGCCCATCAACATCAATAAGACTAAAAGCGTCAGCACCAATCCCAATAGTTGGCCCTTCAGATCATTTGGTGGAGCTATGAATGAATGGTAGCATGCTTGAGCTGCATGGAGAAGGGTTGCTGACTGGAGACCAGTGCTGAAAAAGTCAGTTGATCAAAGACCCATATTCAGATGACAAAGGAATTCCTGTGTCCCTTGGCCAAGATCTGCAATGTTGGCCTTGCTGATATTGTTCTTGTGGACAATCTTAATCCTGGCCAATATTTCAAGGTATTTCATCAATTTATGACTGTCTTTGGGATCTAACTTTCTGAACTAATTTACCTAAATCATTTCATCATCCTATACTTGTAAATATTTTGTTTGTTGATCACACAATAACCTTCTTAAAAAATCTTCCATCAAAATTTAAAGCTCATGCTTTCTAAAACATAACGTTTTTTTTGGATTAGCTTTGCTTGGGTCTTAATTTTCCACTCTTTATCCCCATGCACTGTTTACGGTGCTGCTTACCAGGCTACTAGGGAGGAGTTCCTGGTACTTCCTGTCTGCTTAGGAGGAACTCAAACCTGCGGACTAATGACCAACCTGTAACTATTCTCCTGGTGACCAAGTTGGTAATCTGACACCTGAGCCAAGCAGATGCACAATTATCCAGGACACTGCTGATCATTAACATGGCCAGCCTAGTTCATTAAGATGACCTGGAGTGGTAGATCTGTCACTAGGGTTTGGAATATTCTCCCATATAGCCTGGCATTCCAATGCCCTAACAGATGGGGAGGTCCTAGCTGGGCAAGCAGCAGGCAGCTTATCAGTGTTCAGTACTGGTAAGCTGCACAGTTTTTGGTTAAACTGGAGTAGTATTCCTGTGCACACTTGAGGGTGCTAGCCCATGTCTAAATGCTCTGTACTTAGATAAGTAGAGTATATCCCTATAGGGAGAGAGTGTCACGCCATGTCAACCTGTGTGGATTTCTCAGTGGCTTGGTTTGGAGACTCTTAAGCACAGTGATGGGTTTCCAAACAAGTCAGAGTTCTCCAGGTACACTATGAACAGAAAATGGTTGTGAAAACCTCGTAGATAATTGTACTGTACTGGAATAAAAATAGAATACAAAATGGATGAATAAAAAAGGGCCAATAAGTTATTTTCTTCATTTGCAAATTTTAAAAACAATTAAATAGTAACATTACCATTGTTTTAAAAGCAATGGCCAAAAATGAAACCTTGTGTGCTATAAGCCAGTCTGATTTGCAAAGGTCAAGTTGTTCATTTTGTTGATATGACGTTAAGTTTACAAAAGCGAAACGAACTTTCCACTAACTTACCACAATTTATCATATTTACTCAGAAAATAGTGGCCTAGAACATGGACTTCATTGCACCAGTTTTACTGGGATAAAACAGGTGCAATTAGAGCCAATTTCAGCTACCACCATCTCACGCGAAAAGGAAACGTTTCTTCTTTATCTGTTTGAGCTACTGTGCGTTTCCAGCATTTTCTGTTTTTATTTCAGATATCTAGTATTTGTGGTTTTTCTTTTTATCTGATCAGTGTTGATGTTTGAGGATAGATTGATCATGGAGTTCTGTAATTATCCTTGTAGGATGTATTCTTGTTGTGTGCTATTTATTATAGTGATTGTTACTCCTTACACCCACAGTTCCTGTATTACTTTGCTCTATCTGTTAATCTCTAGTGTCCATATTTGATAACATTAGCGCTTACTGTTAAATTTTGCACATTTGTTAACTAGTCCTTGTTGAGGGTAATATTTTCTTCAGTTTCAATTAGTATGGAGCACTGGCTTTTCTATTCTTTGATGGTTTGAGGGCATTCAGTTATACCATTCTGTAATCTTTTATTTCTGACAACCACTATAACTCTTCCACAGCAAATGAAACCATACCAATACCCTCTGGTCTTCTGTTAAGTTTGTATAAATTGCCTTCTTCTTTGTAAAGAATCTGTTTTCTATTCTAGTACAGTACGAGTTTCTGCTAGGTTATCACAATCATTTTCTATTCACAGTGTAACTGGAGCACTCTATTGCTAAAAGACTCTCCTTTGCACTTATACACAGCACACGAGCATTCTTTGATCTGCCTTACCAATTGCTTCAGGATGGGTGACTGCATCTTCCTCTGGCTTATTTATACCAGACCAATCATTTACTTTGCCCTCTCCCATCTGTACCGTGTAAGTTGCCGTCAGTATGCTGTTTAATGCAATGACTGGGTGTCCACTCAGACAAGTTTTACTGAATCAATCTCTAATCTTTGTCAATAACCTGGGCACGATGGTAATCAGTAACAGTAAAACTGCTATTATTCCTTTGAACGTGGGCCTTCATTTAAATTTTTATGCCGCAACATAGTAATGAAGAAAGAATGATCGATAAACCTGTTGAAAACACTATCATATTCTAATCCGTTCAGCAGGGCCTAATACATTCAGAGAAGAGGTTGATCAGTGATCAGCCACGGTAATGCATTTCAAGACACCTTAACTTCACTCGTGCATACAGCAGATAAATCTCATTGTCATGTTTTATTATGAAATTTGAGCCTTGGCTGATGCTCCAGTCAAACTGACCTTTGATCATTAATCACACAAATTTCTTTTGCTACAGCTTCCTGTGGACTTGATGGAACTTCACTAACAGCTCAGCTAAAGAGGCAGGGGAACTAATTGCTTTTTGTCTGCTATCATGGCTGATGGGTGAGAAGCCAAAACCCAATTTAGCTGGTAATTGCTATGTTCATGAAGAACAGCATTAAAGCCTTGATGTGTTTTGCTGTTTTCTCCAGGGTGGGGAGAGGCAAGGGGGGGGGGGGGAGGAAGCTCGTGTCTAATTCATATGGTGATACGGCTTGTAACACAGTTCTCTAACCGTTCGGGCTGCTCTTGCAATTATACAAAATAAATTCTTCCATTGTGCATATTCCTCTGAACTGAGGTTAGCTTGCTGAGCTCAGTATGAAAGCTCGGGCACATCAGGTCTGCCTGACATTGTGCATTTAGCATACCCACGCACACAGAATCAATAAAGCAACAGAATTCTCTGCTTCATCCCTTGATCAATCAAATTAGTAGAATGGGTGGATTATTGTTTAATCATGACGGTTTAGTGCCTGCTGCGTAAGATAGTCTTTACATTCCATAACCTATTTATTTTCAAAGGACTTTTTTTTTATTGCATTAATGTACATTTGAAGGTGAAGGGTTTTGTACATCATCCATATTTGGAAACAAATCTAACAATTTTGTTCCCTAATTTTGTTATAGATCCTTTTTGTTTCCCTGAAATTGATATATATCCACAATTTATGGGTTAAGCAAGCAAACATCATACATGACAAAATATTATTTGTAGTGCATGCCACTATAACAAAATATTGACTGAAAAATCTTAACAGTTATAACAATGATTCTTCAGAACTACCCCTAAAATATGAATCAAGTCAAAACTAGGTAGCATCAATCAAATGTTCCTGTCACATGAGAGCATTTGTGCCTTCTGGTTAATAGCTGTATTATGCAGACACTGGCTAAGTCAATAGCACTGTCAGTACAATTTAAAAGCTGTATGTTATCCCATTGCCATTGGCAGGATGGGGAGTCAGCACTATCATGGTATCAGCTTAAAACTGCCTAATTGTTTAAGGTAATAGCACATCTTCTAGCACCATAGTCAAAGGTGGAGGCAAAAGTCTCTTGCATCTTTTTGTAATACAGTTTAATTAGTCTTCATATATAATGGATGTTATGTGATCGTCACACATTTACAATTGTGCTAGCTTTGATACTCCAAATGGCCATTTTGTAAAACATTTCATGATGGACTATAGCTTTTAAATGGGTTCTGCTTCGCAAAGCAAATTCTTGCTGCTGTACAGCCCTTAATTGGTGGTTTAATGTATGTAGTATTAAGACACCATTATAAATTTCTCTTTGCTTTTCAAATGTTTTGACAACTAGTGCTTGGTGAATCATTTTGGACAAATGTATATGTTGACATTACGCTTTAGTTTCTTTTTGGGATTATGCTAGATTTATATTTTTGTAGTGATAAATACTTACTACTTTGTGATGCTTCTTAATGTTGGCCTATTTTAGTATTTATTATTATGCTGGCTGCACTGCAATGAATTGGGTCATTTGACATCTTACAGAACCTCTAACTGTTTGTCTCAGCTAAGTACACTGTATAAATATAAAACAACATAAAATCCATACTGGAGTTCAGCTTTACACTAAGTAAATGTTCACGCCATTATTCCTTTGGTGGAAAATAGAGGCCCCGGACTTCCCAATGTGGACGTTTACGTTTTCTCTATTCCAATCAGGCTGTGTGTTTGAGCACAGGAACATTTTGTATTGCTTTTATGAACTAGATAATGTTAAAATAGGCTGGATGAGCTACTTTGGAGCTAAGCCAAATGGGTAAATATTAACTGATTAAAATAATTGTTAAAATAGCAGACAAAAGAATTTCACATGATTGTATTTACACTTTCATTACTAGTATTGCACAGCATGATTCCAACCCATACACAATAAACATTAAAATCCAAGAGAGAGAAATAGATTTACTAAGGTTTATATCCTTAGGCACCGGAAAAGGTGCAAAATAGATTTATAAGGATGATACCAGAATTGAAACGTTATAACCAGCAGGAAAGACTGAACAGGCTGTGGCTCTTTTTACTAGAAAAGAGAAGGTTGAGGGGTGACCTGATAGGGGTCTTTAAAATTATGAAGGCTTTCAGTAGGGTAGATGTGGAGAAGATGTTTCCACTTGTGGGGGAGTCCATGGGCCATAAATATATGATAGTCACCAATAAATCCAAAAAGGAATTCAAGGGAAACTCTTTTACTCAGAGAGTGGTTAGAATGTGGAATCTTCTACCACAAGGAATAGTTGAGGCGAATAGCATAGGTGCATTTAAGGGGAAGCTAGATAAGTACATGAGGGAGAAAGGAATAGAAGGATATATTGATAGTGTGAGATAAAGTAAGGTGGGAGGAGGCTCGTGTGGAGCATAAACACCAGCATGGACCATTGGCCAAATGGCCTGTTTCTGTGCTGTTAATTCTATAAAGAAACAAAGTTTGTATGCAGCAGGTCGTCCCACTACCTTACAAATTGCCTAACTTGTCCAGTTTGGATTTGACCAATTGCCTAATTGCAACTTTGATAGTTACTGGTGTTGAAAGAACATATCCAAATTACATACTCAAACTGATGCACTGTTGCACTCTTATCTCAAGTGCAGGGAAAATTAAGCACAAACATAAGAATGAATCCTATCTATGGGATAGAAAGGCCATTGTCGGACTAGATAATGTTAAAACTGGTTGGATTAGGTACTACAATAGGCCCAAACATCTGGTTCTAGGAACAGGTGAATATAAATGGATTAAAATAGCAGAGGAACTTCAAGCAAATATTCACCACTAGTATCACACAGCATGATTTAAACAATAGGAGACTAAGAGAATAACAAGCATAAATACGTCTCCTATTATCAAAAGCTGCGGACTTTGGGAAAGCAAATCTTTGTTTGATCTTAGATAATAAAACCAAGAGAGGAAAACAACACTTTGGGGTAAAAAAATAGAATTTGCAATTAAAAACATTATATTAAACTGCAAGTCTAAAAGCATAACACATATACAGCATCCATGGTTATGATGATGAAAATCTGGCAAGCATAATTACTCAATACATTTCAAGATCAAGCTTTTATAACGGAGCTGACCAGAACCAGTAATATCACCGATACAATGAAAGAAACAGAGCAATTAGCAGATTCTCAAAGTGAAGCAGACCAGGTATGGTCCTGGGAATACTTGTCAGCCTTGGCTCAGTGGTAGAACTCTTGCCTTCAAGTCAGAAGTGAGTTCCAACCGTATATAAAAGATCTGAGTACATAAACAAGGTTGACACTTCGATGCTGTACTGTCAAGAGGTGCTGTCTTTTTGGTGAGATGTTGATTCAAGGACCCATCTGTCTTCCCAAATGGACATGAAAGATCCTATGGCACAATTCAAAGAGCAGGGAAAGTGTTCTGGCCAACATTTGTCCCTCAATCAACACCACCGAAAACAGACTACCTGGTCGTTTATCTCACTGTTATTTGTGGGAACTTGTTGTGCACAAATTGGCTGCCATGTTTCCCTACATTACGATAGTGACTGCACTTCAAAAGTACTTCATTGGTTGTGAAACAGTTTGGGATGTTTGAGGACATGAAAGATGCTATAGAAATGCATTTTCTTTCTTTAGTAGGACCTCAAGGAGGTGTAACCACATGTAAACAGTTGGGGAGACATCAGTGATATTTCAGGGGTTGGAAAAGCAGAGACGGGGACATAATTAGCAGAGGAAATGTACTCTTTGGGGTAAGTTTTAACATACCGATGAGATCTCAGCTGGGGGGGGAGGGGTCAGTATGCGGGTTGGAAACCCAGAAAAAATTTTCATGCATTTTCTTGAGTGATCGCGACTGAATGTGAATTCCGGGTTTCAAATCTCCAAGCTGCGCAGCAGGCATACTGCACACCCGAATGATATGCTGGGACGTGGATTATTTAAAGGGCCAGTGCAACCATGGGGTTTGAGGGAGAAAGGAGAAATCAGCAAAAATCTAGCAGCAGCAGATGAGGCCAGCACTCCAGTACAGTGACTCTTCACTGGAGTTGCTGTTAGCCGGCGTGAGGAGCAGAAGGGAAACATTGTACCCGGCTGACGAGAGGCAGCACTCTGCCTCTGCCACCAAGAAGGCCTGGCTTGAGGTGGCAGAGGAGGTGACCAGCTGGAGCACCATCTCAAGTGGATGCAGTGCAGGAAGTGCTTCAATGACCTAACCAGGTCAGGAAAAGTGAGTACAGTTACTGATACACCTGCATTCCGTGGTGTACATTACCCCCCGACACCCTGCCCTGCAAAGCCTACTCCATCACATCACTCCTCACACCCACTTAAGGCTTAGTGACAAGTTACCTTCACTTTGTGTGCACTTCTTCACCTCCCTATTTATGCACCCAATGCTCCCACTCACCCCAATCCTGGTGCAATGTGATGAATCTGTCTGATACTCACCCTCTGATACATCTACTTCATTGTCAGCCTGAACCAAAGCAATGCATCCTTTGGGTGACCCCATCGGTCTCACTCACTCACACGTCTGTTCTTTCTCCCCTTGAAGGAGAAGAGAGCTCAAAATGCAAGGGAGAGGAGTCAGACTGGAGGGAAGCCACCAAAAATAGTGGCCCTGACAGAGGTGGAGGAGGAGGCCTTGGAGCTCAGCCGGACGCTGGAATGCCTGGCTGTTGGAGGTGCCGAGACTGGCATCCCGCAAACTGTTGGTGACAGAATTTTAACATCCTTCACACACAACATGAATTGTTGTTATTAATGATTGACCTGCACACCTCAGGGTGCTCATCGCAACATCACTTCTGCGATGATTCTTAATGTTGCGTTATTCCTGGGCCTTCAAGGATTGCTGAGGCAGCAGACGACCTGGACGAGGGTGATTCCTCAGAAGAGCTCCATGCCTCTGAGGGCGCACCGTCACATCATGGTGAGCCATGCACCAGCGCAGATACTCACACCTCGGTGGGTGCTATTAGACAGTTGGTTGGGTTGACACCTGGTGATTCACCACTCAGAAGTAAGCACGAGCAGACACTGGTGGCAGGGACAACTGTAGAGAAGGAAAATGATCGAGGTAGAGGTGCACTTTTGCGATGGACTGGAAGTCATGCCACGCACACACTCCACAATACCAGAGAGGATGGAGGAGTCCACCTCCAGCATTGATGGAATGATGGCGCAGGTAAGTGCGGGAATATCTGCGATGAAGAAAAGGCTAGCCTCCATTGAGCTTCAAGCACGGCTCACAAATGGCCCTGACAATGGCCATGCAGACTGAGGATGACCAACTTTCTGCCGCCTTAAACAGACAGACAGATACTTTAGCAGTGGCCTTACAAGGCATCACAGATGTCCCCCAAGCTGTTGTCAAGCAGAGTGGAAGGAGTGGTGTGGCCTTGGAGAGGGATGATGGCAAAAAGGGACATGGAAGTGGGGACTCCACTTAAAGTGCTCCCACGTCTCACCCATTGCCCCCCTCCCCCCTCAACCAGTACCCATAATGCTGCATCCTCTCTCGATGGTCAAGTCTGCGCCTGCACAGGTGCATGTGGAGCAGTCTTTGGCGAGGCCCTCATGGGCTCCAATACCGAGATGGTGTAGACCGAGAGCATCTCAGCAGTCAGGGCAGGGATCTGAGCAACCTGCCACTACCTCTGCTGAAGCCACAAGGGATGCACCACATAGAAGTAATAGAAAGGGGAAGGTGAAGGTTTTGTGATCACCAAGGGTATGCACAAGGGTGTCTGACTAAATGTCATGTTTTTCATTTCTCTTTTTTTAAATTAACATTAATTGTCATACTTGTCATCACCATTCTTGAGTCCCTTTTGTGAAAGTGCCCTTGCACGTCCCTCATCGTGAACGGCGAGACTTGATGCCACCCATTGGACGCGTTTACAATGGGTGTATGTGTGGTTGTAGGACTGGTTTGTGCAAATGGTGGGTGGGGGAGGGGTGTGTGTGCTGGTGGTGGTGGTGGTCATTCCAGGTGGTCTGAGTATTTGACTATCTTCACTTTGCAGATCTCCTTATGAGAATCTATCAAATCTGAGTGTCTCCCTGGCATCACGAGAAGCCAGGTGTGCCGTTACTCTGCTGAAGGGTTGTTCCCCATCATCTTCATTGTCATCTTCTTCTTCTTCAATGTTAATGGCAGATGTGGGTGTTTCATGAGCTTATGAGACCTCATCCACCTGTAATCTTCTCTGCTGAGTGATGTTGTGCAGGACGCAACACATGACTATCATTCTGCACACCCTTGCTGTTGAGTACTGAAGGGCTCCCCCAGGTCGATCCAGGCACCTGAAGCACATCTTCAGCATTCCAATGGTATGTTCAATGACAGACCTGGTGATGACATGACTGTCGTTGTACCGCTGCTGTGCCTCGTTGGTGGGGTTTATCACAGGTGTCATGAGCCACGTCTGCAGGGGGTATCCCTTGTCTCCAAGGAGCCAGCCCTTAAGTCTGTCTTGTTCTTGGAAGAGGGCTGGAATGTTGGACTCGTACAAAATGAAGGAATCACTGCAGCTGCCAGGGAATTTGGCACATACTTGCAGAAACCTCTTCTGGTGATCGCAAATCAGCTGCGCAATGATGGAGTGATATCCCTTTCAGTTGATGAGCAGTCCTGGTTCATGTGCAGGTCCTCATATTGCTATGTGTGTGCAATCAATTGCGCCCTGTACCTGTGAGAAGCCAGCGAGAGAGTTGAAACCCACTGCCCTCTCAGTCTGGCTAATGTCGTCATGGGGGAAGTTGACGGAGTTGGATGCCCTGCCAAACCAGCCACCTGTCACCTGTCGTATGCATTTATGTGCAAACGACTGGGAGACCCTGGTGATGTCACTGGTGATGCCCTGGAAGGATCCGGAGGTGAAGAAATTGAGGGCAGTGGTGACTTTAATTGCTCAGGGCAATGCGTGGCCACCAGGCCCAGCCGGGACCAGCTCTGCAGGAAGGAGCCTGCAGATGTCTGCGACCACTTGGCGACTCAATCTGAACCTGTGTAGGCATTGCTCCTCAGAGGTCCAAGAAGCTCAGCCTCTGCCTGTAGACCCTCTCACGTGGGTAGTGACTTCTGCGACCTTGGTCCCTCCGTTGGTCCCCTCTCTGCTCTTCTGCAGGTCCTTGTAGCGCACCTCTGTCTTGTGGAGCTGCAACTCTAGGAACTGCACACCGTGCCTGCCGCAGATGGTGATGTGCCTCCTCCTCAGATGTACTGTAGAGTAAATCCATTGCGCTCCGCATCCTGATGTTGTCAGTTGGAGGGGATCCATAATGTAGGTAAATTTACGTGCGAACACAAGAATTCTGAGTGTGAACCAAGAAATCTCAGTCTAAACAAAAAGAACTCCCAGCCAAAGGTTTGTCTGAGAGAACTGATTGCCCTGCTGCAAAAACTCACCTTTTTTCCCCACGTGTCAATCACTGGTTTAAAGGTCCAAATGGGGGTCGGCTGCAACTCACCTCCGTTTCCATGGCATTTTTCAGAGGCCATGGGAGACACATTCAGAAGCAGTTAAAATGGCTGTGTAATTCGAACCACAAAAATTTAACATCTTTAAGTACTTTAAGTACCTCAATTGTCCCTTTAGATATCGTCCCGCCGACGGGACATGCGGGCTTCAAAAGCATGCGTGCACCCAGGTGCGCCTGGGTCAAACCTGGAAGTTGGTGGGTTGGAGCCAGGATGAGGTCCTGCTCCCAAAACAGAGAATTTTCACTGCCCACCCGTCCCCAACCCACCCGTTCTTCAGGGTTAAAATTTACCCCTTTATTCCCACCTCCTGAGTGGCTGTGCCTGTGCTTTGATGGCCCTGGGCTCGAAAGGGGAAAAATGATTCAGAGCTCTACACCTGAGTATTCTCCAATGGCCTTTGCTGGAAAGTGAGCATTTGTGAATGACTGATGAGGACAAGGTCAGGTTCAGTTATGATCCCTTCTACGGTAAGTAATCTACCAACACTCACTGTCTACAGTCACGTGTAAAGACTGGCTATTTTGGGTGAAATATTGGATGGTAGCCAGCACCTATTAAACTGTGCCCCATTTGAATCAGGGCCAGGAACAAAATCGGGGGAAAAAATATCTGTGAAGTTAGCCACCAGAGATGTCTGACTCTACTTTAACAACTATTTTGGTATCGAACTTAAGAATGGACTGGAATTGAGTCGAGCCATATTTCAGCAGTAGGTAATACCACTACATTGTGCCCAGAAATAGAAAATAATCACATATTAAAGAGTTTTGCACTGCACTGCCATTCATCTCTCTTCAGGTCTCCTCTCTGCAAAGAATGTTATGGGTCAGAAATGAGTTTTTGACTGTCACATTCTCGTTCCCAGTAGACTCTAATCCATGTCACAAAACATCACTAATTGGTATTAATGCAGTCATGTGTAAAAGGGGCGAGCCCTGGGAAAACAAAGCTTAGCTCATGTCAATTATCTGACTCAAGTCAGGATTAATAAGCATGCTGTTTGTAGTGAGGCCTGTATAATTGCTAAGAAAAATATGTCATAATAGCACCACCTTTGAAGATGTTTTGACCATTGCAGTAATTACCTCATAATCAAGGAAAGCAAGTGGTGATGTTTGAACAAGGTTATTTCCATTAGCACTAGTAGTTCCCGATTTCAGAATTTGTTTAATTCAAATTCAACTTTTTGGTTCTTTGTTTTTTTTTTCCTAATTCTCTGCCTGGCACTGATTCAGATGATGTGAAAGTTCAGTGAATGTCAGCCACCCTCCAATGTAACATAGGAACGCCCAAACGGTCATTCTTTACACGCGAGTCTATACTGTAAGACCATTGCCACATCACAATTAATCCTTACCTTGTCCTCATCTGACAATCACAGATACACATTTTGCAGCACAGTTGACTGGAAAATACTCCAGACTGGGGCTCTCTCTGGTGTAAGGACATTAAGGCATTGGTGCAACCACTGTTGGGGGAGGGGGAGGGTGGGGAGAAGACGGGGAAAAGGAGTGTGACGTGTCCCCTCCAAATTATCTTGGCATTGGTTACATGATCTTCTCCCTCTCTTTGTTCCAATCTCGAAATTGCCTCTGCCTGCACCCCACACCCCTGCCATTGCCAGTTGACACCCGATTGCCCCTCTTTTGAGGCCAGTTGTATCACCCCTCCTGCTGCCCTGCCTGAGATCAGCTAACTCAGCACATACTGGGAATCAAGCATCACTTTTGTTTTTAACAGTGCAATATTTCACTGACTCACTTTAATGGGGGTGAAATATTATGGCTGTTATTCAGCACAATGAGAAATGTAATGATACACAGACAGACAGGCTGGGGCGCCTTAATAGTCAAACCTGCAAGCTAGAGACGAGACAAAACTATGGGCGCGAGAAGGCTGAGTTATTCCATAAAATATTAGCAGTGC
The DNA here is from genome assembly GCF_035084215.1 of Heptranchias perlo. Lineage (NCBI taxonomy): Eukaryota > Metazoa > Chordata > Chondrichthyes > Hexanchiformes > Hexanchidae > Heptranchias > Heptranchias perlo. The sequence continues at coordinate 65,868,947 of NC_090331.1, read as the reverse complement.
ACAAATATTTTGTCATAAATTATTCAGAAATATAGAAGCATCCAGCTGTAGTAAACCAAAACTTCAAAAAAATTAGATGGGGCTATTGTTTTTCTCATCTCACCCAATTCAGAGTAAATAAAGACTTTCTTTTATTTTAATGTATTCAATTAAGTGGTGACATTTAATGGGGCCAAAATTTTATTTGATGGTTTGTGCAAAAGGGGTAAAAAAAAAGTTGGAATTTCTAAATAAGCTTACCCAAAATTTTGTAGCAAGAGCGATCAGTTGGTTCCTGACTCAGCTTAGGTCTCGCTCTGGCTCAACTGCAGGGACAGCTGGAGGCCGTGTCTGCCTATGACGTGCTGCATAGAATCATAGAATGATACAGCACAAAAGGAGGCCATTTGGCCCATCATACCTGTGCCGTCTCTTTGAAGGAGCTATCCAATTAATCCCATTTACCTGCTCTTTCCCCATAACCCTGCAAAATTTTCCCCTCAAGTATTTATCCAATTCCCTTTTGAAAGTTATTATTGAATCTACTTCCACCACCCTTTCAGGCAGTGCATTCCAGATGATAACAACTCTCTGCATAAAAAAAATTCTCCTCATCTCGCCTCTGGTTCTTTTGCTAGTTATCTTAATTCTGTGTCCTCAGGTTACTGACCCTTCTGCCATTGGAAGCTTGCTTTAAATTACTTCCCTAAATTGCAAAATGGAAAATGTGCTCCAATCTTCAGCACTGCACTCCTTTTGATGAGCCCACATTAAAGTGAAAAACATTAAATAAGAAGAAAAAAACTCATAACAGGTCACTTAATCCTTTTTTATTTTAAAAAAGGATGGGTAATTGTTTGACAAACGTACAAAGGATTTCAGTCAGCCAGCAGGCACTGCAAGGCTGTGTCAGGCTTAATTGTCAGATTACTGCCTAATCAATGGGTTTTGTGATTTGTGACCGGCTGACAATACATCTAATCAATGTATTTATGCCAGGCAAGCTTGTAGGAAGTCTGATGTTTTCCTGAATATGGGAGTGAGTTCCAGTACACTGCAAAGAGCTGGGTTCCACATGCAAATAAAATTACCGACGAAGGTTGATTATTCATAGACTGCAGGGGACATTTGTTTAATGATTGCAAAAATAATGAAAGGCACACAAATAACAGTTAATTACAATTTATTATCTTAATTGTGCTAAACTGCTGTATGATCAGTGTTTTTCCATGCAGCTCAATCTTGCGCAGCGTATTGTATTTCACTTTAAATAATGCAAGGGGCATTCATAATTGGCTCTAAATGTGTTTGCTTACATTTGTCACAAAAGCCTGTCTTTATTGATCATTTGGGGGAGATCAAGTGAGACATTGCAGTGAAACAAAGGCCCACACAAAGAATGCTGGGAGAGAACGACAAACAAGCAGCAATGGATCAGATCCTGCTTGTTATGCAATTCATTTGAAATGAAATCAAAATACACTAGTGACAGCGAATAAAACATTTAAACCTTAAAGGTATTTAGCAAGTAAGCAATCATTTCCAAAGCAGAGATTAAGGATACACGATAGGTTACAATGATTTTAGTCTCACATTAACCATTTGAGTATTGGAAACCTTTTCCTGGTTTCTTTCAAACCTGCAAAGCTGATTTACTGTGAATTTCTATTTGTTTGCATCTTTTTTCCCCCATCCCTTCTCATTCAGCTACCTTTATTAAAAAATGGGCCTACCAAGCAGTGAATCCTAGCAACTTTACTTTCGAGTTGCAGCCACTGGCAGCAGAATGGAAGTACAAAAGCAGCATTTGCTATTTATGGAAGGATTCAAGCATAAAGCTGAGCATTCGCGATGGCACTGAAGTAACTGTCGAGCACAGCATGCTGGCTTGTCATAATCTTTTACACTGGTCAATTGTAGGCTCCTGACTTCCTCGTTTTTACGAATGATGATGGGAAACTATTTTTAGCAATTCAAGCCAGAAGAATGTGGAGTGAAATAGAAGATTGAAGAAATGAAGGATAAAATACTTAGAAACATCCAGGCCAAAAAATGCTAACGGCTCAGTATTTTGGTACTTCTATTTATTGATTGTAACCGGTATGTTTAAATCTAAGGCAAAGTTTCACATTCACATTTTCTTTGATCAGTGTATGACAATTAGCATTCCCAGGAATGGTTACAATTCAACTTACAGTCGTTCAAAGCAGTTTAGCATGAAATTGTGGAACTTATTTCAGTAACCAGCAATTTCATATTTCATATTAAAATATTGAAAGATAGTAATGAAATCTTAAAGGAGAACGGAGAAACAAAATTGACATTATAATCTGTTTACTCTTCAGAGCTACTTTTTAAATGTTTGTTTTGTAGAAAAACAAATTTAGATTAATTTTGAAACTTGCATCAGAAAATATGGAGTAAGAAAAGAACAATCAGCTCCTGCAGCCCATTCTTTCCATGGACCTTGTACTCGGTGCACCACCGTGGACTCTGTCCAATCTCTCCAATCTGCTAAGGGAGGTGACGAATCATTGGCAAAACTTCCAAGATGCTAAAGCTCTGGAATTTTTCCCTGATACCCTAAGGCAAACAGTCCAGCATAAATATGAAGGATTGCAACCAAATACATTTTTTAAAAATTACCACAGAGCTCCCAAGCTTTGTAAATATGCACTCATTGACAAACGCCCAGACTGCCCTCCACATGATTAAGCGATGTAATTATGAATTTGTAACAGAAATCTCACTGAAATGTATGTTTCTACAGTGCTGTACTCTTTAATGCTGCAGCCCAACTGCCCCTATCACTGCATCAAGACCCCATTCTTCTCACATGGCCTACTTAGCAGGCCACTTACTTCCTGCTCAATTGCATTTTGAAACTTTGCTTTTGCAGAAAGAAAAATAATATTTGTAAAGTATCTACAATATTTTGAGGTATTTTTATCTTTATGCTTTGTTGATATTCATTATTCTACATAATATTACTGCTATGTTATACCCTAAACTTATCATCTTGTGAATTAGGACTAAGGCTGGATTTTCCTCCACTATACCTTAGGCTTTCAGGAAGTATAGTGGCAGTACAACCAAGCAAATGATGCAGGGAGTCCTTTTGAGATTTTGCTCCCCTCTCCCCACCAGGAACCTCGGCAACCCACTCCTTGACCGTCCCACTGCATTTAAATGTTGGTGGAGGTGGGTCTATGGATATTGGCCGATTTTCCTGCCATAGTAAGAACAGAAAGGGCTGGTGGTACTGACTCTGTCTGCAGTGACAGAAAGATCACTGAAGCCAAAGAAAGAGGGAGAGGACATGGTCCTGTCCACATCTCTATTTCCTATGCCTTCTAAACACCGGCTGCCATGATCTGTGCTCATGCAGAAAGTGATTTGCACTAAATTATTTCTAGGAATATGACATCCCTCTTCCCCCTCCCCACCACCACCAACTGACAGTGGGCGGATACTCATCTTAATCAAACCATTAGGAAGTTTCTGACAGCCAGCCATGGTGAGTAGGCCACTGATTTTTCCTCCATCCCTGTGCGGCGTTTGTGGCCTTTGCTATTTGTTTCCCTTTAATGGTAAGGCCAAGATTCGAAACTCATGGTCCAAGCAATCATGTATATGAAAGCATGGGACAACCTTTTCTTAGACACAATTAAGTAGTGTTTGAACAAAATTCCTTTGGTTGGCTAAAGAAAATCGGCATGATCAGTTTTCACAGACAAGCAATACAAGATTTGGAAAAAAGAAATATTTTCAAATACTGTGTGAAATAACCTAGATGTCCCCTAGAAATACTGGGGGTGAAATTCAACAACGGCCAGGTGCAAAATAGGCATTAAAAAATCAGCCGTGCATTACACACTGACTTCAATGGAAGGGAAAATCGGTGGGGGGGGTGTATAATGCACGGCCAATTCTCTACAATCTGTTTTGTTCCCTTGTTGAAGTTGAATTTTACGCCCATTATCTTTGTTGGTTTACATTAGGCTTTTGTATGTAAAATATACACCATATAGCATATAAACAAGACATTAGAAAACTATCATGACTTTCAACAGACATTAGATCGTTTCTCTTCTATGATTTTTATGCTAGTTTATAGAAAATCTCATTTCAGCTAATGAGGGTGGTATTTTTCATCATATGCAAATTACGATTTTCATACGAAAGGTTTTGAAAGTACAGAAACAAAATCTCATATTTCTTGACTGGTGCATGAGTCTAAAGAGATTCTGCTGGGATTCAATTATTTTTTATAATGCTTTCTTGGGTATTCTAAAACATCTACAAAAAAAATTACATTTATGTCAGTACCTTTCTGAAGATGATTAAGGAAACGATAATAATCATTTTGAGGAAATTCTGGTGAAAGTTTCTGCTTTATTCAGAGTGAAAACTTTGAATTGGAGGGAGAGACGAAGGGATAAATAGCACAGTAAGGAAAGACAGGAAAGAAAACAACAGAGAAAAATAGAGAGCGAGTAATGGATTTAGTTGGCAAGACAGATTTGTTCCTGCAAGCTTAAAGAAATGAATGCACTTAAACCCTGCAAAACATTTTTGAATCATCCAGTAAATACATGGACCAAAGTTCTTTCAAGACCAAATAATTAAATAATACAGGAAGGAGCTAAGGAAGTATATCTGTGATAAATAAATTTCTCTATTTTGAAGATGTTTCACTTTTTACCGTGATGATCAATATTACTAACACACACCCCTGGGTTCTGGCTATAGTAATTGGAAAGAGGTCAGTGGTGTAAGTACACAAACCACGCATTATTGATATTGATCTTTGCTGCAAAAAGTTAATTATCTTCAAAGCAGATGGAATGAGGGACAACAATTTTTCACAGATAGACTGCTCCAGCTTGAACCCATATATCGAAATTATTTAATTATGAGATGCTGCAGTTTTAATAGAATTTTGCTACAAGTTTCTGCGGCCGCTTTGTTCTTCCAATCCATCTGAAGCATTCGTTGTCAGCACTTTAATGCAACCCTCGACATGGCACAACATGGCAATGAGAACCACATTGAAAGGTTTTATTGATTACTGTAGATCTACATGGCTCAGGGTGGTAAGTATGCGCCTAATCTTTGACGGTCTAATGAAGGGGTCCTCTAATCATTGATGGATATTTTGGTGGCTACAGTGTTTTCTGGCAATTTAGATCCTGGGCGGAGAGGGGGTAGAAAGATGAGGATGATCGTTCATTGTTTAGCTTGGGTCCAACTTATCGACGATACTCTTGCAGCGGGAAATCATGCGCATTCTCTGGTGGTCTAGACGGCCAAGGGATATTTAAGTCTGTGTCTTATCCTGGTGGCTTTCCGGGAGTTGCCGCATTTATGTTCCCTAGGAAAACTTGCACACAGGTCTAGGCTTTCAGGATTAATTTTAACCTAACAAGTATCTTAAAATTCTGGGCTGACAAAATTAAAACTTTGAATGCTGCTCCTCATCTGAGAAGGATGCAACTACTAAAGTTGGAAGTTGTCTTCAGTCTAGTACTGCAACATCAAATAGTGAATACTGCATACCCTAGCTGATGTGGATCTAAGGAAAAGAGGAAACTCTGCACATGTGATTTAAAAGGTCACAGAGACTAGCAACCAGACAATAAAGAACACATTTGACTGATTACACAGCAACCTCAGCAGACCCATCTCTAATGCCAATAGAGGCTGAGGGTCTGGAAACAAAAAAAATGTAAAAGAGTGAAAATAGCACATCAGGGCTGAAGGGAAGATTTTCAATTTAAAAAAAACTGGAGATCAAAAATGAGGATCTGGAGAAAAAATGCCTGTTTCAAATGGATTCGCAGACAAGTAAGAGAGTAATGAGATAAAACACATACAATTACTTACCTTTTAACCCTGGGTTTCAGGAAAGCCGTTGGCTAAGATTGAAATTGACAAAATTATCACATCAAATTCTCCTCTACGGCCATACAGAACAACCAACATGCTATGTTCCCAGGTTTCTGTTTAGATATTTCAAACTGGTGGGAAAGTTCGGAATAAAACTTATAATAAGGAGCAACATATCTGAATAAATTTGGCCTGCTCCGCAGAAGTTCAGAATAAGTGAGCTACCTTGGAAATGTACTAAAAAAAAAATCTCCTTGCCACCAATATTATTGATTCAGCCATGCTCAGAACAGTCTAAAAGAGAAGATATCAAATTCTCCTTGTCCCCAGCTCAAGTGCGCATAAAAATAAACAACAGCAACTTAGGACATCGGAAATTAGCTCCTTTTTAGTAAAGGATTGAAAGTGAAGTCAGCAGAGATGGAATTTGACACCTCGATCACATTTAGAGGCTGATTTTTAATTTAAGATGCATTGAGAAGGGTTGATCATGTTTGAAGTTAAAGCCCAATTGATACGAGAAACAAAGTTTACAAAGAATAATTCCATGAGGTGAGATTTGCTGTTGTAAGTAATGATTGTTACTTATATTGATTACTTGTGGGATGGAATAGGCTGAGAGACAACTGCAAAGGGAAGATAGGATATTAAAGAGTGAATTCATGTTCATCGGCTGTAATTCATCACCTCCATAAGAACATTAAGAAAACCAGGAATAAGAACAGGTCATTTGACCCATCAAGCCTGCTCCCATAAGGCATATGCAGTGTGGAGTGCCAAGAAGCCTCCAAATCTGGGGAGGTGAATTATCAGAGATAAAACTGTCAAGAACGCTGTGAAACCTCTCCCAGATTCCCCAAAGCAAAAGCTCCAGTATTTCAATTTGACGTTTGTTTTATTAAGCCGATGTTCCCATGCTCCCACAGGCCTGCAGCCGTGAAGCTCCTTGTAATGTTTGATCATCTATAATGTTCATTCATCTACTTATCCTTATGACTTTCAATCCTGTTCTTAATTAGGTGTTCATCCAGTTATTTTTAAAATAAATAATTGGCATAGCCTTGAATGCTTTTGATGGGAATCCATTCCACATATAGAATATGCTATGTAGAAAAAAATTTATAATCCACAACTTATTTTATGTTTTCCAAATTCTATTCCTGTGTGCTCTAGAACTGCAGTCTAGCTAAGATACATAAATTGCCTATGTATGCATTATTCATGTCTTTCAGCTATATCAGTTCCCTCTTAATCTTTTTTCCTTAGATGAAAGCAAGTTCAATTCTGTTCTTTTGAAGGTAAAGTGACTCAAATTGTTTGCAATATTCCAGGTATAACCTCATGAAAGAGTTGTACAGGGTTAAAGCAAATTGTTGTGGCTTATAATCAAATGCCCTAGAGAAGCATTCCAGAAATTGGTTAGTGTCTTGACAACAGCCTCTTATTCATTAGATACTTTCAGATATGTTCATAATTAGACATTTGTTCATTGTATGCATGTTTCACATCACTATCCTACATTAGCTTACAATTATCCACATCAAATCCCAGCTGTTATTTTTAGCTCATTCATCTAATTTATCTTTTAAATATTATCAATCTCCTTTTCATTGGTCACCTGACCATATAGCTTGGGGTCATTAGCAAATTTTATAATATTACCAGATTACTCTTCTCCACACTAATTAAAAACAGTGTAAACAGCAGAAGACCCACAGTAAATCCCAGCAGGCTTCCTCCTCACTGACTCTCAGACAGAACCTTCTACTTTCTAACATCACCTTCTATTTTCTATGGCCAAGGTCATTTGCAATTCACTTAGCTAATTTGCCATTCATTCTATACACTTATTTTCTTTCAAAGCCTCAAATATGGAACTTTATGGAGCTCTTGCTGAAAATTCAATTATATCTACTGAATAGCCATCCTCTTAATAATCTTATTGCCTCATCTGAGAACTTCAGTAGGTTCCTGAGGTATTGGCCATTGTTTCTAAAATGATGTTTACTATCCTCGAGGGCCTCCATGATTTTTCGATGAATATTGATAGCACCCTGTCCATGATTCTCCAATCCAAGCTTCACTCTTTTTTTGAATATTCCAGTTATTTTACTTGTATTTTAGCCCTATGGTACCGTAGCTTTATTTATGACATAGCTAAAAATATAAACCAAAGGACAAGACATTCAGACTGAACTTAAAGAGAAATTTGTTCTGCTTCAAAAAAACCCTGGCCTGGATTTGTCAGCTAAATGTCAGCTTGTCCTCTAATCAAGCAGCCAGCTGAGAATACTGTCTAATTTATCACACCAAGAAATGAAGACTGAAACTCACCTCTATCGGATGTAAACTTGACTTGAAATTGGTTAATTCGCAGAATTCTATGAAATAGAAAATGAGAGTTAAGCAGACAGTTGAACATTGTTCCGGCTCTACAAGAAATATCCTGGTTCTTGGCTGACTTCCCTAACTCTCTCCCAAGAGAGGTGTGGAAAAGTGGCACTAACACCTAGTAGTTAAATTATAGGGTTTATGCAATGCTGTGTTTGTACAGTGTTGCTAAGGAAGGTGTAAATCATGTAGGAACGGTGCTATGGTACAATGCACAAAGTGGAGCTGTAGTTAGCTCTGTGAAGATACTTTGTTATCTAGTGTTCTGCAATTGTGATTATAGTTGTCCGTGGCTGGTAAAATAAAAGACTTTATACTCTAATTAGTGGGTTAGTTATTTCTGTGGCGTTTTATGTTTTCTTTTACTTCTCCTTCAGGAAGTGATGAAAATGCTTTAATTTAGATTGAAGGGACCAAGGTCAAGACTACAATGTTGAGGCAGAAAAGTTTATTAAAATAAGAAATGGAAGACAGGAAGGGGAAATACTCAATGGCCTCCGGATCTCAGATGGAGCTACTATAGCAGAAAGCTAGTAAGGATTTGCCAGTCAATAAACTAATGAAGTTCCTTTCTTAAAGTGTCAATTGGTACCAATAGGGTTGTAAAAATGATAAAAGTTGCATAAATGGGGTCCGCTGTTACTCTTGGCCTCATCTCCATTCTGCCGATGAGCTACATGCCCCGACCGGGCAACTCGCTGCAGCTTGCCAGCTTTGGGCTGGTGCAATATAAGGCAGCTCCAACATCGGACCCATCTGCAGGTAGGTTGTGTGGGGGAGATGAACGCAGATAGGGGCGAATCCAGGCCGAGAATGACCCGTTGTATTTTTGTGGAGTCTCCTGTTCCTCCTCACTGCACAAAAACAGAACACAAAAGCATTTCTGGGCCATTTTTGGAGCAGCCGCTGCAGTCTCTTTAAGGACCTCTGCTTAGGCCACTCATTGCCCGGTACAACTGGGCAGAGTGATCACGACCTGCCCATTTATACCTTGAAATTGCATTAAGATCCTAAGTACCTCTTAGGACACTGAGACTCCCGCCTGATTTAGCTGGGCACCTGGGCAGCCCTTGTAAGGGCCCTGGGCAAAATGGGGGCAATGGGGCAGTAATGGGGCTGCTGCCCCATTCCCATCTGGCAGACCTAATTAAAATTGTCCCTCTAACATTAAAACCTGAACAATTCTGAATGTTCAACCTAACAGAATTTGCAAAGGTGTAGCCTGTAAAATAGGATTAATCTGAGGCACATACTTATTACACGGTACCGGGGAGATATACTGGACTAACAAGCCCTGGAAAACACATGCTTCCTGATTCAAACTAAGGTACAGACTTTTATAAAATTATGAGCTGTGTTTGAGGAAAGAAACCAACATTGCTGCAGCTAATATATCCATTTTCCAGAACTACATTAAACTGTAGTTTCTCAGACTGATTAATGTGTATCCTTTATCTCACTTAGGATGTGTATTATAACTATTAGCTATGTGCCATTTCTATGAAGATGATGATGTATGTAGTGTTCCATGGTTGTCAAAAATTAATTTTTCTGATGTATAGGGATCTGCTAAAGAAGCCTACGTATTAAATGTTCTTTTGAGCACCATCTGTTATCAAGACATTGAAATCTTGAGAGTGGATGATAATTTCAGGAACAAAAAAAATCTGTTCTTTACTGAGGGATATTTAAAGAATATGTAGGAAATTTATTTTTGAAAATATTTTTCTGAAAAAAAGTAAATAGAAAATGACAAGGTAAAGGAAAATACCTGAGAAAAAGAGAAGGTGGAATAAAGGTCATTGCTCAACAAGTTCTAATGGGAGATGCATCGCATACACACATACACATATATATCTGTGTGTATTTGTGTATATATATTTGTGTGTGTATATACATATAATTAATATATATATATTACACAAACATTAATGTCCCAGGCATTTCTTTTTATGGATTTATATATTAACAGAATATGGAAGTATGACATATCTCACCTATGAGTCGCTTTTGACATGAAAGGAGTCTCTCCGAGGACTTACTTTTAGGAGTACCCCATAGTAATCTTAAACCTGGTGGAGCTTCTATTGACAAAGGGACGCACGTACAGACTTTGAAAAGCATGGTGTGGAGCAACTTTTTAGTGTGTCCGCCTTTATTCAGTTTTACTGATGCGGAGAACATAGCGTTTTTAGAGGTTTGACCTGGATTTTCCTTTTCCTGTCTCCGGGAAAAGATGTGGAGTCATAGCAAAGTCAGAAGGGTTGGGCCAGCACTTCCACCCGCCATTCTGACTTTGCCATGACCCCGACCCAATTTCCTGGGTCGGGGTTATTACATGTGTTGGATGGGCTCCTGGTGGGAACTCCATCAGCAAGAGAGAGCACACCACTGTCAAAAAGGAATTCCTGGCTGTGCTGCAGTGGGGCCACTGCTGCATCACCTGAAGGGGCTGAACAATTTAAAGGGAGCTTTGGAGTCCCAAAGTTGAAATAGGGACAGGCAGTTTTTAGGCCTTGGCCTCGGCCAAGGCTTAAAAAGGTAAGGGTATCTGTCCTACTGGAAGGGAGTACAAAAGGGGCATTGGGAGCCCCCCCACAACGATTGCACACCTTGGCGATCCCGAACCCCCACATCGGTGACTGACCCCCCGCCCCCTCCCCGGTGACTGACACCCGATCGCGCCCCCTCCATGACCCCTCCCATTCCCCCCTCCCCCGGTGCGGTGAGTGACCTCTGCTGACTGACCACACCCCCCCTGGACCCATCCATGCCTCCTGATGCCCCCATTGCCTCCTGTTGCCCCGATGCCCTGTGCCCACCCATGACCCCCACACCCCATGCACCCGCCCCCTCCCTCCCCCATCCATACAATCTAAAACTTACCTGAAGACTAACCTTTTCATGTCTTCTTCCTTGCTCTGCTCCTGTCCGATTGAGACCAGCCTATCAATCATGCCGGCCTGTTGGATAACAAACCGACAAAAAAAATAAGACGTTCTTATGTCAAAATCGTAAGGATGTCTGAGAAGCCTGTACTTCCGGGTTTCCCGTCTGCGACTCATCTCCCTCTGCCCTCTTCCCGGCTATGAGTCAAAATCCTGCCTCATGTCCTGGAGGGCCACAGGTGCAGGAAAAACCTCCAGTTGCTTGAGCTCAAGCTGAGGGTTTCTGAGCTTGAGGGACGGCAGAGCATAAGGGCAGCTGAAGGTTTCCTGGATCGTACGTTCCAGGAGGTGGTCACCCCACAGCCACAGAGAGTTCAGGACAGCAAAGTGGGTGGCCATCTGAAAGAGGAGGAAGAGGCAGGCAGTGCAGGAATCTTCTGGGTGTGTGACACTGTCAAACCGGTATTCAGACCAGTGAGGGTGACGACACCTCGAAGGAATGCAGTCCTGAGCACAGCAAAGGACTGCACAGGGGGCACAGTGAAGTGTAGAAATGCAATAGTCATAGGGGATTCGATAATTGGGAGGGCAGGCAGGCATTTCTGTGACAGCTAACGTGAGTCCCGCATGGTGTGTTGCCTCCCTGGTGCCAGGGTAAAGGACATCACTGAGAGGGTGCAGAACATTCTGCAGGGGAAGGGGAACGGTCGGAAGTCATGGCCTATGTGGGTACCAACGACATAGGAAAGTAAAGGCATGAGGTCCTGCAGTCAGAGTTTCAGGAGCTAGAGAGGAAATTGAAAAGCAGGACCTCAAAGGTAGTAATTTCTGGATTACTGTCGGTGCCACGTGCTAGTGAGTACAGAAATAGGAAGATAAGACAGGTTAATGCGTGGCTAGAGACATGGTGCAAGAGGGAGGGTTTCAGATTCTTGGAGAATTGGGACCAGCCTTGGGCAGGAGGGACCTGTTCAAAATGAAAGAGTTGCACCTCAGCAGAGCTGGGGCCAATGACCTCGCGGGGATGTTCATTACAACAACAACAACTTGCATTTATATAGCGTCTTTAACTAGTAAAATGTCCCAAGGCGCTTCACAGGAGTATTATCAAACAAAATTTGACACTGTATCACATAAGGAGATATTAAGATAGGTGACCAAAAGCTTGGTCAAAGAGGTAAGTTTTAAGGAATGTCTTAAAGGAGGAGAGAGAGGTAGAGAGGTGGAGAGGTTTAGGAAGGGAATTCCAGAGCTTAGGGCCTCGGCAGCGAAAGATACGGCCGCCAATGGTGGAGTGATTAAAATCGAGGATGCGCAAGAGGCAAGAATTGGACGAGCGCAGAGATCTCGGAGGGTTGTAGGGCTGGAGGAGGTTACAGAGATAGGGAGGGGCGAGGCCATGGAGGGATTTGAAAACAAGGATGAGAATTTTAAAATCGAGGCGTTCCCAGACTGGGAGCCAATGTGGGTCATTGAACACAGGGGTGATGGGTGAATGAGACTTGGTGCGAGTTAGGATACGGGCAGCAGAGTTTTGGATGAGCTCAAGTTTATGGAGGGTGGAAGATGGGAGTCCAGCCAGGAGAGCATTGGAATAGTCCAGTCTGGAGGTAACAAAGGCATGGATGAGGGTTTCAGCAGCAGATGAGCTGAGGCAGGGACAGAGACGGCTATGTTACGGAGGTGGAAGTAGGCACCTCTTGGTGGTCTGAAGCTCATCTCAGTCAAATAGGATGCCAAGGTTGTGAATGGTCTGGTTCAGCTTCAGACAGTGACCAGGAAGAGAGTTGGTGACAAGGGAACAGAATTTGCGACGGGGACCAAAGACAATGGCTTCGGTCTTCCCAATATTTAGTAGGAGGAATTTTTTGCTCAGTCAGACAAGCAACGTGACAAATGAGAGACAGTGGAGGGGTTGAGGAAGGTGGTTCTGAGGTAGAGCTGGGTGTCACCAGCGTACATGTGGAATCTGGCATGTTTTTGGATGATGTTGCCGAGGGGCAGCATGTAGATGAGTAGATGATAGATAGGAGGGGGCCAAGGATAGATAATGGACAGATAAGAATGGAACCAGGTGAGCGCAGTCCCACCCAGTTGGAGGTCGGAGGAGAGGCGTTGGTGGAGGATAGTGTGGTAAACCATGTCAAAGGCTGCAGACAGGTTGAGAAGGATGAGGACCGATCGTTTACCACGGTCACAGTCACATAGGATGTCATTTGTGACTTTGATAAGGGCCGTTTCAGAACTGTGGCAGGGGCGGAAATCTGATTGGAGGGATTCAAACACGGAGTTGCGGGAAAGAGGGGCACGGATTTGGGAGGCGACAACACATTCAAGGACATTGTAGAGGAAAGGGGGGTTGGAGATGGGGCGGTGGTGTGCAAGGACAGAGGGGTCAAGGGTGGGTTTTTTAAGGAGGGGGTGATAATGGCAGATTCGAAGAGGAGGGATACAGTACCTGAGGGGAGGGAACCGTTAACAATATCAGCTAACATGGGGGCCAGGAAGGGAAGTTGGGCGGTCAGCAGTTTAGTGGGAATAGAGTCGAGGGAGAAGGAGGTGGGTCTCATGGTCAAGATGAGCTCGGAGAAGGCATGAGGAGAGAAACTACAGAAAGTGTGAGTTCAGGGCTAGGGCGGGGGAACATTCGGGGGAGTTTGGCTTGGTGGGCTAGGGGAAGGGAGGGACACGGCAGAGGCAGCTGAACGGATGGTCTCAATCTTAGTGACAAAGAAGTCCATGAGCTCCTTGCACTTCTCGTTGGAGGTGAGGGTGGAGGGGGCAGGAGAGAGGGGTTTAAGAAGACAGTTTGTAGTGGGAGACGAGAAGCTGGGGGTTATCTTTGCATTCCAGGATGATCCTGGAATAGTGAGCAGTTTCGACAGAGGTGAGCAGGGACCCGATAGTGCTTTATTGGTCCAGCCAGATCTAGTGCTAAATGGCTAAACTAACTGATGCCATAAACATTCAAGTCTACGTCCCTTGGACTTAAGGGAATGGAGATGAGGGCCATACCCGGGGGAATGACCAGGAGGAAAGAGAGTAATGGTTTTAATGGGGACAAGGGCATCAAAGGGGGAAGTGAGGGTGTGATTGAGCAGATCGGAAGCTGCAGAAACGTTGTGGTGAATGGAGGGCCAAAGGCCATTCAGTTGGGAATTTGAAAGTGCCATTGTAAGTGACCTGGGGGATTTTTTTTTCCAGGGACTAGTGCTGTGCGGGTGGGGTTTAAACTAATTTGGCAGGGGGGTGAGCACTAGGATGTAACATTAGAAAGGAGAAACAAGGTGCACAAAGGATTGGGAGAGACAGATAGCATTAGAGTAAGAAATAATACAGTATTAGGTGGGATCAGACTGAGAGAGAATATGAGAAGGTCTAAGATAGGTTTAGAGTCCATGTGTGTAAATGCACAAAGTGTGGTAAATAAAATTGGTGAGCTGCAGGCGCGAATAACCACATGGGAATACGATGTCATGGCGATAACGGAGACTTGGCTCAAAAAAGGGAAGGATTGGGTACTAAATATTCCTGGATACAAGGTGTTTGGGAAAGCCAGGGAAGGGAAAAAAGGAGGGGGCGGCAGTATTGATTAGGGAGAATATTGCAGTGCTGAAGAGAGAGAATGTCCTTGAGGGGTCAAAGACAGAATCTATTTGGTTAGAGTTAAGAAACAATAGAAGCACCATTACACTACTGGTGTATTCTACAGGCCACCAACTAATGGGAAGGATATAGAGGAGCAAATTTGCAGGGAAATTACAGAGAGGTGCAAGAACTATAGTGGAGTGATAATGGGAGACGTCAACTATCCTAATATAGACTGGGATAGTAAAAGTGTAAAGGGCAAAGAGGGGGAGGAAGTTCTGAAGTGTGTTCAGGAGAACTTTCTTGATCAGTACATTTCTGGCCCAATGAGGAAGGAGACATTGTTGGATCTGATTCTGGGGAATGAGGTTGGTCAAGTGGAGCAAGTGTCAGTGGGGGAACATTTGGAGAACAGTGATCATAGTATCATAAGGTTTAGATTAGCTATGGAAAAGGGTAAGGAGCAAGGTACTAAATGAATACTTTGCATCTGTCTTTATTAAGGAAGAAGATGCTGCCAAAGTCACAGTAAAAGAGGAGGTAGTTGAGATACTGAATGGGCTAAAAATTGATAGAGGAGGTAGTAGTAAGGCTGGCTGTACTTAAATAGATAAGTCATCCGGTCCGGATGGGATGCATCCTAGGTTGTTGAGGGAATTAAGGGTGGAAATTGAGGAGGTACTGGCCATAATCTTCCAATCTTCCTTAGATATGTGGGCGGTGCCAGAGGACTGGAGAATTGCAAATGTTATACCATTATTCAAAAAAGGGTGTAAGGATGAACCCAGCAAATACAGGCCTGTAGGTTTAACCTCAGTGGTGGGGAAGCTTTTAAAAACGATAATATGGTGCAAAATTAATAGTCACTTGGACAAGTGTGGATTAATTAAGGAAAGCCAGCACAGGTTTGTTAAAGGTAAATTGTGTTTAACGAACTTGATTGAGTTTTTTGGTGAGATGACAGAGAGGGTTGGTGAGGGCAATGCGGTTGATGTGGTGTATATGGACTTTCAAAAGGCATTTGATAAAGTGCCACATAATAGGCTTGTTAGCAAAATTGGAGCCCGTGGAATAAAAGTGGCAGTGGCAGCATGGATACAAAATTGGCTAAGTGACAGGAAACAGAGAGTAATGGTGAATGGTTGTTTTTTGGACTGGAGGAAGGTATACAGTGGTGTTCCCCAGGGGTCAGTACTAGGACCACTGCTTTTTTTGATATATATTAATGACTTGGACTTGGGTGTACAGGGCACAATTTCAAAATTTGCAGATGACACAAAACTTGAAAGTGTAGTGAACAGTGAGGAGGATAGTGATAGACTTCAAGAGGACATAGACAGGCTGGTGGAATGGGCGGACATATGGCAGATGAAATTTAATGCAGAGAAGTATGAAGTGATACCTTTTGGCAGGAAGAATGAGGAGAGGCAATATAAACTAAATGGTACAATTCTGAAGGGGGTACAGGAACAGAGAGACTTGAGTTTATATGTGCACAAATCTTTGAAGGTGGCAGGACAGGTTGAGAAAGCGGTTAAAAAAGCACATGGGATCCTGGGCTTTATAAGTAGAGGCTTAGAGTACAAAAGCAAGGAAGTTATATTGAACCTTTATAAAACACTAGTTCAGCCACAGCTGAAGTATTGTGTCCAATTCTGAGCACCGCACTTTAGGAAGGGTGTGAAGGCCTAAGAGAGGGTGCAGAAAAGATTTACTAGAACGGTTCCAGCGATGAGGGACTTCAGTTACATGGAGAGACTGGAGAAGCTGGGGTTGTGCTCCTTACAGCAGAGAAGGTTAAGAGGATATTTGATAGAAGCATTCAAAATCATGAAGGTTTAGATGAAGTAAATAAAGAGAAATTGTTCTCATTGGTGGAAGGGTCGAGAACCAGAGGGCACAGATATAAGATAACTGGCAAAAGAACCAAAGATGACATGAGGAAAAACTTTTTTATTCAGCGAGTAGATATGATCTGGAATGCGTTGCCTGAAAGGGTGGTGGAAGCAGATTCAATCATGGCTTTCAAAAAGGAATTGGATAAATACTTGAAGGGAAAAAAATTGCAGGGCTCTGGGGAAAGAGCAGGAGAATGGAACAAATTGGCACGATGGGCCAAATGGCCTCCTTCTGTGCTTTATGATTGTATGATTCCGTTGAAATGAATGTTTTCTTAGGTAAAATATTCTTATGCTTTGTTGTAGTTGCAAACTTGGTTAGATGTATAACATAATCTGAAATCAAATGAACCTTGTCATGACTATTTTCTCCAATAAAACAGAACAACCTTTCCAAAAAGACCCAATATCTGGTGTAGATGAGAAATCATGGAAAATTATATATCCTGAACATCAGAAGTGAAATTGACTGTAATTAATTGTGCATCTAATATTCACATTTTATCAAATTTAATTTAAAGAATGTGATAATTTGCTAATCTGCAATTCAAATGTTTCTAGAGCATATTTTAAATGCTTCTGATGAATGAAACTATTAGCACACCTGTATTATGAGACCCAATGTGAACCCCCAGCACAAATCAATGCATCTGCAGAAGATGATGCTTTTCTAGCCACTCAAAGGGTTTAATATCATCACGAGTTCACTTGCTGCATTATACCCCTGAACTAAGGAACCTGTGAGAATTTTGATTTGAAAGTAATTTAAATGTTAAATTGAAGCTTTATGATTCTGGATTGCATAATAGCTTAAGAAACCTTTTGATACAGAAATGTGGTGGAACTGATTATCTGGTAGCATTAAGCGGAGAAAAATAGGTTGTGAAAAGCATTAATTAAAGTAGGCTATATCCTCAGGACAAGTCACCGTAGACTATTACCCACCCTGAATTAGTTTCTACCTGGTGTAGGTTGCACCACACAAGGATGAAGCCAATGATGATATTTTATTGGCAAGAGCACTGAATTTTATGTTCCCAGTTCAATGTTACTTAGCAAGATTCCAAATTCCACCTGCACAATAGTCACAGACTGTAAAATGCAGTCTACCTCAGTAAAATTTATAACTGGAAAAGTAATGAGTTTTAGTTAAGGTTTCATTGTGTGTGTACAGACATGCATGTGTGTAAAATTTGACTGTGCTAGTTTGCCAGAACCATCTTTTTTCCTTCAAATACACAAATTGAAGATGTATCTTACATTGGAATGGAATACCTTGGGCTCGATTTTAGCGTCGGGTTTCCTGCGGGGGGGGGGGGGGACCCGAAAATCCCGATATCCGGTCACGTGACCGGATCGCGCCGCAATCCCGACCACTTCCGGGTTCCCCGATGACGTGCGGGGCTGCGTGCGTGGCCCCCGCTGGTGCGAATCCCGCAGGCAATTAAAGCCAGCGGGGTTCCACTTGAGAGTACTTACCTTGCTTGTTGAGGTCATTTAATGAGCTGAATCAGCTGTCAAAAGAGGAAGTGTGGGATTTTACCTTCAACGCAGAGTGTTTCACACACTGGGGGAAACAGTCTCCCTCCAACCAGGCGTGTTGCAGCCAGCAGCCTGTGGCAGGTGCCAAGGTGCACTCCACGGGGGAGAGCCCTCACCCACGCAGGAGGCCACCGCGTCACATAGGGCAACCCCTGCCCCCCACCACCCCCCGCCAAGCCAGAGGACAGACCGACACGAAACCGCAGCCCCAGTCCGAGGAACCACCCACCTACCCTGCACAACCCCTCAGACCAACACCTGCCAGATGGGTGGTGCGTGGACACCCTCGGAGGACGAACAGCATGACCAGCCCCAGCAGCCTTGCAGTCCACGCCGTCCGCCGCAGAGACGTGGAGCCCCCCAACACGGTGTTGTTGCACGCCCACCTGCACAGCAGGAGGGAGGGCTACCGCAGAGAGAGACGCATCGCAGAGGGCACTACCCTCGCCACAGGGTCCACAGACCGAGGCGCAGCTCCCCGGACCTCTCCGAGCAGCAGTGCACACGGAGGCGCAGATTCGCTCGACATGTAGTCGTGGAGATCTGCAGGCTCTTTCATGCCGAGCTGCTCCTGGCTGGCCCCAGCACCAACTGCTTACCTGTCGCTGTCAAAGTCACCACTGCCCTCCACAACGTCTCCTCCGCATCCTTCCAGGGTGCAGCCGGGTACACCGCCGATGTCTCTCAGTCGTCTGCGCGGAAGAGCCCTGCAAATACACCTGCACCTACTCTGCAGTAACACGATGGGTGGCATCAGTGGTGGGTCCTCATAGTGATACCCAGGAGCGGGCATTATTGGACACAACAGACAGGATTCGCGGAGACATGGCAGTGGTGGTGCCAATATAATGTGTGATGTTTGTTGCTCTGAAATTCAATATAGGTAACACCCATGGCAAACCCTCCGACACCCTTGTGCACCCCCTTCATGCTCACGACACGTTTGCCTTACGCTGCCTACTGCACATATGTGATGCATGCCCTGTGGCTGCAGCACAGGTGGTGGCAGGTTGAGTGAGGCTGGCCGTGAGGGAGATGCACGAGAGGGTGAGTATGGGATAGAGCCATGAGATTGTATGAGGATTGGGTTGCGTGTTAGTGGCAGGATGAGTACTGGCGAGGTGAGTAGGTGGAGGTAAGATGAGGATGGGGTTTGAGTGGGTATGAAGGGTGATGTGACAGAGTAGTGTTGGCGGTGCCGAAGGAGATGTGGGGCGGGGGCAGTGTTGTGGCAGACGGAGTGTAGGGGAAAGACTTTGTGTTCTCACTGTGGCTGACCTACTGCGGTCATTGGAGCGCCTCCTGCACTGTATGCAGGTGGGCGATATGTTGGTGGCGCAGGTGACCCCCTCTGCCACCTCGAGCCAGGCCTTCTTGGTGGCAGAGGCAGGCCGCTTCCTCCCACCCGCCGGGTGGAAGATCTCTGTCCTCCCCCTCCTCCGCACCCCATCTGATGATACCTGGGGTGAGGCATCATTAAACTGGGAGCAGCCTTCCCCCTGGGCTGCTCCATGCTGTAATTTGTTCCATTGGTTGCAGCATCTGTCAGTGGAGGACTGCCCCTTTAACTAGAGAGCCTCCAGCTGACAGATCGTACTGCGCATGCGCAGCCCGCCCGACGCGTAGACCAGCAGCGCGGAGCCCGGAGGAGCAGGTAATTGATTCCTATTAGTGGATTGCCTGCTACGATCGCGCGGGCAACCCACTAATTTCAACGGGCGCGGAGGCCACGCACCCAAAACCCAACCCGCAGGAAACCCGCAGGCCTGCTAAAATCAGGCCCCTTATGTTTGAATTGAACGTGACAATATCTTGTAAATAGGATATCTTTTTAGTTGGTTCTAGACAATCTAAAAATATATTTGTTCAAGTCTATTAACTTATTGTGCAAACATATTGTTATACGCTAAAACACATTTCTGTTGTAAGTACCATGGCTTAATATTTAGCTTAATAACCAAGTTTTATCAGTAACACCATTATCTAAAAATTTAATTTAGACTAAGTACAATACACCTATTCGTAACAGTAGTGAAATCTAACCATATTCAGTTGTATTTGGTACATATCAACTATTTGCACCTTCGATATAATTGAATCTAATTAAAATACTGCCAAATGGCAACATTTTAGGGAAACGTGCAATGAGTAATATGATAATCTATAGAGGTTCATTGATTAGTTGAAGAACTCACTCATTTTTTAACCAAATAAACTTATCCTTTTATTTACTCTTCACAAACTTACCGCTGCTCTCCAATTTTGAGATTTTTGTTGTATCAATTTTGTCAAGCTCAAAAAAACCTATACCATTATAATACCAACACCACACAAATCTAATATTTAAATAGTTCATGCAAGACAACACTTCCACGTCTACTGAAGGAAGTAGTAATGAAAAATGTGGTACGGATATTGCTACCTTCAATGACATCTGCACTTTAGCAACTGTCAGCCAATGTACAACAAATATCTCATCGAGGGACATTGGTTCAGCTTGTTGCTTAGCAGAATCATCACACACAATATTCTGGGTAAAAGTCCTGGAGGCTCTTTGACTATGGTGGTTGACTTTCAAAAGATAACCCAAAAGCCCTAGTAGCTAGCGATAGTCACTGACCTGCAGCAAACAAATGAAGACATAAAAAGGGTCAGCTAAGATTACAGAAACTTAAAAATATGCTCACCTTTAGACAAATGTGCCTGTCTGAGGAAAATTTAAACCACTACACAAAAAGCTCCCTGCTAAAGCAAGGGCAAGGCAGTCAGCATCCATTGGTTTCAAATGCGTTCACTGGTCCATAACATTCTAAAGTCAGTGCCATTGCCGCTGGTCCCTTACTAAATTTATTGGCCTCACTCCAGTGCATCAGTGTTAATACTATGCCCTGCTATAAAGTCCTGTAAAACAAACCGTAAATCATATATCAGTTACTGCCTCACAGGGAACAATGGGGAAGAAATCCGAAATGCAGAAAAAAATGGCTGAGCAAGTGCTCTGCGTGCCAGTCCCTGCCAGCCTGAGGCCCGAGCCACATTCAGCTTTGGGCCTTATTTAAATACCGCTGATGGCCTGGTCGAGGAGGGTGGGAAATCATCTGGCGCCTACACTGAGACGGCTGGCAGGTCAGGTCTTGGGGTGGGGGGAGAGACGTTCCCGAGAAGGACCTTGAATGGGCTAGCAATCGGCTGGAGTTTTTGGTAGGCCTTTTTTTGAGCAGCCTTTAAGGCAAAATGTGCGTGGCGCTCGTCTGCCCATTTGTACCTGAATTTCACATTCGGATCCTACATCCAGCATAGGGCACCAATTTACATATTTAAGGAGCCTAATGCCTGTTTCAGGCAGGTGCCCTGGCTGACTAAAGGTCGCCCGATCCAATATGGTGTCCATGGCACTTCCGGCATAGTTCAGGCACAGCAGATCACAAAGTGAAATTTGAAGGTCTAACGCCAATTTTATGCCAGAAAAATGAATGGCCGTGAGTTGAATTTTTCCTTAATAGGTTTTTAAGAGCTTAGTAGGATTTTTTAAAAAGAAGTAACCTGAGTTATTTGTAATTGTACCCGCCAAAAATTAATTAAGATGTGCCCTGTGGACCATATATTTCTAACAGTTTTACAAAACTCTGTGACTACCATTATGATTATGTATTTGTGCTGTTATTATTTCATTTGACTTGTCTGTGAAGTATATATTGTATAAGTAGAAATATACAGCATGAACAACTTAAACGGATAATTAGCATGAGAGAAAATTTTTCAAGCTATAGTTTAGTCATGAGGATGCCTGTATTTCTGAAGAAAAATCAGCTGTTTGCCCATCTAGCCAATATTTCTGACTGAATGCAGCAGAAAGTGCATCAAATGAAAGCTGCATGATCAGATTAAGTTACATTTCCATCACTTGCACACATTGTCTATGTATTGGTTTTATATATATACATGATTTAAACAGAGAAGCCGATCACCTAATCTTCCTATTCAATTGGCACTTAAAGAACCTGGTTAAATTTAAAGGCACTGTAATTAAGGTACCACCGTCTAAACTGGCATTGAGTAAGGCAGACATTCATTTAACACAGTATCAAATTGTTTGAAATTGATTGTAAGTCCACATAGATACGAAAAGAAAAACTCTAGTCCAGCCCGCAATGCTAAAGCAGTGTACAATTAGATCAACTATAAATTTGTCTTCACTGTGACTTAGAAGCTGAGATTCTTTGATATGAATGTCATTATTATTTACTCTCTGTACTTTCTGTTCTAAAAGCATTGATTTTGCACCAATAACATTATCATCAATCTTTCTAAGGAGGATGTACTAGACAGGTTGCATCCTTTCTCACTTCTGCTTTTGCTATCACAACTAAGCCCCTTGCAGCAGTGGGCCAACCAATCATAATGTTTGTGCAACCACAGTGCATTGGCAAGAAGGCACGCACATTATGTTCTTCATGATCTCTCCAACTCATTGGTCACCCTGCTCCAATTTATTAAAGAAGCTAGACACCAGAGTACACTATGGGAGGAACTGACAATAAATGGAGACATGTCTTCTGTGTGTTAGGTGTCGCAAAATTATAAATTTGTTTATAACAGATGTGTTTATAATTTCACTGCACTTAGTACAAGGAGGAAATCTTCTCCCTGAAACTTTGAACAAGCTGGGTGCAGAACTTACTGAACTAAGTTGACAATTGTAAACAATTTTACAACACCAAGTTATAGTCCAACGATTTTTATTTGAAATCTACAAGCTTTCGGAGGCTTCCTCCTTCCTCAGGTAAATGTCAGGAGCTTGTAGATTTCAAATAAAAATCGTTGGACTATAACTTGGTGTTGTAAAATTGTTTACAATTGTCAACCCCAGTCCATCACTGGCATCTCCACATCATGGCTACCATGAACTAAGTTGAGGCTTGGAATTAGGCCATTTTGAAATCAATTCAGAACAATTGAGGACCTCCCCTGCTCCTTCCTTTCCCTCACTCCCACTCTGAAACACAAAACCTCATCCAATAGTTAAAATTACACTATCTACTTTGGCCAGTATTTACAAACACTTCGCCATTTCCAGGTACCAGTAAGATTTTGAATTATGACACCAGAATTATAATCTCTGCTTCCCATGTTTGATATGAATAAAGGATTCACTACACTGAAGATTCTTACTGGAGGGTGATCTTTTTGTTACCTTTAAAAAGTATAATGGGTATAGTAGTGTAGTTATGTTACTGGATTAGTAATCCAGAGGCAAGGACTAATAATCCAGAGAACGTGACAGTTTGAGAATTTGAATTCAGTTTTAAAAAGAAATCTAGAAATAAAAAGCTGGTATCAGTAAAAGTGACCACAAAGCTGTCAGATTGTCGTAAAAACCCAACTGGTTCACTAAGGAAACCAGCCGTCCTTACCCGATCTGGCCTATAAGTGACTCCAATCCCGCACCATGATGGTTGACTCTTCGATATCCTCTGAAGTGACCTAGCAAGCCAGTCAGTTGTTAGGGGTGGGAAATAAATGCGGCCTTTTCAGAATGAATATATAAAGAAAGTATAGTATCCAGAATTAAGGGCCTAGATTTTCTTCCAGTCTCTCATCCCAAATCAGGCAGCATAGAATCAGAGAATCATAGAATGGTTACAGCACAGAAGGAGGCCATTCAGCCCGTACTGGCTCTTTGTAAGGGTAATCCAGTTCGTCCCATTCCCTCGCTCCTTCCCCGTAGCCCAATTTTTTTCCTTTTGAAGTATTTATCCAATTCCCTTTTGAAAGTTACTATTCCATCTGTTTCCACCACCCTTTCAGGCAGTGCATTCCAGATCATAACAACTTGCTATGAAAAGAAATTCTTGTCATCTCCCCTCTGCATACAGTTCTGGTCACCACATTACAGGAAAGATGTGATTGCACTAGAGACCTTGCATGGGGGGATTTATGAGGATATTGCCAGGACTGGAGAATTTTAGTTAAGAGGAAAGTTTGGATGGGCTGGGGTTGTTTTCTTTAGAACAAAGGAGGCTGAGGAGAGATTTAATTGAGGTGTATAAAATTATGAGGGGCCTAGAAAGAGTGGATAGAAGGACCTATTTCCCTTAGCAGAGGGGTCAATAACCAGGGGGCATACATTTAAAGTAATTGGTAGAAGGATTAGAGGGGAGCTGAGGTAAAGTTTTTTCACCCAGAGGGTGGTGGGGGTCTGGAACTCACTGCCTGGAAGGGTGGTAGAGGCAGAAACCCTCATTGCATTTAAAAGGTGCTTGGATCTGCCCTTGAAGTGCAAGGCTATGGACCAAGAGCTTGAATGTGGGATTAGGCTGGGTAGGTCTTTTTCGGCTGGCACAGACATGATGGGCCGAATAGCCTTCTGTGCATTAAATTTATATGATTCTAATCTGGGGGTATATCATGGGGGGAGGATCCATCATGAAATAAGTTATAAGTGCCCCAGAAGCCTTTTGGTTAGGGTAACTTTTTAAAAAAAAAAAATTTTTTTAAATTGCGGCTCCTTTTCAAGGATATATGCACCCTTTGGTGGGCTGGTACACCTCTTCTCATTGGGCATACTGGCTGCCGACCCTGCCCCGATCTGCTCCGAGGCCAAGGATATGGGCACTTCCAGTATAGGGAGTCCCGGTCCCTTCATACAGCTCTGGCCTTGTAAGGGGCAGGAGGAGTCCCTGCCCCTTAGGCCTGAGAGAATCCCAGAACCAGGCCATGACCCTGTGTATTCAGAGCCTGGCCTATTTTCTGGCCCTTCCACTGCACTCCTATTAGCATGGTGACCTAGTAAAATGAGACTAGGATTGACTTTCATCTAGTGTTCATGCCAAACATATTTCCAAAGCATGTGTAAGGTATAAATTATGAAGCAGTGAACTTTTCATGTCCTCAATGCATGTTGGTGAATAGGTTGTTCACCTCCATGAATCGAGTGGCAAAAGCTGAGCAAGGCTTTTCATCACCGAAGTGCTATTTTTATTTATATTGCTATTACTTGTATCGACAATTCATAGTTGCATGCACCCATATCTGAATGGGGGGTAAATAAGCATCACGTGGCATGTGTTTTTCCATTGCACTTCAGACATCCCACTTGGGTATCGCACTTTTCTGCATGCACATTTTGTAGCACACTTAAATAAAACTTAAAGAATGAAAAAGCAATCGAAATACTTTCAATTTACAGAGAAACTTCCACAGAAACAGGAAAATCCTTGTTGGCTTAGGAGTCAGAAGATCACCAGCCTCTAATTGACCTCAGAGTCAAATAAAATAGCACCTCCTCTGACCTACTGTGAGCAATGCCCCAGGAAGGGGTTCACTACATATATATGAAGTTTGGCTGCAGAGTGCAAATATGCCATTCTAAATGGCAGAAGAAGGCACAGCTGTTCACAGAGGGAAAATAAGAAAGGACCTAAAAGACTATATTCCGGGTGCTACCCAAAGTACATAATTGCATTTGAAAATGAAAAATCCCTGCAAACATTGTAAGGTTGTTTGGTATATTGCATTTGCTGGCATTCAGACAATGAGCATTATTCTGAATACCCACTTGAGTGCTGCTTATACTACCACGCAGAATGCTTTGGATCTTTACTCTAGCTAGGCTTCCACAGTGATTTTGGTCTAAACATCCTCAGAGATCATGTGGACTTACATATCCGAATGACTCTCTCAAGTCCCATGAGGGTATCTTTGAACATCAAACCATCCAATGGCCTTCCCAACATTGTAATGCTAATTAACAACCTTTTTTTGGCAGACGTAAGTGTGACACATTCAAACATAACATAACATTTAAGTGTGCTCTAATTTGTACTGTAAATAAAACACATAACATTGAACAACAATGCCTGAAAACAATTTGTTGTGAATTGGTACCATCAGAGTAATCAGACACTTATAAAAAGAACAACCACTTTATTTTGTAACTTCAACACACACACACAAAATGGTGGAAGCCCTTTCACTTTCTTTTCATCACTTCCTTTCCCAGAACACCCCGCACATGCTCAGTACCATAGAGTACTCCGCATTCCAGCTTTTTTTTTCCTTCACTTGATCATCACAAAGTCCTTGAAGCAACAAGGGAGTTTTTGTGACCATAATGATCTTCTCGATGCATGAGACCCTTTCTGACAATTCCCCTCTGATCTCCTTTCATGATTTTTCCTTGGTTCCTGTTCTTCTTTCTCCTTCATCCTTAACGGGCTCCCTTCAGCGTGGGTGCCTGCCTGATGATCAGCCTCTTCTACCAGCTTTATGAGTGGCACATTCCGCTTAAACCTCATCCCACCTGGCGACTAAACGGTGACTTCTCCTCCTCTCTCCTCACTGTAATGTTGGATTTGGGATCGAAATTTCCTGTCAATTTACCTGTATTCAGTGTCTTCACCAAAATCTGACCCTCACCCATAATACTGGTGTCATGCTCTAGTTCTGGCAACTTTATGTGCAGCTTGTGTCCAAACATTAACCGAGCTGGAGTCACACCTGCCGTTGCCTGCATGGTGCCATAAGGAATGTTACCATTTCCTGCTTCCAGTCTTTCCTTTCTGCCTGCGCCATTTGTAATGCCTTCAGTCGCGTCCTGTTTTGACGTTCCACCTCACCATTAGCCTGTGGCCAGCATGGAGTGATGATTTGATATTCCTCCAAAAATTGTTTAAACTGTTCAGCCGCAAATTGCCTACCGGTGTCGGTTTGCAGTAAGAAAAGTACTCTGTACCTTTTCCGCTTCATCATCCTCATGGTGTTCGCTGCCGTGCTTCCCTTTCAAAATGTTGAAACCTACTGCAATAGTTCACGACTACCAGCACATGTTCGCCACTTGGTAGAGGTCCCATGAGGTCTATCGCCAGATCCTGCCATGGTCCACTTGGCAGTCAGGTGGAGAAAATGGTCCTACCATTTGGTAACCATGGAAATGCTTGCGCACTCGTTCCATGTCCCGATCCATTCCTGGCCATTACACTTTAAGCCTCAGTTGATTCTTCATTTTTCCACCCCTTGGTGTGCCAACATCAAAACTTTGGGACGAGAATTCAACCGTCTCCCATGACCAATTGACCCAGTGTACATAGTTCCTCCTTCACGGGAAGATACTGTGGGCAGTGGCATTCATCTCAATATCCAGGTTGGATGAATTGCCGAATGTTTTTCAACTCTGCGATGGCAAAGGATTCTCTTTCCACTTGCAAGTTTTCCTTTTTCTGTTCCTTTTCTGTTCCTCATTTTCATTGTACTGCTCCAACTGTCCCACCTGCTTCTTCACTTCTAGATCAACTCCATTCTACCCAGATGGAGAATTTTGCTCAATGTCCTCTATTAAGGGCTGTATCTGTAGCATCCCCACTATTGATTCCCACTTCGTCCTGTTGGCTAATACTACTGATAGTGATAACCAATTAATTAGGAATGGTCTGGATGACTGTAGGGAGAAAAGAGTGATCCAAGTGTTTGCCTCATAAAACAGCCCTTCTACTTCAGCTTTGTTTTGCTGACAACCCTTAGTCTGACTGTGCAATCAAGACAACACACATTAGACTATTTCTCACATCATAAATATACCACCACTTTTTCAGCAAGAATGACATTGAACAATATTTGTATGGAATACATATATTACTATTAGAACGGCAGAATATAGTAAATATTATCTGATGCAGATGATTTTCTTTTAACATAAATGTGCCTTCTGGAACACAAACATACTGTGTTATCTATTTCAAAAGCAAAATACTCCGGATGCTGGGAATCTGAAATAAAAACAGAAAATGCTGGAGAAGCTCAGCAAGTCAGGCCACCTGTGTGAGCGAGCATGTGGCAGTATCATGGAGATATCTGTAATCACAGGTGGATCCAAAACATGAAGGGTGGAATTTAAGTTGGAAACCACGTGGAATAAGTCGGAGCTGGAGACAGTTGCTGAGGAAAGGGATGTGGATGTGAAAGCGAGTTTTAGTAGATACCGCATCAAACCCGAGAAGGGAAACAGAAAAAAATGAAGGTGAACAAGGTAAAAGAGTCAAACGGAATTCCTGTCGGAGAGAAGAGCTGCATATCATCCTCCGCCATTTCCCTTCCACCCCACCAGCCTCCACATTCAATGTATCATCCTCTACTATTTCCACCACTTCCAGCGCGATCCCACCACCAAACACATCTTCCCCTCTCATCCCCTTTCAGCATTCCGAAGGGACTGCTCCTTCCGTGACCCCCTAGTCCATCCTTCCATCACCCCCAACACCCGCTCTCCTCCCCTTGGCACCTTCCCGTGCGAGCGCAGGAGAAGCAACACCTGCCCCTTCACCTCCTCCCTTTCCACCGTCCAGGGCCCCATACACTCCTTCCAGGTGAAACAGCGATTTACTTGTACTTCTTTCAATTTACTATACTGTATCCGTTGCACACAATACGGCCTCCTCTACATTGGGGAGACCAAACGCAGACTGGGTGATCGCTTGGCTGAACATCTCCGCTCTGTCCGCAAGCGTGACCCTGACCTGCCGGTCACTTGCCATTTTAATTCCCCGTCCCACTCCCACTCTGACCTCTTTGTCCTCGGCCTCTTACACTGTTCCAATGAAGCTGAACAGAAGCTCGAGGAACAGCACCTCATCTTTCGTTTAGGCACTTTACAACCTTCCAGACTCAACATTTCAATAATTTCAGATCATAACCATTGCTCCCATTTTTTTCGGTCAGCTAGTGCTGGTAATGGTTCTGCTTCTGCCATTTACAGCTACTCCTGATCAATCTTTTGTTTCTTAACCGGTCCCACTACCATCCTCCTTACTGTGCACCATAATCCCTTTTGTCATTTAATCACTCGTGCCCTCCACCCTATCACAGACCTTCCCTTTTGTTCTTTCCTCCCTCCCCACCCCATTTCCCTGGCTCTGTAATTGGTCAAAAACTTTAACTCTTTTAACATCTTCCAGTTCTGACGAAAGGTCTTCGACCTGAAATGTTAACTCTGTTTCTTTCTCCACAGATGCTGCCTCACTTGCTGAGCTTCTCCTGCATTTTCTGTTTTTATCTCTATTATCTATTGTTCTTTGTGCCTTGCATTGGGCATTTTGCTCTATACTGGCACTGTTATCAGGGTATATTTAAAATGGAGGGAAAGCATTTATGGTAGTATCGCTACTGTATTACAGCCATTGTTTTGGCTATATATATATTGGCCTGATATTGTTTTGGGAGATTTGGGTTCAATATGCAAATATCTGATTAATGGTGTAAAGAGTAAAAGAGGGATTTGGATTAATGCTCCCATGAATTTCTCAATATCCTGGATTCAATCTGCTATAGTAACAAAGCCATGCTGAGAATCCACAGATTTATCTTAACTGGAAATGCTGCTTTTCTATTAAAGTAAAGGTGATATTTGATTCCGGGAATATCATCACAGATATCAATACCAATTTCCCTGGTAGTGCCCATAACTCAATTAGCCCTTCAAATTCTGGAATAGAAAAGTGGTTTATGGAAAACGGAGTGACTGGTGGCTGTCTGTAGGTGAGCAGATGACCTGCCGATCTCTTGAGTTTGTGTCACTCTCTGTGTTCTCCACACTCAACTCCATTTTTCATTGCGGAATAGGCTCGAGGGGCTAAATGGACTACTCCTGTTCCTATGTTCCCTTTTTAAGGTGATAGATGATAGGGCCTGAGTACTAGGAAGGTAACACGTCACACACATTCCCAAGGATATTGCAAGTGTGGCACTTTAAAAATAACGTTTAGATATTTTGATTTCATAAGGGGCAAATAATAGTGCACCTGCGGAAAGTTTGCAAAAATGTTTTGACTATTTGCATCCTGTGGAGCACAGTCAACACATTGTGATTTTCTTTTACCTGTCAGAGGGCAACAGAGACAGATGGGTAGAGCAGTCAGACAGCCAATGTGGTAGTGCCAGAGCAAGGCAACCCAGCCACTGGTGAGTTGTACATTACCATCATGCAAAATCACTTTTTTCTTTTAGGGTTCTTGGGCAGAAGTGCCATATTACTCCCACGTGATCCATTGTAACAGATAAGAGTGATGGCTACAAGTGTATGCTGTCTTACTTTGCTGTGTCCCCTGAGGAGATGAGGATTAACCTGGCAAAATGCCACCTTGAAAAACTTCAACTAGCCACAAAGGGCCTAGAAAGACAACTGCAAAGTGAGATAACAAAATACACTATATTCTAAAATCAAAATGTATGTTTTATTATTCCACTAATAGCTATAAAGTTCTGATTTTTCATATTATTACTATTGTGAATGATGTAAGAATAGATAACTGCATTTAGATAACACACAGACTAATTTGTATTTGTAAAATTATTGACTATCATGACATTCATAACTAATAATAAAATAAGTATCATTACTCCATCCTTAACAAATAAAAGTAAGCACTAGGATAGGTTCAGCTAGGTTACGGACAGAAAGGGAATCATGGTAGATTTTTGGCCTTTTTCCTTTTAGAGAAAAAGACCTCTTCTACTCTCACTGTATTTTCCACATAATAATGTAAATAATCTACCAGTGGACCAATTTTTACACTGGGAAGAATTGTAACATCCGATCAGAATCCACCTGTAATAATTGGAAATAATCAGCATAATTGTCGGAAGCGAGCCCCTTGACCTTTACAAAGGACGAGAATTACTGTAAAAAGAAGTGGAAAATCCCATTTGAATACAGATGCGTGACAGAAATCCAAGGATTCAGCTGGGACACTCCAAGCACTTGTTCAACAATTCACAGATTGAAAGATTTATTTCTAGTTGCAAAAACTCATACAGCTGCCATCAAAGAGTTTGACACATTGTAGCCTGGAAAGTCAACTGGGTCAAGTCTAAACTGAACATGATCTACTCTTATAGTTAGCTAAATGGCTGGATTCCGTGACTTTGTAGAAATTCAGCAATAATCCAATATTCTACCCAATGTGCAATTTTCCACCTGACAGAAACCAGACAAAGAATTGATGAACTCCTGGACAATTTAATTCCTCAGCCTGGCAGTGAGTGATAGAAAGATAGACAACTGCCTCCTCAGAGATATGGACTATAGACTGCAACCATAGGTATGCACAACCCCATATTCTAGCAGAGACCTCAGGACATCCCAAAGATCTTTACAGCCAATTAAATACTGCAGTAGTGCAGTTACTATTGTAATGTAGGGAAGTGTATCGGCTAATTTGTCCCACAAACAGCAATGAGACAAATGACCAAATAATCTGGTGTTTGGTGATGTTGGTTAAGGGAGAAAATGTTGGCCAGGAGCGCTCTTCTTTAAATAGTGCTATGGATTTTATGCACGGGACCTCGGTTTAATGTCTCATCTGATGGCTGTCACCTCTGATAGTGCTTCACTCCCTCAGTACTGCAATGAAGTGTCAGCCTAGCTTATGTGCTCAAGTCTCTGGAGTGGGGGTGGAACCCAAAACCTTTTGATTCAGAGGGGAGAGTGTTACCACTGAGCCAAGGCATTGATATTGATTTAAGTGGCTTGTTATCTGCTTGAGAAGTGTGAGGGATGATTATTACAAATGCGTTGCGATTGCCCAGTCCTCCTTCATTTCCACTATTGAATTTGTGTTGCATAAAATCAACTGCATCAACATCACCAGAGCAATATTACCTCCTTCGACATATATGGGGAGATATTCTGTGGGGTTCTCCTGATCTCCTGCTGGAGAATCCCGCAAAAATTCCAGGCTGGGTCTACCCATGCTCATTAACATATTATTTGCCTTGGAATAGAATATGCTAATGCCATCAATATTTGATCAGCTATCACACCTAAATCCTCTCCCCGGTTCGTTATTATTTCATAATATGTGCATTTGTATTTGTATTTATTAACCTTAGCACCAATATGCATTACTTTACATGCCTCAGTATTAAAAGTCACTTGTTGTTGCCCAATTTGTCACTGGTCAGTAGATCTATTCAAGTGATACCTGTCTCTTGTCTACACTATTGTACATCTTTGCATCATCTACAAAATTGGACTTCCTGTTGGTGATACCTTTGTTGTGGTTATTAATAAATGTTGTGGGTAGCAGGGTTACATCTGTGCTTGTAGAACTATTACAGCTGATAACTACACATCATGTCCTGTTATCTAGCCAAATTGTAATCCACTTTACAACCTCAGCGTGTATCCCATGAGCTTTAACTTGTGTAAATTTTCTGTGCAGAACTTTATCAAATGCATTTTGAAAGCTGGGAGGTCCTCTTATGTTCATACACCACTCTGTTATTTCTTCAAAGAATTGACAAATTGTCTGATCTATGATATCCTTTTCATGAAGCCATGCTGTTTCAGATATATTGCCTTTACTGTAGCTTGTATTCCCTTCTTTATAATAGACTCCAATATTTTCCACTGTAAATGTCTTCAGATCATGACGATTGGAATCACATTAACTACCATCCAGTCTTTTGTGACCTTTTTTAAAGATTGGAATCACATTGGCTATCAACAAATCTTCTGATAACCCTGTGTCCAATGAGCTTTATAACATTTCTGCAACCAAATTCCATACTTCTATCTTTCGTTATACTATACACACCAAATTTGGACATTATGGATTATATACAATCTGTGAAATTACTTACTGGTCAGGAGGAAGCGAATTTTACAAGTTAATTCTGGGATGTGGGTGTCACTGGTAAGCCTGGAATTTATGATCCATCCCTAGTTAAGGGTCAACCATGTTGGTGTGGGATTGGAGTTACACATAGGCCAGACAAGGACAGCAGCTTTCCTTCCCTAAAGGACATTAGTGAACCAGTTGGGTTTGCACGATAAACCAACAGCTTTCTGGTCATTTTCACTGATACCAGCTTTTTATTTCCAATTTTTTAAAACTGAATTCAAATTCCCAATCTGCCCTGGTGGGATTTGAACTCACTAATTATAAGTCTAGGTTTCTTAGATTGCTAGTCCAGTAACATAACCACTATTCTACCGTCCCCAGTGTAAAGTTGCAGATAGATGTTATAAAGCTTAATTTTTTTCGGTTGTTAATTTGGCGTGTTACAGCTTTGTTAATATGTTGTTGTTAAATTGGTCTAGGTCTAGGTCATAATTTAGATCACGTGTGTTCATATTGCACAAGGAGCCAAATTAAGTTATGCATTGGTGATATTAGCATTGACTGGAATAACCAACATCATGGTTAGTTTGTTGGACATGAAATGATGTATGAGCTTAAGAGCTTTGTTTAACTAGTTACAGAAACTGGAGATTGCTTATGGGAATTATAAATTTGCTCAGGTGCTGTTAATTGCATTTTTTTGGCAGGGGTAGAACACATAGCAAGTGTAGTTCCAGTTGCAATATTATTTACTGACTTGTATGAAATATATGTAGCATTAGAAGTTTACATAATTACATTTTATTTGAGGGTTAAGAAGTCTCCATATATCTTCAAATATGTTGTTAGCAATTCTCTGCTTTTTACTAATTAGATTCCATTATCCACAGGAACTCACATTCACAATACACATGTAACTATAACATAATTACATTTACTAAAATTTACCATTTCTGTACAGTGTAGCTTATCTTCAATGATTAATAAGATCTGACACATGAAATGCTAAATTTATTTCCTAGAGGTGGTCTCCACTGTCTCTTTTTTCTGGTTTAGATCCAGCTAGTTAAACTTTCTGTTATTCTACTAAACGTCTCTCCTAAGCAATGTATGAAATATATCCTAAGTTAAAAAATTATTTGGATCGTAAAATATCTTGTGAGAGCTGACGCACGCTATGCACAGCCTGTCACACATCACATTTGCAGTCGTACAGAAACAAATGATGGTGGCTAATGACTAAGTATATTTATGTTTAGGCACACAAAGCTTGAACCTACTATAATAGATAACTGTATCCATAGATCTTTACTATAAGGCATGCTTGTTTGCTTATGTTACACTGCCCTTTCCTTGGTATCCTGATTTAAAATAAAATTGGCATAAAAACTATATACAGCATAGGCACATTGGATGGAGTCAGTTCATACAACCCGGGGAAGATTGGTGAAATGCACGTGGTCACACATGCGAGATTACGGTATCCAATCCATTTAACATGGGGAAGATTGGCGAAACGCACAAGGTCGCACAGGCGAGAGATAATGGTATCCAGTTCGTATAACATCGGGCTTTTATTGTAACAGCCCCACATCAAGCTATTGTTATGACGAGTTATTGGGCAGTAAAAGTACAGTCCTGATTGTGAGGGAGAACCTGCTTATGGGAGAGACCAGTGATGCTGAACCAAAGAGAATATCTAAAGCAGACCTGAAATTTGTAACGTCAGCATACAAACAAATGCAGGGCCACTAATATGACATTTTAATTGGTCAAGTTATGTTAGTACATTCAGTAATATAACTAGATAGAAAATTAGCATTATTCCAGATGGGTGGCGATCAGATGATTCTCCACCCACTTGCTCCCAGTTCAAGTTTTATTGTTCATGCAAGGAAGAATGCTCCCAGCAACAATTTCAATTTTTCATTATGATATTATGTATTACTGAAAAGTCTGTCAAAAAATCCTTTATAGCAGCACCACAAGTTTCATGTTGGTCTCCTAGAAAAAACACTAATGTTAGAATAAATGGGACAGAAACATTAATAAGTACCTTAAGCAAACCAAAAGTTTCAATGTACAAAATAGAGAATGTAGGTCAAGATCACAAGAGATGAGCTATGCTGTCGCTCACTAAAGTGGTAACGTATATTGCTACTAAGAAGCTTCATTATAAAATTTGTTCTTTTAAGAATGTTAAATTGTATCACGTGGAGTCACGTGTTGCTTGATGTGCAATATGGATTTTCTCATGTGGCTCGATGTGCAATATGAACTTTGAACTTTGTCATGTGTATGTGTCCTCCTATCATAGAAAGAACTTGCATTAATATTGCACCTTTCATGACCTCAGGACATCTCAAAGCACTTCACAGCCAATGAAGTACTTTTAAGTGTAGTCACTGTTGTAATGTAGGGAAAGCACTGCAGCCAATTTGCACAAAGCAAGGTCCCACAAACAACTATGAGATAAATGATGAGATCATCTATTTTAGTGTTTTAGTAATGTTGATTGGGGGATATATTTTGGCCAAAGCACCACGAGAACTCCCCTGCTCTTCTTCACATAGTGCTATAAGATGCTTTACATCCATCTGAGAGAGTAGATATCTCATCCAAAACAGCACCTCCGACAATGCAGCACTCCTTCAGTACTGCATTGAAGTATCAGCCTAGATTATGGGGCTTGAACCCACAACCTACTGACTCAGAGACAAGATCACTGAGTCAAGGCTAACATCATGAATCATATCTGGCTCTAAAGCATTGCTTGGAGTGCAGCAGATGTTGAGAACAAAATGTTCAGATTTGAAATAAGAGAGAAATTTGTGTGTGTGTGAAATGAATGGTTCCTTGTATTTGTTCTGCTTTGAGAAAAAGCCTGGCCTGGAGTTGTCAGCATAATACCAGTTGGTGCTGGGAGCAACCGGCTGAGGACACTGTCTAATTGTAAACTTCCCACAAGTGTTTGTACCATATACACATGTAGGTGGGAAATGAACAATGCCCTAATAATGTTGCAGTGCCCATACATTTTGAAGGAAGATTACTTAGGATGTTTATATTACAACTGTAGTGTCGGTGCAAAGTGATTTTGTTTTGCACCAACACTGGAATGATAGTGTAAATGTGGCCTGGTTTCAGTGTCAAGGCCTAACCTGATATGAACAAAAATGGAGTGTGAATCCCTGTAGGAGGAAGTCTTACTCCACATCAAAGTTAGCTCAGGCCTTCACACCTGATTTACACTCCAAGTTTAGCTTGTGGAATGTGAATTATAGATTATAGATTATGGAACAGTTCCTGCAGATTGGAGGGTGGCAAATGTAACCCCACTATTTAAAAAAGAAGGGAGAGAGAAAACAGGGAACTACAGACCGATTAGCCTAACATCATTAGTAGGGAAAATGCTAGAGTCCATTATACAGGATGTGATAACAGGACACTAAGAAAATATCAATGGGATTAGACAAAGTCAACATGGATTTATGAAAGGGAAATCATGTTTAACAATCCTACTGGAGTTTTTTGAGGATGTAACTGTTAGAATAGATAAGGGAGAACCAGTGGATGTGGTTAATTTGGATTTTCAGAAGGCCTTTGATAAAATCCCACATAAGAGGTTAGTGTGCAAAATTAAAGCACATGGGATTGGGGGTAATATACTGGCATGGATTGAAAATTGGTTAACAGACAGGTAACAGAGAGTAGGATTAAATGGGTCTTTTTCGGGGTGGCAGGCAGTGACTAGTGGGGTACCGCAGAGATCAGTGCTTGGGCCCCAGCTATTCACAATATATATCAATGATTTGGATGAGGGAACCAAATGTAATATTTCCAAGTTTGCTGACGTCACAAAACTAGGTGGGATCGTGAGTTGTGAGGAGGATGCAAAGAGGCTTCAAGGCGATTTAGACAAGTTGAGTGAGTGGGCAAATGCATGACAGATGCAGTATAATGTGGATAAATATGAAGTTATCCACTTCAGAAGGAAAAACAGAAAGACAGAGTATTATTTAAATGGTGATAGATTGGGAAATGTTGATGTACAAAGGGACCTGGGTGTCCTATTACACCAGTCACTGAAAGCAAACATGCAGGTGCAGCAAGCAGTTAGGAAGGCAAATGGTATGTTGGCCTTCATTGCAAGAGGATTTGAGTACAGGAGCAAGGATGTCTTACTGCAGTTATACAGGGCGTTGGTGAGACCACACCTGCAGTATTGTGTGCAGTTTAAGTCTCCTTACCTGAGAAAGGATATACTTGCCATAGAGGGAGTGCAGCAAAGGTTCACCAGCCTGATTCCTGGGATGGCAGGACTGTCGTATGAGGAGAGATTGGGTCGACTCAGCCTGTATTCACTCGAGTTTAGAAGAATGAGAGGGGGTCTCATTGAAACATGTAAAATTATGACAGGGCTAGACGGACTGGATGCAGGGAGGATGTTTCCCCTGGCTGGGGTGTCCAGAACAAGGGGTCACAGTCTCAGGATACGTGATAGGATATTTAGGACTGAGATGAGGAGAAATTTCTTCACTCAGAGGGTGGTGAACCTGTGGAATTCTCTACCAAAGAAGGTTGTGGAGGCCAAGTCACTGAATATATTTAAGAAGGAGCTTTCTAGACACAAAAGGCATCAAGGGGTATGGGGAGAGAGCAGGAATATGGTATTGAGATAGAGGATCAGCCATGAACATATTGAATGATGGAGCAGGCTCGAAGGACCGAATGGCCTACTCCTGCTCCTATTTTCTATGTTTCTATGTTTCTATGAATGCACCATTAGATTAATAAACCATTCTGGCTTTTATTTAACTAAAACAATCCTAATATCAGAACATCTATGTAATAATAAATGAAATTTCTGCCAATGTTTTTAAGTGTCACTGTGTTTTGTGAACAAAAAGGAAGCACAGGCTACAGGCTGAAGTTCCATTTTCCTTTCCCTCCCAAATCTTTTTGCGTTTTGGCACGTTCTTGCTACTCACGATACCAATTTTATTTTTCTCAAAAGGTCAGCAATGGGACAAACTGAAGCTCTGTGGCAGCAATACGATTCTGAGTCATAATTGGCAGCAAAACCTTTGTTTACAAAAATCCGGCTTTGTGAAGAACAGAAAAATATCTCAAAATACCTTTAAAAACGCCTGCATAATATGCAATTTCTGTAATTGGGAAGTATTTTTCAAGTATGTAGCATTTGTGGTACATAATGTACCCTTACTGGTGTAAAATCACAGTCTTTCACTACATTGACATTAATGGGGGAACAGAAAGGATTACAATTCACTGTGCAGACTGTATATAGACTCAGTGACAATCCATCTCTAACATAGTGAACAAGGATGTTAAGCATAACATGCATTGAATATATTACAATGTGTAAACACGTCACCACCTTGACATTAATATTAAGCTGCTGAATAAACAGTAACTTTACATATTTACCATAACAAAGGTAGTAACACATACTTTTAAAGGTTACTAGGGGGATTTTTGTGTTATCTAGATCTCTGGCTCCTATGTTTTTGCAGGGTTGATGCTAGATTTCTCAAATTGGTCTTGACTGTGTGGCATGCAGTGAATGTTTTACCATTCAGCAACCAAGTCATTCTCTGAAATCAATATAATGTTAAGCATCTTATTATCCATTGCGGGACACAGCTAATAAATTCCACAAGACAATTCATTATAACTGAATAACACAATTTCATTCTTACTATTCATTAAAATATGCCCTTATATAGGGTATATTAATACACATCCTTGTTGGAAACTTTACAGTAATTAAATTAGAACATTTGTTTAACAAACATTGTCAAACAGCTTAAGATATTAGCCTTTTTTTTAAAGGGTGGAATCTAATAGAAATGCACAGCTTCCATATAGAACAGCTATCATCGTCCAAGCTGTGAAGAAACTGAGTTTTGAATGGTTGAGGAGCCACCATCCTAGACAGGATTCATTTCTTTATAATAGTGGAGAAAAAGGCTCCAATATGTACTGTAGTGTATTTTATTTTGCTACTGTCAAGCAGACTAGGGAGTTTAATTTTCATTGGTTCATTGCCATGTAAAATTCCTTTTGTGCATTATTTTAAGGCAGCCACTAAGCCATTTAAAATAAATAGGTCAATGGCTATGCTAAAAGCATGTCAGTCAGTGAACTACCAGAGGAAATTAAATCACATATGTAATCTGTTCCTAGAACATAAAACTCTTTAGGAACAAGAAAAAGCCTTTAGGCCCAACATCTGATAGATCAACTGCAGTTATCCACCTTCTCACTATAGTGCTGAGTCCATTCTCTCTTCAAACACAGCTAGTTCCCTCTCAAACCCATTTCAATGACTTTCCCTGGCAACTTATCCCAAAAGTTTTTTTGCCTGATATACGTCTTGCTACCCTGCTAATAGAGGTGTTGCCACCAACAAACCTTATCAGGATCAAATGAAAGGACACAGGGAACAGCCGAACCTTGAGCAGACTTGCTGTGCTAGTGGCATAAATTAGTGTTTTCACTTTGGGTAGTTGATGTCCTAACGCCATGCTTTTCAGAGCAGAAATAAATACAGGTGTTTATTAATGAATTCCCTTTACCGAATTCATTATTTATGTTTTTAAAGATTTGAACTCTTTTGAGGTACAATTTATAATCCAAAAATAAAGAGTTTATTTTTCACTGGAATTGCAAAGTCTAATGATCAGCATTAGATTATTCCAAATATTGTAAACATATTTAGCATGAGTTTCAATGGACAGGATCAAACTTCATATTCAACTACTTTTGGTGGACATTGTAGTTTATTTATGCTGTGAAATTACCACAGAATATTGTCACATTTGACAGACTCTTCAATGACAGTCTTTGATGATTTATAAAAATATATTTCTTTAGTAGAACCTATGATGTAAATTGATGCATCTCTCCAGTAGTCATGGATCCTGTTGTATTCAGTAAGTAGGAGATCTGTTTCATACTATAAATACATTCATTATGATAAAAAAAATCTGATCAACACTGTATTTAATAACTATAAAAATATAATCTACATTACAATAAAAGATTGTCCTGCTATCTGTAGTAATTTCATGAAATGTGTCATGAAAAAGTATATTGTACTTTATTTTAATAATTTCTTCCCTTGTCCATTTTTCTCCTCCAAGTTAGTGCTCCCTTGCATCCATGGGGGAGAGTGATAGCCCAGTACATCGACGTCTCCTTGGATGCTGGTCCAACTGACTCACCAGGAAGTGAGACTGAACGGACGGAAATGGGTTCTGGAAAATTTCCCCTCCCTTTCTCAGACTACCTGTGTGCAACTGATCCAAGTCCCCTTCTCAGAGAAGCTCAGGTCAAATGTCAGTCAAGGCTTAAATTCTAATCATAAACCAGTTGCTCTGGTGCTGTAGATCCTGAACCGTCTATTATTGATTGAACTTATATACAACAACATATTTCATCAATCAAAACGAAAAAAGAAAAACAGCTAAAAATCATAATATTTTATGTGACTGCCATAAGATACGAGTTGTAAATGTAAGAAAAAAACATACGTAGTAGCATTTCAAGGTGAGCAAGTTATGGTGGCTTTGAAAATGAAATCAACCTAGGAAGTCTATTAGAAAGAGGCATTGCATCTTCAAGGTTAAAAAGGCACAACACTGAAAACGGGGTAGTGCAGTGGTTTAGAATGATGTCCCTTCACCTAGAACTTGGGGTTGATTCAAGCCCTAACTGATAGACTGAAAGCTCTTTCTCTCTGATGGCTGTAGGGATTATATATGAAATGAATCTGATCAATCATAACCCACTTCCTAGTGGCTATAGCCTCACACCACAAAACTATCAATGGTGTGGCACAAATTGGCAATCTTAATCAGAGAGGGCATTGAATGGCTTGTGGTGGCAAATGGATGTCACACTGGTGCAGGAAAGGAGGCGCTGTTCTGAGATTGCAGCTCATATTGTTGAATTAGTGTTCCATCAGGAATTTCCTCGGCATTTCTCCTGCTCCATTGCTGCAATTATGGCGGAAACTCCACTTAAACAAGTTTCTGCTGAACTTCCAACAAAGCAGAGCGGGAGACACCTCGAGGAAATTCCTGGAGTTGTGGTGCACCAAACCTCTGATTCAAAAGTAGAAAACTCACAGTCCCAAGCATTCAAATTCTTTACCTCAATGAGCACAAATGCCACCCAAGTGAATCAATTAAAAATGATGACAGAACTGCACCTGTGAAGTGTTTGCTGTATGTTGACAGTCAAATCACCACGCAGCTGTTCCCAGGGTCCACTGTTAGACATACGCATAAATCACTCCTTAGAATGAATACAATTATTGTGGGAGCAACTGAAAGCACATGTGAATTATTTGGGAATTATAATAGCACTTTATTATCAACAGTGAAAGAATAACAAAATTATAGTGGTTACATTTATTCACAGGATGCTGCCAAAGTAGAAAAGGTCATTCATTCCTCTGATTCTGTGCCATAAGAATCTCGATTAGAAATCGAAATAATCTCAATGAATGTATAAGTGTTTTGAAATCTGCAAATGAAATCAATATGCAAAGGGTTAAAGTCCAACAGCTTGAGGAAACTGCCCAGAACATTAAAATCAGAACATTTTAACAAAATGTTGTACATAGAGCCCTTAAAGCAGCTATATTAACCTGTGTAAAAACAATAGATTAATCTGTCAAGTATCAAGAAAACTATCAACAACCTCAATCTATTTCACCACTGAGTCACTCGATCAATATAAAAAGCTTGTGCCATTCATTAAAGACAAGTTCATATGTTGAAGCCATTTCAATATCCTCA
The DNA here is from genome assembly GCF_035084215.1 of Heptranchias perlo. Classification (NCBI taxonomy): domain Eukaryota; kingdom Metazoa; phylum Chordata; class Chondrichthyes; order Hexanchiformes; family Hexanchidae; genus Heptranchias; species Heptranchias perlo. Next base: position 65,827,326 of record NC_090331.1, on the reverse strand, counting down.
CTACAGTTTTTTCTTTAAATTCATAAATGGACACATTGTAGTCGACCTCAACAACAATAACAACGACAACTTGCATTTATATAGTGCCTTAGTAAAACGTCCCAAAGAAGGAGACATTAGGACAGATGACCAAACGCTAGGTCAAAGAGGTAGATTTTAAGCAGCGTCTTAAAGAAGGAGAGAGGTGGAGAGAGCCGCAGAGGTTTGGGGAGAGAATTTCAGAGCTTAGGGCCTAGATGACTGAAGGCAAGGCCGCCAATTGATGTGGGGGAGGGAGGGGGGTGGCGGTGAAGGATGTGGGGGATGCACAAGAGGCCAAAGTTGGAGGAACTCAGAGTTCTCAGAGGATTGTAGGGCTGAAGGAAGTTACCAGAGATAGGGAGGGGCGAGGCCTTGAAGGGATTTGAAAACAAGGATAAGAATTTTAAAACTGAGGTGTTGGTGGAGCGGGAGCCAATGTCGGTCAGTGAGCACAGGGTTGATGGGTAAATGGGATTTGGTGCGAGTTAGAATATGGGTAGCAGAATTTTGGATGAGCTCAAGTTTATGGAGGGTGGAAGATGGGAGGCTGGCCAGGAGAGCATTGGAATAGTCGAATCTGGAGGTAACAAAAGCACGGTGAGGGTTTCAGCAGCAGATGGGCTGAGGCAGGGACAGAGACGGGCAATATTACGGAGGTGGACACAGGCTGTCTTTGTGATGGAGAGGATATCGGGATACATTATTATCTTTGCTAGAATCATAAACTAACAGCAAATCTTGCAAAGTTCAGAAAGAGAAACTGTTGCTTTAGTAATGAAGAAAATAATAGCACTAAAGAGTGACAAATTCCCAGGGCCAGATGGTTTCCATCCCAGGGTTTTAAAGGAAGTAGGTGAGCAGATTGCAGATGCCCTAACTATAATCTTTCAAAGTTCTCTCGATTCAGGAACTGTCCCTCTAGATTGGAAAATTACACATGTCACTCCGCTTTTTAAGAAAGGAGAGAGAGGGAAACCAGGGAATTATAGACCAGTTAGCCTAACATCTGTTGTGGGGAAAATGCTGGAGTCTATAGGGTGACTGAACACCTCGAGAATTTTCAGTTAATCAGAGAGAGCCAGCATAGATTTGTGAAAGGTAGGTCATGCCTGACAAACCTGATTGAATTTTTTGAAGAGGTGACTAAAGTAGTGGACAGGGGAATGTCAATGGATGTTATTTATATGGACTTCCAGAAGGCATTTGATAAGGTCCCACATAGGAGACTGTTAGCTAAGATAGAAGCCCATGGAATCAAGGGAAAAGTACGGACTTGGTTATGAAGTTGGCTGAGCGAAAGGCGACAGAGAGTAGGGATAATGGGTAGGTACTCATATTGGCAGGATGTGACTAGTGGAGTCCCGCAGGGATCTGTCTTGGGGCCTCAATTATTCACAATATTTATTAACGACTTAGATGAAGGCATAGAAAGTCTCATATCTAAGTGTGCCGCTGACACAAAGATTGGTGGCATTGTAAGCAGTGTAGATGAAAACATAAAATTACAAAGTGATATTGATAGATTAGGTGAATGGGCAAAACTGTGGCAAATGGAATTCAATGTAGACAAATGTGAGGTCATCCAGTTTGGATCAAAAAAGGATAGAACAGGGTGCTTTCTAAATGGTAAAAAGTTAAAAACAGTGGATGTCCAAAGGGACTTGGGGGTTCAGGTGCATAGATCATTGAAGTGTCACGAACAGGTGCAGAAAATAATCAATAAGGCTAATGGAATGCTGGCCTTTATATCTAGAGGACTAGAGTACAAGGGGGCAGAAGTTATGCTGCAGCTATACAAAACCCTGGTTAGACCGCACCTGGAGTACTGTGAGCAGTTCTGGGCACCGCACCTTCGGAAGGACATATTGGCCTTGGAGGGAGTGCAGCGTAGGTTTACTAGAATGTTGCTCGGGCTTCAAGGATTAAGTAACGAGGAGAGATTACACAAATTGGGGTTGTATTCTCTCGAGTTTCGAAGGTTAAGGGGTGATCTGATTGAAGTTTATAAGATATTAAGGGGAACAGATAGGGTGGATAGAGAGAAACTATTTCCGCTGGTTGGGGATTCTAGGAGTAGGGGACACAGTCTAAAAATTAGAGCCAGATCTTTCAGGAGTGAGATTAGAAAACATTTCTACACACAAAGGGTGGTAGAAGTTTGGAACTCTCTTCCGCAAACGGCAATTGATACTAGCTCAATTGCTAAATTTAAATCTGAGATCGATAGCTTTTTGGCAACCAAAGGTATTAAGGGATATGGGCCAAAGGCAGGTATATGGAGTTGGATCACAGATCAGCCATGATCTTATCAAATGGCGGAGCAGGCACGAGGGGCTGAATGGTCTACTCCTGTTCCTATGTTCCTAGTTTTCTTGCTACAAACTCCTTAAACCCTTTGAGTACTGAATATCCTTTACAATCTTCAATATCTTTACCCCACTTAACATCATGGAGAATCTACAAAACCTATTTTTATAACTTTCTGTTGTACCATGTTATAAATAGAATCACAAAAGTACATAGAGAAGACTTTTTTAAAATGAATTTTGTGGTCAAGTAAGGGATGCCAGAATTGGCTAACGAAAGATATTTTGTACCAGGTGTCATCACTCAACAGTCCCAGGTCAGCTTTGCAACCGAATACAGAGCAAAGCTTCCTCCACTCTGCTCTAACAATGATCTTAACCTAAGCCAAGACTTGGAAATGTACCATTTACTGCACCAGTGTGATTTTTTTCCATTTCTCACATCAGGCATCCTTTTGGCCTTGGTGAGTAAGATTGTCTGTTTATATCTATTTTACGTTATGGGCCTGTTTCCTGTAGAAACTGGGTTGAGACTGCCAAAATTCAATATTGGATGTAAATATATACCCTGTATATGAACAATAGATTATTAAAATAGAATAATTTTTCATTATTTATATTGCTACAGTATTGAATCTCTAGGATTTTCAATGCCTCAGCTAATAATTACATTCCAACTTCTCCAGTTTTCCAGGTCTATGAGAGGGATGGAAATCTTGGGAGAGAGCATGGACTTTTTCAAAAAAGGCCATTTCATCTCTTCTGGTAAGTCAACCAAGAGCCAGTGCTAATAATGTTTGTAACTTGCCCTATCTTTTTATCTCAAATGACAATCTCATGGTTTCAAGCAGACAATATGGGGAGAGCCCTTACAGCCATCAGAGATTTTCATCATATCGGTATTGGTTGGATTTTAGCCCAGGTACCAAAAGTGAAAAGAGAATGTGCTGAGCCACTGACTCAGTTACCCGTAGCATTACTTGTTGAGAACTATAAGTTTAACCGAAAAGCTTTAAATCAGGTTTTTTTTCTCCCAGATACCCCTAATTAGTGAATACTTTGATTTATTCTATACAATAACATTTTTTTTAAAGAAAGCTGCTTTTATCCATAAGCATTAATAGTTCTAGAACAACTTGGATTTTTTTCTTCACCGTTAGATCTGAGTGTTGAGTATGCTACGCCAAATTAATTTATAAAATGAGGCTCAAACAGCAAACTGCCCAAATAGTGACTGAACGGCAATTCTCTGTGATTTAAGAACAGATTCTTTCTTGTTTGTTTGTATTTTAACAATTCTACATTAGCTTAGATAACCTCTTCCATGGTCTGGTTCAAGCTCAGTCTTTCCGTTCATGATACCAATCTAACATGCACCTACTTCTGTCAGATCCTATCTAATTCTGATGAGCAATATAATTTCCACTCTGAAGGTCTCTCTTGCATTCATTATTTTCTGACCAATCTCTTCTATTTCTCTATGTGGTGCAGGTTAAATAAAGAACTGGGTGCCAGGAGGAGTTTTAGAGTGGAATTACTCTGTTGATCAAAGAGTTACACATGAGACAGCTTGTGTGATAAAAGAGAATTTAAAACTGCGGAGAGCAGAGTTGTATGTTGCTTTAGTGAGTTCATTCAATAACAGTTAGTTCAGTGAATGGTGCATTGGCATGTCTCTTGTAATTTGAATCACATTTTGTAGAGGTCAGAGTTCAATACCAAATAAGGAAAATAACTATATGACCATCAGCTAATATTTAAACATTGTGAACTACATTGTATGAGCAAAATTGTCACTTTGCCAATCAGTATTTCAAGTAAATACATATCTTGGGGCCAATTTTCGGGTGAAGGAGCGGGTGCATTGGGGGCGGGGGGGCTCCAAAAATCGCTGAAGTGCCGAACGGGTTTGGAGCCCGGTACCAACCCGCTGACTTTCGGGTTCCCCAATGACGTGTCCAGGTGCGCACACGCCTCACAAATGCGGAAGTCCCACCGGCAATTAATGCCAGCGGGATGATAATTTGCATAGTTTGCCATATAGTTGAGGTACTTGAACTACTTACTTGATTGACTCGACATTTTGGCAGGGGTGCGATTTTGAAGCATCCTCAACGTGTTTCCTGTGCTGTGGGAAACACTCCCTGTTGCAACAGACGTGTTTCAGCCAGCAGCCAATGGGAGATGCAAAAGCTTATTTGACAGATGGAATGAAAACCTCATTTATTGCAGCAGGAAACTGTGTTATTTCAGACAAAGTTTTGGCTGCAAGACCTTTGTGTTTTCACTCAAAATCCTCACTTTCCACCCAAAACTCTGCTGTGCAAACATATTTAACTACTTTGCGGACCCCCTCAAACTCACACCATCAGGATGGGGGGGCGCCATGGTTGCATTCACCACTACATCCGAGGACGGGCAACATCTCCAGCCTCGCCAGGCACAGCTTCCACCTCAACCACGTGGAGCTCCACAACACAGTGCTGTGCCACAGGCACCTGCACAAGAGCATGGAGGGCAACAACAGAGAGAGCGACATCGCGGGAGGCACTACCCTTGCAACAGGGTCTACAGACCGATGCTCAGCTTCCTGGACCTCTCTGAGGAGCAGTGCATACGGAGGCTCAGAGTCAGTCGCCAGGTAATCAAAGAATCTGTAGCCTCCTTCATGATGAACTGCTCCCGGCTGGGCCGAGCAGCATCTTCTTAGCTGTCGCTGTCAAAGTCACCAGTGCCCTCAACTTCTTTGCCTCCGGATCATTCCAGGGTGCCACCGGGGACACCGCCGGGGTCTCAGTCATCTGCACACAAGTGCATAAGGAAGGTCACCGATGGCTTGTTTTGCAGGGCCTGGCATTACGTCAACTTCCCCATGGACGACCTCAGCTAGATGGAGAGGGCAGTGGGATTCCACACTGTGGCTGGCTTCCCACGGGTGCAGGGTGTAATCAGTTGCACCCATATAGCAATACGATCACCTCCACGTGAGCTAGGATTGTTTATCAACAGGATGGGCTATCACTCCATCAACACTCAGCTTGTTTATGACCACCGTAAGAGATTCCTTCATGTATGTGCCAGATACCCTGGCAGCTGCCACAATTCCTTCATCCTCCAGGAATTCAACATCCCGCCCCTCTTCCATGCACCAAACACCCGTAAGGGCTGGCTCCTCGGGGACAAGGGATACCCCCTGCACACGTAGCTCATGGCACCTCTGAGGGACCTCATCAGCGAGCAACAGTGTTGATATAAAGACAGCCACATCGCTACCAGGTCTCCAATGAGCATGCTATAGGGCTGCTCAAGATGCACTTCAGGTGCCTTGATCATTCTGGGGGAGTGCTTCAATACGCACCAGATAGAGTGAGACGTATTATATCATGTGTTGTGCCCTGCACAACATGGCACAACAGAGAGGGGTGCCACTGGAGGACGCCCCATCCACATTGAAGAGGAGGAGGAGGAGGCGGAGGAGGAGCAGGAGCAGGATCAACCCATGGACAGAACAGCGGTGCACCTAGCTGTTGATGAGGCCAGGGAGTCACTGATATGTGAATGGTTCGCCTAACATCAGACAGTGTGAAGAGTCCAGTCCTCACCACCTGGAGAGAGCACTGCCCACACCAGCCCCGCCCCCCGGCCCCACCTGCACAAAACAGTCCTGCAACTACACATACACCCACTGTAGAGTGATCCAATGGGTGGCATCAAGTGTCGGCTTTCATGGTGAACATCATGAAAGGGCCTTATTACAGAAGCCAGTCACGTGGCAGTATTGGTGACAATAATAATATTTAATGTGAGTTTAACAAAAAGCTAATATAAATAAAAAACATGACCAACTGTCAGGCACCCTTGTGCATCCCCTTTGTGCTTACAAAACCTTTGCCTTTCGCTTCCGACTACTTCTACGTGGTGCATCCCCTGTGGCTGCAGCAGAGGTAGTGGCAGGTTGCTCTTCTTCATGTCCTGACCAATTAGATGCTTTGGGCCTACGCCCTCTGGGTTTTGGTGCCTGTGAGGGCCCCTCCAAAGACTGCTCCACCTGCACCTGTGCAGGGGCAGACTCAACCACCTGGAGAGGAGGCAGCATTGCGGGTACTGGTTGAGAGGGGGACAGTGGGTGAGATGTGAGAGCGCTTTGACTGGCGTCCCCACTTCCATGTCCCTTTTCGTCATCATCCCTCCCCGGGCCCTGGCCCACACCACTCCTATCACTCTGCTGGACGACAGTTTGGAGGACATGTGTGAAGCCTTGTAAGGCCAGTGCTAGTGTATCTGCCTGCCTGTTTAAGGTGGCAGAATGTTGTTCACTGTTAGTCCGAATGGCCGTTGTCAGGGCCTGAATGGAACTCATTTGTGAGCTGCGCTTGAAGCTCCGTGGAGTCTAGCCTTTCCTCCATCACAGACATTCCCACACTTACCCGCGACAGTATCTCAGAGATGCCCTCACATCCCTGTGACAGTATCTCAGAGATTCCCTCCTGTACCTGTGCCACCATTCCACTCATGCAGGATTTGGACTCCTCCATCCTCTACGCTATTGTGGAGAGTGCACGTGGCACCTGTTCCAGCACCTCGCAAATGTGCTGCTGCCCCTCGATCATTCTCCTTTTAAAGGATGGCCCCCAGGGTTCAGTATCTATGTCCAGCTGAGCAGAGCCTGGAGAAGAGTGCTCCCACCGTCGCGGACTCTCCACCGCTGCCCCTGCCATCAGTGTCTGCTTGTGCTCACGTGTGTGGTGACTCACCATGTGCAACCCCAATTAACTGCGGACTGGGACCAACCAAGATGTGTGTATCTGCGCTGGTGGATGGCTCACTCAGATGTGACCGTGCCCCCTCAGAACCCGGCAGGTCCTCTGAGGAAGCGCCGTCTGCCCTCACAGCGGTCACTGAAGGCCCTGTAAGAGAACAGAAGGGCAAAGGCAATATTAAGCATGATCACAGATGTGTCATGTTGCGATGAGCATACTGAGGTGCTGAAGATGGCAAGGCATGTTAACATCAATTCATATTGCGTGTGCTGAATGTTAAAGTTCTGTCACCAGACGTTTGTCGGGTGCCAGATTTGTGTCCCCAACGGACAGGCACTCAAGGGTGCGGCTCAGCTCCAGCGCCTCCTGCTTCACATCTGCGAGGACAATGATCTGTTGCGACCCCCCTCCGGTCCTCGCCCTCTCCCGTGCATTCTGAGCTCTCCTCCTATAAGGGGAGAAAGTACAGAACTGTGAGTGATGGTGACGTAGCCAACCAATGAATGCATTGGTTTAGGTGCAGCTGACCATGAAAGAGATGCATCAGAGGCTGAGTATGAGACATTGCCATGACATTATATGAGGTTTGGGTTGAGTGGTAGTGGTGGGATGAGGAAGTGCAGGTAAGTTGAGGATGAGCTTTGAGTGGGTGTGAGGAGTGACGTGATAGAGTAGTGTTGGCAGTGCAGAATGAGTTGGGGGGTGAGGGCGGTCATGTGGAAGGAATGAGTGTAGGAGAATGAGTAAGAGTACTCACTTTGGCTGACTTAGTTAGGTCATTGAAGCACTTCCTGCACTGGATCCAAGTGCGGGAGATATTGCTGCTGCTGCTGACCTCCTCTGTCACCTCGAGTCAGGCCTTCTTGGTGGCAGAGGCAGGCCACTTCCTCCCGTCTGCTGGGTAGAAGACATCCCTCCTCCTCCTCACCCCATCCAGTTTTACCTGGATTGAGGCATCGCTAAATCTAGGAGCCGCCTTTCCCCTGTGCTGCTCCATTGTGGTGTGGGTGTTTGCTCCAGGAGCAGCCATTGGAGGATTGCCACTTTAAGTAGAGCTCCTCCAGCTGACGGCCTGTGATGCGGGTGCGCAATCCGCCCACTGTGCAGCTTTCGGACGGCAAACCTGGAAGCCACGTTAAGTGGCTTCAATTTACCTGCGATCACGTGGGAAACGGTCAGGTTTTATTGGGCAGGTTACCCACGGGCCCAATTCCCCCCCCCCCCCCCCCCCCGCTGCCATCCCGCCTCCCTGCTAATATCGGGGGCCCAGGTATGTGAATAATAAATTATTAAATTGAATGATTTCTTGGTGGTTACAATATTACCAAATTGCATGGTCATAAACTCAAACAGGGTCTCAACTAATAATTTTTTGCAGCTTCCTCTGGAATATCAGTTTCCCAGGTCCACAAGAGCGATGGACATCTTGGGATAGACCATGGACTTTTCCAACAAAGGTCAACTATCCCTTCTGGCAAATCAACCAAGAACTGGTGCTAATGATGTTTGTGGCCTGCACTAACTTTGTATACCAAACAACAAGCACGTTATGGGTGCAAGCAGACAATGTGTGTGTATGGGGAATGGAAGAAAGCTGAATTGGGAAGAAGAAAACTTTGCTGTTCTGCAATGTATGTTTGTATGTTTAGTATTTTAGCCAATTTTATTCTTTGCAAATGTACATTTAACATACTATTTTCTAATAGTATTGTCTAGTTATTGTGAATATAATTTATGTTGTTGTTCAGTTAACGATAGACAACAAAATTGCAAAAAAAACCTTTCATGTTGTGCGTTATCAAAATTACTGCCTCTATCTTCAATCGTGCTGGACCTCATTAACGGACCTAATTGTCTGCTTGCTAAGTGATCAGGCAGTAGGATAACCACACCTCTTTGAAAATCCAATCGTAACTTTTAAAGAAAAAGTTCTACACTTAGTTTAAAATACATGGGCCGGGAATTTGCTCTGAGCGGCGATCGAACGGCGCCTGCTGCTCATTAGATTTAAACTTACCCACAAAAGATCCATGGGCTTTAGTGCGAGAACTTCCTCTAATGCAACTGTGAGCTGCGTGAACAGGGAAAGGATCTCTCTGTCCCCTCAACTTATCAGTTTGAAGCATCCTTGACAAGCCGCTCAGAGTCAGAACCAGGAAGTGCAAGCTACAACAGTTATATCAATGTAAAATCAGTTGGAGAAAGAGAGGGTAAGAAATATTGACTTAAAAGACAGAGATAAAAGAGACAAATAAAAAGTTTTAAAATTTTTTTTAAATCTCCAACAATTAAAATTGAAAGGAATGAGACTCCACCTTTTTAAAAGCAGTCATTAAGACTTATCGTGCCGTTAAAAGTTATTTTAGACCTTAAAAAAAAGTGTACTTTTTTCCATGTAGATTAGTTCATTTCCAGCTAGGCAGTGCAGCAACTTCATGCTGGTCCATTCATTTCACCGGTGAACTGTCCTTTCCGTGCAGCTTTCAGAGGAGCAGGGCAAATGGTAGAGCGATTTCCGCATTTGACTGAGCATGTGCGCTAGTCAGAACTTGCTCTTCCATTTGCCCTAAAATAACGGTCAGCGCTGTTAGCATCACAGTTATTTTATGAGCAATTTCAGGGCTATGTTGTTTGCTAGATGGTAATGGAGTATTAAGCCCCAGCTTTATTCACGTTATCATGAAAAATTGCTGAGTGGCTGAAGCAAAGCCTTACACCTTGCCGCATTCTAATATGCTAAGAAGACCAATCTCCTGGGGAAGCCTTACCGTACCTCTATACCCATTCAAACAGTTCATGCCTATAAATGATTTAACAGTACTATGCACATCAATATTAACACTATTAAGCACTTGACTTAAGTGCTACAAATTTAAAACATTCTTCCAATGTCTTCCAGTGGTTGGTGCACATAACAGATACTGAACGGATTTCTGAGTTATACCTTTTATTTCAATTTAAGAACATAAGAACATAAGAAATAGGAGCAGGAGTAGGCCAATCGGCCCTTCGAGCCTGCTCCACCATTTAATAAGATCATGGCTGATCTGATCCTAACCTGGAGAGTAGGAGGTTAAGGGGTGATCTCATAGAAGTCGATAAAATAATGAGGGGCATAGATAAGGTAGATAGTCAAAATCTTTTCCCAAAGGTAGGGGAGTCTATAACGAGGGGGCATAGATTTAAGGTGAGAGGGGAGAGATACAAAAGGGTCCAGAGGGGCAATTTTTTCACTCAAAGGATGGTGAGTGTCTGGAACGAGCTGCCAGAGGCAGTAGTAGAGGCGGGTACAATTTTGTCTTTTAAAAAGCATTTGGACAGTTACATGGGTAAGATGGGTATAGAGGGATATGGGCCAAGTGCAGGAAATTGGGACTAGCTTAGTGGTATAAACTGGGCGACATGGACATGTTGGGCCGAAGGGCCTGTTTCCATGTTGTAACTTCTATGATATAACCTCAAATCTAAATTCATTTCCAATTTCCTGCCCAATTTAATTGGTGAAAATTGGGGGGGGGGGGGGGAAATCAGACATTCATTCAATATTTTGTTTAGAATATAGTAATGTTTGTGTATGTGAAAAATAAATAAGGACGTTAAGAACTGTTAGTTTTAGATTTAAAAAAATTAAAGAAATTTATGCCCTGCATTGAATTATTTCTTTTGTAATTTTACAATTGTGAAAGTCAAATTATGGAAGCTTGTGAGATTACATGAATGTAATAACATGTACCAGCAAGTTGTTCAGGCGTTTCATTAACCAAATTGCTGAGGTGTGCAAACTATATTGTATTTGATGGGTTGGTTTTATTATTTCCAGAATTTAATTCCATAATGATGGCAAAGATTAGGTGGGGAAAAGTAGTTAAGTAATGTGGGGGGAAGGCAAAGACCTAAGATGTGGTCAAAGAGATAGTTTTCTACGGGGCTTTCAAAGGCACAGAGAGAGATAGCAAGACAAAGTCGTAATGGAAGAGAATTCCAGATGGCTGAATGAGGGCTCAGATGGTAGAGTGGAGGAGATAGGAACCGAGCAAAAATCCAGTTAAAGGAATGCAGAGTACATGTTAGGATGGATTACTAGAGAGGATTTTGAAAATAGGGTGGAGCAATGGCATGGAGATTTGAAATGAGGATAAAAGGTCTTGTAGTTGATTCACTGGAGCACAGGGAACTAGTGAAACTGACGAGGAGGGGGTGATGGGTCCGTGTAACTTTGTGTGGATGAAGATTTGGGCCCCAGACTTCTGAATTAGTTGAAGTTTGTGAAGGGTGGAGATGGGATAGCCAGGGAGAGAGCATCAGAGAAATTGATCTTCTTGATGATGAAGCCATGGATGAGAGATTCAGCAGTGGGTAAATGAGGGAGGAGTGTTCTGGAGGTAGAAAAAGGTAGAAGGCTCAGCTCAGATTTGAGGAGAGTGCTGAAATTACACACAAATGGGCTCAGTTTGAGGGTAGTCAGGATGTTTGATGAAAGCAATGCTAAATTCATGTACGTACTGGAAAAAGCTGAATAAGATGGCTTCTGCATTATTAACAATGAGCTGTAAGAAGTTTTGAATTGTCCAGAACTTGAAGTTGAACATGCAGCCACATAGTAGAGCAACGGCGTCAGAGTCAGTGGTGTGGCAGAGAGGTAGAGAGGGGTGACTCCATTCTTATGGCTGAAATCAATGAACTGTAGCATGAAGAAGATGCATAGGTTGAAGCATTGGACATACCAGAAATGACTGTGTAGGCATAGGAAAAGAAATCTTTTAAGTAGATGTAGTGACTGCATTGGGACTATAACTGCAAGAGTGTAAAGGAAGGGAGAGACTGATAATGTCATGAGACCACAAAGCAGAAGTTGGGAGGTCAGGGAGTAGGCGGTGGACTGGGAGAGATGAAGAAACTGCACAGTGGAGGATTTGTGGAGGTGGATTGGGACACAGATTAGGAGGAGCTGGAGAAGGAAAGAGGGGGAACATGGAGGCTGTGGCATCCTAGTGGTTCGCCTTGATTTTGGAAACAGATGTTTATGGGTCTAAAATAATAATTTACTAATTGAATTTCTTTTGATACTTGCAAACACACATTTATCTTATCAACTATCTAACAAGGGCTTTCTGTAAAGATGGAAAGAACACTTCTTTATAAACAACTTTCCCTGCATCTTTCTTAAAGGAAATTTTACTTTAAAAATCCTTTTCATGTTAAAAAAAAAGTTTGTTAATAATCTTGCCAGAGTTTACTTCTTGCTTATCTTTTTCTTCTTTTTATATTATACACCATAACAATAGGGAACAACCCAGGACTACAGCAAGATGTATAGACAGCTCACAAAGTGGACTGTTGCAAATGTGTGGATTTCTTCATGGCAGCTTAAAATGCAATTAGGATGTTATCTATTGTTCAAGGGATTAAAAACAAGTTGTCCTTTGATCATATGATAACATAAATTTGCTGTTTTAAATGAATAATGGCTGCATTTGATGTAAACAGCAGGAAGTCATGATCCCCAGGAGTTGAACAAGCTAATAGTTTATCCATTGTGTATGTTTGGACATTTGCATAATAATCAAAACTTGTTAGATATTTTTATGAAGATGTATTTTTCTCCCAGACACAAGCCTATTCCTGCTCTTTAGATCATCAAAAACCAGTTGATCCATCAATTGCATAAGGATATTGTTATGTTTTGGGATTTTTACACTAGATGTTTAGTTGGGTTTAGTGTCACTATTCATGTAAGTGGGCCTTGCATCGCTTATGTATCCGAGTGTATCCTTACTGTCCTAATGTCTAGGTAAATGTAGCAAACCGAGTTCAAACCAAGAACCCTTGTCACTGTACTCTAGTTTACTGGAATTTTTCATGTGCTGTTGCATCATCTTCTTGTCTTCGATAGGCAAAATAATATATTCTCTGTCAGACCGTGGCTCAGGCTATAAACCATAAGACAAATTTAATTAACATGAAGTAGATAAATGACATGTAGCTAAATACAAGCAGTATATTTACAGGAATTAGGAACTTTCTTAATCTCCTTGAAATTTTAGAAACAACAAATACGCATCTCCTGCCCTGATCCTCAACATTAAACTGACTCTTGTATCACAGCTCCTTTATGTTGCTTCCGACTACCACAGAACAGTTGTTCTGCCCTATCATTGTTGGCTTGAGACTGATAGACTGGTTGCAATATACATAGGATATAGCTCCAAATTTCGTTGACGATATCCCAGAACAAAAGGAATTAAAAACTGTATTTCCCTTAACTACATTAGATGGTCAGCCAGGCACAGGATTCAAAATGATGTTTGTACACACAAATACAGCAGCCGATCAATAGTAAACAGCCCCGCAGGATGCTTGTATTTGAATTGAATTGCATGACCTATTGATCTGTTCCAATCACTTTAAATAGCCTGTTCGATGGGTGCTCATTGAAGGAAAATGGCAGCAATCAATATACATACATACTAAGGCCTTCCTGAATAAGGCTTCTGACTTGACCTAAAGTGTGTACATGAACCAATCAGGGATGTGTATTCTCTGTGGCCTGAAGACACAGTTAGCAATAACCAGATTTAACCCTGTGTGTGCTGTGAGCAGTACAAAAGAATCTAATCAGTAATCTATCATAGAAATAATTAATTTTTATCACAGACATGTTCAATTTGTCAAGTGTGTCCCTTTGTATCTATGAATGGATCCTGCCACATTTGGCTGGAAATTTGACTTCACTGGAAATGAAGTGAATGAGAATAGGAGATAGCTGCAATTTTCCAATTAATTTCCAATTTTAAGATTCTGTCAGACCGGAGTACTCTATAATATAAGGCTTACACATTGTACATTGTGCAAAGACAAATAAGAACAGTAGAGGACAAGATTCACTTACAGGAACTGCTGTGAAACTGTTGAGAGAAACAGTTCTTTCAGGGCACATTTCTACTGCAACTGCGTGGTCAATGCAAAGCAATTTTAGTTTGTGCTGAGGCTGTCGTTATATTGTAAATGCAGCCTGATCCCAGTCAGGGCCTGACCTGACATTGGACAAGATGGAGTAAGACTTTCTGGAGGAGGGAGTCTCACTCTGCTTCACTTCAGAGTTGGGGGGTGGGGTGGGGGGAGAGGGGGTCTTCACACCTGATTTATATTATACAAGTTTAGCATCAGTTTGAACCAACAATAAGCTTCTGTAATGCACTCTAAAATATACAAAATTGTAGCATTAACCCGAGTGGTTACTTAGACCACAGAAAGAATCCCGTATCTTTCCAGCGCTTTGCCCTCTTACTAACCATTTAACAAAAAGGCCCAGACTAAGAAAGTCCCTATTTTTAGTCATAATGCAACTCATAGTGGCTTTTAACATTCACTGCAGGTTCTAAAATGAAGTATGTCTGCCTAATATTAACTCAGATAATGACAGTATAGACAGTACAAAAGAGGAAATAAATAGTTTCCATATAAAGGAATACCTGTCAAGAAACTTAAACGTATTTTTTAACTCCATGAACCCAAGACTTCCTGTTGCAGTTAAGTGATTGATGGCATCTATCAGATGTGCTCTAATAGCTAACTTGAGACACCATGATTTATAGGAAAAATTACTAACCTCAAACAAAAGTCCAGTGTATTAACCAGGGTTTTAAGAACACAATCCTATACTCATTGCCAAACCCTCAACTGTTTGTTCACATTCAGCAAAGTAGCAAGAGAAATAATGATTTTTACTTTAATTTTTCTGAGAGTACTGTATTAATTAAAACCCTGATTATCGTGCCAACTTGATACCAGTACAAAAATGGCATGAAGCCCACTATGGTGTAACAGGGGTACTATAAATCATTCTAGTGAAGAAAGAAATTGCATATATATAGTTCCTTTCACAACCTCTGGACGTCCGTCAGAAAATGATAGCAGCATGAAAGCGTACTGCCTTTTCCTTGGGTTTTATACCATATCTGCCCAGTTATCCCCGCATGTGAATTCAAAGCAAAGCACAGTGCTCACAGTCTGGGTTCCTCTGCACATGATGCTCCATCATCAGTGATGAGAGCTGCTCCACCATGATAGTAATGTAGGTGGATACCCTTCTGATCAAAGCACACTAGTATCTGCAATACAATATTGACAAACATCTGGATAATTTCAGACATATTTCTTAAACCTTTTAGTCCACTTCTCAGTGTTCCACACCTTTCTCGTTGACCTCATTAATTCAATTCAGCACTTCACTTTATCCTCTTAAATGTTTTCATCAGTTTGTTCCTTTCCGTATTCCTTTAATAGTGTGGACACACCAGCCAATGTCTTTGGGATTAAGGCTGCAACACACACCTTTAACTCATAAGTCTGTGGTCTGTCTCTACTGGGTAGTGGGCCCATCATTTGGATTACCTCAGGCCTACAATAATTTAAGATAAAAAACTTTACTGCCATGCTGTTAAATTGTACAAACTGAACACTCTAAACTCACAGAACAATGTTCAAATCAGTAGAGCGTTATGGTTATTGATATTTTTAATGCAGACAGCAAAAGGTTTCAGACAGTCGGTGAATTTGTTTGTAGGCCCCTTGAAGGACTTTTCCAATGCCACAAGATCCATAACTGTGACTGTTAATAACTGTTGAGTATTAACCAGAGCATGTGGTAAAAAAGGAAGATGTTATAAGATAGTTGTGTCTAATAAGCCAATGGGAATTGGATATATACCCGAACAGGAGAAACTTGCAGGGCTACGGGGAAAGAGCAGGGGAATGGAACTAATTGGATAGCTCTTTCAAAGAGCCAGCATGGGCTGAATGGCCTCCTTCTGTGCTGTGTGATGCTATGATAAGCTCAGGATTTCTTTTTCATGTGGTGGATGATGTACAATTGATGTTTGGACGTAGTAGTATCATAGAATGGTACAGCACAGAAGGTGGCCATTCAGCCCATTGTGCCTGTGCCGGCTCTTTGAAAGAGCTATCCAATTAGTTCCACTCCCCCGCTCTTTCCCCATAGCCCAGGAAACTTTTTCCCTTCAATTATTTATCCAATTCCCTTTTAAAAGTTATTATTGAATCTATTACCATCACCCTTTCAGGCAGTGCATTCCAAATCATAACTACTTGCTACATAAAAAAATGTTTCCTCATGTCGCCTCTTTTTTTTGCTAATCATGTGACCGACTCTACTGCTACTGGAAACAGTTTCTCCTTACTTACGTTATCAAAACCCTTCATGATTTTGAACACCTCTATCAAATTTCCCCTTAACCGACCCTGCTCTAAGGAGAACAACCTCACCTTCTTCAGTTTCTCCACATAAAAGAAATCCCTTACCCCGGTACCTTTCCAGTAGATCTCTTCTGCACCCTCACGAAGGCCTAACCAGTGTTTTATAAAGGTTCAGCACAACTTCCTTGCTTTTGTACTCTATGCCTCTATTAATAAATGTAAGGAATCTTACAACACCAGGTTATAGTCCAACTGTTTTATTTGAAAATCACAAGCTTTCGGAGATTATCTCCTTCGTCAGGTGAGTGAGTGAATGAGAGGTTCTCAAATCGCATATCTTATATTAGGCTGGGAATCAAAGGTGTCGTTGATGTTCAGACAGGTTAGCCACGGAAAACAGTGTGTCCCAGTATACTGAATACACAAGGGTCAAATTACACAGACAAGGAGAGAAAGAGACCCGAAAGGCAGAGAGAGAGAGAGAGAGAGAGAATGTCCAGTTGTATTAAAAACAGATAACTTTTTTTTTCCCGCTGGTGGGGTTACGTGTAGCGTGACATGAACCCAAGATCCCGGTTGAGGCCGTCCTCATGGGTGCGGAACTTGGCTATCAATATCAAAGCAGAAATTGATAGCCAACTCCCATGTACAGTGATATACCCTGGGAGTCCTCAACATTTACTCCGGACCCTATGAAATCTCATGGCATCAGGTCAAACATGGGCAAGGAAACCTCCTGCTGATTACTACCTACCGCCCTCCCTCACCTGATGAATCAGTCCTCCTTCATGTTGGGCACCACTTGGAGGAAGCACTGAGGGTAGCAAGGGCACAAAATGTACTCTGGGTGGGGGACTTCAATGTCCATCACCAAGAGTGGCTCGGTAGCACCACTACTGACCGAGCTGGCCAAGTCCTGAAGGACATAGCTGCCAGACTGGGCCTGGGGCAAGTGGGGAGCGAACCAACACGAGGGGAAAACCTTACTTGACCTCGTCCTCACCAATCTACATGTCGCAAATGCATCTGTCCATGACAGTATTGGTAGGAGTGACCACCGCACAGTCCTCATGGAGATGAAGTCCCGTCTTCGCACTGAGGACACCATCCAATGGGATAGATTTAGAACAGATCTAGCAGCTCAAAACTGGGCACCCATGAGGCGCTGTGGGCCATCAGCAGCAGCAGAATTGTATTCCAGCACAATCTGTAACCTCATGGCCCGGCATATTCCTCCCTCTACCATTACCAACAAGCCAGGGGATCAACCCTGGTTCAATGAGGAGTCTCGAAGAGAATGCCAGGAGCAGCACCAGGCGTACCGAAGAATGAGGTGCCAACCTGGTGAAGCTACAACTCAGGACTACATGCATGCTAAACAGCAGAAGCAACATGCTATAGACAGAGCTAAGCGATTCCACAACCAACGGATCAGATCAAAGCTCTGCAGACCTGCCACATCCAGTCGTGAATGGTGGTGGACAATTAAACAACTAACGGGAGGAGGAAGCTCTGCATACATCCCCATCCTCAATGATGGCGGAGTCCAGCACGTGAGTGCAAAAGACAAGGCTGAAGCGTTTGCAACCATCTTCAGCCAGAAGTGCCGAGTGGATGATCCATCTCGGCCTCCTCCCGATATCCCCACCATCACAGAAGCCAGTCTTCAGCCAATTCGATTCACTCCACGTGATATCAAGAAACGACTGAGTGCACTGGATACAGCAAAGGCTATGGGCCCCGAAAACATCCCGGCTGTGGTGCTGAAGACTTGTGCTCCAGAACTAGCTGCGCCTCTAGCCAAGCTGTTCCAGTACAGCTACAACACTGGCATCTACCCGACAATGTGGAAAATTCCCCTGACGAAGGGGATAATCTCCGAAAGCTTGTGATTTTAAAATAAAATTGTTGGACTATAACCTGGTGTTGTAAGATTCCTTACATCAATCAAGTTAGTCAAACAATATTCCTTTAACAAATCCGTGCTGTCTTTCATTTATGAACCCTTACTTTTCCAAGTCCCAATTAATTTTGTCCCGGATTATTGTCTCTAAAGGTTTCCCACCACCAACATTAGGCTGACTCGCCTGTAATTGCCAGGTTTATCCTTCTGCCCTTGTTTGAACATTTGCAGTCCTCCAGTGCTCTGGCACCACTCCCATATCTAAGGAGAATTGGAAGATTGGAAGATTGTGGCCAGGGCCTCCACAATTTCCACCCTTACTTCCCTCCTATTGTTGTGCCACATGCTCGGATGATGAGCACGGTTGTCATGCATGCTTTTGATGTGCCCAATTTCTCACACAAGTTCATTCAATAAGCAAAGTTACTACACATTACCTACTTTGAACCTAATTAATGTATTTATTAGGGGTGTGTGCAACCAACTGATTTACCCTCAATATTCAGTTTGCAACTCAGTTTCATACATGGGTTATGAATACTATTAAGATCTGCTACAATGGGAACAACTTGTTTTTATATAGCACCTTCGGCATGGAAAAAGATTTCAAGATGCTTCGTAAAGGCATAAGTAAAATGGACCCCTAGCCAAAGAAGAAATGTTTAGGAGGGGTTGGTCAAACAGCTGGGTTTTCAGGAAGGTCTAAAGGAAGAGAGGGAAGTGGGGAGGCAGAAGTGTTTAGCAAGACAATTCCAGACAGTGGGACTTAGGTGGCTGAAGGCATGGCTGCAAATGGGGGCGCAAAGGCCTGAGGATTTTATGTGTCTCCAATACATATACACCCCTTATAACGGGCGCGTTGGTGTTAACACGATTTGCCCGCTATAAGCAGTTAAACCACAATAGGTTAAGTGTCCTCATTTCAAGGTCAGCGTTAAACCTCCTCATTTCGTTGTTGTAACAGACTGAAGCTAGCTAACATATTCTCGACAGGCTGAAATCAATATTCAGGTACTAAGGATTAAACGGCAGCCTATAAATTCACGGCCAGTTTCGATTCTGCATTTCTCTCTTCCTCTCTCCCCCTTCATTTTGATGCCTTTGATGAATCCAATTATCAAGACATGGGTTGTTTTCACAAATACAGGATTATCAAGGTGCAAATTTATTGAAGAACCTATTGAATTGCTCGAAATAGCCGGCACACTTAATACATCATAAGCAGGGCCTTTGTAATTGACTCTTACGGTAGTGGCAAATGGTTAGCTCTATTTGCTCGATATAGGCGGCTGCCTGTGTAAGCATGGATGGCATAAGTGGTGGGGACAGAATATTAAAGCAACAGCACAATAAGTGAGTCAAAAAATGGGCCGGTTCTTTTTTTTAAATTGATAGAGAAATAAGGGATAAAGAAGGTCGAATTTGAAGCTAAAGATATTTTGTTAACCTGCCTTGACAAAGAACCAAAGTCTGAAGAGCTTTCTGTTGCTAAAACAATTACTTCTTGACCTCGATTAAGAATTAAGAGGGGAGATTTTCCAATCCCTAAGGCTGGTGATGCAGGAGTAGTAGGCTGGTCGGCCCAAAAATCTGTTTAAGATCCAGCATTCAATCCTTCCTCAATTAAACAAGGCAGTTTTTGAATCAAATTTTACAAGAGTACCATTGGAAGGCTGTCCTGAAAAGTAAGCATTGGGATGTTAATGCTGTCAGAGGTACCAAAAATCCCTTTGGCCTTGGGGACAGTGTTAGCAAGTGTCAGCAATGGCCGCTGCATCATTAAAGTTATCTTGAACCTGGCAGCAGGCAAGCTGACCTCTCAGTTCATTTATATAGACCAGCAATAGACTTTGGCGATTGCCTTATGTGCAGTTGCTTTAAAATGAGAGCAATAATCCCCCATTCTCTCAACTATCCACAGACAGGTTGACAAACAGTAGCCACAGGCTGAAAAAAGCTGGAGCACCAAAATCTTGGACTCTATCGTGGCCGCAATCACAATTCAAACTGGCTTTTTTTTTCTAGTCCTGATGATGATTTCCTACCCAATATCCAGGTCATTTACAGCAAGCCCTGACAACCAACAGTCAAATCGTCATTACTGTATTTTGGCTTACTGATTATATCATGTACCCTCACCTGATTTTTCTCAACCTCAGTAGGCAATAGAATAAACACTTACCTGAGACCATGGCTTAGACTATAAATTGCCAAACAGAATTATTAATCATTAAGTATACAGAAGCAATGACATAGTGTAGATTTAGTTACGGGCTTTAACCTTCTCTCCTTGGAAGATGGTAGGACAACAGCCACATCTGCTGTGCTAAACTTTGATGTAGACTTGACTGGAAGCAAGGCACCTGAATATTGGCTTTTGCAGGAAGGTTTCTTGCTGACTACTCACATGGGGTCATTTTAACTTTTATCACTGTGGCGATAAACCGGTGATAGTGAATCAGCTGCCCGCTTCACACCTCGCCCATTGAATGGAAAAGAAAATCAGGTGGGGTGTAAAATAGGCGGCTGGTTCACTATTGCCTGTTTTTTGGCCAGCGATAAAATTAAAATTACTTCCACGGAGTCTCTTTGGCCGATCTATCGCTCAGTGATGGCCCCAGACAGATCACTCAGTTTGAACAAGATAGACTGAGAAATATAGAACCCAAACAAGATTTAAGTGTGCATTTTTTTAATTCAAGGGGTTATCAATCAAACATGCAGACACATAATACATATAAAACCCACAAGATGCTTGAGTTGAATTGAATGGCTTGGTCCTTCCCCACAGTCACCCAGCCAGCATTTATATTCTGGAGCTATTGTAATAAAATACATTGGACCATTTTCGAGGAGTGAACCTGGTTTTCAACCCCATGTGTACTGTGACAGAAAGAAAGAAACATTTCATTTTCATCCTTCCTTCAGTCTCTCCTCCCTCCTATAGTTCATTTCTTTAAAATCCAGGTTTGGGGTCACCTAAACATTAGTTCTTTATTTATCTTGTCTTCCCGTTTATGCTTGTCAGCCTTAATGATATCTTTCACTATGGATCGTGATGCTTTGTCTTGGGTTTCACAGTGCAAACAAGGTGTACAGTCCTGAGGTATATTTTTTTAATTCGTTCATGGGATGTGGGCGTCGCTGGCGAGGCCAGCATTTATTGCCCATCCCTAATTGCCCTTGAGAAGGTGGTGGTGAGCCGCCTTCTTGAACCGCTGCAGTCTGTGTGGTGACGGTTCTCCCACAGTGCTGTTAGGAAGGGAGTTCCAGGATTTTGACCCAGCGACGATGAAGGAACGGCGATATATTGTCAAGTCGGGATGGTGTGTGACCTGGAGGGGAACGTTCAGGTGGTGTTGTTCCCATGTGCCTGCTGCTCTTGTCCTTCTAGGTGGTAGAGGTCGCGGGTTTGGGAGGAGCTGTTGAAGAAGCCTTGGCGAGTTGCTGCAGTGCATCCTGTGGATGGTACACACTGCAGCCACAGTGCGCAGGTGGTGAAGGGAGTGAATGTTTAGGGTGGTGGATGGGGTGCCAATCAAGCGGGCTGCTTTGCCCTGGATGGTGTCGAGCTTCTTGAGTGTTGTTGGAGCTGCTCTCATCCAAGCAAGTGGAGAGTATTCCATCACAGTCCTGACTTGTGCCTTGTAGATGGTGGAAAGGCTTTGGGGAGTCAGGAGGTGAGTCACTCGCCGCAGAATACCCACCCTCTGACCTGCTCTCATATCCACAGTATTTATATGGCTGGTCCAGTTAAGTTTCTGGTCAATGGTGACCCCCAGGATGTTGATGGTGGGGGATTCGGCGATGGTAATGCCATTGAATGTCAAGGGGAGGTGGTTAGACTCTCTCTTGTTGGAGATGGTCATTGCCTGGCACTTATCTGATACGAATTATACTTGCCACTTATGAGCCCAAGCCTGGATGTTGTCCAGGTCTTGCTGCATGAGGGCTCGGACTGCTTCATTATTTGAGGGGTTTCGAATGGAACTGAACACTGTGCAATCATCAGCGAACATCCCCATTTCTGACCTTATGATAGAGGGAAGGTCATTGATGAAGCAGCTGAAGATGGTTGGGCCTAGGACACTGCCTTGAGGAACTCCTGCAGCAATGTCCTGGGGCTGAGATGATTGGCCTCCAACAACCACTACCATCTTCCTTTGTGCTAGGTATGACTCCAGCCACTGGAGAGTTTTCCCCCTGATTCCCATTGACTTCAATTTTACTAGGGCTCCTTGGTGCCACACTTGGTCAAATGCTGCCTTGATGTCAAGGGCAGTCATTCTCACCTCACCTCTGGAATTCAGCTCTTTTGGACCATGTTTGGACCAAGGCTGTAATGAGGTCTGGAGCCGAGTGGTCCTGGCGGAACCCAAACTGAGCATCGGTGAGCAGGTTATTGGTGAGTAAGTGCCACTCGATATATTTCTGTGGTGTAGCCTTCAGGATGAGCACAGGAGTCGGATGAGTAAACTTACTGATGATTCACTCCCAATATGTCCCAATAAATAGCAAGCCCATTCTCTTGTCGGGAATTAATTTGTTCTTCTGCCCGTCTATTCCTTTGCCTCTTATCGCTATCTTTGCCGTTTCACCTGTGGTGCTCACTGTGTAACACACCTTCTTTATCAAATTATTGTTCCGTGAGTTAAATCATCTTTTTGAATATATTCTTGAACTAAATAACGCATGCAAATTTTTGCCTGCCATTGCACAGATAAAAGCCGCACGTATGTTTATGAGATGTCCACAAGGGCGAATGATTTTTCTCATACCTTAGCCTTTACACACACTAGAGGGAAAATGGGTTTTCTGTTCTTCACGCCAGTTGCTGAGTAGGTTCAACAGATGCTGAGGTAAGAAGTAGCACAGGGTGAACTGTCACTAAACCAGCTGGCAGTCGGCCCGATAGACACAGGGGTGAGACATGCGGGCTATGCTGCCAATAGGAGGAACTGTGCTAAGATAAGTTGTCACGATCCCCAGATAAGGAACAGAACATAATGAATACATCAGCTCCCCGCTACGAGCATTGTTAAGATGTAAATTTCTTTCTACAAAAGACTAAGAAAAATCTCCTGTGTGACTACAAACTTTTGATTTATATCAGATAATATACAATTTCATGCCATGATCACAGTTATTCATGTCACTGTTCTGTACGTGACAGTTTCACTACAGCGAAATTTTTTAAAAACCTAATAATTTACAGCTGAATTAACTAATTTATCAAAGAGGTTTCTGGTGAAACACCAGGCTGTCACCTTAATAGCCGGTTATTCATGAATGCTGTCAGTACAAACATCTGAACATGGGCAATCATTACATAATTCCTGGCTTTTAATATATGACAGCCTTCAAGCAAAAGGCCCTCAAGCAAGTAACGACACAAGATGCACATGTCATGTGGAAGGGATTAATACCCCAGGCAAGATCACCCCGTGTCTGGCTGTCAAGGCTACTTAGACAGTAAATGAGGGCCGGGAGTATTTACCCACAATTATTAACTATGTGTTAACAGAGGATTTACCACTTTTCTCTCAGGCTGATGTTATGCTACAACTGCTGGTCTCAGTCTGTAGAGTGTGACGCATAACTGGCAGCCTAGAGTTAGATCGCCAACAGTGCTTCACTGTGGATCACATTAAGGTCAGTGACAATGGAGCACTGTGCTTGCATACTCTGATGCTTCACTGCACAAATGTCTAATTTCTAATGTTAGGAGAGTCTGTGGGAGCATCTGTTTTGGGCAAACATTTAAAAGCATTGAAAAGTAAGTTTATAAAGTGCCGAGGAGGTCCAAAATGTGTAAGATATGGCTTTGGAATTATACTGCAGCTCGTGAAAACTTAAACCAGTGTGAGATGGCTACGTGGAGGAAATCCAGCTTCCTCGCACCTCCTAGCATTAGTGCACTCTGGAGGCGGATTGGGACTTGAGTCTCTTGGAAGGTTTTGTTCTATAACATTGTATTTCCACCCATTGATGTATCTGTATCTCATAAGGGATGAGATGATTGTGAAAAGAATGTCCATGGAGGGAAATGCTTTAATTTCTCCTCCCCCATCCCCAAGTTACATCCCTCTTGGCTCCTTCCTAGGAGTAATAGGAGGAAGTCTAGCAATTAATAGCTTTCTTGGCCTGGAGCGACATCTCTACAGAACAGTGGTGCCAGATAAACTACCAGCAGCACGGCTGCCAAGAAGCCTTGGACTGATGCTACTTCTAGTTTGGATGATATAGTTCTCAAAGAAATAAATATCACCAGTGCCTGCTGTTGATGACTTCACTGTATTTCAAGTTGCAGTGACAGAATGAGATAGAATGCTGGATTGTGAACCACACTGGAGTCCTGGATTTTTCAAACTACTGCTAACATCTTGTGTTACAGTTTTAGTGTTTAAAAGTTATTATTGAAAGTTAACCAACTAAAACTAGTGTTTTGCTTTTAGTGTTTAAAAAATATAATTGAAAATTAACCAACTGCAAGGCTGAAAAAGGCAGCACATAATATTTTGTATCCTATGGACACAAAAGAAAATGTCAAAATCTTATTATTACAAATAATTATAAAGATTGGTCAATATTTGCAGCTGCCCAGTTAGCGCTGTCTGCCTTGTTAAATTCATACTGAGTACCATTCCCGCCAATTTCTGCTCACCCTTAAATGCACCATCTCCTTTCACTAAGACTGTTGGCCTATAGCTCTTCGCTCACTCCATTGCGCACATAGACACTGAAGACAACTAAAGTGAGTGGGAATGTATGAGCATCATACCAGATGGTGGAAAGATGAAACACTTGGCCCAAGTTTCTCACTTGAAAAGTGTCTGGATGTCTTCCATCTCTTGCAGAATTAATTGTGTCATTTAATGAACTTGATGGGGTCTGACATGGAATCTAGCCTTGATTGGGTCAGGCCTCTGATCTCTGACAGAAAAGGGATGCTGGGACTATTTATTCCTTGGCATCACAAGCAGAGGGCACAATGGCTACTAGTGTCTTCAGAGAATCACAGTGAAAGAATTCCAGCAAATGTTCTTCCATGCTGTGTCCTTACAGCTGTTAAATACCATATGTCAGAGCACCTAATCAGACAGAGGCAGATGAGAGAGTGGAGAAATATTCCTCAAGTGAAGAATGATCTCATTGGCACTCAAATTCTTATAAATCTTTCTATTTATCACAAATTTTATGGGGTTGATAGTCAAATACTGTGAAAATCATGGTTGAAGAAAATGTTTAAATGTTTAGTATTATTAACTATTGCATAGCTCAGTTATTGTTTCCAAGATTTTGGTACATAATTTGCCTTATAGTATGATGCTGCTGTACTATAGATATCAAAGCTTTATTAGAATGCTTGTCTGCTACCTCAGGTATTGCTTGCACAAACTACTTAAAACCGATAGTTCTCTTTGTGAAGCTACCCTGCTGCTTTAAATACTGATATCTAATTGGCTTCACTTTATCTAACAGATACTCAGAAGAATAAATGTACTTGCAATCTCTTTGTACATTATTTGTTCACTACTCATTCCGCTTTTAAAAGCCTATCCTGAGGGATGACTCATCTCTGCCCAAGAATTTTGCAGTAAGCAAATGAACAGGAAATTTGTGTTGTTGGAAACAGCTTTTTCCTTTGGTTGGCTCAAAGCATGTTATAACTTCCTTCTGAACTATATACGGCTGCCCATTCTTTTGTTCGTTCATATGTACTGTGGCTACATATGTGTCACTCCACAAAATATATGAACGATGGAAAGACATATTACACCAAGGATAGTTGGCTACAGTGCGCAAAGCTAATATATATCACCCACAGCCAGATGGTAGGCGTGACTGAAGCCTTAATGAACAAGCTGAAATCAAAAATTGTCTTGCCAGTTCCTACAAAGAACACATGAAGAGCAGTATTTTTTTCTTCAAATGATGCAACAGACGTTGTTTGGTGCATTACATATGTGTCATTATTGGCTGTCCCTTCTCTACTCAGTTGACCAGCTCAGCCTACATAAATGCACTTGGGTAAATGCTCAAACATAATCCAAGTAGCTAACTTCACATATGTATTTATCATGCTGCTTCAGGCGTGTGTAAAGGACCCCTTTTTTTTCCCATTCCCATTATGGCAGGTGGCACACATCCGGCCGTACTGGTGGCTTAGTATGCCAGTTAGTGCATGAAAAAAGGAGGTTCCAGGACAAATTTATAGGCCACTAAGTTCTGGAGAGGCAGCTGTCCTTGTATGTGTGCAGGTGCCTGATACAGTGGCAGTGTTTGTATGAATTGTTCCTGATATGGTGTTGCACATAGGGCTCTGCAGTAAGACACTGGAGGCCTATCACAACCAAGAGCACTGTTCATCTATACGTGTCACATAACAATTAATATTGACCAGAAAGCAATCACTAATCCACCTGGGATGCCTAAAAAATTGGCCCCACAAATTTAGCAGTGGAACCAACTCCTGCACAGGCAGTCCCCCTGCTAAAATGGTATGTTTTACATCTGTTTTAAGCCCAGGAGCAACCCATACCAATTTCTACCCCGATTTTTTGCCATGGTAGATTGGGGGAGGGATTTGCCTGTCACAAATATTGCTGAATTTCTTCCATAATGATTGACACCTTAGTGCTGTTGAAATGGACTTTGCTTGACAGTTTTTTAGCGCGGGCGATAAGGTTTCCTACCAGCGCATCTGGATTGATGATTTCTTGTAGGGTTCAGGAGACTCATTTCCTGCTTGTTAAATGCAAAATATTGATAATTGCAGCTCTATATTTCCTAATTTCATGAACAGAGGACATCGCAGAGCTGCTCAGAGTAATCTGCAGCATTATCACATGTTGGCATAAAATTTGCCTTGCACGCTCAATTCCTCATGTCAGAGGCCACAACGGTTGACCAGAGAAATGTCCTTAACTGGCAATAACAATAGAAATTTGAGGCAGATACAGTCCCACAAACAATACTGATTAATAGTGTGTTGAGTTCCTATTTAAAATTTCTAGTGCAATGATTAATTGTTACTCTAAGTCCTGCAAAATGCATTAACAGGTCTTATCAGTTCCAGTATGCAACCTCACCACTAAACATTAATAGGTCTTATCAGTTCCGGTCTGCAGTTGCACCTTTTCACTTCCTTCCCTGATCGGCTGAATGGGAATTGAATGAGGATTGCAGCCCTATTAAGAATGCATTGTGGTAAGATTGCAATGTTAAAAGTATATTTATAGTCTTGTAATATTTATAGTCCCAATAATCATGAAGCTAGAGACTAAAACTATCTTATAATAAATTATTAAAATATACTCTTCTCAGTGCATTAACTGAGGTAGTTTCAAAACCTAAGGAGCATTAGAAAAGTAGCCCCAGTCTCCCAGCTGAATAAGTTACACAAATGAGAGCTCATTGGATAATAATCACTTATTTAGCAGCCTGCGCTCCATGAGTGGGATAAATTCTAATATTTACTCCATGATTCATTTCATTGCTAATGAAAGATTTACTGGGCATCTGAAGTTTGTTTTTTTCCCTCCAGTGTGCCTCTAGAGTTGATACATGTTATCTTTATGCACCCAACATATTATTTATCTGTCTCTGGGTAACAAGTATTTCAAATGCTGACTGTAATCATACACATACAGTAAATTTAAAAGAGGGAAATCAGTTCTGTGTAAATATTTGTCATGTCGTTGGCTATTCTTATGCAGAAGTCATTAGAATTTTGTAAGTGTTCAGTGCACAGAGCCTTTAAAAGCCACTGAAAATTATTTAGTGAGACTACAAGGGCTATTCTGTGTCAGCAATTGAAATATAACTTTCAGTATCTCCTTTTAAACAATTGTATATTTTGCTGATTGGAAAAGGTAGTGTCAGAAACAAGATTTTTAAATCATACAAGTAGATGCTGGGTGAAATCCTTCTGTTTATAACAATGTTTTAGGACATTTAACATACCTCATAAAATGGTAGTTTTATCATTAAAACTACTTTTGGCATTGTTACCAATAAGTTGAATTTCACAATGTAAATTAATCAAACACAGTGTATTAGTGCAGAAATAGTAATTCATATATTAAATCTACTATTAAGGAATGGGGCTGTGTAAAAATAAGTCAATCATTGATTTTACACTTCACATATTAGCATCTGTTACAAACCAGTATCTCTGTTATAAGGGACAGTGGAAGAGGGTAAATAATGGCTGCAAATAGAGATTTTTTAGCCATATCACCAGAGTACAGCAATGTTTCCTGTTTGTGGATCCTTTTTGTGGCAACTGTTAGCCTGCAGCAATGCAGGAGATCTGACATTGTCCTTTTACAAGCAAAGCACCAATTAGTAACTGAATAACAATATATCTGTTCATTTCTGCTCAGTAAAATATGTTCTCACTGCCATATGCCATCAAATATACATTGATGTAGTATCAGCTTTTGTGGTTGCAGCTGCTTTGTCAATGACCACTTTAAAAGAAAGGCTACTGTTCATGTAATGCCTTATCACGTCTCTTCAAAATGTTTCACTGCCATTTGTCATCAACCATTCATGGATCCAGAATTCCTTTCTGTGATTGTAACTGCTTTGCCCATAACTGTTTTAAAAACAAGACTCGTGTTTCTGTAACGCCTCGTCTCCTCTCTCAGAAATGCCTCACTGTCACACGTCATCAATTGTGCGTGGATCTAGAATCATCATTTCACCTGCTTTGCTCACAACGGCTTTTAAAGGAAAGACTTTCATTTATGTAATGGCTTACCATTTTCCTCAGAAACATCTCAAAAAGCTTCATATTTGAAGGGTGACTCTGTGACCTGGTGCTCCCAGTGGGAAGCGGATCTTGCATGGAAAACTTCATGGGTGTGCAGCCGTGATTTATTTGTCCATTAACGCTAATGAACAGAAAACCATGGGCTATGCACCTACAATTTCCATAGATGTACTTTCTGTGAGCACCAGATTGCAGAATCACTGCTATAATGAACTATTTTGAAATGCAGTGACTATCATTAGATAGGCAAACTGGTCAATTGCTATACTGGTATATGTAAAGGTCAGTACCACCAAGAACTTGTATGCTAATATATTTAACCAGACATTTCAGGTGATCATGTCCAAATGCATTCAAGAGAGAGCAGATGCATTGTTAACAAGCACTTATTAATATTTACATTTCCGTAAAACAAAGCAAAAGCTTGTGGTCACTTGCACGCTGGATACAACAGCAACTTACATTTACATAGCGCCTTTAATGTAGTAAAACATCCCAAGGTACTTCACAGGAGCGCTAGCAAACAAAATTTGACACCGAGCCACATAGGGAGATATGAGGACAGGTCTCAGAGGTAGGTTTTAAGCTTGGTCACAGAGGTACGTTTTAAGGAGTGTCTTAAAGGATGAGAGAGATGTGGAGAGGCAGAGAAGGTTTAGGGTGGGAATTCCAGAGCTTAAGACCTAGGCAGATGAAGGCGCAGCTGCTAATAGTGGAACGATGAAAATCGGGGCTGCTCAAGAGGCCAGAATTGGAGGGTTGTAGGGCTGGAGTAGGTTACAGAGATAGGGAGGGACGAAGCCATGGAGAGATTTGGAAACAAGGATGAGAATTTTAAAATCGAGTTGTTCCCGGACCAGGAGTTAATGTAGGTCAGTGAGCACAGGGGTGATGGGTGAACGGGACTTGATGCGAGTTAGGATACAGGCAGCAGAGTTTTGGATGAGCTCAAGTTTATGGAGGGTGGAAGATGAGAAGACGGCCAGGAGAGCATTGGAATAGTCAAGTATAGAGGTAACAAAGGCATGGATGAAGGTTTCAGCAGCGGATGAGTTGAGGCAGGGGCGGAGACGGGCAATGTTATGGAGGTGAAAGTATCTATGGTTGTTGTCTATATGGACCAGAAGGCATTTCATAAGGTTCCGCACAAGAGATTATTAGCAAAAATTAGAGCACACAGCATTGGAGGTAACCTTGTGACATGTGTCGGTAATTGGTTGGGAGGAAGGAGACATAGAGGAGGGATAAAGAGTTTGTTCTCTGATTGGTGGGATGTGACAAGTGGTGTTCCCCAGAGATCTGTACTGGGCTTTTGACCATATATATTAATGACTTTGATGAAGGAATATAGAGTTACGTATCCAAGTTTGCAGACAACACTAAGTTAGGAGGCACAGTAAGTTGTGTGGGTGGGAGCAGCAAGTTGTAAAGAGACATAGACAGACTAAGTGAAGATGCAAAATTATGGCAGATGGAGTTCAATGTGGGAAGTGGGAAGTTATCCACTTTGGATCTGGGGAAGACAGATCAGAATATTTTGTTACTGTTGAGAGACTAGGAGCTCTTGCGGAGCAACAGGATTTTGGTGTCCTTGTGCACAAATCATTAAAAGGTAGTGCACAGCTACAAAAAGCAACCATAAAGCCTAATGGAATGTTGTCCTTTATCTGAAGGGTGTTAGAAAACTGAGGAAGTGCTGCTTCTGTTTAACCAAACTTTGGTCAGGCCCCAACTGGAGAAGTACATTCAGTTTTGGGCACCGAACCTCAGGAAAGATATATTGACCTTTGAAGGGGTACAGTGCAGATTCACCAGAATGATACCAGGGCTTAAAGAGTTAAATTATGAGGCTAGGTTACAATCGGCTCAGTATGGTTTCTTCTGGTGTGCGTTGTACATCATTTAACTGATGAGGCTGTTGAAAGGTGTTACCTGGAGGCTGGTTATACAGACATGTGCTAATTTATCCAAGGTTTGGTTCCAACCTTGACTGGATTGCTGAGAGGCAAGCAGTCATTGCCGAAATCCTGCACCTTCGACTAGTGGAAACATCGTTCAATGGGGTATTATGCAAGCCCACACTTTTCCCAGGGGTTGGTAGCAATGTGCTCACACAATTGATCATGAGTTGTGCTGCTCACCACACTATTCTGGAGAAGTTCCTGATTTTGTTGGGAGATTGAAACTGAGTTAATCTTGTGTGGCAGATTTGAATATTCATTACCTGACCCGGTCAGATCAGAATTAGCTCAGAGTTGATGATTGACTAACCAGCCTGGATCATTAATGAGACTTGGTGGGTGGGGGGGTCTTGGAATTTTCCGACTTGGCTCCAGATAAACCTGCAAGCAAATGCCACAAATGGGTAGAGTGGTCTTGGCTGGGCAACTGCATTGTAATCTGCAGCAGTGCTCTGTGCTGGTAAACTGCCCAGTTTTAGCTAATTAAACTCCAGCAGTACCACTACACGCACCTCGGGATCTCTTAAACTTTGGCTCTTGCCAACCTGCCTCTAAGTTTAGCAAGCTTCAGTGAGTGGGCTGTGTCCACGGGAAGAGACTGTATGTTCCTTACTAGGCAAAAAAAAAACTCTATTTAATCAGGAATGTCACTGAAGTAGCATGGGTTTCTCAGAAGTTTCATTTGGGGACTTTTAATCATGTTTAAAGGGCTCATCCACTTACTTACAAGTTAGATGCTGGTTTTTCATTTGAGAGTGCTGCTTCACTTCTGGGTATTTTTTGGCCTGTCTTATGACTCTGAAAACTTAATTCTGACTGCTCAGAAGAAGATTTTGCTGGTGCTGCGCTGTCTTTGGTTGCCTTCACCATAGTTGTACTGCAGTCATGGGAGGTTTGGCATGGAGTGTGGCAGCTGTCAAAGCTGTCATAAGAGGTTCCATCAAGGTGGATGCCACTGTCATGTTCATGGAGCTGACCGCTCCGTCCATGTAAGAGAGCGGTCTCCATGATCTGCGCGAAGCCTTGGCATAAGTTGGAGCTGGACTCCTCCATGCTCTGCGACATTGGGTTCAAGCTCTCAGGCAGGCTCAGTGCACCTAGTATTTCCTGGTATACGCCCATCAGCCTTCTTCGATAGCCTGGGCCCTCGAAGTCAGACTCTGAGTCTTGTGCAGCAAAGCTAGTATGTGATCTCGCCCTCCGGCAAGCTGGCACCTGTGGCGTCCTATCCCCCTGCCCTAGTTCATGCGCACTTGCATCCGGTAATTCACTACATGAAGACCCACCTTCTAGCCCAGCCTCTAAACCCTGCACAACGTCTCCTGCAGCGTTGTTAATTGCCATTACTCTCCCCCTGCCTGTGATGGCCAGCACGCTTTCTTTAATGGAGAGATGGTGTGCAGGTGGGCTCGGCCTTGCAGCCTCCCGTCTGGAGTTGTCCTACAAGAAAGAAGTGCTAGTGACATCCTTGTGAGGTGTTTAGAGAATGTGCCTGTCATGGTAGAATAGCTCCTCTGCAGTGTGTCAGATGTGAAGTTTGCCTGAGGCAGTTTCAATCACGGCTTTCAAAAGGGAATTGGATAAGTACTTAAAGGAAAAAAAATTGCAAGGCTACAGGAATAGGATGCAGGATGGGGCTAGCTGGATTGTTCTTGCAGAGAGCCAGCACAGACTCGATGGGCCAAATTGCCTCCTTCTGTGCTGTATCCATTCTATGATTCTATGATTCTACTCTCTCCATGTATTAGTGGCCACTTCCAGTGACTCCATGTTAAGTGTGACTCCCTTGGCAATCAACTTTAAATTGCTTCCTTATCTCTTGCTTGTTGCCTACTTCAGAGATTGGTGATTAGCAGTCCCTTTCCAGGCCACTTTACAATCTTTGAGCATTGAGTAGATTAGTGATGGTTCCTAAATTTGAAGCCTTCTCAGTACTTCCTTAACAATGATGTGCATCTCCTCTCCATAATGCTTGGCTTTCCACTTCCCTTTGCTAAAAGTGTCATTTTCTGCAGAATTAAGCTGACAATATTACCAGGCACTAATTTATAGGGATCAAGGATCTAATTTCCATCTTGTTAAGCCGCTTAAAATGTTGACAACATGAAACCACCAACAGTAAATTAACAGAAAAGTTCAATGTCACATATTAACTCGTAGACAGTAAGCATGGGTAGTTACCCTACATTTAGTAACCAATCAACCTTAACAGCTGAAGACAGCACCAGCCACCATTTTATATATGTATATATGCAAAAAAGAAATCAAATAACCCACTATTTTCATAGAAAAGTAGTTAATCTCCTTCCCAGCCCACAGTGGCTTGTTGAAAAACTGTTAATACAACACCAGGCCTCCAAGCTAGCAGCTATGAATTTATGTTTGGATAATATATTTCTACAGGATGACTGAGACTTTCAGAGCAATGTATCTTTCTCTGTGGCATCAATAAGACTGCTCTTTGTTGCATCATCATCAGTTCCTCTTTGTTTACAGTCAGTCATGACAGAAACTGTGTTTCTGCGTGTGAAAAGCGACACTGCAAGGAGAGACCTTGTCAATTTTTCTGTTGTTTTGTAGCAAGGTTTTGCAAAAAAAATTGTAGTTAAATTGAGAGACGTTTTACACTTTTAGAAAAGTATCTAATTTAATATTCTGCACAGGATGCTGAAAGGATTTCTCCATAAACGACTCTAATTCTTAGTAAATCTAGGGTCAGGGATGTTTTTCCGTTGCTATTTAATGGCAGAGGCAGGTGATCAAGCTGGCAGGAAACAGGGAGATACGGTGAAGCTGCTAGGTTTTTCTTCTTTTCTGCGTTATTCCCCATTCTCTACCAAAGAGTTGCTGTTGCTAGTTAAGGGCTCGTTATGAGCTTTCAGTGAAAGATGCAGTTTTCCACTGGGAGAATTAAGAAACTGGGTAGGGATTGGCTTGCCCACTTAGCTGGAGTTAATTCAGCCATGGAGCATCAAAAACTCTTTTGGCAGAGTGCGTGTTCAATGTGGGCTTTACTGCAATTTTGACTTGAACTGTTTCACCTGCTGCCATTGGTGGGAGAGGGCTGCCCCGGCTCAATCAGCAACTAAGCTCCCAACCCCACCCAATACCACTGTCTATCACCCAATAAACTCTGCACTCACTGGTAATTAATCTGGTAATTTGAGCAGCTCAAATTACCAGATTAAAAGAATGAGCCATAAAAGTTTACAAAGTCCTGATGCACTGCCAAGCTGTTTGTTTCATTTTCCTTGTACAAAGCCAAAAACTCTCAAGGTTCAGCTATTCAAATAAATCATTAAACGTACAATGAAGGACGTAACTAACCAAGAGATTGATTCAAGAATCATTTTCAACACAATCTATACAAGACAATGCTTAGAATTTTTAAAACTGGAATTCCAGTTTAATGTTTGTTTCCGCTTTCAAAACTCGAAGGATACTTATGCACAGAAATATAAATGCGTTGCTTCTAATGTCTCTAAATCTATAAATCAGTTGTTGAAAACCTAGAAATGGCTGTGTCAGTGAAATGAGATGTGTAAATCCGCGAGTCCGCTTAATTTCCTGCAGATTCCCACTCTGGATTGATGTCCTTTGCTTGTCTAATTAAATGGCTGTTAAATCACTTGAGAGACACAAAATTAGCATTATTGCAGGTGGATCCTGAAAGGCCCGATTTCTGTTGGTAAGGCTAATGATACCCTATGGAACACACTCACCCAACAGGAAACTGAAACCATTTACATTTTTATTTGTTGCTGTTAAACTTCACAAAAACCGGTAAGATTAACATCCCATTTTCTAAGTGATAAACGTCCCGCCTAGTGTGTCCTCCACCAAACTATTTTTTTTGGCTTATGATATCTATCGAGGATTTTTGGATAGTCGTCTCCAGAAACTCAGAAACAATTTTGGGCCGGAAATTAACGGACATCGCCCGCTGAGCTTAAGTAACTAACCCACTCTCAAACTTTTTGCGTGTTTCTGGGCGCCATCTTGCTTTAATTGGGAACTGCAAGAAGTGCAGCATCTTTCCCGGGATTCTCTGAGCTGTGACCCCTCCACCAATCAGCTAGAAGCAAGCCACGCTGTGAGAACCAGGAAGTGATTGCTCATTCACAAACCGCGCAGAGTAAGAACCAGGAAGTGTCAGATAAGATTAGTAAATGTACTATAAAATCAGACAGAGAAAGTGAAATAAAGAGAGGGTAAGATTTAAAAACTGAGATAAAAGAGACAGAAAGAAAAAGTAAAAAAAAATTAAAATTTTTTAATTAAACATTTTTCTTAAATGTCCAAAAACTATTAAAATCAGGAGAAATGAGAATCCACATTTTTAAAAGTTAATTTTCAGCACCAGAGAGGCTGTTGGGAACCATTACTACTTACCACACTGTTAAAAGTTAGTTTAGACCTGATGTAACTCAATATACCTGTTATGTGGTGAGATTAGTTAGTTTCCAGCTGGGCAGGAGAGCACGTTTGCACTGGTCCATTGATTCCAGCCGGCAATATCTCTTTTTAACAGGAAGTTATCAGATCAGCAGGGAATCAGGAAGGGCAAGTTCCAGATTTCTGCTTTTGACTGCACATACATGCTTGCTGGACTTGCTCTTCCATTGGCCCTGAAGTAACAGTGAGCACTGTTAGCCTCATCGTTATTTCTTGAGTGATTTCTGGGCCAATAAGCTTAAAAGACACTGTTTTTGGACACAAGTCAAAGATAGGCAAATAGAACAAAGATTAGACTTCAAATTGGCAACTGCCCTTATGTGGAATCAATATCATTAAGAACACTCTGAGAATGACTAAGCAGTGCCCTAAGGACTTTAATTAAGCATCTGCTTGCCTACCATTTGTTTAATTTTTGAAAAGTATTCTAACTCGAAACACCTTCAGGGGAGCATCACACCTACCCAGCTTTTCAGGCCAGTAAATGGGAAGGTAGTTGACCTGATTAATTCAGGGTATCTTTCTGTGTTTTGCAGTATGGTGAGCTCCTGAATCATACTACTGAATGCTGGGAACCCTGTAAGACAGTGGGCTCTCTCAGTCACATTACTGAATTCTGGGAAAACTGGAAGCGTTAACACTGAAATTCTGGGAAAGCCAGCTCCCTTGAGAAAACTGGAGGCATAAGATTCTCACATTCACCAGACTGCAGTAAGATGATTAATAACACTGTCGCTTTAAGTCAGTGGTGTCCGCTGGCACCCCACCCCCCCCCACCCACCCCCACCCCAGGTCTTGGAAGGTACCCTCCCCCCACCCCACCCCATCCTTTCCAAATTCACTTCTTTCTCAATTAAATGATGTGAATAAAACAAAACAAAATTTGCCCCGTAAGAGCTCGTAGAAGACTTGCTCTTCCTTTTGCCCCCTTGTGGGCATCCCTACTTTAAGTATCATGCAGCTGTCCGACAATTAACCTGAGGAGCTGATAGATGATGTACATTTTGTTTGAGAGTTGGTAAAGCAACCAGCAGTCAAAGCAGTTAGAAAAACATTGAAGCTGAGTTTATGACTCTCACTGTAGCTTAAGTGCTATAAAGTTAAAAGGATATAAACGACAACCAGATGGTCCAGCCTTATCAAACCATGTGAAAATTGACCATCTATAATTTCTGATTTATGTCTATCAGAATTGATTGATACATTGGAGGGGACTCACATGATCCAGTTAATCTTTCTTAGTTGGATGTCGATGTTTGAACTCAAAGAAGAGGTTTACCAGTGAGACTTGAGATGTTAAGCCATGCCTTGTCCCTTCTTGGCAGCCAGACAAGTCAAAAGCAATCAGATATCAGTCGTACGGCAACAGGCAGAAAAAATGACAACTAAAACAGCCAAGTCGAACAGGCAGTCAAAGGGGTACAGTCAGATAAGCTGCAGTACAGTCAATTCGGGCTAGAAAGATAAAACATAAAGAGGTTGAATGCCCAGAGGATTCCACTAAATCCAGTGTGAGATTGGCGTAACCCTCAGGGAAACAGCATAAATGGTCATTTCCATCATTTCCCCGGGGTTCTGATGGATTTATGATGGGAAACTGCTAGAAACCCCGTGGAATTTCAGCCCCAGAGTCTTAAGACCAAGAGCCGTTCAACCAAAAGAAGTATATCTTGTAAAGTATATAATCTCATCCTTCGGAGCACGGTGTGAAGCTTCCATGCAGTCCAGCAGTACAGGAAAACTGATACTTGTTAGCTAAGCCAGAGCAAGAAGTATGCAAACAAAGAAAGAGAAACATGGCTCTCGATGGTGACACACCACGAGCCTCCAGAAGGAAATCAACTGATGGGACCACAAATTCCATCTATTGAAGGACTGAGCAATAAATGTACATCTAATCCATTTAGCTACACAGCAAGCTTGGATCTTGAACCAGTTGCTATAATTTAACTCTGGTGGAGATACAATGATACATTTAAATTACAGTTGTGCCTGTAACTTTTAAGCTCTGTTGATGCTGACTATAAACAGAATGGCTGCTGTAGACTTAACGCTGAACTAAATACGTGCTATAAAATCAATGGTTTACCTTATGGAGAATGTTAGTCATGTTAACTATTCTGATTACTTATTGAATGGCGGATCAGGCTCGAGGGGCCATATGGCCTACTCCTGCTCCTATTTCTTATGTTCTTATTAAATTAGGAATAGTTCTGTCTGTGTCATCTTTGATGACTCTGGGCAAAAGGGAGTTAGCTTATTTCATTTGGATTGTACTGTAGTTCTATATTAATTGACTTGGGGCATAACTATTAAATTATTCTGGACTGGGCATGTAAGATGATTCAGAGATGAGCTAATTTGGCATCTTACAAACCTTAGAAAACCTTAGACGAGTATGGCATAAATCCATTCCAGTCTGTATCTACGAGGGAGGGGAAATGCCAAGATTGGTCAGATACCTCTGATGTATTTAGACTGAATATCAGACATTCCGCGAACATATTCTGTATGCACTGAATGTATTCTACCATCAACATTCATTACTTACAGTTAGCTCTAGATTCTGCATTATTCATTGAATCTGAAGCAACAATCCTATTCAACTAATGGTCTGTAATGCAGATTTCACTGTGTCTAATTTTCCCTCAGCTGGAGATGAGCCGCATTCTGACAAGGATCTTTCCAACACCACTGCAACCCATACCCCCCAGAGAAAGCTTGGCAGTTATTGTCTATGAACTCATCTTGCCCAGTATTGATGGAAAGGCAATTAAAATTCAGTCCATTTGCATCACCATCAAAGGCTATCATAGTGCTTACCACCAGCCAAATGAATTCCTACTCTCCAGATTTCCTCCGTTAGCACCTGCGCCAATAGTGAAAATGGATCCATTCGAGGAGCAGAAAGTACAGTGAGATAGTGGATAGCACCTGTGCTCTGTGCCAAATGCCTGTCAACTCCTATTTTAGATTTGTGTGCAAATTGGCTGCCGTGTTTCCCGACATTACAACAATGATTACACTTCAAAAGTATTTCATTGGCTGTAAAGTGCATTGAGACGTCTTGAGGTCAGAAAGGCACTATATAAATATAAGTTGTCTGTCTGTCTTTCATCACAGTGACTTCCTGACTCAATGTAGACAACTTCAAATCTTTGAGGAATAGGTTTACCTCACAGCCTTTATAGGGCAAAAATCATGATACCTGTTATCTGGGATCCTGATTTGTCTTCCAAGGAGACAATCTATTCATCCATTTTACTCATTCATTTGCTCCATTTGAACTGTATGTACACAGATTGCGTTCCAAGGTTACAGGATAATAACTTGGAGAAGTCTATGAAAATGTCTAGGCATTTTTTTCATTTGTTCATGGGATGTGGGCGTCGCTGGCGAGGCCAGCATTTATTGCCCATCCTTAATTGCCCTTGAGAAGATGGTGGTGAGCCGCCTTCTTGAACAGCTGCAGTCCATATGGTGAAGGTTCTCCCACAGTGCTGTTAGGAAGGGAGTTCCAGGATTTTGACCCAGTGATGATGAAGGAACAGCGATATATTGTGTGTGACTTGGAGGGGAACGTGCAGGTGGTGTTGTTCCTATGTGCCTGCTGTTCTTGTCCTTCCAGGTGGTAGAGGTCGAGGGTTTGGGAGGTGCTATCGAAGAAGCCTTGGTGAGTTGCTGCAGTGCATCCTGTGGATGGTACATACTGCAGCCATGGTGCGTCGGTGGTGAAGGGAGTGATGTTTAGGGTGGAGGATGGGGTGCCAATCAAGCAGGCTGCTTTGTCCTGGATGGTGTCGAGCTTCTTGAGTGTTGTTGGAGCTGCACTCATCCAGGCAAGTGGAGAGTATCCCATCACACTCCTGACTTGTGCCTTATAGATGGTGGAAAGGCTTTGGGGAGTCAGGAGGTGAGTCACTCACTGCAGAATACCCAGCCTCTGACCTGCTCTTTTGGCCACAGTATTTATATGGCTGATCCAGTTAAGTTTCTGGTCAATGGTGACCCCCAGGATGTTGATGGTGGGGGATTCAGCGATGGTAATGCCATTGAATGTCAAGGGGAGGTGGTTAGACTCTCTCTTGTTGGAGATGGTCATTGTCTGGCACTTGTCTGGCGCGAATGTTACTTGCCACTTATGAGCCCAAGCCTGGATGTTGTCCAGGTCTTGCTGCATGCGGGCATGGACTGCTTCCTTATCTGAGGGGTTGCGAATGGAACTGAACACTGTGCAATCATCAGCGATCATCCCCATTTCTGACCTTATGATGGAAGGAAGGTCATTGATGTAGCAGCTGAAGATGGTTGGGCCTAGGACACTGCCCTGAGGAACTCCTGCAGCAATGTCCTGGGGCTGAGATGATTGGCCTCCAACAACCACTACCATCTTCCTTTGTGCTAGGTATGACTCCCGCCACTGGAGAGTTTTCCCCCTGATTCCCATTGACTTCAATTTTACTTGGGCTCTTTGGTGCCACACTCGGTCAAATGCTGTCTTGATGTCAAGGTCAGTCACTCTCACCTTACCTCTGGAATTCAGCTCTTTTGTCCATGTTTGGACCAAGGCTGTAAAGCGGTCTGGAGCTGAGTGGTCCTGGTGGAACCCAAACTGAGCATCGGTGAGCAGGTTATTGGTGAGTAAGTGCCACTTGATAGCACTGTCGACGAAACCTTCCATCACTTTGCTGATGATTGAGAGTAGACTGATGGGGCGGTAATTGGCCGGATTGGATTTGTTCTGCTTTTTGTGGACAGGACATACCTGGGCAATTTTCCACATTGTCGGGTAGATGCCAGTGTTGTAGCTGTACTGGAACAGCTTGGCTAGAGGCGAGGCTAGTTCTGGAGCACAAGTCTTCAGCACTACAGCCGGGATGTTGTCGGAGTCCATAGCCTTTGCTGTATCCAGTGCACTCTGCCGTTTTTAGATGTCACATGGAGTGAATCAAATTGGCTGAAGACTGGCTTCTGTGATGGGGATTTTACACCAGAGCTGTTACAACAGAGCTTCTTTCCTTGCTAAGGAGAGCTTTATATTTGGATGATCCTCTGGTTGAAAAATCCTGAAGATGACTAGTAATAGCAATAGATAATTATGTGATTGCAACCTGAAATATTTTAAAGAAAAAGGTTTCCAACTAATTTTCCTGGTGTCAAATCATTACCTATGTTTGCTAAATCTCACCTTCACTACACCTGGAGGGCCAGAATCCATTTGTTGTCCTAATGAAGCAGCCTCTGCCCAAAGCTGCCACCTAAACAGTAACATGGCAGTTACATAATTCAGCCAATCAGAATATTAAAAAATATATAATACTTTTACATACAAACTCTAACCATTACAGAACAGGAGTTCTGAACAGTCTGAGGCTTTAGACTTGTTATGGGCTAAGGAAGAAATTGC
The DNA here is from genome assembly GCF_035084215.1 of Heptranchias perlo. Lineage (NCBI taxonomy): Eukaryota > Metazoa > Chordata > Chondrichthyes > Hexanchiformes > Hexanchidae > Heptranchias > Heptranchias perlo. The sequence goes on along the minus strand of NC_090331.1, from coordinate 65,786,517 downwards.
CTTTTGGGGCTCCGAAGATATGTGAAGCCATTTCACCCATTCTCTAACGATAGCACAGAATTTGCTAGAGCCGGGCATCTTCTGACGAGCACCATGAGTTGGATCTTTTCCTCATCCTTCAGCTCCAATTAATTGTGCGCCGCAAATTGCTGGGAATGCGAATTGCTAATGGTGCAGCGAGGTCAATGGGGCATCTGGCACCTTGGTGAACGAAAGGACGAATACTCTATCTCCTTAACCAATTAAATTTAACGATAGAGAAAGAAACAGAGCGATCGACGGAGCAGGAAATAAGGTGAATTAGAATCAAAGCAGAAAAAGAAATAAAGGGAGGGAAAGAAAAATTCAATTCAGAGAGAGAAAAATAAGAAAAAAAAAATTAAAATGTAAAAAATCTCAAGGAACAATTTATTACCTGCAGGAGTGAGAGATCACAATTTCAATTGTCCCTTTTCTGGTTCAGTGACAACCCTCCAAGGTTGAGTGACATGTCAGGACTATTAATCATCCCATTAACAGGGTCCTTTCACCGTGAAATAGCAGCCCTAACTTTCTGCAGTGAGTTTAATTTGTATTTACGACGCAAATCCAGCAATTTCTTAACATTCACGGGGAAGTTGTGGCGAGCTGCCGTTTTCACGAGGCCAATCATCCAGCAATTTGTGCCGATTCGCAACTCATGGAGTATCTCTTGCTCGCCACAAATTGCTGTTTACTTTATGCACTAATGAAGGTGTGTGCCTTTAACTTGCCATTATTTTCCCAGCAAATTCTGGGCTATTATTTTGACAAGACCCACAGCGGAATCAGTTTAAACAGTGTTATCTGATGTTAGCTTCTACATCATACTGCTGGATAAAATAGATTTTTGGCACCGTGGCATTTAGGATTGCACTTAACCTAACACATTGTACATGCAAATTCTTGCAGTAATAGTTGTTTCTTGTGAAATTAAAAGTAATTGCTAACCCACTTTAAAGCACTTTAAACCCATCAATGGGACTGCACCACTGGCCTGCTGCAATTTCTTTCTCGGGCCCTCATTTGCTATGCTCCAAATAGTACCACTCCTGACATGTTTACAGTTACTGAGAGGGAGGAAAATACAGTTCTGGTGCAACCTTTAAAATGATATGGTGAAGCACTGGTTTTCCAGGAATGGCTGGAGCATATCTTTGTTAATATGTGGCAATTGAAATAACTTACTATTGAGTCAACAAGTGCAGAAATCTAATGATAGATAGAATGCTGATGACATTGGCAACCCCTTTGGACACCCTCATGAACTCACTAGGACCCAGGAAACCTTTGTTGAAAATCTAACCTTTTGAGGAAGGAAGGAAGGGACTATCCGGGCCTGGATTATCTTGAGTCACTCTTGTAAGCCAGCACTCAGTTTCACTGCAGCCTGGGAACAAGTCACCTTTCCCAGGAAGTGACGTGTGGGATGAAGATGCCTAAAAATAGGCAAGCTGAGATGGATCAATCAGAAGAGTCTGAACACAGGTTGAGTGCTGCCATGGAAATGGAGCCTATTATTTCTACAAGTGTGCATCCCAGCACATTCTCACGAGTGTATTTTGATAATGGAAAGCAGCATGCCTGATTTGTCGGGATCCCCATAATGATTTATTCTATGAGGCTCAAATTTACTTACATAATAATACTCTGCTCTTATCTACAAGCTGTTTATCTTCTTGTTAGCCTACAGTTAATAATAGAAAATAGCATTTTTTTTGTTACACTTGTAAATCCATGCACATGTACGTTCTATGCTTTTCTCACCTTCTTATCTTTTTAGCATAGAATAACAATAAATAATTTTATACTAAATTATTCTTTAAATTATTGATAAACTAATACAAAAACATGGATTGCCAATAAAATTATGTAAACATAATTCAGACTACCGAAAAACACAGGCAGAATTTAGTCCCATAATCATTCATTCTATGAACGACTGACTCAATTGTGCCAGCTTTCAAAGTAGATTGTCTCATTCTGAATGAAGAGGCTTTATCTGTGAAACATGAATAAGAAGGACTCAAGATGATTAGTTGCCAATGTATTATCGGATAAGCAAAAAACTTTCCATACATGCATTTAGAATATAAGAAAAGTCAAGGATGATAAAAGACTTTCAGTTCATCCCTTTATCAATCTTTGAGTAAAGCAATTCTGTATCTTATATATATTTATTTTTTGCTCATTTGCATTTATGTACTTTGGTCCTACTCTGCCAGTTTAATTTGATCTAAGAATCTGGGTATGCTTTAACTATACCATTTAATATTTTGTACACCTTGATAAGATCTCTACCATAACTGCCTCCCTTCTGGACTGTAGAGCTCGAGCTGCTCTATTCTTTCCTCACCGCTCAATCCCTTTACATTAGGGATCACTTTTGTTACTCATCTGTGTACCCATTTCAATGCCTGTCCATCTTTTTCTGGCACAGTGACCAGAACAGAACACAGTGCTCCAAGTGTGGTGTGACCGATACTTTCTAAGGCTTTAGCGTAACATTTGTAGGTTTGTACTCTACTGTTCTTGCTTTTCCCCAGCATCCCTTTTGTAAAAATTGCTTTGCCATATTGTTCAGAAATTGAAAGTCATAAGTCTACTTCCCTGGTGGTCTAGTGGTTAGGATTCTGTGCTCTCACCGCCGTGGCCTGGGTTCGATTCCTGGTCAGGGAATTTGCTGTTACAAAAAACACTTGCCACTTTAAAACACTGGTTAGGCCACAGCTGGAGTACTGTGTGCAGTTCTGGTCGCCACACTACAGGAAGGATGTGATCGCTTTGGAGAGGGTGCAGAGGAGATTCACCAGGATGTTACCAGGGCTGGAGCGCTTCAGCTATGAAGAGAGACTGGGAAGATTGGGTTTGTTTTCCTTGGAGCAGAGGAGGCTGAGGGGGGACATGATTGAGGTGTACAAAATTATGAGGGGCACAGATAGGATGGATACTAAGGAGCTTTTTCCCTTCGTTGAGGGTTCTATAACAAGGGGACATAGATTCAAGGTAAAAGGCGGGAGGTTTAGAGGGGATTTGAGAAAGAACTTTTTCACCCAGAGGGTGGTTGGAGTCTGGAACTCACTGCCTGAAAGGGTTGTGGAGGCAGGAACCCTCACAACATTCAAGAAGCATTTGGATGAGCACTTGAAATGCCATAGCATACAAGGCTACGGACCAAATGCTGGAATATGGGATTAGAGTAGACAGGGCTGATGGCCGGCGCGGACACGATGGGCCGAAGGGCCTCTATCCGTGCTGTATAACTCTATGACTCTATGACTCTACTCTCTACTCTGACTCCCAGGACCCTTTCCCTCTCTGATAAGAATACGGTGAATGGAATTGACTTATGACATACATTGTTGTGTCCCCAGTGTGCACTACCTTACATTTCTCAGTGTTAAATTTCATTTGCCACTCTCTGCCTCATTGTATAACTGATCTGAATCGCTGCTGCTCTCCATATTTTAGAGTTTGGCAAGCTTACTTTTCAGCATTTAAGTTATTTATGCAGATTTGAAATAACAGATTATCAGGCACTGACCCTGCAGGAATCCACTCAACATATTGTTCTAGTCTCACCGTGACAAAAATGAAGCATTTTTTCTGTAATGGATTATTTATTGAATTCTGTCTTGCTGGTCACAGTGCAATCAAAGATAAAACTAAGGTTCGCTTCAGGAAAATATCACAGTTTTTTTTTGATACAGTCAGGCAATATTCTCTGAGCCATACATTCGTAAATTACAATTCTGTACCTGATTGCTCGGTCCATTATGTTCAATGCAACTACGAATAGATGTTAAATGGATTCTTCCTCTTGCATTCTTGTGGATCAGGATATTTAGTTCACAGGTAGGGAGTGGCGGTGAAGCTATTCAATTCAAACATCCCATGTGATTGACATCCTGGAGATCTTTTTAAATTTATAGATTTGTTTGATAGCTGTATTTGAGATGAAGGCTTGAGTCAGCTGTGTGCGAGGGACATGGTGATGATCCTTTGTAGTCCCTTCGATGGAAACCAGAAGCTTCCAATTGAGGACTTAATATTTGGCCACCATTGCTCAGCTCACCAGTCAATCTGAGGCTGTTGGTGCTACACAGCTAATCAGAACGCTTTGTGATAGTGAATAGCCACATAAGAAATAAGCAAGTGTTTTGAGAGTCAGTCTTATGCTGAGGGTTAGCACAGAAGATGCATCTTTGTTATTTTGCCATTACTATTATTATACTGTTTGCACTAAGTACTTTTTTTTATACCTATGTTCAATAAATAGTCTGGTAGTTTATAGCCTGAGCCACAGGATAGAGTTTTATTCTTCTGCCTGCCAAAGTTAAGATGATTAGGTGGCGGCATGTTATATACTCAGTGATAAGGTGCAGTGATAACGATTGTCTGTTAAATCCATGGGTCTCCCTACAATTACAAGCACACTCTGGTTCATAAGGAAGGTGAGGTCCACTCACAGGAATTCTTATTGATGCTGAACCCAAGAGCTATCTAGCTTAAAAACCTAAAAGTATAACACTTACATTTAAACCTCTCATAATGTACTCTTTCTTTACATTGGTATGTAATCAATATATCATTTATTAAAATAATACAGTTTTTAAAGCATGAACCACTGCAACATTTTTCTTAAAATACTTTTTCAACAACAAGCAATCACTTTATAATAAATCAATTATCCAATTTATTATAAAACATTAGTAACCTGAACCAGTTAAGAACAGGATGCATTCAACACCATAATGAGTAGAAACTCTTGGGTTCACACAGCTGTCTGTTAAGCCTAGCTTGCAATAAATTACATCTGAATCACAAGAAAGGTTTACAGCAGCAATTTTCTGGCTAGAAATTATTAAAGAGGTAAATTAGTAGAAGCCTCCAAAGACTTAAACAACTTAGCTATTACTGTTAGTGAAATGCCTTCAATGTCGGATGCTAACGTGTAAATAATTTACAACATTGAATCAACTCATCCTTGGCCTGTGATGCCCTTTTGAAAAAAAATGTGCTAACCTATTAGCTGAAGTTGCACATCACTGATAGCGAGCAAGAATACAGGGTAGGTTTATATAAAGTACAGTAATAAGTCTCAAAGTCCAATTGATATGTTATTCTCCAGAATATGAGAATGGATATTTCATGCATATTTTGCATTTTTGGGAAGTACAGAATGGACCCAAAATTCCTGAGTTTGTTTTTGAACATATATCATGCAGGTAGCATAAATCAAAGATTACAGTCTTAATACAAAACTATACTTACTCTTTACAACATTACAAATTTGAATATTGCACGACTGTGAAGTGCTTCAAGACAGTTTAGCTCTAACTTGCAGCATTGCTCTGACTTAATTAGTCATGTATATTGTGGTAAATTCAAAAAGATATATTGATCAACATGTTCTTGTCTATTGAAATTTCTGATTTCACTTCTACAGGATTCCTTCTGTTCAATGTACTAAACCTTAGTTTAAGTGCATTTATTGAAACAAACGAGGGAATGGACTCTTCAGAAAGCAGACCAGGGAGGGGAGGTGAAGACATGTTTGGTGGAGGGATCATACTGGGGGTGGTAGAAATGGCAGAAGATGATTTGTCTAATGCAGAAGCTCGTGGGGTGAAAGGTGAAGATAAAGGGGATCCTGTCAAGGTTGTGAGAAGGGGCAAAGGGGTGAGGGCAGCAGCACGGGAAATGAGGCAGACCCAGTCAAGGGTTCAGTCTACCACGGTGGAGGGGAATCGTCAGCTGAGGAAAAAGAAAACATTTTGGATGCTCTGGTGTAGAAGATGACATTGTCAGAAGCAATGGAGATGGAGAAACTGAGAGAAGGAAATGGAGTCCTTACAGGAAGCAAAGTGGGAAAATGTATTATCCAGCTAATTGTGGGAGTCAGTAGGCTTACAATAGATGTCAGTGGAAACTCCATTGCTGGAGATAAAGAAAGATAAATCCAGGAAGAGAGGAGTCATGGATGGAATATGAGAAGATGAGAGATGGATGGAAATTTGAAGCATTATCAATGAAATTCCCTAGATCAGGGCGAGAGCAAGAAACGGCACTGACACAGTCATCAATGTAATAGAACAAGAGAATATATTGGGGACTTGAGCAGGAACAATGAGTGTTCAATATAGCCTATAAAAATAACAGGATAGCTAGGACCCATGTGGGTTCCCATAGCGATGCCTTTTATCTGGAGGAAGTAGGTGGAATTAAAAGAAAAGTTGCTTAATATGAGAAAACCTGACCAACTCGAGTCGATCACAAACCCATCCTGTCACAACTCACCATAGAAGACGGCACCTATGATCAGTTTATTGTACATCTTGACAACATAAGCTTTTAGTCTGCTAGAGTTGAGAGTTGACAACCATCACACACAGAAGACAGTTTTAATAAAACGTATTATTGATGGAAGTAGCATCAGAATAATAATGACCTTTACTGGCTAGTACTTCTAGGGATCCAAAGCAGTCTGCAACCAATATTTTTTTCAACAGGGAGGTGGAAGCTGCTGACTGTATCATAAAGCGGGAAAAGAAATCTGTATACTATTAATGTCGAGATATTTATTACCAAAATACAAAGCATGAAAGTGAAACAAAGCCTAGATTTTGTAATCAGCATTATTTATGCCAGTGTTAAAATAATGGCAATCACAAAATCTAATGTTTTGCAAGAGAAAATGTAAATTTCTATTTCAATGTTTCATTGCAACCCAGCTCTGGACAATTAGATCTCTTACTCAATCACCACACATTAGGAGCATGATTTTAGCCTGGAAAAATGGGTGGGTTAGGGGCAGGGGGCAGTAACAATTGCAAAAACCTAAAACCCACCCCAACCCGTTCATTTCTGGTTTTCCTGACGGCAGGCAACTAACCCACTCTCAGGAGGCGGGTCGGGCATTAAAAGTATTTAAGGAGGCTGCGGGCCTCCATTTAAAAAGCTTTTTTGATTTTAGCTCCTGGGAGCCGGGATTCCCGGGCCTTCTGCTTCACGCCATGAGAGAGGAGGCGAGAAGGCTCAAAACAGCAGGTAAGTGCTTTTATAGCACAGCTTGTGGGCCAGGAGGAGCAGGAGAGCTTACCCCAGGTCCAACAAGCCTACCTGCAACGACCTCCCCCCCGCCCCAACGATCTCCGACACCCCCGCCCCACGATCTCCAACCCCCCCCCCTACAATCTCCAACCCCCCGATGACCCCCAATTCTCACGGTGACCCCCGACACCCCCCCCCCCACCCCCATATCTAACACTTACCTGAACACGTCCTCTTCCTGGCTCTTCTCCCATCCAACTGAGAGCCAGTCTATCAATCAGGCCAGCCTGTCGGGCGGGAAACAGGCAAAAAAAAACGACGCCCTTACGTTAAAATTGCAAGGATGTCCGGGAAACCAGTATTCCTTGTTTCCAATCAGGAATTCCAGCCCCGCCCCCTTCCTGGCTCCAGACTAAAACCATGCCCTATGTGTCAGCCTACATGCTTACAAGCTGATCAGGTTACTCATTAGAACTTGGTGCTTTACAAAATGGAAATACAGAAGATAAAAAGGAGTAAGACCGTAACAGGCTGTGCAAAGCCAGATCAACCTAACTGACCCACATTTTACATCCTGTAAAGAAACCTTTTGGAATTTCCACATGGACTCCATCCATCAAGAAAGGGCACTAAGAGCGGACAATCTCTAGAAATAATGTCACATCTGGGGAGTGATTTTAAACCCCGAGATTGGGTGGGTTAAGGGCAGATGGGAGTTGAAAATAGTTGTTTTTTGAGTCGCGACCGCAACCCGGCTTTATTTCCAGGTTTAGAGTCAGCGTGTAAAAGTGGGAATGCAAAGTCCAAAAATTTTGCAGTTGCGACCCAAAAAAACAACTGTTTTCAACTCCCACCCACCCCCATTCCACCAGTTATTGGGGTTTAAAACCACCCCCCCAGAAGTCAAAACACCTGAGGTTAACGAACATCCATAGCAATGAAAACAAAATACTCTTTTATCAAAAAAAAGCCATAAGCAAAACTGGAAAGCAACTACTCTCAATCAAATCTTAATGCTTCTGAGATCATGGGGGTGATTTTAAACCCCAAGAACGGACGGATTGTGGACAGGTGGGAGTTGAAAGTAATTGGTTTTTTGGGTTGCAACCACAACATTTTCAGACTTTGCATTCCCAGTGGGAAGCCTGTACCTTTACACGCCAACATTAAACCCGGAAATAAATCCTCAATGATGGCGGAGTCCAGCACGTGAGTGCAAAAGACAAGGCTGAAGCGTTTGCAACCATCTTCAGCCAGAAGTGCCGAGTGGATGATCCATCTCGGCCGCCTCCCAATATCCCCACCATCACAGAAGCCAGTCTTCAGCCAATTCGATTCACTCCACGTGTTATCAAGAAATGGCTTTGTGCACTGGATACGGCAAAGGCTATGGGCCCTAACAACATCCTGGCTGTAGTGCTGAAGACTTGTGCTCCAGAACTAGCTGCGCCTCTAGCCAAGCTGTTCCAGTACAGCTACAAATCTGGCATCTACCCGACAATGTGGAAAATTGCCCAGGTATGTCCTGTCCATAAAAAGCAGGACAAATCCAATCTGGCCAATTACCGCCCCATCAATCCACTCTCAATCATCAGCAATGTGATGGAAGGTGTCGTCGACAGTGCTATCAAGCGGCACTTATTCACCAATAACCTGCTCACCGATGCTCAGTTTGGGTTCCGCCAGGACCACTTGGCTCCATACCTCATTACAGCCTTGGTCCAAACATGGACAAAAGAGCTGAATTCCAGAGGTGAGGTGAGAGTGACTGCTCTTGATATCAAGGCAGCATTTGACTGATTGTGGCACCAAGGAGCCCTAGTAAAATTGAAGTCAATGGGAATCAGAGGGAAAACTCTCCAGTGGCTGGAGTCATGCCTAGCACAAAGGAAGATGGTAGTGGTTGTTGGAGGCCAATTATCTCAGCCCCAGGACATTGCTGCAGAAGTTCCTCAGGGTAGCGTCCTAGGCCCAATCATCTTCAGCTGCTTCATCAATGACCTTCCCTCCATCATAAGGTCAGAAATGGGGATGTTCGCTGATGATTGCACAGTGTTCAGTTCCATTCGCAACCCCTCAGATAATGAAGCAGTCCGAGCCCGCATACAGCAAGACCTGGACAACATCCAGGCTTGGGCTCATAAGTGGCAAGTAACATTCGCGCCAGATTCTAGTAACCACACAATTAGAATACAGCTCACAAATTTAAGAATAGTAACAAGCCTCAAGCAAGAATTGAGATTAGAAAGATTTTATTTTCCCTTTCAGAGTAGTGGATATTTGAAAAAGCCTCCCATCCAAAGAAGTTTATGCTGTTCTATTTATCACTTGGACAAAAGAACTGGATGCATGTTTGGAACAGGATTGAGGGTGACTGCATATAGTGAGACAATGAACTGTTGGGCAGAGCATCATGGTTGTAAGGAAGTGTTACAAGATGAAATATAATGCAAGATACAAGGCTAGATTGGTCTGCTGAAGTTTTCCTTGGTTCCAATATGGGGAAAAACTTTGCAGAACCTTTCCTCAGGAGATTAAATGGATTTGGTAAAGTCCATGACTGAAAACATTGTCATTGGTACGTGGAAGAAACAGGCTTGCTGTGCCAAAGACCTTTTTTTTGTTCCAAACTATCTTATGATTTTTCCCTCAATTTTCTCCCCATCTCTCCTGAAACTACTGACTCCTTGCTGGAGTTCAATTCCCCAGGTATGGTCTGCTCTGCTCTCTAGTACCTTTTTGTTAGCCGAGTCAGCTAGTGTTGACCGACTTTCACTATGGGCAGCATCACAGCTGAGCTTGATCCCATCCAGAGGTCACTGACCAGCAACGAGCAGTGCAAGCCCTGATTGATTTCCACTCCCCATTCTTAGCCCAGGGTCACAGAAGCTAATTGTCATACCCCAAAACTGCATTAATTAGCTAAAGGGCAACTAATTATGCACAGACTAAACTGAACTAAATTGGTTCAGATCCATATTGCTTAGTACTACACTGGGTAGTGTTTTCACCCCTTTAGGAGCTCTTATTTTTCCTACATTGTTCAATATGGGAATGTGTTGCATGGTGTGAGATAAATTAATCCTATCCTTTATATGCATTTGTCTACATTTGAAGGAACATTAATGCTCACTATAGTTTTTTTCTTGGGGTGGGACACATCACTTGTGCATACACACCAGTCTATGTCATTAGTGAGACCTATCTGTACCCAGTGAGAAAATTGATTGTTTATAGAGTAGTCAGGCTCAGTATTGGGGTGAATGACTATCTGCAGCGTGAGATTAATGACGACCAGTCACGTAGGACTGGGTAATGTCATTAAAAATATTATAACTGGCCAATTTGACCAGACACTGTAAATCTATTTGGAGTCTCCTCTATAGATAAAAGCTCTTTTTTTATATCTGCCAAGAGAGGCAAATGGGAACCAATTTTTGAAAAAGGTAGTTAATAAGGCAAAGAATCTTCCTGAACTAGTTTATTACAGGAACTCTGCTCCAACAGTAGGCCCCTCTCCATCCCTGCCTGTAAAACAGATTTCTTCTTACAAAGGCAGGGCTAAAAGGGGCTCACTCTCTTCTGACCTGGTCACTAGGAGTAGCGAGTCTTCAATAAATTGCAATCTTCGTGGAACCTGAGCCTTGTTCTGTTGGTCAAAATGCCTAAAAGTGGAAAACGTTCGTACACCCAGAGAAAGAAATGCATCACAATCGAGGGGAAACCCTGTGAATTGAACAAGCCATCAGGTATGATATTTCTGTCATTTTTCTGTTCTTGTGTTTTTGCCCTAATTTGTTTGCACTGAACCAAAGTTATTTATGGAGCCTGTAGCTTGTAAGTCTACTTGCAACTGTAAAAGATAATAGCAAAATTGGGAAGCAATGATGAGGAGATGCTAATCTGGGACTTTAAAAGCCTGAAGATTGTAGGTGGGAGGAGGTTGAAGTACTGGGAAAGAATGTTTGACTAGGATAGTGTTGTCTAATAGAAATCGCTCATTAGCCACAAGTGTGCCTATGGTGACACAATTTTAGCCACACGCATTAATTTTACCAGAAAACACCTTACACACAATATAGGTAAATGCACTTCACACCTGTATATTTACTTAAACATCTACCACCACTCAGTAACCAAGGAAGTAAAGCACTCAACAATCAAAAAACACTCGCACACTCTGCTTTCCGTCTTACTGGTTTACCAACAAACGCAAAAAGAGTTTAAAGTGCATGTATACGCCCTGCAAATATGAGTATTGAGATCACTTGCCCAACAACAGTGTCCATTCCTCATTTTTTATTTACCAATCAGAAATGAAATTCACCACAATTGGATTCCCAATTAGCCACATATGGCTAGTGGCTACTGTATTGGACAGCACTGTAATAGAAAACTGGAATAAGTCTTAATGTCAACATTGCTGGGATAGCGTGAGGAGAAAAAACTTGTATGGTCACATGTTTGGAGTTTATAAGGAATAAAAGAGGAAAGTTCAGAGAAGGACTGATAAAAATGTGGATAAAATAGAGAAAGAAATGTGAAGGGGAAATGGGAGGCGAGAGGTGAGAGGGGGAATGTTTGTCTGAAGTCAAATTGTTTCTTGTATCCTGTCCAGGGGTGCAAGAGAGGTACTGGAAGAGCATCTCCAGATACAGGAGTGTTATTTATGTCTTGGGTGGACTTGGGCTTTATGGAGAATTGAGAGTTGTTGAGGAGAAATTAAGGAGGTGATTTTTAAACCCCAAGAATGGGTGGGTTGGGGGCGGGTGGGAGTTGAAAATGTTTTTTTTTGGGTCGCAACCGCAAAATTTTCAGACTTTGCATTCCCACTGGGAAGCCTGTACTTTTACACACCGACATTAAACCCAGAAATAAAGTCGGGTTGCGGTCACAACCCAAAAAAAAAATCTATTTTCAACTCCCACCTGCCACCAACCCACCTGTTCTTGGGGGTTAAAATCACCCCCTAACTGTCTGGTACAAAAGAGGAAGCTAACATGAGGAACCACTCAATCAGATCTGTATTTGATCTAAGACAAAAACCTAAGTAGGACATTTGCTGCCCCAGACTTTTGGAAAAGGTGCTCCAGAGAGCTGGCATTTTCCTAAGTTAGCAAGACACCATCTTCCTGCTACAGCTTTGATTTTACTGCTCTAGTTTTCATCAGTAGCATGAATTACAACAAAGGCAAGATGCAAAATGTAGCTACAACAACAACTTGCATTTGCAACTTAATGAGCAGTGAAATAAAAGTTAATTGTACCAGCACCAATTCTATTTGTGTTCTTTTAGTAAGATTACAGTCACATAATCTCACATTGTACAAATCAAGGCAATTTCAAAAGGCAAATGAAAGCACCTCCATTAAAGTTTATTGTGTGTCTGTAAACAGATTTTTTCACTATAATATGCAAATAAAATAATGGTGGCTCAATGTGTGCAGAATATTTTCCAACAAGGCCGTTGATGTTCAAAATCATGAAGGATCTAGACAGAGTGGATAGAGAGAAACTGTTCCCATTGGCGGAAGGGTCAAGAACCAGAGGGCATAGATTTAAGGTAATTGGCAAAAGAACCAAAGGTGATTTGAGGAAAAACTTTTTTACTCAGTGAGTGGTTAGAATCTGGAATGCACTGCCCGAGGGGGTGGTGGAGGCAGATTCAATCATGGCCTTCAAAAGGGAACTGGATAAGTACTTGAAATGAAAAAATGTGCAGGGCTACGGGGATAGGGCGGGGCAGTGGGACTAGCTGGATAGCTCATGCATAGAGCCGGCACGGACTCGATGGGCTGAATGGTCTCCTTCCATGCTGTAACCTTTCTATGATGCAGTTTGTGGCTTCCATCTTGACTTGTAACAGCTGCTCACATCCCAATGCTGTATGGGGGTTTTTGCTTGTAATTTATGTTAGTAAACCCACCAGCATCAAACTAGCTTGTGGCAGGCAACATGTGTGCAGTGGGATTTTGGCAACAATGAAGCAAAGCTTTAAAAGTGTAACTTTTCTGTAAAAGGTTTGATCACTGTGATGATCTGAAAACATCATTATCGCAAGAATTGTATTGGATGGTACTTCTGCCACCATTTTTGATTTTGCTGCTTTGACTCATCGTTATAGCAACCAGTTAGATTGTTGTAAGCAGTTACCATAATTGCACTGCTTCTCACCCTCCCAGTGGGATGACATGGGTTATTTAATCTAAATATATTAAATTACTTTTTGTATCCCTCTTCTCACTCTTTCTACTATTCATTATTAACACAAAATGTCAAAATATGAAAAACGCTGATGCTTGTTGTCAAATGTTAAAATTTAATTTTTAAACATCGCGTGTATAAAGTTTTGAACTAAAAAAGAATAATTCTGACTGCAAAGGTAGTTGAGATAGAAGTTTCTCGGGTGACGGGCTATTTCAGCAGGAAGTCGTCAGTTTTCTGATGTATGTGTTTAGGTGATCAGAATGATTATTAAAAGGTCACGCTGGAAGTTACATCTCGAGAGCTGACATTTATTCGGGATAAAACTGGCAAATTTTAGTTCATAAATTGATCAAGCCTTTTGTCTCCTGAATTCAGTAGCTTATCATAACCCTGACAATTAATTATCCCATCAATGTCAATTTTCACTAATTATTCTGTTCATAATTTTCAGACCAGCTATTATCTATCATGTACAATCCTAAGGATTATATCTTCATTCCATTAGTCTGTGGGTAATATATTCAGCTTTCATTGAACTGTCTTTTAGAGACAGTTTTTAGCTAATTAGGTGTTTTATTTTTGATCGGCAGCTTCAGGAGTTAGAGCAAAAAGTAAGTAAAGTATTATTAACTTTCCTTCCCCGCTTTGAAAAGCTCCCAAGAATCCTTTCTCTTTGACAGTACCTTTGATCTCATCCTTCAAATATCTTCCTTTTCCTTTTTGGTGCCCATTCTTTGTTACACACTCTTGAGATGTTTATTATTTGAGGAACGTAAATGGGAGTTGAATTTTAATAGAGAAAAATATAGAACAGAAGGAATGTGGTGTATTAGAAAAAAGTGAAAGTGATAAAAACAGAAGAGTTTCCTGTGTCGTAGGAAAGCCCTGGGAAAACAACTTTAAATTGGAAAAAGATTACTTCTGCTAAGCCCTGTTTCCTCTTCCTCTTCCTTAGGCTCTCTTCTGTCCTATTATTTTTACTTCCATTTCTATTTAATATGCCCTAATATAACCATTCTGTTATTATTTCCCGTTTTAATTTTGAAACCTCTTTATTTGCCTGTTTTTCTGTATACCTGGAGGCAGCATGTATTTGAAGGCAGGACCCACATTGTGAATATTGGTCCCTGATTCACTGAAAACAGCACTGTGCAGTTTTTCAGCCAATCCAGGCTTCTTGGTGTAAACAGTGACACCAGGTCAAGTTTTCCAGCATCAAATAGAAAGCTCTTCTGCTTGATGTTGAATGATCCCATTGGAGGCCCCAGCAGCGTAATCACATCCCGATGAGATAACTCGTTGGCGGCACTCCAAGGGTTAATATCGGAACTTTTGTAATCTTTAAGTTTGGTCCCATTGGCACTTTATCTAATGTACAACACTCACCTTAAGCCATAGGTTTATGTTCGGAAAGTGGGAACCCCAATCGATTCCTAGTTGATTTGAGAAGCGCTATGCACATTGTCATTTTAGTTCTGTCATATGGGCAGAATGGCTTTCTCACCAGTCTACTTTTAAAAAGAAAGTTTGTAATATGCAATAGCTCCTGCACCAGTGCGGAACAGTAGCTTGTTTGTTTTTATTGTTGTTCCTGCAACAAGGGCAGGCTAGAAGAATAACAAATCATTTATGCAGGATTCCAGAGTGCAGTGCCAGTGATTTCAATGTGACACCACATAGCTTTGGGTTTCTTTGGTCAGGCATTTACAGGGATTGAAATGATTGAAGTCAGACTTCACTGTAACATTTAGCTGAATGTTAAAAAATGTTGAATGCGTTCAATTTTGCCGATGCATTGTACGCCAGCTTGAGTTCCTGATAGCCTGCTGCAGATCGAAGTAAATTATAAGGAGCTTGGTAGCAATGCAACAGGGGATAGTGTTCTTCTTGGTTATTACCCCTTCACTGGACTACGGTTCTACTGGTGATTTTGCACCAAAATAATGTAACGAATTAAACTTTTCCAGATCCAGAAATACATAAACTGCAGTCACATTATCTGATTCTCTCAAAATGAAAGGACACACAAACCCTGCGACATTTAAAAAATTTACTAATGACTGCCAAACAACTAAAAATTAATTTTTAAAAATGTGGCGTCTCATTACTCCTTTAATAGTTTTTGGTCATTAAAGCATTTTTTAAATTGAAAAAATTGTTTTTAACTTTTCCTTCTGTTTTTTATTTGATTATTTTTTACCCTCTCTTATTTTCACTGTCCATAACTGTTTTTACAGATGATTTTATTCTTGTAGCTTTCACTTCCTGGTTTTTACGTCGCAGCTTGGAATTCAAGGTTTTGACTCTTTGTGGCTTTTCAAGGATGCTGCAAGCTGACTGGTCGAGGGGAGAGATCAATCCTGTCGCTTCTTCCACAGGTCCTAGCTTCACTGGAGCTAACGCTCTTCTTCCTATTAACGGAAGTGCCCGCGGTAAAATGGGTTACCATAAATCTATGAAGCGGCGAGCACCGCTCAGAACAATTTACGGCCCAACGTGTATTGTATAATTATCTTGGTAGTATTTCTATTTGCTTATTTTGACACTATTTGTTGTAGTGACCAAAGATCATAGGATTTCATATCTAGGATCATGTTACAGCTGATAGTGGAAAGAAAAGTAATGGGAGACACAATGCATGGGTTGGGTTCAGATCCACAGCTGTGGCCCCCACCCCCGACACATGCACATTCTCGAATTCCTATTAACAGCTGCGGTGCTGAAAAGAGCTGATGAGCAGAAGCTATACTTCTCCCCATTGGGTGGAAGTGAAACTCAGTCACCACAGGCTGACCGTGTGCCCTTCATAAAGTAGCAGGTGGGAAAGGTCCATTGTCTGAAGACACCATGACAAGATAAATAAAGAGGTATGCCTCAAAAAGAGTCTTAACCTTTTAAAAAAAACATTGATAGTGAGCAGCTTATTAGCCTCAATTTAACTTCCCTGTGCATTGTACATAACAATGGAAGTCTAATCTACACAGCATATGGATTTTTATATAAATTTACAACTCCCTCATTATTAGATGTCAGCCTTGACTCAATGGTAGTACTCACGCCTATGAAGGTTGAGGGTTCAAGCCCCACTCCAGAGATTTGAGCACATAAACACTTCAGTGCAGTCCAGAGGGAGCGCTGCACTGTTGGAGGTGCCGTCTTTCAGATGAGATGTTAAACCAGGGCACTGTCTGCCCTCTCATGTGGCTATACATGATCCTATGGCACTTTCCAAAGAAGACTAGGGGAGTTTCCCAGTGTCTTGGCCAATATTTATCCCTCAACCAACATTGCTAAAACGTGAGGGCATCTCTGAGATAGTGTCGAGGGAATGTCTGCGATGGAGGGAAGGCTAGCCTCCATGGAGCTTCAAGCATGTCTCACAAATGAGTCCATTCAGGCCCTGACAATGGCCGTTCGGACTCTGGGTGAACAACATTCTGCTGCCTTAAACAGGCAGGCAGATATACTATACTGGCCTTACAAGGCTTCACACATGTCCTCCAAACTGTCGTCCAGCAGAGTGGTAGGAGTGGTGTGGATCTGGCCCAGGGGAGGGATGATGGCAAAAAGGGACATGGAAGTGGGGACACCACTCAAAGTGCCCCCATGTCTCATCCGTTGCCCCCCTCTCAACCAGTACCCGCAATGCTGCCTCCTCTCCAGGTGGCCGAGTCTGCCCCTGCACAGGTGCAGGTGGAGCAGTCTTTTGAGGGGCCCTCGTGGGCACCAAAACCCAGATGGCGTAGGCCCAAAGCATTTAATTGGTCAGGGCATGAACAAGAGCAACCTGCCACTACCTCTGCTGCAGCCACAGGAGAAGCACCACGTAGGAGTAGTCAGAAGTGAAAGGCGAAGGTTTTGTAAGCACAAAGGGGATGCACAAGTGTGTTTGACGGTTGGTCATGTTTTTTATTAGTATTTGCTTTCTGTTAAACTCACATTAAATATTATTATTGTCACCACTACTGCCACGTCTTGGCCATTCTTGACTGGCTTCCGTAATAAGGCCCTTTCATGAGGTTCACCATGAACGCCCACACTTGATGCCACCCATTGGGTCATTCTACAATGGGTGTATGTGTAGTTGCAGGACTGTTTTGTGCAGGTGTGGGTGCTGCTCAATCCAGGTGGTGTGAGGACTGGACTCTTCTCACTTTCTGATGTTAGGAGAACTCTTCACATATCAGTGACTCCTTGGCCTCATGAGCAGCCAGGTGAGCTGCTGTTCTGCCCATGGGTTGCTCCTCCTCCTCCTCAATGTGGGTGGCAGATGTGGATGGGGCCTCCTCAAGCAGCACCTCTCTCTGTTGTGCCGTGTTGCGCAGAGCACAACAGACGACTATAATGCGTCCCATTCTGTCTGGTGCGTATTGAAGCGCTCCCTCAGAATGATCAAGGCACCTGAAACACATCTTGAGCAGCCCTATAGCATGCTTAATTGTAGACCTGGTAGCGATGTGGCTGTTGTTATATCGACGTTGTTGCTTGGTTGTGGGGTTCCTCAGAGGTGTCATGAGCCACGTGTGCAGGGGCTATCCCATGTCCCCGAGGAGCCAGCCCTTACAGGTGTTGGTGCGTGGAAGAGGGACGGGATGTTGGACTCCTGGAGGATGAAGGAATCGTGGCAGCTGTCAGGGTGTCTGGTGCACACATGAAGGAATCTTTTGCGGTGGTCACAAACGAGCTGAGTGTTGATGGAGTGATAGCCCTTCCTGTTGATGAACAGTCCTGGCTCATGTGGAGGTGCTCGTATTGCTATGTGGGTGCAATCGATTGCATCCTGCACCCGTGGGAAGCCAGCTACAGAGTGGAATCCCACTGCCCTCTCTGTCTGGCTGAGGTCATCCATGGGGAAGATGACGTAGTGCGATGCCCTGCAAAATAAGCCATCGGTGACTTGTGCTACGCACTTGTGTGCAGACGACTGAGACCCCTGGCGATGTCCCCGGTGGCACCCTGGAATGATCCGGAGGTGAAAATGTTGAGGGCAGTGATGACTTTAACAGTGACAGGTAAGGAGATGCTGCTCGGCCAGCCGGGAGTAGCTCGGCATGAAGGAGGCTACAGATGTCTGCGACCACCTAGCCACTGACTCTGAACCTCCATATGCATTGCTCCTCAGAGAGGTCCAGGAAGCTGAGCCTCGGATTGGAGACCCTGTTGCAAGGGTAGTGCCTCCTGCAACGTCGCTCTCTCTGTTGTTGCCCTCCGTGCTCTTGTGCAGGTGCTTGTGGAGCTCCACGTGGTTGAGGTGGAAGCTGTGCCTGGCGAGGCTGGTGATGTTGCTCATCCTCGGATGTAATGGTGAATGCAACCATGGCGCCCCCCATCCTGATGGTGTGAGTTTGAGGGGGTCCGCAAAGTAGTTAAATATGTTTGCACAGCAGAGTTTTGGGTGGAAAGTAAGAATTTTGAGTGAAAACACAAAGGTCTTGCAGCCAAAACTTTGTCTGAAGTGAGAGTTTCCTGCTGCAATAAATGAGGTTTTCTCCCCACCAGCAACAGGGAAATCTGTTGAAGATCCTTCAAAATCGCACCCCTGCCAAAACGTCTAATCAATCAAGTAGTCCGAGTACCTCAATTATCGGACAAACTATGCAAATTATCATCCCGCCGGCATTAATTGCCGGTGGGACTCCCGCATTCGGGAGGCGTGTGCGCACCCGGACGTGTCACTGGGGAACCCGGATGTCAGCGGGTTGGAGCTGGGCTCAAAACCTGCTCGGCATTTCAGCGATTTTCAGAGCTCTGTCATCCGAAAATCGGCCCCCTGGACTCCAAGGTTTAAATTACAAGGAGAGATTACATAAATTAAGGTTGTATTCCTTGGAAATTAGAAAACTAATGGGTAATTTGATCGAAGTTTACAAAATACTAATGGGAACTGATAGGGTAGATAGAAACTATTTCCGCTGGTTGGGGAGTCTAGGATGAGGGGACGTAGCCTAAAAATTGGAGCCAGGACTTTCAGGAGTGAAGTTGGGAAACACTTCTATACGCAAAGGATGGTAGAAGTTTGGAACTCTCTTCTGCAAATGGCAGTTGATGTTAGCTCAATTGTTTAATTTTAAATCTGAGATTGGTTAACAAAAATCTATCAAAGGTATTAAGGGATTTGGGGTGAAAGTGGGTATATGGAGTTAGGTCGCAGATCAGCCATGATCTCATTGAATGGCAGAACAGGCTCGAGGGGCTGAAGGGCCTACTCCTGATCCTATGTTCCTATGTTACGTCATAGTATATTTTTTAAAAGCTAGGTGTGGCATGAGTAATTGTCAAAATTATGATATTTTGATCAAATAAACATTGAACTGGTATATATAAAAAGACGCAGTGAAAACTTTTTCCAGAGTAAAGTTATTTAAAAAGGGGACGAGTGTGACTTCAATACAATGCGCGCTGCAGGAACTTTGATAGTCTTTGAAAGATAAATGCTGTTTGATTATAGTGGCTGAGATAACAGTTTCTCAAATTAAGTTCATTACAAACCTTCAAAGATGCCGTCAGATGGAAGAGACAAAAAAATTATAATCATTTGATTGCAATCCAGACCAATGAAAATTATGGGGAGGGAAGCAAGAGATAAATTAAAATTTTACTGCGATTTACAAAATGTAGCAATATAACTTTAACAATTAATTTTATTATAAAGTGTGTAAATTCAGTCAAAAATGTAATGACTCCCAGAAATGTAATGACTTTGAGATATTTAAATGGTTCTTCTAATAAGATATAATTAGATGGGAAGTAAATGTTTAACGCATCTCCTGAATGCACAAAGAAAGAATATAAAGCCAATTAATTGAAATTAAAATTTAATGGAAGATTAATTCACCATGACGCAAAACTCAATTGTCGCAAAAGTTTGCATAAGTGATGTACACAAAGAAGAACATAGCCACTCTCCACCTGGCTTCGTGTCTCGAACAAAATCACAAAGCGTGAAGCTGCTGCATCTGTTGCCTGAACACATATTCAGAGGACAATAACCTGCAGAGAATAACATTAGAGGGGAATTATTTCTGTATTCTTGACTCTTAATGTAACACAAACCGGGCAAGAGCTTGACAATGTGCTTACAAAGGCGACCACAGGTGTTACATTATTTCTGCAAATAAGTTGTTCTCCAAAGATAGAACAATAAATAATGAATGTATTATCTGATAATAGTGATGGAACGATTCATCTTGGCTTTTCGAATATGCAATCACTTGTGTGCATGCCTGTGCTCCTTTGAGCTTCTGAAGTCTTGGACAAACACAGCAGCTTGTAAGTTTAACCTCTGTTGTACTATTACAAGGAACAATTTGTTAAAGTAACATTGTACTGATGATTATGATTTTAGGACTTTACAATCCATTTTTTAGAAAGCTTTGCATACATATCATAATTGATGTTTAAAAGTTGCATGCATTTTGTGAGAGCAAACAAAATGTTTCTGTATTTTGCAATTCAAGAAAATTGTCTCACATCTCCACCAAGCAGGTACACTTAGAACTGGTGAGTATAAGGATTTTAATAATCTCTATTAAGTTAAATATCCAAACTGTTAGGACATTCTGAACTGTCTGAATGGATATTTACTCTAGAATTGTTCAAATAATGTCAGAAGAATTGTTAAAACATCACAGCCAGATTTGGCTTTGACTCATTTTAATTAGTACTAAATTATCCTTTTTAATCCAAAACTTGCCTGGAGAATCAACAGTATAAGTTAAGTACTCCACAATGGAAAACAGAATATGGGCTTGATTAATGGAGATTTTTTTTTATCCATGTGCTGCTGCATCGTTGAGTGATGGGATAGGAGTATATGTCTGCCATTCCGCACACAAGGAGCTCCTGAATTTAGTCATGTCCCTGTGTGCAGTTTTCCATATTGGGCAGTAATAAAAGAAATGGGAACAGCATTGAATCCCAGCTTGGTCAACAAACCGCAGCTAGACAGAGGCACATGGGGCAATGTGTCTGCTAAGGGCCATAACTGAACAACGAACAGGTCACAGTGGCTCCGGGCTGTATTGTGAGTGTCATCACATGAGACTAAAATGGAACCTATAGTTTCAGTGCTGTGATGTACTGCCTCTGCAAGTGAACTCAACATGTATCGCATTTGATCAGCAAAATGGAGAAGAATGAAATCAAATGGAGCAATTTTACTAAATAAACCATTAATGCTATCCTATTCACTTTGGCTAATGATAATGAATACATCATTAAAAATCAGGCAGTGGGTCTCAGATGGATTTGCACAGCAGTTATTTTTGTTGCTCGTCACTTCCATTAAATTATGGCAAAAATTGAAAAAAGCCTAAGATTCAGCTATCATGTATAAAATCTTCCAATACTTAATGGTAAATTGCCATCACATCTTTGATTTATTGGTGTGTTATCCAACTTCTAAAAATCTTGGTAGGGCATTGAAGGTTGAAACTGTATGAGACATTTATATATACTTAGTTGCATAGAGGGTATTTGACAAGTACTGAATGCAGAATTCTCCCCAGTGAGTGTGCGAAACCCAACAACTCACCAGCCCCGTAGATCCTTGTGAACTGAGTATCAATACAAGTATGAAATAGGATAGAAATTTTATTTTATTATACCATGATATTTGAGTTTTGCAAACATGGGAGTGTTTTAATGCCTTTATGTGAAGCAGTTTACTCCTCTCTCCTAATCTTGCTGAAAATCCCATTAATGGAATTAAAGTTATTTGCAGGGACAACTCCAACAGCCATATAATTTAATAAATTGTCATGGAGCTAGTCTCCTGACTCTTTGGCATTGAAATATTAATAAGAATGCAAATAAATATTATCGATGCTAAGTAACAGAGGCATGCTCCCTGCTTCTCTTCCTTCCTGAACTGCCAATTGAAAAATATATTTATGTTTACGGTGTCAATGAATCTTGGAGATAGTGCAAGGATGCATTTCTATGACAAACTATTAGCACGTGCTATTTTCAGAGGATTGACTGAGGTCTGGAGAAATGTGTGGAGGAGGCAATTAGTCCAGTTTACAGCGCATAAATTTTGTAACTGAGAGACCATTAAGCACCAAATAAAATCATTATTTTGTATCCCCCAAAATGAGTGATCTAAAAACAGAAATGGTTAACTTTAATGTATATGTTGTTCATTATACTATTTTTAGCTAAACAATAATACTGATGACTTCAAAGGGGTAACTGAGGTTACCAGGTCCAAAGTGTGCCACACAGATCCTGCCATATCATGTCTCCTGGACAGAAGAAAATCCCGCTAGGGGTCCTAACCAGTGCTAACCTCTTCAGCCAGGAATGGGAAGCATGTGATTTCCACTGACCCTAATGCACTTGGCCAGAGATAGACACGACAGGTAATTCATTTGAATGGGTCTTTCTTGTTGGGGTCTCCGATAGGCTGGCAGTGGGGAATTCTTCTCTGGGTGAAGATCTTGCAGTTTTCTTCAGTAATACAGTATATCCCTTAGAGTGAAGTTCCTGTTTGATTTCCAAGCAAGCAGTCTCCTCTATTTGGAAGCTAACGGTGGTTTATATGACTTATTGAGAACAATGAAAGAATGTTGTATCTTTTTGAAACTAAATAAAATATCTAATCTCTACACATGGTTAAACAAAATATGCCATGAGAAACAGTAGCGTACCAATTTATAATATGTAAGAGAAACCATTACAGCTCTCTCTATAGTGCAATATATTCTACCTGGTCTAGAACCTGCTGCAAGAGACTAGGCCCTAGAATAATTTAAAGTCAGTTTCTAATGCCAATATAGAAATCCAGGGTATTTCAGGTTTTATCTTTAGAGCAGAAAATTGGACCCCAAAAAACTTAGGTAGATTTGGAGAAAATCAGTTTTAAAAAAAAAAGAAACTTTTTTTCTTTAGAACATCGCTAAAACTCAAGTAAAGAAGGAAGGCGTTTAAGAACTGTACAGTTAAACTAAACAACAACCCACAATTATTTACACAATTCGTTGACACCAATTTTATGGGGCTCAGCTTCAGACTGTTACTAAACCCCTAGTCATTGCTTGTTAAATTGAAAGTAAAACTAAAGAATGTTTATTGTTGTGGCTGCTGCCACTTACCTGCCACGATGATGGTGAGGTACTAAAAATTGTTGGAAATTAGGCACAGGGGAACAACTGTAATCTTGCAATTAGTAAACAATACCTTGCTGTGTGATCTGAGTCAGCCTTTAATTGATGACCTCAGTCTTCAGGGGTCTATGAGTGTGATGGCTGTTTCCGTGCACTACTGCCCTTGCTCAATACCAAACTCAAATGAAAAGTGATGTTTGCTACAGCATAAAATCCTCACAACAATACCTAAAGAGAATCTAGAGCCTCTTAAACTCCAGTCCAAAAGACACTCTCTTCGTTTCTTTTCCTGCTGAAAATTGGGTCCAGAGTTTACGTGCATTGCATCAACAAAGTCAGCACGGCACTTATAGTATGCACCATGGCACATATAGCACCCAATGTGTGTAACGCGGATACAATACACCGTCGCACATATAGTATGCACCATGGCACAGATAGCACCCAATGTGTGTAACGCGGATACAATACACCGTCGCACATATAGTATGCACCATGGCACAGATAGCATGCAATGTGTGTAACATGAATACAATACACCATGGCACAAACAGTATGCACCATGGCACAGATAGCATGCAATGTGTGTAACACAAATACAATACACCATGGCACAAACAGTATGCACCATGGCAGATAGCATGCAATGTGTGTAACACAAATACAATACACCATGGCACAAACAGTATGCACCATGGCACAGATAGCACACAATGCGTGTAACACGAATACAATACACCATGGCACAAACAGTATGCACCATGGCACAGATAGCATGCAATGTGTGTAACACAAATACAATACACCATGGCACAAACAGTATGCACCATGGCACAGATAGCATGCAATGTGTGTAACACAAATACAATACACCATGGCACAAACAGTATGCACCATGGCACAGATAGCACACAATGCGTGTAACATGGATACAATGCACCATGGTACATATAGTATGCAATGTATAATACGGATGGAATGTACCGTAGCACATATAGCACACACTGTGCGTGGCACTAATACAACACACGTGTACCTCTAGATCAGAATTTTTAAAAGACAACAAAAGGAAATATCGGGTTTTTTCCCTCAAATGTGGGAGGAAATCAGCCCTTCCCAATTCACCACCTTAAAGAAAAATCTGGGAATTTATTGGTGGAAATCAGTGAAAACTGATTTTAACGATCGCTATTTATTTTGTATCTCTTCTTTCTTTGCAGACTCGATGGGCTGAAAGGCCTCCTTCCGTGTTGTGACCTTTCTATGATTCTATGATTCTTCTTTCTTTAAACCTTCTAGTTTTTTTTTTTGAATTATGCTATAAACTGGCACCTCGAGTTCAAGTCAGTGTTGTGCCGTCATTTGCTTTGTATCCTTCGGTGCCTTCAACAATTGCATGCAGCTTCCTTCATGAGTTGAACCATAAGGCCCCAGGCCTCTGCTGCACACAACTTCCAAATAAAGCAAAAATAAACCCCAGAAAGACATCAGGTGACTCAGCATAAACAGAACTCTCCAGTGCAACAGCTGTCCAATACAACTTATCATGCCAGTGCAATTACTGTTCTTTCATGAACAAATGGGACCTCTGGCAGAACTCTTTTCTGCTTTGAAAGCAATAACACAGGAGAGCCAGATTCCTTAAGTGCTTATGAAGTGTCATTACTGTCACTACCAACAAAACAACCCCGACTGGTTTTGTTACCAGAGATCCCAAACCTTCTTATGGCTTAGACAAACTCATTTCTAAAAAAAGAATCTGTCAGCTCCAAGAGATTTTGTGTAATATGGCAATTTAAACTGAGGGTTACTACTCAGTAGCATCTATAGGCCAATTTTAACTCGGGGCAGGAATCGGGGGAAGGGTGGGGGGTGGTGGTGGCGGAGGAGGAGGAGGAGGTGCCGCCGGCAAGTCCATAATCAGGGGAGGAGGAGAAAGCCTGGGGCAAGGGGAGGCCCAAGCATTCCAACTCCTCCTGGCCCACAAGGAATTTTTTTTAAAAAAGATCATACCTGGGCCTGGACCCTTTCTGCCGCTAGTTTTTGCATGCAGGCTGTAGCCGGGCCCACGGTTAAAATGGCGTGCACGTTCCGATGATGTCATCAGGACACGCCGCTGCCATTTAAATTAGGCCCCCCGGTCCTGTGGGGCGGGGCCCTTCCCTTGCCTGAAATCAGGTAATTAAAAATGATGGGGGGATGGCAGGAACATTTTGGGAATGCACTGCAAAGGCGCCCCGCCATCTTACCCCCTGCCCACACCGTTTCTGCTGGGCGGGAAGAGGTTAAAATCGGCCCTTATAATTTGGTAAAGATAGATAAAGCTAAAAATTCACAGCAGGCCAGTTAGTACCTGACGGAGAAATATAGGTTAATGTTTTAGGTGTGAAACCTTTATCAGAAAGCAGGACATGAGGAACTAGTATCATAAATATCGATGGCATCCCTTAAACAGATGAAGATTATAGGTCGCAATCATTGCCCTTAAATGTTTTTTCCTCATTGACTACATATACGGACTTCTGAAACCGAATCTAAATGGGTAATTATTCTGATGACGAGTCCTACCTGTAGCATTAACTCCTTTTAGAAGCTGACTGACCTGCTGCTCATTTCTAGCATTTTGTTCTTCTTTCAGATTTTTCAGCATTTGTTGCCTCTCTTTTTTTCCTCTACAATTTGGTAAATCATTATGAATGGGAAAAGCAAAGCAATGAATTACCTCATTTGTATTGCCCATTGACAAGGGCTCCTGTGACAGGCACTTGCTGAAAAGGCCGGTGTCAAGGTAGGCCCTGCACCCCCTTTTCCATGTATTACATGAAAATGATTATTTCATGGGCTCATGGGTTCCCTTCTGTTCAATATTCTGTCATTTTCTCCAGCTGCCATCCATCATTCAATTTATTTAACATTTGACGAAAGTAGGATAAAAGTGGAAGAAAAGCAATAACAATGTAAACATTGATGCCGTCCCTCAGTGTCTGATGAAGATTATAGGTGCCACACGTAGGCCTTAAGAAATTTCCTGCTTATTAAGTGCACATGCATAAGCCTGGGATACAATCAAATCAGGCAATTCTCTCACTTCAGCGCGTATATTATTCATAAGCAGTCCAAAGTGCTCTGAGTGAATTAGTGGCTCCGTTCATCCCAAATTAAAATTCCATTGATTTAACCTTTGGTGTCTCAATACTTTTCACTATTAGGTTCTGAATTCCAGAACGAGCTTTTCCATTGATTGCTCATAATAATGCTAAAAAAACAAATGAGCAGAAAAAAAACTATTTCAAAGACTGCATTTTTAACCAGAAAAAATATAGACATTACCAGAAAAATATATATCTATGTCTTGATCAACACATTCACAGTAGATAGATAAGTGAATCTGTTACAATGTGAGCTGACTAATGAGTTGTTATTATAATGTCTCTTCCCATCTCTGGAACTGTGTGCATGCCAGCATTTTTTCTCATGTTTTTTCTCAACATTTGATGATTAATATCAGCAGCCTATTCAACCATGGGGCAACATTACAGATGAGCTCACTCCTGTCCTTACTAATGTCCACACAAGTGTATCAGATATATACTTATAAAGGAAAGATTTGCAGGGCTACGGAGTAAGAGTAGGGCAGTGGGGCTAATTGGATAGCTTTTTCACAGAGCCAGCACTGGTACGATGAGCCATCTAACGGCATCTGCCATTTGTTAGACTTGCCCCTGCTGCTTTCAGCTCAAAAAATCTTTGCCCACTAGGTTGCTGAAAGTGCGCGCTGATAATAGTGCAGTGAAGGAAACAGGACATCTGGGACCTGAGTGAACAGGGCAACCAACGGGGTATCTCCTTAAGCAATGAGATTTAAGGATTGGGAAATAAACAGCAGAAGGGCTGAGAAGGAGAGTGAATTAAAGGGGGTGAATTCAATGTCAAATCAGGAACAGAAAAAGAAATAGAGAGGGAAAGAAAGATTGGATTAAGAGAGGGAGAGAAAATAAAAGTAAGGAACAACATTTAAAAATTAAAAATGTGACATTTTTAAAATCTCCTGAAACAATTCACATCCTGAAGGAATGAGACTCCACACTTGTAATAGTTAATTTTCCCTGCCAGAGAGGTTGATTGGCAGTCATTAACACTTATTACATCATTAAAAGGGTATGTATGTTTGTAATTACTAGCCCTAAATATCGACGGCAGGTTTAGTTTGTATCTACCGTGCAACTTCACGACAGTCAATGCATGTCAATGATGGGGCAGACAGTGAGATGCTGTTTTCGCGAAGTTAACGGTGGAGCAACGCAACTCAGACAGCAACTTTTGGATATTCGTATTTAACCGCACATCTGCTGTAGCATTTACACAAATAACAGCAAGCACCATTAACCTCACTGTTACTTTGACAGTAAAATCTGGCCGTTATGACAGCCGGGTATGGTAGTGTAGTGGTTATGTTTTTTTTGATTTGTTCATGGGAAGTGGGTGTCGCTGGCAGGGCCAGCATTTATTGCCCATCCCTAATTGCCCTTGAGAAGGTGGTGGTGAGCCGCCCTCATGAACCGCTACAGACCGTGTGGTGAAGGTTCTCCCACAGTGCTGTTAGGAAGGGAGTTCCAGGATTTTGACCCAGCGACGATGAAGGAACAACGATATATTTCCAAGTCGGGATGGTGTGTGACTTGGAGGGGAACGTGCAGGTGGTGTTGTTCCCATGAACCTGTCCTTCTAGGTGGTTGAGGTCACTGGTTTGAAGTAGTAACCCAGAGGCCTGGGCTAATAATCCAAAATAATAAAGAAAATGTGAGTTCAAATCTCACCAAGGCAGTTTGAGAATTTGAATTCAGTTTAAAAAATAAAATTTACGAGTGACAGTAAAAGTGACCATGAAGTAATTGGATTGTCGTAAAACCCCACATGATTTAGGGAAGGAAACCTGCCAAACCTATGTGATCTGGCCAAATATGACTCCAATCCCACACCAACGCTGTTGACTCTTAATTGCCCACTGAAGTGGCCTAATAAGTCACTCAGTTGTATCAAATCACTATTAGTGGTTCAAGAAGGAGGTCCACCATTACCTTCTCAGGGCAACTAGGGATGGGCAATAAATGCCAGCGGTGCCCACAACCAGAGAATGAATTTTAAAAAAACACGACAAAAAATGCATGATCATCCTCTGATAATGCTTAGTCACAATCTGTCATGTACTTTTGACATTAAGCTGCATATATGAGGTGTCAGGAAGCTGCCAATCCTAATAATGCTGAGAAATGAATATGTTAATTCAGTGAGTTCATTTCTGGAGTAAGATTCTGATTAAACCGTATAGAAATGGATTACAGCATTTTCTGTTGTCAATTGAAGGTATGTTAATCCTGAATATTTTAAAGTTTCAGATTCTGAAACTTTTTTTATTAAAACCTTTGCATGTATTTTAGAGAGCTATATTCATCATTGTCTATCAAACCAAACTGTTTAAAAGGAACTGTAGTCAAACAATTATTGCTAATTGCCAGAGTCATGAATTATCACCCAGATATGAGCCAGCTGCTTTTCAGAATCTCACCCCCCCCCCCCGATTCCTAGTGGCATCGAGTCAAACTACAACAACTTTAAGTAGTTTACACCTTTTGGACAACTCTATTGATATTTTCCAAACTATATTGTAAAGGGCAACTTTCATAACCATTACTTTCATGCCAAAACTTGTATTCTAATTCACTTTGCAGTAAGAGTATAATGCAGTGAAATGGCCTGTGAGTGGGTGGTTCAAAAGTGTTGAAAATATACACGTGTATAAAAAAAAAATCTTCCTATCACAAATGATGCACTTGAATGCTAATCATATTTTATCAGCAGATCCACATTGCCTGTACATATAATTACTAAAGACTTGTATTTTCATGCACCTCACAGAAGCCTCACCATGTTGAAAGCAAATATCTTCACAATATTGCCTACTTGCATGACCTCAAATCTATGGAAGTCTTCCGTCATTCCTAAAACCCAAACTTGGCAGCATGTAACCATTGCCCCTTGTCTTCTCTCCAGCTCTTTATGACTTTGGTGGAGTCCTGTATGACAGACCTTGATCCTTCTATGGAGACTAAATGGTATGATGGCCTTTATTGCAAGGGGGTTGGAGTATAAGAGTAAGGAGGTCTTCCTGCAATTATATAGGGCTCTGGTGAGGCCACACCTGGAGTAGTGTGTGCAGTTTTGGTCCACTTACCTAAGGAAGGAAATGCTTGCCTTAGAGGGAGTGCAACAAAGGTTCACTAGATTGATTCCCGGGATGAGAGGGTTGTCCTCGGGATGAGAGGGTTGTCCTATGAGGAGAGATTGAGTAGAATGGGCTTACGTTCTCTGGAGTTTAGAAGGATGAGAGGTGATCTAATTGAAATGCATAAAATTCTGAGAGAGCTTGACAGGGTAGATGCTGAGAGACTGTTTCTCTTGGCTAGAGAGTCTAGAATTAGGGGTTATAGTCTCAAGATAAGGGGGCGGCCATTTCGGTCTGAGATGAGGAAAAATTTCTTCATTCAAAGGGTTGTGAATCTTTGGAATTCTCTACCACAGAGGGCTGTGGATGCTCAGTCATTGAGTATATTCAAGACTGAGATCGATGGATATAGGGACACTAAGGGAATTGACGGATATGGGGATAGGGCGGGAAAGTGGAGTTGAGGTAGAAGATCAGCCATGATCTTATTGAATGGTGGAGCAGGCTCAAGGGGCCTTGTGGTCTACCCCTGCTCCTATTTCTTATGTTCTTTACCTAGGTTTCTCAGTTTAAAAAATAGTGACATCAGAAAGCTTACATCCCACTGTGTATGTGTATAAAATTTGTCCTTGCTATCAAAACACAAATGAGTGGTAAGAACAAGTACAACAATGAAAACAACAAAAATACAGATTAAATCTAATGTTGCAGCTTTGTAAACCGTGTTACAATGGGTTTCCACCCCATGTATTTCCTCATTTTATATCAGTGAAAAATAAAGTAAAATCAAAATACATACAAGTCACATGATTTCAGCATTGATCCCTCACCCAATTTGAACTCTGCAATTGTTCAGACTTTTTCAATTCTTTAGTTACAAGTATGTCTTAAAAAACATAAACTAAATATAAACAGGACAGTTAGAAAATATCAACGGGATTAGATAAAGTCAACATGGATTTATGAAAGGGAAATCGTGTTTGACAAACCTACTGGAGTTTTTTGAGGATGTAACTGGTAGAATAGATAAGGGAGAACCAGTAGATGTGGTTTATTTGGATTTTCAGAAGGCCTTTGATAAAGTGCCACATAAGAGGTTAGTGTGCAAAATTAAAGCACATGGGATTGGTGGTAATATACTGGCATGGATTGAAAATTGGTTAACAGACAGGAAACCGAGAGTAGGAATAAATGGTTTTTTTTTGGGGTGGCAGGCGGTGACTAGTGGGGTACCGCAGGGATCAGTGCTTGGGCCCCAGCTATTCACAATATATATCAATGATTTGGATGAGGGAACCAAATGTAATATTTCCAAGTTTGCTGAAGACACAAAACTAGATGAGTTGTGAGGAGGATGCAAAGAGGCTTCAAGGTGATTTAGACAAGTTGAGTGAGTGGGCAAATACATGACAGATGCAGTATAATGTGGATAAATGTGAAGTTATCCACTTCGGAAGGAAAAACAGAAAGGCAGAGTATTATGTAAAATGGTGATAGATTGGAAAATGTTCATGCACAAAGGGACCTGGGTGTCCTTGTACACCAGTCACTGAAAGCAAACATGCAGGTGCAGCAAGCAGTTAGGAAGGCAAACGGTATGTTGGCCTTCATTGCAAGAGGATTTGAGTACAGGAGCAAGGATGTCTTACTGCAGTTATATAGGGCCTTGGTGAGACCACACCTGGAGTATTGTGTGCAGTTTTGGTCTCCTTACCTAAGAAAGGATATACTTGCCATAGAGGGAGTGCAGCAAAGGTTCACCAGATTGATTCCTGGGATGGCAGGACTATCGTATGAGGAGAGATTGGGTCGACTCGGCCTGTATTCACTTGAATTTAGAAGAATGAGAGGGGATCTCATTGAAACATATAAAATTCTTACAGGGCTAGACAGAATGGAAGCAGGGAGGATGTTTCCCCTGGCTGGGGTGTCACAGTCTCCGGATACGGGGTAGGACATTTAGGACTGAGATGAGGAGAAATTTCTTCACTCAGAGGGTGGTGAACCTGTGGAATTCTCTACCACAGAAGGCTGTGGAGGCCAAGTCACTGAATATATTTAAGAAGGAGCTGGATAGATTTCTAGACACAAAAGGCATCAAGGGGTATGGGAAGAGAGCGGGAATATGGTATTGAGATAGAGGATCAGCCATGATCATATTGAATGATGGAGCAGGCTTGAAGGGCCGAATGGCCTACTCCTGCTCCTATTTTCTATGTTTCTATGAGCACTAAAGTACAAGACCTATGTCCCTACCTTTTATCCCAGTGAATAATAGGCTTTAAAAGAATATTGCAAAATCAATAAATCATTCATGAAATCATAAGTATTGGTAACTTTGAAAACTGCACATGCATTTTGCATACTTACTGTGCACACAATAACACATCACAGTCCAATGTCTCCTGACATTCAAGAGTAAACATTATTTGTTTTGTCGGCAACATATAACTATAATCTCATGGCACTAATAAATGTTTCATTCCCATTAAATTTTTGTCCATAAACATTTATTATTTGCATCGATATTTCAGTAGTGTAAATCCAATAGCTTGAAATGTCTCACATTTGCTCTAGTTTTTATATGATGCATTTAAACTGATGTAATGCCTTGGGCTAATGGAATCACTTCAAACAATACATTTGGTGCAATATTGCACACTACAATAATATATAATGAAACATCCTTTATTTTTTTCTATAAGGCAATAGTTTTCACACATGTTTCCTTGAGAACCACATTCCCAAACAACATCTTGCTCATGAGTCATTACTAGGAGCGCTCCAATATGTTGAACCATGGTACAATTTTGCACCCTCAGCTACCCACATGGTAAGTTCCTGGTTTCAAATGTATTATCCTGCACAGTTAACAAGTGGAGACTAGGAAAATCCTGTAGGAAGGAAAAATACTACAAGACCAACAGCTACATTAAAACTATGGCTGGGAATTTCCTCAGGAGTTCTCCAAATTGGCCACAGCAATCTCAGCAGAAGAACAGCAGAAACTCCATTTACTCAGTGTATCCAGGGTTTCCGCCAGACTTAAGCTAGCCAATCAGGAAACTCCCGGCGCATAGGTCTATCATTTTAACAGAGCCCTTTCACCCTTTCACTCCTCTATGGACGCTGGGGCACACCTGCTCTCTAATAGGATAAAGCACTGAATCACAGCTTTCTCAACATCCCAAACGGAGGCAGGCTGCAAATAGAAGCCTAAAGATGCATGGAGTAGCAAGTCTGCTGAGAGTCGTACATGAAGCAGAGCCAGGCCGCAAGTTCTCCCCTCGCCCCACCCTGGGAATTATGATCGGTCGTACTGCAGTGGGTTAACTTAAGGGCACAGCTAAATTTCCTAAAATGGTTAGAAAGTGTCTTGAAATCCCATTATCTTTACAATTTCCATTGAAAATGTCTCACTGCAGCTATTTCCAAAGACTAGCATCTCTGCTCGTGTACAGCTGACTGATGAATGAATAAATAATTCTATGTTCTTGATCAGAGTAGAACGGGATTCTCATATCATATCGTTTATCCAAGCCTCACAAATCTCCAAATGTAATTTATGAAGCCAACATATTTTGGGACCTATTTTCCCACAGTACTGTTAAATAGCATTAATGCTGCAATTGCGTTGCTAGTGCTATCTAGCAATGTGCTAAAGTAACAATACAGTTTAATCCCTTTCTATTCAATAACTGCACAGGCTTTCTGCACCTGCAGAGGAAGTGGTTATGTGTTGTAGATATTAATCTGGTTCCTAAAGTGCCACTAATACAACTTGAAAAACATATTTTAAGTCTACCACCCTCAGAACAGGATTGCCAATTACGTCAGCTTGGAAGTGATGTAGGAGTGGTACTATGCTTTCATTCGAAACATTAATGCAAATGTTACAGAAAATGTGGACTACTGATTCCCTGAGGTTGCAAATTTGGCTACTAGCTATACCTTTTGAACTAAACATTAACATATCCCATCCAAATAAAATTGAGTCCCATCTCAATCACGTACTTATACACGCATGCATTATAGTAAGGAACCATTACAGATTTCACTGAAATAAGCACAAAAGTCAGTCAATGTTTATCAAAGTCATCAACATTTAAACAATAGAAATTCAGTGTTGTTATAATGGCAGTCATCTACAATGGTAGAAAGAAAATCAATGTATATCTGAATAGCTGTGCCAGTCCTGCTATATTGATGTTCCCAATGAAATACAAAAGGTTTTTTTTGTTATAGTTTATATGTCCAGCCTTCGAAATACCTTCACTGTACTTCAGGAAATGTCTATTCAATGCTCTGCCACAGAAGAATTTAGTCATCTTAAAAAATATAAATATTGTTTCAATGAAAACTGGCTCCCAAGAGATTCATTATAACCAATTTACATTTCATGAATAATTATGTTAGGCTGAATAATTTCATTAACATGATAAATTTTAGAGACTAGTCATGGATGCTCTCTTTAAGCAATTGACTGCTAAAGGTATAACATTAAAACACACATTGTGCGTATGTCAGTGACCCAGAGCAATTTAAACTAATTACTCAAATAGGCCACAATACTTCAGCACTGTTAGATTTATGCAAATTTTTATAGTTGACACACTGTTTAATTAGTGAAGTATGCATACTTATCCCTAGGTTAGCTGAGCAGAAACAAAACTCTTCGTTTTTGCAATTTGACTTTATAATTTTGTCCTAAAAAGTAATTTCATGAGACTTAAGATTGCTGCAATATGCAGATGAATCCTGTCATTTTCTATACATGCATAACTTACAACATTGTCATTTTTTAATTAGCATTCAGGATAGGTTTTAACTACAAGATTCCCTCTGAGGAGTTGTCAAATGGCATATTCAAACCGGTAATCAAGTCTCTGAGCTCTGACCTATCATCTGTCTTAAGAACTGAAATTATGAAGGATTCTTTAGTATTTGTGTTAGAGCTAGGTAGCACAGTAGCTCTAGCAGTAGAATGCCAATCTCCCATTAACAGAGCACAGGTTCTAATTCCACTCTTAGTAGGCATTTTATTATAACATCTTTCAATGGGTCAATTGTGCTAGTTCTGAGTCAGAGAGTTCACAGTATCAGAGCATTCCATCTCAGTGAGGGGTGAGCAGTGGAACTAACACGACTAGTTACAGAAGCACATTGCCTGTTAGCTAATATGATAGAATGACATTGACATCAATCATGGAAAGGTCCTCAGCCAAAATCATCCTCCCAGCTGAAGCACAGTAAGAGACAACATCAGCGAGGTTCTGGTAAGATAAATCAGGGTCCAAAAAAAGTTTTTAATGTATTATGGCCTAGCCTACAGTCAAGACTACTGACAACTCCAATTACTAAAGATAAATTATTTATATATCCCCACCTTTCAGACAAAGCTTGTGATAAGTGAACTTTGAATACCTTATTATCCAATCTGCGATCTAATTTATTCACTTTAGTATTGTTGTCTTTATCTATTAATACCTTAAACATTATGGTAAGAACAGGGATATGTAAGCAAAGGATTCTGGGTAGGTCTGTTTGGAATAATCTTAAAATCTATATACCAGTAAATACCATTAAATTGTGCTATCTAGCTCTAATATCTATTGTGTTTTGAAATACAAGCTTAGCACTGTTATTTCTCGGAGTTCATTTTACAGAATGTTCCAAAACTAAGACTTCTATGAAGTCTAAAATGTCAGCCCGGCAAGCCTTTCAAAAGCAGTTTCTGACCTTTTTTTGTGTTTCCATTCTCTTGATATCAGCGAGGAACAGAGATCTGCCTCTGTCAGTATTAGTGACGGAAAATTCTCAGCAGCCTTTTACACGAAGGCTTCCACACACTGTGATTCATAAGAGATGACATCCTCCATAATTACATCCGAAGATCCAGCTATATGTTTTCTACCAGGATCACATTAAATTATGCAAACTGCTCCTGTTAACCCTTTAAATCTAACTTTGGTTACTGGTGAGTTATTGTCTCGATCTCCTTGTCTAACGAACTTTCTGAACAATCATGTTGCATTACAGATACTGCAAGGAATAATAAAGATGATGGATGATGTTTTTATTGCATCAGTGTCAATTCCATATCAGCAGATCCCTACAAAAGATGTCTTGCTTTGTTGTTCTTAATTCTAAGTAGGTGACATTTTGCAGCAGGGCATGAGACTAATTATATCAAATGTCACCAACACTGCCTTTTTATATGAAGTCTCTGCCAACCTCATAACGTGGGAAAATCTGTTTGATTATTTAAGGATATTAAAGTCATGAATCAGAACAGGGAAAAAATATATAATGCTTCTTGATGTGACACGAACTGGAAAGAAATTATTCATTAGTTAGGGGCTTCCTGATTTGACAAGCGTGCTTCATATTAGGATTGTGACTTAAACCTGGCTCTCCTTAAGCCTTTAAATAGGTTTCATTACATTCTGCTAGGAAATCGATATCTAAGTAAACCTACAGAGAGTGTGGCTGAATGTGAGATCCCTCCAGTTCCTGAAGGAAGCTGCCTTTTATAATCACCAGGCGCAGCCCTGAATTTCTGAATTGTGAATAGCAAAATGTTAAATGTCACAATCTGATAATGTGCAGATCATCCCAAGTAGTCTGATCACTACGGGCATATCTACCACTCTGCCAAATATTTATTTGATTTTCGAGCTCCACAAAAATGATTTATTCCAGTACCTGTACATTTCCAGCAGTTACAATTACTTTTCATGTTCCCAGTATTAAACAAGCATCACGTATAGATTTACTGTCAATCGAGGGACCTTTGATAAAGTGACTGTTTTACCATTTCCAACAGATGCCACAGTTTTCTTTCCATGTCACAAAAGCACTTTCATGATTTGACCAGTTCAGAACTTGCAGCTGAGGTGAGGTGAATTTATAGCTCGGACAAGGGCCAACTGTTGGATAATGACCCCGATGAATAGAAATGTTTCAATGTTTGTTTATTAACCTTTTAGGATGTAAAAATGATTTTGCAAAAAAAAAATTACAGTTATAATCAAAATTACAATTGGAAAACATTATTTTAAGACAGGCATGGGATATACTTTGGATTGTAATACCATATGAGAAAATGGAAAGCTAAAATTGGGCAATTATTGGATATTAGATCTCTCATAATGTTGCTCATAGGTAATCTAGGACTTGGAATGGGGTTCCTGATGGTTACTGTAGACCTGTTGCAGACGTGGTACCATCATTGAAATACAGCAAATTTACTAATTCAACATGACAGGCAAGTTCAAGCCCCAGTCCAGCGCCTGAGTGAGTCATCTAGATGATAATTCAGTAGCGTGCTGTATTGTCAAAGGTGCTATCTTTCAGATGAGGTATTAAACCGAGGCCCCACTTCCCTGCTCAGGTGTGCAGAAAGATCTCATGGCACTGTTCAAAGAAGAGCAGGGAGTTCTTCTGATGTCTTGTTCAAATTCCTCTCTCAATCAACAGCACCAAAAACAGAGACCAAGTAATTCATTGGTGCTACGCATGTTTCACAGGGCTGATGCTTCACTCAGGGCTGCCCGATTTCCCCAAGGGGTTCTAAAACAGGTATTGGGCCCCTCATTAGCAGATGCAAAATGCCTAAAGCGTTTTTTAGGTGGCTGCCTAGAAGCCAGAAAAATGGTCTAACCTAGTATTGGGTTGGACATTTTTCAGGTGTCCTTGGGGCGCAGGACATTGGCCCCTGAAATTGACTCTCATTGTGCCTGTTTTATGCCTTTAAAACAGGTGCATCAAGGTCCAATTTCTTCTCCATTAGTCTATAGATGGTAAGAGATTCACCAAATACATTACCCATCAGGCCAATCTCTTTCCAATGGAATTGATCAGCCTGCTAATGTTTCTACCACATTGTTAAAGTGTTATGAATTTGAGTACATAATTCCACAGGTTAGCTGAGCCTATTTTCTAGCCACAAACAGGGCCCAGAAATAAGCTAATACAATGGTTTGCTATAGTCATGCGAGCAATTTTTGAAGAAAATGATCTGTGAGCAATAAATCGCGCCGCTGCTAGTGCCCTTAATGTTAAGTCTAAGTGGCAGCAATGGGAAAACTGGTGCTCGTCCCAGCAAAATCACAATCACCGTCGTTTTAATGGCGGGGAGGTGCAGAGATAGGAAAATTACCTTCTAACTGTTTTTGGCGAGGGGTAATGATGGATTATTGCAAAAGTCCCAAGAAAATATGGAGCGTCATAAGTGATGGTGCAAATCACTTACTCCATAATTTCTTTTGTGTCATTCAAGGGTCCCACCAAAGTACATGCGCCATTGTAATGGCGTGAGTCCCAGGAAAAATCTGGGCCAATGAAGGAAAGAATTTCATCCAAATAGGCTGATTGTTTGTACACTAATATCTCATAGCATTATTTCAGGGCTTTAGAGTTATAGCATCTTGTCTTCTATTGCATGACCAATGAAAATTATAATTTGTGATCTGGCAATGGCTTAATGGATTGTAAATGACGTGAACACAGCAGTGAAAATGTTATGATGTGGAGATGCCGGTGATGGACTGGGGTTGACAATTGTAAACAATTTTACAACACCAAGTTATAGTCCAACAAATTTATTTTAAATTCCACAAGCTTTCGGAGGCTTCCTCCTTCCTCAGGTGAACGGTATAGAAAATTTTCCACACCGTTCACCTGAGGAAGGAGGAAGCCTCCGAAAGCTTGTGGAATTTAAAATAAATTTGTTGGACTATAACTTGGTGTTGTAAAATTGTTTACAAGTGAAAATGTTAAGCATTAATGGATAACTAACAGACAAACCAGTTTCAACTATTCTCGTAAGACAACAATCACAAAAACACAAAGATGGCGACATGTGTTTTCACACATTCTCCCTACAACAGAAAATCTTTTCACCTCAAGGGATCAGTACACATCAGTCACAACTAAAAATGATTATTGATTGGTTCTGAATTCCTTTTGACTTAAATTTCTGACTCAGTGAAGTAAATTTTAATCTTGAAGAACGGGTGAGGAGTAAAAATCCTCTGTTTTCAGAGCGGGACTGCATCCCAGCTCCAATAGGCCTACTTCTGGATTTAACCCAGGCAGGTTTGCCTGCGTGTGGGGAGCAGACTTCAGGAAGTCCCACCCCCACTTAAAGCCGGCGGGCTGATACTTAAAAGGGCAATGTACCTCATTGAGATACTTTGAGGTACTTAATATTTTGTGTATTGAAAACAAATTTAACCTTACCTGTTCAGGTTTCCCATCACCTACTTACGTCAGGTGAGCGTGTTGGGTCTGGATGAAACTCCTCTGGGCCCACAAGCAGTAAAATAAAGGCACTCACCTCATGAGTCCGGCCCTTCCCACCTACTTTCATTAGGTATCGCAATGGGTATATCCTTGTTCTGCATAATAATGGAAGAGCAGCAGCGCAGGCAAGAGGGTCTGAGAGTGGGGTGCCTTAGCAGAAGACAGCAGACCACTAGCTATTACCCCTATTGATGGTCCTGCTTTTGGACTTGTTTTATGGCGTTTTTTTACATTCCGATGTAGGCAAATGAGCTGCTCAGGAAATTACAGCTTAAGTTCTCGTCGGCAAGAACGGGCGCAGAAACAAGTGTAAATTTCTGTGCAAGTGCGATCGAGCAAATTGGGGGCCATTATTTAAATTCAAAATAAATAACCTTGCTCACCACTTAGCGATCACTTAAGTTTATAATCTATGCATATTTGGGACGTGACTGCCAGATAAGCTATGAAAGTAGATAGTATAGAAGAAATTAAGGCAGAATTGGAAAGATATTAGAGGGAGTGGGCGCTTGAGAAGAATTAGTTTACGTGGGATTGGCTAGATGGACTTCCAAGTCTTTTCAGGTTCTGTACTTCCTTATTACAAGATCACAAATTACTTATGGATGACCAAGACTATTTGGCTCATCTTAATTCATTCATCCAGAATGACTCCATTGCCACAACTAATTGTTTCTTAAATGATTCCAAGATTTTCACCTCCAGCACTCTGCCTAGAAGTCCATTTCAAGTATCGATCACTCTCCATATGAAGATGAACTTCTGATATTAGTCCTAAAATGGCCTTTTACTAGTTTGCACGTGTCCACTTGTCTTGCTCTCACAGTTTAATTTAAAGTAATAAAACGGATTGACTTTATATCATTTACGATCTTATGCACCTATAAAACCACCTCTCAGATGTCTCCTTTCCAGGCTGAAAACCTCATGTCCATTCAGTATTTCCTCATAACTCAGACCCCTGATCTTGGGGATGAGTCCCATGGCTCTTCTCTGCACTGATTCCAGTACTTGAATGTATCTCTTGTTTCTCGCCAACCAAATGGGACATAGTACTCCAGTTTAAGTCTGGCTACACCATTATATAATATCATGACTCCATCTGACTTGTATTCTACTATCTTGGTTATGTAGTCCAATATTCTGTTAGCTTTGTTGATTGCTGCTCTGCATTGGTTAGACATATTGGGGTAGATATTGGTCACCATTGTGCCTGTTTTCCAGGTGGTAAATGGGAGCAAAAAAGACCAATTTCAGAATGCACGTCCGGCGCATGATCTGCGCCTGCGTTATGGGGGCCGCCATTTTGGTAAAGGTGGCTTTGCAGGCGTCCTAATACAGGCATCAGGCCTCTTAAATATGTAAATGAGCCTCTTGCCTGTTTTAGACCCCGTTGCGGAAATTGGTTTTGATTGAGCGGAGCAGGAGCCGGGACTGCTCTCCTCGGGATTTTTAAGCGGTTGCCGTGGCCTAAGCAGTAACCACCACCAAAAAGGTAAGTTTGCTTAAAGAAATTTTAAAAAAAAATTTCTTTGGAGCCAGGAGGAGCAGGGATATTCTCCCAATTCTGCAGTTCTCGCGATAAGACCCACCACCCCCTCTGTTGCTGCTCCAACTCGTCTCCTGGGACTTACGTGCGGCCGGCAAGGCAAGTGGCCCAATATTCTTCTTTAGTGAAATCCATGAACTGCCTATCGAGGCACAACATTCATTCTGGATCTCATGAAGTCTTAGGACTTCAGTCAAACACAGTCAAGGAAACCTCTTGCTGATCACCATCTAATATCAACCCCACTCCCCACACCCCACACCACCACCACCCCCCACCAACACCAGTAAACTTTAAGGAATTCCAATCTATCTGTCAGAACAGTGGGTAACCAACATTTTAAACTTAGTAGCCTGACTCATAGGGGGTAATTTTAACCCATCCCACATGATGGGAACCGAGCAACCACGCAGTTAAAATCACCTCTGCCAACTAACCACCTTATTCCTGCTCAATTCCCACCAAAGTTTTCCCTGTCACCTTTTGGTTTCTGAATATATTTAGGAAAGCACATGCAAGGACAGGATTAGGCTAAACTGTGATGCCCTTCATGGTCAAATATCCATCATCACATGAATAATGGCCACTTGGGTGAAGCATCAGAGGGTAGCCGGGGGAATGCACATCCCAATAGTCTCCTGCCCAAAAGGGCCTCCACCACAGTAACTCCTGTTAAACAGCTGGTGACTGTTTGCAGCCTGTTGTGGGTTTATATTAAAAGTGTGGGTCATGTTGTGGGTTTATATTAAGAGTTGTAAAACAGGTAAGCTACCAGGGCTGACGAACAGTGAATGACAGATTAACTGGGCCCTTTTAAAGGTGGCTTCGTTACTCTATGCAAATTAGAATCCTATGATGTCATTCGGACCCCAATGCCATTTTAACCGCTGGCAGAGTCTGCTGTGGCTGCCCCGCTTGGTGAAACCTAGCCTGTAGGAATAAGGTAAGTGTTAAACTTTCCTTTGTGGGACGAGGAGAAGCAGCAGTGCTCCTCCAGGTTCCACAAGGAAGGCCTGGGGCTCTGTTGCCCTGGATTTTCCACCTCCCACCCACCAGACCCTGTCAAACTCCCCCCCCCCCCCCCCCCCCCGAGCTCCTCTGCAGCTTACCGAAGTGCTGGCGGGCGTCCTCCAAACTGCCTGATTTTTCACTGTCGGCACTCAGCCCACTGACTATCTGCCCATTTTGGGCAGGCAGCTGGCCGGAGGGATGGAAATGAGGGCCGGGTGTTAAAACCATCATTTCATCACTATACCTATCAGCCAAAATGACCCCTCTCTGTCCTATATACTTTCGCATATCTAACCACTACAAGTAAGATATCAGTCTCGAGCTCAAAATCAGACTCGGGGGGAGATTCTCGAAATATGGGCGGGCTCCTTCACAAGCATGCACCTTGACCCGCCCAATTTTCTGATATTCACTGTGCCCGGGTGATCCAGGCCTCGGCACAGACCCGGAGAAAGTTCCCCAATGGTCTCTATCACTAACACTTGCTACTCTCAATCCACTCTTTGGATGTGATGTAATAATAAATGCTAATTTTCCAAAGAACTTTTATTCCAAGAACACACAGTATGGCCCCACTTTAAATATCTGCTTCAGCACAGGCCACTCATTGAATTAATACTAGATCAGTGTTATACATAGCTTCCACTTAGCGAGATCCCTTTCTCTTT
Organism: Heptranchias perlo; assembly: GCF_035084215.1. Lineage (NCBI taxonomy): Eukaryota > Metazoa > Chordata > Chondrichthyes > Hexanchiformes > Hexanchidae > Heptranchias > Heptranchias perlo. The sequence continues at coordinate 65,744,376 of NC_090331.1, read as the reverse complement.
ATCATTCTAAATTTTTGATTTATAAGGATTTAAAAAGAGAAATCGTGTTTGACAAACCAACAAGCGTTTTTTGAGGGTGTAAGTAGGGGAGATAAGGGGGAACCAGTGGATGTAATATGTTTGGTTTTCAAAAGGTATTCGATAAGGTGTTACACAAGGTTAGGGCTCATAGGATTGGGGGTAATATTAGCATGGATTGAGGATTGGTTAATGGACAGAAAACAGAGAGTAGGAATGAACGGGTCATTTTCAGGTTGGCAGGCTGTAACCAGTGGGGTGCCGCAAGGATCAGTGCTTGGGCCTCAGCTATTTACAATATATATCAATGACTTAGATGAAGGGACCGAGTGTAATGTATCCAAGTTTGCTGATGATACAAAACTAGGTGGGAAAGTAAGCTGTGAGGAGGACGCAAAGAGTATGCAAAAGGATATCGACAGGTTAGGTGAGTGGGCAAGAAGGTGGCAGATGGAGCATAATGTGGGGAAATGTGCAATTATCCATTTTGGTAGGAAGAATAGAAAAACAGAATATTTTTTAAAAGGTGAGAGACTAACAAATGTTGGTATTCAGAGGGATTTGGGTGTCCTTGTACACGAATTACAGAAAGTTAACATACAGGTACAGAAAGCAATTAGGAAGGCAAATGGTATGTTAGCCTTTATTGCAAGGGGGTTGGAGTATAAGAGTAAGGAGGTCTTGCTGCAATTATATAAGGCTCTGGTGAGACCACACCTGGAGTACTGTGCACAGTTTTGGTCTCCCGATCTAAGGAAAAATATACTTGCCTTAGAGGGGGTGCAACAAAGGTTCACTAGATTGATTCCTCGGATGAGGGGGTTGTCCTATGAGGAGAGATTTTGTAGAATGGGCCTATATTCTCTGGAGTTTATAAGAATGAGAGGTGATCTCATTGAAACGTATAAAATTCTGAGAGAACTTGACAGGGTAAAAGCTGAGAGGCTGTTTCCCCTGGCTGGAGAGTCTAGAACCTGGGAGAATAGACTCAGGATATGGGGTCGGCCATTTAGGAACGAGATGAGGAATATTTCTTCACACGGAGGATTGTGAATCTTTTGAATTCTCTACCCCAGAGGGCTGTCGTTGAGTATATACAAGACTGAGATTGATCGATTTTTATACTCTCAGGAAATCAAGGGATATGGGGGTTGGGCGGGAAAGTGGAGTTGAGGTCGAAGATCAGCCACGATCTTATTGAATGGCAAAGCAGGCTTGAGGGGCTGTATTTTTTTTATTCATTCATGGGATGTGGGCGTCGCTGGCGAGGCCAGCATTAATTGCCCATCCCTAATTGCCCTTGAAAAAGTGGTGGTGAGCCGCCTTCTTGAACCGCTGCAGTCCGTGTGCTGAAGGTTCTCCCACAGTGCTGTTAGGAAGGGAGTTCCAGAATTTTGACCCAGCAACGATGAAGGAACAGCGATATATTTCCAAGTCAGAATGGTGTGTGACTTGGAGGGGAACGTGCAGGTGGTGTTGTTCCCATGCGCCTGCTGCCCTTGTCCTTCTAGGTGGTAGAGGTCGTGGGTTTGGGAGGTGTTTTCGAAGAAGCCTTGACGAGTTGCTGCAATGCATCCTGTGGATGGTACACACTGCAGTGGGGGGGTGGGGGGCAAGCCCCTCACTCATTGCAGGAGGCCACTCTGTCACTTTGGACTAAGTTTGGCCTCCACCACCCTCCTCCTAACAACAAAATTCACCAACTTGCACACTTACCCTGGTGTCCAGACACATGTACCTACCTTGCGGACCCCCTCAGATATACATCTTCCGGATGGGGGCCGCCGTAGCTGCAGTCATGGTGCCCTCGGAGGGTGAACAGCCTCGCCGGCCACGCCGTCCACCTCTGACATGTGGAGCTCCACAACACAGTGCTGTGACACATCCACCTGCACAGCTGGAGGGAGGGCAACCGCAGAGAGAGATGCGCCGCAGAGGGCACTACCCTCGCCACAGGGTCCACAGACCGAGGCTCAGCTTCCTGGACCTCTCTGAGCAGCAGTGCACACGGAGGCTCAGAGTCACTCGACATGTAGTCGAGGACATCTGCAGCCTCCTTCATGCCGAGCTGCTTCTGGCTGGCCCGAGCACTATCTTCTTACCTGGCGCTGTCAAAGTCACCACTGCCCTCAACAACTTCTCCTCCGCATCCTTCCAGGGTGCCACCGGGGACATCGCCGACGTGTTTCAGTCATCTGCAGAAAATCGCCCTGCAAATACACCTACACCTACTCTGCAGTGACACAATGGGTGGCATCAGGTGTGGGACTTCATAGTGATCCTCAGGAAAGGGCATTATTGCACAAACTAGACAAGATTCGCAAAGACGTGGCAGTAGTGGTGCCAATATAGTATGTAATGTGAGTTGCTCAGAAATCAAATATAAGTAAAAACCATGACAAACTCTCAAACATGCTTGTGCATCCCCTTCATGCTCATGACATGTTTGCCTTACGCTGCCTACTGCACATATGTGATGCATGCCCTGTGGCTGCAGCACAGGTAGTGGCAGGTTGAGTGAGGCTGACCGTGAAAGAGATGCATGAGAGGGTGAGTATGAGATAGAGCCATGAGATTGTCTGAGGATTGGGTTGAGTGGTAGTGGCGGGATGAGTACTGGCGAGGTGAGTAAATGCAGGTAAGATGAGGATGAGGTTTGAGTGGGTGTAAGGGGTGATGTGACAGAGTAGTGTTGGCAGTGCAGAAGGAGATGTGGGGTGGGGGCGGTGATGTGGCAGACTGAGTGTAGGGGAATGACCTACTTGGGTCATTGAAGCACCTCCTGCACTGTATGCAGGTGCGCAATATGTTGGTGGTGCAGGTGACCTCCTCTGCCACCTCGAGCCAGGCCTTCTTGGTGGCAGAAGCAGGCCGCTTCCTCCCGCCTGCCGGTGGGAAGATCTCTGTCCTCCCCCTCCTCCCCACCCCATCCAATGATACCTGGAGTGAGGCATTATTAAACCTGGTAGCAGCCTTCCCCCTGGGCTGCTCCAGGCTGTAATTTTTCCTATTTCTTGCAGCATCAGTCAGTGGAGGACTGCCCCTTTAAATAGAGCTCCTCCAGCTGACAGACCTTACTGCACATGTGCAGTCTGCCTGCCGCGCAGCTCAGCAGCGGGGAACCCGGAACAAGATGTAAGTGGATCCAATCAGCCTACGATTGTGTTCGGGGCAGATTGATTTCACCGGGCGCGTTACCCACGTGCCCAATCGCCCCCCCGCCACGAACCCGCAGCCCTGGTAATATCGGGCCCTATATGTTAGGAAAGAAATCTAACTTAAGATGTTTCTTGAGCAGGGACTTGCCAAGAGGACAGAAAAACAATCCAAATTAAGAATTCATACTTGCAGTAAAAAATTGGAATTATTTGTATTAAAATTAAAAATAGATAATGTGTTGCACCCAATTTTAATTTCAAATTAAACAATTTTAGAAATTTTGAGTTTTTGGGGGTAAAATTGGTCCCCAGAGGTAGTGAATTACCTGCCTGTTTTTCATTTTTCATTTCCATTGCTGAGAGAACATTGGAGAGATATCAAACAGTCTGCTGATTCACTCGCCTGTTTTGCACGACTGTCAAAGACCAATTTCACCGCCCTAATTTCAAATTAAAACTCCATTAATGGCATAATTCATGATCAAAAATATTAAGCACAATCGTACATGGAAATATCTTGGGTTTTAAACCCAATTTCACATTTAAAGGGGCATTGTCCCCTTCTTTATAACAGCTCAGTATAAGGTCTATGACCTAGCTTAAAGTGAACTAAAGATATGTGACAGTTTAAATGTGACTACCACTTTCACAGTATCAGTTTGCGAACCTTACTGGACAAAGAGCTGTGTTACTAAAAGGATTTAGAAAACATTAACATTGAGTCAACATTTGGATGAAATAACCTTAAAAATGACAGCAGCAACAAAAATCAGAGCCTGAACTGAAAGACAGTCTGATGGGCTCCCTCTCTGTGATATTGATAACTGTTTTTCTGCTTTTCCTCTCCTTTTGCGACAGTAGTGATCCCTGCTGGGGAGAGGTTCCATAGGTACTAGCTATCCTTCATGATCAAGTGACACTTTCTCCATGAGCATAGGCAGCATCAGCAGGGCTTTTCTACCATGGGGGGTTCACATCTGAGCCTGATCCTGTCCTCAACTAATGTCTGCACAGGCCCATTTTCCAGCTCGGGCATTGGGTAGCGATCAGGAATGGAAACCCGAATTGATTTTTCTAATCCCTGGCCTCGGAGCCCTGTGGCCAATATAGCTTCCCCACTTTCACCCTATGGAGATCCATTAACTAGATACAGATGGTGAATCTTCCTGCTCTGTGTGGCACAGTACAACACTGGCTGGTGCATTTACCCAGTAAGCTAGCCATTTTTATATCTGTCCGTAATTGATAATATATAAACAAATATTATATATGAAATAATATGACATATTGGACAAAGTAAACTATAGATTAAATCGTATTGTGGAATCTACCTTAGCAAAATATTAACAGAGAGAATTTGAATGGACATAAATAGGAAGCAACACAATAGTGTCAGATCCTCACAAATACATAACTACTTAGCTTAGAAACATTCTGCATGTAATCAGGATTAAAGTTAGAAGAGGATTTCTATAAACTGCTGATAGAAGTAGCCAATAGGAACTCTGTAGCACAGCCTTTTAAATAATTTATTTGACAATTCAATTCAAACAAAAACATTTAACAAGACCACATAACATTAAACATAATTTGATTTCTAAAATGTACTGCTGTCTCTGGGTGAGATTTAGTGCTGGATATTAATGTAATTAGAATGCTAAGCATTAACACATTGGCCCGGAAATTGTTTTGAGTAGCGAAACAACAGTCCCCGCCACTCATTAGGTTTAAACTCATCCACTAAGTATTCGCGGGCTTTTTGGCAGCTACTTTCTTCAATGGTGAGCCTAAACAAGTGCAGCGTTCTTTCCTGGACTTCTCCAAGCTATGTGAGTGGGGAAAGGATCGCTCTCTCCCCTCAACTGATCAGCTTGAGGAATCATTGACAAGCCGTGCTTTGAGAACCAGGAAGTGAAGCCTCCTTCACAAGCCGCGCAGACTAAGAACCAGGAAGTGTCAGATAGATTAGTAAATTCATTATAAAATCAGTTAGAGAAAGTGAAATGAAAAGAGTGAAAGATTAAAAGACAGAGATAAAAGAGACAAAGACAGAAAGAAAAAGTAAAAAAAATTTTTAAAAATTACATTTTTCAAATTTTTATTTTAAATGTCCGAAAACTATTATTATCGGGAGGAATGAGACTTCCGTTTTTAATAGTTCATTTTCAGCGCCAGAGAGGTTGTTTGGCAGTCATTAATACTTACCACTCCATTAAAAGTTAGTTTAGACCTCCTCGCGCCAATTCAGAGTAGCCCTAACCTTTTCAGTTTATTTTACTGGGTACTTACCGGGTCCAAGGAGCAAGTTCACGCTCCTCCACTCATTTCAATAGAGAGCCAGCCAGCGATCTGTCAATCCCCGGAGCTTTTGGTTCAGCAGGGAATCAGGAAGAGCAATTTCTGGATTTCCGCGTTTGATTGCGCATGCACGCTCTCTGGAATGTGCTCTTCCATTTGCCCATAAGTAACGGTGAACGCTGTTCAGCTCTCCGTTATTTTTGGAGCAATTTCCATTGTTAATCTGGGAACATTTTACGCTGCAATCAGGATTTTGCATTGAAGTATTATGCTTGGATCAGGAATTCTGTACAATAGTTCTGTTCTGTGGTTTTATACATGGATTAGAATTCTTCTCAAATCAGGTACATGTTTGTGTTGAGTTGGCTGTACTTGGTTGAGAAATACAATGGGCCCCATTTTATTTGTGTTTAGTGCTGTTCAGCAAATTTCTCTTAGCATGATATACATTATGGAAAGACTGCCAAACAAATAATTCAAACTTTTTTTGCTGAAAAACTCTGCAGGTGAATTAGATTGTGCTAAGATAACCATTCAACAGCAATTTAAGTGTTTACCAACCTAACCGAAGAATAGCATCAGAGATGGCAGAAATAACAAGAAATTATTACGCACTAGGGACTAACGGCTTGCTATCAGCCTCATAAGGTCCCATGAAGACACCATTAAGATCTGGCAGAGATCTAATGCTAAGGTCTTCCAAGTCTGTAAGTTCATCAAGTTGTTGAGTCTTGTTCCCACTCACAAATTAATGAAAAGAATGTTTAAAGACAGTTAAAGCCTTGTTAAAGGTCAAACATGAGAAACTCATGCAAAAATCTGGATACAAATGAAAAATGAGTCCCGAGTCCTCAGTACTGACGGAAGACATGACAAGATTTCATAATAGTACAGAGATGTTTTTAGCCCTATAAAACGGGTGCAGTGACCATTATTGACTATCTCTTCATGCAGCAGAAGGAAGAGGTGAGGGTAGCCCAAGAGCACAGAGGGCATGACTTGCAGGACAAGCTACCTCAAGCAGTGGAACCACTGTAACTGAGTCAGCCATATTGTGGAAAAGAAGTGCATGAGGAAGCTCAAGTTCAATAAAACGGCTGTGGTTGAGGTGTGTCAACTGATTCGTGAAGATCTGCACGCACAATAAGTGAGAGTTGAGTGTCAATTTGGATCATTTGGTATCTGTCTTGCTTTTGAGTCAGAAAGTTGTGGGTTCAAGCCCCAGGACATGAGTACATAATCGAAGCTGAACTTCAGGGCAGTACTGAGGGAGTACTGTGTTGTCAGAAGTGCCATTTTTCAGAAGGGATAATAAACTGAGGCCATCTAATAAACTGGATGTAAAAGATTCCATGGCATTATGGAAAGAAGATTAGGGAGTTTTCCTGGTGTCCTGATCTACCAACACCACCAAAACAGATTAACTGGCTGTTTGTTTAATTTATTGTTTGTGGGACTTTGCTGTGTGCAAATCTGCTGCTACATTTGACTACATGACAACAATGTCTGCATTTAAATTAAAGTAATTAATTGGATTTGGAGCACTTGGGGAATCCTGTGGGCATGAAAAGTTTTTTTAGTAAAGGTTACCACTGTGTCCATCTCTTATGCCAAAGTGTCCTACCAATCACCCAGAGGGAACATCACAGGAGTTAGCCACTTGCTGCCCACTGCTTCATAATGGAGTTAACTGAAGCCCTGTTTGATTATGTACCAACTAAATACATTTCAGCAGTGACCAGCTGCAGCAGAAGCAGCTGCAATGTGACCATATTACGGGATTCCCTGAGCTACATGGTATCATTGACCATACAGATGCCGTTTGTGTGTCTGCCAACAATTCTATACTTACTTAAATAGGAAGGACTATTATTCCATCAATGTGCAAATGATGCACTAAAAAATAATTAGCACCCTTCTAATGGAATATGCATAAGGCTTTCATTCTGAACCAAACATAACACGGCTCTTTGAAGGAGAAGAAAAAACAAGTAGAAGGCTGGTTCCTCAGAGAAATGAGCTGTCTGGCATAACAATGGCTTTTGGCAGCTCGACACAACTCCTGTGCCCAATCAGACAGCAGATATAATGAGGCTCGTGGGCAAACCAGTGCATCATTTAAGGAGATATTTGAGGTGCTACAGCAATGCTTCAGATTCTTGGACTGGAGGGGGTGGGGTGGGAGCAATACAATATGCCCGAAATTTTAATCTGCTTCACCACCAAGCTGCCTGGGACAGGCAGCAAGTGTCCGCAGCTCGCTGGTCTAATTTAAATAAGGCCTGAGGCCCGATATCAAGTGTGTCTCGGGCCTACTCGTTCTGGCACAGAGCTTGCCCAGTTCGTTCCGGCACTATCCAATTCCACTGCCCATGTCTTTTGCATGTTTGCTTCTCCAATTGTTCAGCAGGTGGACTAAGACACATCAATGAGACAAACCCTGATGAGAAACATTAGATTGCTTTATTTCACAGATAGCAAGTAAACATATAGGGCCAATTTTGCTATAAAAATAATGGTGAGGCTAACAGCGCTCACTCTTATTCAGGTGCAAATCAAACAGCAACTTCTGGCGACCGCACATTTGCAGTTAAATGCGGAAATCCCGAAGTTGCTGTACCAGATGCCCCACTCCTTCATAAGATGCAAGAAAACGTCATCTTGCTGGCTGACTCACTGTTCAAATGTATTGAACGGTGTGAAGTTCCTGTGTTGACGTCGTAGATATGGACTAAACGCGCCAAAAAAAATTAAGTCAATTCATTTCAAGTCTAAGTATCCTTTTAATGGCGGGGTAAGATTTAATGATTATCAAACAACCTCTCTGGCACTGAAAATTAACTTTTAGAAGTGTGGAGTCTCATTCCTTCAGATTTTAATTGTTGTTAGACATTTTTTTAAAAATGAAATACTTTTCTTTACTTTCTGTCTCTTTTATCTCTGTCTCTTATTTCAATATTTCTTCTCCTCTATTTCACTTTCTGTACCTGATTTGACATTGAATTCACTATTCTAATTTACACTTCCTGGTTCAGAATCTGTGTTACTCATTAACGATGCTTCAATCTGATTGGTTAAGGGGATACACACCTATTTTTGGTCACAGGATACGATGTAAACACAGCGCCAAGTGCTAGTCTCTTTGTTTGAAAGATGGTAGAAACCAGCTTTTACAGGTCTGTAGTATAGATGGTAGTCCTCATCCATTGTCTCTTCAAGGTTTCTCTATTCAGCACTTTTCAATAGGCACAGCTGGAGCCCTTTCACTATCAAAGTCTCAGTTAAGCATTCTACTTATCTATAGCTAGCTTTGCTTCTGTTAATTATGTTAGTTCTTAAAGTAGTCAAATCATATATTATAATCTGATCTATTCTATTCTTGATTTTAGCTTCTATTGTGGTTAATGACAGACAAAGCCCTGTTCTTCCTCCTTATCTTGTTCGAGGTTTCAGCTAGCCGATTACAAGGAATGTCTTATCAGTGTTGCCTTGGCGACCTGTCTGCTGTGAAGTGCCTGCCTGAGTTTCTAACTCAGGCTAACTTCTTTTTCCCAAAATGTATATTACATCAGCCATCTTATGTCAATGTATGTTAGCCATTTTATGTTAATATCTTTAAACCTTACATTCTTGAAAAAAATCTGTAATCTGAGACAGTAACTCAAGGTGGGGGCAGGCAGGTTCCTGGTGGAGATCTACAGAGGATACAGAAAGACCATTCCTGAAATGTCAGATCTCCACCAGGAACCTGCTTAGCCCTAATCATCCCTACCTCTGCTGTTCTTCGTCGCCAGTATTCTGTGTTTCGCTGTGTCTCTTATCATTCGATATCACTACATATTGGTTGTAAGGAGCATGAGTTTTACTCACAGCCGGGTACCCCACGTGTCTGCAGATATTCGCTTGGGGAACCCGGAGGGAAGGGGGTAGGTGGGGGGAAGTGGACAATATTGGGGGGGGTCCAGCCGGAATTGGGGATTGGGGGGGGGTTCAACAGGCATCAGAGATCAGAGGGGGTCAGCCAGCGATGATATCAGGGGAAGTCAGCCAGTATCAGAAAACGGGGGGAAGGGGGAGATGGTCAACCATCCGGGGGGAGGGGTCATGGGGGTCATCCGATCGCAGGGGTCCTGTCAGCCAGGTGAGCTTGTTGGGCCTGGATGAAACACTCCTGCTCCTCCTGGCCCACAAGCAGTGCAATAAAGGCATTCACTTCATGGATCCAGCCCTTCCCGCCTGCCTTCACCTGACGTGAATCGGAAGCGATGGGAAACCCGAACGGGTAAGGTTAAATTTGTTGACGTTTTCCAATACACAAAATATTAAGGACCTCAAGTATTTCAGTAAGGTACATTGCCCCTTTAAGTATCGGCCTGCTGGCTTTAAGTGAGGGCGGGACTTCCTGGTATCTGCTGTGCACACGCACACAAACCACACAAACCTGCCTGGGTAAGTGTATGCATTGGAGTCGGGATGCGGTCCCACCCCAAATATCCACTATTTTGACTGCCCACCCACCTGAAACCCACCCATTCTTGAGGGTTAAAACTACCTCCAAGGTGTCTATACCTGTGCTAGTACTTGCTTCGATGTGGAGATGCCGGTGATGGACTGGGGTAAACAATTGTAAACAATTTTACAACACCAAGTTATAGTCCAACGATTTTATTTTTAATCCCACAAGCTTTCGGGGGCTTTCCCCTTCCTCAGGCAGTGTGGAAAAGACAATTTCGAATCCTTTGCATTTTAAGATCACAGAACAAAGCCTGGTGATTACTGCCCGTTGCCAAGGCAATCACAGTGAGCAGACAGAAAGGTGTCATCTAAAAGGCCACTGAATATACAACCCCCCAAAAAAAAGAGAGAGAGAGAGAGAGAGATAAGGAAGACAGTCAATGACCCGTTATATTAAAAACAGATAACATTTGTTCGCTGGTGGGGTAACGTGTAGCGTGACATGAACCCAAGATCCCGGTTGAGGCCGTCCTCATGGGTGCGGAACTTGGCTATTAATTTCTGCTCGACGATTTTGCGTTGTCGTGTGTCTCAAAGGCCGCCTTGGAGTACGCTTACCCGAAGGTCGGTGGCCGAATGTCCATGACTGCTGAAGTGTTCCCCGACAGGGAGAGAACCCTCCTGTTTGGCGATTGTTGCGCGGTGTCCGTTCATCCGTTGTCGCAGCGTCTGCATGGTCTCGCCAATGTACCATGCTCAGGGGCATCCTTTCCTGCAACGTATGAGGTAGACAACGTTGGCTGAGTCACAGGAGTATGAACCGTGCACCTGGTGGGTGGTGTCCTCTCGTGTGATGGTGGTATCTGTGTCGATGATCTGGCATGTCTTGCAGAGGTTACCGTGGCAGGGTTGTGTGGTGTCGTGGACGCTGTTCTCCTGAAGGCTGGGTAATTTGCTGCAAACGATGGTTTGTTTGAGGTTGGGTGGCTGCTTAAAGGCGAGTAGTGGAGGTGTGGGGATGGCCATAGCGAGGTGTTCGTCATCATTGATGACGACATGTTGAAGGCTGCGGAGAACATGGCGTAGTTTCTCCGCTCCGGGGAAGTACTGGACGACGAAGGGTACTCTGTTGGATGCGTCCCGTGTTAGTCTTCTGAGGAGGTCTACGCGATTTTTCGCTGTGGCCCGTCGGAACTGTCGATCGATGAGTCGAGCATCATATCCCGTTCTTACTAGGGCGTCTTTCAGCGTCTGTAGGTGTCCATCGCGTTCCTCCTCGTCTGAGCAGACCCTGTGTATTCGCAGGGCCTGTCCATAGGGGATGGCCTCTTTGATGTGGTTAGGGTGGAAGCTGGAAAAGTGGAGCATTGTGAGATTGTCCGTGGGCTTGCGGTAGAGTGAGGTGCTGAGGTGCCCGTCTTTGATGGAGATTCGTGTGTCCAAGAAAGAAACTGATTCTGAGGAGTAGTCCATGGTGAGCTTGATGGTGGGATGATACTTGTTGATGTTATCGTGTAGTCTCTTTAGTGATTCCTCACCGTGGGTCCATAGAAAGAAAATGTCGTCGATGTATCTGGTGTATAGTGTTGGTTGGAGGTCCTGTGCAGTGAAGAAGTCCTGCTCGAACTTGTGCATGAAAATGTTGGCGTATTGGGGTGCGAATTTGGTCCCCATGGCTGTTCCGTGTGTTTGGGTAAAGAACTGGTTATTGAAGGTGAAGACATTGTGATCCAGGATGAAGCGGATGAGTTGTAGGATGGCGTCTGGAGATTGGCTGTTGTTGGTGTTGAGTATTGATGCTGTCGCAGCAATGCCGTCATCGTGGGGGATACTGGTGTATAGTGCCGAGACGTCCATCGTGGTGAGAAGTGTTCCTAGTTCAACAGGTCCGTGGGTACTGAGTTTTTGTAGAAAGTCTGTAGTGTCGCGACAGAAGCTGGGGGTTCCCTGCACGATGGGTTTCAGGATGCCCTCGATGTATCCAGAGAGGTTCTCACCCAGGGTTCCATTGCCTGATACGATAGGACGTCCGGGTGTGTTGCTTCAACAGCAATGGTGGTAGTTGGTGTTCTGCTGACTGTTCCCCTCTTGTTATATATTGAATGGCATTTATTTTTTCTTGCTTTGTGTAGCGAATAGATGGAATGTTATGAGTAAATAAACACATTTATCTAGTTAGGTCTTGTGTCATATCAAGAAAGGTCATCCTGTTTATCCATGATGTAATATACCAAGACCTCCATAGCCTACCTCGTAAAACAATATTTGGTGTTGAGTCATTAATGAAAGGTTTTGCATATCTGCATCTATACGCTAGTTGAGTGGCTCATTAGCTGCTTGAGATGTGTGAAAGGATCTTTATTACAGGTGCTTGATGGGTTGTTGTTTTGTTATTCCCACTAACAAAATCATGTTTCACAAAATTGGGTGCTGCATAATTATTTTCACCCAACCATTTTGATTGGTGGTCATTAAAATCTACAAGTAAAAGGATTATTAATCCTTATGCCAATAAAGAGGAAAGTATAACCCTTCAAATATATATAGAGTCAACTTTCCCTCTAAAAGAAGACAAATGCCACAGGTTTTAATTAACCAGGGAGATCAAGCACAAAAGCCTTCAGCCAAAGAAATAAAGAAAGATCAATAACTCTCAGCAGTATCGGCAGGGGGAGAAAGTCCAGGGACATCTCCCTCTGTGCTATTCAAATTTGTCTACTATACGCACCAAGTCCCATTCGCTCATCACCCCTGTGCTTGCTGACCTACATTGGCTCGCGGTCCAGCAATGCCTCAAATTTAAAATCCCCTTCCTTGTATTCAAATTCCTCCATGGTATTGCCCTTCCCTATTTCTGTAACCTCTGAACCTCTGATAACTCCACGTTCCTCGAATTCTGGCCTTCTGTGCATCCCCAGTTTTCTTCGTCCCACCATTACCGGCCGTGCCTTCAACTGTCTAGGCCCTAAGCTCAAGAATTCCTTCCCTAAACCTCTCAGCTTCTTTACCTCTCTCTCCTCCTTTAAGACGCTCCATAAAACCAACCTCTTTGACTCAAGCTTTTAATCTGCTGTCCTAATATCTGCTTATGTGGCTCAGTGTCAAATTTGACAGCATTGCTGTGTAGCGCCTTGGGACGTTTTACTACGTTAAAAATGCTATATAAATACGCGTTGTTGTTGTTGAATGAATCTTCTCTCATTGATCACGTGCACCCAAACCAGGGGTACATCTCATCTCTGAACTTGACAGACAACTACTGTCCTCTTCATGAACTGTGAACTCTGGGATAGGTTCCAGCTGTTGATAAGTTAGCTGGTGCACTCAGTGTGTTAGCTGGTTAAGCATAACCAGCAGCTGACATAGCAGAAACAAGATGTTGTTCTAGAAATCCAGCAGCTGATGTAGCAGAACTGTGGAATGGCTTTCCGTTGTCAGCAGTGCTACAGTAGAACTAAGATATAGCTTTGTCCAGCAATTGTATAAATGGAACAAGATATGGTTGAGCAAAAGTAGCAGCCGAATTGGCCGATTCAAACGAGGGTGCGGACCGAGCACTAAAACAACCAGAATCGAATGCACGTGATGTAGCATAGGGTAGAATGTGTCTTTTAGAAAGAAATAAAAGATAATGGGTTGGGCACATGAATCTTTAAGTTTGCCAGCACAAAGAGCTTGCTCAGGCAAACGTTCTAAGCAGAAAACCTAAAAGCAAGTGTACAAGAAGCCGACATTCCTAACTTTGCTAATTTTAAGGAGAAAAATATGAGCAAGAAGTGGTGTCTGTGGTAGAAATCATGAAAGAATTATTTGTCCACATTTAGCACTGCCACGAAAATTCTTACACCCCTCCTCGAAATGGATTAACGAATATTAGTGACAAATTAGAGAAAAAAATATATCTTTTGAATTTATTAAGGTCACTATTGCTGAACATGTGCAGGCTAATGAATCTTTTGCTGGGACTCAGTTTCACGTATTCAGCACTCTGTGGGGATGACTTGTAATTTCTAGTTTTGGTTAAGGCTGATTAATTTTAAACTTGTGTCCTCTATTACTGTCCACACAGTTCAAGTTAAATTGCTTCTTTACGTCATTATCTATGCCTCTCAGCATTTTAAAGATTTGGATCAGATCCCCTCAATCTTTCTTTTTCCGAAAGTCTCTCCTGATAATTTAGAGCCTTAGAATCATTATTTTGGAATCATTAGCACTCTCCTCTAAACCCTTTCCAATGAATCAGTATCCTTTTTTAAATGTAGGATGCCCAAAATTGCACCAAATATTGTCTCATTGAGCACATTTTTCCAAAAAATTCTACATTAAATACATAAGAAACAAATAATGAAGTCTGAAACCAATTCAGGATTTACAGAACTGTATTTCTTTTTAATTAAAAATTTGGGATTATAAAAAGATTTTTTTTTAAATCTGTCTTTTATAACACAGCTGTTATCACATGTTCCATGCAGTGACATTATCCCTTCCCAAAGTTCACTGAATGAATGACAGACAATATCTCTCTGGCGGTGGTCAATTATTTAATATACAAATATTTGTACTACTCTGGTGGCAGTGCTAGCACCTTTCTCATTAAAGAGTGCGATGGTACTGGAAGTTACCAAAATAATGTTAGTTAACATTCTTTCCATTACCTTACTACAATCTGACAAGATCTAACATAGATCTGGTGCTACACAACAAAGGATTGAATATTGGAAAACATTTTCCCCATTTTCTTGCCTCCTCTCCTGAAGGCACCAAGTCATGCTAGGATGCAGTCCAACAGGCTGCAAGATGCGTCCAATACCTTGCTCAAGTAATCTTCCTTCACATGTAAGTTAAGACAGTGCACGTGGCAGGCTCTTACACAAAGAACATCACAGCTCAGGTCCTAGTTTTGACCTCTGGTTTTTAAAATGCAGCTGGTCACAGCTAGACAGCAAAGGACATGCTACAATTAACCTAAGCATTTTCTTGAGTGGGGTGGGTGGTGATGGAGGGGGGATGGGGGGAGGTGGTGAGGGGAAACATCAGCCAAGGTTCCCACTCCTGTTTGCTATCCAGTGACCTCTGATGGAAGTGCATATAACATGTGGATGTTGGGTGAAGACTTGTGTGGAATTGGACAATTGTGACTTTTGTAGCTATTGTATTACTGAACACATCATTGCATATTCCTCTTTGTATGAACCCTGTGAAGTCTCTTGAGAGTCAGCTTGCAAGACATCACAGGGCAAATTTTGTGAAGTCTTACTCCCAGCACTGAATCTCACTTGATAGCCATGATGTGGAGATGCCGGTGATGGACTGGGGTTGACAATTGTAAACAATTTTACAACACCAAGTTATAGTCCAACAATTTTATTTGAAATTCACAAGCTTTCAGAGGCTTCCTCCTTCCTCAGGTGAATGTTGTGGAAACTTGATAGGACATTGAATAGGACATTGAATAAGGTGCTTGATAGGACTTGATAGGACATTGAATAAGGTGCAGAGGTCAGGACATTGAATAAGGTGCAGAGGTCATGCATTCGATTTGCAGTGCTCACAATTTTCCAGTGAGTCTCCATACCTCTGCATTTGACTCTCTGATCCCACTACTGAATGGGAGCATCGCCTTGCAAATTCACTCTCACAGTCTGATCTTGCTTTAGCAATATGATTTTATCAGATTTCCATTATATAATTTACATATGGTGCCTGCACAGCACAAAACATTTAGACTACAACTTATTGGCACAAGCACAGTTTTGGTAGCCAACACGTTTTTTAAAAAAGCCAAACGCTTTTAAGGTTATTCAGGTTGCAGGGTTGTGCTAATGTATTATATATGTTGGTGTTAATATATTATGTACATTCAGGGGCCCTAGAGAGTAAGAGGGGCTGCAACCTCTAAGCAGCAGAGAGGTGCTCCAGACAAGTGTGGAGTTACATAAGCTGGGAAGTAAAATGTCTTTGTGTTAATTAAAATTTATTCAATCATTACTACCAGTGTCTGAGTCTGATTAGAAGAACTTACAATGAATGCCACAACACTATGTCCTGGATATATATTTAACCCAAGTCAGTGACCCTTGTCTAAAAGAGAAAATTCCTATTGTTCTCTGTTCCTCTCCCAGCTCCTGTGTGATGTATAGGGAAACCTGAAGGGCTTTAGCTGCAGAGGGAAAACACATTGGCACAAAGCAGTATTTTATTTTCAGTATATTTTTTAAACAGGATCTCAAAGTCCCTGTAATTCAATTCTCAAATTAGCACCTTACAGATCTGTGAGATGTAATCAGTAACACATACTTACTCAATTGCCCACTTCAATTTGAATGATTAATTTTGGTATTATAGGTTTTGTTTCTGCAAATAGGCAGTTAACAAACAACCTTCTGAAAACTTGTACAGATTTGTAAAAAGCACAGTGATGTGCTGCCAGTATGTGTGAAACATGGAAAGAATGGATGTGCTCATAAGCTGGTACCATAATAGTTAATGAGATGAATACACGCTGTTCTATGTATAGAGACAAGCACCCAATTAAATATTCAAATCAAGAAACAAACCATAATAGCGTTACATCAGAAGGTGGAAGCTCTAACATTATCAGCACAGCCATTATTCACAATGGGCCTTTTGACTATAACTTAGTTGGATTCAGTGGTTCAAATCAAATACTTGCATATTCCAAATAAATTCATATCAAAGTGTTTATTTACATAGAAACATAGAAAATAGGAGCAGGAGTAGGCCATTCGGCCCTTCAATATGTTCATGGCTGATCCTCTAACTCAATACCATATTCCTGCTTTCTCCCCATACCCCTTGATGCATTTTGTGTCTAGAAATCGATCTAGCTCCTTCTTAAATATATTCAGTGACTTGGCCTCCACAGCCTTCTGTGGTAGAGAATTCCACAGGTTCGCCACCCTCTGAGTGAAGAAATTTCTCCTCATCTCAGTCCTAAATGTTCTACCCCATGTCCTGAGACTGTGACCCCTCGTTCTGGACCCCCCAGCCAAGGGAAACATCCTCCCTTCATCCAGTCTGTCTGGCCCTGTCAGAATTTTATATGTTTCAATGATATCCCCTCTCATTCTTCTAAACTCGAGTGAATACAGGCCGAGTCGACCCAATTTCTCCTCACACCACAGTCCTGCCATCCCAGGTATCAGTCTGGTGAACCTTCGCTGCACTCCCTCTATGGCAAGTATATCCTTTCTTAGGTAAGGGGACCAAAACTACACACAATACTCCAGGTGTGATCTCACCAAGGCCCTGTATAACTGCAGGTAAGACATCCTTGTTCCTATACTCAAATCCTCTTGCAATGAAGGCCAACATACCATTTGCCTTCCTAACTGCTTGCTGCACCTGCATGTTTGCTTTCAGTGACTGGTGTACAAGGACACCCAGGTCCCTTTGTACATGAACATTCCCCTATCTATCACCATTTAAATAATACTCTGCCTTTCTGTTTTTCCTTCCGAAGTGGATAACTTCACTTTTACCCACATTATACTGCATCTGCCATGTATTTGCCCACTCACTCAACTTATCTAAATCATCTTGAAGCTTCTTTGCATCCTCCTCACAACTCACAATCCCACCTAGTTTTGTGTCATCGGCAAACTTGGAAATATTACATTTGGTTCCCTCATCCAAATCATTGATATATATTGTGAATAGCTGGGGCCCAAGCACTGATCCCTGCAGTACCCCACTAGTCACCACCTGCCACCCCGAAAAAGACCCATTTATTCCTACTCTCTGTTTCCTGTCTGTTAACCAATTTTCAATCCATGCCACTATATTACCACCAATCCCATGTGCTTTAACTTTGCACACTAATCTCTTATGTGGCACTTTATCAAAGGCCTTCTGAAAATCCAAATAAACCACATCCACTGGTTCTCCCTTATCTATTCTACCAGTTACATCCTCAAAAAACTCCAGTAGGTTTGTCAAACATGATTTCCCTTTCATAAATCCATGTTGACTTTGTCTAATCCCACTAATATTTTCTAAATGTCCTGAGATCACATCCTTTATAATAGACTAGCATTTTCCCTACTACTGATGTTAGGCTACTACTGATGCAGTTCCCTGTTTTCTCTCTCCCTCCTTTTTTAAATAGTGGGGTTACATTTGCCACCCTCCAATCTCTAGGAACTGTTCCATAATCTATAGAATTTTGGAAGCTGACAACTAATGCATCCATTATTTCCATGGCTACCTCTTTTGGTACTCTGGGATGCAGATTATCAGGCCTTGGGGATTTATCAGCTTTCCGTCCCATTAATTTCTCCAGCACTATTTTTTACTAATACTAATTTCCTTTAATTCCTCCTTCTCACTAGTCCCTTGGTTCCCTAGCATTTCTGGGAAGTTATTTGTGTCCTCTTCCGTGAAGACAGAACCAAAGTATTTGTTTAATTGCTCTGCCATTTCCCTGTTCCCCATTTTAAATTCTCTCGTTTCTGACTGTAAGGGACCTACATTCGTCTTCACTAATCTTTTTCTTTTTACATACCTAATCTTTTTCTTTTTACATACCGAGGAATTGTGTTGTGGAGGAAGTTATAAGATTGTAATTTAATCTAATCATAGGAATTTGATTATTTCATAAATTGCAACAGTACAGCACGAGCACTTTATGAACCAGTTGAGTCTAAACAGTGAATTTTGAACTTTAATTCTGCATGCAGCAGTTATTCTTTAAATAAATTAAGTTGCATATTATGAGCTACAATTTTCAAGTAAATTATAAAACTGTAGACTGGGTCAGCGATACATTCCATTGCTCTGGTGGAGGCCAAGAGTTGTGAGGAGAATGTTGATGAAATGATACAGACTGCAGCGGCTCAAGAAAAGGGCTCAGCACCACCTTCTCAAGGGCGACTAGGGATGGGCAATAAATGCCGGCCTTGTCAGCAATGCCCACGCCGCAGGAATGAATAATATTTTTTAAACATTAGGAAAGGGAATCCTAGTTGATTATAGCATTCATGGAGATCAACAGTAATACCATTTGAGTCAGCGGAGAGAGTTTAAGAAGGGTTTTCATTTCTTACTGGAAATGAGGATCAAACTAAATTCTGGACTCAAAAAATACCCAAACTGCCCCCTTTTCGGTGGCACTATGCAGTTGCAGGAGAGGAAAAAAATCCCATTTTGATATTACACTGCCATTTTTTGAGTTCACTATTGCTGTGCTTGTGCACAGATGAATATTTTGCATATTGCTCCTTGGTTTCCAGCAATCATTTGACTGTTGACTGGCTGATGTCTGTGTGGCTGGAGCAAAGCCAGTGTTTATTTAAGATTTCACCCCTTTTGTTCGCTTTTCTCCTGAAGGTGCTACTTCAGGCTGAGGTCCGATTCCACGAGGCAGCTCACTGAACAGTACCTCACTCAAGTGAGCCTAGACAGCATGGCCTTGAAAATCCATGAGTCCCACTCCATCACTGTAATAATGGCAGAGCAGGGCATCCATCTTCTGACCAATTGCAACCCTGACCCGGATCAAGATCTCAGGGTTAATGGTATTTGCATGAAGCATGTGGGTTCCAATGCCCTTTGCGGTGCTGTTCCGGAGCCCATTAGATGGGCAGGTGACAACATCCAGTGAAGTCACACCACTGTGTCAGGGTGCTGGTGGTGTCAGATGAAGTTAGTCGAAAAAATGGTCCATCTCCCTAAACACCATAATTGGTGCCATAAGGGAACTGACCTTTCAAAATGTTGTGGACCTCACTTCCAACGGGGTGAGGTGCCAGCACGCTAGTATGTCTACTTAATGCAGGCATACGAAGCACTGGGGGAAATAGAGACAGAAGTGGTGGGAGTTCCAGAAGATGATGTCATCCCAGCAATCCTACCTCTTTCAATGATGTCTGCACAGAATAGGGTTGGGCTCAAGAAGCACCAACAGACTCCAAACAGGGAGAAGACCCTGCCATTCCCTGTCCACCAGAAATATCACATCATTACACTGATTTGGAAGCAGATTTTCAGGGCCTCAGTGTCATTCTAGTCACGTGTGTGACTATTCAACAATGGGTGATGTCACAGTCAAGATTTATCCTATCATTTAGGTATATTTTATTCAGATCATTATTTTCAGATGTTTGTCTTTTACAACCTTTCCTCCATTTAATACTGTCAATATAATCAGGCAAATGTGAACATGTTTGAAATTGCAATACAAATATGGCTTGCACAAATCTATTAACTTAAACCACTATGTAATATGAACCATGTCAGTTGTATTCTCGATGTGGAGATGCCGGTGATGGACTGAGAATACAACTGTAAACAATTTTACAACACCAAGTTATAGTCCAGCAATTTTATTTTAAATTCACAAGCTTTCGGAGACTTCCTCCTTCCTCAGGTAAATGTACCTGAGGAAGGAGACTTCCTCCTTCCTCAGGTAAATTTACCTGAGGAAGGAGGAAGTCTCCGAAAGCTTGTGAATTTAAAATAAAATTGCTGGACTATAACTTGGTGTTGTAAAATTGTTTACAGTTGTATTCTCAGTTGTGACGCTCATGTAACCTACATTAAAGACATCTGTAAAGTATTTCCTATTTATTTCTGATTTTTGTGTTGTTTTTCATGAGTGTATATAATACAGATTCATTAACTTACTTCCTGCAGGCCTTAATAAAGTGCTGTCTATTTTAAAATAACAAAGTTCAATTTAGTACCTCGTATACAATGATTTCCAATTAACTCAGAGATCCCATAATTGGATGTGGCCCACAAGTGTATAGGTGATATATTCAGATCTGAGAAACATTAGTAAATCTTGTTATGAAGTAAAAGAACAGCATAATATGTATATATACAAGATAGTGGATACCCTTCAGCAAATTACAAGGCAGTAATCTAATCGAAGGGCTGAGCTGATAGTTGATGTTTGTGCTATATACACGTCATCTGAACCTCATGATTGGATTATTGCCATCAGTTAATTTAGCGGTACAGTTAGCATTTATGATGTGTGTATATAGGTTTTCTTATGAGAGCCGTTTAATAGTATAATCTCTTTTTTGATGTGAAGGTTTCACAATTCTAATGAGTTGGGCAAGGACTCATTTTGTAACTAGGACCTGAAGGTATATTGGATTTATATAGTGACACTTGAAGAGGTATTGGATCCTGGGCCAGACATTTACTATTACCTGCTTATTTCTAGTAGCAGATTGCAGGGAAGTTCAATATAAATGAAAAAACAGTATTATAACAGACCGATTTGTGCATCGGCGTTTGATCCATTG
This sequence comes from Heptranchias perlo, assembly GCF_035084215.1. Lineage (NCBI taxonomy): Eukaryota > Metazoa > Chordata > Chondrichthyes > Hexanchiformes > Hexanchidae > Heptranchias > Heptranchias perlo. The sequence continues at coordinate 65,723,171 of NC_090331.1, read as the reverse complement.
TAAGTAGCTGTCCAATTTTTCCCTTACAGCATTATCAACTTAAACCTGAGTGCTGGGATCAGCTATAGTGTAACATTCGGTCAGACTGCAGGTACAGCTGTTACTGCCAGCACGATACTACTGGTTGTACATCTGATTCCCATACTCAAGTTTAAGTGTGTAATGTTGCCTGCCTGGAAAATCACTACAACAACAGCTGATCCTCCCAAAAGTACAGGTGTTCCTTCAAGCAACAGGTGTAATCTCCATCCTAAAGGCGCTCGTTTTTCCATGCTACAGCTGAACCTCCCAGCACTCTACAGGTACATTTCTCTCCACTGTACAGAACCTGCTCTCTCCACTCTAGGGGAGCTTCCCGCTCCACTCGAGAGAAGATCCCCCCTCTCCCCCCCGTCTCCACTCGGGGGGAGATCCCCCCCCCTCCACTCGGGGGGAGATCCCCCCCCCCTAGACTCGGGGGGAGATCCCCCCCCTCCCCCTCTCCACTCGGGGGGAGATCCCTCGCCCTCTCCACTCGGGGGGAGATCCCCCCCCCCTCTCCACTCGGGGGGAGATCCCCCCCCCCTCTCCACTCGGGGGGAGATCCCCCCCCCCTCTCCACTCGGGGGGAGATCCCCCCCCCCTCCACTCGGGGGGAGATCCCCCCCCTCCCCCTCTCCACTCGGGGGGAGATCCCTCGCCCTCTCCACTCGGGGGGAGATCCCTCGCCCTCTCCACTCGGGGGGAGATCCCCCCCCTCGCCCTCTCCACTCGGGGGGAGATCCCCCCCCCACCTCTCCACTCGGGGGGAGATTCCCCCCCCCACCTCTCCACTCGGGGGGAGATCCCCCCCACCTCTCCACTCGGGGGGAGATCCCCCCCCCCACCTCTCCACTCGGGGGGAGATCCCCCCCCCCACCTCTCCACTCGGGGGGAGATCTCCCCCCACCACCTCTCCACTCGGGGGGAGATCCACCCCCCCACCTCTCCACTCGGGGGGAGATCCCCCCCCCCCCACCTCTCCACTCGGGGGGAGATCCCCCCCCCCCCCTCTCCACTCTACAGGTCGGTCAGTTTCTAGGATGCTGTATCAAATTTCAGTCCTTGAAAATGTTCAGAGGAGGATCACTCAATTAATACTTAATTACGGGCTCTTAAATTATCAGGATTGATGTGGGGAAGTGGGGCTTCTCACTATGGAAATGCTTAGAATTTGAGGAGATTTGCTTGAGATCTTTAAAATAATGAAGGGATTAGATTGTGTCTTTGTGAATAGGTTATTTGAACTAGACAGACAGTGGAAGACTAGCGGATATCAGTATAAGTTACAAAAGCATGGTGTTGGGTTGGGTTAGACGTGCAGTGAGTGTGGATTCATTACAAGCATTCAAAAGAAGGCTGGATGAGTTCCTGCATTTGAAAGACATAGAGTTATAGAAAGGAATTGGGTTAACGGGGACTAGTGATTTCAGTCACAGTGGTCTCCTGGATCTTGCTTGATCACCTTCGGAGGTGGGAGAGGAATTTCCCAGAGATTTTTCCTAAATGGGAGGGTGGGAGGGAGGGAGGGATGGGGCTGATGGTGTATGTATATTGCACCATGTTGTGATGGGACAAACTTGATGGACTAATTGGTCTTTTCCTGCCTTTTTCACATATTTTCATATGTTTTAACAAACACAACAACTTGTATTTATATAGCACCTTTAACATAGTAAAACGTCCCAAGGCACATCACAGGAGTGATTTTCAAACATAATTTGATACCGAGCCACATGAGGAAATATTAGGACAGGTGACCAAAAGCTTGGTCAAAGTGGTAGGTTTAAAGGAGCGTCTTAAAGGAGGAGAGAGAGGTATAGAGGTGAGGAGTTTAGGAAGGCAATTCCAGAGCTTAGGGCCTAGGCAGCCTAAGGCACGGCTGCCAATGGTGGAGCGATTAAAATCGGGCATGCGCAGGAGGCAAGAATTGGAGAAACGCAGAGATCTCAGAGGATTGTAGGGCTGGGGGAGGTTACAGAGATAGGGAGGGGTGAGGCCGAGGAGGGATTTGAAAACAAGTATGAGTATTTTAAAATTGAGGCGTTCCCGGAGCGGGAGCGAATGTAGGTCAGCGAGCACAGGGGTGATGGGTGAACAGGACTTGGTGCGGGTTATGATATGGGCAGCAGAGTTTTGGATGAGCTCAAGTTTATGGAGGGTGGAAGATGGGAGGCCAGCCAGGAGAGCATTGGAATAGTCAAGTCTAGAGGTAACAAAGGCATGGTTGAGAGTTCCAGCAGCAGATGAGCTGAGACGGAGACGGGCGATGTTATGGAGGTGGAAGCAGGTGGTCTTGGTGATGGAGCGGATATGTGGTCAGAAGCTCATCTCAGAGTCAAATAGGACATCAAAGTTGCAAACGGTCTTGTTTAGCCTCAGACAGTGGCCAGGGAGAGGGATGGAGCCGGTGGCTAGGGGGCGGAGTTTGTGGCAGGGACCGAAGACAATGGCTTTGGTCTTCCCAATATTTAATTGGAAGAGATTTTTGCTCATCCAGTACTGGATGTCGGACAAGCAATGTGACAAATGAGAGACAGTGGAGGGGTCAAGAGAAGTGGTAGTGATGTAGAGCTGGGTGTCGTCAACGTACATGCAGAACTTGACATTGTGTTTTCGGAAGATGTTGCCGAGGGGCAACATGTAGATGAGAAATAGGTTTCAGTATTAATGCGTATGTTGTTTTCTAGTAAAATGCTCTAATGGGCATGCTCTGTAGGATCTGTAATCATGTCACGTATCAGCATGCCTTTTGATTTACAGGTTTTATTTTTTTTCTGAATTTGGTTGAAATCAGCAGTGAAACAGAAGGTTTGTAATCAAAAAAACCACAGGTTTAATTGGGGTTAATCAACAGAATAATTTTAGCGGGAATAATAAAATAACTTAAATAACAACCGCTTCCAAATGTCTTCACAAAGTGAAATCCTAAGTGTAGTTGATATCCATCATTAGCTGCATTTTCAATGCCTCCTCTTTCATGGAATTTTATTCTGTTATCTGTACATAGGTGCACTCTACATAGATACTGACTATTCGTACAGAGTGAAATGAAGTATTCACTGTACCAAATGGGAAACTGGTTCTGTGAACACACCAGAACTGCAATATGTTCATTTTGATGTTTCTGGGTTTTAACAGGTTCAACCATAATTTTGCAATTCATCTTTCAGGGGTAATGATGGAGTTTAATCAGGTTTAACTCTAAAATCAGAAGGATTAAATATCCATATTTATGCTGTCATTTTCATAACATAATGAGCTCTTCTCCAAAATTGTTGTTATCAAGGATGATTAACCATTAAATTGTGATAACTATAATTAATACAATTAAATAAAAGTTGACAAAAGTGATACAAAGCCAAATTTGGGGATCTCTATGTGCATCTAGGAGGATAATTTGGATGCCAAGTCCCCTTTTATTAAATTAAACACAGTGACCTGCGGTTTCCTCTGCATTTGGGTCCAGATACACAGTTAATTATGTGGCTTAAAAGATTGTGGAATTTTGGGCAAGTTACGCGTGTAACTACAATACGCCCAAGTCTCCTCGATCTTTTACACGTCCATCAAACCCTCTATCCGATCGAATCTCTGCCCAACTGGTCATGTCCCTGACTCTCAAATGCACGTATCCTCCAATTGCACTTGGGTACGGTAGCATAGTGGTTATGTTACTGGGCTAGTAATCCAGAGGCCTGGACTAAAATCTAGAGTCATGAGTTCAAATCCCGCCACGGTAGCTGGCGAATTTAAATTCAATTAATTAATTAAAATAAAAAATCTGGAATTAAAATACTAGTATCAGTAATGATGGCCATGAAACTACCGGATTGTCGTAAAAACCCATCTGGTTCACTAATGCCCTTCAGGGAAGGAAACCTGCCGCCCTTACCCGGTCTGGCCTATATGTGACTCCAGACCCACAGCAATGTGGTTGATTCTTAATTGCCCTCTGAAATGGCCTAGCAAGCCACTTAGTTGTAAAATCTCGCTACGAAAAGTCATAATAAGAATAAAACCGGACGGACCACCCGGCACCAGACAACTAGGCACCGGACACGACAACGGCAAAACACCAAGCCCAGTCGACCCTGCAAGGTCCTCCTTACTAACATCTGGGGAATTGTGCCAAAATTGGGAGAGCTGTCCCACAGACTAGTCAAGCAACAGCCTGACATAGCCATACTCACAGAATCATATCTTTCAACCACGTCCCAGACTCTTCCATCACCATCCCTGGGTATGTCCTGTCCCACCGGCAGGACAGACCCACCAGAGGTGGCGGTACAGTAATATACAGTCAGGAGGGAGTGGCCCTGGGAGTCCTCAACATTGACTCTGAACCCCATGAAATCTCATGGCATCAGGTCAAACATGGGCAAGAAAACCTCCTGCTGATTACCACCTACCGTCCTCCCTCAGCTGATGAATCAGTCCTCCTCCATGTTGAGTACCACTTGGAGGAAGCACTGAGGGTAGCAAGGGCACAAAATGTACTCTGGGTGGGGGACTTCAATGTCCATCACCAAGAGTGGCTCGGTAGCACCACTACTGACCGAGCTGGCCGAGTCCTGAAGGACATAGCTGCCAGACTGGGCCTGCGGCAGGTGGTGAGCGAACCAACACGAGGGAAAAACTTACTTGACCTCGTCCTCACCAATCTACCTGTCGCAAATGCATCTGTCCATGACAGTATTGGTAGGAGGGACCACCGCACAGTCCTCATGGAGATGAAGTCCCGTCTTCGCACTGAGGACACCATCCAATGTGTTGTGTGGCACTACCACCGTGCTAAATGGGATAGATTCAGAACGGATCTAGCAGCTCAAAACTGGGCACCCATGAGGCACTGTGGGCCTTCAGCAGCAGCAGCAGAATTGTATTCCAGCACAATCTGTAACCTCATGGCCCGGCATATTCCTCACTCTACCATTACCAACAAGCCATGGGATCAACCCTGGTTCAATGAGGAGTGTAGAAGAGCATGCCAGGAGCAGCACCAGGCGTACCTAAAAATGAGGTGCCAACCTGGTGAAGCTACAACTCAGGACTACATGCATGCTAAACAGCGGAAGCAACATGCTACAGACAGAGCTAAGCGATTCCACAACCAACGGATCAGATCAAAGCTCTGCAGTCCTGCCACATCCAGTCGTGAATGGTGGTGGACAATTAAACAACTAATGGGAGGAGGAGGCTCTGCAAACATCCCCATCCTCAATGATGGTGGAGTCCAGCACGTGAGTGCAAAAGACAAGGCTGAAGCGTTTGCAACAATCTTCAGCCAGAAGTGCCGAGTGGATGATCCATCTCAGCCTCCTCCCGATATCCCCACCATCACGGAAGCCAGTCTTCGGCCAATTCGATTCACTCCACGTGATATCAAGAAACGACTGAGTGCACTGGATACAGCAAAGGCTATGGGCCCCGAAAACATCCCAGCTGTAGTGCTGAAGACTTGTGCTCCAGAACTAGCTGCGCCTCTAGCCAAGCTGTTCCAGTACAGCTACAACACTGGCATCTACCCGACAATGTGGAAAATTGCCCAGGTATGTCCTGTCCACAAAAAGCAGGACAAATCCAATCCGGCCAATTACCGCCCCATCAGTCTACTCTCAATCATCAGCAAAGTGATGGAAGGTGTCGTCGACAGTGCTATCAAGCGGCACATACTCACCATATAACCTGCTCACCGATGCTCAGTTTGGGTTCCGCCAGGACCACTCGGCTCCAGACATCATTACAGCCTTGGTCCAAACATGGACAAAAGAGCTGAATTCCAGAGGTGAGGTGAGAGTGACTGCCCTTGACATCAAGGCAGCATTTGACTGAGTGTGGCACCAAGGAGCCCTAGTAAAATTGAAGTCAATGAGAATCAGGGGGAAAACTCTCCAGTGGCTGGAGTCATACCGAGCACAAAGGAAGATGGTAGTGGTTGTTGGAGGCCAATCATCTCAGCCCCAGGACATTGCTGCAGGAGTTCCTCAAGGCAGTGTCCTAGGCCCAACCATCTTCAGCTGCTTCATCAATGACCTTCCCTCCATCATAAAGTCAGAAATGGGGATGTTCGCTGATGACTGCACAGTGGTCAGTTCCATTCGCAACCCCTCAGATAATGAAGCAGTCCGAGCCTGCATGCAGCAAGACCTGGACAACATCCAGGCTTGGGCTCATAAGTGGCAAGTAACATTCGCGCCAGATAAGTGCCAGGCAATGACCATCTCCAACAAGAGAGAGTCTAACCACCTCCCCTTGACATTCAACGGCATTACCATCGCCGAATCCCCCACCATCAACATCCTGGGGGTCACCATTGACCAGAAACTGAACTGGACCAGCCATATAAATACTGTGGCTACGAGAGCAGGTCAGAGGCTGGGTATTCTGCGGCAAGTGACTCACCTCCTGACTCCACAAAGCCTTTCCACCATCTACAAGGCACAAGTCAGGAGTGTGATGGAATACTCTCCACTTGCCTGGATGAGCGCAGCTCCAACAACACTCAAGAAGCTCGACACCATCCAAGATAAAGCAGCCCGCTTGATTGGCACCCCATCCACCACCCTAAACATTCACTCCCTTCACCACCGGCGCACTGTGGCTGCAGTGTGTACCATCCACAGGATGCACTGCAGCAACTCGCCAAGGCTTCTTCGACAGCACCTCCCAAACCCGCGACCTCTACCACCTAGAAGGACAAGAGCAGCAGGCGCATGGAATATATCGCCGTTCCTTCATTGTCGCTGGGTCAAAATCCTGGAACTCTCTTCCTAACAGCACTGTGGGAGAACCGTCACGACATGGACTGCAGCGGTTCAAGAAGGCGGCTCACCACCACCTTCTCGAGGGCAATTAGGGATGGGCAATAAATGCCGGCCTTGCCAGCGACGCCCACATCCCGTGAACGAATAAAAAAAAAAGTCATTTTTCTGGTTTTTTAATTGCAATTTTTGAGTTTTTTTTAAAAATTATCCTCAATGAGACCTGCTCTATGTTTTCTGTTTCTTTTAATGCATTTTTATGGCATAAGTATAAGTCACATTAGAAACTGAAAAGCTTCCCCCGATTGCAGGTTCTGAATCATGCTGTGCCTGACGTGCATGAATGATGGTTAAATGAGGTGAAACTTAAATTTTAAGACGCAAAGAAGAAATATAATGGTGTGGCTTCGGCGTTTCTTTGGGCCCCGGTTGTTTACCCTGATTTGCGCTGCTTTACGCCCATTTATGCCCATTTTAAGTTTGGGCGTGTTCTAATGAGATCAGGAGGATACTTGGGCGCAACTTGACATTGTCAAAATGGGCGCAGCATTGGGCGCATTTTCGGGTCTAACTTCTGGATTGCGCCCACTGAGGAAACTCCATGCCAAAGACCTTTTTTCTATTGTATATAATGGTACCTGGAAGCCAGCCTGTGCGTTGTGAGACGTGTAATTTGACTGCAGGCTGGCAGCAGTTTTAATAGGTCACATGGCACAAAGCAGTCTGACATAAACTATTTAATTCTTATCGAGGTGGCAAAGTAATTATTATTTTAATTTACCTAATTACACAAGTAAACTAGGTTAATAAGAAAATACTTCCTCTATTATTTAATATCAGTACATACAAATCCTTGAGAGTATAATTGTAAAAATAGGAAGACTATATTAATGAATTATTTAATTGCACCTATTTTAAATTCAAATGTACCTAGTTAAAGTGGATTTTCTCTAATAACTTATCCTTATGAAACTTCAAGGATATTCCTGGCATCATTACAAATAATACAGTGCTAAATAGTGTTGACAGACATTTGCTGATTTTAAAGCACTGCGGTGAGGGACAGTTTCTGTTATCTAATTTTTAATGTTTTTTGGCAAAACCTGTAACAATTCTCCGCAAGTAATTCCAAATACTGTGAAAATCCATGGGTCACGATCACAGCAAAACCACCAGGATGACACTCGTTGGTGCCCTCCAGTGCTGACCCACCAGAGTGTGCAGAATCAGTTGGAGGGGGGCACCTCATTTATATGGTGGGTACACACACCACTCTGAACATATCTCTGGCTTCTACCTGCCCCAAGCAGTCAATGGTGGCAGAAGGGTGGGTTTGCCCAGGTCTCCCCCCCCCAACCCTACTCCCCACCACATTGTATCTCTTCCACCCCCTGTGTAAGGGGAACGATCCAATTTTTGAAAAGGAATTGTATCAATCATTGAGGGCCCAGGCTTTTATTTGGCATAGACCCCACCAGTGGGGCCCACCAGCACCCATCTGCAGGCTGGTACACTTCACCTCACTTGGCCTACCAGCCTCCAGTAATACACTGTGTGCATATTGAGTTGGGATAGCAGGAACTCCCAGTATAGGCAGAGGTTCTGTCCCTTATAAGGCCAACCGGGAAATCCCAGAATCAGTGGGACTGGATCCCTGTCCTTTTCCAATGCAATCCACCGGAGTTATGGCAGGAGTCCGGTGAAACCCACAGGGAATTTCAAAGGCCTAATAAACTTTCCCCTTTTAATAAAATGTGCAGCACCTATGTTAATGAAACTATCCGAGGATATTTGTTTTTCAAATGAACTGATGCACCAAGTTCAAATGATATCATGACCTTGTTCTTCATCTCAGAACCTCACCCCCATGTAAGCATTTCCATTCATCTTCTGCTTCAGAAACATAGCTCAGGACAAAAGAACTCTCTACACAAAGTCCAAATTTAATTCCAATGATTTAGTAGTGCAATTGTGTTTGGTATGCTGTCATTGTCTCTCACCCCACTGCTTCCCCTTTGTGATTCTCTATGGGGACAGTATCCTACTGGTTAATCTAATATTGCTTCTAGATATCACCATCGTGGGTAAAAGAGATGAGGTAGCTTGCCCCAGGAAATTCCTGAATGATTCCTGGGAGGGTGTGGCTCTGTACCTCTTTTTACTGCTCATAAGATGACCCCACAGCTGCTGGCACCATGTCTGCTGCAGTGGTGGCTGTCCAAGCCTGCCTTCTGGCTCTACAATGGCTTATTCAGGTGGGGCAGCTTGGTGGCATGCATGTCGAAGTGCCCTAAGAGATATCCATTAATATTCCTGCTATGCCCCTGCTACTATAGAGAATTATATAGAATGTACAGCACAGAAACAGGCCATTCAGTCCAATTGGTCCATGCCAGTGTTTATGCTCCACACGAACCTCCTCCCACCCCACTTCATCTAACCCAATCAACATATCCTTCTATTCCTTTCTCCCTCATGTGTTTATCTAGCTTCCCCTTAAATGTATCTATGCTATTCACCTCAACTCCTCCTTGTGATAGCAAGTTCCACATTCTAACCACACTATGAGTAAAGAAGTTTCTCCTGAATTCCCAATTGGATTTATTAGTAGCTATCTTATATTCATGTGCCCTAGGCACTCCCTCAGTATGTCCTGTAATCTGCGTGGGAACAGTGCCGAATGGCCTGTTTCTGTGCTGTACATTCTATGATATTCTTTGTTGTAGCAGGGGCAATGAGGGTGTTAAAGCACTGTGTCAGGGTACTGTCTAGCCTGGTGAGAATAAGCAGAACAGATTCACAAACATTAGAGCCAAAGATCAGTTATGGTTTTCCTGAGAGAGCCCACTGATGTGCTTGAGATCTCTAGTTAAGAGAGGTGTTAGAGATTGAGACTGAAAAATAGTTAAGAAATCCATTTTAAACAAAATAATTACTTATATTCTATGCCATTTACTTAGATTATTTCTGTAGTTTAAAAACCTTATATTTGAAAGACTGATGGTGTATCTGTACAAGAGGTGTTCTCGAAGGCCAGCTGCATTGTTTATATTTAGATTCGCTTTATCACTCTAAGCTAGAAACTCAATATCGTTGTTTTGGTAGCGTGGCTCCTTTTGTGTCCTGCTGACCCTAACACACCGATGTTTTTCTGTAGCACTCAAGACCATCAGACAATAGAATGGAGATTGAGAGTGGGAGAAGGGTCATGGAGGTGGTGATGCAATGACCTTTTAGCTAAGCTTAGAAGAATAGCCATAGTACAGTGGGTTGTGAGATGATGAAGAAAGGAGCCATCTGGAGGGCTGAACTCACCCGACTGTAATGTGTGTATCCACAACGGCAAAGTATCTTTTGTGATCTTGGTGTTTGTCATGAGTATATACATTAAGGTTCATCTAACCATTAATAATGCTTCAAGGGTTTGTCTGTGTGTTTGAACTCATTCATACTCCTAACAGGGGCTTCGCTGCAAATGACCCAGAAGATGCCGTGCACTCCAGAGTGGACTGCAGTTCTGTGAAGCGATCAAACAGTACTGCAAAGGTACAGATAGCAAATTACATAGTAGCCGTCACACCTTGCAGGGTGCTTAACACACTTTCAAAGGACTCATTGAATAGATGGTTCTCGGAAAGCAGAATTCTTTTGTACACAGGTTTGATAGCATCAATCCCAGAACTGAGCAGCTGAGGGTGGCCTTGAGCTAGCCTTCCAGCCAAGTCCTTCCTGCTCTTGTGTTGCAAACTGTACTTGCTCCTTCCTGTGTGTGTTTCAACTGGTTCTCCCTACTTCAACTCCAACTCAGAATCCCCCAAAGTAGATTATCCTGGGTTTCTGCTTACTGCGGATAGGCTGGGTGTCGCCATGCGCTATGCAGTGGAAAGTATCGCATCTTCAGGCCTTGCAACTTGCCATTTTTCATACCAATGAAAACACAACAGAAAGAAGCATCTAATCCCATCAGCAACATATTCCCTGTAGCAAATTCACATGTCAACACATGTTGTGATGTGATGCTAAGTTTCCCATCAATAGAATACCTGAGTGTGTAACAAATTCATGACATGAAGAAAAAGTATCAATGAGGGGTACTAACCTGAAGATGCAGGTTGCAGACCTGCATGGCACTCTCCAATGGGCTTGATGTACCGATGGCCCATAATCTGTAGGGTTGTGACTTCAGGTTGGTTGCTTGCCTGCCTCTCCCTCCTGTTATGAGCTTCCTTTTTGTGCAATCATAAAGAGATTGGTGAACTATTTCATGAGCGCTGCTATGGTTATCCAATTGGCCACCCTGACTCCTGAAACAAGAATATAGGAAGATGCAGTGTGCAAATGGGTGTTGGTGAAATCTTATTTTGGGCCTCCTTTTTTTTTCTAATAACTTAGCACCAACACTGAAAGACTTGCCTGGAATTTGGAAGGTGCATCATGCATGGCATCAGTTGCCTCGTTCCTCAATGATCAGCATGTGTCCTGTGTGAGAACGCAGCTGGTTGAGGTGAAAGTGCATGTTGCGGCTGTGCACTGAAAACAGGTCCATTCAGCGGATGCTTACTTTGGCAAAATATTTTCAATGTGTTAAATTTCTTTCACGTCTGAGCCAAATACGTCCTCACCACAGAAACTTACATGGATCTACTGTGCTACCTCTTCCCTTGCAGCCCAGACAGTGGCCTTCTAAAACGGGTGCCCCCTTCAACCCAAGGATGGCAACCATCCATTGCTTCATCTCTCACAACATTACCTCCATTGCTTTGTCTGTGAGGGGAGCAGTCTGGCATCATTAGTAAAGTGCAAAAACAATTTACTAGCAAAGCACAGAAAGTCCAAATGCCCTTTAAGGCACAGCAGCAGTTCTTTTCTGCTGCTGCACTGGATATAATGCACTCCCCTACCCACCCACCCCCATCTTCCAGTGCATGAACCAATCAACAGCATTGGATATGGTGCATAATTATTAAAATGAAGGGACCTTGGAAAACACTGGGAGTCCTCTCCCCCCACATGTGTCTCCAATGGAAGATGCCCTCGCGAAGGACCAGATGCCCCACTGCAAGTAGAAAAATTCCCTTTAATTCCAATAAAACAACAATGCAAAGTATAAACGGCGACTAAAACATTCAATGATAGCAAAGTAACAACTTACCAAATTGCTGAACTTGTACATTGTTGCATCTCAGTCAGGCTAACTGACAGTGGTGACGTCATTAACAAAGGAAGCACACTAATTTGTTCTGATGTGGAGATGCCGGTGATGGACTGGGGTTGACAATTGTAAACAATTTTACAACACCAAGTTATAGTCCAGCAATTTTATTTTAAATTCACAAGCTTTCGGAGACTTCCTCCTTCCTCAGGTAAATGTTTACATTTACCTGAGGAAGGAGGAAGTCTCCGAAAGCTTGTGAATTTAAAATAAAATTGCTGGACTATAACTTGGTGTTGTAAAATTGTTTACTAATTTGTTCAGCAGAGGCTGCCCATCAGCCTACCATAACCTACAACTATTGTAAGCAACAGTAAGCATACATCATAATGTTCTAGTGACCACATAAACTGTCCGGGCTTCAACCTCACAGTGCTTGATATTATCAGAAACCTTTGATTCCAATACAACCTTATTCAAACACAAACGAGTCAGCTATTATTATATTACATAAAATAAAAGGGATCTCAAAGCAATAAAAAAAACTTTTATAAATTGCTCGATCTTTGCCCTTCTGATTTATTATGTGACCGGAACACTTTGAGTTGTCACATTAAAACTCCGAGGTAGCCATTATTCTATATTTCACACATTATGATTTAGTAAAAAGCAGCCCGGGCAAGTTTTGTTCTTACAAAACAAGAAGATAAATGATCAAATTTTGATGTGATAGTGAAAACTGAATTTTCATAGTCCTGGAAACCACGACTTGCCTCTTTACTGACTCTAGTGTCTGTGCTATTTGTTATTCTAAGGGGTCTTCAATTTGAATTTTCAGTCATTCGAGGAAAAAAAAAGATTAGCTATTGAAAAATGTGACATTTATTTCACGATTTGGTGATTTCAAAGTTTCTACAAATGAAAACAAATGCACAACAAAGGATGAATGCTCAATCACTCACATTATTACAATTTCAAATATTGGTTTGATATTAATTTCAGCTCCTTTACAAACAGCTGCCAAATCTAGTGATATTATTTTTCCTTTTTGTCAAAATAAAAAGAGCAGCCAGGGACAACTTCATATTTTTTTGTGTGTGTGGTTCCTGACATTACATTAAGGATATTAGCTCCTTGCTGTGTCAATTCAATGTCTGTTATTCTTGGGTGTCTGTGCTTTGCGCCTGGCATATTGGATGCTTCATTCAAACCATTCCACATCCTGTGTGTGTAGTTCTAATCAAAGCAAGTCCTCAATGTAGCTTAAATGTTTACTCAATCTTGATTAGGCATTAACTTAACACAACAAGGTCAGCAATTTTTGATCAGCAAGATTTTCCAGACGCAGTTTAAAAGTAAAATATTTTGGATGGAAATATTGGAGACCTACAGCAGTTTGGGCAGTTTCTGATTAACGTTCTGAGCGCGATCTTTCATCAGATGAAGGGCTACACTTGCGATGTTATCCCAACTTCCTCTTCAGCTTGCTGTGCATTTCCCTCCAACAATGTGTCACTCCCTCACTATTGCACTAAAATGTGAGTACACAATTGAGACTGACACTTCAGTGCAATGCTAAGGGAGCACTGCATTGTCCAATATGCCAACCTTCAGATGAATCGTTTAACCAATTCAGTGATACAGGTGGACAGTGATACAGCTTCTGTCGCGACACTACAGACTTCCTACAAAAACTCAGTACCCACGGACCAGTTGAACCAGGAACACTTCTCACCACGATGGACGTCTCGGCACTATACACCAGTATCCCCCACGATGACGGCATCGCTGCGACAGCATCAATACTCAACACCAACAACAGCCAATCTCCGGAAACCATCCTACAACTCATCCGCTTCATCCTGGATCACAATGTCTTCACCTTTGATAACCAGTTCTTTACCCAAACACACGGAACAGCCATGGGGACCAAATTCGCACCCCAATACGCCAACATTTTTATGCACAAGTTCGAGCAGGACTTCTTCACTGCACAAGACCTCCAACCAACACTATACACCAGATACATCGACGACATTTTCTTTCTATGGACACACGGCAAGGAATCACTAAAGAGACTACACGATAACATCAACAAGTTCCATCCCACCATCAAGCTCACCATGGACTACTCCTCAGAATCAGTTTCTTTCTTGGACACACGAATCTCCATCAAAGACGGGCACCTCAGCACCTCACTCTACCGCAAGCCCACGGACAACCTCACGATGCTCCACTTTTCCAGCTTCCACCCTAACCACGTCAAAGAGGCCATCCCCTATGGACAGGCCCTGCGAATACACAGGGTCTGCTCAGACGAGGAGGAACGCGATGGACACCTACAGACGCTGAAAGACGCCCTAGTAAGAACGGGATATGACGCTCGACTCATCGATCGACAGTTCCGACGGGCCACAGCAGAAAATCGCATAGACCTCCTCAGGAGACCAACACGGGACGCAACCAACAGAGTACCCTTTGTCGTCCAGTACTTCCCCGGAGCGGAGAAACTACGCCATGTTCTCCGCAGCCTTCAACATGTCATCAATGAGGACAAACACCTCGCTATGGCCATCCCCACACCTCCACTACTCGCCTTTAAACAGCCACCCAACCTCAAACAGACCATCGTTCGCAGCAAATTACCTAGCTTTCAAGAGAACAGCGTCCACGACACCACACAACCCTGCCACGGTAACCTCTGCAAGACATGCCAGATCATCGACACAGATACCACCATCACACGAGAGGACACCACCCACCAGGTGCATGGTTCATACTCCTGTGACTCGGCCAACGTTGTCTACCTCATACGTTGCAGGAAAGGATGCCCCAGAGCATGGTACATTGGCGAGACCATGCAGACGCTGCGACAACGGATGAACGGACACCGCGCAACAATCGCCAAACAGGAGGGTTCCCTCCCAGTCGGGGAACACTTCAGCAGTCATGGACATTCATCCACCGACCTTCGGGTAAGCGTACTCCAAGGCGGCCTTCGAGACACACGACAACGCAAAATCGTCGAGCAGAAATTGATAGCCAAGTTCCGCACCCATGAGGACGGCCTCAACCGGGATCTTGGGTTCATGTCACGCTACACGTTACCCCACCAGCGAACAAATGTTATCTGTTTTTAATATAATGGGTCATTTGCTGGCTTTCTCTGCCTTCCGGATGTCTCTGCCTCTCTCTGTTTTTTTTTTTCCTGTTTGTTTTTTTGTTGAATGTGTATTCGGGGGTTCTGCAGGTGACACCTCTCTGTCTGAACACAGTGATTGCCTTGGCAACGGGCAGTTGCAGGGGCAGTCTGTAAACACCATGTATTGTTCTATATGTATAAATGCGTAGGCTTCAAGGAGCTCCTGAACATTTACCTGACGAAGGAGGAAGCCTCCGAAAGCTTGTGAATTTAAAATAAAATTGCTGGACTATAACTTGGTGTTGTAAAATTGTTTACAATTGTCAACCCCAGTCCATCACCGGCATCTCCACATCATGACATTAAAGAAGACCAAGGGAGTTCTCCTGGTGCCCTGGCCAACATTCTGCCCTCAACCAAGACCACCAAAAGCAGATTAACTGGTCATTAAGCTCATTGCAGTTTTTAGCAGTTCAAGAAGGCGGCTCACCACCACCTTCTCAATGGCAATTAGGGAGGGCAATAAATGCCGGCCTCGCCAGCGACGCCCACATTCCATGAACGAATAAAAAAAAGACTCTTGTGGCCACAAAATGGCTGCTCCATTCACCTCCATAACAGTGTATAGTAATGCATTACATATGAAGCGTTTGGGATATTTTTGAGAGACATGATAAAAGGCACAGGATCAATGCAAGTTCTTTCTTTTACTGTTTTTATTTCAAATTTCCAGCATTCAACATCTCTTTATCTAGAAATCATTGCAGAAATGGTTCCTAGCTAAGAAATTTATGCTAAATTCTAGAATTCCAAGTTGCTATATAAAGCTGTATACAACTGTACATATTCCAAGAACATGAGCTGGGTTTTCATAAGTCATCCTAAGGACGGTCAGATTGGGACTTCCACCTGCTACTGCAAACTCACCTTGACCCTGGCCCAGTTTCCTGGGTCGGGGTCATTATGTATGCAGGGAGGGCTCCAGGTGGGCTCCCCATCAGCAAGAGGGAGACAGCTGCAGCCAACCAACAATACTTGGGTGGTACTGTAGCAGCATCTGAAAAACAGGAGGCCATTAAAGTTAATAGAAGCGCCCCTGCCTGAGACTGCATCGAGACCAAAAAAACGTGAGTGTTTGAGGCCAGAGGGGAAGGAGAGGTGCTCACTTTTGGGCTGTCTCCTTCCAAAAAGGGCACTGGGGGAATTCTGCCACTGCCCTAGTAACTATCACTGCTCCTTTCCTGGCAGTCCTTGGGGTCAGCAGAATGAACAGCAGAAGTTAGGGAAATAGAACTGCTTGTCGATCCCTATTTCCCCACCATCATTTACATGCAGCAGGCGGGGAAGAGGCGGCCAGCGGTCTTCCTGGCTGAGGCAGGAAGACGAAAATAGAGGTTGGGGTGGGAACGTGGGATAGGCCTCACTGCACGATTTTCCACGTTTTCCATGGCCACAGCACCTGATTGAGGCTGGATAGCAGGGGGAGATCGAGGCTCATGTCTCTATATTCCATAACAACAAAATGACCAAAAACTGTTAATCTATCCCCATCTTGGGAGTTTTGAGTTACACTCCTAGAACAGAAAAAAACGAGCCTTATAAGGAGACACTGGGGCTAATTTTACTCCCGAGGAACAGGTGGGTTAGGGGTGGGTGGGAGGTAAAAATTACAGTTTTTTTGAAGTGGGACCGCAACCCGGCTCTACATCGCCCACTTCCGGGTTTAACCCAGGCGCATTTGGATGTGCGCACGCAACCAAAACCCCGGGAGTCCCGTCCCCACTTAATGTTACAGGGTCAATGTACCTCATTGCCATTGTTGAGCCACTTAATTTTTTGTGTATTATAAAGGTAAAACGATTTTATCCTCGCCTGCATGGGTTTCCCATCGTTTCTGATTCTCGTCAGGTGAAAGCAGGCAGGAAGGGCCGGATCCATGAGATGAGTGCCTTTATTGCATTGCTTGTGGGCCCAGAGGATCAGGAGTGTTTCATTCAGGTTCGACAAGCTCACCTGGCATGATCGGACCCCAGCGGTCGGCCGACTCCTTCCCTGATGGTTGACCCCCTCCACCCCCGGACAGTGGGCCCCTCCCCCCCAACCCACGATTTCTCCCCACCGCCCCTCCAATTCGCGGGTCCTTTCCCTCCCAAAAGGCAGCCAGCCTGTCAATCGGGCTGGCTGTCGCACAAATGAGCTGCCTTCAATTGAGTTGCGATCGCAGATTGCGACGCACTCACTTGACTTCCAGGTTCCCCACGTGAGCATCTACCCGCCCGTTGGGTTCCCGGCTCCATGCAAAAATCATGCCCATTAGTACAGGTGACCAAACTTTTGGTCAAAGAGGTAGGTTTTAAGCAGTGTCTTAAAGGAGGAGAGAGAGGTGGAGAGGCAAAGAGATTTGGGGAGGGCAATTCCAGAGCTTAGGGCCTAGACGGCTGAAGACACGCCCGCCGATGGTGGAATGAAGGATGTGGGGAATGCACAAGAGGCCAGAGTTGGAGGAACGCAGAGTTCTTGGAAGGTTGTAGGGCTGAAGGAGGTTACAGAGATAGGGAGGGGCAAGGTCGTGGAGGGATTTGAAACACGAAGATAAAAATTTTATACTCGAGGTGTGGGTGGACTGGGAGCCAATGTAGGTCAGTGAACACAGGGGTGATGGGTGAACGGGACTTGGTGTGAATTAGGGTATGGGCAGCCTTAGTGCACACACATTGCCTATTTGGTAAGATGATTTTATAGTGGGTGGTGCGACAGATTTTTTTCAGCAAAGGCTTATTGAAGAATGATTTAATGATATTTTGTCAAACTTTACACATTTCAGCCAAAACCCAGTGAATAGTGTCCTTAACTCAATGCTGGTAGAATTATTCCTCTGCAAATTGGATCATTAAAATGTTTTTTTTCCCATGTCAATCTGCTCTTTTTATCAAATCATTGAAGGTCAAAAATTGAAGCTCTTTCTTACATTATTTTTTAAAAAGTACTAACCATTACATTTTAAATGCAATTGTACTTAAGAAGAAAATGACTGATTAACAGAAAGAAGTTATTTCTGAAGTGTCTATCTATCATATGAACTGTATGAAAAGTCATTCGTTCCAGGAAGTAAGATGCCAGAAAGTTCTTCTGAAAAAATTCAGAATCTATCTATATGTAGAATTACATAGAATGTACAGCACAGAAACAGGCCATTCAGCCCAACAGATCTACGCTGGCATTTATGCTCCCCACGAGTCTCCTCCCTCCTTCTTCATCTAACCCCAACAACATATCATTCTATTCCTTTCTCCCTCATGTGTTTATCTAGCTTCCTCTTAAATGTATCTATGCTATTCCCCTCAGCTATTCCTTGTGGTAGTGAGTTCCACATTCTAAGCGCTCTCTGGGTAAAGAAGTTTCTCCTGAATTCCATATTGGATTAATTAGTGACTATCTTATATTTATGGTCCCAAGTTCTGGTCTCCCCTACAAGTGGAAACATCTTCTCTACATCTACCCTATCAAACCCTTTCATAATCTTAAAGAACTCTATCAGGTCACCCCTCAGACTTCTCTTTTCTAGTGAAAAGAACCCCAGCCTGTTCAGTCTTTCCTGATAAGTATATCCTCTCAGTTCTGGTATTATCTTAGTAAATCTTTCTTGCACTTTCTCCAGTGCCTCTATATCCTTTTTACAATATGGAGACCAGAACTGTGCATGGTACTCCAAGTGTGGTCTAACCAAGGTTCTATACAAGTTTAACATAACTTGCCTGCTTTTCAATTGCATCCCTCTAGAAATGCACCCCAGTGCTTGGTTTACAATATATAAAGCACTTTAATGTCTGTGGCATCTATCTGCCCATAGGCTTATGTCTGAGCTTTCTGATTGAGGCAGTATTTCTACTGTTTCTGATTAGTATCTGTAATGTCGATTCTCTTGGATTTGATTCTGTGTTTATACTTTCTTTTACTGGTAACTTAGATGCTTCCTGTATTGTTCCTCTCTCTCAATGCCTTATCTTTCGATTGGGCACTTTACAACCTTCTGGACTCGACATTGATTTCAATAACTTCAAATCATAACCACTGCTCCCATTTTTTCAGACAGGAGGTGCTGGTAATGGTTCTGATGTTGCCATTTACAGCTCCTCTAGGCCCATCTTTTGTTTCTTTACTTCTCCCATTACCACCCTCACTGCCTTGTACCATCGTCCCTTTTGTCATTTAATCACTCCTGCCCTCCATCCTTTCACAGACCTTCCCTTTTGTTCCTTCCTCCCCTCCCCTCCCCTTCCTCCGCCCCCTCCAATTGCCTCGCCCTATACTTGCTTAAAAGCTGTTAAATCTTCAACTTTTTCTAGTTCCGACGACAGGTCATCGGCCTGAAACGTTAACTCTGTTTCTTTCTCCACAGATGCTGCCTCACTTGCTGAGCTTCTCCAGCATTTTCTGTTTTTTTAATTTCAGATCCCCAGCATCCGCAGTATTTTGCTTTTGATTTTGTTCTTCTCTCTGACTGGTTCCAATTATATTTCACAAAAAGAATCAAATACTGGGGGAGGGGGGGGGGATAAAGTGTCAGCCTCTGTCAACCACCTAACAATTCCTTATTTCAATCTCTATAGCCCAGCCCGCAAAGATACAGAAACAAAGAGGTAAATCCTAACTTCCTTCCAGAATGCTTGTCAGAAAGAACAACAATGCATCAAACAGCTCATCCACTGGCTGTTTCCCTCCACCTTCCCAACCCCATCACCAGCAGCACTGCTTCAGCCCTAAGCTGTCACTCACTGCTCAGACGTCTCACTACTGGCCTCGTTTTTACTTATTCCTCACTCCCTATCCTCGCACCTTCTGGTGAGCCTCAGTCTTTGCTTCATTTACTAAGGGATCTTGTAGTGGTTCTTGTAGTTTCTCTGTTAATAGGACTGTCTAATTTAAAAGGCTCCTGTCATCACTCCCATCATGGGATACAGCTGGCTTTTACTGCATCTCACATTATCAAAGGTAATTCTCACATTTTACATTCTTTTTAAAAGAGAAGACAGCCTGTAGCAGCAGGGAAAGAATTGTGATTGGTGACAGACCCCCAAAACCTTCATGTTCTCACCCCTTATGAGGAGGAAGCTCTGCAGATGCTGAGAAGGGAAGCCATACAAGGCACCAGAGACAGCAGAGTAGGAGGGCAGGTGCCAGCAGTAGGTTTATGGTGAATTACTGCCTCATTTGAATGCATATGGTGTGCACTTCTGCCAGCTTTTGAAGTTATGGAAAATTGGGCGGCCACAAAAGCGTGGGGTGCGGTTGGCAGTGTCGGTCTAACAGCCCCCTGCCCAATTTCCCACCTTCTGAGGCAGAAGAATTACTGTCTCGAAAATCTTTAATTTAATTCTGAATCGTTTGCAGGATATGCAGCAGCCAGTTGGATCGGTATACACACACACACATGCATCATCACCAAGACTTCAGTAAAGTATAATGGTAAGCTTGGGAAGTGTTTTTATTCCATTCAGTTCAACTGTGAACAATGCCCAGCAGTCCAATTATGGATCTTATCCTTCCAAAGTCGGGCTGTGTGAAGAAAAATAATATTTATCAATACAGTAAGGGCAGCAGGACAAGAGGCGCAGGTTCAGGGTTATGAAGGGTAAATTTAGGAGGGATGCTAGGAAGTATTCCTTTACACAATAGCTGACTAACGTCGAGCATGGATCAGTAGGAAGAGGGGTTGAAGCCATGGTACTGGATGCATTTAAGAACAGAACCAGATGCTGTAATGGGACAATGGTAGGGTTGGTATTCTGAAAAGATGAGATCAAATGGGCTAAAGGGCCGCCTTCATCCAAATCCATCTTTGAATTTTGTGTGAGAGATCATTTTCTATTTGATTAAAAGAATGCATGTTCACTATGAATGGCTCTAACTTAGAGGCTTCTGCTGTGCCATGGAAGTACATATATCTCTCGTAATATTAATGGGAATATATTTCAATTTGCACCTTACAATTATCTGTGAAAATGCCGTGAAACACTTTGAAATTAAAGGCAGTGCACCAGCCTGAGGATGGGTGGATGTGGAGGGGGTGGCTGTGCTTCAGAGAATTTTATTTGGGTCATTTGATGATAGAATTTCTAATGTGCAAGAAGGAAGGAATAAGCTGCAAAAAATCACTGAGTTGATGTTTTCTCAACGGTTAAGCCCCCCTTGTTACTGACAGGAGTGAGAAACTGTGGCAGGAGAATCGGGTTCTATAAAACTTCTATTTTTCAAACATGTTGAAAATAATTGGCTATAAATATACCTAAAATTTGGTGTAGCACTCATTCTGTTTTACTTTCCAGGTATTATAGTAAATCGGGAAAATTAGTGATTACAGCTTGAAGTGCTGGGAATGTTCCTGTATTTTTTGTCTCAATAAGTTAATGGCGGGCTCAAATTTATTGTGTGATGTGTGAGAATGATCTTAGTGCACACGGCTTCTCAGATGAATATTGAAGACTCCCACTTGATTGATGGAAACCACAAAAACATAGTTTTGAGATGTTACAGCTCAACAGCAGCTTGAGTGCTCACATGGATGATATTATGCCTGTACTGAGGCTTGGTGACTGAGCAATATGAAAGAAGGAAAGAAAAGAAAGAAAGATTTGCATTTATGTAGCACCTTTCATGACCTCAGGTCATGCCAAAACACTTTACAGTCAATGAAGTACTATTGAAGTGTAGTCACTGTTGTAATGTAGAAAATGTGGCAGCAAACTCCTACAAACAGCAATGAGATAATGATCTGATCTTCTGTTTTTAGTTATGTTGGTTGAGGGAGGAATGTTGGCCAGGACAGTGGTGAGAACTCCCCTGCTCTTCTTCGAAATAGTGCTGTGGGATCTTTTACATCCATCTGAGAGGGCAGACAGGGCCTTGGTTTAATGTCTCATCCGAAAGATGGCACCTCCACAGTGCAGCACTCCCTCAGTACCAGTAAATAGTAACTACTCACTTAGTCATCATTGTCCAAATAATCGGGTGCTTTTCCAAATTCACTTTTCAAATTTGAATCTGAAAGCTAATATTTTCTCAAAGCTATGAATCACATGTGCTCTTTTCCTACATTACAGCAGTGACTGCACTTCAAAAAAGTACTTAATTGGATGTTAAGCGCTTTGGGACATCCTACGTTCGTTAAAGGCACTATATAAATGTAAGTCTTTCTTTCTTTCTATTGGATTAAGAAATGCATCACCGATCAGTTGTATATTAAATAAAAACTCTTTCAACGTATCTGGAGTATACTCATCAACTTGAGAAGTACACATTGGTTTGTGTGCATTCCATTACCCCTATATGTTTTGCATCCTGCATCTTTGCTGGAAATCCTGTATGTTTGCCCACAGCTGCAGTATCAGATGGAAATGCTGAAGTTCCTTGTTTTGACAGCAAAAAACATCAGTTACTTTGCTTATATAACCACAAGCTGATGGCTTCACTGAGTCGTCAGATCTTACACTTGTGTCTGAAAACTGCCACCAGCATAGAACCGCAGTAAGTATCTGCATTTCTATATAGCATGTGTTCATCTGGCAGTGGGCTGTGAAAAGAAGCATCTAAAACAACATAGTCAAGATAATTAGAAAGGAACACGAATACCATGAATATGAAGTAAATCAGGAAATATCTGGATATGCACAGCAAATATTGATCAGCATGAAAGAGAAGGCAGGTTCGAGTTTTGGGTAAGATTTAATTTAGAACAGAATTTGAATTCTGAAGGAGGTTTTCACCTGTCTTGCTGTTGGATGCTGACCAACCTGCTGGGCATTTCTAACATTTTCTGTTTTTGTTTCCAAAATAACACACTTTGAAACCTATTTCTCTTTATTTAGTCAGCTGTTATCACTAGACAACTATTGATGTCACTTTAACACTATTGTGGTGTCTGAAAGCTTAAAAACTCATCAGTGGCTATTGGTTAATGTAATTGGTTTTAAAGATACCAAAATTCCTTAACCACTGTTACAATGTCCTTGTTCTACTGGTTTTAAAATAACTGAGAAATTTTGCTTAGATTGAGGCCCTGCAATAGAAACTTCCAGTGAGCAATGAATAGTAAATAACAAAATCAAAAGCTAAAGTTACATATTTTAAAATCTTACACCATACCTGTTAGTCAGCAGTGAATTGTTACAATAAGTTACAGAAACTATTACTGCAGTAGAAGAGGGGGAAAATATGTGGTAGCAGTCATGATAGGAAACTACTTTAGTAAGAGGCAAAGAGACATTTACTTTCCCATAAATAGGGGTTCATTTTCAAATATTCCTCCCAAGATACCAATATAATTTGCAAACTTTTTTAACTAATATGTCTTTTATCAAGACAGATTTCAGAAGTTTACAGTCCTGAACTTGCACCTCCATTTCACAGATGAATTGAATCCAAAATTGACTCAGTGGCGGGAAGCAAAGGGTAATGGTCGACCGTTTTTGTGACTGGAAGTCTGTTTCCAGTGGGTTCCGCAGGGCTCAGTACTCGGTCCCTAGATTTCTGTGGTTTATATTAATGATTTGGACTTGAATGTGGGGGGCTTGATCAAGATGTTTGCAGATGATACAAAAGTTGGCCGTGTGGTTGATAGTGAGGAGGAAAGCTGTAGGCTGCAGGAAGATACGTAGGGTATGGTAGCATAGTGATTATGTTACTGGACTAGTAATCCAGAGGCCTGGACTAATAATCCAGAATCATGAGTTCAAATCCCGCCATGGCAGCTGGGGAATTTAAATTCAATTAATTAAATTAAATCTGGAATTAAAAAAATAGAATCAGCAATGGTGGCCATGAAACTATTGGATTGTCATAAAAACCCACCTGGGGAAGGAAACCTGCTGTCTTTACCTGGTCTGGCCTATATGTGACTCCAGACCCACAGCAATGTGGTTGATTCTTAATCGCCCTCTGAAATGGCCTAGCAAGCCACTCAGTTGTACAATCTTGCTACAAAAAGTGATAATAAGAATAAAACCGGACGGACCACTAGGCATCGGACACGAAAAAGGCAAAGCAAGCCCAATCGACCCTGCAAAGTCCTCCTCACTAATATCTGGGGACTTGTGCCAAAATTGGGAGAGCTGTCCAATGACTAGTCAAGCAACAGCCTGACATAGCCATACTCACAGAATCATACCTTTCAGACTCTTCCATTACCATCCCTGGGTATGTACTGTCCCACCGGCAGTACAGTGATATACAGTCAGGAGGGAGTGGCCCTGGGAGTCCTCAACATTGTCTCTGGACCCCATGAAATCTCATGGCATCAGGTCAAACTATGGGCAAGGAAACCTCCTGCTGATTACCACCTACCGCCCTCCCTCAGCTGATCAGAATCAGTCCTCCTCCATGTTGAGCACCACTTAGAGGAAGCACTGAGGGTAGCAAGGTCACAGAATATACTCTGGGTGGGGTACTTCAATGTCCATCACCAAGAGCTGGCTCAGTTCTGCCAGACTAGGCCTGCGGCAGGTGGTGAGCGAACCAACACGAGGAAAAAACCTACTTGACCTGGTCCTCACCAATCCACCTGTTGTGGATGCATCTGTCCATGATAGTATTGGTAGGAGTGACCATCGCATAATCCTTGTGGCGATAAAGTCCTGTCTTCACACTGAGGAAACCATCCAACGTGTATGTGTGGCACTACCACTGCGCTAAATGGGATAGATTCAGAACAGATCTAGCAGCTGAAAATTGGGCATCCATGAGGTGCTGTGGGCCATCAGCAGCAGCAGAATTGTATTCCAGCGCAATCTGTAACCTCATGGCCTGGCATATTCCTCACTCTGCCATTACCAACAAGCCAGGGGATCAAACCTGGTTCAGTGGGGAGTTTAGAAGAGCATGCCAGGAGCAGCACCAGGCATACCTAAAAATGAGGTGCCAACCTGTTGAAGCTACAACACAGGACTACATGCATGCTAAACAGCAGAAGCAACATGCTATAGACAGAGCTAAGCGATTCCACAACCAACGGATCAGATCAAATCTCTGCAGTCCTGCTATATCCAGTCGTCAATGGTGGTGGACAATTAAACAACTAATGGGAAGAGGAGGGTCCGTGAACATACCCATCCACAATGATGGCAGAGTCCAGGAAGTGAGTGCAAAAGACAAGGCTGAAGTGTTTGCAACCATCTTCAGCCAGAAGTGCCAAGTGGATGATCCTTCTCTGCCTCCTCTCAATATCCCCACCATCACAGAAGCCAGACTTCAGCCAATTCAATTCACTCCACGTGATAACAAGTAACGGCTGAGTGCACTGGATAGATCAAAGGTTCTGGGCCCCGACAACTTCCCAGCTGTAGTGCTGAAGACTTATGCTCCAGAACCAGCTGTGCCTCTAGCCAACCTTTTCCAGTACAGCTACAACACTGGCATCTACCTGACAATGTGGAAAATTGCTCAGGTATGTCCTGTCCACAAAAAGCAGGAGAAATCCAATCCGGCCAATTACCGCCCCATCAGTCTACTCTCAATCATCAGCATAGTGATGGAAGGTGTCGTCGACAGTGCTATCAAGTGTCACTTACTCACCAATAACATGCTCACCGATGCTCAGTTTGGGTTCTGCCAGGACCACTCAGCTCCAGACTTCATTACAGCCTTGGTTCAAACATGGACAAAAGAACTGAAATCCATAATTGAGGTGAGAGTGACTGCCCTTGACATCAAGGCAGCATTTGACCGAGTGTGGCACCAAGGAGCCCTAGTAAAATTGAAGTCAATGAGAATCAGGGGGAAAATTCTCCAGTGGCTGGAGTCATACCTCGCACAAAGGAAAATGGTAGTGGTTGTTGAAGGCCAATCCTCTCTGCCCGAGGACATTGCTGCAGGAGTTCCTCAGGGCAGTGTCCTAGGCCCAACCAACTTCAGCTGCTTCATCAATGACCTTCCCTCCATCATAAGGTCAGAAATGGGGATGTTCGCTGATGATTGCACAGTGTTCAGTTCCATTCGCAACCCCTCAAATAATGAAGCAGTCCGTGCCCGCATGCAGCAAGACCTGGGCAACATCCAGGCTTAGGCTGATAAGTGGCAAGTAACATTTGTGCCAGACAAGTGCCAGGCAATGACCATCTCCAACAAGAGAGAGTCTAACCACCTCCCCTTGACATTTAACGGCATTACCATCGCTGAATCCCCCACCATCAACATCCTGGGGGTCACCGTTGACCAGAAATTTAACTGGACCAGCCACATAAATACTGTGGCTACAAGAGCAGGTCAGAGGCCGGGTATTCTGCAGTGAGTTACTCACCTCCTGACTCCCCAAAGCCTTTCCACCATCTACGAGTCACAAGTCAGGAGTGTGATTGAATACTCTGCACTTGCCTGGATGAGTGCAGCTCCAACAACACTCAAGAAGCTCGACACCATCCAGGACAAAAAAGCCCACTTGATTGGCACCCCATCCGCCACCCTAAACATTCACTCCCTTCACCACCGGCGCACCGTGGCTGCAGTGTGCACCATCCACAGGATGCACTGCAGCAACTCGCCAAGGCTTCTTCGACAGCACCTCCCAAACCCATGACCTCTACCACCTAGAAGGACAAGGGCAGCAGGTATATGGGAGCAACACCACCTGCACGTTCACCTCCAAGTCACACACCATCCCGACTTGACAATGTATCACCGTTCCTTCACCGTCGCTGGGTCAAAATCCTGGAACTCCCTTCATAACAGCACTGTGGGAGAACCTTCACCACACAGACTGCAGCTGTTCAAGAAGGCAGCTCACCACCACCTTCTCGAGGGCAATTAAGGATGGGCAATAAATGCTGGCTTTGCCAGCGACACCCACATCCCATGAACGGATTTTTAAAAAATCAATGGACTGTTCAGTTGGGCAGAAATGGAATTCAATCCAGAAAAGTGTGATGTCATGCATTTGGGGAGGGCAAACTAGGTATGGGATTACATAATAAATGGGGAGGATACTGAGAGGTGTAGAGGAACAGAGGTTCCTTGGAGTGCATGTCCACAGATCCTTGAAGTTAGCAAGACCGGTAGATCAGGTGATCAAGAAGACATATGGAATACTTTCCTTTATTAGTCGAGGCATAGAATATAAGAGCAGGGGGGTTATGCTCGAACTGTATAAAACTCTAGTTGAGCCACAGCTTGAGTACTGCGTATAGTTCTGGTCACCACATTACAGGAAAGATGTGATTCCACTAGAGAGGGTACAGAGGAGATTTACAAGGTTGTTGCCAGGGCTGGAGAATTTTAGCTATGAGAAAAGATTGGATAGGCTGGGTTGTTTTCTTTGGAACAAAGGAGGCTGTGTGGAGATTTAATTGAGGTGCATAAAATTATGAGGAGTCTAGATAAAGTGGATAGGGAGGACCTATATCCCTTAGCAGTGGGGTCAGTGACCATTGGACATAGATTTAAAGTAATTGGTAGAAGGATTAGAGGGGAGCTGAGGAGAGGGTTGTGGGTGTCTGGAACTCACTGCCTGAAAGGGTGGTAGAGGCAGAAACCCTCAACTCATTTAAAAAGTACTTGGATGAGCAGTTGAAGTGCTGTAACCTACAGGGCTACGGACCAAGTGCTGGAAAGTGGGATTAATCTGGATAGCTGTTTTTCTGCTGGCACGGACATGATGGGCTGAATGGCCTTCTGTGCTGTAACTTTCTATGATTCTATGAACTCCTATGGCGGACTCACCTGGAGGTCTCGTACCCTCTGTTAACCATCTTGATCAATTAGCTTCCCAGTGGATTATGTTGGTAGGCGTCCCTCAGTGCAGTATTATGGTTTTGTAAGGATCAAAAGGGGATTTCAAAGATATTATTGGAAGGTATAAAAGGCAGCTTTCTCAGTTGTTGATGTATATTAATATTTGGGGGTTCAACTATATCCTAACTTCAGCCTGGACACAGTCCTTCGGGACCATGCAGAGATGTCGTTTGATCAATAACAAAGTCCCAATGCATGTTAAGTATGTGGCAAAACATTACTCCTTCATAGGCATACAATGGAAGTGCTTCCATCGTCCTATATGCAAGTTCCAGTTCCAAGCTTTGTGGCAGAAAGGGAGATGATTGCGGGGAAAAGACACTTTGGCCTACATCAACCAATCGCTCAGCACCATAATGGGGGAGTCTGCTTCATAATAGGCATATCTCTTTGCCAAGGTCCCTCACATTAGATCCTGGATTAAGCAGTTAATGATGAGCAATCCCGATACACAGCATCAGACTTGGATGTCAAAGTGGTTGCCCTGTCATAAGCTGGCCGCCATAGGACCTTTTACCGGGTCCATTGTGTGGCAGATGAGGAAACTCTGAGATTTGGGCCAGTAGCTGCTGGAAAGCATTACCTGAAGGCTGGCGATGGGGACCTGCACTCATATATCCAGGGCTTGGGTTGCAGACAGGTAAATAGCTACTGCTGAAGCTTTGAACCTC
Source organism: Heptranchias perlo (assembly GCF_035084215.1). NCBI lineage: Eukaryota > Metazoa > Chordata > Chondrichthyes > Hexanchiformes > Hexanchidae > Heptranchias > Heptranchias perlo. Next base: position 65,694,647 of record NC_090331.1, on the reverse strand, counting down.
CATCTGGTGGAACTGATAGTCAGCGTGCATCCATTGTGTAATCAGGAGGATTGTGGCAATACACTCACACAGTTCGTGGTGAGCTGTGCTGCTCACCATGCCACATAACAGGACCGCCTGATAACTGTTGTCCGAGGAGTAAGGGCACAAACCTGTTCTTGTCTGCTGACCAACTGCTGACCAAACTCCTTGGCATGGAAATACACAGCAGGACTGTTAGCATCTGTAAAGAGAAAAGAAAGGTTGACATTTCTGGTGTAGTCTTTTGTCACAAGGGAAAATGAAGATATGCACGGATACAAGTAGTGTTGGGGGGAAAAAGGGATGGGGCGGGGGAGGAAGAAACAACAGTTACCCCAGCCACGTAGAGGATATCAATGGATTGAATGACCTGGCTGTGCCAACCTCCACCTAAACGACCTGGACTTGTGTAAGAGTGGTGTGTCCCTAAAGGGAGAAAGTCTACACTCTGTATTAGGCAAATTAAAACTCCACCTGTGCCAATTTCTCAGTAGCTTGGTTTGGAAAATCTTAAACGCAGTGATGGGTTTCACACATGTTAGACACCTGCTGACAAAAACATTACACCTTAAATTTAATTTTCAATATTACATTTAGGGATATTTCACTCTAGTTGCTAATGTGAGAAAAAAAAGCCAGTGTGAGTGTTAAACTGGTTTGCCTGATTCAATTTTTTTCTGCTCCCATCAGCAATTGGAGGAAGATGTAGACTATTACTCTTCTTTGTCGAAACAAACTGTTTAACTGGAGAATGTGAAAACTGAAACAAAGGAGAGGCATGGTTAGGAATCAGTTTACAGCATCCTCTGCGCACCGCACCTTAGGAAGGATATTTGTAAACAATTTTACAACACCAAGTTATAGTCCAGCAATTTTATTTTAAATTCACAAGCTTTCGGAGGCTACCTCCTTCGTCAGGTGAATGATGTGAAAAAATCCAGATTACACAAACTAGGGTTGTATTCACCTGACGAAGGAGGTAGCCTCCGAAAGCTTGTGAATTGAAAATAAAATTGCTAGACTATAACTTGGTGTTGTAAAATTGTTTACAATTGTCAACCCCAGTCCATCACCGGCATCTCCACATTAGGAAGGATATATTAGCCTTGGAAGGGAGTGCAGTGTAGATTTACTTGAATGATTTCTGGACTCCAAGAGTTAAATTATGAGGAGAGATTACACAAACTAGGGTTGTATTCCCTGAAATTTAGAAGATTAAGGGGTGATTTGATCGAATGTTACAAGATATTAAGGGGAACTGATAGGGTCGATAGAGAGAAACTATTTCCGCTGTTTAAGGAGTTTAGGACTAGAGGACGTAGCCTAAAAATTAAAGCCAGGAATTTCAAGAGTGAAGTTAGGGAACACTTCTACATGCAAAGGGTGGTAGAAGTTTGGAACTCTCCTGCAAGTGGCAGTTGTTGCTAGCTCAATTGTTAATTTTAAATCTAAGATTGATAGATTTTTGTTAATCAAAGGTATTAAGGGATATTGGGCTAAGGCGGGTAAATGGAGTTTGATCACAGATCAACCATGAATCTCACTGAATAGTGGAACAAGCCTGCTCCTGTTCCTATGTAAATCCATGCATTTAAATTAATGGCACTGAGTAGCACAGTGTAGTACAGCACTGTCCCTTTCCTCTGGGATCTGGATTTGAATCCAAACCAAAATGTAATAAGATAAAAAGCTCTTTCTCTTTTCTGATAATTGCAGTGGTCTTAAGTGAAATGAGTTTTGGCATTCAACCCAGTTTCTCGGGCAAATAGACCCTTTGTACAAAAGTGTCCACACATTTTTAAACACGGCTCTGAGGCATCACTACTGCAAGAAATAAAAAGCATCCTGGTGCAGGCGATGGTTCTCTTCTGAGGTTGAGTTTAAGGCACATTGTCAAGAAGAATAGAAAAAGCTTTGCCATGGATCTGACCCATGTTGTACTTGGACGATGACTAGATAATGTTCAGGTTTCATTCCCTGGAACTGGCATCCCCCATCTTGATCAGCTCAACTCCCCTAACTCCACCCTCCACCTCATAATGAAAAATTAATTCAAGATCTTGAGTTTTTAAAATGCTGGTTTTATTATTGGGGGCTTGTCGAAAATTTTACGAGGAATGTTCTTAAACATTTAGTTTAAGGGCTCACTATCAAAAGAATAAAATCTTGAGTTTTCTTTTTTAAAAAAATCCTTCATGCCCCTTGGAAAACTTTGTGAGTTGATCCAGTGAGTAGCTGAGCTATGTAAACGAGGAAGGTCCCTATTTCACTCCCCAGCCTATACTGGTCTCAACCTGATGGTTATAAGCCCTTCTGTAAGTACTCCCAGCGCCTTGGGCTAGAGAAAGGATTATCAGTGCGGATCCTTCTCCAGATTGCAAGGTACGAGGGGGTGACCAGCACCCATGGGACTGTACCCCTGGAGAGAAGGGGTGAAAATTGGCAAGAAAAATAATCTTCCATCCCAAACACAAGCAATTTGCATCGGTTAAAACCAGATACTGTAGTTTAGATTGCGAGTCACAGGATATATTTGTTTTTGTTACTAATTTAAAAATTGTTTTATATGAGACAGCAAAGCATACGTTGGGTACTAAATTTGTGATTTAGTCAGATATTGCAAACCCTGTGAAATATAAAGATCTCAACATCATATATTTTCAAAGTAAGGTCTGCAATAGTGTATCCCTGCAGTGCCAGGGGTCATTGGTTCCATCTGACTTGTTATTAGACCTCTGTATTTTTCAATATTTCTTGAGTTACTAAGAGCTTATTTCTGAAACTGTACGATAATTTTTTGTAATGAAAAGACTGCTTTGTTTTGAGTGGGCTGATATTGTCTTTTGGAAGTCAGGCAATGAATTCCTGGGATTTCATTGGGTTTATTAAAATTTGCAAGGGGCTTCCAAGAGCATGGCTATATTTGCAGGGGTTCCTGAGTGTGTGTCAACATTTACGACAGTCCTTCACATGATAAAGTTTTAGTCTACAATTTTGTGCCAGTTTACATTAGCCACGAATGCCAGGTGAGCCAATATTATCTTCGTTGTTTTTAGATTTTGTCACAGTAGAACATTTTGGATTGATAAGAAGATAATGTCACATTTGGTCAATTAGTGCTGCTAAGAAAATCCTATCATGAAAGGATTTTTTTTTTTTTAAGTACAATTGAAAATGTACAGTCTGGTTTGCCTGTTCCTGAATCAAAACTATCTGAAATTTGAATTTGATTGCCTTTAAATATTATTGATAATCTAGCATTTTGCTGTATTTTATTGATATTTTAGCTGTAATATAATTGAACAAGAAACAGTGCCACATGGAAGGTGAAAGGCATTTTCAAACATGGTGAGCCCACTTATCACTGAGTAAATGACATATCTTTGGGAATGAGGTAGCTCCAAGATGACATACCTGGCAATAGAAATTTGGAACCAAGTCAACCCTTTGTTGCAGACTCAATAATCTGATACTTGAACAGTGCTCTGGAGAACTGCAGACGTGCCCAGTTCATGATTTGCCAGCTAGCCTGCCTCATTAATGAAACCTGGAGGGGTCTGGATATCTGTTGGTGGGAGCTAGGATTCTTCTCACTCAGCTCCAGAAACACCCTGAAAGTCAATGCCCAGAAAGATATTGTTAAAAGATCACTCTATATCTTTGAAACTGCAAAGAATATACAATTTTAAGGTGCCAAAAGCCTGAATATTCAAGATATTAGAGTTTCCATATTGCACCAACCTTACAAAATCACAGTATATGGAATAATGGCAGGTTGTTTTTCTTATGTTTCCAACAAGTCTCCTTTCCCAAGATTTACTCTCCATACATAACAAGTAAATTACAGCTTTTTACAGATGGCATATAATCCTCTTCCCATCAAATATTTCTCAATGACCTGAAGTACACTTTTTCTCCAAACAAATTCAAAGCTTCTACAGAAATGAGGGTCAACAGTTAAGATCAGAAAAAATAGAGTATATATGTTCTCCATGCACAAAACTTTTCTTTTGCAAATTTGCTACACTGTAATGTATTAAACGCCATGGGTCTGGATATTGAATCACACAGCACCTATTTTTCAGGCAAATAACAAACGCCAAATGGTCCAATACAGCATGCGGCATGAGGTTATCATCTAAATACTCAATAGAAAGGACTGCCATTTCCTAAGCCTGTGCTCCACCTCCAATACCTCATTCTCTGGCTTCCTTGTGAGTTGTGAATTACCCTATGTCAATTCCTCATCTAGACTATCTGTATCACCCCAAGTTAACCTATTTGGGATGGTGAGTGCAAGTGACAGGGCCAATTTCTGCTCGAAGTGCCAGATGTTGATTTGGTTCCTTCTGTCTCTCTGCAGCATCCTTGCTTCTGGCTTTTGTGGAGACAACAAGAATAAGAAATGTGACGAGTTTCCCGCTGTCCGCTTTTTCCTTCCTGTCGGGCTCATGGATGGGTCTCTTCAGAGTATGAGCCTCAAAAAAAATAGAAACTAATCCTGACCATTAGCACTTAATCAGCACAGGCCATCTATGCATGCAGGCCCTCCCATGTCTCCATCTCCTACTTGTAAACAATTTTACAACACCAAGTTATAGTCCAGCAATTTTATTTTCAATTCACAAGCTTTCGGAGGCTTCCTCCTTCCTCAGGTGAACGATTTCGACATCGTTCACCTGAGGAAGGAGGAAGCCTCCGAAAGCTTGTGAATTGAAAATAAAATTGCTGGACTATAACTTGGTGTTGTAAAATTGTTTACAATTGTCAACCCCAGTCCATCACCGGCATCTCCACATCATGGCCTCCATCTCCTACAGCATTGGCTGAGTGAGTTCCCGGGCTTTGCTTTGCCTCCTCCTGCTATCCTTCCTCCTGTAGCCCGTCTTTCTCAGGAATTCTGCACAATCTTTTCTTGCATGACAAAAGAATGCTTGTCACAGACTGTTCAATCTGACAACTATTTGAAAATTCTCATAATATCTCTTTTGGAATTCCCACAGAAGTAGTGAGGCTTCATCAGACAGGCATGAATTGCAGAATGCTATATCTGTTTCGGTGAAGTTTTCCATGAACAGGTGTCACTACAAAGTCATTTAATGCACAGGCTGATACTTTCTAGGCTGGAAATCTGGAACTCGAGGTCAACTGAAAATTTCAAAACTGAGATTGATAGATTTTTGTTAGGTATTTGTATTAAGGGTAATGGAACCAAGACGGGTAAATGGAGTTTAGATCAGCCATGATCTAATTGAATGACAGAACAGGCTCTAGGGGCTGAATGGTCTACTCCTGTTCCTATGTTTCTTCCTATGTTCTTAGATTTATGAATGCAATTTTAGGGTAAGTCTACATTCTGAAATGTGCAAAATATACATTAACGACAGCTGACCTGTGAGATCACCAATCTTCATCCTGCTTTGGAGAGTGGTCCTGGGGGCTAGGGAGTTGACGTTCACTACCTGTGTCACCTCCTTCCACATGATCCTGACTGCTGTACTGCCAGGTCTTTTGTCACCCTCTCCCGCTATTCCGTCGCTGTGCCCATGCCTAATTTCAGTCAGAATCATATATATGTCACTCTCTGAGAAGTTTCAACCTCTCTTCTTCCTGATTGCTTTTTGATCCAAAGTTTGAAATTGCTGCATGTTGGTATTGCTGTAAGGGCAGTCCAGCTTTAATTGCAGCCCGTCTACCTTCACAAGGGATTCCTTAGTTTCCCCCCCCCCCCCCCCCCCCCCATCTCACCAGCCTCCACGAGTTTTCCAGGTTTCCTGGTGTAAATGGGCAGTTGCTGGTGAAACAAGTGCTTTTGCCCTGCCCGGCAATATTTGTTTGCTGACCCTAAAATTTCGTACAGGGTCAACATGAGCCAATTGGGCCGACTAGAGTCCCAAACCTTGGCACTGACAGTGGCCGATTGCGGGATTCAGAATTCCGAGGCCATACTGCTTTCCAACTAACATCTTAAACTTGTACTGTAAAATTAGCCCAAGATTATTAAAGATTGGCGTTTTGTTCTCCTTATTCCCTCGTGGCTTGTTGTTACTTGTCTGCCATATTTCATAATATCAGGATCTGATTAATTCAACTATACATGCAGTACAAGACAGATGTTAAAAAAAGAGGCAAAACTGCATCAGCATTTACAGGGCAAAACCTGTTGCTCCCAGATGTTACATAGAATTATATAGAATGTACAGCACAGAAACAGGCCATTTGGCCAACAGGTCCACACTGATGATTATGCTCCAGACAAGCCTCTTCCCACCCTTCTTCATCTAACCCCATCAACATATCATTCTATTCCTTTCAATTCTATCCCTCTAGACATGAACCCCAGTGCTTTGTTTGCTTTTCTAATAGCCTTATTAACCTGCGTCGCTACTTTTAGTGATTTGTGTATCTGTACCCCCAGATCGCTCTGCTCCTCTAACCCATTTAGATTATTTTCCAAGGAGTATGTGGCCTCCTTAGTCTTCCTACCAAAATGTACCACCTCACATGTATCTATATTGAAATTAATTTGCCAATGACAAAGTTTATTAATATCTTCCTGTACTGAGTCGCAGTCCTCCTCTGCATTAACTATACCCCCCAATTTGGTGTCGTACACAAATTTTGAAATTGTACTTCTGAGTCCAAATCGTTTATGTAAATAGTGAACAAGAGTGGTCCCAGCACCGATCCTTGTGGAATTCCACTTCCCACCTTTTGCCAGTTTGAGTAACTACCTTTAACCACTATTCGCTGTATTCTGTTTTATAGCCTGCTTGCTATCCATTCTGCTACTTGTCCCCTGACTCCACATGCACTGACTTTAGTCATGAGTCTACTATGCAGCACCTTATCGAAGGGCATTTGAAAATTCAAATTTGTTACATCCACTGCATTACCCTTGTCTACCCTTTCTGTTACTTCTTCAAGAATTCAATAAGGTTGGTCAAGCATGACCTGCCGTTTTGAAATCCGTGCTGACTATTCTTCATTATAGTTTTGTTTTCTAGATGTTTTTCTGTTACATCTTTGAGTAAAGATTCCTTTATCTTTCCTACCACCGCATTAAGCTAATTGGTCTATAGTTCCCTGGACTGGTCCTATCTCCCTTTTTAAATATAGGAATCACGTTAGCTGTCTGCCAATCCTCTGGCACTATTCCCTTTTCTAATTATTTTTTTTTTAGATATATATAATAGTGCCTCCGCTATCTTTTCCCTAACTTGTTTTAATATGCGTGGATGCAATCCATCCAGCCCAGTGTTTTTATCCTCTCTGCATTTGATTAGTTTATCAATTATCCCCCCCTTTCTATTTTAAATGTCTTTATACATTTTTTGATCTCTTCTTCTAATGTTATGTTCACCAGGTTAGTCTCCCTGGTAAATACTGAGGCAAAATAATTATTTAATATTTCTGCCATTTCATTGTCATTACCTGTAAGTTTATTGTATGCATCCCTTAGTGGCCCTATTCCTATCCTGATTTTTTCTTTTTTGTTATTTATGTGTCTGTCGAATATTTTACTATTTCTTTTTATATTCCTTGATAATTTAATTTTGTAGTTCCTCTTTGCTTTCCTAATTGTGATTTTGACTTCTTTCCTAATTCCCTTTTGACATCTTCTCCTTTGTTGTCTATTTACTTTGTGTCTGCCTATTTCTTTAGTTTCAATTTTGGCCTTATTTCTTTATTCATCCATGTCATTACTGGTTAATTTGTTTTTGATTTTATATTTCTCCTGGACTTTATTGATCACCGTTTTAAATATTTCCCACTACTGTTCTATTTCTGTATTTGTCAGTAAATGTTTCCAGTTTATTTTCCCTAGTTCCATTCTCATCCCCTTAAAATCAGCTTTTTTCCAATTTATTACTTTGGTCTTTGTCTTACTTATGTCCTCAATCATTATTTTAAACCTTATTATGTTGTGATCGCTATTGCCTAGATGTTTCCCTACGCTTACTTCTCTTCTCTGTTCTGGTTCATTTCCCAATTCTAGATCCAGCAGTGCTTCCTCTCTTGTTGGACCTTTTACATACTGGGTTAGAAAGGAGTCCTGCACATATTGTAAAAACTCCATTCCTTGTATTCCTTTACCTACTTCTTCTTGCCAGTTTATTATTTGGGGGTTGTTTAAATCTCCCATGATTATTATTCTATGTCTTTTACCCAGTTCGCATATTTGCTTATATATTTCTTCTTCCACTTCCTTTCCACTATTAGGTGACCTGTAGTATACCCCTATTAGTGTGATCAATCTCATCTTTTATTTCAATCCAGATGAATTCTGTTTCTATCCTGTTGGTTTTGTCCTTTTTTCCTACTACCATTATGCTTTCTTTAATCAGTACAATCACTCCACTCCCTATCCTTTCTGATTATGTTATAACCAGCTAGTTATTGCCAGTCCTGTCCTTTATGGAGCCATGTTTCAGTTATTCCTATTACATCTGGTTCCTCGCTACAGATTATTGCCTCCAGTTCCCTGGTTTTATTTTGGACGTTGTGTTCATCGCTGTACAAGCAGTTTAATTTGTCTTTAATAATTATTCCTTTTACTTTATTTTAAACAGTCCTCTTATACTTCTGTTTTATAACTGTATTTGCTCCTTGACCATTTATGTTACCTTTATTCCTTACCCTGGTCTGACCTTTACACTCTGCTCATGTTTCTGTTATCTTTAGGCTTTTGTTATTGCTACCAGATTCCTCCCCCCATCTTGCAGAGACAAGCAAATTAGAAGAAGGACTGTGATGTAAAAAAAAGGTTAATTAAGAATATGGAAAAAGTGTGGAATGAGTAAAGGCCACCACATTCAATTTTTCCAGATCATGTTCAATTTTCCCTTTCACAGACACTTCCCACACTATTTAGTTTCTAGAGGGAGATGGATAGCTATAAGTAAATCTTCCAAAATGAAAAAGCTTTGTGAAATTTATCAGTGAACACAAAGATAATCAATTTCTCTCCAGGATATCAATCTAACATTAAAATCTACATTATTCAACCTTAGCCACCTGCACATATTAATCCAGCCTTTTAAAAGAAGATACTTTTAGTGCATGATCGATAATTATACCCGATTGTTTTTCCACTTTGACAATGGATACCGATTCATTATGCATACATTTTGTTTCTGTTTTGAACCTTGACACAATACTGTTCCTTTATCCACATCAAAATCCGTCTGCTATTCTTTAGCTAATTGACCTAGTGTAATCAAATCCTTTTCAATGCCATTCATCTAACCCAATAAGCAAATGACCACATATCTTTGTGCTATCATCAAATTTATAATAGTGCTATAAGTGACCTCCTATGCATTGTTTGTAAATAATGCAGCAGGAAACCCATCTCAGACCCTTGTGGAATGACCCTAGACACTGCCCCAGACAGAGCCTATTCCATTCATCATTACATTCTGCCTGCTGTGGCCAAGTCAATTTTCAATCCAACCAGTTAATTTACAACAATATTACTTGTATTTAGGTAGCGTCAAAACATGTCACTGTTTTTCACACTGTATTGCTAGTTTTGGTGCAATGACTGTTGTTATATAGACAAACTTGCCGTTAATCCAATGCAACTTTATTTTCTGTAATTTTTTTTACTGATAGAACCTTATTAAATGTTTACTGAAAGACCAAGTAAATTATATCCACTTGGCCCTTATCCATTAAATTAGTTGGTCCTTTGATTAATTCCAGCAGATCCCTCAAGCACAGTTTTTATTATCTCTGAAACTGTGAACAAAGGCAGAATTCTAGGAAATTGCTGTTGAGATTTCTCCACTATCGATCCTGTTAATTTTCTGAGACAATCAGAAACAAAGAAGCTGCAGGAACTCGTGAAAAATAGCTTCAGAAAATAAAACTACAATTTTGAATCTATTATGATCTACTGTACAGAATGGCAAAACCAAAAGCAGATATTTTTCTACATGTGAATATGCTCTTCCCAGATTCAGCACAATTGTGTCAGCTGACTTGCACATGCTGCATTTAGGAGCTATCCAATTTACTTAACACTTATCTTTCAAGTTAGAGTATTAGGATTTTGAATAGTCTCAAAAAATTAAAGTTTTGTCACGACTTGAGGTGAAATGCGAGGTAATTTTGATATGTTTAAAACTCATTTATTCCATACATACTTTCAGTTTTGGAAAATTAGCTTTAGTTTGCCCTACTGAAATGATTGAAAAGTGAAATTAGCAGCAAGAGCTCTGTAATTACAGCTTCAATTTGTATTGAACGACAATAGTTTGTGATTGCATTCTCGAAAGAATGGCTCAAGAAATATGTCACAATGTTTCAAGTATAGGAATCATGGGTAACGTGAAAGAAGGGTATAATTAAATGATCATGAGTCGAATGGATACGTGTTTCCAATTATCACCCCTGATGATACCAGGAGAGTGGGTGCTCTTTACTGATGCCTATTTCAGATTTCCTGATCGGATCCTGTGCCATCGTTTCCAAACAGTCAAGCCTCATCCAATTGTTTAAGGCAGGCTACAAATCTGGAGCGATTCCTGTTGCCATTTCTTTATACCTACAGATGTGACTGTCAATTCTGCTCATTTACGTAACATAGACCTGCGTTAAGAAAGGCAGATGGTTCCATTAATGGTTTGACAAAAGCCTCAAAAGTAAATCTCCCAAATTTTGAATGGTGGATTGGCAGTTTCATTTGATCTTCTTCAGAAAGACTTTCACCTTGAAAGTGGTACTTTCTTCTGGTATCTCCGAGTCCACTTTTGCATTGCTGATCTCCAGTAAACAGCTGGAGCCTCTCACATCACTGGAATCCTCTTGTTTAGGGAGAGCTGATCTTTTATAATATCTTCTTGTCCAAGAATACAATTGATTTCCACCCCTAAAGAGAAACGTGAGGGTGCTATACCGGCAACATTTTTCAAGAGCAATGTTATATTTTGGGGTTTTTACACACTACTACTTGGGTTCAGAGTCAATAATGCTCCTGAATGCTGACCAGAGTGTCCCCGTAACTGCTCAATATCTAGGTAAATGTAGCAAGATGCAGGGATCAAACACACAACACTTACCACTGTATTCTGGCCTACTGAAAAATATCATAGGCTGCCAAGTGATTCACTTAGGCGGATAAATATAAACTCTATTAGATGACTGCTCAGGCTATAATTCCATAGATAAATTTATTTAACATTAAACAGGTAAATCAACAATATTCAGTACAGACAGTATATTTACAGTAGCTATAGCCTTTACTATACTCCTCAAAATGTCAAAACAACAAAGACACTTCTATGCTATCTCTGAACAAAGCATTGATCTTTTAAACCAGGTCGCTCACTTGTGTGGCAAAAAGCTACGATGGAGCCTGATTTAGCTCATTCTCTCTACTGGCTTCAGATTGACTCCCAACTAGTATAAAATCAGATGTAGATTATTCAACATCCTTTTGAAGATATAATGAAATAAAGAACCATGGACAACTGTATTTCTCATAATTACATCGGGTTAATATCCATTCACAGCAATTGTATAGGGCTACCTAGGATGTTTGTCTTCACAAATACACCTGCAATTTACAGTAAAGTTTAAAGACATTCCCTCTGCCCCTCTGCCTGTATCTGACCAAGAAATCAAGCTGGCTGAATTTAATAGACTGGAATGGCTTGATTTATTGATCTGTGCCAAATGCATTGAATGATGTGTTAGATGGGTTCCCATGCACCTATAATGACAACAATGCAACCATCAAATCAAGGCCTTCCTGAACTAAACATATTCCTACCTTATCCTGAGGTGTGAAAGTTAGTCAGACTTTAATTTGTATTCCATGCAACTGACCTTAACCTGGTGTGTGCTGTGTTCATCAAAAATGAATCCAAAAATAATCTGCCATACAAAAATGCTTATTTTCTATCAGCAAGAAAAGCTCAAGATTACCCACCAGATTTGGGTCATATAAAATCAGGCTACTTTAATGGAATAGAGCTGTTTTGTAGGAGACCGGTTGGATGTCTTGTGGCTATGTCCCTTGGTACAAGTTTAATAAAAGCAGGAGTGTAAGTCAGTCAACTGCACCATTGGGATTGATTCCTGTCGCAGTTTGCTCAGTGTTTCTATAGAAGTGCCTCTAGTCATGCTGAATTGGTGGGATCTTCTACTTTATAGTAACAGTTAACAGACGGCACCAACTGTACTGTTTTTAGCGGTGACACGGACCTGCAGGTTTTGGCAAAGACTCAGTTGCACCGAAACCCATATTTTCTGACTGATATAACAAAAGACCTTGGATGTGTGATCATTCTTTTTTTTATTATGAATGGACAATTGAGTTCTGATTCCCTTGAAATTGAACATCTGCAGTCCTACTAGAACCTGGGGAACATTATACGTATGGACCACGATAGCCGAAAAAAAATCAAGTTGCCACCTTTTGTTGAAACCCCACAGGATTGTCAAAATAATTTATGGTTAGGAAATGATTGTGAAAAGAAAAACAATATGTATTTAAATGCCCAAACGATCAAATGCTCCTCCCAGCTCCATAGCAGTCCTGAACACCGTTGCTGGCCTTCGCTCAACCCCCTTCCTCCAGGACCTACCTGAGGGCTGCTGCTGGAAATGAGGCCCAAAATTTAAATCCGTTTCCCTGGCAAGCTGCCTGAGGACTCGGAGCAGGGTCTGCAGCTCACAGTGTGCATTGTGCCTACCTGTTCTGGAGCAGGGATCATTCCCCACGTTGAACCGCCAGGCTGCATTATCTAATTTCACCCTCAATACATCTACTTTGGAGTATTAGGTGTCTGCTAAGTTTACATTACGTTTTCTCCTTTCATGCAGTAACCCAGTACGGTAATAGTAGCAGTGAATAGTTGGTAATGCTCTGTGTCTAAATGTAGCTTAAGTAACATGCCAGGGACAGTCTTTGATGTCCCTGCTATAAATGCAAGAAGTCTGTCATAAAATAGTCTGTAGTTGCACTTTCTACATTTCTTACAAAATGCCCGTATATGTAGCTCAAAATGCCCAAAACTTATACGTAGCTCTTTTTCCCCATGCGTGCTCAGAGTAATTTTCAAACTCTCCTTCTTAGCTCCTTGGAGGATTTATCTTCTTCTAGCCTAACTCTATGCCTGAAAAGTCCATTTCAATACACTAACAAGATACCGAAGAGTGAGAGTCCTCTGGTGAGGAGGAATCATCATCTGCGATCATTAAATAGTATTCAACCAAGAAGAGGTAAATATATTTAGTGGTTGCAGGTGACGATTCAGTCTGCTGCTGATTGGTGTGAAAACATATCATCTGTCACCAGATCCTGAACAAAACCTGTCTGAGGCTGCCTCAACTTTGCAAGAGGTTATTCACTGGTAGGTATAGTGATGGATTCAGCCACAAGAGATGTGATTTCCCCGCCCCCCTCCCCCCCACCGTCATATCTCAGAGCTTCGTCAGCAAGCCACAGATAATACCCACACTCGCATGCAATCTGGCAACATGCAGATTGACATAACCACCTATATCGTAATAAGCAGTTCAACAGGGTACAGCTGGGCAAACAGAAGGGTGCTCCAAACACCGATGTATATCCAGAAACCCTCTTTCATATTTCTCCAGGACATGGCTGTGATGGAAGCAGAGCTCAATCCTACTTCATCTTTTTTTTTCACATGATAGTTTAGATAGTCCAATATATTGTGAGTTTGAAATAAACTGCTTTCTGAATGAAAGTCTTTTGACTTTACGTGTGGGGAACTTAGCTAATGTCTGGAGATATATAAACATTTCCTTGGGGACCAAGTAGCCAGCCAGTCTCCCAGAAGGAAGTCATTAGATGTTAATTACATCAGGGATTCTCTTCTGGCTTTGAAATATTGGATACAGACGAAGCTGGTAGACGTAAAATGGTCAGTAAGAGTTGCCCTCAGGACCAAACCATTTGATTTTAGAAGCAAACGTGAAACTGATCAAAGTCAAAAAGATGCAATTTATGCTCTTCGGCCTGAAAAGGAAAATAGATTTAGAACAAACAACCTGCCTAGGAGAAAGATCTCATTGGATCTTGTGTGTTGTATTTTGCCTTGGAGACCAAGAGGAATTGTTCAATAGGTTACTCTCAGAATCAAATTATTTGGTGTCAAAAGTAAACACAAAACCAATCAAGGTCAAAAGGCTGCAATTCTTCAAGTGGAGGCTTCCCTGTTTCACCATTTGTTCTAGCACTGTGGCACTGAGATGGAACTCTGAGACAGAGGTACACACAAGTTACGACCTCCAGCTCTACCTATCCACCACCTCTCTTTACTCCTCTGCTGCCTCTGTGTTGTCTGACTTATTGTCCAACATCCAGTTTTGCATGAGCTGCAGTTTCCTCCAATTAAACACTGGGAAGACCAAAGCTATCTTCTTTGGCCATTGCCATAAACTCCATACCCTTGCCATTGATTCCATCCCCCACCTCGGGCACTGTCTCAGGTTGAACCAGAATGTTCACAACCTCGGTGCCCTATTGAACCCTGAGCTGATCTTCTGATCCGATATCCTCTCCATTCACAAAGACCACCTACTTCCACCTCTGTAACATTGCCCGCCCCCACGCATGCCTCAGCCCACCTGCCGCTGAAACCCGTATCCATGCCTTTATCACCTCCAGATTGAACTTTCTAATCCTCTCCTAACCATCCTCCCAAACTCCACCCTCCATCCTCTAACTCATCCAAATTCTGTACACTATTCATGGCATGCGTAAAGGTTTAAGCTTTGGCCCATTGGAGACATGTGTCTGCCTATGATAACTGCATTTTTCTCCATACATGAATAAAGGGACTGAATTGTAACAGTAGTTTTTCAGAGCTCTATAGTCATTCTGGATCTTTCCCTGCGAGTGGTGGGGGGGTGGGGGGGAGACACAACATCCACTTCACCCATGATTAAGGTGCCCCTCTTCTCCCTCCCCTTGAATGTGTGGAGCATTTTTTCACAGCCCAGCACCCAGTTTTTCATAAATCTAAGAATGGAAAAGAGTACCTTTTAAATGAGCTTTTCTCCCAGTATGTATATTCTTTGGGGACATTGTAAATTGATTGGTGCTGAAATTTTACACAGAAATCTGAAAGCTGTGGCAAGTACTACTCAAATATATATGTCAAATTTTCCCACTTTCGAAACCTATGATGTAAGTCACAGGGAAAAATATGTCCCCAAGTGTCTCAAAGAAGGAATTTAAGTTCCCAGACTTAGTGAAGCATAAGACAATTATCAGTTATTAGGCATACTGAGCAAACTTCATCTGACATTAGATGGATATTTACAATGTGTCCAACATGCTGCAGGCACCACCAGCTTGTGTTACAGCTATGCATTATGTACATAATGCGACAGTAAATGTGCAGCGTTAGGGATACCCTAAGAGCAATCTTATTGCATAGACACATTTGCCTAAAGGCATCTAGACCTTGATAACAGATTTGCTTTTGACAGTAAACACTTGCTTGGGACCAAATTACAAGAATCTTTAAACAAGCTTGCTGACTGGCTCTACAACAAATATGTAGATATAGCGACTGTGGAATATACACCTATACCAATCTAAATGAGTTTATGAGCATTTTTGCTTAGAGATAGGATATTGTGCTTGAAGCTTGGCTTAAGGTCAAACAGGATACAAAGTTATGTACCAAACAGCCTGGGAAGAAACTGAAATCAGGGGACGGATGCAGTTTCTTTTGTGGTAGCTGAATAAAATGGTTTTGCTCTTCCCAATGTTTAACTGTAGGAAGTTCTGGTTCATCCATGATTGGATATTGGACAATAATCTGACAATAGAGAGGTGGTGAAGGAGTTGAGGGTTATGGAGATATGGGGCCTGATTTTAGCAGGCCTGCGGGTTTCCGGCGGGTTGGGTTTCGGGAGCGTGGTCAACACGCTCGGTGAAATTAGTGGGTTGCCCGCGCGATCGTAGCAGGCAACACACTAATAGGAATCAATTACCTGCTCCTCCGGGGTCCGCGCTGCTGGTCTGCGCGTCGGGCGGGCTGCGCATGCGCAGTACGATCTGTCAGCTGGAGGCTCTCTAGTTAAAGGGGCAGTCCTCCACTGACAGATGCTGCAACCAATGGAACAAATTGCAGCATGGAGCAGCCCAGGGGGAAGGCTGCTCCCAGTTTAATGATGCCTCACCCCAGGTATCATCAGATGGGGTGAGGAGGAGGGGGAGGACAGAGATCTTCCACCCGGCGGTCGGGAGGAAGCGGCCTGCCTCTGCCACCAAGAAGGCCTGGCTCGAGGTGGCAGAGGGGGTCACCTGCGGCACCAACATATGGCCCACCTGCTTACAATGCAGGAGGCGCTGCAATGACCGCAGTAGGTCAGCCGCAGTGAGAACACAAAGTCTTTCCCCTACACTCCGTCTGCCACAACACTGCCCCCACCCCACATCTCCTTCGGCACCGCCAACACTACTCTGTCACATCACCCTTCATACCCACTCAAACCCCATCCTCATCTTACCTCCACCTACTCACCTCGCCAGTACTCATCCTGCCACTAACACGCAACCCAATCCTCATACAATCTCATGGCTCTATCCCATACTCACCCTCTCGTGCATCTCCCTCACGGCCAGCCTCACTCAACCTGCCACCACCTGTGCTGCAGCCACAGGGCATGCATCACATATGTGCAGTAGGCAGCGTAAGGCAAACGTGTCGTGAGCATGAAGGGGGTGCACAAGGGTGTCTGAGGGTTTGTCATGGGTGTTACCTATATTGAATTTCAGAGCAACAAACAGCACACATTATATTGACACCACCACTGCCACGTCTCTGCGAATCCTGTCCGCTGTGTCCAATAATGCCCGCTCCTGGGTATCACTATGAGGACCCACCACTGATGCCACCCATCGTGTTACTGCAGAGTAGGTGCAGGTGTATTTGCAGGGCTCGTCCGTGCAGACGACTGAGAGACATCGGCGGTGTAGCCGGCTGCACCCTGGAAGGATGCGGAGGAGAAGGTGTGGAGGGCAGTGGTGACTTTGACAGCGACAGGTAAGCAGTTGGTGCTGGGGCCAGCCAGGAGCAGCTCGGCATGAAAGAGGCTGCAGATCTCGACGACTACATGTCGAACGAATCTGCGCCTCCGTGTGCACTGCTGCTCGGAGAGGTCCGGGGAGGTGCGTTTCGGTCTGTGGACCCTGTGGCGAGGGTAGTGCCCTCTGCGATGCGTCTCTCTCTGCGGTAGCCCTCCCTCCTGCTGTGCAGGTGGGCGTGCAACAACACCGTGTTGGGGGGCTCCACGTCTCTGCGGCGGACGGCGTGGACTGGGAGGCTGCTGGGGCTGGTCATGCTGTTCGTCCTCCGAGGGTGTCCACACACCACCCATCTGGCAGGTGTTGGTCTGAGGGGTTGTGCAGGGTAGGTGGGTGGTTCCTCGGACTGGGGCTGCGGTTTCGTGTCGGTCTGTCCTCTGGCTTGGCGGGGGGTGGTGGGGGGCAGGGGTTGCCCTATGTGACGCGGTGGCCTCCTGCGTGGGTGAGGGCTCTCCCCCGTGGAGTGCACCTTGGCACCTGCCACAGGCTGCTGGCTGCAACACGCCTGGTTGGAGAGAGACTGTTTCACCCAGTGTGTGAAACTCACTGTCTTGAACCTAAAATCCCACACTTCCTCTTTTGACAGCTGATTCAGCTCATTAACTGACCTCAACAAGCAAGGTAAGTACACTCAAGTGGAACCCCGCTCGGTTTAATTGCCTGCGGGATTCCCACCAGCGGGGCTTGTACGCGCAGCCCCGCACGTCAGCGCGGTACCCGGAAGTGGCCGGGATTTCGTCGCGATCCGGTCACGTGACCGGATATCGGGATTTTCGGGACCCCCCCCGCTGGAAACCCGCCGGAAACCCGACGCCAAAATCGAGCCCCTGGAGTTGGTAATTATGGAGGAGAGGTATGGTTAGCTAATTGCGCATATACTCTGCAATTTACCCTATGCCTAGGGATAACATTTCCTTGGGTAATGCAAGTGTCAAAAAGCTGCAAAGCTGCTTACCCAACATTCAGGAATATTATTCTTTCAGTTCTGGTGTTCGGTCACCATAAATTAAGATATCATTAAATAATTATGAAATTGTCCATTTTCGCGATTGAGAAAATGATTCAAGGGGAAGAACATGGTGGACTTGATTCTTTCTGCTTCCTAGACTTCAAAAATATCGAAGGAATCAAACTAATTCTCTTACCAAGTAATCTGGAATTAAATTCCTAACTAAGGAAATGTTCAAAACAGCCAACTTGCCTATTATTAAGCATACAGTATGCGCTGGAAAATAGTAACCATTGATCTCGTGTGGTTTATTTTTATGTAGCCATCTCACAAAGTGCCACAGGAAAGTATCTTCCCTTCCAAGTGATAAGCCTATGTCAGATATTGGCCTCTAACCCGCCTTCTCTGTCGGGATGGTGTACTCATGTAGGCAACAGCTGAGCTGAGGGCACTTGATGACCTCACCAAACAACCTAGCACACATTCAGCCGTGTAGAGTCTTTTGTCCATCCCTGCTCTCATAATGTTACGTATTGAACCCCTCTTTCAGCCAATCTTGAGTCATCTCCATAGTTACCTTCTTCAGATATTGCTTCATTACTTTTGAACAATTCCTCTTGGAGCAACTACGTAATAAGCACCACTTCCCTGCAGATCGGCAGTCTTAGTTTGTTAATACAGTTCCTCACATGGCTGACGCTGATACTGTTAGTGAACTTACCCCTATGTCTTATCTTGTAGGTATGTTGAGCTGTACTTTTAGACAAATGATACTTGTGAATTTAACGTAATGCTTTCCTTCATTTCAATTTTTTCCACCCTTTTTGCCAGATCCTTGATGCAAATCTATATAAAATGCATAAATCATTTCCATGGAAGTGGATAATTTGCTAATATTAGCAACTAAAATACTGAAACATTTCAGATGTGAAGGATTTCTCTATAAAATTTTCCACAATGTCCTTATCTGTGTAAATACTTTCATCTAGAGGCAGATGTTTCTGATGCAGAAATACAATGGCCAGAGCCAGTGCACAATGCAATAAACTCACAAAGAGCTAATGTCAAACTACAGATACAGACATTCTCACATAATTGCACAAGATTCTAAAGTAGTGATTTGTTTCTTGTTATTTCAAATATAAGCCTAATCCAAGGTTTCAGGTTTGGCATCATGGCTGGGTGGTGGAGATCTAAATAGTTTGCATGTCTCATCAATGAGGACCTAAACAATAAGTCAAATGGGTTGAATGACATTTTTAAAAATTCCGAACTTTTAGATTCTGTCTACTTAACCGCATGAGTTTTTGCCACAACATTGTTTCTTGCCCACTTATATACATAGTGTATTTTGCTGTTGTCTCTTCAATTCCATCAGTCAAGCCATTTGCTTGACGACCTTATGGGCAGAATTTCCAAGTGCTTTTTTAAATCAATTATCTTCTGTTTTTTTTTGCCTAACACCCAGGAGTCAGCATTACTAGTAATCGGGAAGGCCGGTAAACAAGGTTGCACCACCTAGTGGATAGGGGCACTGATGCACCTGATAATCTTTACTTGTTCTTCTTGTCATATTTTTGTACATTGTACTGTATGGTACATTGAGCCAACATGAACTTAACTGTGAGGGAGCAAACACCATGGTTACAATTTTGACTTTGTAATGCCCTTATTTGGTTACTTTCTGTGCTGATTTATAAATCCTTGTGCCATATATAATCTCTTTGAATAAGAGGGTTCCAGTTCCAATACAGTTCTTTACCTAACTGCAGGTAGGTACACAAGAAAGACCCAGGGTGACTTGCCTGTGAGGAATTATTTATCAAATGAACACACAGCCTGAGCATTCTGCTTGTGCTTTCCTCAGACTGCCAAAGAAATATTAGGAACTCAACTTGTGGTGAATTATGGTTGGGAACTCAAGTCCTACGATTCTGTGGTACAGTATTCTGGTGTGCCATTGGCTTCCAACACCAACTTACCTACTTAGAACTTTTCACACTGTTTTTCCATCTATTTTTGATGTATTTCTTACCTTCTGTTTGTCATCCCAGCCAAAATGCACCAACTGTACCAACTCGAGGATGGCACAAAGAAGAGAGGCCCATTCATTTCTGTGGAAGATGCTTAATCATATTATCCACTTAATAATCAATAGTGATGACATTAAGCAATCAAACAAGAAATGCTACAATCAGTATACTGAGGAAAAAATGAAATCCTCTATTTTAGGGCTTGTGGATAGAGTGTGCAAGAATGATAAGAAAAATCATGCTGAGTTGTGGTTCCCTAAAGCAAAGGTTAATGAAATTATTGAGTGGGAAGATAACGTACCAGCATGATTTGCAAAGGAACCAGTGTTAGTGGTACATGTGGGGATAAATTATATTAAAGACAGGCAGTCTGAAATATTAAAAGGGGAACATAGCAGGTTAAGTTGGATAATAAGGGATTTAGAGTGGTACTACATTGTCTTCTGTCAAAAATAAGATGGGAACAAGAGAGACTGAATTGGCATAATTAAATGGCAAATAGGTGGTAGTAGGAGAGGATTTACTTGTAATTTGGGAGGTTTTCAAGAGCAACTAAAGATTTATTTGTGAAAAATAGGATAGTGCTATATAATTCAGTAACCATCACCTCATTTATGAAAGAGTGATGTAACTCCTAATGGTTATAGGAGGGATATAAATATGTAAAGCAAGCCAAATGTGAAATAAAATGCAGGCAAGTATTCATGTAGGATTAGATGGTTAACTACTATGAATTAATAGTTGGGATGATCCAAAGATCCATGCTTTTACTATGCCAACCCTGTGAAAGCAATAAATAATACAGCCTCACTTGCACCCACTATATTACACAGACCAACACTCTGGTTTTGTCTAAAGACACATCGGTATATGCATCATCAAATCTGGCAATCGATTACATTATGGAAACTACCATATTTGAAAAGAGCCAAGTTTTTTGAATTAAAAGAAAATCTTGAGTCGGAACCACCGGTCAACTTACGCTGCAGCAAAGCTCCGTGGAAAATTCCCTCCCCTCTGCCTGAGGTGAACATGCCTATGTCACTGTAAATGGTCCCAGCACCTGACCCCGAAAAATGGACCAGGTCAGAGGTGCAGTCAAGGGGCAGATAGAAATTCCGCCCCACTGAGGGTCTGCCGCCATTGCAACTTCTCAGGAATTTCTAGGTCAGGATGTAGGGGGGGGGGGTAGGATTCAGCTTCCTAAGGCACTGCAATAAGGTCTGAGGCACGATTGTGTGCTACTGATGGAATGGTTTTTAAGTGAACAAAGCTGGGAACAATATCCTCACTAGATCTGTGGGAGATTTAAACTAATGCGGCAAGAGGAGGGGAAGGCAAGGGAGGTAGGCTGCTTGGAAGGTCAAGTAAACTTTAGCGGCAGTAATTTCCATGGGAGTTCTCCCGATTTCCCGCTGTAACTTTGGTGGGAGATCAGCAGAAACCCATCTGCACAGATAGGGGTGGGAAATTGTGGAATCTCTGCAGAAATTCTAACCCCTAAGTGTATTGATAATAAAGTGGTTGAAAGGTTGAAAGAATTTAAACAGGACAAGAAATAAGAAAGCAAAAAAAAATCAGGATGTGGGAAGACAAAAAAAGGGAATCCAAATTAAAATATATGTATATTAATCCAGAGAGTAAAAAAAACAAAACTGGGGAACGAGAGTCATTGATTAAAGTAGAAAATCATGACAAAGTGGTGATAAATGAAACATAGCTACAACTGTGTCAAGATGGGTTATTAAAAATTCCAGGGAATAAAACTTTCATGAAACATAGGAAAAGGAGGAAGGATATTAATTAGAGATAATGGGCTCGATTTTAAAAGGGCGGCAGGAATGCAGCGGAGTGGGGGGAGTCAATGGGCACATGGCAAACCCTAATAAAAACTTAACTTTCCCCACCCGATCGCGACTCAATTGGTGGTCCTTAACGTGGCTTCCGGGTTTGCCGTCCGAAAGCTGCGCAGTGGGCGGACTGCCTGCCCACATGACAGGCTGTTATCTGGAGCATCTAGATTTAAAGGGTCATTGCTCCAGTGGCTTTTGCTGGAGCAAAGACCAAAAAGACCCGATGGAGCAGCACAGCGGTAAGGCTGCTCCAAGATTTAATGATGCCTCACTTCAGGTGCTACTGGCCGTGGTGAGGATGGCGAAAGGAGACATAGAAGTGGGGACACCACTCAAAGTGCTCCCAAGTCTCACCCGTTGCCCCCCTCTCAACCAGTACCCACAATGCTGCCTCCTCTCCAGGTGGCCAAGTTTACCTCTGCACATGTGCAGGTGGAGCAGTCTTTGGAGAGGCCCTCACGGGCACCGAAACCCAGAGGGCGTAGGCCGAAAGCATCTAAGCCGTCAAGGCATGAACATGAGCAACCTGCCACTGCTTCTGCTGCAGCCACAGGGAATGCACCATGTAGAAGTAGTGGGAAGAGAACGGCTGAGGATTTGTGATCACAAAGGGTATGCACAAGGGTGTCTGACAGACTGTCATGTTTTTCATTTATATTTGGTTTTGTTAAAGTCACATTAAATGTTATCATTCTCACCACTACTGCCCATTCTTGACTGGCTTTTGTGATGGTGTCCTTTCATGTGGTTCATCTTGAACGGCAACACTTGATGCCATCCAGTGGGTCCCTTTAGGGTGGGTGTATGTGTAGTTGCAGGACTGTTTTGTGCGAAGGGGGTGGGGGGCGCTGGTGTTGGCGCTGGTCTTTCCAGGTGGTGTGAGGACTGGACTCTTCTCACTTTCTGATCTCATGAGAACCATTCACATATGAGTGTCTCCCTGGCCTCATGAGTAGCCAGGTGAGCTGCTGCTCTGCCCATAGGTTCATCCTCCTTCTTCCCCTCCTCCTGCTCATGCTCCTCCTCCTCAATGTGGATGGCAGATGTGGATGGTGGATGAGGGGATGGGGACCCCTCTCTGTTGCGCCATGTTGTGCAGGACACAACACACTACTATAATGCGATCCACTCTCGCTGATGCGTATTGAAGCACTCCCCCAGAAAGATCGAGGCACCGAAATTGCAACTTGAGCAACCCTATTGCATGTTCAGTTATAGTCCTGGGGCGATGTGGCTGTCATTGTATCAACCCTGTTGCTCGCTGATGGGGGTTCCTCAGAGGTGTCATGAGCCACGTGTGCTGGGGCTATCCCTTGTCTCCGAGGAACCAGCCCGTAAGGGTATTCGGTGCGTGGGAGAGGCCCGGGATGTTGGATTCCCTTAAAATGAAGGAATCGTGGCAGCTGCCAGGGAATCTGGTGCACACGTGAAGAAATAGTTTGCGGGGGTCACAACTGAGGTGAGTGTTGATGGAGTGATAGCCCTTTCTGTTGATGAACTCATGTGGAGGTGCTCGGATTGGTGTATGCATGCAATCGATTGCACCCTCCACCCCTGGGAAGCCAGCCACAGAGTGGAATCCCACTGCCCTCTCCGTCTGGCTGAGGTCGTCCACGGGGAAGTTGACATGGTGCAAAGCCCTGCGAAGCAAGCTGTCAGTGACCTGCCTTATGCACTTGTGTGCAGACGACTGAGAGACCCCGGCGATGTCACCGGTGGCACTCTGGAATGATCCGGAGGCAAAGAAGTTGAGGGCAATGGTGACTTTAACAGTGACGGGTAATGAGATGCCGCCAGGCCCAGCCGGGAGCAGTTCAGCATGAAGGAGGCCACAGATATCTGCGACCACCTGGCGACTCACTCTCAGCCTCCGTATGCACTGCTCCTCAGAGAGGTCCAGGAACCTGAGCCTTGGTCTGTAGACCCTGTGATAAGGATAGAGCCTCCTGCGCCGCTGCTCCCTCTGTTGTTCCTCCTCTGTGCTCTTGTGCAGGTGCCTGTGGCGCAGCACTGTGTTGTGGAGCTCCAAGTGGCGGAAGTGCACACCGTGCCTGGCGAGGATGCTGATGTTCCTCGCACTCGGATGCAGTGGTGAATGCAGCCATCGCGCCCCCTATCCTGATGGTGTCAGTTTGTGGGGGTCTGAAAATTTGGTAAACATGTGTAAACAGAACAATTCTGAATGGAAACCAAGAATTTTCAGTCTGAACACAAAGATCTCCCAGCCAAAAGTTTGTCTGAGAGAACTGAGTGCCCTGCGGGCAATAACTGACCTTTTATCCCCATCTGTCAAACAGGTATTTAAGTGTCCAAATTGCTGCAGGCTGAAACACGGTTCCTTCACCATAGCATGTTTCACACAACACGGGAAACATGTTGAGGCAGCGTTGAAATCATTGCCTTCATAGTTAATTGGATTTATGTACATTTCAAGTACTTTAAGTACTTGATTTAGTGTTTTAAATACCTTCCCACCGGCTTTAATTGACGGCAGGACTTTCGGGTTCGGGGACGGCGCGCGCACCCACGTGACTCTGGGTCGTGCGCGTTCTTCAGCGTGTTGGAGCCGGGATTCCTGCCCGCTCCAGAAGATCCTGATTTTCTTCGCCCCCAACGCACCCGGATTTGGCTTTTAAAATTGAGCCCAATTTACAGCACCATAGCATAAAGAATTAATCCGAGAAGCGGTCCAAAAAGAATCAATTTGGATTAAGGTGAGGAATATCAGGGGCTCAGTTATACTATAGGGAGTATATTATAGACCACTGAACAGTAGAAAGGAAATTGAGGGTGGAATTTGTAGATAAATAAGAAAGGGGTGTGTTAACAATAATCATAATAGTCGGAGATTTTTATTCTCCAAAAATAGCTGTGTATGTTGTGTATGTCTCCATACTTCCCCATGTGGCACATATGCCCATTGAACCATGGGAGGACTCATGCACGAAAGGAAATGTGATCTTGCCACTTCTGGCAAGCATAAAACTGGGAGGCTTTACTGTCACAACACTGCAAAAAAAATCATATTTCCTATGTCTATTCTTATGTTGGTATTTCCCTTATCTCCAAAGATGATATTTCATACCAGTCAAAATGAAAGCAATACTACACATATGGTATATGATGTGTTTTTTTTGGAACTGTGTGATCCGATCCTGGCCTCACATATATTGAAACCAATCTAACTGCCAGTCTACTAATTCCCATAAATAAATGGAACATTGCGCTGGGTGATGCAGCTGACTTTACATTCCAATTGTTCTTTTAGTCAGAGGGTGGACCTTCTTAGCCCCTCAAGCCTCCGACACTGATGAGTATTTATGAAAGAGCAATGGGAATCCACCGTCACTGATAAAGTGCCCCATATTTATTCATTCATTTGAAGAATGCATTTGTGTGGTGAAATACAATTTTGGAAGATTACAGTTATAGCCTTCTCTCAATTTTCCTTAATTTATCGTCAAAGTGTTATGGTTTTACTTGTGCAAATTATTGATAAGACTTTGTACACTCTTGTCAAAGGCCTAAAGTAGAATTGACAGGTCTTTGTAATATTAATTCCTGCAGAGGCTTGAAGTCTATTCACATTGTAGTCAGTTGCTTATCTGTTCATATACACCCTGATCTCATGCATTTTACATGGTAAGTTTGGAATAGAACATTTCAATTCATATCCACCTTTTGAACAGAATCTTTGCCCAGCTTCCGAAATGGCATGCTAAAATTCACACAACGGTTAAAGCAGTTTTCTTATTGCGAATGAAATTCAAAAGCATGCTTTAGCAATTATGACACTAAGACTACATCTGGAACACTTTCTTAGCAGGGTAACAGATTATTACACCATATGTTGCATTGGACTATATGCAAATCACAGGTGCTAGACTTGGACTGAACGCAACAAGAACCTTCAAAAATCTGACCACACTGATATAAACACTGTATTGAGACATCACTGATATAAACACTGTATTGAGACATCACTGATATAAACACTGTATTGAGACATCACTAATATAAACACTGTATTGAGACATCACTGATTTAAACACTGTATTTAGCGATCACTGATATAAACACTGTATTGAGGATCACTGATATAAACACTGTATTGAGGATCACTGATATAAACACTGTATTGAGACATCACTGATATAAACACTGTATTGATGATCACTGATATAAACACTGTATTGAGGATCACTGATATAAACACTGTATTGAGACATCACTGATATAAACACTGTATTGAGAGATCACTGATATAAACACTGTATTGATGATCACTGATATAAACACTGTATTGATGATCACTGATATAAACACTGTATTTAGAGATCACTGATATAAACACTGTATTGAGGATCACTGATATAAAAACTGTATTGAGACATCACTGATATAAACACTGTATTGAGGATCACTGATATAAACACTGTATTGAGACATCACTGATATAAACACTGTATTTAGCGATCACTGATATAAGCACTGTATTTAGAGATCACTGATATAAACACTGAATTGGGGATCACTGATATAAACACTGTATTGATGATTACTAATGTAAATACTGTATTGAGGATCACTGATATAAACACTGTATTGAGACATCACTGATATAAACACTGTATTGAGACATCACTGATATAAACACTGTATTTAGCGATCACTGATATAAGCACTGTATTTAGAGATCACTGATATAAACACTGAATTGGGGATCACTGATATAAACACTGTATTGATGATTACTAATATAAACACTGTATTGAGGATCACTGATATAACCATTGTATTGAGAGATCACTGGTATAAAGACTGTATTGAGGATCAATGATATAAACACTATATTGAGGATCACTGATATAAACACTGTATTTAGAGATCAGTGATATAAACACTGTATTGAGGATCACTGATATAAACACTGTATTGAGGATCACTGATATAAACACTGTATTGAGACATCACTGATATAAACACTGTATTGATGATCACTGATATAAACACTGTATTGAGGATCACTGATATAAACACTGTATTGAGACATCACTGATATAAACACTGTATTGAGAGATCACTGATATAAACACTGTATTGATGATCACTGATATAAACACTGTATTGATGATCACTGATATAAACACTGTATTTAGAGATCACTGATATAAACACTGTATTGAGGATCACTGATATAAACACTGTATTGAGACATCACTGATATAAACACTGTATTGAGGATCACTGATATAAACACTGTATTGAGACATCACTGATATAAACACTGTATTTAGCGATCACTGATATAAGCACTGTATTTAGAGATCACTGATATAAACACTGAATTGGGGATCACTGATATAAACACTGTATTGATGATTACTAATGTAAATACTGTATTGAGGATCACTGATATAAACACTGTATTGAGACATCACTGATATAAACACTGTATTGAGACATCACTGATATAAACACTGTATTTAGCGATCACTGATATAAGCACTGTATTTAGAGATCACTGATATAAACACTGAATTGGGGATCACTGATATAAACACTGTATTGATGATTACTAATATAAACACTGTATTGAGGATCACTGATATAACCATTGTATTGAGAGATCACTGGTATAAACACTGTATTGAGGATCACTGATATAAACACTGTATTGAGGATCACTGATATAAACACTGAATTGGGGATCACTGATATAAACACTGTATTGATGATTACTAATATAAACACTGTATTGAGGATCACTGATATAACCATTGTATTGAGAGATCACTGGTATAAACACTGTATTGAGGATCACTGATATAAACACTGTATTGAGGATCACTGATATAAACACTGTATTGAGGATCACTGATATAAACACTGTATTGGGGATCACTGATATAAATACTGTATTGAGAGATCACTGATATAAACACTGTATTGATGATCACTGATATAAACACTGTATTGAGGATCACTGATATAAACACTGTATTGGGGATCACTGATATAAATACTGTATTGAGACATCACTGATTTAAACACTGTATTTAGTGATCACTGATATAAACACTGTATTTAGAGATCACTGATATAAACACTGTATTGAGACATCACTGATATAAATACTGGATTTAGCGATCACTGATATAAACCCTGTATTTAGCGATCACTGATATAAACACTGTATTTAGCGATCAATGATATAAGCACTGTATTTAGAGATCACTGATATAAACACTGAATTGGGGATCACTGATATAAACACTGTATTGAGACATCAATAATATAAACACTGTATTGAGACATCACTGATTTAAACACTGTATTTAGTGATCACTGATATAAACACTGTATTTAGAGATCACTGATATAAACACTGTATTGAGACATCACTGATATAAACACTGTATTGAGACATCACTGATATAAATACTGGATTTAGCGATCACTGATATGAACACTGTATTTAGCGATCACTGATATGAACACTGTATTTAGCGATCACTGATATAAACACTGTATTTAGAGATCAATGATATAAGCACTGTATTTAGAGATCACTGATATAAACACTGTATTGAGGATCACTGATATAAACACTGTATTGGGGATCACTGATATAAACACTGTATTGGGGATCACTGATATAAACACTGTATTGGGGATCACTGGATATAAACACTATCTTGAAGATCACTGATATAAACACTGTATTGGGGATCCTCTGATATAAACACTGTATTGAGGATCACTGATATAAACACTGAATTGGGGATCACTGATATAAACACTGTATTGGGGATCACTGATATAAATACTGTTTTGAGAGATCACTGATATAAACACTGTATTGAGGATCACTGATATAAACACTGTATTGGGGATCACTGATATAAACACTGTATTGGGGATCACTGATATAAACACTGTATTGGGGATCACTGGATATAAACACTATCTTGAAGATCACTGATATAAACACTGTATTGGGGATCCTCTGATATAAACACTGTATTGAGGATCACTGATATAAACACTGAATTGGGGATCACTGATATAAACACTGTATTGGGGATCACTGATATAAATACTGTTTTGAGAGATCACTGATATAAACACTGTATTGAGGATCACTGGATATAAACACTATCTTGAAGATCACTGATATAAACACTGTATTGGGGATCCTCTGATATAAACACTGTATTGATGATCACTGATATAAACACTGTATTGGGGATCACTGGATATAAACACTATATTGAAGATCACTGATATAAACACTGTATTGGGGATCCTCTGATATAAACATTGCATTGAGGATCACTGATATAAACACTGTATTGAGGATTACTGATATAAACACTGTATTGAGGATCACTGATATAAACACTGTATTGAGGATCACTGATATAAACACTGTATTGAGGATCACTGATATAAACACTGTATTCAGGGTGCAATGATATAAACACTGTATTGAAGATCACTGATATAAACACTGTATTGAGGATCACTGATATAAACACTGTATTGAGGATCACTGATGTAAACACTGTATTGAGGATCAATGATATAAACACTGTATTGAGGATCACTGATATAAACACTGTATTGAGGATCACTGATATAAACACTGTATTGAGACATCACTGATATAAACACTGTATTTAGCGATCACTGATATAAGCACTGTATTTAGAGATCACTGATATAAACACTGAATTGGGGATCACTGATATAAACACTGTATTGATGATTACTAATGTAAATACTGTATTGAGGATCACTGATATAAACACTGTATTGAGACATCACTGATATAAACACTGTATTGAGACATCACTGATATAAACACTGTATTTAGCGATCACTGATATAAGCACTGTATTTAGAGATCACTGATATAAACACTGAATTGGGGATCACTGATATAAACACTGTATTGATGATTACTAATATAAACACTGTATTGAGGATCACTGATATAACCATTGTATTGAGAGATCACTGGTATAAACACTGTATTGAGGATCACTGATATAAACACTGTATTGAGGATCACTGATATAAACACTGAATTGGGGATCACTGATATAAACACTGTATTGATGATTACTAATATAAACACTGTATTGAGGATCACTGATATAACCATTGTATTGAGAGATCACTGGTATAAACACTGTATTGAGGATCACTGATATAAACACTGTATTGAGGATCACTGATATAAACACTGTATTGAGGATCACTGATATAAACACTGTATTGGGGATCACTGATATAAATACTGTATTGAGAGATCACTGATATAAACACTGTATTGATGATCACTGATATAAACACTGTATTGAGGATCACTGATATAAACACTGTATTGGGGATCACTGATATAAATACTGTATTGAGACATCACTGATTTAAACACTGTATTTAGTGATCACTGATATAAACACTGTATTTAGAGATCACTGATATAAACACTGTATTGAGACATCACTGATATAAATACTGGATTTAGCGATCACTGATATAAACCCTGTATTTAGCGATCACTGATATAAACACTGTATTTAGCGATCAATGATATAAGCACTGTATTTAGAGATCACTGATATAAACACTGAATTGGGGATCACTGATATAAACACTGTATTGAGACATCAATAATATAAACACTGTATTGAGACATCACTGATTTAAACACTGTATTTAGTGATCACTGATATAAACACTGTATTTAGAGATCACTGATATAAACACTGTATTGAGACATCACTGATATAAACACTGTATTGAGACATCACTGATATAAATACTGGATTTAGCGATCACTGATATGAACACTGTATTTAGCGATCACTGATATGAACACTGTATTTAGCGATCACTGATATAAACACTGTATTTAGAGATCAATGATATAAGCACTGTATTTAGAGATCACTGATATAAACACTGTATTGAGGATCACTGATATAAACACTGTATTGGGGATCACTGATATAAACACTGTATTGGGGATCACTGATATAAACACTGTATTGGGGATCACTGGATATAAACACTATCTTGAAGATCACTGATATAAACACTGTATTGGGGATCCTCTGATATAAACACTGTATTGAGGATCACTGATATAAACACTGAATTGGGGATCACTGATATAAACACTGTATTGGGGATCACTGATATAAATACTGTTTTGAGAGATCACTGATATAAACACTGTATTGAGGATCACTGATATAAACACTGTATTGAGGATCACTGATATAAACACTGTATTGGGGATCACTGATATAAACACTGTATTGGGGATCACTGATATAAACACTGTATTGGGGATCACTGGATATAAACACTATCTTGAAGATCACTGATATAAACACTGTATTGGGGATCCTCTGATATAAACACTGTATTGAGGATCACTGATATAAACACTGAATTGGGGATCACTGATATAAACACTGTATTGGGGATCACTGATATAAATACTGTTTTGAGAGATCACTGATATAAACACTGTATTGAGGATCACTGGATATAAACACTATCTTGAAGATCACTGATATAAACACTGTATTGGGGATCCTCTGATATAAACACTGTATTGATGATCACTGATATAAACACTGTATTGGGGATCACTGGATATAAACACTATATTGAAGATCACTGATATAAACACTGTATTGGGGATCCTCTGATATAAACATTGCATTGAGGATCACTGATATAAACACTGTATTGAGGATTACTGATATAAACACTGTATTGAGGATCACTGATATAAACACTGTATTGAGGATCACTGATATAAACACTGTATTGAGGATCACTGATATAAACACTGTATTCAGGGTGCAATGATATAAACACTGTATTGAAGATCACTGATATAAACACTGTATTGAGGATCACTGATATAAACACTATATTGAGGATCACTGATATAAACACTGTATTTAGAGATCACTGATATAAACACCGTATTGAGGATCACTGATATAAACACTGTATTGAGGATCACTGATATAAACACTGTATTGAGGATCACTGGATATAAACACTATATTGAAGATCACTGATATCAACACTGTATTGAGACATCACTGATTTAAACACTGTATTTAGTGATCACTGATATAAACACTGTATTTAGAGATCACTGATATAAACACTGTATTGAGACATCACTGATATAAATACTGGATTTAGCGATCACTGATATAAACCCTGTATTTAGCGATCACTGATATAAACACTGTATTTAGCGATCAATGATATAAGCACTGTATTTAGAGATCACTGATATAAACACTGAATTGGGGATCACTGATATAAACACTGTATTGAGACATCACTAATATAAACACTGTATTGAGACATCACTGATATAAATACTGGATTTAGCGATCACTGATATGAACACTGTATTTAGCGATCACTGATATAAACACTGTATTTAGCGATCACTGATATAAACACTGTATTGAGGATCACTGATATAAACACTGTATTGGGGATCACTGATATAAACACTGTATTGGGGATCACTGATATAAACACTGTATTGGGGATCACTGGATATAAACACTATCTTGAAGATCACTGATATAAACACTGTATTGGGGATCCTCTGATATAAACACTGTATTGAGGATCACTGATATAAACACTGAATTGGGGATCACTGATATAAACACTGTATTGGGGATCACTGATATAAATACTGTATTGAGAGATCACTGATATAAACACTGTATTGAGGATCACTGGATATAAACACTATCTTGAAGATCACTGATATAAACACTGTATTGGGGATCCTCTGATATAAACACTGTATTGATGATCACTGATATAAACACTGTATTGGGGATCACTGGATATAAACACTATATTGAAGATCACTGATATAAACACTGTATTGGGGATCCTCTGATATAAACATTGCATTGAGGATCACTGATATAAACACTGTATTGAGGATCACTGATATAAACACTGTATTGAGGATTACTGATATAAACACTGTATTGAGGATCACTGATATAAACACTGTATTGAGGATCACTGATATAAACACTGTATTCAGGGTGCAATGATATAAACACTGTATTGAAGATCACTGATATAAACACTGTATTGAGGATCACTGATATAAATACTGTATTGAGGATCACTGATATAAACACTGTATTGGGGATCCTCTGATATAAACACTGTATTGAGGATCACTGATATAAACACTGTATTGAGGATCACTGATATAAACACTGTATTGAAGATCACTGATATAAACACTGTATTGGGGATCCTCTGATATAAACATTGTATTGAGGATCACTGATATAAACACTGTATTGAGGATCACTGATATAAACACTGTATTGAGGATCACTGATATAAACACTGTATTGAGGATCACTGATATAAACACTGTATTGAGGATCAATGATATAAACACTATATTGAGGATCACTGATATAAACACTGTATTGAGGATCACTGATATAAACACTGTATTGAGGATCACTGATATAAACACTATTCAGGCTGCAATGATATAAACACTATATTGAGGATACACTGATATTTTTGCAATGTGCTGAAACAAATTTTACCATGTGCAAAATGGTTGTTTATTTCTTGGTTTTGAGCAGTTTTCATGTTATTTCCATATGCTGCTTGGAAGGGAGATTAATGTTTTTAACCAGTGTAGGAGGAACCGATAATTGCAAAAGGTTAGAAAAAATAGGGTGGAGGACCAAGATGTGCATCAGGCTTAAATCAGCCAAGTGTTAGCCTCAGCTCAGTGGTAACACTCTCACCTTTGAGTCAGAAGGTCAGGAGTTCAAGCCCCACTCGAGTGATTTAAGCATATAATCTGGACTGATACTTCAGTGCAGTACTGAGGGATTGCTGCACTCTCAGAGACGCTGTTGTTCAGATGTAATCTTACACTGAAGCCTTGTCTGCCCCCCTCAGTTTCGATGAAAAGATCCCATGGCACTATCTGAAGAAGAGTAGGGGAGTTCTCCTGGTATCCTAGCCAATGTTTATCCCTCAACCAACACCACAAAAAAAAGATTATCTGCTCTTTTATCTAAGTTTTGTTTGTGGGATCTAGTTGCGTGCAAATTGGCTGCTGTGTTTCCCTACATTACAACAGTGACACACTTCAAAAAGTACTTCATTAGCTATGAAGCACTTTGGAACATCCTGAGATTGTGAAAGGCGCTATCTAAATGCAAATCGTTTCTTTCTTCCCACCTGCCTGACAATGTATTAATATGTGGCGTATTTTCCACTGTTTACTATTTACCTGTGGATGAGTATGTGGGCCATACTCAAGCCCCCTAACACTCCTCTTAGCTGGTAGACAGACCTAAGTCACTGCTTCAGTTTCACACCAACCCTTCTGCATGGTCCTAAGAGCAATAATATCAGTTCAGTGCTAGCTGTAAGTTTTCTCTTCATTTTCTTATCCAAGAGGAAGGATTCCATCTCTGTCACTGATTTGAGGAAGGTGTCCTCTTTCCCTGCCAGTCACACTGGGGATAATTTTAATCTAACTTTCCGGGCGGGAAGCCCACGGGATTGGATGGAACGCCGGTTTTACACCCCGCCCTATATTGACATCAATAGGTGGTAAAATTGGGTGGGGTGTAAAACCAGCATTACACCCAGTCTCGTCAGTTTCCCGATGGGTGGGTTAGATTAAAATTGCCCCCACTGATCTTAGGTTCGCCATAAAAGTGCAGCTGGTCTAATTTGTTCTCATCCTGCAACTACCTAAATGTAGAGATGCCAGCCAGCAATCCTTAAAGGGTCCACTCCAAAAAATGGGACATGTAGGTGTTTTTTAGTGATTTTTGTGGGGCCAGAAGGATCATTAAGGTCACCTGATGCCCAGCCCTCCATGGCCCTAGCCCTTGATTGGCCCTAGCCTGTGATTGGCCCCCGTTTACTTAACTTTCCAGCATGTCTTAGCATAGGCGCTGCCGGATTTCCTTCCCATCCCCCCCTCCTCACCCCCACACCCCCCAAAAATTGGCAAGCTGCTTCGAATGTGTGAGCAGCTCACTGTGAATGTAGTAATGAAGATTAGCCATCAAAATGGTTTGGGCCTCTAACTACTTTCATCGGATGGACAGCAGGCTCGGTCTGCCTGTCTCCTGCCCAGTGAAAGCAGTCGCATTGGAATTGGTGCCATCTTGTTTTCTAACTCATTCTTTCCCAAGAATTATAAAACTACTTACCATCCTCTGTCTTTCCTTCTACAATCTTCAGGCTTTAAAACCCAAGCTTGGCACCACTAGTCATTACTTCTTGATTTACTTTGCCTTCTCTTTTACTCCTGCATTGTTGGGACTTTGGTCCTTCGCCTTGATTTCTCAATTTAAAAAAGTCAAGAGTACTTTTGGATAGGTTATCATTGATTTGCTTGTGTGCAACTCCTGGTATGAGCAATTTCAGTGCATTGTGCTTCAATGAGCACATATATATAAAAATATATATATGATATTTATATATTTTATATATATATAATGCTCAAGTATTATTACGATTGACATCAACTTGGGTTTAGTCCCACCAGCAGTAGACACTGAAATTTATAATTGAAAGTTTTCCACCCACTAATCATGTGCTCAATTCCTTCATTGGATAAATTTACTGATCCCATGCTGCCAGCTGTGAGCAGCGCTTGAAGCAAGCATGATTCGGAGATGGAGAAATGACATTATAATACAGGTTCTCCGACCTATACTGCTTTTCAGTGTGGCTATCCGCCAGGAGTGGGAGTTTGGTGAACTTACCCTTATGTCTCACCTTGTATGTTGTTAGTAATGTATTTGATGCCAGCTGTCCAATCTTTGCCTTCTGGTAGCTGCTCAGCACCTTCTTCATGCCCATTTAAACAAGGCCTGCCAGTAAAAATCACCATGGACTCCTGCTGCCTCTGCCAGGTGGGAAATCATATTGCCGGAGCGGATTCCGGGTAGAAACCCAATCCAAGTTAAAATCCGCCTGAGTATGTAGTACTGTAGCATTGCCTGGGGATCAAAATGGAAACTCTTGTAACTGTATTTAGCTTACTACATATGGTATGTGCCCTCTTGTGTTCTCCTGGACTTCAAAAAGTGGAAGACTAAACACCATCAGACTGGCTACAGGATGGGTTTATTAAAAGTAACTGATAAGTAGTAGCTGGAGACAATACAATAGCTTGCATTATTTCTGCAGAGCTTTTAACTCATACTCCCTCCTCAGGTACAAAAAAAACCAAAACCGTGACATTCACTGACAGGTGGATGTAAAAGATTCATGGCGCTATTCGAAGAAGAAAAGCAAGGATCAACATTCCTCCCTCAAACAACACCATTAAGAATAGATTGCTGTTGTGGGGCCTTCCTGTGTGCAATTTGACTGCTGCATTTCCCTACTTAACAATTGGGACTGCACTTCAAAAGTAATCCATTAGCTGTAAAGCTCTTTGGGATGTATTTAGGATGTGATACATGCTTTTATATCCAATTTAAAAGGAATTAGATTTATACTTGAAAAGGAAAAATTTGCAGGGCTGTGGGGAAAGAGTAGGGGGGGTGGGACTAATTGGATAGCTCTTTCAAAGAGCCGGCACAAGCACGATGGGTCAAATGGCCTCCTTCTGTGCCGTATGATTCTATGATTCTTTCTTTAACTCTATTGATAATACCAAACTGGACTAGTGTCCATATGGCAACTCTTACACATGGGGTTCATACTGGTCCGCGAGACTACCTTCAGACCAGCTGCGATACAGAGATACAAAAGAACTGGTGAACTGAGAGAGAAGACCCAAGATGTCTGTATGAGTAGGGAGCTGTCAATTAAACACCCTGCCTGAGAGATACCCCGTGGGACATCTCCTGCTGGGATAATTGGGTTACCTGAGTTCAAAGACAAAGGGAAACAAAGCAATGGATACACAAACAAATACAGTTGTCACTCACATTGAGGTTCAAAGGCATAACACGAGCCTCCTAGTACCTTCTCTCCAGCCAAATAAAGTGACAAGCCATGAATCTTCCAGAGTCAATTGACAGATAACCATGAAAAAGGTTATCAGGAATTGCTTCCACTGAAACCAATGCCGATGGCTTTGCAATTAAAGGACATTTAGACCAGCTAGGCTCCTTTCATCCACCCACAGACACATTGACAATGGAATGCCATTTCCAACCACACATACAAGATGAGGATTATGTTCTGTTCAACAATGGGCCTGTAGTAAGACACATTTAAAGCGACTAGCCACCTCTCATCAATAGGTATTAAAAATATATTGACTTTCTTACAATTTGAAATGTTATAAAACTCCTTATACAGCACAGGGAACACAGTTCAAGTCTTATAAAGAGTTAAGATTGTTGAGGTGAAAAGAAGTGGTGCAAAAGGCAAACCTAGCCTACTGGAGGCAGGTTGAGCAATGGAACAAATGTGAGAGCTCCATTTAAGGTTAGAAGAACCAGTAAAGCCAAGAATTCCAATAGATGAAGTAGGACGAAGGGTGAAGCCATCAAAAGTAAGAGGTGGTAGCTGTGAAAAATCGGAAATCTCCCTGTTTCAGTTTGTAAGAATCTCTATATTGTATGTTTGTATAAAAATTTACAGTTTGCCAGTATTGTAACAATTTTTAAATGACTTATTTCTGGGAGAAAGATTACACAGCTAACTAGGCTTGACGTTGAAGTGCAAGGGGGAGTCAATTTGTCTTTTGTTTATGTGTTTTCTGTAAACAGTTCATCATCAAGTGTAAATTGGTAGGTTGGTGAAATGTTGGTGTATATCAACATGTCATTGCAAGAGGAGATTCCTGAAGTTATCTCTAAATGGCTATCCTATCAAAAATGAGCTTGGTGTTTCAAAAGATAGTCAGGTGCCATTGATATATCTTGGTTGAAACAGTCACATGTTCATTCAGGACCAAGCTCTTTATATTGCTCTATTAGTGTTAGAATTTGCGTAGCCCAACCCAGGTGATAGGTCTATTCAAGATTGATCGCTGAGTTATCCATTATATGTTCACAAGGATTATTGTCTTTGTATCTTTGACCTCTATTTTGATTTGACAGTTTTGATGAATTATGAAGATACCCCATATGGCTTCCTTTTGTCCCAGCCCGGATCAAAGGGGGGAGAGAGAGAGATATATATAACTGGGACTCGAGTTCTTGGGGCAAAGTTAATCAACCATTCCAGCAGACCTCACTGTAACTGGTGGGAGTTCAGCAGTACAGCACGGAAATAGGCTGGGATCCAAATATGTTGGGTTCCAACCTATATACCTCTGCCATTCCCTTACATGGCCAGTGACACCAAGGCGGTGAAGCTTGGCAGTGGGGCCAGGGCCAGGTCTCCCTGGCCTCAGTTGGATCAAACATTCATTTGGAGGCTGGTACACCCAGTGAGCTGAGAAATAATGGACCCCAGAAGGACACATTTAGGGACTGCCCAGATCCCCGAAGATGAGTGCTGAAAAACCCTCGCGGTGAACCCCCCTGCTGGATGTCAAGCAGGTGCCAGAGTTTCTGGCAGCATGGTGATGGTGATGCCCAAGGTATGCCCGTATTGGTGCAACTGCCTGCCAGCTCGATTAACATAAAATAAGGTGCTCTCCCACATACTACCTCATTGTCAAGGCTTTTACATGAATACGGCCTCATGAGAAAACTACTGGAGGGTGAGCGGCCTGTGAAAGCACATACCAGAGAGGATTCAACACCTTCAGGAGTAGAGTGAGTACAGAAAATTGGTGAAGAAAAAAAAATCAAACCTAAAGCTCTAAGTAGCATCAGAAGTACAAGTGGCCAGAAGAGAGAAAAGTTCAGGAGTTTTGTTTATGGGAATTCAACTTCTTTCAAAATATGAAGGAGACCATACTTATGACAGTGTAGCTCCAACTGAAAAGCAATACATAAGGGGGTAGAGTTTCCGTTAGATTGCGCTGGCTTTATCGATGCGATCTGCCCAAACCAGTGCAAATGATTGAGAAACATTGATTTATGCTGGACCTTAATTATGTCCAGCGTAATTCGAATTTCTGCAATATTTTGCGCTGGTTTAAAAACCATTATGCTGATGCTGGCCCCGCCCACAAAACTGACCACGCCCCTGAACAATACAAGGATGGTGAGTTTCAGCCGATTGTGCCCTGCTGCGGCCATTCAAGGAGGGTCTGAAAATTTTAAGCTCTTTTTCTTGTGTATGGTACTAGCAGGCATGTTTTAAATGTTTTTACATAATATTTAATTTATTAAGAAACTGACTAGTACACCAATGAAAGTAGCATGTGGTTCTGTATAGTTTTCTTAAGTATAGTTTTCAGTGATTTAAAATCAGGTTACTCACAGGTGGAGGACTAGACACTCTTATTAAAAATGCTTATATTGTGTTATAAACCCATTTTCAGCTGTATTAATAAAACTGCATCAGGTTACCACTCTTAAATACATCTTAAATACATCAATGAATACTTTTTATTGCAAAGAAAAAAAAAGATTATGCTCTGTTAAACTGCCCGATTACGCTGGTTCATGCAAGATTTTACATTTGTGATTATGCAAATGCATTTTAGCAGAAACTCAAATTGTAACCTAATTGGCGCAATTTTCAGGGCAGTTTGCGCCCAATTACCGATTGCGCCCAAAGTGGAATCTCTACCCCAAGGTGCTTTAGACTCAGCAGAAAAGTCCTGAAAGACTTTGGGGTCAATTTTCGGATGGCCGAGCGGGTGCGTTCGTGGCGGGGGGGTTCCTAAAATTGGGGAATCCCGGAGCGGGTCCGGAGCCCGGCTCCAACCTGCCCACTTCCGGGTTCCCCAATGACGTGAATCGGTGCGCGTGCATCCCCCGCATGTGGGACTCCCACCGTCAATTAAAACCGGCGGGATGACAATTTAGATAGTTAGGGAGGTACTTGAGGTCGTTGACAGACCTCATTCGAAGAGATTTTAGCAGGGATGTGATTTTGGACTCTCCTCAGCATGTTTCCCATGCTGTGGAAAACGCTCCTTGTTGTTGCAAATGTGTTTCAGTCAGCAGTCATTGGGAGATGCAGAGGATTCCTTGACAGTTGGGGGGAATACCTCATTCATTGCAGCAGGGCACTCTGTCACTTCAGACAAAGTTTTGCCTGCCACACCGTTGTCTCCACACTCAAAATTATTACATCATACCCTAAATTCTGCTGTCCAAACACATTTACCTTCTTTGTGGACCCCCTCACACTCACACCGTCAGGATGGGGGTGGGGGTGGGGAGTCCATTGCTGCATTCATCAATCCATTGGAGGACGAGCAACATCACCAGCCTCGCCAGGCACACCGTCCACCACCACCACGTGGAGCTACACAACACAGTGATGCACAACAGGCACCTGCACATACACCCACTGTAGGGTGACCCAATGGGTGGCATCAAGGGTGTTCATGGAGAACCTCACGAAAGGGCCTTATTGCACAAGCCAGTCAAGAATGGCTAAGACGTGGCAGTAGTGGTGACAATATAATATGTAATGTGAGTTGATCAGAAATCAAATATAAGTAAAAACCATGACAAACCCTCAAACACCCTTGTGCATCCTCTTCATGCTCACGACACATTTGCCTTACGCTTCCTACTACACATTTTTTTTAATATTTGTTCATGGGATGTGGGTGTCGCTGGCGAGACCAGCATTTATTGCCCATCCCTAATTGCCCTTGAGAAGATGGTGGTGAGCCACCTTCTTGAACCGCTGCAGTCCAATACATGATGCATGCCCTGTGGCTGCAGCACAGGTAGTGGCAGGTTGGGTGAGGCTGACCATCAAAGAGGTGATGAGAGGGTGAGTATGAGTTAGAGCCATGAGATTGTATGAGGATTGGATTGAGTGGTAGTGGTGGGATGAGTACTGGGGAGGTGAGGAAGTGCAGGTAAGATGAGGATGAGGGTTCAGTGGGTGTGAGGAGTGATGTGATAGAGTAGTGTTGGCAGCGCAGAAGGAGATGTGGGGTGGGGGCGGTGATGTGGCAGACAGAGTGTAGGGGAATGAGTAAGAGTACTCACTTCGGTTGACCTGGTTAGGTCATTGAAGCGCCTCCTGCACTGTATGCAGGTGCGTGATAAGTTGGTGGTGCTGGTGACCTCCTCTGCCACCTCGAGCCAGGCCTTCGTAGTGGCAGAGGCAGGCCACTTCCTCCTGTCCACCGGGTGGAAGATCTCCCCCCCCCCCCCCCCCTCCTCCTCCTCCACCTCCTCCTCACCCCATCCAGTAAGACCTGGAGTGAGGCATCATTAAACCTGGGAGCAGCCTTCCCCCTGGGCTGCTCCATGCTGTAATTTTGCCTATTTTCTGCAGCATCAGTCAGTGGAGGACTGCCCCTTTAAATAGGGCTCCTCCAGCTGACAGCCTATGATACGGGTGTGCAGTCCACCCACTGCGCAGCTTTCCAGCGCGAAACCCGGAAGCCAAGGTAAGTGGCTTCAATTTACTTACGATCGCATGCCAAACCCACCGATTTCACTGAGCGCGTTGCCCACACCCCCAGTCGACCCCCGCCACCGCTGCCAACCCACCTCCCTCCTAATATCGGGCACATTGCAAAAGAAAAATAAACCATCACTGTTTTTATTACATTTCCAATTACCATTAAGGTGGCAGCAATTAGAAACCTTTATATTTTTGGCTCCTTTCAATCATCTTCTGCTGATTAAGCAGAAGTAAGAAAGTTCACTATTTGCAACAATAAATAAACCAACTAATGTCCTCTAATTACAATAATGAGGTCAAACCTCTTGAGTGCTGTGTACCTCAAGGCCTTTACATTCTTTTGATCTGCATCAAGAATGGAAATCATTTTAATTCTAAACATGCTCCATTTGGAGGGTTAACTGAAGAGCAGGCAAATAGAAACCTGTAAAGTTGATTCCCTTTGAAGTACAATATAGACTAAAGTAGATGAATTAAACTTCAGAAGAATTTTCACATGGTAAGCAAATACTTCACCTTGGTTGCTCCCTGTTAATTCCAACATTAGATGTTAGATCACAAGTTGAGGGATCAGAGCTAGGAAATTGTACAATGTTTGATTTGTAGATACGGGAGTAGGCCATTCAGCCCCTCGAGCCTGTTCCGCCATTGAATTTGATCATGGCTGATCTGTATCTTAACTCCATTTACCCACCTTCATAGTACCAGCACAGGAGGAGGCTATTTGGCCCATCGTGCCTGTGCCGGCTCTGCGAAAGAGCTGTCCAATTAGTCCCAATCTCCTGCTCTTTCACCATAGCCCTCTAAATTTTTTCCCTTCAATGATTTGTCTAATTCCCTTTCAAAAGTTACTATTGAATCTGCTTCCACCACCCTTTCAGGCAGTGCATTCCAGATCAGAACAACTCGCTGCGTAAAAAAATGTTTCCTCGTGTCGCCTCTGGCTCTTTTGCCAATCACCTTAAACCTGTGTCCTTTGGTTACCGACCCTTCTGCCACTGGAAACAGTTTCTTCTATTTACTCTATCAAACCATTCATGATTTTGAACACCTCTATCAAATCTCCCTCTAACCTTCTCTGTTCTAAGGAGAACAACCCCTGCTTCTCCAATCTCTCCACACTGAAGTCCCTCATCCCTGGTACCATTCTAGTAAATCTCTTCTGCACTCTCTCTAAGGCCTTGACATCCTTTCTAAAATGTGGTGCCCAGAATTGAATACAATACTCCAATGTTTCATAAAGGTTTAGCATAACTTCCTTGCTTTTGTATTCTATGCCTCTATTAATAAAGCTCAGGATTTTAAATAGCCATCTCAACTTGTCCTGCCACTTTCAAAGGTATGTGTATGTGCACTCCCTAGGACTCTCTGTTCCTACAACCCCTTCAAAATTGTACCATTTAGTTTAAATTGCCTCTCCTCATTATTCCTACCAAAATATATCACTTCACACTTCTCTGCGTTAAATTTCATCTGCCTTGGTTCCATATCCATTAATACCCTTACCTAACAAAAATCTATCAATCTCAGTTTTGAAATTTTCAACTGACATAACCTCAATAGCTTTTTGAGGGAGAGATTTCCGCTACCCTTTGTATGAAAAAGTTGACCCGGAGAGTAGCTACGATTTGATGAACACTGATGTTGTCTGCTTGTCACAATTGGCATCTTTAATGTTCTGCACAGCCTAGGAGCAGCCAATGTTGAAACCAACCCGTGTTACCACAACTTCTCAGTGGCCCTCCGCTTGAAGATCTGTGACACTTTCTTCTCTCCAGGGATCAATTAAGTTTGGATAATGATTCCTCTGCAGTTCCACCTCAAGACATTTGGTTGAAAGTAACTTTCTTATTTTTAAGCAGTGAGACATTTTCTGCAGTCATTCTTATCTCTTAATGTTTTAACACAATATTAATAACTTGGATTATATCTGTCCTGACATCATGATGACTTTTACTAGGAATGCAGACATGATTCATGGTTTTAAATATGGCTTTATTCCATTTTAATGTTTCATCTGCCAGATCTACCTCTGGTCTCTGAAATATACTATCCTGACTTGTTACTTTCTCCCTCCATTTTCCACAGCTTATTGCCAAAGGAAAAAAAAATTCTCTCGCAAAGGTCAAATGGCTCATTTCCAAGCTGTTAAGTTGACTGTTTGTATAATTTCAACTTGGATATGATTAGATTTACAGTTGGCAGATTTCCCAGCATAGCAAAAATAGACAATATTATGGTAATAATTATGTGGATTTCCAGTAGATTTACCACCAGAAAGAATCTGTCACCCTCAAAGAGGGAAATCTAGCTCACATAATTTAATTTTTACTTGAAGCGTGATGTTTCTTTATA
The DNA here is from genome assembly GCF_035084215.1 of Heptranchias perlo. Classification (NCBI taxonomy): domain Eukaryota; kingdom Metazoa; phylum Chordata; class Chondrichthyes; order Hexanchiformes; family Hexanchidae; genus Heptranchias; species Heptranchias perlo. Next base: position 65,650,814 of record NC_090331.1, on the reverse strand, counting down.
AAATTAGCCTTCTCCAGTGAACGTGCGAAAACCGTGCTGGGAAAGATGCCAGCTTCCTTTTGCAAATGTATTTATGCGATTTGGGCGCATATTTTCCTCTTAGAATTAATTGAAATGTAAAGGTAGATGCCAGAAACTGATGAGCATTTTTCTATTATTCAGAGTCATGCACCCGTTTGAAAATGTGTTTCAGAAAAATTTGTCAACAAAAAGGGAAATTATTTGCTCAGGGCACTTAATTCCTTTTAAGGATAATCAAGACAAAATAATGCAGGCTCCCACTGGCAGCCAGCCTCAATCTCATTTCCAACAGCGTACCCAGTCTGATTCGATTCTCCCCGGCAATAAGCCTCATCCAACTTCCAATGGCAGTCCTAGTCCTGCTGTCACGACCGGCCTGACCTGACCCAACCCAACACCTGCCGAACCTGAAGCGCACCAAGTATATAATTATTTATCTGTATCACATGTACAACTGCCACCTTTGTTCCCGCTGCTCTTACCTAGTTGAAAAAGTAAAGATTATCTCTGAAAATATTATAACTTCCATCTTGAATATGCATTTGTTGGATAGAGCAGTTCCTAGAAAATACATAAAACTTTCTCATAATTAGAATCATAGAATCATAGAAAGGTTACAGCATGGAAGGAAGCCATTCAGCCCGTCGAGTCCATGCCGGCTCTCTGCAAGAGCAATGCAGCTAGTCCCATTCCCGGTCCTTTCCCCGTAGCCCTACAAATTTTTTCCCTTCAAGTACTTATCTAATTCCCTTTTGAAAGCCACAATTGAATCTGCCTCCACCATTCCCACAGGCAGTGCATTCCAGATCATAACCATTCGATGTGTAAAAAAGTTTTACCTCCTGTCGCCTTTGGTTCTTTTGCCAATCATCTTAAATCAATGTCCGTTGGTTCTTGTCCCTTCCGCCAATCGGAACAATTTCTCTCTATCTACTCTGATTAGACCTTTCATGATTTTAAATACCTCTATCAAACCTTCTCTGCTCTAAGGAGAACAACCCTAGCTTCTCCAGTCTACTCACGTAACTGAAGCCCTTCATCCCTGGAACCATTCTAGAAAACCTTATCTGCACCCTCTCTAAGGCCTTCATATCCTTCCTAAAGTCCGGTGCCCAGAATTGAACACAATATTCCAGCTGTGGTGGAACCAGTGTTTTTAAAGGTTCATCATGACGACTGAATGTTTCCACTTTAGAATGGAACTAGTCAATCTTCAGCTATCCAGATGCTCATTGTTCCAGCCTGAAAGCTTAACATTTTTGCAATGAAAATAGAGTATATTCATTCAGTCAGTATTTTGTTAACTTAATTCGTGTTTATTTTTGAAAATATGCTAATTTCTAACTTTTCTTTATCATACGTGCCTGTCCTTTTGATATTAGAGCCCCGGTTTTAACTAGGAGCGGGAGTTGGGCAGGCAAGGGTTGAGGCAGGCAGCAAACCATCCTGACCTTGTCAGCGTTGGGCCGGGGAGATTTTAACTCTTGGGCCTCATCAGCATGACACCCCTGACCAGAATCCCGCCGGAAACCGTGTCCCTCTTTCAGGCTGGAACAATGAGCATCTGGATAGCTGAAGATTGACTAGTTCCATTCTAAAGTGGAAACATTCAGTCGTCATGATGAACCTTTAAAAACACTGGTTCCGCCACAACTGGAATATTGTGTCCAGTTCTGGGCACCGCACTAACAGCATGTTAAAATGGAGAGTGAAATCAGGCAGGGTTGAAAGCCAGCTTTACCACTAATCCCATCAGTTTCCCGACTGGCTAGATGGTTAAAATTGACCCCTTAGAGTGCATTTCTGACCCTATTTTATCTCCCTATGTTGACAACCAGAAGGGAGGATTTTGTCAGACAACCTCTGCCATGCGCCTAGGACCAAGGATCTCCCAAAACATTGGGTGTGAGATGTTTGTCAAGACAGGATAATGAACTGTTTGTCATTTTTGGTCTTTGAGGAAAGAACTTCAATGTCAAGCTCATTAGTATTTTAAATACCTTTCACCTCAGTCCTTTTTTTTTACTATATTGTATGAATATACTTTGCTTTAAAAACCCAATATTTAAATATAACAATTTTCTAAATCTTTTCTGTGGAAAATTGGTCAAAAATCCTTGAAATGTAACAGAGGCAACGGACCTGATTTTAACCCAACCCACCCAATGGGAACAGTTAAAATGGCAAAAATCTTGGGGCTTGCCTGGGACTCGTGCTCCGGAAGTGGACAGACTTCCTTGTGATCAGTAAATTGAGGTGGGAATTGTGCCGGTGAGATTCTAATGAGGCCCAGTAGTTGAAAATAACCTGGGCCTGTTTTCTGGAGCAACGGGTGAGTTTTGCATTCACTGTGCTACTCACCCCGCTCCCCCCTCAAAAAAAAACGGACCCGGAGTTAAAATCGTCTTGTTTGCTTTCATTAATGCTAAAGGGTTTCTATTGCATGGAAACTTCAAAAGCAACATGGTGCACTTCTGGTATCTTGATTTGGGCCTATTAAACCGACCAACTAAACATTATAAACCCTAAATTTGGAAAAAAGAGGAAACTGTACTCCCTAATAAGTTTACCTATATGTTAAGTCAAAAATTGCCTGAATCGTATCATGTTCTCATCATGAAGTTGTCTAAAAGTCGGAAAGCAACAATTGATGAGTTAATTGTCAGACTGTGATGTGATAATTGCAGCTATTCGAAACAGATTAATCATAAAACTGTTAGTGTATAAAACACTAGTTAGGCACAGCTTGAGTACTGCGTACAGTTCTGGTCACCACAGTACAGGAAAGATGTGATTGCACTAGAGAGGGTAAAGAAGAGATTTATGATGATGTTTCCAGGGCTGAAGAATTTTAGCTATGAGGAAAGATTGGATAGGCTGGGGTTGTTTTCTTTGGAGCAAATGAGTCTGAGGGGAGATTTAATTGAGGTGTATAAAATTATGAGGGGCCTAGATAGAGTGGATAGGGAGGACCTATTTCCCTTAGCAGAGGGGTCAGTGACCAGGGGGCATAGATTTAAAGTAATTGATAGAAGAATTAGAGGGGAGCTGAGGAGAACTTTTTTCACCCAGACGGTGGTGGGGGTCTGGAACTCACTGCCTAAAAGGGTGGTAGAAGCAGAAACCCTCAACTCATTTAAAAAGTACTTGGATGTGCACCTGAAGTGCCGTAACCTACAAGGCTATGAACCAAGTGCTGGAAAGCAGGATTTGGCTGGATAGCTCTTTTTCGGCCGGCACAGACACGATGGGTCAAATGGCCTCCTTCTGTCCCATAAATTTCTACGATTCAATGAAATCATTTTTGAGAAAGAAAAATGTGATGATAAAGGATGCAATCACAGACTTACAGTAGCTGCGTTAATCATTGATCGTTATATCTCCACTCAATACTTTCTTCTAACACCGTTATCCTTATCATGCAGAACGCATTTTATTTTTGTTTGATATGACTTGATAAAAACTGTTTGCTGTTAATATTTAATTGTTGCCTAAAGCTGGCTAAAACTAACAACATTAATACAGTGCAATTAAAGGAGAATGATCACAGCTTCCAGACCAGTGTGAAATCACTTTTTAACAGGATTATTATTAACTGCCATGAACTAAGTGGTGCACCACATGTCCAGGTTTCATTACTGCTATCACTTTCCTATAGAGTGTAATGTCAATTAAACAGGAGAACAAAAACTATTAGATTACAAAACACAAGCATCCCACGTGTTGCACAAATACTATCTCAGGGCTCACATCACCATCTCGATTTTTGCAATAACTTCAAACCTTCATATTGAAGCTTGCTGCCAGCATCAGAACAACTCAAGCAGCTAAAGTACAGCCCAGGGTTCAGATCAAGTCGGCCCTTCCACTAACAATCTTTCAATTACAGTGTCTAGTTGTTTATTAAATGAGCTGAGTATCTTGGGCTCAACCATACTCCCAGCCTCCTCCAGCTGTTAATTGCCCATTGTGTACAGAAGTATATCCTGGTGTCTGTCTTATTCTTGCCTTCCTTATACCTGAACCTGTGCCCTCCTATCCCCCTGCCTTGGCATACCTGAAAGTATTGTTCTAGGTTTACTTTTTTTAATCCTGTTAAGCATCTATGCCTAATGGATAAAAACTATCATCTATGGTTGCAGTTTTGTGTCTCTACAAGTGGTTTCTGCTCTGCAGTGGCCCAAAAATGACACTATAGCCTCAGAGTCACATCCCGACCTGACTCCAGAGAGAAGCAGCATGAGAACTCCCTGGAGGATGTCATCTCACATCAATTCGGCATGACGCCAAGTGGAGTATTGCTATAGCACAGCAGTGAGCCTGGTTTAAAAAGGGCTCAGGGGGTAGATTAAGCTTCCTGGACACTTTATAAACTGAAACAGTTTATAAATGTTTTGAGATTTTTAAGATTTACCAACTGGGAGAGCTCCACATATGCCTCTCGGCATGCATGCGTAGAGCTACTATTGGTTGAGGGAAATAAGATTCAGTCAGGCAATATAGACAAAGTGTTGCTGGCTGTGAATGGATATTGTAGCTACTGATCATTGATTGGTAACTATCATATAACCATGGCCTTATCTATTTACAAAACATCCCTCATTTCCAGGTGAAAGCCTTTAGCAATTGTTTCTGATAGTGTCAGTTTCCCTCAGTTAGTAGCACTCTCACTACTAAATCAACAGGTTGTAGGTTCAAGCCTTACCATAGATTTGAGAGCATAATCTATACTGACACTCCAACGTCAAGGAATGCTGCATTGTTCGAGGTCCAACATTCAGAGGAGACATTAAACCCCATCAGCAGGCTCAGGTGGAAGTAAATGATCCCATGGCACTATTTGAAAAAGAACAGGAAACGTCCCTGGCATATTGGCCAATATTCCTCCTTCAGTCAGTACCACCAAAAGCAGATTGACTGGTCATATATCTGCTTGCCAATTGTGAAACCTTGCTGTATGCAATTTGGTTGCCACATTTGCTTGCATAACAGTGATTGCATATGGTACTATACAAATGCGAGCACTTTTTTCAGGGGATCACCCTTGTTTCAGTCCTCTGCACCACCTTCAGGGGCTGGATGCCTCCCTTATGATGGGGCAATCAGAACTATGCACAGTACCGCAGGTGGGACCTGCCGAGGGAACTGTGTGGCTTCAGCAAGACTTATGGGGATTTTAACACAATTGATCTGTCAATATTAATTCAACATTCTGTTTGCTTTGTTTATTGCTGCCTCGCACTATTTGGATATAGTGGGAGTGATATTGGTCTTAGGAGATAATGCAAAATGGGCCATTGTGAATCGACAGCCCGTTTTACATCCTGCCTGATTTTCTTTTCCATTGACTTCATCCTCTTACATCAATTAATGTTCAAAACATGACTTCCTTCAAATAACTTTCAAGGGAAAGGACTAAAATTATAAACTAACCTTGCAAAAATTTTCTTTCAGAGAAATGAAAGAAATGTAAATTGGAATACTGTAGCAAGCTAAAATTGTACAGGCTTTGATTAATCTTTTAAAGCATAATGCGTTTGATGAAATTCAAGCGAAATACTAAATTGTACACCCTAGCATCCTCATTTGTACACTAAAGCAACAGTAACATGTGAAGGAATCCCAACCAAGTAGCCACAGTGAAGGAGACCAAGGGTAAATGGATTTTAGACTTTACATAATCCCTTCTGAATGCATTGTTTCAAGATACATATTAAATGCCAAATTGGTCTCCCTTAATATCTTCAATTGTGGAATAAAGCAGCGGTAGCCTTTGATTGAAATACCAATCAAATAACCACAGATGAAGAGATCAAGGATAAATTGTATTTCAGACTTTTCATAATCATAGTGAACATTACAGATGTAGTCATACTCATATTAACAACAACAACGACAAAAACAACTTTTTAATAGATAGTGCCTTTAATGCAGTAAAATGTCCCAAGGTGCTTCACTGGAGTGTTATCAAACAAAATTTGACACTGAGCCACAGAAGGAGATATTAGGACAGATAACCAAAAGCTTGGTCAAAGAGGTAGGTTTCATAGGAGTGTCTTAAAGAAGGAGAGAGAGGTAGAGAGGCAGAGAGGTTTAGGGAAGGAATTCCAGAGCTTAGGGCCTAGGCAGCTGAAGACACGGCTGCAAATGGTGGAGCGATGAAAATTGGGGATGCACAAGAGGCAAGAATTGGAGGAGCGCAGAGATCTCAGTGGGTTGTAGGGCTGGAGGAGGTAACAGAGATAGGGAGGAGCGAGGCCATGGAGGGATTTGAAAACAAGGATGAGAATTTTTAAATCAAGGCATTCCCGGAGCGGGAGCCAATGTAGGTCAGCGAGCACAGGGGTGATGGGTGATCAGAATTTGGTGTGAGTTAGGATACGGGCAGTAGAGTTTTCGATGAGCTCAAGTTCATGGAGGGTGGAAGGTGGGAGGCCGGCCAGGAGTGCATTGGAATAGTCAAGTCTAGAGGTAACAAAGGCATGGATGAGGGTTTCAGCAGCAGATGAGCTGAGGCAGGGGCGGAGAAAGGTGATGTTATGGAGGTGGAAGTAGGCGGTCTTGGTGATGGAGTAGATATGTGGTCGGAAACTCATATAAGGGTCACAAAGGACACCAAGGTTGTGAACAGTCTGGTTCAACCTCAGACAGTGGCCAGGGAGAGGGATGGAGTCAGGAAGGGAAGTTGGGTGAAAATAGGGTCGAGGGAACAGGTGGTGGGTCTCATGGTCAATATGAACTCAGAGAGGGCATGAGCGGAGATTGAAGAGAAACTAGAGAAAGATGCAAGTTCAGGGCTAGGGCTAGGGCAGGGGGGAGCCATAGGGGAAGTTTGGCTTGGTGGGCTGGGGAAAGGAAGGGAAGCTGCAGAGACAGCTGAATGGATGGTCTCAATCTTAGTGACAAGAAGTCCATGAGCTCCTCCTACTTGTCAAATTTGAATCCAAATTTATACTCTTACACATATCAAAGTCCCTTTCTGTATTTGTGCAACCCCCTCATAATTTGACTGCAGGTTGGAACCGGTAACAGGAGGGGGGTAATTTTCCGAGTATACACTGATGGCAGAGAACATTGACCATCATTGGTGAATATTGGAAAATTGTAGGCTGCATGCTGATTATTTACCAATATGAACTATCAGTGGCAACGTTTGGAACAGCCAGCGAATGTAACCCCCTGAATATGTACTCAATGAAGGAATATTCACTGGGAAAAATTGAAAAAAAAAATTGTTATGTATGTGATAATGAAACATTCACTGAAAGTAAAGCTGCTATCAACAAAGCTAATCAAATGAAGAGCTGGTGGATCTTCTTGAGTCGCCGGGGGTAGTACCACTGCTACCTTTCATAGATACTGCCCTAATGTCCTGGGACAGCTCTAGACCCTTTTCTTTAAGCCATCTCTCTTTTTACCTTTCATCTCAGTTTTATAATCACACACATGAATTTTATTCTTTCTCTTCAACCCCTAACTTTTAGTTCAGAAGCTGCTGATCCAATTTTCTCCCCTGTTCATCCTTCCCCTTCTCCATCACAGCTCATGATTTTTAGACAATCACTCCTATAGAAGGTAGAGTGGTCAAATGAGGTGTGGCCACCTGATCAATGGAGGATTGAACCCATTGATAAAACTTTGGAAAGCGACCTGTCGAAACTTACACTATTGAGTTAAGTGAGTTAATAAAGAGTTAATATGGTCAAGTATCCCTCCATGCACTTCCACAGACCCCATCAGCAGATGAAAATGCTAACATAGCTGCGCTGCCATTTTGCAACTGGATAGGTGTCTTCACCATGCAACTATGTCTGTGGGGGTCACCACCAGCCCGCAAGAGCCCACATGGTATGCAGTGTGGGTCTGCCAAGTCCCGGGCATGTTAAAGTGATGCTTGTTTTTCAACATCGTAAATAATATGCAGACATTAACCCTCTCTGAGTCATCAAAAACACATCTGCCACTTGCTCTTCTCACTTTAACCTGCACTTCTGCAACATTTATGACATGACAGCTCCTTGAATCTATATTCTGTACAATTCCATCTCCATTCACACCATCCTCAATTTTTTATTTTTCCCTGAAACTTAAGTGTGACATTTTGTCTATATTAGATTATTGGTTTGGATTCTTTATTACTAACCGCACATGATGAGTTAAAACCAAGGTTCACACAAGAAATGACGGTGATTTTCATACACGAGTGCTCAAGCTGAGGCAGGTTAATTGCATGGGTATTGATGGGTCATAAGTATGTCAGTGGCTGGATTCTGTTAAAGAAAGATTAATGCCTAATTTTCTGTTGAATGCACAGGCATTGTTGTCAATTTGTTGTGCAGTGTCTTTCATAGTTAGATGACAAAGCGTTAAGTTCCAGCTGTCATAGATTTTCCATTTTGCTGTGTAGTGATCCTATGTATCTGAAAAAGAATGAAAACAAAGTATTTAATGTAGTTAAGTGAAAAGTATTTTTTTTTCATAGAATCATAGAAGTTACAACATGGAAACAGGCCCTTCGGCCCAACATGTCCATGTCGCCCAGTTTATACTACGTGAAGCTTTGTTTCAGTATCCGATCAAACGATTTGGAAGAACATTTCTGTGGTTGAATTTACCTCAAAAGTTAGTCGGAGACCAGCAGAGAGATCATGTTGAGGCAGTGATGCCATGATAAGCTTTTGCCACGTAAGAAGTGAACAACCTATGAGAGAGAGTTCAGGAGAAGCCTCTTTGTTGTTTTTGATGTATTGAGAAGAGCAATGTTTGTCAGCTGTTGGAAATCAAACTGTTTGCACTAAGTACCATTCATTTACCTGTTCTATGTTAAATAAGTTATCTGTTTGTTTATAGTCGGAGCCTTGGTCTGATAGAAATATCTTCAATCCACTTTTGAAGATGAGGAGAGTCATATAATGGTACGTGATGCATACCAATAAGCCAAAGTATAGTAGCAAAGGTTTTCTGTTGGATCCCTGAGTCTTACTATTATTTACTTAGATATTGAGCAGGTAAGGACACATTCTGATTCATAGGGGATGCCAGGGCCACCTACAGTAGTATTGATGATGTTGAACCCGAGTCAAATATTTAGGGTAAAACTCAAAAACATGACACCAAGTTTGGTCTTTATCTGAGTCTTCCCTCTTCCATTATTTCCCTCTTATACTTTCTACTCCAACTTCAAGAGATGCTGAAATCAGGTCTAATCTGAAATGTTCATCAAAAAGTCTTTGCTAACTTTCTCTGGCTGAACAGCTGCTTTCACTTTTTTGATCCTTTGAAGTGATATTATTCTAGCTGGCATGAAAGGTTTCATACTTCAGTCTTCCCTCTTTTGCCACATCTGGTACTGTCATTCTATTCTCCCTCGTGAAAATTCTGCCTTTTGCTCCTGGCGTCTATATCTGTCATAGCATTGAGTTCACATCATCTTTGCTTGTAACTTCTGTAAATCCATTATTAGCACTGCTAAATGAAACGTTATTCAAAATAGGTGTCAACAGCTCATTTCCTTTACCTGTCAGCTTAGCTCAGTTAGTAGCGCTCTCGTTTCTGAGTCCGCAAGACATGGTATCACGTCCCATTCCAGGATCTGAACCCATAATGTAGGCTGAGTCTTCAGTGCAGTAATGAGGAAGTGCTGCATTATCAGAGGCACCATCTTTCAGATCTGATATTAAACTGAGGCCCCATCTGCCTTTAAATTGGTTCTTTACAAAGTTATGGAAGCAACTGTTAACTCTCAAATTATCCATCATTTTGAAACTTTTGACCTAATTCCTGATTAGCAAAACAATATTTAGCATGGCTTTTCCACTGGTGATCTTGTCACCTATACTAGGTATTCTGCTCTTGAACATGTTGGTGAATCATCAGTCATTCCCACCGACATCTCCAAAGATTGGAAATAAATATCATCCTACACTGTTCCTCCTCCTACATCCTCAATGTGTTGAAATCAAGGCGCGATCCACAGACTCCTACTCTGAATCTTTCTTCCCTGGGTCTTACATTCCATGGCCTTTCCTTTCCTCTTACAATATTCAGACTTTTAAAATCCAATTTGGGATCACCTGACGACTACTTCTTGACTTATCTTATCCTCTCGTAATCTCTTTGACTTGGTGATATCCTGCACAATCACCATTGAATCTTCTCCTTGCTTTCTCAATAAACAAAATAGAATAATCGAATCATAGAATGATACAGCAAGAAGAAGGCCTTTGGCCCATCGTGCTTGTACCAGCTCTTTGAGAGAGTTATCCAATTAGTCTTACTCTACTGCTCTTTCCCCATAGCCCTGAAAATTTTTCCCCTTCAAGTATTTATCCAGTTCCCTTTTGAAAGTTACTGTTGAACCTGCTTCCACCACCCTTTCAGGCAGTGCATTCCAGATCATAACAACTTGCTGCGTAAAAATCTTTTTCTTCATGTCGCCTCTGCTTCTTTTGCCAATTACCTTAAATCTGTGTCCTCTGGTTACTGACCCTTCTGCCACTGGAAACAGTTTTTCCTTATTTATTCTGTCAAAACCGTACATGATCTTAAACACCTCTAACACATTTCCCCTTAACCTTCTCTGCTCTAAGGAGAACAACCCAGATTCTCTAGTCTCTCCACGCAACTGAAGTCTTTCATCACTGGTACCATTCTGGTAAATCTCCTCTGCACCCTCTCTAAGGCCTTACATTGAGTTACATCGAAACTACAGCACAGTATTAAGCCATTCGGCCCAACTGGTCGATGCTGGTGTTTATGCTCAATATGAGCCTCCTCTCTCCCTATTTCATCTAACCCTATCAGCATACTCTTCTATTTCTTTCTCTCTCATGTGCTTATCTAGCTTCCTGTTAAATGCATCTATGTTATTTGCCTCAACTAGTCCTTATGGTAGTGTGTTCCACATTCTTACCACTCTTTGGATAAAGAAGCCTTGACACCCTTCCTAAAGTGTAATGCCCAGAATTGGACACAATACTCCAGGTGCCTAACCAGTGTTTTATAAAGGTTCAACATAACTTCCTTGCTTTTGTACTCTATGCCACTTTTTATAAAGCCAACGATCCCATATGCCTTTTTAACAGCCTTCTGAACTTGTCCTGCCACCTTTAAAGACTTCTGTAGATATATCCCCAAGTATCTCTGTTCCTGCACCCCCTTTAAAATTGTATCATTTAGTTTATATTGCCTCTCCTCATTCTTCCTACCAAAATGAATCACTTCACACTTCTCTACGTTAAATTTCATCTGCCGTGTGTCTGCCCATTTCACCAGTCTATGTCCTCCTGAAGTCTGTTACTACCCTCCTCACTGTTTACTACATTTCCGAGTTTCGTGCCATCTGCAAACTTTGAAATTGTGCACTGTATACCCATTAATATATAACTAAAAGAGCAATGGTCCCAACACCGACACCTGGAGGACACCACTGTACACTTCCCTCCAGTCTGAAAAGCAAACATTCACCACTACTCTCTGCTTTCTGTCCCTTAGCCAATTTCGTATCCACGCAGCCACTGTCCCTTCAATCCCATGGGCATAAATAGCATTTAAGTTAAATGCCAAAAATGGCCTCACAGTGCTCTACACATGGGAAGTCAAATAAATTATTCTGTGTATTAATCAATGATGAAGCCATGGATGTGGTGTACATGGACAACACAGGAGACTATTGGAGAGGATTAGGGAGTATGAAATTAGGAGGAGGGTAGCAAATTGGATTAAAAACTGGTTAGAAGGTGGTAGGAGAGAGAAACAGAGAATAAGAGTTAAAGACAAGTTCTCAGAGTGGTTGGAAGTGAATAGCGGTGTCCCACAATATTCTGTTCAGGGACTGCATCTGTTCACTGTGTACATCAATAATTTGGATATAGGGCTAGAGGGAGGGGTATCTAAAAATTACAGACAATACTAAAATAGGAGGCATAGTAAATAATTCTGAATGTCAAAAAAAGCTGCAAAGGGATTTTGATGAGATTGTGGAACAGGCAAAAAAGTGGCAGATGGAATTCGGTGTCAGTAAGTGTGAGGGGGTACGTTTTGGTAAAAAAGATAAAAGTAATAATTATACTTTGAATGAGGAAGGTTGGGTGATGTGGAAGAGCAGAGGGTTTTGGAGGTTTAGGTTCACAAGACATTAAAAGTAGAACCTCAATAAAACCATGAAAATGCTTGTAGAATATTGGGTTTCATGGCAAGAAATATAGAATATGAAAGTCGGGATGTAATAGTGAATCTTTATATATTGAGGGGCCTATAATGGGGGGGACATAGACATAAGATTAAGTGTAAGAGATTTTGGAAGGGAGCAGGAGAAAACATTTTACACGGACGGTTGTGAGAGTGTGGAATGTTTTATCAGAGTTAGTGATTGAAACAAAGGTCATGTCAACATTTAAGAACAGGCTAGATAGGTTGATGAAGGAAAAGACAATAAAGGGATATTAGAACAGGATGGGCAAGTGGGATAAGGACTACTGCTGGTTTGGGATGATAAACACCAACACGGACTGGTTGGGCTGAACAGCCTGTTTCCTTGTTGTAATTCTATGTAACATTTATGCAAAGTTTTGGGCAGCCTACCTTCAAAAGAAGATTGGTGTGGTTTATAAGTTTATTTACATACGAACATACATATGTACATACGAATTAAGAACAGGAGTAGACCATTCAGCCCCTCAAGCCTGCACTGCCATTTGATAAGATCATGGCTGATCTGATTGTAACCTCAACCCTACTTTCCCATCTACCTACTAAAATCTTTGACTCCCTTGTCAAGCAGGAATCTATTCAACTCAGCCTTAAAATATTCAATGACCCTGCCTCCACTGCTCTCTGGGGAAGGGAGTTCCACAGACTCGTGACCCTCTGAGAGAAAAAAATTCTCCTCATCTCTGTCTTAAATGGGAGACCCTTTATTTTTAAACTGTGGCCCTTAGTTCTAGCCTCTCACACAAGGGGAAACATCCTATCAGCATCTACCCCTTCATGTCCCCTCAGGATCTTATATGTTTCAATAAGATCACCTCTGATTCTTCTAAACTCCAATGTATGTAGGCCCAACTTGTCCAACCTTTCCTCATAAGATAACCCCCTCATCCCAGGAATCAGTCGAGTGAACCTTCTCTGAACCGCCTCTAAAGCAATTATGATCTTTCTTAAATAAGGAGACCAAAACTGCACACAGTATTCTCGATATGGTCTCACCAATACCCTGAGGATATTACACAAACATTACAATCCCACCATGATCTCCTAACTGTCCTATATTATGTGGTGCTCTGATGGGACTGTCCAGTCAAGAATAGTTTTGAGACTCGATGATAGTGGTGGAATCGGATGTCCAAACTATACAACCGCCTTCTAGGCTTCCTCCCTTAAACCGAGTTCCACCTGAATTTCTGTAGCGTTATGAATATTCATTGGGATCAGGACCGAGCTTGCAATGACGGTTAGCAAAGTCTAATGTCGTTACACAGGACCTCTTCCCATGTATCCGTGTCTTGCTCGTCCCAATTTCCATCTTTGAACAGTACAATCTAGGGTGAAACCACAAGCCAGGGCATTGTTCTGGGTTCACCTGACGAAGGAGCAAAGCTCCGAAAGCTTGTGATTTCAAATAAAGCTGTTGGACTATAACCTGGTGTTGTACGACTCCTTACAATTGTTCTGGGTGACATCATACCGACACATCCACGTGCCCTTGATCAGAGAACAGTAAGATAAAGTTAATCAATTCCTTATGTATGTTGTCGCAACCACATACAGTGCATCTGTATCAATGGCTGCTTGTCTGTCTGTCTGCCTCATTCTCTTGGAGCTAGCAGCTAGTAGCCTGTTTCAATTTAACCCTTTCAAATCCAGACAGATGTACATAGGCTGGCTGAATGCGAGAGACTAGCTCTCTCTCTTCCGTTCTGTGCTTCTCAAAATTTGTTATTCACATTACTTGACTCCTTATCAGATATGCCCAAGGTCGACGTATGCAAACAGCTTTCAGCATTACGTCGTTCAGCCTGTTGTTCTGCATTTTGGTTGGTTTAACTTGGCTATTTCATGATCCTTAGCTACTATCAACAAAAACTTGCATTTATATAGCACCTTGCAATAAATGACAACATTCCATTTGCCTTCCTAATCACTTGCTGTACCTGCATACTAACTTTTTGTGATTCATGTACTACGAGACACAGATCCCTCTGTACCTCAGAGTTCTGCAATCTCTCTCCATTTAAATAATATACTGCTTTTCTATTCCTCCTGCCAAAGTGGACAAGTTCACATTTTCCCACATTATACTCCATCTGCCAAATTTTTGCCCACTCACTTAACCTACCTATATTCCTTTGCAGACTCCTTATGTCCTCTTCACAACTTACTTTCCTACCTATCTTTATGTCACAACAAATTTAACAACCATACATTCGGTCCCTTCATCCAAGTCATTGATATAGATTGTAAATGGCTGAGGCCCCAGCATTGATCCCTGTGGCACTCCACGCGTTACATCTTGCCAACCTGGAAATGACTCATTTATGCCTACTCTCTGTTTCCTGTTAGCTAACCAATCCTTTATCCATGCTAATATGTTACCATGAGCTCTTATTTTGTGTCGTAGCCTTTGATGTGGCACCTTGTCAAATGCCTTCTGGAAATCCAAGTACACCACATCCACAGGATCCCCTTTATCCTCATTGCTTGTTACTTCCTCAAAGAACTCTTATAAATTAGTCAAACAAAATTTCTCTTGCACAAAGCCACGTTGACTCTGCCTGATTGCATTGAGATTTTCCAAGTGCCCTGCTATAACCTCCTTAATAATAGATTCTAGCATTTTCCCTATGACAGATGTTAAGCTAACTGGCCTGTAGTTTCCTGCTTTCTGTCTCCCTCCTTTCTTGAATAGAGGAGTTACATTTGCTATTTTCCAATCCGATGGGACCCTTCCAGAATCTAGGGAATTTTGGAAAATTAATACCAATGCATCCATTATCTCTGTAGCCACTTCTTTTAAGACCCTAGGATGAAGTCTGGGGACTTGTCAGCTTTTAGTTCTAATAATTTTTTCAAAACCCTTTCCCTGGTGATTGTAAATGTTTTAAGTTCCTCCCTCCCTTTCACCTCTTGATTCACAATTATTTCTGGCATGTTATTTGTATCCTGTACAGTGAAGATGGACACAAAATATCTGTTCAATTCATCCACCATTTCCTTATTCTCCATTATTAATTCCCCAGACTCACTCTCTAGAGGACCAACGCTCACTTTACTTACTCTTTTCCTTTTTAAATACCTGTAGAAACTCTTACTACCTGTTTTTATATTTCTAGCTAGCATTCTCTCGTACTCTAATTTCTCCCTCCTTAGTATTCTTTTAGTCATTCGTTGCTGTTTTTTATATTCTGTCCAAACTTCTGACATACCACTAATCTTTGCAGAATTGTATGCTTTTTCTTTCAATTTGATACTATCTTTAACTTCCTTAGTTAGCCACGGATGGTACGTCCTTCCCCTAGATGCTTTTTTTCTCACTGGAATGTATCTTTGCTGAGTGTTATGAAATATCTCATTAAATATCTGCCACTGCATCTCTACTGACCTATCCCTTAACCTAATTTCCCAGTTCACTTTAGCCAGCTCTGTCTTCATGCCCTCATAATTGCCCTTATTTAAGTTTAAAACACTAGTCTTAGACTTACTCTTCTCTCCTTCAAACTGAATGCGAAATTCAATCACATTGTGATCACTGCTACCTAGTGGCTCCTTTACAATGAGGTCATTAATTAATCCTGTCTCATTACACATTACCAGATCTAGAATAGCCTACTTTCTGGTAGGCTCTAGAACGAGCTGCTCGAAGAAACTGTCCGAAAGCACTCTATGAACCCATCTTCCAGGCTACCTTTGCCAATCAGATTCTTCCAATCTATATCTAGATTGAAATCACCAATGATTATCTCTGTTCCTTTCTCACGAGCCCCCATTATTACTTCCTGTATACCCTGTCCTATAGTGTGGTTACTGTTAGGGGGCCTGTAATCTACTCGCACAAGTGACTTCTTGCCTTTATTATTTCTTATCTCTACCCAAACTGATTCTACGTCTTGATCTTTAGCACTAAGGTCATTTCTCTATGTTATACTCATGTCACCCTTAATTAACAGAGCTACCCCTCCACCTTTTCCTAGCTTCCTGTCCTTCCGAAATGTAAAGTACCCTTGAATATTCAGGTTCTAGCCTTTGTCATCTTGCAGCTATGTCTCTGTAATGGCTATCAGATCGTACATATTTATTTCTATTTGAGCTGTCAATGCATCCATTTTGTTATGAATGCAACCTCTAGCCTTATCTGCTGGCACACTCTTAAGTTTGCATGCTCTGTCCCTTCCTGCCACTCTCTGATTATCATTTCTGTTATTGCTACCTTGTTCTCTTCCCTTGTGTTCTTTCTTTAATTTATCACATCTTCCCTTACTTACTCGCCCTCATTATTTAGTTTAATGCCCTCTCTACCACCCTAGTTATACGATTCGCCAGAACATTGGCCCGAGCATGGTTCAGATGAAGGCAGTTCCAATGGTACAGCTCCCACTTTCCCCAGTACTGGTGCCAGTGCCCCATGAATTAAAATCTATTTCTCCCACACCAATCTTTGAGCCACGAATTTAACTCTCTAATCTTATTTGTTTACGGTTCGGTCTTTAATCAAAAAGGCTAGCAGTATGTCTTGTTCCATGCATAAGGTTTTATTAAGAGTTGCAATACAGGATAGTAAAAGATGCTAAAATGTAGTACAAGTTATAAGTACAATTATAAGATGTTGGGATACAACCTGACAAAGGTTTACACTGACAAGGTTCCTGAAGTGATCAAACTCAACCCTGTGATAAGATATTGAGCTGTTCAGTTGCTCTGAGAATATTCTAATTAGTACTCTTTAATTCTCGATTTAAATATGTTATAACCAGGACCTTGACACCCCCTCCCACCTCGTTTATTGGGCCCACATATCAATCAATCTGCTAGCTTCTGCACATTCCACAACAGTACAGAAGCAGGCAAACTAACAGTTTCCAATGCCATCAGCATATCAACATTAGACATTAATGGAGACATGGGGGATAATTTCAACCCCCAAGAACGGGTGTGTTGGGGGCAGGTGGGCAGTGAAAATGGTTGATTTTTGGAGCGGGACCACATTCCAGCTCCAACACGCCCACTTCCGAGTTTAACCCAGGTGTTTTTGAATGCGCGCGCGCAACAGAAACTGGGAAGTCCTGTCCCCAATTAAAGCCGGCGGGCCGATACTTTAAGTGGCAATGTACCTCATTGTGATCGTTGAGGCACTTATTTTTTTGTGTATTAGAAATGTCAAACAAATTTATCCTTAACTATTCGAGTTTCCCATCGGATTCATGTCGGGTGAAAGCAGGCGGGAAGGGCCAGATCCATGAGGTGAGTGCTTTTATTGCACTGTTTGTGGGCCCGGAGGAGCTGAAGTGCTTCATCCAGGCCCAACAAGCTCGCCTGGTGTGATCGGACCCTCATGATCGACTGACCCCCTGCCTCCTCCGATGCTGGACCCCTCTCCTCGATGCAGGACCCCCCTCCCCAATGCTGACCACCCCCCCTCCACCGATGCTTGATCCACCCCCCGATTCAGGGCCCCCGATCTTCTCCAAGGCCCACTCGATTTTGTCCATGTCCCTCCACCTCTCCCCACCCCTCCGATTTCTTCCACAACCCACAATCTCTCTCCCCCTCCCTTCCCCCGCTCTGATTCACGGCTCCTTTCACTTCTGACAGGAAGCCAACCTGTCAATCTGGTTGCCTGGCGCATGGCAAACCAGGAAGCACAAATACTTACCTTCAATTTAGTTGCAATCACAGATTGAGACGCAGTTTTTCGGCTTACTGGTTCCCCATGGGAATATTTGCTGACAAGCTGAGTTCCCGGCTCTGAGCTAAAACCATGCCCATGGTGTCGTATGGCGCACTATTATATCAAGATTTAAGCAACCATTAGCTGAAGATTGACAATTACATGGACACAGTTTTGTTGATGCTCTTAACAATCTTTAGCAGAAAGGCGGTAAACATGCTTTTCTCACATATCTCACTTGTTGAGCCTAAGGGTTATTCCCCTTAGGCTCACCTGTCCACCCCAACCTTAGTTCACGGCTCGGTGAATACATCCATTTTCAAGTTGCTTCTCATATATTGAGGATATTACACAAACATTACAATCCCACCATGGTCTCCTAACTGTCCTATATTATGTGGTGCTCTGATGGGACTGTCCAGTCAAGAATAGTTTTGAGACTCGATGATAGTGGTGGAATCGGATGTCCAAACTATACAACCGCCTTCTAGGCTTCCTCCCTTAAACCGAGTTCCACCTGAATTTCTGTAGCGTTATGAATATTCATTGGGATCAGGACCGAGCTTGCAATGACGGTTAGCAAAGTCTAATGTCGTTACACAGGACCTCTTCCCATGTATCCGTGTCTTGCTCGTCCCAATTTCCATCTTTGAACAGTACAATCTAGGGTGAAACCACAAGCCAGGGCATTGTTCTGGGTTCACCTGACGAAGGAGCAAAGCTCCGAAAGCTTGTGATTTCAAATAAAGCTGTTGGACTATAACCTGGTGTTGTACGACTCCTTACAATTGTTCTGGGTGACATCATACCGACACATCCACGTGCCCTTGATCAGAGAACAGTAAGATAAAGTTAATCAATTCCTTATGTATGTTGTCGCAACCACATACAGTGCATCTGTATCAATGGCTGCTTGTCTGTCTGTCTGCCTCATTCTCTTGGAGCTAGCAGCTAGTAGCCTGTTTCAATTTAACCCTTTCAAATCCAGACAGATGTACATAGGCTGGCTGAATGCGAGAGACTAGCTCTCTCTCTTCCGTTCTGTGCTTCTCAAAATTTGATATTCACATTACTTGACTCCTTATCAGATATGCCCAAGGTCGACGTATGCAAACAGCTTTCAGCATTACGTCGTTCAGCCTGTTGTTCTGCATTTTGGTTGGTTTAACTTGGCTATTTCATGATCCTTAGCTACTATCAACAAAAACTTGCATTTATATAGCACCTTTAACATAGTAAAACGTCCCAAGGCACTTCACAGGAGCGATTATCAAACAAAATTTGACACCGAGCCACATAACGAGGTATTAAGGCAGGTGATGAAAAGCTTGGTCAAAGAGGTAGGTTAATAGGAAAGTCTTAAAGGAGGAGAGAGAGGTAGAGAGGCAGAGAGGTTTAGGGGGGGAATTCCAGAGCTTAGAGCCTAGGCAGCTGAAGGCACGGCCGCCAATGATGGAGTAATTAAAATTAGGAATGTGCAAGAGGCAAGAATTGGAGGAACGCAGAGATCTCGGAGGGATAGGGAGGGGCAAGGCCATGAAGGGATCTGTAAACAAGGATGAGAATTTTAAAATCGAGGCGCTCCCTACCGAGACTCAATGTTGGTCAGTGAGCACTGGGGTGATGGGTGAATGGGACTTGGTGCGAGTTAGGATACAGGCAGCAGAGTTTTGGATGAGCCCAAGTTTATGGAGGGTGGAAGATGGGAGGCCGGCCAGGAGTGCATTGGAATAGTCAAGTCTAGAGGTAACAAAGGCAAGGATGAGGGTTTCAGCAGTTGATGAGCTGAAGCAGGGATGGAGACGGGTGATGTTATGAGGTGGAAGTGAGCGGACTTGGTGATGGAGCAGATATGTGGTCGGAAGCTCATCTCAGGGTCAAATAGGACATCATGGTTGTGTGAACGGTCTGGTTCAGCCTCAGACAGTGGCCAGGAAAAAGGATGGAGTCGGTGGCTAGGGAATGGAGTTTATGGTGGGGACCGAAGACAATGGCTTCGGTCTACCCAATATTTAGTTGGAGGAAATTTTTGCTCATCCTGTCAGACAAGCAGTGTGACAAATCAGAGACAGTGGACGGATCAAGGGATGTGGTGGTGAGGTAGAACTGGGTATCGTCAGTGTACATATGGAACCCGACGTGTTTTTGGATGGTGTCGCCAGATGGCAGCATATTGATGAGAAATAGGAGGGGTCCATGGATAGATCCTTGGGGGACTCCAGAAGTA
Source organism: Heptranchias perlo (assembly GCF_035084215.1). Lineage (NCBI taxonomy): Eukaryota > Metazoa > Chordata > Chondrichthyes > Hexanchiformes > Hexanchidae > Heptranchias > Heptranchias perlo. Next base: position 65,630,685 of record NC_090331.1, on the reverse strand, counting down.
ACAGTGCTGGAGTGGGAAGAGAAGTCATTGCAGGCGAGCAGTCCCACCCAGCTGGACAATGGAGAAGAGGCGTTGGAGGAGGATGGTGTGGTCAACCATGTCAAAGACTGCAGAAAGGTCGAGAAGGATGGGGAGGGATAGTTTATCACGGTCACAGTCACATAGAAGGTCATTTGTGACTTTGATAAGGGCTGTTTCAGTACTGTGGCAAGGGCGGAAACCTGATTGGGGGGTTTTAAACATGGAGTTGCAGGAAAGATGGGCACGGATTTGGGAGGCAACAACAAATTCAAGACCTTTGGAGAGGAAAGGGAGGTTGGAGATGGGGCGATAGTTTGCAAGGACAGAGGGGTCAAGGGTGGTCTTTTTGAGGAGGGGGTGAGGATGGCAGATTTGAAGGGGAGGGAGACAGTACCTGAGGAGAAGGAACAGTTAACAATATCAGCTAACATGGAGGCCAGGAAGAGAAGTTGGGTTGTCATCAGTTTGATGGGAATAAGGTTGAGGGAGCAGGAGGTGGGTCTCATGGACAAGATGAGCTTGGAGAGGACATGAGGAGAGATAGGAGAGAAACTAGAGAAGGTGTGAGTTCAGATCAGGGGATATCTGAAAGCCTTTGCTGATTTCCCCCTATATGGTCCCAATGTCTCTGGTAGAGGTCAGGACATCAAATGCATTTTTTTATTGTTCAGTATAGGCAAGGACACAAACATCTCCAAGAGAAAGTTATCAATTAACTATTCTCACCTACACTTTTGGAATGTTCACTATTCATGGGTGCACTAACACATCTTTCAATCATCTAGGGCAATGATCCTAGACCCCATTTGGTGGTGCACTTTCTCTGCTTCCGTCAGATACCTTCAATCACCTCCTTATACCATTTTACACATCCCATTAATTACACATCCCAATCCAATATTATTATTAACCCTTAAAACATAGACTAAACGTTCCCAACAAGTTCCAAGTAATCAAAGCATTTTTGTTTATTTTAATTAATCTCTTCTTGGACATTTTATTTCCCAAAATATCCCGCTATATTGCGCTCGAGTACAATTGTGTCATTTCAAAATTATCCCAATTCCAGACAGCAGTACTGTTGGACTGACAGGACTTGTCAATGTTCAATTTTATTTCCTCCAAAAAACTTGCTTCCTTGATACACAGCAAGAACCACTTAGATTGGACTCTTTTTTCAAAAAAAATAAAATTTGATTATCCCCTTAAGCTTCAGGTAAATTTTCCCTTCTCCAGTACTTAAACAGCAACTCATATCAATTTATCTTATCAGTTCCAATTTCAAAAACAAATTATGCCCAGACTTGGTGATTTTACATTAGAGACGGAAGTGCTTGTAATTACTTTTGGAGGTAACTCCCATATCTCCATCTCCTCGAGCACTCTGTCTCGGAAGATAACAAATGACCCTGAGTGGGTTAAAGCTGAGCCTTTGAGAGGCAACGTCTTAGTCCAAATTGTCACTATGTTGTGACATTTAATATCTGCCGATATTGCAGATAAAAGGTCTTAAATTCTTAACACCACTGGATCGCTTCCTGCACCAACACTTTTCCAGCAAAGGTCGCTCCATAACTTGGTGAAGCCACCCTCATGTCAAAGAACTACTCTTGGTAATCCCGCACCATCAACACTCATGTGGTCCCGAAAACCATGGTCCCCTGTTTAAAAAGAAAAGAGAAACAGAAAATCCATTATGACTCTTCTTGAGAGCCCAAGGGTTTAATTTGTCACACAACTTTCACGCAAATTTAAGAAACTGTGCCGAATGAAAAAGAACCAAAAAGGAATTTGTGCCATTAAAACTTGCACACAAGCTCTGAATACAATTAAATTTAGGTTAGTTTTAAACACATTCTTGTCCGGGAGATCGCATTTCAGTTCGTTCATCTCATTTCGTTCATCTCATTTTAAAAGTGTAGGTTGTGCCTGGCCTTTTAACTAAAAATGTTTCAGATTAAACTCCAATTGTTGTTAAAGCATCAACAAGTCTGCCATTTCCTTATTTCACATGGTTCTATTTGTTTTGGCTCCCGGTGTTCTGGACTGCGACCCATTTATTTTGTGTGACAAATTCCGAAGAGCCAGTGGCAGCACAAAATCAATTAAAAATGTGCCATTATATGCGGTCACATCCCTGATCAGTTAAAAGTCACAATCGCAGATATTCACCAACAATTTCCCTCAAAAACTGCAATGCTGGTGTCTATCAGCAAGACGAGTGTATAACCGCCTTGAGACCAGAAAAGGGCAAGCTGTGATATACTGTGCTGGCAGTGGTAGTAACGCACCTCAGGAGGTATGGGGGAAGACACCTCTTGCAATGGTACTCGTTTCACTTCACTTACCTTGCGAAACTGTCATTACTGACAGCCTCAACTTCAGCAGCTGCACTGTAAGGTTACTGCAACATATGCGCCTAACAAGGTGAAGCAGTTGAATTTACATTTCTAGCCACGGTGCCTCAGCAATCATGTCACTTTATTGTTATATGTTAATTGAGCTCCCACTCGATCTTAGGGTCAGTAACTCATCCGAACCAGTCAGTCCTACGATGATGTCAGTTGCAGGATAATTGTCACATTAAAAAAAAACTTGATGTTGACATTCACTGTTTAAAGGTCAATATATTAACAAAAGAAAAAAGGAAAAGAGAAAATTAACATTCAAGTTGTTCATAATTCCTTTAAATTACTTGGGGTTTTTTGACGTGAGATCACATCCTTATATGCATATCTCTTTAAATAAATTCTGGAACATTCTGTGCTGCAGACGTCTGAAAATCTTGTTTTATATTGTGTGAAATAATAATCTTGTGGGCAGTCAAATTGCCAATCATACCCACAGAATGAAATTTTATAACCGTCATATCAAAGGTTTGGGCGGGATTTCCCTGTGGTTATGCCTGAATCGAGTCTTTCGGTGAGTAACTGGAAGCCCACGCTATTGTCATCCACTGTCAGATTATGCCTGTGTCTGTGCTAAGAAATCACAATTAAAACATAAGTCAGCAGCTCACTGGTGAAAGGTGAGCTGTGAAATGATGGGTGTCCATAACGTTTGAAAGGGAAGCAACTGAATGGTGGCTTCAATAACAGTTACCAAGTAAGAGTTTTTTCACACAATATTTTGTGCAATATAGACAGGGGAATTATTTCATATTCAAGCTGTTCACAGCTATATTATTTATCTTCCTTAAGAATAATATGACCCCACGTTTGTGAATAGTGATATTTTTGTGTAGGTCATCGGTTTTCTAATTTAAAATTAGTGAAAAATAAAATAACAACCATGCAGGCAAATTTTGAGAGCCTGCAGCTATCTGCAAGTTTTATGTCTGGTTATGATTACAGTACAAGGAAAAAAAAACTAATTACAAATTTGTGTGGGTCAAAATTGGTGATAGCTGCAGACCACTGAAGGGAAACCATATTGGGAAAGAATAGTCAAAAGATTGTATCTGCAAGGGCTTTGAATATCTCAGCCCAGGTCAGCTTCAGGTTTTTAAAAATAAAAGTTTAAACAATATGACTCATAGGGCGGGGGCGGGGAGGAGATGAAAATACTAGTCATGTGCCGAGGTGCCTCATCACCTGCATTTTCCTTCATTCATGACTGCGATCCCAAGTAACAAAAAATCGACTATAACATACAGTCAACTCTCTACCTGCAGCATCTTTTAAAATTTTCAACTTATATGAAAATGAACAACTTACAATTTGGGGTATTTTATAAAACCATTTCTTCTCTTGATGGTTTACAGAACTTCTTGTCAGTGGAATTTATCTCTTACAATCCACAAGCTGTAGTTTTTATGTAATCTGCCTTTGCAGAGTTCGATGACTTGATTTATACTTGTAGTAATTGAGGTTAAATTTGATAACCCCCGAAATCGGGCGTAGGCATCGCGGTTTGTGATTAACCCGCACCCGGTGCTTTCGATGCAGGCAGCATGTGAGCTTCTTGCTGCCTGGTCATTAATATGATTTCTCCGCGCTGTTGAGAGGCTGCACGCACAAGCAGGAGGCCGGAAATAGGGCATGGCCAGCACTAGTTAAAGGCAGCCTGCACCTTTTAAAGGGGAGGTGCACAATCAATAAGAGCAGGATGGCAGGCAGGATTGCTGGACCGGCAAGAGAGCACGCCCCAAGGTTCTCTGACGACGCACTGGAGGCCCTGGTGGAGGGACTGGATGAAAGGAGGGCCATCCTGTACCCGCAGGGTGGTAGGAGACCCTCCAGACACCAGCTGCAGAGGCAGTGGGAGGCTGTGCCGAGGAGATGAATGCCAGGAGCACTGTACCGGACACGTGGGTGCAGTGCTGAAAAAAGTTCAATGATTTGGCACGAGTGGTCAAGGTGAGTGAATGCAAGTCTCAAGCGGCTGATCCGACCAACTGCACCACTACTCCACACATGACACCCCCCGTCACCCACCCATCAACAAACGCTGCCCATCTGTATGCAATGCTGCACTCCGCTAGTACCCTTGCTGTTGCCTCTCGGCCAGCCAGGTCAGACTGCTGCAGCCCAGGCCGAGACGGTGCAGTCTGAAGCCGGGCCCTCCTGGCCCAGAACTACTCAAGGTCATCCTCCAAAGCCATCTGCAGGTTCCTCCATTGAAGGCCAGCAGTCTTCCACCACCCATACTCCAGCCAGTGGGGAAGCACCTCGTAGGAGCACTAGGAAAGATAAAGGCACATGAAAAATGGGCATTAAGGGAATGCCCAAGGGTGAATAGTATCATTTTGTTTGCATAATTTCATGTGTTAATTTATAAATGTGAATTTAAATTTGTATTTGGTGTTGGTTTTTATTTCTGCAATGAGCTGAAGGAGGAAGCAATGTGTAATCATAAGGAGGGCGATTTGATGGTCATGTGGAAAAGCATGGATAGGGAGTGTAGGACTGTTGGTGACATGGGAGATGTCATTCACGTTATTGATATCACTCACGGATCAGGTGAACACGTAGAACTCTGGCAAACAGGGCCAGTGTTCCTTGTTGCCCCCTTGCGTCTTCCTCAACTGACTCCTCCTCCTCTTCCTCCTCTTCCTCTGACTCAGGGTCTTTGCCAGATAATCGGTGGCAAGGGCTTTTCCCTCATAATGGTGAGGTTGTGCATCATGCAACATACAACGACGATTCTTGACACCTGCTCAGCTGAGTACTGCAGGGCTCCAACAGAACAATGCAGGCAGTGGAAGCGTTGCTTTAGGACACGTGGTTCAATGAGGAGTGTAGAAGAGCATGCCAGGAGCAGCACCAGGCGTACCTAAAAATGAGGTGCCAACCTGGTGAAGCTACAACTCAGGACTACATGCATGCTAAACAGCGGAAGCAACATGCTATAGATAGAGCTAAGCGATTCCACAGCCAACGGATCTGATCAAAGCTCTGCAGTCCTGCCACATCCTGTCGTGAATGGTGGTGGAAAATTAAACAACGAACGGGAGGAGGAGGCTCTGTAAACAACCCCATCCTCAATGATGGTGGAGTCCAGCACGTGAGTGCAAAAGACAAGGCTGAAGTGTTTGCAACCATCTTCAGCCAGAAGTGCGGGGTGGATGATCCATCTTGGCCTCCTCCCGATATCCCCACCATTACAGAAGCCGGTCTTCAGCCAATTCGATTCACTCCACGTGATATCAAGAAATGGCTGAGTGCACTGGATACAGCAAAGGCTATGGGCCCCGACAACATCCCGGCTGTAGTGCTGAAGACTTGTGCTCCAGAACTAGCTGCGCCTCTAGCCAAACTGTTCCAGTACAGCTACAACACTGGCATCTACCCGACAATGTGGAAAATTGCCCAGGTATGTCCTGTCCACAAAAAGCAGGACAAATAAAAGATTATTGCTCAAGATAAAGAATCACTGGATTGGGGGTAATATTCTGGCAAGGGTGGAGGATTGGTTATCTAACAGGAAGCAGAGAGTTGGGATAAATGGTTCATTCTCGGACTGGCAACCAATAGCCAGTGGTGTTCCGCAGGGGTCGGTGCTGGGTCCCCAACTCTTTACAATCTATATTAACGATTTGGAGGAGGGGACCGAGTGTAACATATCAAAGTTTGCAGATGATACAAAGATGGGAGGGAAAGTAGAGTGTGAGGAGGACATAAAAAACCTACAAGGGGATATAGACAGGCTGGGTGAGTGGGCGGAGATTTGGAAGATGCAATACAATATTGGAAAATGTGAGGTTATACACTTTGGCAGGAAAAATCAGAGAGCAAGTTATTATCTTAATGGCAAGAAACTGGAAAGTACTGCAGTACAAAGGGATCTGGGGGTCCTAGTGCAAGAAAATCAAAAAGTTAGTATGCAGGTGCAGCAGGTGATCAAGAAGGCCAACGGAATGTTGGCATTTATTGCTAGGGGGATAGAATATAAAAACAGGGAGGTATTGCTGCAGTTATATAAGGTATTGGTGAGACCGCACCTGGAATACTGCATACAGTTTTGGTGTCCATACTTAAGAAAAGACATACTTGCTCTCGAGGCAGTACAAAGAAGGTTCACTCGGTTAATCCCGGGGATGAGGGGGCGGACATATGAGGAGAGGTTGAGTAGATTGGGACTCTGCTCATTGGAGTTCAGAAGAATGAGAGGCGATCTTATTGAAACATGTAAGATTGTGAAGGGGCTTGATCGGGTGGATGCGGTAAGGATGTTCCCAAGGATGGGTGAAACTAGAACTAGGGGGCATAATCTTAGAATAAGGGGCTGCTCTTTCAAAACTGAGATGAGGAGAAACTTCTTCACTCAGAGGGTAGTAGGTCTGTGGAATTTGCTGCCCCAGGAAGCTGTGGAAGCTACATCATTGAATAAATTTAAAACAGAAATTGACAGTTTCCTAGAAGTAAAGGGAATTAGGGGTTACGGGGAGCGGGCAGGAAATTGGACATGAATTTAGATTTGAGGTTAGGATCAGATCAGCCATGATCTTATTGAACGGCGGAGCAGGCTCGAGGGGCCGATTGGCCTACTCCTGCTCCTATTTCTTATGTTCTTATGTTCTTAAATCCAATTCGGCCAATTACCGCCCCATCAGTCTACTCTCAATCATCAGCAAAGTGATGGAAAGTGTCGTCGACAGTGCTATCAAGCGGCACTTACTCACCAATAACCTGCTCACTGATGCTCAGTTTGGGTTCCACCAGGACCACTCAGCTCCAGACCTCATTACAGCCTTGGTCCAAACATGGACAAAAGAGCTAAATTCCAGAGGTGAGGTGAGTGTGACTGCCCTTGACATCAAGGCAGCATTTGACCGAGTGTGGCACCAAGGAGCCCTTGTAAAATTGACGTCAATGGGAATCAGGGGAAAACTCTCCAGTGGCTGGAGTCATACCTAGCACAAAGGAAGATGGTAATGGTTGTTGGAGGCCAATCATCTCAGCCTCAGGACATTGCTGCAGGAGTTCCTCAGGGCAGTGTCCTAGGCCCAACCATCTTCAGCTGCTTCATCAATGACCTTCCCTCCATCATAAGGTCAGAAATGGGGATGTTCGCTGATGATTGCACAATGTTCAGTTCCATTCGCAACCCCTCAAATAATGAAGCAGTCCGAGCCCGCATGCAGCAAGACCTGGACAACATCCAGGCTTGGGCTCGTAAGTGGCAAGTAACATTCACACTAGATAAGTGCCAGGCAATGACCATCTCCAACAAGAGAGAGTCTAACCACCTCCCCTTGACATTCAACGGCATTACCATCGCCGAATCCCCCACCATCAACATCCTGGGGGTCACCATTGACCAGAAACTTAACTGGACCAGCCATATAAATACTGTGGCTACAAGAGCAGGTCAGAGGCTGGGTATTCTGCGTTGACTGACTCACCTCCTGACTCCTCAAAGCCTTTCCACCATCTACAAGGCACAAGTCAAGAGTGTGATGGAATACTCTCCACTTGCTTGGATGAGTGCAGCTCCAACAACACTCAAGAAGCTCGACACCATCCAAGATAAAGCAGCCCGCTTGATTGGCACCCCATCCACCACCCTAAACATTCACTCCCTTCATCACCGGCGCACAGTGGCTGCAGTGTGTACCATCCACAGGATGCACAGCAGCAACTCGCCAAGGCTTCTTCGACAGCACCTCCCAAACCCGTGACCTTTACAATCCAGAAGGACAAGGGCAGCAGGCACATGGGAACAACACCACCTGCACGTTCCCCTCCAAGTCACACACCATCCCGACTTGGAAATATATCACTGTTCTTTCGTCGTCGCTGGGTCAAAATCCTGGAACTCCCTTCCTAACAGCACTGTGGGAGAACCTTCACCACACGGACTGCAGCGGTTCAAGAAGGAGGCTCACCACCACCTTCTCAAGGGCAATTACGGATGGGCAATAAATGCCGGCCTCGCCAGCGATGCCCACATCTCATGAACGAATAAAAAAACATACCTATGGTATGCACAAATGACGTTGCGTGTGGCAGCATGGCTCTGGTTATAGGCCTGCTCATCACATATGTGTGCATTCTTGACGGGTCATGAGCCACCTCATGAGGAGATCGCCCTTGTCACCCAGTAGCCAGCCTTTCACTTGCCAAGCCGGTTCAAAGATAGCTGACACGTTGGACTGCCGCATAATGAAGGCATTGTGACTGCTCCCAGGGTAGAGGGCATTGACGTCCATGATGCGCTGCTTGTGGTCACACATCAGCTGCACATTGAGGGAGAGGAACCCCTTTCTGTTCATTAAGATGGCCGAGTTGAGATGTGGAGCACGCATGGCTATATACGTGCAGTCAATGACCCCCTGCACTATGAAGAAGCCTGCAATGCGAGCAAACCCTCGTGCTCACTCCGTCTGCTTCTCTTTATCAAGAGGCAATGTGATAAACTTGTTGCGCATCTCGTAAAATACCGACATAAGCTCCCTTATGCAGCAGTGCACTGCACACTGTGAGGTGCTGCACAGCCAGCGGAGGCCTGAAAGGATCCAGAGCGGTAGAAATTCAATGCCATGGTTACCTTGACAACCACAGGCAATGCTGTCCTTGCCCTGCTCTGAGGCTGCAGTTGTGGCTGCAGCAGGTGGCAGATCTCCGTCACGACCTCTTTGGTGAACCTTGATTGTCGGATGCACTGATCCTCGCTCATCTGGAGGTAAGAGTGATGTTCCCTAAAGGCCCTCATGGGATATGGCCTCCTGCTCCGTTCCCTGCGCCACCTTCTCCTCCTCCTCCTCATCCCTCTCCTCGCAGCTTGACCTGCTCTGCGTGGCCTCTCTGCATGCTCCCAGTCGTGTTCTATGCCCAGCAGGAGTCCTAGCAGAACACCCATGATTGCCAGGAATCTTGTTCAAGCACTGTTGTAAATTACACCAACCGTAAGGCACTACCTGCCAAAACACACTCAAATATACTGTAGCAACTCTCTGTAAGTATAGGAAGCTTCAACAAACACGTCCTATTCTACCAGCATCCAGAAGCAATAATCCAGCAACTAACCAGCAACAACTGCGTGATCCCTTTAAATAACGCAGGTTTGGGGGTCCTTGAGGCACTCTAAGACATGTTCAGGTGTACATGCATTGAGTGAAGCATTAATTGCCAAAATGGTGTCCATCACTTTAAATCAGTGTTGCGCACTGATCTAATGCATTTTCTCACTACCGGCATTCGTTATTTGCACGTGCGCAAAACCCTTTACCAAGATGGCGTCTGGCACACGTAACGCTAGAAGCGTGCGTGCATGTGCATTCCAGACGCCATTTTGGAACTTCGGTCACATAGCACAGAAACAACGGGTGCCTAATTTCTAGCCCATTGTACTTACCAGATTAAATATTGTCTCATGTTGCAGCTTTCACACTCAATAGTGGATAATACAGTCAGATTTCAATAACTAAAATGTTTCTTTCCAATTAAGTAACGATAAAACATTTGGCACAATGCTAGCAGTGCAATAGAATCATGAAGGCAACAAGAAAAAATTGTAATGGATTCATTATTCTTTGAAAGAGATATCTTTCGATTAAAAACAAATTTTACTTTTATACACAAAGACTTGATTACTGTCAAGACAACATCAATCAGTTCAGTCTTCAAATGTAACTTTTGGTATCAATGTAAAGCCCGAGTGCAAATAATAAAAGGCAGGAGGGCGGGTCTCTCGTGTCTCAGGTCTGAGAATGCGGGTGACTATGTAATTTGTAAATGTTAGAATTAGTGTCCTATTTGCAATAAGGGTATGGTAGCATAGTGGTTATGTTACTAGACTAGTTCATCCAGTGGCCTGGACTAATAATCTGGAGTCATGAGTTCAAATCCCGCCACAGTAGCTGGGGAATTTAAATTCAGTTAATTAAATAAAATCTGGAATAGATTTGAAAAGATCTGAAAAGCTGAATCTGGGGACTTGTGCTAATAATTGGGAGAGCTGTCCCACAGACTAGTCAGTACTAGCTGTGTCTCTAGGCAAACTGTTCCAGTACAACTACAAACTGGCATCCACCTATCAATGTGGACAATTGCCCAGGTATGTCCTGTCCACAAAAAGCAGGACAAATCCAATCCGACCAATTACCGCCCCATCAGTCTACTCTCAATCATCAGCAAAGTGAAGGAAGTGCTATCAGCGACAGTGCTATCAAGTGGCACCTGCTCACCAATGCTCAGTTTGGGTTCTGCCAGGACCACTTGGCTCCAAACCTCATTACAGCCTTGGTCCAAACATGGAAAAAAGAGCTGAATTCATGAGGTGATACTGACTGCACTTGACATCAAGGTAGCATTTGACTGAGTGTGGCACCAAGGAGCCCCAGTAAAATGGGAATCAGGGGAAAACTCTCCAGTGGCTGGAGTTGTACCTCGCACAAAGGAAGATGGTGGTGGTTGTTGGAGGCCAATCATCTCAGCCACAGGACATTGCTGCAGTAGTTCCTCAGGGCAGTGTCGTAAGCCCAACCATCTTCAGCTGCTTCAATGACCTTCCCTCCATCATAAGGTCAGAAATGGGGATGTTCGCTGATGATTGCACAGTGTTCCATTCCATTCGCAACCCCTCAGATAATGAAGCAGTCCGAGCCTGCATGCAGCAAGACCTGGGCAACATCCAGGCTTGGGCTGATAAGTGACAAGTAACATTCGTGCCAGGCAATGACCATCTCCAACAAGAGAGAGTCTAACCACCTCCCCTTGACATTCAACGGCATTACCATTGTCGAATCCCCCACCATCAATATGCTGGGGGTCACCATTTGACCAAAAACTTAACTGGACCAACTACATAAATACTGTGGCTACAACAGCAGGTCAGAGGCTGGGTATTCTGTGGCGAGTAACTCACCTCCTGACTCCCCAAAGTCTTTTCACCATTTACAAGGCACAAGTCAGGAGTGTAATGGGATACTCTCCACTTGCCTGGATGAGTGCTGCTCCAACAACACTCAAGAAGCTCGACACCATCCAGGACAAAGCAGCCCGCTTGATTGGCACCCCATTCACCACCCTAAACATTCACTCCCTTCACCACCAGTACACTGTGGCTGCAGTGTGTACCATCTACAGGATGCACTGCAGCAACTCGCCAAGATTTCTTCGACAGCACCTCCCAAATCTACGACCTCTACCATTTAGAAGGACAAGGGCAGCAGGCACATGGGAACAACACCACCTGCACGTTCCCCTCCAAGTCACACACCATCCCGACTTGGAAATATATCGCCGTTCCTTCATCGTCGCTGGGTCAAAATCCTGGAACTCCCTTCCTAACAGCACTGTGGGAGAACCTTCACCACACGGACTGCAGCGGTTCAAGAAGGCGGCTCACCACCACCTTCTCAAGGGTAATTAGGGATGGGCAATAAATGCTAGCCTTGCCAGCGACGCCCATATCCCATGAACGAATAAAACAAACACCAAGTGCTGAGGTGAGAGTTATTCCTGCTCCACCGTGAAGAAGGAACTGGGAACATGAGTAAATTAAAAATTGAGACATATGTTGTCATGTGTAAACAAATCTGACTAAGACATTCTGATTATCGTCTGTACTGAGAAATTACAAATTGTTGGAATGTAACAAGCAATGGTGTATCTCCTTAGATCTTAAACCACATATATTGTGATTATCTGAGTGGTTTGAATGATATAACATCAATTATGTCAATACTATAGTCATTTGGGTGTACAGGCTACACAAGATCTTACAATTACCCTCCTATTTTGCATACCATTTGAGAGGATACAAACTTCCTTCTCTGTCTTTCTTGGGAGAACCTTCTTCAAAACAAATAGATTATGGAGGCAATTGTGTGGGGCTGTGCTACTGGCGTGGAACCACACTGGGTAAAAAAAAGGTCAGAAAATCGGGCCTTCAGGCCCATATGCTTGTGCACAGTGTGCTGCATCTGACAACAAAGAGATTTTGGGCTTCGAGAGATGCTGCACTGATGCTTCCTCATTCAAGGCTTGAAAATGATGTACATGAATTCTTCACTGGATATCACACTGTTGAACCTCCATTGCTGAACTCACCAATATGAAATTAGCGCATGACAAATCTTTTGTCTTAACCTGCTGAAGTTAGGTTCTTAAAAGTGGGTTAGAAGTGTAACAGAGCACAGTGGGAAAGATCTGCTTTTTTGATATTTCGTCACACTTTGTTCCCCACTTTAGCTTTTGTTGTGCTACTTTTCTGCATTGTTTAGTTTTTTTTTCTCTGCAATATATTTTCTTAAAATGTTGCTGAGTGCTTGCTGTAATTTAGCTTGCAGCAAACAAAGCAGTGAGGAGGGGCATTGCTTTGGTTGGAGGGGGGGTCGGACAGCACTACACTACATCAGGGAACAAATGCAGACGCACTGATGCCTGAGACGTGGGCTGGATTTTCCTGATACAGCCTCAACATGGCCGGGGGTGGGACCTCTTTTCACTGCCCCAATCCAGCCATGACCCCAGCCCAGTTTCCTGGGTCGGGGGTCACCATTAGGCATTAATGGCAGGCTCCTGGTGGGATTCCTGCCAGCAAGCAATATCCAGGACTGCTGCTACATTGAAGAAGCAGGGGGCAAATTAAAAAGGGCAGAAGTGCCTCAAAGACTTTCAGTTCATCTTCCACTCAAGGCATCAGCCAAGAATCAAGGCCTTCAGCAGCTAAGCTCTGGGGGCTGAATTGGGGGGAGAGGATGCCTCTACTAGGACCTTTCTCTCCATTTGTTGCATGTGAGGCTATTCCTGCTGTTACACCAGGCCAAATGCTAGACTTCACCTGGTAGTCCTGAGGAGCGGCTAAAACAGTGGTTGAAGGCCCTGTCCTCCCTCCCTCCCCCAGCTGATATTTGCATGTGGTAGGCAGAGGAAAATCGAGGCTGAGGCAGTGAGGCAGCAGTAAGTTTCACCATCTAATTCTGCACCCTTTCCTGCCACTATCCCACTCAATTTTGATTGGGATATTGGAGGAAAATCTATCCTGTCATATCCTCATTTACAGATCCAGACAGTCCTTCCTGTCTTCCCAACCTCCATTTTGCATAGCCATTCCTTACCTTAATACTCTTCTTGAAGTCATGCAACTTCTTCTGGTACCAAGCTGATTTTTGTTCCATGACATACTGCCATGCTGGAAGCACATAAGATTAAATGGATGGTGGTAACTTGGGGATGTAATTGGCTAAGGGATAGGAGGCAGAGAGTAGTGATGAATGGATGTTTTTCTGACTGGAGAGAAGTATGTAGTGGAGTCCCCCAGGGATCGGTATTAGGACCATTGCTTTTCTTGTTGAATACAAAAACAAGGAAGTCATGCTAAACCTTTACAAATCTTTACCTTAGCTGGAGTATTGTGTACAATTCTGGGCACCACACTTTGGGAAGGATGTCAAGGCCTTGGAGAGGGTAAAGAGGAGGCTTACCAGGATGATACCAGGGATGTGGAACTTCAGTTAAGTGGAGAGATTGGAGAAGCTGAGATTGTTCTCCTTCGAACAGAGACGGTTAAGGGGAGACGTAATAGGAATATAGGAACAGGAGAAGGCCATTTAGCCCCTCGAGCCTGTTCCAACAGTCAATGAGATCATGGCTGATCTGTGACCTAACTCCATTTACCCGCCTTAGCCCCATATCCCTTAATACCTTTGGTTAACAAAAATCTATCAATCTTAGAATTAAAATTAACAACTGAGTTAGCACCAACTGCCATTTGCGGAAGAGAGTTCCAAACTTTTACCAACCTTTGCGTGTAGAAGTGTTTCCTAACTTCACTCCTGACTCTAATTTTTAGGCTATGTCCCCCAGTCCTAGACTCCACAACCAGCAGAAGTAGTTTCTCTCTATCTATCCTATCAGTTCCCCTTAATATCTTGAAAACTTTGATCAAATCACCCCATAATCTTCTAAATTCCAGGGATTACAAACCTAGTTTGTGTAATCTCTTAACCTAGGAGTCCAGGTATCATTCTAGTAAATCTACGCTGCACTCCCTGCAAGGCCAGTATATCCTTCTTGAGGCCCAGAACTGAACACTACTCCAGGTGTGGTCGAACCGTAGAGGTATTCAAAATTATGAGGGTTTTGAGAGAACAAGTAGGGAGAAACTGTTTCCTCTGGCAAATGGGTCGGTAACCAGAGGTCACAGATTTAAAATAATTGGGAAATGAAGGGAAAATGAGGACAAATTGTTCACACAAAAGTTTGTTAAGATCTGGAACGCACTACCTGAAAGGGTTGTGGAAGCAGATTCCATAGGAACTTTCAAAAGGCAATTGGACATGTACTTGGAAGAGAGCTAATTTGTAGGGTTATGGGAGAAAAACTGAGGTGTGGGACTAAATTGGACAGCTCTTTCAAAGAGCCAGCACAGACACGATGGGCAGAATGGCCTCCTTCTGTGCTGTAAGATTCTATGATTCCTTTGCATATTTGGCGGTTGTACTTCTCCACCAAAATGGTGCTCACATTTCTCTATGACAGAGCTTTTTAGAATGCCCAGGGCCTGGTTGGCAAAGTGAGCTTTTTTCAAACCTCGTTGAGCTATTTTCCCCCAAAATCCACGGCTGGATTAATAAGCCCTGAAATTCCTTGGGGTTTCCGCCAGTCTTCTGCCAGTGGAACGCTCACGCAAACGGCGGAGATCCACTTTCAGTGGGTTTCCTCTGTATTCGGTAGTTTCCAAATGGACTTATAAGAGGCAGAACTTGCACCTGCCTGTCACAACCCAAATGATGGACCTGAGGATGATGCCAGGAGCAAGTAATCCCTAAGGGGTGTCTGGTCTTGGCCATGGAAGGAGAACCAGTGAGTGGAAGAGTAATGACCTCCACAAGGGTACCTGTGGGCCCCAACCTAGTGGGGTTCAGGCCGGGCAAACGGTCTGGACGCCCAAACATATAGGGTATGTTTATTAATTCTCTTGATTGGCGACCGAGTATACCGAGTATGCATGGATGTGGCTGGCAGGGACCAATGTTGCACCTGAACTGGTGCAAGTGCCCACCTGCTCCATGCAAACGATGTGCCATCCTACTATGTCCAGCAGGGTCAATGCTAGAGGACACCATCAGGCACGATCTTGGCGTAACTACTGGGATCATGTACCAAGGAATTACAGAGCCATGATCTTTTGAACATTTACACTGGTCAAGTGGCTCATCAGCTGTTTGAGGAGTGTTAAATGATCATTACCACAGGTGCATCATGGTTGTGTCTGGCCTTTCATTCCTGCTGGCAAACCTCTGAAAAAACCGACAGAGAGCAAATTCACATGTATAGTGGGGACATGGCAGTACAATATAATTCTAATACAGTAACAAAGCAAGCTACAATGTATTTAATGAAGCATGTTATAGTTACTTAAAAGCTGACAGTATGGCATTGTTGTGAATTAGATGAAATGTGTACAAAATTGCTTTTCTTAGTATTTGGCTGATTTTTAAAAATACTTCTGTTAAACTTTTCATTGCACTGCTTCTATTTGCAGAGTTTTTATTTATAGACTATTATAGGTATGCGACAATTTGATTACATAAAGAAAGGGAAAATTTTGTTGCAAGAGGAATCAAATTGACAACATGGATGCTGCTGATATTATGTAAGTGCTTGTGGAAGGCATGCTCTGCAAAGGGGAACTTGTGACTGCATACTGTAAAGGGCGATAACGTGAGATTCTCATGGGTCTGGGTTTAAATGATGGAACCTCTCCAACTGTGTCTCAGCATGAGTCAGTGTTTTCAGAAGAGGGGATGGGGATTGTCCAATCCTCTCTCCCCTTGGCTGTCTCATCTAATTGCAACCTATTTAATGCCCCAGAGAGTCTAACCACCTCACCTTGACATTCAACGGCATTACCATCGCCGAATCCCCCACCATCAACATCCTGGGGGTCACCATTGACCAGAAACTTAACTGGATCAGTCACATAAATACCCATGGCTACAAGAGCAGGTCAGAGGCTGGGTATTCTGCGACAAGTGACTCACCTCCTGACTCCCCAAAGCCTTTCCATCATCTACAAGGCACATTCAGGAGTGTGATGGAATGCTCTCCACTTGCCTGGATGAGTGCAACTCCAACAACACTCAAGAAGCTCGACACCAGGACAAAGCAGCCCGCTTGACTGGCACCCCATCCACCACCCTAAACATTCACTCCCTTCACCACCGGCGCACTGTGGCTGCAGTGTGTACCATCCACAGGATGCACTGCAGGAACTCAACAAGGCTTCTTTGACAGCACATCCCAAACCCGTGACCTCTACCACCTAGAAGGACAAGGGCAGCAGGCACATGGGAACAACACCACCTGCACGTTCCCCTCCAAGTCACACACCATCCCGACTTGGAAATATATCGCCATTCCTTCATCGTCGCTGGGTCAAAATCCTGGAACTCCCTTCCTAACAGCACTGTGGGAGAACCTTCACCACACGGACTGCAGCAGTTCAAGAAGGCGGCTCACCACCACCTTCTCAAGGGCAATTAGGGATGGGCAATAAAGGCTGGCCTTGCCAGCGACACCCACATCCCATGAACGAATAAAAAAAAAATCTTTATTAGGGATCTTGTCATGTGAGGAGGCCATTTCTGGTAATGCTGCAACTCCCCTTATTGGGGCAACAGTATTAATTATGCCCTCCTGGGGTCCTGAAGTGTGCTTAGTGTGTGCCTTGAGCCAATGGCAAAAAAAGTTAACAAAAGGGGAATGAGAAAGAAAAATAATGGACAAAAAGTTTCTAAGCAAAAATGATTTATAAAATCAGAATCAGCCTTGGCAGGGGCCATTACTATCAAAACAAGCTATAATGAAATCATGTTTGTGTGTGCAAGAAATAGAAGTACTAAATCTCATACAATGTATTTAAAAATATTGTGTTGGAAAATCCAATATGTAGCCGATAGTAATTGAAGGGCATTGAGTGAATCTTCCTCCCCTTTCACCAACATCTACACATTGGAAAATTGGATTGGGATTTACCACTCACATCTAGGGTTTCTTGTGTCGGGGGTCGAGTTTCCTGTGGGGTGGTTGATCAGGAAGTTACACCTGAAATTAGGTACATCTGTGCGCCCATTTTCGCAATGTTTATTTACACCGAAATTTCCTGCCGATCTCATTAACATATGCCGGAACATAAAAATGGGTGTAAGCAAGTGGAAATCAGCGTAAAAATCAGAGCCCAAGGCAAGTGTTGAACTCACACCATATATTCCTTCTTTAAGTTTGAAAATTTATGTTTCAAGCCATCTAACCATCATTCATGCACATTAGGCACAGCATGTTTAAGAACATGCAATCGTGGAAGCATTTCAATTTTTAACGTGACTTATACTGATGCCATAAAAATACATTCAAAAGGAACAGAAGATACAGTGCAGGCCTCAGTGAGAATAAATGTTTTTTTTAAATTGCTCAAAAAATCCCAATAAAACACCACAAAAATGACTTTGCTTCCTGCTGCGACTAAAATTCTGGAAGCAGTGTACTTGCAGGAAGTTTGCATGTAGGGTTCTTTAGGCTGGAGGCAGAGTCATTATAATGATTTGAGATATGTTCAGGCACAAAAATTGATACATAGGCGTAAAAGAGCGAGAAACTTTGGGCATAGCATAATTATATGATTAACACACTTGTTCCAGAGTTTCCTCGATCTTTTACTGCTGGGTATTTGTTTTATGCCCGATTACACATGTCTCTGGGCACAATTACATATGAAATTCCATCCCACTTTGCTTATTACGTTGCACATATGTGTGGTTATCTATATTTCGAACAATTTGATATATCTATGCCTACAGTACATTTTCTTTTAAATCTTTATAATCTAGGCTCAGACAATTGAAACTTCCTGGAACACTACACATATTTACTGCAAAATCTAATATCTTACACGTAACATTTGTTAATATATTAAAATACACTAATTTGTGCTGACTGTAACTTTCTCCATTTTATTTTATGAATTTATCTTTATCTATATTATTTATATAAAATGCTCTATTTACAAAATGTAAAATCTTATGTACACTTATATAATTATAATACATTTTAATATACATAATTATCTAATTACATTCACATATATAATTGCATACAATGAAATGGATATCTGATTATGTGCACATCCTTTGCTTTACCATGAGCAATATCATGGATGATCCACTTGTTAATCCAAAATCATTTTTGTGTGGACTAGTGAAAAATGGAGTAATTGGTTTCAGTTTAGCAACATAGATAACACAAACAATTACAAATATAAATAGGCTCTTCTCTAGAAAAGAGAAGGGTGAGGGGTGACCTAATAGAGGTCTTTAAAATTCTGAAGGGGTTCGATAAGGTGGACGTAGAGAAATCGTTTCCACTTATGGGGGAGTCCAAAACTAGGGATCATAAATATAAGATAGTCACTAATGAATCCCATAAGGAATTCAGGAGAAACTTCTTTACCCAGAGAGTGGTTAGAATGTGGAACCTGCTACCACATGGAATAGTTGAGGCGAATAACATTTAAGGGGAAGCTAAGTAAGTGCATGAGGGAGAAAGGAATAGAAGGATATGCTGATAGGGTTAGATGAAGTAGAGAGGGAGGAGGCTCGTGTGGAGCTTCAACACCAGCATAGACCAGTTGGGCTGAATGGCCTGCTTCTATGCTGTAAATTCTATGTAATTTTATATAAATACGGCACAATAATTTTCATAAAGCAGCAATTCACAGAAACAGTTGTATTCTGGGGATAACATCGGGGCATCTCCATGATAAAAAAAAATTCTCACGGGCACTTTAATGGGGGTAAAATTGGTCTTCGCCATTAGCACGAAATAGGCTTATAGCGAATCGGCAGCCTAATTTACACCACATCCGATTTTCTTTTCCAATGGCTTCACCCCTAATGTGTCGAAAACAAAGTTACGGTGTATTAAAAATTCTGGAATAGAAAACACCAAGTTAAGTGTCTTGCTGTCTATAACACTGTCTAATGTGAGGTGCCGTACTATAAATGCTGATATCAATCAATCGCCCATAGCTGTCATTGAATAGGATAATTTATACAATCAGTGTTGTAATTCCTCAGTGTTCAGTTGGAGATCTGGAACCACACTATAAATTTTCAGCTTACTGTCTTTCTGCTCAAAATGAGCTTTGCATTACGTTACTAATGTCACCATTAGCTGCCAGATTTATAGTCAATCATGACTGCTTGCTTGTGCTCACTACCACTTAGCATTTTGGAGAAGTACTTGACTAAATTCTGCATCTCCTCTTACTATTAGATTGAGAATGAAAGCCAGGGTGCATCATTGAAAAGCATTCTACATGCTGATGACATGGAATGGTAAGCAGTCCTGACAATGTGTTCTGGATGATAGCTTGATTTTCAGCATTGTTCTAAAAGCACATTGTTTACTAACATTCTTTTACAGGTTAGTTCTCAAACCTAATGCAGTACCACGAAAGAATAAAAGAACACTCCGAAAAAAAACATTTCTAATCCTTTCATATTTTTAGGATTTCCGACAGTCCCTATACATTGGAAACTTTATTAATGGCTGGAATATTCAACTAAAATGGTACAAATTCAAATATTGCTGATGTGCTCAGCATTTATATTCGATCGCTGTTATTGTAGTTTCTATTCCAGTACAGTGCAAGCCTAGCTCTGACCAAATACCTGATAAAACTAATGCATTTAAGTGCACCTAAACACACATTAATGGTGCATGAGCCTAAAAGCCATAAAACAACTGCAAATGAGAGCAGTATATATTTCAAAACTGTGCAAAAGTGTAAAAAGAATAAGTTTGCATCAGGAGAGAAGAACTTATTCTAGACTGGCGATGTTACACCCTATTCCCTTCTTGACATGCAGCGTAACCTCACCTCCAAAGAGTAAAACCAGTGCCCTTCCCAATGGAAGCAGCTCTAGAATTGATGAACTGAACACCAGGCTTAAGGGTCAAACCCAGCAGAATAGTCAGTACCTTATGTCTGACAATGATAATGATTAATGCTCCTTCAATGATCCTTGCCTAAGTGAAGACTAAACTGCAGTCACGTGGTCAGGTGTTATTTGTATCCCCACTTATACTACATCACATCTTACCTGAAATGAACTATGTTTCCAAGAAAGCAACGGTCAATTGAAACTGTTTTGAAAAAAAAAGGAAGAATCATGTCCTTGACATTCTCAGTATCAGTCAACTGGAATCCTCTGTTAGATAGCTGTACCGTATAAAATAGCAAGCCAGTATTAATTGCAGACTTGTCATCTGTGTTCACTTGCAATTTTACATGAACATTCAGCAGAGATTACTTATCAAAGTAAAATCATCAACGGCATTAACAGTTGGAAAAGGATTTAAGATGCTTATTTTCTGTTGTCTTTCCTGCCTATTCTACTCCACCACAGTATCACTGGATAACCTATGGATACCTTAGCATATGTATTGTGACTAGGAATACCCTTTTCTTTTCTGTTTGTTGTTTGTGTGATGATCAGCTCTGTGTTAGTAATGCCAACTCTAGTTACAGAATATATTCTGTATCAACACCTCCCACAATTATTATATTGAGAAATGAAAACTGTATGCAGAGTAAAGGCTCAGCATCTGGGGAAACCAAGATTAAAAAATAATGTGCAGCACAAATATGAAGGAAAAGCACAGTTTGCATTAGTACACATTTTTAAAATTAGTTTTTTAAAAATTCTTTCATGGGATGTGGGCGTCGCTGGTAAGGCCAGCATTTATTGCCCATCTTGTGCAGGTGGTGTTGTTCCCATGTGCCTGCTGCCCTTGACCTTCTTGGTGGTAGAGGTCGTGGGTTTGGGAGGTGCTGTCGAAGAAGCCTTGGCGAATTGCTGCAGTGCATCCTGTGGATGGTACACACTGTAGCCATGGTGTGCTGGTGATGGAGGGAGTGAATGTTTAAGGTGGTGGATGGGGTGCCAATCAAGCGGGCTGCTTTGTCCTGGATGATGTCAAGCTTCTTGAGTGTTGTTGGAGCTGCACTCATCCAGGCAAGTGGAGTGTATTCCATCACACTCCTAATTTGTGCCTTGTAGATGGTGGAAAGGCTTTGGGGAGTCAGGAGGTGAGTCACTCGCCGCAGAATACCCAGCCCCTGACCTGCTTTTGTAGCCACAGTATTTATGTGATTGGTCCAGTTAAGTTTCTGGTCAATGGTGACCCCCAGGATGTTGATGGTGGGGGATTCGGCGATGGTAATGCCATTGAATGTCAAGGGGAGGTGTTTAGGCCCCCTCTTGTTGGAGATGGTCATTGCCTGCACTTGTCCGGCGCGAATGTTACTTGCCATTTATCAGCCCAAGCCTGGATGTTGTCCAGGTCTTGCTGCATGCAGGCACGGACTGCTTCATTATCTGATGGGTTGAGAATGGAACTGAACACTGTGCAATCATCAGCGAACATCCCCATTTCTGACTTTATGATGGAGGGAAGGTCATTGATGAAGCAGTGGGTAACATTGGATTTGCGATTTTGCATTTGGACAAACATTCTGTCTTATGTCCAGATTTCGTAGTTGAGGACATCGACATTACACTGTGTGAATGTTAGCAAACAATTCTAAATATATTTGTATGAAATTTCTTCTTCAGCTGTTAACAGGAGCAATAACCTGTGTATTTACAAAAGGTTAATTGTTCCTTTGAAATAGCAGCCAAAGGAATCTGTACAAAGATGTTGAACATTTATAGAATAATTCCAAGGCCAAATTCTTTTAATTAGACCATCTCATTTCTAAGATCGCTACCATTAAGTGACATCCCTCAGTATTGATTTAAATCAGTTAATGCCGAGAAACTTCTGCCTCTTCACACATAATGGGGCTGAAAATCCAGAGCCTTTCTGGTACTCTCCTGCTTTAACACTGGCAGGATCGTAGCAGAAGAGCCACACGTTAGACCAGGACCCCGGTCTCAGGTGAGGGATTCCACAAGGACTCTGGAAGTGGCAGAGATTCTGCATTTTCAGGGCCACTGAATACAGCATGAGAAACAACATTACTTCCTGCAACTGTAAGACAGGCCAATATCTCTAGTATCATTCCACCAAGATGTCCTAAATTCCATATATTGCTGCCAAATACCTTTTTATGCATGCACTTAAGATATATACTGACAGATATGATCTTACATTTTACAAGAAAGATGCCAAAGATTGAGTATCCAGGAAACAAAAGAGGGCCAATTCTGGGGACCAACGTCCAACACAAAGGGTGCCTGAAAGACGTCTGACATGATAATTGGGTCAGGTTGTTTTTCAGGCATCACTGATGGCCACCTAAATCAGGCATCAGGCCCCTTGCATATGTAAATGAAGGGCCTAATGCCTGTTTTTTTTTAGGTCCCTTCAACCAAACTGGACATCGCATGGTCGAGTAGGAGCCAGGCCTACTCCACGCTGGATTTTTCAGTGGCCGCCACCAAAGGTTACTTTTTTTAAAAATGTCCCAGTGGAGCCAGGAAGAGTTCCCCTTCCTCCCGGGGCTTACCTTCAGAACACTGCCGGTGAGGCAAGTGGCCTGAAATTCATCGTTTCAAAATGGGCGAACTGCCTGTGGAGGTTTTGGCGGCATGCTATATTAAAGAAGCCCGAGGCCCAATTTTTGGCAGGCCTTGGACCTCTGGTTGAGGCACCTGCTCCATGCACGATGCCCATTTCAGGCCTGAAAACGGGCCTGTAGGAATTTCCATCCCAAGGTCAAAATATAGGAGTGATTAAACATGCTGCTCACAGAGCTGGATGATCTAGTGAATTGGATAGAGACACTGTTACACTGATTCCATCCGTTCAAGGAACACCTTGAATGGATTGGCGTCAATGAGAATCTGATGTATCAACTTCAGTTGCTTCTATACTATTCTTCTTCTCATTCAATTTGCATTGGCTGGCTTCCAAAGTTCATGCTGTTAAATCCAACTTCCATAGTCCAAAGACTGACCCTTGGTGGAGCGGGGGGGGTGAATTTTAACCCGCCACCTCCCCCCACCCCGACGGGCAGGAGAGGGTTGGTGGGGGGGGGGGAGGGGTTCTAAATTTCTAAGAATGTGAAACCCAACCCCAACCTGTTGCAAACGTTTCTACTTCTGGTTTAACCGCAGCAGGTCAGGCGGCAACCGAGTAACCAGCTCGGTGGGGGGGCGGTCAGTGATTAAAATATGTTAATAGGGCTCCGTTCCTCAGATTTTGGGAGTCATTTAAATTTAACGGCTGCGGCCCAGGTTTTCTAAGGCTCGGAAAACCTGGCAGTTGAAGGGAGGCGGGTGCTGCCTGATCGAACAGGTAAGTGCTTTTCCAGCACAGCTTGTGGGCCGGGAGGAGCAGGAATGCGTCCCCCAGCCCCTGAAGCAAACCTGCCGTAATCTGCCTCCCTCCCCAAATCGGCCAAACCTTCCCCACCCCCACCCCCCCCCCCCACCCCGGTGCTCCCCCCCCCCACTGCGCAATGAATCCCTCCCTCGATGTCTCCATCCCGCCATCTCTCCCCCCGATCTTCGATTGTTGGGATCCATCTCCAGCAGGCTCCGGCCTTCTACCATTGGTTTTCCCACAAGTCAGCCTCTCAATCTGGCCGTCTGCTGGGCGGGAAATGGAGTAAAATATTCTAGTGAAGTCCTGCCATTAAATTCCGCAGAACCTCTGCTTTCCCGGTATTTCCACATTTCCCGGTCCCTATCAAGTACCTCCGCTCCCTCCCCTCCTCCCTTGGACTCACTTTTCATGGGTTTAATGAATCTGCTGTTGGCCTACAAAAAAGATTCAACATCATAAATATCAGGAGCTGGTTCATGAATGCTAGGCTCCTGGAATCTAAATTAAAAGAATCATATAAAAGCAGCTTTGGTGTTAGTAGGATGCTATGGTTTCCTTGCACTAATTTCCAACAGTGCAGTTAAACCAATTTTCAAAAACAAAGACCTCAATAAAAATAAACAAAAATCGTCCTCCAGTGTGCTTCTCCGGAGGAATAATTTCCTTAGAACAGTAATTAAACCCTTTGTCTTCCCTTTGTGAGAAGGGACAGGTTTCAGCCAGTAATAGTATTAGAGGTTGATGACTGATTTTAATTGCCTTTTTCAATATCTTCAGGCATGATCTACTGCCTTTCCTAAACTAGGTCACCTCTTACCATTCCTCCCACAAGGTACGCTCTTTTGATTTATTCACTCCCATTTTGCAGTTAGTTTCTGTCAAAGATTCACCTGTGGTTACTCTTGCTCCCAATACGTGTGTCTCTGGCATTAGGAAGCATGAGCTGAATTCTATTTCTCCAAGCTTTAGAGAATCTGTGATTTGATATCTATCAAATAATCCCTAATCCTAAACTTTGACTTCTATAATCTAACATTACAAACAAGCACCATTATTTTCCTGCAAATTTCAAATGTGGGTCACCTTGACAATTTCATGTGAAATAGAAAATGGTTTCTATTTATTTATATTGTAGCATTGTGTCTGTGCTAAGTTCCAGCAATTTTGGTAGAGGTCATCAGAATAATATATTCCGTTGTGAAGTTACTAGCCCCTAAAACCAATTTAGCACAATCCTAGGAAATCTACCTGCAATTCAAACATCATATTTGAAGTGTTGACTTAATATTACTTTTAGTTAGAAGGACTGTATTGCAACAATAGAAGAACCAAAAAAAAGCATCAATCAGCAAATGAAAGTGTGATATTTTCCCAAATACTTGGATCCTTTTCTAGCCTCCATTTGCTGTCACAAAAGGCCGATTTTTCAGATTGGCATTTTCTGGTTTGCTGATCAACCATACTTGCTTCAAAACATTCCATTACAATATAGTTAAGCGGTCGTCTTGAAAAAGGAAAACGATTCAAAAACAGGACTGTTTTCTGTATAATGTGCTCGAAACATTCAATGTTCTCAAAGTTAAACATGCAATTAAGGTACTTAATGTGCAGTTTTCTTGTAGTTTTACCATTTACCCCAACATGCTAAATTAGCATGTTGGGGTAAAACATGCTAAAACAGCTTATTTGCTAGATGAGGCTACAATTTAATTCACACGCCTTTTTTTGTTTTTTTTTAATAACAACTTGCATTTTAAAACAATTGTGGAAGATGAATGTAAAATTTGCAAATAAGAAGAATGCTGTTATAATTGGTCATGAAAACTGTTCTTAACCATTCTTTGTTAATATTGATACATTGCAGAAATGTTGTTAAGGCTGATGATCGTCTGGTATCTGGTAGCTGATTCATAAAATGAAGCAGCCTTTTCCTGTATTCACCAAACTCATTGATTATATTTCTTCATTTTAGCCATCTCTGAATTTAAAAAAATTGATAGCATTCTCAATTTCAGGTCATTCTCAATTTCAGGTCATGCTCCTATTAACTGCTTTTCTATTCTTTATGCCTGGTCACTCCTTCATCTATACATTTAACACCATATTTGCAAAAGATCTCATCTATATTACATATGTGGAACGTTAAACTGATACTTTTTCGATACTAATCATGCATATTCCATCACTCATTAATTCCCCTGGGAGTAAAACATCAAATAGAATGTCAAAAAGAGTATCTTTTTTTGGTCTGTGTTGACATTTCAAACAAAATAAATTATCATCTCTTGAATTTGTTCTTCTTTAAAACCCACCCTTGCATGAATTTGTAGCTCATGATAACTTCAAAAATGGAAGAATTATCTTTAAATTCTGTTACATTCTATTAAGGGAATATACAGGTATATGGGGAGAGTGCATTGAAATGGGGTTAGTTGTGAATTGATCTAGCAAAGAAATGGCACAGACTTGATGGGCCGAATGGCCTCTTTCTGTAAACTTCTGTGGTTCTTCTAAATTCCTGTACAGGTTCTAATTGTCTATCCATGCTCTACGACGTTCTTCGTATCTGAAACATAGGGTTTCAAAGACCATTGAGGAATAAGACTGTAAATATCTTCACTCTTACATTTTTAATAAGGCAGCAGCAATGCTTTCAATATTTTATATTGTGTGTTTGGGGATTTGGCAAATAATATTTTCCTTTCAAAGGGGGAAGATTTGTGGACTGTATAATAATGACCACGGGAATGCATCGCTGCTGGCTATGAGCGTCCAATGTGAAATTAGGTTGGACAGTCACATTCCAGTTCCTTTTGGGTGTAAGCCAGCACATAACTGACCACAATTCAGTACACTACTTATTAAATTCACATTTCTGCCACTTACTGGCAGGTCCTGCTCCAACCTGGAGGGTGCCAAGATCTTTCCCGCAACCATTTCAAATTCCATTCAGTGAACCTCCAACAGATGTATGGTTAATGAGGAGCTAACTTTTTACTCTCCTCCTACCCTCTTGAGATGGAGTGCTCCTTAACTTAGCTGATAGCAAAATGTACCAATTTATAGAGATTATGTTTGAACTCCGACTGTATGATTTGTGGTAAACTGTTGTACTCCCAAAGTTACAGCAATGAATCCTGAAAGAATATAATATTTAAAGGGCAGCATTTCATTTACAATGAAACCCAATAACACTTAAGTAATGATTACTTTGTACAACAGTTTAATTATTGTTGCTCATCAAAGCATTGATCAAGGATTGAAAAGTACAGATCAAAATGACGAATAAGGTCTTAAACTATTAATCACATATAACAGTCAATCAATATATTTAACCATGTTTTCATACCTGGATAGTATAATATAATGGAATAATAATTCCATTCCTTGCAAACTCATTCCTCCGGGAATAAGAGCTTTATTGCAGAAGCTTGATTGAAAATGCAAATTTGAAACATTGCTTCCATTGAGAATGTTCAAGTTGCTGTATGAAATGCCAATGCGAAAAAGCACCCTTATCAGGAAGTGAAATATAATGGCAGAATTGAAGAGGACAAAGGACAGAACAAATGGAGACAGATTACAATTCAACCTAAATACAATCTGTCATTAGTAACTGTTGTGGTCATAGAAGATGTGAATCTTTCACTCACAACATGAGACAGTTTAACATATTACATGTTGCATATTGTCACATCAACAAAGAGGGTTAGAACAAGAGGGAACATCCATTGCATTCAGGATCTGTACAGATGTTGTAAATTCAAGAAAAACTGAAAATGCTCCTATTTTCTTCTACCAGTTTCTCTCATTCACATTTCCCTTTTCTATTCTGGAGCTGTTTTACTCACCTTTTGTCTTTCAAATGTCTTTTCAGAGCCTCACTAAGATGATCTTTGGTTATTGTCCAAGATCTTTTACCTCCTTCCAGGGTTTTCTATTACATCTAGTAGCTGCCTCTGTACGAGCACTTGGCATATATGCACTCTTGTCCTTTATCTGTTGTTCTCCCCTCCACCATCTTTGTTTTGGCTAGTCTGTAAAGGGACTCTGTTGCCCTCCTTTTCTAGTTCTGACAAAGGGTCTCCATATGGAATAACTATTCTTATTTTTTTTCAGATGTTGATGGACGTGCTGTGCATTTCCAGCATTTTCTGTTTTTATTTCAGTATAAATAATATACTTTTCATATCATGGAAAGTGTAATTGGACTAACCACTGGAAGGATAACATATATATTGTTGAAATGAAACAATTCAGTACCAGGGTTGGCCATGAAGTCAGAAACATGGACACTCAACATCTCACATCCCCAGATCATCCTGCATCAGTTAAAATGCTATAGCACACTGACAATCAGTAGAAGATAACTCCAAAGTCCAAACAAATTCCAATATATAGGACAGGCTTTCATAAATGAAAAATATTAATGGGCAGAGAATAATGTAAATTTATGTTTTCATAAGATACTTCTAATTATTGAGTTTTGTTAACTTTTCTCTTCTATGAATTAACCTTGTTCACTTGCATATGCCCAGGGTGGTCTTTGTTGTGAACATAAATAGGAAATGGTTTGGAGCTTTATTTTATGATAGCTGAAGTCAGACAGAGTGTTTCAGTTTGTGAGGAAAGTGTTGCTTGTCCATACCTTAATCAACGTTATCTATGGAGGTGAGGGAGACCAATCTTGGTTACAATATGCGGACCACATGGTTTTCTGAGTTACTTTAAAGTGACCCAAATGCCCTTTTGTTAATTTCAAGCACCTCTCCATCACTGTCTCTTGTTTGGATGGTCAAAGGAATATCCTAGATTCTCCATCAAAACTAACACCTAACGAGCCCAAAGAGGCGTCCATTCCAAAATAAATATACTGCAAATGACGCCTTACCATCAACTGCTCAGCTGTGGGGCCTGCCACAATTAGTAGTGTTCTGACCAGATCTATAGCTGAACCAAAATGAATGATTATTCAGTAAGCAGGGTTAGTTTGGGGCAATCCTTGTCAACACATTGCTGACTAGATTATATGTTGTTTCTCAAATGTTCAATTTCTGAAGCTTGTTGGCAAAAGTATTCAATGTATATGTACTATTTTAGAATTTGGAACCTCAGTTCTCTAGAATTTAAATTCTTCATTTTTCAAATATAACATTACAGTGATCACCATGTTCATCTAAGCTAAAATATTTATTTTTTATTATAATTAATGTTAATAGATCTAAAGTGCAAAGTGCTGTTGTAAGAAGGGTCTTGATCAGATTTACTGTATCCAGCCATTGAATGTGTTGGTCAACTCTCACTTCAACCAACTATCATCTTCATTGCTTAAATTATTTAAAAATAAGTAGCTTTCTGAAAAGGTATGTAATCAAATAAAACAGGTTATGTTTTTGACAGTTACTATTAAAGTAAATTGAACACAAATCTATTACTTAACATGTCCAATTAAAAAAAAATAACTACAATCACCACATCACATTTTACTATGAGTTCTTTGGTCTGGGTTCCAGACTATGACACTCACTGTGAAAAGATATGGCACTTCATATTGTCTGAAAGGAAGTGCGTTTGCAATGGATCATGCAACAACATTATGTCCAGTCTCCTCTCCAAAAAGGTAAGCCAGAGCATGGTACTCTTTATAGTAGCACAACTGACAAATGCTGGCATCAGAACTCAAAGAATAAAAAAACCATGGCACTCAAAATCTATGTCATGTGCTTGGGAATTGATGATTCTATCACCTTACTCTGACATGTGTCAAATAGCTTCAGAAAACAGTACCTGCAGGAAGCTAACATTCAAAATATGTTTGTAGAAAAATTGTTGGTATAAAAACAGGAAGCATATTTTATTATGAAACAAAGTCATCTTATATTAGCATTAAAACTAAACTTCCTTTCTTTTTGTAGTACAATATGTATATTAATTTACACTCTGTATCTACTTATACAATATAAGATTTTCTTGATTGTTTTGAATTTTATAATACCTTGCTGAGTCACATTGCTGTATATCCCCAAGGAAGAACCTCAGAATAGGCCTTTTAAGATTTCAGAATAAATTAGCTAAATTGCTTGAATCTCTCAAACACTACAGATGTAGTTTAATACTCTTTCATCTTTCTGCTCATTATACTTGTTTTCAAATAGAAAAATACAAAGTGTTGCAATTATTATGTTGTCAGTATTATTGAAATAGTGCAGATAATATTTTTCTATTTGATTAATCAAGATTCTGACCATCTTGATGATTCCATTAATGACAACTTTGCTTTCTACACTTAAAAGCCAGCAAATTATTCAATACAGTACTTAGCCTGTCTCCCTAGGCACAGTGAAATATCTTTACCAGAACTGAGAGGAAGTATCTATTTGATACTCTCCAAAGTACAGGTTTGAAATGAAAATTTCATTAAATGGATAACCTTCTTTCATAAAAGTCCTGTTTCTCAGGTTCTTACTAATGGATTTCTCTCCATCTATTTCCTGGAAAGGCACCAAACAGTGCTTTCTATGCTGGCTGTTTCAGTTGGGCACTACTACTGTAGCATTTGTACCATTTCCATCCTCACTATCAGATTACTATGGCTATAAGATTAATATCTACACTAATGTTCTTATACTATTTCATATTACCATGAGACTAATGTATTTTAGCTGGAAGATAGTCCAATTTATTTAAATTAAAGATTATTAGAATATTAATGGGGTTTTAAGATCAAGGCATATACAACAGATATCATGCCATATTAATATTAAAATATATAGTCATATATACAAAGCCAGTTTTGCCTTTTTTTAAATCATTGAAACAAGTTATCTCCTGCCTATCTATTAGTAAATATAGCAAAAAAGCTATACAGGAACAGAATTAAAATATTGTCACATTTTGTGGTTTTATTTTATGCATTTCTAGTATAAATTCATGAAGACGGCATATGTCCATGTATATATTACACTTTGTAATAAATTATATTCAACTGGGGAACTGAAGCACTCTACTGAATTTACTGTAGTTAGGTACCAAACTGGTCCATCATGTATACCTCATTTTCAAAAAAAAAGCAACAGCATCCAAACTCTTCCTGAATGAGATGAAGAAAATTAATAAAGAAATTAACAGTATCCCATTAAACAGATCACAAAATAAGACAAGGATTTAAAGCTGCAGAGCATTTTAATTAATAAATTAGAGTAAGCTTGTGAAAAGGATACCTGACCTACATTTTTCTAAAGGTTTTCTAATCCATATTAGGATTAGAAATTTGATTTGCGCCGAAACTGGACACAAAGTCGGTGGAGCACATCGGTCTGTGTCGGCCGGAGCCAAATACAGCTTCGGGCCTGATTTAAATTTTGCTGCATATGCCAAAAGGGTCGTGGGGGGGGGAGGGGCAAACAATCCCAGTTTGGAGGCGGGGGGGTAAAAATCGACTGCACCGGCAGTGGGCCAAAGTTTTTTTTGTGGGCCAGGAGGAGCAAGCCCGCTTCTCCTGGGTCCACCAAAAATAAAAGCCAAAAATTTCCCTTTAAGAATCACTGGTTAAGCCACTCAGTGCCTGGTGCAGCACACGCTCTGCCCATTGGTACCTGAATTCCACATTCCTGCTCCGATAACTGGAGTGGGACCCAATTTGCATATTTGAGTTGAATTTGTCCCCTTTTGTTTTAATAAATTCTGATTTGTAAATGTTGCCTACAGTTTAACAGTTGTGATCACTGAATTTTTTGTATTGTTTTGTTCAGTTAAGCACCCGTAATAGCCAAACAGAAGAACAAAAGGACCATAAAAATCCCTAACTCACTAATATTTAATCTTTCCTGTTGGGAAAAATATAAATTGCAACTAATTAATGGCATGGCACATTTGCAGTTTATGCGCAGATATGTTATAACTTGTTGATAAGCTGAATGGGCACAAGGAACAATTAATCCAATTTCTCTGACAGATTTATAATTTTAAAAAACGAAATCTTTAATTAAAAAGAACTTACTGGACTCCATTCCAGAGCTGACTTGTTTTAAAAGATCTCTTTGTAAATAAATCATAGGGCACAATTAATATTTGCTTTTAGCGTGTGTTATAATGTTTTGGCTGACTTTTATGCCAACAGCACTGGAGAAAAAAAAATGGTTAGGTTCTCAAGTTGTAGGCATGTCCCACATCCACAACAGCCTAGTGTTAGTTTTCTTGGATCAGCAAAATTTCAAAATGGCTGCAAGAACAATTTGGTGCTTACTCCAGATTGTATTTGAAAATGCAACTACTATTGATGAGCAGTTCTACTGGTGTCAGAATATCAATCTCCTAACTAGATAGTTATGTGCTCAAATCCCAGAGCTACCTTTCGGCTGAGCTCTGTGGCTGGGAACAAATTTCATCAATCCCTATTGAGATGTCCAGATAAAGTGTTGTCACATGGTGGGATATTCCATCTCAGGACGGGGGGGAGGAGAATTAATGAATCACCTTCTGTCTCTTTTAGCATACTTTTTTTTCAAGAAACCTGTCTGAAGGCCCATCATGCAGGACACCACCAAAGATGAAAGTGTAGAGGAAAGAAAGTCCTGGTGCCATGGTTACACGAATCTAGGCTCAGATCTTTATTTAACACAGTGAGGATGCAGGAAAAGGGAAAGTGATCTGGATGGCATTTTCAGAGCTAAGGAGGAACAAGAGGCATGTGAGATGTCTAGATGATTTGTAGATAGAATTATAATACAGTTTTTTATATTAGATAAACAATATTTACAAATATCTATACTAATGCTGCAAATGTAAATTAAGAAAAACAAACTGCACTTGTCATATAAAAATTAATGAAAGCATGTCCGTTAATGACTAGAAAATGATCTTGCTGTATAAATTGGATTTAAGACAGTTGCTTTCAGTTCCAGTGTTAGACATTTCAAAATTAATTCATATAAAAACAGTTATTAATTTCTCTTTCAACAGTGCTGAATATGACTTTCCTGTTTTGAATCCACTAAATACCAATGGAATATCAGTTCTTAATATTGTATATATGAAGATTAAAAATCCTGTTTTTAGAAATTCACACACCCATATCCCATCATTAGAATGTCATGCCATTTTTGTTTTCTTGGATTATAGTGAATGTGACATATTGGACTGGCTTTTCCTTTTTTACTGGATTCAGCAAACAAATTACATTGTTTGGTTTATAGCACTGTAAGAAACAACAGCTTGCTTTTCAGGATCACTTCAGTTGTTTTCTCCACAGTGTCCAAGTTATCTTCCCTTGTTGTATTTTATTGATTTCAGTTGGAAGTCCGCAGTGCAGTCCATGTGACATCTTCAAGGTAATGAATGCCTCGACAGTTCCTTCACCACACACAACAACTGTGACCTAACTTACTGCAGTCCACATCCATTTTGCACAGCTACAATAATAATGCAATCAGATGCCCTTTTTTTCCTAGAGATTGGCATTACTGTGGGAATGATGCCACATGGCACCTTTACTAATAATGGAGTCAGCTATGTACAGGCCACGTGATATCCTCCACTAAAAGTTCAATAATCCCACCTCCTACTTGTACAGTTAACCCTTTTCTCTACCTGTCCCGATACCAGATTATCTAAATATGTTATTGAATACAAATTTCATTTTTCAACACATCCTCTGTTGATAATGTTTGATGATTAGTTTTAGAGGCACAGTGTAATGGAGAATTTAATCTAAAGTTGTCATCAGCAGAACTAAATTGCAATTCATTAAATTCTATATTTGTTCCCTGTTGTTTCACACAGTACAGACAAAATATATGATGTAATAATCTCAGAACAAAAACAGAAAGT
This sequence comes from Heptranchias perlo, assembly GCF_035084215.1. Taxonomy (NCBI): domain Eukaryota; kingdom Metazoa; phylum Chordata; class Chondrichthyes; order Hexanchiformes; family Hexanchidae; genus Heptranchias; species Heptranchias perlo. The sequence continues at coordinate 65,597,050 of NC_090331.1, read as the reverse complement.
GCAAGTCAGGCAGCATCTGTAGAGAAAAAAAGTTAACGTTTCAGGTCGATGACCTTTTGTCAAAACTGGAAGAAGTTAAAGATTTAACTTTTGATCTGATAGTTAACTGCAAAATGTTCACATATTAGATTACTTGTTTCTGTAAAGTGTCCTGAATCTGTATGGTATAAAAGCAAATAAAATGGAAACCTGTACATTTGTATCATTTGACAGGTAGGCCATTAGCCATTGATTGAGTGACAGACAGTGTCTGCAGCTGTCTCACAGTTACTTATTAATAACAAAGAATTATTATTAGCTACTGGAGCCAAGTTCAAGATGGCACAACAGTATCACTGCCCACACCACCCGTGAGCAATCCACCGCCCACACCGCCCGTGAGCGACCCACCGCCCACACCGCCCGTGAGCGACCCACCGCCCACACCGCCCGTGAGGACCCACCGCCCGTGAGCGACCCACCGCCCACACCGCCCGTGAGCGACCCACTGCCCGTGAGCGACCCACCGCCCACACCACCCGTGAGCGACCCACCGCCCACACCGCCCGTGAGCGACCCATCGCCCACACCGCCCGTGAGCGACCCACCGCCCGTGAGCGACCCATCGCCCACACTGCCCGTGAGCGACCCACCGCCCACACCGCCCGTGAGCGACCCATCGCCCACACTGCCCGTGAGCGACCCACCGCCCACACCGCCCGTGAGCGACCCACCGCCCACACCGCCCGTGAGCGACCCACCGCCCACACCGCCCGTGAGCGACCCACCGCCCACACCGCCCGTGAGCGACCCACCGCCCACACCGCCCGTGAGCGATCCACCGCCCACACCGCCCGTGAGCGATCCACCGCCCACACCGCCCGTGAGCGACCCACCGCCCACAACGCCCGTGAGCGACCCACCGCCCACACCGCCCGTGAGCGACCCACCGCCCGTGAGCGACCCACCGCCCACACCGCCCGTGAGCGACCCACCGCCCACACCGCCCGTGAGCGACCCATCGCCCACACCGCCCGTGAGCGACCCACCGCCCACACCGCCCGTGAGCGACCCACCGCCCACACCGCCCGTGAGCGACCCACCGCCCACACCGCCCGTGAGCGACCCACCGCCCACACCGCCCGTGAGCGACCCACCGCCTGTGAGCGACCCATCGCCCACACTGCCCGTGAGCGACCCACCGCCCACACCGCCCGTGAGCGACCCACCGCCCACACCGCCCGTGAGCGACCCGCCGCCCACACCGCCCGTGAGCGACCCACCGCCCACACCGCCCGTGAGCGACCCACCGCCCACACCGCCCGTGAGCGACCCACCGCCCACACCGCCCGTGAGCGACCCACCGCCCACACCGCCCGTGAGCGATCCACCGCCCACAACGCCCGTGAGCGATCCACCGCCCACAACGCCCGTGAGCGACCCACCGCCCGTGAGCGACCCACCGCCCACACCGCCCGTGAGCGACCCACCGCCCACACCGTCCGTGAGCGACCCACGCCCACACCGTCCGTGAGCGACCCACCACCCGTGAGCGACCCACCGCCCACACCGCCCGTGAGCGACCCACCGCCCACACCGCCCGTGAGCGACCCACCGCCCACACCGCCCGTGAGCGACCCACCGCCCACACCGCCCGTGAGCGACCCACCGCCCACACTGCCCGTGAGCGACCCACCGCCCACACCGTCCGTGAGCGACCCACTGCCCGTGAGCGACCCACCGCCCACACCGCCCGCGAGCGACCCACCGCCCACACCGTCCGTGAGCGACCCACCACCCACACCGTCCGTGAGCGACCCACTGCCCGTGAGCGACCCACTGCCCACACCGCCCGTGAGCGACCCACCGCCCACACCGCCCGTGAGCGACCCACCGCCCACACCGCCCGTGAGCGACCCACTGCCCGTGAGCGACCCATGTTCTCCACTTTGGGAAAAGTGCTAAAAGAGTTAGATGTAAGAGTAGGCTTTATATTCTGAAATTACTTAAAATGAAAAGATATCCTAGATAGAATCAAAACTCCACGATTTCACATCCAAATGCCATTTGCACCTCCACTATACATCTGAATTTGAGAGTAAATTCAATGTTCAATGTTGCTTCCATCGACTCTGAAGAGCTTTGGGACATCCTGAGGTCGTGAAAGGCACTATATAGATGCAAGTTATTTCTTTTTTCTTGGTCTATGCACCAAATCATTGACGATGCACAAACGAACTCAGGAAGATGTGCCCAACAAACAGTTACAATCTCACTGTGATAGAGTAAAATTGATTGATGGCATAAAGCAATAAAAGATACTTACTTCGAAACAAGTTTTATTTTGTTTGTTTTATGCAGTCAGCCAATCTTACTCTATCACAGGTACCTGTGAGATTGCAGAGTTTGTTCAGCAAATATTGAAGACAAAATTATTCACAGTAATCCGGCTGGGCAATCATCGAATGTTTTATATATTCTGTGGTCACCTAAGACAATAAGAGATAGGAGCAGGAGTAGGCCATTTGGCCCCTCGAGCCTGCCCTGCCAATTAATGAGATCATGGCTGATCTGATTTTTACCTCAACTCCACTTTCCCGCCTTTTCCCCATATCCTTTGACTCCCTTGCTAATCAAAAATTTGTCTAACTCAGCCTTGAATGTATTCAATGACTCAGCCTCCACAGCTTTTTGGAGTAAAGAATTCCAAAGATTCACGACCTTCTGGGAGAAGAAATTCCTCCTCTTTTCCATCTTAAACGGGCGACCCCTTATTCTGAGACTATGTCCCCTAGTTTTAGATTCCCCCATGAGATTTAAAACATCCTTTTAGCATCTACCCTATCGAGTCCCCTCAGAATCTTGTATGTTTCAATAAGATCTCCTCTCATTCTTCTAAACTCCAATGAGTATAGACACAACCTGTTCAATCTTTCCTCATAAGACAACCCTTCCATACCCAGAATCAACCTAATGAACCTTCTCTGAACTGCCTCCAATGCAAATATATCCTTTCTTAAACAAGGGCAACAGAACTGTATGCAGTACTCCAGGTGTGGTCTCACCAGCACTCTGTACAGTTGTAGCATGACTTCCCTGCTTTTATACTCCATCCCCTGAGAAATAAAGGCCAATATTCCGTTTGCCTTCCTGATTACCTGCTGTACCTGTATGTTGACTTTTTGTGTTTCACGTACGAGGACACCCAGATCCCTCTGCACTGCTGCATTTTGTAGTATTCTCCATTCAAATAATATTTTGCTTTTTTATTTTTCCTCCCAAAGTGGATGACTTCACATTTTCCCACATTATATTTCATCTGCCAAATTTTTGCCCATTCACTAAACCTGTCATTATCCCTTTGCAGACACTTTGGGCCCGATGTTAGGAGGGAGGGGGTTGGCATCGTGGGGTCGACTGGGCGCGTGCGTAACGCACCCAGTGAAATCGGTGGGTCGGGCATGCAATCATAAGTAAATTGAAGCCACTTACCTTGGCTTCCGGGTTTCACGCTGGAAAGCTGCGCAGCGGGCAGACTGTGCACCCGCATCATAGGCGGTCAGCTAGAGGAGCCCCATTTGAAAGGGCAGTCCTCCACTGACTGATGCTGCAGAAAATAGGCAAAATTACAGCATGGAGCAGCCTGGGGGGGAAGGCTCACTCGAGGTCTTTTTTTTATATTCGTTCATGGGATGTGGGCGTCGCTGGCGAGGCCAGCATTTATTGCCCATCCCTAATTGCCCTTGAGAAGGTGGTGGTGAGCCACCTTCTTGAACCGCTGCAGTCCGTGTGGTGACGGTTCTCCCACAGTGCTGTTATGAAGGGAGTTCCAGGATTTTGACCCAGCGACAATGAAGGAACGGCGATATATTTCCAAGTTGGGATGGTGTGTGACTTGGAGGGGAACGTGCAGGTGGTGTTGTTCCCATGTGCCTGCTGCTCTTGTCCTTCTAGGTGGTAGAGGTCGCGGGTTTGGGAGGTGCTGTCGAAGAAGCCTTGGCGAGTTGCTGCAGTGCATCCTGTGGATGGTACACACTGCAGCCACAGTGCGCCGGTGGTGAAGGGAGTGAATGTTTAGGGTGGTGGATGGGGTGCCAATCAAGTGGGCTGCTTTATCTTGGATGATGTCAAGCTTCTTGAGTGTTGTTGGAGCTGCACTCAACCAAGCAAGTGGAGAGTATTCCATCACACTCCTGACTTGTGCCTTGTAGATGGTGGAAAGGCTTTGGGGAGTCAGGAGGTGAGTCACTCGCCGCAGAATACCCAGCCTCTGACCTGCTCTCGTAGCCACAGTATTTATATGGCTGGTCCAGTTAAGTTTCTGGTCAATGGTGACCCCCAGGATGTTGATGGTGGGGGATTCGGCGATCGTAATGCCGTTGAATGTCATGGGGAGGTGGTTAGACTCTCTCTTGTTGGAGATGGTCATTGCCTGGCACTTATCTGGCGCGAATGTTACTTGCCACTTATGAGCCCAAGCCTGGATGTTGTCCAGGTCTTGCTGCATGCGGGCTCGAACTGCTTCATTATCTGAGGGGTTGCGAATGGAACTGAACACTGTGCAGTCATCAGCGAACATCCCCATTTCTGACCTTATGATGGAGGGAAGGTCATTGATGAAGCAGCTGAAGATGGTTGGGCCTAGGACACTGCCCTGAGGAACTCTTACAGCAATGTCCTAGGGCTGAGATGATTGGCCTCCAACAACCACTACCATCTTCCTTTGCGCGAGGTATGACTCCAGCCATTGGAGAGTTTTCACCCTGATTCCCATTGACTTCAATTTTACTAGGGCTCCTTGGTGCCACACTCGGTCAAATGCTGCCTTTATGTCAAGGGCAGTCACTCTCACCTCACCTCTGGAATTCAGCTCTTTTGTCCAGATCTTACTGGATGGGGTGAGGAGGAGGAGGGAAATCTTCCACCAGACAGACGGGAGGAAGTGGCCTGCCTCTGCCACCAAGACCTGGCTCGAGGTGGCAGAGGAGGTCACCTGCACCACCAACATATCACGCACCTGCATACAGTGCAGGAGGCGCTTCAATGACCTAACCAGGTCAGCCAAAGTGAATACTCTTACTCATTCCCCTACACTCTGTCTGCCACATCACCGCCCCCACCCCACATCTCCTTCTGCACTGCCAACACTAGCCTATCACATCACTCCTCACACCCACTGAACCCTCATCCTCATCTTACCTGCACTTCCTCACCTCCCCAGTACTCATCCCACCACTACCGCTCAACCCAATCCTCATACAATCTCATGGCTCTGTCTCATACTCACCCTCTCATGCACCTCTTTCACGGTCAGCCTTACCCAACCTGCCACTACCTGTGCTGCAGCCACAGGGCATGCATCACGTATATGTAGTAGGAAGAGTAAGGTAAACATGTCGTGAGCATGAAGGGGATGCACAAGGGTGTTTGAGGGTTTGTCATGGTTTTTACTTATATTTGATTTCTGATCAACTTACATTACATATTATATTGTCACCACTACTGCCATGTCTTGGCCATTCTTGACTGGTTTGTGCAATAAGGCCCTTTCATGAGGTTCTCCATGAACACCCTTGATACCACCCATTGGGTCACCCTACAGTGGGTGCGTGTGTAGTTGCACGACTACTTTGTGCAGGTACCTGTTGCGCAGCACTGTGTTGTGTAGCTCCATGTGGCAGAGTTGGACGGCATGCCTGGCGAGGCTGGTGATGTTGCTTGTCCTCCAATGGATTGATGAATGCAGCTATGGAATCCCCCCCCCACCCCGCCCCATCCTGATGGTGTGAGTGTGAGGGGGTCTGCAAAGTAGGTAAATGTGTTTGGACAACAGAGTTTAGGATATGTTGTAATAATTTTGTGTGTGTAGACAATGGTGTGGCAGGCAAAACTTTGTCTGAGGTGACAGAGTGCCCTCCTGCAATGAATGAGGTATTCCCCCCAACTGTCAAGGAATCCTTTGCATCTCCCAATGGCTGCTGACTGAAACACGTCTGCAACAACAGGAAGTGTTTCCCACAGCATGGGAAACAAGCTGAGGAGAGTCCAAAATCACATCCCTGCTAAAATCTCTTCCCAATGAGGTCTGTCAACGACCTCAAGTACCTCCCTGACTATCTTAACTGTCATCCAGCTCATTGGGAAACCCGGAAGTGGGCGGGTTGGAGCCGGGCTCCGGACCCTCTCCTGGATTCCCAATTTTAGGAACCCCCCGCCACGAACACAGTTGCTTGGCCATCCGAAAATTGACCCCTTTGTGTCCTCCTCGCAACTTGTTTCCACCTATCTTTGTATCATCAGCAAATTTGGCCACAATCCACTGTGTTCCTTCATCCAAGTCATTGATATATATTGTAAATAGTTGAGGCCCCAGCACTGATCCCTGCGGCACCCCACTAGTTACAGATTGCCATTTTGAAAATGACCCTTTTATCCCAACTCTTTGTTTTCTTTTAGTTAGCCAATCCTCTATCCATGTCAGTATATTACCCCCAACATCATGAGCTCTTATCTTGTGCAGTAACCTTTTATGTGGCACCTTATCAAATGCCTTTTGGAAATCCAAATATACTGCAACCATTGGTTCCCCTTTATCCACCCTGCCCGTTACTTCCTCAAAGAACTCTAATAAATCTCAGACACTATTTCCCCTTCATAAAACCATGTTGACTCTCCTTGATTGTATTATGAGTCTCCAAATGCCCTGCTACTACTTCTTTAATAATGGATTCTAGCATTTTCCCAGTGACAGATGTTAGGCTAACTGGTCTACAGTTACCTGCTTTCTGTCTCACTCCCTTCTGAAATAGGGGCGTTACATTTGCGGTTTTCCAATCGGCTGGGACCTTTCCAGAATCTAGTGAATTCTGGAAGATTACAACCAATGCATCCACTATCTCTGTAGCCACTTCCTTGAATACCCTCGAATGAAGCCATCAGGTCCAGGGGACTTGTCAGCCTTTAGACCCATTAGTTTACCTTGTAGTTTTTCCTCTAGTGATAGTGATTGTTTTTAGTTCCTCCCTCCCCTTTGCCCCTTGATTTTCTACTATTATTTGTATATTATTAGTGTGTTTACTGTGATGACAGATACAAAGGGCTCGATTTTCGCACCCCCAAGCGGGTGCGTTTGTGGTGGGGGGGCTGCAAAAATCGGGGATTCCCGGGGTGGACCCGGAGCCCGGCTCCAACCCACCCATTTCCGGGTTCCCCAGTGACGCGCTGACATGCGCGCGCAGCCCCCGCATGTGGGACTCCCGCCGGCAATTAAAGCCAGCGGGGTGCCAGTTGCAGTAATTAACCAGGTACTTCAGGTCGTTTACAGAACTGATATTTTAGGAGGGGTGGGATTTTCAGATCAACTGGGACTGTTTCCCGTACTGAGGGAAACACTCCCAGTTGAAATGGACGTGTTGCAGCCATCAGCGTGTGGCAGCTGCAAAGGTCCATTTGACAGGTGGCGGGGGGGAGACCCTCACTCACTGCAGGAGGCCACTCTGTCACTTTGGACAAAGTTTGGCCTCCACCACCCTCCTCCCAACAATAAAATTCACCAATTTGCACACTTACCCCGGTGTCCAGACACATGTACCTACCTTGCGGACCCCCTCAGATGTACATCTTCCGGATGGGGGCCGCCGTAGCTGCAGTCATGACCTCCTCGGAGGACAAACAGCATCACCAGCCTCGCCGGCCACGCCGTCCACCTCTGACGCGTGGAGCGCCACAACACAGTGCTGTGACACATCCACCTGCACAGCAGGAGGGAGGACAACCGCAGAGAGAGATGCGTCGCAGAAGGCACCACCCTCGCCACAGGGTCTGCAGACCGAGGCTCAGCTTCCTGGACCTCTCTGAGCAGCAGTGCACATGGAGGCTCAGAGTCACTCGACATGTAGTCGTGGACATCTGCAGCCTCCTTCATGACGAGCTGCTCCCGGCTAGCCCGAGCACCATCTTCTTACCTGTCGCTGTCAAAGTCACCACTGCCCTCAACAACTTCTCCTTCGCATCCTTCCAGGATGCCACCGGGGACATCGCCGACGTCTCTCAGTTGTCTGCACAAAAGAGCCCTGCAAATACACCTACACCCACTCTGCAGTAACACAATGGGTGGCATCAGTTGTGGGGCTTCATTGTGATCCTCAGGAAAGGGCATTATTGCACAAACCAGACAAGATTCGCAAAGACGTGGCAGTAGTGGTGACAATATAATATGTAATGCGAGTTGATCAGAAATTAAATATAAGTAAAAACCATGACAAACCCTCAAACACACTTGTGCATCCCCTTCATGCTCACGACACATTTGCCTTACGCTTCCTACTACACATAAGTGATGCATGCCCTGTGGCTGCAGGTTGGGTGAGGCTGACCGTGAAAGAGATGCATGAGAGGGTGAGTATGAGATAGAGCCATGAGATTGTATGAGGATTGGGTTGAGTGGTAGTGGTGGGATGAGTACTGGCGAGGTGAGTAAGTGCAGGTAAGATGAGGATGAGCTTTGAGTGGGTGTGAGGAGTGAGTAGTGTTGGCAGTGCAGAAGGAGATGTGGGGTGGGGGCGGTGATGTGGCAGTGTAGGGGAATGAGTAAGTGTACTCACTTTGGCTGACCTACTTAGGTCATTGAAGCGCCTCCTGCACTGTCAGCAGGTTTGCGATATGTCGGTGGTGCAGGTGACCTCCTCTGCCACCTCGAGTCAAGCCTTCTTGGTGGCAGAGGCAGGCCACTTAAATAGGGCTCCTCCAGCTGACAGCCTATGCACATGCGCAGTCCGCCCACTGCGCAGCTTTCCAGCGCGAAACGCGGAAGCACAGGTAAGTACCTTCAATCAAGCTGCAATCGTGTGCGGAGCACCCCGATTTCACTGGGTGCGTTACCCACGCCCCCAGTCGACCCCCCGCTGCCCTCCTAATATCGGGCCCAAAATATCTGTTCCATTCCTCTGCTATTTCCTTGTTTTTCCATTATTATTTCCCTAGTCTCATCCTCTAAGGGATCAATGTTTACTTTAGCTACCCTTTTCCTTTTTATATACTTGTAGAAGCTTTTACTGTCAGTTTGTTTATTTCTTACTCGTTTACTCTCAATTTATTTTCTCCCTCTTTATTATTCTTTTAGTCATCCTTTGCTGGTTTTTAAAAGTTTTCCCAATCTTCGGGCTTACCAGTAATCATTGTCACGTTGAATGCTTTTTCTTTTAACCTGATACCATCCTTTACTTCCTTAGTTAGCCATGGTTGGTTCACCCTTTTTGTGAAGTCTTTCCTCCTCACAGGGATATAATTTTGTTGCGAGTCATAAGATATCTTTTTAAATGTTTGCCACTGCTTATCCACCATCATACCATCTAATCTGTTTACCCAGTCCAACTTAGCCAATTCTGCCCTCATTCCTTTATAATTGCCCTTATTTAAGTTTAATACAGTAGTTTCAGACCCAAGATCCTCACTCTCAAACTGGATGTGAAATTCTGTCATGTTATGATCACTGCTTCCCAAGGGATCCTTTACTTTGAGATCATTAATTAATCCTGTTTCGTTACCCATTACCAGATCCAAAATGGCCTGTTCCCTGGTTGGTTTCCTGACGTATTGGTCTAAGAAACAGTCCCTAATACACTCTATGACCTCCTCCTCAGGGCTACTTTTGCCAATTTGATTTGTCCAATCTCTGTGAAAGTTAAAATTGCCCATGATTATTGCATTACCTTTTTTACAAGCCCCCCTTATTTCCTGATTTATATTTTGCCCTACAGTGTAGCTACTGTTAGGGGGCCTATATACTACTCCCACCAGTGATTTCTTTCCCTTGCTATTTCTTACCTCCACCCAAATTGATTCAACATCTTGATCTTCTGAGCCAAGATCATTTCTCACTATTATACCAATTTCATCCTTTATTAACAGAGCTACCCCACCACCTTTACCTTTTTTCCTATCCTTCCAAAATGTTAAATAACCCTGAATATTTAGCTCCCAATCTTGGTCACCTTGCAACCATGCCTCTGTAATGGCCATGAGATCATACCCATTTGTTTCTATTTGTGCCGTCAATTTATCTATCTTATTACGAATGCTACATGCATTCAGATAAAGAACCTTTAATTTTGTCTTTTTACCATTCTTTCCTACCCCGGCCCATTTGCTAGTGCACACTTATGTTTGTACGCTCTGTCCCTTCCTGACACACTCTGTTTATCATTACCCCCATCACTTTCCTGTACAACTTCCTTGTCTTTTCTTTTTATCAATCTAAACTTTGCAGCACCTAAACCCTCTATTTGGTTTAAAGTCCCCTCTACCAACCTAGTTATTCGGTTTGCCGGAACACTGGTCCCAACATGGTTCAGGTGAAGCCCATCCCAACAGAACAGCTCTCTTTCCCCAGTACTGGTGCCAATGCCCCATGAATCAAAACCCACTTCTCCCACACCAATCTTTGAGCCACACATTCATCTCTCTGATCTGATTTACCCTGTGCCAATTTGCTCATGACTCAGGTAATAATCCAGGGATTATTACCTTTGTGTTTCTGTTTTTTAATTTAGTCCCTAATTGCTCAAACTCCCTCAGCAGAACCTCTTTCTTAGTCCTACCTATGTCGTTGGTACCTACGTGGACCATGACAACTGGATCCTCCCCCTCCCACTCCAAGTTCCTCTCCAGCCCTGAAGAGGAGATGTCCTTAATGTTGGTCACCGGGTAGGCAACCCAGCCTTCGGGACTCTCGCTCTTGGCTGCAGAGAACAGTATCTTTCCCCCTAACTATACTGTCGCCTACTACATCCACATTCCTTTTTATTCCCCCCCACTTGAACGGCCCCCTGAACCACAGTGCCATAGCCAGTTTGCTCATCTTCCCTGCACTCGTCCACAAGGGCTGCACAAACCTCGTATATATTGGACAAGTGCAGAGGCTGAGGCTCCTGTAATGCTACCTCCTGGATCCCCGTACCTGCCTCACTCAGTCACACCCTTCTGTCCCTGACCACATGCTAATTCTATAGTATTTAGTCTAAGGAGTGTGACTGCCTCCTGGATCAAAGTGTCCAGGTAACTTTCTCCCTCCTTGATGCATCGCAATGTCTGCAGCTCAGACTCCAGCTCCTCAACTTGGAGCCGAAGTTCCTCGAGCTGCAGACACTTACCGCAGATGTGGTCACCCTGGACAAAACTGTCCAGTAACTCCCACATACTGCAGCTGCACACATCTTCTGCCCTGTCATAACGATTTTATTTATTTAATTGATTACTTCAATGCCAATCAAATTATTTTTAGGTTGAACTGAGTACTGGCCTTGTTTAATTTATTAAATTAAGTTTAGTCTTTTATTAAAAAATGAGTTTTATGCTATCAGTTATAGTCCTAAGAAAGAAGAAAATGAACGAGATACTCACCACCAATCATCTACCTGCTTTACCTGTGACATGACGCTGCGGTTTTGTTTTGCAGTTGCTGTGACCTGCTCTCGGTACACTCCTCTCCACTCTGCTGACTAATCAAATGCACTTCACCCCTTACTGCACCAAATCCCCTCACTCACCACTCTGTCAAAACCAGACTCCATCAATAACTGCTACTCTGTGTGTTGGCAAAACCCTTCTGAATTTGTGCTAGCTAGAATGCCAATCACCTGAGTCAGCCCCAACTGACAGTAGATTACCAGTTCTAACCAGTCACCTAATTAACTCGGTGACCAACTGCCACTTCAGGCTGCTTGTTTACCACTAACTGAAAACTGCAAGTTAAGATTAAATTTAAGTTAAATGCTTGCTGCCAAACTTAGTCAAATTTTAGATGGAGATCAACCCTTAAAAATCCCCTCACTCACCTGTTATATAATCTGTTACACCCATAAGTATGTTGTGAAATCCAACTCACTTTGGGCATTTAAAAATCATTTTTGTTTCTGCAAATACAGATGAGGAGATCAAATCGCTGCTGTTGCTACTGGTCCCCAGCTGGTCTTGCATCACATGTGTAATGAAGTTTTAATATGTTGGTAGGCACCATGCAGCCCTGTGTGCCACTGTGTTTGTTGGGATGCTATTCCGTCGTTCACAGAGCCACATTCACAGCATGAAAAGATAGCCCATATTATATCTGGAATTGTGTTTCGACGTATCCTGTGGGTTACATTACTAACATAACAGTACTGTTGGAAAATACAATATAGTATTGATATTGAATAAAACAAAAACAATCAATCACATATGTCTTGATTTTAAAAGGTCATTAATCACAATGGACTTTGCTGGCAGAATAAATTTAAACATTCCAAGAAGACTGCACACTTTGACCGATGGTAGACATGAAAACATGGCAGATATGCTGTTAGAAAAAACTGTTCCATTGGTGTAGATGTGTTTGCTGTACTGAACGTCAAACAATTCTTTCTAATTAGCTTCATTTAATGATGGAGATATTTTTGAGGTATCCCTCAGAATCACCAAGCTCAATTTATTCCAATACCTTTTTTATCAAACACGTTGAGGTAGAGTTTCCGCTGTGGGTGCAATCGGGAAATTGCGCCCAAATTGCGCTGGTTAGGTTAGGCTTCAAGTTTCCGATAAAATTTATTTGCATATTCACAAATATAAAATCGTCCATGAACCAGTGCAATCGGGCAGCGTAATAGAATGTAATTGTTTCTTTTTTTTCCATTAAAAAGTATTCCTTGATGTATTTAAAAGTGGTAACCTGGTGCAGATTTATTAATACAGCTGAAAATGAGTTTATCACCAAAAATAAGTATTTTTAATAAGAGGGTCCAGTCCTCCACCTGTGAGTAATCTGATTTAAAATCACTGAAAATGACTTTAAAAAACTATACTGAACTATTTAATAGTTTCATTGGTGCACACTAGTCAGTTTCTTAGTAAATTAAATATTTTTTAATATGTAAAAATATTTAACACGTGCTTACTAGTGCCTGTGCGCCTAAGAAAATGAGCGCAATTTGAAGAGCCTTCCCGAGCGAGCGCAGTTGGTGGAATCTTGCAATTTCGACCTGGGGGCATGGCCAGTTTTGTGGGCGGGGCCTGATCTGGGCGTATTGAATCTTGAACCAGCATAAAGATTGTGGAAAACACAAACATAAGTGGTTTGGGGCGTAACTCACTTACGTTTAAAATTCCCCGATCTTTTGCTCTGGTTCGGCCGATTCTGCCGGGATTGCGCTGATATTACTGGTGTAAACAAGCGGAAACTAGTCCCCATTTAATTTTAACAGATTGAAAACGATACAATAAAGGCATCTTAAAACTGGGCATTTGAAAGCATTCATGATCTCTCAAGTAATTTGCTTTGAATTGCTCTTTAAGCAGTAATAGGTGCCCAGTAGGTTAGCACACTCCCAATTCACTCATTTCTAGGCCAATGGATTTGTGTCTAGTCCAGACAAATGGAATGAAAGTCTCTTCTGTCCTTTGGCTGTCAATTGGATTTGGTCAGTCTTCATCCAATTCGGCATGAGCCCAGTGTAAAACTGCTCCTCATTTGGCATAAAGTTAGCAGTCTAAGTCAGAGAAACTTTAAGTATGAGAAATGGAAAAGTCACACTGAGGCAGTAAAGGTTGCTCACCTGATGTTAGGATGTGGGGAATAGAGCATAAAGTCAGGGCAGAGTTGAGGAGTTGAATGTGTGCTGGACCTGACCTGTTAGTCACTGGCTAGGAAAGAATTCCCATTTCCAGCAATAACATCCCCTTGACATTCAACGGCATTACCATCGCCGAATCCCCCACCATCAACATCCTGGGGGTCACCATTGACCAGAAACTTAACTTGACCAGCCATATAAATACTATGGTGACGAGAGCAGGTCAGAGGCTGTGTATTCTGTGGCAAGTGACTCACCTCCTGACTCCCCAAAGCCTTTCCACCATCAACAAGGCACAAGTCAGGAGTGTGATGGAATACTCTCCACTTGACTGGATGAGTACAGCTCCAACAACACTCAAGAAGCTCAACACCATCCAGGACAAAGCAGCCCACTTGATTGGCACCCCATCCACCACCCTAAACATTCACTCCCTTCATCACCGGCGCACTGTGGCTGCAGTGTGTACCATCCACAGGATGCACTGCAGCAACTCGCCAAGGCTTCTTCGACAGCACCTCCCAAACCCGCGACCTCTACCACCTAGAAGGACAAGAGCAGCAGGCACATGGGAACAACACCACCTGCACGTTCCCCTCCAAGTCACACACCATCCCGACTTGTAAATATATCGTCGTTCCTTCATCGTCGCTGGGTCAAAATCCTGGAACTCCCTTCATAACAGCACTGTGGGAGAACCTACACCACACAGACTGCAGCGGTTCAAGAAGGTGGCTCACCACCACCTTCTCAAGGGCAATTAGGGATGGGCAATAAAGGCTGGCCTCGCATCCCATCCCACATCCCATGAACGAATAAAAAAAATCCTTCACTCAGATGAGTACAACATTCACCCATCTCTCAATCTAAACCTACAACCTTTCACTTTTCTTTTTGACCACATGAATTTAATCTTCACTGTATCAAATGATTATTTTTGATCATTATAAACTTTTGGAATAAGTTATGTTTTTTTGCTTAATTCTTTGTTTGCCAGCACTTTCAAAATGTTCAATTCATGGCCTTGTGTTCTGCATTCTACATCTACTCCGTAGAACCTAAAGCATACATTAGTCCATTCCTTTTACTCACCTCAGCCTTATTTCTTAATTAATTTAACTCAAGTTTGTTGAGCCTGCCCTGATACATAGGGGCTAATAATGCAATGCTCAGCACCCAGAGTGTCGATGTGGATCAGGACACAGGTGATCCATATTATCACTCACTGAGGATTGAGGCATGCTTTGCACTTATTTTACACAGTGCAGTATAATACGGTGGGGAAATGTAGGTGGCACTGAAGGCCAGCATATCAGATGTCCTTTGGCTCATTAAGGTCTCAAAAAAATGTTAGACATCCTTGCCCTATAATGGAGTCTCAGCCCCCAAACAGCATTGCTGGAGTCCAGCAATCATATAAAACGGGCACTAAATAGTTGGTCTGTTCAGTCATAGTGGTTCCTGCTCCTTAAAGGACAGTCTGCTTTGTAGTTGCGTCCAGTTTGCATTGTAGTTGCATGTTAACCTGGAAATGTTATTGTTTATTTCATGGCATCCTTGGGTTTCACTACTACTGCTATTCACACCTTCTCAAAGCAGCTCCCCACCTGGTAGCCAAGGAAACTATAATTGTGTTTTCCCTAAATAAGACCTATGGGCATCCTATTGGCCAACCCTCTCAACCAGGACGTACCACCCGTGGCTAACTAAGGAAGTTAAAGATAGCATCAAATTGAAAGAAAAAGCATACAATTCCGTGAAGATTAGTGGCAGGTCAGAAGATTGGTCAGAATATAAAAAACAGCAACAAATGACTAAAAGAATAATAAGGAGGGGGAAATTAGAGTACGAGAGAATGCTAGCTAGAAATATAAAAACAGGTAGTAAGAGTTTCCACAGGTATTTAAAAAGGAAAAGAGTAAGTAAAGTGAGCATTGGTCCTCTAGAGAGTGAGTCTGGGGAATTAATAATGGAGAATAAGGAAATGGTGGATGAATTGAACAGATATTTTGCATCCGTCTTCATTGTAGAGGATACAAATAAGATGCCAGAAATAATTGTGAAGCAAGAGGTGAAAGGGATTTACCATCACCGGGGAAAGATTAAGAAAAAAATATTAGAACTAAAAGCTGACAAGTCCCCAGGTCCTGACGGACTTCATCCTAGGGTCTTAAAAGAAGTGGCTGCAGATAGTAGATGCATTGGTATTAATTTTCCAAAATTCCCTAGAATCTGGAAGGGTCCCATCA
Source organism: Heptranchias perlo (assembly GCF_035084215.1). Lineage (NCBI taxonomy): Eukaryota > Metazoa > Chordata > Chondrichthyes > Hexanchiformes > Hexanchidae > Heptranchias > Heptranchias perlo. Next base: position 65,581,218 of record NC_090331.1, on the reverse strand, counting down.
GATTGGAAAATAGTGAATGTAACTCCTCTATTCAAGAAAGGAGGGAGACAGAAAGCAAGAAACTACAGGCCAGTTAGCTTAACATCTGTCATAGGGAAAATGCTAGAATATATTATTAAGGAGGTTACAGCAGGGCACTTAGAAAATCTCAATGCAATCAGGCAGCGTCAACACAGCTTTGTGAAAGAGAAATCATGTTTGACTAATTTATTAGAGTTCTTTGAGAAAGTAACAAGCAATGTGGATAAAGGGGATCCTGTGGATGTGGTGTACTTGGATTTCCAGAAGGCATTTGACAAGGTGCCACATCAAAGGCAAAATAAGAGGTCATGGTGTAGGGGATAATATGTTAGCATGGATAAAGGATTGGTTAGCTGACAGGAAACAGAGATTAGGCATAAATGGGTCATTTTCAGGTCGGCAAGATGTAACAAGTGGAGTGCCACAGAGATCAGTGCTTGGGCCTCAACTATTTACAATCTATATCAATGACTTGGATGATGGGACCGAATGTATGGTTGCTAAATTTGCTGATGACACAAAGGTAGGTAGGAAAGTAAGTTGTGAAGAGGACATAAGGAGTCTACAAAGGGATATAGATAGGTTAAGTGAGCGGGCAAAAATTTGGCAAATGGAGTATAATGTGGGAAAATGTGAACTTGTCTACTTTGGCAGGAGGAATAGAAAAGCAGTATATTATTTAAATGGAGCGAGATTGCAGAACTCTGAGGTACAGAGGGATCTGGGTGTTCTAGTACATGAATCACAAAAAGTTAGTATGCAGGTACAGCAAGTGGTTAGGATGCAAATGGAATGTTGTCATTTATTGCAAGGGGAATGGAATATAAAAGTAGAGATGTTTTGCTACAGTTGTACAGGGTATTGGTGAGACCACATTTAGAATACTGTGTGCAGTTTTGGTCTCCTTATTTAAGAAAGGACATAATTGCTTTAGAGGCGGTTCAGAGAAGGTTCACTCGACTGATTCCTGGGATGAGGGGGGTTACCTTATGAGGAAAGGTTGGATAAGTTGGGCCTGTATACATTGGAGTTTAGAAGAATGAGAGGTGATCTTACTGAAACATATAAGATACTGAGGGAACGAGAAGGGGTAGATGCTGATAGGATGTTTCCCCTTGTGGGGCAGACTAGAACTAGGGGCCACAGTTTAAAAATAAGGGGTCTCCCATTTAAGACGGAGATGAGAAGAAATGTTTTCTCTCAGAGGGTCACGAGTCTGTGGAACTCCCTTCCCCAGAGAGCGGTGGAGGCAGGGTCATTGAATATTTTAAGGTTGAGTTGGATAGATTCCTGATTAACAAGGGAGTCAAAGGTTATAGTAGGTAGATGGGAAAGTAGGGTTGAGGTTACAATCAGATCAGCCATGATCTTATCAAATAGCAGAGCTGGCTCGAAGGGCCGAATGGCCTACTCCTGCTCTTAATTCATATATTCGTATGTATGTTCGTATGTACCTGCTGGTTCTGGAGGAGGGTGGGTAAGATCAGGAGTGGCACATACTATAGCCTAGTCAAGGTGTCCAAAATTCTTGTTGCTGCCCACATCTGACACAACTTTGCCATGCAGGAGGCAGGAGACAATAGGCATCAGCGAACAGTGAGGGAAGACGACCACAACCAGAAGACAGGAGACTTGTTTAAACAAGGATGTGGTGACTCAGGAAGATTCATACAGCAGACTGCAATAGACAACACAATTAGTTAAATGCCTGAAGCATCCTGGGCACAATAGTCACCTATATATGTATCTAATATCCTTGCCTTTCCATTGGTCTCAGCTGTGCGCCACAACAAAAACCAAAATGACAGCATTTCATGCAAAAATAACTATCAGGACACATTACAATTTCAGTTATCCTAACTTTCATTAACCCTTACAATGTGTGGTTCAGACATATTCAGTGTGTTTTGCCCCGGTACTTCCCCTTAGTGAAAGTGTAAGATGTGTTTCTTCTTCTTTCTATCCTGTGCTCCTTCTAAGTGAGGTGTATGGCTGCAGTGTGTCAGTGTCTGCCTCTAGGGATGGAGGTGGCCCAGTACCTCCTTGTGCTGGGTCAGAAGATGGCCTTGCAACAACTTATATCATAGGTATTGATGCAGAGACTGCCTGAGCTGGTCTGCTATGTAACACATCTGGAGTCATTTGAGGAGGTGGCTGGGTGGCACAGACATAGTTTTGCCCTGAGTGGCAATGGCATCTCCTGTCATCCCGCTGTTCCTGGATATTCACCCAGCATGTGTTGGGCAACTACGAGGTTACTAAAGCCCTACGCTATCCGTTTCCCCAACATGATGAATGCAGAAAATATAGACAGTTGCAAGTTGGAGTTAAAGGTCCCTAGAACCCCAAGTCATAGCATTCACTAAGGAAGTTATGGCTGAGCTTAAGACTCTGGCTAAGGGGACCTTCACTGGAGAGTCTTGGAGTGGCCACCTCTCCGTGGTGACCTACAGCTCAATTAGACTATTATGCAGGTTGTGGGCACCTCCATAGATGCCACTAAACTGTGCATGTTGTACCAAATTGCTTCTGTAGGCAAGCCTTGTGAGATCTGAATCCCACGGCTCAGCATCTGCAGGAGCCTTTGAGTTGATCCTCTGGACAGCAAGCTTGCAAACTCCTCCAATTCCACCTGGACTGCTCCTCCTCACTCGTGCTGTATGCTTTAGCAAGTGTTCCTTTCTGCAGCTCACTAATTGAGCCACCCCACCTAAAGTAGATGTATCTGTGATGGCACGTGCCACTGTAGAAGTAGGTGACACAGGTGCTGTGCGATTCTTGGTTGAAGTTGCACTTTGGACTCTGTCATCTCGTCTCTTTAGAACTTATTGGACTACCATCATGGGTGCATCATAATCATAAAGGCTACAACGATTCAAGAAGGGCCATTGCCACGGCCAGGGCAACTCGTGATGGATAATCGATGCAGCCTTGTTAGATTGCCCACATTCTAGGAACAAATTTTATAAAAGAGCAAAAGGACAGATTTTAGAATGGTGTTCGAAAGATATCCCTTGACAATGGCTTACGTAGCAAGACCTTCCAGTGTGATATTGTGCAGTGCTGAAGTGTATGCTTATCTGTGAGGGAGTGAATGAATACATTGAGCTGGCGTGGACACGATGGGCCGAATGGCCCCCTTCTGTGCTTTATGTTTTCTATGGTTCTATGGCTCTATAGAAAGGATGGCAAAGAAAGGATGTTATAAACCATATGCTTCCAAACCTCACCCTAATCTAGTCCCTCTGGTGCCTCTCATGCTCAGAATCTTCAGTGCCTTCTTGTCATATGAAATCAAGGATGTATGGTGGTGACTCCCATCTCCAAGTCTTATATGTGCTACCGTATGTTATGCTTGGCCTTCTTCTGTAAGCAGATAGAAATAGGCCATATTTTCAATAGAGGAATCCTGAGAGAAGTATCTTGGACTGTTCCTGCTGGGCAGGGGATTAAAATCAGGCCTTTAGTGTTAGCAGTGTGCTTGGTGTTTGTTGTTTGCCACATGTAATGGGTGCCATGGTGCACACATTGCCATGGTAGTGCCTTGTTAAAAGATGGGCATATTTCTGCATTTAGAAAGTGCATGACAGTTGCCAAAGTGCTGTGTATTCTCTCTGTGAGATGCTGCCCTAGATTTATACTGAAGTAATATTACAAGGCCTTGTAACCCAACATTATAAAACTAAGTTAAATTAAAGTTGCTATCTCCCACAATAGATATTTTATTCTTACATTCTTTCTCTGTTTTAACTCCATCAAAGGTACACCGACCACCTAATGTTTTTTGGATCAATATGTAGTAACTTACATTTATGTACATTAAATGCCATTTTTCAATCACTGCCTAACTGCTAAGCCTCTCGAATCCTTTTGGGTAACCCCTGCCTCTCACAAATGTGGAGATCCTTCTCATAAACACTTTAATCTGGGTTGTTAATGATGTTTGTGAAAAGCTGCAAGAGGGGAACAAGTCCCTGATGAATTCTACCAGCCTCTGCTTTCCAGTGTGAGAAATTTCCCATTTATACCCATCCCGTGCTTCAATTAACTACTTTATATCCAATTTGCGATTTCCCGTTGAATTCCACAATCCACAGCCTTTTATTACAAGTTGCTTGAGTGGGTTCTTAACAAATAATTTTTTTAAATTCTAGTATCAAAAGAAGTCCAGTGAACTTACAAGATATAATTGTCTTTTATTTAAGCCGTTTTGGTTTTTATCTCATACCTGATGAAATGTATCCCAGGACGTTATGGGAGGTTAGGGAGGAAATTGCGGGTCCCCTAGCAGAGATATTTGAATCATCCACCGCAACAGGTGAGGTGCCTGAAGATTGGAGGGTAGCAAATGTTGTGCCTTTGTTTAAGAAGGGCGGCAGGGAAAAGCCTGGGAACTACAGACCGGTGAGCCTGACATCTGTAGTGGGCAAGTTGTTAGAGGGTATTCTGAGGGACAGGATCTACAGGCATTTGGAGAGGCAGGGACTAATTAGGAACAGTCAGCATGGTTTTGTGAGAGGAAAATCATGTCTCACGAATTTGATTGAGTTTTTTGAAGGGGTTACCAAGAAGATAGATGAGGGCTGTGCAGTGGACGTGGTCTACATGGACTTCAGCAAAGCCTTTGACAAGGTACCGCATGGTAGGTTGTTGCATAAGGTTAAATCTCATGGGATCCAAGGTGAGGTAGCCAATTGGATACAAAATTGGCTTGACGACAGAAGACAGAGGGTGGTTGTAGAGGGTTGTTTTTCAAACTGGATGCCTGTGTCCAGCGGTGTGCCTCAGGGTTCGGTGCTGGGTCCGCTGTTATTTGTTATTTATATTAATGATTTGGATGAGAATTTAGGAGGCATGGTTAGTAAGTTTGCAGATGACACCAAGATTGGTGGCATTGTGGACAGTGAAGAAGGTTATCTAGGATTGCAACGGGATCTTGATAAATTGGGTCAGTGGGCCGATGAATGGCAGATGGAGTTTAATTTAGATAAATGTGAGGTGATGCATTTTGGGAGATCGAATCGGGCCAGGACCTACTCCGTTAATGGTAGGGCGTTGGGGAGAGTTATAGAACAAAGAGATCGAGGAGTATAGGTTCATAGCTCCTTGAAAGTGGAATCACAGGTGGATAGGGTGGTGAAGAAGGCATTCGGCATGCTTGGTTTCATTGGTCAGAACATTGAATGCAGGAGTTGGGATGTCTTGTTGAAGTTGTACAGGGCATTGGTGAGGCCACACTTGGAGTACTGTGTACAGTTCTGGTCACCCTATTATAGAAAGGATATTATTAAACTAGAAAGAGTGCAGAAAAGATTTACTAGGATGCTACCGGGACTTGATGGTTTGACTTATAGGGAGAGGTTAGACAGACTGGGACTTTTTTCCCTGGAGAGTAGGAGGTTAAGGGGTGATCTTATAGAAGTCTATAAAATAATGAGGGGCATAGATAAGGTAGATAGTCAAAATCTTTTCCCAAAGGTAGGGGAGTCTATAATGAGGGGGCATAGATTTAAGGTGAGAGGGGAGAGATACAAAAGGGTCCAGGGGGCAATTTTTTCACTCAAAGGGTGGTGAGTGTCTGGAACGAGCTGCCAGAGGCAGTAATAGAGGCGGGTACAATTTTGTCTTTTAAAAAGCATTTGGACAGTTACATGGGTAAGATGGGTATAGAGGGATATGGGCCAAGTGCAGGAAATTGGGACTAGCTTAGTGGTATAAACTGGGCGACATGGACATGTTGGGCCGAAGGGCCTGTTTCCATGTTGTAACTTCTATGATTCTATGATTCTATGAATTTAAAATGTAACTTTCATGTAACTTATTCTTGTAATGGTCTCTACAACTTAATAGCCAGTACTAGTTCCATGTTTTTGACTCCCCTTATTTTAGCAAAAATGTAGACATGGAGTAAAATCAGCATCATGTTGAAGCAAAGAGCTAACAGACTATTCACTCATGTTTGAGAAATAACAGCCCTCCAAAAATGGATTAATCAAAATTTCCGAAAAGTGGAGGAGAATTCTTACCTGTTAAGGACAAGTTAAAGGTTGTTATGAGATACTGCACAGTCAAATAGAAAAGAGAGTACTTTACTCCAGGACAGTCCTCGAACATTTCCCCGGACTCCCACTGTAACTTCAGCAGGCTCCCAACCTGAATTTGGACTTCCCGCATGACCCTGTAAGGAGTGGAGCCTCTGTCTACTCCTTTCAAAGAAGTGACATGGAGGGAGCAGAGGGTCCCCATTCTGGGGACTTCCTGCTTCCCGAGCTCATCAGTGCCCCGACATAAGGCTGGAGGCCAGTAAACCCAGGAAGATGAGGGATGCCAGTCTCCAGACGTCAGAAGTGGTCCACACCAAGAGAGTCCAGGTTAGGGAAATAGCCTGGACCTATAAGATGGGAATTTTATATTTTATTTATAAACTTTTAGGACTGGATTCCCTTCATAGGGGCTGATAGGGGGAGTGCATGACGTCTCATGGGGAGGGGGTGGGGAACTGCAGCATGGAGCAGGCAGGCGGTTGAGATGCACCTATAGTGACAACGCCACTTGCCAGCCCCATACAAATGATGGGCCCTCCCAATGACCTCGCAAACTCTGACATCACTGTCAAGACCACGGCCAACCCATTTTCAGGGTCAATGAGTTTAACAAAAGGAAAATTTTGAAGTATCATCATATCAGTGGCATAAATTAATAGCTAACAGGAGGGTTTTCATTGTTAGAAAGCATGGGTGCAGTGATCATTAATTGGTATGTCACAATGCGACAAGAGGAGGAGGAGAGGAGTGCCTGGGAGCAAAGAGAAGGTAAGGAGTGTATAGATACTGCCCCAGGTAACAGGTCTACTGCCACAGAATCTACTGCTGGGCATGATGGAGAAGCAGTTCATGAGGAGGCACAGACTCACCAAGAAGGCTGTGACTGAACTGTGCTACCTGGTCCTGTAGAAGACTTGTAAGGACAGTCACCACCTGCAATACCCTCGATATTAATGTCACAGAGCCTTTCCAGGCACCGTAGGGGAAATCTCAAAAGTCAACCACTTTTGCACTGACACATTTACACAATAAGAAAAAACTCAGACTGCAAGATATATATATATCTATCCTATATATACCTATCCATCTATATATACACATAAATATATATATGTAAAATGAATAAAAAAGATTTTTTAAACATTTAACGATGTACACTCAGAACATAAGTTCGGATCCCATCTCCTGTCCGGTTTTGGATTTAGCAACAGGAGGCAATGATCGAAGAGAGCACAGACAGGGTTGTTGTGGACACAATGTGAGAACACCTGGACAAGGATCCCAATGGAACCAGTGTTGATGAAGGAAAAAAAACACTGGAAATATATTATCTGCAGTGTGTGGGGTACAGATCACAAATGCACCTACTGCCATTGTGCATACCAGCTAGGAATTTCTATTAGCTGAGAACTGCTTAGTGAAAGTACAGAACAATTATAACAAAGGATTACAGGAATCTTAAAAGGAAATTAATTTCATTCAATCATGCAGTGGTAGTAGTGTACATTTTTAATACGTTTTGCTGGTGCATTTTCAACTTCTATTTGTTTCTCTATGTTGGTTATACATGTGCCCTAGCTGTAACTAAATAGATTATCGGGTGGAAATTGGACATCATTCCGCCTGTTTTACGGGTGTGAAATGGGCACAATGAGGTCCAATTTTGGGGACCAACGTCCTGCGCGCCATGTACGCCTGAGAAACATCTGACCCAATATGTGGTTGGGTCATTTTTCAGGTGTCACTGGTGGCTGCCTAAAGCAAGCAATTGGTCCCTTAGATATGTAACCTGTTTTAGGTCCCCTCCCAGAGATTAAGCAGCGATGAGCGGGGCAGGCTTAGGATTCTTTAGCGGGTACAGCAGCTGCCTACAACAGGTAAGTTTTTCTTAATACATTTTTTTTAAACCTTCCTGTGGAGCCAGAAGGAGCAGGAGTGCTTCCCCGAATCCACAGTCGGTGGGATCAGCCCGACCCCATTGCCCACACCAACCCTCCTCCCCGGATTTACCTTTGAGCAGCTGCTGGATAGACAAGCGAACCAATAGTCGTCCTCTCCAATGCGTGAGCTGCCTGTGGCGGCACGGCAGGTGCCAGCAGTTCACACATAAAATGTTAATGAGTGTTGAGGCCCAATTTCGGGCCGGCCTCAGGCCCCCCGGTTGGGGCACATACTGCTAGTGCAGCGCCGAGTTTGGGCTTGAGAAAGGGACTCACACAAATTTCCTCCCCAATAGGTACAATTTTTCTCTCCCCCCTCAGCTGGGTGTAAGTAGGGTGGAGCACAGTGAAATACGCTCTGCCGTACCTGACCTGAATCCACCTGTATTTCCAGGATCAGGTCATTGCACAGGCCCTAATGTTCTCCCTGTGCAGGAATCCTCCTTGGCAGGAGCTTACTCCTAGGAGTAGAGGGGGAAGTCTATCGACTGCTTTTGGACCATCTGACTGCTGTTCAAAAACAAGTGATTCCTCCATATGGTCCAGCTGTTGTACAAGCATCTGTTTCAAAGTAGGCCCACTAACCCAGTACCAGCAAACTGCTAACTCAGCAGGGCAATTCATCATGCTGAATCTCCACCCTGAACAAAATGGCCCCTCATTAACAACCATCACTTCCATCACTTCCTCATCAATCTTCATTGCCTCACCCTATGATTCCTCCTGAACATTACAATCCAACTCTCCTGAAGTTTGTGAATCAATGCTTGTGACTGCTTCAAACGGGAGTGCCGGCCTTTGGTGTTGTGGCAAGTGGTGCTTTTCAAGTTTCCTTGGAGAGTGACTGCATTCTGCGAAGACAGTAGCTGGTACATTCTAAGTATAAGTATATTAGCACACTTATCGACATGGGTATCACACTGTCATCACACCCTTGATCGTGCGGTTGGGCACAATCACTGTGTGTGAAGATTAATAATAAGATACTTACCACAAGTGCATTGTCTTTCCAATCTCCACAGATCAATGATAGATTGCTCATATGACATCAGTGATTTATTGACTGGGGCCCAGCCCCTGTGCCCTCTGATTATATGCAAGCTTTGCCTGTCAAGCATAAGAAATGTGGGGAGTGAAACGCTGGCCCCGAAATTCCTCAGCACACAATCCTAGCAATTATATTGGAACCCTCTGGAGTTTGTGGAGTCAGTGGGAATACACCTCATTCACATGGGCCAGGTGGGCGCAAGCAACACTTTAGGTGCGTCTCCAGCACCCGCCTGTCCATGACAGTTGGAAACTCTGGCACCCGTCAATCCTTTGTAGGAGGGATCACCTGGTCCACCGTCTCTGCCGTTTTGCTGAGGTTTCTTCTGGTTTTCTGCTGGAGTTACAGTGGGAGATCAATGAAAACTGCAAGGAATTTCAAAGCTTCATGGAAATTATGTTTGTGTCCTGTTCTAGCATCTTCAATATAATTTGCATAACCCTGCTATTTTCACTTCTGCATTCTTATTATCATTTCATTATTTATCAACGTTAGAAGCTGTGTCAGTGCAGCATTTTCACATATATATTTTTACAATTACACTATTTTTCATGTCCAGCTATGTCCTAAACAGTTGCTTTACGTTAATATTGTACCCTATTTTACGTTGTGCCATTTCTTTCTCACTTCTCCCCAGGTCATCTTAATGGTTGGCATAGAGTCTCTGTCACATGCCCCCACATTTTTCTCTTCTTTTGCTTATTTGGGCACCGTATTCCCAGACTTTACCACAACTTGCACAGGCTGGTTGAGAAGATATATTTTTCCTCTGCTGACATTGAGCGAATTTCTACTACAATTGCACACTTCAGAGCTGACTTCATTAACTTTCCAATAGTTTTACTGGCTAAGTGGCTCATTAACTGCTGGAGAAGCATTAGAGGATCATTGTTATGGGTGCATTGTGATCGTTTGATTTTCTTTCGTACTGCTAATGACACCCGCACATTTTTAGAATTCACCCGTCTAAAACCGTGCACTCCCATGACTTCGTTAGCAGGTCATTCATTTCGACTTGACCAGTATTTTGAAGAAATAGAGATGTCAGCCCTTACCTTCCTAGATCTTGCCTCAGTTGTTCTTTGAAAACTAGTATAACATTTGCCATTTTCTATTCTCCCTATTCCTGATAGTAATTCGGGCGAATACAATCAGAAAATTAGGCAGAGTTCTGTCACGCCAGACCTGCGCTCACTTTTGCACCTGCTTCAATTTCTAGCATCATTTGTGACGGATGCAGGAAATGAGCACCCATTTTTGGGTAGTTGCATGCAAATGAGGTGAAAATGAAATTATACCCCCATTTACTAGAGTGTCAACTGTGGCTCAGTTGGTAGCCTCAGAAGGTTGTGGGTTCAAGTCTCACTCCAGACACTGCCTTATCCACTAAGGCGCCTGCTGTCTCAGGTGAACGTAAAGGATCCCATGGCACTATTTTGAAGAAGAACAGGAGGGTTTTCCCCGGTACCCTGCCCAATATTTATCCAACAACCAATATCATTGAAACAGATTATCTGGTCATTAACTCATTGCAGTTTGTGAAATCTTATTGTGTGCAAATTGTCTGCCGTGTTTCCTACATTAAACTAGTGGCTACACTTCAAAAGTACTTCATTGGCTGTGAAGCTCTTTGGGACATCCTGGGGCCGTGAAAGATGCTATATAAATGCAAGCTATTTCTTTCTTTATATTTGGCCTGGTTCCTTTTTCACCCATTTAAAACAAACATCTATGTTCTCCAAGCACTAGGGAAAAAATGGAACAGAATTTAAAGAGGCCAGCATCTATATTGATAGTATCCGTTTAAATATTACTTCTGTATGTTTTTGGACCTTTTATCGGCTGCTATCAATTACTTTGATGTCTGCCTTTGTATCATTTACAGTGGAGCGACAATTCCCTGCCCCCTCCACCATTTCAGATTGGACACAATGGGTTTCCAAATCAGTGATTCACCTGAAGAAGGAAGAGCAATGGAGGGATATCGGGCACATGGTGCCCACCCACCACTACCCCCATCCCAGAATACACAGTTAGGGGCATTCCTACCTGTTTTTGTCAGAAAAGCAGGCCTATGGAACACTCACTTTACCAGGGAACCATCGATGAATTATTAAATTGCTGCAAGCAGACCCACAGCCCTCAAGTACCACATTATCTATAGCTGTTAAGGTCACAACTGCATTTAACTTTTATGCTGTTGGGTCATTTCAGGTTGCCACTGGGGATCATATTAACATTTTCCAAACAGCTGTGGATAGAAGTATTAAGCAAGTCACAGACGCATTGTTTGGTTACAGCAAACAATCTCATCTCTTTGCCAATGGACAATCAGGGCAGCATGACTGGGCTCTGCAACTTTGCGGAGCAGCAGGATCCCTGAAGAAGCCTAAGAGTCATAGATTGCACTCGGTTGGCCCTATGTGCTCCCCCGCTCAATGCCATGAGCAACATCAACAGGAAAGGATTCCATCCTCTGCAGTTACCATGCAAGTGAATTTCAGTAAACCATATCATGAAACCCTCAGAGCTTCCATGGTGCCTTCATTTTAAAGCAGCCCAAAGTGCCACCGCACTTTCAGCTAGAAGAGTAAGTACTGGGGTGGCACTTGGGATATCAAGGCCATATTTTCCAGTTGTGGCTCATGATGTCTGTACAGTATCCCAACATGAGCTGAGCACCAGTATCATGAAGTCCATTCATACACCCGAGTAATAATTTAACACACCACTGGCATGTTAAAGGCTCACATCATGTTCATATTGAACATACAGCTGTCACATGCCCTCCTACTTCCCCAAGCATTCAGACCCATCAAACCTATGTGGAGATGTCTAAGGAGACTTGCTTTTCCAATTGATGCTTCACGAGGGAAGCTATCACAGAAACATCTATTCAAGGCTGACCTGCCGACAAGATCTACCATGGGGATGACCCATGCCTGTTGTTGTGAAGGTTAACGCAACTTTGAATTTTTATGTAACTGAATCCTTACAAGGCACAATTGGTACTATTTGCCGTATTGGTCAATCTTTGGTCTACCAGTGTATCGAGCAAGTTACAGAGACCTTTCTTGCCAGGAAAAGCAAAGCTTCTGCCACTTTCTCCATGGAAAGGAGGCAACAGCACAAAAGGGCCCAGCATTTTACCGTGTTGGCAGGCTTTCCAAAAGTACAGGGATTCATCAATGCTCACACATGCAGCCGTTAGGGCCACTAACAGTATGAAAAGGAAAGATTTTAATTCTATCAATGTGCAGGTGGAGCTGGACCACTGGAACAGAATAATACAAGTCAATATGCAATATCCCAACTGCAGCTATGATGCCATCATTTTGTGGCAGTCTACTATACCACCACTATTTGAAAGATGAAGCTGATAGGATGGCTGGTTGCTTTAGGACCAAGGCTATTCCCTGGAGCCTTGTTGCCTTGGTGGGTTGGGAGAAAGCCACCAATGACTTCCTGGCTCACACCTTCTATGGCCTCCACCCTGTAAATTCCAGAGCTGGCCCCTCACGGAAGGTCATTCAGCGTAGGTTGACAAGGTCACCACAGGTGGAGTTTCTTCTCTATGGTTGTGAGCAGCGTTCTTTAAAAACAGACAAACTCGAACAAAAGTAGCATCCCACTTTGGATGACAACACAACATCCAAGTAGTTTGAATTTCCCTTTGCTCCAAACTTATTTCTCTTCTTTTGTCGCGCCTCTTCCAACAGAACATTCAGTCTCCTCATCAAAATAGGGCATTTCTCTCCCCTGGCCCTGGATGAGATTCTATCCTTGCAGAACTAATCAGCCACAGCGAACATTAATGCTTCCAAAGAGCAGTAATCCTTCCAGAGCTTCTGCTCTGCACATTCCCTTTCCACTTGCAGCCTTAACACTCCTGGAAAACACACAGCTGTTTCAGTGCATGCAGTGATTATTCGTGGAATTGTTCATTATAATTCATACAAGGCTTTTGCTGGGTGAATGCGTGTAAGAACATGAGTAATGGAACACTTCCAGATGAAGGCTGGGGGTGTGAAGAGTTAAATGCAGCCTCATGGGCATTGATGGTAAACTCTTCAAGCACTTCAACAGAGTGCGAAAAGGAGGTTATTGTAAATGGCAGACTTGATTAGTACAGTGCATACTTGAAAGATATTTGTTGCTTCTCTTACCATGACTGGCCTGAGTAGGTCATTAAACGTACAGCAGTGCCTGGCCAAGTTGTGGGGGGGGGGGCGCTTGGGGAGGGAAGGGGGAGTGACAGTCACCACTCACTGCTCTGGCAATTACCTGATATTGTCCCTGCAACACTTGCCAAAGAACCTTACCGTCTTTTGCTTTCCAGCAGCAGTGTTTCCAATGCCCCAGAGAACTGGTGGGCTGTCTTCCCTCCAGCAAAAAGCCATTCTGCAATCTTAGACCTTTTCCTGAGCACAAACAGTGATGGTGATGCCTGCCTGGGCTGTTGCAAGCCTTTAAATCCTGCCGCATGCTATTTCCTGCACCCAAACAGGCAACTCTCAATCAGAGACGGTTCTGAGGTTCACCCAGAAATTACAATGTCTTCAGCACTCACCACATCAGGTGAGTGCAAGTTTCACTCTGCCCCCACCTCCAGGCCAGGATCACACCCTTTTCATCCCTTCCTTTACTTTCTTTAATATTCCCAGGTACATAAAGTCTGAACTCTGCATTCTCTCCACAGTCAAAGCCTTATGTAGTTCTGTAACCTTGTTTCTTTCTATTTTCATGCAGCCGCTGTCCCCTTACTAAATACTTGCATGTTTTTATACTCTTTTAACATCTCAAAGAACTTGTTTGCTGGTCACATAGTTCTTTTGGGAATGCTGAATTCAGAACCACCATAACCGGATTTTCTGTTGCTGCGTGATGCTTTCCCTCCGTCTGACTATGATGACACACCAGGGATACCTGTTCTTCTAGTCATCTGGACTAAGCCACCAGTACTTGTCAAAACAAACAGATTTCTCAGCTGCCTCACTCTTTCAGGACAGCATGATTTTATTTCTAAATATAGCAGGGGTGTCTTATATACTAGAGTTTACCATATCTGTGTACAATATATACTTTAAAATACATAGACAGCCTTAACCTACAATTTGTGTCCCGAAACAAGAAATTTAACAAGATTTTGATTCCATCTTTAACCTATCCCCAAAGCAGTACGAGGGGGAAATTGGTCTTCCTTGGGAGCACATAAAGGGATGCTAGCGAATCAACAGGCCCATTTACGACCCGTGTTACAGCCATTTTACAGGCAGTTTCTATTGACTTCAATTGAAAAGAAAATCGGGAAAACCAGGCTGCCAATTCGTTACCACCAGTTTTTGTGCTTCAGCCCAAGACCGATTTCACCCCCTATGAATTGAGAGATTTCTGTAGCTCTACGCCTTTCTCTAACTTTAGTGCATAACTTTCAGTATTAGAAATGAAAGAAAATAACATATTTTCAGGTGTTACATGTCAGTGGAAATGTCTCTATTTTAGAAGCTGAAAAGATCAATTAACAATGAAAGGATTAAAGAAAACCCGTAGCTGGAGTAATCCATTCCACCAGTATATTGTGATAATAATATGTTCCAGAAACAGTATTGAAACCTATGCACAAGTTCATACTCTCTAAGCATGTTAAAATTTGCATTGTATACAGATCTGGCAAAATCTCGTATATAAAAGACCCCCACTATATTCAGCGAACATAAAATCATGGATGAAGGTGCAACATATCGTAGATTTCCCAGTCGGTTTGTACTGGTGAAACTGGTAGACTTCCTTGAATAACATGGCTACAGCCACTGGTAAAGATCACAAGTTAACAGATCTCTATCGGGTTAAGCAGTTAGCCTTGGAAGTGAACGCGATTATTGTTTAAAAAGGCTCTGCCACTGGGTAGTACAACGTTTCAGTATCAACAAATGCTCTACAAACAAACATGTGACGTCTTAACAGATTTTTTATTACAAATTTGACTGATCCCTGTTTTTTATATAACTATTGTTGTTATTGTATTGTTACAGATTCTGATGCAGAAACCAGGCACCAACAAACGTGCAGTTGTTGTGTAAATGGATTTTACTGTTACATTTCAGGCTGGAAGTGGAGTAGAACAGAGTAGTGTGGCTCATTGTTTGTTTTCTATGGCGTGATGAAGGGACAAGATTATCCTGCTTGTTAAAAGTATTGTGCCTTAGATCCCTGAGTGCTGAGTGCAAGGATTGCTCAGTATGGATTGCATTGCTATTTGTTTTGGGAGGGATGGGTGAAAAGAAGCAGTCACCTTGGGGATAAATGAGCACATTACAAATGGATTGGTGTGCTTTGTAATCTAGTTTCGGTTAAGATATATACTGGATTTAATGGCGTGCTAGATGTTCTCCAACAAAATAATGGGCTGGATTTTGCTGTGAATATAACGGTGAGGCTAACAGTACAAATTGGACAGCAACCTCCGGCCAGCGCACATGCGCAGTTAAACGCGGAAATCCGGAAGTTGCTGTCCGAGATGCGCTGCTCCTCCATAAGCTGTGCAAAAACGGCATCTCGATGCCTTGCTCACCATTCAAATGTATTGAATGGAGTGAACTTCCTGTACTGAAGTCATAGATACGGACTAAACTCACCACAAAAAGTTAGGGCTTGTCCATTCCAGTCTAGGTGTCCTTTTAATGGCGTCTTAATTACTGCCAAACAATCTCTCTGGCACAGAAAATTAACTTTTACAAGTGTGGAGTCTCATTCCTTCAGCTTTTAATTATTGTTGGACATTTAAAAAATATTTAAATAAAATTGTTTTTTTTACTTTTTCTTTCTGTCTTTTTTCTCTCTCTCTCTTAATCAAATCTTTCTTTCCCTCCCTTTAACTCACTTTCTGTACCTGATTTGACATTGAATTCACTACTCTAACTTACACTTCCTGGTTCAGACTCTGCGTTGTTCTTTAACAATTCCTCAATCTGATTCGTTAAGGAGATACACAGTTGCTTGCCCTGTTCACACAGGTCCCAGATGCCCTGTACAGGGTGCCAGGCCATTTGGATCTGTTGTTTACAGTAACTTGCCATGCAAAACCCCACAGACAATCTATGGGCTGTTCGTTCACAGTTCACAGCAAGATCTGGCCCATTGTTTTTTGATCACTTGGCACAGGTGACATCTTAGAATGTTGAGCAGAGACTGTGTTATTTGTCCTGAGAAGTTATGCAGCATAACCCGAAATAACCTTGTCAATTATATGTTATAAATGTGAAATGACTCTTGTTTTCTTTCATTTTTCCTTTTGGCTTTCAGGCGATTATGCTAGTCAGTGTGTTTTATTGTCATAACTTTCATGCAAAGGTATTGGTGACATATCAAGGCCTCTTAGCTGGAACATGTCAACTTTGATTTTCCTTGCAATGTTACTTTACATTTTAAATGCTACTCATACCCGATACATTCTAATTAATGCAAGGACATTGATTTCCATTATAAGTATAACCATAGGTGTTCACAGTCCTTGAGAGTTGACAGAATTAAACTTGTAAAGATAAATTCAGAACATCACTTTTCTTTTTTAGCAGTTGCTGCTGGGAATTAAGAACAAATGTAGACAAAATGTCATTTGCAATATTATTTTCTTACTGGTTTACTGAAATTTCAATCCCAGTTACATTAAAGAAAAGAGAGAAAGACTTGCATTTATACAGCGCCTTTCATGACCTCAGGCTGTCCCAAAGTGCTTTACAGCCAATGAAGTAGTTTTGAAGCGTAGTCGTTATGGTAATGTAGGAAACGCGGCAGCCAAGTTGTGCAGAGCAAGCTCCCTCAAACAGCAATGTGATAATGACCAGATAATCTGTTTTAGTGATGCTGGTTGAGGGATAAATATTGGCAAGGACACCAGGGAGAACACCCCTGCTCTTCTTTGAAATAATGCCATGAAAGGGTGGACGGTGCCTCGGTTTAATGACTCATCTGAAAGATAGAACCTCTGACACAGTTGCACTGGAGCCTAGATTTTGTACTCAAGTCCCCAGAATGGGCTTCAATCTACAACCTTCTGCCTCAGAGGCAAGAGTGCTACTCACTGAGCCACAGCTGACACCTAGAAAATATATTATGGGTTCTGATCCTGGGTCTCATTTATCAGATGGATTTTCTGTTTTCTTTGGTAAAAATGACTAATATTCCAAATATACTAAATTTGAACCAGTCAAATCCAAGAGACAAACTGGAAAGGTGCTATGGTCTTAGTGCGTATCTTAAATGCTTTTCAGAGCACATACCCTCTAATTAATGCAATGACATTGATTTCCATTTTGCGTATAACTACAGGTGTTCATGATTCCCTGGGGATGATAGAATTAGAATTGGGAAGATAAATAAACAACTTGAGTTCACGTAGTTGTGTGCCAAAAATGACATGCGTATTTATTTTCTGAATGCTAATTCAAATATAATAATAAGTAAAATAGATAACATGTAGAAATGTACATGGGTTAGCAATAACCTTTAGAAATTGAGATGTTCTGCAATTAGATAAATCATAAAAGATAATCTCTGTGTCTTCATACCAACTCTAAAAACACACTGGTAGAGAGGATCTTTAGGCCCTCTCTTGGAAT
Source organism: Heptranchias perlo (assembly GCF_035084215.1). Classification (NCBI taxonomy): domain Eukaryota; kingdom Metazoa; phylum Chordata; class Chondrichthyes; order Hexanchiformes; family Hexanchidae; genus Heptranchias; species Heptranchias perlo. Next base: position 65,563,547 of record NC_090331.1, on the reverse strand, counting down.
TGATTTGTTTCTCCTTTCTTCTGTTAATGCAAGAAGTTGAACCATAGTCTGTAGCTGTAACAACAATATTGATACTGTGAGAGTACAAGTCCCCTTTTATATTTCTGTGGAGTAGTTTAGGTCTATCTTGCTAATGGAAGGTCTAGTGGTAGGTTCTATTTTATAGACCATAACCTATTCCTTTTATCCAGTGTTGGCCCCATGAGAGTCTCTACATCCTTTTCCTTTCAGTTTGTTATTCAATCTTTCCTTTCTTTCTTTTACAATTGGTACCATTATGCTCTACCTTAAACCCATTTGTGTTTGGACTGTGCTTCAGGGTTTCATAAGCGTTAATGACAACAAGAAAGAAAATGGGATTTTGAAACTCGTGTCTACAGTAATGCTTTTGTTTTCTGATCATCTGAAATGAATGCTGCCTTTTGAATACCCAAGATATACGTATTACCCAATGCAGTTGTTTTTACTAGTTTTCTGAATTAACTTTTGTCTACAATTCTATTGTAGTGATATCAATGCTTTTTCCCGATAAATTGCGACACGCTAAATTTGGCTTTTCTCTGGAAAAGCTTATCTCAAGCATTCAGTGTAAATGAACACTGATTTTGCCACACTGAATAGAAAAATCAAAAGAAGTCCTGTGATTGGACCCCAGTGGATGAAAAGACAGGAGTGGTGATTGGCAGCCTTGGCTGCCGCATCACCAGTCGGGAGATTTAGGCCCTGATATTAAGGCAAAGGCTGGTTCCGAGCAGGGAGTGGGGGAGGAGGGGTGGGAGTTGCAAGCACGAAAACCGGGTGTGATGCATACCCGCATGACGCGATCACAAATAAAGGGCCAACCCAAAAATGGAAGGACACGGGGAGAGTTAGTGAAGATGGATTCAAGACGAGCAAGGCCAGCACCCAGATTTAATGATTCTTCCCTTGACTTACTGCTGGGTGCAGTCAGAAGCAGGAGGGAGATCATTTTCCCCAGCAATGGGAGGAAGAAACCTGCTGCTCTCACCAAGAAGGCATGGTTGAAGGTGGCTGAGGAGGTGAGCAACAGGAACATTGTGCCCCAGTCTTGGATGCAGTGCAGGCAGTGGTTTAATGACCTAACCAGGTCAGGAAAAGTGAGTACAGTTGCTGATTCAGCTACATCCTGTGGTGTACAACAGACCCCCCCACTCACTCTGTTTTGCCAAGCGTACTCCATCACATAATTCCTCACACCCACCTAAGTTTCAACACCACCCACCCCTCACTTTCTATGCACTTCCTCACCTCCCCATTTATCCAGATGCTGCCTCATCTCCCAATGGTCGAGTCGGCCCCTGCACCGGTGCAGGTGGAGCATTCTTTGGCGGGGACCTCAGGTGCTCCAACACCCAGATGCCATTGGCCAAAAGCATCTCAGCAGGCAGGGGTGGGATCTGATCAGCCTGCCTCTACCTCTGCTGAAACTACAGGGGATGCACCATGTAGAAGCGGTAGCAAGCGTAAGAAAACGCAATTGTAATTAACCAAGGGCATGTACGTGACTTTTTGACAAAACGTTATGTTGTTAAGTTTCCTTTTTATATAACATCCATGGCACCCCCCACCACCCCCCACCCCATACTGATGTAGTCCGTGTGAAAGCCTCCAAACTTTTAAAACTCCCAGCATAATGTTTGCCAGAGGCAACTGAGAAAGCAGCTGTAAACACTGAGCAATTATTCATATCGGGCAATCAGAACTTTAAACACCCCCATGACGTGCCGATCAATCTCACCTCCATTTCACTGGTGAGTTTCCCGAGCCCTGGGAAACCTCTAGTGAAGGTGTAAAAATGGGCGGGTTGGCGTCGAGTTTGAGAGTTTTACAATTTTAACCTTCCCGCACACACCCACCTGACCTTGGGGGTTAAAATTCCACCCTTAAATCCCGCTATACACAAGCCCTCAACCTCACAACATGTCCAGTTCTCAGGCACTTCCCACCATGTGGTATGGGTCAGTTTTCCTGCTGTATCCGAGACCTGTGCGGTAGCTTCCCCGACACGCAAGGATTACTGCAGGTGCTCTTTGCTCTTCATGATTACCAATTTTAAGCAAATAATAGAAGAGGGTCAAAATCAGTAATCCTGAAGGATGAAGAGCGCCTGCAGTAGTTCTCGTCCGTCTGGGAATATGCTAATCGTTCACTGAGGCACAGGCACTCCTTCAAGCTGCACTGGGACATATCACAACATGTTCACAACCATACCTTAAGGTAATATGGTGACGGCAAGCAAGTTAATAATGTTGCTCCTGTCGAGTTGACAAGAATAAATACAAATGTTTGTGCAGCGACTATGGCCCTACGAGATATTTCCTTCACCAGCTTGTTAAGAGAGAAGACAGGGCATGAATGTTTGTCATCTCCGTTATGTGAATGTTATGTCATGTTAAGTTATGTTATGTTAGGTCCGCAGGATGAGAGAAAGCCATCAGGCCCATATGCGCTCGCCCCATTTTTTGTCTGATCCCATCCCCATATACCAGCACTCCCTCTTCCCCTATACCCTGAGAGAGGTAAAAACCAGACATCTGAAGCCAATTTAGGAGTCCTCAGTGAAAGATTCCTCTCTGGCCCATCATGGGCATTCAGGCAAGCACCAGGAAGCTTCAGCCTATTCATTTTTTCCTTCCACATCATCTCGTTTTCCAAAGATTTGTCTTTTAATTTAACGCCTTTTAATTTTATATATCAGAGATGTGGGCTAACTCTAGAACGTTGTCGAGTGTTCATTTTGAATGGAAACTATTGAAGTAATGAATTTGTACCAGGCAAAGAGTTTATTCCAAATATAATTTGGGAAAACATTATAAAAAATACTCTTAAGGGGGTAGATGTGTGTTCGAAAGAGCACACATGCTAAATGACAAATAGAATCATAGAATCATAGGTAACAGCATAGAAAGAGGCCATTTGGTCCATCGAGCCCCTGAGAGCCCGTAACAGCAATTCAGTTCGTCCCATTCCCTCGCTCTTTCCCCGTAGCCTAGCAAATATTTTTCCTTCAAGTATTTGTCCAATTCCTTTTTAAAGCCACGGTTGAATCTGCTTCCACCACCCTTTCAGGCAGCGCATTCCAGATCATAACCAATCGCTGCGTAAAAACATTTCTCCTCCTGTCGCCTTTGGTTCTTTTACCAATCACATTAAATCTGTGTCCTCTGGTTCTTGACCCTTCTGCCAATGGGAACAGTTTCTCTTTATTTACTTTATCTAAACCCTTCATGATTTTGAACACTTCTATCAAATCTCCTCTGAACCTTCTCTGCTCTAAAGAGAACAATCCCAGCTTCTCCAGTCTATCCACGTAACTGAAGTCCCTCATCCCTGGAACCATTCTAGGAAATCTTTTCTGCACCCTCTCGAGGACCTTCACATCCTTCCGAAAGTACGGTGCCCAGAACTGGACACAATACTCCAGTTGTGGCCAAACCAGTGTTTTATAAAAGGTTCAACATAACTTCCTTGCTTTTGTACTCTATGCCTCTATTTATGAAGCCCAGGATCCCATATGCTTTTTTAGCTGCTTTCTCAACCTGTCATGCCACCTTCAGAGATTTGTGCACATATACCCCCAGGTCTCTCTGTTCCTGCATCCCCTTTAGAATTGTACCATTTAGTTTATGTTGCCTCTCCCCATTCCTCCTGCCAGAATGTATCACTTTGCACTTCTCTGTGTTAAATTTCATCTGCCATGTGTCCACCCATTCCACCAGCTTGTCTATGTCCTCTTGAAGTCTAATACTATCCTCCTCACTGTTCACTAAACTTCCAAGTTTTACGTCATGTGCAAATATTGAAATTGTGCCCTATGCACCCAAGTCCAAGTCATTAATATACATCAAAAAAAGCAGTGGTCCTAGTACCGACCCCTGGGGAACACCACTGTACACCTTCCTCCAGTCTGAGAAACAACCGTTCACCACTATGCGTTTCCTGTCACTTAGCAATTTCATATCCATGCTACCACTGCCCCTTTTATTCCATGAGCTTCAATTTTTCTGACATGTCTGTTATGTGGCACTTTATCAAACGCCTTTTGAAAGTCCATATACACAACATCAACAGCAATGCCCTCATCGACCCTCTCTGTTACCTCACCAAAAAACTCAATCAAGTCAGTTAAACATGATTTACCTTTAATAAATCCGTGCTGGCTTTCCTTTATTAATCCACACTTGTCCAAGTGACTATTAATTTTGTCCCAGATTATTGTTTCTAAAAGCATCTTCATCACCGAGGTTAAACTGACTGGTCTGTAGTTGACGGGTTTATCCTTACATCCTTTTTTGAAAAAGGGTGTAACATTTGCAATTCTCCAGTCCTCTGGCACCACCCCCATATCGAAGGAGGATTGGAAGATTATGGCCAATACCTCCGCAATTTCCACCCTCACTTCCCTCAGCAACATAGGATACATCCCATCCAGACCGGGTGACTTATTTACTTTAAGTACAGCCAGCCTTTCTGGTACCTCCACTTTATCAATTTTTAGCCCATCCAGTATCTCAACTACCTCCTCTTTTACTGTGAGCAGTAAAGTGAGCAGTTTCTCTGAGTTGACCTGCTGTCTCCATGATGCATTAAGAACATAAGAAATAGGAGCAGGAGAAAGCCATACAGCCCCTCGAGCCTGCTCCACCATTCAATAAGATCATGGCTGATCTTCTACCTCGACTCCACTTTCCTGCTTGATCCCTTTATCCCTTGGTTCCCTTAGTTTCCAAAGATCTCAGTCTTGAATATACTCAACGAATGAGCATCCACAGGGTAGAGAATTCCAAAGACTCACAACCCTCTGAGTGAAGAAATTTTTTCTCATCTCATTCCTAAATGGCCGACCCCTTACCTTGAGAGTACAACCTCTAGTTCTAGACTCTCCAGCCAGGGGAAACAGCCTCTCACCATCTAACCTGTCAAGCCCTCTAAGAATGTGATACTTTTCAATGAGATCACCTCTCATTTTTCTAAACTCCAGAGAACATAGGACCATTCTACAAAATCTCTCCTCTGAGGACAACCCTCTCATCCCAGGAATCAATCTAGTGAACCTTCATTGCACCCCCTCTAAGGCAAGTATATCCTTCCTTAGGTAAGGAGACCAAAACTATACACAGTACTCCAGGTGTGGTCTCACCAGAGCCTTATATAATTGCAGCAAGACCTCCTTACTTTTATACTCCAACCCCCTTGCAATAAAGGTTAACATAGCATTTGCCTTCTTAATTGATTGTTGTACCTGCATGGTAACTTTCGTGGAAAAAGGACACCCAAATCCCTCTGAATACCAACATTTCTTAATCTTTCACCTTTTAAAAAATATTCTGCTTTTTTATTCTTCCTACCAAAGTGGATAGTTTCACATTTCCCCACATTATACTCCATCTGCCACCTTCTCACCCACTCATTTAACCTGTCTATATCCCTTTGCAGCCTCTTTGCGTCCTTTCCCACCTAGCTTTGCATCATCAGCAAACTTGGATACATTACACCCTTATCTAAATCATTGATATATATTGTTAGCAGCTGAGGCCCAAGCACTGATCCTTGTGGCACCCCACTAGTTACAACCTGCCAACCCGAAAATGACCCGTTTATTCCTACTCTCTGTTTTCTGTCCGTTAACCAATCCTTAATCCATGCTAATATATTACCCCCAAATCCCATGAGCCCTTATCTTCTGTAACAACCTCTTGGGTGGCACCTTATCAAATGCCTTTTGAAAATCCAAATATACTACATCCATTGGTTCCCTTTATCTACCCTGCCAGTTACACCCTCAATATATTCTAATAAATTTGTCAAACACAATTTCCCTTTCATAAAACCATGTTGACTCTGCCTAATCATATTATGATTTTCTAAGTGCCCTGTTACTTCGTCCTTAATAATAGATTCTAGCATTTTCCCTACAACTGATAACAGGCTAACTGGCATGTAGTTCCCTGTTTCTCTCTCCCTCCTTTCTTAAATAGCGGTGTTACATTTGCAACCTCCCAATCCACAGGGAACATTCTGGAATCTAGGGAATACAGGAAGACAAAAACCAATGCATCCATTATCTCTGCAGCCACCTCTTCTAAAACCCTAGGATGTAGGCCATCAGGCCCAGGGGATTTGTTGGCTTTTAGTCCCATTAATTTCTCCTGTACTTTTTCTTTACTAATCTTAATTACTTTAAGCACCTCACTCGCATTAGACCCTTGGTTCCCCTTATTTCTGGTATGTTTTTTGTGTCTTCTACTGTGAAGACAGATACAAAATATTTGTTTAACATCTCTGCCATTTCCTTATTCCCTATTATAATTTCTCCTGTCTCAGCCTCTAAGGGACCCACGTTTACTTTTGCTACTCTCTTCCTTTTTACATACTTGTAGAAGCTCTTACAATCTGTTTTTATATTTCTTGCTAGTTTACTCTCATATTCAATTTTCTCCCTCTTGATCAATTTCTTGATCATCCTTTGTGGATTTCTAAAACCCTCCCAATCCTCAAGCTTACTATTCTTTTTGGCAACATTGTAAGCCTCTTCTTTTAATCTAATATTATCCTTAACTACTCTAGCTAGCCGCGATTACTCCTCAAGGGAATGTACATTCGAATCATTTTTCCTCACACAATCCTGAGTGTTTGCTTTATCTTGGAAAAAAGGAATGACTGCAATCTTTACAGTGTTGACTATTGCTTTAGTGTAAGAATGCATGAGTGGAATGTGTTGAGCATAATGCGCCGCTGTGATATGCTGTCCCCTTGTGCTATGTGTAATATTGTGAAGTGGCATGTTTCATTTAGTACTCCAAGGTGTCCTGTGGGCCTCCTTCTGATTAAAGGCCAGCAACACTTATGTGCATCAGCTGCCTAGGCCCTAATCTCCGGAATTCCCTCCCTAAACCTCTCTGCCTCTCCACCTCTCTCTCCTCCTTTAAGACACTCCTTAAAACCTACATCCTTATCTCCTTATGTGGCTCGGTGTCAAATTTTGTCTGATTTCGCTCCTGTGAAGCACCTTGGGACGTTTTACCATGTTAAAGGTGCTGTATAAATGCAAGTTGTTGTTGTCATGTGCTCACCCAACTGTCCTACCACTGCCTCAGATGAAGTTTCTGGAGTCAGCCTAATGCAGCTTTTTCCTGTGGACTCCCAGTAGGATTCCAGCCTGGGACGGGCAGAAGATATCTGCTGCTCCTGGAGACAGATGGCCGTAGCAGGTTAAAGCTGCAGGCAATCTGGAAGCCCAGAAAATAATTCTGGAAGTCGGATGATTTGGACATTCTCTACTTGTAATCTAAGTGATAAGGATTATATCTGTTGTTTTATTATAAAGCAATGCATTAAAATCCCTTTATGTATAGAATACAAGGAAATGCACTGAGCAAAGCCCTAATAATTTACATTCAGTTCAGATTATTAAGCCAGAAATTTGCCATCAGGAAAACTAGATTTTTTTTAACTTAAATAACATGTAATGCTCAACTCACATTAACCATCGTTTGAAATCTTATCTTCTTCAATATTTCAATTATTGTTATATTTGGTTAATTATTGTTTTCTTTCCTTATGCTTCTATGAGATGCCTTAGGACATGTTTCCACGTCGAAGGTGTTATATGCTAGTTGTTGTTAAATATAGTAAAATGTGTGCCTTAAATTTCTTAGTCCATGACAACATAATACTGTGTTTTAAATGATATATTATTTAGGGTACATGCATGGTAGAAAATAGCACTCGCTCCTGAGGCAAGATATCATATTCATCCGTAATAAACCACTTGAAACTCAGTCTCTCAAGAGAATATGCCACAGTATTATCCTCATCATCAGGACAAACTGGAAGACAGAGCAGTTATCAGGAAGAAAGAGGCATTACTGAGGCTAGGGAATTCGCAAGCTATCTCTGAGAAATATCCAGTTTCATGTAAGAAATATAAGATTTAAAATGAAAAACAAATGCTCATTGTCACTATTTACAATGCAAATATTTATTGTGCAGAAATAAAAGCTCATTTTTAAAAGGAAGCTGTCACAGTAGAGAAAGAAAGGGCTTGCATTTATATAGCGCCTTTCACGACCTCAGGATGTCCCAAATTGCTTTACAGCCGACTAAGAACTTTTGAAGTTTAGCCACCGTTGTAATGTAGGGAAACACGGCAGCCAATTTGCGCACAGCAAGGTTCCACAAATAGGAATGTGATAATGGCCAGATAATCTGTTATAGTGATGTTGGTTGAGGGATAAATATTGGCCAGGACACCAGAAGAACAGGTGATTAGATCAATGCAAATTACTTTTATTTTGAGCTGGTCCAATTATACGCTAATTGGGTGAACAGTTCATGTACATACTTACAAATCAAATCGAACTGGAATACTGAATTGATCAGGTCCTCTACCTAAACCTGTGCCTTTTCAAACCTACTCCACTAGAGACTTTTATGGACCTCGCAAGAGGGCGCACCGAGACGTAACAGAATTCCAGAATTTAAAGTGTACTAAATGCAACTTCAGTAGTTAGGCAGGCAAGCAACGAGGAACATTTCTGGGAGTACTTATTTCTAGATCAGTGATTTTTGATCAGTAGCTTGTATCACAGCACTTGCCGAAATAATTTGGTGCTTAGTGTGAGTTTCTCAAGGGAATAAACAAGCAAGCATGCATCACATACATAATGAACAATTCTTGCCTTTTCCTAAATTTGCCGGTACTAAAATTACGACGCTTTAAATGCAGCTGTATATGTTCCTTTAAAATGGTGGCAGTGTGCTCTCACAACTCATTTCTGTCAACCCCTGGCTTCAATGTCTAATGGACAATTTAAAATTGCTGACACCCTCTGGGATCAGAAGAAATTCTTCCACTTTTCACTCTATTAAAACGCTTCATAATTTTGCAAACCTTTAATAAATCTCCTCTTAGCCTTCTGTGCACCAGTGAAAATAGTCCCAGTATCTCAAATCTCTCCTCATAAGTATAGGGAGCCGATTTTAACCCTGCCCGCTCAAGCAACATCATGGGCCCAATATTAGGAGACGCGGAAGCGCTTTGAGTGGCGTCCCCACTTCCATGTCCCCTTTCACCATCATCCCTCTCCTGGCTTCTGGCATCTCTTCTGTTGATGAACAGTCCTGGCTCGTGTGGAGGTGCTCGTATTGCTATATGGGTGCAATGGATTACACCCTGCACTTGTGGGAAGCCAGCCACAGCGTGGAATCCCACTGCCCTCTCCATCTGGCTGAGGTCATCCATGGGGAAGTTGATATAGTGCAAGGCCCTGCAGAACATGCCGTCGGTGACCTGCCTTATGCACTTTTCTGCAGACGACTGAGAGACCCCTGGCAATGTCCCCGGTGGCACCCTGGAAGGATCTGGAGGCGAAGAAGTTGAGGGCAGTAGTGACTTTGACGGCGACAGGTAAGAAGATGGTGCTCGTTCCATCCGGGAGCAGCTCGTCATTAAGGAGGCTGCAGATGTCGGCGACTACCTGGCGACTGACTCTGAGCCTCCGTATGCACTGCTCCTCAGAGAGGTCCAGGAAGCTGAGCCTCGGTCTGTAGACCGTGTGGCGAGGGTAGTGCCCTCTGCGACACATCTCTCTCTACGGTTGCCCTCCCTCCTGCTGTGCAGGTGGATGTGTCACAGCACTGTGTTGTGGAGCTCCACGTGTCAGAGGCGGACGGCGCAGCCGGCGAGGCTGGTGATGCTGTTTGTTCTCCGAGGAGCTCATGACTGCAGCTATGGCGGCCCCCATCTGGAAGATGTACGTTTGAGGGGGTCCGCAAAGTAGGTACATGTGTCTGCACACCGGGGTTGAGGTTGCAAGTTTGTGAATTTGATTGTTAGGAGGAGGGTGGTGGAGGCCTAACTTTGTCCAAAGTGACAGAGTGGCCTCCTGCAATGAGTGAGGGTCTCCCCACCCCCAACCTGTCAAATGGACCTTTGCAGCTGCCCCAGGCTGGTGGCTGCAACACATCCATTTCAACTGGGAGTGTTTCCCCCATTACGGGAAACACGCTCAGTTGAGATGAAAATCCCACCCCTCTTTGCTTTCCTAATTTCCTTTTTAATTTCACCCCTGCACTTCCTGCAGTATTGAGCTGTCTGACATAAGCTTCCCTTTTTTGCCTTATCTTACCCTGTAGGCTCGTTGTCATCCAGGGGGCTCTAGATTTGGCTGTCCCAACCTTTTTCTTTGTGGGAACATGATTACTCTGAACCCCTTGAAGCTCCCCCTTGAATGCCTCCCACTGCTCTGACACTGATTTATCTTCAAGTAGCTGTTTCCAGTCCACCTTTGTTAAATCACTTCTCAGCTCAGTAAAATTACCCTTTCTCCAATTTAGAACTTTAACTCCTGTTCTATCTTTGTCCTTTTACATAACAATGTTAAAACTAACTGAATTATGATCACTACCACCAAAATGCTCTCCCACTAATACTCCTTCCACCTGCCCAGCTTCATTCCCTAAAACTAAATCCAGAACTGCCCTCTCTCTTGTTGGGCTTGCTACGTAGTGACTAAAAAAGTTCTCCTGAATGTAATTTAAGAATTCTGTGCCCTTTTACACTGACTGTATCCCAGTTAATATTAGCATAGTTGAAATCCTCAACTATTACTGCCCTTTTGTGTTTGCACTGCTCAGAAATTTGCTTACATATTTGCTCTTCTATCTCCCTCTGATTGTTTGAGAGTCGAGAGTACACTCCCAGCAGTGTGACTGCCCCTTTTTTGTTCTTTAGCTCAACCCATATGGCCTCATTTGATAATCCTTCTAATATATCATCCCTCCTCACAGGAGGCAATATTGCCATCCCCCCTCCTTTTTTATCTCCCTCTCTATCTCATCTGAAAACTCTGTAACCAGGAACATTGAGCTGCTATTCCTCCCCCTGTTTAAGCCATGTTTCTGAATAGCTAAGATATCATACTTCCACGTATCTATCTGTGCCCTCAGCTCATCTGCCTTATTCACTATACTCCTTGCATTGAGGTATATACCATTAAGCACTGCTAAACTCCTTTGTTGTCTATTTTCTAACCTTTGTTTTCTCTGCCTTCCAAACTCACTTACTAATTTTCTACCTTCCATTTTCAACTCTGTTTCTTTCCCTTCTGAATCTACCCTCAGGTTCCCATCCCCCTGCCAAGCTAGTTTAAACCCTCTCCCACAGCACTAGCAAACATCCCCGCAAGGATATTGGTCCCGGTCCTGTTGAGGTGCAGCCCGTCCGGCTTGTACAGGCCCCACCTCCCCCATTACCGGTCCCAATGCTTTAGGAATCTAAAGCCCTCCCTCCTGCACCGTTCTCTCCATAGAAGAAATTCAGAAATGTATCTTGATCCTCACACCAACTCCTTGGTAGAGGTGAAATCTGGAGAGCTTCCACCTATTGGTAAGGAGAATATGGCTGTTATTCAAAATGGCTTTGAGACTTCCTGTGGTGAACGCCCCAGTCATGTTATAATACTTTTACAGTGTTAAACATACCTCAAGTATAGGTAGCTGTAGGTAGCAAGGAGAGACCGAGCAATCCTGGAAAGAGTGCAGTCAGCATGAATTGGTGAACATTTAGATCTGACTGGTGTTTCATAAAATCATTTTAAGTTCCACAATAATAATTAATTAGTTAAGCAAAAGCAGTCCATCAGTCTTTTGTGTCAGGGGTACGATCTGTTGTTTTTGCCTTTCCCAGCTGGTTGCCCATGGTACTTTCTGCCTTGTTTCCATTCTCATAACATGTTTTGCTTCCTGGATTCCATTTTATCCAATAATAGCAAATTGAGTTTAATCTTTGGTTTGCTCTTTGACCCCAGTTTGGAATGTGCTGCAAAAGATCTTTCAGCCTTTGTGAGTTCTTTCCAGATGTTTATGCATTTTTTCTAGCTCAGCAAAATACTTTCATTTTCCCTGTTGTGAGATGAAGAAGAGTTTATAATGCAGCCCTTTCATTATTTTCTAAGGTTGGCGATGTAGCTGCAATGGTTTCCTTTTAGAGAAAGTCATCTTTGTATGATTGGTTGCGTTATTGAATTCACCCATGAAAAACAATTTTATAGAATCATTTCCATGACCTACATGGGCTGCACAATGTGCTCAAAGTTTAAACTCCATCAGTTATTTCCCTTTCATCCTCACCCTGCAGAAAATTCCATGCTGAACCACTGATGCTTTTTCAGCAGTCACACCACCACCAATGAGCTGGAGATTCAAACTAACCAATTAAAACGACCCCTGCAGTCACAGTCTTGTCAACAATGAGAGAATGTCGGAAGCTGTATTCAAAGTTTTCAGCCAAGTAGAAGTCCTAGTAAATATTCAGCTGCAGTATGATGAGGGGTTGATTTGGTAGAATTTGTAAAGTTCTTGTTTCCATAACTTTCCTTTCAGTCATAGCAGTTTTTTCACATGGAACCTGTCTCCATAAGATGCAAGTCTAGACACTAATGATAGCTTCACTCAAAACCTCTCTTGCCCATAAGTATTGCTTCTAACAGCACTTCAGTCAAAATTGTTGCACAGAATACAGGCATTTGATAGTCTGTAGACTCTTTATTCATTAGTTAATAATTGCCCTACTCAGCGGTTAAGGGCCCTGCACTTGATTGTCCATGAAGCTTGTTTTTGGTCGTCCATGATCCCTGTATTCAGCAATCTTTGCTTCCTGTGGTTAGCGATTGATAGTCTTTGTATTTGACAGACAATATTCCCTGAATTTGACAGTCAGTTCTCCCTGTATTTGCTAGTCAGTAGACCCTGTATTTGCTAGTCAGTACTTCTAATTGACAGTCAGTAATCCCTGTATATGACAGTAAGAAACCCTTTATTTGGCACTTAGTACTCCCTGTATTTGACAGGCAGTACTTCCTGTATTTGGCAGTCTCTACTCCCTTATATTTGGCATTCAGTAGTTATTGTATTTGGCAGTCAGTACACCCTGTATTTGGCAGTCAGAACTCTCTGTAGTTGACAGTCAGGTTTTTCTGTATTTGCCAGTCAGTACTCCTTGTGATTGACAGTCAGTACACCCTGTATTTGGCAGCCAGTAAACCCTGTAGTTGACAGTCAGTGCTCGCTTTATTTGACAGTCAGTACTCCTTGTAATTGACAGTCAGTACACTCTGTATTTGGCAGCCAGTAATTCCTATATTTTCTGGTCAGTACCCCTTGTATTTGACAGTCAGTAGTTCCTGTGTTTGACAGTTAGTACTCCATGTATTTGGCACTATGTATTCCCTTGTATTTGACATTCAGTAATTCCTGTATTTGGCAGTCAGTACTCATATATTGGACAGTCAGTGCTCCCTGTATTTGACAGTCAATGCTCCCTGTAATTGACAGTCAGTACTTCCTGTATATGGCAGTCAGTACTCTATGTCTTTGGCAGTCAGTAATCGATGCATTTGGCAGTCAGCAATCCCTGTATTTAACAATCAGTAGTCCCTATATTTGACAGTCAGTGCTCCCTTTATTTGGCAGTGAGAACTCCCTGTATTTGATAGTCAAATGCTCCCTGTATTTGGTAGTCAGTACTCGTTGTATTTGGCAGTCAGTTATCCATGAATTTGACACCAATACATCTGGTATTTGGTAATCAGTACCCGCTTTATTTGGCAGTCACTACTGCCATTATTTGGCAGTCAGTACAACTGATACTTGGCAGTCAGTAATCCCTTTATTTGGCAGTCAGTCATCCCTTTATTTGATGGCCAGTATTCCCTGCATTACACAGTTAGTACTCCCTGCATTGGACAGTTAGTAGTCTCAGTATTTAACAGTCACTAATCCCTTTATTTGGCAGTCAGTAATCCCTGTACTCGACTGTCAGTAATCCATGTATTTTACAGTCAGTAATCCCTGAATTCTGCAGTCAGTAATCCCTGTATTTGGAAGTCAATAATCCTTGTATTTGACATTCAGTACTCTCTGTATTTTTAAGTCAGTAATTCCTGCATTTGGCAGTAAGTAATTTATTGTATTTGACAGTCAGTACCCCCTATATTTGACAGTCAGTACTACCTGTATTTGACAGTCAGTACCCCCTGCATTTGACAGTCAGTACCCCCTGCATTTGACAGTCAGTACAGTACTACCTGTATTTGACAGTCAGTACCCCCTGCATTTGACAGTCAGTACTACCTGTATTTGACAGTCAGTACCCCCTGCATTTGACAGTCAGTACCACCTGCATTTGACAGTCAGTACCCCCTGCATTTGACAGTCAGTACCCCCTGCATTTGACAGTCAGTACCCCCTGCATTTGACAGTCAGTAGCCCCTGCATTTGACAGTCTACAATCCCGGTTTTGACAGCCAGTATTTGTGTATCAAAAATGATATGCATATTTATTTTCTGAATGCTAATTCAAATATACTAATAAGTAAAATAGATAACAGGCAGAAATGCATGGATTAGCAATAACCTTTAGTAACTGAGATGTTCTGCACTTAGATAAATCATAAGGAATTATCTCTGTGTCTTCATACCAACTCTAAAAACACACTGGTAGAGAGGATCTTTAGGCCCTCTCTTGGAATTGATTTGTTTCTCCTTTCTTCTGTTAATGCAAGAAGTTGAACCATAGTCTGTAGCTGTAACAACAATATTGATACTGTGAGAGTACAAGTCCCCTTTTATATTTCTGTAGAGTAGTTTAGGTCTATCTTGCTAATGGAAGGTCTAGTGGTAGGTTCTATTTTATAAACCATAACCTATTCCTTTTATCCAGTGTTGGCCCCATGAGAGTCTCTACATCCTTTTCCTTTCAGTTTGTTATTCAATCTTTCCTTTCTTTCTTTTACAATTGGTACCATTATGCTCTACCTTAAACCCATTTGTGTTTGGACTGTGCTTCAGGGTTTCATAAGCGTTAATGACAACAAGAAAGAAAATGGGATTTTGAAACTCGTGTCTACAGTAATGCTTTTGTTTTCTGGTCATCTGAAATGAATGCTGCCTTTTGAATACCCAAGATATACGTATTACCCAATGCAGTTGTTTTTACTAGTTTTCTGAATTAACTTTTGTCTACAATTCTATTGTAGTGATATCAATGCTTTTTCCCTATAAATTGCGACACGCTAAATTTGGCTTTTCTCTGGAAAAGCTTATCTCAAGCATTCAGTGTAAATGAACACTGATTTTGCCACAATGCCCATCCAAGTGCATCACTGTCACGAGATTGGTGAATGGAAAAATCAAAAGAAGTCCTGTGATTGGACCCCAGTGGATGAAAAGACAGGAGTGGTGATTGGCGGCCTTGGCTGCCGCATCACCAGTCGGGAGATTTAGGCCCTGATATTAAGGCAAAGGCTGGTTACGAGCAGGGGATGTGGGGGGAGGGGGGGGGAGTTGCTAGCCCGAAAACCAGAAGAAAATTTAGCGGGTCGGAATGCCCGATTTTAATTTGAATGCCTAATTAAATTTTTCCTTCCGTGTTTCGTGTCTCCAAGTTGCAACAACGAGTGTGATGCACACACGCTTGACGCAATGTCAAATTGACTATGTAAAGGGCCAACCCAAAAATGGAAGGACACGGGGAGAGTTAGTGGAGATGGATTCAAGACGAGCAAGGCCAGCACCCAGATTTAATGATTCTTCCCTTGACTTACTGCTGGGTGCAGTCAGAAGCAGGAGAGAGATAATTTTCCCCAGCAATGGGAGGAAGAAACCTGCTGCTTTCAACAAGAAGGCATGGTTGAAGGTAGCTGAGGAGGTGAGCAACAGGAGCATTGTGCCCCAGTCTTGGATGCAGTGCAGGCAGAGGTTTAATAATCTAACCAGGTCAGGAAAAGTGAGTACAGTTGCTGATTCACCTACATCCTGTGGTGTACAACAGACCCCCCCACTCACTCTGTCTTGCCAAGCGTACTCCATCACATAATTCCTCACACCCACCTAAGTTTCAACACCACCCACCCTTCACTTTCTATGCACTTCCTCACCTCCCCATTTATCCAGATGCTGCCTCATCTCCCAATGGCCGAGTCCACCCCTGCACCGGTGCAGGTGGAGCATTCTTTGGCAGGAGCCTCAGGTGCTCCAACACCCAGATGTCTTTGGCCAAAAGCATCTCAGCAGTCAAGGCAGGGATCTGATCAGCCTGCCTCTACCTCTGCTGAAGCCATAGAGGATGCACCACGTAGATGCAGTAGGAAGCTGGGGAGTCCAGAACCAGGGGTCACAGCCTCCAAACTCCTGAAATTCTCTGCAAAACATTTGCCAGCGACAACTGAGAAAACAGCTGTAAACACTGAGCATTTATTCATATCGGGCAATCAGAAATTTAAACACCCCCATGACGTGCCGATCAATCTCGCCTCCATTTCACTGGTGAGTTTCCCGAGCCCCGGGAAACCTCTGGTGAAGGTGTAAAAATCAAATCCCTGTTGAAATTTCTTCAAATGCGCTTTATTCAGCCCAACCTTAGTGGTGGAGAAACTTTTTGAAGCAACAATCCGGGACAAAATTAACAGTCACTTGGACAACTATGGATTAATTAAGGAAAGCCAGCATGGATTTGTTAAAGGCAAATCGTGTTTAACTAACTTGATTGAGTTTTTTAACAAGGTAATAGAGAGGGTTGATGAGGGCAATGCGGCTGATGTGGTTTATATGGACTGCCAAAAGGCGTTTGACAAAGTGCAGCAAATAGGCTTGTCATCAAGGTTGAAGCCCATTGAATAAAAGGGGTAGTGGCAGCATGGATACGAAATTGGCTAAGTAATAGGAAACAGAGAGTAGTGGTGAACAGTTGTTTATCGGACTGGAGGAAGGTACACAATGTTGTTCCCCAGGGGTCGGAACTAGGACCACTGCTTTTCTTGATATATATAAATGACTTGGACTTGGGTGTACAGGGCACAATTTCAACATTTGCAGATGATACAAAACTTGGAAGTGTAGTGAACAGTAAGGAGGCTAGTGATCGACTTCAAGAGGACATGGACAGGCTAAAGCGTACAATTCTAAAGTGGGTGCAGGAACAGAGAGACCTGGGGGTCTACGTGCACAAATCGTTGAAGGTCACAGGGCAGATTGAGAAAGCAGTTAAAAAAGCATATGGGATCCTGGGTTTTATAAATAGAGGCATAGAGTACAAAAGCAAGGAAGTTATGTTGAACCTTTATAAAACATTAGTTCGGACACAACTAGAGTATTGTGTCCAATTCTGGGCACCGCACTTTAGGAAGGATGTGATGGCCTTAGAGTGCGTGCAGAAAAGATTTACTCGAATGGATCCAGGGATGAGGGACTTCAGTAACGTGGATAGACTGGAGGAGCTGGGATTGTTCTCCTTAGAGCAGAAACGGTTGTGAGGAGATTTAATAGACAAACTCAGAATCATTAAGGTTCTAGACAGAGTAGATAGAGAGAAACTGTTCCCATTGGTGGAAGGGTCAAAAACCAGAGGACATGGATTTAAGGTGATTCGCAAAAGAACCCAGGGCAATATGAGGAAAAATGTTTTTACACAACGAATGGTTATGATCTGGAATGCACTGCCTGAGGGAGTGCTGGAGGCAGACTCAATCATGGCCTTCAAAAGGGAATTAGACTAGTATTTGAAGGGGAAAAATTTGCACGGCTATGGGAAAAGGGCAGGGGAGTGGGACTAGCTGGATTGCTCTTGCACAGAGCCGGCACAGGCTCGACGGACCAAATGGCCTCCTTCTGTGCTGTAACCATGCTATGATTCTACAATTAAAAATGGAAGTGGGAGGGTTGGTGTCGAGTTTGAGAGTTTTACAATTTTAACCTTCCCGCACACACCCACCTGACCTTGGGGGTTAAAATTCCGCCCTTAAATCCCGCTATACACAAGCCCTCAACCTCACAACATTTCCAGTTCTCAGGCACTTCCCACCATGTGGTATGGGTCAGTTTTCCTGCTGTATCTGAGACCTGTGCGGTAGCTTCCCCGACACGCAAGGATTACTGCAGGTGCTCTTTGCTCTTCATGATTACCAATTTTAAGCAAATAATAGAAGAGGGTCAAAATCAGTAATCCTGAAGGATGAAGAGCACCTGCAGCAGTTCTCGTCCGTCTGAGAATATGCTAATCGTTCACTGAGGCACAGGCACTCCTTCAAGCTGCACTGGGACATATCACAACATGTTCACAACCATACCTTAAGGTAATATGGTGACGGCAAGCAAGTTAATAATGTTGCTCCTGTCGAATTGACAAGAATAAATACAAATGTTTGTGCAGCGACTATGGCCCTACGAGATATTTCCTTCTCCAGCTTGTTAAGAGAGAAGACAGGGCATGAATGTTTGTCATCTCCGTTATGTGAATGTTATGTCATGTTAAGTTATGTTATGTTAGGTCCGCAGGATGAGAGAAAGCCATCAGGCCCATATGCGCTCGCCCCATTTTTTTGTCTGATCCCATCCCCATGTACCAACACTCCCTCTTCCCCTATACCCTGAGAGAGACAAAATCAGACATCTGAAGCCAATTTAGGAGTCCTCAGTGAAAGATTCCTCTCTGGCCCATCATGGGCATTCAGGCAAGCACCAGGAAGCTTCGGCCTATTCTTTTTTCCAAATAATTAGCCGTACCTTCCACATCATCTCGTTTTCCAAAGATCTGTCTAACGCCTTTTGCTTTTATATATTCCGTTGTATTTGGCATTCAGTAATTACTGTATTTGGCAGTCAGTAAGTCATTTATTTGGCAGTCATTGATCCCTTAATTGGACAATCACTAATCCCTGTATTTGGTAGTCAGTACCCATATAATGGACAATCAGTACTCCCTATATTTGACAGTCAATGCTCCATGTAATTGACAGTCAGTCCTTCCTGTATATGGCAGTCAATACTCTATTGGCGCTAAATTGGGCCATGCAGCACCCGTTGTTTCTGTGCTACACAGCCTCTCTGACAACCAAGATGGCATCTTGGATGCGCACACACGTTTCCAATGTGACGTGCACTGGACGCCATCTTGGTATAGGAGTTAACGCAGGTGCAAATAACGAATGCTGGAATCATGTAAAGTAGGGAAAAAATGGCTTCAATCAGTGTGTAATGCTGATTTAAAGTGATAGACACCATTTTGGGACTTAACGCTCAACTCAACGCATAGTCTTAACCCCGACCATCTGAACGTGTCTTAGAGTGGCTGGAGGACCCCCCACCAATGCTATTTAAAGGGACCATGCAGGATTTACAGGTTAGTGGCTGGATTATTGCTTCTGGCTGCCGAGACATTTGTAACTATTTTTGGAAGTCTCCTAGACTTGAATACTAGGACGTAGGACATAACCTTACATTTAGAGCCAGGGCGTGCAGGAGTGAAGTTAGGAAATGCTTCCACATGCAAAAGGGTGGGAGACATTTGGAATGCTCTTCTGCAGACGGCAGTTGATGCAAGCTCACTTGTGAACGTTAAATCTGAGATTGATAGATTTCTGTGAACCAAGGCTATTAAGGAATGTGGGGTTAAGGAGGGTAGGTCACAGGTCCACCATGATCTCATTGAATGGTGGAACAGGCTCGAGGGGCTAAATGCCACCACCACTTGCTGCTTCCTGATATGCGCCAACTTCTCCTGCAAGAAAGCGGGACGTGTGTCTGGGTGATGTGCCTGTCATGGTTGAATAGCTGCCAGTGTGTGTGGCCTGTGAGTTGTGGGTGGGCGGCTTGCAACAGTGGTAATGTGTAAGGGCGAGAGGAAGCATCTGGTTGGACGAGTTGAGTATGATGGAAAGAGTTTGTTGGTATGTGGGGGATGGGGGTGTAGTGCGTGGAGCAGTTGGTAGGAGACGCCACTTGACAGTTGACCTCACTCACCTTGTCCACTCATGTCAAAGCATTGAACTTCTTCCTGCACTGCATCCATGTTCATGATGCTGTGCGCCTGGCATTGACTTCGTCCCCCGCTGCCTCCCACTGCCTTTTGGATATATGTCTGGAGGGCCTCTTGTCTCCCCCCACCTCCCTCCCCTCCCGCAGATATAGGATGTCCCTCCTTCTGTCCACCTTTAGCACCAAGGTCTCTAGTGCATCAGCAGAGAAACTTGGTGCACACTCTCTCGCAGGCCTGGTACAAACTCAGATCGGCAGATTGGTGAGGTCTGGTGTGCAGATTGGAGGATGTGGGATTTAGTAGTGCACAGCCTTTATTCAATGTTTTAACATAACTCATCAGTGTGTAAACATAGGGATGGGACCTGCATCTGTGTTTTACGTGTACGATGTCTGATCTTCGTTCAGACCTCGTGCCGACATTAGACTGTTATTTTCAGCAAATAATGGGTACCAGCTACATTTAAGAGATTTCTAAGAAACATCCTCCCTTTAAGAAATTGAACTCCCCTCATGGTGGAAATTGCGAATTGCATTGATTCCACATGCAAGGCCCAGAATGGAAGTTGATTGCAGCTGAGTCCTCGGGCCGGCCAAAACTTGTGTCCTGCCTGCGCAGGAGCATTGGGCTTGGGGTAATAGTGCATCACGCTATCCGTGCCCAAAAACAGCCCTTATCCAATTTTTTTTTCTCCCTATGTCTTTGGCAGTTAGTAATCGATGCATTTGGCAGCCAGTAATCCTTCTTTTTGGCAGTCAGTAATCCCTGCATTTGGCAGTCCATACTTCCTGTATTTGGCAGTCACTACGCCCTCTGCTTTACAGTCAGTACTCCCTGTACTTGAGAGTCAATGCTCCCTGTATTTGATAGTCAGTACTCCATTTATTTGCCAGTGAGTCACCCCTGTATTTGACAGTCAAATGCTCCCTGTATTTGACCATCAGTACCCTCTGTATTTTGCAGTCAATGCTCCTTGTATTTGACAGTCAGTACTCGCTGTATTTGATAAACAATACTTCCTGTATTGGATGGTCAGTGCTCCCTGTATTTCTCTGTCAGTAATTGCTGTATTTGACACCCAATAATTCTTGTATTTGGCAGTCTGTAATCTCTGTATTTGACAGTCAGTACTTCTTGTATTTAACAGTCAATGCTGCCTATATTTTATAGTCAGTGCTCCCTGTATTTAACAGCCAGTACTCCCTGTAATTGACAGTCAGTATTTCCTGCATTTGGCAGTCAGGACCCATTGTATTTGGCAGTCAGTACTCGTTGCATTTGGCAGTCAGTACTACCTGTATCTTGCAGTCAATGCTCCCTATATTTGCAGTCAGTACACCTTGTATTAGACAGTCAATGCTCTCTGTAATTGACAGTCATTAATTTATGTATTTGGCAGTCAGTAATCAATGCATTTGGCAGTCAGTAATCCTTCTGTTTGGCAGTCAGTAATCCCTGTATTTGACAAGAAGTAATGGCCTGTATTTGACATATGTACTCCCTGTATTTGACAGTCAGTGCCCCCTGTAATTGAAAGTCAGTACTTCCTGTACTTAACAGTGAGTACTCCCTCTATTTTACAGTCAATACTCCTTGCATTTTACAGTCAAATGCTCCCTGTATTTGACAGTCAATATCTATGTACTTGGCAGTCAGTAATCCGTGTGTTTGGAAGTCACAAAACACCGTATTTGACAGTCAGTAATTGTTGTATTTGGCAATCAATAATCCCTGTATTTAACTGTCAGTAATCCCTGAATTTGGAAGTCAGAAAACACTGTATTTGACAGTCAGCAATCGTTCTATTTGGCAGTCAATGGTCCCTGCATTTGGCAGTCAGTAATCCCTGTACTCAACAGTCAGTAATCCATGTATTTGACAGTCAGTAATCCCTGCATATGGCAGTCAGTAATCCCTGTATTTGGAAGTCAGTAAACACTGTATTTGACAGTCAATAATCCCTGTATTTGTCCGTCAGTAATCCTTGTAGTTGGCAGTCACTATTCCATGTATTTCAGTCAGTACTCCCTTTATATGGCAGTCAATATTCCCTGTAATTGACAATCAGTACTTCCTATGTATTTATCAGTCAGCACTCCCTGTATTTGACAGTCAGTACTCGTTGCATTTGATAGCCAATACTATCTGTGTTTGGCAGTGAGTAATCGTTGCATTTGGCAGTCAGTAATCCATGAATTTGACAGTCAGTGAACATTGTATTTGGCAGTCAGTAATCCCTGCAGCAGGCTGTCAGTAATCCCTGCATTTGGCCATTAGTTATCACTGTATTTGGCAGTCAGCACTCCCTGCACTTGGCAGTCAGTACTCGTTGTATTTGGCAGTCAGTACTTCCTGTATTTGGCAGTCAGCACTCCCTGTATTTGGCAGTCAGTACTTCCTGTATTTGGCAGTCAGTACTCGTTGTATTTGGCAGTCAGTACTTCCTGTATTTCGCAGTCAGCACTCCCTGCACTTGGCAGTCAGCACTCCCTGTATTTGGCAGTCAGTACTCGTTGTATTTGGCAGTCAGTACTTCCTGTATTTGGCAGTCAGTACTCTATGTATTGGGCAGTCAGTAATCCCAATATTTGACAGTCATTACTCACTGCATTTGGCAGTCAGTAATCCATATATTTGTCAGTCAGTACTGCTTGTTTTTGGAAGTCAGTAATCCCTGTACTTGAAACGTAATACTCCCTGTTAATGACAGTCAGTATTCCCTACATTTTACATTCAGTACTCTCTGTAGTTGGCAGTCAGTGCTCCCTGAATTTGGTCATCAGTACTCCCTCTATTTTACAGTCAGTACTCCATGTATTTGACAGTCAATGCTCCCTGTATTTGCCAGTGAAAACTTCCTGTATTTGACAGTCAAATTATCACTACATTTGACAGTCAGTACTCTCTGTATTTGGCAGTCAGGACTTCCTCTATATGGCAGTTACTATTCCTTGTATTTGTTGGTCAGTGCTCCCTGTATTTGACAGTCAGTGCTCCAGGAATTTGACAGCCAGTACATCCTGTATTTGGGAGTCAAAACCCCTGTATTTAGCAGTCAGTACCCGTTTTATTTGGCAGGCACTACTGCCATTATTTGGCAGTCAGTACAACTGGTATTTTGCAGTCAGTGCTCCCTGGATTTGGCGGTCAGTCATCCCCGTATTTGACAATCAGTAGTCTCTGTATTTAACAGTCAATAATCCCTGTATTTGGCAGTCAGTAATCTTTTTTTTATTCGTTCACGGGATGTGGGCGTCGCTGGCGAGGCCAGCATTTATTGCCCATCCCTAATTGCCCTTGAGAAGGTGGTGGTGAGCCGCCTTCTTGAACCGCTGCAGTCCATGTGGTGAAGGTTCTCCCACAGTGCTGTTAGGAAGGGAGTTCCAGGAATTTGACCCAGCGACGATGAAGGAACGGCGATATATTTCCAAGTCGGGATGGTGTGTGACTTGGAGGGGAATGTGCAGGTGGTGTTGTTCACATGTGCCTGCTGCTCTTGTCCTTCTAGGTGGTAGAGGTCGCGGGTTTAGGAGGTGCTGTCAAAGAAGCCTTGGCGAGTTGCTGCAGTGCATCCTGTGGATGGGACACACTGCAGCCACTGTGCGCCGGTGGTGAAGGGAGTGAATGTTTAGGGTGGTGGATGGGGTGCCAATCAAGCGGGCTGCTTTGTCCTGGATGGTGTCGGGCTTCTTGGGCGTTGTTGGAGCTGCACTCATCCAGGCAAGTGGAGAGTATTCCATCACACTCCTGACTTGTGCCTTGTAGATGGTGGAAAGGCTTTGGGGAGTCAGGAGGTGAGTCACTCGCCGCAGAATACCCAGCCTCTGACCTGCTCTTATAGCCACACTATTTATATGGCTGGTCCAGTTAAGTTTCTGGTCAATGGTGACCCCCAGGATGTTGATGGTGGGGGATTCGGCGATGGTAATGCCGTTGAATGTCAAGGGGAGGTGGTTAGACTCTCTCTTATTGGAGATTTTCATTGCCTGGCACTTGTCTGGCGCGAATGTTACTTGCCACTTATCAGCCCAAGCCTGGATGTTGTCCAGGTCTTGCTGCATGCGGGCTTGGACTGCTTCATTATTTGAGGGGTTGTGAATGGAACTGAACATTGTGCAATCATCAGCGAACATCCCCATTTCTGACCTTAAGATGGAGGGAAGGTCATTGATGAAGCAGCTGAAGATGGTTGGGCCTAGGACGCTGCCCTGAGGAACTCCTGCAGCAATGCCCTGGGGCTGAGATGATTGGCCTCCAACAACCGCTACCATCTTCCTTTGTGCTAGGTATGACTCCAGCCACTGGAGAGTTTTCCCCCTGATTCCCATTGACTTCAATTTTACTAGGGCTCCTTGGTGCTACACTCGGACAAATGCTGCCTTGATGTCAAGAGCAGTCACTCTCACCTCACCTCTGGAATTCAGCTCTTTTGTCCATGTTTGGACCAAGGCTGTAATGAGATCTGGAGCCGAGTGGTCCTGGCGGAACCCAAACTGAGCATCGGTGAGCAGGTTATTGGTGAGTAAGTGCCGCTTGAAAGCACTGTCGACGACACCTTCCATCACTTTGCTGATGATTGAGAGTAGACTGATGGGGCGGTAATTGGCCGGATTGGATTTGTCCTGCTTTTTGTGGACAGGACATACCTGGGCAATTTTCCACATTGTCGGGTAGATGCCAGTTTGTAGCTGTACTGGAACAGCTTGGCTAGAGGCGCAGCTAGTTCTGGAGCACAAGTCTTCAGCACTACAACCGGGATGTTGTCGGGGCCCATAGCCTTTGTTGTATCCAGTGCACTCAGCCGTTTCTTGATATCATGTGGAGTGAATCGAATTGGCTGAAGACTGGCTTCTGTGATGGTGACGATATCAGGAGGAGGCCGATATCGGATTGATCATCCACTCGGCACTTCTGGCTGAAGATGGTTGCAAACACTTCAGCCTTGTCTTTTGCACTCATGTGCTGGACTCCGCCATCATTAAGGATGGGGATGTTTACAGAGCCTTCTCCTCCCGTTAGTTGTTTAATTGTCCACCACCATTCACGACTGGATGTGGCAGGACTGCAGAGCTTTGATCTGATCCGTTGATTGTGGAATCGCTTAGCTCTGTCTATAGCATGTTGTTTCCGCTGTTTAGCATGCATGTAGTCCTGAGTTGTAGCTTCACCAGGTTGGCACTTCATTTTTAGGTACACCTAATCCATGTTTTTGACAGTCAGTAATCCCGGTATTTTGCAGTCAGAAACCCCTGTATTTGGAAGTCAGAAAACATTGTATTTGACAGTCAGTAAACCGTGAATTTGGCAGTCAGTAATCCTTATATTTGACATACTGTACTTTCTGTATTTGGCAGTCAGAAATTCAGGCATTTCGCATTCATTAATCACTGTATTTTGACAGTCTGTAATCCCTGTAATTGACAGTCAGTGCTCTCAGTATTAGATAGTCAATGCTCCCTGTATTTGGCATGCAATACACCCTATATTTCACAGTCAGTAATCCCTGTATATGGAAGTCAATAAACACTGTATTTGACAGTCAGTAATACCGGTATTTGGCAGTCAGTATTCCCCATATTTGGCAGTTATTACTCACTGCATTTGATAGTCGGAGCTTTCTGTACTTGGCAGTCAATAATCCTTGTACTTGGCAGTCAGTAATCCCTGTATTTGGCAGTCAGTACTCGTTGTATTTGGCAGTCAGTACTTCCTGTATTTCGCAGTCAGCACTCCCTGCACTTGGCAGTCAGCACTCCCTGTATTTGGCAGTCAGTACTCGTTGTATTTGGCAGTCAGTACTTCCTGTATTTGGCAGTCAGTACTCTATGTATTGGGCAGTCAGTAATCCCAATATTTGACAGTCATTACTCACTGCATTTGGCAGTCAGTAATCCATATATTTGTCAGTCAGTACTGCTTGTTTTTGGAAGTCAGTAATCCCTGTACTTGAAACGTAATACTCCCTGTTAATGACAGTCAGTATTCCCTACATTTTACATTCAGTACTCTCTGTAGTTGGCAGTCAGTGCTCCCTGAATTTGGTCATCAGTACTCCCTCTATTTTACAGTCAGTACTCCATGTATTTGACAGTCAATGCTCCCTGTATTTGCCAGTGAAAACTTCCTGTATTTGACAGTCAAATTATCACTACATTTGACAGTCAGTACTCTCTGTATTTGGCAGTCAGGACTTCCTCTATATGGCAGTTACTATTCCTTGTATTTGTTGGTCAGTGCTCCCTGTATTTGACAGTCAGTGCTCCAGGAATTTGACAGCCAGTACATCCTGTATTTGGGAGTCAAAACCCCTGTATTTAGCAGTCAGTACCCGTTTTATTTGGCAGGCACTACTGCCATTATTTGGCAGTCAGTACAACTGGTATTTTGCAGTCAGTGCTCCCTGGATTTGGCGGTCAGTCATCCCCGTATTTGACAATCAGTAGTCTCTGTATTTAACAGTCAATAATCCCTGTATTTGGCAGTCAGTAATCTTTTTTTTATTCGTTCACGGGATGTGGGCGTCGCTGGCGAGGCCAGCATTTATTGCCCATCCCTAATTGCCCTTGAGAAGGTGGTGGTGAGCCGCCTTCTTGAACCGCTGCAGTCCATGTGGTGAAGGTTCTCCCACAGTGCTGTTAGGAAGGGAGTTCCAGGAATTTGACCCAGCGACGATGAAGGAACGGCGATATATTTCCAAGTCGGGATGGTGTGTGACTTGGAGGGGAATGTGCAGGTGGTGTTGTTCACATGTGCCTGCTGCTCTTGTCCTTCTAGGTGGTAGAGGTCGCGGGTTTAGGAGGTGCTGTCAAAGAAGCCTTGGCGAGTTGCTGCAGTGCATCCTGTGGATGGGACACACTGCAGCCACTGTGCGCCGGTGGTGAAGGGAGTGAATGTTTAGGGTGGTGGATGGGGTGCCAATCAAGCGGGCTGCTTTGTCCTGGATGGTGTCGGGCTTCTTGGGCGTTGTTGGAGCTGCACTCATCCAGGCAAGTGGAGAGTATTCCATCACACTCCTGACTTGTGCCTTGTAGATGGTGGAAAGGCTTTGGGGAGTCAGGAGGTGAGTCACTCGCCGCAGAATACCCAGCCTCTGACCTGCTCTTATAGCCACACTATTTATATGGCTGGTCCAGTTAAGTTTCTGGTCAATGGTGACCCCCAGGATGTTGATGGTGGGGGATTCGGCGATGGTAATGCCGTTGAATGTCAAGGGGAGGTGGTTAGACTCTCTCTTATTGGAGATTTTCATTGCCTGGCACTTGTCTGGCGCGAATGTTACTTGCCACTTATCAGCCCAAGCCTGGATGTTGTCCAGGTCTTGCTGCATGCGGGCTTGGACTGCTTCATTATTTGAGGGGTTGTGAATGGAACTGAACATTGTGCAATCATCAGCGAACATCCCCATTTCTGACCTTAAGATGGAGGGAAGGTCATTGATGAAGCAGCTGAAGATGGTTGGGCCTAGGACGCTGCCCTGAGGAACTCCTGCAGCAATGCCCTGGGGCTGAGATGATTGGCCTCCAACAACCGCTACCATCTTCCTTTGTGCTAGGTATGACTCCAGCCACTGGAGAGTTTTCCCCCTGATTCCCATTGACTTCAATTTTACTAGGGCTCCTTGGTGCTACACTCGGACAAATGCTGCCTTGATGTCAAGAGCAGTCACTCTCACCTCACCTCTGGAATTCAGCTCTTTTGTCCATGTTTGGACCAAGGCTGTAATGAGATCTGGAGCCGAGTGGTCCTGGCGGAACCCAAACTGAGCATCGGTGAGCAGGTTATTGGTGAGTAAGTGCCGCTTGAAAGCACTGTCGACGACACCTTCCATCACTTTGCTGATGATTGAGAGTAGACTGATGGGGCGGTAATTGGCCGGATTGGATTTGTCCTGCTTTTTGTGGACAGGACATACCTGGGCAATTTTCCACATTGTCGGGTAGATGCCAGTTTGTAGCTGTACTGGAACAGCTTGGCTAGAGGCGCAGCTAGTTCTGGAGCACAAGTCTTCAGCACTACAACCGGGATGTTGTCGGGGCCCATAGCCTTTGTTGTATCCAGTGCACTCAGCCGTTTCTTGATATCATGTGGAGTGAATCGAATTGGCTGAAGACTGGCTTCTGTGATGGTGACGATATCAGGAGGAGGCCGATATCGGATTGATCATCCACTCGGCACTTCTGGCTGAAGATGGTTGCAAACACTTCAGCCTTGTCTTTTGCACTCATGTGCTGGACTCCGCCATCATTAAGGATGGGGATGTTTACAGAGCCTTCTCCTCCCGTTAGTTGTTTAATTGTCCACCACCATTCACGACTGGATGTGGCAGGACTGCAGAGCTTTGATCTGATCCGTTGATTGTGGAATCGCTTAGCTCTGTCTATAGCATGTTGTTTCCGCTGTTTAGCATGCATGTAGTCCTGAGTTGTAGCTTCACCAGGTTGGCACTTCATTTTTAGGTACACCTAATCCATGTTTTTGACAGTCAGTAATCCCGGTATTTTGCAGTCAGAAACCCCTGTATTTGGAAGTCAGAAAACATTGTATTTGACAGTCAGTAAACCGTGAATTTGGCAGTCAGTAATCCTTATATTTGACATACTGTACTTTCTGTATTTGGCAGTCAGAAATTCAGGCATTTCGCATTCATTAATCACTGTATTTTGACAGTCTGTAATCCCTGTAATTGACAGTCAGTGCTCTCAGTATTAGATAGTCAATGCTCCCTGTATTTGGCATGCAATACACCCTATATTTCACAGTCAGTAATCCCTGTATATGGAAGTCAATAAACACTGTATTTGACAGTCAGTAATACCGGTATTTGGCAGTCAGTATTCCCCATATTTGGCAGTTATTACTCACTGCATTTGATAGTCGGAGCTTTCTGTACTTGGCAGTCAATAATCCTTGTACTTGGCAGTCAGTAATCCCTGTATTTGGCAGTCAGTACTCGTTGTATTTGGCAGTCAGTACTTCCTGTATTTCGCAGTCAGCACTCCCTGCACTTGGCAGTCAGCACTCCCTGTATTTGGCAGTCAGTACTCGTTGTATTTGGCAGTCAGTACTTCCTGTATTTGGCAGTCAGTACTCTATGTATTGGGCAGTCAGTAATCCCAATATTTGACAGTCATTACTCACTGCATTTGGCAGTCAGTAATCCATATATTTGTCAGTCAGTACTGCTTGTTTTTGGAAGTCAGTAATCCCTGTACTTGAAACGTAATACTCCCTGTTAATGACAGTCAGTATTCCCTACATTTTACATTCAGTACTCTCTGTAGTTGGCAGTCAGTGCTCCCTGAATTTGGTCATCAGTACTCCCTCTATTTTACAGTCAGTACTCCATGTATTTGACAGTCAATGCTCCCTGTATTTGCCAGTGAAAACTTCCTGTATTTGACAGTCAAATTATCACTACATTTGACAGTCAGTACTCTCTGTATTTGGCAGTCAGGACTTCCTCTATATGGCAGTTACTATTGCTTGTATTTGTTGGTCAGTGCTCCCTGTATTTGACAGTCAGTGCTCCAGGAATTTGACAGCCAGTACATCCTGTATTTGGGAGTCAAAACCCCTGTATTTAGCAGTCAGTACCCGTTTTATTTGGCAGGCACTACTGCCATTATTTGGCAGTCAGTACAACTGGTATTTTGCAGTCAGTGCTCCCTGGATTTGGCGGTCAGTCATCCCCGTATTTGACAATCAGTAGTCTCTGTATTTAACAGTCAATAATCCCTGTATTTGGCAGTCAGTAATCTTTTTTTTATTCGTTCACGGGATGTGGGCGTCGCTGGCGAGGCCAGCATTTATTGCCCATCCCTAATTGCCCTTGAGAAGGTGGTGGTGAGCCGCCTTCTTGAACCGCTGCAGTCCATGTGGTGAAGGTTCTCCCACAGTGCTGTTAGGAAGGGAGTTCCAGGAATTTGACCCAGCGACGATGAAGGAACGGCGATATATTTCCAAGTCGGGATGGTGTGTGACTTGGAGGGGAATGTGCAGGTGGTGTTGTTCACATGTGCCTGCTGCTCTTGTCCTTCTAGGTGGTAGAGGTCGCGGGTTTAGGAGGTGCTGTCAAAGAAGCCTTGGCGAGTTGCTGCAGTGCATCCTGTGGATGGGACACACTGCAGCCACTGTGCGCCGGTGGTGAAGGGAGTGAATGTTTAGGGTGGTGGATGGGGTGCCAATCAAGCGGGCTGCTTTGTCCTGGATGGTGTCGGGCTTCTTGGGCGTTGTTGGAGCTGCACTCATCCAGGCAAGTGGAGAGTATTCCATCACACTCCTGACTTGTGCCTTGTAGATGGTGGAAAGGCTTTGGGGAGTCAGGAGGTGAGTCACTCGCCGCAGAATACCCAGCCTCTGACCTGCTCTTATAGCCACACTATTTATATGGCTGGTCCAGTTAAGTTTCTGGTCAATGGTGACCCCCAGGATGTTGATGGTGGGGGATTCGGCGATGGTAATGCCGTTGAATGTCAAGGGGAGGTGGTTAGACTCTCTCTTATTGGAGATTTTCATTGCCTGGCACTTGTCTGGCGCGAATGTTACTTGCCACTTATCAGCCCAAGCCTGGATGTTGTCCAGGTCTTGCTGCATGCGGGCTTGGACTGCTTCATTATTTGAGGGGTTGTGAATGGAACTGAACATTGTGCAATCATCAGCGAACATCCCCATTTCTGACCTTAAGATGGAGGGAAGGTCATTGATGAAGCAGCTGAAGATGGTTGGGCCTAGGACGCTGCCCTGAGGAACTCCTGCAGCAATGCCCTGGGGCTGAGATGATTGGCCTCCAACAACCGCTACCATCTTCCTTTGTGCTAGGTATGACTCCAGCCACTGGAGAGTTTTCCCCCTGATTCCCATTGACTTCAATTTTACTAGGGCTCCTTGGTGCTACACTCGGACAAATGCTGCCTTGATGTCAAGAGCAGTCACTCTCACCTCACCTCTGGAATTCAGCTCTTTTGTCCATGTTTGGACCAAGGCTGTAATGAGATCTGGAGCCGAGTGGTCCTGGCGGAACCCAAACTGAGCATCGGTGAGCAGGTTATTGGTGAGTAAGTGCCGCTTGAAAGCACTGTCGACGACACCTTCCATCACTTTGCTGATGATTGAGAGTAGACTGATGGGGCGGTAATTGGCCGGATTGGATTTGTCCTGCTTTTTGTGGACAGGACATACCTGGGCAATTTTCCACATTGTCGGGTAGATGCCAGTTTGTAGCTGTACTGGAACAGCTTGGCTAGAGGCGCAGCTAGTTCTGGAGCACAAGTCTTCAGCACTACAACCGGGATGTTGTCGGGGCCCATAGCCTTTGTTGTATCCAGTGCACTCAGCCGTTTCTTGATATCACGTGGAGTGAATCAAATTGGCTGAAGACTGGCTTCTGTGATGGTGACGATATCAGGAGGAGGCCGATATCGGATTGATCATCCACTCGGCACTTCTGGCTGAAGATGGTTGCAAACACTTCAGCCTTGTCTTTTGCACTCATGTGCTGGACTCCGCCATCATTAAGGATGGGGATGTTTACAGAGCCTTCTCCTCCTGTTAGTTGTTTAATTGTCCACCACCATTCACGACTGGATGTGGCAGGACTGCAGAGCTTTGATCTGATCCGTTGATTGTGGAATCGCTTAGCTCTGTCTATAGCATGTTGTTTCCGCTGTTTAGCATGCATGTAGTCCTGAGTTGTAGCTTCACCAGGTTGGCACTTCATTTTTAGGTACACCTAATCCATGTTTTTGACAGTCAGTAATCCCGGTATTTTGCAGTCAGAAACCCCTGTATTTGGAAGTCAGAAAACATTGTATTTGACAGTCAGTAAACCGTGAATTTGGCAGTCAGTAATCCTTATATTTGACATACTGTACTTTCTGTATTTGGCAGTCAGAAATTCAGGCATTTCGCATTCATTAATCACTGTATTTTGACAGTCTGTAATCCCTGTAATTGACAGTCAGTGCTCTCAGTATTAGATAGTCAATGCTCCCTGTATTTGGCATGCAATACACCCTATATTTCACAGTCAGTAATCCCTGTATATGGAAGTCAATAAACACTGTATTTGACAGTCAGTAATACCGGTATTTGGCAGTCAGTATTCCCCATATTTGGCAGTTATTACTCACTGCATTTGATAGTCGGAGCTTTCTGTACTTGGCAGTCAATAATCCTTGTACTTGGCAGTCAGTAATCCCTGTATTTGGCAGTCAGTAATCCCTGTATTTGACAGTCAGTAATCCCTATATTTGGCAGTTAGTAATCCCTGTACTTGGCAGTCAGTAATCCCTGTATTTGACAGTCAGTAATCCCTCTATTTGGCAGTCAATAATCCTTGCATTAGGCAGTCAGTAATCCCTGTATACAGGGATTACTAACTGTCAAGTACAGGGATTACTAAC
Organism: Heptranchias perlo; assembly: GCF_035084215.1. Taxonomy (NCBI): domain Eukaryota; kingdom Metazoa; phylum Chordata; class Chondrichthyes; order Hexanchiformes; family Hexanchidae; genus Heptranchias; species Heptranchias perlo. Next base: position 65,531,312 of record NC_090331.1, on the reverse strand, counting down.
TGTCAAATACAGGAAGTACTGACTGCCAAATACAGGAAGTACTGATTGCCAAATGCAGAGATTATCGACTGCCAAACACAAGGCAGTCAGTAATCCCTGTATTTGACAGTCAGTAATCCCTATATTTGGCAGTCAATAATCCTTGTATTAGGCAGTCAGTAATCCCTGTATTTGACAGTCAGTAATCCCGGTATTTTGCAGTCAGAAACCCCTGTATTTGGAAGTCAGAAAACATTGTATTTGACAGTCAGTAAACCGTGAATTTGGCAGTCAGTAATCCTTATATTTGACATACTGTACTTTCTGTATTTGGCAGTCAGAAATTCAGGCATTTCGCATTCATTAATCACTGTATTTTGACAGTCTGTAATCCCTGTAATTGACAGTCAGTGCTCTCAGTATTAGATAGTCAATGCTCCCTGTATTTGGCATGCAATACACCCTATATTTCACAGTCAGTAATCCCTGTATATGGAAGTCAATAAACACTGTATTTGACAGTCAGTAATACCGGTATTTGGCAGTCAGTATTCCCCATATTTGGCAGTTATTACTCACTGCATTTGATAGTCGGAGCTTTCTGTACTTGGCAGTCAATAATCCTTGTACTTGGCAGTCAGTAATCCCTGTATTTGGCAGTCAGTAATCCCTGTATTTGACAGTCAGTAATCCATATATTTGACAGTCAGTAATCCCTATATTTGGCAGTTAGTAATCCCTGTACTTGGCAGTCAGTAATCCCTGTATTTGACAGTCAGTAATCCCTCTATTTGGCAGTCAATAATCCTTGCATTAGGCAGTCAGTAACCCCTGTATACAGGGATTACTAACTGTCAAGTACAGGGATTACTAACTGTCAAATACAGGAAGTACTGACTGCCAAATACAGGAAGTACTGATTGCCAAATGCAGAGATTATCGACTGCCAAACACAAGGCAGTCAGTAATCCCTGTATTTGACAGTCAGTAATCCCTATATTTGGCAGTCAATAATCCTTGTATTAGGCAGTCAGTAATCCCTGTATTTGACAGTCAGTAATCCCGGTATTTTGCAGTCAGAAACCCCTGTATTTGGAAGTCAGAAAACATTGTATTTGACAGTCAGTAAACCGTGAATTTGGCAGTCAGTAATCCTTATATTTGACATACTGTACTTTCTGTATTTGGCAGTCAGAAATTCAGGCATTTCGCATTCATTAATCACTGTATTTTGACAGTCTGTAATCCCTGTAATTGACAGTCAGTGCTCTCAGTATTAGATAGTCAATGCTCCCTGTATTTGGCATGCAATACACCCTATATTTCACAGTCAGTAATCCCTGTATATGGAAGTCAATAAACACTGTATTTGACAGTCAGTATTCCCCATATTTGGCAGTTATTACTCACTGCATTTGATAGTCGGAGCTTTCTGTACTTGGCAGTCAATAATCCTTGTACTTGGCAGTCAGTAATCCCTGTATTTGGCAGTCAGTAATCCCTGTATTTGACAGTCAGTAATCCCTATATTTGACAGTCAGTAATATCGGTATTTGGCAGTCAGTATTCCCCATATTTGGCAGTTATTACTCACTGCATTTGATAGTCGGAGCTTTCTGTACTTGGCAGTCAGTAATCCCTGTATTTGACAGTCAGTAATCCCTATATTTGGCAGTTATTACTCACTGCATTTGATAGTCGGAGCTTTCTGTACTTGGCAGTCAGTAATCCCTGTATTTGACAGTCAGTAATCCCTATATTTGGCAGTCAGTAATCCCTGTATTTGGCAGTCAGTAATCCCTATATTTGACAGTCAGTAATCCCTATATTTGGCAGTCAGTAATCCCTGTATTTGGCAGTCAGTAATCCCTATATTTGACAGTCAGTAATCCCTGTATTTGACAGTCAGTAATCCCTGTATTTGACAGTCCATAATCTATGTACTTGGCAGTCAAAATTATCTGTATGTGGCAGTTACTATTTCCTGCACTTGACATTTAGTACTCCGTGTATTTTGCTGTCAGTACTCCATGTAATTGGCAGCCAGTAATCCCTGTATTTGGCAGTCAGTACTCTCTATATTTGGCAGTCAGTATTTCCTGTATTTGACTGTCAGTAATCCTTGTATTTGGCAGTCAGTAATCTCTTTTTTTGGCAGTCAGTAATCATTGTATATTGACAGCCGGTACTCCTTGTATTTGGCATTCAGCTCTCGCTCCATTTGGCAGTCAGTGATCCATGAATTTGACAGTCAGTAAGACTTGTGTTTGGCAGTCGGTAATCTCTGCATTTGGCAATCAGTACTTCCTGTATTTGGCAGTCAGTACTTCCTGTATTTGGCAGTCAGTACTTCCTGTATTTGACAGTTAGTAATCCCTGTACTTGACAGTAAGTACTCCCTGTACTTGGAAGTCAGTACTCCCTGTATTTGGCAGTCAGTAATCCCTGTATTTGACAACTAATACTCCATGTATTTGGCAGTCAGAAGTCTCTGTACTTGGCAGTCAGCAATCGGGTCATTTTCAGGTTGGCAGGCTGTAACTAGTGGGGTGCCGCAAGGATCAGTGCTTGGGCCTCAGCTATTTACAATCTGTATTAATGACTTAGATGAAGGGACCGGGTGTAATGTATCCAACCTTGCTGATGATACAAAGCTAGGTGAGAAAGTAAGCTGTGAGGAGGACACAAAGAGTCTGCACAGGGATATAGACAGGTTAAGTGAGTGGGCAAGAAGGTGGCAGATGGAGCATAATGTGGGGAAATGTGAGGTTATTCACTTCGGTAGGAAGAATAGAAAAACAGAATATTTTTTAAATGGTGAGAAACTATTAAATGTTAATGTTCAGAAAGATTTGAGTGTCCTCGTACAAGAAACACAAAAAGTTAGTATGCAGGTACAGTAAGCAATCAGGAAGGCAAATGGCATGTTGGTTTTTATTGCAAGGGGATTGGAGTACAAGTACAAGAATAAGGAAGTCATACTACAATTGTGCAGGGCTTTAGTGAGACTTCACCTGGAGTACTGTGTACAATTTTGGTCTCCTTTTCTAAGGAAGGATATACTTATCTTAGAGGGGGTGCAATGAAGGTTCACTAGATTGATTCCTGGGATGAGAGGGTTTTCCGATGGGGAGAGATTGAGTAGAATGGGCCTATACTCTCTGGAGTTTAGAAAAATGAGAGGTGATCTCATTGAAAAATATAGGCCCCGATATTAGCATGGAGGCGGGATGGCAGCGGGGGGTGATTGGGCCCGTGGGTAACCCGGCCAATAAAAAATGTCCATTTTGCACACGATCACGAGTCAATTGGAGCCACTTAACGTGGCCTCCGGGTTTGCCGTCTGAAACCTGCGCAGTGGGCGGACTGCGTACCCGCATCACAGGCTGTCAGCTGGAGGAGCTCTATTTAAAGGGGCAGTCCTCCAATGGCTGCTCCTGAAGCAAACACCTACACACCACAATGGAGCAGCACAGGGGCAAGGCTGCTCCAAGATTCAACGATGCCTCACTCCAGGTGCTATTTGATGGGGTGGGGAGGAAGAGGGTTGTATTCTACCCGGCGGACGGAAGGAAGTGGCCTGCCTCTGCCACCAAGAAGGCCTGGCTCGAGGTGGCAGAAGAGGTCTCCAGCAGCAGCAACATCTCCCGCACCTCGATCCAGTGCAGGAAGCGCTTCAGTGCCTTCTGTTTTCTTACAGGGCCTTCAGCGACTGCTGTGACGGCAGATGGTGATTCCTCTGAGGACCTGCTCACACCTCAGTAGGTCCTCGTCCTCAGTAAGTTGGGTTGGCACCTGGTGAGTTACCACACACATGTGAGCACGAGCATATACTGGTGGCAGGGACAGCTGTGGAGAGTCCGCGTCGGTGGGAGAACTCCGCTCCAGACTTTGCTCAGCTGGACGCAGATGCTGAACTCTGGGGGCCATCCTTTAAAAGGAGAATGATCGAGGGACAGCAGCACAATTGTGAGGTACTGTAACAGGTGCCATGCGCACTCTCCACAATAGTGTAGAGGATGGAGGAGTCCAACTCCTGCATGAGTGGAATGGTGACACAGGTACAGGAGGGAATCTCTGAGATAGTGTCAGAGGGACGTGAGCAACTCTCTGAGATAGTGTCACAGGGACGTGAGCAACTCTCTGAGATAGTGTCACAGGGACGTGAGGGAATCTCTGAGATAGTGTCACAGGGACGTGAGGGAATCTCTGAGATAGTGTCACAGGGACGTGAGGGCATCTCTGAGATAGTGTCACAGGGACGTGAGGGCATCTCTGAGATAGTGTCACAGGGACGTGAGCAACTCTCTGAGATAGTGTCTCAGGGACGTGAGGGAATCTCTGAGATAGTGTCACAGGGATGTGAGGGCATCTCTGAGATAGCGTCACAGGGACGTGAGGGCATCTCTGAGATAGTGTCACAGGGACGTGAGGGCATCTCTGAGATAGCGTCACAGGGACGTGAGGGCATCTCTGAGATAGCGTCACAGGGACGTGAGGGCATCTCTGAGATAGTGTCACAGGGACGTGAGCAACTCTCTGAGATAGTGTCTCAGGGACGTGAGGGAATCTCTGAGATAGTGTCACAGGGATGTGAGGGCATCTCTGAGATAGTGTCACAGGGACATGAGGACATCTCTGAGATAGTTTCTCAGGGACATGAGGGAATCTCTGAGATAGTGTCACAGGGACGTGAGGGCATCTCTGAGATAGTGTCACAGGGACGTGAGGGCATCTCTGAGATAGTGTCACAGGGACGTGAGCAACTCTCTGAGATAGTGTCTCAGGGACGTGAGGGAATCTCTGAGATAGCATCACAGGGACGTGAGGGCATCGCTGAGATAGTGTCACAGGGACGTGAGGGAATCTCTGAGATAGTGTCACAGGGACGTGAGCAACTCTCTGCGACACTGTCACGGGTAAGTATGGGAATGTCTTCGATGGAGCTTCAAGCCGGGCTCACAAATGAGTCCATTCAGGCCCTGACAATGGCCATTCAGACTCACGGTGAACAACATTCTGCCGCCTTAAACAGGCAGGCAGATACTCTAGCACTGGCCTTAAAAGGTTTCACACATGTTCTCCAAACTGTCGTCCAGCAGAGTGGTAGGAGTGATGTGGGCCTGGACCAGGGAGGGATGATAGCTGAAGGGGACATTGAAGTGGGGATGCCACTCAAAGCACTCCCACATCTCACCCGTTGCCCCCCTCTCAACCAGTACCCGCAATGCTGCCTCCTCTCCAGGTGGCCGAGTCTGCCCCTGCACAGGTGCAGGTGGAGCAGTCTTTGGAGCGGCCCTCATGGGAACCAAAACTCAGAGGGCGTAGGCCCAAAGTATCTAATCAGTCAGGGCATGAGCAAGAGCAACCTGCCACTACCTCTGCTGCAGCCACAGGGATGCACCACGTAGGAGTAGTCGTAAGTGAAAGGCTAAGATTTTGTAAGCACGAAGGGGATGCTCAAGGGTGTTTGATGGTTGGTCATGTTTTTTATTTATATTAGCTTTATGTTAAACTCACATTAAATATTATTATTGTCACCACTACTGCCACATCTTGGCCATTCTTGACTGGCTTCTTTAATAGGGCCCTTTCATGAGGTTCAACATGAACAGCGACACATGATGCCACCCATTGGGTCACTCTACAGTGGGTGTATGTGTAGTTGCAGGACTGTTTTGTGCAGGGAGGGATGGGAGAGGCGTGCTGATGTTGGTGCTGCTCTATCCAGGTGGCGTGAGGACTGGACTCTTCACACTGTCGGATATTAGGAGAACCATTCACATATCAGTGACTCCCTGGCTTCACGAGCGGCCAGGTGAGCTGTTGCTCTGCCCATGGGTTGCTCCTGCTCCTGCTCCTCCTCCTCCTCCGCCTCCTCCTCCACCACCTCCTCCTCCTCAATGCGGGTGGCAGATGTGGATGGGGCCTCCTCAAGCGGCACCCCTCTCTGTTGTGCCATGTTGTGCAGGGCACAATACACGACTATAATGCGCCCCACTCTGTCTGATGCGTATTGAAGCGCTCCCCCAGAACGATCAAGGCACCTAAATTGCATCTTGGTCAGCCATATAGCATACTCAATTGTAGACCTGGTAGCGATGTGGCTGTCGTTATATCGACGCTGTTGCTCAGTGATGGGGTTCCTCAGAGGTGCCATGAGCTACGTGTACAGGGGTTATCCCTTGTCCCCGAGGAGCCAGCCCTTAAGGGTGGTCAGTGCATGGAAGAGGGGCGGAATGTTGGATTCCCGGAGGATGAAGGAATCGTGGCAGTTGCCAGGGAATCTAGTGCACACATGAAGGAATCTTTTGCGGTGGTCACAAACAATCTGAGTGCTGATGGAGTGATACCCCTTCCTGTTGATGAACAGTCCTGGCTCGTGTGGAGGTGCTCGTATTGCTATGTGGGTGCAATCGATTGCACCCTGCACCCGTGGAAAGCCAGCCATGGAGTTGAATCCCACTGCCCTCTCCTTCTGGCTGAGGTCATCCATGGGGAAGTCGACGTACTACGAGGCTCTGCGAAACAAGCCGCCGATGAACTGCATTATGCATTTGTGTGCAGACAACTGAGAGACTCCGGCAATGTCCCCACTGGAACCCTGGAATGATCCAGAGGCGAAGAAGTTGAGGGCAGCGGTGACTTTGACTGCGACAGGTAAGGAGATGCTGCTAAAGTCCAGCCGAGAGCAGCTCCGCATGAAGGAGGCTGCAGATGTCTGAGGCTTCCTGGCGACTGACTCTGAGCTACTGTAGGCATTGCTCCTTAGAGAGGTCCAGGAAGCTGAGCCTCAGTCTGTAGACCCTGTGGCGAGGGTAGTGCCTCCTGTGACGGCGCTCTCTCTGTTGTTGCCCTCCGTGCTCTTGTGCAAGTGCTTGTGGAGCAGCACTGTGTTGTGGAGCTCCACGTGGTTGAGGTGGAAGCTGTGCCTGGCGAGGCTGGTGATGTTGCTCGTCCTCGGGTGTAGTGGTGAATACAACCATGGCGCCCCCCCATCTTGATGTTGTGAGTTTGAGCGGTTCCGCAAAGTAGTTAAATATGTTTGAACAGCAGAATCTTGAGTGGAAAGTAAGAATTTTCAGTGCAAACACAGAGATCTTGCAGCCAAAACTTTGTCTGAAAGAACTGAGTGCCCTGCTGCAATAAGTGACCTTTTCTCCCCATCTTTCAAATAAGCATTTGACTGTCCCACTGGCTGCTGGTTGAAACACTTCTGTTACAACAGGAAGTGTTTCCCACTGCACGGGAAACACGCTGAGGATGCTTCAAAATCGCACCCCTGACAAAATGTGGAGAAAATTAAGTACTTCAAGTACTTAAACTACCTCAACAACTGTGTAAAGTATCAACCCGCCGACTTTAATTGCCGGTGGGACTTCCGCATTCGGGAGGCACGGGCGCACCCAGACGCGTCAGTGGGGAACCCGGAAGTCTGTGGATTGGAGCCGGGCTCTGAACCCCAATGGGATTTCACCGATTTTTGGAGCCCCCAACGCACCCGTAATTTCCTGGGAAAATCGAGCCCATAAGATTCTGAGAGGGCTTGGAGAGTCTAGAACTAGGGGGCATTGTCTCAGGATAAGGGGTCGGCATTTAAGACTGAGATGAGGAGAGATTTCTTTACTCAGAGGGTTGTGAATCCGAGGAATTGTCTATCCCAGAGGGCTGTGGATGCTGAGTCATTGAGTATATTCAAGACTGAGATCGATAGATTTTTGGACTCTAGGGGAACGGGGATCAGGCTGGAAAGTCAAGTTGAGGTCGAAGATCAGCCACGATCTTATTAAATGGTGGAGCAGGCTCGAGGTTGCCATGCGGCCTACTCCTGCTCCTATTTCTTATATTCTTATGTTGTATTTGGCATTCAGCACTCGCTGTATTGGCAGTCACTGATCCCTGTACTTGACCGTTAGTAATCCATGTATTTGACATTCGGTAATCGTTGCATTTGGAATCCGCAATCCCTGAAATTGACAATCAGTAATCCCTGTATTTTGCAGTCAGCACTCTCTGTATTTGGTAGTCCGTAATCCCTGTACTTGACATTTACTACTCCCTGTATTTGACAGTCAGTACTGCCTGCAATAGACTGACAGAACTCTCTGTATTTGGCAGTGAGTAACCCTTGTATTTAGCAGTCAGTAATCCCTGCATTTGACAATCGGTACTCCTTGCAATAGGTAATCAGTACTCCTGGTCCTTGACAGTCAATAATCCATGTATTACTAATCCCTGCATTTGACAATCGGTACTCCTTGCAATAGGTAATCAGTACTCCTGGTCCTTGACAGTCAATAATCCATTTATTACTAATCACTATATTTGACAGTCAGTAATGGCTGCATTTGACCGTCAGTAATCCCTGTATTTGGCAGACAGGACTTCCTGTACTTAGCAGTCAGTGATCGTGGTATTTGGCTGTCTGTAATCCCTGTACTTGACATCCCTGTATTTAGAAGTCAGTACTCCCTGTCTTTGGCAGTCAGTACTCCCTATATTTGCCAGTCAGTAATCCCTATATTTAGCAGTAAGTAATCCCTGTATTTAGCAGTAAGTAATCCCTGTATTTGACAGTCAGTAAATCCTGTATTTCGCAGTCAGTAATCCCCAAATTATGCAGTCAGTACTCCTTGCATTTGGCAGTTAATAGTCCCTGTGTTTGACAGTCAGAGCTCTGTGTATTTACCAGTCAGTAATCCCTGCATTTGGCAGTCAGTAAATCTGTATTTGGCAATCTGTAATCCCTCTACTTGGCGGTTAGTACTCCCTGTATTTGGAAGTCAGTACTACCTGTATTTGGCAGTCACTACTCCCAGTATTTAGCAGTAAGTAATCCCTGTATTTGACAATCAGTAAATCCTGCATTTGGCAGTCAGTAATCCCTGTATTATTCAGTCAGTGCTCCTTCTATTTGGCAGTTAGTACTCCCTGCATTTGACAGTCAGAGCTCTGTGTATTTGCCAGTCAGTAATCCATGTATTTGTCAGTCAGTACTCCCTGTATTTCGCAGTCAGTACTCCCTGTATTTCACAGGCAGTAAACCCTGTCTTTGGCAGTCAGTGCTCCATGTATTTGCCAGTCAGTAATCCATGTATTTGCCAGTCAGTACTCCCTGTATTTTGCAGTCAGTAAACTTTGTATTTGGTAGTCAGTAATCCCTGTATTTCGCAGTCGGTATTCCCTGTATTTGGCAGTTAGTACTCACTATATTTAGCAGTTAGTATCCCCTGTATTTGGCAGTCAATAATCCCTGAATTTAACAGTCAGCACTCTGTGTATTTGGAAGTCTGTACTCTCTGTAATTGACAGTCAGCAATCCTTGTATTTGACAGTCAGTACTCAGTCTATTTGGCAGTCAGCAATCCTTGTACTTGGCAGTAATCTATGAATTTCACATTCAGTAACCCTTGTATTTGGCAGTCGAAAATACCTGTATTTGGAAGTCAGAAACTCCATGAATTTGGCAGTCAGGAATCCCTGCACTTGATATTTAGTACTCCGTGTATTTGGCCATCGGTACTCCTGACATTTAGCAGTCAGATCTCTGTGCACTTCGTAGTCAGTATTCCCAATATTTGGCAGCCAGTAATTCCTGTATTTGGCAGTCAGGTCACCCTGTATATCATAGTGAGTACTCACTGTATTTGGCAGTCAGAATCTCTGTATTTGGCAGTCAGTAATCCCTGTATTTAACAGTCAGTAATCCTTGTATTTGGCAGTCAGTAATCCCTGTATTTGGCAGTCAGTAATCCTTGTATTTGGTAGTCAGTAATCCTTGTATTTGGTAGTCAGTAATCCTTGTATTTGGCAGTCAGTAATCCCTGTATTTTGTAGTCAGTAATCCCTGTATTATGCAGTAAGTACTCCCTGTATTTGGCATTTAGTACTCCCTGTATTTGGATGTATGTACTCGCTGCATATGACAGTCAGAACTCAGTGTATTTACGAGTCAGTAATCCCTGTATTTGACTCAGTAATCCCTGTATTTGGCAGTCGGTACGCCCTGTATTATGCAGTCAGTACTTCTTGTATTGGCAGTTAGTACTTCCTGCATTTGACAGTCAGAACTCTCTGTATTTGGCAGTCAGCAATTCCTTTTTTTTGCAGTCAGTAATCCCTGCATTTGACAGTCAATAATCCCTGTATTTGGCAGTCAGAACGCTTTGCATTTGCCAGTCAGTAATCACTGCATTTGGCAGGCACTAATCACTGTATTTGACAGTCATTAATCCCTGTATTTGGCAGTCAATAATCCCAGTATTTGACAATCAGTAATCCATGTATTTGGCAGCCAGTACTCCCTGTATTGGCAGCTAGTACTCCCTGTGTTGGCAATCGGTACTCCCTCCACTTGTCAGTCAGTACTCTGTGTATTTGCCAGTCAGTAATCCCTGCATTTGGCAAACAGTACTCCCTGTATTTGGTAAACAGTACTTCATGTATTTGTCAGTTAGTACTCCCTGTATTTAGCAGTCAGTAATCCCTGTATTTAGCAGTCTGTAATCCCTGTATTTGGCAGTCAGTAATCCCTGTATTTGGCAGCCAGTAATCCCTTTATTTGTCAGTTAGTAATCCCTATATTTGGCCGACAGTAATCGCTTTCTTTGTCTGTCAGTAATCCCTGTACTCGGCAGTCAGTACTCTGTGTATTTGGTAGTCAGTAATCATTTATTTATCAGTCAGTAGTCACTGTATTTGGCAGTCAGTAAACCCTGCACTTGACAGTTAGTACTCCCTGTGTTTGGAAGTCAGTAGTCCCCATATTTGATAGTCAGTACTCCCTTTATTTTGCAGTCAGTAATCATTGTATTTGACAGTCAGTAATTGTGGTATTTAGCAGTCAGTTATCACTGAATTTCATAATCAGTAGTCTCTGTCTCAGGCAGTCAGTAATCCCTGTATTTGACACTCAGTACTCCCTGTATTTAGCAATCAGTGCTCCCTCTATTTTCCAGTCAGTACTCCTTCTGTTTGGCAGTCAGTACTCCCTGTATTGAAAGTCAGTAATCCTTGTATTTGACAGTCGGTAATCCCTGCAATTGTCAGGCTGTAATCTTTATATTTGGCAGATAATAATCCCTATATTTGGCAATCGGTACTCCTTCTATTTGTCAGTCAGTAATCTCTACATTTGGCAGTCAGTAATCTGTGCGTTTGGCAGTCAGTAATCCCTGTATTTGTCAATCAATACTCCTTCTAATTGGCAGTCAGTACTCCCTGTATTTGCGAGTCAGTACTCCCTGCATTTGGCAGTCAGTAATTCCTGTATTTGGCAGTCAGTAATCTCTGTATGTCATAGTCAGTAATCCCTGTCTTGGCAGTCAATAATCCCTAAAGTTGTCAGTCAGTAGTCCGTATATTTGGCAGGCAGTACTCCCTGTGTTTGACAGTCAGTAATCCATGTATTTGACAATCAATAATCCTTGTATTTGACAGTCAGTAATACCTTCAATTGGCAGCCAGTAATCCCTGTGCTTGGCGGTCATAATCACTGTATTTCATAGTCAGTATTCGTGGTATTTGGCAGTCGGTAATCCTTAATTTGATAATCAGTAATCCCTGTTTTTGGCAGTCAGTAATCCCCATATTTGTCAGTCAGTAGTCCTTCTATTTGGCAGGAAGTACTCCCTGTGTTTGACAATCAGTAATCGCTGTATTTGGGAGTCACTATTCCCTGTACTTGGCAGTCAGTAATACCTGTACTCAGCGGTCAGTAATACCTGTATCTGGCAGTATCCATTATTAAGGAAGTAGTAGCAGGACATTTGAAGACTCATAATACAATCAAGGAGAGTCAACATTGTTTTATTAAGGGGAAGTCATGTCTGACAAATTTATTAGAGTTCTTTGAGGAAGTAACGGGCAGGGTGGATAAAGGGGAACCAATGGATGCAGTATTTTTGGATTTCCAAAAGGCATTCGATAAAGTGCCTCATAAAAGGTTACTGCACAAGATAAGAACTCATGGTGTTGGGGGTAATATACTGGCATGGATGGAGGATTGGCGAACAGAAAACAAAGAGTCAGGATAAAAGGATCATTTTCAAAATGGCAATCTGTAACTAGTGGGGTGCCGCAGGGCTCAGTGCTGGGGCCTCAACTATTTACAATATATATCAATGACTTGGATGAAGGAACAGAGTGTCTTGTGGCCAAATTTGCTGATGATACAAAGATAGGTGGAAAAGCAAGTGGCAATGAGGACACAAAGTATCTGCAAAGGGATATTGACAGGTTAAGCGAATGGGCAAAAATTTGGCAGATGAAATATAATGTGGGAAAATGTGAAGTCATCCACTTTGGGAGGAAAAATAAAAAAGCAAAATATTATTTGAATGGAGAAATACTACAAGATGCTACGGTACAGAGGGATCTGGGTGTCTTCATACATGAAACACAAAAAGTCAACATACAGGTGCAGCAGGTAATCCGGAAGGCAAACGGAATATTGGCCTTTATTTCTAGGGGGATGGAGTATAAAAGCAGGGAAGTCATGCTACAACTGTACAGGTTGCTGGTGAGACCACACCTGGTGTACTGCGTACAGTTCTGGTGCCCTTATTTAAGGAAGGACATACTTGGATTGGAGGCAGTTCAGAGAAGGTTCACTAGGTTGATTCTGGGTATGGAAGGGTTGTCTTATGAGGAAAGATTGAACAGGTTGGGTCTATACTCATTGGAGTTTAGAAGAATGAGAGGAGATTTTATTGAAACATACAAGATTCTGAGGGGACTCGATAGGGTAGATGCTGAGAAGATGTTACCCCCCATGGGGGAATCTAAACTCGGGGGCATAGTCTCAGAATAAGGGGTTGGCCGTTTAAGACGGAAATTAGGAAGAATTTCTTCTCCCAGAGGGTCGTGAATCTTTGGAATTCTTTACCCCAAAAAGCTGTGGAGGCTGAGTCATTGAATATATTCAAGGCTGAGTTAGACAAATTTTTGATCAGCAAGGGAGTCAAAGGATATGGGGAAAGAGCGGGAAAGTGGAGTTGAGGTAAAAATCAGATCAGCCATGATCTCATTAATTGGCAGGGCAGGCTCGAGAGGCCGAATGGCCTACTCCTACTCCTATCTCTTATGGTCTTATGGTCTTATGGTCTTAGTCAGTAATCCCTGTATTTGGCCATCAGTAATCTCTGTATTTCATAGTCAGTAACCCCTGTCTCGGCAGTCAGTAATCCCTTAAATTGTCAGTCAGTAATCCGTATATTTGGCAGGCAGTACTCCCTGTATTTGACAGTCAGCAATCCATGTATTTGGCAGTCAGTAATCCCTGTATTTGGCAGTCAGTAATCCATGTATTTGTCAGTCAGTAATCCATGTATTTGTCAGTCAGTAATCCATGTATTTGACGATCAATAATCCCTGTATTTGACAGTCAGTAATACCTTCAATTGGTAGCCAGTAAACCCTGTATTTGGCAGTCATAATCACTGTATTTCATTATTCGTGGTATTTGTCAATCGGTAATCCTTAATTTGATAATTAGTAATCCCTGTCTTTGGCAGTCAGTAATCCCCATATTTGTCAGTCAGTAGTCCTTCTATTTGGCAGGGAGTACTCCCTATGTTTGACAATCAGTAATCGCTGTATTTGGGAGTCAGTAAACCCTGCATTTGGCAGTCATTAATCGTTGTATTTCGCAGTCAGCAATCTCTGTATTTGGCAGTCAGTAATCCATGTGTTCCACAATCAGTAATCTCCATATTTGGCAATCTGTAATCCCTATATTTGGCAGTCAGCACTCCCTGTATTTAAAAATGAGTAATCCCTTTATTTGGCAGTCAGTAATTCCCATATTTGGCAGTCAGTACTTCTTGTACTTGACAGTCAGTAATCCCTGTACTTGGCACTCAGTAATCGCTATATTCGGCAGTCAGTGATCCCTTTATTTGGCAGTCAGTGCTCCATTTATTTGGCAGTCAGTAATCCCTGTATCAGACAGTCAGCACTCCCTGTATTTGGCATTCAGTAATCCCTGCGTTTGGCAGTCAGTGATCACTGCATTTAAAAGTCAGTAATCCCAGTTTTTGGCAGTCAGTAATCCTTGTGTTTGGCAGTCAGTGATCACTGTATTTGACAAACAGTAATCCCTCTATTTGGCAATCCGTAATCCCTGAATTTAAAATTCAGTAATCCCTTTATTTGGCAGTCATTAATCCCTGTATTTGGCAGCCGGTACTCCATGTAATTGGCAGTCACGACTGCCTGTGTTTGTGAGTAATTATTCCCAGTATTTGGCAATCAGTTATCCCTCTATTTGACAGTCAGTACTCACTGCATTTGACAGTCAGCAATCCCTCTACATAACAGTCAGTAATCCCTGTATTTAGCAGTCAGTGCCCCCCGGTATTTGGCAGTCAGTACTCCCTGTATTTAAAAGTCAGTAATCCCTGCATTTGGCAGTCATCAATGCCTGTGTTTGCACGTTATTACTCCCTCTATTTGGCAATCAGTACTCCCTCTATTAAGCAGTCAGTGCTCCCTACATTTGACAGTCTGTACTCTCTCTATTTGGCAGTCCGTAATCACTTCATTGGGCAATCAGTAATCCCTGTACTTCACAGTCAGTACTCCGTGTATTTGTCAGTCAGTAATCCCTGTACTTGATAGTCAGTAATCCCTATATTTGTGAGTCATTACTCCCTCTATTTGGCAGTCAGTACCCCCTGTATTTGGCAAATAGTAATCTCTGTATTTGGCAGTCAGTAATCACTGCATTGGGCAATCAGTAATACCTGCACTTGACAGTCGGTAATGCATGTATTTGGCAGTCAGTAATCACAGTATTTTGCATTCAGTCCTCCCTGTATTTAAAAGTCAGTAATCCGTGCACTTGCGAGTCAGTGCTCTCTGTATATAACATTCAATACTCTCTACATTTGACAGTCAATACTCTATATTTGACAGTCAGTAATCCCTGTATTTGGCAGCTGGTACTCCCTGAATATGGCAGTCAGTACTCCCTGAATTTGGCAGTCAGTAATCCCTGTACTGACAGTCAATAATCTATGTATTAGACAGTCAGTAATCACTGTATTTGACAATCATCAATCCTTGTATTAAGCAGTCAGTACTCCCAGTACTTGACAGTCAGTAATCCCTGTATTTGACAGTCAGTAATCATACTATTTGGCAGTCAGTACTCACTGATTTGGCAGTCAGTACTCCCTTAATTTGGCCGTCACTACTCCCTACATTTGACAGTCAGATCTCTCTGTATTTGGCAGTCAGTATATCCCTCAATTTGGCAGTCAATGATCATTGTATTTGGCAGCGAGTAAAATGTATTTTTAGCAGTCAGTAATCCAGCATTTGGCAGTCAGTACTTCTTGTATTTGGCAGACAGTAATCCCTGTACTGACAGTCAGTTGTCCATGTATTTTACAGTCAGTAATCCCTATATTTGGCTGTCACTGTATTTGACAATCAGTAATCGTGGTATTTGGCAGTCAGTACTCCCTGGGCTCAATTTTGAAATGGTGGCGTTGGCAGTTGGGGGGGTGTGACGTGGCAAACCTGAATAAACAAACCTTATCGTTTCCGACACGATCTCATCATAATTGATGGTGATTAACGTGCTCTCCGGGTTTCGCGCCCGGCAGTCAGCCTGATTGGCGAGTGGGGAGGGGGGAGAAAGACAGAGAGCGAGAAGTCATCCAGCGCTGGAACAGAAGATCGGGGGCGGGGGGAGAGTGGAAGATCATGGGGGAGAGTGGAAGATCGGGGGAAGAGTGGAAGATCGGGGGGAGAGGGAGGATCAGGGATGGAGAGAGGAGGGTCGGGGGGGAGATTGGTAGATCAGGGAGGAGAGGGGAGGATTGGTTGGACATCGGGTGGGTGAAGAAGGGGAGATCGGGGGCGGACATTGGGGGATGAAGAAGGGGAGATCGGGGGGACATCAGTGGGGGGTTGAAGTGGGGGAGATCGGAGAGGGAGACATCGGACATCGGAGCAGGGTGGAAAGGTAGGTTGATTTCGTGTTTTAACTTTATTTTGTTTCTTTTTACCTGATCCAGGCGTGGATCAGAAACTGTGGGAAAGCTGCCCAGGTAAGTTATAAATCGTTCTAACCATGTAATCTGTCACACGTAAAGTGCCTTAAGTACCTCAGTGAGGTACATTTGGCACACAGGTGCATCCGTGGAGAACTCGGACGTTGGCAGGTTGGAGCTGGGCTCTGATCCTGAACGGAATTTCCCCGATTTTCAGAACCCCCTCATCCCCAACACACCGGCAATTTCCCGGGAAAATCGAGCCCCCTGTATTTAGCAGTTACTACTCCCTGTACTTGGCCGACAGTACACCGTGCATTTGATTGTCAGAAATCTCTGTATTTGGAACTCAGTAATCGCTGAATTTGGCAGTTAATTACTGGTTTATTTGGCAGTCAGTTATCACTGTATTTGACAATCATAATTCTTGTATTTGGCAGTTAGTATTCGCTTTATTGGGCAGTCAGTAATTCCGGCATTTGACAGTCAAGGCTCTCTCTTTATCACAGTCAATGCTCTCTACATTTAGCAGTCAGCAATCCCTGTATTTGGCAATCAGTACTTCCTGTATTTGGTAGTCATTAATGCCTGCATTTGCGAGTCATTACTCCCCGTATTTAGCAGTCAGTAATCCCTGTATTTAGCAGTCAGTAAGCCCTGTATTTGGCAATCAATGATCAATGTACTTGACAGTCAATAATCCATGTATTTGGCAGTCAGTATTTCCTTTATTCAACAGTCAGTATTCCCTGTACTTGACATATTGCAGTCAGTAATCCAGGCATTTAACAGTCAGTATTCGCTGTATTTGGCAGTTAGTCATCCCTGTACTTGACAGTCTGTAATCCATGAATTTGACAGTTAGTAATCCCTGTATTTGGCAGTCAGTAATACTGTACTTAACTGTTAGTACTCCCTATATTTAAAAGTCAGTAATTCCTCTCTTTGGCAGTAAGTAATCCATGGCAGTCATTAATGCCTGTATTTGCGAGTCACTACTCCCTGTGTTTGGCAGCCAGTAATCCCTGTACTTGACTGTCAGTACTCCACGTATTTAAAAGTCAGTTATCCCACTATTTGGCAATCAGTACTTCCTGTATTTGGCAGTCATTACTCCCGTATTTGGCAGTCAGTAATCCCTGTATTTGGAAGTCATTAAGCCCTGTATTTGGCAATCAATGAACAATGTACTTGACAGTCAGTAATCCATCTATTTGGCAGTCAATATTTCCTTTATTTGGTAGTCAATACTCCCTGTACTTGACAGTCAGTAGTACATGTATTTTACAGTCAGTAATCCATGCATTTGACAGTCAGTATTCGCTGTATTTGGCAGTCAGTCATCCCTGTACTTGATAGTCAGTAATCCATGAATTTGACAGTCCATAATCCCTGTATTTGGCTGTCAGTAATCAGTGTATTTGACAGTCGGCAATCATGGTATTTGGCAGCCAGTACTGCCTGCATTTGTGAGACATTAATTCCTGTATTGGCAGTCAGTACTCCCTCTATTTGGCAGTCAGTAATCCCTGTACTGGGCAGTCAGTAATCGTTGTATTTGGCAGTCAGTAATCCCTGTACTGGGCAGTCAGTAATCATTGTATTTGGCAGTCAGTAATCCCTGTATTAGACAAACAGTCGTCCCTGTATTTGGCAGTCTGTGCTCCCTGCATTCAAAGTCAGTAATCCTTGTATTTGGCAGTCAGTAATCCCTGTGTTGGACCATCAGCAATCTCTGTATTTGGCAGTCAGTACTCCCTGTACTTGACAGTCAGTGATCCCTGTACTTGTCAATTAGTCCTCCCTGTATTTGACGATCCGTAATCCATGTGTATGGCAGTCAGTAATCCCAGCATTTGACAGTCAAAAGCCCATGTATTTGGCAGTCTGTAATCCTTGTATTTGGCAGTCTGTAATCCCTGTATTTGAGATTCAGTAATCCCTGTATTTGACAGTCAGTAATCCTTTATTTGTCAGTCAGTATTCACTTTATTTGGGACTCAGTGCTCCCTGAATTTAAAAGTCAGTAATCCCTGTACTTGGCAGTCAGAAATCCATGTACATGACCATCACTAATCCCTGTATTTGGCAGTCAGTATTACCTGTACTTGACAGTCAGTATTCCCTGTATTTGACAGTCTGTAATCCCTGTACTTGACAGTCAATAATCCCTGCATTTGGCAGTCAATTATAACTCTATTTGGCAATCAGTATTCACTGTATTTGACAGTCAGTAATGGTTGTATTTTGCAGTCAGTAACCCCTCTATTGACAGTTAGTATTCCCTGTATTTGCAAGTCATTAAGCCCTGTATTTGGCAATTGATGATCAATGTACTTGACAGTCAGTAATCCATCTATTTGGCAGACAGAATTTCCTTTGTTTGGCAGTCAGTACTCCCTGTACTTGACAGTCAGTAGTACATGTCTTTTACAGTCAATAATCCGTGCATTTGACAGTCAGTATTCGCTGTATTTGGCAGTCAGTCATCCCTGTACTTGATAGTCAGTAATCCATGAATTTGACAGTCCATAATCAGTGTATTTGACAGTCGGTAATCATGGTATTTGGCAGTCAATACTGCCTGCATTTGTGAGTCATTAATTCCTGTATTAGCAGTCAGTATTCCCTCTATTTGGCAGTCAGTAATCCCTGTACTGGGCAGTCAGTCATCCCTGTATTTGGCAGTCTGTGCTCCCTGCATTCAAAGTCAGTAATCTCTGTTTTTGGCAGTCAGTAATCCTTGTATTTGGCAGTCAGTAATCTCTGTATTGACAGTCAGCAATCCCTGCACTGTCAATTAGTAATCCCTGTATTTGACAGTCAGTAATCCCAACATTTGGCAGTCACATGTCCCTGTATTTGGTAGTCAGTAATCCCTGTACTGGACCATCAGTAATCCCTGTATTTGGCAGTCAGTACTCCCTGTACTTGACAGTCAGTAATCCCTGTACTTGTCAATTAGTACGCCCTGTATTTGACGGTCCGTAATTCATGTGTATGGCAGTCAGTAATCCTAGCATTTGGCAGTCAAAACCCATGTATTTGACAGTCTGAAATCCCTGTATTTGGCAGTCAGTAATCCTTTGTTTATCAGTCAGTACTCACTGAATTTGGGAGTCAGTACTCCCTGAAATTAAAAGTCACTAATCCCTGTACTTGGCAGTCAGAAATCCATGTACATGGCCATCACTAATCCCTGTATTTGGCAGTCAGTATTACCTGTACTTGACAGTCAGTATTCCCTGTATTTGACAGTCTGTAATCCCTGTACTTGACAGTCACTACTCCCTGTACTTGACAGTCAGTAATCCCTGTACTTGTCAATTAGTACTCCCTGTATTTGACAGTCCGTAATCCATGTGTATGGCAGTCAGTAATCCCAGCATTTGGCAGTCAGTAATCCTTTATTTGTCAGTCAGTATTCACTGTATTTGGGAGTCAGTGCTCTCTAAATTTAAAAGTCAATAATCCCTGTACTTGGCAGTCAGAAATCCATGTACATGGCCATCACTAATCCCTGTATTTGGCAGTCAGTATTACCTGTACTTGACAGTCAGTATTCCCTGTATTTGACAGTTTGTAATCCCTGTACTTGACAGTTAGTGCTCCTTGTATTTGACAGTCAGTAATCCCTGCATTTGGCAGTCAGTTATAACGCTATTTGGCAGTCAGTATTCACTGTATTTGACAGTCAGTAATCATTGTGTTTCGCAATCAGTAATCCCTGTATTTGGCAGTCAGTAATCGTTGTATTTGACAGTCAGTAACCCCTCTATTAACAGTCAGTATTCCCTGTACTTGACAGTCAGTAATCCATGTATTTGACAATCAATAATCCCTGTATTTCGCTGCCAGTAATCACTGTATTTGACAGTCAGTAATCAGAGCATTTGACAGTCAGTAATCAGAGCATTTGACAGTCAGTACTACCTGTTTTGGCAGTTACTACTCCCTGTATTTGGCTGTCAGTATTCCCTGCATTTGATCGTCAGAAATCACAGTATTTGGCAGTCAATAATCACTGATTTTGGCAGTTAATTACCAGTTTATTTGGCAGTCAGTAATCCATGTATTTGGCAGTCAATAATCCATGTATTTGGCAGTCAGTAATCCCTGTATTTGGCAGTCAGTAATCCCTGTATTTGGCAGTCAGTAATCCATGTATTTGGCAGTCAATAATCCATGTATTTGGCAGTCAGTAATCCCTGTATTTGGCAGTCAGTAATCCCTGTATTTGGCAGACTGTAATCCTTGTGTTTGGCAGTAAGTATTTCCTTTATTTGGCAATCAGTACATCCTGTATTTGCGAGCCAATACTTTCTATATTTGGCAGTCAGTATTTCCTTTAATTGGCAGTCAGTCGTCCCTGTACTTGACAGTCAGTAGTCCATGTATTTTAAAGCCAGTAATCCAGGCATTTGCCAGTCAGTAATCACTGTATTTGGCAGTCAGTAATCCATGAATTTCACGGTCAGTAATCCCTGTATTTGGCAGTCAGTAATTGTAGCATTTGACAGTCAGTACTCCCTGTTTTGGCAGTTACTACTCCCTGTATTTGGCCGTCAGTACTCCCTGCATTTGATTGTCAGAAATCTCTGTATTTGGAAGTCAGTAATCACTGAATTTGGCAGTTAATTACTGGTTTAATTGGCAGTCAGTAATCACTACATTTGGCAGTCAATAATCCCTGTTTTTGGCAGTCAGTAATCCCTGTATTTGGCAGTTAGTAATCCCTGTTTTTGGCAGTCCATAATCCTTGTATTTGGCAGTCAGTACTCCCTGTATTTAAAAGTCCCTGCATTTGACAGTCAGTAATCCATGTATTTGGCCATCAGTAATTCTTTATTTGGCAATCAGTACTTCCTGTATTTCACAGTCTTTAATGCCTGTATTTGCGAGTCATTACTTCCTGTATTTGGCATTCATTATTTCCTTTATTTGGCAGTCAGTACTCCCTGTATTTGACAGTCAGTAGTCCATGTATTTTAAAGTCAGTAATCCATGCATTTGACAGACAGTATTCACTGTATTTGACAGTCAGTAATCCATGTATTTGACAGTCAGTAATCCCTGTATTTGGCTGTCAGTAATCACTGTATTTTACAATCAGTAATTGTAGTATTTGGCCATCAGTACTCCCTGCATTTGATCGTTAGAAATCACTGTATTTGGCAGTTAATTACCGGTTTATTTGGCAGTCAGTAATCCCTGCATTTAGCAGTCCGTAATCCCTGTAGTTGGCAATCTGTAATCACTGTATTTAACAGTTGGTAATCCTTGTATTTCACAGTCAGTAATCCATGTATTTGGCAGTGAGTAATCATTATATTTGGCAGTCAGGATTCTCTATATTTGACAATCAGTAATCCCTGTACCTGGCAGTCAGTAATCCCTGTACTTGGCAGTCAGTAATCGTTATATTTAGCAGTCAGTAATCCCTGTATTGTCAATTAGTAAACCCTGTACTTGACAGTCAGTACTCCCTGTACTTGACCGACAGCAATCCCTATATTGCCCATTAGTAGCCCATGTATTTGACAGTCCATAAACCATGTATTTGACAGTCAGTAATCCCTGCATTAAAAGTCAGTACTCCCTCTATTTGGCAGTCTGTGCTCTCTGTATTTGGCAGCCAGTACTCCCTATATTTGGCAATCAGCACTCCCTGTATTTGACAGTCATTAATGCCTGTATTTACGAGTCATTAATGCCTGTACTGGTGAGTCAGTACTCCCTCTATTTGGCAGTCAGTAATCTCTGTATTTGGCCGCCAGTAATTCCTTTATTTGGCAATGCGTACTTCCTGTATTTCGCAGTCATTAATGCCTGTATTTGCGAGTCATTATTTCCTGTATTTGGCAGTCATCATTTCCTTTATTTGGCAGTCAGTAGTCCCGGTACTTGATAGTCAGTAGTCCATTTATTTTAAGGTCAGTAATCCCTGTACTTGACAGTCAGTAATCCATGTATTTGACGGTCAGTAATTGTAGTATTTGGCAGTTAGTACTGCCTGCATTTGATCATCAGAAATCACTGTATTTGGCAGTCAGTAATTGTTGATTTTGGCAGTTAATTACCGTCTTATTTTACAGTCAGTAATTCCTGCATTTGGCAGTCAGTAATCCCTGTACTTGGCAGACAGTAATCCCTGTACTTGGCAGTCTGTGATCCCTATATTTGGGAGTCAGTATTCCCTTTATTTGGCAGTCAGTACTACCTGCATTTGGCAGTCAGTATTACCCCTATTTGGCAGTCATTATTGCCAGTATTTGGCAGTCAGTACCCCCAGTATTTGGCAGTTATTTTTTTGGTTTATTTGGCAGTCAGTAATCCCTACATTTGGCAGTCAATAAACCTAATATTTGGTAGTCAGTAATCTTTGTGTTTGGCAGTCAGTAATCATTGTATTTCACAAACAGTAATCCCTTTA
This sequence comes from Heptranchias perlo, assembly GCF_035084215.1. NCBI lineage: Eukaryota > Metazoa > Chordata > Chondrichthyes > Hexanchiformes > Hexanchidae > Heptranchias > Heptranchias perlo. Next base: position 65,508,899 of record NC_090331.1, on the reverse strand, counting down.
TTTGGCAGCTAGTGCTCCCTGTATTTGGCAGTCAGTTCTCCCTCTATTAGGCAGTCAGTGCTCCCTGCTTTTGACAATCAGTACTCCCTATATTTGGCAATCACCTCTCCCTGTATTTGACAGCCAGTACTTCCTCTATTTGGCAGTCGGTAATCCCTGTATTTGAGATTCAGTAATCCCTGTATTTGGCAGTCAGTAATCCCTGAATTTGTCAGTCCTCGCTGTAATTGACTGTAATCCCTGTACTTGTCAGTTAGTGCTCCCTGTACTTGACAGTCAGTAATCCTTGTATTTTGCAGACAGTAATCCCTGTATTTGGCAATCAGTAATCACTCTATTTGGCAGTCAGTAATCCCGCTATTTGGCAGTAAGTAATGGTTCTATTTGGCAGTCAGAGTTCTCAGTATTTGACAATCAGTAATCCCTGTACTTAGCAATCAGTATTCATTGTAGTTGGCAGTCAGTAAACCCTGTATAAGACAATCAGTATTCCCTGCATTTGGCAGTAACTACTCCTTGTATTAAAAGTCAGTAATTCCTGTTTTTGGCAGTCAGAAATCCCTGTATTTGACAGTCAGCAATCCCTTGTATTTGGCATTCAGTACTCCCTGTATTTAAAAGTCCCTGCATTTGACAGTCAGTAATTCATGTAAGTAATCATTCTATTTGGCAGTCAGAATTCTCTGTATTTGACAATCAGTAATCCCTGTACTTGGCAATTAGGAATCGTAAAAATTTCGCAGTCAGTAATCCCTGTATTTGGCAGTCAGTACTCCCAGTACTTGACAGTCAGTATTCCCTGTATTTGATAGTCAGTAATCCCCGGATTTGTCAATTAGTAATCCCTGTATTTGATAGTCTGTAATCCCTGTATTTGGCAGTCAGTAATCGCTCCATTTTGCAGTCAGTAATCCCTGTATTTGCCATCAGAGATCACTGTATTTGACAGTCAGTATTCCCTCCATTTGGCAGTCAGTAATCGCTGTATTTGGCAGTAAGTAATCGTTCAATGCGGCAGTCAGGATTCTCTGTATTTGACAATCAATAATCTGTGTACTTGGCAGTCAGTAATTGTTGTATTTGGCAGTGAGTAATCCCTTTATTTGGGCATCTGCAATCCCTGTATTTTCACAGTCAGTAATCACTGCATTTAATTGTCAGTTCACTCTGTATTTCACAGTCAATACTCCCTTTATTTGGTATGCAGTAATCCCTGTATTTAACAGTCAATGCTCACTGTATTTAACGTCAGTACTCCCCGCATTTGGCAGTCAGTATTCATTGTATTTGGCAGTCAGTAATCCATGTATTTGACAGTCGGTAATCACAGTATTTGGCATTCAGTATTCCGTATATTTGGCAGTCGGTACTCCCTATATTTAAATAAGTAATCCCTGCATTTGACAGTCAGTGCTCTCTGTATATCGCAGATAATGGGCCTGTATTTGCCAGTCAATAATCCTTGCATTTGACAGCCAGTAATCCCTGTATTGGGTCATCAGCGATCCCTCTATTTTCACAGTCAGTAATATTGCCTTTGGCTGTCAGTGCTCTTTGTATTTCACAGTCAATGCTCCCTGTATTTGACAGTGAGTCCAACCTGTATTTGGCAATCAGTACTCCCTTTATTTGGCAATCACTACTAACTATATTTGCCACTCAGTATTTCCTGTATTTGACAGTATGTACTCCCTATATTTAACAATAATACTGCCTATATCAGTACAACCTGTAATTGACAGTCAGTGCCCTCTGTAATTGACAGTCAGTGCCCCCTATATTTAGCAGTCAGTAATCCCTGTATATGACAGTTAGTACCCTCTGGGTTTAACAGTCAGTACTCTCTGTATTTGGTAGTCAGTAAGCGCTGTATTGAGCAGTCAGTAATTCCTGTATTTGACAGTCAGTAATCCATGTATTTGGCAGACAGTAATTACAATTTTTGACAGTCCATAATCCATGAATTTGTCAGTCTGTAACCATTGTATTTGGCAGTCAGTAATCCTTGCATTTGGCAGTCCATAATCCCTGTGTTTTGGCAGTCAGTAATTCCTGTATTTGGCAGTCAGTACTCCTTGCACTTGACAGTCAGTAGTCCTTGTATTTAACAATCAGTAATCATTGCATTTTGGAGTCAATGCTCCCTGTATTTAATAGTCAGTACTCCCTATATTTGACATTTAGTACTCCTTGTATTTGGCAGACAATGCATCCTGTATTTGGCAGTAGTATTCCCCATATTTGGCAGTTAGTACTCACTGTATTGAGCAGTCATTAATGCCTGTATTTCAAAGTCATTATTCCCTGTATTTAGCAACCAGTACTCCCTCTATTAGGCAGTCAGTGTTCCCTGCATTTGACAGTCAGTAATCCCTGTATTTAACAATCAGTAATCCCTGTATTTGACAATCTGTAATCACACTATTTGGGTGTCAGTACTCCCTGAATTTAACAGTCAATGCTTCCTGTATTTAATAATTAGTACTCCCTATATTTGACAGTCATCCTTGCATTTGGCAGTCAGTATTCCCTATATTTGGCAGTCAGTACTCCTTGTATTTGATAGTCAGTACTCCTTGTATTTGATAGTCAGTAATCCCTGCATTTGGCAGTCAGTAATCGCTGTACTTGACCGTCAGCAACCCTTGTATTTGGCAGTCAGTACTCCCTTTATTTCAAAGTCAGTAATCCCTGTATTTGGGAGTCAGTAATCCCTGTCGTTTTACAGTTAATAATCCCTGCATTTGAGAGTTAGTGGTTTCTGTTTATGACAGTCAATGCTCCCTGTATTTAGCAGTCTGTACTCTTTGTATTTGACATATAATACTCCTTGTATTTGACAGTCAGTACTCCCTGTATTTGACAGCCTCTACTCCCTGTACTTAACAGTCAGTAACCCTTGTATTTGGCAATCAGTACTCCCTGTATTTGGCAGTCAGTACTCCATGTAATTGACAGTCATTACTTCCTGTATTTAGCAGTCAGTACTCCCAGTATTTGGCGGTCAGCAATCCCTATATTTGGCAGTCAGTAACACCTGTATTTGGCAGTCAGTACCACCTGTATCTGGCAGTCAGTACCACCTGTATTTGAGGGCCCGTCCTCCCTCTTTGTTCTGTTTTTAATTCAGATTTTCAGTATTCGCAGTATTTTGCTCTTGTTATTTTTCTGCTGCCTCTTCTGAATCTACAGTCCTTTCTAGTTTGATGTGATCTGCAAATTTAACCAATTAGCATTGAGTTTCTGAATCCAAGTCAGTCATGCAAATTAGAAGTAGTAATAATTACAATATCAATCCTTCAGGCCTCCCATTTAGTACCTCCTCCCAGCCTGACATAATATTAACAAGAACCTATTGTTTTCTACCCTTCAGCAAATGTCTTACCTATTCTCAAGATTTACCCTGAATCCCCACATCTTCGGTGTCAATTAATAACCTTTCATACAAAATTTTGTAAAATACTATTTGGAAGTCTAGGTACAACATTTCATAGGACTTTCCGTGGTTCACTTGGGGTGTCACTTCCTCATAGAAGTCAAGGAGGTTGGTTAGGCAGGAGCTTGGCCTTCTGAACCCATGATGACCGATGTTTACTTGGTTATTATTGTACAGATATCAGACAAGGCCACCTTTGATCACTTCATTGCTCGCCACTCACAACCCCTACCCCCTTCCAACCCCACTTCCTTCTGTGTCAACCAATGCTTAAAACTCTCTCCCAGCTCACTTACAACTGCATTTTCAAACTCCCAACTGTCTAGACTTTGGTCCTCCATTTGCTTTGATACTCTTCCTCATGTTGATCTGCTCAGTCTCTCTCTTACCTCTTCCTTTGATGCTCTTGCCTGGAGTAAAACTGTTGCTCTCTCCCTCCCTATCGTTCTCCCTGGTACGGCCCCCATCTCTGCTCCCTCAAGTCCAAAGGATGCAGACTTGAATGTTTCTGGCACACAACTGGTCTAGTCATCCATCGTCAGATCTGACTGGATCACATCAAGCAATATTGGGCCTTGCTCTCCTCTGCTATTTACTACTCCAGGATCGTAGAGTTATGTTTTATCTCGGCTTTTCTTTGCTCCTGTGATCACTCTCTTAACATGTTTCTGGATATTTCGATATTCAACTCAGTGAACTCCTATTCCTTTTACCTATAGGATTTGTAGAGTTAATGTTTTTCTTCATTTCACTTTTGATTTGTTTATTCATCCATTTAGCAGCCAATGTACAATGTGTTTAGTATTCAATGCTCCCTACATTTAGTAGTCGATGGTCCCTGTATTTGGCATTCAATGCTCCCTGTTTTTGACTAACAGTTGATGCTCCCTGTATTTCACTAACAGTTGATGCTCCCTGTATTTCACTAACAGTTGATGCTCCCTGTATTTGATTAACAGTTGATGCTCCCTGTATTTGATTAACAGTTGATGCTCCCTGTATTTGGCTAACAGTTGATGCTCCCTGTATTTGGCTAACAGTTGATGCTCCCTGTATTTCACGAACAGTTGATGCTCCCTGTATTTGGCTAACAGTCGATGCTCCCTGTATTTGGCTAACAGTTGATGCTCCCTGTATTTGATTAACAGTTGATGCTCCCTGTATTTGGCTAACAGTTGATGCTCCCTGTATTTGGCTAACAGTTGATGCTCCCTGTATTTGATTAACAGTTGATGCTCCCTGTATTTGGCTAACAGTTGATGCTCCCTGTATTTGGCTAACAGTTGATGCTCCCTGTATTTGGCTAACAGTTGATGCTCCCTGTATTTGGCTAACAGTTGATGTTCCCTGTATTTGATTAACAGTTGATGCTCCCTGTATTTGATTAACAGTTGATGCTCCCTGTATTTGATTAACAGTTGATGCTCCCTATATTTGATTAACAGTTGATGCTCCCTGTATTTGGCTAACAGTTGATGCTCCCTGTATTTGGCTAACAGTTGATGCTCCCTGTATTTGATTAACAGTTGATGCTCCCTGTATTTGATTAACAGTTGATGCTCCCTGTATTTGATTAACAGTCGATGCTCCCTGTAATTGGCTAACAGTTGATGCTCCCTGTATTTGATTAACAGTTGATGCTCCCTGTATTTGATTAACAGTTGATGCTCCCTGTATTTGGCTAACAGTTGATGCTCCCTGTATTTCACTAACAGTTGATGCTCCCTGTATTTGGCTAACAGTCGATGCTCCCTGTATTTGGCTAACAGTTGATGCTCCCTATATTTGATTAACAGTTGATGCTCCCTGTATTTGGCTAACAGTTGATGCTCCCTATATTTCACTAACAGTTGATGCTCCCTGTATTTCACTAACAGTTGATGCTCCCTGTATTTGGCTAACAGTTGATGCTCCCTGTATTTGACTAACAGTTGATGCTCCCTGTATTTGGCTAACAGTTGATGCTCCCTGTATTTGGCTAACAGTTGATGTTCCCTGTATTTGGCTAACAGTCAATGCTCCCTGTAATTGGCTAACAGTTGATGCTCCCTGTATTTGATTAACAGTTGATGCTCCCTGTATTTGATTAACAGTTGATGCTCCCTGTATTTGGCTAACAGTTGATGCTCCCTGTATTTGGCTAACAGTTGATGCTCCCTGTATTTCACTAACAGTTGATGCTCCCTGTATTTGGCTAACAGTTGATGCTCCCTGTATTTGACTAACAGTTGATGCTCCCTGTATTTGGCTAACAGTTGATGCTCCCTGTATTTGGCTAACAGTCGATGCTCCCTGTATTTGGCTAACAGTTGATGCTCCCTATATTTCACTAACAGTTGATGCTCCCTATATTTCACTAACAGTTGATGCTCCCTGTATTTGGCTAACAGTTGATGCTCCCTATATTTCACTAACAATTGATGCTCCCTGTATTTCACTAACAGTTGATGCTCCCTGTATTTGGCTAACAGTCGATGCTCCCTGTATTTGTCTAACAGTTGATGCTCCCTGTATTTGATTAACAGTTGATGCTCCCTGTATTTGATTAACAGTTGATGCTCCCTGTATTTGGCTAACAGTTGATGCTCCCTGTATTTGTCTAACAGTTGATGCTCCCTGTATTTGTCTAACAGTTGATGCTCCCTGTATTTGATTAACAGTTGATGCTCCCTGTATTTGATTAACAGTTGATGCTCCCTGTATTTGGCTAACAGTTGATGCTCCCTGTATTTCACTAACAGTTGATGCTCCCTGTATTTGGCTAACAGTTGATGCTCCCTGTATTTGGCTAACAGTCGATGCTCCCTGTATTTGTCTAACAGTTGATGCTCCCTGTATTTGATTAACAGTTGATGCTCCCTGTATTTGATTAACAGTTGATGCTCCCTGTATTTGGCTAACAGTTGATGCTCCCTGTATTTCACTAACAGTTGATGCTCCCTGTATTTGGCTAACAGTCGATGCTCCCTGTATTTGGCTAACAGTTGATGCTCCCTGTATTTGATTAACAGTTGATGCTCCCTGTATTTGATTAACAGTTGATGCTCCCTGTATTTGGCTAACAGTTGATGCTCCCTGTATTTGGCTAACAGTTGATGCTCCCTTTATTTGATTAACAGTTGATGCTCCCTGTATTTGGCTAACAGTTGATGCTCCCTGTATTTGGCTAACAGTTGATGTTCCCTGTATTTGGCTAACAGTCAATGCTCCCTGTAATTGGCTAACAGTTGATGCTCCCTATATTTGATTAACAGTTGATGTTCCCTGTATTTGGCTAACAGTTGATGCTCCCTGTAATTGGCTAACAGTTGATGCTCCCTATATTTGATTAACAGTTGATGCTCCCTGTAATTGGCTAACAGTCAATGCTCCCTGTAATTGGCTAACAGTTGATGCTCCCTATATTTAATTAACAGTTGATGCTCCCTGTATTTGTCTAACAGTCAATGCTCCCTGTAATTGGCTAACAGTTGATGCTCCCTATATTTGATTAACAGTTGATGCTCCCTGTATTTGTCTAACAGTCAATGCTTCCTGTAATTGGCTAACAGTTGATGCTCCCTATATTTGATTAACAGTTGATGCTCCCTGTATTTGACTAACAGTCGATGCTCCCTGTAATTGGCTAACAGTTGATGCTCCCTATATTTGACTGACAGTTGATGCTCCCTGTATTTCACTAACAGTTGATGCTCCCTGTATTTGGCTAACAGTTGATGCTCCCTGTATTTCACTAAAAGTTGATGCTCCCTGTATTTCACGAACAGTCGATGCTCCCTATATTTGATTAACAGTTGATGCTCCCTGTATTTGGCTAACAGTTGATGTTCCCTGTATTTGGCTAACAGTTGATGCTCCCTGTATTTGGCTAACAGTTGATGTTCCCTGTATTTGGCTAACATTTGATGCTCCCTGTATTTGGCTAACAGTTGATGATCCCTGTATTTGGCTAACAGTTGATGCTCCCTGTATTTGATTAACAGTTGTTTCTCCCTATATTTGACTAACAGTCGATACTCCCTCTGTTTGGTAGTTAGTGCTCCCTATTTTTGACTAACAATTGATGCTCCCTACATTTGGTCATTGCTTCTCCCTATATTTGGTGTTGTTTCTCCCTATATTTGACTAACAGTTGATGCTCCCTACATTTGACTAACAGTCAATGCTTCCTATATTGACTCTCTATATTTGGTAGTCGATTCTCTCTGTATTTGGCAGTCAATGCTCCCTCTATTTGGTAGTTAATAATCTCTGTATTTTAATGACATTCAATGCACCCAGTATTTGGTACTCAATGTTTTCCATGTGAATCAAAATTTGACTACAGATTACATATTTTAATGTTGCTAGAATGTAGCTGATTTTCGGGAGTAATAATCTACAGGGTAAATTGAGCACTCCTGGGCACCCAGCAAAGAGCCTTGATGAATAGGAGTGCGAGTGGGAGAATCAGCACTTTATGCTTTTGAGAGATTTGTATTTTCATTGTATTTTCATTAGAAAATCAGTAAAATCTACATTACATTGTTTTTAAAAACCTATCGAAGAATACTTGTCATTCCGTAAACACTGAATAACAGTTGTAAAATAGTGCCATTTATTTCTATTCCTCTTTAGAATACAAGTGCTGTGTGAGTGGATCAATCACGATGTCGAATATCAAATCCTGCAGGATGCAAAAGTTGACTTTAGTTGTCTGTTATTGATCCATTTAGTATAGATATTAAAGATGTTTTATGCTTTAAAACCAACCGTATGAAAATCAATGAATTATGACAACTGATTTTTTTATTTACTCAAACTAAAGGAGTATGTAATGTGTTTTATTTAATGGGTAACAAAGCCATGTCCTTAGATTAGTAACAGAATAATTTTGTCAACTTTGTCACACACCCAGTATCAATCGTCAGCCACTGTCAGCTGAAGTAAGTGTATGGCCTGTTGAATAACACACGGCAATGGGATTCTGTCACCACACACTTACTGTAACCATGATCACTGTAGAAATATAACAACTTGCATTTATATCGCGCCTTTAACGTAGTAAAAATGTCCCAAGTCGCTTCACAGGAGCATTATCAGACGAAATTTGACATCGTGCCACATAAAGAGATATTAGAACAGGTGACTAAAAGCTTTGTCAAAGAGGTAGATTTTAAGGAGCAACTTAAAGGAGGGGAGAGAGGTAGAGAGGTGGAGAGATTTAGGGAGGGAATTCCAGAGTTAAGGCCTAGACAACTGAAGGCATGGCTGCCAATGGCGGAGCAATGAAAATCGGGGATGCGCAAGAGGTCAGGATTGGAGGAGCACAGAGATCTCGGAGGGTTATAGGCAGAAATGTGTTGCTTAAAGATTCTATTTCTGGGCAGAACAGGCCCATCAGACACAAGCAAAGAGCAAAGGTAAACTTGATCCAGAAACAGTCCCTCCATATGACACCTAACGGACATTAAATTAGTTCAGTCAGCAAGTTCTTCTCAGTCATTGACAGTCCCTGATTAATATCATTACCAATCACTGATTAGATATGCTGATCTGATGATGATTTTTGGTATGCTATAAGAGAGCCTGCCCTCTGTAGCGTACAATAACTAAAACTGTGATATTTTTTCTCAGCAGCCAGACACAAATTGATTTAGTAAGTGGGTCAACACCAAGGGAAGGATATCTACTTAGTAATCACGATGTGTTTTTATTTGCAAAAAAAAGTGCGTGCTTAGCAGCTATGCCACAACCAACAAGCAGGAGACTTTAACCAATGAAAAGTATTCCTGCAGTCACTTCCATCTCAACAACAACAGAGCCAATTATTTCTGTTGCTGCTTTGACAAGATGTGAAACCCTCAATTTTCCATTTGGTTTTGCCATTAAAAGTTATCTTAAACTGGGCAACACTGACTTGAAGTTGGGGTGGAGAACCGGCACACCAGTTCTCCACCGTTCTAATGCACCAAGCAATTTTCTGTCAGCATTTCTTTCTGATACCTGCCAGTTTGACAGGTTTAATCTGTAAATGAGCCCTGAATGACATATTAATGTTCTTCAGCAATTTCCTGGCTTTCCAGCTGGATTATCGCTGATTCATTCACTCACCCACATAAAATGGTTGTCCAGGGTTGCTGGGGGCTGAGTATTTATAATCAGAAGTGCTTTTATAGAGCCCCACATGAAGGCTGCCAGGAGAATTTACACCCCACTTGTTTTTTTTGTGTTTTGTCTTCTTTTCAGATAGCTGTTGTGTGCCTTTATAGCAACTGTTAGGCCACTGTCATTTTTGTCTCAACCTTCATTAATAGCAGCACAATGGATTTCCCCATGGGGATGCCCTGTTCTTGTGCTTTTTGGAGGAAGTGTGAACAGCAGTTAAACTCATTTACATGGTGCTGCCAGTGGCTGTGAAGATCTTCTATGCCTTGGGATCATTTCAAGGTGACATCAGCCACTTTAATCAATTAATCGATCTGCAGTGCAATCTGCATGGTGCACACTCCGCCCAGTTAAATCCTAAAATGGCACTTAGGGTCCTGTATATGTCATAGGACCCCAATTTACATAAAAGGGCCTACCACCTGACTCAGGCGGGGGCTCTGGCCGCCCATCATTTGGTCCTTGCGAATACAATGCCGGCACACAGTCAGTGGGAATGGGGCAGTAAGTTACACCCCAACATTTTCGGGGCACTACCGCCCCATTTTGCTGGGTGGGAGGCCTCGAAACTTCCCGTGTGAGGTGGAGGTAAATGTGTAAATGGCATGAATGTTTAGCGCACTGATCTAATGGAAAGTAACAGTGAGTTCTCCTACCTATGCTGATCTGGTAAGGTCATTAAACTTCTTTTGGTTTTTCCTACAGTCTGATGCTTCTGGCACTTACTACCTCCTGCCATTCTCTCTGTACAGTTCGCCTAGCGCTTCTGCTGCACTATGTCTTGAACTGAGTACCCTCCCCCCACCTCTGCAGCAGAATCTATACAGTTTCATCTGAAAAACAAAATGCTTTCTGTGCTGTTGGCATCCTTCCAAATATTGTGAACCACCAAAGTAATTTGCTGCCTTGAAAAGCCATAAACTATGATGGCTGTCCTTTAACCTCATGCAGGCCTTCAAGTCCTGCCTCAGCACTTAATTTCCCATCCTGCCTGCATTATGTTAACAAGGCTGACCCCCCCAATTACAAATGGGGCCAGCGTACTAAAGTTCAAGCAGGTGATCAGATCAGAAAATCTAGGCTCATGTTTTTTATGGCATCAGGATGTCACAATATGCCATATGCCTCTAATTCATGAAACGTCTGCTTCATTTTTATTCCTTTAGTATGATCTGTTCTAAGCTACAAAATAATTATTTTCTATTCATTTCTGTAATTATCTCCAGTTACTTCATTAGCCATCTTTCAAATACTGTAGTATGCATTTATAGTCGATCCTGGTCTGCACACTTATTATTCAGCATGTAAATAGCAAATACTGGAATTACGAAACCAGAGTCAGCATCTTTTGTTTTAATTTGTTCATGGGATGTGGGCGTCGCTGGCGAGGCTGGCATTTATTGCCCATCCCTAATAACCCATCTGAAAGACAAAAAATAAGTTCTCCCTCAGAACTGGCACAACCTCTCTCTACCTGTTGTTCTCCCCTTCCTTTGTGCTTTGTTGAACCCTATAAAGGGTATTTTTCCGGACTGGTTTAGTTCTGATGTAGGGTCTCACCCAAAATGTTCATCTATCTTTCTTTCAGATGCTAACTGACCCCTTGTATATTTCCAGCATTTTCTGCTTTAATTTCAGATTTCCAGTGTCAATACTTTCTCTTTTTATCTCTCTGACATCCCTATTTTACATGTGAATTTACTTTGAATGCTATGAAGTGGAACCTTACAATTCCCTAGGGTGGGACATCAGCTTCCCCATAGCTATCTTGCATTGGGAAAGACAATTTTAGTCAATACTTCATGTTTGAAATAAATATTTGTATTCAATGTATTGTATTTTTATTCAGTTTAAAAACACTCAAGCTCAACATCATGCAGGACAAAGCAGTCTGCTTGATTAGCACCCCATGCTCTAGCTTAAACATCCACTCTCTCCACCATCGGCGTACCATGGCTGCAGTGCGTACCATCTACAGGATGCACTGCAGCAACTCACCAAGGCTTCTTCGGCAGTACCTCCCAAATCTGCAATCTCCACCACCTATAACACCATCACCTCCAGATCATACACCATTCTGACGGACATATATCACCATTCCTTCATTGTCGCTGGGTCAAAATCATGGAACTCCCTACCTAACAACATTGAGGGAGCATCTTCACCACATCGACAAGCATTGGTTAAAGAAAAAGGCCCAATAACACCTTCTCAAAGTGCAAACTAGGGATACGCAATAAATGCCAGCCTTGCCAGTGATGCCCACATCCCAAAGAATGACAATAAAAAAAACCATCGCTGGAAGTGAAAATTACCTCCAATAGTTCTAGTTCCCCAACAAATGCCAGTGCCAATTTTCCTTTGCATAATGCCCCATAATATCTGGTTCTGGAGCATTAGGCAAAGGAAATTGGAGTGTCTCTGCCCCTTTTGCATTTCACGACATTTTGTGGGGCATCCCCCAGCAGAGATGAAGGCCCAGCATACAAATGAGCTGAAACCAAAAATTCATCCAGGCGCATCTGTGCTTCAATCAGGTACAGTACAGCAGTGTATTACCCAACTCAAACTGGGGCAAAGATGGAAGAAAATAGGCTCTGTTATGTCTACAACAGATATCTGAAGCCATTCAATTCGAGTATAAGCATCTTGTAGGTTTTGCAGGATTATATGTTTGATCGACAGCTCTATTTGAACTTAAGGGATACATATTTAAATTGCCTTTGTGCTGGTCAAATTTTGTGAAGTATATCTCAGCCAATCTTATTCCAATTGATTAGACCATCTGAAACCATCAAAGAGATATAGGTAGCCAGAAAAGCTCCATGGAAGGTCAGCAGTGAACTGCCACACAATTTTTAGGGACCTAGTGTCAAGTTCAGTTTGCATTACAGTTTAGTCCAGCAAACAAAACTATTTGTTGTTGTCTGTCATCCAATATGGGATAATTGAGCCTGTATACACTATAAATTACAATTTTTCAGTGGCTACCTTTCATTGTTTGGTAAATTAGTTTCTTCTACTGCCTTCCAAAGCTGAGAAAGATTATGTGAGGGCCTGTTATATAACGAGTAGCCAAAATACATTGACAAGGCTTTTCTGTTCAATCCCTGGGCTCACTACAAACAATATAGATATTGAGCAGGTAGAGGCACACTCCAGTTCAAAAGGATAATGGGGCTCACTTCCAAGATCTGAGGTGCTGAGACCAAGAAAAATATTTGGAGTAAAAACCTAAATTAGTAACAAACAGGTTACGTTAAATGATGTCTGGAACAGTTAAATGGGGCAGGTGGTGGAACAAACAACATGGAAGAAAAATGTGACAAAGAAACGCATAAAGTAAGCAAAACAAGTTGAGATAATTTTATCAATGACCAATTCTGACAGAATATAATAAATTATTTATGGCTCTTACATTAAGGCCTTGCACTTCCATTTAGCTGTTGCTTTTATCTAGCACTTACACTAGCGGGAAAGGTCATCACAGTTCTTGAAAATATCCAAGGTGTATGAAAAGACACTGGGAGAAGTACCCAAGGGTGGCATAAATGGAAACTAGAAAGCATTGTTGATATACGGTCGTATATTTCAGTCTATTGTTCGCAAGCATGCTTTTAGGATGTTAAGAAAACAGAACCATTTGGACTTGTGAAAATGTCAAAATAAATAAATGGCTAAATCCATACTAATGCTGATTTTATGAACTTGCACTCCTGGTGCAGAATAAGTGCACATAACAGGAATTTGGACAGCGGGTCCCACACGATTTTCTGCCTAGTATGAATGTGTAAAATCTATCCTGTAAAGTATATATACAACTATATGACCATTCAGTCCTACTTGTACTACAGTACTGCCACTGGACTCAGCCAGACCCCAGGCTAGCCTGTGTAATACAGCTCCGGTACTAGTGCATTCTGCATGATTATCGCCTGAAGCAGTGTCCTCCAAATCACTGGAGACAAAGTATCAGCAGCAAACATAAGAAGCTACTATTTTATTCTAGCTGTGCACAGGTTGAACTCTCAGCATTGCCTGTACCAGTCAGCAGCATGGTTTGTGCATCAGGGAAGGCCTACAGCCTGAGTTGTGAATTTAACTGTTCGCACAATCTTGCCCATGTGTCGTTGTTTGTGTGTCACCACCAGTGTTCCGAATTCTGCCCACTAGAAATGGTTCTGCAATTTAAACATATCCGATTATAAACAGAACAAGCAGTACTCTGTTGCAACTGTAATTTATGACTGGGCACCAAATAAAATATGACATATTTTTCAACAACATGTGCTAACAACAAAGTTCTAATCCTTGCCCTCTTGGTGCATAGCTCAGACTTTTCATTTTCTCTTTGGTGTAGACCATATCAGTATATTTGACCTAGTTCTGAATTCACACAGGATATTGCATCCTGCATGATTGTCTGTGCTGTCTTATTATTTAGATCTTTTAATATCTAATATCCTTTGTGTGACTATCCTCACATTTCTCTGAACCACGTTCCTACAACCTAATCCTGTAGCTAAAATGTATTTCTCCTCTAAATTTTTACAATGATCCCTTAATGTTCTCTTCATTACAACTAGACAACTAAAATAAAAGGGCTCGGTCAGACTCTCTTTCCCTGTTATTCATCCAAATCAGTTCTTTGAAAACAGTCAGGGCTGTTCTATGTTCCGCAGTTCAATGTCTATGCTATCACCTTGATGCGCTTATCTCTATTGTTTTTACTGATTTCTTTAACAGTATAGTAATTAGGATGGTAACAGAACAAGGCCTGTTACTACAACGGCGACTAGTGTGTCAGTTTTATTACTAGTGGGTCAATGAGGTGGGGAGAGCACCATTCTCAACAGGATGTAAGCAAGAGGGCCCTTCTGATCTTAATATAGGTGGCAATCTGCTCTGCTTCATTACTATGTATTTATGTAGGGAAACTGAGAAATAATGGGCTAGAAATTCGGCCATGTAGCGCCTGTTTTTCAGGCACTATGCCAACTCCTACGATCCCAGAATGGGGTGACTTGTGCCGGACGCCATCTTGATAAAGGCGTTTGCACACACGCAGATAACGAACACCAGTACCATGTAAAGTAAGGAGAATCTGCGTTAGATCAGTGTGCAATGCTGATTTAAAGGGATTGACACCATTTTGGCACTCAACGCTCCAGCCAACGCATTGCCTTAACCATAAACAGCTGAACATGTCTTAGATAGCCAGGAGGACCCCCACCAGCACTATTTAAAGGACCTGTTTTTGGAGGTTTCCTATGCTGGAACACTAGGACTAGGGGACGTAGCCTAAAATTTAGAGCCAGGATTTGCAGGAGTGAAGTTAGGAAATGCTTCTACACACAAAGGGTGGGAGAAATTTGGAACACTCTTCTGCAAATTACAGTTGATGCTAGTTCAATTGTGAATTTTAAATCTAAGATTGATAGATTTTTGTTAACCAAGGGTATTAAGGGATATGGGGCTAAGGCAGGTATATGGAATTAGGTCACAGATCAACCATCATCTCATTGAATGGCAGAACAAGGCTCGAGGGGCTAAATGCCACTGCCACTTGCTGCCTCCTTTTATGCACCGCCTTCTCCTGCAAGAAAGCGGGACATGTGTCAGTGGGTGGCATGCAGGATGTTTGGGTGATATGCCTGTCGTGGTTGAATAGATGCCAGTGCATGTGACCTGTGAGTTGTGGGTGTGCGGCTTGCAACAGTGGTAATGTGTGAGGGTGAGAGGAAGCATCTGATTGGAAGAGTTGAGTACTGATTGAAAAGGTTTGTTGGTATGTGGGTGATGGGGGAGTAGTCAATGCGGCTAGTGGTGCAGTTGGTGGGAGATGCCACTTGACAGTTGACCTCACTCACCTTGAGCACTCGTGTCAAAGCAATGAACTTCTTCCTGCACTGCATCCAAGTTCGTAGTGCTATGCGCCTGGCATTGACTGCGTCCCCTACTGCCTCCCACTGCCTCTTGCGCATATGTCTGGAGAACCTCTTGCCCCCCCCGTGGATATAGGATGCCCCTCCTTCTGTCCACCTCTTGCACAAAGGCCTCTAGTGCATCAGCTGAGAACCTTGGTGCATGGTCTCTCGCAGGTCTGGTATAAACTCAGATTGGCATATTGGTGAGGTCTGGCATGCAGATTGGAGGATGTGGGATTTAGTAGTGCGCAACCTTTATTCAATGTTTTAACATAACTCAACAGTTTGTAAACATAGGAACGGGACCTGCCTCTGTCTTTCACATGTGCGATATCTGATCTCCGTTCAGACTCCATGCGGAGTCTCATTTTTGCAAATAAGAGGTGCAGGCTACCTTTAAGAGGTGCGAGCAACTCACACGATAGCTGGGCCCCTCCGCAGGTGAGAACACTGAACACCACAGCTAGGCTTGGCTGCTGCGCTACAGTCAGATAAATGAGCAGGCAGCACGAATCTCTCATGCTGCCTGCATCGGAACAACTGGGCGTGGGTTAATCGTGCACCATGACCCCCACGGCCGGTTTCAGGCCTTCTTGAATTTAACCCCCAACAAGTTTTACAAGTCAAATTGAAAAGGTCCTGTCTGCAAGCATTCTTCAACTCCCAAAGTCAATGGCGTTCTCAGAGAGGAGCAGAGCTGCTGGCTCCATGCACAGCATGAACTGAGGAAAGGTTACGCAGTTCAGATAAATCCTGATAAAAGCATAACTACTTTTAAAAGAAATGTTATGGTTGGAGTAGGATTTCTTTAAACTGCAGAGAAAAGTAGGTTCCATTTGAAAATGTTCATACCACAGGTCATTTGATCCTTCACTCAGGAACTCAACCTAAACAAAACAGACTTTTAAAAATATACTACCATCTCTGGAATAAAATAAAATTGTTAAAGATACGGATCTAGGAAGTCGATCTAGATGTCTTCTAAATGGTGTTCTCCACTTTGACCACATACATTACTTTTATTCCAGTCTATCTTAGGATAGTGAAAATCACCTAGTATTAATGCCATGTTTTTTCTTTCATATCTCTCTGAGCTGGCTACAAATCTCTCCCTCTATTTCATCTCCACTGATTGATGGCCTGTAATGCACACCAAGAATTGTACCATTTCCTTCCTATTTCTTAACTTTATCCATAGGGATTCTGACCTGATACAACCCCCTAGGACTTCTTGATGTTCTAGTGCTGTGATAAAATCATTCGCTAACACTACCACCCCAAACGTAAAAGAATAGTTAAAGAGAGAGTACGACCACTCAAGGATGAAGGAGGAAGTCTGCTTGTAAAGGATGAAAGTATGGCAGAGATGCTAAACAAATATTTCACATCAATTTTTACAAATGACGGTGGAAGTAAGAACATAGATGCACTAGAGGAGAATATGGAACAATTGAAAGAGCTGACTGTAGAAAAGGACCTAGTCCTCAAAAGATTTAGCGGAGCTTAAAAGTGGATAAGTCACCAGGCCCTGATAGTACGCATCCTAGTTTGTTGCAAGAAATCAGAGGGGACACATAGCGGAAATGCTGGCCACAATTTGTCAATTTTCCTTAAATATGTAAGATTTATCCTGATGACAGGGTAAATCAGGTAACTATAGGCCAGTTAGTCGAACGTCAGTTGAGTTATAGAACTCACAGCTTCTATAATTTGAGATAAAATTAGTAAGCATTTAGAAATACATGGGGTAATCAAGGCGTTAACATGGATTTGTTAACGGCAAGTCATGTTTCATAGCTGAATAGAGTCTTTTGAAGAAGTGACTTATTGGATGGATAAAGGGAATGGTGTAAGAGGAAATGTAGCAGGATGGTTGATTGACAGATGGGAAGCAACAAGTTAGGGTAAATGGGTGTTACTGGGACTGGCAAAGGGTTGGAAATGATACACTCCAGGGGTCAGGGCTGGGTCCACTTTTGTTCTCAGTATATATAGATGATTTATACTTGGATATGGGGAACATAATCTTGAAATTTGCTGATGATATAAGAGTAGGATGTTTGACTGTGAGGTGGACTGCAAAAGACTGGTTAACTGGCTTGTTTTTTTCTAAGAAAATGACACACCAAGTGGACTGTGGAAAGCCCTATGACGTGGTGTACTTAGATTTCCTAAAGGCATTTGACAAAGTTTCACACCGCAAAATGCTATTAGTTAAACTCATAGCTGTAAGGAATCAGGGTAAATCGCTGGAATGGATAAGAAATTAACCAAAGAGTAGAAAACAGAAGGTACTTTTAAGAGGCGTTATGTCGGCACGGGGAAGTACTGAGTGCAGTGCCCCAGAGCTCGGTGTTAACACCACTAGTGTTTCCAGTTTGTGTTCAGAAATTCAATGCAATATGGTCAAATTTGTAGACGATACCAAACTGGGAGGGGTAAATGTTTCTGATAGATTTTTGCAAGCCAAGCGTATTAAGGAATATGGAACCAAGGCGGGTGGATGGAGTTAGGATGTAGACCACCCATGATCTCATTGAATGGTGAAACAGGCTCAAGGGGCTGAATGGCCTACTCCTGTTCCTATATCCCTATGTTCCTATGATAAGGCAGCTCGGAAAAGACAAACTGAGTTGGACAAAATATGTAAGTGAGCAGAACAGTGGGAGATGAAATTTAATGCAAACATAGGAAAGAAAAACGGCTCACATATGTACTCTATGAAAGGTGTTAAAATAGCTAAGGATGAAGTTGAAGTGACCTAGGAGTTTTAGTAGACTCAATGCTCAACATGTCCAATCAATGCAGAGCACCAAGTAGCAAAGCAAATTGAATGCTGAACTGTACAGTCAAAATAGTCCGATGCAAGTCAAAGGAAATAATACTCAAATTTTATAGTGCTCTGGTCAGACTACACCTTGAATACTATGTTCAGATCTGATCACTAAGTCACAAGGAAGATACTTAAGTGCTGGAGGCAGTTCAAAAAAGAGCCAAGAGATTGATCCCAAGTGTTGAAGATCTGAGTTATGAGGAAAGACTGAAAAACTTTGCCTTGAGAAAAGGCAACTGGGAAGTGATTTTATTGGGGAATATCTATAATATATTAAAAATCTTACATCAATGCCCACTTCCTGTCTCAAATTCTTCCACAATAAAAATTTCAATGCCCACTCCCTATGTAAACTCATTACACTATAATTATGCCCTACTACCAGTGGCGGTGCTGCAGCACCTCAGGTTTGCATCTCCCAGCTCTTTAGTCTGTATGGGAAAGAAATCCTTGTGCTGCAAGCAACTCTACTTTTCTGCTTCATAATTGCCATATGTTTTGCTATATAACAATGAAGAATAATATCAAATCAAAGCATTATATGATATGAAAATAAGGACAGAATTTATACAGTAGTGCCGACATGAGGCTTGCTCCATTTTGAGGGCCGGGCCTGGTTAACATATGGCCGGCGGGCTGTGAGCGGAAAACAAGCACAATATCAGGCAGATAGGCCGACTTTTGGGCCTAGAAAAAGGTAGGTCTGCGGGGGCACCATTCTCAGGAGGGGGGACTCGGAGTGGCAGAAGCTAAGGTTGTTTCTACGGATCTCGGAGGAACACTCCTGCTCCTCTGATCCCACGGAAATTGATATAAATTTACCTTCTGGATTCCTCTTTGGCAAAACCCACGTTCTGCCCAGTTCAGTCCTAAAATGGCAATCGGGGTCCTAAGTATGCCATGATATCCTGATTTGCATATTAAAATGGCCTACCGCCTGACTCAGGCAGGTGGTTCAGCCACCCAGCAGTAAGCCCTTGGGAATATAGTGTCATCCTCATCGTCGGCAGCAATGGGTTTGGGTTGCTACTGCTCCATTTCTGCCAGGCAGGTGGCCTCAAAATCTCCGGTTGCATATGGTCTTATCTCCCCATGTGCAATTCCATGGGAGAGCGATTAGTAAGGTAGCAAACACAACGTTAAAGGTAAATCTGGAAAATTACTTCATGCTGGATAGGACAATGGGACACAGGTTCGAACTAGTAAAACACAAATTTAGAACAGATATCAGCAAGTTCTTTTTCATACAAAGAGTGATCAATACATGGACTGGACTTTTGGGTAGGGGAAACCCTGGAATTATTTAAGAAACAATTGGATGTTATAGTGAGTGACTGCTGGCACTTACTGGATGGATGAATCAAAAAGGGCAAAATGGCCATCTTTATCTCAATTTATCTTGTGATCTGTGGTTGACTATTATTATAATAGCACCTCAATGATATTTAACTCCCAAGACTCATGTATCTGAGCAACGTGTGAAGTGATGTATATTTAATTTTTAAAATAACCTTTCTGATTTTATATGTAATACATGTTTTTCAGTGTTAAACACAAGGTGAAAAATCAAAGCATTGTGCAACATTATAATGCCACTTGTAGCAGTCTACAGGATCTCTTTATTGTAGTATATCTAACAGCAAATAATTGGTGTGCAGCAAGTTAAAGGTCTATTGATTTTCAATGGAATTGAGTTTGACCCTTCAGTGAGCTATAATGGAATCTTTGGAGTCCATTTGTAAGAATAAAAGTGCAACCTTTTAAATTGACAATGTTTTTTGAACTGTCGGGTAAAACAGTATTCCAAAAATACTAATTCCTGCCTACAGTTTGCACCTATCATATGGTTTGACCTTTATATTGCGTTTTTAGTCCAAGCAGACAATATCTCCACCCTCCCTGCAGGAATATTGTGGGAGGAGATTGTTCTAAAAGCTTCCTTGAAATCACCACTATAACGTTTTCTGTAGCCTTTCTGGGATTGTCTTTCTACACTTAGCTGCCAAACGATGAAGCATCTGATTGGATAATTTTTGGTAAACTAGATATTTTCCATTGTGAGGTGTCAGCCCACCAGCCCATAAGAAACATTTCCATCGGAGCAGCAAAATATAACAAATCAGTTTCCGCAATAAAGTAGCAATACAATTAAAGTTATTATTAATTAAAATCACAAACCAAAGATAAAATGCTGTCACAGAATTTCACCCCTTGGGGATAGGTGATCTTAGTATTGCTGGTGGGATCTTTGTCACTCAAAATGGCCAAAAATGGCTCTCAATCCACGTTGAAAAGAATAAAAATACTGTAAAAAAAGTTCTTCAGATGCAATTGTGAGATCTTTTAGAAGCCTGCAGACTTTGCTCTGTTTTCAATGACACGATTCATTTCCCTCAGTGCATTTCCTTACTAGCAACATTTAGCTTGCTGTAGAGCTCAGCTGTTGTTTCCTCCAGTCATTTGATATTCAACTTTTAGTAACACTGATTTACAGTTGAGTTCAAGACAAACAGTAGAATGTAACCATCACCTTGTGATCCATCTTTTTATTCTTTCCTTCTCTAATTTTCCAGTTTGTGTGTTCTTACATCTCTTGCTGACCTGCCTGTCATCCAGATGTATCCCTCAAGACTTCACTGGCCATAAGCCCATCTTCTCTTTTCATCTGTTACCTAATAACTGTCACTCAGCCTCTGTCCTACACCTTGTCCTATTCTAATTTACACCAAGAACATTCTCCACACAGACTACTTGTTTTTCATTTATTATTTCACCTGATCAGAATCTATTTTTGCTGCCGTTGTTAAATTGGCTCGATCTTTTGCTTTGCTTTAACACTGAAGATGCTCACACGCAGATGTCTATGTAAAAGGAAACTCGACAAAATTGTGATCTCGGCACAGCAAACAAGGAGAGAACACGTACATGTCCATCCCTAATTATACTTTGCTGTGCCCGATGAAAGTTTTACCACCTGTGTAGAGCAGACCGTGGATTAGCCAAAGACACAAGGGATTTGGTGAAATGAAAACTGCACTCACCAAATAAAAGGGAGGAAATCAATACTGATAAATAAATTCAGTTAAAGTTTTTAGTAAATTTCATAGATTGTATCTTATTGGGTTTTTCTGACCTGGTAATTAAGCTGCACCACTTCAAGAAAGACTATTCTCCTGTGTATGCTGTGTAGGAGAAAAGCTTTTGATGCAACATAGTCTAAAGCTCAAGACGGAATCAACCTGGGAAAGAAGCATTATCCTGGTACAGCAAATCTCAGTGAATTTTACACAATGCACAATTTTGCATAAGGCAGTTAAAAAGAACTGAAAACCAGAGCATTTTAAAAGGATCCCAGTGTCACCCCAGCCTAGCAGTTAAAAAAAGCGGGAAACCAGAGCATTTTAAAAGGATCCCAGTGTCAGCCCACCCCAGCAGTTAAAAACAAACTCAAGGAAAGATCTCAAAAGGTGGCGTCATAGTCAGTGCAGAGCGGTGAGCAGCGGAACCCAAGGAAATTAAGTTAAGTGTTTAATTTACTATACACACTCTATTTTAACGATAACGTAGGAACATAGGAACAGGAGTAGGCCATTTAGCCCCTCGAGCCTGTTCTGCTATTCAATGAGATCATGGCTGATCTGTGACCTAATTCCATATCCCCATATCCCTTAATACCTTTGGTTAACAAAAATCTATCAATCTCAAATTTAAAATTAACAATTGAGCTAGCACCAACTGCCATTTGTGGAAGAGAGTTCCAAACTTCTACCACCCTTTGTGTATAGAGGTGTTTCCTAACTTCACTCCTGAAAGTCCTGGCTCTAATTTTTAGGCCACGTCCCCTAGTCCTAGACTCCCCAACCAGTGGAAATAGTTTCTCCCTATCTACCATATCAGTTCCCCTTAATATCTTGAAAACTTTGATCAAATCGCCCCTTAATCTTTTAAATTCCAGGGAATACAATCGAGTTTGTGTAATCGTTCCTCGTAATTTAACCCTTGGAGTCCAGGTATCATTCTAGTAAATCTGCGCTGCACTCCCTCCAGGCCAATATATCCTTCCTAAGGTGCAGTGCCCAGAACTGAACACAGTAATCCAGATGTGGACTAACCAGGGCTTTGTATAGGTGTAGCATAACTTCTACCCCCTTGTATTTTAGACCTCTTGATATAAAGGCCAGCATTCCGTTAGCCTTTTTGATTATTTTCTGTACTTGTCCATGACATTTTAATGATCTATGTGCATGGACCCTTAAGTCTCTTTGGGCCTCCACTGTTTCGAGCTTTTCACCATTTAGAAAGTACTCTGATCTATCCTTTTTCGGTCCAAAGTGGATGACTCACACCTGCCTACACTGAAATCCATTTGCCACAGTTTTGCCCATTCACTTAATCTATTTATATCTCTCCTCTGAGATAGTAATTTTATGCTTCCATCTACACTGCTTACAATACTGCCTATCTTTGTGTCATTGGCAAACTTGGATATGTGGCTCTCTATCCCGTCATCTTTGTCATTAATAAATACAGTGAATAGTTGAGGTCCCTGTGGGACTCCACTAATCACATCCTGCCAATTTGAGTACCTGCCCATTATCCCTACTCTCTGTCTCCTGCCGCTCAGCCAATTTCCTAACCAGGTCAATAATTTGCCCTCAATTCCATGAGCTTCAACTTTAGCCAACAGTCTCTTGTGAGGGACTTTATCGAATGCCATCTGGAAGTCCACATAAATAACATCCGTAGACATTCCCTGACCAATACTTTAGTCACCTCTTCAAAAAATTCAATCAGGTTCATCAGGCATGACCTACCCATCCATTTACTGGCTCTCTCTGATCAGCTGAAAATTTTCAAGGTGTTCAGTCATCCTTAATTATTGACTCTAGTAATTTCCTGACAACAAATGTTAGGCTAACTGGTCTATAATTCCCTGGTTTCCCTCACTCACCTTTTTTAAATAGCCGAGTGACATGTGCAATTTTCCAATCTAAAGGAACTATAAACTATAAATAAATATTCAGAAAAATGAATTACTAATTAATTTAAAATTAAGCTAAAATCCATCTAATAAATATAATCTAGACCTTAAGTGTTTATATTAGTTCTAGAATTAAATCACTACTAACAAATAAATGAAGAAAGAAAGAAAAACTAGAAATGGCCATGCAGGCTATGTGTTGGGATAGTGATAGGTGGGAGTTTGTGGCCAACGCGACTGTCCCAGGTTGCAACATTTGCAGGAAATGTATCTGCCTTGGGTCACTCCAGCTCAGAGTCCTTGAGCTGGACTGCGAGTTAGAGACACTCCTACACATAAGGGAGGGGGAGGAAGTTTTGGATAGTTTTCTCCAGAGTACAGTCACACCTCAGAGGAAAGCACAGGTACAGGAAGAGGAGAGTGTGACTGCCAGTCAGCGGGGTAAGGGGAACTAAGAGGAGGTCAAGAAGGAGGTCCCACAGACACTGGTCCTATCCGACAGGTACGATGTACTTGCTACCTATGAGGATAAGCATGTGGGCTGTGGAGTGGACAGCCAGAATGCTAACCATAGCACCATGGAGCAGGAGGCAGTCCAAGTGGGAGAGGAGCAGAATAGAAAGGTTGTAGTCATAGTGGATTCCATAATTAGGGGAATAGATAGTGTCCTCTGCAGTCATGACCAAGAGTCCAGGAGGGTTTGTTGCCTATCTAATGCAAGGGTGAAGGATATCTCAGAGAAACTGGAGAGGAACTTGGAAAGGGAGGGAGAAGATCCAGTTGTTGTGGTCCATGTTGGGACCAATGACATAGGGAAGAAAAAGGAGGAGGTCCTGTTAAGGGAATATCAGAAGCTAAGAATGAAATTAAAAAATAGGACCTCATGGGTGGTAATCTCAGGATTACTACCCAAGCTAGGTGCTAATTGGCATAGGGATAGACAGATCAGGAACGTGAATGCATGGCTGAAAGACTGGTGTGGGAAGGAAGGGTTTCATTTCATGGGACATTGGCACTGGCACCTGGGACAGGAAGGAGCTGTACCACCAGGACGGGATCTGCCTGAACCGGAACAGGACCTAGCGGAAAGGATAAATAGGGCTGTCAATAGAACTTTAAACTAATAAGACAAGGGAGGGATCTGGGGAGAGAACATAAGTCTGAAGATAAAATAAATAAGAAATGAGAGTGAAAGTCAGACCAAGGTAAGGAATAAGGGTACCATAAATGGTCAGGCAACAAATACAGTTTACAGTTCTATAAGTACAAAATGACTGTTAAAAATAAAGTAAGGTGAACAATTTATCAAAACAAATTAAATTGCATGTACAGCAATGTGCACAGCATCCAAAACTCAATGGGGGAACTGGAGGCAATAATCCATAGCGAGGAGCCAGATGTAGTAAGAACATGGCTACATAAAGAACAGGACTGGCAATTAAATATTTCAGGATATAACATATTTAGCAAGGATGGTGAAGGAAGTGGGGGTGGTGGTAGCTATACTAATTAGAGACAACATAGTTATAGTAGAAAAAAGGGACATAAGTAACATTAAGATAGAAACAGAATCCATATAGATTGAGACAAAGGATAAGAAGGCATCGATCACATTAATAGGTATATTCTACAGACCACCTAATAGTGGAAGGGAAGTGGAGGAAGAAATATGTACGCAAATCTATGAAATGAGTAAAAAAAAATCAAATAAGCATCATAGGAGATTTCAACTACCCCCACATAAATGGCAAGAAGAGGTAGGGAAAGGCAGAAAGGGAGTGAAATGTTAACAGTGTGTACAGGATTTCTTTCTTCCCCAGTATGTGAGAAGCCCAAAAGAGAGCAATCACTACTCGATCTAGTAATGGGAAATGAACCAGAGCAGATATGAGAAGTAAGAGTAGGGGAACATCTAGGTAATAGCGATCATAACATAATAAGGTTTAAAATAATGATTGAGAAAGACGTAAGTAAGACAAAGATCAAAGTAATAGGTTGGAAAAAAGGTAATTTTGAGGGATAAGAATGGAACTAGGGAAGGTAAACTGAAAAAAAAATGTTGACAGACAAAGAGATAGAACAGCAGTGGGAATTATTTAAAAAGGTGATCAATAGAGTTCAGGAGAAATGTATTCCTCTAACAAACAAGAACAAAATAGCCATTAATAAAAGAGTTAAGGGTAAAATTGAAAGTAAAGAAAAAGGCATACACGAAGTATATGGACAATAAAGGAAAGGATGACAAAAGGAAATACAAAGAGGTTAGGAAAGAAGTCAAAAAAAAATTAGGAATGCAAAGAGGAACTACAAAATTAAATTATCAAGGAATATAAAAAGAAAGAGTAAAGTATTCCTCAGACACATAAATAACAAAAGAAAAATCAGGATAGAGATAGGGTCACTAAGGGATGCACAAGATAAACTCACAGGTAATGACACCGAAATGGCAGAAATATTGAATGGTTACTTTGCCCTCGAAGTCTTCATCTGTGCCCTCTGCAGCAGGGCTAGGATGTCCTCTCTTCTTCTGGTGAGCTGCTTTCAGGGCCATCTTGCGTGCATTTCCTGATCAAAAATGGGCCGAAACCAATGTTGCCCCTGTTATGTCCTTGCTGGGATACTATTCCGAGGGCACCTCACCCATTATTCGTTTTTAAGTCTAGATAGTTAGCATTAGGAGGCTTTATGAGGGGCATCATTGTCAAGTCTGATCCTGACCCCACCTGACCTTCACACACATGCACTTCCAGCAGTGAATAACAATTAGGAGAAATAACTCTTGCTGATTTTCCCCCTCCCTAACCGGAGTGCTGAAAGTAATTTTATCCCCCTGGTGGAGATCAGCTAACTGAGCACCAAGTCAGGATGAAAATCTTTGTTTGTTGGGGGAACTGTGAAATAAATGAGCCACACTTTGCTTTTGAGCTCTGATTCCAAAAGACACAGGAGTCCTTTATTGTTGGGACTTATTATCCACACCTAGGCCACTATTCTTGGCTGGGTCTGTATTCCGTATTGGTTCTGTCCGGCACTCTTATAGTAATGAGAGTTCAAAGGGGGAATAGTTGTATAAAATCAATGAACTTCTCAGTAACTTTATATGAGTTTTTTTTTAAGTTTCATAGACATTCAAAAATCTAATGACCATTGAGGGAGACAATTATTTCAACATAATAGGATTCTTTTTATAGTAAAAATGTTATTGAATGTCCTTTCTTCATTAGATTCTATTCAATCATACCTGTCAAATGCTCAGATTCTGATTGGTTGTGACTGACTGTTCATATCTGATTGATGATACCTCAGCATGAAGAGGATATCTTGATGTGACAATTCTAGAACGTCCTACAAACCCAGCAGCAGCCAAATACAGACATCTCCCACTCTCATCTATACAATCTTTGTTCCCATGCTTACAACACAAGTGGAAATCCTTCTTACAACGTTGGATATTTTCAGAGTGAATGCCTTCACATTCCTTCATATTTTTTCCAAGAATTTCACACATTCTCTGCATTGTGCTTTCTCCTGGATATCCACTTTCTGCATCTGAAAAAATACTTGGAATATTCAATCTATTGCTTTAATATGACTGTCCTCAAAGGTTTAAAATATTTAATTTTCTTATTCCCTCTGAGTTCATTGAGTCAGAAAACCTACTTCCAGGGAATCCAGTCAGGCCTGGGCTAATGATCCAGAGAATATGGGTTCAAATCTCACTGTGGTAATTTAAGAATTTGAATTCAGTTTCAAAAAATGAATCTGGAAATAGAATCAGTGAAAGTGACCATGAAGCTGTTAGAATATTGTAAAAACCCAACTGGTTCACTGATGTCCTTTAGGGAATTTCACAATTTCAAAATTTGCAGATGACACAAAACTTGAAAGTGCAGTGAATAGTGAGGAGGATAGTGATAGACTTTAAGAGGACATAGACAAGCTGGTGGAATAGGCAGTCGTGTGGCAGAAATTTAACGCAGAGAAGTGTGAAGTGATACATTTTGGTGGGAAGAACGAGCAGAGGCAATATAAAGTGAAGGGTACAATTCTAAACGGGGTGCAGGATCAGAGACCTGGGGGTATATGTGCACAGGTCATTGAAGGTGGCAGGACACGTTGAGGAAGTGGTTAAGATATGAAGGCCTTGGAGAGGGTGCAGAAAAGATTTACTAGAATGGTTCCAGGGATGGGGGACTTCAGTTACATGGATACACTGGAGAAGCTGGGGTTGTTCTCCTTAGAGCAGAGAAGGTTGAGAGGAGATTTAGGAACATAGCAACATAGGAACAGGAGTAGGCCATTCAGCCCCTCGTGCCTGCTCCGCCATTTGATAAGATCATGGCTGATCTGTGATCTAACTCCATATGCCCGACTTTGACCCATATCCCTTAATACCTTTGGTTGCCAAAAAGCTATCTATCTCTGATTTAAATTTAGCAATTGAGCTAGTATCAATTGCCGTTTGCGGAAGAGAGTTCCAAACTTCTACAACCCTTTGTGTGTAGAAATGTTTTCTAATCTCGCTCCTGAAAAGTCTGGCTCTAATTTTTAGACTGTGCCCCCTACTCCTAGAATCCCCAACCAGCGGAAATAGTTTCTCTCTATCCACCCTATCTGTTCCCCTTAATATCTTATAAACTTCGATCAGATCACCCCTTAACCTTTGAAACTCTAGAGAATACAACCCCAATTTGTGTAATCTCTCCTCGTAACTTAACCCTTGAAGTCCGGGTATCATTCTAGTAAACCTACGCTGCACTCCCTCCAAAGCCAATATGCCCTTCCGAAGGTGCGGTGCCCAGAACTGCTCACAGTACTCCAGGTGCGGTCTAACCAGGGTTTTGTATAGCTGCAGCATAACTTCTGCCCCCTTGTACTCTAGTCCTCTAGATATAAAGGCCAGCATTCCATTAGCCTTATTGATTATTTTCTGCACCTGTTCATGACACTTCAATGATCTATGTACCTGAACCGCTAGGTCCCTTTGGACATCCACTGTTTTTAACTTTTTACCATTTAGAAAGTACCCTGTTCTATCCTTTTTTGATCCAAAGTGGATGACCTCACATTTGTCTACATTGAATTCCATTTGCCACAGTTTTGCCCATTCACCTAATCTATCAATATCCCTTTGTAATTTTATGTTTACATCTACACTGCTTACAATGCCACCAATCTTTGTGCCATTGGCAAACTTAGATATGAGACTTTCTATGCCTTCATCTAAGTCGTTAATAAATATTGTGAATAATTGAGGCCCCAAGACAGATCCCTGCGGGACTCCACTAGTCACATCCTGCCAATGTGAGTACCTACCCATTATCCCTACTCTCTGTCGCCTTTCACTCAGCCAACTTCCTAACCAAGTCCGTACTTTTCCCTCGATTCCATGGGCTTCTATCTTAGCCAACAGTCTCTTATGTGTGACCTTATCAAATGCCTTCTGGAAGTCCATATAAATAACATCCATTGACATTCCCCTGTCCACTACTTTAGTCACCTCTTCAAAAAATTCAATCAGGTTTGTCAGGCACGACCTACCTTTCACAAATCCATGCTGGCTCTCCCTGATTAACTGAAAATTCTCGAAGTGTTCAGTCACCCTATCCTTAATTATAGACTCCAGCATTTTCCCCACAACAGATGTTAGGCTAACTGGTCTATAATTCACTGGTTTCCCTCTCTCTCCTTTCTTAAAAAGTGGAGTGACATGTGCAATGTGCTCACCTACTTCCTTTAAAACCCTGGGATGGAAACCATCTGGTCCTGGGGATTTGTCACTCTTTAGTGCTATTATTTTCTTCATTACTGTTGCTTTACTTATGTTAATTTTATCGAGTCCCTTTCCCCGATTTAATATTAGTTTTCTTGGGATTTCCAGCATGCCATCCTCTTTTTCTACTGTAAATACTGATGCAAAGTAATCGTTCAACATGTCCGCCATTTCCCATTGTCAATGACAATATCCCCACTTTCAGTTTTTAAGGGGCCAACACTGCTCCTGACCATCCTCTTTTTCCTAATATAACTATAAAAGTTCTTCGTATTGGTTTTGATAGAGGTGTTCAAAATTATGAGGGGTCTAGACAGAGTAGATAGAGAGAAACTGTTCCCATTGGAGAACCAGAGGACACAGATTTAAGGTGATTGGCAAAAGAACCAAAAGTGACATAAGGAAAAACTTTTTTACACTGCGAGTGGCTATGATCTGGAATGCACTGCCTGAAAGGATGGTGGAGGCAGATTCAATCATGGCTTTCAAAAGGGAATTGGATAAGCACTTAAAAGAAAAAATTTGCAGGGCTATGGGGAAAGGGTGGGTGAGTGGGACTAGCTGGATTGCTCTTGCATAGAGCCGTCACAGACTCGATGGGCCAAATGGCCTCCTTCCGTGCTGTAACCTTTCTATGATTTCTATGATCACTGTTTGTGGGATCTTGCTGTACGCAAAATAGCTGCTGCATTTGCATGTGTTCCAAGTCACTGCACATTAAATTAAGTCATTGTAGGTGAAACCTTTATGACATTTCTGAGGCATGTGATCAGAGATGTAGGTCCTGAGTTGGGTAAGAAATGTACTTGTGTAAGTACCTGCACTACTTTACCTGCTGTCCATCTGTCTAGTTCTCAGGCGATGGATAATACATTGATATATCTAAGTGGCCTAGTTCTGAGTTTCCTGATAGCATGGAATGCATCCATACTGTATAAGGAGTGGTCGCACTTGCACATTTGGCTGAGGGATTCAAATTCCGATAAATATGAATTTCGGGAGGGGAATCAATGCTGCCATTTTCAACATCTTCTGAATTGAAATTTCAAGACTGTTTCCTTTTTCCCTGTTTAGTACGAAGAACTGGTGTGAAGAACTTTAAGTATACACTATCACACCTGAGCCATAGTTAATGAATCTCTCTACAACATCAGCTAGGAAAAGATATGCAGAGAGAGTGAGTCCCAGTACAACAAATCCTTTTTTATAAAAAATACTGATCTACAAATAAGATTTAAATGGTACAGTCTCTCTGGTGCAAATGTGTCATGGGAAAATTGCTGCATCCTTTGTTGTGATAGATCTGCAAATGTACCCTGCAGAAACAATATTTTACTGGCCACAAAAGGCATAGTGACAATTCTACAGATAGTAAAAAGATGCAGATCATTTCAAAGCAATTGGACTTCTAACTTTGGGTGACTCACCAAGGTAAATGAGCCTTTGTTTTAGCATTGTACAAAAGACATGGCTACGTATTAATGCTGGCCATGAAGAAGGACTTACACCCAGAAACGTGCTGCTTCTCAACACGCCAGCAGAATTCAAAGTCTGAAGCAGGAGAAGAATTGAACAATGTCTTCAGAGTGCAGAGAATTTCAAAGGTAAGGCTGCGTTTGTAAATGCATTGGCAAAATACAACTCCCCATTATCAGGCAGTGATTGGATATTCAAATTCAGATGCAATGTATGACCAAGTATGTGGAAAAATGACCTGTAGTGCCACTGAAGCTAATTGGCATTTTTGGGTCAATAGCAAAATGATATTGCTGCCATGTGAAGGTTCTTTCTATATTTTGGGGAAATCTAAAGCTTTTGTATTACTGGTTGGTTCCTTCAATAAAAGACTAAAAGTTATATTCTCCTCTGTCTGTAAAGTTAAAGAATTATTTTACTAAATTGTTGTTGGTTTATAATACTTTATTAACAGGATTCTTGAACTTTACACACTAAGAAAGATATGACCCTTAGAAACAAGTGGAACCAGGTTCACAGTGTGTACCTAGTGCTGGACTCTAATCTCTGATTGTTTGCTGATAACATTACAGGTGACTGACATTCCAACTTCCAATCTGGTGACACTATTTTCTGATAATGCGGCCTTAAGAAGCCCTGTCCATACCTAATCGCACCAACTGTCAAGTGTTGGATGGTACTGTTGTTCAGGGAATATTTCTAGCACAGCAAGTGAGAAGGCTTTGTGAACGAACCTGTATTGGACACAAACAACTGTGACTTATCCAGTTCCCTATGGCAACAAACATTTAAAGACACCCTAAAGATGATGAACCATGTGCTAATATTATGGGCAAGTTTCAAAGGAGTCTTCAATCAAATATGGATCGGTAGACAATTCTGCTATATTATGGCAATTGAGTCCAGAACTGCCAAAGTACAATTTATCCATTGGGATGTACAGAATTGTGGGTTAATTTTTTAATAATATTTTGTTGCTCTTTCTTGAGAAAAGAAAGAAAAGAGGGCCGATTTTAACTAAGGGTTGGATGGCAAGTGGAAGGTACCCGTCATTCGCCCATTCTTGCTGGCGAGAGGCCCGAGCCATTTAGAGGTCCAGTCCTCATTGGCATTCCGCTGGTGAGCTGCGGGGTCCCACACTGACCCAACCGACAGTCGGAGCCTGTGGGGGGAAGCGATCTGGGGGAGGTACTCGGACGGACCAATAGCAGCTTGAATTTTTTGTGGGCCCAGGAGCAACTGTTCCTTGCCCCAACAAAAAAAACAAATTTGGCATTTCCTGTGATGTTTTGTGAGTGTGGCACATGCTCCGCCATTTACACCTCAAAATTGTAATCAGTGGCCTATGTACGTCACACGATCGTGACTTGCATGTTTTAATGAGGCCCCTTCCCTATCAGATGGTCGCCTAGCCTCCGGGCAAGGTGGCGGGGGGGGGGGGGTGGGGGGGTGGTGGCTGAAATTGCAGTGGGAATGAAGCGGCAAGTGCAGCACTCCGATTTTAGGCCCACTACTGCCCTGTTCCCTCTGGATGGACCAAGTTAAAATCAGCCCTAAGATTTGTATTGTGCCTTAAGGCATCTCTCAGAAATGTCCAAAAGCACCTCACATAAAATGAATTGCTTTGAAATGCAATTACTGTTTTAATGTAACTTAATATTTTGTGTACAGCAAGTACCTACAAATATCAAATAGATGAACGGCCAGTTAATCAATTTGGGCAAATTGGATTTGAGGTTTGGATTTGGGCTTGAACGATTAAAATTGTGGTCCTCAGCAGTCCAAATTCTGAACCTTCAGGCTGCAGTACTGCCAAGGAAACATCAATCTGGAACCCACAGAGGGCTTGGACTTTATACAGACTTACTCACCTTCTTAGTGAGGCAAAACTGCAATAAACGGTTTAATCTGTGCTAAGGAGCATGGTAAGAATTTCCATTGGAGCGGCTGGCTTTGTCGTCGTTTACATCAAGAGAAAATAAAGAAGGTCTCTGTAAAGAGGGTCCCACATCTCATTAATATTTTCTAACCACTTCATAATATTACCAGTAGCAGGAAGGAAAAAATGTAATCTTGGCCCACAATGAAGCAAACCCTTCACTTACTCTAGCACTGGGCCTGGACATGTATTAATACTGGCACAAAAACTGTTTGAATATCTGCACTAAGACAAAAAAATTGCCCAAAGCATCTAAAATGTATTCCTGTATGCACTAATACTGCCTGATTACTGTTCTTCAAGCTTCTGTTTAGAAAGGTTTTTTTTCCTATCCATCATGTCACTATTGCTCAGCCCTTATCATCCGCCACTGCTAGTTTGGTATCCTTTTAACTCTACAGCATTTTACTATAAATATGTTGAGGTTAAATGATTTTTAGACTACATTACTGAATGATGTTGTTCTCTGTAATCAAACAGTATTCTCTTATCAGAAATTCTCAGTGTAAATTACTTAGAATCCTGGCTCAGGGTCATCCCTCAAATTTAATATTAAAATGTTTTCTCTGGAGTAATGAGGCCATTTTGCAACTTGCAAAAATGTTCTTGTTCTTTATCTCTTCAATTTCTTACATCAAATAACAAGAGTACAACTTGATTGGCTGGTGTAATATGACTTTCATTTCCCTTGCAAAACCTCAATAACTCATTTGTAATCATGTTGTCTTTGGTAACTGGTGAAGCAGAAGATAAAACACAATACTAACTCTGAATGATATAGGAGATACACAATCCACTCCTTCATGGTAACAGCACCACTGAGGTAAGTAGTGACTATATTATTTTGCATACATTAATTAACCACATCACACCATATCTTTTGTTTAAAGACATTTAGATGATGATTACAAAAAGCCCAATTTAATTTTTTTTGCTGGTTACACAAAACATTTCCCTGTGAGCTCAACAAGCTAACAGGGCATATTGTTGTTTTAAACAGAATCCATATAGAAAGCTCAAAATTGAGAGGACTGGTCTGAAAGTGGCCACTAATGGCATTGTTAATGATGGATTCCATTACCTCGGAGCATATACATGGTTGACATCCTGTCTCAGCACAGGAGATACGGTTTCTTGTTCTATTGGAACAGCTATTAAAATACTGAGTATAAAAAATGTGTTGTTTTTCTAAAATAGAAATCCTGCTCCTTGAATATACTGCATGTCCCCCATCCGAAAGAGGTCAAAGGGTTTCTACTACATAATAAGATTAGAGACAGGTACAAAATGAAGTTGAATTATAAGGTGGCATTTCAAATTACAGCAATCACTTAATTGGGCTAATGCTGTTCTGTAAAAAAAAAGTAGAATTCAGAAAAAAAACAACCATTTATTAGAAGCTGGGGAGAGGAAATGAGGTAATGGATTAGTAAGTGGCCTAGTGTACTTGATAAGGTTTTCAGCAGAACTCAACTGATCACACACAGAGATAGATGATTCCAATTTTAAGCAACACTACACATAATATTAAGAGATCTGCAATTCATTCCATTAAGTACTTTACTGCAACTTATTTATGTATGTGAATGTGTCTTATGCAGCAGTTCAGATAAAAATTCCCAATTTACTCTTCCCCGTGACAAAAAAAAGGTCTGTCCTAATCTCTTAACAAAATTCAGTTTCATTATTCATTCTGTTCATTAGCTAATAATGTGGTGGTACAGTTGCAACAAAGCTGCAATTCTCTTTAAGTGGGAGGCTGTCTTACTTGAAAAGTAGTTTATTTTAATAGTTTCCTCACAAATCGAATTGTTTATCTATCTGTGTTGCGGAGAAATTCACTTTGCAACACGGCAACTGGGAGACACCATTGCCCTTCATCAATCCAGTGCATTCTGGGTGAAGTTTTTCATGCCCATTCTATGCCACCATGAGATCTGTAGTTCTGCTAAAATGACTTTCCACAGAAACCTGACTTATAAACTCTATTTTATATTAAGCAGCATACAATAAAATTATCAGGCAAGATTTCTATTTAGCTTTGTTCCTGATGACAGAAGAAGCATGGACCAAGGCCATCAAGCCCAGTGCTGCCACACACAATGTATAATTAAACTATCGTGGTTTCCACCCAATCTATTACATCTCCTGAGGAAATACTCTGCAAAGTTTCTCCCTGTTCCTCAAAGTTAAGTCAAATAACTCTGAAATATTTAAGGGTGAAATTTCTCTTAACACACACAATAAATGGAAGTTAAATTATTTGCCCATGTTTTTGTGCACTTTCAGAAGCGGGCAACTTCACTCTCAGTACTTTCTGGAAATTCAGGATTGCTTAAACTACCACACAACTGACTAGCAAATCTGAAAGTTCCTGCAAGAATGCTTCTCAGCCAGCTAAATAGTCACATAACCAGCATATGCGAGTCTATATTGCTGTGGAATGTGCCATTTCTGAGCAAAATGGAGAGACAGTACTGAACGCATCAACCCAGATTTAGCAATAGTAACCTACAACTCATTGTAGACAGTGTAGAGGAACAGGGAATCATACTTTATTTTGCACGGAGCAATCCACCAGTTGTCAGAGGGTAAAGCAAATATGGGAGGCTATTGTTTGGTTGTTGAATGAGGGACCGTATACTTAGAAAAGCTGGAAGGACCTACAAAAATATATGTGACCTCATGAAAAATGCCAAGATGAGCAATGTGGATGATCACAAATAAACTTAGGCCACTATATATACAGGAAACTATGTCAATCAAAACAAGTTACAGATATCTTGTGTGTCACCTTGAGTAGTTTAGTATGCTTAACCCAATTTTATCCAGCAACCTGCTGGAACAGGTGCCACCATAACACTCAGCAGCATTACAATCTGAAGCAGGCCAGAGACACATACTCTAAATGTTTTCAAAGATTTAGAAATGGAAGCACTGCTTGAGTCACTTCTTTTCACGGGTGTGAGAGGAGCAATGGTGATGGCTGAGGACGTGCTGACTGCTGCTGAATAGAGGCATAGCGAGGCCATGGTCCCTATTGGGTCATATTGTGATTCTGCCCTCATAGAGTCAGCTGTAATATTTTGTGAGCATGAGTGGTTTAACTCTGTAACTGTCCTTCAGCCTAATGATCTGATTAGCAGATGTAACAAGACCCATGTAAGCTGTACTTTTCAGGCCCTAAACAGAGAGACAGTTAGCAACTTAGTTGAGAATCTGCGTCCCCCAGAAAGAAATCTGATAGCTACCGTCAAGGTGGAACATCTTCTAGTGCCTCCCAGATTTAGTAACTATCAATCTGTTCAGTTTGCGGACACAGCTTGTTAGGTGAAGAACTTTACTATACAACAGCAATATTGTATGACTATTACAATAAGTATTAATAGTACAATAAAGCGAATAGCATAGATGCACCTAAGGCAAAGCTAAATAAATACATAAGGGAGAAAGGAATAGAAGGATATGGTGATAGGGTTAGATGAAGTAAGGTGGGGACAAGCTCTTGTGGAGCATAAACACCGGCATGGACCTCTTGGGCCGACTGGCCTGTTTCGGTGCTATAAATTCAATGTAATTCTATGTAATGAGTGGTTACACCAATTACTTGCCTCTGCAGATCATGCTACAAACTAGTTTGGCTACAGTTCCCATCCAGTTGCGTGATGTGTGCAGCAAGGGTTCTGTACTCTGCAGATTGCTATTGAGCAGCATCAGCAGCACCTGCAGGGGCACCTGCAGCAGCAAGCACAGATGAATTATCTGTCATGAATGCTTGCACTGATACTGTTGAAGAGTTGAGGTCCATTTGATAAAGGAAGGTTTTGGTATGTCTAGTAACCTTATTAGTCATCATGAAGAAATTTAGAGATCTCGCAACATTGAACTTGGAAAGTTGCAGTCCCTCCCTCACCAGCCAGAACCTGCAACATTACTCTTCCACAGACAAGACTCTGGATTTGCAACATGTTGAGGTCAATAAGAGGACCTCAAGAGACCTATAAGGAAGCCCCTACACTGACTTCTTTCAGTCGTATATACTTAGGAGGTGTAAGGAAAGGGTTAATTAATCTGTCCTGAAGTCTGCTAATGTTATACTGCTATTGGTGTCTCTTTGTATTGTAGTAATAGTAACCATTTGCTTTTGCCTGTTAAATAAGGAAGTATGTTAATTTAGATGCAGTGACCACTGAACTGTTGAATTAAGACTGACCTTAAAGCAATGGTTAGTTTAGTAACAAGTTCCGCAGAAGGAAACATCCTTTTCAGAAGCAGGAGATTGGTATGGAATGGTACAGGCTTATAATTAGAAGATCCACTTAATAGAATAGAACAAGAGTGAAACTACTGATAAGACAACAAAGTTGGAGAGTTCTATGGAAAAAGAACTCATTAAAACTAAAGTTATTGATAAGTGAGAAGCTCATTAAAAGTCCTTATATGGAGTCATATTATGGAATGCAGAAAGATGTGGATTGTCACGTAGAAGAGGTAAGAAAAGGGTATTAAAAGTGGGAGTTGGAAAGATACTTAGGATTTGTACAGGCCTAAGATATTAAGCTCGGAACTGTAACATACTTGAGTCCTCTGACTAAACCCGCAAGGTTTTATCTTAAGTATTGCTATTTAAGTGTATGTTTAATTACTGTATACTTAATAAATCTGTACATCTGACATCCAAGCCTCGACTTTAAAACCCCACCCCCAGGCGGGCAGGAAAAGATCGGGCGAGGAATTAAAATCTTGAAAATCAAAATCAAGCCTCCAAGCATTCCCAGCTGCCATCATATTAACAGCGGCAATTCAGGCACTCAACGAGGCTGCTGCTAAAAAGAGGAGAGAGCCTACATAACATGCAAAATTCACGGCCCAGTGATAACATCAGGCCGTGACGTAATATTAAAAGCAGGCCGGGGGAATCCTGCTCTGCGTGGCAGGAGGAGCCGACTGGTCTGAAGAGACCATGGCAAGTTTCAAAAATGATCTTTTCTTTGAACTTGTGGATCAAGAGGAGCAGGAGTACTCCCCCCAGGACCCGCAAGGAGTCCTTGGGTCTCACCAGCCCCGGCCTCCCCATAATCGCGGACCACAAGGCAATCCCAGCCTTCCCCAATCGCGCACGCTGGAACCCCTCCTCCCACTTACTGCCGAGGACCGTTCCCATAGGTCACCGGCTGTGACCTCCTGTGACCAAATTCCCGCTCCCGCCCGCCTGCCAGGTAGTCCTCTCTGGTGCGCTGCCCATTATCGGGCTCCCCCCCACCCATCCCACCTCACCCACACCGTTTCCCACCGCCCCCCCCCAGTAAAAAGCGAAGCCTCGATGTCTACGAACCTTATTGATTTGAGGAGTAAATTATAAGTAAGAACACATCTATTCTCTCTAACAGAGGACTACAGTAGAAGATGTACTACATGTAACACAAATGGAAAGCACATTGTATTAAACACACACTACACATTCCCTATTACACAGCCCTAAAGACACAGCATATCTCCTAAAGCTTTGCAGATATTCTTTGCCTTAAAAGTGAATATTTTACAGATAAGGAGTAATATAAGCAATGGGGCATGAAAAAAATAAGAGAAAATTAAATCTAGTTGAACATAATTGTGCAAACTCAGTGGCTACAGCAGCAGAGGCTACATTGCTTTTTCTAGTTCTTCACCATCGTTCTCCTTATCGAGTGCCATGGCTTGTTGCTGCTTTCTCATCCACAAACAGGCAAATCCCTCTTTCTGGGGCTATGTTGTGCAGTATGCAGTGCACCACCACCATTCTGCCAGCTCTCTCTGTAGCCACATTGTAATGGATTCCCACTGTGGTCCAAATTGGGACCCTTGATTCAGCAGACCACCGCCGGGAATTTCCTCGGAGCTGTTCCCGCTCCACCACCATGACTTCACCAGAAATGCGGCGAAAACCCCCCGTTTTCATGCATCAGTGGGGTTCCTGCCGCACTCCCAGTGAAGTTCTGGAAGCGGGGCCATTCCGAGAAAATTTCGCTCCCCAAATGTTTGCTAGGTGAAGGTTCTTGCTGTCTCCATGTCTTTTGTTGTAATGCACGGTCTGAAAGGGTGGTGAAAGCAGATTGAATTGTGGCTTTCAAAAAGGAATTGGATAAATACTTGTAGGGAAAAAAGTGCTACGGGGGATTGGGACTAACTGGGTTGCTCTTACAAAGAGCCAGCACGGGCTCGATGGGCTGAATGGCCTCCTGTGCTGTAACCATTCTATGATTCTACGTTAATGCATATTTAGTGGGTGCATTAACTGTAATGATCAGAGGAATTTTAATCCCCCACCACCACATTTTACATCATTGAATGGCTGCCTTCCTTGGAAGTTGAAAGTTCCAGGAATTCCAGAACTATCATGTAGCAAGTACTTTTTCATGTTGAACCTCTGACTCTTTAATATCTAAAATGTGAGCAAATCCAGATATTATCAGATACACATTTCAAGGATGGTGCCGAGTGGCTGTTCACTAATTTTATCATCTATTCCATGATCGTACTTTAAAGATTTTCAACAATTCCTCGCTGACTTTCAACTAGTCTCAGAGTCATTTTTCAAATATTTGTAGATTTGTCGTTTCACATTTCAGAGCAGTCTCAAATGCTTTGATATTGCATTTTCTGCACAGGATGTGTTTACAATTCAAAATGAAAATACGTCTAAATCAATTTTCCAGGTTTATGAGTTATTTGCCAAAATGTGCACAGGAAACTGTAATTCTATTAACTTGAGTCTGGGAGAGAAGAGGTTCAAGAAGAGGTTTGGAGTATCATTTTGTTGTATCCCAATGCGATCTTGATTTGCAATCCAATCAGAGAGATTTTGTGTAAAACCTTGCGTGGGCACTTTTACTCTCCTGTAGCTGTGAACAGAATCTCTTCACTGGGAGGATGGGGACAGATTTTCTCTATTCTCTATTTGCAACAGGGAAGCAAATTCCTCCACCTCGCATTTACCAATAGCAAAGAAAGGATCTCTCCTTCTCCAACCCAATGCACTGACTTGTCAATTTTCTTTTAATATAAATTCACGGACTGATGTGGTACTGAACCAAACAGAACAGGGGTTGTCCAAGGTTTAATCTCCAATCTGCGCTGAGTGAACTGCTCCTGGCCGGGGCAGCGGTAGGGTTGTTCCAAAAGGCTTCACTGCCTTGGGCTAGGGTGGGAAAGTAGGCAGCCAAAATCCCAACTCCCAACTCCCTTCCCACCCCAATAGAAAGTTAATGTGTGTGTGTGTGTGTGCGGGGATGCCAGGTGAGAACAAAACCCCAATGCTCTCCACAGTTGAATAGCCTGCCAAAATTCACTGTTACCGCTCACATTGGAAGAAAAGGCTCCCAAGCAAGGTACAGGAAGGATGCCAGTGCCTGTGGAACTGTACCTCAGGAGAATCAGAATCCTTAGACAAGAGCAGAGAAAAGGAAAGAAAACTGAGAGGAAAAAAATAATGCATCAATCTTTGAATCCATTGAGGGATGTTCAGACCACTGAAGTGCTCAATCTTACACTTATTGCTGCTAAAAAATGTATGCAAATCATTTCGGAGTCTTCTGCTTTTACCAAATAGACAATAGTTGAATATCATGTGGAATATTAATTTCTCAGATACAATTACGTATGCTAATTTTAAATTAATTCCAGTAGATTTGGACAATTTGGGAGTAAAATTCTGTCCCATTGCTTTATGAAAAGTGAAGAGTATGACAGCCGATCTCTAAGTGGAGTGAAAAATAATAACTGGGAACACTGGAAATCTGAAATAACACCACAAGACATTGGCAATGGCCTGCCAATTCTATAGAAGAGTCTTTGCCGGAAATATTAACATGACAGATGGACAAGTCTGATTCTCTGTTTTGACTTCCGATTATTTTATTGATGCAACAAGTACAACAAGCAAGGAAAAGAAACTTTTCCTGAAATAGGAAACACCTTATAGGGTGACCAGTGTTCAACCATCAGGAGAGAAGGAAAGTTTGATGTAAGCTCCTGTCAAAAACAGATTCATATTAAAATTGGTAAGAGTAGCAAATCAGAATAAAGTGGAAGTTATCTGAAACTAGACAGAAAGAGATGACACAAAAAGAAAGGAACATCTAATGATGTACTTATATAGCACCTCGTCACATCCTCAGGACTTCCCAGGGCGAATCACTGGAACCTTTCAGCAATCAGTGGGACTGTCACAGGTACTGAACCTCTCTGCTTGGTATAGTTAGAATGGTCTTGGTGTGGCCTCACCTAATTTCTGTGTTTGTGAAGTTTTCCCCTTAATAGAGCGACAATTCTTCCCTCATTTTTCTCATCTTTCCTCCCATCCTTCTCTGAATTGGCTAATTCACCCTGGGGCACAATTCTACAGACACCAAAGGCCCTCCAGTACTTCGTCCCATGTACACACTCTTTATGAGTGATCCTTGACAGAAAGTATCAACAGGCTGTTCAATCATGGACGGCATCACAGCTACGCCTGATCCTATGCTTCTCATAAGCTAAATGTTCTCCCCAGTCAATGGATGAGAAATCTATATCCACACACATGTACTTTCCCAGCAGGGATCACTGGACACCTATCAGTCCAGAAATGTGAATTCTCG
This sequence comes from Heptranchias perlo, assembly GCF_035084215.1. Classification (NCBI taxonomy): domain Eukaryota; kingdom Metazoa; phylum Chordata; class Chondrichthyes; order Hexanchiformes; family Hexanchidae; genus Heptranchias; species Heptranchias perlo. Next base: position 65,467,769 of record NC_090331.1, on the reverse strand, counting down.
CATGAATTTTTTTCCCCTTCTTAACCTCAAAGGTCCAATGATATGTGCTACAGCCTCACCTGAGATCTGCTTACTGAGTATAAACAGGGGATTGATCTATATGGCTCAATATGACACTGGGCGACACACTCAGCCAAGCCATCAGGAGAGAAGGAAAGTTTGATGTAAGCTCCTGTCAAAAACAGATTCATATTAAAATTGGTAAGAGTAGCAAACCAGAATAAAGTTGAAGCGATCTGAAACTAGACAGAAAGAGATGACACAAAAGGAAAGGACCATCTAATGATGTACTTATATAGCACCTCATCACATCCTCAGGACTTCCCAGGGCAGTTCACATCTAATGAAGTACCTTCAGAAGTGCAGTCACTGCTATGTGGGTAAACGTTGCAGCCAATTTGGGCACAGCAAAGTCCTACAGCCAACAAAGGAAACAAGCTGTCTGTTTTTTGATGGTATTGGAGCCTCTAGTATCCACCTGAGCCACCAAAAAGAATGCATCTCCAACAATTCAGCACTCCCTTTCGATTGCGCAGGAATCTCGGCCTAGATTATGTGCTCAAGTCCCGGAGTGGAATCTGAACACACAGTCTTCTGACTCGGAGGTGACAACACCACCAACTAAGCCAAGCTGATACTTCACTAATATATCCAAAAGGGAGAACCTAGTAAAATGGTTTGCATTTATAGTTTTGATGAAAATGTTGCTAAATAGATTTTTGCACAACAGAGCAACGCATGATTAGGAACACTAGGTAGATAATGTGCTCTGTGATAATGCTAATGAAGTTTATCTTCTTTTAAATCAGGTTCATTTTCTTCTTTATCCCTGTGAATTTTACATTTTCTTATAATATAAATTACAAGTCTGCCTCAGGACAATATTATGCGGCTTGCAAAAGGAAATAACATAAACATAAACATTGCGAATAAAATACAACACAATATTCATTACAGCTCACCATTTCATTTTAATAAACACATTACAATAATTTGGGACAATTTAACAGTTCACAGCAGTAACTGAAACTCAGCTTTTAGCTGCGAGGAACCTGTAATCTTTGACTCACTGATAATAGATTTTCCGTGTTTGATTCAGAAATCACATTTGCTGAAGGCTCCATTTAACCAGTTTGTTGGGGTTTCTGCGTTCCTCCAATTCTGGCCTCTTGTGCATCCCTCACTTCCTTCGCCCCACCTCTGGCAGCCATGTCTTCAGCTGTCAAGGACCTAAGCTCTGGAATTCCCTCTGCCTCTCTCTCCTCCTTTAAAACCCATCTTAAATCTATCTCTTTGACCAAGCTTTTGGTCACCTGTCCTAATATCTCCTTATGTGGCTCGGTGTCAAAGTTTGTCTAATTACGCTTCTGTGAAGCATTGGGGGATGTTTTACTACGTTAAAGGCACCATATAAATGCATGTTGTTGTTATTGTTCTTGAGGAGCTTATTAAAGGAGTACTGCCTCCATGAAAAACTAAGGCAAACTTCTTTTTGGGTTGGAGACAGAGATGAGCAAGAAGTAACAAAGATTATTTTTGCCACACCAACCAAATGTGCAAATGATGGGATGCTTCACAATTTACATTACAGTTTTGTGTTTTCATAAACAAACGAGAAAAGATTCGGCAAACACTTTTGACGTTAAAGTGCTGCTCCTTTAAAAAACTATGTTTCTCAGCATCTCCTGCGATACCCAAAATATGTGAAAAAAATAGCAATTGTTTTACAGAAGCAAAACAATTCTTCACTTGCAACAGATATGTCTGTTAGGTCAGTCATACATATCAACCAACAGCAGCAAATCTTGAATATTGCTTGTCAACAAAAGGCGTCCTCTTATCACAGTTTGTGCTTTTCAGAAAGGTTTAACAGGGTCCAGAATGTGCTACATTGCATAGGAATGATAGGAGCTTTTATCATCATCTTTCATAGTCTAGAGATATGAGAAAGAATGGGACATTCCAATAAAACACAAAAGAATAGGCCTTTAGGCAGAAAGTGGCCATCGTGGTTCTTGCCTGAGGAGCCCACGGTGTCAAATGCAAACTGTACAGATCAGTCTTTCAGCTCACCCAGAAGCACTGAAAACAGCCTGGGCAAACCAGTCAATCAGTGGACCTTCTCTCCATGCATTTTGCTCTATCTTGTTCTGTCTCTCTACATCACTAAAAGTTTGTCACTCCCTGTATATCTCTGTGCCTCTTTTTGGGGGTGATTTTAAACCCCAAGAACGGGTGGGTTGGGGGCGGGTGGGAGTTGAAAATAATTGTTTCTTGGGTCGCGACCGCAACGCAGCTTTATTTCCGGGTTTAACGTTGGCGTGTAAAAGTACAGGCTTGCCACTGGGAATGTAAAGTCTGAAAATTTTGCGGTTGCAACCCAAGAAAACAATTATTTTCAACTCCCATCTGCCCCCAACCCGTCTGTTCTTGGGGTTTAAAATCACCCTCTTTCTTTCTTAGTGCTTTCTTTCTCTTTAAAGAGGAAGTTCCCTCTCAGTGAGGGTCATGCACTCAAAGGGACAAAAAAAACAGCCCTATCCCCGACCTACACACTACAAATACGGTCCCTGCTGGGATCATGGCTTCACTGAGTTTACAGTTCTGTTTCTCTCTCTATCATTAACTCACATATTCTCTCTCTCTTGCTGTGTTTTCCTTTCATTTGCTCTCAGGACGTTGGTGACACTGGCAAGGCTGTAATTATTGCCCTGAAAAGGCGGTGTGTTGAGCCATCTTTCTGATAGAGATTTTCTTAAAACTGGTTGGCTTGATAGGCCACTCCAGTAGGGTATTAAGAGTCAAGCATGTAGTGTGGGATTGGAACCACGTGTCGGCCAGTCCAGGTAGGGGCAGTGGCTTCAGTAGGTTTCCATTGGTGCACTAGTTGTGCTTTTATGGTGACCTTTTCTGGTGCCAGACCACAAATAACCATTTGGATTCAATAGAATGCAACTTGCCATGGTGGGATTTACAGTCATTACCTCAGGAATGTTAGTCCTGTCCCATAATCACTGCATCAACTCACCTCTCTCTACATCTTTGTCTCCCCTCTGTGAATTTATGACTCTACCTCTCTACTTTCCTGTGACTATAGCCTTGAAATTACTGTTGGTGATATTAGCAGAGGAATGCTTCATACCTTTGTATGATATTTCTTTGTCCACTGTTTTAATGTAGTTGTTAACACCTCTGCTAAAATAGTAAACAGGGGGTTGTCATTTGAGCTTGTTAAGTGTCCATCCACTAATATTGCCAACAGTATTGTCCAGGCTTAAATCTTTTTCTCAACTACACTGGGGATAGTGTGTTAAAAGAAAACTTGTCAGTCGCTCTATTAAACCATAATAAAAAGATTAATAATTAGTCTTTTTTCCCATTCTTCATTTTTAGACTCTCCTCTTGAAGTTGATGGGGTACAGTTTCATGGCCAATAGCATTCCTGCCAGACCTCACCCAAAATGGTGATTCTTGTTGTCAGAGCCCAGACAATGGGGCCAATTTTGACTTCTATCGCCTGGCGTTAATGGGATGGTAACGGCCTCAAAATGGGGTCGGCAGCCGAACTGCCCCATTAACACTGATGAAGCGGACGGCAACATTTTGAGCGTCCGAAGCACCTGCCTGAAAGAAGCGGTAGGCCTCTTTCTCATGCAAATTGGGTCCGAACATAGGAACATAGGAACAGGAGTAGGCCATTCAGCCCCTCGTGCCTGCTCCGCCATTTGATAAGATCATGGCTGATCTGTGATCTAACTCCATATACCTGCCTTTGACCCATATCCCTTAATACCTTTGGTTACCAAAAAGCTATCTATCTCTGAATTAAATTTAGCAATTGAGCTAGTATCAATTGCCGTTTGCTGAAGAGAGTTCCAATCTTCTACCACCCTTTGTGTGTAGAAATGTTTTCTAATCTCGCTCCTGAAAGGTCTGGCTCTAATTTTTAGACTGTGCCCCTACTTCTAGAATCCCCAACCAGCGGAAATAGTTTCTCTCAATCCACCCTATCTGTTCCCCTTAATATCTTATAAACTTCGATCAGATCACCCCTTAACCTTTGAAACTCTAGAGAATACAACCCAATTTGTGTAATCTCCCCTCGTAACTTAACCCTTGAAGTCCAGGTATCATTCTAGTAAACGAACGCTGCACTCCCTCCAAGGCCAATATGTCCTTCCGAAGGTGCGGTGCCCAGAACTGCTCACGATACTCCAGGTGCGGTCTAACCAGGGTTTTGTATAGCTGCAGCATAACTTCTGTCCCCTTTACTCCAGTCCTCTAGATATGAAGGCCAGCATTCCATCAGCCTTCTTGATTATTTTCTGCACCTGTTCATGACACTTCAATGATCTATGTACCTGAACCCCTAAGTCCCTTTGGACATCCACTGTTTTTAACTTTTTACCATTTAGAAAGTTCCCTGTTCTATCCTTTTTTGATCTAAAGTGGATGACCTCACATTTGTCTACATTGAATCCCATTTGCCACAGTTTTGCCCATTCACCTAATCTATCAATATCCCTTTGTAATTTTATGTTTACATCTACACTGCTTACAATGCCACCAATCTTTGTGTCATCGGCAAACTTAGATATGAGACTTTCTATGCCTTCATCTAAGTCATTAATAAATATTGTGAATAATTGAGGCCCCAAGACAGATCCCTGCGGGACTCCACGAGTCACATCCTGCCAATGTGAGTGCTTACCCATTATCCCTACTCTCTGTCGCCTTTCGCTCAGCCAATTTCCTAACCAAGTCCATACTTTTCCCTCGATTCCATGGGCTTCTATCTTAGCTAACAGTCTCTTTTGTGGGACCTTTTCAAATGCCTTCTGGAAGTCCATATAAATAACATGCATTGACATTCCCCTGTCCACTACTTTAGTCACCTCTTCAAAAAATTCAATCAGGTTTGTCAGGCACGACCTACCTTTCACAAATCCATGCTGGCTCTCTCTGATTACCTGAAAATTCTCGAGGTGTTCAGTCACCCTATCCTTAATTATAGACTCCAGCATTTTCCCCATAATAGATGTTAGGCTAACTGGTCTATAATTCACTGGTTTCCCTCTCTCTCCTTTCTTAAAAAGCGGAGTGACATGTGCAATTTTCCAATCCAGAGGGACAGTTCATGAAGCAAAGGCTATGGGCCCCGACAACATCCCAGCTGTAGTGCTGAAGGCTTGTGCTCCAGAACTAGCTGCGCCTCTAGCCAAGCTGTTCCAGTACAGTTACAACACTGGCATCTACCCGACAATGTGGAAAATTGCCCAGGTATGTCCTGTCCACAAAAAGCAGGACAAATCCAATCCGGCCAATTACCGCCCCATCAGTCTACTCTCAATCATCAGCAAAGTGATGGAAGGTTTCGTCGACAATGCTATCAAGCGGCACTTACTCACCAATAACCTGCTCACCGATGCTCAGTTTGGTTTCCGCCAGGATCACTCGGCTCCAGACCTCATTACAGCCTTGGTCCAAACATGGACAAAAGAGCTGAATTCCAGAGGTGAGGTGAGAGTGACTGCCCTTGACATCAAGGCAGCATTTGACCGAGTGTGGCACCAAGGAGCCCTAGTAAAACTGAATTCAATGGGAATCAGGGGGAAAACTCTCCAGTGGCTGGAGTAATACCTAGCACAAAGGAAGATGGTAGTCGTTGTTGGAGGCCAATCATCTCAGCCCCAGGACATTGCTACAGGAGTTCCTCCAGGCAGTGTCCTAGGCCCAACCATCTTCAGCTGCTTCATCAATGACCTTCCCTCCATCATAAGGTCAGAAATGGGGATGTTTGCTGATGACTGCACAGTGTTCAGTTCCATTCGCAATCCCTCAAATAATGAAGCAGTCCGAGCCCGCATGCAGCAAGACCTGGACAACATCCAGGCTTGGGCTCATAAGTGGCAAGTAACATTCGCGCCAGACAAGTGCCAGGCAATGACCATCTCCAACAAGAAAGAGTCTAACCACCTCCCCTTGACATTCAACGGCATTACCATCACTGAACCCCCCGCCATCAACATCCTGGGGGTCACCATTGACCAGAAACTTAACTGGACCAGCCATATAAATACTGTGGCTACAAGAGCAGGTCAGAGGCTGGGTATTCTGCGGCGAGTGACTCACCTCCTGACTCACCAAAGCCTTTCCACCATCTACAAGGCACAAGTCAGGAGTGTGATGGAATACTCTCCACTTTCTTGGATGAGTGCAGCTCCAACAACACTCAAGAAGCTCGACACTAACTAGGACAAAGCAGCCCGTTTGATTGGCACCCCATCCACCACCCTAAACATTCACTCCCTTCACCACCGGCGCACTGTGGCTGCAGTGTGTACCATCCACAGGATGCACTGCAGCAACTCGCCAAGGCTTCTTCGACAGCACCTCCCAAACCCTCGACATCTACCACCTAGAAGGACAAGAGCAGCAGGCACATGGGAACAACACCACCTGCACGTTCCCCTCCAAGTCACACACCATCCTGACTTGGACATATATCGCCATTCCTTCATTGTCGCTGGGTCAAAATCCTGGAACTCCCTTCCTAACAGCACTGTGGGAGAACCGTCACCACACGGACTGCAGCGGTTCAAGAAGGCGGCTCACCTCCACCTTCTCGAGGGCAATTAGGAATGGGCAATAAATGCCGGCCTCGCCAGCGACGGCCACATCCCGTGAACGAATAAAAAAAAAATCTAGAGAACTTTGAAAGATTATAGTTTGGGCATCTGCAATGTACTCACCTACTTCCTTTAAAACCCTGGGATGGAAACCATCTGGTCCTGGGGATTTGTCACTCTTTAGTGCTATTATTTTCTTCATTACTGTTGCTTTGCTTATGTTAATTTTATTGAGTCCCTGTCCCCGATTCAATATAAGTTTTCTTGGGATTTCCGGCATGCTATCCTCTTTATCGACTGTAAATACTGACGCAAAGTAATTGTTCAACATGTCCGCTATTTCCCCACTTTCAGTTTTTAAGGGGCCAACACTGCTCCTGACCACCCTCTTTTTCCTAATATAACTATAAAAGTTCTTCGTATTGGTTTTGATATCCCTTGCAAGTTTCTTTTCATACTCTATTTTTGTAGCTCATACTATCTGTTTTGTGACCCTTTATTGATCTTTGTATCTTTCCCATTCGCCAGGATCTGTGCCATTTTTTGCCTTTTTGTATGCCCTTTCCTTATGTCTTACACTGTCCCTTACCTCTTTAGTTGTCCATGGCTGTTTTTTTTGGCAAGTAGAATTCTTGCCCCTCAGGGGTATAAACCGGTTCTGTATCACGTTAAATGTTTCTTTAAACATTTCCCACTGATCATCTGTCGTTTTAACCATTAACAGATTTGCCCAGTTTACTGTGGACAGTCTCTGTCTCATCCCATTGAAGTCGGCCTTACCCAAGTCTAGAATCTTTGCAGCTGATTCACTTTTTTCCCTTTCAAACACTACATTGAACTCGATTATGTTATGATCGCTATTGGATAGATGTTCACGTATAGTTAAGCTGTTAACTAAATCTGGTTCATTACTCATTACTAAATCTAGTATGGCTTGCTCCCTTGTTGCCTCTAGGACATACTGCTGTGGAAAACTATCCCAAACACACTCAAGAAATTCACTACCTTTCTGACAGTTGCTAGTCTGCTTTCCCCAATCTATGTGAAGGCTAAAGTCCCCCATTAAGACCACTATGCCTTTGTTACACGCTTGTCTAATCTCTGCATTTATACAATCTAGCACTTCAGAGCTGCTGCCAGGGGTCCTATATACAACTCCCACTATAGTCTTAGATCCTTTCCTATTTCTCAATTCAACCCATAAGGTCTCTGTTGTCTGCTTACCTCTCGTTATATCCTCCTTTATCATTAAAGTGATTTCATCTCTAATCAATAAGGCTACTCCTCCCCCTCTTCCATTTTCCCTATCTCTCCTGTAGACCTTATAACCCGGTATATTTAGTTCCCAATCCTGACCATCCTGCAGCCATGTTTCAGTAACAGCTATCATGTCATACCCTCCAATTTGAATTTGAACCTGTAGTTCATCTAATTTATTCCTTATACTCCGTGCATTTGTATATAGAACTCTTTGTTGGGCCACAAACTCTAGCCTGACCTTCAGCTTTGATGCTGGGTTAATCGCCTTACGCCTTCTAGTTTTTATTTTATCTGTATTGCCTAAAGTACACTTTCTTTCTGCTGCTCTACGCTTTTCCCTTTCACTTGTTCTTGAACAACAGTTTGTACTATTTGTATTGTAAATTTCCCTCTCTTGCTGCTCTCAACTTTACTCCCTTCTGACTCCCCGCTCAGGTTCCCATCCCCCTGCCACTCTAGTTTAATGACATAGTTAGGACCACGATTGCAATTCTAAGGTACACATAGGCGGAGTTTGCGTTGCAAACGCTCTGCCCGCCTGTACTGCCGTTCCGATCTGGAAACAGCCGGCAAAATTTTTTAAATTGATTCTTTTTTTGGTAGAACTGGAAGAAGCAGGAGTGGTCCTCCTGGCTCCACAAAAATTCCGCAGGCTACTGTCAGCCCAGCCTCGCCCCACCTCAGTATCGCATCCTCCCCTGCCCCCCAGCACCCACCAGCAGGCCTCTGCCAGCGACCCAGCCAGCTGATATGCCTGAGGCCAAAGAACGGTGAGCTGCATCTGGACTCCTGTTTAGGCATGCACAGCTCGCCTGCCAAATTCAAATGAGGCCAGGGCCTCAAAATCACAACAGCCAGCCAGCACTTGCCGCCAATCGGTCGCCTAAAATTCAAATTCAACTCAACAGGCTACTGAGCCATGGGGGTTATGATAGTGGAAACCAACTGTGTCTTCACACAACATCCACCCACGCACACTTCCAGTGGAGGGTCTTAGATAACGATCGGGAGCAGGAACTCTGACTTATTTTTCCACTCCCTAGCCCAGGGATTCTGAGGCCAAATCTAACACCCTTACTGCCACTCTTGTGAGATCAGCTGACTTAGCCCAAATAATGCACCAAACAATCAGTTTGATTTTCTAAGAAAAGTTAATTTTTTTAAAAATCCATCAATTATAAACCATGCAACTACAAAATAAAAAAAAGTCCAAGCCAACGGCCAGCATTAAGGAGTCACCAGCCTGATTTCATTTTCCTTTCTCATGCACATTAACTTAAAACAGCCAATAAACATTTCTAGAGCTCACACCCACATCGTGCTCAAATAACTCCCAGTGTTCCTCTTTTTCTACACAAATCTACAGCAATACTTTTCGAACTTTTCTGTGTGAGATAGCCCCTGAAAATGTTGGCACAATCCTAGAAACCACTGGCAATATTAACACACTCGCAGAAACTTCCAAAATATAGTGTCAGTTGCTAAAAGGAAAACAGTGTTCCTATTGCATAAAGCATTTTTTATTTATATGCAGCAAAAGAAATAACATATCTGTAAGTCGGCAAATCCAGAGGTGTGATGACAGGTAGACAGATATCTGATGACCTTGTAGACCCCCTCGGGTCCAGGGATCCCAGTTTGAAAGCCTATGATGTCCGTCAAAAAACTAAAAACATTTCAGATTTAAGGTGGATCATCACTCTTATGGATAAGAAAAGATTCATCTGTCATCCCCTGCATGACTGAGTAGCTTGCCAACACTCACTGTCTAGGCTTGCACCATCAAGAATGGCCAATTGGACGAGACAAGCATTGCTTTCTTTGTTGATGCATCATTGCAAGATCATGCAAAAGCAACACAGAAATATTTTTAGCCACGTCGAAAGAACATCTCATCACAAGGTTATCAATAGAACCCGAAAGCACTGTCCGACAAATTTGCAAATTTAGAAACCAAATTTATATGGAGGGTTGATGGGGCATGGAATGTTCTGCCACAAGGAGGGGTTGAAGCAGAGACAATTGCATCTTCTAAGGGGAAATCGGATAACTGAAGCATAGGAAGACACGGGGCTATGGGGAGGGAGTAGAGCATTGGGATCAGTTTAGGATTTCTCCAACAAAGATCCACACAGACATAACAAGCCAAATGGGCCCCTTCTGTGCTGTAAGCTTCTATCGTTCTACGGTCAAAAAAATTGTGACCTGAAAGAACTCAAATTGTGGTCAGATCTTCTCCAACACAATACCTACCTTTCCATGAAATGTTCCATTCTCCTCCTCATTCAGTGTTGCTGCATAGCATTAATAAGAACTACACACAAATCACAATGGCAAAGAGTTCACGTGATAGGGGGCACAAACTGAAAAAAGGAAATGAGGAATAAGAAGGGAGGTCAGGCAAAACCCTTTTTAAAGAAATGGTAAGAAACATTTAGAACATTTAGCTTTGAAGAAAATAATATAATTCGGTTCAAAAGGTGTCTGATGCATTTCTGGAGAAAGTAGGTTGATAGGGTTGATACAATCAAAAAGGGATGAGGTTGTTTGACTTAACGAGGTTAATTTATAAAATTCATATTTTTATACCTAATGCTCACAGGTTTGTAAAGAACCATGAGGTAAACACAACTGCCACTTGTGTTGCCATGTGACTGGCATAACCAGCCCATAATGTTCACTCTCATTAGTTTTGTCTATTGTCACTTGTGGTATGAAAATACATTGCATGTAGAAATTGGTGTGAGTTGCATCTGTTTCTCAGGTGTAAAACGGCGCAAAGTGTACCAATTTAACAGTGGGATGGCCTACGCCCAACCTGCGCAGGCAGTGGTCCCACTGCTAAATTAGTACGGGCCATTTTTTGAGGGCGCTCGAATTTCTAGGCCAAACTGCCCCCAAATCAGCTCATTGGGGACTTTTGGAGCCGGAGGAGAGCAGATACTTTCATCCCAACAGTGTGTACTGGATTGAGTTGCAGATCCCATAGGTAAAAGCATAACCCATCATCCCACAAAGTCATGCCTCTATAAACTTCAAAATGATTGTTATCCAATAAGATACAGAAAGGTAAACAAAGGCCGATTCCCCATATGGGCACTCCCAGCAAGGAAGCACAGTTCAGTAAAGCACAGTCCTTGACCTTGCATCCAGTTATTTAAATAGTTGGAAAATCAAGTCCCATGGGCCCATGATTGCCCATGACTAGCACTGCATGTGAGCGCTGCCCCTCAGCAGCAGCTCCTGATCAGAGAATCTGCCCTCATTCTTAACATGTTGGGGTAGATTTTACTCATCGCAGCACCTGGGGTTGCTGTGTTTCCAGGATCAGTGAAGAGGAAGATAGGGTGGAGACCCGTTATGTCAGGCCTCCATTCCCACTGCACTGATTCAGAGAATGCAGGCAGAGAGTGACTGGGTGACTGCCAGACAGACAAGGAGGACCAGGCAGGCAGTGCAGGAGTCCCCTGAGTGCATCTCACTCTCTAACCAGTATTCATACTGCTGAAGGAGAGGGTTCCTCTGGGGAGCGCAGCCAGAGCCAAGTCCACAGCTCAGTGGGTGGCTCAACTGTACAGAGGGGGAGGAGAAAGGTCAGGAGAGCAATAGTGATAGGGGATTCAATAGTTAGGGGAACAGACAGGTGTTTCTGCGGCCACAGACCTGATTCCAGGATGGTTTGTTGTCTCCCTGGTGCCAGGGTCAAGGATGGCACTTAGCAGTGCAGAACATTCTGGGGGGGCAGGGGGAGAGGGTGAACAGCCAGAGGTCATGGTCCATATCGGTACCAATGACAAAGAGGAATGAGGTCCGGCAGGCAGATTTTAAGGAGCTAGGAAAGAAATTAATAAGCAGGATCTCAAAGGTAGTAATCTCCGGATTACTCCCGGTGCCACGTGCTAGTGAATATAGAAATAGGAGGATAGGGCAGATGAATGCGTGGCTGAAGAGATGGTGCAGAATGGAGGGCTTTAGATTCCTGGGGCATTGGGACTGGGTGAAAAAGGGTGGCAGTGCCAAATCTAGAGCCCATGGATGACAAGGAGCATACAGGGCAAGATAAGGCAAAAAAGGGAAGCTTATGTCAGACACTGAGAGCTCAATACTGCAGAAAACCTAGAGGAGTATAGATCGTGGAGGGGTGAAATTAAAAAGGAAATTAGGAAAGCAAAGAGAGGGCATGAAAAAAATACTGGCAAGTAAAATTAAGGAAAACTCAAAAATGTTTTACAAATACATAAAGAGCAAGAGGATAACTAAGGAAAGAGTAGGGCCTATTAGAGACCAAAAAGGTAACCTATGTGTGGAGGCGGAAGATGTGGGTATGGTTTTTAATGAATACTTTGCGTCTGTCTTCAGAAAAGAGGGGGACAATGCAGAGATTGTAGTTGAGGAGGGGGAGTGTGAAATATTGGATGGGATAAACATTGTGAGAGAGGAAGTATTAAGGGGATTAGCAGCTTTGAAAGTAGATAAATTGCCAGGGCCGGATGAAATGAATCCCAGACTGTAAAAAGAAGCAAGGGAGGAAATAGCAGAGGCTCTGACCATCATTTTTCAATCCTATCTGGATACAGGCATGGTGCCGGATGATTGGAGAACTGCTAACGTTGTGAATTTGATTAAAAAGGGAGAAAAGGATAGACGAAGTAATTACAGGCCAATCAGTCTAACCTCGGTGATGGGCAAATTATTGGAATCAATTCTGAGAGACAGTATAATCCGTCATTTAGAAAGGCATAGGTTAATCAAGGACAGTCAACATGGATTTGTCAAGGGAAGGCCTTGTCTTACTAACTTGATTCAATTTTTTGAGGAGGTAACAAGGAGGGTCGATGAGGATAGTGACACATGACGGACTGGTCAAAAAAGTAAAAGCCCATGGGATCCAAGGGAAAGTGACAAATTGAATCCAAAATTGGTTCAATGGCAGGAAGCAAAGGGTAATGGTCGACGGGTGTTCTTGTGACTGGAAGGCTGTTTCCAGTGGGGTTCCGCAAGGCTCAGTACTAGGTCCTATACTTTTTGTGGTTTATATACCTGAAAGTGTGGCAGAGGCAGAAACCCGCATCACATTTAAAAAGTACTTGGATATGCATTTGAAGTGCCATAAACTAGGCTACGGACCAAGCGCTGGAAAGCGGGATTAGACTGGGTAGCTCTATTTCGACCAGCACAGACACGATGGGCCGAATGGCCTCCTTCTGTGCCGTAAATTTTCTATGTTTCTATATTTCTATTTCCTGGAGCATCCCAATGTTATATCTGAGCTTGCACCTGGAGTAGGCACAGGCTCTGTATTACAATGGACTTGAGATGGGGGATGTTCTCCAGCATCCCACATCATTTTTCTTCTCACCAGAACACTAGATAACCCAGCGGAGAGGTATCCAAAGTAAGTCGATGGGACTTGTGCCGCCCCTCCCTCACACTCAAGCTATCCCAGGGGTCGCCCAAATATCAAAGAAAAGAAATGGATATAAATTTTGAAGTACTTTCCTCGCCCACATGACAATCTTAAGGCCTTGGGGCTTCTTGGCTGCTGCAGGCCTGCACTCCTGCTTCCTGCTCACCTTTCCAGCGTTAGGCCCTAACAGGGCAGGCCTGCACAAAGGGTGCGACCAGGCCCTGAAAATGGTCTGAGATAGGAAAATTGTGTCAACCTCTCAGTCTGTAGACGCAGTGCACTTCAAGTACGCTGTGCCTACTAGGTGCCTGATGGTCAAAATTTGCCTTATTGTGTAAAGAGTATATAATAGATAGGGAATGGTCAAGTACTCTTTAGAATCATAGAATCATAGAATCATAGAAATTTACGGCACAGGAGGAGGCCATTCGGCCCATCATGTCTGTGCCGAAAAAGAGTTATCATGCCTAATCCCACTTTCCAGCACTTGGTCCATGGTCTTGTAGGCTGCGGCACTACAAGTTCATGTCCAAGTACTTTTTAAATGAGTTGAGGGTTTCTGCCTCGACCACCCTTTCAGGCAATGAGTTCCAGACCCCCACCACCCTCTGAGTGAAAAGATTTCTCCTCAGCTCCCGTCTAATCCTTCGATCTTTTCCATATACTTTAAAATCTATGCCCCCTGATTATTGACCTCTCTGCTAAGGGAAATAGGTCCTTCCTATCCACTCTATCTAGGCCCCTCATAATTTTATATACCTCAATTAAATCTCCCTTCAGCCTCCTTTGTTCCAAAGAAAACAACCCCAGCCTATCCAATCTTTCCCCAAAAGTTAAATTCTCCAGTCCTGGCTACACCCTCGTAAATCTCCTTTGTACCCTCTCTAGTGCAATCACATCTTTCCTGTAATGTGGTGACCAGAACTGTACGCAGTACTCAAGCTCTGGCCTAACCAATGTTTTATATAGTTCTAGCATAACCTACCTGCTTTTACATTTTGTGCCTCGGCTAATAAAGGAAAGTATTCCATATGCCTTCTTAACCTTCTTATCTACCTGTCCTGCTACTTTCAGGGATCTGTGGACATGCACTCCAAGGTCCCTCTGTTCCTCTAAACCTCTCAGTATCCTCCCATTTATTGTGTATTCCCTTGCCTTGTTTGCCCTCTTCAAATGCATTACCTCACACTTCTCTGGATTGAATTCCATTTGCCACTTTTCTGTCCATCTGACTAGTCCATTGATATCTTCCTGCAGTCTACAGCTTTCCTCCTCACTATCAACCACATGGCCAATTTTTGTATCATCTGCAAACTTCTTCATCATGCCCCCTAACCATGCCTCCAAATCATTAATACATACCACAAAAAGCAAGGGGCCTAGTACTGAGCCCTGCGGAACCCCACTGGAAACAGCCTTCCAGTCACAAAAACACCCGTCGACCATTACCCTTTGCTTCCTGCCACTGAGCCAATTTTGGATCCAACTTGCCACTTTCCCTTGCATCCCATGGGCTTTTACATTTTTGACCAGTCTGCTATGTGGGACCTTGTCAAAAGCCTTGCTAAAATCCATTTATACTACGTATATGATGAGATCAGAAACTTTTAACAATATATGTTATTCTTCATACAATTATCCCACAAGACAGTGACTAGTGGTACAATAGAATCCATTCCTTGTGACAGTAACCCCTAATTTTGAGATGAAGTGAAGAATTCAACATTGTTGCTCTTTGTGTTTATTGCTAAATGTCAGCCTGTCTCAGCTTGTAGTTGGGTTCAAGACCCATTCCAGCACTTGAGCACATAATATTTATGGTACATTACTGAGGGAGTGCTGCATTAACAGAGGTGTCATCCTTCGGATGAGATGTTAAACCAAAGTCCTGACTGCTGATTGCAGT
The DNA here is from genome assembly GCF_035084215.1 of Heptranchias perlo. Classification (NCBI taxonomy): domain Eukaryota; kingdom Metazoa; phylum Chordata; class Chondrichthyes; order Hexanchiformes; family Hexanchidae; genus Heptranchias; species Heptranchias perlo. The sequence continues at coordinate 65,452,567 of NC_090331.1, read as the reverse complement.
GGTTCAGGTGGACGTAAAAGATTCCATGGCACAATTCAAAGAGTGCAATGAGTTCTCCCAGTATTCTATCCAACAATCCTACCTCAACCAACAACAACAAAGAAACAGATTCTCTAATCATTCATTGCTGTTAGTGAGATCTAGCAGTGTACAATATGGCTGCCACTTTTAAGTACATAACAAAGTGACAGCACTTGGGATATCATGAGAGATGTGATTAGGTGCTATATAAATGCAAGCTATTTCAAGCTTTTTTCTTTCTAAATTGTTAACAAAAATAGAATTGTAGTATCATGGAATCATGGGGTGTAATTTTAACCCCCAAGAACGGGTGGATTTGGAGCGGGAGAGCAGTGAAAATAACAAGATTTCGGAACGGGACCACATCCCGGCTCCAACGCGCCCACTTTCGGGTTTGACCCAGACACGTTTGGATGTGCGAGTGCAACAGACTCCCGGAAGTCCCAATGGCCAATTAATGCTGTTGAGCCACATGACTAAATCTTTGTGAATTGAGCCGAACAAACCATTTTAACTTTCCCTGAACATGTCTCCCATGGCCTCTGAAACACGCCACGGAAACGGAGCTGAGTTGCAGCCGACCCTCATTTGGACCTTTAAACCAGTGATTGACACGTGTGAATTAAAGGTAAGTTTTTGCAGCAGGGCAATCAGTTCTCTCAGACAAACCTTTGGCTGGGAGTTCTTTGTGTTTAGACTGAGATTTCTTTGTTCAGGCAAATTTACCTACATTTTGGACCCTCTCAAACATCAGGATGGGGGGTGCAATGGATTTATTCCACAGAAGATCTGAGGAGAAGGCCCGGCTTGCAGTTCTGGAAGTTGCAGGTGCACAAGACGGAGGTGCGCCACAAAGACCTTGAGAAGATCAGAGTGGGGACAAATGGAGGGACCGAGGTCGCTGAAAGCACTACCCATGTGAGAGGGTCTACAGGCAGAGGCTGAGCATCTTGGACCTCTCTGGGGAGCAGTGCTTACACAGGTTCAGATTGAGTCGTCAGGTGGTTGCAGACATCTGCAGGCTCCTTCATGCAGAGCTGCTCCCAGCTGGGCCTGGTGGCCACGCATTGCCCGTCGCAGTTAAAGTCATCACTGCCCTCAATTTCTTCACCTCCGGATCCTTCCGGGGCACCACTGGTGACATCACCAGGGTCTCTCAGTCGTCTGCACATAAATGTATACAACAGGTGACGGGTGGCTTGTTTGCCAGGGCATCCGACTGCATCAACTTTCCCCACAACGACATTAGCCAGACTGAGAAGGCAATGGGTTTCAACTCTCTAGTTGGTTTCCCACGGGTGCAGGGCACAATTGATTGCACACACACATAGTACTCCAAGGAACTGCACACAAGCCAGGACTAGTCATCAACCGAAAGGGATTTCACTCCATCAATGCGCAGCTGGTTTGCGACCACCGGAGGAAATTTCTGCAGGTTTGTGCCAGATTCCCTGGCACTGCCATCATTCCTTCATTTTGCGTGGATCCAACATCCCGGCCCTCTTCCAAGCACAAGGCTGACTTAAGGGCTTGCTCCTTGCAGACGTGTCTCATGACACCTTCAGATACCTGAACAGATCTGGGGGATCCCTTCAGTTCTCATCAGCGATGGTGTGCAGAATAATCATGGTGTGTTGCGTCCTGCACAACATCACTCAGCAGAGAAGGTTACAGGTGGAGGAGCTCGAATGCTCTCATGAAGCATCCTCATCTGCCAGCAACATTGAAGAAGAGGATAAGGATGAGGAGGAGAAGGGGGAGGAGGAGTAGGACAAGAACGAGGATGAAGATGGGGAACCATACCAGCTCCACGCCCCCCCACCTCCGTTTGCACAAAACAGTCCTTCAACCACGCATACACTCATTGTACATGCACCCAATGGTTGGCATCATGCCTTGGTGTTCATGATGAAACACATGAAAGAACGCTTTCACAAAAAGGACTCAAGAATGGACAAGACGTGGCAGTGGTGGTGAGAATTATAACATTTAATGTGCATGTCGGAAAAAACAAATATAAATGAAAAACATGACATGCCCCTTGTGCATACCCTTGGTGATTACAAAACCTTAGCTTTCATCTTCCTACCACTTCTAAGTGGTGCATCCCCGGTGGTTTAAGCAGAGGTAGTGGCAGGTTGCTCAGGTCCCTGCCTTGACTGATGAGATGCTTTCGGCCTACGACCTCTGGGTTTTGCAACCTGTGAGGGCCCCGCCAAAGACTGCTCCATCTGCACCTGTGCAGGGGCAGGCTCGACCTTTGGGAGAGGAGGCAATATTGCGGGTACTGGTTGAGGGGGCAACGGGTGAGACGTGGGAGCGCTTTGAGTGGAGCCTCCATTTCCATTAATCAGAGGCTGAGTATCAGATTCATCACATTGCCTGAGGATTGGGGTGATTGGGACTGATGGGTTCATAAATGGGGAAGTGAGGAAGTGCACAGAAAGTGAAGGTAAGTTGATAATGAGGCTTAAGTGGGTGTGAGAGTGATGTGATGGAGTACGCCTGGCAGGACAGAATGAGAGGGGGTTTAATGTACACCAAAGGATGTAGGTGAATCAGTAAGTGTACTCACTTCTCCTGACCTGGTTAGGTCATTAAAGCCCTTCCTACACTGCACCCATGACCTTGTCACGGTGCTCCTGCTGCTAATTTCCTCTGCCACATCCAGCCAAATTCTCCTCATCTCCCCTCTGCATCTTTTGCCAATTATCTTAAAATTGTTCATTCTAAAATTGCAAATGTATCTGTGCCCTCTTTGCTAGCATCCCAAAGAGCATTAAAAAAATAAATCTGACTTTCAAAAACAACTTTCAGATATTTCCATCAAATGGGGCAAAATCTATACTCACCCTGTATTCAAAACTAGATAGAGTGATGCTTACTCAATATCCACCCCACATAACCATCCTCTAAAACCTGATGTGTGCCAGATTTATATGCCAGGACACACAGAAGAGTACAATTTATTCACTGAATTTAGGAAATTAATAACCACTTTTACAATTGACCACTTACATATTCATGGAATGGAAGAATTTTTGGTTCTTAGAAATACTCTCAATCTGTGCAAGTAGTCCGAAATTGGCTTGTAAACAGTCCACTGCCCTCATTACATTTGGAAACCCACTTCTGACTTTATGTTAAAAGCAAAATGCTGCGGATGCTGAAAATCTGAAATAAAAACAGAAAATGCTGGAAAAGCTCAGCAAGTGAGGCAGCATCTGTGGAGAAAGAAACAAGGTTAACGTTTCAGGTCGAAGACCTTTCGTCAGAACTGGAAGATGTTAAAAAGTTAAAGTTTTTAAGCAAGTACAGAGCCAGGGAAAGGGGGAGAGGGAGGGGATGGGGCAGAAAGAACAAAAGGGAAGGTCTCTGATAGGGTGGAGGGCACGAGTGATTAAATGATAAATGGGATGATGGTGCAAGGCAAGGAAGGTGGTAATGGGACAGGTTAAGAAACAAAAGATTGATCAGGAGTAGTTGTAAATGGCGGCAGCAGAACCAAAACCAGTAGCTGCAGTCCAATAAATAAAACAAAATATATATTGAAAAGAAAATGGGAGCAGTGGTTATGATCTGAAGTTATTGAAATCAATGTTGAGTCTGGAAGGTTGTAAAGTGCCTAAATGAAAGATGAGATGCTGTTCCTCGAGCTTACATGGAGCTTCATTGGAACAGTGTAAGAGGCCGAGGACAGAGAGGTCAGAGTAGGAGTGGGACAGGGAATTAAAATGGCAAGTGACCGGCAGGTCAGGGCCATGCTTGCGGACAAAGCGGAGATGTACAGCAAAACGATCACCCAGTCTGCGTTTGGTCTCCCCAGTGTAGAGGAGACCGCATTGTGAGCAGCGAATACAGTATAGTAATTTGAAAGAAGTACAAGTAAATCACTGTTTCACCTGGAAGGAGTGTTTGGGGCCCTGGACAGTGAGAAAGGAGGAGGTGAAAGGGCAGGTGTTGCATCTCCTACTCTAGACCAATCTTTTGTTTCTTAACCTGTCCCATTGCCATCTTCCTTACCTTGCACCATAATCCCTTTTGTCATTTAATCACTCTTGCCCTCTACCCTATCACAGACCTTCCCTATTGTTTTGTTCTTTGCTTCCCTCCCCATCCCCCCCTTTCCCCGGCTCTCTACTTGCTTAAAAACTTTAACTCTTTAACATCTTCCAGTTCTAATGAACGGTCTTCACCCTGAAACATTAACTCTGTGTCTTTCTCCACAGAAGCTGCCTCACTTGCTGAGCTTCTCCAGCGTTTTCTGTTTTTATTTCTGACATTATGTTGCTGCTGGGTGTTCCTGTGAAAAGAGATACAATGATCTCTTCTCTGATAATGACAGAGCCTAATGACAGTTACTTATAACAGACAATGCAGCAATAAGCACTGGCTGACAGTCAAAATGGCATCTGAAGGAATCTAAAATGATCCTAATGTAACTATGACCTTGATAAGTCCTAGAAGTGTCAAATTCCTGCAGTAGTGACCTCAAGATCACTCTTCACTCATTGCCGAGGTCCAGCCATACCTGTAATTTATACTGTATCTGCCGAAGACTCAGGCATCATTCTAGTCAAGGAAGGTCAGTCACTCAGGACTTTAATATTCTCTCCCTGGCAGTGCTATCTGCTTCTCTACTGTTACTATGTTTGCCGTATCAGGAACTCTTGAAGCATGTTGACAGAAAGGAACTCAATGACACTGTTCTGTAGCATTTCTAACAGTTGCAAGAAATTCATGCCAGCTGGAGCCTCCTGTAACTCAGTTTATTGAGGTAGCAACTTGCAGGGCTGCGAAATGTTGTCACTGGTATGAGCAAACTAATTTATGGCAACACACCTCCAAATTCATGTTAAATGTGACAATCCTCAAAAAGAATTTCAGCTGGGTACCATTTCCAGAAAACTTGTGTTTGCAAACAGATTGCCTCACACAATTTCAGCAAACAACAATTTGCAGAAAATTGTGACAAATCTGCAAAAAGCTTTGGAAAAAAAGGTTTGAGTTTTGACCGTTTTGAAAGCTAATGTACTACATTAAAAGAAGCTGACTCTTTAAACAATATTGCTCATATCTATTTGCCCTCAGTGTAATATATTATTTAAGCCAGGGTGATTACCACAGCTCGAAGTTTCATTAGGTGTTGGCACAACAGTGGTCTAAAAACTAATTCCACGTAAAAGTTAAAAAGCACTTTTACATCATCGTTTGTTGTGAAATTTTGAACAAATGAGCCAGGAAGATGCCACTAATTTCTTATCACCCTCACGAACAGAGCCTCAATAACTGTTCTGCCATATTTCAGTATTCAGTAAGATGCACTGCTGTTTCCATTATCATTACTCTAATGTTTAATGACTCAAACATCTCCCATTTAGTTAGAAGACAGCTGCCTTCTGTATTATATCTGTAATTGTCTGTAAAATACTATGACACTGACAGCACCCTATTAAAAGTTAGGAAGGCATTTGATGTGTAATAACATGCAGCAGAATAAAGAACAATGAAAGGAATATCCCTGTAACAAAAATCCAAATATATATCATTTGCAAAACTATTACATACTACAGCACCTGCACTGTAAGTTTTTTTGGCCTACCAAATCCTGTTGTACTTTCATGAATGTTCTATTTATGATTTTGTTAAAAAGACATTTTTTTTTAAATCCCCATTAAATGGCAGTGTGAATTGACATGAGAAAGCCAATAGAGAGTGTCTGGTGAGGGGTTTCCATGATTCTACAAATCCAGGATCGGCTATAGAATTTCATTTGTCACAGAAATAGCCTACTGCTGAGAAATCAATCAAAATAAAAATTGGAGCATTGCTAGCATTTTTTTTGAAAATTGCCGGCGGAGAGAAGGTTGGCGTTTGAGATTGAGACAAACACTCGAGGAGGAGGTCACTGCAATACTTTATCTGGAACATTCTTATAAATTAGGGTTAATCGTAGTCAAGTGTTTTTATCTGGAAATAACTGCCATTAAATGGGCTCTATTATCATAAAAATATGGAACTTAATAGAAGCGGTCTTGTACTTTGCAATCTTCTGACAACGTGTGAATTGTTTTAAAAAGATGTAGTAACAAGTAGGATTCGGTGCACAGCAGATTGACAAGAAATACTTGTGTTATGGAACTAGAGATGTATGAAAGAAAAAGAAGTGAGGAATGGTAGGTAGGGGCCTTCTATACATCCAGAATTTTCATTATTTTTTATTTTAAAGGGAAATTTGCAGGACTCCATAAAAAGAAACCAGTCGGTAGAATGTAAAAGTAGCTAGCACGGACAATGTGAAGAATATTCATTTGGAACTCCATTCATTACCTAAGATAAAGTCTACTGCTCATTTCTTTCATACACGAAAAAATATATGAAAATGATGGCCAGGAAAAGACCAGATGGTCCATCAAAACTGCCCCACATTCATGATGCCTGGAGCATCATGACTAGACCCTTCCTAACACCGCGCCTCCCCCGCCCCCACCACAGGCATGTAATCTCCTGGGAGAGGCAAAATACCAGAAAAACTCGGGGCCAATAAGAGGGGGAAAAAATCTAGAAAATTCGTCTCTGACCCCCCCCCACCCCAACTCAGGCAATCGAAACCAGTCCAGGAGATCACAATGACCATGCAGTCGTTAACTGTAAATCCACTAACCTTTTATATGATGCGATCTCTGCCCTTCTTTTGTTCATTGGTGTGGTGTGAACACAAGTACCCGATTTTGAAATCAGCTCATCTGAGTCACAATGAGCATTAGCCAAGTAATCAGGAAAAATTTGCACCACATTCCAATTCTGCTGGGATTTTTACCTATGTTCGAACATCTCTGAAATGTGCTTTGTTAAATTGGTTATGTGCGAAGTAAGTCACAGAAATACTGCTGATTTTTTATTTTTGGCTGTGTGCCTGATTTGATTTTAAAAATGGACTCACATTACTATGTATTTTGCAATAAATCCCCAATTAGGTGTAAGTAGGGCAATCTGCTGCCCAGCACACTATATTGTCACGTCCTTGGATCGAATTTTCCCATGAGAAAGGGAATGACAAAGGCAGAAGGCGATAGGCAAACTCTAAGACTTGGACTTTAATTCTGAAAGCATCTCTTGTACATTTAGCCTGAAGCTTTGCTTGTTCACTGATAGAGAAAAAAACACTTGTGCCACAAGCCCTGTCTGGAGAAGGGAATCGGTTCTGCACCATGCCAATATTTATAGCCATGATGTGGAGAAGCCGGTGATGGACTGGGGTTGACAAATGTAAGGAATCTTACAACACCAGGTTATAGTCCAACTGTTTTATTTGAAAATCACAAGCTTTCGGAGGCTTTCTCCTTCGTCAGGTGAGTGTGAGATTCGGATTCCATGGAATCCGAATCTCACACTCACCTGACGAAGGAGAAAGCCTCCGAAGGCTTGTGATTTTCAAATAAAACAGTTGGACTATAACCTGGTGTTGTAAGATTCCTAATATTTATAGCAAGTTGGTACAGCTAACCTTTTTTTAAATAACAGACTATTCTGTGCTTTCTTGTTAATTGATTCATTTACTAAGGCTAAATTTAGACCAAGGGTGAAGGCAGATATTAATAAAGCTATAAACAATCAGTCTAGTTAACCTACTAATTTGGCCACATTGCATTCACACCTATTACGATTTGTCACTAATCCCTGCCCCCTTCCACACACACTGTTAGTTCCTCTGCACCACTTTGTCATTCTGTCCAAATGATAGCATTATTTGATCTGAAGACTTCACCGCAAATGTCATCTATGTTGCTCTCTGATTGATTGACAGGAGATGTGCCTGTGGAAGACAGGTTGGTCATTACAGTTTGTTGTCCCTGCAGGCTTTATCTATAGCAAAAGGGAAAACTTGCCCAAAGAGTGCAAGTGAGTTCAAATGTCAGTCCAGTCTGCTGTTTGAGAATCCAGTACACCACTTCTACAGCTATAGTCGTACACTTTCCAAATATACACCTTACTACTTACATTTACAAGCAATATTAGTACTGTACTTGTAAAGGACTTACTGGGAAAAGTTAAAGGAATGGCAAGCCATTGCTTAAATATTAGGTTGTATGTCCTCCAATAGCAGATGTAATGATTTCTTTGTACCCTCACCACTGACTCCCTGGTCATTATTTCAAGCTGAATCAGATTGTTTGGAGAGGAGGTATTTGGCCTTTCATAGCCTTTTACCTCGGCTTCTTTCATCATTTTTTTTAACAATACAAATTAAAACGTCATTGCTCCAGTAGAAGTCTATGTTAAATTACTGGAAGAAAAGGCATTTTGAAATAAAATAAAGGAATCTATAGTTTTCTTTAAAATCCTTTAATGGCAAATAAAGGACTCAATCGCTGGCCTTTGGTAACCAAAAGGATTCAGGATTTTTAAAATATTTTTTACTTAAAAGATAGGGGTTACAAATTTAAAGGGTGAATTTCCACATGGTGAGATGCGCTGCAGTTACGCCAATGGAAAAAGATTTGCACCCGCCAGGGGTCAGGAGAGGTATTTACACAGAGGTTTCCTGGGTCAGATCATTTACATACCCTTTGGAGTATTGATTGGCGTAAATCCTGTTTCAAACAGGTATAATCTGCTGGAGAGCATGGAAATTGGAGTGCAGCTTTTGGGGGAGCCCTTCCAGCTGCTGCTACAGCTGCTGCTTTAACCATACCTCCCTGGATGACAAAAGATAGTGAGTAAGATGAAACAGAAAAAAGGGGCGTGTGACAGATGTCAAGTTGATAACACAAGTGAGAACCAGGCAGAATATAGAAAGTTCAGAGGGGAAGTGAAAAAGGAAATAAGAGGGGCAAAGAGAGAGTATGAGAATAGACTGGCAGCTAACACAAAAGGGAATCCAAAAATCATCTTTAGACATATAAATAGTAAACGGGTAGTAAGAGGAGGGGTGGGGCTGATTAGGGACCATAAAGGAGAACTACTCACAGAGGCAGAGGGGATGGCCGAGGTACTAAATGAATAATTTGCATCTGTCTTTACCAAGGAATAAGATGCTGCCAGTATCTCAGTAAAGGAAGATATAGTTGAGATACTGGATGGGCTAAAAATTGATAAAGAAGAGGTACTTGAAAGGCTGGCTGTACTTAAAGTAGATAAGTCACCCGGTCCAGATGGGATGTATCCTAGGTTGCTGAGGGAAGTAAGGGTGGAAATTGTGGAGGTACTGGCCATAATCTTCCAAACATTTGTAGATACGGGGGTGGTGCCAGAGGACTGGAGAATTGCAAATGTTACATCCTTGTTCAAAAAAGGGTGTAAGGATAAACCCAACAACTACAGGCCAGTCAGTTTAACCTCAGTGGTGGGGAAACTTTTAGAAACGATAATCCGAGACAGAATTAACAGTCACTTGAACAAGTGTGGATTGATTAGGGAAAGCCAACACGGATTAGTTAAAGCAAATCATGTTTAACTAACCTGATAGAGCTTTTGATGAGGTAAGAGAAAGGGTAGATGAGGGCAATGCAGTTGATGTGGTGTATATGGACTTTCAAAAGGCATTTGATAAAGTGCTGCATGGTAGGCTTATCATCAGGATTGCGGCCCATGGAATAAAGGGGGCAGTAGCAACATGGATACAGAATTGGCTAAGTCACAGCAAACAGAGTGTTGTGGTGAACAGTTGTGTTTTGGACTGGAGGGAGGTGTACAGTGGTGTTCCCCAGTGGTCAGTGCTGGGACCACTGCTTTTCTTGATATATATTAATGACTTGGACTTGGGTGTAGAGGGCACAATTTCAAAATTTGCAGATGACACAAAATTTGGAAGGGTAGTAAACAGTGAGGAGGATAGTGATAGACCTCAAGAGGATATAGACAGGTTGGTGGCATGGGCGGACACGTGGCAGATGAAATTTAATGCAGAAAAATGCAAAGTGATACATTTCGGTAGGAAGAACGAGGAGAGGCAATATAAACTGAAGGACACAATTCTAAAAGGGGTACATGAACAGAGAGATCTGAGGGTATATGTGCAAAAATTGTTGAAGGTGGCAGGGCAGGTTGAGAAAGCGGTTTAAAAAGCATAAGGGATCCTGGGCATTTATAAATAGAGGCATAGAGTACAAAAGTATGGAAATCATGATGAACCTTTATAAAACACTGGTTCGGCCACAACTGGATTATTGTGTCCAGTTCTGGGCACCACACTTTAGGAAAGATGTGAAGGCCTTAGAGAGGGTGCAGAAGAGATTTACTGGAATGATTCCAGGGATGAAGGATAGACTGGAGAAGCTGGGGTTGTTCTCCTTGGAACAGAGACTGTTGCGAGGAGATTTGGTAGAGGTATTCAAAATCATGAAAGGTCTAGACAGAGTAGATAGAGAGAAACTGTTCCCATTGGCGGAAGGGTCAAGAACCAGAGGACATAGATTTATGGAGATTGGCAAAAGAACCAAAGGTGACATGAGGAAAAACTTTTTTACGCTGTGAGTGATTATCATCTGGAATGCACTGTCCGAGGGGGTGGTGGAGGCAGATTCAATCATGGCCTTCAAAAGGGAACTGGATAAGTACTTAAAAGGAAAAAATTTGCAGTGCTATGGGGATCGGGCGGGGAATGGGACTAGCTGGATTGCTTTTGAATAAAGCTGGTGCGGACTCGATGGGCCGAATGGCCTCCTTCCGTGCTGTAACCTTTCTATGATTCTATGATTCTATACTTGCAGAAGAGCAAGTTTCCCATTAACTGGCTGCAGCCTTTTAAAGGCCGCACCATAGCTGTACTTCCCTTCCAGACCTGGGCTTCTTCCCTATTTATCATTAAAAAACTTTCAAATATTTTTGAACATGTTACGTTATAAGGAGATTCTGGGTGTACAGGATAGTATGATGTCTCCCTCAGAGTGGGAGTCCAGCACAGCAACAGATTGAGGACTCACATGGGAAGGAGCAGCACCTGTTGCATCTTCCCCTCCCCCCACACACACAAACAGTTTGATAGCACCTGCTGAGTCTCTCCCTCTCCTCCATGGTTCCACAACATCTGATGAGTCTCTCCCTCTCCTCCATGGTTCCGCAACATCTGCTGAGTCTCTCCCTCTCCTCCATGGTTCCGCAACATCTGCTGAGTCTCTCCCTCTCCTCCATGGTTCTGCAACATCTGCTGAGTCTCTCCCTCTCCTCCATGGTTCCACAACATCTGCTGAGTCTCTCCCTCTCCTCCATGGTTCCGCTGAGTCTCTTTCCACAACTCTCCATATACACACACTATTGCAGAGTATACTGAATATTCCTTCCCTCTACAGTGCTCCCACCCCCTATTTTTCTCCACTGACTGTGAATTAAAGAGGGAGGAAAGTCGAGGAGAGTACTTACTCCTCTAAGTATTATAGACTATTTAGAGCAAAAAGTAAATAGAAATATTGTTTGATGCTTTGGTTAGAGAAAAGGTCAATTTTCTGACCTGCCAGGCCGCATCTCCTCGTTGCTAGGCTGCTGCAGTGACATCACTGATGGAGTTACTGCACCGAATGCTCTGAAGTCGTTACTTCAGAGCAGCCCGAGTGCTGATTCGGAGGTGGATCACAACAGGAAAGCATTTCACCAGCTGGGATACTGCGTATCTGATGGGTCTCTAATGAGATGGCAGCAAATTGACTTCTACAAAAAATGTCATGATGTGGAGATGCCGGTGATGGACTGGGGTGGACAAATGTAATCCTTACAAAAAATGTCAGACAAGTTTTATGTCAATATATATTTTTTCAATGTAAGATGAGGGAAAATATGAACGAAAAGTACACCTCCTTTGGACCCATCTTTTGTTTCTATACTTGTCTCATTATCACCTTCCTTTGCCTTACACCATCATCACTTTTGTCAATTAAGCACTCCTGCCCTCCACCCTATCACAGACCCTTCCCTTTTGTTCTTTTCCTGCCCCCTTTTTCCTTAACTCTGTACTTGCTTAAAAGCTGTTCATCTCTAACATCTTCCAGTTCTGATGAAAGGTCATTGACCTGAAACGTTAACTCTGTTTCTCTCTCCACAGATGCTGCCTGACCTGTTGAGTGTTTCCAGGATTTTCTATTTTTATTTCAGTACTTCTCCTCATCTTTCATCCACTTTAAGCTCCATGATTCAGTGTGTAATGCCAAAGTATTAGTCTATTGAAATTTTCTCAAGTAATATTTTATGAATTTTAAACAAAATGTGTTAATGTTTTGAATAGGGAAGAGGCAGCAGATCAGGACCTAGATGAGGGGTGGGTGAATAGGGGTGGTAGATTGGGATTCAAATCAGACAGCAGATGGTAAACCAGATAGGATTTGTTTGTATATAGCACCTTATCACATCCCTGTGCTTCATAGCCGATGAATTACTTTTTGAATGCAGTTAGCATTATTAAGTAGGGAAACACAGCAGCCAATCTGCATACGCTAAGGTCCCACAAACAGGAAATGAGATAAAAGACCAGCTAATCTATTTCAATGGCGTCTGTTGAGTGATGAATGTTGACCAATATATTGGGAGGACTGTCCTCTTCTTCACATTGTGCCATGGGATCTTTTATTTCCACCTGCCCAGGCAGACAGGGTCTTGGCTCAACAGCTGATCCAAAATTCAGCACCTCTGAGAGTGCAGCACTCCCTCAGTGTTGCACTGAAGTGTTAATCTACATCATATGCTCATGGTCGGGAGTGAGGTTTGAACCCAGCACTTTCTAAAGGAAGAGTGTTTCCAACTGTACTAACAATCAGAGGGATAAGCAGGCTAAGATTATTTAAGTATGATGTGCAATCTGAAATACAGACTGGGGCAAGTTAAATGCACAGGCTCTTCTAACAGGACAGACAAACTCCAGCAGTTCTGGTACCACTTTTCCTGGCTGGAATCTGAGCACACTGCTACTCCTCTGTGGTGTTGCTTGATAATGTGAGCTTGGCAGGTGGTCAGTGCACATCCACAAATGGATATTCCAAGGTTCCCTGACCAGCCCGTTGGCCAAGGAAGTTCCTCCATTTAAGACTATATCATGTAATTGCAAAGGAAAACCAGCAGATGGAGCTATTCATGGAGGTATTGTTGTAATTTATTGGATAAGCTCCTGGTTTGGATGTAGCCAGTCAGGAAGTTAGAACATGTCCTGGTAGGGAAAAAGAGGAATAAATACAGAGGTGGTAATCTTGTCGGAGGAATGATTTCTCTTCACATTTATTTAGTTCCTACTTACACCACACCCCTCCCCTTTCCCAGCAGCACAATTGTTCTGCTAGTGCTATGAAGTCATCAGGATGGTGAGTTACATGATTCTAAAATGTCTGCCGCTACCACCTTCTCTTGTAAGCTATAAATATATATGGGGGTCAAATTACTGCAGGGACAGGTAGGGTTGTAGTCAAAATTACCCAGTGTTATTTAAAGATGGATATTTCCTTTAGAGAAATGTGGAGCAAGATTAAATTATCGAAGAATGATATTGGAGTAAAATTTCACACTACACAAACATACAATTTAGAGGGAAAGAGAAGAAAGGAAGCAAACAATATTAATCAAAGCTTCCTCTGAATAAAAGGAAAGTATTAAGACATCTAGTGTATGGTGGCATATCAGTTAAAGCATTGCATTCATCTTGGAACCATGGTCTTCAAGGCGGTTTTATCTAATTAGACAAAAATTGATCTCCTGTTATTTTGCACTTTAAACTTGATGATGTGCCTGCAGATTTGCCTTTTGTCTTGATTTAACTGTACGAGCAGAAACATGTAGGTCGTAGGAACAGGGTTTCTATTCATGTGGAGATTCACTCACAATTGCTTCAGGACATCTAGACAATCTATTGAATACCTGTTTAAATCTCCGACCTAATCTAAATTTCTAATACATGTTAAACAGTCTAGTCCTCTGTGATAACTTAAAGCACATTAAGGAGAAAGAATGCTTTGTAGATTTATGCAACCTGAATATGTACACAGTACACTCTGACACAAACACTCATTACAAGTAGGATGAGAGCATGAGTCATTGGCCCTGAGTATAGAACGTGTAGCACTGTCAAATAGGACCTTTTGATGTAGTGCTAAAAGAGAGTACAATATGTGAGCTGAAATGCATATGTAAGGAAACACAAGATTCAAGTATCCACGTAATGTATAATGCATATCAGTGTTATTAGTTTTGCTATCCTTAATGTATATTTAGGAGTCTTAATGTTCATCAGAACTGTATTAATATAATAACCAAATCTATTGATAGGTCATTGGTGGTATAGTGTTGACTTGCAACCAAGGGGGCCAAGTGTTCAATCCCAATTTCTAGCTGGTTATATGGTCTTATCTCCATTTAGAACATTGACCCACCTAGCCTGCAGAACATGTAAACTTTGCACTGTCAGGGCTCATGGCAATTTACTTAATCTCCTGAGGGAGGTGAATAATTACAGATAAATCCTCCACGAAGAAAGGACTCTGGGAAATCACTCCTCACACCCCAAAGGTAATTGAGCAAAATCTACAGGATGTCAGTCTAATGTTATTCAGTCTTGACTATTTGCGTTCCACCGATGCAATTCCCATGATCCCGCAGAACTAGAACTATGTGTCCTGTAGATGTATTTCACAATACGTATCATTTTAACCTTCAACTCAGATCCCATTTAAAGGTGTTCATGTAATATTTTATATAACATGATAAATTTAAATGGTACCTTTTTTTTTGATTGTCGCCCATAGCAAAACAGGAGGCTGCAAGTAGAGGAAAACTAACTTTTTTCCCCCTCCAACTGTCCCCTCTGAATTTTGTCCCCTTATCCCATTTTTTCAACAGAGCAACTTTAACCTCCATGCCAAGTGGTGGCTGGCCTTCAATCTTCATCACTTCATGCAAATAGTTGTTCTTCACGTGAGCTTGGACAGTGAGTGTTGGCAAACTGTTCTACATGGGGTGCCTTCACAGCTTACCCTGAACCAGCTGTCACTGTTATTGACACAAGCATACTTGTAGCAGGGGGGTTTTCGTGGACAATGATCAGGAATAGAAATCAGCTCCATTGATTTCCCTCATGGATGGGGAATCCTGAGGTTAATTGTAATTAGCCATTGGGATAACTAAAGAAACTTTGTAATTCAAACAGAAATGTTGCCATTTGGGCATATCTTGTGACCAACGTTTTACCGTGCCCACCCAGAATATTTCCAGCACAGAGCATAATATCCATCAGAGACCTATAAAGGTAAACTTTGAGAGACTTCACACCACTGGTGCATCGAGCCAGTGCATATTGGAAAATTGCGGGTGCACGGCCCGTGATCTCCATCCCAGAAATCACAGCCAATGTGCTCACGATTTTCTGATGTGCTTTGTCTGCATGTTGTAGGTTTGAGAGACAATAAACCTATTAATTAATAAGATTGTCAGAGGCTAAAATCTTGCAAAGTGGCGAACCATCCAGGAGTCTAAAGGCGACTTTTTAATTTGCTCTGTCCATGTCTCGGGATGGGCCAGCCCTGGAAGACAGAAGATCAATCATAAGTCATTGTCTTTGGAATCGACTGACATGGATAAGATGGGGAAACAAGTCGATAAGTATTTGGGTCGACATGGACTATGAGTAGAGTAGCTCTTGGGAGCGGAGAACCTCGAAGAAACTTTTTAAGAATAATGGAAAAACACTGAGGAAAAGGAATGAGCTCTGCTGGATAGTACAGGGAACGTGGCCTTGAGCAGCACAAATACGAATGGAGCCCACACGCAGCTTTAGTATCGGACTCAGCTATGAAGACAGGAGTCCATCAGGTGACATTGGTTGTTTACTAGTCATGTAAAAGTTAGTGCATCCTGGTGGAATGTGGGCAGCTTGGACTGAAGACACCGGAGAACAAGCTCAGGGCATTCTAGGTTCATCCAATGGGTTGTCCACTTGTAAGTATATAGACACATATGACCTTGCTTGCTTGCTTGCTATGATTGATTATTTTGATTATACTCATATTTCTTAATAAAGTATTAAAGTTGCTGAAACTAAACTCTTGAACCTATTAATTAATAAGCTTGCCATAGGCTAAAATCATACATCTGTGAGGTCCTACTTTGCAAAATGTACCCTTTAATGCATAATTTTGTATTTAAACCAGATTTTGCAGTGCCAGAAGAAAAATAATAAATTCAGGAACTAATATTTACTATTGGCCGCTCAATGATAAATACACTGGGGCTACAAAAGGAGAACTTCCCGACCACATACATTTGAGTGAGGAAGCAGTTGTTGTATTCCACAAGAATTATAAGCAAAATAAATAATAAAACTTGCATTTATACAGTGCCTTCCATATGAAAATGTCTCAAAGTGCTTTATGCGATGCATTACTTTTTGAAGTCCAGTGACTGTTATGTAGACCAACGATTGGGGTCTTCAGGTCATGAGAAAGACAGAAACAGCAGCAAAACGCCAATAAACTTTATGACTTACTGAACACATTATGTTGCACTTAGGGTCACTCAACCTATAAAACACCTGTATTAATCATATGATAGTATTTTATTTCCCAAAAAACACAGTGAATAAAATAAATAAAGCAATGTGCCATCACAAATACTTAGTTACTCTTTAAGATAAAAAGTACAGACCATTAACCACTTTTGTTTATAATGACAAGCTAAATTAACAGTAATAAAATCTGTGACTCTTATAATCAGTTTCTACTCTATAACAAAATGCAATACTTTTACATGAATAAAATAGACTGAAGTTAATCAGATTATGCTTCCAAACTACCCACTATAACATTCACCATTTCCATAAAATTGAAACTAAACAGAAAACATAACCCTTTCTCCCAACTTCAGAATTCTCGTTCCACCTGGACCCCCTCCCTCTGGCCTCTTACCCTCTCGATCTTTTCATTGGGAACTGATGGCATCACATAGGCCATCTCAATTTCTCTACTCCTCTCGCTCACTCTAACCTACCTCCCTCTGAACTTGCAGCACTCCGTTCTCTCAGGTCCAACCCTGACATTGTCATTAAACCTGCTGACAAGGGCGGCACTGTTGTTGTTTGGCGAACAGATCTCTACCTTGCAGAGGCTGAACGCCAACTCTCCCACACCTCATCCTACCTCCCCCTGGAACATGACCCCACTGCCGAACATCAAGCCATCATTTCCCAGACCATCACTGACCTAATCTCCTCTGGAGATCTTTCCCACAAGGTCTCCAACCTCATAGTCCCCCAACACCGCATAGCCCGCTTCTACCTCCTTCCCAAGATCCACAAACAGGACTGCCCCGGTAGACCCATCGCTTCAGCCTGTTCTTGCCCCATGGAGCTTATTTCTTCCAATCTCAACTCTTTTTCTCCCCTTGTCCAGTCTCTTCCGATCTACAGCTGTGATTCTTCCAACACCCTCTGCCAATTTAACAGTTTCCAATTTCCCGGCCCTAACCGTCCCCTTGTCATCATGAACGTCCAGTCCCTCTACATCTCCATCCCCCACCAGGACAGCCAGTAGGCCCTCTGCTTCTTCCTTGAACAGAGACCCAACTAGTCCACATCCACCACCACCCTCCTCCGCCTGGCTGAAGTTGTTCTTACGTTGAACAACGTCTCCTTTGACTCCACTCACTTCCTCCAAATAAAAGGTGTCTCTATGGAAACCTGTATGGGTCCCAGCTATGCCTTCCTTTTTGTGGTATACGTGGAACATTGTTTGTTCCAGTCCTACTCAGGTCCCCTCCCTCACCTCTTTTTCCGGTACATTGATGACTGTATTGGTGCCGTTTCCTGCTCTCGCTCCAAACTAGAAAATTTCATCAACTTTGCTTCCAATTTTCACCCTTCCCTCGCCTTCACATGGTCCATCTCCGACTCTTCCCTTCCCTTCCTCAACTTCTCTATCTCCATTTCTGGGGATAGGCTGTCAACCAATATCTATTATAAGCCCACCCACTCCCACAGCCACCCCTTGATTACACTTCCTCTCACTCCACTTCCAGTAAAGACTATTCCATTCTCCCAGTTTCTCCGTCTTCGTCGCATCTGTTCTGATGATACCACCTTCCACACCAGTGCATCTGATATGTCTTCCTTTTTCCTCAACCGAGGATTCCCCTCCACTGTAGTTAACAGGGTCCTCGACCGTGTCCGTCCCATTTCCCGCACTTCTGCTCTTACCCCTTCCCCTCCCTCCCAGTACCATGATAGGGTCCCTTGTCCTCACCTTCCACCCCGCCAGCCTCAACATTCAACAGATCATCCTCTGCCATTTTGGCTGCCTCCAGCATGAGGAAGACCAAATATATCTTCCCTTCCCCTCCCCTTTCAGCATTCGGAAGGGACCACTCCCTCCACGTCCCCCTGGTCCACTCTTCAATCACCCTCAACACCAGCTCTCCTTCCCATGGCACCTTCCTGTGCAACCACAGGAGATGCAATACCTGCCCTTTCACCTATTCCCTTCCCACCGTCCAGGGCCCCAAACACTCCTTCCAGGTGAAACAGCGATTTACTTGTACATCTTTCAATTTTGTATACTGTATCCGCTGCTCACAATGTGATGCTCTCTACACTGGGGAGACCAAACGCAGATTGGGTGATCGCTTTGCTGAACACCTCCGTTCAGTCCGCAAGTGTGACCCTGACCTGCCGGTCACTTGCCATTTTAATTCTCCGTCCCACTCCCACTCTAATCTCTGTCCTCGGCCTCCTACACTATTCCAATGAAGCCCAACGGAAGCTCGAGGAACAGCACCTCATCTTTTGATAAGGCACTTTACAACCTTCCAGACTCAACATTGATTTCAATAACTTCAGATCATAACCACTGCTCCCATTTTTTCGGACAGCAGGTGCTGGTAATAGTTCTGCTCTTGCCATTTGCAGCTCCTCTAGCCCCATCTTTTGTTTGAAAATTGGTTAACAGACAGGAAACAGAGAGTAGGATTAAATGGGTTTTTTTCAGGGTGGCAGGCAGTGACTAGTGGGGTACCGCAGGGATCAGTGCTTGGGCCCCAGCTATTCACAATATATATCAATGATTTGGATGAGGGAACCAAATGTAATATTTCCAAGTTTGCTGATGACACAAAACTAGGTGGGATCGTGAGTTGTGAGGAGGATGCAAAGAGGCTTCAAGGCGATTTAGACAAGTTGAGTGAGTGGGCAAATACATGGCAGATGCAGTACAATGTGGATAAATGTGAAGTTATCGGCTTTGGAAGGAAAAACAGAAGCAGAATATTATCTAAATGGTGATAGATTGGGAAATGTTGACGTACAAAGGGACCTGGGTGTCCTATTACACCAGTCACTGAAAGCAAACATGCAGGTGCAATAAGCAGTTAGGAAGGCAAATGGTATGTTGGCCTTCATTGCAAGAGGACTTGAGTACAGTAGCAAGGATGTCTTACTGCAATTATACAGGCCTTGGTGAGACCACACCTGGAGTATTGTGTGCAGTTTTGGTCTCCTTACCTAAGAAAGGATATACTTGCCATAGAGGGAGTGCAGCGAAGGTTCACCAGGGATCGCAGGACTGTTGTATGAGGAGAGATTGGGTCGACTCAGCTTGTAGTCACTCGAGTTTAGAAAAAAGAGAGGGGATCTCATTGAAACATAACATGGAGCAGGCTTGAAGGGCCAAATGGCCTACTCCTGCTCCTATTTTCTATGTTTCTTTACTTGTCCCATAACCACCCTCCTTGCCTTGCACCATCACCCATTTTGTCATTTAATCACTCCTGCCCTCCACCCTATCACAGACCTTCCCTTTTGTTCTTTCCTCCCCTTACCACCCGCCCCCCCCCCTTTCCCTGGCTCTGTACTTGCTTTAAAACTGTTAAATCTTTAACTTCTTCCACTTCTGATGAAAGGTCATTGATCTGAAACGTTAACTCTGTTTCTTTCTCCATAGGTGCTGCCTGACTTGCTGAGTATTTCCAGCATTTTCTGTTTTTATTTCAGAAAACATAACTGCATGGAATTTTCAAGTGAATATAAGCCTTATGGAATCATTTTAGCATGATTTTGTTTAGTCTTTCAGAACTGAAAAGATTGTCAATTTGAAAGGGGATCCTGCAGTTTAGATGGTCCAGCAGTCCTATTGCCATCAGTGGTCTGTTCACACAAGCTCAGTTTGACTCTGTGCAGGCTCTTAACAATCCTGGCTTTGACCCAACATGAGTATCTGTTCAAATAACGTATTAAACAACCAAGGTCATTTCACTTTGTGCTTCAAGGCTATTGTTTCTTCAGCAATGTTTCAGTCACATACGGTCAGACACTGTGTGGCTGTAGTTGAAATATTGTAGTTTCATATTGTGGCACTGAACCAAAACCACTAAGGCAGGAAAAATTTGCAAGCAAGTAAATAAAAATATATCCTCTACATTAACAGCTTCTAATTCAATGTTTCAGAATGCATTGATTAATCCATCAAAAAACATTACTGTAAATTCAACGTGTGACTGGCAAATATTTAGATGTTTAGTTTTGCACCCATTTTAAATTGTTGGTATTATTTTAAAGTAGGATATTCTAACATCATCAGTTAAACTGATGATTTGTCACATACAAACATACATGTTGGTTTAAAATGTTTTACTGTGTCTGAGCACCTTTGGTTATCATTAGGGATGAGCATGCAGCCTAAGTAAACCATCAATCTATTAAATCCAAACCTTGACTGAACCATTACACGTGCAGGTATTCTCTCCTCTAGCAACATCAGAACATGAAAGTTTGGTTCAGTGGAACCTCTAGACCAGCCGCACTATCGGCTGTATGTTCCGCTAAAATTATTTCAAATGGTGACTTTTAAATACCTTTCTCCTACAAGACTCAGTTGTGATGAAGAATAGACACCATCCCTTATACTGTCCAGCCCTGGGCCCCCATAAGACTTCTGCCCTCTTCATTGTTTTCAGACCCCTTACAAAGGCGGCGAATTATGCTGCAACAGGAAAACATTGTACGCTCTTCTTAACAATGGGTATCGATTTATTTTTAATGAAATAAAAATACTCATCACTTGTGTCACAAACATCCTCTTATTATGGTGGGGGAAAAAATTCTCTATATACAAATCAAAAAAGATTGTTACTTGTTTTTAATTTTGCTTAGTTCCAATTGCACCAGCCAGAGAGATTTTTTGGCCCAATATCGCACTAACTGTCATAGCCTTACTTTGGCGACTGAATTGAACCATCATGTCATGTTTAGTAAGCTGATTTTCCTGTTTGCAACACAGATCAAAATGATTTTAGTCACACTTCATCTTACAGTTTATCTATCCCTGGAAAAAAACTGCTGGTGTGACTGTAGTGTCAATATTGCAGGTTCATACCATGGCACTGATCTAAAGCCACAAAGCCAGAGAAGTGGATGTAATGTGCTGAAGAGTGGGTTAAAAATATACCGTCTATATCAGCAGCTCCAGTCCCATATTTCAAAATATATTACTGAATCTATCAGAAAACATCACTCTAGGAAGAAAACTAAACTCAATGTTTGACTGGCAATGCGTGGCACAAGCATTAAACTCACAGATGGAATTTTGTTGAGGTGCCATTTGATACAATCATCATTTGGCTCAAGATGATGCAATATTTATTGCAGAATGAGAGGAGTATTTTTAGCTGGGTCTTGAGTAACTTATTGCCATGGCAACTATTTCTTGCCTGCACTGTTGCCGTTACACAGAATGCTGTTGCATTAATAATATATGTGGGACACATCTCACACATTTGGCTGCAAATGCGATTTTGTAAGCTTGGGCTACAGATTGCCATTCCAGCTCACTGTCTTTGTTTAGTCTTTGGTTTTAGCATCCAGAGCATTTCAAAATGCATTTATTCTTAAAAGGGAATTAAATGCTTTTTCTCCTTTTGAAAAACATATTTAAATAATCAGTATATTCAAATTTCACAATCAGAAAAAAAAAACTCTAAATTCCTAGCTGTCTCAATATGCCTACAAAGTAATTTGAAAACTATGAACAGGGAAGTTAACATTTATAGTGGAGTTTGTAAGGCTGAAGACAAGCAAAGTCTGGACTAAAGCAAGCATTCGATTTATTACTGCATTCAACCGTAGTGCCGATTGAGTGATCATGCACTCTGTGAGCAAACCGAGCCATTCTGGGAGCATGCCTCACTGAATTAGATGAGCAATCCAGAACATCTGATTCATGACTCACTGAATTCAGCAATTAGAAATGTTTCAAACTTTTCTAAGGCCTCACAATGAGCATGTGAGAGTGTCATTTCAGCTCTTTATTTTAGGCAGTTTCCACCATCTACAAGGCACAAGTCAGGAGTGTGATGGAATACTCTCCACTTGCCTGGATGAGTGCAGCTCCAACAACACTCAAGAAGCTCAACACCATCCAGGACAAAGCAGCCCGCTTGATTGGCACCCCATCCACCACCCTAAACATTCACTACCTTCACCACCGGCGCACTGCGGCTGCAGTGTATACCATGCACAGGATGCACTGCAGCAGCTCGCTAAAGCTTCTTCGACAGCACCTCCCAAACCCACAACCTCTACCACCTAGAAGAACTTTGGCATGGGACTAATTTACGAGCATTTTTTTTATATTCGTTCATGGGATGTGGGCATCTCTGGCAAGGCCAGCATTTATTGCCCATCCCTAATTGCCCTTGAGAAGGTGGTGGTGAGCCGCCTTCTTGAACCACTGCAGTCCATGCGGTGAAGGTTCTCCCACAGTGTTGTTAGGAAGGGAGTTCCAGGATTTTAACCCAGCAAGGCGATATACTTCCAAGTCGGAATGGTGTGTGACTTGGAGGAGAACGTGCAGGTGGTGTTGTTCCCATGCCGCCCTTGTCCTTCTAGGTGGTAGAGGTCGCGGGTTTGGGTGAAGAAGCTATCGAAGAAGCCTTGGCAATTTCAGAGGGCAGTTAAGAATCCAACACATTACTGGAGTCACACATAGGCCAGATCGAGTAAGGACAGCAGGTTTCCTTCCCTAAAGGGCATTAGTGAACTAGTATGGGTGTTTACAACAATCCGGTAGTTTCATGGTCACCATTACTGATACTAGCTTTTTATTCCAGATTTTATTTTAATTAATTGAATTTAAATTCCTCAGCTGCCAGGGCGGGATTTGAACTTTTGTCTCTGGATTACTAGTCCAGGCCTCTGGATTACTAGTCCAGTAACATAATCACACCGTACCTGTACTTTTCCTGCAACTATTTTGATGACAGATGCTATTTCATTTGCAGCAAGCAGCTTTCTCAGCACGGGAATGTTTTGGGTATTCCTTTAACACTCCTAGATTTGGAGAAGGATGCGGGGTTTCTGCAGGGGCAAGGAAGGTAGGTTCAATTGTACCTGAGGTGTTTGGAACCAACCTGCCTTTGTGCCAGAAGCTGTGTTTTCAGACCTAGGCACAGCTATTTGGGTTCACAAGTCATTGATTTATGCCATTAACTGAAAACTCATTTCCAGCCAATTTCCACCATTGAGACAGTTCTGCTCCTGGCTGTGAGGGTGACTACGGCATTGAATTTCTATACTACCCTATCATTACTCAGATATTCTTAAAATTTGTCATCTTCTGCACACTGTTGCATCAAGCACATGGCAGAGTCTTGTTTGCTAGGGGAAATGCTTTCATCGCATTCCCCATGAAAAGGAGGCAACAGTTCGAGAAAACACTACTTCTATCAGCTGGCAGGTACCCAAAAGTGCAGGGCCTCACTAATGGCACGCATATGACCATCCAGGCCCCTAACAACATCTCCATAGCTTACATGAATAGAAAAGACTTCCATTGCATCAATGTGCAGATGGTCTTCGACCACAGGAACCAAAGCGTGCAACTCAATACATGTTACCCTAAGAGCAGCCACAAAGCTTTCATTTTGCAGCAGTCCAAGGTGTCACCATTATTTGAAGTAGCAGGCAAACTTCATCTTTGGCTGCCGGGGGACCAAGGATACTCAAGGCAACCCTGGATACTGACCCTATTGAGAAAGATGATAACAGACATGGTGCGCAGATACAATGAAGCTCAGACCTCCATCTGAACCCTGGAATATACCATTGGCATGCTCAAGCACAGAATCCACTGTTTGGCTAGATCAGCAGAGAAAAGTCTTGCTCCTTAGCCTTGATAATGACTCCAGAATCATAACTGACTGCTCTATATTGCACAATTTTGACATCCAGAGGAGATAGACATGGGGCATGGAGTGAAGCCTCAAACCTTGGCAGAGGAGGAAGAAATGGTTAAAGGAAACTCAAAGCCAGGAAGACTTGTCTCAAACACATTTCAACCCCTGCACAATCAGTCCTATCTGTGCACAGTTCAGTGGCTCTGCACAGCATAGTGGTCCTATGATCACCATGGCCTCCATGCCAACTGTACCTTAAAGACCATATATGCCCATTAAACCATCACCTGCTTTTAACACATCCCTTCGCAAAAGAAAACTTGGTACTATATTGAAGTAAAAACCAACCATTTAATTGCCTAGCAGTGCACTGTATATGTAATATTCCTATCTCTTTCCTTGTGCCTTCCTTGGTGACAGTGTCGATACATATTTTCTGCTGCCTAATCTAGTGCTCCTTCTATGTGGGAGGAACAGGTGTGGTGACAGCTTGCTGCTCATCAATGGGGGCCTCGTGGAATGACTGTGACCCTGTACCTCCTTCTGGGTCATGAGATAGTACTGAACTACTGACAGCACTTCAGGTCCCATGCTGGCTGGCTGCTCCTTTCCGCTACCTGTCACTTCCTAAGTTCTTTGAGGTGGCTGGCTGGGCTGAGACTTAACTGCCTCGATATGAATAATTATTAAAATGAGCTAACCATGGAAAACTGTGGGCAGTCAGTGCACTGTGCTGCTAACTAGCTTTGTTCTAGGAGCTAGACAGAATAGGCTAAACTTAGTGTGGAATGGAGTATTGTCCTTTGCTGTATTACAGCTATCAGCTTGTGAATACAGCTCAACACCGTTACTGCCTCCTTCCATGCTATAACCTTTCTATGATTCTATCTGTACCTCCTCCAGCCATATCTTGCTGCCAGGCATTCCTTCGGGATGGTCAGGGATCTTTGTAGAACAGACTGTTGGCCATCACTGAGGGGCTCCACTGCCAATACCCATAGATTTATCACTCATCCATGGGGGACTGCAGGTTTCTAAATCCCTCACGCTTCGCAGCACCAATGACAATGGTATATTTCTGCAAATTCTCTGACATATCATGCAGGTATGAACATTCTAAAAGGACTGCATGAAGTACTTGTGCTTATTTATCAGCTCTCTTTAATGGGCTGTTCCTGTGTTAAGAATCCCTGGCCCCTACAGCTGAGTAACATTTGGGGCAGTCTACTTGTTCGGTTGGTTCCTGCCACCTCAACTTGCTCCTTTTCATTTATGCCATGTTCTCCCTCCTGAACCCAGACTATCTGAATCCCCGGGGTAGATATATCTGATCAGGAATGTGTGACGGGTCCTCGTGAAATGGATGGGCTTCGGTGTCTCTGGTACCAACTATGTCACTTTTGGAGACTCCTATACAAAGAGAAAAGGGTCGTATGTTAGCATGGTGCCTATATGAAATGTTGTGGACAAATTTCTAATGCAAGTACTTTGCATGCCATACTGTTGCTATGCCAAATTTTCCTGGGTCTCAGTGAGATTGAAGAGGGATCAAGATATCGCTGAGTCAGGCAAGGTCATCCACTCCAGTCGTGTAAAATCCCGTGGAAGTGCAGTTGTCCCAACGCCATTTCAGCAGGCGTCGCTGAATTGTCCCTTTTCAGTTTACATTTGTATGCATGTTTCACAATTTTGTTTTCCATTGCTGTGTATAATTCTTGTGACCAATACAGCAATTTTAACTGGGAACAGTGAAAGGCTTTGATGCAGGGTGAAACCATGCATCTACTGTGGCTTTCACAGTAGGCTTCAGAACCGTTTTTTAGGGGCCTAAATTATCCCCACTCACAATTTGCTTGCAGTACCAACCTAAATAACACTTAATCACAGCACCCAATTAATTCTATGTCATATTGGTTTCCATGTAAACATCAGCAACTAAATTAAATATTTTCAGTTGCAAAAACTGATTAAGTGTATGAGCTGAGGCATCTAGGTTAATTTCAAACTATTTATTTGAGTATTTTGTCATCATTTAATCACTATAAGTCAACAACTGAGATGGCTACAGGTACCTCTTAATATATGCTAATAAGTAATCACAGTTGATAACGAAAGATGGTAAGCCATTTTTATTACATAGCGTAACAACGACATACATCGCATGTAAAACCATACCTTATATCTGTTGCTGATTCCTGCATATTCTGGTGAGGCAAATGAGTGGGCATGGCATTACAATATAACCCCTGTTATAATGAATTCCTTTTAGCTTAACAACCACAAAATTCTATTGACACACCTACAGCATTCAGGTTTACAGCACAGAAAGAGGCCTTTCAGCCCATCAGGTCTATGCTAGCTCTTTGCTAGAGCAATCTAAAACTAATCCCATTACCCCGCTCTCTTCCCATAGCCTAGTATTTTCATCTGCTTCAAATGTTATCCACTTTTTCCTTAAAAGATACAATGGCCTTTGCCTCAACTATTCCTTGTGGTGAAGCATTCCATGATGCAATAATTCTGAGAGTAAAGATACTCCTCCCAACCCCTCTTCTCTGTCTGTTAATGAGAATTTTAAATAGATGACCCTTCATCACTAACTCCCCAACTAGAAGAAATAGTCTTTTACTATTCACACTAACAAACGCTTCAAAATTTAAAAAACCTCTATTAAATCTTCTCTTAGTTTATCTGATTTAGTGGAAATAGTCCCGGTATCTCAGTCTCCCCTCAGAACTGTAGTTTCTCATCCCTGGCATTATCTTGGTGAATCTGTGCCGCATACTCTTTATGGCTTCAATGTTCTTTCTGTAATTGGTTGCCTAAAACTGTGCACAGTGCTCTAACTGTGGATGAACTATTGCCCTGTACAAATTTATTCTTACCTCTTTGCTCGTGTACTCAATGAGCCGGAACTTGCTCACAGCGGCATGGCAACGTTCGCAGCGGCTCCTGCAAATTAAATGTATGAATTTACTCACTGTGAGCTCCGTGGCGTACACGTGGGTGATTTGGAAGTTTTCAAACAATGCGCGTCATCAACCCAGCCTCTGAACAATGTGGGTTGATTCGCATGGGAAATGTCTGAGAGAAAGGAAGACACGCCCACAAAATCTGCCAGGAAGAGAAGTCATGCCCACAGCCGGCAAACAAAGTTTATTCGTTTAAAGTAATATTCTGCAAGTCATTGTAAATAAAAAAATATATTTTTTTTAATAAAAAGCCAAAGAAGTAACTAAATTAAAGAGACAGAAATGATAAGTAAAAAAGAAAATTTTAAAACTTTAAATTTAAAAAAAATGTTAATAACCAAAAAATATTACAGTAAAGAGTAATATGAGACTCCACGTTTTTAAAATTTGATTTTTAGTTGTTTGGCAGTCATTAGGGGTCATCGCACTTTTAAAAAGTAGTGTAGACCTGGTATTTTTCAGCATACCTTTTGGTGGTGTAAGTAATTACGTTCCAGCTGGGCAGATGTTTCTTAGACCAATACGTTGGGGAACCAACCAGGGAACAGGCCATTTTGGATCTGGTAATGGGTAACGAAACAGGATTAATTAATGATCTCAAAGTAAAGGATCCCTTGGGAAGCAGTGATCACAACATGATAGAATTTCACATCCAGTTTGAGAGTGAGGATCTTGGGTCTGAAACTACTGTATTAAACTTAAATAAGGGCAATTACAAAGGAATGAGGGTGAAATTTGTCTAAAGTGGACTGGGTAAACAGATTAGATGGTACGATGGTGGATAAGCAGTGGCAAACATTTAAAAAGATATTTTATGACTCGCAACAAAAATATATCCCAATGAAGAGGAAAGACTCCACGAAAAGGGTGAACCAACCATGGCTAACTAAGGAAGTAAAGGATGATATCAGGTTAAAAGAAAAAGCATTCAACGTGACAATGATTACTGGTCAGCCTGAAAATTGGGAAAACTTTAAAAATCAGCAAAGGATGACTAAAAGAATAATAAAGAGGGAGAAAATAAATTGAGTGTAAACTAGTAAGAAATATAAAAACTGACAGTAAAAGCTTTTATAAGTATATAAAAAGGAAGAGGGTAGCTAAAGTAAACATTGGTCCCTTAGAGGATGAGACTGGGAAAATAATAATGGAAAACAAGGAAATGGCAGAGGAATTGAACAGATATTTTGTATCTGTCTTCACAGTAGAAGACACTAATAACATACCAGTAACAGTAGAAAATCAAGGGGCAAAGGGGAGGGAAGAACTGAAAACAATCACTATCGCTAGAGAAAAAGTACTAGGTAAACTAATGGGTCTAAAGGCTGACAAGTCCCCTGGACCTGATGGATTGCATCCGAGGGTCTTAAAGCAAGTGACTACAGAGATAGTGGATGCATTGGTTGTAATCTTCCAGAATTCACTAGATTCTGGAAAAGTCCCAGCGGATTGGAAAACCGTAAACATAACACCTCTATTCAAGAAGGGAGTGAGATAGAATGCAGGTAACTAAAGACCAGTTAGCCTAACATCTGTCATTGGGAAAATGCTAGAATCCATTATTAAGGAAGTAGTAGCAGGACATTTGGAGACTCATAATACAATCAAGGAGAGTCAACATGGCTTTATGAAAGGGAAATAGTGTCTGACAAATTTATTAGAGTTCTTTGAGGAAGTAATGGGCAGGGTGGATAAAGGGGAACCAATGGTTGCAGTGTATTTGGATTTCCAAAGGGCATTCGATAAGGTGCCACATAAAAGGTTGCTTCACAAGATAAGAGCTCATGGTGTTGGGGGTAATATACTGGCATGGATAGAGAATTGGCTAATTAACAGAAAACAAAGAGTCAGGATAAAAGGATCATTTTCAAAATGGCAATCTGTAACTGGTGGGGTGCCGCAGGGATCAGTGCTGGGGCCTCAACTATTTACAATATATATCAATGACTTGAATGAAGGAACAGAGTGTCTTGTGGCCAAATTTGCTGATGATACAAAGATAGGTGGAAAAGCAAGTTACGAGGAGGACACAAAGGGGTCGATTTTCGCACCTGCAATCCGATGCGTTCCTGGCGGGGGGGCTACGAAAATCGGGGATTCCCGAGGCGGGTCAGGAGCCCGGCTCCAACCCGCCCACTTCCGGGTTCCCCAGTGACGCACTGACGTGCGCGCGCAGCCCCTGCATGTGGGACTCCCACAGGCAATTAAAGCCGGCAGGGTGCCACTTAAAGTATTTATCTTGGTATTTCAGGTCGTTTACAGAGCTGATTAACGAGATATTTCAGGAGGGTTGGGATTTTACAAACAACTGGGACTGTTTCCCGTACTGGGGGAAACACTCCCAATTCAAATGGACGTGTTGCAGCCATCAGCCTGTGGCAGCTGCAAAGGTCCATTGTGGGAGGAGACCCTCACTCATTGCAGGAGGCCGCTCTGTCACTTTGGACAAAGTTTGGCCTCCACCACCCTCCTCCTAACAATAAAATTCACCAACTTGCACACTTACCCCGGTGTCCAGACACATTTACCTACCTTGCGGACCCCCTCAGATGTACATCTTCCGGATGGGGGCCGCCGTTGCTGCAGTCATGACTTCCTCGGAGGGCGAACAGCATCACCAGCCTCGCTGGCCACACCGTCCACCTCTGACACGTGGAGCTCCACAACACAGTGCTGTGACACATCCACCTGCACAGCAGGAGGGAGGGCAAATGCAGAGAGAGATGCGTTGCAGAGGGCACTACCCTCGCCACAGGGTCCACAGACCGAGGCTCAGCTTCCTGGACCTCTCTCAGCAGCTGTGCACACAGAGGCTCAGAGTCACTCGACATGTAGTCGTGGACATCTGCAGCCTCCTTCATGCCGAGCTGCTCCCGGCTGGCCCGAGCACCATCTTCTTACCTGTCGCTGTCAAAGTCACCACTGCCCTCAACAACTTCTCCTCTGCATCCTTCCAAGGTGCCACCGGGGACATGGCCGACGTCTCTCAGTCGTCAGCACAAAAGAGCCCTGCAAATACACCTACACCCACTCTACAGTGACACAATGGGTGGCATCAGTTGTGGGTCTTCATTGTGATCCTCAGGAAAGGGCATTATTGCACACACCAGATAAGATTCGCAAAGACGTGACAGTAGTGGTGCCAATATAATATGTAATGTGAGTTGGTCAGAAATTAAATACAAGTACAAACACCCTTGTGCATCCCCTTCATGCTCACGACACATTTGCCTTACGCTGCCTACTGCACATGTAATGCATGCCCTGTGGCTGCAGCACAGGTAGTGGCAGGTTGAGTGAGGCTGACCGTGAAAGAGATGCATGAGAGGGTGAGTATGAGATAGAGCCATGAGAGTGTATGAGGATTGGGTTGAGTGGTAGTGGCGGGATGAGTACTGGCGAGGTGAGTAAGTGCAGGTAAGATGAGGATGAGGTTTGAGTGGGTGTGAGGAGTGATGTGACAGAGTAGTGTTGGCAGTGCAGAAGGAGATGTGGGGTGGGGGCGGTGATGTGGCAGACGGAGTGTAGGGGAATGAGTAAGTGTACTCACTTTGGCTGACCTACTTAGGTCATTGCAGTGCCTCATGCACTGTATGCAGGTGCGCGATATGTTGGTGGTGCTGGTGACCTCCTCTGCCACCTCGAGCCAGGCCTTCTTGGTGGCAGAGGCAGGCCGCTTCCTACCGCCCGCCGGGGGGAAGATCTCTGTCCTCCCCCTCCTTCTCACCCCATCCAATAATACCTAGAGTGAGGCATCATTAAACCTGGGAGCAGCCTTCCCCCTGGGCTGCTCCATGCTGTAATTTTTCCTATTTCTTGCAGCATCAGTCAGTGGAGGACTGCCCCTTTAAATAGAGCTCCTCCAGCTGTCAGACCTTACTGCGCATGCACAGTCCGCCCGCCGCGCAGCTTAGCAACGGGGAACCCAGAACAAGAGGTAAGTGGATCCAATCAGCCTGCGATTGCGTTCGGGGCAGACTGATTTCACCGGGCGCGTTACCCACGCACCCAATCGCCCCCCCGCTCCACCGCGAACCCGCCGCCCTGGTAATATCAGGCCCAACGTGTCTGCAAAGGGATACTGACAGGTTAAGCAAATTGGTAAAAATTTGGCAGATGGAATATAATGTGGGAAAATGTGAAGCCATCCACTTTGGGAGGAAAAATAAAAAAGCAAAATATTATTTGAATGGAGAAATACTACAAAATGCTGCGGTACAGAGGGATCTGGGTGTCCTCGTATATGAAACACAAAAAGTCAACATACAGGTGCAGCAGATAATCCAGAAGGCAAATGGAATATTGGCCTTTATTTCTAGAGGGATGGAGTATAAAAGCAGGGAAGTCATGCTTCGACTGTACAGGGTGCTGGTGAGACCACACCTGGAGTACTGCGTACAGTTCTGGTGCCCTTATGTAAGGAAGGATATACTTGCATTGGAGGCTGTTCAGTGAAGGTTCACTCGGTTGATTCTGGGTATGGAAGGGTTGTCTTATGAGGAAAGATTGAACAAGTTGGGTCTATACTCATTGGAGTTTAGAAGAACGAGAGGAGATCTTATTGAAATATATAAGGTTCTGAGGGGACTCAATAGGGTAGATGCTGAGAGGATGTTACCCCTCATGGGGAATCTAAAACTAGGGGGCATAATCACAGAATAAGGGGTCGCCCGTTTATGATGGAAATGAGGAGGAATTTCTTCTCCCAGAGGGTCGTGAATCTTTGGAATTCTTTACCCCAAAAAGCTGTGGAGGCTGAGTCATTGAATACATTCAAGGCTGAGTTAGACAAAAGGATATGGGGAAAAGGCGGGAAAGTAGAGTTGAGTTAAAAATCAGATCAGCCATTATCTCATTAAATGGTGGAGCAGGCTCGAAGGGCCAAATGGCCTACTCCTGCAACTATCTCTTATTCTGTTATGGTCTTATAGTCTTCTATTTGTTGGTGGAGCAGAGCGACGCCATTCTGGAATGGCGTTCACAGGTAAGTAATTTTTGGGCCTATATTCCCTGATATTTCTATTTATAAAACCGAAAATGCTGTTGGCCTTTTTTATAGCTTTAACGACCTGCACTTGCACTTTCAGGGGATTATACGTTCGAGTCAAGGGCTCGTCTATTCATGTGCACTGTTCAGCATCTTCCCATTGGGTATGTACTGCCATTCTTTGGTTTTCCTCCCAAACTGTATTACCTCATGCTTCTCTGCATTAAATCACAACTGCCACCTATCTGCCCACTTGCTAACTTGTCTATGTATTCCAGAAGTTTTTAAGGTTTCCCCCCCCCCCACCCCACTGCTGTTTGCCAAACCCTCTACTTGTGTATTATTAACAAATATAAATATTGTGCTCTCTATGTCCAGGTCCAAATATATCAAGAACAAAGGTGGACGCAATGCTTGTCCCTCGGCACACCACTTCCTATTCTTCTCTGATCCAAGCAGTATTCATTAACCCTAATTCTTTGCTCTCAATCATATCCATATGGTATTAGTCACCCCACGTTGCATGGAAGCATGACAGTGATCGTAAGCCAGTGAGTCGTAGCTCATCTCCCTTGTTCAAAAGGCTATACAATCCCTCAAATTGGCAAACTCCATTGGCCATATTAAACTATAACAAATTTCAGCTTCACTAGTTAATGAGAGAGCCCAACTCAATCTTGCAGACTTGCTGAATAACAGATGACATAATATTTACTTAACCTAGCTGGTCAATACAGGTGCGTAGGGTGCCAGGCTCATGAGAGTGGTAAAGAGGGTGGTTTCTGTATAAACCTAACATTTCTTTTTCTGGAGGCAGGGTTTGCTCAGGCAGTGCTCAAACAAGTCCACAGAATCCTTTCTCCTTTTGATTTAGCTGGGCAAACTATTTGGCAAATATTGGCATCCTGTTTTCGGTGCTTAATTCAAGACCACTTCCTCCCAGAAACATTAATTTCCCAATAAGAATTGTTAACATTTTCACAGTCCCCAATTATAATCCTTGACACTCATGAAAATAAAAGCAACATAACAGATATGTGAGCTATCATCTAAAGGCCACCTCATTTAAGAAGGCACATACTAGCTTGCATTTATGTCACATCTTATCACATCCTTAGACTGTCCTAAAGCACATCATACTCAATAAATTTATTTTGGAGCGCAATCACTGATGTTATGTTGGCAAACGTGGCAGCCAATTTGTACGCTGCATAATCCTACATAAAACAAACAAGGTGAATGACCAGAAAGTCTATTGTTGAAGGTGTTGGTTGAGAGAGGAATGTTGGCCAGGACAGTAGGAGAACTCCCTACTTTTCTTCAAATAGGGACCTTTAATGTCCACTTGAATAAGCAGATGCCACACTCAAAAGATGCCACACTCTCTTCATGCAACAGTGTAATGTAGTTTATGAGTTTAAGTGTTGGAGGGGGATTGAACTCACAATCTTCTGAGTCAGAAGCGAAAATGCTACTAACTGAGCCAAGCACAGTCACCTTTTCATATAACATTCCAGAGTGATCATGAAACCTCAAAAAATTATGCACCAGATCTTTCACACTCAGCAAAGAGCTATAGGAAGTCAATGTCCCTGGTGCAATATCTTTACATAGCTTTAGATGCTAACACTGATCTGTGGATCAGCTTTCAAGATATCCACTCCTAGACTCCCATGGGGTGAGATTAATGGAGTGTTAGCTTCCCCCCTGGTGGGATGGCCCACTTATGTCTCATCTGAGAACTGACAAACCTCAACACATGCAAAATTAATGGCTTTGAGTGTGAAGCAAGCACCTGAACCATTACTATACTGGATTGATCAAATATATCTTCAAGCTTCAATTGACTATTTCAACAATATTATTGTAAACTTGAAAATATGCAATAGGTTCATGGTGTTTATTATTTATTTGTATGGTACTGCTAGTAAAAGAAGTCATCTAGTATACTTCCCCCGTTCTTGCTTCATAATGTTCAGTTCTCACAGCGGAATTCAACATTCAAAGGGCTAAAGGTATACAATGAATTATAATGAATTGCATGTTTCTATTTATGAATGTAAATTCTTAATGTTATATTTATTTCAAAGTACTGATGAAAGCAATCTTGTGGCTGAATACATAGCAGGCTAACAACACATTGTGTACCGAAGATAAATGTTTGTACAAGGACTGCTGCCATGTTAATCTTGTAGTTTTTGCTTTATGTTTCTGCAACAAGACAAATTTACAACAACATTTATATCACATAATGCCAACATTTATTTAGTCTGCAGGATTACATGGAATATATCAGGATTCCAAGCAAAAGATTCTAGTGTCTGTAAATATCTTTACAGCCAAGAGTGCCAGCTGCCTTATTTGAACTCCTAGGCATGGGGTCAAGGCATTCCCATATCTCTTTACACGAGACATAAACATCTCTGATGAAAAGAGATGGCCAGACTCTATTAGCTGCGACCAACAAGACAAGTGTTTCTTCACTAAACAGTGCATGCTGATAGAGATCTCATTCTCTGACCTTTATTGATGGATGGTAGCGCATATTGTGGAAGTGCCAGGTGCAGATAGCCACTCTGAGGTTCTAAATAATTAATTATTGATCAATCAATGAAGCGGCATGTTTTCACTTTTATCAAAAAAATATATATTTCCTGTTCGCAAGGCTTTATTATCTTTGCTGCCACAATGAGCTGAGAAAGTGCAGCAGTTCAAGCAAGAAAAATTGCCAGTTTTCTAGTCCCTGGAAGGAGTCAGCATCTGACGCACAGCCTGTCATTGAACCGGTACGTCCCTCTTGTGTAACTACTGTGTCCTCGTTATGGCTGACTGTCACGAAAACTATGTTTAAGCTGCCCCCAAATTTTCGCAAGTCTCCCAACAAAGCGGCTGCCGCTTTCAGTCAGTTGACAGCAGCTACAGGGGCATGCTCTCTTTCTCACTAATCCAACACTGATCAGGCTGCAGCCCTCTCAAACAAAGCAGCTAACACTATCATTTCATCATTCACTTTCTCTATCAGCAATCCTTCTTTTCACAGGACAAAAAAAAAAGATTGCTTTTGAGGGCCTTTCTTCCTATTTGTCTAAGTGGTCACTTGTTTGTCGCTAGCCTACGAATATCAGAAAGTGAATTGAACTCTCCTATATCAGGTTTACATAACCATTTATCTTCAATGAGTGTCTTCAATAAGTGTTGCAAACAAAGAAAGATCAATTCACATCGCTATGTCTGGCAGAGTGCTCAGGAGATTTTCTTTTTTAAGAGATGACACCTATTTAAAAGGTATTGTGTAAGATGGAAAAAAGCTCTGCCATGCAGAAATGCTACTTTTACAATGTGAGAGCCATTCAGTGCATGTTGAATACTGTAAACTGGAATGACCTTCAATGATCTGTATGTATAGATTATCAAATCTCATGGCTAGGGTAACAGACCGTGAACATGGTTCAATACTATTTTGGCTTTATACTGTAGATAATAATAATAACCCCTTTGTTCGTCAAGGTCAGAAACTGCCTAGAACTAGTGCACTCGTCCTCTAACATTGTAACAGATCAAATAAAACTTTTGTTTGGTTCCGATAGAGTTATAGTAAAAACAAATGTCGTTTTTGGGAGGTGTGTGGGGGGGGGGCGGGAATTACCAGTTCATGGTATTTATTAAACTTGTATAATGTTAAATACAGGTTCAAATTAGCAAAATTGAATTTTTTTTTGTAATACTAAGACTGAAAATAGACAGAAGGTCTATAAGTATTTGAAATGAGAGGGGCAGGTTATCACTTTGATTAGCGACCTTTTGTCATAACTAAAAAAGGAAGACGGACAAACACCTTTCTAGGACTGGCCAAAATAAGTGGGATGGGGGGAGGACAACAGATAAAACCCATGGATCAAACATGCTAACTACTGGTACAAAGAAACAACCACTAGATTTAATAACCTGCAAATAGACTTCTTCAAATATAAGCCAAATTTCTAGGGCGCTCGTTGTGGACAAAGAGGGTTTTATAGAATGGGCATAATGAGTGGATGCCAAGGAGGTGGTGAGGAAGAAGTGCAGAGGGTCAGTAGGGGGCAAAAGCACAGTTGAAAAGAAGCATCTTGGAGGTTTTCAAGGGCATGGGGCCATGGCAAGGAGAAGATGCTGAAGGAGGGAGTTCCAGAGGGTGGGGGCAAGGGGGCTAAAGGAGCTGCTTCCAATAGTGGAACGAAGGCAGCAGAGAACGAGAAGTAGGCTGGTGTTGGAAGATTAGAGGGTGCAAGTAGATTATGGAGGGGTGAGGCTATGAAGAGATTTGAAGATAAGGATCAGAATCTTAAAGTTTATTCTCTGAGACATGTGAAGCCAGTGGAGCTTGGCGAGGGCAGGGGTGATGGGGATGCAGGCCTTAGTGCATGTGAAGACACAGGCTGCAGCATTCTAGATGACTTATACTTTTTGGATTCCAAAAAATTACAAAGAATGTACAGCACAAAAACAGGCCATTCAGCCCAACAGGTCCATGCTCCACATGAGCCTCCTCCCACCCTTCTTTATCTAACCCTATCAGGTGGTTGAACGCCAGCAGGGAGAATGTTGAACAGGATCGGCTGCAAGGTGACAAAAGCGGGTTTAGGGTTTTGGAAGCAGTGGGGGATACTAATGGGGTGGCAATATAACCAGAAGAGAAGGCTTTGGTAAAGAAAGAAAAAGAAAGAACTTGCATTAATACCTGAGGTCGTAATGCCTTTTACAACCTCAGGACGTCCCAAAGTGCTTCACAGCAAATAAAGTACGTTTGAAGTGTATTCAATGTTGTAATGTAGGAAAATGTGGCAGCTAATTTGCACCAGATAATTTTTTTTGGTGGTGTTGATAGAGGAATAAATGTTGGCTAGGAATATGGATATGAGAGTTTATACCCATACTCACTATTGTTTTTGGACACTGGCACAAACTCCGTACCCTTGCCAATGACTCCATCCCTCTTCCTGACCACTATCTCACGCTGAACCAGACCATTCACAACCTCAGTGTCCTATTCAACACCGCTCTGTTTCCGGCCCCAGATCCCACAAAGACTGCCTTCCTCCACCTCCATAACATCAGCCACTTCCACTCTACCTCAGACTATCTGCCAATGAAATACTTATTTATGCCTTTGTCACCTCCAGACTTGATTACTACAATACTCTCTTTGACAACCTCCCATCCTCTAGCCTTCATAAACTACAGCTGATCCAAAACTCAGCTGCCCATATCCTATCCTCAGGCCCCCAATTCCTCAAATTTAAAATGCTTATTCCATGATCATGCACTCTTTTACCTATAGCCTCTTGTGCAATTCCACCCACCGCCCCCCACCGCCCTTTTCACCCCACTATTGGCAGTTGTGCTTTCAGCCATTTGGCAACATGCTCCCTAAACCCCTTGGCCTTTCCTCCTTTAAAATGTCCTCAAAACCCACCTCTTTGACTAAGCTTTTGGTCACCTATCCTAATATCTCCTTCTTTGGCTGAATGTCCTTCCCCCACCCACCACCCCTCTCCCTTTTTGAAGTGCCTTGGAATGTTTTTCTTTGTCAAAGGCACGATACAAATTCAAGTTGTTCTTGACTCCTCTTAACTTTTCAATGTGCTCAGTGCATTAACAGTCCTGACTAAATCTTCCCATTCACTTCACAAATATACCTTCACCTATAGTGCCTTCCAGGCAATACACATTCAATATCACATTCCTGTCATGTAGTGAAACATGTTCGCAAAGCTTTACAAGAACACTCTCTGCACACATAACTTCAGTGCAACCAAATCTTTAATCTAAAACCATGTTTTGTGTTAGAGTCTACTATTTGCTTCCACACTGCTTCCCCTCGGTGACAGCATGTGATGAATATGCTCTTGTTGTGCGCCATTTGGTTGCCACGTTTCCTACATTACAACAGTGATTACACTTCAGAAGTACTTCATTGGCTGTAAAGCGCTTCGGGACGTCCTGAGATCGTGAAAGGGGCTATATAAATGCAAGATTTTCTTTCTTCTTTCCTTTAGATTGTGACTGAGTTGCTACCAAGGTTGCATACCCGGATCTGCAGTAAAACATAAACATACCACATCCACTTTACACTTCTGTGCTTTTCCGGGAACAGGGATAATGAGGAGAGGCAGTCTCTGTGCTTTTCTGGGAACAGGGATAATGGGGAGAGGCAGTGTCTGTGCTTTTCCAGGAACAGGGATAATGGGGAGAGGCAGTGTCTGTGCTTTTCTGGGAACTGGGATAATGGGGAGAGGTAGTGTCTGCCTGAAACATTGAAATGTGGCACTGAATATCCTACATGCATATCCCAATGTTTGTGTGTGCTGGGCATTCATCAAGATCTACATTCATACATAATAGGCATTCCAGGGTTGCTAGTTGTCTAATAACTTGAGAGCATTTAAAGGCCATAGTAAGCAATTCTGAATTTGAAGTTTTAGACACTTTTCTGGACTACTTTTTTTTTCTGCTGGCACTTAGATTCTCATGAACCTCTGTGTATGAAAGAAGGCATGCCAGGATGATCAGTGTACCCTAATGCAACACTGGCCACAGGCTACCAATCACATCTGCAGATGCTATCTGCCAACAACTGTGAGGAACTTTCTTCTCAGGGACCAGGGGGTCGAGTTTCTGCTCATTTACACCCGTAATATCAGCACAATCCGGGCGAAATCGGCCGAACCAGCGCAAAAGATCGATGAATTTTATATATGAGTTGCGTCCAAAACCACTTACGTTCGTGTTTTCCACTATCTTTTACGCTGGTTTAAGATTTAATACCCCTGCATCAGGCCCCGCCCACAAATCTGGCCACACCCCCATCCCCAGCCGATTGCGCTGGTTCGGGAAGGCTCTTCAAACTGCTCTCATTTTCTTATGTGCACAGGCTCTAGTAAGCATATTTTAAATGCTTTTTCAGAACAAAAAATATTTAATTTACTAAGAAACTAACAATGAAAGTAAACCAATAAAACTATTAAATAGTTCGGTATAGTTTTTCAAGTCATTTTCAGTGATTTTAAATCAGATTACTCACAGGTAGAGAACTGGACCCTCTTATTAAAAATGCTTATTTTTGGTGATAAACTCATTTTCAGCTGTATTAATAAATCTGCACCAGGTTACCACTCTTAAATACATCAAGGAATACTTTTAACGCAAAAAAAATGATTACATTCTATTACGCTGCCCGGTTGCACTGGTTCATGGAACATTTTACATTTGTGATTATGCAAATGATTTTTATCGGAAACTTGAACTGTAACCTAACCAGCGCAATTTAGTGCGCATTTTGGGCGCAATTTCCTGATTGCGCCCAAAGCGGAAACTCTATGCCTAGGACATCAGACAGCCAGATGCAGAGCCATGCCATGTGCTACAAGGACACCAGCAGTCACCATGCAGCATTTAGCTAGCACATCCATTGACGGTGGAGGTTTTGCTGCCTGAAACCTGGCTCCACGTCTTTGCAGGCATGCTGCAATGTTTAACTATGGGGATGGAGCCATGGAACCACCTCCACTTGGACAGCCATCAAGCAAGGGGGGTGGGTTATTGGGCTGCTCCATCACATGCCTGCAACATGGATTTCCGCTCCTTTTTTTGCCTTTAGCCTTAACAAAGGCAGTTAATAGGTTGAGATGCCTTTTGAACCTTTCCAGAGGCTTTCAGAATTTTTGTCACCTATTGTGACACTCTCCTTTAATTGTCTGCATCCCTTTAAGCTTCACTTATGTGCAACTTTCTGCCCTCACCATTAATGTGTTACCTGCACTTGTCCAAGTCTGCATCTGCAGCTATGTACAATTATGATAATGACCTGACCTTAGAAAAATGGTGCAAACAGCACACTTCCATTCATGTCAGTCCAAATATCCAGGGTGATGTCTCTATATGCTTTGTTTTCTGTACAGTTAACTGTCTCTGCTGCTTTAGTGGCAAATCACTTTGAGGAGTCTATTGGAACAGATTTTAATTGGCCATTTATTTGAAGAGCTCAACAGTTTCTTTATGTAAACGTTTTATGGAGTTTACAATACAAGATCTTTTCAGAGAGCTCAATACTATGCAAAGATTCTACTAACAGCCGTTTTCCTTACAATATATGTATGTATTTCATCAATAATTGTGCTGCGACTAACAGAATTATAGCAATTGCTTGACACGTTGGGTCCAATCTTTAGCTAGTGACCTTGATACATATACAAATTGTGTATTGGCACCAGGTACAGGCCCAATGAAGGGTTAGCACCTCTGTCAATGCCAAGAAACTGCTGTCACAGCAATGAGGAGCTGGCTTGCCAAGCCAAATCAAGTTGGCTGCACTAAGAGCAAGGGGAAAAAAGGACAGATGCTAATAAGAAGTAGGTACAGGTGGCACAGACAAGCTGCCATGACATGTCTATTAGACTTTATAAACACATTAACAAAATAACAGACTGAATATTTGTTTCCTTTTTTTGGGGGGGAGAAAACATCATAAAAATTATTTAAAGGTGAATGACAATTTACCTTTCAGGGCATTCCTTATGGCTGGTGTTATTGGTATTTGGTGTTATTAGTATTTGGTGGTGTTACTATTAGTGATGATGTTGGTGTTAGTGTCCATATTAATGGTGACAGCGTGGTTATTATTGTTGGTGGTGCTTGTCATATTTTGAGATTTTTGACTATTTGGCGGGGGAGGAATTTTGGCTTAATTTATGTTGAGGTGTTACTATGAAGTTAAATTTAGCACATAAATCCACACAAGACACAAGCCAACTGGAAATATGTATTCAAGCCAGAACTAGATGAAGTAGCTGTTAAAAAATTGTGTTTCACATACCATGTCAGTTTGAGACAATAAGGTTCATCAGTAGGTTCGAGTGAGATTCACATATGAGGCTTGACTTTGCTGGGTCTCGTGTCTGAAATGCGCCTATTTCACGAGTGCAAAATCCAGGAAATTCAAGAGCTGCCTATCAATGTCAAAATTTCACCCTGCCCCCACTGCGATGAATTATCTTGCCCGCCTCTGCGTTATCTGTGATTAGGAGCACCTGAAATAGGCACAGCCATAAAACTGAGATAGAAATAGGATCATTTAAAGAAAGAAAGAGCTTGCATTTATATAGCATCTTTCAGGACCTCAGGATGTCCCAAAGTGCTTTACAGCCAATGAAGTACTGTACTGAGAAGTGTAGTCACCATTATAATAGAGGAAACACTCCTGCCTGTGACTAACTTTCCTGCATTTGCACTGGTCACAGGGTCAAGAGCTATGCCTGCCCATAATAACTGTGATGTGGAGATGCCGGTGATGGACTGGGGTTGACAAATGTAAGGAATCTTACAACATCAGGTTATAGTCCAACTATTTTATTTGAAAATCACAAGCTTTCGGAGGCTTTCTCCTACTCACCTGACGAAGGAGAAAGCCTCCGAAAGCTTGTGATTTTCAAATAAAACAGTTGGACTATAACCTGGTGTTGTAAGATTCCTTACATAATAACTGAGCACAGGATTTCTGGTTCTAGCGTCCTTGCAGAATTTTAGGAAAGTTACAGGGGCTCGTTCTTAAAGGTTGAGGCGATGCCCTTTGTGGAATTTTTATAACTGCTAGTAAGAATTCAATTTTTGTGCTCAGATAGAAACTGTTTCAACTTTTTCTACTATCTCTTAAGGAAAAGCTTGCTGTTGCTGCCCCAGAGGAGGTTCCTTTGTGTTACATAGGAACATAAGTAGGCCAGTTAGCTCCTCGAGCCTGTTCCACCATTCAATGAGATCATGGCTGATCTATGACCTAACTCCATACACCCGCCTTAGCCCCATAATCCCTTAATACCTTTGGTTAACAAAAATCTATCAATCTCAGATTTCAAA
The DNA here is from genome assembly GCF_035084215.1 of Heptranchias perlo. NCBI lineage: Eukaryota > Metazoa > Chordata > Chondrichthyes > Hexanchiformes > Hexanchidae > Heptranchias > Heptranchias perlo. The sequence continues at coordinate 65,410,576 of NC_090331.1, read as the reverse complement.
TGAACAATTGAGCTAGCATCAACTGCCATTTGCAGAAGAGAGTTCCAAACTTCTACCACCCTTTGCATGTAGAAGTGTTTCCTAACTTCACTGCTGAAAGTCCTGGCTCTAATTTTTTAGGCTATGTCCCCTAGTCCTCGACTCCCCAACCAGTGGAAGTAGTTTTTCTCTATCTACCCTATCAGTTCCCCTTAATATCTTGAAAACTTCAAACAAATCACTCCTTAATCTTCTAAATTCCAGTGAATACAACCCTAGTTTGTGCAATCTCTCCTTGTAATTGTTCCATTGTACCTAGCTTGTTTGGATGAGGAGTAGAAGCAAAAAGCACATTTTGATGCCAGGGAAGCTAAGCAGCACATGAGATGAAGGGCACCTACCCAACATTAGCAGTGTCCAAGGATTTACCAGATCCTCAGAACATTTTTAGACCATTTGTAGAGCAGTTTCTTTCAAGGGCTTCATTTGGTAAGGGGGAATGTGGGCCCATTAAAGATAAATGCAGGCGAGGAAATTACAGACTTGTTAAATGAATACATTGTATCCATTTTCAGTGTAGAGGAATAAGACAAAATACCAGCGATACAGAGAACCTAAAAATAAGTCAAGGGCAGGAACTTACTGGATTTAATAAAAATAAAAGAAATAATAATGAAGAAAATAATGGGACTTAAGATAGCCAAATCTCCAGGACCTGATGGTTTCCACCCCAGGGTAATAAACGAAGTAAGTGAGGAAATTGCAGATGCATTCATAATTTTCTAAAGCTCTCTAAATTTAGGAATGGTGCCTTTAGTTTGGAAAATTGCAAATATCACTCCATTACTTAAGAAGGGGGGGAGTGGGAGAGAGAAACAGGAAATTACAGACCTGTCAGTTTAACATCAATTGTGGGGAAGTTACATGAATCTGTCATCAGGGACAGAGTGACTGAGCACTTGGACAAGTATGAGTTGATCGAAGAGAGCCAGCATGGGCTTGTGAAGGGTAGGTCATGTCTGACTAATCTAGTTTTTTGAAGAGGTCACTAAGATGATGAACAGGGGAGTCTCTATGGATGTTGTTTATATGGACTTCCAAAAGGAGGTTCCACACAAGAGATTGTTAGCAAAAATAAAAGCGCACAAAATTGCAGGTAACCCTGTGACACGGGTTGGGAATTGGTTGGGAGGTAGGTGACAGAGAGTAGGGATAAAAGCAATGTACTCTGATTGGCGGGATGTGACTAGTAGTATTCCCTAGGGATCTGTACTGGGGCCTCAGCTTTTCACCATATATCAATGACTTGGATGAAAGAATAGAGAGTTGTATATCCAAGAATGCAGATTACATTAAGTCAGGAGGCTCAGTGTAGGGTAAATTGGGCCGCATGGCGTCCGTTGTGTAGTAGCTATGTTCCTAAGGACCGAAAGTGGCATCCGAGATGCACGCGCACACCTCCAGCGTGACGTGCACAGGAAGCCTTATTGGTAAAGGTGTTTGCACACGCGCAATGGACTTCGGCAGCATGTAAAGTAGGGAGATTATGCGGTAGATCAGTGTGCAATGCTGATTTAAAGGGACCAATGCGATTTTGGAACTCCACGCTCCAACCAACGCACCGTCTTAACCTCGCACAGCTGAATAGGTGTTAATGGCATGGAGGACCTCCCACCAACGCTATCTAAAGGGATCATGCAGGAGTTATAGGTTTGTTGCTGGATTATTGCTTCTGGCTGCTGATGCATTTGTACCTGTTTTTGGATGTCAAATATACTTGAATACTAGGTTGAGGGGACATAGCCTAAAAATTAGAGTCAGGACTTTCAGGAGTGAAGTTAGGAACAGGCTCAAGAGGCGAAATGGCTTACTCCTGTTCCTATAATAAAGTTTCAGTACCCTACAGGGTGTGGGCTGGCTAACTGACAGGCAACAGCAAGGGCACTGGCAGAGTGGCAGGGGTGGGACAGGAATGCTGTCATCCTGAGAGAGGACATCAGGTTCATGTTACATGGAGCCACTGCCTCCTGTTATGCGCCATCTTCTCCTGCAAGAAAGCGGGAACTGTGTCGGTGCGTTTCCTGCAAGATGTTTGGGTGATGTGCCAGTCATGGTTGAAAAGCTGTCAGTGTGTGTGACCTGTGAGTCGTGTGTGAGTGGCTTGCCACAGTGATAATGTGTGAGGGTGAGATGAAGCATCTGATTGGAAGAGTTGAGCACTGATTGAAAGAATTTATTGATATGTGGGTGATGGGTGTAGTGCGTGGAGCAGTGGATGCGGCTAGTGGTGCAGTTGATAGGAGATGCCATTTGACAGTTGAACTCACACACCTTGACCACTCGTGTCAAATCCTTGCACTTCTTCCTGCACTGCATCCATGTTCGTGGTGCTAAGTTCCTGGCATTGACCTCATCCGCTGCTGCCTCCCACTGCCTCGGGAGCACATGTCTGGAGGGCCTCTTGCCCCCCCTGTGAATATAGGATGTCCCTCCTTCTGTCCATCTCTTGCACCAAGGCCTCTAGTACATCATCAGAGAACCTTGGTGCATGCTCTCTCGTAGGCCCGGTGCAAACTCAGATCGGCAGATTGGCCGGGCCTGGTGTGCAGATTGGAGGATGTGGGATGTAGTTGTGGACAACCTTTATTCAATGTTTTGAAGGAACTCAACAGTTTGTAAACATAAGGACGGGACCTGCATCTGTGCTTTACATGTGTGATTTCTGATCTCCGTTAAGACTCCATTCAGACCCGTATCTTATATTTTGAAAATATAAGAGTCCCTCTAACTTTGAGCAGCCAAGTTGTTGCTCATTAAAAATTCCAGAGTTCCCATCATCACCATGCTTCACTGTATTGCAGCACAGATTCACTTCACCAGTGACGTCCACCACTTCCTGCAGCCATACTGCACCTCCCTTTTAAGAGGTGCAGGCTGCCTTTAAGTGGTGCTAGCCACTCGCGATATCTGGGCCCCCTGCTGGTGAGCAGCCATTCAACATTGCAGGTAGGGCTGGCTGCACGCAGCAATCAGGTAAAACAGCAGGCAGCACGAATGTTACGTGCTGCCTGCATCTCAACGACCGGGCGCGGGTTAATCGCGCACCGCGATCCCCAAGCCTGTTTTCGGGGGTTAACCAATTTAACCCTCAGTAAATGCTGGAATATGGGATTAGAGTAGACAGGGCTGATGGCCGGCGCGGACACGATGGGCCGAAGGGCCTCTATCCGTGCTGTATAACTCTATGACTCTAAGATATATGGATGGGAGCAGGAAGTTACAAATGAACATAGACAGATTAATAAGTGGGCAAAACTGTGGCAGATGGAGTTCAATTTTGGGAAGTGTGAGGTAATCCATTTTGGGTCAAGAAAGACAAATCAGAATATTTTCTTGAGAGACTAGGACCTGTGGATGAACAAAGGGATTCAGGTGTCCATGTACACAAATCACTAAAACCTAGTACACAGGTACAAAAATTAATTAAAAAGCCTAATGGAGAGTTGGCCTTTATCTCTAGGGGGCTGGAATACAAAAGGGAAGAAATTATGCTTCAGTTGTACACAGCCTTGGAATCAATCCAGAGTATGGCGATCAGTTTTGGGCATCGCACCTCAAGAAGGATATATTGGCCACAGAGTGGTTTCAGCACAGATTCACCAAAATCATACCAGGGCTTAAAGTGTTAAGTTATGAGGACCAGTTGCATGAACTTGGTTTGTATTCCCTCGAGCTTAGAAGGTTGAGGAGTGATCTAATTGAGGTGTTTAAAATGATAATGATTCGATAGGGGCCATTTAGGAGTGAAATCAGGAAGCACTTTTTCACACGAAGGCTGGAGGAAATCTGGAACTCTCTTTTCCCCCCCCCCCCCCCCCCCCAACAGAAGGAGGCCTTTCGGCCCATCGTTCCTGTGCCAGCTTTTTGAAAGAGCTATCGAATTAGTCCTGTACCTCCTTTTCCACTGCTACCTGTTCCTGGTCACCTGTGCTGAGTACATTACCCAGGAACGTGCCCTGAAGCTAGCTATCTAAATTCCCCTGGGGGTATTATATCTGAGTTAGTACTTGTGAGTATAAGACGCAGTGATATGCTGCTCCTGCGAATACCCTGTTGACTTTGGTTCTTTATCGGCCATACCTGCAAAAAGATAGTGACAACGGTTGAAAGGGAGAACTCTGCTGGATGTTAAACACAGTTACACAGGGCAGGCAGCTGGTATGCTGCATCAGATGGTTCTCAATTTGTGAATTAGGGCCTCTGATTGGAATCATTAATGTGATGCATCCACCTGCTTCACCATCTCTGGCCTCCTGAAGCATATTCTGCCCTTGATGCTCCACGTCCCTCTCTTCAGACGAGGTGAGATGGCAGATTGTCGCTGGGCCACCTCCAGTTGTATTTCTCTCCCTCTGATGTGTGCAGCCTTCTCCTGCAAAAGAATATTCTTCCTTCAGTCACATTACCATGTGGGTAAGCGGTGATGTGACTCAGTGTGTGTGATGGTGAACACTGGCAGGGTTGTGAGGTCAGATCTGTAGAGCATGGAAGAGGTCTCATAATGTCATAGAATGGTTACAGCACGGAAGGAGGCCATTCAGCCCATCGAGTCCATGCCGGCTCTTCGCAAGAGCAATCCAACCAGTCCCACTCCCCCACCCTTTCCCCATATGGGAAGGATGTCGGCAGGATATCTTTTGCCTGCATGTAATGAAAGAAGGGGTGTGGGGCAAGGGACAGGATGGTTAGTGCACGGATGTGACTATCTGTAACGGAGAATCTTGCAAGAACCTATTGGGACGAGGTACTGCAATGCGACTCGGTTACTAGATCATAGATCTTAAACCAGAGGAGTCCAAGCAACTGCCTGCCTCAATCCTCCTAGTTAGCTGACTAAGCTTCTTCAGCTTACTGCTGCATACTATGCAGCTCACGTTAACGCACTTGGCGATGGCCTTCTAGCTGTTGCCTTGGGCATATTTCATCTGTGGTGTGGAAAAAGAACATTCCTCCTGTGATTTACTTCCTGAAGCAATGTTTCAATGCTTTGATCCTCAAAGGCAGGCGCCCTACTTCTTGCAGATGTTGTTGAAGGTACTGGGAAGAGGCACAGGACTGCCACCAGGACAAAAAACATTTCTCCAACGTAACACCAGCCGGAATTAAACAAAAGGCAACTTACTACTCTCTAATCATCAGTTACACAATCACACAGGTAAGGAATGTGGACCAGAAACAGGCTGTGAAGTTAGCATTGCATCTTTGAGGTGGCACAAACCTTTATGGCCTGCATGCTGGAACTGCCATTTCCTGAGGTTACAGACAGGCGGTCAGTGATTGTACACCACACGCACGCAGGGACCACAGCCAGTTCATGCTAATCACAGTATCCAATACAAAATAGTACCCACTTGCATTCATACAGTGTCTTTAACGTAAAATAAGTCTCAAAGTATTTCACAGAGGCATGATCAAAAAATGGACATGAGCTAAAGAAGGAGCTATTAGGAGGGGTAATACCATTTTTACTCATGTCTATTTTTTCCACTAAAATGAGTGACGACAGGAATTTCAGCCCCAAGACTTCCAGGGGAAAGATGTTTGTGGAAGCTACGGATAAAATAATAGGGGTCATTTTCTGACTTCAAACTCCCAGTGGGGTGTCCCGCCTGCTGGGAGTGCATATTGGAAATCTGGGCTCATGCTTTGCATGATTCTCTGATCATTAATCTGAATGGTTAGAAAATCAATTGAAACATGCTCCTGCATTTTAATTTATGCTTCTAGCAGCTGAGATTCCCGGCCAGATGCGTTAAGTTGGAAAGTTACCTTAAAGTTCTCAGAAACAATTATGAGTGAATATTTTGTGACTATTAGGTAGTTTCTATGGAGTCTATTATGTGACACGGTAATTTACTTCCATTTCAGAAACTCTAGATTAACTTGAAAGGTCAATTTCAAATCCAGCGTAACAAGTAATATATAGTTCTAGTCAGCATGATCTCCTCAATAACGTACTTGAATCATAGAATAATGTGCCATTTTGATTAATATCTTGTTAAATAAAGTAGGGATGCTATATTAAAAATGGTATTGTGCACAATCTTTGCAATTTACATCCATGGGAGATTGAATTGAAGATTAAAGGTAATGTGTTATGCTTGTGCTGAACTGTTGTCACAAACTTCAGTAAGCAGACAATTAAAATAATTTTTCTTGCAAGATTTCATTTTTTTTTAAATCGAAATTGAAAGATCTATTAGCAACTGAAATAAGAATATAATTTTAAAATAATATCTGGAACTGAATATTAGTTTAAGCTTTTTTCTTGTTTCTATTCAAGAAATAACACCCAACATCACAATCAGCCGAAAAGAAATACCAACACCGCCAATAATAGCAACAAAATAAATACCAACACTGCCAATAATTCCACCAACACAAATACCAATACTACCAATAATGCCACTAACACAAATAGCAATACCACTAATACAAATACCAACACCGCCAATAGTACCATAGAATCATAGAAAATGTCCGCACTGGCCAAAAATGAGCCACCCTCATCCCACTTTCCAGCACTTGGTCCGTAGTCTTGTAGGTCACGGCACTTCAGGTGCACATCCAGGTACTTTTTAAATAAGTTGAGGGTTTCTGCCTCTGCCACACTTCCAGGCAGTGAGTACCAGACCCCCACCACCCTCTGGGTGAAAAAAGTTTTCCTCAGCTCCCCTCTAATCCTTCTACCAATCACTTTAAATCTATGCCCCCTAGTTATTGACCTCTGCAAAGGGAAATAGGTCCTTCCTATCCACTCTATCAAGGCCACTCATAATTTTGTACACCTCAATTAAATCACCCCTCAGCCTCCTCTGTTCCAAAGAGAACCCCAGCCACTCTTCCCTCATAGCTAAAATTCTCAAGTCTTGGCAACATCCTCGTAAATCTCCTCTGTACCTTCTCCAGTGCAATTACATCCTTCCTGTAATGTGGTGACCAGAACTGTACGCAGTACTCAAGCTGTAGCCTAACCAATGTTTTATACAGTTCCAGCATAACATCCCCACTTTTATATTCTATGCCTCGGCCACTAAAGGAAAGTATTCCATATGCCTTCTTAACCACCTTATCTACCTGTCCTGCTACCTTCAGGGATCTGTGTTCATGCACTCCAAGGTCCCTCACTTCCTCTACACCTTTCAGTACCCTCCCATTTATTGTGTACTCCCTTGCCTTGTTTGCTCTCCCCGAATGCATTACCTCGCACTTCTCCGGATTAAATTCCATTTGCCACTTTTCTGCCCACCTGACCAGTCCATTGATACCTTCCTGCACTCTACAGCTTTCCTACTCACTATCAACCACACGGCCAATTTTTATATCATCTGCAAATTTCTTAATCATGCCCCCTACCTTTAAGTCCAAATCATTAATATATATCACAAAAAGCAAGGGACCTAGTACTGAGCCCTGCGGAACCCCACTGGAAACAGCCTTCCAGCACAAAATCACCCGTCAACCATTACCGTTTGCTACCTGCCACTGAGCCAATTTTGGATCCAACTTGCCATTCTCCTTTGGATCCCATGGGCTTTTACTTTTTTGACCAGTCTGCCATGTGGGACCTTGTCAAAAGCCTTGCTAAAATCCATGTACACTACATCAAATGCACGTAGCCCCAGGACATAACTGCAGGAGTTCCTCAGGGCAGTGTCCTAGGCCCAACCATCTTCAGCTGCTTCATCAATGACATTCCCTCCATCATAAGGTCAGAAATGGGGACGTTTGCTGATGATTGTACAGTGTTCAGTTCCATTCGCAACCCTTCAGATAATGAAGCAGTCCATGCCTGCATGCAGCAAGACCTGGACAACATCCAGGCTTGGGCCGATAAATGGCAAGTAACATTCGTGGCAGACAAGTGCCATGCAATGACCATCTCCAACAAGAAAGAGTCTAACCACGTCCCCTTGACATTCAACGACATTACCATCACCAAATCCCCCACCATCAACATCCTGGGGGTCACCATTGACCAGAAACTTAACTGGACCAGCCACATAAATACTGTGGCTGCAAGAGCAGGTCAGAGGCTGGGTATTCTGTGGTGAGTGACTCACCTCCTGACTCCCCAAAGCCTTTCCACCATTTACAAGGCACAAGTCAGGAGTGTGATGGAATACTCTCCACTTGCCTGGATGAGTGCAGCTCCAACAACACTCAAGAAGCTCGACACCATCCAGGACAAAGCAGCCCGCTTGATTGGCACCCCATCCACCAACCTAAACATTCACTCCCTTTACCACTGGCGCACTGTGGCTGCAGTGTGTACCATCCACAGGATGCACTGCAGAATCTCGCCAAGGCTTCTTCGACAGCACCTCCCAAACCCGCGACCTGTACCACCTAGGAGGACAAGAGCAGCAGGCACATGGGAACAACACCACCTGCACGTTCCCCTCCAAGTCACACACCATCCCGACTTGGAAATATATCGCCGTTCCTTCATCGTCGCTGGGTCAAAATCCTGGAACTCCCTTCCGAACAGCACTGTGGGAGAACCTTCACCACATGGACTGCAGCGGTTCAAGAAGGCGGCTCACCACCATCTTCTCAAGGGCAATTAGGGATGGGCAATAAACGCTGGCCTCGCCAGCGACGCCCACATCCCATGAACGAATAAAATAAAAACTACCCTCATCTACCCTCCTTGTTACCTCCTCAGAAAATTCAATCAAGTTAGTCAGACACAACCTTCCCTTAACAAATCCATGCTGACTGTCCTTGATTACTCTGTGTCTTCCTAAGTGATGGTTTATCCTGTTCCTCAGAATTGATTCCAATAATTTGCCCACCACCGAGGTTAGACTGACTGGCCTGTAATTACTCAGTCTATCCCTCGCTCCCTTTTTAAACAATGGTACAATGTTAGCAGTCCTCCAATCCTCTGCCATCATGCCTGTATCCAGTGAGGATTGGAAAATGATGGTCAGAGCCTCCGCTATTTCCTCCCTTGCTTCTTTTAACAGCCTGGGATACATTTAAGAACATAAGAACATAAGAAATAGGAGCAGGAGTAGGCCAATCGGCCCCTCGAGCCTGCTCCGCCATTCAATAAGATCATGGCTGATCTGATCCTAACCTCAAATCTAAATTCATGTCCAATTTCCTGCCCGCTCCCCGTAACCCCTAATTCCCTTTACTTCTAGGAAACTGTCTATTTCTGTTTTAAATTTATTTAATGATGTAGCTTCCACAGCTTCCTGGGGCAGCAAATTCCACAGACCTACTACCCTCTGAGTGAAGAAGTTTCTCCTCATCTCAGTTTTGAAAGAGCAGCCCCTTATTCTAAGATTATGCCCCCTAGTTCTAGTTTCACTCATCCTTGGGAACATCCTTACCGCATCCACCCAATCAGGCCCCTTCACAATCTTATATGTTTCAATAAGATCGCCTCTCATTCTTCTGAACTCCAATGAGTAGAGTCCCAATCTACTCAACCTCTCCTCATGTCCGTCCCCTCATCCCCAGGATTAACCGAGTGAACCTTCTTTGTACTGCCTCGAGAGCAAATATGTCTTTTCTTAAGTATGGACACCAAAACTGTATGCAGTATTCCAGGTGCGGTCTCACCAATACCTTATATAACTGCAGCAATACCTCCCTGTTTTTATATTCTATCCCCCTAGCAATAAAAGCCAACATTCCATTGGCCTTCTTGATCACCTGCTGCACCTGCATACTAACTTTTTGATTTCCTTGCACTCAGACCCCCAGATCCCTTTGTACTGCAGTACTTTCCAGTTTCTCGCCATTAAGATAATAACTTGCTCTCTGATTTTTCCTGCCAAAGTGCATAACCTCATTTTCCAATATTGTATTGCATCTGCCAAATCTCCGCCCACTCACCCAGCCTGTCTATATCCCCCTGTAGGTTTTTTTTATGTCCTCCTCACTCTCCACTTTCCCTCCCATCTTTGTATCATCCGGCCCTGGTGATTTATCTACTTTCAAAGATGCTAATCCCCTTAATACCTCCTCTCTCACTAAGTTTATCCCATCCGATATTTCACATCCCTCCTTAACTACAATATCTGCATCGTCCCTCTCTTCTGTGAAGACACATGCAATGCATTCATTAAGAACCATACCCACATCTTCCACCTCCACACACGGGTTACCTTTTTGGTCTCTAATAGGCCGCTTTCCTTAGTTATCCTCTTGCTCTTAATGTATTTATAAAACATCTTTGGGTTTTTCTTGATTTTACTTGCCAATATTTTTTCATGCCCTCTCTTTGCTTTCCTAATTTCCTTTTTAATTTCACCCCTGCACTCTTTATACTCCCGTAGACTTTCAGTGGTATTGAGTTCTCGATGTCTGACATAAGCTTTCCTTTTTTGCCTTATCTTACCCTGTATGCTCCTTGACATCCAGGGGGTTCAAGATTTGTCAGCCCCAACCTTTTTCTTTGTAGGAACATATTTGCTTTGCATCCCTTGAATCTTCCCCTTGAATGCCTCCCACTGCTCTGACATTGATTTACCTTCAAGTAGCTGTTTCCAGTCCACTTTTGCTAAATCGCTTCTAGCTTAGTAAAATTGGCCTTTCCCCAATTGAGAACTTTAACTCCTGTTCTACCTTTGTCCTTTTCCATAACCATGCTAAAAATAACTGAATTATGATCATTACCACCAAAATGCTCTGCCACTGATACTACTTCCACCTGCCCAGCTGCATTTCCTACAACTAAATCCAGAACTGCATTAGCAAATCCAGTAGCAACAACATAAATACCAACACCGCCAATAATACCACCAACATAAATACCAATACCAACATAAATACCAACACCGCCAATAATACCAACATAAATACCAACACCGCCAATAATACCACCAACATAAATACCAATACCACCAACATAAATACCAACACTGCCAGTAATACCACCAACATAAATACCAACACCGCCAGTAATACCACCAACATAAATACCAACACCGCCAATAATACCAACATAAATACCAACACCGCCAATAATACCAACATAAATACCAACACCGCCAATAATACCAACATAAATACCAACACCGCCAATAATACCAACATAAATACCAACACCGCCAATAATACCAACAACATAAATACCAACACCGCCAATAATACCAACATAAATACCAACACCACCAATAATACCAACATAAATACCAACACCGCCAATAATACCACCAGTAATACCAATAACGTAAATACCAACACTGCCAGTAATACCAATAACATAAATACCAACACCACCAATAATACCAACAACATAAATACCAACACCGCCAGTAATACCAATAACATAAATACCAACACCGCCAATAATACCGCCAGTAATACCAATAACATAAATACCAACACCGCCAATAATACCGCCAGTAATACCAATAACATAAATACCAACACTGCCAGTAATACCAATAACATAAATACCAACACCACCAATAATACCAACAACATAAATACCAACACCGCCAGTAATACCAATAACATAAATACCAACACCGCCAATAATACCAACATAAATACCAACACCGCCAGTAATACCAATAATATAAATACCAACACCACCAATAATACCAACACCGCCAATAACACCAACATAAATACCAACACCGCCAATAATACCAACATAAATACCAACACCGCCAATAATACCAACACCGCCAATAATACCAACACCGCCAATAATACCAACACCGCCAATAATACCAACACCGCCAATAATACCAACATAAATACCAACACCGCCAATAATACCAACAACATAAATACCAACACCGCCAATAATACCAACATAAATACCAACACCGCCAATAATACCGCCAATAATACCAATAACATAAATACCATAACTGCCAGTAATACCAATAACATAAATACCAACAACATAAATACCAACACCGCCAGTAAAACCAACATAAATACCAACACCGCCAATAATACCGCCAGTAATACCAATAACATAAATACCAACACCGCCAGTAATACCAACAACATAAATACCAACACCGCCAGTAATACCAACAACATAAATACCAACACCGCCAATAATACCAACACCGCCAATAATACCAACAACATAAATACCAACACCGCCAATAATACCAACATAAATACCAACACCGCCAATAATACCAACAACATAAATACCAACACCGCCAATAATACCAACATAAATACCAACACCGCCAATAATACCGCCAATAATACCAATAACATAAATACCAACACTGCCAGTAATACCAATAACATAAATACCAACACTGCCAGTAATACCAATAAAATAAATACCAACAACATAAATACCAACACCGCCAGTAATACCAACATAAATACCAACACCGCCAATAATACCGCCAGTAATACCAATAACATAAATACCAACACCGCCAGTAATACAAACAACATAAATACCAACACCGCCAGTAATACCAACAACATAAATACCAATACCACCATCAACACAAATAATAACACCAACAGTAGCACCAATAGAAATACCAACATCATGAAAAACACAACACAAATGCCAAAAGGTACAGTACCAACAGCAAGCCTACAAACACTAAGCCTACAATAACATAACCAGTACAAATATAAACACTAAGGAAGTTATACAATCAGAAGTTATAGGTGCAATTCCCCTTATTGAAAGTCGTTAACCTCTCCATCTCTACAAGTGTACAAAGGCCAGGTGTTTTAGTTTAGCCAGTCAGACATGGCTTCAACAGTCTATTGGTTATTTCAATAATGGGAATGGCACCTTTAACTTCCGATACGAAGTGCGATCATACCTCTCCAGTATCATTTTGATAACAATCGCAGCATGACTTTACATTCAAAGTGGCACATAATTCTGTACAGAGCTGCTTAATGAAGTTCTGATCTTAACCTATGGCCAACATTATCAGCAGGATTAAAACTGTGCACAGGATCTTTTATGAACAGGAACTGATTTATAGTCATTTACTTATACACAGAAATGCCTCGCATTGATCTAGAGTTTATATCCCTTTTTGGTCATGTCAAATCAGCAGAATAATGATATAAGTAGGAACTAACATTGACTAATGTATTTATTCAGTCCTAAGAAGGTACTTCAGAGTGAATTCTGAATCCAAATTGATGCAAGAGATTGTGCCACTGCCAAAATGACATTTGAATTATCCACCAACATGGGAGAAGGCTCGTGTGGAGCATAAACACCGGCATTGACCAGTTGGACCAAATAGCCTGTTTCTGTACATTCCATGTAATCTATGTAAAATGGAAGGCATCACAGCCATTTTTGAGTCCAGCATCCCTATACTGATTAGAGAGAGAACCTTCAACTTTTGATCCGTAGGCTTCGCTGTATGTTGAGTGCCCTGTTGATGCTTCAGTAGTCTTCCCGTGAAGGCTTGCCTACCAGTATCTGTAACAACATTCTTATATTCGGGCATCTTTTAATTGTAATACCTATGATCTGTTGTAGTTCTCGCCAATTCACATTTTTCCCCATGTTAATTATGTTTGTGTTCAGGAGAAATAACAAATATTTTTACTTAAAGTGAAATAGTAACTATGCTGGTGCTTACAATTTCAGTTTTTGGTACAGATGGGCTGCTAATGCAGATTGTGGTGGTGGAAGCCTTCAGTCTTCGGATACAGAAAATGGCAGATTAGGCAACAAGCCTCATTTCAGTAGTATTTGCATACAGTTGAAAAATCTGACATGAGTTTAACAAGGCGATAAATCTGTAACATCAGTTAAGTAAAATGTCAATTAAGTCAATTATCGGAGGGAAAGGGTGGAGCCGATTATTAACTTTAGCCACGCTGCACATTTTGAATAGTTATGTTGCGTAGTAATTGAAGATATAAATCATACTTGGATATGGCCTTAATCTGCATGAGTGAAGTGAAGTCAGCCTGACAGCAGTCAATTTTTAAAAAATCATTTGGAATGCTTCAGTCAAAAGTAATGTGGATATCATTGTGATGTATGTCCAAACATCATGCACTGAGACTGACTATTTCTGCCCACAGTCATATGTGCTGCAATATGTGCAATGACATCAGGGGACATTACATCACTGCATTTTACAGCATTCCACCTTGGCAAGCATTTACCATGACTACTTAAAGGGATTTGTTGACCGCAAGTTGGAATATCACCACCATTATGATGTAGTCTTAACACATTGGGGCTGATTTTGGTGCCCTGTTTGTGCCTGAAAACAGGATGTGCAAATGGGATGTTACAGAATGGGAAATTAGCTGGAAATCCAGATGTCCTAAAGTGCATCACAACCAATGAATTACTTCTGAAGTATAATCAATTATTTTGCAGGCAAACGTGGCAGCCAATCTGCACACAGCAAGCTCCCACAAACAGCCATGCAATAAATGGCCAGTTAATTTCTTTGGTGGTTTTGATTGAGGGATAAATATTGGCCGGAACAGTAAGGGAAAGCCCCTGCACTTCTTCAAATACTATCCACCTGAACAGGCAGATGGGACCTCAACTTAGTGTCTCATCTGAAAGACAACACATCAGACAATGTAGCACTCCCTCAGTACTGCACTGGAATGTTAGCCTAGATTATGTACTCAGGTTCTGAAGTGGAGCTCGAACTTGGAGGGTAAAGTGCTATCACTAAACAAAGCAGTCACTCATTTTAGACCCTGCTTCAGTTCTGGTCAAGCTTGGGGTGGGCTTTAGATGTACCCAAATGAAGCAGGCAGGAGCTTCATTATTGTATTCAAAAAGGAAGACTCCCACTACATGGTGTGATAGTTCACAGTCCAACACATGCCCGGAAAACCTGGAAGGAAGGAAGGTTGGGTCAGGTCAGACCTTTCAGGCAGGAGAACATTTAACAGGCCCACAGTGTTTTTTGGCCTTTTTAACATTTCTGTTTGTTTCTTTCCTGTTGATACTTAGTCTTTCATGAGCCTTTGTGTCAATTGTCGTTAATTATTTATTTGCTCCTAGGTCCTTTTCTTGACACCAATGGGTTTGCTAATGGGAATCCCCTCAGTGGTGTGTTTGGAAGAAGAGGAGACCATATCGAGGGGTGGCAGGCAAGTCAGGTTGACCAAGAGATGCTCTGTAACAACCCCCTGCCCTCTGCTGGTACCATACACCCATCTCTGCATAGAGAAGTGAAATGACCTCACTTTGGCAGATGTAGTGTTGGTGGAGGCTCCTTTTCCCAAAGGAAACTGCAGCATGAAAAGCTCCCAGTGGTGTCACTATGATATTTGAATAGCAAATTGGCTATTATGCTGGATGGTTCTTCCGAAGCACCTAATCACAGCGTGACACGCTTTATGTGGTACCGCAAGAAAGAAGGCATGATGGGCATGCAGCCGCCAACCATTTCTGCAGGCCTGGCACACTTAGCTGCCAATGACTGTGGGGAACTGTCTTCTTAAGCCCTGATTATAACCTAACCCGCCATTTTTATACCCCATCCAATTTAACGCTTCATTGACTTCATCCTACCAGAAACCACTCCAATCCCACCGGGAGAGTTAGGTTAAAATCGTGGCTTTAGAGTATGGGGTAAGCAGAAAGGCAAATGCAGAGATGTTCCATCAGCCACTTCCAGCTGCCATATAGCAGAGGGTGCAGGGACAGTAACGGTCAGCTGTGGCCTGAAATGTGACTGCACCTCCCGCTGTAACATTGGCTGTGGTGGTGGCGCCGTGGAGCGGCACAGAGGGCAAGCGTCTTTGCAAGAACCTCACACAGCACCACCTTAACTTCAGCAGCCATCGAACAGGGAATCATGTGCCAGGCTGCTCTTTCACTTGTCTGCAGTATCATGTCTGCACCAAGCATTCTCCTTCCTTTCATTTTTGCCCGCTACTTCTTAATCCGCTGCCCTATAATCCTTGGCAAAAGCTGTTGATGAATCGAGATACCTTATAAAGCTTTCCAATAGCTTCATGATTTTTGCCCCCACACCCTCTCATTGTGACCACCTCCTTTAATGGCCCTTGCCCTTTAAATTTGACTTAAATGCAATTTTTCTCTCCCATCATCACGTCATCCCCAGAGCCATCTGAGTCTGCACCTGATGCTGTGATTAATTATGCAAATGAGCATACACCAGAGAATTAAGTGTTATTTGCTCGACCTTTCGGGCAGGATTTGTACCACTTGACTTAGACCTGAAGACGGAAATCAGTGCCATTGACTTTGTAGCTTGAAACCTCGGTGGCTTGATTAGTAAATTTTCATGAGTTTAAATGAAACAAAGGGACTGATAAGTGCAGAAGTCTGGAGTGTTTAAAACTTAAAAGGACGTAACTGGCTTTGAGTATTGGCAGCACAGATTTTTATCCTCCTGTATTATGCTCATTTGACACCTGACATCTCCATGCTTTAATTACAGAGTTACCAACATTTTACTAGCCCCTTACGAAAATCAATTACCAACTGAATAAGGAAAAGCACCAAGTCAAAGGTGATCTATTTCAGCTTACAACATGCTACAGTACTTTAGCTCCCATGCTCAAAAGATAGATACATCAAATGAACAATATATATATTGAAAATAGCTTTTAAGTTTCTTATCAATGGTGCGTGAAACAAATTGAGAGGAGACCATAAGAGGAGAAATTATTCCAGTCATTGAATACACTCAATGCAGAATCATCTGCCACAATTTAATTTCGAAAGTATCTCATTTACTTTCCTCCCACTGACACATAAAACTTTCTACCTATCTGATTTGCCAGCCTTAAGGACTATGATAGGATCACATCGCCCACTCTTTAGTCTTCAGTTACACTGTCATGCACTGAGGAGCCTCCTTGTCACTTTAACATTTGAGTAAATACCTGGAATGACATTTTATGTTTAAATCCCTCCATGGGCTCCCTATCTCGAACTTCCTCCAGTGCTACAACCCCCAACCGCCACACTGAACTCACCATTTCTCTTACTCCAGCCTGTTGTGTATCTCCCCCCGCCCCCCCACCCCCCCACCCACCCTTACCTTCCTCCATCCCACCATTTGTAGTTGTGCCTTCAGTCACCGAGGCTCCACACTCTGGCATTCCCTTTCTAAACACCTCCTTCTCTTCCTTTAAGACTCTCCTTATAATTCACCATTTTGGCCAAGCTTTGGTCACCTCTCCTAATATCTCCAGTTGGCTCAGCATCCATTTTTTTCCTGACACATCTGAAACGCCTCGGGATATTTTTCTGTGTTAAAGGTGCTATATAAATGTAAATTGTTATCGTTGAACATGAGATCAGTAATACTCAGTAATATGCTGAGCACCATTCTGGCACCATTTTAATTCGAATGTGGCATCTGTGTGACGGCTCTAGTGTTTACACTGCTAAATCCATCTCTCTTATCCCAGCAGCAGACTCGTAGACCCACAAAAAACTGAGTCTACAAGCCTACTAGTAGGATAAAGACTTTAGCATCTTAAACGCTGGAAGCTTGTCCGTAGAATCCAAATTAAAATCGCACTAATATAAAAGCAGCTTGTTACCTTTAGAATGATAAAATAAATAAAAAGGTAAAGCTCAGCTACAAAATTTGAGAGGAATTTTTATACCTTTAAAATCTTCCGCTGAAAAAGATGAATACAGGCAAATGAAGCAGTCCCAGAACTTGTGTTTAATAACACCATAAAAGGTGCTGAATTTTTTTTTAGCTGAAATAGTATAAGTTCATTGTTATCCTTAATGCAGTATAAAAACTTTGCATTTGCACTGGAGATTACTGAGAACTATCTCACACAGACATGGAGCTTTTATGCTGCCGGTCTTCTAGAATGTCCCAGAGAATATAGGAGGCCCAGCTGCAACGGATGAAAATTAGGAGTCAAATGCCTTTTATAAATGTGCTTTTCTGTTGAAACAGAAAACATAGAAAATAGGAGCAGGAGTAGGCCTATTGGCCCTTCGAGCCTGCTCCGCCATTCAGTATGATCATGGCTGATCCTCTATCTCAATACCATATTCCCGCTCTCTCCCCATACCCCTTGATGCCTTTTGTGTCTAGAAATCTATCTAGCTCCTTCTTAAATATATTCAGTGACTTGGCCTCCACAGCCTTCTGTGGTAGAGAATTCCACAGGTTCACCACCCTCTGAGTGAAGAAATTTCTCCTCATCTCAGTCCTAAATGTCTTGCCCCGTATCTTGAGACTGTGACCCCTCGTTCTGGACCCCCCAGCCAGGGGAAACATCCTCCCTGCATCCAGTCTGTCTAGCCCTGTCAGAATTTTATATGTTTCAATGAGATGCCCTTTCATTCTTCTAAACTCGAGTGAATACAAGCCGAGTCGACCCAATCTCTCCTCATACGACAGTCCTGCCATCCCAGGAATCAATCTGGTGAACCTACACTGCACTCCCTCTATGGCAAGTATATCCTTTCTTAGGTAAGGAGACCAAAACTGCACACAATACTCCAGGTGTGGTCTCACCAAGGCCCTGTATAACTGGTTCATACTCCTGTGACTCGGCCAACGTTGTCTACCTCATACGTTGCAGGAAAGGATGCCCCAGAGCATGGTACATTGGCGAGACCATGCAGACGCTGCGACAACGGATGAACGGACACCGCGCAACAATCGCCAAACAGGAGGGTTCCCTCCCAGTCGGGGAACACTTCAGCAGTCATGGACATTCATCCACCGACCTTCGGGTAAGCGTACTCCAAGGCGGCCTTCGAGACACACGACAACGCAAAATCGTCGAGCAGAAATTGATAGCCAAGTTCCGCACCCATGAGGACGGCCTCAACCGGGATCTTGGGTTCATGTCACGCTACACGTTACCCCACCAGCGAACAAATGTTATCTGTTTTTAATATAATGGGTCATTTGCTGGCTCTCTCTGCCTTCCGGATGTTTCTGCCTCTCTCTGTTTTTTTTCTCTTTTTTTTCCCTGTTTGTTTTTTTGTTGAATGTGTATTCGGGGGTTCTGCAGGTGACACCTCTCTGTCTGAACACGGTGATTGCCTTGGCAACGGGCAGTTGCAGGGGCAGTCTGTAAACACCATGTATTGTTCAATATGTATAAATGCGTAGGCTTCAAGGAGCTCTTGAAACATTTGCCTGAGGAAGGAGAAAATCTCCGAAAGCTTGTGAATTTAAAATAAAATTGCTGGACTATAACTTGGTGTTGTAAAATTGTTTACAATTGTCAACCCCAGTCCATCACCGGCATCTCCACATCATGACTACCATCGACACCACAAACTGCCGGCTCACAGTGGAAAGGATATCCAAGAAGATCGCGCATTTAGACACAGACATCAAGTTTTTACAGAGCTGCAAGAAAGCAGACAAGATCCCGAAAGGACTCCAGATCACGAACCCACTCAAGTCCACATACAACTCGGATTACGCTGAGAGACTCTGCCGCCGTACCTCTCGCACACTCCGCAACCATCTCATACACCAACTCTACAGCAGACGCCACAACCTCGAAACCAAGATAGAGTCCATACTCTCAACCTGTACTCAGGACACAGCAGACCAGCTACGTTATACCGCCAAACAGACGAGGCAACGGAACTACGCTGCCTACATGAAAACCAAGAGCAGGAAGCTTGAGAAACTCGGCATCACCACCAGCAACGACCAAGCTTCCCCTGGTACCACGGTTGCAACCACAGGGAAGTCTATTGTCAATTTATCCGACCACACCCTTCAACCAGACGAAATCGAAGTTCTCAGCCGAGGGCTCAATTTCTGCCCCACTACCAAAATGGACCCCACTAGTCTCGCGGCGGACACAGAGGAATTCATCAGGAGAATGAGGCTCCGGGAATTCTACCACAAACCCCAAGATTTCAGCAGCGAACCCAATGAGACAATCGACGATCCGGAACAGCAGACAGAGGGATCCGCGGTACAGCAACCGAAGAGGAAAGAGTCAAACTGGACTCCTCCGGAGGGTCGCTGCCCTCAGCTGGACATGTATGCTCAAGCTGTCAGGAAATGCGTCAATGCCAGATTCATCAGCCGCACTCAGAAGACAGTCCAGAATGTCACCCGAGCACAACGCAACGCCATCAACGCTCTCAAGACCAACCGCAACATCGTCATCAAACCAGCGGACAAAGGAGGAGCCATAGTCATACAGAACAGAACAGACTATTGCAAAGAAGCATACCGACAACTGGACAACCAGGAACACTACAGACGGTTACCCGCAGATCCGACCAAAGAACACACCCACCAGCTCAACAAACTGATCAAGACCTTCGATCCAGACCTTCAAAGCATCCTACGCATTCTCATCCCACGTAATCCCCGCGTGGGAGACTTCTACTGCCTCCCAAAGATACACAAAGCCAACACACCCGGACGTCCCATCGTATCAGGCAACGGAACCCTGTGTGAGAACCTCTCTGGATACATCGAGGGCATCCTGAAACCCATCGTACAGGGAACCCCCAGCTTCTGTCGTGACACTACAGACTTCCTACAAAAACTCAGTACCCACGGACCAGTTGAACCAGGAACACTTCTCACCACGATGGACGTCTCGGCACTATACACCAGTATCCCCCACGATGACGGCATCGCTGCGACAGCATCAATACTCAACACCAACAACAGCCAATCTCCGGAAGCCATCCTACAACTCATCCGCTTCATCCTGGATCACAATGTCTTCACCTTCGATAACCAGTTCTTTACCCAAACACACGGAACAGCCATGGGGACCAAATTTGCACCCCAATACGCCAACATTTTCATGCACAAGTTCGAGCAGGACTTCTTCACTGCACAAGACCTCCAACCAACACTATACACCAGATACATCGACGACATTTTCTTTCTATGGACCCACGGCAAGGAATCACTAAAGAGACTACACGATAACATCAACAAGTTCCATCCCACCATCAAGCTCACCATGGACTACTCCTCAGAATCAGTTTCTTTCTTGGACACACGAATCTCCATCAAA
Organism: Heptranchias perlo; assembly: GCF_035084215.1. NCBI lineage: Eukaryota > Metazoa > Chordata > Chondrichthyes > Hexanchiformes > Hexanchidae > Heptranchias > Heptranchias perlo. The sequence goes on along the minus strand of NC_090331.1, from coordinate 65,389,606 downwards.
GACGGGCACCTCAGCACCTCACTCTACCGCAAGCCCACGGACAACCTCACGATGCTCCACTTTTCCAGCTTCCACCCTAACCACGTCAAAGAGGCCATCCCCTATGGACAGGCCCTGCGAATACACAGGGTCTGCTCAGACGAGGAGGAACGCGATGGACACCTACAGACGCTGAAAGACGCCCTAGTAAGAACGGGATATGACGCTCGACTCATCGATCGACAGTTCCGACGGGCCACAGCAAAAAATCGCATAGACCTCCTCAGGAGACTAACACGGGACGCAACCAACAGAGTACCCTTTGTCGTCCAGTACTTCCCCGGAGCGGAGAAACTACGCCATGTTCTCCGCAGCCTTCAACATGTCATCAATGAGGACAAACACCTCGCTATGGCCATCCCCACACCTCCACTACTCGCCTTTAAACAGCCACCCAACCTCAAACAGACAATCGTTCGCAGCAAACTACCTAGCTTTCAAGAGAACAGCGTCCACGACGCCACACAACCCTGCCACGGTAACCTCTGCAAGACATGCCAGATCATCGACACAGATACCACCATCACACGAGATGACACCACCCACCAGGTGCATGGTTCATACTCCTGTGACTCGGCCAACGTTGTCTACCTCATACGTTGCAGGAAAGGATGCCCCAGAGCATGGTACATTGGCGAGACCATGCAGACGCTGCGACAACGGATGAACGGACACCGCGCAACAATCGCCAAACAGGAGGGTTCCCTCCCAGTCGGGGAACACTTCAGCAGTCATGGACATTCATCCACCGACCTTCGGGTAAGCGTACTCCAAGGCGGCCTTCGAGACACACGACAACGCAAAATCGTCGAGCAGAAATTGATAGCCAAGTTCCGCACCCATGAGGACGGCCTCAACCGGGATCTTGGGTTCATGTCACGCTACACGTTACCCCACCAGCGAACAAATGTTATCTGTTTTTAATATAATGGGTCATTTGCTGGCTCTCTCTGCCTTCCGGATGTTTCTGCCTCTCTCTGTGTTTTTTTTCTCTGTTTTTTTTCCCTGTTTGTTTTTTTGTTGAATGTGTATTCGGGGGTTCTGCAGGTGACACCTCTCTGTCTGAACACGGTGATTGCCTTGGCAACGGGCAGTTGCAGGGGCAGTCTGTAAACACCATGTATTGTTCAATATGTATAAATGCGTAGGCTTCAAGGAGCTCTTGAAACATTTGCCTGAGGAAGGAGAAAATCTCCGAAAGCTTGTGAATTTAAAATAAAATTGCTGGACTATAACTTGGTGTTGTAAAATTGTTTACAACTGTATAACTGCAGTAAGACATCCTTGCTCCTGTACTCAAATCCTCTTGCAATGAAGGCCAACATACCATTTGCCTGCCTAACTGCTTGCTGCACCTGCATGTTTGCTTTCAGTGACTGATGTACAAGGACACCCAGGTCCCTTTGTGCACCAACATTTCCCAATCTATCACTATTTAAATTATACTCTGCCTTTCTGTTTTTCCTTCCGAAGTGGATAACTTCACATTTATCCACGTTATACTGCATCTGCCATGTATTTGCCCACTCACTCAACTTGTCTAAATCGCCTTGAAGCCTCTTTGCATCCTCCCCACAACTCACAATCCCACCTATTTTTGTGTCGTCAGCAAACTTGGAAATATTACATTTGGTTCCCTCATCCAAATTATTGATATATATTGTTAATAGCTGTGACCCAAGCACTGATCCCTGATGTTAGGCTAACCAGTCTGTAGTTCCCTGTTTTCTCTCCCTCCTTTTTTAAATAGTGGTGTTACATTTGCCACCCTCCAATCTGCAGGAACTGTTCCATAATCTATAGAATTTTGGAAGATGACAACTATTGCATCCACTATTTCCATGGCTACCTCTTTTAGTATTCTGGGATGCAGATTATCAGGCCCTGGGGACTTAGCGGCTTTCAGTCCCCTTAATTTCTCCAGCAATATTTTTTTACTAATACTAATTTCCTTTAATTCCTCCTTCTCACTAGTCCCTTGGTTCCCTAGCATTTCTGGGAAGTTATTTGTGCCCTTTTCCGTGAAGGCAGAACCAAAGTATTTGTTTAATTGCTCTGCCATTTCCATGTTCCCCATTATAAATTCTCCCGTTTCTGACTGTAAGGGACCTACATTTATCTTCATTAATCTTTTTCTTTTTACATACTTTTAGAAGCTTTTCGAGTCCACTTTTATGTTTGTTGCAAGTTTACTCTCATACTCTCTTTTTCCCCTCATAATCAATCTCTTGGTGCTTTTTTGCTGAATTATAAACTGCTCCCAATCCTCAGGCTTGCTACTTTTTCCAGCAACTTTATATGACTCCTCTTTGGATCTAATACTATCCTTAATTTCCTTTGTTAGCCACGGTTGGGCCGCTTTTCCTTTTGTGTTTTTGCGCCAGAAAGGAATGTATAATTGTTGCAATTCATGCATTCGTTTCTTAAATGTTAACCATTGCCTATCCACCGTTATGCCTTTTAATGAAGCTTCCCAATCTATCATAGCCAACTCACTCCTCATACTTTTGTAGTTTCCTTTGTTTAGATTTAGGACCCTAGTTTCAGATTGGACTACTTCACTTTCCATCTTAATGAAAAATTCTGTCATGATATGGTCACTCTTCCCTAAAGGACCCCGCACAAGATTATTAATTAACCCCTTCTCATTGCATAATACCCAATCTAAGATAGCCTGTTCCCTGGTCGACTCCTCAACGTATTGGTCTAAAAAACCATCTCATACACACTCCAGGAATTCATCCTCCACAGTATTATTGCTAGTTTGGTTTGGCCAGTCTATATGCAGATTAAAGTCACCCATGATTACTGTAGTATCCCTGTTACATGCATCTCCAATTTCCTGTTTGATCCCATCCCCTACATTACCACTACTGTTTGGAGGCCTATTGACAACTCCCACCAGTGTTTTCTGCCCCTTGGTGCTTCTTAACTCCACCCAGACTGATTCTACATCTTGATTTTCTGAGCCAATATCCTTTCTCACTATTGCTCTGATTTCATCCTTTACTAATAATGCCACCCCACCTCCTTTTCCTTTTTGCCTGTCCTTCCTAAATATCGAATACCCTTGGATATCCAGCTCCCAGCCTTGGTCACCCTGCAGCCCTGTCTCTTTAATTTCTATTATATCATAACCGTTTACATCTATTTGCGCTGTTAATTTGTCTACCTTATTATGAATGCTTCGTGCATTCAGATACAGTGCCTTTAGATGTGTCTTTTTAACATTTTTAGACATCTTAACATTTTTTTGTACTATGGCCCTGTTTGTCTTATTACCATTTTTTCTTACCCGGACCCTATTTGTTGTCTTTTGTTTGCAGCAACCTATTTTGTAACCTTTGTTACAATAAAATGAAAGGAAAACTAATAAAACATTTTGAATTTTGTACTGCAATAGGACTAATTCTTTACAGCTGGCTTTATTTGAACTAAGATGTGGGGATGGAATTGACCCTGTGATCATTAGTTTACTGTAAAGAGGGAGGGGTGGTAAAATCAAGGGGCACCGTGAAACTTGTCCACCTCAGTCCTACTCATAACAATGCTTCCTGCTTAGTATTGTTGCTAGGACTGTGTGAAAAATTCCATGGTTGATTGGAAAATCACATCATATGTCTCCCATTGCCAGGGAATCAATTGCGACCATTGGCATAGCATATGGTGCCCATTTTGGGACGATAATTTGAACAGTACCCATTGTAGGTGTGATTATAGAAATGGCGTTGTTTGCTTTTTCGCAATCAAGGAGACAACTAATATACTTAGCGGACTTGACGGACTCATTTGCAGTTTGAGTAAGTATTTACATTTCAAAGTGCAGCCTGGTGTATTCCCCTAAACCTATTTCTGGGCAATCAAACAAAATTGAACAAGAATTAAGCATTTTATGTTGCAAACAGCAAAATACTGTTTGACTTTACTTAGCTCATACTGTAATTACATCACTGAAGCAATGTTTTCAAAAACAGAACGGTACAGGAGTATGTTGACTGTTTCATTAATTCTGGAGTGTCCAACAGAGCAAAATATTTTGTCATCCAGAACGTAGAGCATCTGTCAGGATAAACCTAGACTATCTGTAGGGGCTGAATCACTGTTACCAGGAGCCCGGAGCATCTGTTGTGGGAACTACTGAGTCAATGTCAGCCGGGCCTTGATGCGTTTATTGAGAGAAGTTTGTAGCAATAGTTTTTGATCCTCAAGCATCTGTCAAGTTAAATCTAGAATGTTAATCCAGGAGCTTGGAGCATCTGAAGGAAAATGACACCGGAGAAGCCGGCAGAAGGAAAACATACTTAGAGAAGTGATGAATAAATGGACAGCTGCCAATGTAGCGGTTGGAGGAGGATGCGGTTGCTAGGGTCTGTAGTGTGGGAGTTTATTAGAGGTGTCATCCTTTGGATAAGAAGTTAAACCAACTTCTGTCTGTTCAGGCAACTGATAGAGTAGAAGAAAGAGAGTAGGGATAATGGTTATGTACTCGAATTGGAAGGAAGTGACTAGTGGTGTCCCACAAGGATCTGTGCTGGGACCTCAACTATTCATTATATTTATTAATGACTTTTTTTATTCGTTCATGGGATGTGGGCTTCGCTGGCACAGCCAGCATTTATTGCCCATCCCTAATTGCCCTTGAGATGGTGGTGGTGAGCCGCCTTCTTGAACTGCTACAGTCCCTGTGGTGAACGTTCTCCTACAGTGCAGTTAGGTAGGGAGTTCCAGGATTTTGACCCAGAGATGATGAAGGAACAGCGATATATTTCCAAGTTGGGATGGTGTGTGACTTGGAGGGGAACGTGCAGGTGGTGTTGTTCCCATGTGCCTTGCTGCTCTTGTCCTTCTAGGTGGTAGAGGTCGCGGGTTTGGGAGGTTCTGTCAAAGAAGCCTTGGCGAGTTGCTGCCGTGCATCCTGCAAATGGTACACACTGCAGCCACAGTGTGCCAGTGGTGAAGGGAGTGAATGTTTAGGGTGGTGGATGGGGTGTCAATCAAGCGGGCTGCTTTGTCCTGGATGGTGTCAAGCTTCTTGAGTTTTGTTGGAGCTGCCACTCATCCAGGCAAGTGGAGAGTATTCCATCACACTCCTGACTTGTGCCTTGTAGATGGTGGAAAGGCTTTGGGGAGTCAGGAGGTGAATGACTCGCCGCAGAATACCCAGCCTCTGACTTGCTGTTGTAGCCACAGTATTTATGTGGCTGGTCCAGTGAAGTTTCTGGTCAATGGTGACCCCCAGTTGATGGTGGGAGATTCGGCAATGGTAATGCCATTGATGTCAAGGAGAGGTGGTTAGATTCTCTCTTGTTGGAGATGGTCATTGCCTGGCACTTTTCTGGCGTGAATGCTACTTGCCACTTACCAGCCCAAGCCTGGATGTTGTCCAGGCCTTGCTGCATGCGGGCACGGATATAACACAATAAAGAGCCACATACCCAAGTTGGCGATGACAAAAAGATTGGTGACATAATAAGCAGTGTAGACAGGAGCATAAAATTACAAAGAGACATTGATTAAGTGAGTGAGTGGGCAAAACTGTGGCAGATGGATTTCAACGCAGGTAAGTGTGAGGTCATCCATTTTGGAACAAAAATAGGATAAGTCTGAGTATTTTTTAGATGGTGAAAAGCTAGGAACAATGGAGGTCCAAAGAGATTTAGGGGTACATGTACACACATCACTAAAATGTAGTAGTCAGGTACAAAAAATAATCAAAAAGGCTAATGGAATGTTAACCTTTATAACCTATATAAAGGAGAGGAAGATTTGCTACAGCGATACAAAGCTCTGGTCAGACCACATCTGGAGTACTGTGTACAGTTCCGGGCACCGCACCTTAGAAAGAATGTTACCAGGGCTCCGAGGGTTACATTATGAGGAGGGATTCCATAAACTAGGCTTGTATTCCCTGGAATATAAAAGGTTAAGGGATGATTTGACTGAGGTTTTTAGGATTTTGAACGGAACTGATAGGGTTGATAGAATCATAGAACAGTTACAGCACAGAAGGAGGCCATTCAGCCCATCAAGCCCTTACCGACCCTTTGTGAGAGCAATTCAGTTAGCCCCATTCCCCCGCTCTTTCCCCGTAGCCCTGCAAGTTTTTTCCCCTTCAAGTATTTATCCATTTCCTTTTTGAAAACCGCGAATGAATCTGCTTCCACCACCCTTTCAGGCAGCAGATCATAAATACTCGCTGTGTAAAAAAGATTTTCCTCATGTCACCTTTGGTTCTTTTGCCAATCACCTTAAATCTGTACCATCTGGTTCTCGACCCTTCTGCCAATGGGAGCAGTTTATCTTTATTTATTTTATCTAAACCCTTCATGATTTTGAACACCTCTATCAAATCTCCTCTTAACCTTCTCTGCCCTAACGAGAACAACCCCAGCTTCTCCAGTCTGTTCACGTAACTGAAGTCCCTCATCCCTGGAACTATTGTAGTAAATCTTTTCTGCACCCTCTCTAAGGCCTTCACATCTTTCCTAAAGTGTGGTGCTCAGAATTGGACACAATACTCCAGCTGTGGCCGAACCAGCGTTTTATAAAGGTTCAATATAACTTCCTTGCTTTTGTATTCTACAGGACCCGGTACGCTTTTTTAGCTGCTTTCTCAACCTGTCTTGCCACCTTCAGAGATTTGTGCACGTATACCCCCAGGTCTCTCTGTTCCTGCACCCCCTTTAGAATTGTACCATTTAGTTTGTATTGCCTCTCCTCATTCTTCCTGCCAAAATGTATCACTTTGCACTTCTGTGCATTAAATTTCATCTGCCACATTTCCGCCCATTCCACCAGCCTGTCTATGTCCTCTTGAAGTCTATCATTAGCCTCCTCACTGTTCACTACACTTACAAGTTTTGTGTCATCTACAAATTTTGAAATTGTGCCCTGTACACCCAAGTCCAAATCATGTATATCAAAAAAAGCAGTGGTCCTAGTACCGACCCCTGGGGAACACCACTGTATACCTTCCTCCAGTCCGAAAAACAACTGTTCACCACTGCTCTGTTTCCTGTCACTTAGCCAATTTCATATCCATGCTGCCACTGCCCCTTTTATTCCATGGGCTTCAACTTTGCTGTCAAGCCTATTATGTGGCACTTTATCAAACGCCCTTTGAAAGTCACAACATCAACTGCATTGCCCTCATCAGCCCTCTCTGTTACCTCATCAAAAACTCAATCAAGTTAATTAAACATGATTTACCTTTAACAAATCTGTGCTGGCTTTCCTTTATTGATCCACACTTGTCCAAGTGGCTATTAATTTTGGCCCGGATTATCATTTCTAAAAGCTTCCCCACCACTGAGATTAAACTGACTGGCCTGTAGTTGCTGGGTTTATCCTTACACCCTTTTCTAAACAAGGATGTAGCATTTGCAATTCTCCAGTCCTCTGGCACCATCCCCATATCTAAGGGGGATTGGAAGATTATGGCCAGTACCTCCGCAATTTCCACCCTTACTTCCCTCAGCAACCTAGGATGCATCTCATCCGAACCTGGTGACTTATCTACTTTAAGTACAGCCAGCCTTTCTTGTACCTCCTCTTTATCAATTTTTAGTCCATCCATTATCTCAACTACCTCCTTTTTTACTGTGACTTTGGCAGCATCTTCTTCCTTGGTAAAGACAGATGCAAAGTACTCATTTAGTACCTCAGCCATGCCCTCTGCCTCTATGCTCCTTTTTGGTCCCTAATTGGCCCCATCCCTCCTCCTACTACCCATTTACTATTTATATGCCTATAGAAGACTTTTGGATTCCCTTTTATGTTAGCCGCTAGTCTATTCTCATACTCTCTCTTTGTCCCTCTTATTTCCTTTTTCACTTCTCCTCTGTACTTTCTATAATCAGCCTGGTTCCCACGTGTATTATCAACCTGACATCTGTCATACGCCCCCTTTTTCTACTTCATCTCTTTCATCCTTGTGGGAATGTACCTAGACTGTACCCGAACCATCTCCTCTTTAAAGGCCGCCCATTGTTTGATTACAGTTTTGCCTGCCAATCTTTGATTCCAATTTAACCGGGCCAGATCCGTTCTCAACCCACTGAAATTGGCCCTCTTCCAATTACGTATTTTTAATCTAGATTGTTCCTAGTCCTTTTCCAAGGCTATTCTAAACCTTACTATCACTGTTCCCTAAATGTTCCCTCACTGACACTTGCTCCACTTGACCCACTTCATTCCCCAGAACCAGATCCAGCAATGCCTCCTTCCTCGTTGGGCCGGAAACATACTGATCAAGAAAGTTCTCCTGAAAATACTTCAGAAATTCCTCCCCCTCTTTGCCCCTTATATTATTACTATCCCAGTCTATATTAGGATAGTTGAAGTCGCCCATTATCACTACTCTATAGTTGTTGCACCTCTCTGTAATTTCCCGCAAATTTGCTCCTCTATATCCTTCCCACCAGTTGGTGCCCTTTAGAATACACCCAGTAGTGTGAGAGAAACTTTTTCCACTGGTGGGGCAGTCTAGGGCAAGCAGATATAACCTCAAAATTAGAGCCAGGCCATTCAGGAGAGAAGTTAGGAAACACTTCTTCACACAAAGGGTGGTAGAAGTGTGAACTCTCTCCCACAAAAAGCAGTAGATGCTAGCTCAATTAATAATTTTAAATCTGAGATCGATAGATTTTTGCTAGCCAAGGGTATTAAGGGATATGGAGCCAAGGTGGGTGGATGAAGTTAGGATACAGATAAGCCATGATCTCACTGAATGGTGGAACAGGCTTGAGTGGCTGAATGGTCTACCCATGTTCCTATAATAAAAATTCCACTTCATTATTCGAAGAACAGGGAGTTCTCCCAAGTATCTTAGCCAACATTCTTCCCTCAAGCAACACCACAAAAAAAAAATAGATGAACTTGTCATTCATCTCGTTACAGTTTTTGGGACCTTGCAGTGCACAAATGGCTGCCATATTTGCCAAGATAACAATAGTGACTGTAGTTCAAAAAAAAGTAATACTATGTACATGATGCGCTACGAGGCAGACTGAGTGACGTAATAGGATGTTCTTTTTTCCTTGCTTCACTGCAGAAAGATTATTAGTAGAAATGATACTGCTTTGGGCATTTTAGGTAAGTGGGATGCAAGGAGGGATTTTTTTTTAATTTAAAATTAGACTCCATCATTTTTGGGCAGTTGAAATTGGGACAAGTAAAGCCCAATCGCAAATTTGGTCACCTCATGCCTGAATACTCAGCAACACCTCACTGCTCCTGCATGACCTGCACATTCTTGAGACTGTCATTCCTGGGTATCTCCACTGAAATCTGTTCTGAGCTGTAGGACAGTTCAGTGTTACAGTCGTATCACAAAACAGATTCGCGTTGAACTTACTGTGACTCTAACAACTGTTGATGAGCGAAGACCATTAGATTCCTGTTGATGGCTGGATTTTAACCTGAGTCTCTGAATGGAAAGCCCAATAAGTGAGACAAGTGACTTCAAAAAACTGTGCTCTTTGCCTATAGATGTGATCAAAGTGCTGGTTCTGTACTATTTAAAATGAGCTCCAGCTGTTCCAAGGCAAGCGAATTTAAATCTTATTTCATTTTTTCCCTTTGGAAAGACTGCAAAGAAATCAGCTAAAAAGCAACAGCCATTAGCCAAAATGCAATCATTTGGCTCTCACAAGGGATAATCTCCATCTGGCATTTATTTTTTTTTTAGAGACGCTTTGAACAAAATGACTCTTACTTTTGAAAGACTTTACTAACCTCCCAAAGGGTGGAATCTGGTATCTCTTTCATATCATTGTTCTAAGTATAACAGGTTATTGCTTCATGAAATATTCTGTTATAGGATCACTTTTTATCAAACCAGTATGAACGTATGTCTCCCATATTGATCACTGCTATGGTTCCACTGGTTGCAATTTCTGAATTACTGCCAATTTTACTGAACTTGACGGCAGTCTTGTACTTGAATTGAAAATCAGTATTGAGAGACTATCAAACACACATTACATGGGAACTTTCACCATTAGCAGAGAAAGAAAACTTTCACCCTACCTGTTTCTGTTTTATTGATGTCCTAACCAAATTGACAGTGTATATTTGTACCAGGGATTGGAACTGATACTTGTTTATACACCAAAAAATGTACTATTGAAGTGTAATATTTCTTTTTTTTCTTTTTTGATATTCCAGTTAGCACTTAGGCATGTTTTTTGCTGAGTGGCTGCACTGGAGCATTGTAAATATTTAAGGCAGTGTAAATGGATGCTTATACATCTGTACCCTAATTTAGAAGTGTTGCCTGCTGTTATATTTCCAAATCTCATCAGTCATATTAAAAAGCAATGCCTTTCTAAGAACTCATGGCCATAAAAATCTGCTGAGCGGGGCATCTCAATGTAAGTGTACTCACTTTGGACCTCTGCCACTGACCACATCAAAGTTTACAGGATATGGGGAAGGTCCCTCCATTTCCCTACCATTGGTGAGCGCATATTGGGCACCCACTAGCGCAGCAAAGATGGAAATTCCAGTATAGGTGCCCTGGGTCACAGGGTGTCAGGACCCTCCGGGATCCCAGGTGTAATTGTACACGGTGGCCCCCTTACAAAGGAGCATTTTTAAAAATAATTTAGAAATTCATACATAGGCCTTAGCTGGAGTATTGTGTTTAATTCTGGACACCACACTTCGGTCTGGAATGCACTGCCTGAAAAGGTGGCGGAAGCAGATTCAATAGTAACTTTCAAAAGGTAATTGGATAAATACTTGAAGGGAAAAAAATTACAGGGCTATGTGGAAAAAGCAGGGGAATGGTGCTAATTGGATAGCTCTTTCAAAGAGCAGGCACAGGCATGATGGGCCAAATGGCCTCCTCCTATGCTGTGCCTACTATGATACTATGATAATCATCAGGTGTCCAGGTCACGATATCAGCCTGGACCTCACAGCTTCTGGTCCGACCAGGTGTACTTGTGCCAACCATACACCAGTTCTTAATGAAAGGCCGGGATGTTGGAACTCGAACTTTGAGTCCCCCCACCCACCCAACCTTACAACGATGGCTTTTGGGTATACATGGTCAGTAATGAAAGAGCTGTAAGTTTGTGTGAGGGATTGGCATTGATCAGCAGTACATGTGTGACAGATTGCCCAGCCACACTTTGTAGCGTGCATACGTGGGCCATATACCTAGTAAATGGTATCATTGGGTAGGCTTACCTTGGCCATCTCTTTAAGGTGTGCCAACCTATCTACACCTGTTCTCAGGTCTTGCAGGTAGTGCACAAAGCATTGAGCCTGGCTGCCACCTCCTGCCAGCTATGCTGCGCTGCTGTTCTCTCGGGAAGGTGTCCTCGAGTGTCCTCTTTGCATTCACCTCATGCTTGTACGTCTCACCAGCCATGAAGCAGAGGGTTAGGTGCTGTACTGAGCCATCACTTTCCCAGAGAATCCATTGCCTGCCTTCACATTTGTTTTTGGTAGCCCCCACATAAAAAAATTACGATGTCTGTCTTTTTCCAATTTCTGCTCATTTTTCCAAAGGCATCTAACTACAAGTGGCCACATCCTTGTTAAATTACCAATAAGGGGCTGCTGACACATGAATTCCCATGTCCCTTCCCCTGAGAGAACCCTGTGCCAGATCCAAAATGTGCTGAGAACTCACAAATTAGGCTACATTAAATATGCCGCCCATATTTTTGCATCAAGACTGGAAAATTCACCCATGGTCTATTAAATCTACACATACTTGAAGATCATACAAAAAATCCTGATTTTCTTAATTAAAAATTAGGCAGTTTTGATATGCAAGTATTGCCTTGTAACAACACCACTTGTCATAGACTGCAAAATGTATAGCTCAGCAATTGAGGATTTTAAAAAAACAGTTAATTATAAACTCATATGTGCCTTGATGCAATCTGAAGCTGGTATAAATCAAACTAATGGTTCAGTTGGTGACCTTTTCTGGAAGAGAGTGCCTGCTGCCAAGATGTTCCCAAAAATTCCCAAAGGTGATTGAAAAACCATCTGCCTAGATTTAACCTGAGACGTCCAGCTTTCTGTGACAATTAGCGAAATCTGAGATGCATGGCGGGTAAATGGAGTTGAGATACAAATCAGCCATGATCTAATTGAATGGCAGAACAGGCTCGAGGGGCTGAATGGCCTACTCCTGTTCCTATGGGGACCCAGCAAATGTTGTACTCTTCGCATTTGCAGTAGAAAGTCATCGAGGGACCAGACATACCATCGTACCTGCCCGAGAAAAGTCCTGCAGTGCTGCGTACATTGCCACCTTGATCCAGAAACTACTGAATATTTTTGGAAAACCATCGGCAAATAATATATGTTTTTATATTGACTCCAAGGGTCATGTGAAGAAATTGTGCGAGAACTTACACATTTATTGTTCTGCACAGCCAGTAGAGCCAGCATAGACTAGGCAAGCAGAGGCCAGGACCTTAAGCAGAGATCCATATCACTGGATCCCTACCCATTGTGAACACTTCCTAACAGCTTCATTTCAATATTTAAATGCATGATAATGTCAGTATAATCAGCATGGTTTTCACACAGGGTACATGCTGTGCATTTGTTTCACATTATACAATGTGTGACAATGGTCAGGTCAGTTCAGAGCAGATGGCATATTTATGCTTAAAGGGGAACTAGGTGGACTTTACCCACAATGACTCCTGAAACACTTAGAAATCCAGCAATCAGATATCCCCTGAACATAAGAAGAACATAAGAAATAGGAACAGGAGTAGGCCAAATGGCCCCTCGATCCTATTTCGCCATTCAATACGATCATGGCTGATCTTCAACCTCAATTCCACTTTCCTGCCCTGTCCCCATATCCCTTGATTCCCTTAGTGTTCAAAAATCTGTCAATCTCAGTCTTGAATATATTCAACGACTGAGCATCCACAGCCCTCTGGGGTAGAGAATTCCAAAGATTGCACAGCTCTCTGAGTGAAGAAATTTTTCCTCAATCTCGGTCCTAAATGGCCGACCCCTTATCCTGAGAATATGTCCCCTAGTTCTAGACTCTCCAGCCAAGGGAAACAGCCTCTCAGAATCTACCCTGTCAAGCCCTCTAAGAATTTTATATGTTTCAATGAGATCACCTCTCATTCTTATAAACTCCAGAGAATATAGGCCCATTCTACAAAATCTCTCCTCATTGGACAACCCTCTAATCCCAGGAATCAATCTAGTGAACCTTTGTTGCACCCCCTCTAAGGCAAGTATATCCTTCCTTAGGTAAGGAGACCAAAACTGTACACAGTAGGTGTGGTCTGACCAAAGCCTTATATAATTGCAGCAAGACCTCTTTACTCTTATACTCCCACCCCCTTGCAATAAAGGCTAACATACCATTTGCCTTCCTAATTGCTTGCTGTACCTGCATGTTAGCTTTCTGTGAGGTGAGAGTGACTGCCCTTGACATCAAGGCAGCATTTGACCGAGTGTGGCACCAAGGAGCCCTAGTAAAATTGAACTCAATGGGAATCAGGGGGAAAACTCTCCAGTGGCTGGAGTCATACCTAGCAAAAGGAAGATGGTAGTGGTTGTTTGAGGCCAATCATCTCAGCCCCAGGGCATTGCTGCAGGAGTTCCTCAGGGCAGTGTCCTAGGCCCAACCATCTTCAGCTGCTTCATCAATGACCTTCCCTCCATCATAAGGTCAGAAATGGGGATGTTCGCTGATGACTGCACAGTGTTCAGTTCCATTCGCAACCCCTCAGATAATGAAGCAGTCCGAGCCTGCATGCAGCAAGACCTGGACAACATCCAGGCTTGGGCTCATAAGTGGCAAGTAACATTCGCGCCAGATAAGTGCCAGGCAATGACCATCTCCAACAAGAGAGAGTCTAACCACCTCCCCTTGACATTCAACGGCATTACCATCGCCGAATCCCCCACCATCAACATCCTGGGGGTCACCATTAACCAGAAACATAACTGGACCAGCCACATAAATACTGTGGCTGCAAGAGCAGGTCAGAGGCTGGGTATTCTGTGGCGAGTGACTCACCTCCTGGCTCCCCAAAGCCTTTCCACCATCTACAAGGCACAAGTCAGGAGTGTGATGGAATACTCTCCACTTGCCTGGATGAGTGCAGCTCCAACAACACTCAAGAAGCTCGACACCATCCAAGATAAAGCAGCCCGCTTGATTGGCACCCCATCCACCACCCTAAACATTCACTCCCTTCACCACCGGCGCACTGTGGCTGCAGTGTGCACCATCCACAGGATGCACTGCAGCAACTCGCCAAGGCTTCTTCGACAGCACCTCCCAAACCCGCGACCTCTACCACCTAGAAGGACAAGGGCAGCAGGCGCATGGGAACAACATCACCTGCACGTTCCCCTCCAAGTCACACACCATCCCGACTTGGAAATATATCGCCGTTCCTTCATTGTCGCTGGGTCAAAATCCTGGAACTCCCTTCCTAACAGCACTGTGGGAGAACCGTCACCACACGGACTGCAGCGGTTCAAGAAGGCGGCTCACCACCACCTTCTCGAGGGCAATTAGGGATGGGCAATAAATGCCGGCCTTGCCAGCGACGCCCACATCCCGTGAACGAATAAAAAAAAAGGACACCCAAATCCCTCTGACTACCAACATATCTTAGTCTTTCACTTTTTAAAAAAATATTCTGCTTTTCTATTCTTCCTACCAAAGTAGATAATTTCACATTTCCCCACATTATGCTCCATCTGCCACCTTCTTGCCCACTCACCTAACCTGTCTATATCCCTTTGCAGCCTTTTTGCATCCTCCTCACAGTTAACTTTCCCACCTAGCTTTGTATCATCAGCAAACTTGGATATATTACACTCGGTCCCCTCATCTAAGTAATTGATATAGATTGTAAACAGCTGAGGCCCAAGCACTTGTGGCACCCCACTAGTTACAACCTGCCAACCCAAAAATGACCCGTTTATTCCTTCTCTCTGTTTTCTGTCCGTTAATCAATCCTCAATCCAGGCTAATATATTACCCCCAATCCCATGAGCTCTAATCTTGTGTAACAACCTCTTGTATGGCACCTTATCGAGTACCTTTTGAAAATCCAAATATACTACATCCACTGGTTCCCATTTATCTACCCTGCTAGTTACATCCTCAAAAAACTCTAATAGATTTGTCAAACACGATTTCCCTTTCGTAAAACCATGTTGACTCTGCCTAATCATATTATGGTTTTCTAAGTGCCCTGTTACTACGTCCTTAATAATAGATTCTAGCATTTCCCTACTATTGACATCTCTAACAGTGGATTACTAAAATTTGCATTTCTGAATGTTTGGGTTTTGTTGACAGTTTGTTTTCACCTGGTTTTTGTGGCAACATTTTTGATTGCTCCAATTAAAAATCAGAATATGCGAGTTCCTTTCGGGAATCCTTTCCTTTTTTTGTGTTATTTGGAATGGGAAGAAGCAGCTGAGCGAGAGGTGAGGCAGGCTTGATTGCACCAGAGGTAGACCCAGACACATCTACCTGGGAATATCTGTGAATAAGTGCTTCACGGATCCGGCTTCATCAAGAAGGCAGTGACGCAGTAGTGCCATCTGCTAAAAGCTGACCTGCAGACAACCACCTGTGGTAGTTTGCAATGAGCTAGTAGCAGTTAAGGGTACCACATTCCTGAGCTTTGATGCCACTGGATCATTCCATGCTACCTCAGGGGGCATCAACAACCTCAGACAAACCACAGAGCATAGGTGTATCAAGCAGATCAATGATGCATTGTTCACCAGGGCCAACACCTTTCCCCCTAGAAAACTGGCAGCAGGTTGAGAGGTTCATGCAGTTTTCCACATCACAGGATTCCCCAAAGTCCAGGGCATTATTGATGTCACCCATCTGACCATCTGGGTCCCCTCATATATCCCACAGCTTTGTGTACCTTATGGGGTTCCATTCCATCAATGTGCACTGGTCAATGTGCAGCAACAAAGGACCATGCAGGTTACTACCCATTTCCCAAACAGTAATCGTGATGCTTTGCAATTTATATCGCGCCTTTAAGGTAGTAAAACGTCCCAAGGCGCTTCACAGGAGCGTTATCGAGCAAAATTTAACACCGAGCCGCACAAGGCGGTATTAGTACAGGTGACCAAAAGCTCGATCAAAGAGGTAGTTTTTAAGGTAGAGGATCTCTCTGGTGTGCATACTTTACCCATCTGCTTGGTAGAGGGAGTGACTGCCTAGCTTTACCACAGTAGACTTCCTGAGGATGTTAAACCTTTTGGATTTCTGCTTCCTTGACATGTGGGTGTCGGACTCATTGGGTCACCTCCTCCCAATCTGAATCATACTTCACCAATAATAAGGGTGGTCTAGAGACACAAACAGGGCAACCTTCCTTTCCTGCCCTTTCTGTAATGGAACTCCAATGCAGCATCTGAAAAGGAAAGAATTCCCTGACCTCCTCCAGCCATCTGTATTTTTGTGCAGCGAAACCTTTCTGACCAGCAACGTGCTCAGTGGCTAACCAGAAACGCAGCCCCTTTATTTGACAGCCGCAGTCCGTTGAGAGCTGCATCTGTGCACAATTGTTTCGATCCCCCACCGACAGTGAGTTCCCTCCTGCAGGCCCAATCGAGTGTCGGAACTTGCTATGAATATTAATTAGTCCGACCTTGGGGAAGTTGCACGGTGCATGCAATTTCAGCGAGTGCAAAGCTCACCGACCTCCAGTCCTGCCGTTTCAGCACCAGGGCCAGTAAATATTCCCTGCTGTTCTTAAGTCAGCCTTGAAGTCTCCAGCGCGATCACAGATGCTGTTGGTTTTGTCATTCACTCAGGTATCTTGTTTATATGGGCACGTAATGAAAAGTGCAATATTTTGGAGTTTGTCATTGAATCAGAATGAATCTAACAGTCAACCCAATTCTGACACAAAATCTTGTTGGTTAGTGAAGCAGTTGACACGTTGCTTACAAGGTGGTGCCCCTTCACAGAATCTTTGCTCGGGGAAGAAGTCAGCTACAAAGAATTAGCCATTGACAGTGGAGTGAAGAGGAACATGGTTTAACCAATGCTGCAATTTTTAAATGCTGCAATTGTGGAAATAATGAAAAGGCTGGAATCTAAGAATACCTGTATCCGTTAGATGTTAATGCCACAATTCTGTTTGAGAGTGAGCTGAAGGAGGAGTTTTCCAATTTGGGCTTGTTACTTGGGCACGACTGGTCTGAAGATTTATTTGCTACCCACCCTCCTAACCACCAGAATTTAAGATGACACTTGATAGTTTAAATGCATGTCCCCTGGTCCTCCCCAATCTGTCAAACTGAAATAATGTAGTGGATAAGGCCATTAAAACAAGTTAATGGAGTATTGGGTTTTATGGCAAGAGGTATAGAATATAAAAGTCAAGATGTAATGGTGAATCTATATAAAACCTTGGTAGGACCACATTTGGAATACTGTATGCAATTTTGGGCACCATATTATGTTGAGGCAATATAGCGGGTACAGTGCAGATTCACTATGATGCTGCCTGGTCTGAGGAAATTTAAATACAAATAAAGACTTGAAAAAGTAGAGCTGTTTCCAAAGAACAAAGAAGATTAAAGGTGATTTGATAGCAGTGTTTGATAGCAGTGGGGACTACTGCTCGTGAGGAAGATAAACACCAATGTGAACTGATTGGGTAGAACATGTCTGTTTCCGAGTTGTAATTTCTATGGGTTGGTTTCAAACATTTTAGCACAGTGAAGACTGGATTTCCTTCACTGTACCATCTGAAATCGAGCACCATAATGGCAGAAAATCAGGGAAAGAACAGGTAGGCTGGCCTAATTCTGCATACTAGTCCTGACTTAGATTTTCCTCTCCCAACTCCAGTAATGAAGGTGGCTGACAAGTCCTTCTCAGCCCCATCATGTGTAAATAACAGCAGGGAGTGGTGACCTGGAAACCTGTCCAATTTCCCTGCCTTCTGCCACTGCAGCTGCTGACCTCAGGGTCTGCCAGCAGAGGGTGGGTAGTATACCCTAGGGCAGTGACAGAAGGCCTGCTGATGCCTCTTTTGGAGAGAGAGGACCTCTCCCTCACCTGAGACCCTAAAACTGTACCTGGTTTTAGGCGTTAGTCCTGTCTGAGGCCTAAAAGATTATTTGCCTAAATATCTTCTGAGCTCTTCTTAAAACAACCTGCTCCTCCTCTGGTGCGAGACTGGGTGACCCCCTGCAGCACCACCGCACCTTCTCTCTTTCGCAGTGGCAGGTTCCTTCCTGTTGGCAGGGGTCCCACAAAAATCAACAGCCCAGAACCAAAAAATGTGTCACGGTGGGGTTGGGATGGGCAGCAGGCAAAAACCCACCCCAATCTTTCTCCTGTAGCGATACTGCTGCTGAGGAAATATAGCCCCAGGAGTCTTGGTTGAACAGGCAATGTAGGTGCCATGTGTGTGGGGGGGGGGGGGGGGGGAGGGGGAAGGGGAGGAGAGGAGAGGAAGGGCATGACCAAAGTTCTTCATTCAAGGTGGCAGTTTTGATTGGCAGCATGATAAGCCAATCCTTGACACAGAGAGCTGGGAGAGGGTCAGAGGTCATCAGTGACTACACATCAAAAGTAATGCATCGGCAGTAAAGCACTTTGAGATGTCATGAAGATGTGAAAGGTGCGATATAAATGCAAATCCCTTCCTTTCCTTTGTCTTTGCCTGTGTCTCTCTGGAAAACACAGTTGCACTACGTTGGGATTTGAAAAAAGGCAGAAACAGAGAAGTATCTTTTTTACAAACTTCGTGCCAGTCAGTTCAGCAAATACCAGCTCGTAAAGTTCAGCTGAGCAAATATTAATGACTAAGTTTACGAATTTATTATTTTTGATGTTACGGGGAACAATGGGAAATAGAAAGAATATCACTGAAAACTGTATTCTGTTCAATCATGCATTTCTTGTCAAATAAACCTGTTTGTTGATAAACCTGTTTGTTGGTTTACAGTTGGCCTTATCTCACTAAAGTGCTTATCAGAAGATAGTACACCTGTGAGATTACAATATCCAGTACACACAATGAGGGGTAATATTGTTATGGCTCCCAGGTCACCCTATCCTATAACGAGGTATTGAGCAGTAAAGGTGTTCTCCAGATCATAGGGGACGTGGAGTCCGCTTATGCGTGTGACCAGTGATGTTTATCCCGAGAGAGTAACTAGTGCAGCCCTGAAATTTGTGACAGTTACTGAGAAAAAAACAATGGTGAATTAACTTTTTTTCCATAAAGTATTTTGAGTGATTCAATTGGATCATCTTCTCCTCTCTCTTATTGGTACATAGGAACATAGGAACAGGCGTAGGCCATTCAGCCCCTCGTGCCTGCTCCACCATTTGATAAGATCATGGCTGATCTGTGATCTAACGCCATATACCTGCCTTTGGCCCATATCCCTTAATACCTTTGGTTGCCAAAAAGCTATCTATCTCAGATTTAAATATAGCAATTGAGCTAGTATCAATTGCCATTTGCGAAAGAGAGTTCCAAACTTCTACCACCCTTTGTGTGTAGAAATGTTTTCTAATCTCACTCTTGAAAGGTCTGGCTCTAATTTTTAGACTGTGCCCCCGACTCCTAGAATCCCCAACCAGCGGAAATAGTTGCTCTCTATCCACCCTATCTGTTCCCCTTAATATCTTATAAACTTCGATCAGATCACCCTTAACCTTCTAAACTCTAGAGAATACAACCCCAATTTGTGTAATCTCCCCTCGTAACTTAACCCTTGAAGTCGGGGTATCATTCTAGTAAACCTACGCTGCACTCCCTCCAAGGCCAATATGTCCTTCCGAAGGTGCGGTGCCCAGAACTGCTCACAGTACTCCAGGTGCCTTATCAGTTCTGATTTTGCTGTGATTTTACTTTGAGTCAATCAACAAAATGTGATGAGAAAAGTGTGATTTTACAGGAATTAAGTGTTATACAACAGGAAGTGTGCGCCAATATAAGACTTGGCATATAATAGGTAAGGTGATCAGTTCTGTGACAACATTTGAAACTCTTCAAACCCGATTTTACACTGAATTTGACCATTTTTTTAATGAGAAAATGAAAACTAATAAAAACTCAGAATTTGGTAAAACTGAAAAATTGCTAAAACTAAATGCCAAAAACTGGAAACCTATCCTAATATTCGACTCTTACTTAGCAATGAATTCTACAATGCATTGCTCTGTAACACTGCATTGTTCAATGTATTACTCGGTAAGACTTCACAATGATTAAAAAGAACTCTGATGCAGCCTTTACAGTGATTATCCCTGACTGGAAAATTGAGCTCGCAATTCTAACAGTGAGCCACCCATTCCTCTTCACTTTAAACTAATGGACCCACTCAAAAATGGCACAAATGTAGGTGCAGTTGTGCTACTTTGGGTACATGAATTTAGGAGTCTGATGTATTTGATGGGATTTTGGCCGGATGATCAAATACAATGCGATATGAAAATAGCCTATTTATTCAACGGCAGAATTCAAATGAGGAGCAGCTCTTGCCACCAGTCTTGGGCATATAAAGGTTGTTTGAGATGAAAATGAATTAGAATTTTAATGGTATTGATATCTAGTAGTGGAGTGAAAAAAATAACTGCGCTCTCTTTTATTGAATGAAGTTGAGGTATTGACATTGTAATGTAAGGGAGGAATTAGGCCTGAATAATAAAAAATATCTGTAATTAAAGTCAAAAGTAAACAAAGACTTGATTGTTGGCAGTGGATCATTTTTTTCTTTGCCAAATTCTACTATATTTTAAATTTTATTATTTAATTAACAGATACTGACTGCTATAACAGGATAACAATGTAATTTGTAATCTCCTCTTACTGTTTTTTTCCTTACACTTGCTCAAAGCTCTGGACTAGTGGGCTATGTAGCACCTGTTGTTTCGGCGTTACATGGCCTCTCCAACATCCCAAGATGGCGTCTTGGCTGCACACAGACATACGTTTCTGTGCGCCGGACGCCATCTTGGTATAGGAGATAGCACAGGCGCAAATACCGAACGCCAGAAGCATGTAAAGTAAGGAGAAAATGGATACAATCAGTGTGCAACACTGATTTTAAAGTGATAGACACCATTTTGGGACTTAATGCTCAACTCAAAGCACAGTCTTAACCCCGACCATTTGAACATGTCTTAGAGTGTCTGTAGGATCCCCACCAGTGCTATTTAAAGGGACTATGCAGGATTTACAGGTTAGTGGCTGGATTATTGTTTCTGACTGCCGAGACATTTGTAACTGTTTTTGGAGGTCTCCTAGACTTGAATACTAGGACTAGGAGACATAGCCTAACATTTAGAGCCAGGACATGCAGGAGTGAAGTTAGGAAACGCTTCTACACTCAAAGGGTGGGAGAAGTTTGCAACGCTCTTCTGCAAACGGCAGTTGATGCTAGCTCAATTGTGAATTTTAAATCTGAGATTGATAGATTTCTGTGAACCAAGGGTATTAAGGAATATGGGGCTAAGGCGGGTATATGGAGTTAGGTCACAGGTCCACCATGGACTCATTGAATGGCGGAACAGGCTCGAGGGGCTACATGCCACTGCTACTTGCTGCCTCCTGATATGCGCCACCTTCTCCTGCAAGAGAGCGGGACGTGTGTCGGGGTGATGTGCCTGTCATGGTTGAATAGCTGCCAGTGTGTGTGGCTTGTGAGTTGGGGGTGGGCGGCTTGCAACAGTAGTAATTGTATAAGGGTGAGAGGAAGCATCTGATTGGAAGAGTTGAGTACTGATGGAAAGAGTTTGTTGGTATTTGGGGCAATGGGGGGTGTAGTGCGTGGAGCAGTGGATGCGGCTAGTGGTGTAGTTGGTATGGAGACGCCACTTGACAGTTGACCTCACTCACCTTGACCACTCATGTCAAAGCACTGAACTTCTTCCAGCACTGCATCCATGTTCATGATGCTGTGCGCCTGGCATTGACTTCATCCCCCGCTGCCTCCCACTGCTTTTGGGTATATGTCTGGAGGGCCTCTTCCCCCCACTCCCCCTCCCCCCCCCCCCCCCCGCCCCCGCACCCCCCGCGGATATAGGATGCCCCTCCTTCTGTCCATCTCTTGCACCAAGGCCTTTAGAGCATCAGCAAAGAACCTTGGTGCACGTACTCTCACAGGCCTGGTACAAACTCAGATCGGCAGATTGGTGAGGTCTGGACATGCAGATTGGAGGATGTGGAATTTAGTAGTGCGCACCTTTATTCAATGTTTTAAACATAATTCATCAGTTTGTAAACATAGGGATGGGAACTGCATCTGTGTTTTGCTTGTGCGATGTATGACTCTCCGTTCAGACTCCGTACAGACAGCAGGCTGTCATTTTCAGCAAATAACAGGTACCAGCTACCTTTAAGAGATTTTTAAGAGACAGCCTGCCTTTAAGAGATTAGAGCTCTCCCTGCTGGTGGAAAGTGTGAATTGCATTGAATCCTTGTTCAACGCTGATTTGGAAGACTGCTTGCGGGTAAGTCCTCAGGCCTGATGAAAGTCTCGTCCTGCCTGCACGGGGGCCATTGGTCGCAGGTAATAGTGGATCGCGCTACTCCCGCCCAATAATAGGTCCTATCCTATTTTTCTCCCATGGTCTCTTGACAACATTTTTTAATTGTTCATGGGATGTGGGCGTCGCTGGCAAGGCCAGCATTTATTGCCCATCCCTAATTGCCCTTGAGAAGGTGGTGGTGAGCCGCCTTCTTGAACCGCTGCAGTCCGTGTGGTGAAGGTTCTCCCACAGTGCTGTTAGGTAGTGAGTTCCAGGATTTTGACCCAATGACGATGAAGGAACAGCGATATATTTCCGAGTCAGGATGGTGGGTGACTTGGAAGGGAACGTGCAGGTGATGGTGTTCCCATGTGCCTGCTGCCCTTGTCCTTCTAGATGGTAGAGGTCATGGGTTTGGGAGGTGCTGTCGAAGAAGCCTTGGCGAGTTGCTGCAGTGCATCCTGTGGATGGTACACACTGCAGCCACAGTGCGCCGGTGGTGAAGGGAGTGAATGTTTAGGGTGGTGGATGGGGTGCCAATCGTGAGGGCCGCTTTGCCCTGGATGGTATTGAGCTTCTTGAGTGTTGTTGGAGCTGCACTCATCCAGGCAAGTGGAGAGCATTCCATCACACTCCTGACTTGTGCCTTGTCGATGGTGGAAGGTCTTTGGGGAGTCAGTCGCCGCAGAATACCCAGCCCCTGACCTGCTCTTGTAGCCACAGTATTTATGTGGCTGGTCCAGTTAAGTTTCTGGTCAATGGTGAATTTCTGGTCGTACCAACACAGCTGGACATGAATCAAATTTTAATTTTTAGGACTATTGAGAAATCCATCGAGCAGTGGGTGGTATGACCATCACTCCAGTTATTTCATTTCACCGTTGTTGGATTACCAGACCTTGACTCTTGGCTTTTCATGTTATATATTGTACTGTGTCATGGGGAATTTTTCACCTCAGGCAGTAATCTCAACCCCCTTCTCAGCCGTTCAATCCTACTGATCCCAATAGTGTGCAGTCTCAGTGTCCTGATTGATCCTGAGCTGAACTTCAAACCCCCAAACCATTCCATTGCCAAGACCACTTAATTCCACTTTCATATCATCATCCATCTATCGCCCACCACCCCCCCATTTCTGCTTAAACTCTCACCAATACCTTTGTCATCTCATGGTTCAATTTCCCTAATATTCCCTCACTGGTCTCCCGCACTCCAGTTTACACAAAATCCAACTCATCCAGAACTATTTCACCCATATCCTATTCAGCACAAAGTCCCACACATCCATCGTCCCTCTTCTCTCTTCCATTGGCTTTCTATCCCTCAGGGTGTTGACTTCAAGATTATCCTCATCAAATCCTTCTATGCTCTTACTCCACCCCATCTCTGCGATCTTCTCCAGCCTTACAGCCCAGCATGCATTCTCAACTTTTCTAGTTCTGTTGTGCTGTGCACCCTTCTCTCTCCTCTCCACCATTTGTAGCAGAGGCTTCAGCCACCATTTCCCTGCTCTCTGGAATTCCCTTCCTAAACCCTTTGCCTTGTTACCTCTCTCCCCAATTTCAAAAGCACCATCAAAACTTACCTCTTTGTGTGTTTAATTGCCTCCCTTAACTTCACACCTACTTTCAGCTTGATATAGCAACTTGGGACATTTAGGGGCTTAATTTCCTTGGGGCTCTTCCCACTCCATCACTGTAACTCTGGCGGAGATTTGGTGTAAACAGCGTTTCCACCGAAGTTACAGCAGCAGAGCGGGAGAAGCCCTGAGGAAATTAGCCCCCTTTGTTACGGAAAGGAATTATACGTAAATAATGTTGTTTGATTTACTAAAACACGCACCTTGTATAAGATGTGTTGTTCTCAAGGACTGTGTTATAATGAAGGTAGAGAGTATCAGTGATGGCTCAAACTGATCTGACAGTAATTGTGATAGGGAAGTGTGCCAAGCAGATCATAAGGATTTAATTTACTCTCTTGTGGCTGGAATATAAACCTTTACTGTCTCTGAACATTTCCTGAAAACAGTTTAAAATTAAAATCAAGAAGATGGAGAGTGATTCAATGTATCCCCACTCCACTGTATTCAGATCCAGGGCAGGATTTTATTCACACAGTTTGTATCAACACTAATTCCAATAGTAAGAGATATTTATAGTTTCACAATACTGGAAATATTGTGTTGCTTGATGCAGACTTATGCACTGCTAAATAAATATTTAATAATACTCTGCCTTCAGTCATCATAGTTCCAGAACAGCAGGGCAGAATGGCCATACCACTGCTGCACCACTGGACAAAGACTTGGATGTCACCAAAATAAATTAAAATACTATTAGTAGCGTATGTGCCTCATTATAGGGGCTTTACCTGCTCCCAATATTTCTACATTGGTATGAAAATTCCAGGCTATTTCTAATGTGAGAAAGTAAAATGCTCCACTGCGGTTGACTGCTGGTAAGCAGCGTTAGTGTCACACGTTTAGTGTTAACCTGATTTAATGGTAACAAAAAGGAAATAAAAATTCTTCCCCTCCCCCACGTGTATGAACAAAGTTATTACATGAGAAATAATGAACAGTAATCCATATTTTACTCTTTTAAAATACTGTTTGTGTTGAGTTCAGCCATGGCTCAGTTCGTTGCACTCTTGCCTCTGAGTCAGAAGGTTGTGGGTTCAAGCCCTACTCCAGAGACTTGAGCACAAAATCTAGGCTGACGCTCCAGTGCAGTACTGAGAAAGCACTGCACTGTCTTTTAGATAAGATGTTAAATCGAGGCCCCGTCTGCCCTCTCAGGTGGACGTAAAAGGCCACACGGCACTATTTTAAAGAAATGCAGGGGAATTCTCCCAATATTTATCCCTCAACTAACATCACTAAATCAGATTATCTGGTCATTATCTCATTGCTGCTTGTGGGACCTTGCTGTGCGCACGTTGGCTGTCGCATTTCCTACATTACAACAGTGACTACACTTCATAAGTACTTCATTGGTTGCAAAGCACTTTACGACGTCCTGAGGTCATGAAAGGCGCTCTATAAATGCAAGCCCTTTCCTTTCTCTAATTGCACATAAGGGGAACAAAATGAAAAGGGAATGGTGGAACACCTTTGAACCTTGACCTTCTCCCACCCACAACATGCTGAGTTCCTAATCGCATCTATACTGCCAGTAGGTGGTGATAAGTGGGGGCAAGGCTCTCACAGGAACTGGCAGAACATTTGATGGGGAGCCACACTGGGCCTCTCTTACACACCTTCTAACTCTTGGTTTAAAGGTAGCATTAGCAGAGGTCTGGGAGCTTGTCATATGCTCACCCTCTCGACTAGTGATGATGCATAGTACAGGAAGAACCAAGAACAGAGGAAATGAAGCAAAAAAAAACTTCCAAGATTGATTGGTGTCTTGAAATCTTAGGAGTTTAAAGATTATTGCTTCAGGAGGTTCAACCCTTCAATTTCACACCATTCAGAAATTTCTCGTAGGATGGTAATTTCACATCAAATCACTTGAAGTTAACTTTTGTCATTCTTCTGGTGTCGAGTATTGTTATAATTTTACAATTATCCACCTTCAAATTCTCTTATAGGTTGTTCTAAATTACCATCAATGCCAATGGATGTTACTCCATCAGTCCAGTTCTACTGAGAACAATGTCAATGATCATGTTCCATTTTGATTACTGTAAAGTATGTTATCGAGTTGCCATTGCCTGCAGTATTTTACCAACTTACAGCTTTTGCATGTTGTGTTGGTTCATCTCCAGCTCTTTATCTTTGCTGCCTCCGCTTTGGGATAATGATGGCACGGCAAGCACTGGGAATTTTTCCCTTTGCTTTCTGTTAAGATGTTGAGAAAACAAAATAAAAGAATCTGCTTTGGCATTACAGGCAGTTCTAATTAAAGTAGGACTATTTGCTTTATAAAATCATCTGAACACATTGCTAATGAAATGTCTATAAATTCATCTGGTTGGATTAGAGTAACTAACAAAGCTCACAGCCTCCTCACCATCTGCAACATGGGCCGCATTTTAATGTAAAGTGGGAGCTACCTGAGAGTTCTTCTGTGATGTTCCAATGCTGCGAATTCAGTAATTCCGGTTATACGGAGAATCAGGTGTTCCTCTAGCCTGTGAGTATAGTGTCAGTGGAATACCCTGAGAGATGTGAGCACCCTAACAAACACAATGCACCCTGGGGCAGGCAGAACACCCTAGCAAATGCAGACTACCTGGGCACGCCCACAGCGTTGTATTGGATGTGGAGAACACGTAATGTATGCAGAGAACCCTGTCATACACGCAGCACCCTAACACAGACAAGGCAGCCAGGCACAGGCAGAACATCCTGGCACATACACACAGCATTCTATTGCACACACAGCACCCTAATATGAGCAGAGCAACCAGCACATAGAGGGCACCTTGGCCAACACAGATTAACCCTTCAAGCTTGTAATGGTGAGTTTAGCGGGTTTGCATTGTGATTTGTTTGTTAAGTGGCCAGTGGTTTTAGAAGACACTTGTATGTTTTAAATCAATACTTGTGTTTCTGGTGATTAGCAGAATACTTGGATAACGAAGGTGATAGCAGCTGCTGATACTGTCATTTTTTTGATTAGGAGACGTATTATCTCTTCAACAAGCCAGAAAGTTGAAAGAGGACATGAAACGGCATTTGATGTCTCTTCAGATCTTTCTGCTTCACAGTAGCTTATCAGTGTGGCGGGGAGAAGACGAGTTTGATCAGTGCACAACACGGAGGTAGTGGGAAGCTGTAGTCTGATCATTAATCTGTTTAAAAAGAATCATTTTCAACTTCAAAAATCTGCCAAAAATACCTCATTGTTTTTAATCATTCACTTTATTAAGTTGTGGATTATTTTAGAATAAAGGATCGGTGTTTAGCAAAATGATTAATGATACAGTTAATGACTGAATGAAAACTATAACGGCAAATACAAAATAAAATAAAGAATAAGCACCAGCGAGTTAATAATCTGTTGACAATCTTCAGCTGACTTTCTTCATGTACATCCCGACTGCTTTAAAGTCAACCAGCAAAATTTTTCATGTTACATTTTCTGCCTCATTATGGAGCATTCACTAAAATGTGCAGCTTGTTACAAAAATGTAGAGTTCTCAGAGATTGTCTTACTGTGACTGGAGTGCATTAAGGATTTCACATAATCGTTCATTGTTCTTGTTGTCAATGTTAATGTCATACGCTTGTTGTCTATTGTGACATTAACTCACTAACGAAACCAAAGGAAGCTTCCTCTGTTCCTGAGTTCCAAATGCACGTAAAAAACCTAGAATCATACAGCACAGAAGGATGCTATTCGGCCCATCATGCCTGTGCTGGCTCTTTGAAAGAGCTATCCAATTAATCCCATTCCCCCGCTCTTTCCCTATAGCACTGCAAATGTTTCCTTTTCAAGTATATATCTAATTCCCTTTTGAAAGTTACTATTGAATCTGCTTCCACGACCCTTACAGGAAGTGCATTCTAGGTCATAACAACTCGTTGTGTAAAATAATTTCTCCTTGTACCCCCTCTGGTTCTTTTGCCAATTATCTTAAATCTATGTCCTCTGGTTACCAACCCTCTTGTCAGTGTAAACAGTTTCTCCTTATCTATTCTATCAAAACCCTTCATAATTTTGCACACTTATTTTGAACCTCTGATTAAAACATTCAAATCCAAGCTGTGCCAATAACTTTAAGGCTGAGTACACCAACCAATATGTTGAGCCTCTCCAGTCTGTTCCGATCTAACTAATATCAGCCAAGGCATCAATAGGTATGATATATGTCATACGCTTGTGCCCTAGCATGGGGACGGAGAAATATCAGACAAGTTTGCTGTAAAATACGTGTGCAGAGATTGGGAGAAGATAGGATTGTATGCAGTGGTGATACCCCCAATGGTCCCCTCACTGTCATGGCTTATGCACAAAGACTGGCCAATTAGGTGAGACACTGGAGGGTGATTGGCACCCATGGAACTGAACTGTAACAAAAGTCTGTGTCATCAGAATTGGAGGGGAGAAAAGAGAAATTGGGAAAAAAATCAATCCGCAATCACATCAACCTTAATCCCAAGCCTCATTAGGAACAACAAGGTCTCTCCACCCAGTCACACTTTCCATCCAAAAAAAATACAAAGTACTTTGCTTAAAAGTTCCTAAAAATGTTCAAGTTAAAATGAAGTGAACCACTCCGGAATGTACCTGGCGATAAAGGTTAAGAGCTGCAATACCCTTTTGAGCATTGTTGAATTATAGGAAAGCCTGAAGACATATTTCTTCATTCTGCCAAATTGCACTGTGGGCTGAAGTAAATAAATGTATACATGTCTCAGATTCTCCCAAACACAAGGAAAGGAGGGGGAGCCTGGAATGTAGAGAATATAATTATACACACGTGTTTTGATTTTGTTCAATATTATGATGAATAAAAAATATTTTAAAAACTGCATAAGAATGCTAAAATAAAGTTCACAGTGTAAAGCTCATTAAAAGGGCTGGTTATTGTTTTTAGAAACTAAGGGAGAGAAATTCAACTCGCGCCAGTTTCCGACAAGGAATGGGCAGCGCGATCAGAACATGTGCCCAACAACATCAGCCTGAGGCCCAATCAAAATTGGTCAGCAGGCCTCATTTGCATTAATCGGGTGAGCTGCGGACGCCATTCGGACATCCCAATGCAGCTCATCAGTCAGGGTCTGGCCAACTCCGACCAGCTCTAACGCCAAGCCAGCCTGTGGGTAGGTCCTGGAAGTGGGGGAGCTGGGGGAAGGTGAAGTGGAGGAAGGTGGGCCGGCAGAGGACCGCAGTATTTTTGTGGAGCCAGGAGGAGCATTTTGGCACCTTCTAGCTCCACAGAAATGAAACTATTAAAACATTTTCTGGATGAATTTTGAGCGGCCTCCAGCTCGTTAGGCCGATCAAGACCCTGAACAAGTGAGCGGATTATGCGCAGTGCAAGTTCCACCCATTTGCAGACCAATTTCAATTGGGGTCCTACATCCAGTGCTGGGACCCCGATTTGCATATGCGAGGTGCCTAATGGCTGTTTCAGACAGGCGCCCGGCACACGTAGAAGTCACCAACTTCCAAATTGGCAGCCGGTGCACTTTCAGGGGAGACCGGGCCCGGGTGGTCACAACCCGAAATTGGTCCCCCCAGCATTGATATGCCCAAAAAAAACAGGGCAACGATATTGAATTTCTGCCCCTAATTGCCAAGAAATCCAGTGAGATCTGCAGCATGTTACTGCGAATTTGTGTATTAAAACTGTAAGGGCACAAAAATCAGAGCACAAAAATCATTTGACTCAGTTCCCAAAAGAATCTCCAGCATTAGACACTAACCCTAGTGAACTGTCAAGTCATCCTTTGGCCATCGTTTTAGAATATGCAATGATGAAGTTGGTAAAATACAAAACCACAGACTCTTAATATCAGTCTGACACAATGCACCTTATAACATTTAGTGGTCGTGTCAAGGAAAACAAACAGAAATAAATCAAAACAAGTTTGGATTCATCCTATCAAATTGTACAGCCTTTCCACTTAGGAAATAACAGTCGGGATTACGCTGTTGATTATGTATGATCCTGTAAGTATTCTATCTGATTATAGTTAAATTAAAATGGCCTTTATGATCTTGATATTATCCTGCCCCAGTTTAAACATGAAAGCGGAAATGAAAGAGCATTCTTAGTGTTATTTGTCACCATGTACAATATTTTAATATATTTCATCTCCCCCACCTTGTATTGTATTTGCTGGACTGAAGATTATTAACATCACTATTGACATTGTGGTTGAATGCACAAAACCTTATTAATGGCACATAATCACACTTTTACATTTAAATCAATCATAATTATTGTACAACAGGGAGACAGAACACAAAGGAATTTTCTTTCACATCATAAGCTGTTTTATTGAAAAATGTGTTTAGCCCCAGAACAAAAATAATCGTGTTGAAATGCTGTCGTCCATTGCACAAACACAGAGGCAATTCATAAATATCACAGCTAGGGGTGAGGTTCAGAAGTGCTTCTCCCATTGCTTTTTTGGTTAAAAATGATAACATCAGTAACTGGCCATCATCATTTGTACTGTCAGAATTGTTTTTCAAATTTTTAGTTCAAATATATTGTATTTAAACAGTTTCACCAGAGAATCGCAATTAACCTTGCAAAACAAATTTAATGGCTGCATTCAAACAAAATCAGACCTGAGTAATTAATACATCATTGTGAAAACTGATTGTAAAGTATTTCAGATATTTTTAGCCATCATTTGAATGAGACCTCCAGAATCTCATCGCAATTTTTTTTTACCTTTCTTGAGATGGCTAGAAGCAAAAGCTCTGATATTAATACTACAGAAGATAACAATACCTGCTATACCACACTTCAGATGAAGAAAAATTGTTATTTTCCAAATAGTTATGGAATATAAAAGATGTACAGTAATTGTGATATTTTGTGAATGTGATAGTGCAATGCTAATGTGGTTCAGCACAGGACAAATTGGATTGTGTGAAAGAGGAAATATGAAAAAGGAAATGTTAATAGTAAGGGAATATGAACACTGTCACCTGGGATAAATAAGGTACATGTCAAAGCTTGAAACTCTGCCTAAACGATGATCGATGTTCTCATTCAATTCGAAAGATTCCTATAATAGAAAGTGGACATTAAATAGAAGAAAGGAATAATGTAAACCTATCAATTTTCTGAGTAATGCAAAAAGTCTATGAAAGAAGAGAATGGAATGTGCTATAAAATATGTATCTGAGAAACACAAACTCTTTGTTTTCCATTCTATCTTTCCATTCCTGAAAACTGTTAACTTTACCATTAACTTTTCTTATGCCATAAGAGATGTTACTTGCCTATTGAAATGGGCAATTTGAGTTTTTCTTATGCTTCAACATATATTTCACGAACAAGATATCACATAAGGTTCTACTAGATAGGTAAGGGTATTGTGGTGATATTTATACCCTGTAATAACAGCTTATACAGCATCCTTAGTGTACCAAAACATCCCAAGGTGCTTCAAAAAGGGAGGATACTGAATAGTAATAAAGGGAGGTAGCTGAAATAGTGGTCTATGAGGTAGGTTCTAAGGAGGCTTTTGAAGGTGCAAAAAGACAGAGGCATTTAGGAGAAGAACTCTGATGTCTGAAGGCTCTGCCATTGATTGTAAAATGGAGGGAGAGTGGGTGAAATGTAAAGGAGTCAAGACTCTGAAAGGTGGAAGCTGGGACATAGGGCTGGAAGAGTTACAGAGGTAAAGTGAAACAAGATCACGAGGGGGATTTGCAAATGAGGACAAAGCTTTTGAAATCAGTAGAGGCCTTCAATGACTGGGTGATTGGTGAACTGGACTTATTTAGAGATAACATGAGGGTGGCAGAGTTCTGGATGAGTTGGAGTTTGTATAGGATGAAGCTTACAAAGTCAGCTGGGAACACATTTGAAAAATGAAGCCTGGGAACAACAGATAAGGTTTTCAGCAACACTGGAGGGGGTGAGGGAGGGATGGAGATGGGCGACTTTTTGAGGCTGGAAATAGGGGAACATGCTGATGGGCTGGATGTGGGGTCTGAAGCTCAGCTTAGCATCAAGCAGGACATTGATATCGTGCATTGTCGGATTAAGCCTGAACAAGTAGGCGGAAAGGGAATGGAATCGGGAATGAGGAGGTAAACTTTCTGGCAAGAACTGATCAGATGGCTCTGATCTTGCCAGTGTTTAGCTGGAGGAAGTTCTGACGCATCCATGACTTCATGTTGCATGGGACAGCCATGAGCAAAAATAAATGTTTTTAAAATCAGAATAACTTTGGAGAACATTTCTATTTAAATTGGTATATTGCAAAATATTTATGAAGCTCAATATTGCTAGAATATTTCAACTAATATGTTTTAGCCTGAAATCTAGGAGACTTAGAGACTTTTGATCAGGAAATTCCAGGGATGTTTTTACATAATTAAAAGTAGCTAATTAATATTGACAACAAGAACAATGAAAGATTTTCAACCAAACCTGGAATTAACATTTTCATATAGACGATGAAACCTCCAGTTAGCAACCTCAAAATATCCTCAACACTAAAAATAGAAAAAAATCTACCTGTTGGTCTATCTATCTATACTTTATAACATGTATATGTTACACATACTATCTATCTATTTGTAATTATTGTGCATATATACTACACATTCGGGTTAAAATGGCTTAGTGGGAGCACTCTCATCTCTGAGTCAGGATATTGTGCGTTCAAGCCCCACTCCAGAGACTTGAGCACCTAATCTAGGCTGACTCCTGAGGGAGTGTTACATTGTCAGAGGTGCCATCTTTCAGATGAGACGTTAAACCAAGGTCTCATTTCCTGTCTCAACTGGACATAATTCATCCCATGGCACTGTTCAAAGAAGAGCAAGGAACGTCTTTGGTGTTGGGCCCATTTATCCCTCAACCTACATCACCAAAATGGATTATCTGGTCATTATCTCATTGCTGTTTGTGTGCAAATTGGCTGCCACGTTTTCCTACATTACAACAGTGACTAAACTTAACTGTAGAAGGAGCTAGATAGATTTCTAGACATAAAAGGCATCAAGGGTATGGGGAGAGAGTGGGAATATGGTATTGAGATAGAGGATCAGCCATGATCATATTGAATGGCGGAGCAAGCTCGAATGGCCGAATGGCCTACTCCTGTTCCTATTTTCTATATTTCTAAAAGTACTTCATTGGCTGTGAAGCAATTGGGACATCCTGAGGATATGAAAGGTACTATACAAATGCAATTTCTTTCTTTTCTTTTAATATGATTAAGGGTTCAAGTTGGAAAACCTAATAAACTTTTTAACCTAATGTTAATTGAAAATATACAACTGATATTATTTGCAATTAAAGAAATTCATGTTTTAATTACTTTTAGAAACTCCACCCCAGACTATATCTGGTAGAAATTAGACATTGGCAAAGTAATGAATTTAAATGAAAACTTTCACTTTAGCAAAGAAAATACAAAGGGCCTGAAATTTGTGGAGCCCAATTCTGCCGTTGGAAATGCAGTGGGACAAGACATCCAGCTTCCAGGCTGCCCTGGCACTGATCCCACAATCTCAGGGATGGCAGGCACCCAAATCTTTTATGGCACTCTCTTGTCATCCACCTGCTGTGGGAGTTTCAGAGTGGTCTCTTGCTGAATCTTTTAGGGGAGGGTGGGGGTGTTGGTCTTTCTGGCCGAAGATCACAGGATTTCTGTGATTCTGCAATGTGGGCCCCCTTCCAGCATGATGATATCCTGGCACACAAGTACGTTGCCATCATGCAGCCATACTTTGTGCTTGGTGGGGGGCGGGGGAAGAGAGGCAGAACTGGTGGGATATCTACCAAGAGACGTTATCCTGCCAATCTCACCTCCTCCTGTGACGTCAGCACGGTGGAGGGGGATCCAAGAAATGCGCACCACAACACCATCATCAGAATTTTTCCTAGTGCAATAAAAGAGTGGAGATTCATTAGAACTGGGTCCGACTCTAAATTCTGCACTCCCACCGTACTTACCCCCCAGACCCAGGAATATTTGGCCTGTAACTTCTTTTTGTTTTCTGTTCTTTAAATGCATTTCTGAAAGCTGTTCACTGACCCATTAATGCTACCTATCCCCTAGAAGGCCGAATTTACCAATTGAAGTGGACAGCTTGAGTCACTGGCCGGGGTTGAGTGGATTGGCAGATAGAAATTCAATCTGTCCATCTTGCTCTTTGCTGATGGCTTTTCTTTGGCATTGGGTTTTTTTGTTCATCTTTCACAGCCTTGATTACAATCTTTTCACTGTTACCATTTACCTTTGTAGCTGGTCCTTTTGTTGTGAAGGTGCTTTAATCACTTTTATTCTTTATAGCTTTCCTTTATTTCCTCATTTGTTTTTCTACACTTTTGATTTTATTAGTAATTTGCAGTATTTTGCATTTACAAGTCTGAGAAATTTTAATAGTTCTATTCACAAGGCTCCCTATGTCTGATGTTTAAACATACTGTAGTTGTTGATCACTGTTAGTTTTCCAGCAAATCCTAGTGGTTGATTTTATAAGTGTAATTGAAGCACCGAATTGAGGAACACAAATTAGTTCAAATAATTAATATTGTTAGTGTTTTTGATTCTAGTATAAAAATACTATTGCGGCCCTCTAAAGGTTAAAAGCAAGTAACCAATAAGCAATTTGTTATAAGTTCTAAGTTTGAGATCAATTAACAAATCAGGAATGGAGAATTCCTGTTAAAAGTAACTTCTATTAACAGCATCAGCTCTCAGTAACACAGCTGAAATCACTGTGGGCACATTTGCATTACTATCTAAATCTGCCATTGATTTATTATATCCAATTTGTTGAATAGTGTCTGTTTTTCACAGCTATCTTGGATGCTTTAAAAATGGACAAGAAGAGTAGTATTTATTTGATCCTGGTGGCTATCCAATTGCCTTATCTCCTTAATAAACATTCTACCCTGTTCACTCCCCAACGGTTAATCCCTTTAACATCCTCTCCGTCCCCTTTCCTTTTCCATTGTAATCCTTCCAACCCCCTAGGCTGTCACCAACCTCCATCTGGCTGTGTGTTCCACTATGTATCTCTTCTAAAGCCACCATTACATTGTAGACCCCATCTTGGCCTCTTCCCCTGCTCTTCCGACAACTTTTCTTCATTTGAAAGCCTCATCCTTTTCCATTCCTCCCATTTCTACTTCGCCTACTGCTTTCCCAAGCCCCACGGGGATTTCATCACCAAGATCTCCTCTCTTTACTGTTTCCTCAGTCCCTGAACTACAGTTGCCAATTCTGGTTGGATGTATTCCAAGAGGTTTCATCACATGATCTGCTGCCTCTAAATGCCCCTCCCCCTCCCCCAGTCAAACAGCATTTTCTCCCCATCTCCAATATTTTCATAACTATTAAACAAAAGTGTTCATAAAAATGAAAAACACAATTTGTTTTTGTGCCTATGATTTTTCTCCCCGATTGCTCACAGCAATGTTCAAAAGATCAATCTTTAATGCCTGGAGACTCTAGGACAAGCCTGGAGGGTTGGCAACCCTACCTTGCACTGTGAGATTCCTCATTCCCAATTATTTCAAGCTGTATCTCAAATCTCTCCTCTGCCTTCACCGCCCTCCTTTCCTCATTCATGCTTGCTCTACAAGTCAAAGCTCCCACCCACCCCCATTCTCTTGACCTTGCCATCATGCATGGCCTTGTGACCCCCAAGATCTCAACCAATGTTGAGGCCATCTCTGATGACTTGCTTGTCTCCTTCAACATCCACATCTGCCTGCCCATCTTCAACTTCATTACTGTCACCCTCTGCCCTGGACCAACTCCCCACCCCCCCACCCCCCAACCAAGCTCCTTCACTGACACACTCTCTACCTCCCAGCTGCCCCTCCTTTGTCCCTCCTTGTGCCATGACATGCAGCCACTGTCAACCAGCTCAACTACTCCCATGGTTGTGCCTTTATTGCCCTCATCCTAACCATGTTGCTCACAATCTCTGACCCCCACCATTCACCCTTTGGACCCATAAATCTGAGGGCCACAGATTTAAGTCCATCTGGTACATTATTGGCTTGGTTTCCACAATCAGGTCCGACTTGACCACCCCACACAATACCATTGACTCTGCAGCACACTCCTTCATAATCCACCATATCTTCTCTGTCATTCACCTTCATGAGAAAGCCCTTGTGAGACTCCATTCCTATCTGTCCCAACATCAGCTAGCAAATCTCAAGGAATGGCTTCTCATCCTGTCCCCTGCACAACCACTTCTGGTGTAGCCCAATAATCCATTCTTATCCCCCTCCATTTCCTCATTTACCTGTCACTCTGGGCTAAATTATCCATATCATCATAGTAGTATGATAGTATGTTACAGCACAGAAAGAGGCCATTTGGCCCATCGTGCCCGTGCCGGCTCTTTGAAAGGTTAGTCCCATTCCTCTGCTCTTTTCCCATAGCCCTGTAAATTTTTTCCTTTCAAGTATTTATCCAATTCCTTTTTGAAAGTTATTACTGAATCTGTTTCTACCACCCTTTCAGGCAGTGCATTCCGGATCATAACAACTCTCTGCTTAAAAAAATGTTTCCTCATGGCACTTCTGGTTCTTTTGCCAATCACCTTAAATCTGTGTCCTCTGGTTACAGACCTTTCTGCCAATGGAAACAGTTTCTCCTTATTTGCTCTATCAAAACCATTCATGATTTTGAACACCTCTATCAAATCTCCCCTTAACCTTCTCTGCTCTAAGGTGAACAACCCCAGCTTCTCCAGTCTCTCCACATAACTGAAGTCCCTCATCCCTGGTATCATTCTAGTAAATCTCTTCTGCATCCTCTCTAAGGCCTTGATATCCTTCCTAAAGTGTGGTGCCCAGAATTGAACATAATACTCCAGTGTTTTATAAAGGTTTAGCATAACTTCCTTGCTTTTGTACTCTATGCCTCTATTAATAAATGTAAACAATTTTACAACACCAAGTTATAGTCCAGCAATTTTATTTTAAATTCACAAGCTTTCGGAGGCTTCCTCCTTCGTCAGGTAAATGTTCAGGAGCTCCTTGAAGCCGACGCATTTATACATATAGAACAATACATGGTGTTTACAGACTGCCCCTGCAACTGCCCGTTGCCAAGGCAATCACCGTGTTCAGACAGAGAGGTGTCACCTGCAGAACCCCCGAATACACATTCAACAAAAAAACAAACAGGAAAAAAAAACAGAGAGAGGCAGAGACATCCGGAAGGCAGAGAAAGCCAGCAAATGACCCATTATATTGATAGCCAAGTTCCGCACCCATGAGGACGGCCTCAACCGGGATCTTGGGTTCATATCACGCTACACGTTACCCCACCAGCGAACAAATGTTATCTGTTTTTAATATAATGGGTCATTTGCTGGCTTTCTCTGCCTTCCGGATGTCTCTGCCTCTCTGGTTTTTTTTCCTGTTTGTTTTTTTGTTGAATGTGTATTCGGGGGTTCTGCAGGTGACACCTCTCTGTCTGAACACGGTGATTGCCTTGGCAACGGGCAGTTGCAGGGGCAGTCTGTAAACACCATGTATTGTTCTATATGTATAAATGCGTCGGCTTCAAGGAGCTCCTGAACATTTACCTGACGAAGGAGGAAGCCTCCGAAAGCTTGTGAATTTAAAATAAAATTGCTGGACTATAACTTGGTGTTGTAAAATTGTTTACAATTGTCAACCCCAGTCCATCACCGGCATCTCCACATCTATTAATAAAGCCCAGGATACCATATGATTTTTTAACAGCCTTCTAAACTTGTCCTGCCATCTTCAAAGATTTGTGTACATACACCCCAGGTCTCTCTGTTCCTGTACCCCCTTTAAAATTGTACCATTTACTTTATATTGCCTCTCCTCATTCTTCCTTCACTTCACACTTCTCTGCGTTAAAATTTAATTTGCCATGTGTCTGCCAATTTCACCAGTTTGTCCGTGTCCTCCCGAAGTCTGTTACTATCCTCCACATTGTTTACTACATTCCGAAATTTCATGCCATCTGCAAACTTTGAAATTATACCCAAGTCCAGATCATTAATGTATATCAAAAAGAGCAATGGTCCTAATACCCACCTCTGGGGGACACCCCTCCAGTCTGAAAAACAATTGCTCCCACTACTCTCTGCTTTCTGTCCCTTAGCCAATTATGCACAGGTTAGTTTTCAAATATATGCTGACAACACCCAGCTATACCCTCCACGAACCCCATGACTGTATTGGTGTTTGTCCAACTGCTTATTGAACAAAAAGTCATGGATGAGCCAGAATATCCTTCAAATAATTATCAGGAATACTGAAGCCATCTTATTCACCACCACCAAAAGCTCCAGGCCCTTGCCACCAGTTCTTTGACTGATGCTCAGGCTGAAGCAGTCTCCTGATTCTCCAGAACCTACTCCACCCCCATCCCCCATCCCACTCAATAACATATTACAAAATCAGCCCCATCACCTTTTGACTGACTTCTTAGTCGTGCTTAGCACAATATCCAGATGCTCTTTTGAGTGGTTGCGATAAACTTAGACTAGCCCTTAAAAATGTTACTTTCTCTGCAGCTGTTGAGGATAAGGCCATATATTGACACCAGATTAAAAAATTGATTACCTTTTTGACATTTTCAGTGGGTTAATGCACTTTAATTGAAAGATTGGTTGAGGTTTGACATTTGCAATGGGTAGTGCACTCTAACCTCCAACCACAGTAATCGGATTGTCAGGCAGCCCCAGAAAAGCAGAATATTTGCTTATTATTGCACATGAAAATATTACATAAAATCCATGAAAGACAAGACAACTATAATTCTCTGGCAACAGGCAAATAACCCTAAAGAGAAGTGTCAGGACTAGTAATCTGACTGATTCAGGAGCCTTGATTTGGCTGCATTTTGAGAAATATGGGGTAAAAATTCCCTTTTCAACAAGCTAATAGTTAAAAGGATGCCTACCCAATTTGTATCCCACATTCATTCCCACAGAACGTCCGGGGTTCCCCATAGTGAAATGTCCATGGTGAGTTCACATTTGCCCAGCTCATTTGTGCCAGTGAGCTTGCGAGCACAGCAGCAGAACTCTAAAGGCTTGTAGTGGGCCTGAGACTGCTGGTGGCCTGAGAAAAAAATAGCACCTTGGTGCGAATGAGGTCAGCACTGAGAAAGAAAATGCTTTTCCTTGTCCAAAATCCAAGTACCATTCAGCACTATGAACTTTTATCTAGTACTGATTGGCATGAAATTTCTTAATTCTGATCAGTTTTGAGGATTTGCACAGCTTCTTAGTATTTTCTGATATTAAAATGATAAGGTTGAAATTTGTCAGTTTTGAACTACATGGCATAGTGGGGCTCCTGAAGGGATACCACCAATTCTCACTGACTAGCGAATGGATGATGAGCTAATTTTTTTTATTCGTTCATGGGATGTGGGCATCGCTGGCAAGGCCAGCATTTATTGCCCGTCCCTAATTGCCCTTGAAAAGATGATGGTGAGCCGCCTTCTTGAACCGCTGCAGTCTGTGTGGTGAAGGTTCTCCCACAGTGCTGTTAGGTAGGGAGTTCCAGGATTTTGACCCAGCGACAATGAAGGAACGGCGATATATTTCCAAGTCAGGATGGTGTACGACTTGGAGGGGAAAGGCAGGTGGTGGTGTTCCCATGTGTCTGCTGCCCTTGTCCTTCTAGGTGGTAGAGGTCACGGGTTTGGGAGGTGCTATTGAAGAAGCCTTGGCGAGTTGCTGCAGGGCATCCGGTAGATGTTACACACTGCAGCCGTGGTGCGCCAGTGGTGAAGGGAGTGAATGTTTAGGGTGTCTGTGATATGTTGATAGGGTGAGATGAAGCAAGATGGGAGAAGGCTCATGTGGAGCACAAACATTGGTATAGTTATGTTGGGCCAAATGGCCAGTTTCTGTGCTGTAAAATTTGTAATCAGAGCATTGCCAGTACTGACTAGCACCAAGCAGGGTTCAGAGCAGGACATAGACACAAGCTTTCCAGGTACTAGGATGGCACACAACTTGGCCAACCCAGCTGGCTTTGATGTTTTGATATCTCCTGTGCCTTCATAGGATTACTACTACAATAAATCTGATTACCCTGGCATGGCTTATTTGATTCTCATCGTCCTCTTGCATGAAATCATGTAGTAGGGGCAGTTTGAAAACAATCCCCATATCTTGCCCTAGAAAGGCAGGTAAAAAGAAATTGCAGCGCTCCCTTCCCAATGGGCAATAACCCTGGTAGCCTTCCACTCTCGTTTTGAAGGGACAAACTTAATGCAGGGTATTAAACTCTGGAAATCGTATTGCCCTCATTTGAATGGAATTTCACTGTCGAACCAAACTCTCATACATTGTATGCAAGAGTGAGCAACTGGAGGAAAACGGTTACAGAAAATTGTGCGGTGCACAAAACAAGCAGGGAGCTAGCGAGTTTAGGACTGCTATTTCCCAGCCCCCAGTTCCCTCTGGCGAAATCAGGTTTGTCGGCCAACAGTTTTACCCTCACAAAATTAACTGTTGTAGCGACATGGAAACTGCTAACACCTTTTCAATTAATCTTACTTGAACACATTTGTTTTACTACACGTCTCATTCGAGCTATAGTCAAGACTTCATAATTTGAATAATAACATCTGATTGGTTGCTAAGTGTTCTTTATTGTTAATAGAAGTAATTGAGCTTGATCAAGAGCATCCTGTGATGTCCTAAGGGTCTTATAATATCCATGATGTGGAGATGCCGGTGATGGACTGGGGTGGACAAACATAAGGAGTTGCACAACACCAGGTTATAGTCCAACAGCTTTATTTGAAATCACAAGCTTTCGGAGCTTTGCTCCTTCGTCAGGTGAAGTGAAGAATAT
Source organism: Heptranchias perlo (assembly GCF_035084215.1). Classification (NCBI taxonomy): domain Eukaryota; kingdom Metazoa; phylum Chordata; class Chondrichthyes; order Hexanchiformes; family Hexanchidae; genus Heptranchias; species Heptranchias perlo. The sequence goes on along the minus strand of NC_090331.1, from coordinate 65,348,592 downwards.
CGAGCAACATTGCCGGAGGAGCTGAATCATAGAATGATACAGCACAGAAGGAGGCCATTCAGCCCATCATGCCAATGCCAGCTCTTTAAAAGAGCTATCCAATTAGTCCTACTCCCCTGCCCTTTCCCCATAACCCTGCAAATTTTTTCTCTTCAAGTATTTATCCAATTCTCTTTTGAAAGTTATCAGTGAATCTGTTTCCGTCACCCTTTCAATCAATGCATTCCAGATCATAACAATTCACTGCATAAAAAAAAATCTCCTCATCTCACCTCTGGTTCTTTTGCCAATTATCTTAAATCTGTGTCCTTTGGTTACCAACCCTTCTGACACTGGAAACAGTTTCTCCTTATTTACTTTATCAAAACCTGTCATGATTTTGAACACCTCTATTAAATCTCCCCATAACCTTCTCTGCTCCAAGGAGAACATTCCCAGCTTTTCAATTAAAAATTACAAATGGTTAAAATCTGGGCCAAAAGTAAAAAATCTTTTAACTACAATTGAACAGCAATATGGTAGTATAATTCCACAATGTGTTATAATTCAGGAATAGCAGTTTAACTGGGATTCTACCCCATTTCGTGATCATTGATGATGAAATACAATCTTCACTTTCTAAAGGTTATTGTACATTAGTGACATTTACTTTCAATCTAAAGGGACATGATATATATTTAGGAGTTGAACCTTGTTTCATTTTACCAATTAAGTAAACAGCACTTCAGACAAACCCACACTTCAGTCAGTGATTACCAAGTGTAACAGCACAGCCATACTATGCATGTCTGACCTTGTTGAAGGGTGTGTTTGTACTACAACTTTAGTGTCGCTGCAAAATGGTTTTCACTTCACAAACGAACGTGAAATCTGCAGTGTAAATCCAAGGTCAGAGCCCGACCTGACTCCAGAGAGAAGTAGTGTGAGAATCTATGGAGACGGTAGTCTCACATTGCTTTGGTTTACCCATCAGATGAAGTGTAAATCCAGTGTGATGTGAAACTGGGTTTAAAAAGTGCCCAATGGATCCCCCTCAGCAATTAATAAACCTATCATTGGGCAATTAATTTAAATGTTTAGACAGTGAGGTTGCTGCTGCTCAACTCTCTAAAACATTTAAATTTTAAGCGTTGGGAGAGGAGCTCTGGGCATACATGTAACTATGTATTCACAAAGCTCTCTCCTAGGGAGTAGAATTGGAGTTCAGCCAGGCAATGTAAATGGGGTACTGCCAAGCTGGAACTTATACTGCAGCTACTGGCAGCTACAGTGTAAATAAGTTAAACATTGAGTAGCCCATTCAGTGAACGTAAAAAATCTCAATTTTCTAACTGAATTAAAGTGTTATATCAAGTGTCTATTCCAGAAGGAAAAAGTGTTCCACCTGAGGAATAAGTGTAATTTTTGACTGTAACCTTTTCCACATTGTGCCTTCCCCAAGTGACACATTTGATTGTCCTCCGCTGCTACTGTACTTATACTGCATATCTTGGATCATTGTGCAGGATGGAACTGGCTTGCATCCTTGTTTTTTTTTTAAATAGTTGTTTTCAGTTTGGTTGCTGGAGGTACCAAAAGTGAATTAGGGGCCTGCACTTATTTTCACATTAAGCTAATAGCCTATGAGTATCACCAGTCTTATAGGCTAACATGAATAATCAGGTCTTCTCTTAGCAGATTCACAATGTACGCATACAAATGAAGATTTTTTAAGTTAGGGTATAAAAACCTTTACTTTTCCTTGTTTATCCTTTCCATACAGATGTTGTGATGTCTTGTCCCACCTGTAGCCCATAGGATCAGCAGATGACAGCTAATGCTGCTCTTCAGCAGACTGTTAGAAGGAATCAGACCAATGAAAAATCTTTCCGATTTAACCTCCTCCAGCATCTCACATGCACCCTCCCCCCCCCGCCTTAGGAGATGACAAGCAGAGAGAGGTCAGTGGTCTCCATCGAACAACACAACTGAGATGGGAAACTCAGTGGAATGGAGTATTAAAGCCCCGTTCCTCCATTCAGACTTGGCACTCCAATGCACTGCACCATCATGCCACCCTTTGGAGTCAAAATGGTATTGCTAGTACTCATGCTGCAGATGTGTCCAATTGGTCAGGTGAATATCACCCTCAGTTTTAATATTTTACCCCTCCTTTCTAAAAAAAAATGAATGAAGCACAATTATCATTCATATCTTTCTAGACTTTTCCCAATCTTTGCCTTATCTATTAACTTGTTATTTTTCAAAACAAACAAAAGTATTTGTCACTTTAGTAACTGGAAGCCAATGGTATTTGAGTTAATGAGACTCATTTGTTGTTGGCAGTGTACAGGTTCTGTGCCTCCATTAGTACTGCTTGCATTTCATCAATTATGTACAATTTCACAAGCTGCATGCTGAAATGCAGCAGAAATAGACTCTCTTGTCTTTCTGTTTTCATCAACATATACTGCTATGGTCAGTGTTCCTCTGTACTTTCTAAATGTTCTTCCTCCTCCCTACTTACCCAATGTGTTGAAATCAATGCTCATCACGCAAACCCGTACCCTAACTTCTCCAATACTACACAGTGATTTCAATTTATGATTTTCATGTTTGTTTGCTCACCTCAAAACTGTAGAAACTCCTTAGCTCCCTGTCTTTCCTTCAAAAACAACAACAACAACAACAACTTGCATTTATATAGTGCCTTTAACGTCTTAAAACATCCTAAGGCACTTCACATGAGCGTTATCAGACAAAATTTGCCACCAAGCCACATAAGGAGCTATTAGGACAGGTGACCAAAAGCTTGGTCAAAAAGGTAGGTTTTAAGAAGCCAATATGGGTCAGCAAGCACTGTGGAGGGGGGAACAGAATTAATGTTTCAGGATGATGACCTTTCATTAGAACTGGAAGAAGTTAGAGATTTAACAGTTTCAAGCAAGTGCAGAGCCAGGGAAAATGGGGAGGGGGGAGGAAAGAACAAAAGGAAAGATCTGTGGGAGGGTGGAAACATCTAATCTGACAATTGTCAGAAAGCCATTCAGCTGACATTAGCCACAGGTTCCATCAACGAGAGGTTCCATTGAACTTGCAGTGATCACCGGTCTTTTGGGAATTTGAAGCCAATCTTAAGCCATCAGTTTTCTTGAACTTCAATACCAGCTGAGTTTTCAGAATTTGAAGATGATTAATTGCTCCAGACTGGAATCCAGGAGAAAAAGTGATGCTTATCACTGCTGAGTAAGTGGACTCGTCAATAAGCCTATGGTCGTGTCAACTGAATTACTCTCTCCTCCTTTCCTTGCTGAAAATGTTGGTTCTCTACAAGACTGAGGGACTGTTTTAACAGATACCTAAAAGATGAGGTAGTTCAAAGTTAAGAAACTGAGCACATGTTTCTGCATTGAAAATGCTCCACCTCACAACATTTTTCTCCTTTAACAAAGCGTTATCTGGCTCATTGAGAAACTGCACAATTGAATTGTTTCAAAAAAACATTGGTTGATGGATAAATATTGCCCAAGGCACTGAGAGAAGTCTTCTTCGAATAGTGCCATGAGATCTTTTATGTCCACCTGAGAAGGCAGACTGGGCCTCAATTTAAAGTCTCATTCGACAGACGACAATTTCAGCAGTTCAGCACTGATGTGTCAGCCTAGATTATGTGCTCAAGTCTCTGGAGTGGGCCTTGAATCCATGTGCTTCTGCTTCAGAGGCAAGAGTGCTACCAATGAGCCAAGGCTTACACAGAAGCAACAAGGGATTGATCATTATTTTTTACATTCTACCATCTCTCTTGAATGTAGGGCTACGATTCTATGGGTACTGGTCTGATACCTTATAAAAATGGCCACTCTTTATGTGTGAGCTCAGACGGTGGGGATTAGTAGCGTGTTCAACTGTGAGAGGACATCACAGCCAAGCCTGACCTTGACCTCATATGACGCACACGCATGTGCACTTTCTATCAGGAGTCACCAGGGCCCCGATTTTAGAATGGAGGCGAGATGGCAGCGGAGGGGGGGTGCGGTGAATGGGTGAATGGGCACATAGGTAACCCGACTAATAAAATATGTCCGTTTCACACGCAATCGAAAGTGAATTGGTGCCACTTAACGTGGCTTCCGGGTTTGCCGTCCGAAAGCTGTGCAGCAGGCGGACTGGGCACCCGCATCACAGGCTGTCAGCTGGAGGAGCTTGATTTAAAGGGCCATTGCTCCAAAGGCTTTTGCTGGAGCAAAGACCCAGAAATCACAATGGAGCAGCACAGGGGCAAGGCTGCTCCAAGGTTCAGTGATGCCTCACTACAGAAGCTACTGAACGTGGTGAGGAGGAGGAGGGAACTGTTTTACCCTGCAAACGGGAGGAAGTGCCCTGCCTCTGCCACCAAGAAGGCCTGGCTCAAGGTAGCAGAAGAGGTCACCAGCAGCAGCGACATCTCCCGCACCTGGATCCAGTGCAGGAAGTATTTCAATGACCTAACTAGGTCAGTCAAAGTGAGTACACTTATTGATTCTCCTGCATTCCATCTTCCACATCACCGCCCCCAACCCCCCCCCCCACCACATTCTATAATGCCAACACTACTCCATCACATCACTCCTCACACCAACTTAAGGCTCATCCTCAACTTACCTGCACTTCCTCAGCACTTTCTCACCTCCCCATTTGTGACCCCACCATTACCACTCACCCCAATCCTCATCCAATGTAATGGCTCTGTCTCATACTCACCCTCTGATGCATCTCTTTCACAGTCAGCCTCACCCAAAGCAATGCATTCATCGATTGGCCACTTTACCATCACTCACTCACACGTCTGTTCTTTGTCCCCTTCTAGGTGAAGAGAGCACAAAATGCACGCGAGAGGGCGAGGACTGGAGGGGGGCCACAACAAATAGTGGTCCTCGCAGACATGGAGCAGGAGGTGCTCGAGGTCAGCGGCACCCTTGAGTGCCTGTCCGTCAGGGACACTGAGACTGGCATCCCACAAACGTCTGATGTCACAACTTTAACATTCATCACACACAATATGAATTGATGTTAACAAAGCTTGCCATGTTGAACACCTCAGTATGCTCATCACAACATGACAAATCTGTGATGATGCTTAATATTGCCTTCTGTTCTCTGACAGGCGCTTCAAAGTGATGGCAGAGGATGATTCCTCAGAGGACCTGCCGGCCTCTGAGGGTGCACCGTCACATCATAGCGAGTCATCCATCAGTGCAGATACTCACACCTCGGTGGGTCCTAGTATTCAGTTAGTTGGGTTGGCACCTGGTGAGTCAACACACACAAGTGAGCATGAGCAGACTCTGCTGGCAGGGGCAGCTGTAGAGAGTCCGCGTCAGTGAGAGCACTCCTCTCCAGGCTCTGTTTAGCTGGACGCAGATGCTGAACCCCAGGGGCATCCTTTAAAAGGAGAATGATCCAGGGACAGCAGCACATTTGCGAGGTACTGGAATAGATGCCACGCGCACTCTCCACAACTCCTGCATGAGTGGAATGGTGGCACATGGAAGGAATCTCTGAGATAGTGTCGCAAGGATGTGAGCAACTGTCTGAGATAGTGTCACACCTAACTGCTGAAATGCCTGAGATAGTATTGCCAGTAAGTGCAGGAATGTCTGCGATGGAGAGAAGGCTAGCCTCCGTTGAACTTCAAACACGGCTCACAAATGAGTCCATTTAGGCCCTAACAACGGTCGTTCGGACTCAGGGTGAACAACATTCTGCCACCTTAAACAGGCTGACAGATACTTTAGAAGTGGCCTTCCAATGCATCACACATGTCCACCACACTGTTCATACTGTTGACCAGCAGGGTGGTAGGAGTGATGTGGGCCTGGCCCAGGAGAGGGATGATGGCGAAAGGGGACATGGAAGTGGGGACCCCACTCAAAGTGCTCCCACGTCTCACCCGTTGCCCCCTCTCAACCAGTACCCACATTGCTGCCTCCTTTCCAGGTGGCCGAGTCTGCCCTTGCACAGGTGCAGGTGAAGCAGCTTTTGGAGGGGCCCTCACGGACTCCAAAACCCAGAGGGCGTAGGCCGAAAGTATCTAAGTGTCAGGGCATGAACATGAGCAACCTGCCACCACCTCTGCTGCAGCCACAGGGGATGCACCACGTAGAATTAGTAGGAAGAGAAAGGCTAAGGTTTTGTGATCACGAAGGGTATGGACAAGGGTGTCTGACAGATGGTCATGTTTTTCATTTATAATTGGTTTTTGTTAAAGTCACATTAAATGTTATCATTCTCACCACCACTGCCACGTCTTGCCCATTCTTGACTGGCTTTTGTGATAGGGCCCTTTTATAAGGCTCATGAACGGCGACACTTGATGCCACCCATTGGGTCACTTTACAGTGGGTGTAAGTGTAGCTGCAGGACTGTTTGTGCAGGGAGGGGCGGTGAGGCTGGTGATGTTGCTCGTCCTCGGATCTGGTGGTAAATGCAGCCATGGCGCCCACCCCCCAACCTGATGGTATCAGTTGAGGGGGTCCGAAAAGTTGGTAAATATGCGTGAACAGAAGAATTGTGAGTGGAAAGTAAGAATTTTCAGTGAAAACACAAAGATCTCCCAGCGAAACGTTTGTCTGAAAGAACTGAGTAACTCACCTTTTCTCCCCATCTGTCAAACAAATATTTGAATGTCCCACTGGCTGCTGGCTGAAACATGTCTGGTAGAAGATGGAGTGTTTCCCACAGCACGGGAAACACGCTGAGGATGTTTGAAAATCAGAACCCTGCCTCAATGTGCACTTCAAGTACTTCAAGTATCTAACTAACTGCCTTAACTGTCATCCCACCAGCTTTAATTGCCGGTAGGACTTCTGCATTCGTGAGGCACGCACGCACCCTGACGTGTCAGTGGGGAACCCGGAAGTCTGCGGGTTGGAGCCGGGTTCCGATTTTCAGAGCCCCCCCCCACTCCCAACACACCCGCACTTGGATTCTAAAATCGAGCCCCAGCTAATCACTGGAACATGAACCTTGGCTGATTGTTTCTACCCCCCACCCCCCCCTCACGTCGTGCAACACTGCTGTGCTTGAAGCACCCTTACTGCCATGCCAGCTGAGATTAGCTGGCTTAGCACAGTTCAGAGATCGAACCTGGGATCCTCCTGGTCCATGTGGATCAATGGGAACTTTCAGAGCCTTTCAGATTCTAATTCTGAAGCACATTCAGTACTTTTTAATGCAATCCTTACAAAATTCAAAATAGGGATCTAACAGGGATAACAAACTTTTCTATGCTGTGAACAACCATTCCACCCAGCCGCTCTTGGCCAAACATGATTCAGATGGCACGCAATCATTCAGTTATAAAATCAATATTGCTTTTATCTGTTATTTAATTATAAAATGAACCAATAAGCCTTTCATAGGTTGACATGATCGAATTAAGAAGTGCTTTTTGCATATTTGATCTCATCCTTCCAGAGTAGCAATCTTTTTATCACCCCATTACAGTATCTAGCTGTTTCTCAGAGGTCCAGTGATTCGGCCTCAACTGTCCTCCCTGGCAATCCATTCCAGCTATGATTCCATGATGCCGGGTTCCTGATCTCAGATATGCTGTCTTTTCAGTGCACACCTGCTGGACAGGGCAGGACTGGCACAGATTCGAGAGCAGCTGACCTGTCTACTGTCTCACCCAGAAATGATGTTACACAGGAAGACCTTATAAAAGGGACTCTGAGAATTTACCAAAACAAACTATGAAAATTATGATTTCTGAATAAATTCTTTTAGTGTGTTTTTATGCCAAACTAACCACTTTTTAACTCTTCACCTATTAAAAATACTTGACCCTTAGTCCTGATGAATTTATACATCTTTTATCAAAGTGCCATCTGTAAGAAGAAATTAATTTAGACACAAGACACAAGAGAAGGTTAAGGGGAGATTTAATTGAGGTGTTCAAAATTATCAATGGTTTTGATAAGAGTAAATCAGAAGAAATTGTTTCCACTGGCAGGAGGGTCAGTAATGAGAAGACACAGATTTAAGATAATTGGGAAAAGAACCAGAGGGGAGATGAGGAGAATTTTTTTTTACTCAGCGAGTTGTTACGGTCTGGAATGCACTGCTTGAAAGGGTGGTGGAAGCAGAGTCAATAGTAACTATCAAAAGGGAATTGGATAAAAACTTGAAAAGGAAAAAATTACAGGGCTATGGGGGAAGAGCAGGGGAGTGGGACTAATTGGATAGCTTTTTAAAAGAGCCAGCGCAGGCACAATGGGCCGAATGGTCACCTGTACTGTACGATTCGAAGTCTGATGTATACATTGGACTTTATGGCAAATAACTACCAGTTGCAAATCTCTATTTACATACTCCACACACATGGAAAAATATATTTAGTGTTAACTAATCCTTGTGATCTAATTTAACATTTTTATTTTATATGGTATCAACTAGTGTTATCTAATTTTTGTATCATATTGCCGAGTTTAACAATAATCGTGTTCCTGCTATCATTATATAAAGTTCTATGACCTAGATTTTTTAAGACGTCAGAAAGTCAGCTCTTTTTTTTGATTGTTTTTCTTCATTCCTGTTGAGCTACATTTATTTTTCAGCATGTTTCAGAGGTTGTCAAACAGAACAAAAATAGTTAATTTGCAAGTTTCTGATATACAGACAAGTTCCAACAATGTCCAACAATTTCAAGTCTTGGAAGTTTTCCCAGTGGGCTTCCAACTAACTGAAAATCGCACATCAAATCCACTTAGAATTCCAAGAGGCTCCTTTTAAGGTACCTGCTGCATTAGGACTGGAAATTGCTTTGGAACTTGAACCCTAGAGGGAAAAAGCCGGAAGATGAAAAACATACATACCCAGCAAAATAGTAAGAGGCTGAGTGTTAGGGAAGGCTGGAAAGATCTGAATGTCCATTCCCCTTAGGAGAAGCAGCAAAATATATATTTTTTGGGGTGGGGGGTGGGGGACGACTAGAATTTAAGAGCTTGGAATGTGCATTATTTTGTACAGATTCAGATTAATTGATTCATCATTGCTAAGCTCAAACGACATGGTTATTGCAGGGTGAAATAGTTTGATTGCAAAGTATTTAAATGATATATTTTCCTCTAGTCATTAGTTTTAACAAAAAAGTAATGCAAGTAAGCAGGTGTGAAAGACCAGGAGAAAACAGCAACTTCTTGTCCATTATTATCATTACCCTAGAAGAAATGGATGAAAGGTAATTAGCAAGGGTTGTGGGGGAACTTGCTTATTAAGGGTTGCAGAGTTCTGAAGGACGAGTGGAGTAGAACAGAATCAGTGGCCATGGGAAGGAAGCAGATAACAGCATTCATCAGTATAGGAGCAGTAGGATGGGAACCAGAAGGAATGGATCAGAGCTCGCTCAGTTGAAAAGTCTAAATGGAGGAGCAGAAAAGTGGACTTGTAACAGCAGGCCAGGTACTCGAATAGAGTCAGTATGGCAGAGAATAGTCACAGTAGAAAGTGGCTGTCACAGTCAAGCTCAGAAGCCAAAGGAGAGATTAAATTTGGACCAGGGTGAAGCAGATTTCTGTCCGAGACAACACTGCAGCAGAATAAGGCTGTGAAGCCAGCAGCGCACTAAAATACGCTCCTGAAGCCCAGCAGGTAACCGCAGAAGGTGGGGGATGGGCATTGTAGGCTGGAACAGATTACCGTAAATCTGAAGAGGTTGAGCGGCAGAGTAGAGTCATGGCAGCCAAGGCATACTAACTCTACCACAGTGCAGGCCTGATGGCAGAGGAGTCCAGGAAATCAAATGTGAGCATAGTCCCAGCGGTCAAAAAAGATACAGGTAAAAATGCAGTACAGAGGCAGGGGATGGGCAATGTGTTCTTAATAAGTAGCTTTAACTTGTAAATTGAGCTAAAATGTACCCACTATTAGGAGCTGGGAGTTTTAAGCCAGGGAGGAGAGAAGATTGGGGGAGAAAGGGAAAAAGATGGCAATGGTTGGCCATGAATAGAGTTGCAAAGGAGAAGAGTTCAGTAAGGAGCTGCCAGGCCAGGAGTCATCCTCCTTAATGATCAATTGCAACAGGTGCTAGGGTCAAGGATGTCACGGAGTGGCTGCAGGGCATTCTGGAGGGGGAGGGTGAACAGCCAGTAGTCGTGGTCCATACTGGTACCAACGACATAGGTAAAAAAAGGGATGAGGTCCTGCAAGGTGAATTTAAGGAGTTAGGAGATAAATTAAAAAGCAGGACGTCAAAGGTAGTGATCTCAGGATTACTACTGGTGCCACGTGCTAGTGAGTATAGGAACAGGAGAATAGACAGGATGAATGCATGGCTGCAGTGATGGTATAGGAGGGAGGGATTTAGATTCCTGGGATATTGGGACCGGTTCTGGGGAAGGTGGGACCTGCACAAGCGGGACGAGTTACACCCGAGCAGAACCGGGACCAATGTCCTCGCGGGGGTGTTTGCTAGTGCTGTTGGGGAAGGTTTAAACTAGAGTGGCAGGGGGATGGGAACCTGAGCGGGGAGTCAGAAGGGAGTAAAGTTGAGAGCAGCAAGAGAGGGGAAGACCCAGGGGAAATTTACAATACAAATAGTACAAACAGTTGTTCAAGAACACGTGAAAGGGAAAAGCGTAGAGCAGCGGAAAGAAAGTGTACTTTAGGCACGACAGATAAAGTAAAAACTAGAAGGCGTAAGGTGATTAACCCAGCATCAAAGCTGAAGGTCAGGCTAGGGTGTGTGGCCCAACTAAGAGTTCTATATACAAATGCACGGAGTATAAGGAATAAATTAAATGAACTACAGGTTCAAATTCAAATTGAAGGGTATGACATGATAGCTATTACTGAAACATGGCTGCAGGATGGTCAAGATTGGGAACTAAATATATCGGGTTATAAGGTCTACAGGAGAGATAGGGAAAATGGAAGAAGGGGAGGTGTAGCCTTCATGATTAGAGATGAAATCACTTCAATGATAAAGGGGGATATAACGAGAGGTAAGCAGCCAACAGAGACCTTTTGGGTTGAATTGAGAAATAGGAAAGGATCTAAGACTATAGTGGGAGTTGTATATAGGAGCCCTGGCAGCAGCTCTGAAGTGCTAGATTGTATAAATGCAGAGATTAGACAAGCGTGTAAGAAAGGCATAGTGGTCTTAATGGGGGACTTTAACCTTCACATAGATTGGGTAAAGCAGACTAGCAACTGTCAGAAAGGTAGCAAATTTCTTGAGTGTGTCCGGGATAGTTTTCGACAGCAGTATGTCCTAGAGGCGACAAGGGGGCAAGCCATACTAGATTTAGTAATGAGTAATGAACCAGATTTAGTTAACGGCTTAACTATGCGTGAACATCTATCCAATAGTGATCATAACATGATCGAGTTCAATGTAGTGTTTGAAAGGGTAAAAAGTGAATCAGCTGCTAAGATTCTAGACTTGGGTAAGGCCGACTTCAATGGGATGAGACAGAGACTGTCCACAGTAAACTGGGCAAATCTGTTAATGGGTAAAACGACTGATGATCAGTGGGAAATGTTTAAAGAAACATTTAACGTGATACAGAATCGGTTTATACCCCTGAGGGGCAAGAACTCTACTTGCCAAAAATAACAGCAATGGACAACTAAAGAGGTAAGGGACAGTATAAGACATAAGGAAAGAGCATACAAAAAAGCAAAAAATGGCACAGATCCTGGCGAATAGGAAAGATACAAAGATCAACAAAGGGTCACAAAACAGATAGTAAGAGCTACAAAAAGAGAGTATAAAAAGAAACTCGCAAGGGATATCAAAACCAATACAAAGAACTTTTATAGTTATATTAGGAAAAAGAGGGTGGTCAGGAGCAGTGTTGGCCCCTTAAAAATAGAAAGTGGGGAAATAGCGGACATGTTGAACAATTACTTTGCGTCAGTATTGACAGTAGAAAAAGAGGACAGCATGCCGGAAATCCCAAGAAAACTTATATTGAATTGGGGACAGGGACTCGATAAAATTAACATAAGTAAAGCAACAGTAATGAAGAAAATAATAGCACTAATGAGTGACAAATCCCCAGGACCAGATGGTTTCCATCCCAGGGTTTTAAAGGAAGTCGGTGAGCACATTGCGGATGCCCTAACTATAATCTTTCAAAGTTCTCTAGATTCAGGAACTGTCCCTCTGGATTGGAAAATTGCACATGTCACTCTGCTTTTTAAGAAAGGAGAGAGAGGGAAACCAGGGAATTATAGACCAGTTAGCCTAACATCTGTTGTGGGGAAAATGCTGGAGTCTATAATTAAGAATAGGGTGACTGAACACCTCGAGAATTTTCAGTTAATCAGAAAGAGCCAGCATGGATTTGTGAAAGGTAGGTCGTGCCTGACAAACCTGATTGAATTTTTTGAAGAGGTGACTAAAGTAGTGGACAGGGGAATGTCAATGGATATTATTTATATGGACTTCCAGAAGGCATTTGATAAGGTCACACATAAGAGACTGTTAGCTAAGATAGAAGCCCATGGAATCGAGGGAAAAGTATGGACTTGGTTATGAAGTTGGCTGAGCGAAAGGCGACAGAGAGTAGGGATAATGGGTAGGTACTCACATTGGCAGGATGTGACTGGTGGAGTCCCGCAGGGATCTGTCTTGGGGCCTCAATTATTCACAATATTTATTAACGACTTAGATGAAGGCATAGAAAGTCTCATATCTAAGTTTGCCGATGGCACAAAGATTGGTGGCATTGTAAGCAGTGTAGATGAAAACATAAAATTACAAAGGGATATTGATAGATTCGGTGAATGGGCAAAACTGTGGCAAATGGAATTCAATGTAGACAAATGTGAGGTCATCCACTTTGGATCAATAAAGGATAGAACAGGGTACTTTCTAAATGGTAAAAAGTTAAAAACAGTGGATGTCCAAAGGGACTTGGGGGTTCAGGTACATAGATCATTGAAGTGTCATGAACAGGTGCAGAAAATAATCATGAAGGCAAATGGAATGCTGGCCTTTATATCTAGAGGACTGGAGAGAAGGGGGCAGAAGTTATGCTGCAGCTATACAAAACCCTGGTTAGACTGCACCTGGAGTACTGTGAGCAGTTCTGGGCACCGCACCTTCGGAAGGACATATTGGCCTTGGAGGGAGTGCAGCGTAGGTTTACTAGAATGATACCCGGACTTCAAGGGTTAAGTTACGAGGAGAGATTACACAAATTGGGGTTGTATTCTCTAGAGTTTCAAAGTTTAAGGGATGATCTGATCGAAGTTTATAAGATATTAAAGGGAACAGATAGGTTGGATAAAGAGAAACTATTTCCGCTGGTTGGGGATTTTAGGAGTAGGGGGCACAGTCTAAAAATTAGAGCCAGACCTTTCAGGAGCGAGATTAGAAAACATTTCTACACACAAAGGGTTGTAGAAGTTTGGAACTCTCTTCCGCAAACGGCAATTGATACTAGCTCAATTGCTAAATTTAAATCTGAGATAGATTGCTTTTTGGCAACCAAAGGTATTAAGGGACATGGGCCAAAGGCAGGTATATGGAGTTAGATCACAGATCAGCCATGATCTTGTCAAATGGCGGAGCAGGCACGAGGGGCTGAATGGCCTACTCCTGTTCCTATGTTCCTATGTTCCTAACCACTTACCAGTGTAGCTTGGAAAAGATATGTCTGACAGGTGCAGGACATTGTATGGGAGGGGACTTGAACTTCAGGGTTCTAGATGAGCTCAAGTTTATGAAGCTTGTCAAGGAAGGAGGGAGAGCATTTGAGAAATTTAGCCGTAGGATATGAAGGTGTGGATTAGAATTTCATCAATTCTGAGTCGGAGGTAGGGGCTCAAGTATATAATGCTCTCGAGGTAAAAGAATACAGTCTTGGCAAAGAAACAGTTAAGGAGTACAACACTCAACTCAAAGTTGAACAGAACAGCCAAGTTTCACACCATTGGGTTCAACATGAGCAGGCAACCAAGAGGCTGACAGAGCCAAAGCCCAAAAATACACGGAGATGCTGTTAAGAGCTGAAGAGGATGATTTTGGTTTTGTTGACATTAGATTGAAGGAAATGTTTACTTGTATCGGACTTAATGAAATACAGACAGATGGATAGTACAGCAACAGCCTTGAAGTCAATTGTTGTGAGTTGGGTGTCATGAAGAAGCTGACCCAGTGCTTTGGCATTGTATCATAAGAACATAAAAAATAGGAGCAGGAGTAAACCAAACGGCCCCTTGCGCCTGCTCCGCCATTCAATAAGATGATGATCTTCGACCTTCGATGTCAATGTGGGATGGCATGTAAATGATGAATAGAAGGGATGAAGGATGGTACTCTGGGGCACACTGGAAGTGATTATAGAGGCAGAGAAAGAGAAACTATTTGAAGAAATATATTGCCTAGGTGGGCATAGACAGGAATGAAAACACGAGAGGGTGATGCTGAGAAGATAAATTATATAAGGAGAGAAGAATGCAGTGATCAAGAAAGAGAACAAAAAGAGAGGGAATGGTGTTTTTTTCTTGAGCTGATAAAGCCAGATCTGCTGGTGGACAGATAGGCTGGTCATACATCAAATGTCCTGGAGACTGTGGGCTATAGCCTTGAGTCCATGGGAGCAGTTGTTGTACTGGATCCACTCGGAAGGTGCGAAACTTCCTGGGATTTGGTGGGAGTGAAACCATTGAAAATGGAAGAAAGGCAGTTGTGGAGGCATTGAGAATGATTGCCCACAGCAGAGGGAATTATGGGTTAGAGAAGGAACTTGGGTAGTTTCTTTTTCAGGGATGGAAAGAGAAGGCGTAAGGGTTAGAGTGGACAGGGGAATGTGTGAAAGAAAAAAATGAAGTGGTTGAAAATGGCCCTGTTCTGATCAAGATCTTCAAGGTGGCAGGGCTTTGTGTAGCAATGATGGGATGGCCGTATGTATATGGTGGAGGTGTTTATGCAGAAGCTGAGGTTAAGAAAGATGAGGAGGGCAGAGCTATCATAGGAGAAAGGACAGAGTACGTTCAGGCATTTTATTGCCAAGGAAGGGGAGGCAAAAACTGAGTGAGGACAGAAGGGAAAAGAATTCAGTAAGGAAGGCCTAGGGGAAAGTGTTGGGAGGCAGTGGACGTTAAGAATCTTGAATTGGATCTTGACTCCAACCCTCTTCTTGGCCCACTGTCTGAGGCTGTACCAGACCGTTTGCAACCTTGGTGTCCTATTTGACCCTGAGATGAGCTTCCAACCCCATATCCGCTCCATCTCCAAGACTGCCTACTTCCACCTCCATCTCCCCCCCACCTCAGCTCATCTGCTGCTGAAACCCTCACCCTTGCCCTTTTTACCTCTAGTCTTGACTATTCCAATGCTGTCCTGGCCAGCCTCCCATCTTCCACTCTCCATAAACTTAAGCTCATCTAAAACTCTTCTGCCAGTATCTTAATTTGCAGCAAGTCCCGTACACCCATCGCCTGTGCTCACTGACCTGCATTGGCTCCCGGTCTGGCAATGCCTCGATTTTAAAATCCTTATCCTTGTTTTCAAAGCCCTCTATGGCCTCGCCCCTTCATATATCTGTAACCTCCTCCAGCCCTACAACCCTCTAAGATCTCTAGCATTCCTCCAATTCTAGCCTCTTGTGCATCCCTGATTTTCATCGCTCCACCTTTGGTGGCCGTGCCTTCAGCTGCCTAGGCCCTAAGCTCTGGAACTCCCTCCCTAAACCTCTCTGCATATCTACCTCTCCTCCTTTAAGATGCTCCTTAAAACCTACCTCTTTGAGCAAGCTTCTGTCCTAATATCTCCTTATGTGGCTCAGTGTCAAATTTTGTTTGATAGCGGTTCTGTGAAGCGCCTTGGGACGCTTTACTACGTTAAAAGCCCTATATAAAGTTGTTGTTGTTGAAGTGGGAAGGCTGATGGGGAGTGAGGCATTCAAGCGAGTGCTGGAGGAATATTAAATATTAACCTTTCCATTTCCAGTTCTGACAAAGGGTCCACACATGAAACATTAACCTAACTTTTTTTTTACAAATACTGATGGACCTGTTGTAAATTTCCAACATTTTCTATTTTTATTTTAGGAAGTGTTGTTGTTCAACATTTAAAGCGTTCATGAATTCATACTTTTCAATTATTTTCCTAGAGTAGACTCCCATGTGACCTTACCAATGCCTAATATTTTCGATCATATTCTGAGATAGTGCTGCCTGAGTTCAGAATGACAGCCCATAATTAACTATTAAATATGGCTGTTGTAAATAAAATAACTTTGGTGCCAACGTATGGTGACATTACTGTACTGGCTGAGACAACATGTCAGCTCTCAAAGCATGATCTTCTTTTGCTGTCAGTGTGCCTTACCAGATCCCCAGTGTCCATACTCTGAGTCTCTCTTTTCTTCATTAGGCTGTAGACAGTAACGCCATTGCTCTGGTGATCTGCACTGTTGTCTAGCAAGAATATCCATGGGCTTGGAGGAGTACGGGATCTTGCTGCTCCAAAAGTCTCAATCAGGAAAATCAGTAGCAGAAACAGTGATTTGCCACTACCATTACCCAGTTGCAGTCAGATCTTTCACTGAAAGAATGTTCCTTTTTAAAAAATGGGATTTAACATTGAATCTGTAAGTCTACATTGTGAAAGAGGCTGCATCTCCAAGTTTAAAGAGTGCTGTTCCTAAGGCAGCAGGATTCACTTCATGCACTAACAGATGCATGCTTTTCTCCTGTGTTTTTGTTCAGATTTTTTGTGGCTAAATTCAGAGTGAAGTTCGTAGCTGAATGATTGCAGTTATGAGCTCCTCCAACCCCCTGGAGAATCTCCCTGACATAGGACGGATCATCAAAGCAACAGCCCCCACCTCTCTCCAGCAGCAGCCTGATAAAGAAGATAGAGACTTGGTTAGAATGTGGACATCAGGATTCTGGTGAAAGACCCTGACAACTAAGGAAGATCCTGTTATGAGAGGTGACATGTTGTCATCCTGTACAACAGCCTTGCTACAGGTTAGTGTTGATGCTATTTTATTTGTAACATCCATTCTTAAAAGAAGGTCATGAACACTCACTTTGAATTCAGTTGTAAAAATCTGAATAAATTGTGGTCTTCCAGGAGAAGAGTTAGTCTGTGTGTGCCTCAGGAACTGTATTTCTTTAAACTAGGAGATACAATCTCTTTTGCATTGTATATTTACAGATTCAATATTCATTACAATTAAAGAAAGCTTCATTGCCCCCTCAACTAGAGAAAAGATATGTTCTTCTATGGTACATCTGAGTTAGATTGGCACTCAATATGTGATTTTTTTTCTGGTTGTTCTCTCTTAACCTGTGACTCTTTTTAAAGATCAGTTCTCGGGAGTATTTTGGCTTTGGAGGATAAATAAGACAAAAGCATGTCTTTCACACAAAGTGGTGATTAAAGAGAATTCCGTAAGGAATAGGAGGAAGCCATCTGATACGTGGCCGATTGTGTGGTGGTTAGACTCAGGGAAATTAGAAAACAATCAATGTGCACACCAAAGCTCATACGGGGTCTCATCATTCCCATAGTTTTTTTTTTCATTCGTTCATGGGATGTGGACGTCGCTGGCAAGGCCGGCATTTATTGCCCATCCCTAATTGCTCTTGAGAAGGTGGTGGTGAGCCGCCTTCTTGAACCGCTGCAGTCCGTGTGGTGAAGGTTCTCCCACAATGCTGTATATTGCAATAATTCTGAATATTGAATTTGAGAAGTGTGCCAATGCCACGATCAACAGAGTAGGAAATGCTACTGTGTACAACTGGGGCAAGTTCAACAAGACTAGTGAGAGCTTCAGCACTTCCAACAGTAGTAAAACAGCAGGACTGCCCTGGGCTGAGCTACGATTGTCCAATTCTGTAAAACCCCATCATTATGATCTGAAAATAACAGCTTTGATAGACAGCTTTCTCTGGAGAAGTCAGGATATAGATAGACTGCTTGACTTTGCTGAGGATGTTAAAGACCTAGGACTTGCTTTTTGTAAAGACTGAATCTTATGGGGAAATCTCCATGTTCTCCATTTTCATAGAGCCATTACACACAAGTATTAAACAAGCCAAGCCAAAGTAGGATTATCAAACTTTTTGTCAGTTATACTGGTTAAGTGACCATTTAAACTACTTGAGAAGTGTGAAAGGAGTATTATTACCGGTGCATCCTGATTGACTAGTTGTCTCTGCTTACAAAATCAGATTGCACAAAATCATCCAGAGAAAAAGCAGTCAGCTGCCATTTTGATTGCTAGTCTTTAAATTTAAAAAAATAAAGTTATTAAAAAATTTTTGGAAACATACAAAAATATGACATCTCTCAACACTACCCATTGAACAGTTTGTGCAGTACTGCTTTACCAAGTAGATTGCAGCTCTCCATTTTTCATTGGCAAATAAGAGCCATCTGCTTTTAAAATACCCCTAGGCTGGTAGTAATTGAGGAGCCATTCACTAAAACAAATTCTTCCCAGCTGGCAGCTGGTTTTCAGAAAAATTTTAACCTAGTGGAAGACATAGGAAAGTAAATACTTCATAATGAAGCCACTCCACTTCTCCATTCATTAAGATGTGAAAGGCCAGGGACTAGTTGGCACTGTAGGCTAACTCTACCCTTTCACCTCTGCAACTTGGATTCTAGTCAAGGCTAATGAAATAAAACTCTCCCGCCATTTAAAACTCTGCCACCCACAAACTGGCACTGAACTAGTAATCTTACCTAAAGAGGCTACATGGATGGTTGGTGTAAGAAATGGAAGTGTCACATTGGTGCCCTTTTGAGCTTGGGCTAAAAACATGTTGGGGCAGAGTAAATGGAGGCTGGTGCTGTACCTGATCTGGGAATGCCAGATGCTGGTGCTGTGTGCCAAAAGTGCTCCATTGCTCCAGCACTGTCCTATCCTTCCCTTGGATGATATTAAAAATTAAATTTTAAAAATAAGTGGTAAAGACACGAAAGTTGGGTATGGAAACATTCAAATTGAACTGCGAACAATTAGTTTCAAACGTTGCCACATAGGAGATGCTAAGGTTTCTACTGTTTATTTTTTATATAAAGTATTTTGGTCCCACAAAGTCAAAGGAGCTGTCCCTTCTCCTGTGTTCTTACTATTTATGTACCATATGACACTATAACGTGACTGAAAATCAAGGCATGATTTTCATGGAAAAATGGACAGAGCTGTGGAATTCAGGACCTAAACACCAGTAAAAGTGCCAGAATCCTACCTAGCAAAAATGGAATTTGACTTATGAGGGCCGATTTTATAAAATCATGCCCCCGAAGGTGACGCTCCCTACCAGGAGCGCAATTTTATAAAATCAGTCCTATTAAGTTACCACGATATAAACGCAAGTCTTTCTTTTCTTTTTTATCTAGGCCAGAAGGTTCTAGGTTTGATTTGCAGGCTGTGCTGAGTTGGCTGATCTCAGCTGGGATGGTGGCAGGAAACTACAATTGGCCTTGGGGCACCTAGGCTAGAAGAGAAAATCTAAACCTCAAAAAAATAAAATATCAATTTTTACTCCGCTAAAAATGCAGGAGAATTTATAAGGCTCTTTAACATGTGATCCTTGAATGTGTACAGAACAAACTTAAAAATGCATGAAGCTAGGTACATTTATCAAGAAACGGTTTGTAAAAAGCACAAATTGATATAACAATCACAGATTTGTTACATTATCCAGAAAATTATAGTTAAGTATTAGTTCCAATATTATACCACTAACAAATAGAAAGGCATATGAAAGGTAAATCGATCTATATGAAAATTTAGTGTCTAGGCGTATAGGAATCTCGCTTCTAATAATGACATAAGCCCATGGTACTTGAAAACAATTGATTGTTCAGTTATCGTTCTTATATAACATTATTGCCTTGTTAAATACTTTTCAAGAATGTAATTATCTGAATGATAGTTGGCACAACTGATGAGATAACAACCTAAGTTTCTCAATACTTTCACAAAGGCATTAGTATTTTTGTACCCCAGGAGTATTTGCTGTGGTAACCTTTCATATCATTGGTGTTCTATCATCTGTAAACACTCACTGTAATCACATCTATTACCAAATCATCTTGTTTGTGATTCTTCAAAGTCCTCAGGCATAGCTGGATGTGATGGAACCGGCTGGTACAGTTTTCAACTCAAGTTCGTACAAGTGGAAGGAATTCCTATTTTGCTTCTTTTTACAATTCAAAAGACATAATTAGGCTCTATAGCAATCTTTATAGAAAAGAACAGAGGAAATTATGGTTTAAATAAGTAAAACAAATTGCAAACTGATTAATCAGTGATAACAGCTATATTAATGCACAGAGATCAAATCAGAAATATGATGTGAATCAATAACCACATGCATTTCTATAGCAGCTTTATTGTAGAAATAGTGTTCCAAGGCACTTCACCGAAGAGAAAAGGAGCAGGTATCAGGGGAGAGATTTTCTTTTTTTTGTGGCAGGGCATAAATAATCACCCGGGTGGAGCAGAAAGAGGAAAATCAGGTGGCGACATAGAGGAAAGTCACTCGTAACAAAACCTGCCTGTTTTTCTTCTATTTTCCACTGTCCAAGCAATTATTTACACCCAAATGCAAAAGAAGAATATCTGCCCCCAGATCTTTAACTGGGTCCCTAGTTTAAGTAGAATAAGAAAAACGGTTTCTTCCAGCTTGTGGTCATTGCTGCTGTTTTTAGCAAAATGCAGCACTAATCAGTTATATTTTTCTCTTCATTACAGAAGATTGAGGGGTGATCTGATCGAGGTGTTTAAAATATTAAAAGGATTCAATAGGTTAGATAGAGAGAAATTATTTCTTCCGATGGGGGAATTAATAACAAGGGGATGTAAACTTAAAATTAGAGCTAGGCTATTCAGGAGTGAAATCAGGAAGCACTTTTTCACACAAAGGATAGTGGAAATCTGGAATTCTCTCCCCCAAAAGAATGTTAATGCTGGGATAATTGGAGTTTTCAAGACTGAGATCGATAGATTTTTATTAGGTAAGGGTATCAAGGGATATAAAGCAAAGGCAGGAAAATGGAGTTGAGGTACAGATCAGCCATGATCTAATTGAATGGTGAAGCAGGCTCGAGGGGCTGAATGGTCTACTCCTGTTCCTATGTCCCTAATAAAACAAAAGAATGTAAAATTATCAACTGCAAAGAATGCACATTATACGGTACAATTCTTTGCATGCACACAGCTGAAAATACTGTGAACTGACTCCAAAATACTGAAGTGATGTTCAGCAGGATTTTACAAGGTTATTCAGAGTAATGTATTTGCAAGCTATTTTAAATGTCTTATAATGCCTCATTTCTTCACAGTATGTCACTTCGTGTACTTGGAATACTTAGAAGCCACCTCATTAGAGTCTTGGGTCTTTACTGCAAAGCGTTTACACATGCTGAACAGCTTTTGCGCAGAGACTGCCCGTGTAGTTCATGTCACAGCCTGCAATGTCTGCTTTCCTGAATGGGATCAAATCAAGCAGTAAATAGAAACTAGATACAGACTGGATTTTAGTCCATTATTCTCGCTCGGAAACCAGGCTAATAACATTACTAAAACTATTAAAGTTTTTGCACTGAGTTAGATTCTTGCACTGCCCTTTTCAACATCAGTCGTGTTCACATTTCAAGCTTCAAGAACAAATACTATGCATCTTCCTTCAGGTTTCTGTATCTCACCAGACTGACAGCCAATGATAATGACCTCAAGTAGATGAGAAATTAATTGAGAGAAAAATTCTGCACTACTATAATTCTCTCCTTACTTTATCACATCTATTAGCAGAAATCCACAGCCCCATGGGTGTTTCATGTGAATCTCTTTCTGCAGCTCACAGTCTGGAGGTCATATGTCCAGGTTCTTCTATCAGCCTGGTGTCAAATCATTGTCAAAAATAAATTACTGGTGCATTCAATTTTTTTCTGCTGTTAGCCTTGTGCTTTAGCACGGATGATGATTTGCAGTAAGCCTCTGGGAGACGAGGAATCCAGGTAACCATTAAAGACTGTTTAAAGGAGTTATTAGTAGAATCGCTACATATTGAATCTGGAGCTGTATGTGGGATTGTACAGAAACCCTGTTCCTTCACCAAAATCCAAAAATATTAGTAATAGTTTCCTAGATTATTCTGTAAAATTTGATTACAGTGCCAGCACTGTATATTAATTTGTATATTCTGTATTTAACTTTTGTTACTTACCTACTACTTCTATCACAAGTTAATGGCACTGGTTTATTTTATATTAGCATATCCTCAAAGCATACAGACTGGCACTCTATATACTCAATGACTCAAACTACTCACCACAAATTAAATCTTTTCTTATAAACATCCATCCCATACTCTCCCATCCCATGCAGGCCTCTCCTCTTCACCTCTTTGACACCTATTTCCTACTAACCCTGCAGCCTGGGATCCAGCTTCTACCAAAAGCTCACTCTCCGTTCACCAGTCTCACCTCACTTCTCCAACTCTGTTTTCCCATTCTCATTGTTCCCTCTTTCCGCAAAACCAATATCCTCTTTCAAACTACTTGTCTTCCCCTGCATGGCTCCATCTAAGTCTATGTTAACAGCACAGAAACCCAGGCCACAGTAGCCTTGAGGTATAAGCACGATGATGCAGCTGGACTCATGTGATAATCTATAAATTAGTAATCACCAACTTTTGACCTTCTGCCTAAGTAACTATGATCAAATAGATTATTTTGTTAAACTAAACACTTATCTCAGATGCCAAAAAAAATGTATAGGCCATATTTTTCTCTTAACTAACTGAATGCATCAATAGAGGTGCAATACAATAGAAAGTGCTAACAGACTATTCACCTATATTGAGCTCTGCTCTGTGGATTGCTCCTATCCAAAAATGGATTCAAGAATTTTTCTTTTATAACGGCTCTTTGTTTGTTAAGGCCTTGTTAACACAAAAATGATGTTGTTGCTGCTGGTGGACAGCCAGACACAACTCATACAAAACTACACATGAGATGCCTTAAATAAAAAATGAGCACTGAATTCCAGGTCATGGATGGTGAATTTCCGGATTGATAAACATGACGTGAATTAAAGTAGATTACTAAGAAAAGGAATATATGTGTTGGAAATTTTAACAAAAATATCCTGCTTTTTTATTCTCAGACAACACCCCTGCTGCATCTGTCCCCAAAATAAACAATAGATTTTTGTAAAACATCTTAGCAATCTACTTAATTTCACATTCAGTTTTTGTATCCAGAAATTGTCCAGTTATCTCTTTTTTTTGTGTTTTAATTGGAATTTTTACTTCTTAAAAAAGGTGATGCTGAAACATGGAAATAAGTGCGGATACTTAAAGAAAACCTGAAGGAATGCTGTGCCATCCATTTTAATAAACCAAACAGTTCCAACTAAACACAGGAGCTTCTGGTAACTCAAGATTTTTGCAATTTTTGTTCACACATAGACATTGCACATTCCACAGCTGGATCATCAAGCCTTTCATTAAGTGGCTTGTTAGCTCCTTGAGAAGTGATAAAGGATCTTCATTACAGGTGCATTGTGGTGGGATTTTTTTTTTGTCGTTGCCACTAACAAAATCGCATTGTATGAAATCACCCATTTAAAAACAACTGCCGTTTGGCTAGCAGGTCATAAATAGTAACAAGAAAAAGGTTGTTAACTCCTTTTTTCAAACAAAGAGGAAAATACAGCTCACAGTTATTTCAATGGCATACATAATAAATGTGATGCACAGTGGCGATTGATTTATGCTGTATTGGCTAGATATTAGTCCTTATTATTGTTCTGTATTCTGTTTCCCTACAAACTTCTGTCTTATATCCGTAACAGGGTTATGTTGAAGATAGTATTTGGTATCAAGAATAACTCCCTTTATTCCAAAAAGAGTGGATAATATGGTAGTAAACTAATAATTTATTAAAACAACAGGACTCTAGTTCTGCATATTCATGTTTTTATATATATATATATTTATATATAAAAATAGTCAAATTGCTAAGTACAGTTACATTATGCACAAATTAATTTAAACCAAGTATTTAAACACACACAACTAAACATTCCCATTACTACTACTTCCAAACCTCCAATCTGTTGTTCAGTGGAACATAGCAAACATAAACAGTAGTTTCCTTACATGCACCGAGATTTACTATGCATTTCTTTAGCTGTTGCTCTAAATTTGAATGCTGGGCCTATCAAGGGTGTTGCATCTGGTCAGGGTTAGTAACACCTAACCCTTCTCATCCTAGGCTATAGACTGATCTTACCACTATTCTATTCCAGAATGCTGTGCCTTAACTCTCTTTGTGAATTAAGCATCAGCTTGGCTCTGTGGCAGCACTCTCATCTCTGAGTTGGAAGACTGTGGGTTCAAACCCCACTAGGATTTGAGCAAATAATCTAGGCTGACATTGTACTGCATTCTCAGAAGTGCTGTTTTTTGAATGAAATATCTGCCTGCTTAGGTCTACATAAAAGATACCATGGCAAGGCCAACATAAAAGAGAATCCAAAAGTCTTCTACAGGCATATAAACAGTAAACGGGTAGTAAGAGGAGGGGTGAGACCGATTAGGAACCAAAAAGGAGATCTAATCATGGAGGCAGAGGGCATGGCCGAGGTACTAAATGAGTACTTTACATCTGTCTTTACCAAGGAAGAAGATGCTGCCAGTCTCAGTAAAGGAAGATGTAGTTGAGATACGGGATGGGCTAAAAATTCATAAAGAGGAGGTGCTGCAAAGCCTAGCTGTACTTAAAGTAGATAAGTCACCAGGTCCGGATGGGATGCATCCTTGGATGCTGAGGGAAGTAAGGGTGAAAATTGCAGAGGTACTGGCCATAATCTTCCAAACATCTTTAGATGAGGTAGCAGAGAGGGTAGATGAGGGCAATGCAGTTGATGATATGTATATGGACTTTCAAAAGGCGTTTGATAAAGTGCCTCATAATAGGCTTGTCATCAAGATTGAAGCCCATGGAATAAAAGGGGCAGTAGCAGCGTGGATACAGAATTGGCTAAGTAACAGGAAACGGAGAAGTGGTGAACGGTTGTTTTTCGGACTGGAGGGAAGTGTGCAGTAGTCTTCCCCAGGGGTCGATACTTGGACCACTGTTTTTCTTGATATATATCAATGGGTGTAGAGGGCACAATTTCCAAATTTGCAGATGGCACAAAACTTTGAAGTGTAGTGAACAGTGAGGAGGATAGTGATAGACTTCAAGAGGATATAGTCAGGCTGGTGGCATAGGCGGACATGTGGCAGATGAAGTTTAACGCAGAAAAATGCGAGGTGATACATTTCGGTAGGAAGAATGAGGAGAGGCAATATAAACTAGTGGGCACAATTCTAAAAGGGGTACAGGAACAGAGAGATCTGGGGGTATATGTGCACAAATCGTTGAAGGTGGCAGGACAGGTTGAGAAAGCAGTTAAGAAAGCATACGGGATCCTGGACTTTATAAATAGAGGCATAGAGTAGAAAAGCAAGGAAATCATGATGAACCTTTATAAAACACTGGTTCGGCTACAACTGTGTGTCCAGTTCTGGGCACCACACTTTAGGAAAGATGTGAAGGCCTTGGAGAGGGTGCAGAAGAGATTTACTACAACGATTCCAGGAATGAGGGACTTTAGTTACATGGATAAACTGGAGAAGCTGAGGTGGTTCTCCTTGTAACAGAGAAGGTTGAGAGGAGATTTGATAGAGTTATTCAAAATCATGAAGGGTCTAGACAGAGTAGATAGAGAGAAACTGTTCCCATTGGCGGAAGGGTCAAGAACCAGAGGACATAGATTTAGGATGATTGGCAAAAGAGCCAAAGGTGACATGAGGAAAAACTTTTTTACACAGCGAGTGGTTAGGATCTGGAATGCACTGCCTGAGGGAGTGGAGGAGGCAGATTCAATCATGGCCATCAAAAGGGAACTGGATAAGTACTTGAAAGGAAAAAAATTGCAGGGCTACAGCGATAGGACAGGGGAGTGGGACTAGCTGGATTATTCTTGCATAGTGCCGGCACGGACTTGATGGGCCAAATGGCCTCCTTCTACTCTGTAACCTTTCTATGATTCTATGATTCCAGGGCAGTGTCCTGGCCAGCATTTGTACCTCTTTGACCAAGCTTTTAGTCATTTGACCTAATATCTTCTTATGTGGCTCAGAATCAAATTTTGTTTGATAACGCTTCTGTGAAGCGCCTTGGGACATTTTACTGCGTTAAAGGCACTATATAAATGCAAATTGTTGTTATTGTTGTATCCCCTGTGCAGATATGGTCTATGCAAAGACATAGTCTACTGCCAGAAAGAGAATGAGTTCAGAATGCAGAGCAAGGTAAGACCAATATACGAAGCAGTAGAGGCTGAAAATACCAATCCCAGCCAATGGAGGTAGTGGATATTTAATGTTCTAAGATGGAATAGTATTTCACAATCATTCTGCAATGGTCTCCGGGGCAACTAGACAAAGTTGCAATCAAATACCTGGTCAGTTGAAGAGATAATGGAGGTTAAACAGGAGCAGTTCACTGATCAGAGACAAAAATGTACTTTTTCATATAATTTAGGTAGCATCTGACACCAACTACTTAACAATTTCAGTGCTAGCCTCAATCAAGCTATCTTGTCATGCCTCGCATGAATCAGACGTTGTCCTTGAACCTCCTTTTAATTTTTGTGCATGTTTTAGCAGGGTCCAGACTACAAAGTATTCTGGCTTTTGTCCACATTCTTTTTTGGCCCCATATAGCAGGATTGATTTCCAGCAGCAATGAACCTTGAGGTAAATTGTGAGACAGCAGAAAGAATATGTAAGAGATAAATTCTGCCACATTTTATTCACTTATTTGCTAGGTGGGTAAGTACAGAAATACCAAGAATCACTAACACACTATTATTCAGGTCTCAACAGCAACCTTTACAACATAAGACTGAAGCTTGTTCTCAGCAAAATATCAAGAATAAGCTGTGTTGGGCTCCACTAACCACACATCCTGTCACTCCCAAAAAACAAAAGGAAAATCTCATTATGAGAAGGATCATTATATCATCTTCATTAAATCTTTAGCTTCCAGTTATTGATCATGATGTATCATCCAATATATGTAATGATTTATAGTCTTATGGGTTAGTAAAGAAAGGACCTAAAATGCAGTTCTAAAGGACCAAGACAACAATAGGGACCATTCACTAACTTAATAAGGTATTTGTAATAGGAAGAGATGGTTTTGATCTGTGATTAAATATAGCCAGCTTGAGAAACGTATCAATTTTGTGAGTCATAATTGCCTCAAAAATAAAATAATAATGAGAGAAAAAACTGAATGTTACCTCATTAAATCCTAGTAAAGCTAGTGATGGGGCACAACGCACTTTATTTCAGTGCATTTTTTGAATGTAGGCAATTATTTATATTCTACCTATAAGTCACCTCCTATAACTTCTGCTTCTGACTTTTTAAATTTCAGCTAAAGGTAGAAATGCCTTTACTGATTCATAACATTTTCCCATTCCTGTTTCCTATTTACAAATGCTTTCTAGAAAATGGGGTAAATTTTCATCTTCGCCGAGTGGGTGGTAATCTAGTGAAACACATTGCCAAACTACCACAACTGCCAAATCTAGAGCCTCTTGGATGACAAGGGGCATACAGGGTAAGATAAGGCAAAAAAGGAAAGCTTATGTCAGATACCAAAAGCTCAATACTGCAGAAAGCCTAGAGGAGTAGAGAAAGTGCAGGGGTGAAATTAAAAAGGAAATTAGGAAAGCAAAGAGAGGGCATGAAAAAATACTGACAAGTAAAATTAAGGAAAACCCAAAAATGTTTTATAGATACATAAAGAGCAAGAGGATAACTTAGGTTACCTTTTTGGTCCCTAAAAGGCCCTACTCTTTCCTATGTGTGGAGGCGGAAGATGTGGGTATGGTTCTTAATGAATACTTTGCATCTGTCTTCACAAAAGAGGGGGACGATGCAGAGATTGTAGTTAAGGAGGAGGAGTGTGAAATATTGGATGGGATAAACACAGTGAGAGAGGAAATATTAAGGGGTTTGGCATCTTTGAAAGTAGATAAATCGCCAGGCCTAGATGAAATGTATACCAGGCTGCTAAGAGAAGCAAGGAAGGAAATAACGGAGGCTCTGATCATCATTTTCCAATCCTCCCTGGCTACAGGCGTGGTGCCGGAGGATTGGAGGACTGCTAACGTTGTACCATTGTTTAAAAAGGGAGAAAGAGAAAGACCGAGTCATTATTGGCCAGTCAGTCTAACCTC
Organism: Heptranchias perlo; assembly: GCF_035084215.1. NCBI lineage: Eukaryota > Metazoa > Chordata > Chondrichthyes > Hexanchiformes > Hexanchidae > Heptranchias > Heptranchias perlo. The sequence continues at coordinate 65,320,345 of NC_090331.1, read as the reverse complement.
AATGCTGGGCAAATTATTGGAATCGATTCTGTGGAAAAGCATACATCGTCATTTAGAAAGGCACTGATTAATTAAGGACAGTCAGCATGGATTTATTGAGGGAAGGTCATGTCTGACTAACTTGATTGAGTTTTTTGAGCAGGTAACAAGGAGGGTAGATGAGGTTGATGCGTTTGATGTAGTGTTCATGGATTTTAGCAAGGCTTTTGACAAGGTCCCACATGGCACATTGGTCAAAAAAGTAAAAGTCCATGGGATCCAAGGGAAACTGGCAAATTGGATCCAAAATTGGCTCAGTGGCAGGAAGCAAAGGGCAATGATTGACGGGCGTTTTTGCGACTGGAAGGCTGTTTCCATTGGGGTCCCACAAGGCTCAGTACTCGGTCCCTTGGTTTTTGTGGTATAGATGATTTGGATTTAAATGTAGGGGGCTTGATCAAGAAGTTTGCAGATGATATAAAAATTGACCATGTGGTTGATAGTGAGGAGGAAAACTGTAGACTGCAGGAAGATATCAATGGACTAGTCAGGTAGGCAGAAAAGTGGCAAATGGAATTAATCCAGAGAAGTGTGAGGTAATGCATTTGGGGAGGGCAAACAAGGCAAGGGAGTACACAATAAATGGGAGGATACTGAGAGGTGTAGAGGAACAAAGGGACCTTGGTGTGCATGTCTACAGATCCCTGAAGGTAGTAGGACAGGTAGATAAGGTGGTTAAAAAGGCATACAAGATACTTTCCTTTATTAGCTGAGACATAGACTATAAGAGCAGGGAGGTTATGCTAGAACTGTATAAAACATTGGTTAGGCCACAGCTTGAGTACTGCATACAGTTCTGGTCACCACGTTACAGGAAAGATGTGATTGCACTAGAGAGGTTACAGAGGAGATTTACGAGGATGTTGCCAGGGCTGGAGAATTTTAGCTATGAGAAAAGATTGGATAGGCTGGGGTTGTTTTCTTTGGAACAAAGGAGGCTGAGGGGAGATTTAATTGAGGTATATAAAATTATGATGGGACTTGATAAAGTGGATAGGGAGGACCTAATTCCCTTAGCAGAGGGGTCAGTGATCAGGGGGCATAGATTTAAAGTAATTGGTAGAAGGATTAGAGGGGAGCTGAGGAGAAAGGTTTTCACCCATAGGGTAGTGGGGACTGGAACTTACTGCCTGAAAGGGCGGTAGAGGCAGAAACCTTCAACTCATTTCATCATACTAGGATATGCACTTGAAGTGCCGTAAGCTACAGAGCAATGGACCAAGTGCTGGAAAGTGGTATTAAGCTGGATAACTCTTTTTTGGCTGGCACGGATTCGATGGGCTGAATGGCCTTCTTCTGTGCCGAAACTTTCTATGATTCTATGGTTGCCTGCCTGTTGTAGAACCCACCCAATTTACATCCCATTGACATCAGTGACTTTATCCAAGGAGTAACTGAGCTACCAGCTAACTCATAGTCAACCCACCAACCCACAATCAACCATTTGGGACCAGCCAGCCACAAGAAGCCTCTTACCTGGCATACAACTAAATACCAGCAGCCAACTCCTAGAAGCCAGCCAGCCACCACCAACAGCCAGCTGTGCCTCCACCAGCAACCTGCTCACATTCAACCAGTCAGCACACAGCTGCTTTCAGAAGCCAGCTAAGCCACCAGCAGCAGCAAAGCAGGCCTCCATCAGCATGCAGCCAACCACCAGAAGTCATCCATCCACAGCCAGCAGGCCAGCCAGCTACCACCAGCAAGCAGCCATCATAAGCCAGCCAAACCACAGTCAGTCAGCATACAGCTAACCGACTAGCCATTCGAATCCTGCAAGCCACCATTAGCCAAAGCTGGAGGAAAGGGGCTGTAGTTTCTCAGGTAATGGGAGGAGGAGTGGAGTCATCAAGAGAGGGACCAGGAACAGGAGAGGCAGCAGGAACAGATGAGGAATCATCTGCAGGAGAGCCAATAAAAGTGAGAGAGTCACCAGAAGCAAACCAAGCAGGAGGGATAGAGCAATGAGGAGTGGAAGAGCCATCAAGAAGGAGGGAACCACCAGGAGCAGAAGAGGCAATGGCAGAACCTGCAGCTAGAGAGCTGGCAGGAGCGAGACTTTATCTTGTGCACCTCTCCTGCTCCTACATTCTGCAAATGAAAGAATGACAGGACAAAGATATATGAAGGTAAATTTATTTTAATCTAATCTTTCATTGTTTGTGTTATAAATATTTCATTTCATTTTGCTCCATGTTCACACTGTGTGTATCGTGAACTCCTACGTGTGCTGTACTAATAAGTTCTCCTGTAATTGAAAACAACGCACTGGTGGATGGCTGCACAGCCAGTTGGGAAGCTACAGAAGGCCTGCTAACTGAATCAGCCGCAGTTGCTGATTAATTTACATTAATTCCAGGAGTCTTCTTTGCTGTAGTTCATTGCTTTCTGAGACAAAGCCTAATGGCACACGTGCAGAGCAACATGATGGGACAGAGCTGCTATTGGCACAAGTGCTAACTGGTTGCTCCTGTGCTACTTCAGACCTGCCACTGCTGGGGGTAGCTTACCACTATACCCACTGATCTCAAATCTCAAATTTGAGGTGACTGGTACTCATGGGTATGGTAGCATAGTGGTTATGTTACTGGGCTAGTAATCTAGAGGCCTGGACTACTAATCCAGAGTCATGAGTTCAAATCCTACCACGGTAGCTGGGGAATTCAATTAATTAAATAAAGTCTGGAATTTAAAAAAAACTAGTATCAGTAATGGTGGCCATGAAACTACTGGATTGTTATAAAAACCCCATCTGGTTCACTAATGTCCTTTAGGGAAGGAAACCTGCTGTCCTTACCTGATTTGGCCTATATGTGACTCCAGACCCATGGTAATGTGGTTGATTCTTAATCGCCCTCTGAAATGGTCTAGCAAGCCACTCAAGAAGGCAATTAGGGATGGGCAACAAATGCTGGCCTTGCCAGTGACGTCCACATCCCATGAATGAATTTTTAAAAATCCACTGTGAAAAACTGCACTTGAATTGCCCGCCCAAAAAAGTATTAGTTCCCCTTAAAAACTGCTGGGAGCCCAATGAGCCTCGTGTGAATGAGTCACCAGGACATGGCTAAACCCTTCAACTCATTTCCCCCAACTTCCATCCCAATCCCAATCCCAACTCAAATAATTACTGTCTTTATATAAGTTATGGTCGGAGCTGAAGGAAGGTATCCCTCAAGCAGATGCCACGTTAAGGAGGCCATTTTGTATACTGCTGCTGAAGTTTGGTGTTACTTTGTCTGAATAGCGATCTCTTCAGTACTCTAGAGGTTGAGTCAGGACTTTTGCTGCCAGTTTTACTCAGCTCTGCTCAAAGCACTGTTTTGCATTGAGGCCATGAATTTCCCAAGGGGAATACCTCTTTTCTTCACGAAGAGGAGGAGGAGAATGAGGGTATGGAAAAGGCTAGATTGGAGGCTCTTCCCTACGTGCATACACCCACTCACCAGAACCTACAGACCGTGGGTCTTCCTTGGACTGTTCTGTCGGTCAGTGCTACAGATGGCTACACTTACTCCACCCCCGAGATTATTGGGAAAATATGTCAACTGCTGGCTGAAGGCTGGTGGTCCACTTCCACCAGGAGATCTGCATTGTTTGTGTCAGTTAAGGTCACCACTACCTTGAATTTCTGTGTGTCTGGATCCTTCCACATAGCAGCGAGTGAAATTTGCCACATTAGTCGGGCAGCTGCTCAGTATTGCATCAAGAAGGTCACTGATGCTCGATTTAGGAAGGCTGTGTTATTTATATCCTTCCCAATGGAAGCAGACAAACAAAGAGAGAACTATTCAGTTCTACAGACTGGCAGGGTTCCCACAGGTGCAAGGAGCAATTGATGGAATGCATGTGCCACACAAAGGCCCATGTGACAACCCCATCAATTTAAGGAAACACTTCCATTCTATTAATGATCAGCCAGTGTGTGATGCAAATCACATTATCCTGCATATCAATACCAGATACCCAGGAAGCTACCATGACGCTTTCAGTATTTGACAATCCACCATGCCAGCCCTCATGACATGGAGCCATATATCCAGATGTTTGATTGGTGATCAAGGTTATCTCCAGCAGTCATGGCTGATGGCTCCAGTAAGGTTTCTGTGGACTGAGAGAGACAACAAATATAATGAGGCCCATGCCACTATAAGAAATGCTATACAGCACACCATAGTAATTCTCAAGTCCCATTTTAGATGCCTGGATAAATCTGATGGAGCCCTTCAATAAAGCCCAAAGGGAGTCTCAAAAATCACTGTAGCTTACTGCGTTCTGCATAACATCGCAATGATGAAAGGCTTGCTGCTTCCAGAAGCTGAAGGCAATGATAAAGGAGAGGGGGTTGGAAGGACCTCCCTCCCCATACTAGGAGGAGGGTGCACAGTAAGGTACAGGAAATGCAGCAGCCAGAAAAAGCCCACTGTGTTCAATGTATAAAGGTAGACACACCAGATCAAGGCACTTCACACCTGCCTGTTCTCCCCCCTACATCCTTACAAAGTCCCTCACTGTCAAAGACTTCTGCCACGTTCCTTCACAAGACCAATGTCTACACTTCAAAAAGCAAAATACTTGTGAGGCTGGAAATCTGAAATAAAAACAGGAAACACTCAGCAGGTCAGACAGCATCTATAGAGAGAGGAAGGTAGGGATAACGTTTCAGGTTTCAACCTTTCTTCAGATCCTTTGCAGCTGTTGATTCTCCCCCCCCCGACTCCCCCCACCCCACCCTACCCCCACCCCACTCCCTCCCCCACACTGCGAGGAAACTGCTGCTGCTTCAGACATTGCTGACATTCTTTGTCTTCCTGCTGCTCAAATGACTGCGCTCGAACTAAATTTCCCTTCTTTCAAGATAACAAAACTATCAAGAACAGTATTACTGCTCCAAACCCAACCTGCACAGCTAATGAGGGCCCCAGGAAAAAATTGCAGCAAGCTAGCTGGGGGAGAATTGCTTTGGTTGGTGGAATTCCTGCTCTGCCACTAACCAACCAACGGGTGGAGAATTTAGGCCCTTATGTCCACTTTTATAATGGAAGTGCCTATGTAAACTTGTCACATTGCAATTGCACCCTCCCACCAGTGGTGGTGCTGCTGGGAAAAGTTGACAGGCAGTGCATGCAGATGTAAAATTTAATACACTACGAGTAAATCTCCTCCAACTTACTCAGCGGGATTTTATGCTGCCCTCTCCAAATGGATGAACTCAATGGGGCACATTCATTTGAGGAGGCTGTCTAGGGTCCCCAAGGTGGGAGTTTACCAGAATAGGCGATTGGTCTCCCGTGCCCTGCTGCTGGCGATTCAAGAGAAACGGTCCTTGAGTGCGCGCTTCGCACACGCACAGTATCCTGGCTGTCGTGGCTTGTAACCAAATCACATTGGTCCCTGCTGGTCTCCCCACTATTCGGACACATTGATTCATTGTCGGTTGTGAGGATGACGGCTTCGGAGCCAACGAGTATTGCCTAGAAACTCTGTGATCCTGAGAGAGCAACACAAACTAGGGGAGGGAGAGAGAGAGAGAAACATAAACTGGGGGAAGGAGAGAGAGAGAGAAACACAAACTAGGGGAGGGAGAGAGAGAGAGAGACATAAACTGGGGGAGGGAGAGAGAGAGAGAAACATAAACTGGGGGAGGGAGAGAGAGAGAGAGACATAAACTGGGGGAGGGAGAGAGAGAGAGAAACACAAACTGGGGGAGGGAGAGAGAGAGAAACATAAACTGGGGGAAGGAGAGAGAGAGAGAAACACAAACTAGGGGAGGGAGAGAGAGAGAGAGACATAAACTGGGGGAGGGAGAGAGAGAGAGAAACATAAACTGGGGGAGGGAGAGAGAGAGAGAGACATAAACTGGGGGAGGGAGAGAGAGAGAGAAACACAAACTGGGGGAGGGAGAGAGAGAGAAACACAAACTGGGGGAGAGAGAGAGAGAGAGAAACACAAACTGGGGGAGGGAGAGAGAGAGAGAGACATAAACTGGGGGAGGGAGAAAGAGAGAGAGACATAAACAGGGGAGAGAGAGAGAGAGAGAAACACAAACTGGGGGAGGGAGAGAGAGAGAGACATAAACTGGGGGAGGGAGAGAGAGAGAGACATAAACTGGGGGAGGGAGAGAGAGAGAGAAACACAAACTGGGGGAGGGAGAGAGAGAGAAACACAAACTGGGGGAGGGAGAGAGAGAGAGAAACACAAACTGGGGGCGGGAGGGAGAGAGAGAGCAACACAAATTGGGGGAGAGAAACACAAACTGGGGAAGGGAGAAGGGGAGAGAAACACAAGCTAGGGGAGGGAGAGTTCATATGATGTGAACTGTTGTATAATACAGCTGGGCTTCACAGGAGGGATGTGGGAGTCAATTAATTGAATTAGGTTTGCTTTTGGTTTTATTTATTATTTTTCTAACCTGCTGTGTATTGTAAAAAGTCATAAAATGGTATGAAAACTTTAGTTAGAAGTTACTTATATTGATGTATTTGTTGAATCAGTGATATTTACTTGGTTTCTCATTGTGGCCAATACTGTGGAATCATCACAAAAGTAGTTTTTTATTGCCTGAAAGGGTGGTGGAAGCAGATTCAATGATAACTTTCAAAAGGGAAATGGATAAATACTTGAAGGGAAAAAATTTACAGGGCTATGGGGAAAAAGCGGGAGAGTGGGACTAATTGGATAGCTCTTTCAAAGAGCTGGCACAGGCACAATGGGCCGAAACAGACTGAGAAGATAAACCTAAAACTTGAAACCAAAATTTATTTATAGTCCGATGGCAGAAGGGCCCGTAACCGGAGGACACAGATTTAAGTTGATTGGCAATTATTTACCCTTAAATCTTTCTATTATTTTGTGTTCTTTGATTTATCATAGTATTATTGTATGTTACAGCAAAAAAGGAGGTCATTCGGCCCATCGAGCCTGTGCCAGCTCTTTGAAAGAGCTATCCAATTAGTCCCACACTCCTGCTCTTTCTCTATAGTCCTGTAATTTTTTTCCCTTCAAGTATTTATCCAATTTCCATTTGAATGTTATTGAATCTGCTTCCTCCATCCTTTCAGGCAGTGCATTCCAGATCATAACAATTGTCTGAGCAAAAAAATGTTTCCTCATGTCGCCTTTGGTTCATTTGCCAATCACTTTAATTCTGTGTCCTCTGGTTACCAACCCTGGACTATAAATTATGTTATTCATCTCACGATAAAACAATAAGTCAAATATTTTATTCAGGAAATAAAAACAGAAAATGCTGGAAATACTCAGCAAGTGAGGCAGCATCTGTGGAGAAAGAAACAGAGTTAATGTTTCAGGGTGAAGACCTTTCGTCAGAACTGGAAGATGTTAAAAGAGTTAAAGTTTTTCAGAAAGTACAGAGCCAGGGAATGGGGGGGAGGGGAGGGGGAAGGAAGGAAAGAACAAAAGGGAAGGTCTCTGATAGGGTAAAGAGCAAGAGTGATTAAATGACAAAAGGGATGATGGTGCAAGGCAATGAGGGTGGTAATGGAACAGGTTAAGAAACAAAAGATTGATCAGGAGTAGCTGTAAATGGCAGCAGCAGAACCATTACCAGCACGAGCTGACCGAAAATATGGGAGCAGTGGTTATGATCTGAAGTTATTGATTTTATTCAGGGCTTGGTGATACTGAGATACTCAATTAAGGTAAATGCAATAACATTTGCAAACAGTGGGCAAATGTCACGTGATCAAATGTTGTGGGACGAAGCATCACATGAGCAGTGTCACGTTATCGAATGCCATGTGATCAAATGTCACAGCATCAAATCTCCAGGAATACGTCAAACCAGCTGGCAACCCTGGGGGAAGGCTGATGATGTGGGGGGTGCCCAGGGATCAGGTTTGGTGACCAGGAGCAAGACATCATGCAACCACTGATGTAAAACTCCAATACTGCTAGATCTCATAATAGGTACAGCAAAGGAGGAGGCCATTCGGCCCATCGTGCCTTTACCGGCTCTTTGAAAGAGCTATCCAATTAGTCCCATACCCCTGCTCTTTCCCCATAACCCTGTAAATTTTTTCCCTTCAAGTATTTATCCAATTCCCTTTTAAAAGTTATTATTGAATCTGCTTCCATCACCCTTTCAGGCAGTGCATTCCAGATCATTACAGCTTGCTGTGCAAAAAAAACCACTTCAGTGTATACTCCTTCAGCGCAGCTTTCATCCAACAGCTGAATTGGCCAAATGCATCAAGGCTCGGGTCTGTTCAGAAGAGCCGGCAATGCAGGGAAGCCATCGCTCTGAGGCATGGAGTTCAGAAAATTAGATTCATTCAATTTAAATGCATTTTATCAAATTTTTCACTACATTTTCCGTGACATGACATTTCAGAGGTTCCATTCTGAAAGGGCCACTGATTGTGCAGACGATAATAAGGCAGAGATTAGCAATCGGGCGTCTCAAAGAGGATAAAGAAAAAAGTGATTTAACTTTTAAAATGAAAGGGAAGAGAGCAGGCTGAAGGTTGAGCCACTACATAAAATGAAGAAAATAACAGAAATTAAAATTGGCCTGTAAAACAGACAAAGAAGATGAACTTAAAACTTGCAACCAAAATTACCTGGAGGTAAACAAGATGGCGACTGTGAAATTGTTCAGAGAGGGGCTGTGAAGAAGTTCACAGGCCGGGCACAAAGTCACCAAGTGGCCAGATTGTGTAATTACAGGATGACCGTTTACATAAGCAAAATTCATTATAATTTGACCAAATTATAATGGGAAATAGTGTGACAAAAATGTGATAACAAAGTTAAGTGATGCAGACAATAAATGCCGCAGATATAAGATTTTTAATAAGATAACAGATATTGATGATTAATATGGTCCACATCAGTAGCCCTATCCCCTCCTCGAATTTCCATAATCCCAAAGACTTCCAGATTCTCCTTCTACAATAACTCGACTATTGCTGACTCATATGGGATGAGCAGTTTCTGCATATTTTCCACCTACTCCATATTGTGCTCTCCTATTATGTTCAAATTTTGCCTTTAATCATTGTAGCAGTGGGAACTGAGACAGGGTGATTTCACCCATGGAAATTCCTTCCCGTGGTGCATTCCCTCTCTCATCATGTAGTTTCTATAACCCTGCTATTTTCACTTCTACTGTCTTATTTCTTACACCCTTTTTAATGTTCCTTTATGTCCCTACAACATTTTAAGCATGTAATGTTAACAAGTAATATTTTCTTTCCTGTCCAAGAAAGAAGATCTTGCATTTATATAGCACCTTTCACTACCTCAGGACATCTCAAAGTCCTGTGCTGCTACTTTTACAGAGTATCCATAGCTTACCTTTGTGCCTTTTAAATCTTCCCAACTTGTTCTCCAATTCATTGACACCATGTTCACTCTTTCAGTAACAGTTTGCAGTGCTTGCTGTCTCATTTGCATTTTTGCACTCCTTACCAAAAATCGGCCTCCATTTCTGTAGTGCTAGTAATCTTCAGAACCTGGCCGATAAAATGGGCTGTTCTCAACTTTTGTTGAGCCATTCTCCTCCAGAATTACACACTGCACAGCTGGACTGATGGACATTTCATCATTTATGCTGGTTGAGTGGTTCTTTAGCTAGTAGTTATTACAGGTGTATCACAGTCGGCTGCTTTTTTTTCTTTCCTGTGAACAAAATTGTATTCTCGGGAATCGCACATTTGGAATCCACGCTGTCCCATGATTTCATTAGATCACCCATTACAATGAGAAACAGAGGATCACACTGTCCTGTGGATTGCTCTCCCCTAGTAAGTCATATCTAGAAATGAACCTCAGTAAGAAGCTTATAGGCAAAACAAAGACTGAGATACTTTTTATTAATTGCCTTTGAGAAATGATCTGATCGAGGTGTTTAAAATGTTAAAAGGACTGCACTTCAAAGATAATTCAGTAAATCTAAAGCTCTTTGAGACACCACAAGGACCTGATAATACACAATAGGGCTAATTGTAAGGGCCCTCGAGTGGCGTAAATGGGAGGCCACCTGTAATATGGAAGTAGGCCTACATTTACAGCTGGTGAACTACAACATTACGAAGTTTCCTTTCATAAGGTGACAACTTAGCTTGCAAAAACTATACCATTTATGTGAGTCGATGTGGCTGGCAAGTTGCCTTGCTCTCTGGCAGTGCATGTCAGAATCTCAAGCATGCACTGCGCACAATTTCCAACATGCGCTGTTGGCTGGCAAGACATCCCGATGTCTGTGCAGATTCACCCAGTTACCCCCTGGGTAGGTAATTGGTAGATAAGAGTGAATGAGTGGATCAGAGAAACAATAAAAAAAAGACTTGCATTTGTTTTTTTTTATTCATTCATGGGATGTGGGCATCGCTGGCAAGGCCAGCATTTATTGCCCATCCCTAATTGCCCTTGAGAAGGTGGTGGTGAGCCGCCTTCTTGAACTGCTGCAGTCCGTGTGGTGAAGGTTCTCCCACAGTGCTGTTAGGTAGGGAGTTCCAGGATTTTGACCCAGCGACAATGAAGGAACGGCAATATATTTCCAAGTCGGGATGGTGTGTGACTTGGAGGGGACTATATATGTAATGCCTTTCACAACCTCATAGAAACATAGAAACACAGAAAATAGGAGCAGGAGTAGGCCATTCGGCCCTTCGAGCCTGCTCCGCCATTCATTATGAACATGGCTGCTCCACTATCTCAATACCATATTCCCGCTCTCTCACCATACCCCTTGATGCCTTTTGTGTCTGGAAATCTATCTAGCTCCTTCTTAAATGTATTCAGTGACTTGGTCTCCACAGCCTTCTGTGGTAGAGAATTCCACAGGTTCACCACCCTCTGAGTGAAGAAATTTCTCCTCATCTCAGTCCTAAATGTTCTAGCCCGTATCCTGAGACTGTGAGCCCTCGTTCTGGACCCCCCAGCCAGGGGAAACATCCTCCCTGCATCCAGTTTCAATGAGATCCCCTCTCATTCTTCTAAACTCGAGTGAATACAGGCCGAGTCGACCCAATCTCTCCTCATACGACAGTCCTGCCATCCCAGGGATCAGTCTGGGTGAACCTTCGCTGCACTCCCTCTATGGCAAGTATATCCTTTCTTAGGTAAGGAGGCCAAAACTGCACACAATACTCCAGGTGTGGTCTCACCAAGGCCCTGTATAACTGCAGTAAGACATCCTTGCTCCTGTACTCAAATCTTCTTGCAATGAAGGCCAACATACCGTTTGCCTTCCTAACTGCTTGCTGCACCTGCATGTTTGCTTTCAGTGACTGGTGTACAATGACACCCAAGTCCCTTTGTACATCAACATTCCCCAATCTATCACCATTTAAATAATACTCTGCCTTTCTATTTTTCCTTCCGAAGTGGATAACTTCACATTTATCCACGTTATACTGCATCTGCCATGTATTTGCCCACTCACTCAACTTGTCTAAATCGCCTTGAAGCCTCTTTGCATCCTCCTCACAACTCACAATCACACCTAGTTTTGTGTCATCAGCAAACTTGGAAATATTACATTTAGTTCCCTCATCCAAATCATTAATATATATTGTGAATAGCTGGGGCCCAAGCACTGATCCCTGCGGTACCCCACTAGTCACTGCCTGCCACCCAGAAAAAGACCCATTTATTCCTACTCTCTGTTTCCTGTCTGTCAACCAATTTTCAATCCATGCCAGTATATTACCACCAATCCCATGTGCTTTAATTTTGTACACTTGCCTCTTATGTGGGGCTTTATCAAAGGCCTTCTGAAAATCCAAATAGGCCACATCCACTGGTTCTCCCTTATCTATTCTACCAGTTACATCCTCGAAAAACTCCAGTAGGTTTGTCAAACATGATTTCCCTTTCATAAATCCATGTTGACTTTATCTAATCCCATTGATATTTTCTAAGTGTTCTGTTATCACATCCTTTATAATAGACTCTAGCATTTTCCCTACTACTGATGTTAGGCTAACTGGTCTGTAGTTCCCTGTTTTCTCTCTCCCTCCTCAGAACATCCCAAAGCACTTTACAGTCAATGAAGTACTGTCACTGTTGTAATATAGGAAACTTACACAGCAAGATCCCACAAACACCAATGTGATAATAACCAAATCATCAGTTTTGTTTTAGTCATGTTGGTTGAGGGATAAATAGTGGCCAAGACACCAGCGAGAACTCCACTATTTTTCTTTGAACTAGTGCAATGAGTTCTTTTACATCCACCTGAGGGGCCTCAGTTTAACATCTCATCAACAGCACAGCATTCCCCCAGTACTGCACTAGAGTGTCAGCCAAGATTTTGTGCTCAAGTCTCTGGAGTGGATTTGAACTCACAACCTTTTGGCTCAGAGGCGTGAGTGCGACCATTGAGCCACGGCTGACAGTTACCCTTCTGCCATTTTTCATGCAGGCTCTTTAGCCTTTTCATTATCAAGTTGTCGTTTCTGGTGGCCATGCCGGTGAGCAGTGAAAATATATGTGAAATGTAAAAAGCATATTTGGGTTGTGTAGTCTTCAGTCACTGCCAGAAAGTCCACAGAGAAAAGATGATTTAAAAGAAACATATGCATTCTCTGACTGATTTTTCTTTTAATTTCTAACTTGATTTATTGGGGTTAGAAGTCAGCAATTGATTTATCGATTTAAATGCAAGGACAACTTTTTATGATTAATGATCAAAAATTTGCTTTTAAAAATTCTGTCTTGACATTGAGAATATTCACAGATGTGGCTGCACCCTCTGAAAGCTCTATGTCAGGAATGTGCTTTATTTTCCTTCAAACTCAAAAAAAATCTTAGCACGCAATGAAAAATGATAGATAATGGAGAGCCCCTCAAAAGAATCAGCAAAGCCAGCTTTCTTGCAACTTGCCAATGCTGATATCTGCCTGCCAAATTCTATCACAGCAGAAGAAACTCCGCCCTGAGCCAACATGTCAATTATCTCACTAGAGAAACATCCCTTTAAACAGGAGTTAACTGTGATGCTCACAGCTGTGAGCTCAGACACTAAAGGCCTAAACCGAACCATCTCAAATACAGCAGCAGATTTCTGGGCGGAGGAAGGCAGACGTACAATATTATTGATCATTTACCAGGCGCCTAAGCAAAGCAATGTGCCTCTTGTATAGAGACCAGCACGTTGCTGAATATGTTGATCTAAATAACTATGGCCAAAGGAAAGACCTTTGGGTTTCTGTGATCCATCATTGAAACAAAGCAGAAAATTTATTGTGTCCAGTTACCTAACAGTTGGGTGAAAGAGTTGAGAATGGTGTGTGTAAGTCTGATAAATAAGCTGTGGAATAAGATAAAAAAGATAGATGGAGGTTAAGGTCCAATTAGTCAGCATTGGACTCTTTAGAGTGAGAAAAGAAGGAACTCTCTGTTTCCTTTGAAAATAGACTATAAAGGAATGGGGGAGAGGAAATTTTCTGCAAAAAGTTTTTGAAGTTTGGTATCTAATATCTAGCAAGGAGTATTAGCATTAGGGTTTTTCAACTTTTAGTAACTTTATGACCAATAACTTTTACAATAATCTCCCATCCAAGTTTTTTTTAAATTTGCTTAGAATTTCTAACTTATTTCAAAATTCCAGAAAGTGCACCTTCACTTGTCACAAACCTAGGGTGAGCCTTGTCTATGCCTTAAACAGATCCATTTACAAAAATAACTGAAGAACATTACTTTAATTACTTGAATATATATATACTTAATTTATTTATTATATATTAAATTCAGTACATAGGGCACACATTTCATTGAAAACTCATTGTCGTGACATACTTGTTACTCCTGCAGGTGGCACTAGGATAGTATTTTCAATGTTAAATGTGTCACACTGTGTGACACACAGGAATTGCTATTTTATAGTGAGAGTGTGATTGGTCTATCCAGCCACTAGGTTCCACAAATCTTGTTTTGTGAAATTCTGTTTTCTGAAAAATAATTTCATGCATCTTTTTTTCTCAGTAACTGAAATTTCCATGTCCAAAATATGGTTTAAATTTTTTTAATACATTTTTCACAATAACATGAATATACTTGAATTATCTTTTTCATCTTTTAATGCCTTAATTAAAGTTGTTATTTGAAGAGCAAGGGAGTGGAGGAAGTGCAAGACTAGGGGAGAGGATGGGAATGGAGTCACTGAGGACCACATTTTGCTGTCCCAAATGCAACCTGCTGCCATTGGTGGCTCCTTTCAATGCCATACCTCCCACCCAAAAGAAAAAATAGACAGAGAGAGATGCAGATCAGGACAGAGAGAGAAGCAAAAGGAAGAGTTAAAGAGAGAGAAACAGTAGGGAAGAGAAAGAGAGAAGCAGAAGCAAGAGGAGAAAAATAACAACATAAAGACATGAGAGACAAGTGCCGTGTGCAATGCCACGGGAAACTGACTAATAACCATAAATTTTCACAAGCACATTTTTGCAAATATTTTCAATCTTGTAGTGATATAATTATGCTGGCAAAATTTATGTTATGAAACATCAGCATTCAGCAAGGTATGAAATCTTTTCATACGCTGCTTAATTATTCACAATGCAGAAAAAACAGTAAAAAGCATTACATTATAAATCAAATGTAAATGATAAAGAAACAAATTGTTTTTCATTTCTGTCTTTCAGATTGTGTGCTTTTGAAACCTAGTTTTTTAGCCTTAATTCCATACCTTGTAGAAGGCTACAACTAAAGCAGAACATCACAATGGGACTCATTTTAACTTTTGCTGATGTTGTAGGAACCTAGGAACATAAGAAATAGGAGCAGGAGTAGGCCATACGGCCCCTCGAGCCTGCTTCACCATTCAGTAAGATCTTGGCTGATCTTCGACCTCAACTCCACTTTCCCACCTGATCCCCATATCCCTTGATTCCCCTAGAGTCCAAAAATGTAAATATGTCAGCCTTGAACATATTCAATGACTCAGCATCCACAGCCCTCTGGGGTAGAGAATTCCAAAGATTCACAACCCTCTGAGTGAAGAAATTCCTCCTCATCTCAGTCTTAAATGGTCGACCCCTTATCCTGAGAATATGCCCCCTAGTTCTATACTCTCCAGCCAGGGGAAACAACCTCTCAGCATCTACCCTGTCAAGCCCCTCAGAATCTTATATGTTTCAATGAGATCACCTCTCCTGATTTTCCTATCCACTGACTTGAAGCCTGAAATTTATAGACAATTTAGTGGCTTCGAACTCCGACAACTACCTAGATTTTCAGAGGGGGTAGGTACTTGAACAGTGGCCATAAAGGCAGAGAGCAGGTTAGTGGTTAAACATCACAATCATGCTCCAGACCTCAGAATACCCATGAACAAATCCATGTGAGACCTGTATCATATTTAAAAGCTTTCAGTCTGCTAAACTTAAGAGGTCACAGTTCAAAGCATCAAAAGTATTAAAACAAAAGGCAGCCATTTCATCCTGATTTCTTATGACTTGGAACTGGAAATTTATAAGCAGCTGCCAATCTGCAATCTTGCCTCTCGTGGACCTCAGGATATCAGAAAGAAAAGAAAGAAAGACTTGCATTTATTTGTTGCACTTCATTACCTCAGGACGTCCCAAAGTACTTTACAGCCAATTAAGTACTTTTGAAGTGTAGTCACTGTTGTAATGTAGTAAATGCGGCAAACAATTTGCACACAGCAAGGTCTCACAAACAGCATTGTCATAATGACCAGATTATCTATTCTAGTGATATTGGTTGAGGGATAAATATTGGCCAGGACATCGAGAAGAACTCCCCTGCTCTTCTTCAAAATAGTGCCATGGGATCTTTTATGTCCCCCTGAGAGGGCAGATGGGGCCTCGGTTTAACGGCTCATCTGAAAGACAGCACCTCCAACAGTGCAGCACTTCCTCAGTATTGCACTGAAGTGGCAGCCTAGATTTTGTGCTCAAGTCTCTGGAGTGGGAATTGAGTGGGACCTTCTGACTTAGAGGAGAGAGTGCTACCCACTGAGTCATGACTGACATGCCTGACACCAGGAAGACTTTGTGACCTTAAAGGGGCAAGACAGGTTAAACACAGTTGTACCTTTGCAGCAGAATAATACATTGTGCATTACATAGTATAGTGCTCCTGTTGTTATAAAACAGCGTATAAATGACTTACCATAAGATATGCTAGTAGAAAGAAAAGTGTTCAAAAAGTTACAGGGAGTTATGAAGTAAAGCTGAATATTTAAAAAGGATGAAAGAAAATTATTATGTAACCAAAACTAGATTAAAAGAGAAAATTGAGCACAGTGATGTAATGGAAAAGGATCTCTGGCTTTGTTGCTATTGGGGGAGAACTAGATACCAATCGGTAAAAGCAGTTTGTTAATAAAAACGACAATAGATCAGCAAACAATATGATGGACTTCGCTGTGTATATTACAGGAGAACAAAGTTTGGAATTAGTGAAGCAAATTACTTCTGGCAAATACTAAATTTCACAAATGGTAATATCTTCCATTGCTGGAATCAAACAAGTTATGTGCCTCTTCAGCAGTGGCCTGAACAGACCGGTCAATCTACTCTGTCCAGGGATATACCATTATAACTATTAACTATTACACAGTAAATTTCTTTGCTACCTGTGTTTCACAAAGTAATGTTGTGATCATGCATTTATTTGTAACTCTGCTAAACAGTCTGGTCCATTACAAGTAAGAAGTAAAGAGCTAGAAACATATTCAAAAAAGAAAATTTCAAAAAAAAGTTAAATTAGACAGGAAAAAAATCAAAATAGTGATGCTAAATCAGAAATATTCCAGCACACCTTTACTTGCAAATAATCTATAGCATTTCTGAACATCTTCATTACTAAAAAGGAAGCTAGGCAGTAAGTATACATCTTAAGAGAAAGAACTCATACAATATAATACATTATGTTGTGGCTTGATGCTACCTGCATGTGAGAAGTGCTATTTAAAGTTCATTCTATTTCTTTTCTTGTGTGTGTGTTTTTCTCCTTCACCCTATCCCTTGTTCGGTTCCTTTTTAAATATTGCTCATAATTAAATTGTTGAATGTTTTTATACAGAGTACAACAACCCCTATTTAAGAAACTGAGAAGAGTCATTGTTTCTTCCATTTGCCAAGTTGGGTACATAAATCAGGAGAAAGTGCCAAATCATGAGATTGCTAATTTTACACCAGTGCCTCTTTTATCATGCACAGAGGTCACTGTAGGCTTGGAGCCTGAGCTGGCATTATGTATTTTAAAAAGCCAAGACAGTGATCATTTAATCCATTGAAAGTGCTATAAGGATACAACTGATTGATTATTGTAGGGGGAATTCAACACAGGAAGCAGATTCAAAGGAAGCTTACTGCTTAATTCCTAGTTGACACTTACAAAGTGATCAAGTGCATAAGAGGTTCCATGTCCGGTATTGGACCAAACACACCTAATACGTAGCTTAGGTTGGGAGGTGTGGGAGTTACAGTTAGCATGGGGAAAGGTCACCTAGGAGAGCCAAAAATGGGTGGCTTATAGTTTGGGTTCAGCAAGAGAGGGTGAGAGAGGTAGTAGTGAGCGCCATTGGGTGGCAAGCCCAATTTTAATAGACCTGAGACAGTGATACTTTTTTAGAGAGCAGTGCCAGAGTGCCACTTGCCTTGTGATGGAGCTGACAAGTCTGACTGGGTGCTAAGTGTAATATAGAGGTGTATTTCAGTGTGATTAGCTGATGTTGCAAACAGGTGTGAGACAGATATATCAGCACATGACAAAAATAACATGATGGAAAAGTGTTGCAGGAAGGAAATGTGACACTTACAGGAAGTGTGCACTATACATAAGACTTTAGGATAGATTTTAACTTTCAGTATCAGGTGGTAAACTCAGTGTTGTGGATCGGCCACTCATTATACACACCATCCAATCTTTCTTTCATTTGATGGACGGAATGCATAACGGGCAGTCGATCCACTGCACCGAGTTTACCACCCAGCAGTGAAAGTTAGAATCTAACCCGTAATATATTATTTGTTGATCTCCCATGGCATTGTTCATCAGGAGTCAAGACCAAATGTAGTCTTAAGGTGAAGCGAGAGTAGAGGGTGAGCTTAATGCACTTTCTGAAGTTTATAGAACACAAAAAAGCTACAACAGGTGTGTAATCAATAGTCTGACAATTTTTTCTCTCTCACCCACAACAGCCTCTCTGTTTGAATAAAACACTCAAAATTGATATACCTGAATAAAGACTTTGAAATTTGTCCTCTAGCTTTGCTTCAAATAATTTTGAAAAAAAAACTGCTAGATGGTTTGGTAAAATATCCCAGCAGTACAGCTGACTTAATGAAATTAAAGCATCTTGGGAAATTATGAACACTGCACATACTCTGACTACACAATCCAAATTCAATTCATAGAGTCACAGGTCTAGACAAGAGTATCAAGTCCAAGCCTAGGCTTCTGGGAAAGGCTAAAGTTTAAAATATATAATCAAAGCACAAAAAACAATTAATTTGATACATTTAATTATGTTATTGTGACATAAACATTTTTGATTTGTTTATTTTGTTGAAACCTTTAGTTTTGGACAACAGAAGTTTCAGTTACTAACAAATAAGCAGGGTGGGAAAAAGTATAATCTAGACAGTTGTGGGAATTAGTGGGTTTGTAATAGATGTCAGTGGATAATCTATATCCAGAGATGGAGATAGAGAAGTCCAGGAAGGAAAGGAAAGAGCCAGAGATAGACCATGTAAAGGCAAGAGAGAGATGGAAATTTGAAGCAAAATGGATGAAATTCTTCAGATCAGGGAAGAGCTGGAAACAGTATCAGCACAGTCATCTATGTAATGGAAGAATCAAATCAAGGAGGGGGTCTGAGTTGAACTGGGACAAAGCATGTTCAACATATCCTGTAAAAAGACAGGCACAGCTAGGACCAATGCTGGTTCCCATAGCAACACCTTTTAACTGGAGGAAGTGAATGGAGTTAAAGGAAATGTTG